>NC_083353.1:43535032-46035032 GCF_030254825.1 Meriones unguiculatus
CTCCTCCCCTGCCCTTTCAGGCCAGAAATGGCACTGAGTGTCACTGTCCTTTCTCATGTGGGGACTTCACCACTCCCCACTCTTTCTTCTTCCTTCTCATGCCTCCAAAGATAATCCCTTCATCCAACACTCCATATGGACACCTCATTCTGCAGACGTCACAGACACGTGACCCTGAATCCTTCAGGGCTTTGGCCATCAGTTATACTTTGCCTGAGGATATTGTTACCGAACACATTCTTTGTGATGCTGTCGGTGTTTACCTTTCAGTAAACAATTTGACTCTGTTCACATTTGCTTATCTCAAATTAGCAAACAACATCTTCCTTTCCCTCCAAGGAAACAAGCCTTCAGCATCCTCTGTTGTCTTCTGAGATGCACCTAACATCCTGGGTGGATGTTTGGAATCTTGGCTTGATCTCAATGTCTATTTTTTTTTTTTAATTTGTGCTTAATTAGACTTGGCAACAGCTCTCACACATGACTGCCCCATCACTTCTGACCTACATAATTTCTTTCTAGATTAATTTTCTTATAATTTTTCTTCTTCAACTTCTATAACATGAAACTCACAGCATTCTATCATTTACCTTCTACTTTTATCCTTTGGGGGGAAGTCTGAAAGGTTTTGGCTGTTTTGATTGACAGGCTGTTTGGATTTAGAATTTCAGGTGCAGAGTGTTTGTCCTTAGTTTGCTGTTTACTCGGTCCGTATCATTTAATTTACCTCTTTCTTCTATTTTGCTGCTGAAAACTGTGATTTTTATTGGAATCTGTCTCCTTATAAATACTTCTTTTTCTCCTCGGGAACTAACAGGATTTCCCTCTTCCTTTGATATTTCGACATGTCACCGGGTTGTAATTATGGCTTTTTTTTTTCTCCTGCAGGGGTTGTTCTGCTACACGCTTAGTGTGACCTTTCCACTTGAAGTTTAATTTCTTTCTTCAGTTTCAAACATCTTACACATTCATTATGTTGATTAATGAGCTGCCGATTTCACCAAAGAAGTCTATTTCTGATACATATCATAGCATTCAGCCAGAAACAGCCAAGATGATCTTACAGAAGAATAAAGTTAGGGAATTTACAGTACCAGAAGCTAAATGGTACTAAAGATACATCAAATATGCCAGCATGGTATTTATGTAGGAACAAACAACTAATGAAATAAAACACAGAGTCCATACATAGACCCATCACCGAGCAGCAGAGGCGTGGACAGCTCAATGCAGAAATGAAGTGTTTTTCAGCTAATGGGGCTGGAGTTCAAAGGGTTCGCATATTAGAAAGAAATACACAACTCAGGCATCAGAGTACATGCGAATTTGTAATGACCACAGACTTAATTTCAATGACTAAATAGTAAGGATTGTAAAGGAAAAGCGTAACTTATTTATTTTGATAGTTGTTTTCTGGCTGTATGTGAAAATAAAACTAAGGGAAGGAGAATGGCATGGATATGTGGACCCTCTAGAATGTACTGCAGCCTTCTGTAGATCCAAAATTATGTTTAAATAAATGTAAAAGAAAATAGGATACATTTGCCTAACTTTGGGATGTCCGAAGATCACCTCATGTGACAGTTAATGAGGACTGGCAACCTGAGGAGAATCTGGAAGATGCTGGGAAACAGGACTCCAGGCAGAAGGAGAGGGATTATTTACTTCAGGTTACCCTCTAAGCAAGCCTGGGAGGGAATTCTTAACTGAGGTGGAAAGACACATCCTGAAGGAGGGCGGGACAATTCCCTGAGGTTGAGTCCTGGACTGCATAAAAAGAAGTGTGCTCCTGCCGCTAGCAATTCCTTGCTGTGGATTGTGCCCTCACCCTGTGAGCCAGAATAAACCTTTCTACTTCCTCCTCCTCCTCCTCGTCCTCCTCCTAGTCTCCTTCTTTTGAGACAGGGTCTTCCTATGTAGTCCTGGCTATTCTGGAATTTGATTATGTAGCCCAGGCTAGCCTGGAACTCACAGAATTCCTGCCTCCTTAGAGCTGGGATTAAAGGCATGTGCCACCACCTGAGGTCAGAGCAGCCAGGACTCTCCACACTTGAGACAAACTAGCTGAAAGAGATTCCAAGAGCCACTCACTCATTATAACGGTAAATACTTGGGAACACCTGGAAGACAGAAATTAAAGGAAGATGACTTGTTCATTTTTCTATCACACCCAAGTACGGAAATGCCTACCTCACTATATCCCATAAATAATTACAATTAAAATGATAGCTGATTTTTAAAATTAAAAATAAATAAAAATTCAATGTTACAGACAGAAAAAAAAAAAGTCCTTCAAGCTTCAAGCATAAAGTATGGTATATTTTGATCTCAGCCTGTGGTGCCAGAGCTCATGCACAGATGCCCACGCCCAAGAAGGAAAGTGGGACCCTCTCACCACACCCACCTAGGAAAAGCGGCTATAATTGGACTAAAAGACACAATGTGATGGGCGTGGCGGAGAATGCCTTTGATCCCAGCACTCAGGAGGACAGTGTTGTCTACAAAGAGAGCTCCAGGACAGCCAGGGGGAACACAGCCCCTGATTTAAAAAAAAAAAAAAAAAAAAGATACAATACTATGCCTCTAACTACAACAGCTATAGGTGTAAGTGAGAGCACAGTGAAACTCAACCACTCCATGGAGGAAAAGAAAGGTTTATTGGGAATCACACTGCCAAGGCTGGGGAAGAGGAAAGTGGTGGAAAAGCAAACAGATTTTATGACAGCATCTGGTGACTCTGAGCTGATGCAGGCAGTTTAGATTGACAAGAAACTAGGTGCCCTTGATCAAAGTGGTTGGTCTTTGGGACAAGTTAAAGAAGACTCCTGGCAAACTGAAGCTTACCTTTAGGTCTTTTTAAGTCAATAACAATTCTTCTGTTGACCTGGCCAACAGAAAGACCTGGTCCTTCTGTTTATAATATGGTCACCAGTACTGCCAATTGGAGGAGAGACCATTTGGACACACCTACATTATCTTCAGGGCCCTGAGTTAGACAATGGCTTCCTAGCTATGACTACCTAGCACTGGAAAACAGCTAGTAAGCTGGGCTTCCCTTACACACACACACACACACACCACCACCACCATCACCCCCACCCCCATCAAAAAGCCTAAGCTTCAAAAGCTATCGGTTAGCCAGCAAGCATGGAGGAACACACACCTTCACTCCCAGCACACAGGAGAAAGAGGCAAGCAGATCACTGTGAGTTTGAGAACAGCATGCTCTATGTTAGAAAGTTTTAGGCCAGCCTGGGCTCCATAGTGAGACCTGCCTCAAAAATAAAACAAATTGTAATAGATAGAGCCGGAGAGGTAGCTCAGAGGTTAGAAACACTGTTGATCTTTCAGAGGACCTGAGTTTGGGTCCCAGTACCCACATGGCAGCTCATAAACATCTGTGACTCCAGAAGCTTATGTCCTCTTCTGCCTCGGTGGGCACCAGGAATGCACATGATACTGTTAATCCCACCAGAGAAGATTAAGACCACTACCGAAATTTTGAGGCAAATTAGAAGCTAGTTTAATTATCAGGATGCACCCAAAAGCTGGCCAGCCAACTACCTAAGTCAGGTTTAAAAAGAGCATCCCAGAGTCCATTTCTTGGCCCCCTTTTAAGGAGTAAAATCATAAATAGTTGCAAAGCACAGAGAACCTGGGGCAATAAGAAAGTACCAAGAAATAATCTCAGAAAGCACCATGTGGTTGACATGTGATTAGGAGGAGTGATTACCAAGGATGAGGGAGTGTGAGGGCAGGTTAGGGTGTTCTCAGGGCTTAATCCAGCCTGTAATCCCAGCACTCCGGAGACAGAGGCAGGCAGACCTCTGAGCTTGAGAACAGCCTGGTCTACAGAGTGAGTTCCCAGTCAGCCAGGGCTACACAGAGAAACCCTGTCACGAAAAACCAAACACAAAAAAAACAAAAACAAACAAACAAAAAACAAAAAACCCCCAGCAACTCAGCTCTTACAGTAGATGGAAACTTATTTTTAACAACACAACATAATGGCTTCTGCCTTCAAAATGGAGTCAGGCAGGTTCCTCAATACAAACATTCGAAAAAAAAAAAAAAAACACCCATACACAGAGATAGATAGATAGATAGATAGATAGATAGATAGATAGATAGATAGACAAAGAGACAGGTAGACAAATTACAAAACAGAGCTAATAAGTTTGGTAAAAGAGAAGGGTCCTAATAAATGCATTCTAAAATCTTTTGCATTTCTGGAGCTCGGGGTAGTGGCACACGTGTATAGTCTCAGCATTCCAGAGGTGAAGGAGGGAGCATCTCACATTTGTAGTGAGCTTGGAGCCAGCCTGAGCTACAGCACTGAGGCCCCATCCCCAACCCCTCCAAAGAAATCTATTATATTTCTAAACAGTCACAGGAAGCAGTCATAAGTGAAATTCTAAAATTCCTTTATAATGACATCAAAAAGTATTTAAGGAAATATTTTACAAAAGAAAAATAGGCTTGTAGTTGAAAACTGTAAAATATCACTGACAAAAATTAAAGATTAAAATAAATAGAAAGACATCCCATGTTCACAGATAGAAGACTTAATAGTGTTAAGATAAATACTCCTCAAGTTGATCAGATTCTCCGTAATCCCTGTTGAAATCTCCAGCTGGCTTTTTGCATAAATTAACAAGGCTCATCCTAAATTCATATGAAACTGTGGGAAGCAGAAAACACGGAATGAAGAATGCACTTCTCAGTTTCAGCAACAGTAACGAGCACTGTGGAGGGCTGAGGGGAGCTGGACAAAGGAGTGCAAAGATAGACCCATACCCGACAGCTGATTGATCTTCGATGAGGGTTTCCGTCCAGCGTCTACACATTTCCAGGCTAGCAGTCTTTGGGGTTTAATGAAAGCGGTCACTTCTCAGTGGAATGTGCCTTTTATAACAATTAAGGCTGGCGTTTGTCCTTTCTAGAACTTTCACTCCCCGTTGTCCTTTCACGGTTTTTTTTTTCCTGTCAACTTTCTGTTCTTTCTTTCTTTCCTTCCTTCTTTCTTTTTCTTTCCTATTCTTGTCTGCTGCTGTCTTTTTTTTTCTCTCTCTCTCCTTGTGTTCTATGCATCTCTTGGCAATACGGAACAGCTGGGCTTTGTGCTTTAATCTAATTAAAGAGCTTTGAAGACACAGATACAACCCATTCAGAAGTGTTTTTTTCCAAGTCATATCTCCTCTTGACTCTGCTTTTGTTACACTTCCCAAGCCCTGGCAGGCACTTCGAAATTTCATTCCTCTGTCTCACTCACTTCCACTTTTCACTCCTTCAAGAGTTATACACCGTGGGGGCCCCTGCCTTAACCCAGGAGGCTGAGGCATGTAGATATCTATGAGTTTGGGGCCGGGGTGGGCTACATAGTAAGACCCTGTATCAAAACCAAAACAAGGCCATGTAGTGGTGGTGCAAGCCTTTGGTTCCAGCACTGGGAAGCAGAGGCAGGTGGATGTCTGAATTTTGAGGCCAGCTGGTCTACACAGTAAGTTATACAGTCAACTCTGGTTACCTGTAAATTGTTAACATATTTTTAATACTAATGTTAATTGATATACTCTTTCTCCTTGATGTATAAGCCCCTTGAATTGCCTCATCCACTGAGTGACTAAAACTCCGCCACCTCCATTCTTCCCGTACACGAGTCCCCAAACCATTAGCTTTTCAGTCCATCTAGGTAGTAATACCAGGTTGTTGTTGTTTAATTAATCCTAATTGGATCACATCATGAAAATTCTGGTGTTCTTTATTTTTAACTATTTACTTATTATGCCTACAGTGTTCTGCCTGCATGTACACCTGTGCGCCAGAAGAGGGCACCAGATCTAGATGGTTGTGAGCCACGCCATCTAGACTGGGAATTGAACTCAGGACCTCTGGAAGAAGAGCCAATGCTCTTAACCTCTGAGCCATCTCTCCAGCCCAATTCTAGTGTTCTTTGATCTGTCTGTGATAAACTTGAATAAATTGTTTCATTTTTCTCCTGGCGCTGTCTTTTTCTTTGTTTTGATTTATATTTTGAGGTAAGTTTGTCATTGCATATGTTTTTTTTTAATCGTTTGTCTTTTCACATGCAACATTCCAGCCACGCCCTCTACTTACCTTACCTGCCCCACCCTTCTCTTCTCTCCCTGGTTGCCCTGGAAGCTGACCTTCCTTAGGCTGCTTTCCTCTCCGAAATCCAGAGACCAGGGGGTGAAAGAGGGGAGGCTCTCAGTTTTTGGCTCACTGCCTCACATCTCTCTGCAGTACTGCAGCTGGCCAGCTGTGCACCTGACCAGCCGCCTCTTTTCTTCAGCTGCAGCTACTGTGCAGCCCAGGAATCTTTCTCTCTGCTCCTCTCAGGGACTCCAGCATTTCTTGTGGGTTCCTTTAGCTCTGTCAATACCTCTGTGCATAGAATGAGCTCTTCATCAACTCTTCCTCTCATTGCCCTTGTTGAAATTTTTTTCTAGTTTGATCTGATCCATTGGTGTTGCTGTGTGTGTGTGTGTGTGTGTGTGTGTGTGTGTGTGTGTGTTAAATCTGGGACCTCACACATTCAAGGTAACTACTGCACCACCGAGCCACACTCAGTCTGTTTTTAACTCTTGTAAGTGGTTTTGCCTTGAACCTCATTTTGTCCTGTGTGACTAATGCTTCATCTTATTCCTTTGTTGATACTTACATGCTGGCCAGTCTTTATCTCATTGCAGATTTATCTAATCCATTCTCATTTACTGACCTTATTTGAGAGAATCAATGTCGCGGGTCTTTCTGGATGGAGGCTGGCTGCATGGAATTATTTTTCTCATACCTTTTCACAGATCCCCACACAGTCTCTAATCAATACTTCTGTAACTTGCTGCCTTTCCGAGACAGCTCCGTGTCTTCCATGGCTTTTGTCTTGTGCCAATGCTGGGGCCCTCCAAAATTGGTTTCCTCTGGGATCTAATGGTGTAGTAAGCCCCTCTAGATTCCTTTCCACCCAACACATTCTTTGTCACCTCTTTGTAGAGAGCTGTGGAGGTCTGAATGAGAGTGACCTCCATGGACTCATGCTTGAACACTTGGTCCCGAGTTGGTGGAAATGTTTTGGAAAGGACTGGAAGGTGTGACCTTGTGGGAGGAGGTGTGTCACTGGGAGCCGGCTTTGAGGTTTAAAAACATGTATGCCATTCCCAAAGTTCTCTCTCTTCCTCCTATTTGTGGATCAAGATGTGAACTCTCAGCTATTCCTGTCACCATGTTTGTTCACTCATCATGAAAAGTGTAAGCCCAGTGAAACTCTTTTATGACTTACTTTGGTTATGATGTTTTTTTCACAGCAATAGAAAAGTAACTAAGGCAGGATTTGGTACCAGAGAGTGGGCTACTGCTGTGACAGGCCTGACCAGGATGTTTTGGGGAGGACTGTAGAAGACTGGAACTTGGTGCTAGAAAAAGAGGTTGAACACTCCAAGCAGGACTTAATGGACCATCCTAGTAGCTTAGAGCAAAGTGAACTCTGGAAGCCAAGCCCAAAAGATTTCAGAGGGGAGTGAAATTATCAACTTTGCTAAAGACCGTTCTCGTGATACCTTGGTAAAGAATGTGTCTGCTTTCTGCCCCTTTCCTAAGAATTTAGTTGAAGCTAAATTGAAAACTAATGGACTCCTTTCTTTGGTGGAGGAGATCTCAAGACAGACTAATATTGGCTCTGTCACATGGTTGTTATTAATCACCCTTATGCAGGTCTACAATGAAAAAGAGCAAGCAGGGCAAAAAGAAAAAAAAATGTACAGTTTGAAGAGAAAAAGCACAAGGAAATTTAATGTAGGAGCCAAGGCTGAAAGAGATAAGGAGATAAGGGGGAGTCCTGATCTACACTGGAATAAAAGGAGGTGCGGTGGCTTGAATAAAAATGGCCCCCATAGGCCCATAGGGAGCGGCATTCTGAGGAAGTGTGGCCTTGCTGGAGTAGCTGTGGCTTTGCTGAAAGAAGTGTGTCGCTGGGGGTGAGCTTTGGAGTCTCAGATGCTCAAGCCAGGCCCAGTGTCTCTCTCCTCCTGCTGCTTGCTGATCTGGATGTAGAACTCTCAGCTACGTCTCTAGCACCATGTCTGCCTTTATGCCACCATGCTTCCCACCATTATAATTGAGAAAAACAGGCCTGACTCTCACCAGTCCCAGGAACTAGGTCATAGGTCACCAATTCCAGGAAAAAAGACAATGGAGTCCCTTACCCAAGGAATTGCCAGGAGAAAACGCAGTAATATTTAACCATCACCCCTAGTACCGACTAATCAGTAAATACCTGAAATTTACACAAGTGTTCTTTACAATAGGATGAGTAAAACAATTACAGTTTGACTTGGCCCTCAGGGCAAACAATCTCCTGCGGACACCACCGATATCTGCTAAATGTTAATCAACCATAGAACTGTAAAGCTGGAATTCCCTGAACTTTGATGTAACCCTAAAACAAAAACTCCTCTCTCCCTGGGCTGGGGGTGCTACACTCTTCACGGCCTGCATGGGTGACAGTGTGGGCCCGAGCTGAAGCTTGTAATAAAAGACCCTACTGCGTTCGCATCAGAATCGGCTCCTTGGTGGTCTTTGGGGTGAGCAAGATTTGGGTTTAACAGTGATAGTGGACTACACTTCTTGACTGTAAGCCAGCCCCAGTTAAATGTTTTCCTTTATAAGAGTTGCTGTGGCAGTCTGGCACGGTGGCACACGCCTGTAATCCCAGCACTAGGGAGCAGAGTCAGGCAGATCTCTGTGAGTTCAAGGCCAGCCTGGTCTACAAAGTGAGTCCAGGACAGCCAAAGCTACACAGAGAAAACATGTCTGAAATAAACAAAACAAATAAACAAAAAGAGTTGCTGTGGTAATGGTGTCTCTTTCGCAGCAATAAAACTCTAACTAAGACAACGTGTCTTCAGGGCAAAACCCCACCTAGCTAACCTCCAAGCTTACGAAAACAAAGGCCTAAGGAATTTTCTGTCCCTAAAAAAAAACAACAAAGGAATGATGTTGCAAACATAATTCAAAAGGTCCAAGGTCTACCTCAAGTTAGTAGTCAAACTTGGCAGTGTAGTGCATTATGGTTCTGGTGTTAGAGTCATAAATGGCTCATGAGTAAAGGGTTACGGAATCATCCCGTGTGGTTAAGGAGCGCTGCTGAAGTCAGGCGTGTGGCAGGGGAGTCCCTGAGTGGCCGATCCATATGTGAAGCTGTGAAAGTAAAGTGTGGATTGCACTGGCAATCCTAAGATGGTAGAGGTGCCATGGGATATCTGTCAAGTAGAGCTACAAACAGGGAGTGGAACAAGCCTGAGGGAGTGATGAACACTGCAGCAGACAAACTGGAAGGACAGAAACATCCCTTTAACATCAGACAGGGAGCTACAGGATTTGGAGTTTGCCCTTTTGAGTTTCAATGCTGCTTTGGTCCAGTATCTCCTCACTATATTCAAATTCCCTTTTGGAATGATAAAGAATATATGTATGTTGAAAGTATGTAATTTACTTTTTGATGTTACAAGGGGTTATAATTAGGAGATTTGCCTCGAATCTCACAAGAGACTTTGAACTTGGGAGTTTTAAACAGTGTTGAGATTATGGGGGCTTTTGAGGTTGGACAAAACCCATTTTACAATATGATAGGACCATGAGGTAATACAGATGGAATGTGGTGGTTCAGGTGAGAATGGCTCCCATAAGCTCTTATATTTGAATACTTTGTTTCCAGTTGGTGGAATTGTTTAGGAAGGATTAGGAGGTGTGATCTTGTTGGAGAAGGTGTGTCATGGGGGCAAGCTTTAGGGAAGGGGTTCTCAACCTGTGGGTAGTGACCCCTTTGGGAGTCAAAGGACCCTTTCACGGGATTGTGTATCCTATATTTACATTATAATTCACAACAGTAGCAAAATTTCAGGTATGAAGTAACAACAAAATAATTTTATGTTTGGGGTCACCACAACATGAGGAACTGTTGTATTAAAGGCTCTCAGCGTTAGAAAGGTTGAGAGCTGTGGCTTTAGGGTTTCAAAAGGTGTGTGCCATTTCTAGTGCACTCTCTCTGTTGATCAGATGTGAGCGCTCAGCTGATCCTGCCTCCATGACTGTGCCACTATCGTACACTCTAGCTGTCAGAAATCATAAGCTCAATTAAAGTCTTGTTTTGTGTTACCTTGGACATGTTGTTTGTCACAGTGATAGAAAAGTAACTAACATAAGAACTCCAGGCTAGGGTCAAATGAGCAGCCATTTGAAGACATAGGTGCATTATTTCTAGCATTAGCTGCTGCCACTCACATTCAGATCTCCTTCTGTGCAGGAAACCTTGAGTTTGGTTGGCAACTTTCATGGAGTTTCTTTTATCTTGATATAGTGAACTTTAACACAGTGCACCCAGTTTTTCTTTTCGTCTTATGGAGATTTTTTTTCTTCAATAGGCTCCACATATTGATTCAATTTGAAAACCGATTCATGCATTCTAGAGGTTCCCAGTCTTATTATTGGACAATGCAACAGGCACAGGCTCTCTGTCTAGTCTGTGCTTTATCATTTATGGAACCCTTTTGAGCAGGTCTTGAAAGCCCAGTGTCTCTCCTGTTTTTCCTCACGTTGCAGAATTTGATTCTTTTGTGCTGCATTCTTTTCTGCAAAGTGCCAAGCTACTAATATGTTACATGCGATGCCATATGCTCCATCCTACAAACCCCTTTTGTTCTTTCTGATAGTCCCTGTGCTCGTTATGAATGGAGTTTCGATCTTTCTATCTCCAGCCATATTAGGCAAGCACACAGAGAGACATGGTGGGTGTGTGAGGGAGTCGTTCATGATAGAGACTGTAGAGGATTCCCAAGTTCTCTTTCTCAGGCAGAGACAGGCCTTTAGCATCTCTATACATTTTCTGACCCTAGATGTGCTTGCTGACTTGCTCACTCACCACCTATCTGGCCAGAGATTTTCTCTGCCATGTGATCTCATCTATTCTTGCACGTGGTCTTGGAGCCAACCAGTAACTCTTATCTTCTTCAGGTAAGAGTTTTATTTCTGTCAAATTGTTGAATATTTACATTTTTATGTGTATTTAGCCCAGGAATGGGCAGGCAGAAGCTTAGATTTAGTACAATAAAGGATTTTTTTTTAGCACAATTACTCCAAAGAAAAATAATCAGTAGGAGAGGTACAGGATAATAGATAGTTAACTAGACAGACAGACAGACAGATGATAGGCAACTAAGAAGATGGATGATTAACTGATAGATGATAGATAAGTAGATAGATTAATTGATAGATTGATAGATGATGGATAGATAGATAGATGATATAGAGAGATGGATAGATGATTATTACTTTCCTAATTACTGTGATCAAGTACTTAACAAAAGCAACTTTAAAATGGAAAGGTTTACATCAGTGTGCACTTTCACAGTCTGAATGTTGTTCATCTTTTTTTTTTATTCAGCCCAGAAGCTCAGCCTAGGATGGGTCTCCCTACCTCAATTAACCTAATCTAGGAAAGTCCTCGAGGCTTCCCAGAGGCTCATTTCCATGGTGAGTGTACAAACAAGATCAGCTATACAGATGGAGGATTAGGCCATCCATAGGATAAGAGGATGTTTATTCTAGGGAGTGATTCACACAGAAGCACAGAAATCCCACCCTCTACCTTGTGCAGACTGGGAGCCATGGATGTTTGGAATTCTTCCTGAGACCCTGAAGGGCTGACATCTAAGGGCAGAGGACTGGCAGCCTAGCTCAGAGTGGGAGTTACTTTTCCGTCTCCCCCTCCGGTCTGTGGTACCTCCTGCATTAAGGAGGGTGACTCACTCAGCCACTGATACTATGCCAGTGTCTTCCAGAAACTTTCCTCAGATATGTCAGATACAATATATCAGATACGATGTCAGGTGCTCGGACATCTCTTAGCCCAGCCTAATTGCCATCTAACTTCAAGCATTGCAAGGCGACTTTGGAAAGCGCAAGGTACCCATAATTGCTGATCCATCTCTCTAGCCCATCATTTAAGGTTTTGTCCTTAGCTGTTTTGTGAAGCCATGGAAACAGTGTGCCTTGCCAGGTGTCCATCCCCAAAAGGCTGTCATCCACAGTGTATCTGCTGGCCGAATCCTAAAAGGAGACAAGTTTCTCTGGAGTGGTGATGGGCAGCCTGTCTCTGTGCTGCTCATATTTTTAAGAAATCTATTTGCTTGCATATATTTATCTTCCATTTAAACACCTACAACAAGCCTCTTGACTGTAATGAATTGTCTATCTATTGAGGGGGATGTAAGCATGCCCAAATTAATTCATGATGAATGTTTCTGTTTACCACAGCAGTCCCTCCCATTTCAGCTCCTTACTTTAGACAAAACGGACCCACAAAAGAAAAGTTGGTGAAAGCCATTAGCGAGAGCCCCTGTGGCTCTTGATATCTCATAAGACTCCTGTGTGAAAGCACCCATTGTCCATGTTCTTTTCTTCCTCTTAAAGGAAACTCAAGCCACACCAAAGCCCAGCAAATGGAATTCAAAGCAAGAGGAGCACATGCCCAGTACACAACAGGCCTCACTCCAACATCTGTGTGATGACTGTATATGGGTGATAAGCCATTGAAATGATCTTTATGAGTCCCACCATAATGCTGATGACTTCTGCTGCCTACTGACCAGCTTTTCGGACCTCATGCTGTGCATGTGACTCTCCACTTCAGAATTTCGCCGGGTGATCTCTTCACGCATATGACTCTCCAGCTCCTACAATCCAGCATTTTGTCCCTCTAGAGCTGATGGAGGTTGGAAATATAAAATTTACTGGTGCTGGGGACAGAGGTTCTTATGGGCACCAAGGTCTGGTGGCAGGCTGGTTCTGCTTTCCCATGACCCTCTGTGAGCCACTCCACTCTTTTCCATCGGGGGGTAGTGCCTACTGAAGGACAAGAAAAATTTAAGCAGGAGGGACTCTCAAAGATGTACCTACCCCTGGCTTGATAGAGCCTGCCCAGGTGGCAGAGGGGATGGGTGCTTTGAGCCTGTCCTTTCATTCTGTCTCCATGTGTTGCTCTCAGAAGGACCTTGGGTCTTCACGTGTCCTCTGTAGATCAAGCTGTGTCTCCTACCCTCCAAGGCCACACCCACTGGCTATGTTTTTCTCTTGCCCATCTTGGCCTCAGAGGCTCCACTGAAGACCCCGCCTGAATCCGACAAGAACCTGAGTCTCCTACAGATCACACCACTTGCTGGAAAGGCCCTAAGTGCTTCCTGGCCTGTGAAGCCTCCGGCACCTGTAATCTCCTAAAAGAAGGAGGCCGGACCAGCACAGGACCATGGCATCTGAGCAGCGGCTGAACTGGGACTGTTCCAGCGCTCACTGTGTTCAGTCACAGCTGCCTTTTCTTTAGGGCCAGCGGTTCTGGCTCTCCTGTGCTGGGGGAGCCTGGGGGCAGTTCAACAGATATTTCTGTTTACATTTTCAAAGAGGGAATTAAGAGAATGTATGAAATGAAGAGTAGCCCGGGTGGCACAGCCACTGAGAAGCAGGGAAGGGAAGCACTCCAGGATTTTGCCTCACAGAAGCTGGGTGCCTATCACCTGATGTCCAGCCTTCCTCCACACGAGCAGTATGGATGCCACATGCCAAGATACACACCTCAGTGGCTTGAGTCTGGGTGGCCTCCCAGAGCATGGCATCTTCCACTCTACCCTCCTGCTTGGCCTCTCTGGGCATCAGAGGGGTAGAGGCCTCCAGGCCCCAAAGCCTCCATCAGGGATGCTAAGTCGCAGGTAGGTAGTAGACAGTGTGGCCCCTCAGTGTCCTCCCGAACTGTGGATGTGTGATGCTGGCTGCAGAGGTCAGTGACACTGCCACCGCAGCCCTGGTGTCCAGTCCCTTTCCAGACACGGGTGTGTTTTATGACTTAATTAAACAGAGAGGAGTATAATTGACGTGCAGCCCGCTGGGCGCTGCAGCTTCCTGGCTCTTCCCCTGTGACTCAGATGCCGAGTGTGGGCTAATAGATTCGCAACGCTGATCGCTGCTCCAGACCCACTTAGCGAGGCTCTGGGAAGCTCTCACCGCCCTGGGATTGAATTGAATTGCTTTTCATTTCGAACCGCGACCCATAAATCCCTCACACATCAGCCCCCGCAGAGAAGCCTCCAGGCTCCGGTCTCTGCCCGCCCCAGCAGTTAACAGGCGGCTGCCTCATAGAAGAGCCACTCTGGCACAGGGCCAGCTGTGCATGGTTAGGGTCTGGACAGGCATCAACATAAGGCCAGCCAGACCGGAAGCGAAGGGAGTAACCCAGGGTCCTCATGGCAGCCCCAGCCTTTGCTTCCCGGGGTCACTTTGGACTGAGGTTTCTTTCCCACTGGGAGTGGGGGAGATGGGAAACTGAGGCAATACCTGCTCCATACCAGAGGCAGAGAGGCAATGGGGGCTAAAGGCCTTATGGGTTCTGGCAACCACTGGTGAAGCACCTCCAGCGTGCCAGACATACTTTAGGGAGCAGGACCTTGGCTGTGCAGCTGTAACAAGCTCCTGCCCACTGGGCGCGGGCAAACTGATGGAGAGAAGCTGACGAACCAGGGTAGCACTGGCAAGACAAAGAAAAGCCCCACAAATGCAGGCGACAGGCTGTTTGATAAGGGAGGGGCTGAAGCCTGAAGGACCAGTTAGAGCCAGAAGGCCAGAGACAAGACATGTAGGGTCAAGGTTCAGATCAGGGTGGCTAAAAAGAGGCCCTAGGGGCCAGCCAAGATCAGAAACAGATGGAGATGCTTTGTGTGAGGAAGGAATGGCCTTCTTTGTCACTCCCAGATGCTAACAGGAGCACACTAAGTATTCCTTTATACAGAGCCACCCCAGAGCACTTCCTCATGCCTCACCCAATCCCTGCCTTTCTCTCCCACACCATTCACCTCCCATCACTCATCATCATCCACCCTCCTTCGTCCCTCCTTTCTCCAAGGCCATACTCTTCTGCAAAGCCAGGTCACCTACCTCCCAGCTCTAAACCAGAACTCAGGAGAATACCTTCTTTGTCCACCCCCTTCTCCAGCCCCCGCAAGCATCTCAGCAAGTGGGCACCAGACTTCAATTCTCTGTCATCTCCTGCAGGAAAACCGAGGGCACAGACTTCCTTCTTCGGTTCTCATGCCCTGGCCACCCAGCTTGGTGAAGCCCCAGAGCCCTCTCTCATCCAGGCATCATCCTGGGATATCAGTGAGGCCAGCAGCATCCACTCTAAAGGGATCTGGGCTCTGTGCTTTCACATCTAGAGACCAGAGTTCTGGGAGCGTGTCATGTCCTCTCTGGGACACAGCTGCCACCCCTGAGCAGCATGGTTGGCTCTGAGTCCCAGCCCCTTTGTGACGAGGGAAAGTCAGCTCCAGGTGAGGACACAGCATGAGCCATGTGGTCATTCCTGACTAGCTGACATTCCTTCGCAGAGTCTGCTTTGTCGGGAGCCAGCACTGACACGTCACATGGTCCTGGTCGGAGAGGCAGCTCTGGCTTCGTGGCTTCTCTGGCTCAGCTCTGTGATGGCCACCTATATCCTGTGGCTCCACCTTTGCTATCTAAAGGTGATATCAGCAGGCTTCACCCTGCCCTGTGGCCATTCTGGCCACATACTTGCGAATCTCCTTGGCAGAGCGCCTGGTGCTCCTGCCCGTGTGGAAGGTGATCTCATCCCTAGGCAGTAACCATGGAAACAGGGCTATGAGCAGCTACGGCTTTCGTGAAGATGAGGTGCCTCCTTGCCCTCCACCTGAGCTGCTGCTGACCCCCAGCCCTGGAAGTTAACCCTTGCAGGGTCCTTGGAAGAGGGGTGACATCTCTGTTACCCCCAAGGTGGGTATTTTAAAATTCTGAAGTGACAGTGTGTTTATACACGTTAGCCTATTGACAAGTCACACCTTGCTTGCTGCTCCTCGGAGAGGGTCGGGGCTTCTCCAAATACACAGTTCATGGCAAAATTTGAATTCCAGCCCTTGTCTATCATCTCTGTCTCGATAGATCCAAGGCATTATGGGGAAGAGAGGGAGGGAGAGAGAGAGACTGTTGACCTGAAAGGTGGTAAGAAGGGTGAGGCCTGAAGGCTGGCCACAGGGTGGGTTGAAGCCTGCTGATATTTCCCTCAGACAGCAAGGCTGGTCAGATGTGGGGCACAGGCTGCCATAGCCATGACTAAAGTTATGTGCGTTAACACAAAGAGACCAGGCTGGAGGGAAGGACTCAGTCTGCCGGATGCGGGCAGTGAATCACTCACTGTCAAGCGTTAAGAACAGAAAAGACTTGCGCAGTGATGCTGAGCTCACTAGAGATCAATTTGGGGATGGGGAAAGGGTGTGTGTGTGTGGAGAATCACCACCTTGCACTGTAGGTTCAATTACCCAAGACACAGTCAGTGTCAGTGTCCATATTTGGAAGTATGAATGCCCATCTCAAAACTGAAAAGACAGAGATGATGTAAAGCTGAGGATGTAAAAATAGAGCTTCCTGACTGCATGCTATTTTTTAAGTGTGTGTGTGTGTGTGTGTGTGTAAACCCGAGGTTGGTGCAGCATCTCTTCCTCTACCCTTCTTCACTTTATTTGCTAAGGCAAGAGGCTCTCACTGAAGCCAGAGCTTGCTGATTTGGTTAATCTAGCTAGCCAGCTTGCCCAAGGCATCCCCTATCTCTGCCTCTGGAGCCTAGGATTATGGCAGCTTCCGGGAACACCCCGCACAGATGTGGGTTCTGGGCACTCAGACGCCCGTCCTCCCACTTCCATAGCAAGCACTATACCCACAGAGCCATCTTCCCAGGGTCCGAAGCACTCTCCAAACAAAAGATGCCACGGGTCCTTAGGGCCAGAGGAAGTGGAGGCAGCCGTCCAGTAGATGCGCCCTGCCTCACCCTTCCTGCAGGAGCTGGGAGTCAAGAGCTGAATGCCCCGACCTAGTGAGAGGTGAGAACTGAGTGGCTCTCAGCTCTGCTGCCAGGCTCTGGGTGCCCCGTGCTCACCACACTCTGGGTCCTCATTGTCCAGTGGACTGTGGGCCTGCCAGCATATCTAGGAAAAAAAAAAAGTCACAAAGCTCCCAGATCCAGTAATCCCACCCCTGGGAATTCTCCCTGAGCAAGCAAGGCAAAAAGGACTCCCGGAGAAAAAGCCTCCGGCAAGAATACACGGTGGAAGCACTTTTTAGCATTGATTACGGAAAATGTCAACTCCACACAAAAGTAGAGAGACAAGAATAACGAGCGTGTGCCAGCCCCAGCTTCGAGGCAGCATCCAGAGCCAGCAAGCCTCCACCCCCAATACTCTCACACACATGATCTGTATGGCAAGTGAGCCTCGTACGTCATCGCACCATTTTATCATAAATATTTCAATTTGTGTCCCTGGCAGATAAGGAGTTTAAGGCATCTAATCTCAGTATCATCACACTCAACAAAATTAATAATTCTTTAATATCGTTTAATTCTCAGCCTGTGTGCGAGTTCCCAGATGTCTCCAGTGATCTCTTTTGGAGTTGGGTTTGGCGGCGGTGGCGTCCGTCGGAATGCAAACAAGGATTTGCGGTTGTTTTTGCTGCATTTCTTTTAGGCCTCTCCTTCCAGATCAGTTTTCCCTTCCTCCCTTTCCCCTCATGGAAACATTTTAAAATAATGTCCTCAAAATGGAAAACAATCTCACATGTCTGATGCCAGGGATCACTTAGGCAGCGTATGGTCCCTTGGCCTGGGGAGCCCCAGCGCCCTGCTGTCCCTGGCAGTAAGGGCTAAATATAACCACCACGAGCAGCTGGCCGTGGGCTGCCTGGAACGGCTTTGGCCTGGCCTGGCCGCCCGCCACCCGCGGTGCCTGGCCCGCTGGCTTGGCTGTGCCCTCGGCTGCCCTCCCTGGGATCTGGCAAGTAACTCACAGCATGTCAGACCTGGCCCTGGCCCTGAATCTTCAGCCAGGCAACTGTGCACAGCAGCTGGAGCGGAGCCCACCAAGCTTCCCTGGGGACAGCTCTCAAGTGTCAAATCACTGCCCCGGAGACCACTGAGCCACCCAGCACACAGTTTTATGTAGGGGCAGAGAAAGATTGCTCAGGAGTGCCTACACTGGCACCTGAGAGCATGTGTGTGGGAGTATCATAGGAGAAACAGAAATGTCCATCATCAAGCAAACAATAAGACAGGTCCTGAAGAAAGCCAGTAGTCACTATGAAAACTAGGAGAAAGTGGAGGATGTGTGATTTTTTTTTTCCTGGATTGCTTTCAAATGTAGCTATGGCAGCAGCAACCCCCTTCATCCCTTCTCTATCCATCCAGTCTATCTGGATCCACCTGTTAGAGAAAGGGAATGGCTACTGTTGGTCACTAGGTTGCTATAGGAACACTCTCCTGCCAGCAGGCTTGGGGAAGTGCCAGTGGGAGGGGAGGTGTGGGTTGTCCCCTGCCCCAACATGGACTTCCTCCGCCTTTCTTCTTCAAGCCACAGGAGGCACAGGAGGAGGCTAGCTGGCAAGGAAGGAGGCTGACATTCACCCTCAGGTGTCCTCAACACTGAGCATTTCAGGAGATGTTGTCATTATGATTCAGGTATGGTGAGACCCACAGGTGAGAAGGCTGCCGCTGAAGGAAAGATTTCCCTCACAGCATCAGGGCCACATGAGGAGAGGGCTGCACCAGGCTGGGGGTGGGGGGTGGCTGTGGACGAGAGCATCACTGTATGGGGAGGGTGGAGATGAGGTGCTCTACATAGGAAACCTGTGGCTTTTCATGTTGTTTCTAAAACTTGGCTACACCGAGTGGAACATTCTCTTTGGAGCTAGCAATGCTCCTGATATCAAAGAATAAGACTATAAAAGAACCCCTTTCCTCATCCCAGTCCACACATCCATTCATCAATGACCTCAGCAGAGCTTCCACTGCCTCCAGCTTTCACCCAACACCCTAACCCCACCCCCACCCCAAATGACACTGGCTCATGTCTTCACACACTCACATCCATCCATCCTACCTGACCCCTACCCAGGGAAGACCTCTCTTCCAAAAACAGCTTACACACTCTCTCTTGCTCCTTGTGTTCTTTGTAGTGTGGCTGGCCCGTTCTGGACATAGTCCCCAAACTAATTCGGTTGCTTCCTCTGCTTATTCATAGCTCATAGAGAAAAAAAAAAAAAAAAAGATGGTAAAGATCCTTTAGGGAGGGGAGAACTGAGAGAGGAGGGATCATTTGCCCTGCCTTCTAAGAGGGGCAAGGGTTGTGTAAGGACAGGCGAAAGCAGAGCCCAACGACATCAGGTCAACTGGCTTAGGTTATTTCCAAGGCAGCGATAGTTAAGGCACTCTTGTGAAAGACAGGGAAAGTGGGCCAGAATGGTGGTCAGGGGCTCACAAGTCCTCCAATGGTAGGAAATTTAGCAGTTTTATGTGGCCACATATAGATTATTTTTTAAGTTGTAGTGAATCATATGCATGTCTAAGTTACCCTTCTATTGCTACGATAAGACACCATGACCAAGGCAACTTACAGGAGAAAGAGTTTATTTGGTATTTGCTTACAACTTTAAAGGACTAGAGTCTGTGGTGGGGAGCACAGGAGCAGGCAGGCAGACGTAGCACTGGGGTAGCAGACACATATCTAGCACGGCCACACCTCCTAATCCTTTCCAAGCAGTTCCACCAACTGGGAACCAAGCCTTCAAGTATATGAATCCATGGGAGTCATTCTCATTCAAGCCACCACATATGAGCTAGGGTTGGAAAGATTTGTTTTAGATCTATGGAACCTCTGTTCTGAGCCTGGCACCTCACTCAACCCTGAGAAACTCCAGGATATAAGACAGATAGAGAAGCAGGTTCTGAGTGATGATGAGCCAACAGCCACAGGACTGGGAAGGGACAGGCTGCAGCTTGTACTGAGATCCTGCATAGTCCAGAATGCCCAGGCAATGAGGGGGTGTCTTAACCAACAAATGGGCCAGCAGCCCCCATCCAGAAGCTGGACCCAATCTGTCTGGTCCCCACTGCTCCTCAGGCCTTGAGTGGTGTGGGGGTGTGTAAAAGCAAGCCATCCACCTGAACCTTGCTGTGTGCATGGCCAGCCTGGCCCTAATGATCTGTGTGTTGGGCTCACCAGTGTGCACCACCTTCCTTCTCCCACACCTGCCATCCAGCCTGGAAATTACTGCTGTAATTACAGACTGACTTCCCAAGGTCTCGTTTGCAGAAGACCATTCTCTCCAGGGAGCAGGGAATGGCTATGCACCCCTCCCTTCTTCTGTTCCTTCTGTCAGAGATTGGGACAGGTTCTCCAGAAGATCAAGAGCACCTCTGAGGGTTCAGAACATGCAGAGGGTCAGAGACCTGTAGGTTAGTTAGTGACTGATGCCCCTGGAGACTGTACTATCATCATTTGGCTGGGTAGACAGCTCCAAGCCCTGCCCCCTACTCCTACCCCCCAAGGCTCCACCCTGCTCCCACCCTGGGCTGAGCCTGGCTCAAGAGAAGGAGCCAGCCACCCCAGTAAAGCCAACCCAAGATAGAGCATACCCCAGCCAGAGCACAATCCATCCCCTGGTGGTCCCTGATGGGTCCATCAGTGACAAAGGAGAGTTTCCCTCACACCCTAGAGACAGAGACCTGTCCCCATACTTTCTCTAGCCAGATGGTGCAGCCTCCATGCATCCCACCCTGCCCCCCCCCAGTTCAGCCTTCCCTTTTAAGGCATTAAGTACAGAGATATTAAAAGGGATTGTTCGGGCCGGTTAATTAGCTTGGAAGAAGCCTCTGCAGTGGCCTGGGTCACAGTCGTCCACCTCTCTTTATTAGCTGAATTGATGGAGACAGCAGGGCCCAGATGGGAATAAATTGAATCCGATGGAGAAGAGGCTCTTGCACAAGCTATTAACAGGGAAGAGTGGGCCTCACACCTCACTCACATCTTCCCTCTCCCACCACCATATGCTCACAGATGTCCTCTGAGGGAGGTTCCCCTGAGTGAGCAGCAGATCCTAGGAGACTCCCAGGAGCCCATGCCACAGGAAAGCAAGGAACATCAGCCCAAGAAATGAGGGGTGCCTCAATCAGCCAGGGCTCCAGGTCCCACTCCAGCTAAGGTACCAAAAGCCCTGGAGTCCAGGGACACGGCATCCCTGCCGTAAGTGTACCTTCAGCTCCTTTATCCTCGAGGCATCATGCTTTAAATCTGTCCCCAAAATTAGGACTCACAGGTGGCAAGAGACTTGTCCGTGTCACACAGCCAAGAAGGGCCAAGCGAGACATTTACAGAAGCCTGTGGCCATGCTGTGGGTGATGGGTGACGGACTGCCCCTCACACAGCAGCGAATCGAGTGGCCACTGAAGCCATCCAAGCTGTAGGAAGAAAGCTGCTCACAGCAGTTCTGAAGCTTGCCCAGGCCCCTCAGCAGGTGGGACAGCTGGCAGGACACAGAAGCCAGGTCCGTCAGTTCGGCTCTAGACAAGGCCCATGCAGGCCTCTGATCACCCTGAACTGGGCTGGGTGGGCAAGACTCCCAAGTCCAAGGTGGAACTCGGTGTACTGAGTCACAACCACACAGACGACAGCAGGCGGCAGGCGCCCACTTGAGCTCTTTGGCAGTCACAGCCACTTCTTCCACGTCCTGTCTCAGTCCTGCATCCTGGTCACTCGATACTGTTGCCTCTTTAGAGAGACCCTTGAGGACACAGCGCTGCTGACCTAACCCACAGCTCCTTTGGGACAGTCTTGTTCCTAGAACATCGGCCCCAGGATCCCGCTGCAGGAGACACTGATTGACTGTAAGACAGCCTGTGACGGGGCCTGTCGTCCCAATCCAAATACTGAACACGTTGTGGACCTAGGTGCTCCTCTCACAAGGAGAACCTACTCACTGGCTGTGACCCTGAAGAGCAAAGGTGTGCCTAAGAAAATGGTGTCCCCAAGGCCACAGCTGCCAGCTGCCACCCAGAATCTGCCTTCCTCCTTCTCAGCCCTGGAGACAGAATGCAGGAATTGTCAGTTAAGAGAGTGGGGGACAGCCAGCCTAACTTCCCGAGAACCTGGAAAGGATCTCTGTGGCCCACAGCAGAGGACCTAAGAGTGCTGAGAGCCCCACCCCCACTCCTGGCATCCCATTGTACCTCTACCCTGAGCCTCCAGACCCGTGATCTTTCACACACTGGCCCCTCAGCCCACTCTGCTTTCTCCTGGTTTATCACAGTGATTTTCTGATCAGTTGTAAACAGGATCAAGTTTTGCCTGCCCTTAGATAGTCCACTACTTTTTCCGGAGGGTGGGCTCTGCCTTTCAGGGCTGGCACTTAAAATGCTAGACTCATAGCCTCCTGATTTCCCTGGCAGCTGATGGGGCATAGCCAATTTGGGGAGGGGGTAGGGCGGATCAGGGGTCTTGGTGGGCAGTGTCTTTGCCTTGTAAACCTCATAAGAACTAGTGGCTCTCCATAATTATCTGCCAAGTGCAGGCATTATGAATAGTGAGCTAATAGGTGACCCTCCAAGTATGACTTGAATGAATATCAACTTGAGTTCTTGCTTTACTCCATTCCCCACCTCCCTGGACACCTCAAAGGACAACCTCTTCTGGGTTCCCAACTCCTCAGTCACAGATGTGCAAAAATCAAGAGATTCTGGGGAGTCAGTGCAATGTCTTCTAGGACATTCCAACTCCAGCTGATAAGCCCCCGCTGGTGAGAGAGCCAGCGTGTCATTCAGGTATCCTGAGCTCTCTCTGGCACAGCATCTGTACTGGAGGCTGCAGGGGAACCCGGTGGGTGTCAGCTAGTGGGGTTCCTCTGGTGCAGAACTCTGGCTTGTAGCTCACACAGGGCCTGGCTCTTAGGAGACGCATTTCCTTGGGGTGTTTATTGACCACCTGCAAACCTGCCTCAGAGCCTACACCACCATCCACATGGAGACAGCCACATGCCTTTAGCTGACATGCTAGCTGGCTTCTGGCAGAGGGCAGCCGAGCAGCTAGGGCAGGTGAGGCCTAGATCTGGCTGGGTGGGAAGCCCTGCCCTTGGACAGCTCCCCACCCCACCCCAGCTCCTGACTTCCTCGGCCAGGGGTGAATTTTGCATGGCTTGGTTGAGCCAAAGAAACGGCATTTGTACAGTTCTGCTGTGATTCAAGCAAGCACACAGGCACACGGGGTCTAAGAGTGGCTCTGTTTGGGCTGCAGGGGCCTCTGGGCTGGACGATGCTCTACCTCACCTTGCTCATCTGAATGGCCTCCTTTTTAGAACATGAGGATGAAATAGGGGAGAGGGGTGGCAAAGAACAGTAGAAGGGTCTCTACTTTCTGGGGTGGGTCCCACCCCTGAGCCATGGTTGACCATTCCTGTATCCACAGCCCCGAGGTTCACCTCAACCCTGACTGTGTAGCCGTCTAAGACCCTCCCGGTGGCACTGTGCTTCCCTAGGACAAAAGAAACCCTGGAGGTGAAACATGTGCCCGCCCCAGGGGAATGCAGATGTGTCGGGCACTCAGACAAAGGGGCCCACTTGCCTCGGCAGTGATTAATGTGCAGGTACGCGCAGCAGTGGGAGCGTGTGGCAGAGACAATGCCCCTGACAGAATCAAGTCACACAAGAATACACAGGTCCGATTCCATTTGCATGATGCTTTTTAAGAAAAGCAGCAAGCCCAAACAGTCCATGGGGGGGGGGGAGCCTGCTGCCTGCCACTCCGGCTGGTCAGCAAAGTGGCATGGGACACAGGGTGGGGGGAGCTGCCGTAGTCAGACACGTCCTCTCGTTTTCTCAATTCGAATTCCTTAATGCAAACAAACATGGGGCGAGCTTTAGAGTGGGTCACACGTTTTCCAATAAAGGATTTTAAATAGGGGGAAAAGTTGAGTGTTGGAGACAGTTTGAAGAGGATTAATAGAATGGAGAGAGTTGGAGAGAGACACCTGGGACGTGGGAAGGCACACACACGCACCATGATCTCACACGCATCTCCTCAACCGTGCTTGCACACTCTCAAGCAATGTGGTCACTTACACACCCAAACACTTGCACTCACACACAAAGGCCCCAGCATCCGGAACAGGTCAGCTTGTCTGACCATTTCCTCTTTCCAGCCTGCCCCCAGCTTGCACTGCTGTTTCAAGCTGCTGTCTCTGCTTGCTCCTGGCCGATTTTGACCCTGTAAAGCCGCTAGTAGCACTCCTAGCCCTTTGCAGGGTGCCTCTGATACCCCAGCCTGCCCCAGCTTCACTGTATCTGTCTTCTCCTGGGTGCCCCTGCCCTGATGGCTGCCCCAGCTGCCCCCAGCTTGGCCCATGTGACGCTCTGTACCATCCTCCTTTTCCTGCATGAAGTGCTGTCATGGACACTGAGCAGCAGTGTGGGAACACAGCCCTGTCCAGTGTCCCCAGCTTAGCACTCCTAGCCATACTTAGGGAATGTCTTCCACTCCACCACCAACAGGCAAGAGGAAATGCTTCCCCATTGTTCTAGTTCCCTTTCTGTCTGTGTGATAAAGTACTGATCAAAAGCAACTTGTGGGAGGAAAACATTTATTTCAGCTCACAACTCCTTTGGCACAGTTTACATTGAGGGAAGGAACCAAAGCAGAAACAATAAAGGAACATTACCAGCTCATTATTAGTTAGCTTTCTTAGGCAGCCCAGACCTACCTGCCTAAGGTAGGTGCTGCCCACCCTGGGCAGGGCCCTCGCACGTCAGCAGTAAACACAGTTCTCATAGATATGGCCACAGGCCAATCTGATTTGGGCAATTTTTCAGTTGAGGTTCTCTCTCTCCTGGTGACTCACGTTTATGTGAAGTTGACAATAAAAACTAGCCAGCACTCCCATCCAGGCCATGCTCCTAGCCCACATGGTCCATGGACCATAATCCTATATGAATGAGCTGGAACCTCCCATGATGCCCAGTGTTATAAGCCCCACAGAGAAGGGAAGTCCCCAGAATTTTTGGCCAGGGTCAGCAGGGTCTGGGTCACAGATACCATTTAACAGAGGGCAATACAGTCTGTCTTATTTAGAGTTTCATTGCTGTGAAAAGATGTCATTACCAAGGCAGCATTTATAGATATAAACGTTTAATTGGGAGTAGCCAATATCATCATGATAGGCTATTATCATCATGATGGGGAGCATTGCAGTGTCCAGGCAGACACGGTGCTGGAGAAGGAGCTGAGAGTTCTACATCCTAATCTTCAGGCATCAGAAAGGGACCTTGTGCTGCATTAGGCGTAGCTTGAGCATAGGAGACCTCAGAGCCCACCCCCACAGTGACGCACTTCCTCCAACAAAGTCACATCCACTCCAACAAGGCCACACCTCCTAACAGGGCCACTCCCTATTGGCCAGGCATTCTAACACTTAGGGAACATACCTAGTGAAATCACCACACAGTCTGGCCCAGGGAGCCCAGGTCTGACATACACCTAAGCTGGCCAGCATAAACCCTGCCTCACAGAGGCCATTGGCCACCCATCCTAGTGTCCTACCTTCGGGGAGCCAAGGAAGCCTTGAATGAGTATATAAAGATCGGATAAAGTCCTAAGCGAACGTGTATTGTTAACATAGGCACAGACATGCCAGAGACCAACGCCTCATACCCATGGAGGGGCAAGGCCTATCAGTGCTTATGCACGATTGACCAGCGTGTGCACAAACAAGCAACTGCAGCTTCCTCCTCGCAGATGTTTGCAGCCTGGCAGCGCTCTCCTATGGAGACCTTCCACCAAGACTGGTCAACAGCACCTGTGGCAGTTGGAGCAGCTCCATCAGGGTATACCAGGTCTAGCTGGCACCAGCTCTTCTGCACGTACGTCTGTTGTTTCTTTAGACCCTGTCCTTTCCACATTCCCTCCCAGTCTCTGGCAACTGTCTAGACCCACCCCCTTTTCCCTGATACCGTCTAGTCTCAAAGCCCTGATGGGAGACAACTGCTGGGTAAACCAGAGGTGCCCCTCAGGGAACGCCAGGTCCAGTTCCCATCTGACCGTGGCCATGGGAGGGGCTAAGGCACGCTTACCTGGCTGTGCCATGGACTCGAAGGACCAGGAGGAACATGAAACGTGACCCCAAGTGCTTCAAGCTGCTCCTACTGGCTCCTGGACCTTGGCTTTCCAGCCAATCAGTGTGGAATGTGTGTTACACAGACTGAGATAACTGAGACATAAAAGTCCTGCACACTGGGCAGGTCACAGGTCATTGGATAACATGAGATTCAGTGGGAGGGAAGAAAAAACACAGTTAATGATCCAGGTGTGCAAATCCTGATGCAACACTTTCAAACGTCACTTAGAGAAGTACCCAAGCCTCCGTTTCCCCATCTGTTAAAAGAGGTACCACAGTTTTTGCCCCACAGATGGGAGAGGAGGATACAGTGAGCAGTGTTTGAAGTGTCTGAACGGCCCTGGGCGCTGAGCAGCGGTCAGCCGTGTTAGGTGGTAATGGGGATGGCAGGTGCTACATAGGAATGAAAGCCTGGATCAGGGTCTTCATTAGTAAATAGATCTCACTATTCTGAGATGGAAGTTTCCTGCCGGCCACATCATTGGGAGCCATGAATGCTGGGGTAGGAGAGCTGTGTCTGGTTAGTAATGCACAGAGAGGGTAGAGATGGCTAAGGTGGTGGGCTCATGTATGGGAACCACAGCTCTGGCAGAGGGCTGTATGCCTTAGGCCAGCTCAGAAAAGTGGGAAGAACCTGATAGATGTGGCTGGCACCAAAGGCTTGGGCCTGGACTTCTGCTGACATCAGGCAGAACAGCCTGATCTGCTATACACATGAAGGAGAGTGGGAGCCCCTGCTGCTCCCACACCCCAAAGCAGCTACCAGCCTGATGACCGCTGCAGCACGAGCCGGAAAGGCAAGCCTCGAGCCAGGACTTCCTGTGAGACGCTCCAGGACACAGGTGGTCTTGGGAGGAGCTGGGGAGGAGCAGATATTTCTGAACCTGTGAGTAATTTACTATGTTTATTAAGTGGTTATTGTAGGTTAAATAACCAACCCCAGCTTATTAAAAATCCTCCGGGATGATAATCGCTCCCGCATTTGTTCGCGCTGGCAGCAGAACTTGCCGTCCTGCTGGGAGCCAGTTTCCTTAATGACTCGGCAAGGGCCTTGTGCGGCAAGTGACTTCAGGAATCCTCATCTCCATCGCTCCTGACAGCTTTATGCTCCATAAATACTTGGAGATTATTAAAAACATATTTATTTAAGATGAACGGCTCTCCTGCAGATACAAATCTAAGCCGATAAGGCTCATAAGCCCACTTACAGTCTTCAATGACAGTATTTAAACACACCAACAGCTTTGCTTAAATTCCAGGTGCCCACCTCTAAGAGGAGACCTTGGCTGGGCTCTCATCAGTGGGGAACCCTGGGGCACAGAGGTTGGGTCATGCCACTGCAGGCAGAACTCTTCTCCATGGCAACTCCATCTTCTTAGGCCTCAGTTTCCTCATTATACTAATGGCTGTGATGACTTGTGTTAATTATCAATTTGACAAAAGTTGGGAGGTGAACCTCTTGGCCTGTATTCGGGGACACACCGTGAGAGCCGTTCTTCTCTGACACTCAGTCTGTAAATGCCACCCTCTCCCCAGTCTGCTTTCCCTGACTGTCTGCCTTTCTCTGAGCTAAGCAGGCTTGTTTCTGCTAGTGTCTGGGATCAGACACTATCTGCTGTGTTCAGGGTAATGTGTCCACAGACAGCTGTCCCCCTGTCTCATTACAGTTCATTACCAGAGTTTGAAGGGTGCCTTCCTGTCTCCTCTCCCTGGACCAAGAACAACCCTCACCCCCAATCTGATGTCTAACAGGTTAGTCCCTGTGCACCAGGACTGAGCCAGGATGGGGTGGAGTTCAAGTTCAACTCTCACGTGTGACCAGAGGGCTGAGACAGCTGAGGCTGAGAGAGTGCAGCCTGTGTCTTGCAGCCCGCCCTGCACCAGGCTCAGGAGCCCTTTAGACTTCAGTTCTGTTCATGCCAGTCCCTTCCATGACCATAGCTTTTATGGCTTTTCAAAATGTCTTAAAATCTGTCAGGGGCATGTTGGTCACCTTTGCTGGTTTTCAGAAAGTGAGCTTTGCTATTTTAACCATTTCATCCAGAGTTTAGACATTTTTAGGATAAGTTTGTTAGATTCCTCCCTCAATCCAACATTTTGATTGTGTTCCTGAGAGGCAGGGACAGGGTGAGGCCCGGGTATGTGGGCTGCAGTCACCACAGTCGCTCTTAGCATCTTCAGAGGAAGCTTCATTTACTCTGAGTTACCTCTTGACATATGCTTCCTCTACCCACTACTCCTCCCGAGGGGAGCAGCCTGGACGGTGGGTTACAGTGTAGGTATCAGCACGGCTAGCTCTGCTGAAATGCATCCTCAGTAGACACAAACAGCATTGGGTTCAAGGCCCGCCTGAGGCTCCTCCCCCACCCAGCCCTGTTTACTGGGGAGATGGCTCTGTGTCCTCAGAGTTAGCTGTCTGCTGTGAGCAACTGCCATGTGTCTCCCTGCCCAGCCCCCGGCGTGAGCTGCCTGTGTGTAATCCTAGCGTGCTTGCATGGTCCCCTCACCCTTAAACAGGCACTCCCAGAGGTCTGTGCAATTCACTCTAACTCTGAAGTGCCTCTGACCTGCCACAGTTTTCTGCTGTAGTCCCACCCAAGGTCCCTGAGGTGTGGCCAGCGTCACTTTGTTCAAAGACGCTCTCTACATAGCTCTGGCTGGCCTGGAACTCACTATATAGACCAGGCTGGTCTTGAACTCATAGAAATCCACCTGCCTCTGCCTCCCTAATGGTGGGATTAAAGACATGAGCCACCAAGCCTGGCCAGTGTCACTGCTTGGGCAGAGTGACAGGGAGAGTAACCTCTGCCGCTGCCCTTTGCCTTTCTGACCCCTGTGACTTTGAGCTGTACCCAGAGGTTCCCTGTGAAACCCGGGCATGGGGCTTCCCTCTGGGGCTCTGAGGGCACTCAGTCACCAGATGAGTCTAGGACTGGCTGTGAAACAGGCAGACACAAGCCCCAGCTGCAGACAGTCATCCATCCTGTCAGCATGAGGACAGCAAGTTCTCAGTTCTTCCTCCCCTTCCAGGACAGGCTGGCCACTGGCTGCGGTTGTAATGGGACTGAGGTGAGTAGTCGGCCCCTGAGACGTGGAAGCCGCCCACCTACCCACCTACACACCCACCCTTCCTTATCATCCACTTGTTCATCTGTGGATCCACCTACACCACCCACCCATGCATGTAACCACCCATCTCTTCATCCTTTCCGTTATCAATCTACCTGTTCATCCATCTACCTGCCCACACTTCACTCATCTACCAGCCCACCCAGCCATCCACCTGTCAGCCCCCCCCATACCATCCATTTGCTCTTAATCATCTGTAGCTGCTTGTCAAGTGCCTGTTGCGGGATATAAAGGTAAATAAACAGCTATAAGCACTTGCGCCTGTGGGCGCCCACTCCTGAAGGAACTAACAGACAGCCCCCAAGCTGTAACACACAGCAAGAAATGACAGCTCTGTGGGTAAAATCAAAGCAGAGAAGGGGGTCGGGGTGAGGGGTGGGACTGAAACTTTAAATGGGCTGCCAAAAGAAGCTTCTCAGGCTACGAGAGAGTAGGGGATGCTGATGAGCCTGGGAATGGGTGAAGGTGAAGGAAACAAGAGCAAGGGTGTCACTGGCATCTAGGAACCCAGGGACCATGGTGAGCCACGGGCCTGCATGGCAGGCTCTGACTTCAGGGGGTCCGGAGATGGGAAGTCAGGGCAGGCAGGTTGGGCAGACAGGGTGCAGGATGGTTGTGGATGGGAGCAGGGGTGAGTAAGTGGACAGGCTCTAGGTGCCCCATGAGGGTGAGGCTTATGAGAGTGGGGCAAGAAAAGCAGCCATCACAGACACTGAGTACCTGGCTGAGGTGAGCTCCTCAAGTCAGGGGTGAGGGTAGAGATGACAGCCTGCTTCCCAGCAGGAGCTTCACTAGCAGCACTGGGAGTCAGGGGAAAGCCGTGTGTCAGGACTCCAGGCTAATAGAACGCATTAGAAATGACATTGCACTAGTTCTGATCCAAGGCCTCAAAAGACATGCTTACATCCTCACCCTGGAAACTCTGGGATCGGAGCGCGAAGAAGCCCAGGGTAGCTTCGGGAGCATAAGACCTAAAAGGAAGACTATTATCCCAGCTGAGAGCCGCATGGGAGTCGACCCAAAAGAACTGCTGAATTCATCAGCCCAAATGGCCGACCATAGAATGAGGAGCCCAGGGAATAATAGTTAGTGGCTTCCTTCCTTCCTTCCTTCCTTCCTTCCTTCCTTCCTTCCTTCCTCCTTCCTTCCTTTTGTTTTGTTGTTAATTTTACACAAGCTAACATCTTCTGGAGAGAGAAACCTCAGTTGAGGAAATGCCTCCCTCAAATTCCCTGTAGGCATGCTCATAAGGCATTTCATGATTGACGACTGATGTGGGAGGGTCTAGTCTACCTCGGGTGATACCACCTTTGAGCTGGTGGCCCTAAGTGCTATAATAAAGCAGGCTGAGCAAGCCATGAAAGCAAACTGGCAAGCAGCACTCCTATGTGGCGCTTGCTTCAGTTCCTGCCCTCACTTCCCTCAGTGATGGAGTGTGACCTCAGAGTTGTAAGCTGAAATAAACCCTTTCTCCCCAAGTTGCTTTTGGTCCTGGTGTTTTATCACTGCAATAAAAACCTAACTGAAACAGTGGGTGTGAACCCATTGAAGCTTTGGAGGTATTTGTTAATGCAGAAAAGGCTAGCTGATAGAGCCACAAACTCACTGTTGCCAAAATGGCAACCTCCTCTCTGCCTGTCAAGCCCCCGCTGTCTTATGGTACCTGGACTCCCCATTACACTACAGCTGACTGAGTCTTTTCCTGGGTCTGCTGCAGTCCTGAGCGCTTTTGCATCAGTCACAGCACATGAGATGGGCACATGCAGCCCTCATACACACACAGACATGACCACATTCAGAGGTTCACACACAAACATGACCACAACCCTCACACACATGCAAACACACACCAAATCCTTACACACAGATGAACGTATACACAATGGTACATAAACGTGTGCAAACCCTCCTAGGAACATACCCTAATGCAACTGCCTGCATACACTCACAGGCCCACACAGCACACATTGGCACACACACTCCCTGCTGTCATCCGGAAGCTCTTACAGTGATCTCATGGGAACGCTTGTCTTCTGCTAAGATACAAGGCATCCCCAGAGAGCAGGGCTGGCTGTTTGGGCTCAGCATGCATCTCCAGGGCCTGGCAGGGGCCGAACAAGCAGAAGCCATGAGGAGCTGCTAGCTGGCTGGCTGGAACCCCTTTGTCACACGGTTTTTAGAAAGAGTTAAATACTGACCCTCACTAGAGCAAGGCAGTGTTAACCACTCACTTCATAAGGCACCGTGGGTTCAGCTCGTGATGGGAGGTTCTTATTCATCCTCACCTGAGACCCTGAGATCTGGATCCTGTTTTAGAACCCCAGCTGGCTGGGAATAGGTCAGGTCTCCAGGTGATAGCCTCCATTCCCCACAGCTGGCTCCCTGCTTCCCCACTCCCACCCCATCAAGACTGGTCTGGGGCCCTAGAGTCTGCCTCCTTTCACCTGTCAGCTCCCTCTGACATCCTCCTCTCTCCTCCCCTCCCCTTCTCACCTCCTCCCAGGAAATGTCACTATGACAACATTGATAAATATTTATAAAGGCAGCCGAGGAGATAGCGCACCAACAAACCAAATAAATAAGCACATTTTAAACTGCAATACTTGACAGTTGACTTCCAAGTGTGTGTGTGTGTGTGTGTGTGTGTGTGTGTGTGTGTGTGTGTTCGTGCATGTGCTATGGTTGTCGTACATATACATATACATATACATATACATATACATATACATATACATATACATATACATATACATATACATACTGCCTGTTCCACATAGACACAAATAATGCCAGAGCCTTCTAGGTCATCTCTAGGTAGGTTCATTCTACCCATTGAGATAGTGGGCCCAGAACTTCCCAGCTGAGGGTAGCAGGTGAGGATGCAAGCCCAGCACCTGCTTCACGCTAACTCACGCCCATCCACACAGGTCCTGCCAACTAGGAGGGGTCCACTGTGACTTCCCACCTACTTGCTGCTCCGGCTTCCAACCACCACACCCCAGTGTGCCCCCACAGTACTTGCTCTCCACCTGTGATGGGCCTTCCTACAGCACCCTCCTCCGAGGCGTTAGAGTCCTCATTAAACCAATACGGGCAGAGTCTTCAGAAGTGACACATCGCCAACCAATGGGGACACTCTGCAGAGGTACGAGAGCTGCTGTCCCTAGCCGCCTCTCCTCAGACTCGGGCTCCCAACATCTAACAGGTATCCACTGTGGCTCCAGACCTCAGCATTCACACAGAACACTGAAATCTGGAGATCTAGGGCACTGGTCCTCTAGATCACAGAGACAATCTTTTCTTACGAGCTCTGCTCCTGAAGAGCCCGGGAGCCGATGGAAGGGAGCTTCACTGCCCAATTTGAGTCTTCTGAGGTTGCACATGTGCCCAAGATGTGGTCCAGGCCTGGGCCAAGCCCACAGCCAAGGAGCCCAGGGCACAGCAGGAGACAAGCTCGGCAGGAAGCAAGGCCTATGACCAACTGGGCTGGATCACATCAGAGGCTCCACCATAGCCATATGCTGATGGATATGAAGGGATTCAAGGCATTCCTGTCTTTATATCTTTGGTCTCTGTCTCTGCCTCTCTGTCTCTCTCCCTGTCCCTGTCCATCTCTCTGTCTTTTGTTTCTCTGTATTTTGTTCTTTCCCACTCCTACTTCTCTCTCTTTGTCTCTTTCCTCTTGCTCTGTCTTCCGTCCTGTCTCTGATGATCTTTTTCCTTCTTTATCTCTGCATCTGTCTCTCTCTATGCTTTTCTCCACACCTTTGTCTCTCTTTCCTTGTGTCTCACAAACACACACACACACACACACACACACACACACACACACTCCCCTCCCCCACTCCATTCCCAGCTCCTCATTCTCACAACCAGCCTTGTTGCCTTTAGCCTGAGCCCAGTGCTCAGCATCTTCCCCTCTGGCCCCTCCTTTTCCTTCTCCTTCTCCAATTAGCCCAGGAAACAGGGGCTGCAACAGCCAATTCAGCCTCAGCCCGGGGCACGCCCGGAGCCAAAAAGCACCTGTCACTTCCAGGCTCCGTCTCAGATCACTGTCGTCTGGCAGAGCACACAGCACACTCAGCATAGAATGGGAAGGTTTGGGGGGCCAGAGAGGAATGGAGCCTCACCCTTGCCTAGCCAGCAGCCCCTCACCCCTCTGTAAGCGGTCACTAGAAACTTCTCATGCCCTCTGTATGGGAGGTACTTGTCAGGCTCGGAGATGGTATGCTGACCCCAAACAGCTAGCCTTGCCCTGGAGGGGAATGCCTGGCATCTGGAAGAAGAGAGGTGCCCACAGGGAGTGTGCATGGCACCTGTGAGGGTGTGCAGGGATGCTCCTGTTGTGTATGTCCACTGCATGTGCTGCAAACCGGCGCAGAGGAGCTCGGGACCGCAGCAGGCCATCACCCATCACAGTGTCTGTTCTCATCCCACAGTCTCAACAGTGGGAGAACTGAAAGGGACCTGACCATGCATGAGACAGTGCAAGCCAGGCAGACCTTGGTGAAGGTCTGAGAAGCCTTTACCCGGGACGTCTGAAAGCCAGCGTGTTGCACAGGGCAGCAGGCTGAGCACCAGGTGTGTGAGCTGTGTGTGGGCTGCCGTAGTTAGGGCCAACAGGAAACAGGCACGCTCAGCAGCTCTTACCTAACAGAGAAGACACTTTGATGGTGCGGCTTTCAGAAGTCTGCCAGGGGCATGGTGCTGGTGAGCACACCCCATTATAGAGAACCAGAGGGGCCCTGAGGTCTGGGAGTAGCTAGGTACTGGCACAGGTCGGAGTAAAAAGGAGTGGTGACATCCTTTTTTCCAGGGCCCTCCAGCAGGATCGTCTGACCTATGGCATAAACGTACGTATCAGCTAGTTCCACCGTGTAACACCATCATAACGCTTAAGGCTCAAAACAACCAAGATTTATCAGCACCCTGCTCTCTGGGCAGCCGGGTGCAGGTCTAACGCAGATCCGCCAGGCTCTCCTGTACCTTGAGTAACAGAGAGTGAGGCTGTTCACTCCCGGCTTCCCCGGCTGTACCCTCAGCCTCTCATCCTCCTACAACGGGTGGGACGACCCCATAGCAGCCTCTGCAGGCAGCAAGTTCCGACCCACACCTCCCCGTGCCCCTTGGCTAGACCAAGCCTTGTGGCTGGGCCCGTTCCAAATGTGAGTGGAGGGAATCCATAGATGGAGCGCTCTGCAGTGATTGGGTCAGTCCTCTGGAGGCAGACGGGTGGAAATCCCCGGAGGCCGCAGCACAGGGCCGGCAGGACTGCGCTGGCATGGTGTGAAGGCAGAGGTCAGCCTGGGTGCAGCCCGCCGCAGGAAGTCAGGAAACTGCGGCTCGCATGAGGACATCCTGCCTAAACACTAATTCCACCCAGCGCAGGCATGCCACCCATGTGGCTCCGGCTCCCAGTGGTTTCAGAGAAGTCAGCCATCTCTGACTTCACGTGAAGTCTCTGGAGTGTTGAATGCTATCCACTAATTAAAAATCTTCCCGTGCGCCAGACAGCATGTGCACTTTGGAATACTGTATAATGATGACACCGCATGCCACAGGAGATGTGCCAACCCTGAAGGGACATGCAGCTCCCATGAAGTCCCTGTGTGGGTACAGAACCTGTGGGCTGGGGGGCTGGGGGGCTGGGACAGGCCCTGAACTCCCTGGAGACTGGCTCAGAAGCAGGATATTGGGGGTCAGGGGAAGAGGGGGCAGCAGTAGCAGAATGCCAGACTGTGGAGTCAGAGGGTGAGGAGGCCTGTGGCATGCCACAGGCAGGCTGCTGGCCTGAGACGGGCTCTCCTCACAGCCTCTGCTTCAGCTAGGAGAACACAGATGTCTGTGCTCAAGAAAGCTGAACCTGACTGGGCTTCCAGGTCAGTCCTGGCTGACCAGCATCAGGGTGCCCAGGGAAGGCAAATGCAGCTGTTCTGCAGCATCGATGCAGCAGTGAGAAGAGCCTGGGCTGTGGCTGGCAGGGCAGGGCTGTCACTTAAGGCCTGGTGACCTAGTTAGCTTTTTGTCAGCTTGACACAGCTAGAGTTGTCTGGGAAGAGGAGCCCCAACTGAGAAAACGCTTCTGTGAGATTGGCCTGTGGGCAAGTTTGTGGGTTATTTTCTAAAGGAGTAATGTGCAAGGGCCCAGTTCACGCAGTACCACCCCCGGGCAGGTGGGCTTGGGAGGTCTAAAAAATGTACCTGAATGTCAGCCTGAGGAGTAAGCCAGTAAGCAGTGTTCCTCCACAGCCTCTGCTTCAGCTCCTGCCCCTGGGTTCCTGCCTTGGATGCTGGCTCTGACCTCCATTCATGAAGGATTGTTAGTTATAAAAGGAAATAAATAGAAGTTTGCTTTCTATTACTGTTATACAACACCATGACCAAGGTAACTTGGGAACTCCCCCAAGGTCGGGTTAGGTTTACAGTTAGGGTTAGGGATAAGGTTAGGGGTTAAGGTTAGGGTTAGGGTTGGGATCAGGGAGACTAGAGTTAAACACCACGAAATCCCTCAGGTCTCTGACAAACCTGCACACACTGGGGCTCTGCCTGCCAGGGACTGCAAGGGTAAGACTTAGCCTTCAGTGGCTCTGTCTCCAGCGAGTAAGGGAAGCAGATGGTCCAACAAAGTCATGGGTTCTCCATCCATGAATATGCATGTACTGAGGCTCCAGCCCGGGTTCCAGGCCAGGGGCTGTGAAAGGGACAGGCTTTGATCTCCTGTTCTTCTCCTGTGCTCCCCAGAGCTTGGCTTCATTCAGACATTGCCAGATCCTCACACAAAGTGGTGTCCATCTGGCTGGCTGGAGTGTTGCACTGGCTACAAGATACCATGGCAATGGGAACCTGGAGGAGAGGCCTCAGGGAGTCTAAGAGGTTCAGAGGGTGGTGAAGGGATACAAGGAAGGCAACATGCTGGAAGTCAACCTGCCATCTGTGTGTCCAGCGTCCAGTGCTATGGCTGGTACCCTGCTCTTATCTTAGATAAGCCATCCTGCCTGGGCAGGTTCCTGAGTTTCAAATGCCTTACAACTGGCCCCCTGTCAGGGTCAGTGTGTGGAAGGGCTTCTCCTGCCTCTCCCAGGTACAGTTAAACTATACCAGCATCTCCTCTGGAGAGCAGAGTGAAGGAGCAGGTGGCGTGCTGGGACTGGGGCTCCTGGGAGCTCCTAAGGAAACTGACATGGCATGGAGGAGAAAATGACAGAGTGGAAATTAGGTCAGCCTCTGAAGGAGGGGAGAAGGGCCCGCATGATGGAAGAGAGGGGCTCGAGAGGGCCAGCACTGCCACACAGGGAACAGGGTGACGGGAGAACTTTCTCCAATTATGTGAAGAAGAGCCAGCGTGTGTCAGCCAGGCTGCCTTACAATAGCAAATGACTGGGAGAAGCAGGCGCTTAATGGGTTTTTCACTGCCATCAGTTAACCCGAGCGAGTGGCCCCAGTGACAGCACGGGACAGAGGAGGGTGCTGGGCTCAAGAGCCCTGGGGCTGGCTGATTTCCAGCCTGCACTTGGACATGGGATTTTGGAGACAGTGACAGGAGAAGGGACCAGACCAAGTGCATGCTTGCTCCTCGGACCAGCATCAGATCAGCTGCTCTGGCCTCAGAACAGGGCATGAGGCTCACTAGCAAGAGCCAGATGGACTCCTATCTAGAGGAATCCTGGGAAGAGGCAAAGCCGTGTGGTTGAAAACAGGCTTATACGCATGCCTGGGGCAGCTGTGTAGACACAGGACTATTCTAATGCACCCTCCCCAAGTCTCTTATATACTAATCCATATTTTGATACCATTGAAACATGTAGGCACAAAGGGGGCCCAGACTCACCTTCACACACATATTCATGTTTGTAGGCCTGCTTACATTTATTCATGGAAATCCAAGCCCAAAGGTACTAGATAAACAGATAAAGACACCAAACACACCTTCTTACAAAGCTCCCAGGCTCACATACAGACATAGGAAGACAAGGATAACCCTCACACACACACATGCATAGGTACCCAAGGACACACACACATGAACACAAATGACATTCCAGGCACTCCTAGAAGCTCATGTTTACACACATGCAGAGTGACCAGAGCTTCCTGCGGGACATGCGTATCCATGTACCACTCACAAATGCAACCCAGGTGAAGCACGGCTTTCCCAGTCAACTCCCTCTTGCTCACAGACAAGAGTCAGCTCCTGACCTCAGAACTCTGCACTGCACGTGAGCACTTAGTCCTCTTGCCTGCTTCAGCCTCCTACTCCATCCATCTCTGACCTCCAGGTTTCCCCATGAATCCCCACACCAGCAAAAGGGAAACATTCTGGAGTCTGGCTCAGAAGACCACCTTTCTACTCCCAAACCTCCATCCGAGGTGCCCGGTTGGGGCCCAATCTCACACCCAAGGGAAAGCCACCTTCCTTCTCCCAGCACTGCTGGGCTTCAGCTGACTTCCACCTCTTGTTCACTTGATCAGCCAGTGAAGCCTGGAGCATAGGGTGAAGCAGGACTGTAGCTCCCTTGAGCCTCACAGGTCAGCAGCTCATTGGCTCTGAAACCTGAGACACTGGGACCAGGAAGCAGCAAGAGCCAGATGAAAAAATAGAATTCCCAGAGAGGAGAACCGGAACAGGGAAAGGGAGGTGCCTGGAGTGTGTACAGCCAGGACACAGAGAAACGAGAGCACTACCATGCACCCTACAACAGGGAGAGGGTGCCAATTATCAGGCCAGAAAGACAAAGAGGGCATCAGCCACGGCTGGATAAGCCCTGCTGAGGGTCTGCCCTTGAGTGAGACATTCAGAACTGGGCAGCGGGTGGGATCCGTGGCTGGGGTCTGGGCATGGTTCCGAGGAGAGTCACCATGTAGCCCTTGACAGTTACGAGATGAGGGAGAGAGGACCAAGGTTGACCATGGCTGAAGTCCGAGGCAGGAAGCCCACAGGAAGTGTTGGAGAGCAGGTAAGTCCAGAGGTTTGTTTGTGTGTTGTGGGGAGCAGACACATGTCCTCAGAGATGTCCATATCCCATTCTCCCAGAGGTGTTGCATGGCAAAAAAGAGGCTTACAGGTATGGTTACGGAAAGTACCCTTACGTAGAGAGATGGTTCTGGGTGATCCAGATGGACCCTCATGTCATCCTCAAGGAGGTTGGAGGGACAGAGTTACAAGGCCCCAAGGACATTGGTGGTAGGTGATTCTAGTGGCCACTGCTGTTATAATCCACCACCTCTGCCAGACATGCCAAGTTCCCTTAGCCATTTTTGTCTGGCCTGTGACCCCTTAAAGATGTCCCAGGGATCTGAAGGCTGAGAGGGATGGGTTCCGCATCTTTCCAGAGTGACACCACTCTGTCAACACCTTGACTCTGGGACCTCTGGCCTGGAGGACTGAGGAAGGATAAACTGGCAAAACTGAAGCCCTTGGCCTGTGGACGCTTGTTACAGCACCAGGAGGATGTTCATGCAGCAGGTAGGTGCTGGAGGGCATGCGAAGTGCTTAGAAGTGGGAGTGCTTGGTTTCTGGGAAGTGACTGCGGTCTTGACGCTGAGGTAACCCCGTATCAGGTGCAAGAGGAGGACCAACACAAGCCCTAGAGCTCTCAACAGAAGGTCAAGGAGATGAAAGAAGCCAGAGGAGAGTGGGGAGGAGGGAGCCTCCTGGAAGCCAAGGAAGGGAATGCTTCAAAAGGTAGGGCTCCTGCATGAGTGTGTGCACATGTCCATCTATGTGTTCGTGTGTGTGTGTGTGTGTGTGTGTGTGTGTGTGTGTGTGTGTGTACCTCGGAAAAGTTTCACACCAAGAAGGGCTGAGCTGCCTGTTTATACCACATGTCTCCACAGCATCCGAGCTGAAGAACAGACTCTATGAGTGCCCACCCCCACTGCAGTGTCGCCCCAGGGCTGTGGCTGGGGACAGTAGCAGTAACAGAAAGAAGGAGACTTTTGTGTGGTTCGAGGTTCCTACAGTTGATTTGCAGCAAAAGCAAATCATGGTCATGGATGCACTTCTAATGTCTTGGGGAGTGAGCAGCTATTTCAGCTCCCACAGGCAGATGAAGGAGGAGGATGCCTGAGGGCAACTAGCTCTGTGACACTCTTTGTGGAACACGAACCAAGTAGGAGTGAGCAGGAGAACTGATGTATCCAACAAAGGCATGGCTTGTGACAGTCTGAAGCGACTGGAACCATCTAGCACCTTGACTTCTGACTGGTTGGAGGCTGGGGGTGTCAGGAACACAAGATGGGGTAACCCGGAGGAGCTGTGGTACTCCCGCCTCTGTGCTCTATGGCTGGGTGTTGTCACATGACTGTGGGTCACCAGGAGCTCCAGCAGGATTCTTTCCACAGCCACGTGATGCACGAGAAAGCAGAAACACAACACTGCCACTCACCAGCTATCTGAAGCTACCTTGGCTGCCTTCTCTCCATCCTCCTCGACACCTACCTGTGCCCAGAGAATGACCTTTGTCTCCACCGGCCACAGATCAGCTTGGCTTCCCCATGATACCCAGGGCCAACCCAGTACTGGTACGAAGTAGAACGAGGTAAAAAAATCACCGGGATTTTGTTCCCTATCTGTCACGTAGCTGAGTTGTGGCACTGAAACATTTCTTCCGAGCAAGGCTCATAGGATTTGCTGCAGGATGCTGCAAGTTACATAACCCACCCAACTGTGTCTGGGAAGAGGAGACCCTCAGAGGAGCTGCCTGCAGGCTGGGCCAGGGGTCACGAGTGATCACCCATGCTGGGGTGAGCTTTGAGTCAGCCATGCTCTCAAAAGTTGTCCTGCATCCTCACCCCTGTAAGTAAACCCTCATTCACACTCTGAGAGTGACCCCAATAAACTCACTGACTCACTAAGCGAGGCTTGGCTGGAATCCTCTCTTTGGTTGTCAGCTGGTGTCCTGTCTGGGGTAAAGACCCATTTACTTGTTCGTGTCTCCCCAGGAAAAGTCACGCAAGACCCTCCCATCTGCACTCCCTCCTCCAGACACCCTATAGCTGCTGCAGGTGTCCTGGAGCAAGCCTGTCCCTCCTCTGGGGTCAGCACTGCTTCCTCCCTGATCTTTTTGGCCCTGAGAGGTGGCTGCTGATTTCGGGGCAATTCAGTGACCCCTGAGTTTCCCTCAGATGCTGCCCACACCACTACAAAAACAAAAAAAGCCCCGTTGATGTAACTTCATATGTCACAATTTACCATTAGGACAATCAACTATCCAGTTGCATTGCAGCACAGCTTGTTAATAAGAAGTATTCCCGGGGACAGGTGTCCTCCTCACACAAGCATCTGTCAGGAGCGAGCACAGAGGCCAGCACAGTACTGGGCACAGACAAGAGCCAGCGTGTCCAAAGCAGAATGAAGGGGTAGTCTGTCTGAATCAAGATGTTCTCTATGGGAGTCCTAAATAGGAGGCCTCCAAAAGACTGTGTTATGTTCATATGGAAGCTAGAAGCATGAGATCTAAAGCATGAATCTGAAGAGATAAAAAGAGAACATATGAACACATAAACCTTCCAAAATTCTGAGGTACATCAAAAGCCAAGATGATACAGGGCTGGAGAGTGGTTAGGAGCACCGGCTGTTCTTCCAGAAGACCTGGGTTCTGTTCTCAGCACCCTCAGGATGGCTCACAACCATCTATAACTCCAGTTCCAGGGGATGGATACCCTTTTCTGGCCTCTGCAGGCACTATACATGCATGCACAGACATGCAAGCAGGGAACGCACCCATGCCCATAAAAATAATAAAATAGCTCTTAAAAAAATAAATGCAAAATATGGCCATAGACTCTGTAGTAGGGAAGTCAGAAGCCCAGAGTAAGGAGACAGATGAAGAGTGGAACTATTAATTACAGTAAGCGCCTGACGCACGGTCTTACAATAACCACCTAACTAAAGAGCCAATCTTTCCATAAGGAGTCAGACGATAACAGACCAAGGACCATTTATACGAGATCCTTCTAATGCAAAGTTATAAAAGATAGAAACACACCAGCATAAAAAAATCAGAAGGAGCTCGTGGGTCAAGTACCCACTTCAGATTCAGGAGCCTGTGACAGAAAGCCTCCCACAGGGCAGGAGACCCAAATGGTCATGAGATCTTTCAGACCGAATCTCATCACATTCTAAAGGGAAGTGAAACATGTCTTAGGTTTATTTTTGTTTTTGTGTAGGTGTCAATGTGCACATGCGTGCAGTGACCATAGAGGACAGCAGAGGGTTGCAGACCCCCTGGAGCTGGGCTTATAAGTGGTTGTGAGATGCCCCGTGAGGAAGGTGGGAACTAAACTCAGGTTCTCAAGCACATATAAGCATGTGGTCACATGTGCTGAGAGAGGAGCAAGTATAGATGTGAAACTTGCAATCAGCCTTCATGAATGACAACTCAAGAATAAACTAGTTGAGTAGTCAAAGCAAACTATTAAAATACAGAAATTAAAAAATATTGGGGGGTGCTGGAGAGATGGCTCAGCGGTTATGAGCACGGGATGCTCTTCCAGAGGACCTGGGTTCAATTCCCAGCACCCACATGGCAGCTTACAACTGTTTGTAATTCCAATTCCAGGGGATCTGACACCCTCACACAAACATACATGCAGGCGAAACACCAACAAATGCTCTAAAAATAAATACATTTTTAAAACTATTGGTGGGGCACACCTTTAATCCTAGCACTTAAGAGCCAAGAGGCAGGCAGATCTCTGAGTTTGAGGCCAGCCCAATCTACAAAGCAAGTCCCAAGACAGCCAGGGCTATGGAGAGAATCCCTGTCTCAAAAAACAAGACAAAAAATAAAAAAGAAAGAAAAGGAAAGGAAAGGAAAGGAAAGGAAGGAAGGAAGGAAGGAAGGAAGGAAGGAAGGAAGGAAGGAAGGAAGGAAGGAAGGAAGCTTAAGAAATAATACCCACAAAAAAATCAAAGGGGATTACATGGATCCTGTTCTCTGACCCCAGCATAATTCTGACCTGGAAATGCTTTTGTTATAACTACAAAGGTTTCCAGAAAGATCCTTCAGAAGGCTTGAATAAATGCAGACACATGTCTTATTCTTGCTCAGAAGGCATAAGCCTTAACATGGCTCATTCAACTTCAACCCAATTGGGAGGATGGAATGCCAAAACCCACAGGAAGTTTCATCCCAAGAATATAACAAAATAACTACAGAGATGTGTCAGGAGAGGACAGGGAGAACTGAGAAGCCAGCTGGAGACAGATCACTCACCCTCCTGTGACTTCAGTGCATCCCTGATGAAAAATTCAAACAGCCACAGAGCAGAGCTGAGCACAAGAAGACAAGCATGTGCTCCCGTGAAACCCCTGGGTAACAGGACAGGCAGTAAAAGAGGCTTTGTGTAACAGTCTCAACTAACCAAAATGCATTAAGTTCTAGGGAAACGTAATTGAAGAGACAAGGGATGCCATTTAGTGGAGCAACACTGCCAATCACATGTGAGGCCCTGGCTTATACCCCCAGCACTATAGCTGGATGATGATGATGATGAAGATAGATAGATAGATAATAAATAGATGATAGGTAGAGGAGAAGTAGAAGATCATTCAGTGCAACAATACTTGCCTATTATATGTAAGGCTCTACTTTAGACACTTGCACTGTAGGTAGGTATGTAGGTGGGTGGGTAGGTGAGTGGGTAAATGGATGGAGAAAGAGAGAGAGAGAGAGAGAGAGAGAGAGAGAGAGAGAGATGGATGTACAGATAAAAGATAGATGATAGAAGATAAATAGGTGATAAAAGATAGATGATACATAGACAGACAGATGATATAACATAATGCCAAAAGCAAAAGTCACAAAATTTGACTGTATTGTCACCTTAAATTTCTTTAGGGTTAAACAAATAGAATTAAGAAAATTAAAAATAAAAACCAAGTGGAAAAGAAGTAGTGGGTGTGGGGAAATAATTTCAACACTCCTGTATGTGCCCAAGTAAAGGGTTAATATTTGTAACATATTAAGGAAACAAGAGAATATTAACATACAAATAGAAAAACGAACAGGGACTATGAACCCCCAACTTTCAATGAAAGAAATGAAAATATCAGAAAGCATTTGGGAAAAACACTCAGCCTCATTAGTATTCAAGTACATGCAAATTAAAACAACAAGCCCCCGTTTTCACCTATGAAATTGGCTCTTCATTATTACTGTTTTTGCACCTGGGTTAGGGAGCGGGTGAATCTGGGCGTTTCTGCTTCTGGGCAACCTGAGGTGGCACAGCTTGTTAGAGGGCAATTTCATCTTCCATGTCCATTTTGCTCACATTTTTTACCCACCCCCCTTGTGGAATTTTGTCCTGAAAAAACGAAGAATTAGCTTGAAGGTCATTTATTGCTCTTTTTTTTTTCATTTTCCTGTAATGTCAGTTAATAGGTGGATGCCTATGTTTATAACCAATCTTCATATGATAGAATTCTCTATCAATCCAGGACAGCATTGCACAAGTGTGCATGCATACACTATATTGTCCTGCGAAAAGAGTGAGTGATGAAATAATGCATGCAAGAAAAAAAATCAGTTTCTATAAGAAAAATCGGACAGGGTACACCCTGAGCTAGCGGCACCTCCGCCTCGCGTTGTGGTTATCTCCACTTTTAAGGCTCTACAATAAGCATGCACTAATCATGTGATACAAATACATATTCTAAAGAATGATGGAGCCTATATCAATTATAACCCCATCAGACAGGCACAACCAACAGCCAGGGCATGTGTACTGTAAAATTGTATGCGTGATATGAAAAGATGGTCACTCTATGTCCTTAAGTGAAGATAGGACATTGCAAAACAGTGTGTGCACCATAATCTCCCTTTTGTTGAAAAATAGAAAACGCATCTATTTATATGCACTAGACACAGCAGATTATAAAGTGAAGCATTGGGAATGGTTGTCTCTGGCTGCCACAATAGAATGGTGCCAGCACGCTCTTTGCTTTGTATATTTCTGCATTGTTCGCATTTTCTACAGCTAAAATCTATTATTTTGAAATTAAAAATTGTCCTTATTTTTAAGAAGCCATTCATGTCTTTATGTCTCACAACCCCACTGTGCCACCTCCGTTGTGAGGAAATGGCTCATCTCTGTGTCTGCTCCCTCACCCAGTGTTTCTTGCTCCCAAGGAGAGTGTCACGGGGCCCTAGTGTGTCTGGCACACTGCTGGCTATCACTCTAGAGACGCATGTGGCTTCTGGAAAGAGGCCTAGGACAACCCCACAGCAAGAACTGTCTGCTCGGTGGTGAAGGGTCTGAGGCCAAGGGCCCTGTCTGAAATCAGCACGCTCTCCATCACTGCTTAGAAGGCAGAACATTTCACCCTAACTGTCTTGCAGAGGGTCACATTCAGAAAAGCCAGGAAGCTCAAGGTACTTAAAAGGACACCCAGGGGCCTGGGGCATATGGAAGGTGTCTCATTCTGTAGCAATTGTTATTATACTCTGGGCAAAAATTTTAGACCATTTCCTACCAACATAAGAAAACGCCCAAGAAGGGCTAATTTATAAAGAAGAGAGGTTTATTTGGCTCAGAGTTCTGGAGGCTGGGAAGTCCAGGAGCACAGTGCTGGCACCTAGTGACATTTGGCAAAGTCAGTTACATCAAACACGACACGGGGGGTCATATGGGAGGCAGGGCATCATTCAAGCTCAGGTCTCCCCTATTCTGCTGACGACACCTTGGTGACCTCCTCTGCACCCAGTTACTTCCCAGAGACTGTACCTCCAGACTCTCTTCCAAGTAATTCTGGGGATGCAATCTGCAGCACTTGAGCTTTGTGGGGGACACATTCCAACCCTAGCAGCACAAAGGAGTTCTATACCCAGGGCTAAAATGAGAAAGAGAGAGAGAACGCACAAGACAGCTCTGAGCCCATGCTGGCTGGAGGAATAGCTTTGCTTCTGTTATGAAAAGCAGCATCTGTGTTGGGGCACGAGCCTGCTCTGCCACCAAAGGAAGAACCAAAGCTTTCCTGCTGTGTACCTGGGGCCAGACCCAGAGCCCAATGACCACAGCTGCTGGCTCTCTGTTGTCCTTCCAAGTGACTTCATTGGCTCACGTTGACATGACAGCTTGCAATGAGCCCAGGAAACATAGCTCCCATTCTTGCAACCTCAAAGAGGAGAGCTTGGATAACGCCCTCAGAACCCAATCACTTCCTCACTCTCCCAAACAAAAACAGCACCGGCACATTCTATTTGTAGCCATCTCCTGCATGCACGAGAACATTCTCATCTCTCCCCAAAAGGCTCCGCTGATCCTCCTTTCAGTTCAGTCACCATGCAGCCGGGATGCACTCTGGCATTAGGTTAAATGTTAAATGCCATATACTAAGAACAGGGGACAGAGAAGAAATCTGGAAGCATTGGTGAATAAACATGTCCAACGCAGGGGAAGACAGCACGGCTACACTTCCTGATTGTGCCACCAGAGTTCTCTTCTTCCTTCTTTTATCTGATTTCCAAACAGCCCCTCAGCTGTGCTTCTTCACTGATAGCAAAAGCAACTGTCCTCCCTGGGGACCTGTGCTCTCTGCCATTCTGGCTTTCTTGGGGTTGCTTGTTTTCTGTTGTCCTTTACCATCAGACGAAGACTGCGAGAGATCCGCAGAGAGACTCCAGACTTGACCTTCATGGTCCTGGCCACCCTTTGACAGACCTATCTGCTGTCTACAACCGATACAAAAATCTCTCTGTTTGTCGACTTAGAACCTGTAAATCCCAGGCGCATCACCAGTAGAACCACTGCTGCAGCCACTGTGGGTGGCATTTCCACCCAGGAATTACAGTGTCGAATTCAGCGACACCTGGAGCCCTGGAGATAGAGCCCCAAGCTACAAAGACGTAGCCTCACTTGTTCTCACGTCATTCCAAATCCATAGTCTCACTATGGACAGAGCATCAGCCCGTGTGACCCACGCTAGACATGCTAGACCTCAGTGGGCACCCTCCTTGCTTGCTTCACGGTTGAGTGTCTGGCAGTTTATATCAGGACTTGGCAAACTGTGGGCCATGGGCCAAGTCTAGCTTGTCTTTCGAGAAGTCCACCTACCCTCCCCATACCCAAGCCCCACCCCCCATGAGCAGGTATAGATAGGCACACTTCTGTTTGGATCCATAGCCAACCAGACTCCATCTTCACAAATTGCTGGTCTGGAAGCTAGGAAAACTCCCATGATACAATAATGATCTTCTCCTGGGTCAAAACTGAGACAGATGTCCTGGGGCACAGACGCAGGCTCTTGATGACAGCACGGGCAGAGGAGAGTCGGTGCTCTCCTGGGGAACTTGCTCCTGTGAACTCCTCACGGGCTTCTCTGGAAAGCAGGCACTCATCACTCCAGACAGGAGGAAGCAGCTGTTTCTCGGGCTCGTCCAAGTTCAATAACATGCCCCGGCATCCCTCTCCTCCCTGATCAGTGCCCTGGCGTTTATAAAACACATCTGTCAGGGCTGCAAATTCAATCGACATTGTCATTGTGTGCCCTCATGATCAAATCGAGAGTCTCGTTTTCAGCTTGGATCAGCCCTGTAGCTACAAAGAAAACGAGATTGCTTCAGGATGCGGTAATGCCTCTAATTCATCCACCCCATCTTAGATTTCACAGCCTCTATTTTGTTGTTTTCTCTCTGCATGCCTCTCAGGCTTTCAGAAGGTCAGAAGTAACTGGGAAGTTGGCTGTATTTCCATGGTCACCACCCTGCCCAGACAGTCACCCAGTAGGGTAGCTTCTGCCCCATGCCCTCAGTGGGGGTGTGGTAGAAACCAGTGCCATCATTTGCAGGTAACCAGGTGATTTCCCCTCCCCACTCCATACGTTCTGTTGTAATTTTCTCTGAGATAAACTTCCATCCCATTTTTCTGGAAAACTCATCAAGCTCAGGAAGCAAACAACTCAAAGCGTTCAGGAAGTCCCGGAAACTGACCAGATTCACTCTGCTCCTTTCCTCCCTAGGCATACATAAGCAGTAAAGCGTGCAAAGAGACACTGTCAGGCTGAGCTGCCTACCAGAGGCTCAGACTGCCTGATCTACCTGAAGGAGACCGTATCCAACCTGTTGAGGTGTCTGCATTCTGTGCCATGTGCTCCAAGTATCCAGCCTTTGGGAGCTGTCATCCGTGCTGGGGTTTTGGCGATACAGTTGTCCTTTAGTCCCTTCTGCTCCTATACCTCCTCACCCCAATGAGCTAATTGGTTTATAAAGTTGGACTCTGGTGGCACACATACTTTGGTCTGCCACTGGCTTCCTATCTGTCCCCAGGAATAGTGTCACCATAGCTTCTGAATTGCATTGCACCATGGCCCTAACTACCAACTCTAGTGTCAGATTCATGGTAGACACCGCACAAATGCAGAATGGCTGTTTACAGAGAAAGGGAACCTCTTGGATCGTATAGCCAGGGGACACAAGGGAGCTAGCTTGAAGCACCAAGGAGCACAAGACACTGGGCTCTGTGACAGCGGGTAGAGACAAGGTCTCTCCGACATAAGCTGAAAACTGTTTCCTGGCAGCCTTGGGAAACAGACTGTTTCCTGTCTGTCTCTTGACAGACAGCAGACTCCTCTCCAAAGGTAAAGTGCCAGAGAGACACTGCTGATTGACACATCTTGAGACCCCGTGACCTTCTAGAGGTCTTTTATTTCAAGGTGAGGCCTATGCCAGCTGTTCCTCAGAACCTGGCAGACATGGTGAGGTGTGCCTGAGATAGAGCTTCTATTTTACTGAACGAGACACACAGCACACGGGATACACAGCACACGGGATACACATATATGGTACATGCACGCAGCACACACATACACACTCAGTAGAAGGGTAAGCTGAGCTTACACATCCATACCACATACCAGGCACACACAATACACACCCTAACCCTCCACACACCACACACACTCTGAGACAGGGCTCCCGTTTTGTTAAATTAAGAAGTACCAAGCACTTGCACACCACACACCCATACAAATACACAGGGCACATGCCACAGAGGTGCACATACAACAGATGTGAATGTTCAACATGTATGCATGAAGTACACGCACAGAAGACACACGGCATGGTAACCATCTCATTATAAGATAAGAGGGAGGGCTGGAGAGTTGGCTCCACAATTGAGAGAGAGCATGTACTGCTCTTGCAGAGGTCCTGGGGTCAGTTCCCACCACAACTGCCGGTAACCCCAGGGGATCTAACCTCTGGGGGCACCTGCACACACATGGCGCATATAAACTCACACAGGCACACACAGAGAAATGATTAAACGAATAAAGAAATAAAAACATCTTTGCTGGGTGTGTCTTAGAGGTGTGTGTGTCTTTAATTTCAGCACTCAGAAGGTAGAGGCAGGTGGATCTCTGTTTTGAGGCCAGCCTGGGCTACATAGTGAGACCCTGTCTCAGAGAGAAAAAAAGGAGAAGAAGAAGAAAAGAGAAGACGGATACTGAGCGCATGACACATACACACACCACACACATGCACAGGCGCATGCACAGCACTCCGAGAAACACATCTTTGACTAAACAGAAAGAATTGGAAGCTATTTGACTGTCTGCCAGGGGCTTGTTAAGAAATCACGTTGGATTGCTAAGAAGAATGAGATAGCTACACAGAGACCAAGAAATATCTCAAAGCACACCGTCACCTCAGAGAAACCCAAGATGGCATAATGGTACACTGTGGGCCCATTTATTTTTTAAACAATAATTATATATGTATATGTATGTGCATTTTTAAAAGGTTAGGACAAAAAACACAGATCTTTGATAAAAAAGAAAGACTTCAGGCAGGGCGGAGGGACCGTGTGGGGGAGGCAGCCTCCGGAAGACTGCCGGCTCCTGTTCTCCTCTCTTCCTTACTCAGTTCGGAGCAGCGCACAAGGAGCCAAGTACTGTTTCCTAACTTGATATGAGCCTGGAGGCAGGAAGGCCAGACTGTCATCTGCTTCTGAGTGGGTGCTCAGCCTCCCCTGGGGGTCTCACGTGGCTCCCCACTGTCTGCCCCTGTCTCCTCTCTTGTCCCTCTACCTCACACTGCCTTCTCCCTTTGGCCTTGGAAACACGTTCTATGTGGCTGCTCCTTGTTTTTCCTGCAGAAGCCAGACAGGCCAACGCTTTGCCAACCTGTGACATCAACATCGTAGGTCAGGATTGTGGCTTCCATCCTGCATGGCCTAGGATGTTTGTCTCTACCTTGGTTCTCTAGGCACAGAGGGGAAAGGCCCTACAACTACCTGCCCTCGGTTCCACCTGAATACAGAGCTACACTCCTAGCACAGGGAGAAAGCCTTGAGTGCAGCGAGCTCTAGGGAGGGTTAGATTGGAGATAACCTGCAGAGAACGCACAGGGACCCAGGACCTTAGGACGCAGCGGCGTCATCCTTCAACACAAGGCAGAGCTGTGGAAAGCAGAAGCGCTCCCCACACTGGACAGACACTAGAACCAAGGGTGGGGCGGGGGTAGGGGAGAGAACTGTCCAGGACACAGGGCTAAACCTGACAAAGCCCTGATTGCTTCAGAACAGTCCCAGACTATCTGTCTGCCACACCCCCTCCTGGCTCTTTCTGCTCTGTCACCCATGCTCCAGCCACAAGGCCTCCAGGGCCTCTTTTCCCGAATCCCCTCCTTCTGACCTTCTCAGCCAAGATGCCAGCCCCCCACAGGTTGCCCAGGCTAGCTCGCTCCTGAAGATCTTCACTGCCTTCTGCTGCCTGCTGCTCACACAGCTTACCTGTCTCCCTGCCTCGCCTGCTAGCTTCCAGATGCCGTACCCACCATTTTCACTTCTGCATTTCCTGTCCCCAGAACAGGAGCAGCATGTGAGGGGTGCTCAGCTACTGTGGCCACAGCAGCTCACCTCACCAGGCATCGGAGAGCAAGCACCAGGCTGATGCCCTGCACCGGCTCTGCCCTTCCGTGTGTGGCCTTCAGCAGTCACTCGTTTCCTCACCTCCACCCTGACCGTAGAGGAGAGTATGAGAGTGACACTGGAGTGATGCAGCAGACCCCCCCAACAATAGGGGATACATCCCAGAATACACCCCCAAACTTGCAGTGGATGTCTGGGTCCAGGAGCAGTACCTGTGTGACGACTGCCTCCTCACCTTAGCCACACAATTGACACCATGGCCATAACTTTTACAGTTTGCCTTGTCACAGCAGAGGTGACCCACATTTCTCCGTTCCACTTTTAGAACTCCAAGGCTGGCTTGGAGTGCAGTGAAGCTTCATTCACCCCTAGCTCCTAGCAGTCTTGGTGTGATGATTTTCTTCATTAAGGATCTCACCTTATCAGTTGAAGAAAACACTGTGTGGCTCTTTTTGGCACACCTGAATGGCCTGTGCCACTCCTCTTGCTCCTCGAGGACACTGGAAGCTATAGTAAGAGCCACTTGATGATAAGCACTGCCATACGGCGACAGCCTGATCTCCAAGGCGATACTGAGAGGCTGTTGGGAGGGTTATGCAGGGGTGGGTCACATCCTAACCAGGACAGGGTGATACGGTACAAGATCTAATCTCCACCCAGATGGCATGCAATTTAAAACTCATAAACAGTCTATTTCTGTAATCTTCCATTTAATATTTTCAGTCCCTGGCTGACCATAAATAGCTGAAGTTATAGAAAGTGAAGTCACAGATAAAGGGAGAGTTACTGTATTTACAAAGCGCTTAGGGTGGTGTTGGAACTCAGGACAAGTCACAGCAGTGACAGTTCAAGCCCAAGTCAAAGGCACAGGGCAGGACTAGATTAGGGATGAAACACCACCTTTCTGCTTTGCCCATCAGCTTTCCCGGTGAGGAGAGTGAGGAGCCTTCAGGGAGGTATGCTCAGGCAAGCGACACTTCTCAGAGAGGGGTCAGCAAGCGAGGAGGCTGACACCAGGCCCTGGCCTGCTCACAGATGATAGTCCTTCCTCTAGAAGTGAAATCAAATTTATCAAAGGGATTTAAGGGGGATGTCAGGTGTGTGTTCATGAGAGTCCCCGAGGGACATGCCAAGGATGCACTGGGGTGCAGGTACAGTCATACTCACAGCTTCTCTGTAGCCCAACCTGGAACCCCAAACATCCATCGTGGTGCTTGCTTTTTCCTGACAGGTTCAAGCCTGTCGCTCCTGTCCTCTGACCTGAGCCAGAGAGGCATGTATCAGGAAAAAAAAAAAAAAAAAAAAAATCAGGAGAGCATCTAGGAGCCCCAGGATGGAAATCTGTCTCTATCTGCTGTTGGGAGTTGGTCTGATGATTGTGTGTTGATGTTAATTACTGGCCCTCAAGATCTGGTTACCGGCTGGCTACACCTGTCCTTGTTGTATAAACCGACCTGACTGGCTGATCAAACAGCCTATACCTGGGCAGTGCAGAAAGGGGTAGGCGGGTAGCTAAGGTTCTGGGGCTTTTGAGGACAAGACAATCACAAGGAAAAGATGGATGGAAAAGAGACAGACAGGAAGAGAGAAGGAAGGAGGATGCCACAAAGGTTAGCATGGAGAAGAAACCACACGGGCCGGGAGGAGAGGCTGCAATAATGTGGAAAGGCCCAGATGAGGAATACAAGCAACTATTTATAAGAGCATGGGTAGAAGGGAGCCCAGATAAGGGTGGTTACGGCAGATGGCATTGGATGTGGGCTAAGAGGTGGATGGTGAGGTTATTGAGACAGCGTAGGTAAAATATCTACCAGCCCAAAGTAAATACCCCAAAAAAATCTAACAGGCGTCTCCATTTTATTTTATTGTGATAGTGGGTTAAATAATTATAGGGCAATAATTAATCAATAATAATATAGCCCAACAACATTTTTATTTATTATAACAGTCTACTACCCAGCATCCTTCCCCGTCCCTCTCTCCACCTATGGTTCATATGGAGCTGACCCTGCTGGATCTAATAGCTACAGCTCACCCAGACCCAGGAAGCCAAATCCTCTTGGTCAGGGATGAAGTACATGAGCTGAACTCAAGACTCGGATCCTCTTGCTTGCAAAGGTGACATTCCCTGTGCTCTGGCGATGGCCAGCTCGTCTATGATCCAGGAGCTGAGAAGAGGAACACAAGGGAGCATGAAACTCCACAAGAACCAGGACAGTGTTGAGTGGTCATGTCCACAGGTGACAGAGATACAACAGACACAGGGGACAAGCTGAAAAGTTTCGTGGCAGTTAGCTTTTGCTACATAAGCACACACTGGCTTGTGTGATCACCATTTTTTTAGCTCAGGATTCTGGCATCAGCATTTTGGACTGGGCTCCCAAAGGGGTCTTTTGGTCCACTGTTCTCAGCTGGATTTGTCTGGGTACATTCACTCTCCTACAGCTGGTCATTTACAACACAGGACTACCCTCCAAGCCAAACTGCCTCCGTCTTCAGGAATCCGGCTGGGCCCCCTTGATAAAAATCATACAGTTGGGTTTGTTGGGTTTGTTGGCTATTGGCCTCCCTTTTAAAGGGAAGAGGTGAGAAGGCTCACGGGACCGTCACCTGAGTATCCAACTACCCCTCCCAGCAAGTGGTATAATTCTGCCCTAATTACACATGGCCTTGGGGGTCTCTGGGAAGGGCTAAAGGATATGGGTGAAGAAGGATTCAGAAAGTGGGCACCATCTACACAACCAAGGGGAAATCATCATCTCTCCTGGCTGTAGACAGCGTTTAAGGTCAGCCATGCTCTTTGCCTGTAACCCCTCACCCGTTGCTGTATAAGAAAGCCTCGTGAACTCACTGGTTTCTCAGAGTGAACGTGGAAGGGAGCGCATCTTGGTTTGTCTTTGGGACTGTAGGAGAAGGGACAGGTGATCTCCCCAAGGGAAGGAATTGTAGTAACGCGGTTGGAAACAGGGCTCAGGATAAGCACATCCAGCAGCCCATTCCCCACACCTGTCACACACTGTGGCAGGCCAGCCTGGGCTGGTTCTCACAGCGCGTGTACAAGTCAGCCTCTGGAAGCCAGCACATTCTACCAGCCAACACAGGTTTCAACCAGCCTCCAGCCAGGAGCTAGGGAAGGGACCCAGCTCGTAGCCCTTTGTGGAAAATGCTGCACCACGTAGCCAAGATGTGAGGTGCAGAGAGGGGAGGAGGGATAGCTCTTTTTGCTGATGATGAGTAAAAACAGCATACAATAGGACAAGTGCCTCCTTAAAAGCAGAGAAATGGGCTGGGCGGTGGCGGTGCAGGCCTTTAATCTCAGCACTTGGGAAGCAGAGGCAGGTGGATCTCTGTTTGAGGCCTGGTCTGTACAATGAGTTCTAGAACAGCCAGGGCCACACAGAGAAAGTTTGTCTCTAAAAAACAAATAAAATACATGGAGAGAATTGGTTTTAAAATGCTGGTGAGAAGCCCAGCCAGAGAAGTAAGTCTTTGGGGCTTGGAAGGGTAGGAGTTCAGGTCCTGATGGCACCGTAGAGGTGAGGACAGAAGCCCTGACCTTGACACAGGGCAAATCAGAGCCATTCCTGGTTAGAGGTTTGGGGTGCAGAGTCAGCCTGTGCCGGATGTGAAATCATCTCCCTGACACAGTTAGCAGCAGCTAATGTGTCTTTAATAACCAGCCCAGGATGCCAGACAGACCTGTGGGAAGTCAGATCACGGTCACCACAGCCAGCGTGGGAGCCCAACAGAGTGCCTATGACGGCCGACCCAAGTGACCAGGGCATGGTCAATAGTGGACCGCTTCTATAGCCCTGGCCCATTTGCAATTCAGAGCTAAGCAGAGGTGCCAACTGAGGATGTCTCAGTGTCACCCAGAGTCCCCTGTCTCAACAGAGCAAACAGGAGGGCTTGCACAAGACTGTGATAGCAGATGCAGGACACCCAGTTAGTGACTCACGGCAGAGACTCTTAAGGAGAAACAAAAGAGAACTCAGAATGCCTCATTGTGAGAGAAAAATCTACTGTAAAGTCACAGTTCATGGACAGACCTTTTGCAGTAATTGTCACACAGTACTAAAGGTCTTGGTTTGTACAGTAAGACATGGAAAGAAAATCTAGTTTGTGCATACTGGAAAATAAAAAACAAAGGCATTCCCCATACCATGTGATGAGACCTGCCTTTGAGAGTTATAGAATTATAAACAATTTAGTGCAATTTATTCAAGAGCTGAGCAAAGTTGTGGGCAGGGGGATCAGAGCACAAAGAGAAATTGTGTCCCCGTGCCACAGCAGCTATCAGAATTTTTAATTTTAAAAAGATGCCAGAAAAATACAACAATGCATGTATAGGATTAGGGAGAAATTTAGTCAAGTTTATGCATAATCTTTGCACAGAAAATTATAAGACCTTATTGAAAAACATAAAAGAAGGCCATAGCAAATTAGCCAGATATACCACATTCACGGGTGAGAAGAATTGACGTAATAAAACTGACAATTCTCTCAAATTGATCTATAAATTTAATTTAATCTCAACTAAGTCCCAACAGAGAATTTTAGAGAACATGACAAGCTAATTCTAAAATTTATGTGGATGAATAAAAGAGTAGGAAGAGTTTTGAGCTCCTGAATGAAAAGGCTGAGGCTCATCCTGTCAGCTCTTGCAATCCCCGTAAACTTCAGGGACTGAAAGAGTGAAGAGTGAGCCCAGGAAGAAAATCAAATCAGAGGGACAGTGCCAGGCTGGGAGGGACACAGGTTCAGACTAAAAGGGAAAGGATTGTCACATCAGGTCTTAGGAAGTGTGACTGAAAACTGGAGTGTCTGTCTGTCTGCCTTGTTGTTGAGATGGGGCCTTGCTATAGCTGGGCACGAACTCACTGTATAGAGCAAACTGGCCACTAACTCGCCTGCTGGGATTAAAGGTGTGGCTACCATGCCTTGCAAAAGTGGAACTTTCTAGAGAGAAAAAGTGTACATATCAGTGCCACTCTTTTTGGAAACATGAAAAATAATAAAAATAAAGTTTTTAATTCAATGCATAAAACATGTTAAAATCCTGGCACATTGCAGAATTAAACAGCAAAGAGACAACCAGGGACTTATGGGCAACTGTGTGTTTCAGGTAGGAACACCTCATTGACAAGGGTAGAAAAATCACAAAATACAGAGGAAAAGACTGAACATACTGAAAGTGTTAAGATGTAAAACTCAGACAAACAATACATATCAAAACAAAAACACATACCAGCTGAGAAAGCTGTCAGTGCCACATTTACCCCACAAAACTGTTATTGAGAATCTGGGAATCAGGAGTCAGAGGGAAATGGTAAGGGTCCAGACAAAAAAAAAATGAGCAGAAGACCAGGGAGGGCGATCCAGCAAGGATCAGGGTTGAGTCACTCGGAAAAGGCCTCCCAGACTAAGGAAAGCCAGAAGACACAGCCAGAGCAATCACTGACTTCATGTTTTGTTTGGGGTTTCTTGTATTGTATTGTGTTGGGCTGTGCTGTGTTGTGTTGTGCTGTGTTGTGTTGTGTTGTTAGAGGAGTGTGTGTGTTTGCCTATGTGTATTTGTTTAGTTTGTTTTGAGGCAGGGTCACACTGTGTAGTCCAAGCTAGCCTTGAACTTGTGGTCCTCCTGACCCTGCCTTCTTTGATGTACACTTATTAAGTACTTACTTTTCAGTTGTCTGCCACTCAGTTCTTACACTGAACGTAATGTACAGGCATCTCTCTACCTCAAGACCCATCCATTACAAGAACACCCACAAACAACCACAGTTTTATGGAGAAAAAAAAAGAGAGAGAAGAAGAAAATGAGAAGCTAACTGCTCAGCTCAGTGAGACAAGGGACACAAATTGTCTATTCGACAAAAAAACTCAGTTGTCTCCTTATTCGACGAAATACCATGTAATGCATTAAATGAACAAATCATAGACTTGTGTGGAGCGATGAACGAAAAGAAGCAGGTTGCGGGGTTTTGAGCATGACACCCCACCCCCCAAGGGATTTTAAAGCCTGTGAGACAGCACCACCTTCCCTGGCCACCAAAAAAGAGTTGTCATAGAAGAAGAAAGGTCTGACAAACATGAAAAGTCCCCAGGTTCATGCTGATGGCTTTGCTGAAGAGGGAGCAAGATGGGACAGGAGAAGGCAGTCAGGGATAACAGCTAGAGGCAAGCACCCTGGGGCTAGCATACTGAGGACAGCGTCCCTGAGGACAGCACTCTGGGGACATCATCATGCAGAAAGTACCTTGGCACAGAACTCTGGGAACCCTGGGCATAACTCCTTAGCACCCTGATAAGTGCTCTGACACCGCACAGTACTCTGACACAGCACCTCGGCACAGACCCCTGAGGGAAGTCATGCTTCAGCTTGGTGTTAAAGACCTCTCCCATTCCTGTGCACACTTCCCTCCAGTAGGTCTGGCCTGAGTGTTTTGAGTCATGTGATTGCAGCAGTGGGGCTGAGGGGCAAGATCCAGTCCAGATCTTGGAGTCAGATGGGGTACTGAGGACCCTGTCTTCCCTGGGCTGGAGCAGCTTGCTGCCCGTGGACATCAAGGAAGGGTGGCCTGCCTGAGGATGAAGGCGATGACAGGGAAGGAGGGCTCTCGCTGGCCTGGCTGCACACTGGCCAGACCAGCTCATTCCAGTGGCCTCTGCTCACAGGAAGCTGATGTCTGTCCCAGGAGCCTGAGGAGTCCTGGTTGAGCAGGGCCCTTAGGTAGGTCCCAACGATGAGGAATAGGCCCTGAACTGCACAGGGCACTGACAGCTCACACCATCATCTACCCTACACAGACAGTCAGTGAAGCTCCTCGAAAAGGAGTCACCTCCCTCCAAGCCAGGACTGCGCACAATCCAGGAGTTACCTTCTCGGTTTCAGAGGAGAGAAGGGGGAAGCCCAGAGGGAAGTCATGTTTGGCTTAGAGAGGAGACCAGTCGATGGCTAAGCTGGAATGCCTACTCCTCCCTCTGTGACCTCTCTTAAGATCTTTCTGTCAGGCTCTTCCCTGCACCCATTTCTAAACATTCCCCACCTAGCTCTACCTCTCCCTTGTCTCCACCCAGTGGGTAGCTCGGAAGCAAGTTCTGAGACATAAACCCTTACCCACATCTTCCCAGTGTTCAGGCCAGATCCTACAGGCTCAGAGGCAGAGCCTCATTCACATGTGGGGAGAGGTGAGTGATGGAGGGAGCACCCACACTCCTCATTCAGTGCAAAAGGCCTGGGCCACCCTACTGCCCATCTTTTCTGGGCCCCCTCGTTGGTCTCCACACGTGGGCCTGGACCAGCAGTGTGGCGGCTGTTGACAGATTAGTCTTCTTAATGGACCGATGTCCTCAGAGAACCAAGAGCAGGATATGCTTAATAAAGTCATTATTCTGCCACCCAGCTGCGCAGGACGTGAGGATGAGAGAGGGAAGAGGAAACTGGCACTGGGAGGTCTCCAGAGCGGGGACAGACAACTGAGCCAGTTAATTATCAAGCCGCAGACTCTGTAAACCTGCCTACAAGCAGGTCCCAGCTGGAGGGGCTCTTCAGAGCCCAGCCTCACTCCACGGAGCTGGTACGTAACATGGAACACCCCACCCCCAAACTAGCTCACTCTCTGCATGGCTGGTTTCTGCCCTGACTCCAAGCCTAAAAGCGGGGAGAGGAGGTCCAACCCCAGAACCACACCACCTCCCTCCTTCTCCTCCCAGCTGGCAGAAAAGCCTCAGTAACTACTACATTAAAAAAAAAAGAGGCAAAGCCTGCTCTAAGATGTAGCTGAGTCAGGATCTCCAAAAATTCTCTCCTCCACGGAAGCACAGAGCACCCTGGCAAAGATTGTCAGAATCAACATTTCAGAACTCTGAAAATTAACCAAAGCAGCCTTCGGTGGGTGGAGTGGCACTTCAAGGAAAAAAGCTGACTCCAGAAGAGCTCACAAGTTGGTGGCATTTTAATCTGTCCCATCCCACCCTCCCTCCCCCTGAACTCCAAGAGATCTCAAAAGCCAACAGCCTGGAAGCCCGGAGAAGCTAATAGCCTGGGCAGCCAGTAGAGAGGGAAGGAACAGAACAGGCTGCCTGGAGCCTCCCAACAGATCCCACCTGCAAAACTGTCTCTATTTGAACAAACTCAGAATTTACCTAGGGCATACAGCCTGTGTCTTGAAAATATTTGTCCCAAACTTTCAGAGGCAATTGTTGCAGATGTGTGAGGCTGCACAGGACAGCGAGGCCAGCAACAGGTTCACCAGAAAGCCAAGAAAAGATGGGGTGGGGGGTGAGGTTTCCACAGGGGGGAGGGACACTGACCCCACCCGATGCTATAACATGCTGCAGGAGCGAAGGAGGAAGGGCAGGGCTGAGGGGCTGCGTCTGCACTCTAGTTCGTGCTCAGGAGAAGGCCTTTGAGGTGGAGGCCAGCCAGGCCGGCACTCACCAGCTGGCAGATGTCAAGGGCCTGCACAAAAGGAAAGCAGAGCAGCAAGTTGCCTGGACACACTCCGAGGTGTGCCCTCTGCACAGAGCCCCCTCGGCTAGGTGTGGGAGGCACGTGGGCACTTTCTGCCAATGTTTGAGCTGACCCAAAAGAGAACTCCCAAACCCCAGAGGACACATTTGCATTGAACATTTCGTAGAACTCAAAGGAACAGAGGCTGGTCAAATCCCAACAGTGCAGACAACTTCAAATTACACAAAGGAATCCTGGTCTAAGAGAGGCTTGTGGGGCAGAGTTAGTCAGTCCCCAGTGCTCCTCTGTGCCTGCTTCCATTCATCTCTGAATGCACACATTCTGGTATTGGTCTCAGACTTTTAAAAAATTAGATTTATTTATTTTGTTTTATGTTTATGAGTAGCGAGTGCCAGCTTGTATGTATATGAACCATGTGCATGCAGTGCCCAGGGAGGCCAGAAGAGGGCGTTGGATTCTCCTGCAACTAGAGTTTCCAATGGTTGTGAGCCACCATACGGGTGCTGGGAACTTAGCCTGGGTCCTCTACAGGAGCAGCGAGTTTTCTTAGCCCCTGAACCATCTCTCAAGTCCCTGTTCTCAGGTTTTGACACTCTCCCTTGATCCATTACAGCAAGAAGTGCTACAGCTTTCCAGCCCAGACGTGAGGCCACATGCCATGAGGGCTTACCACAAGAGCTGTCTCGTGAAAAGGAGGTTCATCAACAACTCAGCTTGCCAAATGTGCACCAGCTCTGCCCTGGACACAGCCTGCTTCCTGGGAAGCCAGGGAGAGCCTGGCAATGACGCTCATGTCAATGAAGTTCAGAAATAATAGTCATCATTTATGCAACAGCAAAATCACACCCACACACGTGCATTCATGGACACACACACACACACACACAAACGCATGCACACATGCACATACAAAGTGTTCCCACTTTGCCAGACTCTTCTGTCCTAAGCACCTGGGTGCTCAGGAGTTCTGCTGAGGTTTCAGAGGCCCGCACCCTCTGAGGCATGGACCTCATTCTGGTGACGACAATCGACTAGGCTTTCAGTTTGTTCCAGGAATTCAAGGGTGGCTCAATATTAATAATAAGAGTGTGGCAGTGATAATTCAGAGTCTGAGATCCACTCCAGATCAAGGGTCAGAGCATTTGTTCTGGAAAAGTCTGAATGATAAATGCCAGGCGTTGCCAGCCATATGCAAACTTTGTTGCAGATTGTAGCAACCCTCAAGTAGAAGAGTGCTGTCAGGGGTCACCTAGATTATGTCCTTAGATCTATCAGTCCCTGATCTGGACAGATGTGAGAAGGGTATTTAAGAAATCAAATATCTTTTCCTAATAAGACTTTGACAAGCTAAAAATGAAATAAGTTTCCAGAATGTGAGAAAAGTTATCTTAAATTAGAAGCAAAACCATTCTTAAAGCAACACACTGAAAGAGTTTCCACTGTACTCAGAGATGAGTTAAGGATGTTTGATATTACTTATACTATTGTTTCAAATTGCCTTGGAAGTTCAAGCCAGTGCCATAAGACAAGAAAAATAAATGAAATTTAACAATTAAAACATAAAATGATTTAATTATCTTGAACGACTATGGGAAGTATGGTATTTTAGTAAGTTAGCTACACAAAAATCAACCTATAATAAAGTTGTGATGTATGTTTTAAAAACCTCCAGACCTATCTTGGTTGGATATTCAAATACAAGGAATAATATGGAGTCTTTCCTGAGATTATGGGTGTTCTCAGCAAGCTCCATACCAAGTGGCGGCCAATGTGGCCTCTCCAGCCCTCCTACCCCTGAGGAGACCTCCCTCTGGGAGTTTCTCACCACCCAGCTTACGTCCTCTGAGCCCTGACCCCATTGCCACAGGAACAGAAGGGACAAGAACATTCTGCCTGGCTAAGCCCAGGTGACATGCATTCCTCTGTACTTGGTGGCAGGAGACAGGCCACCTGTGCCCCAAGGTTGAAAGCAGATGGTTCTCTATGAGAAAGTCAACTGCTGTGACAGTGGAGGAAGGAAAATGAGTCCTGTGCAGAGAAAGAAAGAACTCAGTCCACCATGCAGGCATGCCTCTGGTATGGGGGTGTCTCCATTGTCTTCCCAGATCTTCATCCCACCGCACCCTCAAGCCTGTCAGATGGAGCTCCTTTGGTGGTAGAATGTCTGGTTTTTCTGAGATTGGCTCCCTTTGCTCAGCAGTTTCTTTCAGAGGAAATAATTAATGAACAGTGAATGGCTTATACAAGTCCAAACTAGACTATACCAGAATACAGTACACCAGAATAGAACAGACCAGCCCGGTTTAGACCAGCCCAGACCAACTTAGATGAATCTAGACAAGGCTAGAATTCACCAAAATTAACCAGCCAAGACTAGCTCAGACCAGACCAGACCAGGCTAGATCATATCAAAACCAAAGAAGAAACCAGCCCAAAGCAGACTAGTATACAGCAGAACAGAACCAAACTGAACCAGACCGAACAGAACAGAACAGGCTGGTTTGGACTAATCTAGACCAGGCTAAAACATTCCAGCACAGACCAGACCAGACTAGCTTAGACCAGTAAAGACCAGACCAACTGCACCAAAACAGATTAGACTAGGTTAGACCAGGATAGACCAAACTACTGTAGGCCAGACTAGACTAGCTTAGACAACACCAGAATAGCTCAAACTGGGTAAACTGAGACCAAACTAAGACTATTCCAGACTAGATTAGCCCAGTCAAACTTAGACCAGCACAGAAGTTAGACCAGAATCGACAAGACCAGACCAGCTTAAATACAGACTAAACCTAGACCAGCCCAAACCAGATGAGGCTATAATCAGGCTAGACCAGACCCCAGTTTTCCAGTCCAGGCTAGCCTTGACCAGAACAGAGCCCATTCTATTCAGCTCAAGGTCATGTGATGTGTGCTGGATCCCCAGGGACTGGCTGTGTCCTACACACAGCTCATTCCAGAGGTCAGAGCAGGTAGCTGGAGGTCACAAGTGGATGCCATCTGCAAGTCCTTTCAGTTCCCCCAGGCAATCACTGCCGCCACTACTGAACTGTCGTTCCTATTTAGACATTAGTCCCCGCTATCAATCTAGCCTCTTAGAAAGGAGGGAGTCCTGGACCTGTGAACCCAGGCCCACCCCTTGCACACAGGCCCACCTGGGTGGCAGCATCCACGGCCTGCTTCCTTTGAGCTGGGCCCCTGCTGTGCCTGATGTCTGAGAAGTGCTGGTTTCACGGAGATCCCAGCCTGGCGGAGTGTGAGCCGAGGCAGGCTTCCTGCTGAAATCAAAAGATTCAGAGGGACCTGGCGGCTAGCTTTTACCTGCTCATCATTTCAGCCCCCCTCTGGGAAGCGTCCCCTTTCCCACTGCAAAGAGAGCACCAATCCAGGTGGAATATAATGAGATACATGCTTGCACAGGGAGGTGGAGGGAGAGAACTGAGCCAGGATCCAGGATCAAACACACCAACCCAGGCTGAGGCCAAGGTGACCAGGGCTCCCTACCCACTGCCCCATGTGGTCCATCTCTTGGGGACATAGTGGCCTCCTCAAAGGCATGGGCTGGAGGGCAGGGTTCCCACAGGTGTCTCCCAGGCTCTCCAAGGGCAGGGGTAAAAGGCGCATCATGCATCATTAGGTAACACGGCTCACACCAGCACGCACATTCTCTGCAGAAGGCTCTGTCCATTTTTACTTCACAACAGCCTCTGCCCGCCCAAGCTCCCAGATCAGGAATGAGACCCCCGCCCCAGCTGTGGATGGTGCGCTTGTGTGCCCAGAGACTTCTCGGTGGAAGTAGAGCCCTGCTGGCCCTTACGATGGACACTGTCCACACTTGCAGCTTTGCCTCCGTAGTTGGAGAGCAATGGTGTGTTTGTCTCGTTATCCTGCAACCCCCATGAAAACAAGAATCTCAATCCAGGGGCTGGAGAGGCGGTTCAGCGGTTAAGAGCAATGGCTGCTCTCGTGGAGGACCCTGGTTTGATTTGCAGCACCTACTTGGCAGCCTACAAGCTATTTGTAACTCCACTTCCAGGGGATCTAACACATTCTTCTGGCCTCCAAGGGCACACGATGCACAGACATACATACAGGCAGGCAAATACTCATATACATTTTGAAACATTTTTGTTTAAAAAAAAAAAAAAGAATCTCTTTCCATCCTCTGAGCAGGCAGGAGGATGTAGCGACTGCCATCGTCAGCAGCCAGATGGGAGGCAAGCTGACACTAACCCTCAGTGGTGTTGCCCAAGGCCCCCAGACTGAGTCTACTCGGAGATGACCTCATTCTGTCTTCTCCTGTTGAGACTTAGTTGGCAGGGCAACAGTGTAAGGGGTGGAGCCTCATGGAAGGTGCTGAGGACAAGGGGTTTCCACCACCAAGGAGGACGGGGCTCTGGCTTTATCACAGCTGTCTCTTGTGAGCTGTGTTTGTCCTGAGCTGCTTCAGCCACATTAAAGTGTGGGACGAGGCAGAAGCAGCCCCCAGCCTTGAACTTGCCAGCTTCGGAACTGAGAGAAACTCGTTTCTTTTCCCTAAACATAAGTCATCCTACACCAGCAGAGAGAACACACAGCCCTTCATGGAGTCTCCACTCATACATTAATACCTACGCCTGTACTGTCCAAGGGGCAGGTCGTGAGAGACGCCAGGACATTAAATATGCTGGCTGTTACATGTGTGTGCTCGTGTGTGTGTGTCTGTGTGTATGTGCACTCGTGTGCGTGTGCATGTGCGTGTGTGTGCCGGTATGTGCAGGTGGACGTGTGAAGAGGTCAAAAGTCAGCCTTGGGTGTTGTTCCCCGGATGCCATCTACCTTGCCTGGTCAGACCGGGTCTCTTGCTGGGTTTGGAGCTCTCCAAGACCAGCCCTGAGATTACAAGCAAATGCTACCATTTCCAGCTATTTTTTTAAGACATGGGTCCTGGGGATTGAACTCATATCCCTGTGCTTCCAAGCCACCTCCCCAGTCCTTTGTTTTGCTTTGCTATTTGAGACAGGTGCTCATTGTTAGGACCAATTAATGAATGATGATCAGGCGTACAACAGATTTTATATGAAAGAGGTTTATTAGATGGAGATGAAGAGAGAGGGAGAGCAGGAGAGAGGGAGACATGATGCGGGGAAAGAGAGGGGGAAAGAGAGAGAGGGTGCCCAGACAGAGAACGGGGAGAGGGCAAGAAGGCAAGAAACAGGAGGGGGACCACGTGCCGGGTTGCCCCCTTTAAAGAACAAGGTAACCACGCCCTCCAGGTGTGGCCACCTGGCCAGCGACACATGATGACATCATAGGTTGCTAGGCAACCCAGAAGCAGGTGGCTGAATACTTACATTCCTCCCTTTTACTATCTTTAAAAACTAAGGAACTTGGGCTGCTTCTCATGGAAGGAAATTACGCTCCTTATTATAGCCCAGGCTAGCTTCAAACTCCCCGAGGCCGGGATTACAGGTGCGCTACCACACCAGCGTGGATGCCACATTTTTAAATGGTGATTTTTTTTTTCTTTAAGATTCACCTTATTTTTATTCGTGTGTGTGCATGAACACTTGTATGTGGGTACCTAAAGATGCCAGAAGAGGCACCAGATCCCCTATAACTAGAGTCTAGTTGGTTGTGAGCCACCATGTGGGTGCTGGGAACCAACTTCAGGCCCTCCACAAGAGCAGCAAGCCCCTTAACGACTGAGCCTTCTCTACAGCTACGTTGTCACGTTTTTGTTTTTGTGAAGATGCAGGTGGAATTAATTTTCACGGTTTATTAATATGTATAAACTATTTCCCTTTTCTATGAACTGACATGAGATAACAAAGGCTGCTATACAGTCTCTGCTATTCCTTTTGTCCTGAGCCCCCTTGGGGGCTCTCGGTGCTGCCAGGACCCAGAGTTCCACTTTTCAGGAGAGCGTCATCATTGAACCACACCAGCCCCTCCCCCTCTGCTGCCCTTCTGGGATTCTGGGCCTTTGATGAGCTGCTTCCTGTTTCTGGAGATTACCTCCCTCCCTCCCTACAGGTGCATATATTTGCATACAATTGAGCCAGGAATACCTGGGTTTAAGGCACTACAGCCTGCGACAGAGCTGCTCCTCTTAAAGGGGAAATGTAGGTTTCTTCCTTCTGAGGGTTTGAAACTATGGTGATGCTGTTTTCTGGTCAAAGGTGACTTCTTTGAGGACAGGAGCATATTAGAAGCAGGAGACAGCATCCCTCCTGGCCTGTTGTTTCTAAGCTGCCTTGTAAAGAAAGGATAGAGGGAGGGACCAGAAGACTGCAGTCTGAGCTTTGCTTGATAAACGCTGAAGCCCCTAGAAGCCACAAGACACTGGGAGCATGCTGGCAAAGCCAACTGAGGTGACCAGGACAGGGCCAGGAATTTAGTTCTAGAATGCACAGCATGGCAAATAAATAGGCCTAGAGACCTGAGAGTCAGGGGAAGGGGCAAGGGGAACATTTAGGAATAGAGGGAGGATTGCAGACCCAGACTTTGATCCCAGACTCCTCCTTCTAAGCTTGTAACACTGCTAGCTTTGGGTTGTCTGAGGTCTAGAGTGTGCAGAGCCCCAGGGAGGTTGTATTCCCTGGTCCTTCACGGGCCATCCATCGGAAGGAGAGTAGAGCAGGAGTTAGGCACCAGAGGCTAGGAAGGCTGGACTCCATCTTGCCCTCCTGGGTGAATCGGGCTATGGTCACACTGTCATGCTGGGACTGGGTCCAGGCCACAGCACACATTATTCAGGAGTGGAAACCTGTCCTGGTGTGTCTCAGTGTTGGGATACAGAGGTGCCTGGATGGGCTCCAACCTCCCTCTCGCTTGCCCCCAACTGTGTTTCCCTAACAAAAATGCTAAGCAGCAGAGAGCACACGGAGTTCAGTAGCATTGACAGCTGGGAAAATGCAAATCAAAACCTCGCTGAATGGGCACAGCACAAGCTTGTCATTACAGCATTGTGGAGCAGAAGAATTTCCAGTTCACGACCCACCTGGGCTACAGAGGAAGTTCAAGGCTAGCCTGGGCAATTGAGTGAGACTTTGTGTCTTAGTCAGGGTTTCTATTGCTAAGATGACACACTAGGACCAAAAGTCAAGTTGGGGAGGAAAGGGTTTATTTGGCTTATACTACCACTGTTCACCTCCAAAGGAAGTCAGGACAGGAACTCAAACAGGGCAGAATCCTGGAGGCAGGAACTGATGCAGAGGCCATGGAGGGATGCTGCCTACTGGCTTGCTTCCCCTGCTTTCTTACAGAGCCCAGGACCAACAGCCCAGGGATGGCACCACCCACAATAGGCTGGGCCCTCCCCCATTGATCACTAATTGAGAATATGCCTTACATCTGGATCGCAAGGAGGCATTTCTGCAGCCGAGGCTCCTTCCTCTCTGATGACTCTACTTTGTGTCAAGTTGACAGGCAAAGCCAGCCAGTAAACCTTATCTCACAGTTGAAATGCAAAATATAGGGAGATGGTTGATTAGGAAAAGTGCTATGGAAGCGTGAAGACCTGAGTCCACATCCACAGTACCCATAGGAGAAACCAGGCCGAGTGTCACACATTTATAATCCCAGCAATGGGGGAGGTGGAGACAGGGAGGGTCCCTGGGGCTTGTCTGCTAGCCAGTCTAGCTGACTGGCGATTCTCCAAGTTCAGTCTCAAAAAATGGAGTAAAAAGTGACCGACGATGTACACATACACAGTAAATAAATACATAGTAAAAAGAGGCCTGGGACTGCAGCTTAGTGGGTGAACACTTGCCCTGCATCCAGGAGACTCTGGGTTCTGTCCCCAACGCCATAAAACCAAGAACCTCACTGAACTTTCACCTCACACCCATTAGAATGCTCACCATAAAGAGAGAAAACCCGCAGGACTGACACAAGGGTAAGCCCAGTGAGACCAAAGCATACCGGGAATATATGCAACCTTATATCGGACGGAATTCTATACTTGCTAGAAGACGGATGAGTCCTGAGGTCACCGCGCTGCGGGAAATGCCAGCCACAGAAGACAAGCCCTGTGTGAGTCCCTCACAGGAGAAGCCAGACTCGAAAGTTGTAAGTGGAACAAGTGGACCGGGCTTCGGGGGCCAGGGAGGTGGGAACAAGGGGTGTTTAACGGGCCAATGAGGAGTTGCAGAGCCAGCAGCCCTGATGACACAGCCGAACCGCAAGCTCGGCAGTGGCAAAGGTGATACTGTGCTCTGTATATTTAACCACAATTAGAAATTTTAGAAATAATAATTAGATAGAATGTTCGCAATAAGATATGACCTCTTAATAAATAATGAAATGTATAAAAAAAATCAAAACAATATTCAGTGGGGAAAAAGTGCTCCTCCTGCCCTGCAGGCCAGAGAAGGCAAGTTGTTCTGTGCCATCCGTGACCTGCCATGACCATCCGTGACCTACACTGTCCCTGAGCTGGCACAGAGGCACCAGCTAAAGGGTGTTGACACAGGCGTGAGGGGAGGGATGAGCAGCTGGGGGTGCCGGAAGGTCACACAGGGTGGCCAGGCACCTGGAGGGAGGGTCCTCTGCTCCACCCAGTGCTGGGCCTGCTCTGTCCTTATGGAAAGCTGCACTAAGTGTCCCACTGTACAGCCAGGGAGCCAGAGCAGGAAGTCGGGTGAGCTGGCCACGGCCATCCTCGGGTGCAGTCACAGCCAAGGTGCATTGCTCTCCACTGCCATTTAGGGAAGTCCCAGGAATGGAGACTCAAGCTTCCAACAAAGCACTCAAGGGGCTCCCCCTGCACCGGCTTCAGCATCGTCCCAGGCCCAGGTCAGGGCTGCAGAGGGTACAGGGCCCCCGTGGGATGTCTAGATAGGAAGTGAGTGCTCCCCAGGGGGTCTGGAAAGACTGACTTGCTCTGCTCCGGTACACACTGGCTATGAGAATGGCCCAGCAGGTGCTCTGCAGCAGGAGCCACACATGAAGTGGGCTGGACATGGGTGTTGCCAGCGCTCAGTCAGCTTACTAGGGAGGCAGACCGCTGAGCCTCAGCACAGCTCTTCATCTTTCATTAAAGCATGCTGGGACCCAGGGTGCAGCTGGGGAGGGGTCAGTGTGGCTTTAGGCCAGGCTGCAATTTCATCTTCCTCTCTTGGCCCTTCCCAGTTCGCCAAAACCAGGCTAGAGCTGCAGAGCAGTGGCAATAGGCACCATCTCTGCCACAGAATTGGGCAGGAGCAGGAGGAGGCAGCGCCCAGGTGCACTGATGTCTCAGGCCTAGGGGCAGCCGAAGACCTGGGTTCAGCTAGGCAGCTTGGCCATTTCCAAGGATGAAAGGCCAGACTTCATTCATCCTTCAGAAACAGGTTCTTCTGCTGTCCATTCCAGGCAGAGCTAGAGTCCAGCAAGGGCTCACCTGGGCTTCAGCCTTGGTAGCTTTGGTTGAGGAGGTTTAGGAGGTGACCGTTCCAGGGGAGGATGGGCAGGGCTGGGGGTACATGCTCATGAAATTAAGAGAGTGGAGTTCCTTGGCCTCATCCCAGGACAGCAGGCAGGCAGGTGCTAGGGTGTCTCTCAGGCCACTGATTCAGTATGACATCGGTAGCCTTCACTCTGCCCGTGCCCCTAGCTGGAGGGAGCAGGCCCGTTGTGACTTAATTAACCACTGGCCTGGGTCCTGCCCTTGTTACTACATAAACTTGGCTCTGGCAGCCAGCCTCAGAAGCTATAAGGCTTGAGTCCCCATTTAGTTCTGAGAAAAGCAGCCTTCAGACACAGATGTCTAGTCCACTCATTCTACATCCTTTGTGGCCTCAGGGCCTTGGTGTGCGCTATGCTCCCGGGCAGGAACTTGGTCCCTGGTGCTCTGTGCAGAGTTTTGATGAAATGCCACTCAGAAGGAACTCTTCCTTGGCTGCCACTGCCCACGGCTCACGAGGCTAATGGTAGAACTTAGAGCTTTTAGCTGTAAACATTGAACGGGTAGTTTTGACAAGAATCTTAGAAATCACAAAGTTCAGACTGCACAGAAATCCCACTCAAACATGTATGAGTGCCAAGCCCCCCTCCCCTGAAGGGTAGGACTCTCAATTCTAGATGAGTCTCTCTCTCTGCTTCCACCTACAGAAAATAATAATAATAATAATAATGTTGCTGGTCCCAAGGGCCTTGAAGCTCAACCCAGCTGCCAGCCACCTCCATGTCAGTGCCCAATGCTGGCCAGAGCCAAAAGACCTCCTGATCTTGAACTAGGGTTCAAGGCATGAATCTGGGGTCTATGAGCCTCTACTCAGAGCCCCAGCCTGCTGAGCAACTGACCGGGCCTTCCCTAGTCTCACCTCTGGCCCAGTGGACTCTATTGTGTCCCCAGCTTCAGATAACAGGATTTCTACAGGGCAAGAGACTCAAGGCTATAGGAAGAGAGGAGACAGTGGGCTGTGAGAGGAACAGGTAAAAAGGAGCAACAGCTAGGAGGTGGGCTTGAGGATACAGGGCCTATGTGAGGTCCAGCCAGCTGGCCTAGCATCCCTGAGCCCCTGGTTCAAGCCCCATACCCCAGGGCCATGTTGTGCACTTAGCCTCCTGGAGTCAGGGGCTTTGGTGGCACCAGGCACTCAGCATGCTTCAAGGAGAGAGTGGTGCCTGTGTGGCTTACCCCTCAGCCCCCAGCACAGGGGAGGACAAGAAAGCAGGTGGACAGAAGTGAGCTTAAAAGTCAGCCATGAACTGGCAGCTCATTGCTCTTTGGGGAAGCAAACTTGTCATTTCCTGGAATGCCACCTCTCCAATCCCAGTTCTACACTGGGTACTTGACATGGTGAGGGGCAGTTTTATCAAGGACACACATCAGGGAAAAACTGAGATATATGGAGACGTTTAGCTGCCACCCATCTTCAGGGTACCTGGGTATCCTGCATATCTTCAGTCCAGAGGATACTGTCAATGGGGTTACATAGCACATATCTTTGGAAGGTGAGCTTATGGACATCTTCCTGGGGTATAATCAGTCACAGGCATCCACTCTGGTGTCAGAAGGTCATTGCCATGTGACTGATCCCCGGGTGTAGCCTTGCTGGGTCCAGGGTCTCAGCCCCTGCCAAAGAACCTTACCAGTTCCCAAGCCCACCAGCCAGGGTAGGATTGCCTGTCTTCATCCTGTCTAGGGTCCCACGCTGGGCAAAGAAATGAGAAACGCCTCCACTCCCCACTCAGGTAAGTTGTGGAGCTAAGCATTAACCTTGCTGCCTTAACAGAGCAATCTGCCTTCAGACTGCCTTCAGGTTTCCTCGGCAAACAGTGCCATCAGGAGCCACCATCCACAGCAGAGACTCTGGGAGATCCCAAAGCAAAGCCAATTTGGTGGCAGCTCCATCCTGTTCAGGCCACACCTACCACAGGACTCTTTTGGTGACAGGAAGGGGTCACATAAAGAAGCTCAGCACAGCACACCTGGGAAGATGGGAGCTGTCAACTCAGCAGGATCAGGTTAAAACCAGCTAAACACAGCCTAGTGTGGGCCCTGACGAGTGTGTCTGGCAGGTACCTGGGATGGAGTTGAGAAGACACACATAGCTGTGGCCCTGAGACCTGTGGGCAGGATAGGGCAGAGGGCGACCCAGCTGCAGGTGACCACAAGATGCCCAGGCTACCCCCGCCCCCCGTGGCCTGGAGATGTGGCCAGGTTGTACATCAATTTGCATAGCTTGGGAGAGCAGGTTGGGTGGCAGCGCTCTGCAGCAAGACAGCATCTCCTTCAATCACTTCGTGGGGCATCTGAGGTATATCCCTGTGTTCTCTTGTGCTCAATAGCCAGGCTCCTGGGTGGAGTGCCAACACCTGGGAGCGTCCCAGCACCTCTAGCTTGAGGAAACCCTGCCCTTTCTTGCAGGTGCCTCCTACAATGCTCAGGCTACCAGAGCCACTGGGATACCCAAGCCCACCTTGCCAGGACTGTCAGAGCACACTGGCTCCACACTCACCTCCTGGCAGAGCTCACTCCTCATCCCTCGACAGGAAACAGGGGCAGATTCACCACCCCCACAGAAGATACAGGTTCCATCTGCGTTGTGCCACTGGCTGGCTCAGGTCTCCTGGGTTTCAGAGGACATGCAATCCATAGGGTCAGCTGAAGGGAGGGCCTCCCAGCCTCTCTCAAGCTGAATCAGACCTGTTTCAGGGCCCCAGCCCACGCCCCACCCAGGACTGTTCCTGATCCTAGACCTCACAGCTTTGCATGCTGACACTCTAACTCCACCCCACTCCAGTCCAGCTCAGCCCTACCTGGTCCCAGGACCTAATCTGTCTATGCAGGTCCACACACACAGCCCACCCCAGACTTTGTTCTGGGAAGCCACATTAGAGCTACCTACAGGACCAACAGACAGGGCTTGAAGCTGCCACAGGGCACAGGAAGGGCTGATAGGACCTTAAGAAAGGGGCACAGAGAAACTTTGGGTCAGAAAGCCAGCTGATGGAGCATAGTGGCTGCCCACCAGTTACTAAAGAAACAGTGAGAATTTCCAGGTCAAGTCCACAGGAAAAGCTGCTGATCAGTTAAGAAGACAGAACCCCAGAGAGAGAGACTCCTGGAAGGAAGGAAGAAAGGAAGGAGAGAAGAGGCCCTTGAACACCCTTGCCCACAGGCCCAGCACAAATGTCCCCACAGAGGCTTTGAGCAGAGGTGGTGCTCACAGTGGTCCCCAAGCTGGCCTTACAGAAATCAGTCAGGCCATGTCTTTAGGGAGCTTCACTTAGGGGAGCACACAGCCCAGACCCAGCACCCACAGAGCCCACACTCACCACTCCACAGTTCCTCTGTTGCCTGAGAAGTAAGATACTATTTAATACTGGTTCACACAAGCTGGAAGCTAGACCCCACCCCAGCCCAAGGCTCCATCTGGACACCATGCTGAGGACACAAAGTGCAGGACACTACCACTGGCCGGTGTGGATAGAGGGTGTCCCGGGGCCACCAACCTCAAGCTAGACTGAGAACTATGGCTGGGATTCCTGCCTCCCCATCTTGAGCTCCCTCCTCTTAGCCTCGCCCATCCTAACCAGGTCCTCATGCCTCTATTCAAGAGCTTGAGATACCTGTCTCATCCCTTCCCTGGGGACAAACTGGTTCCCCTGCCCATCTCCCAGACAGCCTCTGTAGCCACAAGATGTGTTCTGTTGGCTGACAGTCAGAGCTATGGCTGTGCCTGGAGAGAGCAGGGAAGCCACTCCCCAGTATGCCAAGTCCCCATCCCCTGTCCCACAGAAAAGGGTCCAGCTGCCAGCTACAGGGACACCTCAGTTTCCAGAGTACTTCCCCTGGGACCCATGGTCTTCCTACTTGGAGCTTCCTCTTCCCTGGGGTCTGTGGGTAGCTGTCCCCCAGCCTAATCGTCTCCAGATTTTCCTCCGTCTGTGATGGACAGACTAGGTGCCATCATGTGTGGCCACTGGAGAGAGAGGTACTGGAGGGCTGAGGAAAGCCAGCCCAGGGCAGCCCAGCATGAACGGGAGGCTGAGACTAGAACCAAAACAGAAGTATCAGAGCAAGGACAGGGAGAATGCCATGGCCATCCTGAGGCCCCAGCTCCAGTGAGGTCAGGTGTATCCCTGCTCTGATCTGGGAGCCATGATGCTTTCTCTCCCCAAGCCAGACCCACTTAATCCACACCCCACACCAGCCAGGACCAGGCTCTTCAGACACGGCAGCCCAGGGGAAGCCTCCTTTGCCACAGTCTCAGGGAAGCCCTGCCCTCAGCGCTCACGATGGCACTTTATCCTGCCCTACCCTGCCTGCCATTCTGCTGCCCTCCCTGTGGCTTCCACCTTGGAGGATCCCCTGGCTCAGAGGAAACAAGAGGAGAGAGTGAGAGGGAAGTGTGCATACAGCAGCAAGGGCTGCCTAGAAAATGCAGGGAATATTCCAGAGCCCAACAGAACCTTCTTCGAAATGGGCTGCTCTCCCCTGGCTGATCGTGAACGCTGGGCTCCCGGGAGATGAGGACCTGAGGTTTTTATACTTTATTGAATTTTAAGTAATTTAAATTAAAAAATGAAAACTGAAATCAGTTCAGATATTTTAGAACTACTTGGGTATGTAAATCTCTTTCAACATAAACTCTATCAAATCTAAATGCAGATTGAGTGCTTCTGATAAAAATTTAGCTTTGGAATTGACACGGGCCAAAAGTATGAAACTCATCAGATGCCACAGACTTAGCACCACACAAGAGTATAAGAATCACTCGTTGATGTTTTTATATCGGTTACCTATAGAACAGCAGATGTTTTGATATGTTGAGTTAAAGTGAATTAGGATAAATACAGCTAAATACTTAACATTCATGTAAATATTAACTGTCCCAATTAACATTAGCTGTCAAATTGTTATCACCTGGGAGCCTCAGCTGAGTAATTACTGTCTTTATCAGATTTGTCTGTCAAAGTGTTTGTAAGGGCTGGTCTCCACTGACGGTGAAACAGTGCGCAGCCCACTGTGGGCAGAACCATTCCCCAGGCAGGCAGTCCTGGTCTGTAGAAGAAAGCTAGCTAAGCATTAGCCTGAGAACAAGCCAGCAAGCAGTGCTCCTCAATGGTACCTGCCTTGAATTGCTGCCCTCACTTCTTCCTCCCATTACAGATGAACTGTGACCTGGAAGTGTAAGCCAAATCCTCTACAAGTCAAGTTGCCTTTGGTAAGAGTGTTTTATCACAACAGAAAGGAAACTAGATTATTAACGAAATTTAATTTCTCATTAGTGGGGCTATTGTAAATATTTTAATTATATGTGGCTTATGTGATCTTTCTATTCTATTTTCCCCTTTCTAGAACATTCTTGGGTGGAGAAAGAAGGCCTCTCTGAGGACATACATATTGGCGCTGAGGCCTTTAGAAATAGAAAGTGCCTGGCACCTGGGGCCAGAGGCCCTTGAACACATTTGGCATACACAAAGGACTGAAATACGGTGGGTGCCTGGAAATGAACCAGCCGGAGAGGAAGGAGAGTCCTTTTAACAAACAAACCAGGGCCAGATTGTAGACAGAGGCCGAATTTTCTGTCTCGTGCTCTTCTGCCTGAGTGGCACAGCTCCTCCTCCGCCCCTTCTCTGTAGAAAGTGAATTTGCCTGTGCACACGGCTTTGGTGTGGAAGCTGTGCTGGGACTTGACTCCCAATGTTCAAACGTTGCTCCTGACATCGTGCTGAGAATTATGGGAAACGAGACCCAATTCAGGGGTACCACAGGCAAGTATACCACCCAAGGAACTGGAGCTCTGGACCCCACCTACTGCGAATGTGCCAGGCAATCTAAGAGGCACAGGAGCACACAGGTTCCCTTCTGCTGTGTGGGACGCTCGGGAAGGTTAGGGCTGGAGTCCAGGGCCTGTGACCTCAGTGCCCTCAAGTCAGCCCAACCGCCGTTGGAGCTTGCACACAGCAGATCTCCCCAGGCCTTACTCCTGTCCTCCTGTCCGTGGAATCAGGGCGTCACACGGCCTTCCTGCCCCACAGCCACCGATCTGTTGAGGCCCACTAAAGAGATTACAGCATGCCTTCTACAGACACCCCGGGCCTCGAGGCCAGCACCACTAATCCCGACAAAGGATAACAGCCCCTAATTAATTCTCCGAATCTGATGGCGGTGTAAACGCCAGCCAGGCTGCCCGCCTTAATGAGTTTAATCGACTGGACTTGATGATTTTATTTGAAACCTAGGGCCGAAAATTAAGCTCTTAAAAATGTACTTGAACTTGATTGGCAACTGTAATCCCAACAAAGTCGGTTTAATCCCTGGGCTGCTTGGGCAAGAGCAGCCTGCGTGGTGCTGTGGGTTCCAGAGCACCCACGGGAGCCCCTCCTTCCTTGGTGCAACTGGCTGCCCTTCGTCTCAGCCCTAATTCACCCTACTGACCCTGTTCGCCTTCACACCCCAGTTAGAGTGACCCCTGAACCCTCCCAGAGTTCCTCTTTTATCTCCAAGTGCCATCTCTCTGCCTGCAGCCCCATTCTGAACCACTGCGCCCCCAGGGCAGAGGCCACTCTTGAAATCTGCTGGCTGGGCACTGAGAGTGACCAGTCTGACACCACTGGCCTCACACATGTGCCCTGTGGCCTCATGTCCTTCTGGGGAGACGGATAGAAAAAGTGGCCTCAGGATCTCCTCACTTACACCCACAAGGTCCCTGGAAAGTTGTGCCTCCCCAGGACCCTTCTTTCCAGCTAGCTTCCCCTCACACAGGCTCTGCACACAGTAAGCCTTGTTCCAAGCTATGGAAGGCGCAGCACAGTACAACACGCCCAGCCCAGCCCAGCCCAACCCAACCCACAGCCTCTGTCCAGTTTGCTAGTCTTTCAGAGTAGTGCTTGGACCATTGTGTTTGGAGGTGGCTGATACACACTCCCACTTTTTAACCACCCCTCCTCTGTGCCCCCGCCACTCCCAACAGCTGTGTGCTGTGCCCTTCCTGTGCTCTTCAAGGCCTTAAGACGTTAGTAGTACTCAGCCTCAGCAGTCAACTTCCCAGGGCTAGCCCTGACCACATCCCTGGCTATGCCACCCTCCCCCGGCCACGGTCAGTTGTCCTGTCCTCGGCCTTTCCCCGGGCATTCCGACCTCCAGACCTGTGGGAGATGACTGAGCAACCCACAGGGTACAGGACCCTGTATACTATGCTCCCTTCTATGCACGCGCATCCGCTCACACACATGCATACACACATACATGCATACATAGGCACTCACATGCACACACACAAACACATGCATGTATACTCACACGCATACTCAGATGCAAACACAGGCACATACATGTTTACAAGCTCCTGTGTTCTACGCACAGAACAAGCTGCCCAAAGAAAGTAACCTCTTTAAAGTTCTCTGACTGGTTTCCCCCATCAGACTGGACAGGCCATGCCACCACCCACAGCAGGCACACCTCCAGGAAGAGCTGATGTCTTCAGATCAGCTCAGACAGGGGAATGGCGCCTCTGCCCTCACAGTGGTGGCACGTACCACCTATTCTAAAGCCACCTTAATGCATGACTTGGCTCTTAAATAATCCCAGAGCTTCAGGGTGGGGAGCATCCGAGCCTTGGCAGTCACAGGCCTGGGACCCTGAATGTCCTGAGCCCTGTGCCCTCTGTACCCAGTTTCCACATTGCCATCGGCATTACCCATCCACCTGGAAAGCTGGTGCTGCATATTTTCTGTCCCCCTGCCCCCACACTGTGCACACTTAAAGCACCTCCAGCTCCTGATCCCACCCCACGCCTGCAACATCCCGGGCAGCATCCAGGCCTGATCAACAGCAGGATGCCTGGACCCCTGGGCTCCTCATGCCTGTGACCAGAGGCCAGTGTTTTGATGAAAATTTCAGATGCTATGCATCTTTCAGGAGCAGAGAGGCAGGGAGTCAGCGTGGAGGTGGGGAGTTGGCATGGAGAAGGATGCTCCCTGGACATTTTCTCTTCGAGGAGGTTTGAGTCCAATAGCTGGGGCAAGTCAAGGTAGAGAAGTTGAGCTATCCCTGCATCCCCTGGTGGCCACTCTGCCCTGGTCAGGACAAGGCCTCCCCTGCCCTTGTCCTGCACTGAACAGCACAGAAGAGGGACAGCGTCTAGCTAGCCCTGGGGCCCAGGTTGCCTTCCTGCTGACTGAGCATCAAGACACTCCGACATAACCAATAAACTCCGGTTGTCTACAGAGATAATGCCTGCTTTCCTCGGAGACAACTCGAACAAGGATGTCGAAACTAAGTGCTGCTTACCGGGGGACAGAAAGTTTGTCACCTGGATATGAGTCTGAGCATTCTCTCATCCCTGTATCTAAAGCAAAGCATGGCCATCTGGCAACTTCACCCTTTCAGGAAAGAGAAATAAGTGAACCAGCTCGTATTCCTAGGCTTGGTTTAAACTTTGTTAATCTTTAAGCCTTATTGTAAATCACATCCTTTGAACAAGTGACTTAGAAAACTCAAGGATCAAAGGGAACCGTTTTAAATACACCTAAGGCTGCCTTACAGCCTTGCTTGAGTGTGGACTGTCCTTTTCCTGTGTGCCCCTCTAAATGCTACTGTGCAATCTGAAGTGGGTCCTCTAGTCGTATTTATTTATTCATTCATTCATTCATTCATTCATTCATTTATTTTCACCTGCTTGAAAACTCACAAGTTCACATCACTCTGGCTTATCCCAAAATTCTTTGCTTGGGTGTGTAGTCGAGGACCTGACTTCACCTGAGAGGAGGTCACTAAGATCCAAAGAAACTCCTCAAGCTACTTGCAGCCATGCTGGGCAATGGACACTGGCCCAACAGCAGAGCCACAGGCAGCAAGTTCTAGGAGCCCACTGTGGTACAGGATGCAGTCACAGGGTCCAGCTACCCAGAAGGGTCTGGGTGTTTCAGGAAGTTTTCTCCTTCACAGGAAGGAAGAGCTGGAGCCCTGTGGCTTTCTATCTCTTCGCCTCTGCGCTGTCCTATTGATTGGTGCCCCATCGATCTCTCTCATAGTCTCGCTGCAGTTGACCATTGGTCTGCTTTCCTTCCCCCTGTGGCTTTAGCCTGAAACAGAAGGAGGGGGCAGCTGTGATGTTTTCTTTCCAGTTTGCAAACTCGTTTTCACTCCCAGCATCTCAGTCCTCGATTCTCATTTTCTCTTCTTTTTTTTTTTTCATTTTTTTATTAATTAATTCAATTTACATCTTAGTCGTAGGCCCCTCCCTCCTCTCCTAGCAGTCGCACCCTCCCTCCCACATCCCTTCTCCCCTATTCTGCAGAATAGGGGAACCCCCTACCCAGACACCCCAGCTCATCTGTTCACATAAGGACTGAGTTCGTCTTCCTCCCCTGTGGCCTTGTAGAAAAGTCCCATCAGGGAGAAGTGATCAAAAAGCAGGCAACATAGTCCATGTCAGAGATATCACGTAGGCCCACGTGAAGCCTAAGATGTCCATCAGACTTAGTTCGGGGTCTGTGCATCGTAGTATGCCTATCCTGTACCATATGACTAAAATCAATCCTCACTTTCAATCTCTGGTTTCATCTCCTTAAGCAGTTTCATCCTTAATCCCTGCTCCTTTGCAGCCTTCCACTGGGCAGCCAGCCATTGGTTGCATGCCCTTTATCCCTCCATCTTCAACTTCGCCTTCTTAGTTTTTCCCATCTTCTACATGCAAAAGCTCCCCTTCCCCTCGTTGAGGTCTTAAATCTTGAATATTTTCTTTCTAAATCCATGTCAGACAGGACAGCATCCATTCCTTGGTCTTACTAGGAATTCTTACCATTTGCCTCTGGGGAGCCCTCCATCATTCCTTTCACTGCTGTCTTCCTCACCCGGATCCCCCTGCGGCTGCTTTTCACAATGGGGACAGCAAGGGAAGCTGAAGGTTGGCGGTGGCACTGGATGACCCAGCCCAGGTAGACAGCGGCTGCAGCTTTGAGGGGTGCTCAAGGAACTTCTCTGGGACCGTCATCCTCTGGCCCTGCCTAGCACATGGTCCAGGGGACCCCAAGATCTCAGGAGCTGTCCTTGGTCCACAGCCCAACAACCTTTCCTCCGGCAGTTCAGAGGCCACCACGGCCAGGAGACTGGTTGGCTGAGCCTCTGACACTGCAGAAGGACACCTACCCACCACTGCCCAGGCTCTGACTTCCATGTAGGTTGAAAAGCCCCAGAGCAAAATTTCCTCCAAATGAAACATCTCTGAGTTCCACTTTCAATGTATTCGGGAAAATAAAATAGAAAGAAAGGGAGACCTAATTCCATCTCCAGCTTCATAACACCAAAGGAGGACATACAGCCAGACCCAGAGGAAGCCGGCCATCTGCTGTGATGAGATCGGGCCAGAACATGGCAGTCAGGCCAGTTGCACAACTGCTTTCAAAGTCGTGGTTCAAATCTGAAGTGTCTCCCAAAAGCTCATCTGCCGAACACTTGTTCCCCAACTGGGGGAGTTGCTGGGGGGGGCGGGCTGAAGAACCTTTAGGAATGTGTCGGTAGGGGTGGGTCGTCGGAGGCTACAGTCACACTCCTGTTTCTGTCCTCTTTCCGTTTCCTGGCCCTCCGTGTAAACAGCCTCTGCCGCACCCCCCACCACTCCTCCCTGCCTTCCCTGCTTTGATGGACTGCAACCTCCTGAAACCCTGAGTCAAAGCAAAACACTCCTCCCTCCCGATGTTTCTGTCAGACTCTTTATCACAGCAACACAGAATGCACATGGGGTGGCCTGTCTCTAAAGCATAGAGTGTGGCCCAGCTCTGTTCTGTTTTGTTTTGTTTTCCTTAAGGAGAAGAAAAGGCGGGGGGTATGTGTGTGGAGGTGTAGAGGCAGGCTATGGGGGAAGTGTGAGTATGGGGTGTGTATGTGGAGGTGAGTCTTGGTGTGTGTAAGTGGAGGAGTGTCTGGAAATGTGTATGGAAGAGGTGTGTGGATGTGCATGTGGGGTGTATGTTGAGGTCTGAGAACGTGAGTTTGTATGGAAGGTATATACAGAGAAGGAATGTATGTGAAGGGGCCTACGTGGGTATGTGTATATAGAGATGCATATGTAGGGTATATGTGTAAAAATGTGTGTGTGACGGTGTCTTAGTTCTATTGCTGCAATGAAACATCTTGACAAAAAAGCAAGTTGAGGATGAAAGGGTGTATTTGGTTCGCACTTCTACAGTACGGCCCGTCACTGAAGGAAGCCAAGGCAGGAACTCAAACAAGACAGGAATCTGGAGATAGGAGCTGATGCAAACGCCATGGAGGGTGCTGCTTACTGGCCTGCTCATCACGCCTTGCTCAGTCTGCTTTCTCATGCAACCCAGGACCGCCAGTCCGGGAATGGCACCACCCACAATTACTAATCAAAATTCTTTAGAGGCCTGCCTACCACCTGATCTTACAGAGACATGGGAGAGGGGACCCTGGGACTCAGCTGGAGCCTGAGATATGAGAGAAGGATCCCCAGAACTCAGCTGGGGTGAACTCAGCTGGAGTGTGGGATATGTGAGAGGGGACCCTGGGACTCAGTTAGAGCATGAGACATGGCAAGGTGGGCCTTGAGACTCAGCTGGAGCATGTGACACGGGAGAGGGGATCCTGGTTCATCCACAGTGGATCACTTCAGCTGGACGTAGCTATCTAACCTTGGGCCAACAGACATGAGTCCCTAAGAAATCAGGGAAGAATTTTGTCACTATCCTTCCTTAGCGCCTTCCCGGGAGCTCAGAACCTCCCTGTAGAGATCTGTCGGTCCAACTCAACCGATAGCCTTGAGGTGTTGTGGTGGTGTACAGGGGGTGAGGGTAGGAACATGGCCTCTAGCACAGAGACTCTGACAGCAACAGCTCCTTCCAGGTTATGGAAGGTGACTGCCTTCAAGCTTCTCTCAGGTGACTGCCTTCCTAGGAATGGGTTGGGCAGACTGGAATGAGTGACCCCGGGCAGCTCCACATTAGATGTGCTTGACCTGACCACAGGCTGCCTCCTATGGTGTAAGCATGAAACATGGCCAGGGGTCACCAGAGTAGAACCATGCACAGGTATTTTGAGGGCACAGGCCCAGCATGGCCCACAGGAAAGGAGCTGGGAGGCAGGCTGTTGGGTCCAAATCTTGGTTCCTCCATTCCTTCCTACCTGTTTGACCTTAAGCAAGTTGCTCAGCTGTTCTGGGCCTGAGCTTCCTCTTCTGGTAAACAAAATGGTAACAGGCCAGTGTGAGCCACAGGGACAAGGAAAGCTCTCAAGCATTTACCCCGGTGTTCTGTATTTCTCTGAGGGATGTAGACCTGGCTCAGGCTGCACAAGTGAAAGCCAAAACCTTCTTGCAGCTGAGGCCAATTGGCTGCTGAGGCTGCAGAGGACTCTCTGATATAGACACATGAACCCAGAAGGAGCACGGCTGTCGCCGGAGCACAGAGCAGCACCACACTCCATCCCGCATCTGTCCACAGTGTCATAGACACAGGTCAAGGTGGTGGCCATTCCCTCCAGTACCATCATTCTCCTGCTCAGTCCAGCAGCCAAACCCAGTGCCACCACCATGCCCATCCTTCTCTGACCCTATTTGTTTTCTGTGCTGTTATATTGATTATTTTTCTTCTTGCTGTGATCAAACACCTGACAAAAGCAACGTAAGAAAGGAAGGGCTTATTTAGGCTCAGGGTTATGGGTACAGTTTATCATGTCTGGGAAGTCACGGCAGCAGGATCATGAGGTCTTACTGCATCTGCAGTCAGAAAGCAGAGAGGGATGGATGCCGGTGCTCAGCTAGCTTCCTCCTTCTTAGGGTTTTATTTTGTTTGTTTGTTTTGAGACAGGGCTTCTCTGTGTAGCCTTGGCTGGCCTGGACTTGCTTTGTAGACCAGGCTGGCCTCGAACTCACAGAGATCCAACTGCCTCTCCCCAAGTGCTGGGATTACAGGCATGAGCCACCGCACCTGGCTATAGCTTTCTCCTTCTTGATGAGTCCAGAACCTCTGCATGTGGAATGGTGCTGTCTGTGTGGGGTTGCTCTTCCCACATCAATTGATTCAAACTGGAAACTCCCCTCACAAACATAGCCAGAGGTTTTATCTCCTAGATCCTAGAGAGAGACTTATGGTTGCCGTTAACCATCACAGCTGTATAGCACACATCCGCTCACTCAGCAACATCAGCCATCACGTCTGAAGACCTGGTGGTGTCTACAGGCCCAAGGGTCCATCTCTATGAGCTGGCTGCACTTGGGTTCCATGGACTGGTTGTGACTGCCAGCTGGACTATTCTCTTAGCCGAGCCGAGCCAGGTTCCCTCACAGACCACGGGTTGTTGACAGAATTTGACTCCTTGTAGGGCCAGTATCAATTAATATCCCCATGGTCTTGGTGACAAGGAGGAGGCACCCTGATCAGACCCTGGCGACTGTGCTCTGTGGGAACGGGAACGGGAAGTTCACTTCATACCAGCAGGGGAATCTTTTCTGTGATGGAGTCCCCTGTAGCTGCCATTCCTCACTCTGGCCACAGACAGAGCCCCGATAAAGTACACTACATCCCACGCTCGCAACATATCTTGGGAAGGAATCTCTGTGCCGTGTCAAACATGGGTCACTATAGCCCGATATACCTTGGCATTCATGAGGGCCTCTAAGAGAGAGCCTTGACTCTTCACTCAGTACGAATTTGCCTAGCAACTGTTGCCAAGCAACCACCTTCAGGAAGAGAGGCCAGAGAACTTAGCGTACGCTCAAGGTTGGACTGAGGAAATATATAGGTCAGTGGGTGCTGGGCTCAGGATCCACATGGATTCCTCATTCTAGGCCTTGCTGGGTGTCAGGTCATCCCCTGCTGTGGGATCCTGACAAAGTCACATGACCCCATTGGAATGTCAGGCTTCATCTGTTGCAGGGAGGGAAAGTGAGAATGAGGGAGTGGGCCCTGGAATGCTATGGCTTCACGGAGGGAACTCTGAATTGCATCAGGAGACCAGCATGCCTGAGCATCCCCACTTCTTTTTTATTCAGGGTTCTTCGTGGCCGCTTTGTGCCCATCCCTAGCAGCACCCCTGAGATGCTTCACTCGCCGCAAGTCACTCCCTCACAGGACAAATCTGCTGAGTAAACCTGCCGTGTGTCAGCCGCCCCGTGGGGGGAAACAAGGAATGAAATGCATGAGCTATCACATAGCAAGAAAGATGGTGAGGACTCAGTGGAGATTCAGTGGAACAAGGAGACTCAACTATCCAGAGCAGGACAGCTACAATTTTAAATCAAGTAGTTGGGGCTGAGAGATGGCTCAGAGGTTAAGAGCACTGGCTGTTCTGGCAGAGCACTAGGGTCCATCACTCTCAAATCAGCTGGCTCACAACCACCCGTAACTCTTGGGGATCCGAAACCTTCTTCTGGCCTCCGAAGGCATCAGGCACACATGCGGTACACAGGCATGCACAGAGGCAAAACACATTTAAAAAATAAGTCTTTAAAAAGTTTTCTTAAATCAGTAGTCAGAGGAAGTCGTTTTGTAACCTAGAGCTTTGAGTGATATCAAAGGAGGAAAGAAAGCAAAAAGCCATTGGGTATCTGGGGTAAAGGGCACAAGCAGCAAAAACTAAAGAGTACTTACAGTTCTGCAAGAGAATGAGGAAGTGACTTCTAGTCCATGCTCGTAAAGATGACACAGCTGGCAAAAAGGACAAAGCAGGTGTAGATGTGCCCACACAGGAAGATTTTCCCAGTAAGCACAAACTGCAACACTCAGCATTCAGGAGTTGGTGGTCCCTAGAGAGTGGTACCTGAGCTGCCTTATGATGGGATGGCAGTGGGGACAAAGCTGGTGGAGCTTGCTGAGCAAAATGAGCTCCTGTGGCAGACAGGAGAGAACACACTGAGAAGGAAGCCCTTGTGCCTTAGGTGGCTAGACAGGAACGCTGAAGCTCAGAGTCTGGAGAGGAGTGCTGTGTGAGGAAGAAGGGAATCTGGGTTGGTTCCTGACAGGGCTGCCCAGACTGTCTATGACCCTGTCTTTGAATCTGAGGCAAGCCGAGTATGGTAGCTCATGCCTGTAATCCCACTACTCAGCCCTGGAGAAGCTGAGGCAAGGGAATTTCTGCAAGCTAGAGGCCAGTCTGTGCTACATGGTGAGATCAAGCTTCCCCCAAAAGACAAAGATATAAGATAAACCTCCTATGCAGGCATCTCATCAATGAGCCGCTAAGCCACTGGCTGTCCTTGAAGTGGCAGGGATTCTCTTCTAGAGGAGCACTTCCCTGTGACTTCACAGGACCAAAGCAGCACAAAGGAAACATAAACACAGATAAGCACAGCACACTACAGTTGTCTTTGTTGGGGGAATACTGTCTGATGGCTTGCTCTCAAGGGCTTTGGCATGAGGGGAGTATGACAGTGGGGAGACAATGAGAAGCCTATTTTCCTCTAAGTTGCTTTTCATCAGGGTATTTTAGTACAGGGCTAGAAATGAAACTAGAACAACATAGCGTATGACTTAAGGAAGAAGACAATGAAGCAATAATGCCAACTGCTGAAGAAATGCAAATTTCCAGCTAGAATTCTATACCCAGCCAAACTGACCCCACGTACATCGTTCACACCAAGATCATCACATACTGAAGTCCCTTACAGTAAATGCTGCCATATTTACATATAACCCATGCAAACCTCCTTTACGCTTCAAATCACCTCAATGTCATGTATAATAACATATGCATTCACTTACATAAGGTATAGAGTAGCTAATATATGGAGTACTTATAATGGCTTATAGTATAATATGTTGCTGATATGTATAACCCCAGTGCTCTGGAAATTGTGTCAGGCTGCATTGTTCCTTGCTGGTAGCACTGTCTGGGGAGAAGTGAAACCATGAGAAGGCAGGGCCTGGGCCTGAGTGGAGGAAGTAGGTTGTTTTGGGGTTGGCCTTGAGGTTTAAAGTTACCTTGTTCACCTTCCTCATCCCCCCAGATGTGAGTGAGTAGCCTCAGGATCCTGCTGCCATAGCTTCACCACCGTGATGAACTGTGCTCTTAGACTGTGAGCAAAAATAACCCCCCCCTTTTTTTTTTAAATTGCTTCTTGTCAGATATTTGGTTGCAGCAAGAAAAGTAACTAGTATAAAAGGATGAGACTGAAGCAGGAAGATTGTAATGAGTCTGAGGCCAATTTGTAGAACAGCTATATCAATGAAAACTGTTTTAAAATGTAAATGTAAAATAAAATATTTTGAGACACTGAAGGCCTCACAAATGCCTGGCCACCATGCACACTGACCAAGGAGCCTCCTAGGAAATGTGCCTGGCCCATACTACTTCCTACATCCCAGGAAGGAGAAGCATGGAGAACCCAGGTCCTGAGACCAGAACATAGGGATCAGGTGAGGAGGTCCTAAGATGCTGAGATCAGGGAGACCCAAGATTACAGCACAGCCAGCTAAGGCATACAGGCTTCAGGAGGGAATATGGGCAAGAACAAAATTAGACTTGTGCATTATCTGATGTGTTTGAGTAACAGTAAAGCAAAGCCAGCCCTCCAGGTGGGGTCAACCCAAAGGGGAAACAGTGTGAGACGAGAAGGTGTGGTCGGAATGAAAAGGGCCCCATGGGCTCAGATATTTGAGCACTTGATCCCCAGTTGATAACATTGTTTCGGGAGGTTTGGAAGGTACGATATGGCTGGAGGAACTACATCACTGGGATGGAGTTGGAGAATTCTTAGGCTCTCCCTGCTTCCTGTTTGCTCTTTTTACTTTGTGTTTACCGTTACGGATGTGAGCACTCAGCTTCCTGCCCTGGCCACCATGCCCACTGCTTGCTGCCATACTTCCCTCATTCCTCTGGAACCATCAGCCAAAGAACCAACAGTGGTGGCAGCAGCCACAGTGGCCATGGGAAGGCTCTGAGGGGATAAGGCCCAGCTGGATATGCCAATCGTGATGGCTCTGCAGCCGGCCTGAGACATAACTTTGTACATGTAGACCTCTGTGGGGCTGGGGTGTTCCCACAGTGCCCTTCCGCATGCTCTGTTCCATGTGAATCACTGCTCACCCTGCCGACCACGGGAAGCTCTGGCCTCTGCAGCTGGCTGACTCTGGCTGTGTTTGGCCAACACAGCTGAGCAATGTCATCACATGTAATGTGTCCTGGCCTTCTGAGGGGTCGCAAGCCAAGGATAGCACAAGAGAACTAAGTAGGCAGCTTGGACCTTCCTGAAGGCCTCATGACAGAAGTGGACCTGGGAGAGTGACAGGCCGCTAGCCCCTGAGAAGATGGCAGCAAGGACTCACCCACTGTTAGTAAATCACTGGGTGTTCCAAAGGAAGACTCAGCTGATGACATCATTGTAATCTTGAAGTATGGGCACACCCGGCCCCGGTAGAGCAGGAGCAATCTTCCAGAATTAAGACATGCATGAACGACTGTGCCAAATAATGAGTTGGTGTGGGCCCCTGGGCACTCAGCACACACTGGGCAGGCAGGGGAGCAGGGGCCCACAGGATCTATGTGCAAAGACTGATTTCAGGACAGAGGATGACACTGGGAGATTCTCTTTTGCCTGCTTTGATGTTTCCGGAACTCTGTGTAGGTAGGGTGAAAATGCTGGGGGGGGGCAAACAGAGGGAAATGCTGGGTTCTAGAGTCCTGGCAGGCAGGAAAAGCAAGCTACGGGTGCTCCTGGTCACCTTGGGTGAAGAGGACCCAGCTGACAGACAGGGACCCATTCTGCTGTCCTGGGAACATATGTGAAGCTCATTGATTTCCCCCTAAGCGTGGTCACAATCGCTGCACCTTGACCCTGCATTGATTGTTTCACTTCAGAGGATGGACACCAACAGCACACAGCAGGCATACCCTTCTCACTCCAGGGCCCAGTAGGCCCTGGAAACCGAAGGGGATATGAACGCAAGCCACAGAAGCCATTCAAATTGACAGGGCACTCACAGCTCTCTGGGGTGGTTGGGAAAACTCATACAATACAGGAAAAGCCACTACCAGGAGCATAGCCAGTGTCACACCACATAACTGCTGAGAGGAATCAGAGGCTCCCAGAGTCGGGTGTCCTTGCTCAGCTGCCTCCGAGCAAGCGGTTCCTGAAGGTTTGGGAATCTCAGTGATCTGACTCTGTGTCTGGGCTGCACGGTGGTAGGTCGTGCGTTGGTGGATAGCTAGCAATATACATGAGAAGGAGCTGAGGTCACCAGCCACAAAGGGAGAATCCAGAGCACAGCAGGCCTCTTTAGCCCACAGTGACTCAGAGTGACAGCCTTCCCCCAGTACCTGATGCACATGCCCTGGCAGGCTGGGGCCTTCAGACTTCAGTCTTCCATAATGGCATGGCTTGACAGCCAGGGCTAGGAACATCTGGGCTCCCGGGATTACCCACTAGTCAGGCCTGGCGGACTTTAGCTCATGCTAGAGAGACTTCTAGCTACTTTAGGACAAACTTCTAAACATAAGAGAAAAAGGAAGAGAAGGAAAGGATAAAGAAGAGAAAAGGAAGAAGGAAAGAAGGAAGGAAGGAAGGAAGGAAGGAAGGAAGGAAGGAAGGAAGGAAGGAAGGAAGAGAAAAACCAGTCCCTTTAGTCCCTTCAGTTTACCATCATGAGATGGGATTTTCAGTGTGGCCTGGAAGGGATATGGGAGGTGCTTACCTTATAATCCCAGGATGTGTGGCTCCTGGAGACCACCCAAGGGCTGAGTCCCATACTGGCATTCTCCTGCCTCAGAAGTCTCCAGGCCTGCACACTGTCAGCTGGTGCTGTTTGACAAGCACTGAAGGGTTAGTAAAAAGAACACTGTCCTGATAAAAGTGAATTCAAGCAAAAACAAGCCCCCAAAGCCTTACTTCCTGTAATCAGACACTCATCGGGTGGCCCAGCGCTCAGCCTCCTGCAACTCTGGGTTGACACTTCATAGCCTTAACTTCTCACAGGGTCTCTAACTGGTCTTTTGGCTTTCTGATTCTCCTGTGTATATTTGGAGACAGCTGGTCACAGCACTTCTTGGGTGGCCATGGCTGAGGTGGCTGGCTTCTCTTTGCAAGGTCTCAACGTTCTCCAGCCACTCAATCCAAGATAGATTGAGGCAGCATCTCTGCCATGCCTCATTGGCCAAGTCAAGTCACCTATGACCAGAGGTGGGTGTGAGGGACTCACAGCCTACATGAGAGGAGCAGTACAAAGCAAGGTGGGGCAAAAAACATAGAGAAAAACTTCTGCAATCGGCCATTTATACAGCTTGGGAAACAAAAACCTGAAGCCCATGGTGACTTTTGCATGGGAGGACCACATGGAGTTTGTACCCAGAGTCGCCAGCGGGGCAGAGTCAGCGGCAGCTGGTGTCACAGGGAGAAGCCCCGCTCGTGAATGGTTTGTGATTTCCCCAAAGCACTGAGGTCCTGTTGTTGAATGGAAGAAGGGTTTGGATTGGGAATGTCTCCCCCACCCCACCCCAGTGTGCACACAGGCTGAGTGGTGACGTCCTTTCTAGAACCCAGGGGCACAGCCAAGGACTGGAGGCTTTTCCCAGTTCCCAGACACCCGCCTCCCAATCCCAATGGGCTGGTGAGGATCCTCCATCGAGTGAGGGAAATCTCTGTCCCCCCCCCCCCCGGAGATGCTATGAGCCAGTGACTGTGGGAAATGGGAGCTTGAAGTTGGCAGGAGCTCCAAAGTCATGACCACCTGCCCGAGCTTCGAGGGCCTCTGCCTGCAGGATTTAATGGGCCTTTAGCAGCATGCTGAGAGCTGGAACCAAGTGGCTCTGTGCTGGCAGCTTCCTAATCCAGGATTAGCCCGCCATGGGATGAAGCCTTGGTTTTGCCCTTTGTGTTCATGTCCACAAGTGAGTCGCAGTGGTCCCTGGCCTGTGGGCAGAGCCTGAGGGGACAGTCCCAGGTGTGTGATGTAATGTGAGTGTGTGTCTCTGGGTGTCTGTGTGTCTGTCTGAGCATGCTGCAGTTGGGCCTTCAGTTAATCATCAGCTGATACAGTTGGCCATATCAGCTCTGAGCAGACACCTAGGCCCAGGTGTCATGCCTGGCTGCGGATGGACAGTCATTTGCGTCTCAGGTGGGACAGCCATGCTCTACAGACCAGTTTTAGCAGAGCCATCAGGCTTCTGAGGCGATTGAGGGTGAGAAGCAGGTGGGAGCCAGTCGTTGCGTGGGGCACTGTAGGTGCCTCATGTCTTGGGTCTCAACTCTTAGAATCAGCTTCATAGCTGGATGGCTCAAAGAGGCCCCCCAACTCTCTTCGCAGACTCTGCCCCTATTACAAAGCAAAACCAAACCAAACCTGCCACCTTTCTTTCAAGGAAGAAAACTGGCTCTGTGGCGTGCCCGGAGAACCCCACCGCATGGAGCGAGTTCCAGACACGTAGCCAGCCCTCAGTGGGGGAGGATTGAGATCCCCGGGTCTCACACCCTGCACTGCCCTCAGCCCGTGGCATCTAGAGTTAAGTGTACACACCCTGCTCAAATGGGTTCGCCAATGCGGTTTCCTAATCATCTGACTTCTCTGCCATTGCCTCAAAGGGGGGCAGGGTCAAACCTCAGGCTTTAAAACTGCCGTAATCCCATGCTTTCCAACATGCCTCCTTAACAGTCTCTGCTCTGAAAAGTGTTGGTTTCAGATCAGTTTCCCAAGAGGAATGGTTGTTCCCTTCTGTTTCTTCTTCCCCAGATGCCTTAAGGTCACAGCACAGCACGTGGGTCTCCTGACAGTAGCAAAGAGAGCTCAGGTCCCTCGTCAGCTCCAGAGGAAATGTCACCTTGTACATCTGGGCAGGCTAAGCTTTGCACGTCACTATGTGTGATGTTGAGCATAGACTGTTCTCTTGGGTGCCATGTCCCATACAGCTTGGGTCCTGGAACCCCAACTAAGAGCAGTGAGAGAGAAAGGATAGAAAGATGAACATATGTCCAGTACAGCTGGGATCCAGTGAAATTCTGCTACCTTAGCAAATTTATTAGGTATAGCATGACAGCAGGGGTTCTGCTAGTCTCTGCAGGTGTCTGTAGGGAGCAGTCCTGGACTGTACGAATCCTGGAGGAGGAAGTCGCTGTTGCTAGTCTTTGCACACACTGAAAATCACTCCTAAACACTCCTGCTCAGACTCCCTAGGAGAGCTTTGCCATCCCTCTTGAGCCTGGCCCACATGGGTAATGGCTTTGCTGATACCCCATACGTCTGAGGGTTTGGAGTCCTTGACATCATCAGGACCGTCACCCACTAAGGGCTTCCTGGTCTTGGCTCCCTATAGAGTCATTAACTCTTTTCTGTCCCTGAGCCCTGAATAGCCCCGACTGTCAGCCATGTGTTCCTCAGCTCCCAGCAGCCTTCTCCTTCACTAGGCTCCTGGTAGACTGCTGGGCCCTGATAGGCTGCAGCAAACTCTGAGCCACAGTCCACCCGGGGAAGTATCACCTTGTCCATCTCTTTCCCTCACCTCAGGGGAGACAGGGTCTCTCTTGCCTGACCTCTGCCCCACCTTCTGACCTCTCTCCATGAGGTCCTCTCTGCCCATGGCACCCAAGGAAGCTTACAGGGTAACACCCACCACCAGGGTGCTTCAAACAGGAAGTCAGCCTGTTTGACTTATTTATTTATTTTTACAAGCTTTCCCTTGACTCTCAACCTAACCCTGGTTAGGGCCCAAGTCCATCCATTCTACTGGACAGTAAAGGCCAGTGCCAAAGTGCAGTAAGGCAGTAACCTGGTGTTTCTGCCAGGCTTGGCCACGCTCTTGCCGCATCAGTGGACAGGAGTGCATGTAAGTCATTTATGTGAGTCTAAAATGATATTAAAGTCACCTATCCATCTATCTATCTATCTATCTATCTGTCTGTCTGTCTGTCTGTCTGTCCGTCCGTCCGTCCGTCTGTCTGTCTGTCTATCTGTCTATCTACCTCTCTATGAGGGGGGCCACATGTGAGTTCCAGGAGTGGAACTTGGGTCAGGTCACTGGATTAGGCAATAAGTGACTTCAGTGGCTGAGCCCATCTTGCCAGTGTAGCTCTTTCTTGAGCTAAAATTGTGAGTCTTTCCTCTGGTCCTTTCAGTCTTGACCAATGGGCAAAAAGTAGGAGGAAGGTCTCATTTCCTCAGTGGAGTCTTCCAGGTCCCAGCCCAGGCTTCTGGGCTTCAGGTCGTGTGGGCCTGGCACCACTGCCCGTGGTAAGTTCCCTATCATGCAGACATGACGTGGGACCACAGCAGGACACCTTCCTGGGCAGCCTGGGAAATGAGGGGATCTGGAGAGGGAAGCAGAAACAGTAGGCCAGAGCTTGACTGGCGACAGCTCTAAGGATGGCAGCCAGACCCAACCTGCAGGTATGATGATGGACTGACCCTGAAACCAGGGTCCCTGGATAAGATGAGCCCAGTTTCTGTTTTAGTCCAAAGATGTGAACAAACATCTCCTGATTGAAGATAATGCCGCAGGTAGGAGCTCCTCTCGAAATGGAGAGTCCAGAGAACTGAGTGGGCTATGTTTGACAGGAGCCACCTTTGACTGGAGTGGTTCAGGGACAAACAAGAGGCCCCTCTGCTACCATCTGACAGATAGGTGCCTTCTTCCCTCTCAGCTGACCACACACACGCATGCACGCACTGGCTGGTGCAAAACCCACACAAGAACCCTGGAATGCAGCAGGCTATATTGGGAAGGCCCCAGAAAGAACTGAACAGTTCTGGCTTTTGATCAGGCTGGCTAGTTCCCAGACCCCAGGGTCCTTAAACAAGCTCAAACTGCTGGCAGAGCACCAAACAGGAAAGGCTGCAGGGAGATTCCCACCTTTCCAGCTTCCTTTGAAACATGGGGGTGGGGGCGGAGGGCTGGGAATAGGGCATTCCTCAGACTTTGGCTAAGTTTTCGCTTTCCTCTTCTGGGTTTGATAGCTCTTCCCTGATTGGTCCCATTTTATTTCTTATTTGCATACATGCACATTCAGCCAATATATGGGAGAGTTACCACCCTCTGGACACGATCTCCTTGCAGCATGCTGTGAAAGAGACAGGAAGGCTTCAGAGCCCAGATTCTGGCTCTAGCCAAGTTTCCAGGTCCTCTGTGGAGAAGGAAGACAGCCCTGAAAATTGAAGGGGGGCAATCCATCAGAGGCTTTCATGCCTGATGGCACCTGAAGCCCTCGAAGCTCTGGAGCTGGAAGCCTGCTGACACGGCTCCGGGCCATAGCCTCAGGCCTGCTAACATGAAGCTGTAATTCCTGCAGCCTCTCTTGGTTGGTATCCTGCTGCCACTGAGCGTCTCAGAGTTCCACTCTCCTATTACGTGAATTTTCACTCCTGAGTGGCAACTTAAGTCCCCCTCCCCCCCATTCCCTCCTCCGTCTGCTCCCTCCGTTCTTGGAGGCAAGGTGGGACAAGACTCCAAGATAGCAGAAGTAATCATCTCAACTGGGCACCAAAGACTGACCAAAGAAATGATTCCTCCCAGGTCTCACTTAGTGAACCATTGAGTTTATCAGTGTCGCTTGTGAGAACATGGCTGACTCGGTGGCAGCTGACCCACTGAAAAGCCTGACCTAGCTTGGCTGACCACTCTCCGGATTTGCACCCCTGGAGCTCCCTACCCAACATCCAGGCAAGTCCACTGGAAAGTCTCTTTCTTAGAAAGTGTCCCTGCTTATTTGACCTTGGGAACAGGGTTTCAGGGATCTTAGAGCTTTACCCGTCTTAGGAGACTTCCCTTTCTCTCCAGGAGGGAATGTCACAATGCCAAAGGAGTTGGGTTTAGGATTGTGCTGGCCAGGAAGGACCTGTGCCTGGGCACAGCTCTGAATGATTTGCAAAACTCAGGCCCAAATGTGTTGACCATTCTTCTGAGTGTGTGCCTGTCTGTGTCCAGCCAACCAGAGCATCTCCTCAGGGCCAGATTAATTGGTTCAAACAGACTGCCCTGAGGATAGCAAATGAAATCCCCACCTGGACCAAAGGGGCCACATCCCTGCAATCCAACAGCCACCAGGGGACTGATCTGGAAAGATGCAGGAGACAGGAGAAGAAAGATGACGTGCTTATGACCTCATAGAATCACCTGGATCTAGCCAAGGATGAAGCCAGGTAAACTCTTGCACCTTTGGAAAAATCAACTACCCCACTCTCATCTACCCTACCATGCTGCAAACAGAAAAGCACCTTTAGGGGACATACCCAGTTGTTTATTAGGGTGGATTATGAGCTGGATACAGCCAGCACAGCCAGAAAGCCTGGTTCCCAGCAGACCCCTTCTGTGAACATCAGGCAAGTCTCCAATGGGCAAGTAGTAACTACAGGTGCCTGCTCTCAAAAGGAGGCTTTCCTCTATGTTCCCAGTGTATGGGGATTCCTGGGTACTGCCCTGTAGAACCTACCTCACCACAGAAAAGGGCTTCAGGAGCCATGGCAGTCTAAGAATGAATTCAGGCCCCACCTAAGTACCCTGGGTCCCTTGGAACAGGTATCACACCTTTGCCCCTGGCCTGCTCTAAAATTAACCAACCTTGGCTGATTGCTGCTAGCCTGGACCACACTGAAGAAACAACATCCCCAGGACCTGGGCATGACCAGATCTGCCCTATACTGTCTCTTGGGCCTGGTATAGCTTGAAGAAGCTATAGTCTCTTAGAACCTCACTCCAGGAGATCTAGATGCTTAGCCAGGTGTGGCCAGTCCCCTCATGGGTTATCAGAGACTAGAACAGTCACCTGTCAGAGATGTCTGCCACACAGCACCCCCAGTGGATGTAGCTGTGCTATTGCAGGTGCCTCTCTTCAGCCTAGCCCTGTAGCCCACCAAGAGCAAACCTAAGTCAGCTACGAACTGGTAGATCCATTCCTTTGCAGGCAGCCTGTCCTGGCTCCTGCCTCACACAGGCCTCTCCTAGGTCTTCACATTGGCCTGTTGCCTAGGTCACTCTTGCTTCTGCAATTGGCCCTTCCTTCCTCTGGGACTACATGATGGGCAGGTCTCCATTCTTTCTCGAGGCCTGCTCCTGTCCCTGGCTGGTTTGGGTTGGCTCCTGATATGGCCCTCTGAGCCTCAGCTAGACTTCCTCCATGCACCTGGGTCTATCAGCAGACATCTTCCTCATACCTCTGGCCTGGTTTTCATCCCAGCTTACTGCTCTGTCCTCTGCTGGAGCCATTGCTGCTCTGAGACCCAGCAAGGAAATGCAGCAAAACATCCTCTTGATCCAGAGTTGAGGACTGGCCTTGAGCCTGTGCCACCCAGTGCCACCCAGACACTGTGTCTATCCTGTGTGCTCAGAGCCACCACAGCCCTGCATGGATGGATTGCCACCTTTTCTAAGCTGTGTGGCAATCAGACCCTGCTTGCCCTAATCATGCTTGATCACCCCGTGCAGGGGCGCTGATTGCTGCTTTGAGAGGTTGCCTCGTTCCCGGATGGCAGGGCTGGAGCCCTTGGCAGCCTAACGAGGGTAATTGAGGAAGAGCTGATTGTGTCAGAAAGTCGGGAGGGCTCAAGAGACAGAAACGGGCCATGTCACACCCCAAATGAGACCACATTTGCTAAATCTGTTTCCCATGCAATTTCATGGTGATTACGTTGCTTTCTTTCTTTCTTCCTTCCTTTCTTTTTTAATACTGAGCAGGCTGGCAGGACAGACCAGCTGGGACTGGAGGAGCACTGATTGTGGTTTATGGAATGCCATCAGAGCCCAGAAAAGAATGGAATGAGACAGAGGCAGGTAGGCTGCTTCAGAGCCCATGGGGGACAGCCTGGCCTGGGACCTCTGCTCCCCAGACCGTCTCTGAGGACAGTCTCACCTCACAGGCCCCTTAGAAGCCTACTCCATGGCCTTGTGCAGTGGGATAACAGCACATCTCATCAGACATGGGTCCTAGCTCGTAAGATGCTCGTAAGGAGGAGTTATGTGTCCACAGCCAGCGAGAGCCGCCTCCTTCAGTGCTCCTGTACCCAATTCCACACAACACTCTGCCAAGCTTAGAAGGACAAGACTGGGCACCTGAGCCGAGTCATGCCACAGCAGATTTATGAAGCCGTCACCCCAGTGACGGGTGTACACACCCGTGAATGAGTGTACATACAGGCTGTTCCACCCCAGGCTCCTTAGTGCAAGACCATGGTGAAGAGAAGCTCCTGTCCAAGCACTAGGGAAACACAACCATTTGTGCACAACTCAGGAACCCAAGGCTCTGGGTCATGCATGCACTTCTGGCCTGCCCTAAACCCTGGGCACAGAATCTGCATTTCAGGCTAACGGGGCCTCAGGCCTTATAGATGGGTATGATCCTAATGAAGGCTCCGCATGGACCTGCCACACAGGCTTCCACTGAGGTTCCTTCTCTGTTCAGATATAGGGTACGCTCTTCGTGCTTTCTGCATTAGATGAAACTGATGTGACACATGGGTCTATCAGGTTTCCAGGCGTGTTCACATCAAGCCCCTAGTCTAGAGGGCAGCAGCTCCAGGGTGCCTGTGCCACCCCTCCCGTGCTGCCCTGAGGATGTGCTAAGCTATTTCTGTGGTCATCACTAAAATAAGACCCAGAGACACAAGCTTTAGCAAAAATGTTTAATCTCTCCTTAATGTGTGTTTATTTACAAGTACTAAATCTGAAGAACCGTAAAATAGGAAATAGCCGTATATTTACACATCTGATGGCTGAGCGTATTGGCTCTGCCGCTTCCAGAGAAGCAATGGCCGAGGCCTGGTCTACTCAGACCGTTCAAATGACCAGTTTTTTTTTTTTTTTTTTTTGGGTGGGGGGAGGGGAGTGTTCTGCGGCATTAAAGGACAGCTAATCATGGGCTTCGCCTTAAAAATATCTCTCTCTCTAAATATATCTACTCTAGCTTGTGTAGCACCGATGTGAGCCACCAGATCCAAACTGGGGGAACTGGAGTAGGGGGTGGCGGTGGGGACCCTCTGTAACAACAGAGGTTGATGGCCTGTGCCTAGAACTCAATGCTGTGCCTTTAGAGGACACATCCAGGCCCTCATCCCTACTGCCTTATTCAGCTGTCCAACCATAAGAGGGTGGGGCAGCTGGAAAGCACAGGCCAGCCCAAGGCATGTTGTATGTGGAGGCTAGGCACCCAGGCCCAGCTTATAAGGGCCCAGGCACTCTGAGTCTGGGTGCACAGGGAAAGACCAGGCAGGGAGTTAGGCTTTTGGGGATGGGGCCCATGGCAGCACGGCAGTACCAGGAGTGTTAGGGCCAGGATGGCTGGAGTAGTGCTTGGCCACCTCCCTGGGCCCTAGGACTTACAGGGTGGCCCTGAATATCCACTACCCAGTGCAGAGTAGGCTCCAACCCCAAGCCATATTGTGGCTGGAGTGGAGCCCTTTGCAGGGTACCACAGAGATGGATGGCTCTTGAAGACCAAGGACAAGCAGATGTCAGAGACCACCAGTCCAGGAGTGGCAGGGAGGTGAGGCCTGGCCCTGATGGCTGTGCCGAGATGTGTGGCGAGAACAGCTAGGGCAGCTCGCATGTAAACAGATACGCTAAAGTGCTTGCGAACAGATGCCCTGGGGAAGCTGCTCCAGACCACCTCACCACCCACCGGACACCCACATGGACGAGGTGGCTTGGTAGGGTAGAGTGAGGTTGTCCCATTCTGAGGGAGCCTGGGGGCCTTTGTCAGGGTAGTGGGGCTGGACAGTGAAGGCATTGAGCCTAGAAGCTGTGCGTGGTCCAGGCAGAGCTGGAAGAACTGGGGGCTTCCATCTGAAGCCCACATCCAGGGAAGACTTTAGGGGAAACTGAGGCTCCCACCCAGGCACAGCCCGGAGGCATCAGAAGAAGGAGGGGATATATCCACGGGTAAAACCCCAGGCAACAGGGGCTACTGAGAAACGGCTATATCCAGGCTGGCTAGCCTTGGCTCTGACCCCATATCAGCCCAAGGAGTGGGCCACACAGACGAGGTGGGGGTCTCACCAGAGCTCACGGCCCCTTGACAACCATGGAGGAGGAGCTCCCTGAGTCCTTGCGCAGCCCCATACTGACTAAAGGTGCAGCTCTAACCTGACCTCCACCCTGTCCCACCTGGCTCCCCAGCTTGGAGTGTGAAGGACCACGAGGCTAACAGCCCATGGACGTGGTGTGTGCTGTCCCCAGCACTGAGGCTGGGCCTGGCCACAGATAGCTGTCCCTTAAGATCCATTATAATCTTTAGTACCATCGAAAAAGTGAACTCGAAAAGGGGATAGGCCGCTCGCTTGCTTTCCCAATGACTAATTAATTAAAAAATAAAAATAAAAAAGGGTCTAACCACCTCTAGTATTCAACACTTGCAATTTGAAAAGATCAACTCAGACTAAACGCTAGCACAGTCATGCAGGTCCACAGCCTCTGCACCCAAAGCTCGGGGCACCACAAATCTCGAGCAGCGGCTTCTTCCATCTGTGGGAAGCAGAGGCCACATCAGATGGCAGCTCCAGGGCCCTTGGCTTTGCTCTCTTCCACCTGGGTTCCTCCTGAACTGCCTTCCTGTGTCTCCTCCCTCAAGTAACTGTACAGCACCCCACTGGGGCCAGGGCCACACACACATATATATATATACACATACATATATATGTACAGGGTCCATTAAAAATGTGTTGTTGCTCCTTGAGGGCAAAGGTAGACACAGCTGACTTCCGGTCCCTTGGGTCACTGCCCACGGCCAGCTGGGTGGCAGAAGTGACCCCCACCCCCAAGGCAGAATGCAGCAGGATTTCTTGTTCCCTTAAAAGCAGTACCCAGATGTCTCACTGTGGAGGGGCCAGGACACTGCTGAGATGCCAGACTGGAAGCCACGGTGAGTGTCAGGGGCAGGGAGGAGAGAGGATGAAGGAATGGTGGTCTGCTATCCTCCTGATCTCCATGGTGGGCTGAGCCAGGAGCAGGAGGAGGGGAATAAATAATGGGAACATGCACTCTGAATAGAGCCCCAGGCCCGGAGGCTCCCAGAGGCACAGCCCTGAGGACAGAGAGGGGATCACCTAGCCGCTGTCCGCATGTCACTTGGGAGTGGGGTCTGCAGCCCTCCATAGGAGGGGAGTGGGGCCTCTCCCCAGCAGAAGGATGTGGCACTCCAGCCTTGGCCGCGCAGAGCACGCGGTGAATCTGAGGGTGGTGGCAAGCATGGTGTGCTAGAGTAGAGGCTGGTGGGACAGCCCCAGGCTGTGGCTCTTTTGGACCAGCCCTGGGTATCTCACCTTTCCCTCAGACTCTGCCTGCTGGTAGCATCTGGAGAAGCCAGGAACTGCAAATTGGTCCAGACCCTTGTCCTGTTGTCCTCCCTCTGGAGGGCCTGGCCTTCTATCTCGGCCCCTCAGAGGCCACCTCTCTCCCAGGAAGGCCACCAGCAGCTCTTGCCAAGCAGCAAATATCCCTGGGCAGGACCAGCCACGTGGTGCAATCCTTGCCCCAAGGCTGCAAGCCCTAGGCACAGAGGTGGCTCAGCAGGAACCCTCACATCCACAGCGATGAAAATCGGCCCTGCATGGCAGGGAGAGAAAGGCGAGGGCCAGGACCCAACTGCAGCCCCACACCTGGCACTTGGTACAGGTGGGCCAAGGGCTGTCTCCTGGGTCCTCCTCTGCTGCCCTCCTGCTCTGCCTCCTGCTGGGTAGTCACTTCCAGGGTTCAGCTGCTCAGGGCCATTGTGTCCACCACCTGCTCCAGTTTGCTCCGAAGCCGCTGCCTTCGAGCCTGCTCATCTTTTTCCAGTGCCACCAGAATCTGTGGGGGCCAGGGGGTGGGGTGGGATAGCATTAGGTTTGGCTATCCCGACATGGTCTAGAAGCTCTCAGGGAATCTGCATGGCTATCACATGTGACATGTCCCCAGTAGTGTGCCTTGGAGGATTTTGGGAGCAGTCATTCAAGACCTGACTCTACTGGTTTCTAGCTGTGAAAATAGTTCTGCTCCAGAGTAATACAGCATTTAGGCTGCACCCCAAGATCATCACTTTCACCTCATCTCCTAAATCAACAGGCTCTGGCTTTCGCCTCTCCTGCCCCACCCCTTTCAGGCTTCTGTGTGCCTTCTATAGCAGAGCTCCACTCCCTGCCTTCTGATGGGCATGGTCACTGATCTCTCCTGTCGCTGGGTTTCATATGCTCTTGAGTATCACACCCCTCCCTGCAGCCACCTGACTCCCACACCTCAGTCTACGGGAGCCGAGGCTCAGTATCCTATAACAATCCATCTGACTCAGGGACACAAGCCAAGTTCAAAGCCTCCACACCCAGGTCACTCTGACCTGTGGACATCTTCTGTCCGTTTCTGGGCAGACCCTCTTCCATGTGGACTCCATGGATCTTGGCCAGCCAGGCCCACTCCACCTCACTGTCATCTTGGCACTGCCCACGCATGCTCAGGACTGAGCTATCTGCACCCATAAGCTCCAGCCCAGAGTCAGGTCACCCCAGAGAGATGAGTAAGGAGACCTGTTCCTTGGCAAAGAACAAGGAGCTTCCTGCAGTCCTACTCCAAGTCAGAAGACACTGACAGCCCATGCCCAGCCCCAGAGATATCATGCAGTGCAGTAATAGCCCACAGCTGTTCACTCCAGGAAGACATTGTCACCCTGTCCCCCCTCCTGCCCCAGAGACCCTTCGGTGTGCCCAGAATCTCTGATTTCCTTACTGTCCCAGGGCGGTCAGGTGGTCAGGTGAAGAAAGGAAGTATTGAGAGAATTCTGAGATGCAGGTGGAGCTGGGGTAGGGGAGAGGGGACGTACCTCATCCTTGTACTTGGCAATGTAGGAGTAGATCTCGTGCAGGGCACTCATGCTGTTGAACTGGCTGAGATGCAGCCGGGACTGCTCTGCCAGGTAGGCGCTCATGTCTTGGTCACTGATGGCAGGCATCTTGGCAATGTCAGCATAGTACCTAACAGCAGGTGGCAGGGTTGGCATGGGTGGGGTCACAGGGCCTACCCCCCCAACCTGTGGCCCCAGTCTGCATGACTCCTACTGGCCACCCACCTTTCAACCCAGCTCTTGTAGTTGGGGATGTCCTTGGCGTAGAGCAACTTGTTGGAGGGCGAGTCTTTGCCCAGCTTGTGCTCTGATGTAGAGCAGGAGTCCATGAAGGTCTGGGCCACCACCGACAGGCAGGCATCTGTGATGCTGTTCTTGTGGATATCGAACACAAACTGCGGGTTCTTGATCACATTCACCCAGAAGCGCAGGGGCAGGCTGTGGACAAGCAGGCCCAAGAGTGCTCAGGAGGGCTGCTCTGCACCCCACTCCCTTTCTGGACAACAGCTAGGAGAGTGCGCAAGTGGGACAGGCCTCTCACCCCACTAGCCAGACAGGACATGCTGCCCACAACCTGGTGCCTCCAAGAGCATCATTCCACATGTCCAGCTTATGTCCAGCTTATGTACATCCCTGAGGCCTGCACACTGGCTTATGCCCTACTCCTGTGCTCAGTTTCAGGCCAAAGACATGTGCCTTAATACCTACCCTCTCTGCCCTACAAGGTCTCAGATGACCTTGGCCAAGTACACAATTATAACACATGCTGTTCAAACAGAAACTAAATAACTTGCTGGAGACTACAGTCATGTGCCCAAAGCCTGATAACCCCACATGGCTGAGGCAGATGTTCTAGAATAAATCTAGAAGATTTTGTGCAGCAGAGTACTCCTGGCCAGTGCTGCCTCACAGCAGTTCCTCCCTTGCTGGGACCCCTGACAGGCAGCACAGATGGAGCAGGGACTTAGGCTCCCACCACCTTGGAGGGAAGCAATAAAAGCCAAGAGGAATCTTGAGAGAGAGGGAAGGATACAGGTTCTGGGCTGAGGCCAGGACCATCCAGCACAAATAGGCTGAGAGACGTGAGATGTGAGGCTGATGGCCAAGTCAACTTGGAGGTCAGAGCACAACTCCAGGAAGTTAGGAGTTAACAGAGAGGTATGGACATGAAGTCACCCTCTGGGTATGTACAGTGAGGGCCTGGTGATACAGTGTCTAACACTGCTGGGGGGAAAGTCAACTGACCAGTCTTTAGTCCAAGTGGCCCTCCTCTAAAGTAGGCTATGGGGGTGGGAGGGCCACATATAGGGGTGGAGCCTGCTGGCTCCTTTTAGAGCCATCTCTATCCCCAAATGCCATCGCCACGTATCACTGAGCACAGGCTTGTACTACGAATATCACTTCCTCCACATTATCAATTGGCTCTGGCCCACCAAGCTCTGTTTCTTACATGGCAGCCCCTCATCCAGGGAATTCCTACGGGCTAGAATAGTAGGGTTGTGGCAGAATCCAGGGCTGGAAACTGGGAAGGCCCAGGGAGATCTTGGCACTGTAGGGCTCAGCCCACTATGCCTTGCCCCTGGCAGCCCCACCCTTGTGGTAGTCGCACCAATTGCTCTTCCAGGTATGGCGCACATCAGAGTCGTGGATCTGGTGCTTGTCAGCCTGCTCATCCAAGAAGTCAAACATGTACTTGATGGCCAGAGGCAGGGCCGAGCCTCGGTGCGCTGTGCTGAAGATGGTCTCAAACAGGTCATCCACGAACTTCTGCAGTGTTCCCTGCAGATCAAGATACTGAGCTTCAGGGCTGTCCAGGGCACCAACCTCCTAGGATGACCCGGACAGGTGTGTAGATAGGAACTCTGGATTTGGCCCTGTTTCTTCCATCCACCTACCTTGGTGGCCAACAGCCTTGTCAGGTAGATCTCAGAGACCATCTTGCTGCCTCGGTCACCCTCGCGCTGGTCCAGGTGGTCATGGTTCTTCACCAGGTGCCACAGCTTTGTTCCACTTTCCAGGTCTGGCGTGATCATGGGTGTTCGTGAGCGTAGGCTGTCGGGGCTACTGGCTGTACGCAGCATGCTCTCTGCGGGAATAGCCTGTCAGCTGGCAGGGCTGTGACCCTCGCCCATGGCCAGACCCTGCCCCACCCCAGCCAGTTTTCCCTCAGAATCTGGGGCACCAAGGTTCCTCCTAGGTATGTTGGAGAAGGCCACTGTGGCTACTTGAGCAACATGAGGTTGCTTGGTTACAGGCTATGGGAAGAGGTGCTGCTTCAGAACTGAAGGGAAGGCCAAGAGCCCAGTCACATGCCACAGCCATGTCCGCTGAGTCCTGGCATCCAACATACTATGGCAGAGCACTAGAAGAAGGGCATCCCATCCAGGTCCACACCCACTCACTGCCTGCTTGCAACCCTGCAGGCCCCTCACCGTATCTGCTGAGAGACTTAGTGAAGGTGGAGGAGTTGGAAATGTTGTAGGCAGATGTCTGCTTGGGTACTAGTGCCACCGATGACCCATCTGTCACCTGTGGGCAGACATCAAGGATACAAGTTCCCAGGGTGCCACTAAGATATCCTGCCCAACCTGGGGACCTAATGACACCCCAGGTTCTGCCCCTGGAGGCGAATCATGCCACCACTCTGAATCTCCACTGGGATGGTTCCAGGGCAGATAATCTCTTGGGCATGGCACAGTCCACACCTGGTTGGGCATGTTCCAGTTTAAAAGAAGGAACGCCCACACAGTGGCCAGAGTTGGGTGGCCTGGTCCCTGGATGGCAGGATCACCTGATAGTGAGCCAGTGTGTTCAGCCTCTTCCAGTCGTTGTCAATTTTGGTGGTGACATCCTCGTCCTGAAGGATGATGCGTGCCATGCGGCCCTGGCGCCACTCTGCAGGAATAGAGTATTATGGGCCCTCCCTTCTTCCCTCCCTCTCTCCTAGCCAAGCTCCTCATTCTGCCTGCACACAGAACAAGAGTGGGGTAAGACACAAAGGCAGGGAGTAGCTTGCTCTGCCTGGGATAGAGTCAGAACCTGAGGCTCCACCAATGTGTGCTCCATTCACTAGCTCAGTGGTGGCACAGTCTGTCCAAGGAGCTAGCCTTTTATCTGCTGTCTGGATGAACCCAAGAGGTAGGCCCTGCTTTTACCTAGGTTCCAGGCCCAGCCTTCCAGACACACCTGCCACAGGATCCCAGAGCTGTGTCACACCTCTTTCAACTTCCCCCAATACAAAGGCTTGTTCCCTCAGCCCTGACAGCCCTGGCTTGGCTTCCCACAAAATATCAAACTAATGGTCTACCTCTTCTCCTCAGGTCTCCATCACTCTACCCTGGCCTGCAGGCTCTGTCACCTCCATTGCAGACTATCTGCTGGATGTCTTCCAGTAGGCATCTCCTACCATCAGGACAGGGGGGCCGCTAGGGGCCTAGCCTCTAACCAGCACACACAGGGACACTTGCCCGCCACTCACCCAGGTCCATGTCCCCAGCCTTGGGCCGCTGTGAGTAAGGCACACCCTTGTACACAGCATCCAGTAGCTTCTCCTTGACCTGCGTCACAGTGTCGCAGTTCAGCCCCTTCACAGGAACCTCAGGCGCGTTCTCGTTCTCAGGGTTCACACAGTTCAGGGTCTGTGTGTGAGGGAGGTGGTATGGTGGCGTCAGCCCTACTCCGCACTTCTGCCATCCCTGCTCACTCAATTCAGTGTCACTAGAAAGGGAGGACCCAGGACTGGGGGCTCACCAGGGTCTTGTAGTCAATCTGCTGCCGAATGAGCTTGTCCTCGCTCAGAGAGTAGCGGGCCTCCCCTGTGATGGCATCAATGGGACCCTTCTCCATTTGCTGCTTGATGGCACAGTACAGCATGAAGAGGGGCTCCCCAGCACACTCCTGTGTGGGTGGTAGAGTGTGAGATTGGGCCAGGGCCTAGACAGCCTTTTAAGGGCTATCTAGCTGCTTCTGATAGCTCCATCTCCTCTTAGGAGGCAAGCCTGTCTCTGGAGCCAGCACCAGGTGAGGAAATCTAGTGAGCGACAGCCCCAGTGTCCTTACACCGTGGACACAGAAATCCTTGATAGTACTGTAAGTGTAGTGGGTACAGGATAAGGGTCAGTGCACAATATGAGCATGCAGGAAGACTACGGCAGGTGGACTCAGGCCTGCAGTCTCCAAGGTGAACCCTGCCCTTGCTGTACGCCAGGTGTGACCATGACCTGCTGGATGTCCAGGAACCCGCCTAGCCAGAAGTTCAGAATCACCAAGACCATGTTTTCACTATGATCACCAGCACAAACATGCTGACTCCTGAGGCTCTCCATCAACAAGGGGCAAAGGAACCCACAGCCTGGTGCCAAGGAGAAATGGGGGCAGGCAGGGTGGCCTCTAGGCACTTGGTGAGGGCCTGCACTATCTTTGCCTCCAGCTACCTGTCATCTGGCTCCCTGAACTGCAGCCTTTGCCCCTGCCTCTATCCTTCCCTTATGTCCTCCCAGATCCTGGATTGAGGCAGTCAGCTTTGAGAGCCCCAGCAGTGCAGGGGAGGCAGCCACTGATGAGTGAGCTGGCGAAGGAAAACCTATCACATTACTCAGCAAGGTGAGGGAAGCAGCTGGCTGGAGCGTAGGCCGGTCCCATGGCCCTGAAGGCCCGCCCCTGACTGCTGGTGTCACTCCTCACTGTGGCCACTGGCTGAGGCTGGCCCAGGTGGGCCCCTGGCAAGCCCATGGTGACTCTGCTCCTGTACCCAGATGCTCTAGCCCCTTGTTAGCATCTGAGGCAATTAAAGAGACAGCTGCTAAGGAACTGCCGGGAGCATAGATCATCCCGAGACCTTCCGACAACACTCCTGTCTTTGAAATTATGTTTCATTTGCAAACTTGGCTTCATTAAGTCAGCCAGTAAGGAGGAGGGAGGGGGAGCAAGTTGGGACTCAGAGCCATCAATAGCTGCCTCTTTCTGCAAATACTACCTCATAAGGTTTCCCCAGATTAGATGTCTGCCCTTGGGTTCCTAAGCAGATCTGAGGAGGCTGGCTAGTGCCCAAAGACTTGAATGCAGACCCACCCAACCCTAACACATCTGCCCAGGAAAGCCAGGGCCTCTCAGAGAAAGCTCAGATTTGGCCAGGAGAGACTCAGAAGGTAGCCGTGCCCCTACCAGCCTGGACCATCACTTCTTCCAGGCCTGCCAAGACCATGAAAGAGCAACCAGAGATGAGAGCCCAGAAAGGAGGTGGGCCCAGGATGAAGCTGTCCTAAGCCCAAGGCTTTCCTCTCTCTGGGCCTCATTTCCCTGTCCCATGACAGGGAGAACGTAGGGCCTCGGCTTCCTCTCCACTCTGCCAAGAAGGTACAGAGAATGGTCCTTTCACATAGAGAGACAACAGAGGAGGAGTGTAGGTCAGTAAATGGGGCAGGGTAGCAGCTTTCCCATCTGCAAGGGAAGTCAACGCAGATCCCTAGCTCATGCCATACACTTCACCTCTAGCAGAAAAGCTGCAAATGATGGAATGTTGGTACTTAAAACAACAAAACTTACCATATTAGAAAAAGAAAAAAACCTAGAAAACACGCAGATGTGAAGATGAAAGTAGCTAGCTGAGCAAGATGTTTAACTTGTTGAGCAAGTGCCAGCCACAGCAGCACGCTGTCTGGCGGTGCCGGTGTCATAGCACCCGAGCCTGGAAAGATTCTGGCAATCGGCACATCTTAGGCTGCAAATGAGCGTGCCTGGTCACCTGTGCTCACTCCGGAAGCCCACAGCAGACAGCTCCACCAGAAGCGTTGGGGAAGAGTTCAGATTCCCGTAAGTGTCTGCCAATGCGACAGAGGACAGTGAAAGTGACGACACAGTGGTCACACGGTGGAACATAGGGCAGCTGCCAAGAGGGCAAATTCTGTGTGCCAGAGTCCCTGAAAATGTGGGCCTAACCTGACCTGGGGTGGAGGTAGGAGGGAGTGAAGTATGACAACGAAGCCCTGAGGAGCGAGGTGCAGCAGCTGGACCCATGGTGAAAAGCACTCAGGATGGGCGTGGCTACCTGAAGCTCAGGAGGCTGTGGCGTGTGTGCCTGTGTGTGTGTGTGTGTCTGTGTGTGAGATACTCAAGCCAGAGCTGCAGACTAACAATGACAGTGCAGCCAGAACTCAAGAAAAAATGTAACAAAACCTGTTCCTTTACCTGTAGACCTTTGCTTTAATTCAGGAACCTGCCTAGTATGGTTGTGATCACCAGAGCCAGGGCCCTGCCCCTTTACCTCAGAGGTGCTATCGACAGTGTAGTAACAGGTAAGCAGAGCAACTACCTTGAGCATGCATTCTAGTTACCTGTATCTGTGGGGTGGGGGATGGGCTCAGACCTGCCCACGTGCAGACTCATGAGGCCTTAGACTAAACCCCACGCATTCTGCTTTCCCTTCCATCCTCCCCAGTCAAAGTGAGCTGGGTATGTGGCTGGCTATGCGGGCCAGAGGGGGCAGTTCTTGTCTGGGAGGGGACAGATCATGCTTTTCAGAGTGGCTCATGGCTTAATACACCTGCATTTCTCTAAGCTGTCCACTGCTCACTACGGACTGTAGCTGACCACAAGCAACTCACCCAAAGGAAAGCAGAGCAGCAGTGCAAGAAACACACAGACCACAGGCATCTGCCAACACGTGGATCTGCCAGTCACAGACCTGGGCGAACCCAGACGGCAGCGCAAAGGTATGATGGAGGATTCTGTTTAGAGGAGCATCCCCACAGCAGTCTAATGCAGAGGCAGAAACTACAAAGATGGGGCAGCGGAGGGTGGGAGAGGAACAAGGTGTGTTTCATGAAGATAGATTTCATTCAGTTTTATAGGACAGTGCTGTAGATGACGGTTGTGAGGGCTGTGCTTTACAGCTGTAGTAACTTCAGTGACCTGTACACTAGACATTCTGGAGGCTGAAGAACGAAGGTCATGCATTTGAGGCCAGCCTGGGCTATCTAGAGAGGCCTTGCCTCAAATAATATGGGTTTGTGAGATGACTCAGTGGTAAAGGAACCCGCTGCCAACCCTGCCAACCTGAGTCTGATCCCGGGGACCCACGTGGCGAGAGGAGAGGCAACCCCCTAAGTTGCCCCCTGACTTCTGTAAGTGCACTGTGGCATACGTCCACACAGTAAATAAAAAGGTAATTTTTAAAAAGCTTAGAAGGTAGTTAACTCTACTGTGTATATTTCAATCCAGCACAACGTTTTTAAAAGTCTGATGGCATGTTAAAAAGAGACCAACCATTGAGCCATGGAGGAACATGTCTTATGTGACTCAAGCCTTAGACTCCAGAAAAGGCACAACTATGGCCAGGAGGAGGGTCTGGTGGCCAGCTCAGGGAAGGCAGGCACTGAAGTGTATCCTCTCTCAGCACTAGAAAGCAAATGCTTATCAAGAGGCCCAGTGGCTCAGTGGCCACAGATAGAGATGGAACAGGCCCAGGCCAATCTGGGCTCACTCCTGGGGTGGGAGGATGCTCTCTCTCCAGGAGGAGGAAGGCTCCAGCACCACCTCCTGTGGCCTGGCCTTGGGTATGTGAAGTGCCTGTTTCCACTGTACAGTAAAAAAGGCCACACAAGAACCAGAGCTGACAGGAGACCCCCAAGCTCCCTGCCCAGGGCCGAAGAGTAGACCTGGGGCAGGTGGCCCACTCGTTTCCCTGAAGCTCTACTTCTTCCTCCTTGCTGCTCCCTCAGTTGCCTTGCTCCCCACCCCCATCACCATTCCATCAACACTGACTTCTCCGAGACACCAAGGCCCCTCGTTGAGGCTGTCCCAGATGTCTGACGGGTTCCACTCCCTCTGTCCCACAGTAACAGGTGCAGAGCTAGCTGTGCCAGCTTCCAGAGGCAGCCTGCCTCCCCACATGGTAGCACTAGACACTCCAGAGCTGGCTCAGGATCTGAGGCCCAACGGGGTGAACTGCACTCGCTCCTCAGTGTGGAGAATGAGGATCAAATGGGGTCAGCACGTGTCAAGGCCCAGAATGAGCACAGCTGCTGGACTGCCTTAGCCCGTGCCCAGCCTTGCTTCTTCTGGTTCGCAGAGCCTGCTTTAATGAGCATGTAAATAGCTGTCCACACGGCAGCACTTTCACAGGAGATGTGCCCATTAGCTCTCATGGGGGCTGCTGTGCACACAGACCCCCTTCTCCCCAGCTATCCCAGTGCCATCCAAGTCACTTTTCTTCATCTCTGGTCCCCCAGCCCTTCTGGCTTACTCCTCACAACCACTCCTGTCTCTTCCTGCCATTTCCTACCTGCTGGCTCTCTTCCCATCAAGCAAAGGCATCCCACCAGGGATCTGCTCTGAGCAGACGCATGCGCTCCACTTCTGGGCCAGCCAGTCAGAGCTCAGCAGCAGCCTCCTTGTGAGGACTGCCCAGGGGCTGGCACAGACAGCACCAGTCCCATCCCCGCCCCGCTGCCCCGCTGTCACTGAATCCAGAGCACTGGCTAGGGCTGTCGTGCGCAGGTTGTACTCTCTGGGGAACCCATTGTCACTGCTGTGATTCGCATCCCATTGGCTCTGAGGTCAGAGGAAGCCAGAGAACTTCCTGGAACTTGAGTCTCCAAAGTACAGGTGACAGATGAACCCACCAGCCCACCCTGGCACCTGCTGGGGCTCTGGAGAGCCAGAAGCCCAGGATGAACTCACACCCCACCATGGACTGCACAAAGGCACAGGGCTGATGTCGGGCCCTCAGAAGCTAGTCCAGGTGCAATCCTCCTCTTGAGCCTGGCAGCTGGAGATCTAAGCTTCTATCCCTCCCTCTGTAGGGGGCACAAATCAGCACAGGAAACAGCCAGGAGCAAGGAGTCTGGGTTGCTGGGTTGGGACAGTCACACCTGAGACCTGGCCTTTGTATCTCCTTTGACATTTGGCTTCCACCCCACTCCACTCCTTCCCCCCCTTCACTGGGTCTCTGAGTCCTAGCTGGCCTGACACAGAGCCACCTACCTTGAGGAACTTATACAAAAGGAAGGTAAACCAGTTAGTCAGCATTTTCTCTGCCACTGATTCAGTCCTGTGGAAAGAGCAACACGTGAGAGAGTGGAGCCACGTCCCCCACCCCGCAAGCAAAGGTCCTCACAATTCCCATGGCGACCCCATCTATAGGCCAGGCTCCCCTCCTTGTACCTCCGCAACAGCAGCTTGGGGTGGTTCTTGCTTTCCAGGTTCTTCTCAATGAGGTCAGACAGTAACTGCTTAAGCACACCCGTGGCATACTCCATCTCACCCTGCAGGGCTGTCATGATGAGTGAGGCCACATTTCCACGGTCACGCATGGAGAAGCTACGCTGGGCCTCCAGCGTACGGATGAAGGTGAGCAGGAAGTGCTTCTTGGTCAGCAGCTGTCCGAACAGTGTCAGTGACTTCTCCACGTTGGCCTGCACCTGGGGGCACAACAGCCTGCTCAGACCACAGAGGCACATGGCCCCAACAGCTAAGGCAGGACAAAGACCTTTTGTGACACCAAGGCTACCTGGGCCTGGAGCACACTGGGAGGTCAGGTTGCCCTCATTGCATAGTGAAGTTCAACACCCAGATCCCTCAAGAGACCCAGGCAGGTGAGTGGTAGAAAGCCCCACACAGCCAGGCACAGGGAGAGGAACCAGGATTTCAGGCGAAGGGCAGTTATCTTTGGTGGGGCACTGTTCCTTGTATAGGGGCTTGGTCTTGTCTCCTGAAGAACTATGGGCAATGGTGTCACCCAGGGTAAGGGTAAGCCACCTGCACCAGAAATCAGGCCCTGGCCTCAGAGCTCAGAGACCCAACCACGTGCTGGCTCAAACGCAGGTCTAACTCAATACTCCCTACTTGGCTAAGCCCTGCAACTTTCTCTAGAAGGCCATGCCAGCCCTACACCCTTGGCTACCCATGATCCTTTAGAAACCTCTAAGCTGGCAGTCCTACCTCCATCTCCTTGAGTACAGGATGGTCCTCAATCCCAGGAAACAGCACTCGCATGGCATATGTGCGGTAGTCAAGGAATGGGATGCCAGCGCCATCCAAGTCGCTGGTCAGCTCATGGATGTCTGTCTGTAGCTCTGCAAAGGCTGTAACCAAATACGGGGTCAGAGGCAGCATGCCTGAGGGCCCCCTCCCCCGTTTCAGTCCCAGCTTGTCCACTGTCTGGCTAGGATCACTGGTCCTGACCTTAAAGAAAGCAATGTGTCTTTCTGTGCCTCAGTTGCCTCAGTTACCCTAGTTGAGGACAAAAATTCTTTCCCTCTGCACTACCATGAGATTAACCAGATAAGGGTAACAATGTCTCCAATACTGGGTGGGTAGGAATGGGAGTTCTTTAGCAAAGACTCAGGCCTGCATGGACCAGGAGACATGACATTCTAACACTACCCCTGGGCTCCCAGCCCCATACCAGCCACTGCGTTATACACACCATGGGCCCAGCACCTTCAACCCAACATCTTAGTCCATACCACCTGTCAGTCAAGAAAAACATGGCAGAGTGGCAGGCCCTATCGAACATTCTAGAGCTGTGAGCTGTCAGCCCAGTAGTTGCCCACTATCTGGTCAGGAGTCAGAGGGGCAGGGCAGGCTCTGGAGCGCCTAGTGGGTTTGGTGATGTACTGTGCCTTCATCTCCTGGCTGCTGGCAGAGAAGGCATCATGAACCCTGGACATTCAACCTCCCTCTACAGGTGGGGGTCAATAGCCTCTACTCTCCAGTCCCAGCTCATATCTGCATCCTGTCCACCAGAGCTGTCCACAGGGCAGGTACTGAGCCAACCATGCAGCCATTTGGGCCTCTCAGGGCCACTATGTAATATCCAGAGGTGTGGGCATTGTCCCTGTGCTCATTCTACAGGCTAGAAGATCGGGGCACAAAAGATTAGGTGGCATAACCCCTGGATTATAGCTGTATGGAAGGTGGTCCCTTCACCAGCAGGGTGATTCTGCCACCTGTCACTTCCCTGGGATGGAGCCAGAACCAGTTAGTAGGACAAGATGGGCTCAGTGGTGGTGCTGCTTCAGCAACTACTCACTGCTCCCTACCCCCAACCCACCAGGACTCTTTGCCCAGCTCTGGCTCTACTTATCTCTCTGCTGACCTTCCTTGCACTCGAGGGCCACGCGTGACTCCAAGTTGTCCATCTGGAGCTGCAGCCGCTTGAGGGTACGGTCAGCGTCCCGGGACTTGCGTTTGTAGGCAATGAGCACAGCCACGATGACCAGCAACAAGAGGCCACCACCCCCACCGATACCCACAATGGCTGGCAGTGTCAGCAGGCTGTCCGAGTACACTTGTAGCATCCCAGGCGAGAACTCGAAGCCCCCGGCCCGCACCTGCCAGAAGGGATAAAGGTGCTCAGAGGATACTGGCTCCTCAGAGCTTCAGGACCCCTGTCCAATGGCCTGTAAGCCTGCCACAGCACCTGCCTGTGAGCAACATCTCCCCAGCAGGTGACACGAATGGCTAACAGAGGCAAGGTGCTGAAATAGGGGCAGATAGATGCCTGGGTAGTTAGCACACAAGCACTCGGCAGTGGAGCTTCCAGCAGTGAGAGGAGCTCAGAGTGGTCAAGAGTAAAGGTTGAATGGGGCCTGCATTAGAGCAGTTCTTTGGGGAATTTCTCAGAAGGGGGTTTTACTTAAGTCGAGCAGGGTCAGGAGGTCAGGAGGTCAGCTGTGTCCCAGGTGACCACAGCTAGGCTGTGATAGGGACTTCCTGGTTCTCTGCATAAAGGCAGTTGGTAGACGCACCGTGACTTTGTGCTGCCCCGTGAGGTTGGGGGCTTCGCACAGCAGCTGTGTCTCAGACACGGTGAGGATACAGGGTGTAGAGCCAATGAGCACCGTGTAGTTGAGCCGGGAATTGCCAGGAGCAGGTGGCAGGAGATTCCGTCCCTACAGAGGACAGGGGGAAGTGAGGGCAGACCTGAGATGTCTTCCGCAGCCCCATCCCAGATCAGCTTCTGCAGCAGGAGGCCACAATGGCAGAGACCCACCTTGAGAATGAGTGGGGAGCTAGGCTTCAGCTCCAAGAGCCCAGTAGGGCTGAGGGGCTCCAGTACAGGGTCCGGGTAGTAGAGGAATGAGGAGCTGTTGAGTATCAGCAGTGTTCGTACATTGTCCATGATGAAACCAATCTCGTCTGGCCGCTCTCCCAGTTCTGGTGGGCTGCGCTTCGGGTTGTCTATGGACGGCGCCCGGCACACCATGGTGGTGTCATTGTACACCATGCAGCTCTGGGACACAGGCACCAGGACTTCAGGGTAGCCCTCCCTTGTGGGCCAGCTACCCAATGACAGCCCCACCCTGGGAATGATTGCTCCCTGAGAATGCTCTAGGCACCAAGAGACACGTGTTCAAGATGTCCATTCTCTGCAGGCTAATAAGGGCCAGACAGACCAGAGCCCAGGGCTCACCCCTGGCTGACCACTTTGTCAAGGCCTCAGCATAGACAGGTTAAGTATGGAGAGGCAGAAGCAGGGGTGTTGGCAGCAGTAGTTACCAGCCCAGGAAACAGTCATATGGCCAGGAGGGGAGGGCAGAGCAGGACAGAGAGAGGAAGGGGACTGGAGGCACAGGGCATCCACTCACATTCTCCCTCTCAAAGCCTCCATACTTGGCCCGGATCCGAGGTTCACGGACTGTGGCCAGATTGGTGCCTGTGACTGTTAGGAGGGTCCCGCCACTAAAGGAAGAAGAGAGGAATTAGACGATGCTCTAGAAGTTCAAGAGGAACAGAAATAGGCTCTCCCTGAATAAACAGGTGGTTCTAGGCTCAGCCAGAGCACTTCTTGCCAGGATTAACCATCTTAGGAAGCTGCCATGGAACACCCAGGAGAGGCACTCCGTGACCCACAGTGGGGGATGGGAGGCGCTCCTGGCTCCACACAGCTCTCCTACCTGTTGATGCTCCACTCGGGGTCAATCCTCAGGATAGTGGGGTCTTCAGTGTAGTTGTACTTCACCTCAGGGTTGGAGAGCTGGGCACGGTTGATGTTGATAACAATAGGGGCGCTGCCAGGGGTCTGCCCGGGTGGTGTCAGGCAGCGGATCTCTCGAGAGTTCCTCCTGGGATGGGGGTCAAGATAGGTGAGGGCATGGTGAGGCAGCATGCCAACATGTCAACCACATTCTATGGTGCTGAGCACTGGCTCCCAGGGAAAAGCTTGGGCATCCCTCAGGTGGCTACTGGGATGACTACTTTGGCCCTTGAGGGGCCACCAGTGTCTGGTCCTACCCTAAAGCCTGACTGGCCTCTTTCCTTCCCCGCCTTGGGTCTCATACATTTGGCTCTATACCGACACAGGTCTTGGCCTCCACCCTACCCTCCTAACGACATAATCTCTAATGCAGATGGATGAACTGGATCCTGCCTATTGCTCTCTGTTCAGAGACCCTGGCCAAGCCTCTGTCATCTCACAAGTGCCGCGCGACCATCCTAGTCCACCCTGCCAGGCACAGGATAAGCACAGCTTGCAGATGACAGGCTACTGCTCTGGAGGTTAGAGAAACTAAACGACAGGCCTGAGCCCTCCCGCCTGTCAGCCCTGCCTCCCTCAGACCTCCAGCATAGAGTCCCACTACCACCAAGTGCCTTGTACAAACCAGCTCCCTCCTTCCTACTGTACACACACTTGGAAAGCATCCAGCTCCTAGCAACAGTAAGCTGGTCTGGGGCATGGGGTCACAGGTCACCTTCATTAGCAGTCAGCAAGGCAATACCTGCTCTGAGGCCCTGCCCCTTGGCTGTATTACCTCAGCCTACAGGCCCCACAGCCACCAGGCTGCAAACACCGATGATTAGCCTGATAACGGGTAATTACCACAGGAAAATATTTAAAGGGCCGTTCTATTATCATCCTTAATCTAAAATTATCCACTTCAAGCCTCAAAGCTTTTGTTAAGATGTCTGTTTTCTCTGTTAAACTTTTAAAAAATACTTTTTATTTTGCTTGCAAGAGAGATGGCCCCTCTCCTTAGGAGGGACTAGGGTGGAGGCAGTAGGTAGTGCCCACTGAGGCCAGGCCACATCCCTTCCCACTCTGGAGGCTGGCCCCCTATCTCCATGGCAACCTTCTCTGCCTCTAGGTTTCCATAGTGATCACCCCAACCAGGTTTTCCATATCCGTTGCCCAGGCAACAGGAGGGGACAGCAGAGCCAGGAGGGAAAGCCCTGTGGCCCCTGACTCCTCTCACCCCGTACCAGGAGAAGGAGCAGGGCCGGCCGCCAATGGACACAGCCACATCACTGCCTGCGTTCAGATGGCTTCCTTCAATGCCAATCCAGGTGCCTCCAGACAGAGGTCCACGGGAGGGGCTCACACGGTAGAAGGTTGGTGTCTGCAGGAAGACGGCTGTTAGAGGGGATTCCCTCTCGGGTGCACACAGTAGCACCTGGGCCCCTTTCCCTGTGTTCCCGCACAGCCAGCCAACCCTGGGGGCAGAGGCACCCCTCCCTTGTGACTGGGCTCAGCCTAGGTATGGGCAAGCAGAGGCAGTGTCCTGTACTAGAGATGAGTCCAGGCCTACTTCTGAAGTACCCCTAGCCACTTTCTGGGGCAGCAAGAAGCAGAGGGCAGTGGAGTAGGGCTTACCACAAAGGTGAAGCGCTTGGGGGACAGGGCTCGGTACTGGAGGGAGCAGTCCCGCACACACACCTCCACCAGGGCATCATGGGCCCGCAGTGTGCTGGCATCACCAATCTCACAGACAATCCTGCAGGAATGGTGGGGCTCAGCACTGCAGAACCACTCCCCAGGCCACCTAGGCCTTCACCACCCCACCAGCCTGCCTTACTGTTCTGCGCTGATGTACTCGCTCTCCACAGGGCTGCACAGCACCTTGCCCACGTGCACGCCTAGCCGCACATCCTCGAACCGGAGGCCCAGATTCTCGCCGGTGATGGTTAGCCGAGTCCCTCCCTGCCGAGGGCCTGTCTCTGGGGACAGCTGCAGAAAGGCAGAGGCTGGGGCGGACACAGCAAGGACTACCTTGCCAGGTGAGAGGAGGAGGTGGGTGGGCTTGCCAAGGGTGGGGCTGGGCAGGTATTGGACTGGGTCTCCAGCTCCTACCTTGAGAATCTTGGGGTCTGTGCAGCGGCTGTTGCCATGGTGGGCATGCATCCAGGAGGTTGGTGAGTCGGCTGGGCAGTGGTGGCGCAAGGAACAGCGACGCTCAGCTACACACCAGCCACACTCAAAGCGTGGGTCTGCCTTGAGGCAGAGGCCACAGCTCTGGCGCAAGGCTGGGCACTTGTAGAGATGGGCTACAATGGGAAGGTTGTTCAGCATGGACCCATACATCATCCATCTACCCAGGCCACCAGCCCCGACACTCACCCTGGATATTCTGGGGATTGTCAATGACAAAGTTGCCATTCCACACAACTGACAGGTTCACAGGCAGGTCGCTGACATCATTCCCCTCATAGGAGTACTGTTGGAAGCAGGCACAGTGGTCATGCTTGGGGTGATGGAGCCCCTCAACATCTCTGAAACCGACTATTGAATGTTATCCTCCAAGTCTGTCCCACACACTACTTCCAGCACCAGGGCAGTCTTGCCTGAGAGGTACAGTCAGCCGTCTGGGAAAGAAGGGTTAGCTGAGCCCTAAAGCATCAGGAAAGCTCTGTGAACATCAGTCTTTGTCTGCTAAGTAGGCCAGGGCTTCTGAGGTGTGAGGTATCTGTGAGCATAGGTCAAGAGACCACCGTCCTGGGGAATGAGCACTGCTGCCACCTGTCCCTAGGCTGGCCAGCACGTAGGGTGACAGCCCTTCTCAATGGCTGGGTCTAGGCTTAGCTGCCTCCCACTGCTGCAGCTGATGACCTCAGCTCCATCTTGTGTTTGGGCAAGGCAGGCAGCTTGGCGTTTCAAAGGGGAGGCTCAGCAATTCATCACTATTTTATCTGAAGGAATTTAATTGGATCCTATCAAATTTCCTGATACCCTCTCTTCCCTTTAAACACTGCTGAAGGGAAGATAAATGGGGGTCTGCAGAGAAATGGACAACAGAGACGAGGGATGGAGAGACACAGGAAGCAGAAGCAAGAAAAAAGGGGTGATAAGAGTCAGAGGGGAGTGTGTGTGTGGGTGCAAGTTATATGGGGAGCCAGTAAGAGAAGGATGGGAGATGATCAACAGGATGCAAAAGGGGAGAGTATAGGCTTCCCTCCTGGATAGAGAGCTATTCACCCTGACCCCAACTCTTGCCCTGTTGGATAGACCTGTAAGCCAAGGGTTGCTGGACCAAGGGGGCAGGAACAGGTAAAGCCTTGCCAACAGCCCTGTGTCCACATGTCCTGCCAATCTGGACCTAAGCCTGTTCCAAAAAAATTCATTGCCCTCCTGACTACACACTTCCTGGACACAGGGAAAAATGCAGCCTGCCAGTAGTCAGCAAGCCAGAGGAGACCTCAAAACCTCCCATGCACATCTAGAAAGGGCTTGTTCTATAAAGACCTCTGCCCTAGAAAAGTCAACACCAGACTTGCTGAGCCCACCATGGTTTTCTCAGACCCATCTAGCAAGGTCACCTGCTAATTTTCAGATGGCCATGGTATGTGTGTATGGTTTCCTTTGTGGCTGAAGGGCACAGGTTGTGGTCACTATACCTGTACTCAGGAACCTGAAGGTGCAGCCCCACCATCAGCCTACTCAGCTACACCACCGACACTCACCCAAGGGCTCATGGTGGTCAGAAAGCCCGCAGATATGTCAGACCTTCCTAGGGCACATTTGGCCACATAAACCAGGTCTAGGACTGGGTGGACAATGGCCCACCAGAGCATGGAGGTCCCCACCTTGCCCACCCCTCTGCTGTTTCCTCACCGAGGAGTTCTGGCATTGCAGGCTGGAGCTGTTGAAGCGCAGGGCAGTGACACGGGCCGGGCTGCCTGGGATGTGGAAAAGGCACTCGTACCCTCGCTGACCTGACTGTGGCTGTGGCAGATTCCGTGCGGCCAGGGTGATGGGCTTTACCACACCCACTGGCACATAGATGTGGGTAGATGGCAGGATCTGTGGGCAGTCCTGAGGACAACAAAGGTGTGGCTGAGCTGGGTCTGGTAGCCAGCAAGAGGTGCAAGTTCCACTGTGTCCCAGGCTGTGGTAGCTTACAAAGCCCAGGCACCCTGTGCCACTTTGCATCTGGCACCAAAGGGCCAGTGATCTTCAGGTTTTTCTTCCACCAGGCTGTGGCTGCAGGCTGGCCAGCCTACTCAATCTGGCCATATCCTAGGACCCCAACACTCACTCTGGGGACCACAGGTATCCCATCTGGCCTACAGCTGCACAGACCCAAAGCAAGAGCCAAGAACAGGGTGCTGGGGTAGCAGGCTCTCAGCTGGGGGCCTGGAAGCATGCAAAAATAGCCTAGGCCCTGTAGAAAAACATCTAGGGCCCCCTAGGGCCAGGGTTTCAGCAACAATAACTGATGCAACGCCCGGCTTGCTTGCAGCATGGCTGGCAGCAGCCTCAGGAGAAGGCGCCCCATGGGAGCATGTGGAGCAGCTTTAAATAGGGACACTGAAAACAGGCCTGATCCCTGGGGACTGTCTTGACTCCCAAGATGTAGGCCCAGGATCTGCTCTGCAGGGCCCTGAAGGGCCTGAGCTCTAACCCAGCGTCTCACAGAATGACCCCAGCAGTGGGCAAGCCTGTGGGATGCCCCTGTGTCCATTGGCCACCAGCCCCAACTCAGGTGGGAGTCCCAGTGAAGACCCTGGTATACAGGGCTACATCCACACTGCTGCTTTCCCTACCATAAACCAAGACCCAGGCTGTGCTGGGACCCAGCTGAGAGGACAGCGTCAGCTTGGGTTCACCCTGCCCTGGAGCCTCCAACAGCCATGCTGAGCTAGGCTTACCACCCACCAGTGTAACATACCAGGCCTACAGCCCAGCATTGCTCACTGACCCCTGAAATACCCATGTATGAGTGCAGCTGGCAGCGGGCAGGCATGGCTGACAGGAGCCTAGCCAGATCCTCCTGCCTGTCCTACTAACCCAATCCTGCCCTCCCAGCTATCAAGCCGCTGGCCACACTCTGGATGGAAGGCCGGCCTGGGCCTCCCTGGTGGAGCCTCCGCCTCACCTAGCCTCCTGTATTCTTCCAAGCCCAGCAGCGTATCTTCTAATTATGAATTCCAGCTCACAGGCCAGGCCAAGCGGGGGCCTATGGGACACACATGGTCTAGCTAAACTAGTCCCACTTGGACCTCAGCCTTTGGGGGTCTATTGGTTCAGGACCAAAGATCAGCAGCTCTGAAAGGTCTAACCAATTCCCTGTTTCTCAGCAGCCCAAGGCATGCCTGGGAGACCGGCAGACACCTGTGGAGTGGAGCCAGGATCCCTGCCTAAGCCTTCCTGATTATGCCTTCATGGAACCTGGAAGTAGCCAAGAGAAGGCAATGTTTTAGGACTCAGTTCAGGTTTTAGTCATCTGACCCGTCAGCCCTCTCCCTCATGCAGACAAGGCTACAGCCCTATTGGGAACTCAGCGGTCATCCCAGGGCCTGGCAAGGGAGAGAAGCCAAGAGCTAGGCCCACCAGGCCACTGAGGAGGCCACATGATGGGTCTGTTGTGGAAGGCCACTCTCCACTCCTATAGCAAGGTCAGAATGTGGTACTACCAGGACATTCCAGGTCCCCAGGACTGTCAGCATGAGCTCTGCCAACCAAATGAGGTGCCTTCTAGGGCCCAACACCCCATGCTGGCTGCCCACCACTACCTGCTCAGCAAGCTCTGAGTGCAGGGAGGGTGGCAAAGTGAGTGCCTTGCAAGGTGAGGTCTTTTTGCATTTCCAATCCAGTATTCTGGGTATGGAAAAGCATCTTGGGCTAGAAAGCCACAGGGCTATGTGAGCCTGCATGAGGTCTCCCAGAGCCAGAGGCAGGGAGATGGGGTGTGCGCTTGCCATGTTTTCCAAAGAGTTCTACTTGCTATGTCTGTGGCTGTATAATACTGCTGACCTTCCATGCAAAACTGCAACTAAAGAAGAGTATGAGCCCGTGGGATCAACCCATTCCCCAGAATGGGGTACTCCCTGACCCCAACCTTGTGCAAACAAACCAGGGCTCTATTCTTCCCATCTACCTAGCACACCCTGGCTTTGCTGAGGACCTGAGTGGGTTGCCACTCCAGAAAGAGAGTTTCCTCTGCTTAATAAAACTTCCTGGAGGTGATGGGCTAGTCAGGGCAGGATTAGGATACCAGAGAAGAAAACTGGGCCACTGTGGCATCAGGAACCACCAATAGGGGTCTCCCCTGGTTTCTACCAGCACTTTTCTATCTCTGGGGCACTGCAAAGGCCTCTGGAAATAGCCTCAGGCCAGCCCTGGCCAGCTCCCAAGGCCCCTGGCTTGGCTCCTACTACATACCCTGGAAACTATGATCCAGTTCCCCTGCTGCTACCCTCCCAGAAAGCCCACCCCACACTACTACTATGCCCCTGGCTCCCACCCACCGTCACAGCTCCCATCACCATTAGGCCCAGGGGCTTGCTTTCTACTGCCATCTTGTCCTACTGACATCAGGCCAGGAAGCATGGGGAGCGTACAGGAAGGAGGGAAAGAGGAGGGCAGCTCATGGGGCCCTACTCATATACATGACCTTCTGGCAAGCTTTCCAAATAAGTTCAGTCTGGCTGCCATTCCTACTGACCCAAGTAGGAGAGTCACAGCCGCCTCCTCAACCCCACCATACTATTCACAATGAAATGAATGGGTCCTGATTCAAGTCCAGGCCTCATACCAATATGGACCCTAGGATCCTGTCCCAGCTTCCCATCCATGCAGGCCTGTATGCCCAGAAGGAGTGGCCTGCCACTCATACAGTGAGACTCAGTAGTAAGTACCACATGGAGCTTCAGAAACCCGCAGACCTCCATCATTAACTTCCCTCCCTGTCTGGGAAGAGAACTATCATGAAACATGCTGGTTGAGCTGCCCATGCCCAGGCTTCCATGGGGCCTTTATCTCCCAAAGACTATAAAGGACACCCCAGATCACCAGCAAATGTTCCCAGTCTGGACTCAGGCTATGACATTCAGGAAGTTGTTCCACCTTGGTCACACCTCATACTCTACAACTGGCCCTCTAGCCACCGATGGGTATTGTTGGGTGACACCTGAGGCTCACTGGTCCTTCTGAAGCCATGAGACCCCTTAGCTAACCTTACCTCAGACACATTGACACGGCCTTCCAGAAAGGCACAGTCAGCCGCATTATTGGTGCACACATGACGGTATTTGCACCAGTGGCAGGGGAAGGAGCCATTGACACATGCCAGGCAGCTGCAGGGGGAAAATGAGAGACAGTTAGGCCCGAGGGGTAGAAGCTTGTATTTCTACCACTGAGACCCGGTTTGCTGCTTTTCCTTAGAGTGCCACCTCAGGGCCTTTGCAATGGCTGCTCCTGGTTGAGAAGGTCACTAGACCCTTTGCCTGCTGCACATGCCTTGCTCTGAGAATGGTCTTGCATCCTTTGGTTCTCTTCCTCTTCAGCCTAGCACTGGTCACTGGTCACAGTGACCACTGGCCATCATGACAGAACCAGAACAAACTTTTAAGTAGAACACCAGAGGACATGTCATACATCCCACTTCAACGCGCTCAGGCTGGTGCAGGCGGGGACTGGTCAGGCCTCAGTCCATCTCCGCCTGCCCTATTCAAACCTGTTCCACCTGGACAGGAGCTGCTCAGTCCGCATCTTACAATCCCAGGGGCCTGCAAAGAGACAGCCTCACCTTCTCCCTACCCTCCAGGACTCCCTGACCAGTTCTAGTCATGTTGCTCCTGAAGACAACCCCAACAAGGCCCTTGGAGTCTATCAACAGATGAAAGCATGACAGCAAAGGCAGCCAATGCCACGTCCCAGGCCAAACCTGTTAAAGTTCTCTCCGAAATCCCTACCCCTTGCCCTGGCCTTCTAAGGACCCTTTCTCGACCAGTGGCCTGGCTAATAACAAACCTTAATATGTCCCCAGATTCCTTGTATTTGAAGCCAAGTGCTTATAGCCAAGATGAGAAGAAGTAAACAGAGCTGTCCCAGTCCGATTTACTATGCCCAACCAGAAGCCCCAAGAACTAGGCAGAAGCCGATGCCTGGGGGTCCTACTGTGCAGCAGCTATTGACAGGTCCAGAGTCAACACACACTGAGTTGTCATGTCTGGATTCTACAATGGCTTAGATCATTGTCTCCTTCCAAGCTTCTGGCCCCACTCTGGTGGCTAGCAGGGCTTTTCGTAGGTCACACCTCACTCTTCTGCCCAGTTCCTAAAACAGCTCTCCCCACATGCTGCAATAGCAGCCATAGCCTCCCCGCCATGCCCTCAGGGTCTTGCCCAGCCAGCTCTTCCATTGGCAGGCTGCTTTTGTGGGGCCTCTTATCCTTCCTGCTTGACTAGATGTCAGCTACAGGAAGGCAGGCCTGCAAAGAAGTGTCTACAGCAAGACCACAAGGATGGGACTGTGGCAAGGGCAGGGTCTAGGGACACTCACGACTGGTGAACACTGCAGTTATAGAAGACAAAGTCCACAGACGCAAACTTCTTCCCTGTCTCCTTGGACTTGAGGTAGAGCTTCACCACCCGCTGATCTCCTGCAGAACATGAAGGCTAAGGCACCAGGCCATAGGCCACAGAGCCTCACACCCACAAAGAAAGCCCAGATGTAAGACAGCCCATCAGATTTCTAGCCTAGGCCCCAGGTGGCTGATGCCCCTTCCTTGGTTAGCTAGTAAGGAGTCAGAACACAGATTCCTCATACAGGGTTAGTGGACTCGCTGGACTACTTGCCAAGTGTTGAGCATCGCAGGCAGAAAGGCCCTGTGCTCAAACCCCTACCTTCCATCACACACAGAGCAAATGGCCCCACCTCCAAAAACTCTTACTTTTGACTCTCCTCTGTCTGCTACTGCTGAGCAGAAAGGGTACTCACTCACCCTGGCCCTGTGTGATGGGTGCCACTTCCCTGGAAGAGGGCGAGCGGCAATGGATGCGGCCATCTTCCAGGACGCTCTCAGTCTCCGTGAAGTCCTCAAAGGAGCAGTTGACACCGGCCGAGAGGTCAGGCACATTCCAAGCCTGCAGCACAAGCTGGCCCGTGGCAGAAGACATGGAAGACATGGGTAAGTGGTTGCCTGCCCCACCTGCTCCACCCACTGCTCCCTCCCAGCCACCTCCAGCAGCCATACTCACCGGCACCTGGGACATGGTGACTGACACATTGCGAGGCTGGACAGTCAACTGCACACACTGCAGTAGGTCAGAGGCGAAACGCTGGGGCTCATCTGCCCGCTCACAGGCGTCCTGCCTGGAGCAGCTGCAGGTAGAATGTGCTTAGGTTGGGCTCACAGGGGTCCAGAGTCTCCAGGGCCACTGGAGAGGGGTCCCTGAAGTAAAGACATGGCTTCCTCTGCACCCACCTTATACCATTCCCATCACTTGTCAATGGGATCAAATGAGATCTAGGGTAGCTATGACTATCTGAGATACACACAGCAAACTCCAGGGGCCACCAGGCCAAATGTCACCCACCCCTTCAAGCCAGAGCTCCCAGACTCACATGCTGTGCAGGACACACCAGCCACAGTGGGGGTCCCGAGACCCCAGGCACAGCTCACAGGAAGTATACTGCACACAGCTTTCCACAGGCACCCGAGTCACCTGGGGAGGGATCACAGTGTGAGGTCTATCTGGACCCATCCCAGGCTCCCAGCTCATCCCTACAGTCCCCATCCCATAAGAGCGTAATGTAATCAAAAGCCAGGCTGGCTCACCCTGCCTCAGCCAAGTGGGTCAACAGGGACAAGAGAGCCAAGGCAGGCAGCCAGCTGAAACCTACAGCTGGGACAAACAGGTGTCCCCCACCTGTCTGGACTCCTTCAAGGCCTGGCTGCTGAGGGATGGAGACTTGTTAGCTTGGTGAAGGAAGACTGGGGCCAGTCCAAGTAGTGCTCAGAGAGGCTCTGGGTCTCCCCAGTTCTCAAAATCCCAAGGGCAGGGCCAAGAAAGATTGCAGAGGAGAAGCAAGAGCTGACCAGAAAGCCTGGTATCTTGCCTGCTTCCCTCCAACTACTGTCTTTCCATCTGTCATAAGCAATTTACACAGAGGGTAAGAATAGGCACCAAGCTGTTAAAGCTGGACACATAAGAACAGAGCCTTGAAGACCTAGGCAGGCCAGGCTGGCCATGGCCCCTCCAAGCACATAGCCACAACCCACTGAAGACAGCCAGAGCCTGAGCCAAGTAAGCCCAGCCCTGTATCCCAGCTCAACGCTCCAAAGGCATCTGTGCTTGGACAGTGCTGTCATTCAAGCACCAGATTTTGTGGATAGAAGTCACAGGGAGAGGAAGAGAGCCTCCTGATCAGGCCCTGGGAGCTTGAGGTACATGGGTGGCATGGAGCCCTCATACTCACACCTCCAAGAACAGGTCCACTGCGCACCTATCTGTTGAGTCATGTTTTATAGCCAATAGGGCACCTCCAGGGAGAGAAGCAGCCTTATGACTCCAGGCAAGCCATTCCTTAGTTTCCTATGATTGAGCTCTCTGGCTGGGAATCCCACCCCAGCCACCCTGACAGCTCATGGCCAAGCAGCCAGCAGTCACCCACCTGCTTCTCCGTCATAGCATAGAGGTACTGGCGGTTGGGACTGAGGACGAGGTCACGCAGGATAGGGTTGCCCTCCTGAGCCACCACACTCTCATAAGCCAGGGCTGGCCTGCCGCTGGGGTTTGCGAGGTCCACCAGAATCTATGGTAGCAAAGGGCACTCAGTGAGTCAGGCCAACAATACTCTCTCTTAGACCCACTTCACCCGATGTCAAGGTCTGACTGGGCCCCCTAACAAGCACATCTCCCTGCCAAAGCCAGAAAAGAACTCAGAAAGAATTGGCTCAGAAAGAGCCAAAGCTGATCCAGCTCGCTATCCCTGACCCTGGTCAGCCCAAGGACAGAGGACAAGACACACTGGGCAGGTGGGTGTGTCTAGGTTACTCCCCAGACATCAAAACTTAGTGGTAGGGTACATGTGGGCTACAGTGCCTATCGCCAAGCTGCAGGAACCATGGCAGACAGGCATGCTGGTGGATGTTTTTGGGCACTGTGTGTTCAAATGCTGGTTTCTGTGCCCAGAGATTTTGCTGCAGCCCCACATTGTCATTTTCATAAAGCATCTCCTGTCTTAATGTTTTGTAAGCACTGTTTGCCATTACTTTCTGATTGGTCAAATAAAGAGCTGAACAGCCTTCAGCTGGGCAGGAGAGTTAAGGTGTAACTTCCTGGCCCAGAGAGGGGGAGTCCCAGGTGGGGACCAGGTGGAAGGGAGAGTGGCTACTGGAACACGGATGAAGAAAGAGGTGCCAGAGTGAGACTAACATGGCAAGTAATGGGCCATGTGGTGGGAAGTAGCCCAAGCCAGTGTTAGAATAGCTGAGCATCTGCCCAGCTATAGCGCCTGAAGCTTTTCATAAATATAAAGTCTCCACGTCATTATTCAGAGCAAGGGTAGCCAAAGAAAAAAACCTTGCATTTCACACAGGTACGTCTTTCATGGTCCACTCAAGGCTTATGAAGGAGAGCAGGTTTGAGGTAAGGGGGCAGGCAGAGACCTGGTGATCAGTATAGCTGAGGAACAGGACCAGGGGCTCACACAAAGGGAGGCTAAAGCCTGGAGGCCTGGGTGTCTTGGGATGCGGGACACCCTAGCAAGAAGGTGGCAGGGAGAAGGGATCATCATAGGCATGGGCCTGGAAATACAGTTCAGGTCCCAAACAAGCCAGGCGCTAATTAGCCCGCTTCTCTCCTGCAGCCTTGGTGCTGCAAGTATTTTTAGTTGCTTTTACCAAACAAATGTATTTAATTAACAGAGAGACCCATGGGGGCTTTCAAGATGGGACTCGTGGGGAGCGTCTGCCCAGCTCAGTCGGGCCCAGGCAGTCTCCTGGCACAGGACCTGCAGTTTTCTTCTACCCACTGTGCAGCTAAGGCAGCCTAGTACCCGCCTCCAGCCTCTAACCCATCTGGCCTACCTCTCTACCTCAGGGTACAAGGCTGGAGGAGCTTGGCTTTCATTGTACCTGACAGTGAAAGGACAGGATAGAACTGGGGGTAGCAGGGCCAGGCAAAACCAGCACCCTGGGTAGGCCAGCTCTGTCAGGAGCTGGGCGAGGGGCCAGCCAGGGTGGGGCCTTGTCTCTGGACCAAGAAGCTGCTGGCTGAGAGAGGGGGAGGGTCACATTCCTGAGAGCCTGGGCCACCCCCCACATCCGCTCAGCTGCCTCTCCACCAAGACAGGCTTAAGTCAAACCAGACCAGGAAGAGCAGAGTAAGAGGGGAGGTCCTGGGAGGCCAGCAGGGGCTGGGCCCATAGTTGCCCAAACTTCATTCCTTGGTCTCTGGCTGGACAAGCAAAAGCAGCTGGCTAAGGTGCTAGGGGGCCACAGGAGCCCAGTGCCCCTGAAGCTGGCAAGGACACTAAGCCTAACCTTACAGGGGAGGGAGCCAGGTCCTGGATGACTGCTAGGGCTGATCCTATCAGGTTAGCTCCCACTGTTGCCCTGAGTAGGCAGCAAGGCTAGACTCATACTGCCTAGGCCTAGGGCTTGGATATATGTTTCCCTACTCATGAAATGAAAACGAACCCCCTCCATTCACGACAGACACAAGAAAGCTAGCCTGAGGCAGGTGCCAGGAAACAGCCTGTTCAGTGGGCAGGGGATCGAGAGCTCCAGACCAACGTTCTCCAAGCCTTTGAGACCACAGCCGAACTACTCCCCCACACTCAGGATTTTACCCACCTCCACATCCCAGAAAGAGCCCATTCTCCTCATTCCTGATTGATAGCTCTGCATCCAGCACGCAGGGTGCTCTCAACAGGGACCCGAGGAGTTTCCTCCTGCCACAATGACCACCTGACACCAGCCCTATATGCCAACACCTGCCACCACTCTCCCCAGCTTGGGTAGACACCCGGGCTCCAGGCATGCATGAAAGGGAAAGGCTAGAGCAGAGAACAGGCCTTTCTCTAGAGGAGGAAAGGAAAAGACCGCAGGCTCAGGCCGCCCTTCCCCCAGCTTGCTGGCTTAAATTGACTGGGAAATTGACTGGGACAGGTGGTCTCGACAGCTGCAGTTGGGGGCATGTGAGTCCAGCTGTCCATCCACCTGCCTAGCAAAGGGCCACATGCACAAGCAGGTCCTAGGGACACAGCCCCAGTAGAGGCTAACTCTGGGAGAGGCCCTGGAAGAGTGTGGAAACCATTCCTGAGCTAGAGGAGGTGGGGGCATCAGGGAGGCTATGGGTGTGGAGGTTATGGTTGACAGCACCACGTGCTAAGCCAAGCCATGCTCAGGCCCGACATGACCTCTGCACATAAGCAGGCTACAGTGTCCCCGAGCACATGTGTGATGATGGGGCTTATGCTTTGAATATGAACTGCCCCCATAAGCTCACGTGTTTAAACACGTGTGTGAGGTTACAGAACCTTTTGGAGGTGGAAGTCTTGGTAAAAAAACTGGGGGTGGCCCCATTTGCCGGCCGACCGCAGTGTCCTCCCTATGGTGGACTCTATCCCGCTAGGATGAGCTAAAATAAATACTCTCTCCCTTAGGCTGTTTTTGTCAGGGTAGGAATTTTATCACAGAATCGGAAAAGAAAATACAAGACTCCCGTGAGAACAAGCGTGTGTTGGGGTTCCTTAGGGGCATGTATAATGGGGCCCCTGTGTGCATGTGTGTGAGTTAGTTTCTAAGCACATGCTTAACGAGCCTCTGTGCACATGTGGGTGATGAGGTCTCTTTGTATTCACAGGGCCAGGCTCCTGTGTATACACACGGAACAGGTCCCTCTATGCATACATATAGTGTCCCAGTGATCATATATGTGCAATGAGCATATCCATAACAGGTGCTTGTATACATACCAGTTGAGAAGGGCCCGTGTTTACACATGTGATGATGAGACTGCTGTGTGCACATGTGTGACAGGACCTCAGTGTGTATATGTGTGAAGAGGTCTCAGTGTATACATGTGATGGGGATCCTATATGCACATATGTGTGATGATATGGCCTCTGCATACACAGGTGTAATATGATATTTGTGTGCACATGCATGTTCTAGTCACAAATATATGTGTGATATCCCTTTAACACACTTGATAGGTCCCTAGTGAGCACATGGAGCGGGGCTATATATATACCCATGTGTAGTAAGGCCTTCGCACACACGTGTTGAGGTCTCCATGGATATGTATGTGATGGGTCCCTATGTACATGTGTATGTAGTCCCTGGGACTATGCATGACAGAGTCCTTAAGGATGTATGTGTGTGGTGAAGAACCTGTATCCTGTGTACACATGCAGAATATGTGTACACATGATGAGGGCCATGTATGTGGGACCTCTGTGAAGACGTATAGTGACACTACCATATACACACATATGATGAAATCCCTGTATATACACATTTGATGGAGTCCCCATGTGCACCTGTAGATGATGGAATACGCTGGTATACATGTGTGTGATGGGACCTGTTTATACATATATGTGTATGATGATGTCCCATGTATATATAACAGGGTCCCTGTACATATGTGTGTGTGATGGGGTCCCCATGTGCACTTTCACACATGTCCAATGAGGCCCATATGTTCAAATATTAGGGGAATACCTGGCTGGAATGATGGTCCCCAGGTCATGCTGTATCCCACCAAGCTACAGTCTCTATAGCATACCAAGCTCCATCAGACCCCATAGATGGTAAATTGAGACTCACATAGAACCTGTGAGAAGAACCAAGCCTTAGGGCCCAACTGCAGCTGGAGACACAGTTTGCCCTCAAGTATTGGGGAGCCAGCCAGGAGGGCATCCCAGGAGGGCAAAAGCAAGAGCTTCAGAAGGCAAGGTGGGCACAGGGCCAGGGCATTAGCAGGGCAGGGCTGACAGGGCAGCAGAGCCCACGTGCCGACGTCTCAGCCCACAGCTGTCCACTCCAGGGCCACCCACCTGGAGACAGCTGGTCTGGCTGCCCCTTGAAAAGCAGCTGGGAGGCTGGCAGAGCATGGGAAGGCTTGAGCTGGGGCATCCCAGGTTTCCTTACCACCTCCAGCTGTTGCCATCTCGCTTCTCATACTTTTCCCCAGAATCCTCCATAACTGACCTGAACAGCCCACTATCCCCAGATGCTATGGCGGAGCCACCTAGCCTTTTCGGACACAGCCCCAAACCCTGCCAACACCTACTCACCCCAGTGTGGTGACGTAGGCTTCCCCACCCTGTGCTGCTCAAGCCTCAGGTCTCTGTCCTATCTGTTGGGGGTGAACATGGAATCTGAGCTGACCAAGGAAAGAGGCCAGGTCAGACTCTGATCTCCCCAGTGGACAGAGGATCAACCACAATACAGCCGGCCAAGGAACACCATACCCATGGATCCCAGGACCTCAGGAGAAGGCAGAGGGTGCCTTGTCAGACTGGAGACAAGGCTACTACCAGTGGGGAAGGCCAGAGCTCCAGGCTGGCCAGGCTGCCTACTGGGCTCCAATCACCTCCAAGGCCCTGGCCAACTGCTGCAGGCGGGTGGGCAGGCAGCTGACGGCCTGGCCAGGTCAGCTGTCCGTCCAGCCCAGAGCCAACAATGAGACCATTATCCAGACCAAGGGCAGGCGGGGTTGCTGAAGAGGATGTCTGGGCCATCCAGGCTATATGCCAAGGCCGGCACGCGCCCTAGCTGCCCGGAGGCAGGGGGCTGCCCAGTTTTGCCCAATCTAAGAGAGGAGAAGTCCCTTGTTCTGCTCACCCCAAAGTGGCACCCTGGGCTGACCCTACCAACTACGTAGCCCCGGCCTCCCTGCCTATGTGAGAGTACTGAGTGACTTGCTCTCACGTCCCAGGACAGGATCTGGGGGAAGACAGCAGATCAGGGACAGCAGCCAGTGAGCCTATTAGTTTCTGCAGCTACAACTGCCATACCTGTCTTCCACAGGAGGCTGTCTGAGGAGGGGCAGCATAAGGCAGCCTTCATTCACATAAAGGCCATTCCTCTAGCCCCTGATTCCCACCATCCTCAAAGGCCAGGCAGTTTGGTAGTGTAAGAGTAGTTGGCACTTATGCTGCCCTTAACCTGGTGACAAAATGTGGTTTGCAGGTACCCAGTAGCTGTAATTGGGACAGGTGTAGCCAGGGGTTCTAGGACTCACATTTCTCACCTCTATCACACATAAAGTGTGGGCAAGGAGGTTAGAACTACAGACAGAGGACAGGCAGGGCTGTGAGGACCAGTTGCAGCCTGCTCCAGCACTGACCTCTCCCACACGGTGATTACTCTAGCCAAAACTCACCTCTTAGGACTGAGAATTCAGGGGTTCACAGTTCTACAGGAGAGAGCATCTGATTGGAGGTGGCTTGAGACTCTGAGCCCTGGCCCCACTGCTTCCTACTCATGAAACACTTTTCCTAAGCCAGCTCTGGGCTGGGCTGTGTGGCCTTCCCTGCCACGGATGAACCCTGACTGCTCCCAAGGGAAGGGCTTCCCAGGGTGGGTACTCAGAGCAGGGAACATTACAAGTGACTCCCATGTGGATCTGGGTGACCAGATGGTCACTAGGAGCTCACGTGCCATAGCCTGGGGCTAATAGCTAGCTAGCAGGGATAGGGTCTGTGTCTTGATTCAGCCCCCAGTGGAGTCCTCCTTTAGAACCAGCAAAAGGAGGCAGTGCTCCCAGGAGACAGAAGCGTCTGCTCTGTACCAGGAGAGTACATGGGTTCCACAGAGGTACTCCACAGAAGGCAGACGGCTTAGGCCCCTCTGTTCCCTACTCACAATCAGCAGAGGTAAAAAGCAGAAACAGGTCCTGCCAAGTAGAGCCAAGGGTCTCCCACCTAGTGCTTGGAACAAGACAGCAGTCCAGAGGTTGGATGAAAAGATTAAGATCAGAGCCAACAGCTCTTCCCAACACTGTCAGAATCTATGCCTCAAACCTATGTCCTTGGAGCAGTGTTGCATGAAACTGCATGCCAAGCAGAGGGCTGCATGCTTGACCTGCATGTGGCCCACACAGTGTGTAGCTCATGGACCCAGAGCAGGCCACAGCTTGGCACTGTGGTCAGGATGAGCCTCACAGCAGCCGAGCAAAGGACACAAAGGAAATGCACGTGACTCAGCCCATTCCCGGCATGACGGCCCCAAAAGGTCAGCCAGGGCATCTCTGCAACGGGGAGAGCCTGGGAGGGGCTCTGGGGAAGGTGATGCTGGTGCTGTGTCCTCCAGCGAGCCTTCATCGTGGTCACCACTACGGGTGCCTCTGAAGACACAGGGTCTCTAGCAGGGCTGGGTGCAGACACAAAGAGGGCAAGCTAGAGGCATCCAAGGTCAAGGGCCTGTGGTAGCAGGTGGGGCTGTTTGTCCCTGAGCAGCCAGGCTGCAGCAGCACAGACTCAGCTAGCAGCAGAAACAGCTGTAAATGAAGAAGGCCACTGGCACACTTGAACTGCAGAGCAAGCTGGCTGGAGGCTTCACTGCTGCTCCGGGCTTCAGATGTGCTGAGCAGAGCTGTGCCCACCACTCAGAACATCATCTGGAGACACTGTGATTAATACCCTTGGGAGCACACACCCTTGGCAGAGCCAGACATCTATGCCTGGACAGATAGGGCAGCAGAGGCTGAAGGGGGAGGCCTTCAAGGTCTGTGAACATGGGTCTGGCAGGGCCCTGAGCACTGCAGCCACACTTCTGTTCCAAAGGATCACAGCAGCAAGAAGTCAAGAGTATGGTGGTCTTGGATCATAACTGGAATGCCACTAACCCTGCCCCTACCAACTCCAGTTCTGCTTTCCACCCTCTCCAAGCTTCAGGCTCATGCAAGTCCAAGGAAGGAAAGGTTTCAGGAGAAGCTGGCTGACCAGGTTAGAGCACCTCAATCGCTAGGCTCACAACTGGCCCTGGGCAGATGAGTGCTAGTGCTGCCTCAGGCCCTGCCCTCAGCCACCCCCCTTCCCCGGACTGTGACACCTTTCCTCAGCTGTACAATGCCACAGCACGTGGTTCAAACACACATTAGGTAGCACATAGAACTTTCTGGAAACACGGGTTAATTGCCAACACTGAACAACTTCTTACACGGAAGAAAAAAAAAATACAGATATCCAGATTCTCCTGGGGGTGGGGGGAGGAGACCACAGATGCCCTGGCAAAAGAGGTCATATTCTACCTGGCACACTTATTAAAGGACCTGACTGGGCCTCAGAGTTCACAATCCCTCAGTCCTGAAGTACAAATGGACAGGGTGACTGTCCTGGGATACCCCTTCCTTCCCAGCTCTTCAATAGCCTGGAGCAAGTACTTGGCAGGAGTCCAGAGCCTATTTTTGCAGAGGTACCTGGGCCATCTTGCAGGACCAAACAAGGGCTGCAACTGTGAACTCAGGCCAGAAATGGCTCTTTGGAGGCTGTAGGGGGAGCTATGTACAGGGCTCTGGGGGCAGAGGAGGATGCTGGGAAGGGCATTCCAGAGAGATGGCCTCTATTGGGGGAGGGTCATGTTGGCAGGCAGGGCTCTGGGGAAGAAGGGGGAGGTAGGGGCACCCCCAGCCAGCCTTGAGCAGCTGAAGTTGGCAGGTCTTAAATTAATCGCTACAATTTTACACAACAACACGTTTGGCAGGGCCTGGCCTAGGGCCAGCCAAGTCTCTGGAGCTCCCTGGATGCTTTTTAAAGCCCTGGAAGTCCCAGGCCTGGGAAAGATGGGAGGGGCCAGCCCAGCCTGCCTGCCCTAGGTCAGGCATTGGCCTGGGGTCCCCAGAGTCCAGGCTCCAACCCACAGTGCTAAGAGTGGGGGAGGAGGTGGGGCGATGGGCACCCCTGTGTACAGTCAGACGTAGAGCTAGGCCCAGAAGCCTGAGGGGTGGGAGGAGCCTCGATAAAAACAAGAGAGCTCAGGAGGCCACTCCAAAGCTTAGACGCAAGAGGTGGCCAGCAGCCCACAGGCGGCAGGCTAGCACTAGCCCAAACAGCGCACCATAGAAAGCTGCACATCTGTCAGGGCCATGACCTGGAGAGGTACACGCTGGGAATCTTGTTGCCTGGAGGTGGACCAGGCCACAGGCCCAGCAGTGAGAGCTTTGGGTGTTTCCAAGCCAGGCCAGCAGGTAGAGAGGGGGTTCCACCCTAATTCCCTGGGACAATCTAGAGGCACTGCATGGAGGCCACCCCAATCTCAAAGGCCACCAAAGCAGCCCTGGATGTAGTTCTGGGGACCAGCAACTGAGGAAAGAACAGCAAGGGAAGGGGCTCTGTGGTCACTGAAGCAGCTTGAGTCTCAGAGCCCTGCCAGGTTCCAGTCATCCTCCAAGGACCCACTGAAAAGGAAAGGGAGGGAGCAAGGGCCTTGGAGTCATGTGACATGACTGCTTTTTGCCTCAGTTTCCCAATCAGCGAAACAGATGCTGGGACTGTTGTGAGGCCTCCAGTGAGTCAGTCACATGAGCACTCAGCACATGCTCACAGCAAGGGAGCTTGTCAGGCTCTAGAGAAGTACTGAAAAGAGGTCTTAGAAAGACCCACACAGCCAAAAGAGAGCTGACAAAACTCCAGAAACACCTCATTTGCACAACACTGGCAACAAAAGAAGACAGATAAGACCGGAACACCTGATGAATTGTTTCCTGAGATCCCAAACCTGAGACAGGAGGATTGGGTGAAAAGGTTCACAGATGGCAGGGGTCCCATGGCACAATTATATCCATATCCTGGGCAGTACAACAGGCACCCATTTCAACCATAGAGCTCCAAAATAACATCAGTCCAACTTTGCACCCCTAACCCCACCCTCCGCAGCTGATTCCATACACCCCAGAAAGGGCCCTTCCAGCATTTGCACTTCGTCCAAAAGCACCCAGTAATGCAAGGAGTCTAAGTTACAGGTGAGACTCTGGTGAGCAGGACAGAAACCCTCGGCCTGATGAGGGCACTGGCGGGGGGCAAAGGGCCTGCAGGGTCACTCAGACCGCCTTCTCAGCTGGACTGTCCAGCAGCTGTCTAAACACAATCTCAAGAGGGTAACCTGGCCTAGGCAGCAGAAAGGGCTCCACTTCTACCTGCCCTCTTGGGCATGGGGGGTGAGGGGAGGTATGAAAGAGGAATGGGAGAGGGCTGGGAATTCAACCTCTGCCACAGATATCACCCACAATGCAATCTCTGCTCATGGTTAGCCTACAAGTTTCCGTGTTCCAGGACTCAGTTTCCTCTCTGTGGGAGCACTGCCAACCAAGACTCAGGGGAACAGGTATGCTTCTGAGCTCACTAGTCAAAGCCTGTAACCAAAGGGGCCCCTGGGGGCCTAGGAGGCAGCAAGGTGAGAGAGGACCGGAGAGACCCGTTCTCCCAGCCTCACCTGGGCCTGTCTGCCACCCCCACAGCCCACAGGACATCAAAAGAGACACACACCCAAACCCAGAAGCCTATCTCTAGCTAGGAGGTAGGCACCAGAGAACCCCAAGAAAATGCCTCTAGGTCTACTGCACACCAGCTTTCATGACCCTTCTCAAAAAACATCCAACTGACTTTTCTCAGTGGCTCCTTGGTCTCATGGGCCTCCTTGAGGCACACTAAGTTACAGAAAAGGCCGCACTGGAGCTCCAGGGTGCACCTACACAACAAACAGGACAGGGCTCCAAGGGCCTGGTCTGAGCTGCTTGACCACCCACCTCCACTGGCCAGGTACTGGGTTCTACAGTAGAGAGTCCAGGGGATTCCTTTCTTACCAACCCAGCCGCAGCCCCTCAGTTACCAGCTCAGGTCCCAAGGCCTCAGACCATCAACAGTACCCCAGCCTAGGATAGTGAAACTGAGAATGGGGACTTCCCAGAGAACAGGCAAAGTTGGGACGTGGTTCCCACATGCAAGGCTAGGGGGCAGAGAGTGGCCAGGACTTCCTGGCCTTGGGCCCAGTCTCACCCACAGGCACACGAGAAGGCAGGCCGGAGGGCGGGAGGCTGTGTCAGCAAGAGCTCTCAGCTGTTATTTCATCTCCTGGCCCGGCTTGATGGTCCTCTGGGTACCCAGGCAACTCTACCCTTCAGTTTTCCTGGAGGCTTCTTCCACCCAGCAGGGACCCCACCCACTGCCCACTAGTGACAAGCAGACCCACAGCCCGGGAATCCCTTCCTGTCCAACCAATCCTAGAAAAAAAGTCTAGAGATGAAACAGGCTAGTACACAGAGCCAGCACCCCCCTAAGGCCCAAGCTGGGCCCTCGGTCACTCAAAAGTCACCCACTCCCGGGGCACCAGGCGATGGTGCAGTAGGGGCGGGGCACTCCCCTTGCCCTGCCCTTGGCCTCAGCATTGCTTTGCTGCATGGTGGGTGGGAGCAGGGCTGGCTAAGGCAGAGTGCTGCTTCAGCAGACATCAGATCTCCCAGGGCTGAAAGTAGGGCCCAATAGGGAGGGGGGCTGCACAGTCTTGCCCAGCCCAACATAGACACAAGCTTCCCACCCCCAGCTTCTAGACAATCAAGCCGACCTCTAGGACCCAGGCTTCTGCACAGTGGCCCTCAAAGTCCTGTGCGACAGAACAAAGCCAGTCACAGGAAAGGTGGAAGCACTGGCTCCCCACAAGCCCATCTATCCTTGGGCCCCCAGATACACAACAGAAGGACAGGGGGAAACTTCCCATGGGAAGCCCAGAAAGAAGGGGGCCTTTCAGAGGCACCCAAAGATCTGAGCCCTTCAAGGTCACAGGGGCATGCACCCACCCACCTCATGCACAGAGCCAGTCACCCTGTCAGAGACAACCTGGCGTCTCTGCTTTGGATGGGATCTGAGCACACACAAACACGCCACCCAGCAGGGGGGCCCTCCAAGCCCACACAGGCCTGACCTTGCGTATGCGGCCGCTGCGTGTGCCAGCAAAAACCACGGTGCGGCCCTGGTAGTCATAGGCAGCCACGGCAGTTAGGCCATCTTCCTTGTCCACAAAAAGGGGTGTGCCCTCTATGGTGACCGTGCCCCCCAGCGGCTGGTTGAAGTCCTGCCCGCAGAAGTCGTCATCAATCTGCAGGGGCTGCAAGAAGTGGTAAGGTAAGCATTAAGTAGCAGTGGAGAAGGCTGAGGCAGGCCTGGGCTGGGTGTGTGTGGGGGCGGGGGGAAGGAGGATGGCATACAGCCACCCAGACCCAAAAACCTGGGGGGAAAAACAGGGTCTGTGTGTCACTCTGTATGCATGCCCAGAGTGGGAGAGAGGCCCAGAGGGGGTGACTTGAAGAAGTTCAAGTGAGCTCCAGAGCCCACAACCATGGAACTAGGCCAGCCACACTAGAAACTGTCATGTTGGACAAAGGAACAGCCTAGAGTTGGGGGGCAGCCAATAGAAGTCTTCCTTCTGTAATCTTACATTTGCACCTTGCACGTAGACAAAGCCTACGTTCAAGGCAGGAGGGAGTGGGCACACCCAGAAGGTAGCCGGGGACTTGCTGTGCAGCAGGAAACGATCAATACCTCAAGGTTCCGGAGATGGCTTAGAGTGGAGGCATAAGGAGGAGGACAGATAGATAGAACAGGAGTTTGGGGAGAAGAAAGAGGAGAGCCGGTCCTCCTCTGGGGTCTGAGGTTTGCTGGGCTAGGTCACCATATGGATACAGAAGGAGGTCAGCCTGGCTGGGAATCCCGGGGAAATAACCAAAGTAACGGGCAAGTCTGAGATGAGGGACAGGGCATCCAGAGTACACATGGAGATACAATGCCTTTCCTGAAAAGCCAAAGGAAGAATAGTGGCTTCACCTCCCCCCCTCCCCCTGCACTCAGCACCTCAGCCATGCTTACGGCTGCTCCTCATTCCAAGGAGCAGCCTGTGGCTCCAATTCCGAGATGGAAAACCTGCATCCTCCTGGGAGAGTAGCTGGCTCCGGGGGCAGTAAACACTGGCTGCAGATGCAGAGCATATAGCACAGGGTAGCTGGGCTGCCCCTATATCAGGCTTCTTTGAAGTCTATCCCATGGTGCATTCAGCACCCAGCATTGAGCACAGTGGGGTTCCAGGAGGCAGGCATCCTGCCAGGAGGATATGGGAGTGATAAGCTCCACAGGAGCAGTGTCTGGGGTCCTTGTGATCGGGTGCAAGGACTGTTACTGGCTGTGTGAGCCTGGGCAAGGCAATCTACCTCTCAGCCTCTATAACCTCATCTGTAAAAGGAAACAAACTAAAAACGGTCATCACCATCCAATGTCCCCAAGGGCTCTAGAGCTGTGTGGACAGTTGCTACCACACACCTAAGGCACAAGGCAATGTCAAGGCTGGGAGCAGACTTTGGGGCTGATGTGCTGGGGGCTCACAGGGCTGGGGGACTGGGGCTGGGAGAAAGCAGAAAGCAGGGCCACCAAGGCGCAGATAAGATGTGACCCTGCGCAGGAGGGCAGGGGCCCTCACCCACACTCCCCTATCCCTGCTCACCGAGTTGATGCAGCCCAGCTCCTTGTTAAGCAGCCAAGGCAGTGAGAGCTTGCCTTCGCCACGGTAGCATGACTGGATGCGCTCCTTGATTTTCTCCTTGATGGCCCTCAGCGTGAACAGGCACAGCGCCGACTCCTTGGGTGGTTTCACACGGTTCTTCTGGCCCTGTGCAAACACGGTGAACAACACGTCCTCATCCTCAGCAAGGCCCAGCTGCTTGGCCAGGGCCCGTCCTGGCCGGCTCAGGTAGGCGTCCTGCACCAGGCGGTACTCCACTCCAGCCTGCTCGCAGCCGATGGGGAACTCCACGTAAGAGTAGAACTTGGGGTCGTTCACACACAGCCGCACAATCTTGGAGGTGAAGAAGTGCTCACCAGCAGCGTCAGGCGAGGTGAGCTGCGTGTCCAGCTGCAGGGTGAGGTAGTAGACGAACTGCTCGCTGCGGAAACTGTACACATAGTAGATGTCAAAGGCTGGGAACTTGGACAGTGTGTCTGAGGGGATCTTGAGCTGAGACGACACAAACTCGTCCTGGTATACAAAGCCAAACATGTCAGCGTCTTCCTCATTGGCCATGAGCCGGCGGCTGGACAGAGTGGGGAAGTACTCTGACTTGCCATCGATGGGCGTGCCCACGAAGAGCTTGGCCTGGCCCTGGCCGGGTGGCCCAGCAATCAGCACTCCTGCCATGCTGCCAGCCTCTCGCACGCTGGACAGGTAGTGCTCTTTGCGGTGGTGCGGCTCACCCAGCTTGAAGAGATCGTCCAGCCTCAGGAACTGGCAGATGCCCTGTGAGGCACTGCCACAGGCCAACAGGCGGTTGGCCGCATAGTCCAGCAGCAGAAGCTTGTTGACGTTGTCCGTGCTGCCCAGACCGTGTGGGCATGACTGTACACTGGGAGGTGGGTAGCATTTCTCGTTGTCTTCTACGGGGCCCGTCACATGGGCCCGAAGCAGGGTCAGGTTCCCTGACAGCTTGTAGATGCGATTTACTGCGCCAACATACACTTCTCCTGTCTGCTCGTGAACCACCAGGTGGGTGAGGCCCCAGTCACTGGCCACAAAGGTGCGGAAGGCAGGCTGTGGACCCACACCAGCTGGGGGTGAGCCGATGGCCATCCACACACCCCTCAGCAGCAGCAGCAGCAGCAGCAGCAGTAGCTGTGTCCGAGGGCACAAGGGTGGCCGTGGCATGGTGGGCTGGGGCCTCAAGCCAAGGTATTCAGGTCCTATAGGGGCGAGCATCACGGGACTGGATTTCTTGGCCCTAGGAAGAACAGGCAAGAGTGGGTGTGAGTGTGGTACTACCCACATATGCACAGGGCATTATGTACAGCCTCCTCATTTCCTGAGCTCTTCACATGTTATGTGTGCTAGGCAGATACCTCCAAAAAGACCCTCTCTCATCACCCCGACAGATCAGAGCAAAGAAGGCACTTCCATGTCCTGAAATATGCAGGCAGCAAGGGTGAGCCAAGTGTCACAGAAAACGCAGCAGAGCACAGGATACCTGCCTAGCAGCAGGGTGCTCCCCTAGAGCCTGTGCTCTGCCACTCCTGGAAAGATAAGAATGGGTCCAGGAACACAGGGCAACTTTCAAAGGTCTGAGGTCTACATAACCCTGACCCAGACCCTGCCCAGTCCCTGAGGATCAAGATCCCTCAAATTCCTCAGTCTCAAATGGGTGACATGTTCCCTGCATCAATGGCTCCCACAGAGCTGGGCACAGATAGGCTGTAATTACACATACCCTCCTTCACACAGCGTGCCAGCTGCCTTGATGACTCCTAGCGCCATTTGGCTCGGGGTAGCCATGTCCCACACTATTAGATTCTCTCCAATGTGCAGACTGTTCCCCCGAGACTCTAATCACCCCCAACACAGCATCCGTACCCACAAGCACCCCCCCCACACACACACACAGACACCCCTTAGTTTCAGAGACACACAGCAATAGTTCTGAACTTAGTCTGGGCCACTTTCTACAGGATCTTGACTCTGGCACTGCTCCAGGGCTGACCTTGGTCCAGCTTCTGCAAACTTCAAGGCTGGCACTCTGAGGTCGGATCTAGAGGCAGCAGCTTCCTCTGGACTCCCCACATCCCCAGGCAGAGGGCATCCCCGTGATGCCTCCTCCCAAGTACTCTAGCTTCACACTGTGCTCTAAGCAAAGAGGACTTCCAGAGAAAGAGAGAGAGAGAGGGCTCCCTAAACCCAGCCCTCAGCAGTGTCTTCTGGCCACTCCTGGTGCCTCCCCATCATGTCCACCCACAGCTAGGTCTACATGAGGCAGTTTGGGCCACTTTTCAGACCTGCACTGCCTATCAAACCCTGGCATGACATCTCAAACCCAGCTGTGTACCAACTGTCTCTGGAAAGTGCCACCTTCCAGGACTGAATAGTGTTGGTCAAATGGAACAGCCCTAATGAAGACAATCCTCAGTTTCCCTGGCCACCAAAGGGATGGCAACACTTCTTCCCTGGCGGATAAAACAGTTCAAAGCTCATGACCTGATTGACAGGTGCTTGTAAGCGCCACACTCTTGAGGACAGCGGGGCCACAGAGCATGCCTGTGGGCTTGCTGGGGAGGGTGTCTTACCCGATTCCTTGACTGATGTCTGACCATGGAAGTGTTTAGTGTGGTGCGCGGGCAGTCAGCCAGTATACACAGCTTCTTTATACTCCCACACACTGCTCTCCCCCATAGCCCCATTCACAGCTGAGGACACTAAAGCTTAAACATGGTGCCTTCTCCAAGTCCAGGTGGGGGGCTAGCCAGAGGCAGGAAGCTCAGCCTTTAATCCTCCGTATCATTCACAAGGTGCTCAGCCTTTAATCCTTCATATCATGTACAAGGCACCCTGCTCTGCCCTGCCCTATACCTACCTGCTCAGGTAAGCCTGAGATGCCTCTTCTGATCTGCTCACACAGGCAGCAGTTGCTGGCACTCAGCTACCTACCTTAATTCATGGCATAGGCTTGGTTAGTGGCTCTGGCTACTTATTCCTAAAATGTTCTCCCAAAAGCACATAAAGAGGGTGCAAATAAGTCACACTCTCTCTCAGAGCCACGAGGCCCAAGCAAATTCAGCAAACACTTTGTGACTGAGTGAATAAGAAAGCAAAGGCACTAGGAGTGGCCACTAGGCCTGGGCAGAACTATCCTCAATGTGCATCCAGATGGGGAAACTGAGGCTCAGGGCAGGAAAAAGTCTCTAAATCCCAGAGCAGATCTAGAGTGGTATCATCTTGTAGGAGCCCTCCCAGCACGCCATCAGCTGCTTTGTGCCCTAAGACCAGGGTCCTCCACATGCAGCCAGCAAGGGAGCACACCCCCATCAGCTTCCTTCCCCCACCCCCACCCCACCGAAACCAAAGCAGACTAGAGAGCAGGTTGCTTGTAGACAAAACGGGCCTGGACTGAGCACTGAGTCCATGCGAACTCCAAAGAAAACATGAATCACTCACCGTTTATCAGTTCAAAGCAGGCCTGCAATTACCAGGGGCTGGGCTCTCCCCTCCTCCGGGATAATTATACACGTCTTAATGCAATTACGGGCCCTACTTTTTATATTAAACAGGAGGGACCTGGCTGAAGAAGCCACCATCCAAACTCCAGCCTGGCCCTGGGCCCACTCCTCCGCCTCCCAACAGAAGCTGCTAGGAAGGGATTGGCCTGGGGGCCACAGGGCTGCCAGCCAGGAAAGAGGGGATCCCAAGCCTACACCTACACCACACAAAGACTAGCAAGGATGCCTGGACTACTTGTTCCAGTTTAGAGAGACAAGACTCGGGACTCAGACAGACCCAAGGTCACACAGCCAACCCTGATGGAAAGGAACCAGGGCTTCTGTGGAGACCCCAGGCAGGACAGCGGCCAGGTCCACTCAGAAAACAGTGTGTGCCTGCAAATCAGGGTCTGATACTGGGTGCTGGGCCAGGCTGGGGGAGGGGACAGACAGACAGGCTCTGGATTCTGTGCGCTGCCTGGCCACCCTAGCCTACAGAAATTCCCAGACGGGCCTTTCCACCTGCTCTAGAAGAATCAGGTCCACTGGATGTCAGTGGGTTAGGGGTGTTCTAGGAAGATGACATGAGGACACACCTGCTGGACACGCAGATGTGGCAGCACAAATGGCCGCAGCTCCCTAACACAGACAAGTGAGAGGCTCAACAGTAGGGCCACGGTGGTGCTGGGCGCGTGCAGCAGGGACCCAGGGAGAAGGAAGCCAGGCTTGCAGGTGGGGTCCTCAGCCAAGGGCCACTCTGGAAGAGGCCTCCAGTGGAACACACAGAGCAGAGCCCTCTCCCAATCCTGGATGACACCATGGTTCTCACTCAGAAACAAAGACCTCAGAGCCCTCACACGGGGACAGCTTTGCTCCCTGTGCCCTGCTGCTCTGAAGCCTTGTGGGTGTGGACAGGCTGGTCTTGCTGACACCTCAGCTAGTGGTTCCCCATCATCTGCCAGAGAAGGATCGCCTTGCCTTGTCACCCTGCCCCACCCTGTGGGAGGACATAGGAGATGGTCTCCAGTGGTCCACTCTCTACCTGGAGACCTTGGAGTCCTGCTCTCCAGAAAAGGTGTGGACTTCTGGCCTTCCCTGGGGTCCCATACTCCTGGCAGGGTGCTCCATAGGATGTGGCTTTGTCCACTATATCCTGTCTGACCCCAAACCTGAAAATGCATACCTCAGCCAATTTGGTACACAGAGCCCAAGCCTCCACCCATGCTGTCCTCTGTGCCTGAAGACACCTTTGGTGAGCTCCCCACTGCCTGACAGCCTAACCCAAAAGCAGAAGTCCTGCTTTGCACCTCTGCCTAGGGCCCTGACTAAGTGCTTCCCAGACCCAGCAGACTCTTGGCCAGCCTAATGGAGCACCACCTCCTCGTGCTTACCCCCAAAAAGCAAGGGACCTGAGAAACTGGGGGTGCTCCCGGAGGGCTGGAGACGCGCTGGATAGCACCACCCCCACAGGGCTGAAGACCCGCAGCACCTGCTGGAGGAGGCAGGTAGCACCAGGGGACAGAACCAGAGGTGGGAGCCTGGCTGAGGGGCAGAGGCTCAGTCCTTTCCCATCCCCGCCCAACACACCCCTTTCTTTCAAGGGGCGTGGCCCCAGCACCCCACCGATGAGCCTGAGACAGCTCCGGGCACCAAGTAGCCTCTCGGAAGCCCTCTCTTCTCCTTCCAGGGCTGCACCTGGGGTCTCTGCAAGCAGAGGGGCCTCCCTGGAGTCTACACTCGCCCTTCCCCGCAGCAGCCAGAGTCAGCCCACCACCGCCGCCGTCCTCGCCGCACATCAGGCCTGGGACCGTCCAGGAAGCGAGGAGGGAAATCTCCAGGGAAGGAATGACCCGTGGAGGCCCTGCGCAGGGGGAGGCCGAGGAGGCCCCAGCCGGCGTCCTCTCCGGTGGCACCGCACCGCCCGCTGCAGCCGGGTGGAGGGCCTGCGGGCCTGGGCTGGCCGCGGCGCCCACTTGCGCGCCGGGGCCGGAGGGGACAGGGGTCCCCACGAAGCCTTGCAACTTCCACCCCATCGCTCGAGGCCGGCCCGGGGCGCAGCCTGGGACCTGCCCCGAATCCCGCGGCCCTGCCCGGGCCTGCCCAGCGCGGCGCTCGAGAGCGGCCCACGTCCCCACCCGCGGCCCGGTCCGACCCGGCACGACACGGGCCGACATGGACACCCGCAGGGCCCTCCCCGCGGGGCCACTGCAAACTTTCTCTCCTGCCTGAAGGAGGGGGCCGCGACTGCCGCCACAGACACTGCGCCGCCCGGATCGCAGGGCCCCGGACGCGCTGCGACCCGCCGGGACGCAGCGAGCCTTTCGCGGAGACCGCGCCCGGACACACACCGGCGCCCGGACGGAACCGCAGGACACGCCAGGCGCGGACACGCGCGCCGCAGTACCCGCGCACACCCCCCTGGACGCCGCCAGCGGCCCCCGGCCACTCGGGACCCCCGGGCCGCGACGAGCCTCCCGCCGCCCGCGGGGAAAGTTGCGCCCCGACTCACCCGCCAACCCCGGGCGCGCCCCGCCGCTGGCCATCGCTGCGCCCCGCCGCTCGTCCCTCCGCGGGGCCGCCCACGCTGCGCAGGCCGCCCAGGCCGAGGCCGCCGCGCCCGGGCTCCGCTCCGCTGCGTGGCTGCGTCGCCGCTGCCCAGCATGAATGGGGCGCTGAGCGCCGCGCGGCTGCGGACCGGCCTCGCTCTCGCCGCCCCGCGGAGCGCCGTGCCGTGCGCATGCGCCGGCCGAAGCCGGGGGCGGGGCCGGGGGGCGGGGCGGGACCCGCGATGGCCTGCAGGGGGCGCTCGGCCCCGCGCCGAGAGCGCGCTCGCTGGGCCCCACCGCTTGCCTTCAAAGGGCGATGGCTACCTCAGCCTAAAAACTCTGGGCTGGGGTGGGGGTGGGTGAGGTGGTAGAGGTGGTCTCAGGAGTCGGTGCACTCTGTAACGAGCCCTGGCTGGAAACACATCGTTCGTCCACGGAACGGTAAAGTGGTAAAGTGAGGCCGGAGAAGGCACTTGCCCTGGTCCAATTGCTCATCTCCGCCTGCACACGGATCGCTTAGGCGGGATCGGCACTGCACCCCGCAGGCCTCAGGCGGAGGCGCGCGCTGGATGCCAAGCTCAAGGGACAACTGTCCCGTCTGCTATGCGGTCCTGCAGCGGGGCGTGTTAGAACCACCCCAGCAATAGAGAGACCCCGCCTCTAATAGGCGGACCGTGGGCCCGGGGATAGCCTGCAGAGCTGGGTGCGCCAGATGGGACGCATAGAGAACCTTTCTCTCTGAGAAAGGCTACCCGGTGCAAGGCAGCCAGACCAAAGTGAGGCAGGCAGCCTCTCACAGAACATAACAGAGCAACCAGAAAAGGTGGTCGTGGGAGGGGAGAGCATTGCTTGGGTGCAGCCTGAGGGGACCCAGTGCAGCTCCCCCGGTAAGGATCATTGTCCCTGCTCCTTCCTCTCCCAGGCAGTCATCACCCTCTTTCCCCTGTGCTCATTCTTGCCTGGCTTTTCTCTGGGTGTGACCGTTTGTATTTTGTCTCCCTGAATGACATATTCTTTTGTGTAGCTTGTTTGGGGATGCTATAAAAATGGGGTCTCACTATTCTGAGAGGAATGCAGGGGCACGTGGTCAGTCTTTGCTCTCACTGTGTGGCGTGGGTCATTCTGGACAGTTAAGCCTCCCTTCTGCTACTGCGATGGGATTCCCCGTTCTAGACCTTGGAAGCGCAGGGCCCAGGTAGATACGTGTTTAGTTTCAGCACACATGGCAAACTGGTTTTCCCCAGTGAAATCCCACCCTTCTGAATGGTGGAGAAGTGTCAGCAACAATGGGAAAGGTTATGGTTTGATTTTGCCAGGCTGAGAGTTCTCCATGCCTCCGGATGACCATGAGACCCTTCTCCCTCAGTTACATTTACCATCTGATCCCACAGGCACTACAAACTGAATGTACAAATATCTGCTGTGCTGTACAAACGGGGTACACTGAGACAACAGGCCATGTGACCTACCCCAAGCTCCCTGATTGTTTGGTGACAGAGCCTGGAGCCTAGCCCAGGGGTTCGGCTTAAGCCATACACTTCCCAGCTGCATACCTGGCTGCTTCATACAGTTGGCTGTGCTGTCCAGTCCGCCACCTTACCTGACTCGCAGACTCAGTCTGCTTGGAATGCTTTGGGGAAGTGGCAGCGTGAAGGCCACGCCAGCGGGGGATGCCTATCCAGCTGTCCCCGGGCTGTCTCTGCTCCTCGGCTCCAGAGGCTGGCCGCCGGTCTCCTTTGCATGTCTGTCTTCTACACTACCACTTGGCAGGCACTCAAGGCTCTTTCCATTTTGTGATCGGCAATGCCCAAGAGAACACTCACTTCCGCTTTGAGGTAGGCCTCCATCTTCGGCTGTCTCTGAGAAAGTGGGGTGTATGTGGTCAAAACTCAGCTCCTCGTTACCTTGGTAGCTCATCTGTACCTGTCTCCCCAAACTACAGCACATCCCTATAAGCTGTCCAACCATAAACTCTAGTCTCATTGACCAGGCCCTCTGCATTTCTCAACTCCGAGAATTCTTCCGGAAACCTTACTCCAGGCTCCTCTCAAATCCTTCGTCTCCCACGTATTCTCCCTGTTTGTGTGCTGGAGAAGGAGCTGAGAACTCTACATCTTGATCTGAAGGCAGCCAGGAGGAGACTGTCTTCTGCAGACAGCCAGGAGGAGGCTCTCATTCCACACTGGGTGGGGCTTCAATATAGGAGACCTTAAAGCCCATGTGTTCTCCCCGCCCTGCTCAGCAGTTCCTGTGTACTTACTAGTGAACAGCAAAAAATTTGGAAGTCAGTGCCTCAACTGTGTTATCTTGTTGGAACCTTCAGGGGTACGTACCTCATGTCAAATAATGTCATATTCAGCCTGTCTTAGTTATGGCTTCTGTTGATGCGAAGAGGAAGCATGGACCAAGGCAAACTCTTATAAAGAAAAATATTCAATAGGGGCTGGCTTAGAGTTTCTGGGGTCTGGTCTATTATCATCATGGTGGGAAGTATGGTAATGTACAGGCAGACATAGTGGTGATAAAGGACTGAGAGTTCAGCATCTTTATCTGAACACAGCCAGGAGGAGAGTGTCTTCTGCAGACAGCTAGGAGGACGCTCTGATTCCACACTGGGTGGAGCTTCAGCACAAGGCCACACCTCCTAAGAGTGCCACTCCCTATGGCTAAGCACTGCAACACTTGACTCTATGGGAGCCAAACCTATTCAAACCACCACATTCCACTCCCTGGCCCCATAGGCTTGTAACCATAACACAATGCAAAATGCATTTATTTCAACTTCAAAAGTCTCATGGTCTATCAGTCTTAACAATGTTTAAAAGTCCAAAGTTCAAAGTCTCTTCTGAGATTCATGCAATCTCTTAACTGTAATCCCCTATAAAAGCAATATTAAAAAGCAGATCACATACTTCTAACATCACAGGTTATACATTATCATTCCAAATCATCACAGTGAGGAAATACTGGACCAAAGCAAGACCAAAAACCAGCTGTGCAAACTCCAAATTCTGCCTCTCCATGTCTAATGTCCAATTCCATTCAGTATTGTTGACCATAACACAATTCTTTCTCTTGGGCTGGTTCCACTCTCTGTTAGCATCTTTCCTTGGCAGGTATCCCATAGCGGTGGAATCTCTAACATCTTGGGGTCTCCAAGGTAACTTCAGCCTCATTCTTGTTCCAATGTCTGGGATCTACACATGATCTTCTGGGCATCTCCAAAGGGCTTGGGTCACTTCACCAGCCCTGCCGTCTGTAGCACTCAAGGCTCTGGCTGACTCCATTCCACTGCTGCTGCTGTTCTTGGTGGTCATCCCCAGTACTGGCATCTCCAGTATGCTGGGATCTTCTGCTGCAACTAGGCTGCACTTTTACCAGTAGCCTCTTACAGGCTCTCTTTATGGTGCAAAGCCTCAACTTCTTTGCACGAACCCTTCAGTCCTAGGACTTCAACTGCCACTGAGGCTGCACCTTCACCAATGGCCTTTCCTGGCCTGTCACAGTACCAAGACTCCATGACTCCTTTATGCCTTCAAAACCCAGTACCACCTGGGTGATTCTTACCTATTACCAAGTCTGGCTGGCAGCATGAACGCTATCTCTGGAACACAGCTTCTTTGTGCTCTCAGAAAACACTTCCCAGAAGATTTCACCTCAGTGATGCTGATTTCTTAATCACTTCTAATTTCTTAACTCCAGCTAACCTACATCAGCTATCACAGTAACCCAGTCTATTTTTGACTCTAAAGCCAGAGCCACATGGCTGAAGCTTCCAAGTTCCGCGGCTTGCTGGGGCTGGAATACGACCCCCTTGTTCTATTACATCTTCACCAGCTTTCTGTTTTTTATGATTTCCTCCACTGCCTAAGCTTGGCTGTCCTAGAAATTACTCTGTAGACTGATCTTGAACTCAGATATCTGCATGCCTATCTCCTGAGTGTAGGGATTAAAGGCATGTACCATCATGCCTGGACCTAAGCATTTCTTTACCTAGAATTTGCTCTGTACCAGGCTGGCCTTGAACTCAGACATCTGCTTGCCTCTGTCTCCTGGGATTAAAGGCCTGTACCACCATGCCTAGGCCTAAGCTTTTCTTTAGTTCCTTTTCACAAGGTCTTTATAAGCATGGCCACTATGCCTCAAGACCTGGATCCCGGGTGTGCCCTCTATTTCTGGATTGCAGGTCATTCCAGATACAGTCAAGTTGACCGGGAATAGTCATCACAATTCACCCCTTGTCAATTTGACACAGTCAAAAATCCTTATGTCCAAATGAAAACAATAACCAGATCATAATAATACCTAACATGATATAACTAACCCACGTCCACTTGCAAGTACATAAACAATAAGTGTAGCTGGGTAGGATCTTGCCCTGAGGTCACTATTCCCTTAATTCCATTTAATATCCTTAAACAAAGGATTTAGCTCAGTTCCATTTCCTGGTGTTCCTTTAATCCTTGAACCATACATTTTGCATTTTTCCTTTCTAAGCTTGCTACGCTTGATCAAAACACTTTTCAAATGAGTGAAGCACAGGACACAGTCTATGCTAGGCTTTTTTGAGATTTCCTTTGTCAATGCAATTAATCTAAAGCTCTTCACCTTAGCCTCAGGCAGTCTCTTTGGACAAGGGGAAAAACAACCATATTCTTCACCAAAATATCACAAGACTGATCTTTAAGCAACATACTAAAACTCCTCTCCTTGAAACCTCTTGAGCTATGCCCTAGAGTTCAAATCACCCTCAGCACCAATGTCTCCCATATTCCTACTAGGATGGCCCATTAAACCCCACTTAAAGCATTCCACTGCTTTCCAAATCCACATTCTTCCAAACAAAAACATGGTCCAAACAAAAACATGGTCAGGCCCATCACAGCAATACCCCACTCCTGGTACCAACTTATGACTTAGGGTTTCCATTTCTGTGAAGAGGAAACATGTACCAAGGTAACTCTTACAAAGAAAAATATTTAATAGGGGCTGGCTTACAGTTTCTGGGATTCATTCTCTTATCATCAGGTGGGAAGCATGGCAGTGTACAGGCAGACATGGTGCTGGAGAAGGAGCTGAGGGTTCTGCATCTTGATCTGAAGGCAGCCAGGAGGAGGCTATCTTCCGCAGACAGCTAGGAGGAGGCTCTGATTCTACACTGGGTAGAGCATCAGCATAGGAGACCTCAAAGTGACACAGTGACAAGGCCACACCTACTCCAACAAGGCCACACCTCCTAATAGTGCCCCTCCTTATGGCCAAGCATTGAGACACATGACTCTATGGGAGCCAAACTTGATCAACCCATCACACAAGCCACCCAGTCCAGGTGACAGAAAGCCTGAGTATGATAGAGAAAGCTATGTGGGGCATGGTTTGGGGTGAGGTGGGGCCTGGAGAGAGATGTCTCAGGGTGAAGAAGGCTTACTGCTCAATTATGAGGACTGAGTTCAGGTCCCAGTACCCAACTTGGGCAGTTCCAAAGAAAGCTTTTTTAAACAGGAGTCTAAAAACAAAGAAAGAATTAAAATATAGATGGATTTGACTACATTAAAATTAGTATCTTCTGTTCCTTAACAGTTCTAAAGGAAGCAATCTGGGAACAAGTCAAATCTCTCACTGTACCATACTGTAAGAGTAGACACGGATACAGTGGATGCGTATCCAGAATATATCAAGAACTCCAAAGAATCAACAAAAAGGCTACCATCTCCCATAGGAGATGGTAGATGACCTCCATTAGCCCTTTTCTGGATGAAAAATAGCTAGGGGCTATTGCTTTGAATTAGTTCAGATTAGTGGCTTTCTCGAATCCTTCAGCCTGTCAACTGCACTGTCCCTTAGTTGAAGTCTCAGCTCATTTTTTATGTGGCCTTACTGAGTTCTGAGAAGCAGAAGTAGAAAGCCATGATCATAGAAAAGCTGGGAATGAAGGTGGGTCTGAGCTTTGGGGCTCTTGACCACATTTCAGAGAGGGGAAGTGAGTCAGCTGTGGTGACTGCTGCTGCCAGGGCTCCTCCCCCTGGGTTTCCCCACTGGGGTACTTCCCTGCCTGATGCAGTACAGAGGACAACAACTGGAGGAGAAGGGAGTGCTCCTAGGAGCAAGGTTCTATTCAGGGTGCCCAGCAAAGTTCTTAAAGCCCCTTCACAAGCTCCAGCCCCAAACAGATTCAGGGTCAATTCTGCACATGTCACAGGCCCTCCTACAGAATGGGCATAGATGGTTCTTCCTCCCTACAGGCAGCCCCATATTAGGGGTAAGAAGTAAGAAGGAAGGCATAGGGAGAGCCCAGGGATGCTAAAAGGCCCACCTCTCCCAGGGCCAGCTTAAAGCTGGCGGCCATTTCAGTCTTCCTCTCCCCACATCAGGGCCTTCCTGACCATTTCACCTTCTTTCCTCCTGCCGCCTCCTGGCTGGAAGATATGGGCCCTTCCTGTCTCTGGTTTCCACCCATGAGTTGGTGGAGATCCTCCTGTCCACAACCCTTCACACATACATGTATGCATGTCTTCATGCTCACACACATACACACACGTACATATCACACAGGCATTCACACATGTACAGGTATATACACATACATTCAGACATACAGGCACATATAAATGACACCCATGCTTAGGGATACATGCAGGCATACATGCATGTATTCACACTCAGGCATACATATACCTGCACCCACATACACACTCCCACTCAAGCATACATACACACGGTCACAAATACGCACTCTCACTCAGGCATACATACACACATTCACTCACATGCACTTACACTCAGGCATACATACACACGCATATACACACATGCATTGCATGCATCCACATAGGCTGCCATGTGCACACAAACATGATCTTATATAGAGACACATGTACATGTGAAGTGCTTGTGTATACAGGAACATACGCACGAACATGCATTGCACAGCTTCCTGGAACAGAGTGCTGCCAGCCCTTTGGCCATCTGCTGGCCTGCTCACCCTTTTGGCTCACCAGTATGCCTCCCCAGCCCTTGCATGATTCCTGCCCCTGTCCCGACACACACAGGAGATCATGGCCCTGCTCTGGCCTCTGACAACACCCTATACTCTTCCTGCCAGAGCTTTGAACACCCAGCCATCCTCAGCCTGTGGCTTGGTTCCCTGGTTTCCTTGATGTGTCCTGAGCAGATGTGTAAGAAAAGGCTCTCCATCCATTGGCTTGTCCTCACATCTCAGAAAGCCTGATGAGGAGCCAGGTGCAGTCCTGCACTTGGGAAGCTCATTCTGGTCCCTGGACAGAAAGGGTCAGTGTAAATGTGGGAAGTTGTTCAGGTCCAGAACCAGGAGGGTGTCAGTGAAAGGTGTTCACGGGCCCCATGCCTGGTCTTGGCTCTTGCCCAGCCCTCTAAAAGGATGAGGACGAGGAAGAGGAGGAGGAGGAGGAGGAGGAGAAGGAGGAGGAGGAGGAGGAGGAGGAGGAGAAGTTAGAGGAAAGAAGCACCTAGGCTAGGAGCTGGTAGTGCAGACAGCGGGCTTGCCTGGCCCCAGTACCCTCATACTTGCCCATCCCCTCCTGCCCTCCCCACACCAGGCAGATGAAAGCAGCCTACAGCAGCCACAGGGCCTGGGCTCACTGGGGTGTTGCTGCTCAAAGAACTGGAAGGCAGGTTGCCAGATCTCCTATGGCCACAGGGCTTTGGCACTCCCTTCAAGTCAGTGGCTCTGATGATATCTTCAAGGATGGAAAGCCTCTCTAGCCACTCCAGAAACCCCCACTGCAAGACACAGGAGCCCTTGGCCACTACTGTGCCAAGTGAAGGAAGACACGAGCCTCCTGGCTGCACTGGTGATTTTTTTTTTCTCACTGTGCTATAAAAAGCTAGGCAGAAGTATAGAGGCTAGATTTCCCTTCCCTCTTGACAGTAATGGGCAGTGCCACTCTGCCCATAGGTACTGGTTAGGAGAGGACAGCTATGATATAAAAGAAAGAAAAAGGGTCTAGAGTCTCAACAAAACAAACCTCAAAAGTTCAAGGGCTGATTAAAAAAAAAAAAAAACAATCCAAGAGGCAACCAAGGGCTACCTCTATAATCTATATTGTATTGGGAGTTACACTGACTACCCTGACCAACCACTTGAAAGAAGGTTTCTAGGAACAATGGTGATGTCTATGGAAATGTTAATGTGGTAGGGGGTCTGGCTCATAGACAAAGCACTCCATTCCAGGAGAAGGAGACCTAGCCTTTCCCAGGCATGAGCACCCTTATTGGTTATCCAGTGCAGAGTGGTCAGCCTTGAAACCATGTACACACAAACAACAAAAACAAACTCAATAGGTCATATATATGTATATATGCATACACACATGAATATGAGTATACATGTAACAAAGAGAAAGAAGCTATCAAGTTGAAAGTGGGGGGAAGAGGTTGGAAGGGCTCAAAGAAGGTTAAGTAGAAGTGGCTGGAGGGAGGAAAGGGAGAGACACATGATATAATTCTATTTCAGTGAAAAGACTTTAAAAATCACCTGTCATAGCAAGGACCATCTCAAATTGTATGAAAGGTATCAGCAACAGGGATGATGCCAGTATTAGCATGAGCTGAGGATTTTAAAGCAGCCGTCATAAACAATGCCTCAATGAGCAATTGTAACCATGAATGGAATAATGGAAATATGGAGTCTCACTAAGGAAATAACTATATTATATAAAGACAAAAACAAAGCCCCCTCAATGATACCTCCACAACATGACAGAGGAGATAGAGGAACAATCTAGTGATAGAAATATGAGTGGTAGAAACTACCCAGTCAAGCAACCCAAACTTCCTGGGATAGAACAACATGTAACATTCATGTCATCCAAGTGCCAGAAGGAGAGAAAAACAGGGGAAATTGGGAAAATATCCAGAGAAATAATGACTGGAAATTTCTAAACTCTAGCAAAAAAGAAGTAGCCTTAAAGCTTCAAGAAGCCAAGCAGCATAACCTAAAGAAATTCACACTAAGATACATCACACTTGTAAAAACTTAAAATTCTTGAAAGCAGCTACAGATAAATCCCATTTTCCCTAGGGTGCACAATTCGAATAACATAGATTTCTCATTAAAAATTCTGAAGTCCAGACAGATGCAGAACATTATTAATTGCTAAAAGAAGATGTGGTCATCATAAGTTTTATATCCAGTGAAACTATCCTTCAGGGACATAATGGAGACCTCTACAGGCAAAGGAGAAACAAGAGAGGTGTTCACCAGCAGGCTACAGTCCAGATATATGCATACTCCTTGTGGCTAAAGAAAGAAGATATATGATATAGAAGAGAGAAAATGATAAAAGAAAGTATCTTGAGACATGATGAAGAAAAAATAGTAAGAGAAAGATTACAGGTAAATGCAATGGATTTTAGATACTGTAGAGTATCTAAATTTAGACACTGCCTGGTCTAATACTTACATCACTAATAATTAGAAACCTGTACACTAACACTAACCACAGAAACCTGTACACACTAAAAACAAGGTAAAGAAGCCAAAAGTAAATACTAAACAAGAAAAAGAAAACAAAAATAACTGGAAGCAAAGCAAAAATTAAAATGGCAGATAGCCATAACATCAGTAGTTACAGAAACCAAATGGCATGACTCCATGTGTATAATATTTTGGGGGATGACAAAATCACTGAGCTGGAGGACAAACTGGAGGTGGCCAGAGTTCTTTGGTCTGGCTGTGGTTAGAGGAGGGCCCCTGAGGTTTGCACATTAAAGTTTAATCCCCAGTGGAGTTTTAACTCCCTATGGTGTTTAAGGAGGACTAGGACTAGAGGATGTCAATTGTAGGGCCTCTTTGAATGCTGGTGGCTTTAAAAGAAAAGGAAGACAGGACCAGAAGATGCACACACATGCATGCTTCTTGTCCCTCCCAACAAGATGCCCTGAGCAACAGGACTCTACATTGAGAGGCCATTGCCAGATGATACCCTTGACCTTGAACCTTCAGAACATCAAGCCAAGGCAATTTTCTCTTCTCTTCCTTCTCCCACCTCATGTCTCCCCTGAAACAGAGTGTTACCATGTAGCATTGACTAGCCTGGTACTTATTATGTAGTCTATGGGTGACCTCAAAGTTGCAGCCTTAGCCACGTGAGTGCTGAGGTTATATGAGTGAGCAACCATTTTTAACTTGAGGGAATGGTTGTGTAACTTGCTGGTCATGCTGGTGACATGAATCCACATGACAAAATGACACAGAACTGGTTGACACCAGATCAATGCCCCATCTCAATATGGTTTCACATAAGCTCTGAACACTGAGGAAAATGGTGAAGTGAATACAAGAGTTCCTCTGTTCTTTCCAACTTCCTGTGAGCCTAAGATTGTTATGATTTCAAAATTAAACTTTTGAAAATTCTTTGGCTGTTGCTTTGACCCTTTCCCAGCTTGCTGAAAGTGTTGCCTCTTAGACGGGGCTGCCACAGGACCTCCGGGTCCACCCCCAGAAACTACTACAGGGACTCATAGAGTGCTGCCGTCCACAGATTTCAGATCCCATCTCCTCATTCTCCAGGGCTTGGCTCACATCCTTTCTCTAGAACCCCAAGTCCTCCATGGAAGATGCTCCCCACTTGAGTTCATTCCAGCACACATTCCTCAGCTGTTAGTACTCCCTTGTTGGCTTAGCTGTAATTGGTCACCCCAGGATGGAAACTCCAGACAGCCAGGGCCCCATCACTCTTACCAGTAGTTCAGTGTCTGCTGGAGCTGGAGTGTGGCTAGGTTAGGGTTGGATCTGCCATATGTTGATGCCCTTAGCCCCTGAGGTGAAAGGCTTCTGACAAAGCTGTGTGGTCTCCCAGGCTTCTGCTGGGTATTCAGAGAGGCAGTAGGAAGGGCGGTCTCTGCTCTGGTGGTTGAACCCTTATAGCAGGACAGCCACAGGATGTGGTTCATCACTGACCACTGACTTGTGGCTGTCTAGGTTACAAGTCTCCTGGGTCTGGGATCCTCGGTGTCTTACCTGATCCCTGTGTGGCTTGTGACATGGCTCCTCCTGCACTGTGGCTTCAGCGCATGACTCCTGACATGTCAGCTCCTAGGGAAGGGAGGGAGCCTGGAAAGCAGCATCCCTACCTATGTGGGGAGGGTGCCGATCTCGGCCTCTCCCCAGCCTGTGGGAGGGAGCAGCTGGAAGTCCTGTTGAGCCTCTGGAAAATACAACCTGCCTGTGGGGTGGCAGCTGGGCCTGGAGCACCAGCTGTGGCTCACACTTACGCTACTTGCTGCTCTTGTGGTTCCGCCATTGCTCACTTGCCCTGAGTCTAGGATGGAAGGATGTCATCTAGGAGATGACAAAGGAAATGTGGTATCCACGGAGGCCTTTTAGAGCAGTCCTGTCACTTTCTGTCCCCTCTGCATCAACTGTGCAAGGAAGCCCCCCCCCACTCCAAAAATGGCCCAGGACAGTCATGATCTCTCCTTCTGCAACAGTACAGGGTCTTTTGGGGGCTCATGGGCGGATCCAGAGTCACTAAAGACCAGAGAAAAAGCAAAAGGTAAAGACTGTCAGGCTTTGTGACCAACAGGGAGAGAAGGGGTATGACTGTGCATTGTCAACAGGCATGCTCCAGGACACAGAGAAAGCTGCTCTGGATGTCCAGGCACCAATCCAAAGGACCTGTGACAGAACAGGCTATGGGGATAGAGGTCCCTTTTCTCTGCAGCTGGCTCTGTCCCTGCTAGCCTCTAGGGATTTCCCTGACACCATGTGCTGTGTCCTGGAGGTACTCCATTCTGGAGGGATTTTCTTCCATGAGATCATCCTGCTGATCTTAGCCACGACTTCAGACTCCCTGGGCCTCTGCTTGGGCCAGAAAGGCCTGGAATGAACATCAGCCCCTTGTGTTCTCTGGCTTGTGCCAGCAGTAGCTCAAAAGGAGAGGCATCTGTCATGGGCCCTGGCATTCCTCAGCATGGGCCCGGATCCACAGGGAATATATGAGGGCATGAGGGTCACTGCCTCATATGCAACTCCTCAGCCTGCCTTTCGTGGGCACCAGCTGCACCAGCAGCCAGGACATTGGCCCACTTGAACTCAAAGTCCAGTGCACACTACTCCACCTCAAACTCCATGCCCTGGAAACCCGTTCCAGAGTAGTAACATTTTCCGACTCAAGGAGCAAACTCTAAAATGACATCCCAACTCTCAAATAACTGGAATGGACAGCAGACACCAGTAAAGGATCTCACAGGTGTGGGCTGGCCAGCATCTATCCTTGTGGAAACCTGGCTTTGATGCTTCCCATGGATAGCTGCAGACTTAATTTGAATGGCCCAAGGAGATTGAGCTTCAGGCATGGCTGGATCCAGGGACACTTTTCTTGGCTCCACCTTAGCATTGTTTTTGTGCTAAGAATGTCATTTTCACATGGCTCCAGTGGAGCAGAATCACACAAATGGTCCTTCCTTGCTGCTGCAGTTTTAGGAAACGCAAGAACTTCTCTTAGCCTGAAACCGCAGCACATCCCTCTCAACTGTACCATTGTTTGGAGCAGCATGGTGGGAACTCCAGATCCCTGGACCTCCGTGCAGCCCAGCTAATAATGTAATGATTAGAATGGGTGTTCTTTTATTTCTGTTCAAGTAGTACATAACATGAAACACAATGAGAAGCTTGCCAAGCCCCACTCAGGGCAGCAGGTGAGAAACGAGAACAGCCTGGGCTCACAGAGTCAACCTAAGATATCTTCAGACCTCAACAGATACAATCTGCCACTCAGAAGCTTTCTTGGATGTGTTTAGTTCTGTCTTTCCTCTTACCAAAAAGTTGAAGGTTCATTCCTCAGGAGTGTGTGAGATGAATACCTCCTTCCCCTCCCCCTTTCCTCTACCTTGCCTCCTCTCCACTTTCCTCCTTTTCCCTCCCTTTCATTTACATAAAGTGCATTGGCTTAAACACACAACACCACACCATTTTATGCTTATACACATGTGAAAGGCCCTCATTCCTGCCAGCCTGCTCCTGTTCACTTGCTACACATCTAGAAAGGGAGCAGAGATGACAGAGAAAGTGAAAGTGTCCAGGTAGGCTTTTATAAGTGGTCCTGTCACTCCTTACTCCGTGTGTGTGTGTGTGTGTGTGTGTGTGTATACATGTCAACATGAGTGCTGTAGTCTTGCATCTGTGACCATCAGTACTATGTCACATCTCTGCCTCCTCTTAGGTGTGTGACTAGCTTCTAGATAGGTCAAAGGAGCAGGGATGCTTCAATGCTTTTTTCATGCATGTTAAGAGAGCCTAATAAAAGCAAGGGCCATGGTCTCCAGGAGCTGGTCCCAATGTCAGCAAAAAGACAGCTGCAATTGCTGGTGGCAGTCAGGTGCACACAGTGAAGTCTTGCTGAGGAACAGCCTGGACACACCTGCACTGCAACCTGAGTGACTGATGACCCAGCTGACTGAGGCCAGCATTAACCCAGATTGGTGATATGTGTGCTGGGCTAGCCCAGGTTTGTGGTCCTTTTGGGGAGAAAAAAAAAAAAAAAGCAAGCAAATACGTGGTTTGGAGAGAAAGCTCAGCTGTTAAGAGCACATGCTGCTCTTCCAGAGGACTGAAGTTTGGTTCCCAGCATTCATGTCAGGTGGCTCATAACGGCTTGTAACTCCAGCTCCAGGGGGATCCAGTGCCTTTGGCCTCTATGTGAATCTGCATGCATGGTACACATACGCATGCACGAACACACACATGCATGCACGAACACACACATGCATGCACGAACACACACATGCATGTATACTATCTCGAAAGAAAGCCGACACAGTGGTGGGTTCTGTGCAGGTTTCTCTCTCTTGCAGGACTAGGTAGTTCTAGCTGCACATGGTGCAGTGTGACTTCCTCAGAACACAGGTAGAGTGGGTCTGCTGTCAGTCAGTCCTTAGCTTCTGTGAATAAATCTATGGGTCACCCTGTATGGGCAGAGAGGACAAAGACGGTCCTCTCTCTTGAGTGCCAACCCAGGGTTGAGGCAGAGCATCTCAGCTCCTTAAGAAACCACCAGCTGGTTAAGAGCACTGACTGTTCTTCTGGACTTGTGGGGTTCAGTTCCCAGTATCCACATGGCGGATCACAACCTTCTGTAGTTCCAGTCCCAGGTGGCCTTGTGCCCCTTTCTGGCCTCTGCAGGCACTGCGCACATGTGGTGCACAGGCATATTATATTTAGGCAAAACATCCGTATACACACACATGGAAAATAACCAAAACAAACCTCCTCCCCACAAAAACCCACCAAGTCATTTTTCAAAGTTTTTCACACCAGTTCCCCAACAGCAAACCATGTGTGGCCGTTTGCTCTTCATTTCTGCCCTGGCTGGGTACGTAGGGCTTTTTGGCGGCTTTATTTTGCATTTTCTCAGTAAGACTTCATGATTTGAGCTTTCCTCCACCTTCCCAGAGAAGGGGGTAGAACCCAGGGCCTCACACATGCAAGGCAGGTGCTCCCCTAAGCTGCACCCATGCCTACTCTTACATGTTTATGAAACCCTCAAGAATTTCCTGATGTTAAATATTTAGCTGTAAGGTGGTTTAAAAAATGATCTTGAATTGCCAAGTATGGTGGCACACACCTTTAATCCCAGCACTCAGAAAGCAGAGTTGGGTGGATCTCTGTGAGTTCAAGGCCAGCCTAGTCTATAAAGAGAGTTCAGGCCAGCCAAGGTTATACAGAGAAACCTTGTCTTGAAAAACCAAAAGAAAAAAAACAACAACCCATTTTTGAATCGCTGGGCTGCAGTGGTTGCACGCTTTAATCCCAGCACTTGGGAGGCAGAGGCCAGTGGATCTTGGAGCTCAAGCTTAGCCTGGTCTACAGAGTGAGTTCTAGGACAGCCAGGGCTATATGGAGAAACCTTGTCTCCAAAAACCAACCAACCAACCAACAAAACAAACAAATAATAATCAATAATCTTGACTCCCAAGTTGAAAGTACAGGAGAGAGAGACTTCATAGAGACAAAGTGAGGCTTGTTGGGACCTTTCATGGGGTCCAAAAGTAACCCAGAAACATAGCTGAAGAGACTAGGTCTCAATGAATGGGTCTCAGCCCCTAGATCCAGGTAGGCCTGAGGTTCCCCTTTTGAACATTTCAATCTGTTAAGAGTTCTTGTTGGCTGTAGGTCTGCTGTTCCTGTTGAAGGAGTCTGATTGACATATGATCCCAGTATACCAGACCCAGACTCTCCAGGACATGGACATTCTTTGGGGCTCCTGTACTGAGGGGAGGAAGCAGGAAAGGCTGGAGAGGAGCTCCCTCCATCCAGGCTCAGCCACCCCTACCTGCTGCTGGTCTATAACCCACCTCATTACCAAGTGTGTTTTGAGGCTGAATAACCATGTAATTGGTTCATATGTTCCATAGTCAAACTTTAGCAAATATGTCTTTCATAATTAGTTGATGTTTATTTAACAGGAATAACCAGCACATTAAATTTAATGAGGCAGGTTTTCACGTGAGGTGGGAATGTGCTTCCTTCAGAGTGAACCGATTTGGTCTTCCTGGCCCCAGACCTAGGGTGATGGTGGGCTGTTCCGGGTCTGCAGTGGGAAAGGCAGAGAAGCAAAGTCCACTGCAGGCATTCCCTGACCCCACTGCAGTTTCCTTTTATTGTCTGTGTTTCTACTGGTCTCCACACTCAAGGGCAGCTTTCTCTGGTTTTACTCCCTGCTGTCTTCAGCAAGTGCCTAACAGTGACTGTGACACATACCAGAAAGGCCTCCAGCCTGGTCTCCTCTCAAGGCTCTAATATCCCCAGACTTTGCCTCTCCACTGGCCTCTGCTTAGAAAGCAGAAGTACCTTGCTGTTCAAAAAGACTCAAATTGTCCAGGATAGGAACAAAGCTGGCTTTATTAAGGGGGGAGGGGGGTGAAGAAGGGTCCAGATACAAAGGAGGAAAGAAGCTGCCTGTCTCATGACCTCAGGCTGTCAAGGGCCACGCCCTCCCATTGCCTGGGGCTGGGGGAAAGCTCAATTGGTAGGGGTTGGTGTTGTATGCTAGAGGTCTGGGCTTGGTACTGAAGCATTACATAAACTGGGTGTGGTACTGCAGGCCTGTGATCTCAGTACTTGGAAGGCAGGAGAATCAAGAACTCAAGGGGCAGCCAAAAGAAAGACACCCAAGCATCCGATATGGGGGCCACTATGGTAGAGATGGAGAGGAAGTGATGCTAAGGGATCCATTCATTGTAGAGAAAGATGAACTGGAGATTCCATCACAGTAAGGCTGATATGAGGAGCCTGTGAAATCACCTGAAACCATGGTGTTATCTGGGCCTCAGATGTTGCCAAGGGCAGTGACTGGTCTGTGGCTTTATCGCAGCTGGGATCTGTGCTGATATCTGTGGCCAATATTGCCACTGAAGGCCATCCAGATGTCAGTGGTCTGGACCGCTGCCTGAGTCCATGTAGATGTCTAGGGCCATGCTGATGCCAGGGACCAAACCCATCTGAGTGGCCTGTGCTGCCACCTAAAGTCGTTGTGACCTAGTTCTAGTCTAGGTTGCCACTGAGGGCCATGTCTGAGCCTGTGGTTCTGCTGCAGCTGGGGTCTGTGTCGATGTCTGTGGTCTAGGTTACCACCGAAGGTCATGTGGATGAGTGTAGTCTGGGCTGCCATCTGAGACCATGTGGATGCCTAAGAGCTATGCTGTCATGGTAGGACATGTTGATCTGAGTAGCCTGTGCTGCCACCTGAGGCCATGGTGACATCTGGGCCTATGTTGCTACCAGAGGGCATGTCTGGGTTCTAGGTCCTTTAGCAGTCAGGTCTGTGTTGATGTCTGAGACTCTTACTACCAAAGGCCAGGCAGATGTCCCTGGTTTAGGCTGCCCCTGTGCTGAGATGGCCCCACCCCTTATTTGCCGTACAGTAGCATGGGTGAGGGAGAGATTCCCTCACAGCCCCTTTTCCCTTGCCACCTGTGGCAGGTGGGAGAGCTGGCTCTGTCCCTCACCGGCCATGGCATTGGGTGAGCTAGCCAGGGCAGTGCAGGTGGTATGGGTGTGGGAGAGCTGGCAGGCTGTCCAACTCAGCTACCACCCAGGCCCAGATCCGGGCTTTCAGTTGTCTTACCCCCAACATCTATTCCGTCTATGACCTGCTGGAGCATGTGAAAGGGCCAGTCCTATAGACCCAAAGCTGCAGGATCTCCATGACACACGGCAAAAGCAGAATATCTGAAGGGAGTCCAGTATTGATCCTGTGATTAGTGTAGTAGAAGCCAGAGGACTTGAACCAGACCAATGACTCATTGCAATGAACATCTGCAAGTAAAGATACTGTATGACACACTGTGACACCCAACAGCTTCCATGAGGAGATCTTTTTGGTCTTGTTTTATTTATTTATTATTATTTTCTTATGGGGAAGTTGCAGGGGTGGAAGAAGGAAATAAAGGGACAGCAAGATGAGTGGGATTGAGGTGCATGATGTGAAGTTCACAAAGAATCAATAAAAAGTAAAAACAAAAACAAACAAAAAAGAATTCAGAGTCACCCCCTGGCTATACAGTTGAGTTTTGGGACATCCCGGGATATGTGAGACCCTAACTTAAAAAAAAAAAATAGATGGTCAACTTAGAACATTAGACAATAGTGTGAATTATGCAAACAACCATCAACCTATCTCTCAAGGAAGAGCCAGTAGCATTCTGTGTGAACCTCTGGCCTTTTTCTCTGGATGTTCACACATTTTGTGTCCTGGTAACTTTTTTTTTTTTTTTAATTTAATGCTTGCACTCATTTCTGTACTGCACAGCAAGTACACTCTTGTAGGATGTGGCTCTGCTTGCAGATTAATCACACTGTCTCGTGTCCCCCACTCATAGGCATGCAGACCGTCTCTAGTCCTTTGCCAGTCACTTACTTCACTGAGTCAGCTCTGGTTCAGCCCAGAGCTTCCACATTCCCTTGCTAATCCCCCCTTGTTTCCTTTATCCTTGGGCTCTGAGCTCCCAGGGCCTTCCATAGATGGACTCATCATACCTGACACTGGACATCCATCTCTTTTGTTGCACTCTGACCTCATGAGAAAATACACTGGGTATGACCTTGCGTTGATAGTACCTAGGAAACAGTGATTATGCTTGGACACTCATCCCCTCTATAGTGATGTGGAAGGAAGGAGGAGCCTATAGGATGTTTGTCAGAGAAACCTTGCATGACCAAAGGGCAGACAGTAGAGGCAGAGGGACAGTCTTCAAAGGCCTTGCCCAGCTCTGCAAGGACAGCCTTTCAAGTCACCCCAGGATGAGCACAAGAGCCAGCCTGAGTATGTCCCACTCCCCATCAGATGCGGGATCAGGTCCTCAGTCCGTCTTTCAGGAGGAAGGACTCAGCGTAGGGCTACCATCACACAGTGGCAGGCCCTTGGAGGGACAGTGATGATCTCAGCCCCTTTCATCGGCAGGTTGTATCATCCATATATATTAAGAGAGAAGATAGGTGGCTCCAGAGCTGCTCATGGCTAATGGAAGAGCTGAGCATATGCCTGGATCAATGCTCTGTTATTCACCCATGTTTACACACACACACACACACAGACACACAACACACACACCCTTCTAGCACCAGTTCTGAGAACCAGTGGATACAAGGTGTGCAAACTCTGTAAATGCCAGCATGGGCTTTTTCGGTCCATTCTGCAAACCTGGCCTTGTGTATTCCGCAGCTTTAGCGTAGGGCATAGAAGGGTTCCTGTGAACTGTCCCTCTATTGTCCCGACTGTCCCTACACTGAGAAGACACAGTCTGGAAGTATCCCTGGTTTCAAGTTACAGCCTCCTCTGCTCCCCTGGGGGCAGCTGCAGGCATATTGTTTTCTATCCTTTTCTTTTCAGTCACCTTGGGCCCTCAGAACTAGGGTGATGTCTTCTGTAAACAGCAAACAGAAAGCTTCTGTTGGTTTGCTTTTTGTGAACTTGGAAACTATGTCTTTAGTCTGGGGCAATGGACCCAGAGCCTGGCAGGTTGGCAAGTACTCTACCACTGAGCTATATCCCCAGACCTTTCCAATATTTTATTTTAGAGGCAGGGTCCTACTAAGTTGTCCAGGTTGGTCTCAAACTTGCAATCTTCCTGTCTTAGCCTCCCAAGTAGCCGGGATTGCACTATGCTATAGCCAGGATCTCACTATGCTCTGTGAGACTATGCATTTACTTAATTTTATGAGTGTTTTGCATCCATGAGTATGTATCTGCACTGTTCTGTGTGCCTGGTGCAGTGGAAGCTAGTAGAAGGTGTCTGATCCCAGGACTGGAGTTATAGAAAGTTGTGAAGCACCATGTAGGTGCTGGGAATCAAATCTAAGTCCTCTGGAAGAGCAACCAGTGCTCTTACACACTGCACTCTAGCCCTAGGACCCTGCATCTTAAAAAACAAAGTTTCCCCTGCTAGCAATGGGCAAAGAGGCACCTTGTTCATGGTGTTGTTCTGATATCAGTCAGGGGCAGGGCAGATGAGAGTCCTTTGTTTATCAAGCCAGCTTGATGCCTGGCTTAACAGCCAAAGCTGTCTTATGCTGAGGACTCATAAAAATCAAATCAAATTCAAGCAGTGCAGCACAGGAGGAGGAAGACAGAAGACCTACCCTCTGTAAATTCCATCGTGGGCTTCTTCGGTCCATTCTGCAAACCTGGCCTTGTGTATTTTGCAGCTTTGATGTAGGGCATATAAGGTTTCCTGTGAACTGTCCCTCTATTGTCCCGAATGTCCCCACACTGAGAAGACCTACCTTCGGGCTGCCATGGCACCCACAGTCCTGACCTCCACACATGGCACAGGCAGGCCACAGACAGCAAGTGGCTGGCAGGGGAGGTTGTAAGGGCAAAGGTGGATATGAGAGGACAGTGGGACTGGGGCACATAATGTGAAACTCACAAAGAATCAATGAAAGTTTTTTTTAAAAAAAGGCAAAGCTTGACGCATTTCACCCAGCAAACTTCCCCCAGTGGCCACTCTGCTTTGTACTAGGTGCTCTTATTCTCTTGCATTAACTCTAGGGGTTTATCTGGGGCGACAGTGGGACGAGGTGGGGCAGAACCACTCTGTTGCCATTTGTGAGAGCGTCAAGGCTACCAGATGCTCGACACTGGGCTCAAACCTGACTCACTGTCATGGATCTCTCCATGTCATGTGAGGAGGAATGGGCTACAGTTATATAGCCTCTAGGCCAATGCGGGACCTGTGCCAGGGTCACTCTTTGGGTAGCCAGGAACAGGCAAAGACATTTCTGGAGCAGGTTTAGAGGTATCTCTGTCCAGGACACAGCCAGGGCCCACCTCCAATAGAAGGTGCAGAGTTAGTCTGAGGGCAGGGGTTAAGGGCCAGGCTGCTCTGAGTCCTGTCTTTGGATCTTGCTGTGTGATCTTTGGCAAGTTACTCACATTCTCTGTGCCATACTGCCCCTTATCTATGAGGATTATAGCAGTAATTAGCCCATATTGCTGTGTAAGGCTTTAAGCAAACATGCACACTCATCTGGTTCCGGTTTAAAGGCTGCTAAGTACTAGATTTGGCTGTTGGTATCATTCTCTGCCAGCTGTCCACTACCTGCCAAGACAGGGTATAAAACACTCAGGTCCATGTCCACACCTGAACTGATACCCACTGCTCATGGTTGTGCAAGCATAGGCACACATGCCACCACAGAGCAGTGAGGAGCTGCACCATTACTCTGACTATTCCTTTTCAGCAGGGGTAACCACAGCTCCCCAGACCTCTGTCTCCCTGCTGTGCCTAGCTCTGGGAGGCCCAGTGATGATGGGTGATGAGATGAAGCATACTGAGCCGGAGATGTTCCTTCTCCTCCACAGGCAGGCCCCCCTTGGTAGCTGTGCCTCTAGATCCCTGAGCAACACCCTCTCAAACCCCCACGGTGCCAGCAATCCTTTCTCCTTGTGTTTCTCTAGCCCTGGCAGGCCAGGCGCTTCCTGCTGCTGCTCATCCAGAGTTTATCACAACACCCAGCTGAGGTTTCCCCTCCTCTGTCTCCTCCGTGATCAGCTTCCTATCTTCTGTTCCCTCTGGCCTCAATAACCACAGCTTTCTCTGCTTTCCTGGCTGGACTGAGAATGACACATCACATTGTTCCCCAGCAGCAAGAATTACCAGCACTGCTTCAGGACATTCTTGAGGTGCACACTGCCTGACACACCCCTCCCCCAGCAAGGCACTAGGGGTACCAAGTACATACATACATATATAGGAACATACTACATACCTCTCTCTCTCTCTCTCTCTCTCTCTCACACACACACACACACACACACACACACACACACCAAAGGGAAGCTTACTTTTGGCATCGGGAAAGCATGTAAATGAAATGAGGTCCAGATAGAAAAAGCCTGTATCGGCAGGTGTGCTGGGGGAGGCTGGCCACCTGTGTGCAGATACACAGTTCTAGGCACACAAAAGCACACACAGGAGAACACACATCAGAGACATACAGATGCCCCTACCCATGTGAGCACTGAACTCCCACGTATGCATACTCCTTTGTGCACATGCACACCTGCATACTTGGGCACCTTTACATATACCATCTGCGCCCTGTGCATGCAACCTCTGTGGCTCAGGAAGTAAGTACAGTAAAAAGCCGGTCAGCCATTCCTCCCTCATCCAATCCTATCCATGAGGAAAAGGCAGAGACAAGGAATCTAACGAAATCAGCTAACATACCCTCATTCTTTCAGGGGTACTAAGGTTGGGGTGCAGACACAGGTCCTATGGTCAGTATTAGGCCTCTAGGAGTGGGTAGGATGCCTAGGTGAGGTGACAGCTCAAATATCTGCTGGTTTGGCTTAAGCAGGCTCAGGAATCTTCCCCTTCCAGCACTAGCACCTTAGACTTGATCACACCTGGGTCAAAGTGCCTCTTGGGTACCTGTAGAAGATGGTGCTGCCTCATCTTCAGAGACAGCATTAGTTGGTGACTCCTCCACAGCCTGACAGCTCAGAAAGAATGAGTCAAGATACTGTGACAGCTCCCCCCCCCCCCCCGCCCCCAAATACCATGCTCTTTCCTGGGGATTCTGCTGCAAATGACAGAAAACCTGTTACCAACACACTTGAAAAGGAAACGACTTTGTTAACATTAGCTCTGGCTCATCCAGGTTCTCTCTGACCACACTGTGTGCCTCTGTCCACCCTACTTTGGGGTACTCTCTTCCTCTGTGGGAGGAGGGGATGGATGCCAGAGGGCTTAGAGAGGAAGATTCCTCAGCAAACCTCAGTTGTTTGTCAAAGAAAATAGAGCAGGCCACAGACAGTGCCTAGAAATCCTGGACATTGCTCTAGCTGTTTTGTAGACAGGGAAACTTTAGTTCAGGGACTTGCTGAACTGAGGTCCCAATGGCTGAGGTCCATGGTAACCACATGGTCACTCTCCCACCCTGAGTTGGAGACAAGAACATTACAGAGGCAAATAGATACAGGAGATGCTGGATGGAGACTTTGGTGATGGACACTCCTCAATCCTGGCCCCTCTCCCATCCCATCCCAGGAGTTGTGGAGGCTCAAGGATAGACTAGCTTTGTTGGGGGGGGGGGGGGAAGGGAGAGGAGGAGAAATTGGCAGCAGAGGCTTTATGGAACACCTTCCCTGAAGTTCTGCTGCATTGAGGGTTGTTTAGTGTACAGTAGGAAGGGGGAGTGGGGCTTCAGGGGAGTGCCTTGAGTTCTGGGGAGGTGGCAGGTCCACTTGCAGTTTGGAGCAGTACAACCTGTTCTCAGGACCAAGCATCAGCTAATGAAGAGCATAAAAGTAAGTATGTGTATGTGTGTGTGGTGTGGTATGTGTGGTGTGTGGATGTGGTGTAGTGTGGTGTGGTATGTCTGTGTGGGAGAGACTATGCTGGGAGGCCCGGGGCTAAGAGCACTGTTGCGGTTCACAGATGGCCATCTTTCAGATTAGCCTCTACAGGGCCCTAGCAGACAAGAGCATTCTAGAATGAAGGTGCTCCGGCTGGGTGCCAAGTCCTCAAGCTGAACCCTGAATGGGCCAGTTTTCCAAGAACAGGAGCCTCCACAGTGGCCAACCACAAGGGAGAGCTCACTGCACCGGCTCCTCTGTGCTCTTTATGAGGGAACGACTCTGAAATGGCTAATCTCCTGGGTTGGGTTTCTGCTTTCCCCAGCACTTTCTACAAAGTCAGCCTCTTTTGTTTGGCTCCTGGACACTCATCATTTCATAGAACGAGGAGTCTCCCACCTTTTGAATGACAAGTGAAAGCCAATTAAGATCTTCCTCTCTACTGTGATTCCGTGGCTGGCAGGATGGCCAGGCAGCTAGGCTGAGACTCTAGGTATAGGTTACAGGGAGGGTCAGGAACCATGAAGAACACTATATAGACCTGCATCCCTACACTTCCCTGACCTTTGCTGGAGACTGGAGTTCTCCAGGCTATCCAAAGTCAGCTTTTTCTGCTCTGCTTTTTGGTCCCAAGACCCTATAGACTTTGTGGATAAACCTCACAAGTCATCTGTTGTCAGTGAGGTGTCTTGTCAAGCTGCTTTTGTCTTCCATTCCCAGGGGCTCCTTAGACAGACCCCAGCTAAGGCTGGTCAGGGTTGCCTCCCAGAGAAGAACATATTCTACAGAGCTCTGAGGTCAAGGTAGTCTTCCTTCTCCCCCACAGGCAGCCAGCAGTGCCACCAGGGCACTTGGACTAGAGGCTATAGGCCATGGGTGAGGGTGTTTGCTGGGGCTCCTGCCCAGCTGCCTTGAGCTGAGACCAGTCCTGGCCTGCAGAAGAACACTTAGAGGAAGCCATGTGGCTGGCAGTTGCTGGGCAGGGGAGTGAGAGGGAGATCCTAGGGATCAGTGGCTGCCTGCTGACTTGCCAATGTCTGCAGACTTACGAGTAGGGAAGGCACAGGGAAGCTAAGAGGGACGAGGATAGAAGCTCTGCTCAGCAGTGCTTGAAGCCACAAATATGGTGGCATTCATGCCAGATCTGGGGGTGACCTATTTCCCAGCAGAGTGATCTGGCACAGGCTTGTACAGTTCCCAGGTGTGCACACACCTGGCAGTGTCTGCTGCCTAGCCCTGGACTATTCTGAGCTTGCAGAATAGGAGGGACAGCTGCAAGTTAACTGCTGTGGGATACTCAAGACAGTGTCAGGTAGCCAGGTCTCTGGAGGAGGCTCAGAGAGAATCACTGTTCCTAGATGGAGGACAGCTCTGGTGTCACTTAGGGTCACTAAGCCATGTGACCTGTGACCCCTCCCATCCCTGCAGGACTTTCCCTCCCTGCAGGGCTTAGGCCAGGACACTCAGCTTCCCTACACACTGTAAGGCACTCACCCAGAACACTAAGGGAAGGTGTCATGGCTGTCTTTCTTGACCACTGCTCCCATAGTGCGGCAAATAATACCATCAGGCAAACCTGCCTAGATGGTGGGTATCTCCCAAATGTCAGCTCTTTCTTCCCTGGGCTTCAAGGGTGAAGTACAGGGATGAGCACAGATTTCTGTGCCACTAAGCCTGAGTCTGGGGCACTCAGCTCCAGATGGCTCAGGGACTTCTTGAACAAACCAGAACAGAAACACAAGGTCACCAGCAGGGAGGCTAGAGAACCCCAAGCTCCACCCAAACTCTTGTCCTGACTTCTACAGGCCACAGTGTGGTCCTGGTGCTTGGTGTGCAGGCCTAGGGGAAGGCTGAGAACTGAAGGCCAGCATTAGAACTATAGTGGTATTAGAACTATTATGTGAACCATAGTGGTACTACCTACACCCTGTCAGAGACCTGAAAACCATCCATCCTTTCTTACTATCTTAACATTTAGACACCTGCTCTGACCCATGCGATTAGGGCTGTGCAGACCATGGTGCTCTTAGGCTTGGCCCTACCTCAGTCTGCCTCTTCTTAAGAGAGCAGAATGACATAGCTCTAGGTGCCTGACTAGCATTGCCCTGCTCAAGGCCTGGCTTCCGAAGCCCTGCTGTCCCATCCCCCAACTTCCTTTTCTTTTCATGCTCACTGTTATATTAGCTACAGACCACCATGCTCCTCCCTGCTCAGGACCCACTCCTCCCAGCTCTGCTCTCTTGCATTTATACATGAGCCTTCCTGAGAGCAAACAGAAGGTCCTTCTGAAAGCTGGCACCATCCCAAGAAAAAACCACTTCCCTCCTTTCCTCTTATACCTGCTCCACGGTGGCTTTTGTTTTGGGTTTCCATGCTATCCCCATGCTAGGCCTAGTACTCCCCCAGAGAAGCAGTCTGTCCTATGAGGCTCTGTGTCACTGGTGACCAACAGAAGGCTGGACACAGATTCAACAGAAGTAACTGGGTGCCAGTGAGTGAATGACTGCAAACAAAGACATCTGTTTTATTTGTTTTCGGTCAGTAGCACATACTGTTTCTCAAGCATGGTGGCCCCATGCTCAGAGGCATATGGGTGCCCAGCCAGAGACTGAAGGGCACAGGGGCCATGGCTTGGGGTCTGGTGGTCCCATGATTGGTCCCTTCTTCAAGGCTCCAGGAAAGATGCTGCTCCTCAGCCCTTCAAAGAGAACAGTCAAGAGTTCAGCTGAGTCCTCTCCTCATTGCCCAGCAGGACACAGGCCCTTAACTTGACACATTCTGCAGCAATAATAGCCAGCACCACCTATATTTATTCCCAAAGTCCCAGCTCCCTTCTCCACCCTCACAGTGGCATGCCTGACCCCCACCTTAGCCTAGTGCAGCCTTGCCCACTTCTGTTCTGCCTAAGCAAGGCCCTTCCTGTTCTCTACAGCCAAGGATTTTCTAGGAGAGACACGGGGAGAGTACACCTGTGCAATCAGGTTCATGCTGTAGGGAGCTCTGCAAACCTGCACGTGGATCTATAGCTCTGCACCTGAAGGGGGCCCTCAGGTGTCCTGAGCTGTCCCAGGAATGCCTCTGACAACACCTAACTGCTTTTGGAAGCTAATCTTTTCTGAGAATCCCTGGCTGCTCTCTCAACTCTGCCAGGGACTATGTTCTGTGGAGCTGGCAGAGGGCACTGAGTTTTTCCAGTAGGTGCACCTCAATCACAGGGAGTCCTGTGAGCCTGGGTGCCAAGGCCCAAACTGTGCCAGACTGCATGCATGGCCTAGAGGTGGCTTGGGGGCTCAGATGGCTCTAATGTTTCCAGGAGCATTAGGTATAGGGCCAGGAAGGAGAGGCTGAGCCTGGAAGGTCCCACACCTCTTTCAGACATGTGTAATGACAGAGGCACATTGGAGCTTCCTGAAAGCTGCCCACCATCAATCATCATCACCTTTTCCATGGTTTCACTCAGTGCAATAAGGTACACTGGCGGGACCTAAGGGGCATAGGGACTAAAAGTGGCCACTGACATAGGGTGGATGGAGCAGGGCATACAGCTGCTTCTGCTGAAGAAGCCTGTGTGTATAACAGAGGAGTCTTTCTCTCAGCCTCTTTGTTGAAAGGTGAGAAGTTTGCCACTGTCTCCAGGAAGGTGGGCAGACTTCATAAGCCCAGCCAGGTAGAGCAGCACAGGGGTGGGGGGTACTGCTCCAGGGACAAGTCTGGGGTTCCAAGAGTAGTGAGTCATGGCTCTGAGCCAGGTGATAGATGGGACATGTAAATGCAGAGGCCCAGGCATAGGCCCATGCTCACACACTAAGGCAGGTGACCTCACCTTGCGGGCAGTGCTCACACAGTGCTTGTATGCCTTGACCAGGTCCGAGCACAGAAGCACCTCATGCAGATGGTCACGGTAGCAGCGGAGGATCTGGGCCTGTAGGCCAGAGCATACAGGCTCAACTCTGCGGGGCCTGGGGAATGACAAGAGCAGATGGTTGGCATTAGAAGGAATGGGAGGCAAGAACTCCCATTCAACACTCAGAAAGACACTAGGGTAGGTTCTGGATGTCTATCCATGCATCAGCTCACTCGACAAGTGTAGAGGTGCAGGTCTGATCCTATGGCCAGTGGCCAATGTTAAATAGATTGAGGTCTAGGGTTGTATGCTGGCTGGCTGCTGCCCTGAGTCCTCAATGCCACCAGAATGTGTGAGGGGCCTGGGAGGCAGGGGCCTCGGCTGTCCCACTGACACAACACTGGAGAGCCTCCTAGCTAGCTGGGTCAGGCTCTGTCCAGGGGTTCCTCTGTGCATTGTAGATCTGATGCCATGGCCATGTGTCAGGAATACCATTTCCCCTGTCCCCAAAACTCTTGTTCTAATTTTGCTTCGAGCACATGTAAAGCAGGAAACCTACAGAGATGTCCAAAAGATAAAACAAACAGACAAACAAACAGACAAGCAAACAAAACACTTCTTGGAGATAACTGTAGTAATGTTTTGAGGCATTTTACTATCTTTTCTTTCTTCCTTTATCAAAACAGTTTTAGAATCTACAACAAACAAATATGCTGACTTTCTATAGCTGTGATGCAAAACAAGTGATAAAAAAAGTAAACAATAGATTACACTGTCACAGGTGCCCCTCTCAGCCTCCCTGTGGTCACCTTTGAGCAGCAGAGCAGACCCCATACCCCTTTGTTGTTCCACTTAGCTCTCATCCCCTCGGCCTCCCTCCTTGTCACATATCCAGTATTCTGACAACTCACACACACATAGCTACACATACTTCCACGTACCTCACACACACTCCCGCATGTACGGCTGCCCCTCATTCATCTCTGATTCCACATAGAGTCATCCACTCTCATTCACTCACTTTCACACCCCTCCCACATCAACAAACTCCCACACACCCATTCTCTCACACTGTCCTTCCGCTCCTACCACAAACCTCCTTTAACACCTTTACTCAGGGTCTTGTGCACACTTACTTTCTCACTCTCAACCCCCCAGCAGCCCACACAGCAGCACACTGGTAAAAACATGCTCCCATCACCACTCCTGGCTCTATGTGGCACATGTTATTTATTGTTCTCCACCTCCTTCTCCCACATGGGTAAACTGTGGTATGGAGAAGCTACATCACATAGCACGGGGAGGGCATGTTTATTGACATCGTAGTGGTGCCAGTCACCATGAGCTTTCCAGCTTTACGCAGGTTTGTAGCAGCTGTGGTGGACTTGTGGCGACACCTGACAGTGATAAAGCTGCAGTGCGCCATTCCTCACAGTCTTTGGCAATAAAAAGGATGGGTTTTCTGCAAGCTGTGCTCCAGGCCAGCCTGCTGTTCTGCCCAGCACCTCTGAATCTAGAGTGTCAGCCATGCAGTCGACACCAGTGGGGGTAGTACTGTCATCAAGAAAACTCAAGCAGGTCAAAGTCATCAGTTAGGGCGAGCCAGCAATAGAGTAATCAGGGGCTTAGGAAGCAAGTCTGCATGTCTCATGCCCAGCCCAGGGGCCTGTATGGACATTTCTAGAACTCCCATTTGCTTCATGATACTGCCTGGGGCCCTTCATTCTTCTTCTTTTTTATTCTTCTCTTTTAAAATTTACTTATTTATTTATTTTTGTTTATTTATTTCCATTTATTTACTTTCTATATCCCAGCTGTAGCCCCCCTCCCTGGTCCCCTCCCTCCTACTCCGTCCCTCTTCTCCTCCTATGCCCCTTCCCCAGTCCAGTGATAGGGGAGGTCCTCCTTCCCTTCCATCTGACCCTAATCTATCAGGTCTCATCAGGACTGGCTGCATTGTCTTCCTCTGTGGCCTGGTAAGGCTGCTCCCCCCTCAGGGAGAGATGATCAAAGAGCCAGCCCCTGAGTTCATGTCAGAGACAGTCCCTGTTCTCATTACTAGGGAACCCTCTTGGACACTGAGCTGCCATGGGCTACATCTGTGCAGGGGTTCTAGGTTATCTCCATGCATTGTCCTTGTTTGGAGTATCAGTCTCAGAAAAGAGTTGTTGGTTCTGTTGCTCTCCTTGTGGAGCTCCTGTCCCTTCCAGGTCTTTCTATCTCCCCCTTCTTTCATAAGATTCCCCACACTCTGCCCAAAGTTTGGTTATGAGTCTCAGCATCTGCTTTGATACCCTGCTGGGTAGAGTCTTTCAGAGGCCCTCTGTGGTAGGATCCTGTCCTGTTCCCTGTTTTCTCACTCTTCCGAGGTCCATTCCATTTGCCCTTCTGAATGAGGATTGAGCATATTACCCAGGGTCCTCCTTCTTGATTAGCTTCTTTGGTGTACAGATTTTAGTATGATTATTCTATATTATATGTCTAATACCCACTTATAAGTGAGTATATACCCTGTGTGTCTTTCTGCTTCTGGGTTACCTCACTCAGGATGATCTTTTCTCGTTTCCACCATTTGCCTGCAAATTTCATGAATTCCTTGTTTTTAATTGCTGAGTAGTATTCCATTGTGTAATTGTACCACAATTTCTGTATCCATTCCTCAACTGAGGGATATCTGGGTTGTTTCCAGCTTCTGGCTATTATGAATAAAACTGCTACAAACATGGTTGAGCAAGTGTCCTTGTTGCATAGGTGAGCATCTTTTGGATATATGCCTAGGATTGGTATCAGGTAGAACTAAGGAAATTCCTAATTGTCTGAGAAAGCACCAGATTGATTTCCAAAGTGGTTGTACAAGTTTACATTCCTACCAGCAATGGAGAAGGATTCCCCTTTGTCTACATCCTCTCCAGCATGTGTTGTCACTTGAGTTTTTGATCTCAGCCATTCTGATGCGTGTGAAGTGAAATCTCAGGGTCATTTTGATTTGCATCTCCCTGATGTTGAGCATTTCTTTAAGTGTTCCTCTGCCATTTGATATTCCTCTATTGCGAATTCTCTGTTTAGCTCTGTACCCCATTTTTCAATTGGATTACTTGATTCCTTCATTCTTCTTGAACGAGACTAGGACCACAGTCCTCATGCACTGTCCTCTCTGTAGGCATGGTGCCCCATTTAATCAGGCCTGACTCTTCCTAGAACCTTCTCTCACCCAGTTCACCTCTCTCTGCTGAGTGGAACTTGGTCACAGGCCTATCCTTAAGACATGGACCAGTGAGGGAGGGAGAAGCCCATGTTTGGCTGAGATAGTAAGACTCAACCAAGGTCTGAACAAGATAGGTTTGTAATATAAGTGGGCAGGCTGGCTGGGCTGCTGTGGCAAGCTGCCAAGCCACAGGGAACAAAACCTACAGGGTAAATGCCCCCTATTTTCATAGCTGTGCCCAATGCTGCTCAAAAGGGCCTCCTCCCAACAAGTTCCAGGGAGGTTACCTGGGTCTCTGCCCCTGCATTGACATTGCATCCTCAGATACATGAGGGAGAAGAGCTGAGGTACAAGTTCAATCTTAAAGCACACTTCCCTTCTTCCTCAGTGTGACCTTTGAACATGCTGAGCAGCTCTGAGTGGTATGAAGCTTACTGTCCTTATTGAGAAAGTACTCTGGCAGGCTCCTAGGCCTAGCATGAGGCACACTGGCAGCCAGAGCTCTGACTCAACCTCCCTCTTCATACATATAGTATGACAGGCTGCTGATAGATTAAGCTGAACTGCAAGTGAACAGAGGAGTAGCTTCATCACTAGCCCCTTTTCTCATGGCCACTACAGCCACCCACCTTGCTGAGTGCTGCTCTCCTGCTTCAAGTGCCAATAGGACGGCCTGTGAGCTGAGGGCGAACTTCTGAGGACACAGGGGGGTTCTAGGCAGGGAGAAACTGGGCTGTGCGAAATCTCTCTCTTGCACAGCATTGCTACTGCTGAGACCACAGTGCCTCTCCACAGGGACTTCAGCGCAGTAGGAGCATACACAGGCAGGCAAATGTCAATGGAAGTTTTACCCATTGTGCACAGAAGGCTCCGAGGGAAGGCACAACTCCTGAAATGAATCTTTCTCTGAAGTAGGGTAGGGCTAGCCAGGTCAAACCAGGTTTTGGGTGGCTTTATCCAATTCAAGGTGACACGAGTTGGAACACCTGAGTGCACAAAACAGCTTCAATGAGTAAGACCAATCTTGTGAATGGATGTCAGCTTAGGTGGCTGTGGAAGTTCTGCTCAGCTGACTTGGGTACATGGTCTCAGCACACATTCAGTAAATGCAAAGCTGTTTACCAAGAATGGCACAAAAATCAGATCCCCAGCAGCGATAGCCCCCACCTAAAAGTGTATATGGCTTTAACATCAGAAACCAGGCAGGCTTACTGTTTCTGCAGCGCACATCTATATTTTGGCTTGGCTTATATTAATCTGGATCTCACATATCTGCCACCATAGAAACTGGTGCCCAAAGGAGGATGGCCCAGGAAAGAACAAACCCTGATACCTTTTGCACACCTGGAAGGCAGGGGCTTAGAGTTTCCTTCACTGACTACATCCTTCCTGGGCCTTGGAACATGACTTTATTTGGACACAGTGTGGCTGTGGATACACTTAGTAAAGGCAGGTAACAGAGAAGCAGAATGAGCCAAATCCATTGGCATCTACTGCATATTCTCATGAGAGAGACAGTGGCAGACACTTAAGCTGGTTGTGTGAGAACATAGGTGGACGCTGTACTACATTCATCAGCCCAGGAGGGCAGGGTCTACTAGGAGTGTCTGCAGCTCCTACACTGGACAGGAGGGCCAGGAACTGCACATACCTAGTATGCAGGACTGTCATCCTCTAAAACTGGGAGGAAACACATTCTGTTGATGGCCTCAAGTGGCAGCACAACACAATACAGGGGGGGCAGTGTGGAGGTGGTGGAGTGGAGGATGGCTCAAGTGTACTTCAGTCCAGAACCTCCTTAGCACTAGCCTCTGGGCTACCAAGCACCTACTGAGCATGTACCAGGATGGAATGACACCAGGCTCAACAGTCTCTCACCCCAACCTTGTGAGCTAGTGTCCTCACTAGTTTTCTGTCAATTTGACACACACTAGAATCTTTTTGGAAAAGGGGATTAACTGAGAAAATGCCCCTACTGTGGGCAAAACTGTTGTACACTTTCTTGATTGATGATTCATGTGGAAGGGCTCATCTCACTATACGTGGCACCATGCTTCTTGGGCTGGTGGTCCTGGGTTCTATGAAGAAGTAGGCTGAATAAGCCACAAGGAACAAGTCAATAAGCAGCACTCCATGGCCTCTGCATCAGTTCCTGCCTCCAGGTTCCTGATATATTTGAGTTACTGCCCTGACTTCCTTCAATGACGAATAGTGATGTGGAAGTATAAGCCAAATGATCACTTTTCTTCCCAAGCTGCTTTTGGTCATGGTGATTCAGCACAGAAACAGAGACAGACTAAGACAGACACCATCTGCACTTCAGAGACTATGGTCATGAGTGTGGTCAAGAGAGGAGGAAGTATCTCATGAGTAGCTCTACAAAGAGATATCGTGTTCCTTAAGTAGCCCCCGCCCTGGGAGACGTCTTGTATGAGGAACAGCCTGTGGAAAGAAGAAGGCAAAGAATCCAAGAAAACAGTCTAGGAAGAAAAGACAGACTTGCATGGAGTGCAAGTAGGTAAGTTCTTTCCTACTCTGATTAACTAGATCGTGCTAGGACCACTGCGTCCCTGACAACATACATTACTAAAACTCTAACATGTCCCTGAGAATACAAACAACAGATTTGTGAGCTCAGCATTACTACCTCACTCTGCACACAGGGATGAGTCTCAAAAAAGCCTAAGCAGTTTTCTCAAGGCATGCAGCAGTAAGACAGAGGCATGGTCAGAAAAGCCTGGTGTGTCCATTTCTACAGCCCATTTTTTCACTATACTCAACTTTTAGAAAATACCACAAAATTCAAAAGAAGATATAATCAAGGATACAAGAAAACGAAACAAAACAAAACACAGGCTCATACTACAAGGTATGCAGGGCTTCTCAATGGGCTGGAAGTTTGCTGACTCCACGTGGAAAGGGGTACTATAGGAAAGGCTCCAAAAATGGAAAAGCAAAATTAATGGTAAACCAAGGAACAGGTTTACAGGGTCAGAGTCAGTAAGAGGCCAGAGAGAACAGGATCTTCCCTGCTCCCTGCCAGGGTCACTGTGGGGATAGTATCTTCTCCTGCTGTCACCTGCACTATAGCCTCTGCAGGAAGAGTTCCAGGAGCAAATCTAGGGTGCTCCTCCTTCCCCGAGCTGCCTCTCACGAGGTGAGCACTGTGTGCTCTGTGCACCTGCAGCCCCAGTTCTTTGGCTCTCTCACTTTATTTAATAAATGGAATCTCATCAACTTATCCTTCTCCTATTATCACTGCTGACATCAATCTGATAATATTGGCCTGGTATGGAATCTGGCTATTATCTGTCCTCCTCATATTTAATTTCAAGGAAACATTGGTGGGGACTTTTGAGCAGGCTTTTTATTATAGCAGCAGCGATGAGATTCCACATGCACTAGACATTCATCTCCGTCACGTCCTGTCCAGCTAGCTGCTCAGAGGCAGCTTCTACTCCATTCTATGGCCAGGGCGCAGACACTGTGCAGACAGGCAGGTTGCAAGGGACTGGGTTAACTGGCTGCTATCGACCATGTGCCACTCAGCCTGGGTAAGTGGGACCCAGGGATCCACTATTGATCAACATGCCACTCGGGATCATTGTCAGTCTCGTTTTCAGATGCCTGTCCCTCAGAGAACTATAGCCTGGTAAGAGGCACAGGTTAAGTGGGATGAGAGGCAGGGAGGGAAGAGGAGCGCCACCGTTAGGAGTATGAACAAAACACAGGGGCTCAGCTTTCTATCACTCAAGGGGAAGGACTGTATGTGTTCTTATACCCTCTACCACCCGATGGGTAGAAGGGCAGGACACTTCAGGGGGTAGGGAGGAAAACAGCAGGTTGCTGTGCTCTTCAGTGTCTGAGGGTGACTATATTGGGACAGAGGTCGCACAGTAATCTCTGTGGCTATAGTCTGAGGCTCTCAGGCATAATTAGGAAGGGCCTCAGTTGTGGCTGGAGAGATGGTTAAGAGAGCTTAATGCTCTTCCAGAGGATCCAAGTTTTGTTTCCAGCACCCTGACTTTTCACAACCACCTTTAACTCCTACTGCAGGGGATTGATACCTTCTTATGGCTCCTTAAGAAAGACCCTCCCTTAACCCAGCTTCCTTCTTAGCCCTTCTCTCTGCAGCTTTGGTCATTTCCCACCTGGAAAATCTATCTTGGCTGGTTCATTGAACTTTCATCTGGTCTGCTCAAACAGCCCAGCCCTGCTGACACTAGTTAGAGGGGTCTCTTTGAAGCAAGGCCACACTGCTTTTCTGAAGGACTTGGTTAGCCACTTGGGCCTGCTTTAGTTCCAGGGACAAGCCCCAGAACCCAAGGCCTAGCCATCTATGGCCAGGTTAAGGACCCTGTTTCCTGCCCATCCTGCCCCAAAGAGGTGCTTATATTCTACAGGCCTAGAAATGTCAAGTGTTTGCTGAGTCATGCTGAGTATGACAGGGTGAAGACGGAGCCCTAGCCCAGCCACTACAACCTCAACTCCAGGACAGGCACTGTGGCAACTTTTAGAGTGGATATTGTCCACCTACCCAGAGGCAATCTTAGGGTGGCATCTAGGCTTCTTCATGATGCAGCCTGGGCTGAACTTTCTTCTGCGTAAAGACCCTAGGATATTACCTCTCATGGCACATGGAAGCATGCCAGAACTTTGCCCTGTCACTGTTGGGAGATGTACCAAGGCCAGCTTGTGTTGCAAGAACCTACCGGTTACATGGGTATGGGGTTCAGAGGGTCCTAATATAGGACACCCATAGTGGCCACAGCCCCTGTGAAGCTCACAGTGACTGTCATACTGTGCCTGGCCCTACAGTGGCTTTGACTGGTGCTGTGTGCAGGCTATTCTAAAGAAGGAAGCCAAGTGCTAAGAATGTTGTTGGGAGTGCAGGGGATAGGGAGGTCCTGGTGTGGATGGAGCCTTGGTGCTTTGGGGTGGAGGTCATGCTCTTCAGGCTGGCTGACTTGCAGATGCTGTTCCTCTACAACAAAAAGCCAGAAGAGCATGGCTTCTGGGAAGAGCTATGGAAAGAGAAAAACCATTGGTGCTGGCTGATTCGTGAGGAACTCCTAGGTCTAAGACAGCTTAGCTGATTTAAGTAGAAAGACCCTCTCTGTATGATGGAATGGGGCCTGACAGGTGCTGACACACAGCAGGCAGGCCCACTTCAACTCCAGAGTCAAGCCCCTGGCTAGCAGTTCCCAGGATCTGCCAGGGATAGAAATAATGAGAGGCCTGGACTAGCGCAGAGAAAAGCCCCACTCTTCAGGGCTCTGGTCTAGCAGCCTGAAGCTGACTCTAGGAGCAGGGAAACACTCCCTCTTAAGGGCCATGGCCTTGCATCCTGAAGCCAACCCCAGCAGCTCTGAGATGCTCTTGGGAACCACACATTTGCTTATGGACATGCAGGCTGGTTGAGCTCTGAGAATTTTGAGATGTCTGCAGCTTCCCCAAGAGGAATCAGCTTCAGTTCTTGAGGCTGAGGCATTCTGGGTTAGCACCCCTGAGCTATGACCTATAATCTCCCTTGACTTCCTGTCTTCAATCTCTCCTAATGGTCCTAGAATCCACATGATGGTTTGCAATAACGCCAAATGGCAAATGATCAGATTAGATTGTCTCTTCTGTTCTTCCCTATCTCCCCACTCATTAGCAGCACTTGCATCATTCTAGACCCAGGACACTGGTTCTTGCTTTATATGATGTGCCCTCCATCTGAGCACACACCCACCTGTGAATGGGATACATGGGAGCACCAGCAAAGCACCAGTCTCTGGTGAAGAGACCAAGTCTATTGAGCCTGTTCTGTCTTGTGGAAGCAGCAGGATGGCAGCCCCACTCCCCGTTCCATGAGTCAAGAGGGGCCAAAGGGGATCTTCTCCAGGGGTCTCCTTCTCTTGAACCTCAGATGTCACTCAGGACAAAAGGGGCTATAGCCATGTGTTCTCGGTGCAGCAGGCACCCCCAAACAATCTTATCCTCTAGTACCCAATTTTGACTTTGAACCACAGTTGACCTCTCAGTAAAGTCACAAGACTGGCAATAACCTACAGGGGTCCAGGAGGACCCCTGACACACTGATCCCTGGAGAGCAAACTGATCATCACCAGCCATGTGACAGGCACAATGGGGCTCTGGCTGTTTTCTGAAACTGTCAACCTAGAGTCCTTGAAGGAGTCTGGGCTGTTTCCAGAAACAGAAGACAAGGCCCTTCTTCTCCCATCTTAACCCTTCATCATGAGGAGGCGAAGTGGGATGCTGATAGAGAGGGTACCATGAAAGTGCTAGTTGGTGTGCTGCCCAAAGGGGCAAGGGCAAGTGATGGTGGTGGGTAAAAAGGCAGTCTAAGTGCTTGGGAGAGGGCTTCTGCTGAACACCAAAGTTCACCAACTGAGAATGCTGCTATGCTGAGATTAGTAAGGCCTTATCCCCGCTCTCTGGAAGGCCTTTCAGCTATGGAAGAGGGCTACAAACTCTCATGCGTTAGGAATATTGACATAAACTACAGACAAAGATGGAAATCCTGAAGGATCCAGTTGTGCACATGGGTACACATGTCAACAGCTATGTAGTCCATGCATGCCTGTGTTTCCCGGCTCAGTTACTGAGGACACCAGAACAACAGAACAGCACCAAGCACACTCAGGCCCAGAAGCTGGTGTCTAATACCATTATCCAATCAAAGGCGCTTGACTCCTTAAACAGCAGGCTCTGAAACAGGAGATCAAGACCACCCTGGAGACCTCATGCCAGCAAGTCAAGATGTACTTTGAGAATGAAGAGGTGTGGGAAAAGAGAGGGAAAGTCTTAAAGGCATCCAAAATCCAGGCCATTCCATCAAATAAGTGAGAATAAACATTACAAACCAATGAACAGATACAACTTCTGAGCCTCCAAAATAGAACCAGGTAAATGAATACAGAACCAGAGGTGAAGGAAGTGGAACTTTCCTGTGATAGAACAGCAATCCAGAAACACAGGCCTCCCAAGAGGACAATACCCTGTTAGAGCACAACATTGGTCTCCAAGGACTTATGGCTTGCCTGTGATTGTGAGGGAACATTGGGCAAACACAGGCCAGGGTCTCACCCTACAAATGAGTGCCCTGTACGTTCTTTAGAACTGTTAAAGTCATTAGTGGCAGGAAAGGTAAAGGAACAGGTCCACATGAAGGATCTGACAACTAAGTCAGAACAGATCTGTGGACAATGTCCTGGATCAGAAAGGAAGGAGAAGCTGCTAGGGCAGCAGGCAGAACCTGATCTATGAGGTAACGGTTATATTCAGATAGGGGTTTCATAAAGGAAAGGCTGTGTGGTAGCCATGAAGGACACCTTGAGAGGTACATGAAAGACACACACAGTTGAGGAGTGATGGGCTACCAGGTCAAGACCAGGATATGGCTTTCCTTTGCAGAGACACAGAGCTGAAACAACCCTGTGACAAGTAAGGCACTCAGGAACCCTGGTTAAGGGACGCAGGAGTCTTCTGTGTTGTCCTCAGCCCTGCTATGGGTTGAGAGTGCTTTCCAAATAAGCAGCCAAACAATAAAGCTGGCGATCTGATAGGATGAAATGTATTCAAGAGAATGTGCTTATCCAAAAAAAGATCTTACCAGATTTTCTATTTTTTTTCTAGCTAGGAGTGAGTGGGGTTGGAGAAATTTGACAAAATGATTCTAAATACATCTTAAAAACAAGCTTGAAAAAGGTGGAAGGGCTTGTTCTAACAGATATAATATTTTGAATCATGGCAGATTTATAATACATTTTAAGTGTGTTTAAAAGATGCAGGGCTGATCCTAGGAAAGCGTCAGAAGCATATCTGTATTGTGAGTGGGACTTTAGAGTGTGGTAGGTGAGACTTAGATCACAACCAACAGGACAAAGGACTCCTACTCAGAAAATACAAGTCGATATGTGCTCACATCTGGCTCCCAAGTGGACCCCAGTGGGCTATTTAGAGTAACAGTTTAAGGGCATGAAATGAAAAATCACACAAGTACTATTCCCTGGGATTACAGTCCTGGGGGAAGGAAAGCCTTTGCAATGTAACACAAATCACACACAAAAACATGAACAAAAACATACTTGGTTTCTATCTACAAATCAACTCCAAAGGTCAATAATGAAACAAAGCATTAACTAGAGCAGTCACAACAAAAAGATCAGAGTTAGTGGTGACACTAAGGCGTAGCCTTGTAAGAATGAACACAGGGAAACATGGGCACAGTCTGCCAGTAAGTGAACCAGAGAACTAAATGGCCAGAAATGTAAGAAAAGGCTTGGATTTCACTTAGTAAGAAATGAATGTTGTAGAAGCCAGGGTTGTCTTCCCTTGTGAAACTGGCAAAGGTGTTAAAAACCAAACCAAACCAAACCAAACCAAGCTAAGCCAAACCAAACCAAGCCAAACCAAGCCAAGCCAAGCCAAGCCAAGCCAAGCCAAGCCAAGCCAAGCCAAACCAAACCAAACCAAACCAAACCAAACCAAACCAAACCAAACCAAACCAAACCAAACCAAACCACTGTTACGATACCATGCTTGGGAAGCCTTAGGAAAATGGACATCTTTCATCACTTTGTGAGGTAGAAAATGATACTTGTACTTCCTGGAGAGCCAGTAAAAAAAAAAAAAAAAAAAAAAAAAGCCTAAGGACACTAATACATGTGTAAATGGCTCTCTTCATACAGGTTTTGAACTAGCCAGTTTTTCTAGATGAACTTAAACAACTGTATATAGGAAGTCAGGCAAATCCACTTGTCAGAGTGCTGGCTACTTTAGGAAGGCTGAAAACTACACAAACTTGTGACAGGAGGTTGATCAAGAACCTCTGAAATAACCATATGGAAGAGTGGCAGGTAATTAATATGAAGACATAATTAGACATCTACTGACCAGAAAGGTGTCCACATGTGGATGAGGTCAGTCTAAGGACAGATGTGCACTGCACAGGGACCCATGGCTCATTTATACGGTTTGTGGCTGTACTCTGTGAAGTGAGTGATGGCGGCTCCAATTCATTAATAGAGAAAGACTTAAATATTTTAAAAAAGACTTTTCTTATATTTTCTATATTTTTATTACATAGCAATATCGTACATAATACAATATTCATCTACCATTTTTATAACTATTCAAGCAAAAGACAACACTGGTTTTTACTTTGAAAAGATGCAGCCTATCTATAACTACACACAAACAAAGATGCATGAACTCTCTAGTATTTTGTGTTATTTGTAATTTGAAGATGTTATAATAAACAGCAAACCAGACCGAGGGTAGATGCCAAATACGTACTGCAGATGGCATGGAACGGGAGCGAATTTTAAAGTCCGTCGTCACAGTACTGTTTCACATAAACATACTTCATCTCTACTAACTACAGAACACAGACTGCCATGAAACACCAGGCACAAAAACCCTGCTCATACAGTATGAACTCAATAAAAACTCTTTGAATTAGGAAGTGACAAAAGGTGGACAGTGCTACTGAAATTCAAAACTGGAGTCACAGCTAACGTTGCTGGGAAGAGCTATGAATTCTAGAGTATTTGTGAAGGGATGGTTTTGGTGCTCAGTATTCCCACCTTGCTCCATCACTGCCCAGGCATGTGAAAACCACAAGTCACAGTTGTCATAAAACCAGTGGCTACATGGGCAGGAAGCCAGCTCCAGTCAGTCGTCTGCCAAATTATGCTCCACCCATACGATGGGTGTCTGTATGCAAACGTGTGTACCCAGTGAAACAGTTACACAGACTGAAAGAGGCAGGCTGGAACAATGGGCTGGAATATCTATGACATCATGTAGACAAAGGTAATTTCTTGTACTTGAGTTTAGGATGAAAGAGTTGTGGCTTAGCAGACAATACACAACTCCTAGAATTATCTCCTGTAAACACTCCTCTGATCCTCCTATCACTTCATAGCTCAGGCACTTTTGAGGGCTTCCCAAGATAAAACCAAACCCAAGCTCCTGGCATTTGAAATTATACTATTATTCCTGTGCCAGCCATGTTCCCTTGCCATACCTCCTGTTCAACTGATGAAGGCTGGCTGACTTGGATGGAAACCTGTAGCTGCTACTTATCAGCTCTGTGACCTTGGTGAGTGCCTTCACTTTGGCGACTCCCCATCCTACTGACTATAAAGTAAGACAATAAATGGGAGATAATATATTCAATGTCATTTCCCAAGAGCACAGAAAGGGTCTGATAACTATGACTGCACTCCTACCCCTTTGTCTACAGGAAGACTGAAGGGAGAAGCATGCAAGAGAAGTCAGTGTTTGGAAGAGCACACCTAAAGGAGGGATACTCCAGAAGGTGGCTGTAGACCCAGGCAGCTGCTCCACAGCAGAGGCCTCCTTAGTCATGTTAGTGACAAATGGAGCTTCTGAAGAGACTTCACAGTAGGGAGCAGAAGGGGCCTAGGTCAGTCCTGAGAAGGGGCCTAGTAGTCTGCAGAGGAATCTGAGGATGGGCCTGCCTTGGTGCCTACTGCTGGTTTAGCCTTGTTAGTCTTGTCAGCCTGAGAGACCTGGGAAGATGAAACCTCAACTAAAGAACTGTATTAAGAGGACTGGCCTGTGGGCATGTCTGTGGGGCATTTTTTTTTTTTTTTTTATTGCTAATTGATGTAGGAAGGCCCAGGCCACTGTGGAAAGTGGCATCCCTGGGCAAGAGGGCCTGGTATGTAAAAGAAGAGTAGGTAAATGTGAGCCTGGGAACTAGTAAGCAGTGTGCCACTGTGGTCTTTGATTCAGTTCTGAGTTGGGCTTCCTCCCTGCTGCCTTAGATTATGGTCTGTAACTTATGAGCTAAAATAAACCCCTTCTTCCTAAGCTGGTTTTGAGCAGTATCTTATCGCAGCAACAGAAAGCAGACTAGGACAAGGACCTACTCATGTGGCCCCAGGAAGAAGGGCACAGAAACACCCTGATGACTGAGCTGTCACTTCTTGTTAAGACAAGCATTCATTTCAAATCCTGGTTTTCATCTTTTAATGAGGTTGATGTCACATACACACATACACAACACCCCACACATACGCACAATGCAACTTGGAAGAGTCTAAACAGATCACTGCATTCAATGGTGGCAATGAATAAGCACAGCCTCCACACAGCTCATCCTCACCCTGAGCCAGACCCTGCTTGCTGCTTTGTGTGTTTGCACTCTTGCCAGGTGAACTCAGCTCATCTTCTTGGATTCAGTGTGGAGACTTTTCAAAGACAGTTCAGTTCCTGCTACACTTGAACCAAGAAGACTAGTGGCCATACAGTGAAGCAGAAGCCACAGCAGCCTCAGAAGCCACCTGGGTGTGGGTTCCCACTTGCCTACTCATGGTTCCTAACTTCCCTGTGCTCAAAACAGAAAAAAAAGGGGGGGGCTGTTTAGTTTATAAGAGCAGTGCTATTTTCCTACTCAGCACTTGCAGGCCCTAGTGCAATTCTCTCCACATACAGCCTCTACTGGGTGGGACCGTAAGCATGGAGGTAGGCATGATAAAGGAGAAAGCATGCATGTTGTAAGAAAGGGAAGGCCTCAGTGCTCCCCAGTGCAAGTGGAAGGCAGGTTACATGTACTTTAAAGTTTTCTAATAATTACCTGGCAAAAGTGAAACAGGTGAAATGAATTTCAGTAATGCATTTCATTTTGTAAGATATAATCAAGTGTTATTCCAACATGTAAGCACAGGAAGGAATTATGAGACATTATAGAGTTTTGTTCCAAGTGGTTGAACTTGGCACTGGCAGCACATCTCAAAGTGGACGAGTCATATGTCAACAGCTGCATGTGGTGAGCCTGGCAGTATCTGAACAGCCCAGGACTGACATTTTTCTGAACTGAGAACTCTACAAACATGTCAGTCACATTCTGTCACTTTGACAAAATGCCTGAGACACTGACTTGAAAGGAGGAGATGTTTATCTTGGCTTGTTTCAGGCTGCACCTGCTCAGCCCTGTAGCCTTGGGCCTATGGCTGTACAGTACACCATGGCAGGAGTTGGTGATAGAAAAGGCTTCTTGTTTCATAATGGCTGAGAAGCAGAGACAGGAGGAGGCTGGGATCCCCATATTAAGGGGCATGTCCCTGGAAACCTGACTTCCTTCTACTAGCCTTTATCTCCTAAAGGCTCCACCTTTTCCTGTTAGCATCAGACAGAGACCAGGCCTTCTAGACATGACCCTGTGGAAGACAATCTCAATCCAAACTATGACAACAGCTTCTCACTACCTTTCCACCTGAGCATAAGAACAGCATCACTGTCCCTTTTTCAAATGAGAAAAAAAGATTTAGAGCAGAGAAACCATGTACCCAGGATAGGGAGCCACGAAAAAGAAATATGAAGGTAGGCTGGAGTGGCTCCTCTGCTTCCAGAGAAGACTGTCTGGTCCTGAATGTGAGAACCAAAGAATACCAGGTGGGTGCCCAAAGACATGAACTGCTGGGTTATGAAGAGCCTGTATGATCCACATTGCATGGCTCAAATGTCAAATATACACTCCATGGCAGCAGTCACAGCCTTTCTTTTTATGGCTTTCCCAGTACTTCCTCACACATCAGTGCTAAGTAGAAGCCTTGCCTCCCCACCTCAACAGCCACTGTGCTTCTGCCTTTCAAACCTCATGGTCACACTGGTAATTCAGTGAGAAACAAGTTAAGATCTGTTCTGCTGGGTAATCATCTTTGCATAATTTTCTAAAACTATGTAAGATTCACTTCTTTACTTTTGAACATTTAAATGCAGTTTTGTTCTGTTTTATCATATGAAAAGTGCCATGCATTTTGCATTCATGATTCAAGCTTTGTATTGTGAATACCCTCTTTGCCCTTTTTACGTCTTCAAATAGACTTTTAGCCTTTGCTTAAATAGGTGTTTAGACCAAGCAGCACAAGATTTTGAGCAGATGGAGCAAAAATCTGCATGGTAACAAAATCCAAATGCAAAGCACCTCTTCTGTCACCGTGGTTCCTGGCTCTGCACTCTTGCCTCTGCACAACTTTGTTGTGCTGCACCCTGCAGGGTTGTTCTCACCGCTGACACACCAGTTTGGATTTCCAGAGTTACTGTAAAGCTAGAGCTGCAAATCTCTGGGGTGCCTAGAACTCAAGGACACCAAACCATCAGGTGTCGGGCTGTGCTGGGCCTGAGGTCCACTCCTGTGGAAGGCGGGAGACTCTCAGAGGGTACCAGCCCCGAGAAGTACCACTTCTGAGACATACGTCCTGCCTCTGAATCCTGCCATGCTGTCTTCCTGTTCCTTGACAGCTCCGGGCTCAGGAGGAAAGCCAAGTTGAAGGTCCTTGCCAAGCATCCTGTGCAGCCTGAGGGGAAGAGGTGACTGCACTCACTGGGGAAGCCCAAAGCTGCAGGGCAAAACACTGTTTTTTAAAGTGAGTCCCAGACCAATGGAACTGTTTCGTGAAAACGATTTTTATCTAGAATCTATATAACCACTTTTCTGGTCTTTATTCTAAAAATCCATGTTTCTAATCCATAGATATTTACTGAGCCACGAAACAATATAAAAGACAAAAGGAGGGGACAACAGGACACATGTTCCCAGATTCAACTTCCAGTAGAGCCTGACAACATGCTCTGTGACAGTGACACAGTACCCGGAACACTGCCAACACTGTCTGTCAGGACTAATGACCCCAGAGGCAACCATCATTAGCCAATTCACTAATTAGGGCCTGTTTGCAGAGCTAATGGGAAGGGCAATCACTTGTTAATTTAAGTAAAACTCCCAGGCACTCCTGACAACCATCATCACAGAGCATTCTGGAAGGCAATTCACTATTCCAGTGAAATTCAAAGAAAAAACTTGACAACACAAAATTACACACGAGCTCTGTGAGGAATCTGCTGTAGGAACCCTTTCCTCACAGACTGTAGGGAAGTGTGTTGTAAATGTAGTGGCATGGATATGGTCCTGAAGGCCAGAGCACTTCCCCATGCAAACCTTCCTGATCAGAGCTCTGTGAGGCCAAGCCAGCTTCCCGCAGACTGCAGCCTAGGGACTCCTAGCACTAAGAGAGGAGAAGTGCTCTAGAATCCCACAGAGAATGAAGAGAGCTGATGCTAGGCTGTGTATGTAAGAGGGTGTGTGCACAGGTGTATCTGTCTGTGTGTGACTCAGCTTTTATGCTAAAGATAAAGCAGCAGTTTTCTGAAGATGATTGTGATTGTCTTACATACAACTTAAAAACCATGAATTGAAGAAATCTTGTTGTCACTGGAAGTATTTCAGTGATGTCTAAACCAATACCTATTATTCAGGAAAAAATTCCGTGATCCACGGATGTGGGATCTTACAGAATTAGCTCTCCTTAACAGCACTCACCACTAGTACATAATTTAACTAGCCACCTAAAGCTTCCAGAGCTTTTACCTGGACCCTAGAAATGGCAGGAAAGGAGGGATGGGGCACAGCTACTGCTTCAAACTAAGCAGGCCTGGGGAGCAGGTGCAGCTAACACTCCTCTGGGCTTTGACACCTGTGGTCCAGCTGTGGTCATGGAGCAGATGAGGATCTGAGGAGCAAGGTGGGAGGTGACTTCTGGGCACAGGAACAGGTCCACTAACAGGGTATGACTCTCATCTCCTCACATTCCTAGGTCTGGAACAAAGTGCCGTGGGAGTTACCCAAGGGCTTGACTCTTTGCACTTTGCAGGAAGTTGGAAGGCTTGTTCAAATGTGAGGCGCTGGGTCAGTGAGGCCAGAAGGCACAGGCTATTTCCTCTGAGGAGGGGCCATGCTCTCTACCTCCCAGAAAGGAGGTAGCTGTTCACACAAGAAAAAGCAGTGGTCCCTGAGGCAACTCAGAAGCCAGCCTAGATTTAGTGGCTCTCCCTGAGGGACTTTGTGGGGCAAACAATTAATATGTTGGCTATAACACAATCACTTGCTAGCTGACTAAGTCCAGGGTGGACAGTGAGTGACCACTTGGAAGTCTGCAGGATGTGCAGGTTCTTGGGTCTGCTTTTGCAGTTTGCTGGACTCTGCATCCCATGTGATTCTAAGCAGACTATTCATAGCCTGATATGAGCCCAGATCATGAACAGGCTAGCCTGGGCAAGCTATGAAGCAGTGGTGGGTTATGAAGGCTACTGAGGGAGGTTCTCAGGACAGCAAAGGCCCTGAAGCAGTCTACTCTCTAAGCCACACATCACTAGAATCTCTGGTCACACAAACTGACCATTGGAAGCTACAAGAAGGAAATCTACATGCCTGGGCTATGGCCAAGGTAGGCCCTGAATCCTGCCTCTACCCTGTTCCTCCACTGGACAGCCCTACACAGGGAAGCCTAGCAAAAACTCAATTTCCTCATCATGACAACAGGGAAAGGACACCTGCTGTAGATAGGTGTAGTGCTTCATGAGACCAGGGTAGGTCTTATTCTTCATATCCCAGGTGATCTGAAACAGGTATCTTGTCAAGTGCAGTAGCATTAAGGCTATGTGCTAGAGTTTTCATGGATTTGGACCCATTTGTCCTGGTAATCACCTTAGAGAAGACTACACAACAGGAGCCTGCAGAGCTGTGGGCTAGGTATACACTGAGGAGGAGGGGAGGACCAGGAAAGCTGAATGAGCTGGGGTTGGGCAGACTGAGTTAGTAGCCAGGGCAGAAGAGCGTGAGTTCAGAGTTCCCCAGATCCTAACCTCTAGCTTGGTTACAAGAGCCATACTGTGAGGGCACAAGAGTCCTATGGTCAGTCCTTCTAACTAGGATTGTAATCAAGGTCTCCACATGACAGTCTTCTTGGGACCATAGACTGGCTCATAAGGCTGAGGGTCAGCTTGACAGATCTGTGTGTAAAGGAAATCTGGAATGGAGTTTACACTTAAAGGACACTTACTGACCTCTAGATAATCCTGTCTCTTTATAGGAAGGGAAGAGAGACAGTGCTGCAGGGGTGAGGCCAGGCAGTGCTCCAGGTGATGGTCAAGACAAAGCTTCACACAATCCACAGTGACTGCTGTACCAAAGCTGACACCCGAGGGAACAGGAACACACTATACCCTGCCAGGCTTCCTGATGACCTTGGCTGGGCCAAGGAGGCTGCAAGGAGGAAGCTGCCAGGCAGTAGGAGGAGGAACCTTGAGCCAAGGCAGTTCTTATTCTCTGTACTCCAGGATATGGGGCTCTTAGGAAAGGAACAAGAAGGAGGGCATATGCTCAGATGGGCTTGAGTGATAGTGCCATGTGGACAGACACAATGTCCTATCTGCCTTCTAAAGGAGATGAAGACTCATTTTACAAATCTGAGAAGGGAAGGGGTATGACTGAGGGTCAAGTGTTAGAGACAATACAACTGAGGCTGAGAGGGCCACTATGGGAGACACCAACAGTATTTGACTCTGAGATCTCTGTTTCAAAGGCCATGTGCTTCTGCATATAGCTGGCTTCCTCCCAGAAAACAGAACAAATGCTAGGAGAAAGCACAGAAGGTCTTCGTGGGCAGGAAGACAATCAGAGAACCAGGTTTCTTCCCATGTCTGCCACCCCCTCCATCCACTGAACTGTGCTCAAGAACACAGTGTATACAGTCTGGGGACAGTGCCACTATTGCTACATCTAGCAGAGAACAGGCACAGCACACACTAGTGGAGCCAAGTTGCCTCACTAAGGGCTGGGTTGGCTTCAGCAGGAGACTGATGTGAGAGAAACTGGAAGGGAGAGACAGCAGCAGGAATGCTTCTTTCCCCCATTTTCCTTCTCCAGGAATCCTGGCTAGAAGAGTAGGCACCAATGGTCTGACAGCCCTACGTTCCATCTACATTCCTGGAAGGTCTCCTGAACTATCCAGCCTGCAGCGAAGGAGTGATAACATAAATTGATGGCCAGGGACTCGAACAAGGGCCCAAAAGGCAAAAGTCATGGTGGAGGTTCTCAGGTTTGGACAACTCACCGGGACTCATCAGTGACTTAGCTGAAGCATAAAGGAACAGTGCCCAACAAGTCACTAGAAGGTAGAGTATGAGGACCAACAGATATACAATTACAAAAATCAGTCCCCAGTCTTGACTGAGTCCAGTTAGAGTGCCACTCATGGAATGGACACTGGGTCCTGATCCTAGGCCCAAGCTGAGCACTTTATAGCTGTATGTGGAGAAGGACATGCAGGGAGCTTATGTCGATGGCCAGTGGCGTCAGCTGAGGAATCAGCAGGCATCAGTTCCCCAAGGGGGATCGGATGGGTGTGCCACTGTTAACAGAGAGCCTCTGGATGAGGGGAATGGTACCTACAACATAGCAGCAGTGAGAGGAGAGGGAACTCCAGTAAGTTGTATGCCTCCCCTGAGGGCTGGGGGAAAACGAAGGCAGGCGGATATGAATGCTCCTGTCACCTAACTGTAGGGCAGCATCATCTCTGAGTGGTAGAGCTCCAGACAGGGAATGAGGATGCTTGTGAGCCCACCCAAGCCGTCCTTATTGATGCTCTTTGCTAACTTCCAGGCCAAGCAGATAGGAGATGAAAGGTGTAAGGATGGCCCTGGTATCTCAACTTGTTACAGGCAGGTAGGGAGAGCTCCAAGTGGGCACCTAGAACAACCCACCTCTTTGTTTGGAATAGTTCATCTACACTAAGGGAGCCAGACAATGTCAGCTCTTAGAAGGTGTAACCCTCACATAGCCTGGAGATAAGATTTCTCACTATGGTTTACAGATTACACCTGGGACACTTGTCTACAAATCTCCTTTTGGTGATGTCCACCTTGTTCTCCTGAGGACTAGATGTCAGGGCCAGAGACCAGTCTCACCTGCCTCCAGCCCAGTAAGCCTTTGGGACTGTGGCCCAGGAGCTGGCCTTGGGTAAGCAGCACTCACTGCCAGCACCCAGCACTGAGGGGCTTCTTCACTGATACTTTGCTACCCACTTGCCATGCCATACTCCCTAGAGAAACAGCATGTTCACATCACAGAGCTGCATCAGATGGCTGGCTCCTCCCACGCCAGAAGCAGATGCTGCCTCAGCCAAGCTTTCCCCAAAGCTTAGGAATGGGGAGGTGACACAGCCCAGGAAAATAATCCAACAGCAACAATGCTAAGCAGTCACCTCTCTACTGATTAGAAAGGGAGGAAAAAGATTGGACTGTAATAACATTTAATCCCCAGAAGCTAATCTAAATGTAACACTCAAAAGAAAACAAAAGTGGCACAAAAGAGATGCGCCCAGCCCCTGCCTTCAGGGAAACTGGCTTTATTCCCCAAGTGAGCCCATTAATAGAGCTGGGAATGAAATGCCGTTTCTCTCTTTGTAAGGGGAGGGGATTACCAAACTGTTGTCTCTAAGCTCAGTTTTAAGTCAGGGATCTCTGAACATCAAGAAAGCCTGGGGCTGAGGCAGTTCTTCCCATAAGCCTATGGCCAGTGCTACCAAACCTACCCAGTGGGTGTTGGCTGGATAAACATAGGCTCTAGGCCCTTGGAACACCCAAATTGTGAAGACTATGTCACTCCATGGACCTCGAACTTGTTCCTCTCTTCAACACAGGGGTTAATAGTGCACAAACAGGCCCTTGGTCAGGTGTCCTCTGTTCTCCAGAGCTCGATGGTGCCTACCCACCTTCCACCTGCATCAGGGCTGCACAACACCCATTTTGACTTTAACTGTGCAGCCCTGATTTCTGTCTCCCACACTGTCCTGCTTTGTTTCTTTCATGGCACTTTGTATTATTCAGTCCCAGATCTCCAAGTATTACAGTCCTACCCACCTTCTCCATATTGTTCAATATATATGTGTCTGTGTACACACTTACATACATACACACATATACATTCTTCCATACATTTTGTATCTGTCTCATTCATTGCTGACTGCCTGCTTCATTGCCTGGGAATAGGAGGCTGGGGTCTTGTTATTCTCTGTCTCTGGAACACTGCAGCCTATGGCTGCAGAATGGGTGAGTCATTCCAGCTGGCAGCACCGAGCCTTGTCTCTGCTCTTGACACTGTCACTTCGTCCTCCCCAAGGCTGCCAGTTATCTTTCTAAAGCACAAACCCAATCCTATCAATTCTCCACTTAAAAGCTTTTTTTTTTTTTTTTTTAAATGATTTGCTGCAGCCTGCAGAACAAGTTCCAAATGGCTCTGCTGGTCTTGTGTCTAGAACCAGACTCAACTCCCAGCTTTGTATGGTGAATTACCTTGGCCACCCCAGGCCAGCCATTCTGACATCTCACCAGAACCTTCCTGTAGGTTCCTCTCACCCTGGCCCTAGATCACAACTGCCTGCTCTATGTCTCTGGGCTGCCTGATGAACTCAGTGTACTCAGATGTTTCAGGGCTTGATTCATGTCACTGCCCAACAGTTCAGGCCGAGATTGGTGTGTTATGGTGTCTGTTCCAGGAAAGCTTCACCATAGTCCACGGCTCCCGTCCCTCCTAAGAGGGTTAGTCCCAGGTAGGTCCCATGCAGCACTTCCTGGGAGATATTATGTTGATGGTTCACCAGAGGAGGAGAGACAGATGACAACACAAGCTACACTGCTGGTAGAAGACGAAAGCTGGACATTACAAAGGCTCACTGCAAATCAAGAAGTTCTTTCCTAGACCTCGCTTGGGTTTTCATAAGTGCAGTTCAGCTATGGCCTCGCTATTTCTCAGATAAGGTTTGCTTCCTTGAGGAGTGCCAGTGGGCCTGCTGCCAGCTTCTTCTCAGGCCACAGACTATACCTGACTTTCCTGTTAGGCACAAAGTCCTTCCCTGTGGTACCTCTCAGCATCTTCACCCAGTGCCTGCAGGATCCAGGTCCTAACCATGAGCTCAGCTCTTGGCTGGGATTTAGTTAGGATTTGGTTAGGACTCATCACTTAGGCTGAGAGGACAGAGCAGGGAACACAAAACTGCTGGCAAGTCCTACATTTCCTTTGCTCCATTCGTCCCATTTGTCTCTGGCCCTGAATTCTTAGGAGCTGGCTTTGGGTCCTGAGGTCCTCAGAGCATTGGGAAGTTTCTTTGCACCCCACACCTGCCTGAATTCCAATCAGCTGTCTCTGTGTCTCAGTGGTTATCTTTTTTCTGTTAAAAACTACAGACAGGGTCTAGGTCAAATGGAGAGCAGGACTAGCCTCTGTCACAGCCGTTGCTGCTCAGCAAGAGGACAGAAGCCTTAATCTCTACTCCCCTACCCCACAATTCCCTTTAGTAATCTTAATTTTCATTATGCAAGCTCCCTGCAAGTACACATTGTTTAAAAGTGAACAATGCTACAGTCTAATTTGGCCCTGTCAAAAAACTCTCAGCTCCTCTGAAGTCAGTACTGCTTTCCCTCCCTCTCTATTTCATTGACCCACACCCATAAGAGGAGAGAATCAGGTGCCATGTGGTGGTTGGGCATATAAATACAGTATCTAGTGTATCTCTTCTGCACCTGCCTGCCCCACTGAGGCTCACTCTCTGTGGCATCTGCTATGCCAGAATCAATAGTTGTGGACCCTTCTATCAGCTGCTGTGACTGCTCTGGCATTTTAGACCTGTAACTACTGCAGTGCTTCATCTACACCTGCCTGTGCCCAGAGTACCTCTAGGGCAGGGCTCTTCAAGGATACCTGTCAGGTATCAGCCTCCCTTCCCGGCCCTTATGGCTCAAGATTCAGTTGTGACCACACTCTTTGTATCAAAGACAGACGTGTGCTTGCTAATATGTAAGCTAATATGTAATATGTTATGAACACTGGCTGTTCTTCCACAGGACCTTAGTTCAATTCTCAGCACCCACACGTAGCTCACAACTGTCTGTACCTCCATCTCTAGGGGACACACATACAGAAAAAAAAAATACACAAATTCACATAAAAATAAGTAAATTTAAAAACAACAAACTTGTAAGGCTACAGGTGACTGGCAAGAGGACAGAAAGACTATTTTAGCTAATATGTAAGATAGCACTAAGTGCATACCGTGTGTCACGTACTTTGCTAGAGGCTTAACAAGCACATCCCAATGCTGTCTAAACAACCTGCACAAGTATGGCTCATAGCTCTGCTATCTGATGCAGGTCATACTTTAAGCAGCACAGCTGTGATCTATATAAGCACCTGACTGACCTCAACATCCTTCCCTGGGGGAGACCCTGCTTCCAGTTGCAGATTCTTCCACAGAGCATCATGTTTTCACTCCCACCCTACCTGCGTTCCTGGCACACTTCTACCATGCCATCTTGTGAACTCTGGATGGCAGGACAGCAAACAGAAAAGGGCTTAAGCAAGCATGGTCTAGCTAGAAAGGGGAGGATATGCTACACAGAGGGCAGGAGATATGAGGACACATAACCCAAAAGTGTCTGTTCTAAAAGCGGGAGCCAAACATGGTCTCACACTTGGAATTCCATCAGCAGAATCTATCTGACCCAGGGGTGGCAAACGGGTTTGGCGCAAATGCTTATCCAACTGCTGCTATTAGGGACAGGAGGGTAATGCTGAAAGTAGCCTGGGGACCACATCCAGGTTCAGTGAGAGGTACTTGTAGTATGTACCCCATTGCTGACTGGATCAAGTGAGCATCCACACACACCATGCTTTAGAGAATAATTCCTTTTTGTGGCTCTTCCTTTCCCCAAGAGGCATCACTGTACAGTGGCACAGGAGTAATGTCCTGCCAAGAGCCCTGCAGCTTAGAAAAGCTCAAGCACAAACCCATGTATATCTTCCCTTCTTCTCTTCTCTCTCCTCTTTTTCTCTTCTTTCTCTTCTCCCTTCCTTCCTCCCTCCCCTCCCCTATCGAAGAGAACACTGAGGCATCAAGCCAGTCTGTGTATTAGTGAGCAATTTGTCCCTACCTTGTAGGGAAAGTCAAGCAGATAATCATGAAGAATTGCCTCAATGGTCATCCTATGGTTTCTCCCAGTGGTGCTCCTGGGAGGAATGTGGATCACCAAAGTGAGTCTCTGTAAGAATCTGCACAGGAAAACTCCAGGCTTGTCTCAGTTTCCGTATTAGGACACTGTATTTGAGAGTCCAACTAACCTGCCATGACTGTCTTGTCTGTCCGCATGGCTTCTGCCTTATGATGGAAGAAGATGGCAGACAGGATATCACAAAGCACCTATGTCATGGTGTCCACCCATTGGATATATTGATCCACCTGATGGGTCCTTGGTTTGTTAATGTCTTGGAGGAGCTTTTAGCTAAGGTTACTAAATAGGGAATTGAACCATTGGCACCCACTGAGTTCAGATAGAGCTGAATGCTACCTGGATTATGGATGCTGAATGAATGCTATATTATTTTGTGTTCAGATCAATGTACACCATCTTAATAAATTAGCTGTCATCAGCTCACTAAGCAGATACAAACTGAGGGACTCAAGTGGGTCACCCTCTGCAGTCTGTAGAACAACTCTTATCTTGCAGGGAGGGTGGCAGCTCAAAGCAGTAAGTTTAATCAAAAAGCCTTGGATCAAAGTCCTGAGAGCACAATGATTCAGTTGCAGGAAACAGTTAATAACTCTTCCTTCTGGCTTGATTGTTCTAGGCTCTCTAAAGCTGGTTCTTTGTGGTTCAGGAAGACAGTACAAGTTTCCTGATGATGAGAAGCCAAGCAGGCTGTGAATGAATCCCACGGGAAGAGGACTGAAGGTTGTCATAAAAAATAGATGTGACACAATAAATGCAGGATGTTCCCTGGGGTCTTAATCTCTTCCTTTAAAAGAACCAGAACAATCATGCCCACAGTGCTTGGGTGAGCTGGAACGACATATACACTTTGGATGTTCAAATCTACACCAACAACTCAATTCTTCCAAAACAAGAGTCCCCAAACTGTGAGTGTCAGTCTCTTGACTAGGGTCTCCCACTGTCCCAGAGGTCGGCACTATCAGGACCTTGACTCAGGCTTCTGGGGATAATGGGAAATTTCTATTACCATCCCCCTGTGCTGCTGGCGCAGCTCTGCCAAGTTTGCTTTAAGACTTCCTGTTTTTTGTACTTGCAAGGCCTTTCTCTGCTGGCTGAGTCTAGTCACTCCTCAGAGGCAACAGCTCTGCCTCAGTGGCAGTGGGGCAGCAGAAGAAGCCCTTTAACAGCTCTGCCTCAGTGGCAGTAGGGCAGCAGAGGAAGCCCTGTATTCCCTTGTCATAAAAGCCAGTCCTTGCAGCTGTCTAAGTACCAAGAAAACCAAGATGAACAGATCAGGAGCTGAGATGGGAGCCATGCAGAGGTGGATGTGCATTCCAGGGCCAGCATTTCTATCAGCTCATGGCTTTAGTGAAGGTCTGGAGGTCAGCAGGGTGGATCTCATGGGGATGCAGAGAAACAGTATTCCTTGGGAGGCTGCCACATAGTTAACCCAAGGACCAGGAGGCTAGGTGGGGACCTAGAAACTCAGGTTTTTTTTTTTTCTTCTTCTAAAACACATATTCCTGAGCCACTTAAAGTAAGAGGTTAAGAAGATCATGGAAAGGCCTCAGAAAGGCTAAGGGTGTTTCCAGAAGGTTCCCACGATGGAGGAAACTGAAATCCTGTTTCAGAGTCTTAAGAAGGAAACATTCTGGAGAGTTACACCCTGGGATAGGGTGACTCAGCTTACTGTCAGAAAGCCTATTCGGACTTGATCCAGCTGGGTCCTTGAGAATAAGAAGATCTGCTTCATCATCCTAGCGGCCACGAGGACATCTCTGAAAAGAAAACATCACTGCAGTTGCCACAGTGTCTGGCATGCATCTGAGACCACCAGGAACCGAAAGAAAGTGTCTACAATGGACAAGGGTGGCAGGGGTGAGTGATCCAGACCACTGAAGGAGAAATTGAATGGTTTCTCCTCAATGCAAGTAAGGAGGGTATCAATAATTGAGAAATTGTGGAAACCGAGATTCACAGCCAAGTAAGCAGGCCAACTTGCCCCTTACTGAGAGAGGACCAGTGAGCCAAAGTTCAATTGGAATGTCAGGCTACAGCAATGAGATTTTACAAGAGGGTGAATGCAGAAAAAAGAGGAAGAGACACATGCAGTCTGGAAGCCGAGAAGGGGAAGATAAGATAGCAGAGATGGATATTTGCCTAGAGAATGCCTGCAAATTCCTAAGACTGATTAAGGGTTTTAAAATCTAAGGTGAATCCCTGAAAAAGGAAAAGGAAGAAAATCTATGCTTAAATATGCCGCATTAAATGTGCTAGAAGTCAACCGCAAAGAGAAATCTTAAAAACATCCCAGTGTAATGGTGGCAGCATCAATATTAAGAGAAAAATACATCAACGTAGAAATCTCTTCCGAGATGAAAATAACTGTTGATTCCTTCCCAATAACAATGAAGTACAGACATTCCAGACACTACATATAAAAGCTTTTTTTTTTTTTTTTAATTAGGAAAGTTATACTAAGAAAAATACTACAGGAAAAATTTGAGAATATTTTTGGGGGTGTGTCTCATTATGCAGCCCAGACTGTCCTCAAATTCATGCCCCACCCACCTGCTTAAGCTTTCCATTAGGCCTGTAACCATTAGTTCTTTATTGGAAGGGAAGTGATCAAAAAGGAACAATAAATGTATAAGACTAGTGAGTAGCAATAGCAGTGACCAAACAAGTTTACACAGTAGATGAGAGTGGGACAGTCCACTGCAGAATTCCCTTTGAACTGCACACAAAGGCTATTCCTCTCCTTTCTCTGACTAGCTATCGGCTGTTACATTCCTTTCTTACCATTCCACATTCCCTCCACCCTCAGGTCTTGGTTTTTACCTGGAAGGTTGATTTACGCCTCATTCCTGAAGGGTCTGGACAATTTATCATCCTTTGTGGATTGGTTTGTTGTTTTCCTACTAACCTTAATCATAAGGTACAGAAACACCAAGAGGTACTGTAAAGGCTTTCCTGTTCTCCAGGCACATTTCCCATACCTCCATTGAGGAGACAGTTCAATTTCTTCTTTAGTGGTGTGGATCACTCATCCCTGCTAACAGTAAAGTTATGAAGGAAAGCAGGAACCCAAAGTGTCCAGGGAAATCTTAGCTTCCAATTCAATGGGATGACTTTACCTTCTGCCAGAAACACTCCCTGCTCTGGAATCAAGAATTCTTCCTCAGAACAACACAAGATTGCAGGAACAAAAGACAGAGAGATGAATGCTAGTGCTCAATTTGTTCCTCCACCCCCCACCTTTTTTTCTCCAGTTCAGGATCCTATCCACGTTAAGGGTGCTGCCCACATTCAGGGCAAGTCTTCCTCTTCAAACTCACTCAAAGGCACACACAAAGGTGTCTCCTAGGTGACTCCAAATCCAGTTAAGCTGACAGTGAAGGGTAACCATGGAAGGCTACCAAAACAGACCACATACTGGATTATAAAACAAGCTTCCAAACAATTTCAGTTTCCTGTTAGCAAGTCACTAATTAGCAAATTAAACTAGAGAGCAATCATACCAAAAGTAGAAAATCCTCCAATGTTTGGAAAATCATCAATACATTTCTTTAAGAGAAGAAATCAGAATTAAAAATAGAAAAAAATTTGAATTGAATTGTAATAAAAATACATCAACGCAGAACTTAAAATGTTGAAGCAAAGCTATATGCTCAGGAGAGAATTTACAGGCATGACTGCAGATCAAAGAAAGGAAATAAAGCTGGGTGTGGCAAACCTAGCCACTGTGAGCTGTGCTGAAGAAATGTGCTCTTAGCAACATCATGTGAACAGTAGTAGGGCAGCTTATTATTTATCACTTAAATCAGCTGAATCACACGATGCAAACCTAGATGGCATGTGTCAATCACTTGGTGTGGCCTCTTGATACAATTGAGACACAGTACCCATAAGATGGCAAAAGCTATTGTCCATGTCACACAATAGACTACCTATCGATTTTTCCTTGGTAAAACGGAATGAGCACACACTAAGATAACAACCAACAGAAATCTGGTATCCAGAGCACTAAACCAGCACCACCACCACTTATGTTCACCAAGCACAGTATGCTCTGCACAACTGCCTGTGCTGCTGCCTCGCATGACTGGCTGCTGGAGGTCTGTGTGAACAGATGTGTGATGCTGTGGAAGTGTTTGGCTCCACTGCGCTCTTCTGGGCCATTGCCCATGTGGTCCACCATTGGTTGAGGTGTTGCTAAACAGCACATGGATGCACTTTGCATTCTTACAATAAAACTAAAACAGCCCATGTGATGTCAACCCAGACCCTGCTTACTTCTAGGAACTTCATCTATGTCTCTCTTTCTGCTCATTACTCTGGCCATACTGGTCAACTTTCAGTTCCTTAAGAGAACTACATAACTTCTTGTCCGGGGCTTTTGTACATCCTGAAACTAGCTTCCCCTCCCTTCCTCTGGCTGCTCCTCATCTCATAGGAGTCAGTGCAAATGTCATTTCCTCTGCAAAGTCCAGCCTAAGTCAGGTTCTTTGGCTGGGCACTTCTAACTCATGCTCCATCTTCCATCTAGTACTATTAGAACACAGAGAACATTTGTTTGGGTAATTGCTTTCTCTGCAATTCGGTTGAAGGTACTGTTTTTCCTAACTCAAATGTCAGTAGGCTCTCCCTGGCAGAGACGCAAGCTGCCCATTCCTAGCTAGAACCACCACAGTTCTAGCATGCTATCTGGAATAGGAGCCACATGTGGTGAATGAACGGATGAAAATATGGACAGAGTTTACCATCTAAGCAATCATTTGGTTTACTCAGAGCTGTTAGCGATGCTCCACTGTCTTGGAAGGAAACTCCCACCACTTCTGCCACCAGCAGCTGGCATTCATTCCTGTGACATTTACAATGCAATTTGCAATCATTTGCTAATCCGAAAAATCTCACAAACATTTTTTTCCTTTGATATTTAAGGAAAATACTTTCTAACTTTGCACTGTTTACTACATGAGAGAAAAGACAGTATTCTGGAAACTCTATCAAATCTTTCTCCACCAAGCAAATGCTGTAAATTGAGTCAATGGCTGCCATTATTAACATCTCTCAGTACGCTGAAGCTGAGACTCACAGATGGTTCACAAACAATATCTACTTGAACAGAGTCCCAAGGGTGGGTGGCTCTTGCGTAGTGAGGTCCATAGCCCCTGTTTCATGGACAGTGCCTTCTCACTGTGTCTTCTCAGGATGGGAGGGACAAGGCAGCTCCCTGGCATCCCTTTCATATGATCCCTCTGCCAAGGATTTAACACTAACAATCAGATAACCTCTCAGAGATCCAGCTGGGTTTCTGAAGAATGCTGACTCAGCGTGTAGCCAAAAGTCATGCTGCTACCACCATGAGCAGCTGACAACACCACATGCCTCCCTTCTATATGGAAACTTGCTGAGCTATCATAAAGAGTATTACAAAGTGAGTCCTATTTGGAGGTGAGGAAATAGAGACTTCACTGACTGGAACAACTTGCCAGTAAGTACAGGGCTGAGGTTCTGAGCCAGTCTGCCAAGGCCTGGTAGCCTGCTGCCCCAACCACCTACCCGAGGTTCAGAAATGTCTTAGAAAGACAGCAGAGGGGATACAGAGATGTTTGGCAGTTATGAACATGTCATGCTCTTAAGGAGAACCTGAGTTTGGTTCCTGGTATCCATGTAAGGTGACTAACAGTTGTCTGTCACAAACACACACATACATACATACTTAAATATAATAAAATAGATGTAAAAAAAAAAAAAGACAGCAGAGACACAGATGTAAGGGAAGAACAGGGCTCTAAAGCAGTCTGAGTTAAGCTTTAACCCCAGCCCCACCACACATCCACCGTGTAGGTCGGATCAACTGAACAGAGGGAAAAGGAAAAGTCTGCTTGGCTTGTGGATTCAGAAGCTTTAGTACATGGTCACTTGATAATGATGCTTTGGGCCTGTGACAACACAGCACTTGATGCAGGGAACTTGTGGTAGAGGAGGCCTGCTCACCTCATAGAGGTTGGGAAGCAAGGAGTGAGATGAGGGCCAATATCCCCTTCAAGGTTATGCCTGTAATTGTCTAATTGCCCTTTTTTCTAGGTTGTATCTTCTAAAGGGTTCTACCATCTCACAACAACACTATGTCTGGGGATCACATCTTTAATTGGGTGGGTGGGGCATGTACCATACAAACTATACCACCAGCTATGATCTCAGGCAAAGTAAGAATCCTTGCCACTTTTTTCAGCTCCTTCCCTGAGTGTACACTGACAGGAGCAATAGCACACTAGAGAACCAAACTGAAGGTGGGCAAAGTACTGCTGTTCAATATAGGTTCAGCACGCAGCAGTGGTCATCCAGGAGTGCTACAAACCACTGTCTTTTACCATGTCTTTAAGAGTGAAGCAGCGTCACTCTCCTGCAGGTGGAAAATACCCTCATACGGTCAGGGGCTGCTGCGCTGCTGCAGCGACTGTCACTTGGCTCTCTGTCCTCCTCCCTGGTCTGACATGAAGCTGTCATAATCTGGGGTAAAGCTACTGTGCGTGCAGGCAGAGTCTTTCTGAAATAGGTCCTGCTGTTCCTCCATGAAGGCAAGGACACCTACAGGCAGATGACACACACCTAAATGTCCTCTGTCATTCAGGAGACATAATGCTAGCACCTGTGGAGGTGGTGGGGAAGAGGCTGTGTACCCAAACCTTTTGTCAGCTCCTTCTGCCTGATGGGAAAGCTCCATCCTCTTACGTTTCCATATTCTCGTTGTCACTCTAGGCCTTAAAGTTTCAAGACTGTTGTTTTCTGTTCCTTCCTTGGTGCTACTTGCCAGCATTCCCTTAGCTACAAGTGTTTCACATGTAGGACAAAAGCCCAACACTGTTCCTTATGCCATTCCACCGTACCCTCGGGTCTGTTCTAACTGTACATCAGTTCCACCCTGTTCTCCTGGCTCTTCACACGGTTCACAGTTATCCACAGCATTTTCACATGTACTTTGTCACCTCATAGCTATGCAACCACCTCGCCCCCGACACCTTCTTCTCATGCTGCCAGATCCAACCATTTTGTACCACTATGGGCTTTTTTGGTGACTCATCCGACTTGCTGGGAGAGAGACTGCCAAGGGAGCAGAAGGGGTTGGTGGGAGTTCACTGGAGAATTCCACTCTCCTGGCACAGACAGCATCTTCACACTTAAGTGAGGCTTCCCTTTCTGAGGGACTGGCACCCCAAATGATTCATGAGCAAGCCCATACCTCCCTGCTTCGGACATCCTGGTTCAGTGTTCATGGTCAGCATAGGAGCATGGCAGATGGGGCAACGTACTGGCCCATGAGCCTTTGGCCTCTCTGAGCCTTTTTCATTTGAGAGCACAGCATGGACTATCCTGAGCATGAGTGGCCTAGGACAGCATTGTGTGCTCAGCAGGAGCAGAAGGCTCCCACAGGGGACACACTATGACTCCCACCCCCACTTACCACCCCTCACAAAGAAGAGGGCCAGGGCTTATCCTCCAGAACCCTTGGAGCCTGTTCATTGCCCCTCATCTAGCTAGATAACAAAGCAGCTGCTGCCCCACAGAAAGGCAGTGGCTGAAGCCCACTGCAACATGCCAGGGAGCTGAAAAGAGCTGTGTGCTAATCTGGGCAATTACTGATGGCCAATGGCTACCTTCAGCCCAACTGAGAGGGCTGATGAACAGATGGCTGTCTTGTTATTAGAGAAATTTGCCATCAGGCAGGTGACAGCAGGTTTCAAGCCACACAAAGGGGTTTCCACAAATGCAGGCAAGTTTACCAAGAACAATAAGCAGATTCTTACTTTATTGTGCTCTCTGCTTTTGAAGCCGCCTCATGGAATTGCTGGCAAGACAGTTTATACAGCTCGGCATTCTACAAAAAGAAAACACAGAACTGGTTACCAAAGATTGCCATCACCTTCTGGAAGCTTGTGGGGCATAATCACACCAGAACTGGACAGATGCTAATATCTTAACTGGTATCAGCATAGCTTAGGTCCTAGCTCCCATGGCATGCTGACCACTGTGATGGAATCCAAGAAAAGTGACTGCTGAAGGCAAACCATAATATCATTTAGTTCAGGAGGTGGCAAGCTGCAGGCAACAGGCCAAATCTGCTGGTCACCTTGTTTATAAATGACGTTTCACTGGCACATGGCCATACACACCCATGTCTTTGGTTGCTAGTATGCTACAAAATCAGTGGAATGGCTGTGGTGGAGCCAGCATGGTCTACAAAGCCTGAAGCATTTACTGTAAAGAAAGATGTGCTGAAACTTGATCTACTCCAATCCCCACTGGACAAGTAGACCACACTGCCTAAAGAGGTCGAGTTGCTTAGCAAGGAGCAGTGCCAGGGCTATCCAGTGTCTTGACTCCTAAACTGGGGTATGCTCTGTTGCTTCTCATGATGTACTCTGGGAGGTTCTAAAGGCAGTTACCTTGTCCTTCCTGAAGTTATCCAGGCTGCCAGGAAAAACCGAGGAGCAGGAACAAGCTAGCTGTGTTTGATCCTGGTGCCACATTGTGCTTATCAGTAAGTTGCTTAACTTGTGAGTCACTTCTGGCCACACAGGCCTAGCCTAGCACTTTCCTTTTTCTCTAAAGCTCCAATATCTTCACTTGCTCCCACAGAAGACTGATACTGACATCCTTCCAGCCTCAGGACATCGCACTCCAGGTGTGATTTCTCAGACCCATACATGATTGGTCAGACATAAAGGGGGCAGAGGAAGACCAAACCTGGAGGCTGAGTCAGGTAGGTCAAGTGGGTCAAGAAGTGTAGGGTAAATAAGTCAGCTGTCTTGAGCGGGTTATGAAGCCTTTGTGCAGTGTGTATAGCTGACTATATTCACTCCTGAAAAGGAGCTCTCCCTGTTTCACGGATGTGCAGACAGCTTCAGGGTCATCAGTCAGTCCTTGCAACAAGCTGCGGTGACAGTGAAAGGACTGTCAAGTCTCAGGGCTGTGCTTCCTTGCATGTCTGTTAGGCTCAGCCTGGCTCCTTCTACCTGCTGAAGAAAAGCAGCAAGCCAGTCTCTGGGTGGACAGGGAAAGAGAGGTCCAAATCAGGGTTGCCAGGACAGTATGTCATGTGGTATGAAGCCCAGCTAGGTCTATAGGGAAAGGAACCAAAGCAGAGGATTTCCTCTAGAGGACCAGAGGTATGAATGTAAGTGTAGGTTAGAACCAAGCTCCACCTTTACCTACTCACAGAGATTCCTTCCCACTGTCTCAGGAAGGGTTGACTGGGAGGTTAGCATGGAAAGGAAACTTGCAGGATTGCTTAGGAACACAAAGTCACTGTCAGGGAGGACCAGAGCCTACTGGGGGAAGTTTCACCTATCTATTTCCCCCAGGTTCCTCTCTCCACAGCAAGGGATCCTTCTCTAAGGCATGCCAACAACTCCAGCACACAAGAGGCAGGAAAAAAAACACAACTCTTCCTCATGGAAGACTAATACTGCACTCAGGGAGGCTTTCTGCTTCTCTTCTAGGTCCTTGGACTCACATCAAGAGAGTCAGTTTAGCTTCGGAATGGTGTGGCATTCCCTGAGATGGTTGTCCTGGCTGAGGATAAGGGCAGAGGCAACACAATCAGCACCTCCCTAACCCTCCAGCTGATGTTCTTTTATGACCTCCTTGGGATCACTGGGACTCTGATGGAGCCTCCTGAGGATGTGGCCTGGCCCATGGGCCCACAGTGTGACAGCACATTGGTGTGTGCTGGCTGCAGTCTGTAGGTAAACCACGTACTTCCTCCAAGCTTTGTTTTTTTAACTTCAGAGTGACAGAAAACCAGGCACACACATCTTCCTCAAACCATATAGCACTGTGTAGTTTCTGAAGCCAAAAAGAACCTCTGGTTCCTACTTGGAACCTGGTCTTTCTTCCTCATAAGAAATCTACCTGGCTTAGCTATCTCCAAGTTTCTTTTTTCCTATATATGTTCATAGGGTCAGATCACAGGTTTCCAGGCCCAGTTACCTGCTGCGCCTCTCTCAAAGACAGGACCCAGGCTGAAATGGGGCCCGTGTATTGTGGGCAGGCAGAAGAAGCCTAGAGCCTCTGTATGGTAGCAACATGCATCCGTTCCAGGGACATGGAGCCAATCATGTGGTCAGTACAGTTTGTCATAGGAAGTCCACAGGCCAAGAAGTGGTTATGGCCACCCCACTGTAGCTTCCTTAATTTTCCTCATGATGACTCAGTGAAAATCCCCTGCTGGTCCCATCCTGCCTTTGCAGATGTATGGCATTGGGCTTTGCAATAACCACTGGCCCAGAAGCACAGGAAGGTCTCCAGGCCATAGCAGAGATGTATCACATCACTACATTTGTTCATGAGTCCCTGGTTCTTCAGCCTTCCTCACTGAGGACAAGGACCCTGAAGACTACAACTTGTCATAATTGTGGGCTTCTTGAGAACTGCTAGGTATAGGGGTGGGGTCCAAGGCAAGTGGAGCCTGCTGGCCATGTGGGCTGCTCAGACAACACAATGTCACAATTACAAATGGGCATGATGCCAGTAGTTAGATGCTCTGAGAGCAGCATGCAAACTTGATCAGACTGTCTTCTTAGGAGTGATACCTGAACTGAACCAAACCAAGGCATCTCTCTTGCTCCTTCTCTCACCACTTCTGGTGGTTCTGACAATGAAGCCATGGCCTACTTCATGGTAGATTAGCACCGCAACTTTAAGGCACAATTTTTGTCACACCAATATTTTTCAAAAATGAAAGCAGCAGGGGCCAGAGTGAATGGTGAGCTTGCTGAGGCCCCATTCCATCTTCTTTACACCTCTGTGTGAGGTCATGGTACACTTGTGAAAATCCTGTTGGCAAACAGTTTGTGGGCAGGTGCTTTAATCAGAGAGGATTCTGTGAGGTACATTGTGGGTGAGCACTCTGTGAAGGAGCATATTGAGCGATCACACTCTGTGAAGGGGTACTTTGTGAGTGAGCACAGTGTGGGTGAGGGCTCTAGTAAGCACTCAGTACCTCAGGTCAAGCAGCTCCCACCATGTCCTGTAGGCCCAATACATTCTCCTATAATTGTAAACAGTGCTAAGGAGAACAAGCGCCTACCTGCAGCTCTACAGAGAACCTTCTAGAAGTCAGGATCTTGAGTCAAAGAACATATTCATTTCTAACAAACTATAAAGGGTGAGCAGATATGAGCCAAACAAGGAGGAAGCCTCACGAAGAGATAAAACAATACTGGAGTGTCCAAAGGGCAATGTGGGTCCATGAGTGAAGCAGGGACTGTCAAAGAGTGGGATGCAGAGCAGGGCAGGGCCAAGTAGACCTCAACTTCAGGCTCAGAGCCTGGCTTCCAGTGAGGGCTGAATAAACGCCTGGCTGTGCTTGCTTGCTTGGTGCTTTTGAAACCAGGTTTTACTCTGTAGCCCAGTCTAACCTGGAACTCATTATGTAGACAAGGCTGGATCTAAAGCCACACTACTCTTCCTATCTCAACTTCCTGGGACTGAAATTACAGGCCTGAGCCACTAAGTCTGGCCAGGCCCTTGCTTTTTAAGTGAGGATAGCAGAGTAGTCCTATTTTTAGAAGGACAGTGGCAAATGTGGACGATGGAGTCCTGTCTTCCCAGAAAGGCCATTAGCACTGAAAGGTCCTAGACCACTGAGGTCTAGGGCCTGGGTGCTGCAGTTACCATAGAAGTTCATGGGCTTTCTGGATATTCTCTGATGGGCCTGCACTGTCTGCACATCATGAGCTGTTAGTTTTGGAGACTTGTTTTCTCATAGATTCCTCAGGTTCCCACTTCTGGAATGCCTTCCTCACTCTACACAGCTGCCCCTCCTCCTCTGCCTGCAGCTGCTTCTTGAGCACATCTGAAGGCAGAAGACCTGATCTTCATTAATTAAATCTGCCATTAAAAATTAAATAAAGTTGAGTAAGAAGGTGTGAGTATTATCTCTGTGGGTTTCAAAAGTCACAGTGTTTCTTCAATTACTTCCCAAGCAGTTTTCATATTTCATACTGTCTGATTTCTCCAAGGGCCTGGATTTGCAAGATCAAAAGAGAGTGTGAGGGTGAGAAAAGCAAGGTGGGAAGGCGGGAAGGGGAGGATGGCAGAAAAACATGTCATGGGCAGGAGAGATCGTCCCCAGGAAGAGCCAGGAGAAGCAGAATGGGAGGATGCAGGGGCACAGAGGTCAGTGGCAAGTCCACCAAGTACAGGTCAAGGTGAGGCCCATGTGTCCATGTATATGACAATAAATATAAAAACATGCATAGAAAGGAGAAACTTCTAGGTCAGAGCCCCCAGCACAGACACCTAGGCCAAAGGCATTCAGGAATGACCTACTAAGGGAAAGGAAGCAGGGCTGCGTGTCATGAGAGCCATCTTGAGAAGGGTCACAGCAGTAGAGAGAACTGAGGCTCCCCAAGCTCCCCAAGCTGACCAAGCACTATGGAGATACAGTACAAAGCCATGAATGAAACTGTGCTCAGGTTAGGACCCTTCCTCTTAGTGTGTGCGATGGGCAGGACTTCCATGTTATCTCCTTTGCTTCTTCTCTTCACAGTGAGAATGATGATGGAGCAGTCAGCACAGGCTTGGTGGGGATTTCAGGGGGTGGGGTGGGGTCAATGCATTAAAGAATTATACAATGCCTGGCATACAGTGGATACTCAATAAATGTTTTAAGAACTTAACAAACATCCATCACTTTATGCATATGAACCAATAAGGCCAGCAGAGTATCTGGGAGAGTTCTGAGAGCTGAGGAGTGAAAGAAGGCTCTTTGGGGGGGGGGGGGGGAGGGAGGGGGGCGTGACCTTTGCCACCATAGGGCTTTTAGTATCTTTTACTCACGATCTATCCCCAGAGCCTGTGAGAGGGCCTGGCACAAGAACTGCTGAATAAACTCAAACTAAGATCAGTACCACATGAGTGATGCACAGGCTAGTTAGGACGACAGTTGCTGGCTGAAGCTGGCTAAGCAATCTCCTAAGCTCTAGATCTGCACTGGGCCTGCACTCACTAGATCTAGCAGGCTTCTGAAGACCAAGTTGGGGTAGCACATGGTATGACCAGGGCACAGGAGACTAATGGCATGGTTTGTGTGGGCCAGGCAGATTGAAGCTCAGAGACTTGGATTCCTTCCCAAATGGTGGGTGTATTTTAGCACATGTTGTGGGAGGACTTATGAGGCAACATTTACATGTGTGCTGGCCCTAGCAGCAACGAACACAGAATCTATATCCAATGGGGGTAAGAAGGCTCAGTAGGCTTCCCTGACCAGACACTATAGTAGTGACCACCCATCAGGCCAATTCTTGGAAAGCTGAAAGCAGTTATAATGAGGCAAGAACTTGGCAAATAAAGACACCGAGGAGGCCCAGAAAGGCAAAGGAAATGCCAGGGTGAAAGGACATCAAGCTAAAGACCAGGGGAAGACAGCCACAGGTTTCTTCAATAGTCCCATACTTCCCTACTGTGCCCAGCTGTGACCCAGGAAGAAAAGTAACAAGTGATGGGTGTGCTGAAGCAACACAGATCTGAAGCAGTTACAACCAGGAAAATTGGTTCAAGGCTCCAGGTGGGACAGAGTGAGGGGTGTTGCTAGCACTATCAGTATAGGCTGGAAGGGGCCCAGAGCTGGAGGCCAGAGGGAATACCAGAACACTGAGAGGAACAGATTGAATACAGGTTGGTCCCAGGCCAAAGTGCTGCCAGAGTAGCCAACAGTGGCCATCTGGGGACTATGGAATCTGCAACCTACCAGCCTAATTATCATCAGCTTTCAGAGCTGGAAGAAATGCTAATTATAAGAGAAGTAAAGGTGATTAACATGTTCAGGGTTTGGAGTCTCTAATCTGAAAAGAGTAAACCAGACTTAAAAAAAAAAAGGTTTAAATCATTAGCATAAGATATCAAGGGTGTGAGTGTTGGACACAGAGACACTATACTGCCCAGAAGTGCTGAAATTCAATTCTGTTAAGTGGTTGCACAGCTGGTCCTAGCCAGCAATACACACCCTGCACCATCCTATAGAGAGGAACCCTGCCATCCTGGCTTGCCTCATTCTACCTTAGAGCCTGCTTCCAGCTCTGAGCACAGGCCATTCTGAGACCGTTGCCCCCACGTCAAAGCCCACAAGGTTCTACCTTTCACCCCACACTCCCTATTTCTTGCCTTCAAAACCTGTCTTTGTTGACCTAGCCCTCCCCAGGCTGGGCTCGATCCTACCTTCAACACAGTTCATATTCTTGAGGCTCCGGGTCTAGTGAATGCACTGAGGACACAGCCATGAATGGATCCGGACATGGCTAGTTTATTGCCCAACACCACAGTTCCACCACTTGCTTCTTTTGTACACTCAATAAGCATTTATTGAGTGCTTGCTATTTGCCAAGGCTTGCTCTACAAGCAGTGAACACAGAAGACAGCAAGGGGATGAAGTCCTTGCTCCACAGAGCTAACAGGCTGAATATAGAAGAAGTAAACGGATAATTTCACTCAGTGGCAATGCCACTTAAAAGATCACACGGAGCCTAAGGGGCTGTGGTTTTCAGTAGTCATGAGGGAAGGCCTCGCCCTCTGCCTGGCTATCTCAAGCAGACAGCCAACAGACGTGAAGTCAGGGTTTGTGCAGGTGCTGAGGGGATGCCTGCATTTGGTGAGTTCTTGATGGCACAATGAGCACAGACTTTCAGGATGAGAAAAATGGTTTCTTAAAGGCCACCAGGGCCAACCACATCTGTGGAGCTGTGTCTAGGGACAGTACAAAGACACTGGAGGGTGTGCAATGGAAAATGGTCCTTTTGAAAGGACCACTGGCAGCATGCAGCTGCCTAAATGGAGGGCAGTGGAGGCAGCCTGGCTACCTGGAGGCAACTGCAGTGACCTTGGTGAGATGGCCAGGTTACTTACAGATGGACAAACCATTTCTGCTGGCAGTGATGAAGAATGAGACATACACCTTTGCCTCAATCGGTGAAGGTGACACTCAGCTCAGGACAAGGCTGGCATTTTTGGCTTGCTGAACATGGAAAGCCTTTGTATCCTTATCAGAACTGTGTCTGACTGACTACACCCTGTTCCCTTTTTCTCTGTTCCTTCAAAAGTTTCCTTCTAGAGAGCTTCCTCTCTCCCACAGCCTCACTCCTGGTATTTTCATTACATTTCTGCACTAGAGAATGTCACCCTTCACCCAACTCCTGGAGATTAGCCATCAATTATCACTGGTTCCTGCCCCCAGGGTCCCATGTCAACCTGCAGCTGAATGCAGATGATGACTCTGTCTCCTGATCATCTGAACTCCTTTCCTTTCTCCCCAAGGTGCTCCTTACAAGTGGACTTTTACAGACTGCACTGCATGCAGATGCCTTGCTGTACCCTGTGGCTACATCCTCTGCCTCCAGCTCACCACCCAAGTAGTGGTAAGAGTGGTCTTTAAAGACATTCTGGGCTGGGAACTTGCAAAGATCTCCCAAGAATCCCCACTGGAGATCTGGCTTTTTCTAATGACTGTCACATTGTCCTCAGTCTCTATGCCCCCTTGCAATGCCTCACTTATTTCTTCATCTGTCAATTCTTTGCTGTCTACCTGGGAGCTACTATTCCTGCCTTGAAGCCCAGTAGCATCCCTTTCACTGAACGAACAACATTCTGTCTCTCTGTCAGCCTTCTCATGGCCTGCTAAATGCTCTATATTAAGATATACTTTTCAGTAGCATTTGTCACTGTGCACTGCAATCATCTCCTAATTATCTATCTCCCCTGGGAACTGCTTAGGCTCCAGGGTAGCTTTGTATCTTTATTGCCAATGCTTGCACAAGCCCTGGGCCTAACCAATGAATTTATTTATTTGTTTGTTTACTGAGACACGTTCTCTCCTTATAGCCTTGGCTGGCCTGGAACTATGTAGACCAGGCTGGCCCCAAACTCACAAAGATCTGTCTGCCTCAGCCTCTGGAGTGCTGGCATTAAAGGCATGTGCCACCACATCCAGCCCAACCAATGTTTACTTGAAGAATGGCTGAAGGGCATTTTTAGTTCATTCTGAACTACTCTGTGCTCACCACCTTTGGCCTTCATGATTAGACCTAGAACTCACAGGTATCCTTATACCTGTGAGTATAAGGCCCCTCAACTGGCAGGACCATTATCCTGAAACAAGTCTAACATACCCTCCCCTTCCTCTTCCAGGAAACCCAACCCTTACTTTTTCAGGTACCCCTCATTTCTAGGACATTATCTGTGCTCTTATTTCTTAATATACCTGCCTTCTAAGTACCTCCTCCATCCCCTTCCAGGTATGAGCTGCTAATTAGAGCCCCTATGAGATGGTTGTAGGTGAGACCCTTTCAGAAGTATTTGCATTTGTGAAGAGGCAGAGAGAGGGAAATACACACACCCACCACCACCAAAAACCTCCCTGCCACTCTCTGTTGCCGCTGCACTCTCCACTGTGCCTCTTTTAGGGATTTGGTGGAGCCTCCCAGCCTTTTAGCCACCTCTGAGGTTCTTTATGTTTTGGTGGATGTGTAGCTGGGCTGGGGAAGGAATTTACTTGGGTTACATGCTTTTATATGTATGTACATAGCATGTGTATATATCATGCATAGTAACAAAAATTCGAAGTTGTATTAATTGGCAATAGCTGCATATTTTCTTTAGTGATTTGCACTGAATATTAAACATCAGCCACCTGGCATTCAGGTGTGAGAGGCTTCATCCAGAAACTCCTTCTTTATGTAAGGTCAAGATTAGTATCTGGATATGAATGACCCTTTGGCGTTTTGGACTGGGAATGACAGAGGGTGTGACCTGTAGCTCCTGGGGTAGGGCAGATATCATAGAACTTTTCAGAATTGAAAAGCAAGATGACCACATGTCTGGCTCCTTCCACCAGAGCAAAGCAGAGCAGCCTCCAAAAGATAGGTAAGAGGGCACGCCCTGACACTGACCCAGCAAGAGGCAGCCTAAAAATCCCCAGAAGGCTTTGTATTTGAATACATGAAAATGGGTCTGAAAAGGTGAAATAAGGGTTTGAGTTTGCTCAAGAAAAACCTCCAAGAGGTTCCTGATAAACAGTTAAGAATGAAAAGGTCAAAGTCCCATTTAAAGCAAAGTGAGAAAACTAATTTTGAAGACTGCTGCAGTACTGAGCGGTCAGATTCACATGCCCTTACCTGGGGTTATAGACTGGGATCAGATCCCCTGAACTTCTTGAGGCCAGGAAGCAGGCGCTAGGGAGAGTGGCTAGCACAGAGCTTGTCTGTGATGAGAATGGAACAGTCCTTAACCTGAATGTACAAGAGCCACAGCAGGGTAGATAGGGAGAAGGGACTTAAGGGGGTACTTGGAGTAAGCAGGATTGACAAGGAAATCTACCGCTGTTCTCACTCCACTGGTAGGGTGTGGGGAGGCAGCAGGCAGCTGGGAGTAGTAGTGCTTTAACAAACACCAGGCAGCCAGCCATGCTTTGAGGCTGCTTGTTAGTTGTTTTTAATTTTTTACATATGCAAAACATATTTGGTTAGTGAGTATCAAAAGTATGAAAACAAAATGCATAGCCTGACAGAAAGGAAAAGTCAAACCAAGAGCTGTCTTAATTCTAGCGTTGCTACTAATGGATGGTGTGACCCTCAATGATATCACAGAGGGTGTTAATGCTGTGGGCTACACTGATTCTCTGCAGAAAGAAAGAGGAACTCAAGGACAAACCCAGAGCTGTAAAGTCAGAGGCTGGAATTCCATGGTTAAGGAACAGCTGTAGGCCCTGGGGATCCAGCTTGTTCAAGCTGAGGTGCACAGGAGGGCTTTACATTCAGGCCACAGAGGCAGGAAGAAGATATTTTGGTTCTTTGTGCTGATCCTAAAGGTTCCATTTGCAAAGGAATTACAGAAGCAAGGCTGGCTGAGGTTGCACATTTAGCAGTTCTCAGGCCTTTGTGACAGGGCCTTCTGGGATACTCCTGAGAAAAGGTATTATGTCTTTTAGAAAACTTCTGTGAGAAGGATGCGCCCCAGGCAAGTAGCCCTGAGCATGTCCTCCTGACCCCTCCCTCCCTCAGTTGCTAGCTGGATGGTCTTAGGCAGTTGGTGGCCTTGCATCTCTGAAGATGGTTGCTGAGCCACTAGATCTACATGGCCCAAGAGTTCGATCAATGTCAGCTCCCCTACCCTGCCCCAGGCCTCCACACACACCCACTCTTCACAACATTGCAGATCCATGCACAGCTGAGGCCTGAGGTATGAGAAGGCAGGTCTCCCAGGGCTCTGTCTCTGGAGCACCATGTTTAAAAAATCAATTGTGGATCTACTTGGTTGCGTCTTGTTCTTTAGTTTACCTGGGTTCTTACACGCCACTGTGCTTTCATAGTTACAATTTCCTGTACCTGAAGTTCTCACAGGACTCTAAAGACATCTGTGCTGTACCCCTCAGGTCAGCCTTTATAGTGCAGGTCTATGGTCCCCAACCCTGGCTGAACCCTGGAACTACCGGAGTCATTTTCATAAGCTACACCTGAGCCCACCCTCAGGCTGGTTACTGGTAAAGGCTGGGTCCTGTGAGCACAGCATTTTTAAAATATTCTTTGTAGGGATGTTACTGTGACACGAAGGTTGAAAATTACTTAAGATCAGGGGACTCAAAGCTTGAAACATGAGCTTATATCCTATGTCTTTTTACTACTGTGCCTTCAGGCAAGATGCGTAATTGTACTCCATCTTGGTTTCCTCAACTACTCAATGGGAGTGGTAAGAACAACCTAGCAAGTTTTTTTCTCTTCCTCAAAGTAATACAAGAATCATGCAGACCACAAAGGTGGAGTACATGGTATAACTGGCAATGCAGTTGTCACCTTAGTCAATGTGAGAGTGGTTACCGATCCACCTTCACATAAGGTCACGTAGAAGACTTGGAACATAGTGACTGTGATGCCACACAGTCACGAAGTATCCAACTCTTCCTCTTTATGAAAGCTGCTTTCAAGTGATCTCCAAATTCTGTTTGCACTATTTAGAAAAAGCCTATGTCCCAGAGAAGAATATTAGTCTGATGTGGAGTCTGGAACCTGCTGTTTCCTCTTGCGTGCAGGATCTGATGTCCCTGCAGGCTCACAGGCTAAGTATGTGGTCTCTAGTTATGTTAAAAGGTTCCAAAACCTTCAGGACATAGGACCCAGCTAGAGGAAGTAGGGTACTGGGAGCAAGTCCTTGTCCTTTCCTGTCTCTCTCTTCTCTGCTTCCTTTTTGTCAAGGAGTGAAGAGCAGCCTCCACCATAAGCTGCTGCCACCATATTTGCAAGGGACGGACACACACACACACACTGCTCTGCTGAAGCACATGGTGCCAAGAAACCATGGACTGAATCCTCAAAACAGTCAGCTAAAGGAAATATTCCACCCTTATGTTTTTATGCCAGGCATTCTGGTCACAGCCACACAATATCCAATATAATGCTTCTTAAAAGACTATGAGCTCTTTCAGTGTGGGTCCACCTGAGTCAATCTATTCTCTTAAAAATACAATGCTCCCCCCCCCCAAAAAAAAATACAATGCCCTTTTCCCCTCTCTGAGTACTCTTGATTTCCTTTGGGGAATACACATGGTTCTACAGAGTCTAAGGCTGATGTGGAAGACCCACCTTGGTCACCAGGATGGTGAGGAGCCAATGATGGTCTGGTCCAGATAAACTAAACAAGATGCCTGATGGAATTCCAATATAGAGTACAACTTATGAAGTGAACTGTGTGTCCCCCACCCCAGCTCTGATTACAAATTAAGTTAGTGTATAACATTATTAGAAGACAAAGGTCACTACAAATGCAAATGAGCTAATGAGCTAAATGAGGTCATATTGGAAAATGGTGATCCAATCTAACATGACTGGCATCGTGATGAGTAGTAGAGATCTGGATGTGAGAGACACATGCACAGGGAAACTGTCACATGAAAACTAGAGCTGCACACCCACAAACCTGGAGAATACCTAGAGAATACCAGAGTGGGGGGAGAGGGAGAGGGAGAGACAGAAAGAGAAAGAGAGAGAAAGAGAGAGAGAGAGAGAGAGAGAGAGAGAGAGAGAGAGAGAGAGAGAGAGAGCAGACCCTTCCCTAGCATTTTCAGAGGCAGCATGACCTTCCACATCTTGACTTGCAGCTTCTAGACTCAGGAGTCACACATGATGCTATCAGCTTTCTGTTTGAGACACTCAAGCTTGGGGTTCCTTTGTTCTGGGAGCCCTCGCAAACACAGACACTCCCGTGCTGCCACGGGAGACACTGTTTACCACTTAGCTGATGGGGATACAGCAATACCTCCCAAGTACCAGGAACTGGCTCTTTAAGGTCACTACAGTGACCCAGGACAGAGGCCTGTGGGCTGGAGGGAGACAGACAGGGTAGACTGGCAGGGAAGAGAAGAGCTTATTGCTGCACAGCAGATGAGAAGGGACCATTTCCAAAGAGCTGAGACTTAAGTGATAAAGAAAGAAGAAGGGGAAAAGTCAAGTAATCAGGGCTTAGAGAGCCTACTCCTTCACTTGTTATCTCTATTGCCATGTGGAGCCAGGCAGCCTGGGCTTGGCAGGCCTTTTCCATCTCTTGTGACCACATGGCTATGTGGAACTGGGAAGGCCAAGCTCAGTGGGCTTGTTCCCTCACCTGATACCTGGGTATCTGTATGTAAGAAGTGTGGCTGCTTATCGTGGGATGAGGGCATGTTGCCCAGCACAGTGCCTGGCATATTCAAGTGTTCTGTGTATTTATAACCATGTCTGTTAACTAGTAACTTTCCAGTTGAGAAGAAAAGGGAACCTCAGTAGGGATAAGCAAAGAGCAGACAAAACAAGCTTTCCTAGTTTTTGCTTTTCAGGAAGCCTGGCAGGAAGGGAACTGGGCTAGAGAGATGGTGGGAGTAGTGCTGACTGTAGACTTGAGGAGCCTGGTCTGAAGCTGTCAGGACCTATCAAAGTCACATCCACAAAGCTACCCTGACAATCATTCTAGAGGGAGCGCTCCATATGCCCCCCACCCTGTAGCCCTCACTGAAACATAAGGCAGTCCCATGCTACAGACAAAGACTGATGTTACCACCTTCCTTTAGGGTCCCAATAGCACTCACAACATAGGACAGTCCTCATAAATAAAGTTCCATGCTCATGTTCCAACTGAGTCTACAATACCAGGCAATGGAGGGAAGTGGGGTATACAGGGCACCTCTAGCAGAGGCCCAATGGAATGCACTGGAAAAGGTCTGAATAGCCCGAATGGTACAAGGGTCTCATGACCTAATTCACAAGACCTCATTAAGATCTCTCACAAGCGGCCAGGGCACCATCTTTATAGATGAGAAGAGATTCAGATATACAAAGAAACCTGCACAAGATCACAGAACCTATGAGCAGCAGAGACAAGGTGGAAATTTGGGTCTGTATGACTTCCCCACGCCATGCCCCATGTCACTATCCATTATACAATAGCAAGCAAGTCCTTCAGTGAAAAGACAGAGTGAAACAGGGACAGGATGAGTCAGATGAAAGGCAAGTGTTCTCTGTTCTTAATTTGTTAGAGGAACACCCCGTCTCTAGCACATTAACCACGGTGTCACCACTGTGTTGATCCAAGAGAAAAATAAAAATACTGGAATGATAACATGGCCTCCTTGTGATGAGACCTCATCTATATCATGCCACACAGACATGCAGGAGGGCCAATGGCACCAAAACACAGCCAGCCTCCATGATAAAGATGGCAGTCTGCTGGAATAGCAAATCCATCTGTGGTACCTCTGTCAGCTGGCCCTGTCAGCACATCTCCTCTACCAACAGGGACCCCCTGCACTGAGGCTGTGCTCCCTTACCCCTTCCTCCAGTTGCCAGTGACACCATACTCCAGCTTAGCCTGAGAGGAAGCCTATTTGGGCAAGCTGCTTGGAGGAAAGCCATTCCTGCCATTTGTGCAATGGTGGGCAGGTATACTGCAGGGAATATGGTAAGGCAGGAAGGCTTGGGAAAGGATGTCTATGGAGTGGGCATGCTGTGCTGGGGGCAAAGGAGCTCACTTCCCTGGAAACATGCTGGGCTGAAGCAGCACCAGTGGATGCACCCTTCTAGAACAAACCATCCAGTCTGCTCACCACCCCAGACAGTGGCTCAGGCAAGTGTGTCGTTTAAGGTGACCCTGGACCCACAGGAGCAGCAACTCTGAGCTTGGGCAGTGTTTTATGAGCATGTCTAAGAAAATGAGATGAGCCAACCAGATTTCCCGAGGGATAAACAGAGAAGTAGGCCAATAACAATGGAAGTGACACAGAGATAGCCATGGTGGACAGAGTCAAGGTAAACCAAAGCCACTCAAGAGAAATGCTGAAGAGGCCAGATGAAGAAGATGAGCGCATAGGCAGCAGGCAGCGGTGAGCCAACACAGCTCAGTACAGAGGGGAATCAGGGCCTAGCCTCTTCACTCCTAAGATAAACTTCCACTTTTGGGGCAAAGGACTTCAATCTAACTAGTGCACTTTCAGTCAAGTCCCCACAAGGAGAGGGGAGCTAGCATACATCCTCCAGGGTCCAAGGGGGAAAGCCTGACATGCCTGAGGCAAAGAAGGATAAAATTGCTTTGAAATTGCCTCTTTTATCTTGAAATGTAACTTGAATTTTCTGTGCTATTCCATAATATCAGTGTTTGCTTTAATATAAAAATAGCATTTCTCCGCTCAAAGCATTGTGTCAATTGGATGTACCAGGAAGACATGCCCTTTCAGGTCTATGGTTTCACATCCCATATCCCAGGGGTGGGAACACATACTGGTGAACAAGTACCTGGGGGAACAAGCTGGGCTAAGGACTTGCATCTACAGATTAGGAACCAGAGGGCTCTGCTGCATACAAATGGCCCAGATATGACAGTTTAGGGTCAAGAGACCCACCTCAAACCTACCAACCATGCAGCCCTGAGCACCTACAGTCCTTAGAAAAGCTGTGTCTCAGCCTCCCTCCCTCCCTCCCTCCCTCCCTCCCTCCCTCCCTCCCTCCCTCCCTCCCTCCCTCCCTCCAATCTATGCCATGTGGGTGAATAACCAGAGGGGACAGTCAGTGTGTGGGGATAAAGCCAGGAAACAGCAAAGGACCGGGTTTGGAGAAAGGAGCCGCCACTTCCCTACAAAAACTCTGGAAGAACACAGCAAAGACCCAGTGACTTTCAGAGAATGCCTGTTTTCCAGGACAGGAATGGGAGACCCTCGTTTATGCAGCCCACAGGACTGGCGGAAAGAATCCTATGAGCACCCTTTCAGCATGTGCAGAGGGTAGCTCTGACTTCTCCGCTGCCCGCTTTCCTACCTGCTACAAATGAGCAGCTGGATACGGTCATGGTCATTCCTACCTGTCAAACTGGGGCTGGCCCTGGTGAAGTTTTTCCTTCTAGACGACTCTCAGAGGAATCTATTCCTCTCCCTAATATGCTTGTACCCTCCGGCAAGCCACCTCAGTCCTCCAGGTTCTAGCAAAATGAGGCAATTAGATCACATTGATTTGGAGGTTCTTTCTAGCTTGAAGAATATTATTTTAGCTAGGTTACAGTTAACAAGAATGAGAAAGGTCTCTCCATCCCAACAGAAAGAACTGTAAGACATATTATTAAAGCGGAAAAAAAGCAAGTTGCAGAACAATACAGTGTGATTCCATGTAGGTAAAATATATACTTGAATATGCATTAAAATTTTTGAAAGATATGCAAGAAAGCACTAAGAAAGTTGACTCTGGCAAGGGGTCTGGGGCCTGTCACGAAGGCGGTGCTCAGTTCTGCTTGAGTGTTGTACCACATGCACACCTGACTTTTAAATGAAATAAATAAATGTGCAGGCCTCCCCATCTCTACGTGCAAGCTCTCATGCTGGAGGCACCGCCCAGTGCCCTTGCATGTGTGGCCTTGCTACATACATCTTGTAGCCCTTTGTTTTAAAAAGGCTTGGGTTGCCCAAGAGAGCAGTCACGCTAAGCCGCTCAGCTTCAGAGCTATTGCTCACGTGGACTGCAAACCCTCAGAAGCCCCGTGGGCTCCCTGCTTAATGCCGAGAAGCCACTCCCTGAGGGAGTTAGGGCCTGAAGCATCTCTCTTATTTTGTGTTTCAGGGAAGAGAACATATGTCTTCAAACCAAGGTGCACAGCACGGTGGGACCCTGGGGTGTGCCTCGGACATCTTAGAGTAACCTGAGGAATCACTATGATATGGACAGAGGAAGGAATTGCCAAGGTGAGACAGGAAGGATAATGGAGTACCAGTCATGCCCAAGCCTCCCAAATTCCCCCAGCTCTCTACGCTGATCTTGGGAAGCTTTGCTTACCACTCTTCTCCTGTGTTAGCCACCTTTGTCATCTGTGACCACAAAACCTGACAGAAACCACTTAAGTGAAGATTTGGCTCAGTTCACAGGTTCTATCACCAAGAGGAAGAATGGGCCTGATGTGACCCTTTGAAAGGTCTGCCTCCTGAGGAACTTCTTCCTCTAGCCAGGACACAGTCTCCCAAAGATAGTGCCTCTAGCTGGGGACAAGAATTGAGCACAAGAGCCCACCGAGACATACCAGATTCAACTCTAACAAGCAATAATGGAACATAGTATCTAACAGCACAGCAGAGTCCCAGGCAGGATTAGCAGTTGTCCTCTGCTTGTTACCTAGATCTCTGTATCTGGGGGTATCTGGACCCCTATACATACTACCCTAGGAATAGATTGCTTTTCCCATGGATCTAACATACCTATTTGGGTGGATTCTCTACCAGCCCAGGAGCAGAGCCACCCTGGACAATGGGCTGGCCACAGCATCTTCACTCTGCTGCAGGGCTCTGGCCCCTTGAGTCATGCTTTCATTTACCCCCTACCCCCCCTAGGGGACCTGAATGTCTGCTAACACTGGGACTCTGGGGCTTCCTGTCACAGATCACTCCTCCCTCTGCAGCCCTGCTCATCGTATGGCATCTCTCCAGTTTTTGGTAATAATAATAAAGAACTGGGCCCACTGTATTAACGGCCTTCGGAGCAATTCCTGAGCAAGACTTGAGAGCTGTTAGGCATGCTTTAACATCTGTCTCGACCTCATTCAAGGTAGGCCAGAGCACAGGAAGCTGCCTCACCAGCCCACAGGATGGGTGAGATGAGGTGGAGAATATGAATGAGTTACTCAGGGCCAGCAGACACCTCAGTAACAGAGCAGGGGATGATTCTCCCATCCCAGGAATCAGATCATTACACACTGCTCTGTCAGAGCTCAGAGATCACTCAATTAAACACGAATCAGCTGAAGTGACTTTCAAGCAATAAGAGCTATTTGAGAAAGGAAAAGTCAGTCCCAATCAGCACTGCTTTCACCCAAGACACTGGAAGACTGAAGAGTGGGTCGAGGAAGGAACATGTGGCCTTAGAGCAGAGGGCTTGAGTCTGGCTTGGATCTCAGGAGTCAGTATCATGGGTCCTGAGGCAGGCAGTAATATGAGGTTTCTAAATTCATGTCTCATGGAAATGAAACCAGGAGACTGGAAGCTGGGGAAGCAGGGCTAATGCATAGAGGCAGGGGCACAAATGCCACAATGGTGGGTTATATTGTCATCTTGACAGAACCCATAATCACCCTAGTGACAAATCTCTGGGCAGGTCTGTGCAGAAATTCTAGATTAGAAAGCTGTGGTGTACAGATCTACCCTAAAATGTGAATCATACCATCCTGTAGACTGGGATCCGGACTGCGTAAAAAGGAAAAAGTGGGCAGAGCAGCAGAATTCATCTCTGCTTCACAGTGAATGGCATGGAATCAGAATCTTGTATCACCATGCCATCTCTGCCATGAGAGACTATACCGCCAAACTATGGGACAAAATAAATCCTTCTTGCCTTAACTTGCTTTGGCGAAATATTCTGTTACAGCAATAAAAAAAGTGATAACTGTCACATCCAGATCAGATGAGGACCAGAGACATACGGTGCTAAGAGTTCCATGGGTCAGGGCTGTAGTCTAAAGCAATGAGCCATACTATGAGCTGGGAGGCCTGAAAGAGAAAGGTCGAGGTCAGGGGCTTTTTCAGGGGATGTCACAGGAGAATATCCTAGATAGCACTGGAGGCAGGGATGAAAGGTGTCCACCTATGAAGGCCAGCTTGGCTGTGATGATGGTCCCAGGTTTTGGTTCAGTCTCTTTAGATACTTAACTTGCTCTCATCTATGCCATAAGAGACTTCCAGGCTATACAGACCAGGGTCTAAGCTAGTCCTGAGGTCATCATAGCAGTCTTCTGAAGGAAGAGTGGCCACAATCATAGGGAACACCCCTCATATTTGACTCTGGTCTGGGATCCACATGTTAAAACAGACAACTATACAGGCTTTGGTTTTCGGTTGTGTGTGTGTGTGTGTGTGTGTGTGTGTGTGTGTGTGTGTGACAATGGCTGGGCTCCTGCCCCTGGGATGTCTAGTGTGGGCTCTGCAGCATGCAGTGTTATAGCACAGCCTCAAGTGTGAAGCTTCCCAAATGCCTAGAAGCATCAGTACAAAGAACCCAGATGAATACAGGGCTCTGGGCTGGATGCTCCAGAGTAAGCCCAGATCAGACATCCATACCTAGTTTCCCTGTTCCCCATTTACCAGGCAGGCCAAGACAAGAGTATCAAGCCATCCTTGAACTAGTGCTCCAATATAAATGATCCCTGGAAGCCTTCGGTATGCTAGGTTAACCCGAAACATAGTTGAAGTTCAACCACTTCTTGGTCCAACACCCTCAGCCCTGGCTCCAGTTGTGCTGTTCTCACACCAGAATGATTGAGCAGCTGTCTCCAGCTTCTAGGATTGCTCTTCTGGTTCCTCCTGGAATATGCAGCCATCTTTTCAAAGGCTATGTGGCATCTGAGAAAGCATGTCATCTAGTGTGTCCAAACCCTCAGAAGAACAGCCAAACACTACCCATCACCGCCTTAAGCTACTTCACAAGCCTAGCTGATGTTCCTTCCATACCTTTTCTGACACTATAATCCTGATGGCTTAGGGGCCCCATTAACCTCAGAAGTACCTTCTGTAAAGTCTGGCTACCACTCTCCAAGGCCTGTGTTTTCCAGGGCAGGGTTACTGTGCTGCTTCTTGCTAACTGCCAGCACCCAGGGCACACAGCTTCTGAGAAACTCAACTTCCATCCCTCTGCAGCTAAATCCTAGTCTCATGGTACAATGCTCACCATGAAATCTCACACAGAAGAGGAACTCTGGTCAGACCTTTTGCCACTATCCTTCCTGCTCCCTGGTAACTGCTGCCAAATCAGATGGTATCCCAAGGGCAAAATTACTGCCGTAAGGTGGGTTGGGGACAGGAAGAAAATTGAGGATCATGGCTCAGCAGCACAGCAGGAGAACACAGTAGCAAAATGAGATGGTCTCCTTGCTGCAGGTGTGATGGTAGTGCCTCATCTCATCATCCTGACTTAGCCGGTGCCAGACAGCATAATACAGAGGCCTGACAAGTTAGATGACAAAGCTACCATGCAAGCAGACAATCTCACATGGACCTGACACTCCAGGGTCTGCTGCTTTGTATGAGCATGGAACAGTCTCAATCTTAGCTCCTGTTGTCACACTCCCACTCCGCTGCCCTGAGGGCCTCAGGGAACTTTGGGGATATCCACAGGGTCCCCTCAGTAGGCCTTACCTAGCCAATATGTCTTCATTTCAGGTGGGCTGCTTCAGCTGCTTTCAACCCCTTGAGGGATGTGGCGCACCTAGCTTATTCAGCATCACAGGTGCTCAGCAGTGAGTCAAGGAGCGCAGCTGAATCACCTGCTATGCAGGCATGTGCTCACCTGAAATGTGGCTGAGCCCAAGCCTCTACTCTACTCAGCACGCCACAGCAAGCCTTGTGCTAAAGTGCCTACACTTTACCCAGAAGAGCAAAGCATTTTCAATATTCTTAGGAACTATTTTCTCTCAGAGCTGCTGAATCCTGGCTCTCCTTGTTTCCTCAGTTCTCAGGAAAACCCACCCCACTGCTGACCAGCTTCTGTATGAACCAGAAAGCCACCCAAAGCTAGCATGGCCCTGGGGGTGATTGCATTGTCCCTTACTGGTCTCTCTGTACAGGCTAGGCAGGTCATTGGGAAAACAGTGGCAGCTGTAGCAAGCATGGACACCTGTACAAACAGCTTGCCAGTCAGTGAACTAGTGAACTGTCCACTCAGGGCAGCAGGTGTGGCTCTCTTGCCAGCTTCTTCATCCACACAAATGGCAAGCTATGAACAGAAGAGCAGGGCCCAGCGAGCTATACCCCTCCCTCCATGAGCACTTTTTGTGGACCTAGTTGGAGACTTTAGACCAGACAACAGGCCGACTGCCGGGTTGCTGTGGCAACAGGCTTCTTCACATAAATGATGTTCTTGACACTCGTAGTCCTCAGCCTCAGAGAATCGCACAACGGAGGTGGAAAAAGACAGAAGGAAAGCAGGTGCAGAATAGGGTATATGGAAGTATCCAGCAAAAAGGGCCACCAAGTCACGAGGACAATGCAGGAACGCTGTGTTTTCACCACATCAAGGAATTGGTGTGACAGGCTGCTCTAGTGGGCACCTGCCAGGACAGAAGCTCAGCAGGAGAAGGCTGGACTACACAGTCTAACAGAACTATGGTCAGGTCCATTGGCATCAACAAGTCCTGGTTTCCTGCACCACAGGTTCCCAAATTGCTAACACCCATAGAAGGTCACCCCTGTGGTCAGGACACAATAGGGGAGGGACTTGTCCTCTGCAAGGCTCAGAAGCACAATGGCATGGGTCTTCCAGCCAAGTCCAGGCCCCTCAGTGCCCTTGGCTGCTCTATCTGGACCCTTTCCTCCCCACATGGCATCTGCAGGTCACCTGCTCTGCTTCACTGACAGCTGCCTCATCTCCATATCCTCAGCAAGGCCAATCCCCAGGCCTTCTTTATGAGTTTCTATCACACTGTCTCCTTCCAGAAGCCTCCTCTGGCCTGTTAGATCTGCTGGCAACAGACCCAACCTGATACTTTCATTAGTCTGTGAGAACCTCCCCAGGGTAGAGCCCAGCTGTCCCCACGCCCTGAGCAGGGAAGAGGTAGACTCTATCTGTGGAGATGATCACCATGAAAGCCCACCCATAGACACAAGGGGTTGGCTTGCCTGCTCTCTTACTGGAGAGAAAGTCCAGGAGAATCGTAGGGTCTGCTGGGGCCAGTTACGTGTGAAGGCATGACCATAAAGGATAGACACAGCTCGCCCTGCCATCAAGGATAAGCACATGGCCCGGGATGCAGGCCAGAGAGGGTTTTTCTCTACCATTCTTTTATGTTTACTCACAGAGAAGGGGTGTCTCCTGTCCTTCAGTGTGACTGCTCAGTGACCTTCCCACTAACATTCAAGCACATCTGTGGTTATGGCCTTATGGTCTTTCTCAGAAAACCTCTAGCTCAACCAAGCTCTGTTTGGAGGACTATGCCCTCTAAAATGGGTATTGGAGGCCCAGGCCAAGGGTGCAGAAGACACTGTACCCTTGGAGATGGGGGCACAGTGGTATGCAGGATTTTATCTGTGGGGCACCTACTCTTGAAGGCATACCATCAGGCCACACATATCTCCCTACAAGCCCCATTCCTCAATCTGCAGCCTATGGGGAAGAATCCCAGTGTTGCCCAAGGGTTGCATCTTCTCCTCAGCTCCATGGACACTGGACTTGTCCTGCTTATTAGCTGTGTCTAGTCCTCTATAGGGGCATCAGGAAATACCATCCCACAAAACCCACCCAGGGCAGAGTGATGAGAGCATATCCTTGTTTCAGCACTATTAAATGGAACACAGCCGTGGCACAGCCCCACAAACTCAGAAGGAATGGCTCAGTGGTAAACACAGGGGCTGCTCTTGTCTGTGTGCAAGTTCTCCAGCTAGATGAGTGGTTAGATCTATGTGTTAGGGTTTGATTCTGCCACAGATAACAGAGAGGTTTCAGTAACAGTGCTTTTAACCACAGAAACTCTTGACATCTCCACAAGAAGCCAACATTTAGGCCCTGTGGTGGCACACTGACCCTATAGGTAGCATGGCCTCCAACTGCATGCTGAGACTGGCTTCGGCAAGGTCACTTATTCCTGAACAGATAGCCAATTCTGCTAGCCAGAGGAAGGCAATGCCCTGCAATCAGGCAATGTCCTGCTCCTCTGCCTCTGGCTTAAATGAGGTTGTGTAGTCCCTGGGACAGCAGAGAGGCTAGCAAGTGGTTCTGAGCAATATTCTTGTCCACCCCAAATGCAGCTGGGGTTCTATCAGTAGAGAGAGTCAGAGTTGACAGAGCTGACAGCTTACAGCTTGTTCTGGGTGACTCTTTCCTGGAAGCTCCTCCGGTGGAGCCTGTGGGAATCAGAGGCATCAGTAAGAGGCTAAACTCTGAGATCTGATCTAGCTAGCTCTGCCCCTGGCCAACTCTAGGACAGCTCCAGAATTCCCAGTGGCTAACAGGAATATAGCCCTCAGGTTCAAGAAGCCAATAGTCCCTGGATGAAAGGAGAGATAATAATAATGAGTTCAGCAAAGGCAGTGTGTGGTAAACAACTGTCATGGCCACACAACAGAGCAGCCTTGCCTCACAGGTGGAAAAAACCACCCTTAGAAGAGAGTGCTGCTGAACTAGTTACTGACCAAAGTGGTACTGCCAGGATCGTCACCCAGGCCAGCCCTTTCTGAGCTGGATGGCTGTCCATCTTACTATGCGGAGTCACAACACAAAGCTGAGGAAGAAACACAAAGCTTCAATTTAGAGCAGATACTGAAACCAAGAGACCTCAGACAGAGGGTCTCACTAGACTCTGTCCTAGAAGCAGGGACAACTCCCAGGTCAGTTCTAGGTTATGAGTTGTAACAGCAAGACAAACAAGAGAGGGAAAAAGACAGTGAGATAGCTGGGAGGTGAAGGGGCAGTCTGTGGCTTCTGGCATGGTAGAATATCTAGTGCTTTCGAAGCCCACAGTAGGAGGCCTCACTTGGCAGGGTACTGCAATGTGAGAAGCTGGGAGATGCTTTTGGGTCCTATGGACAGCTCAGGGAGTGGTCTGAAGAGTAGAAATTTGGGCCCGAGTGGCACCTGCCTCTTCCCGGGGTCCTGAGGCCTCCTGACTATGTCTGTAGGTCCCAGGAAAAGGTGGGTTAGGGCACAGGGAACAAACAAAAACTGAGAGAGCTGAGACATGGAGACAGTGTCAACATATGAAGGTCTTGTCAACTGCTAAGCTCACCTTAGGGGATAAATAAAGGGGTATAGGGTGCTGTTGGCCAATGCCAACTAAGATCCCAGTGTGAGCCAGAAAGAAACAGGATACGACCTGGAGACAAGTGCTCATGACCAGCAGTTCCGATGGAGGATGGGGACAACTGGGGCTTCCTTTTGCCACCTTTGACCTGTCTTATGGATTCAGTGAAACAGTGTGTCACAGCAGTCCAGCTGACTCTCATTAAGTCAGACCTAAACAAGGCCCTACATCTCACTCTATTATTTTTAGAAAAAGTCATTTTCATTTAAAGTGTTACATATATTAGCATAGTAAAGTTTTATGCTGTTATTTTTAAATGCTGAAGTATACTATTTTAAAATATTTTGTTCTAAGATATTTTAAAAATTCACACAATATTTGTACATAATTTTAGCACAGTACAGTAATCCAGTGTATGATGTGTAATGACCAAACCACGGGAATTACCATTTTTGTCTACTCTAAAGCTCATCATTTCTATTAGGTGTTAAGAGCCTTCAGACTCAGGCCATTCTGAAATACACCATAGTTTGTTGTAAACCACAATCACCCTACTGTGCCAAAGGACCCAAGCACAGCTCCTCCTGCCCATTCAGCAGCATTACTGACAATCTGTCTGCATTCCCCAGGCTCCTGTGACCACTATTCCACTTTTCTGGGACTTTTTTAGCTCTGATGGCCTCATGTAAGGTAGAGCCTATTCTAAGAACTGCTGAAGGGCTTTTCCCACTGGGCTTTTGCTCTGGCTCAGAACTGGGCCCTCCTGGATATTCGATCTTGGGGTGCCTAGCCTGGTAGCCAGAGCCTGTCTTCCTTTCATTTCCTCTTTCTAGGACTCCCATGGCTCTCATCCTCCTAGAGTCTGGCTCCTTCCTCTGCTTCTCACTTAAGAATAGCAATAGAGACCATGGCAAGGTGACAGAGCACATGCTAGCTCCCCCTGTTTCACGGTCCATACACAAAAAAAGCTACTGCTTTTGCTTCTGACTAAAGTAAAGAGACTTTCTGCTGCAAATGCATTCTGAACAAATGAATTCTTTAAAAAAAAAAAAAAACAAAACTGTTTACTCAAAAACAGTTTTCAAATCACGATTCCACTGGCTTTGAGATACATGTCTCTGAACCACTCTTTACCGAGGTGTTCTATGATCAAATGGTTGCAGCTCAGCATGAAGCATCCAGAAACCTTATCAAATTGGGATACAAGTTTTCTCAGAAGAGAAAGGGAAGAAAAGTGAATATGAGAGCTGTTAAGAAGTCAGAGGGAGGCCAGGAACTCTCAGCATTCTTCATATCTGAATCTACAACCAGCAGCTTCTCTCTGGAAGCAGGGTGAGCAGTACTCAGGGCCACAGTAAGCCCAGGTGACCTCAGTCTTGGGCGGCACCAGTCTATGTCAAGGCCTCTCTTCCTTGCTCTCCCTGGGGTGAGGACGGCCACACTGTTTCCGGGAATGGGCTCTCTGCCTAATGGACCTGGACACCAGGCAGGTCCTGTAGCCAGCTTCATAGTCACAAGAAGGCTGCTTACCATGTGTATTTCTAGTGTGAGAAACAGGAGTGTGTGAAGTGAGGCTCCTCTAGAAGAGCCAGAGTACTAAGGGAGCCCACAAGAAACCCATTGTATGATGTGTGAAGCATGCCCCAAAGACCACCGATGAGCTAAGCATCTAATTTTTCAAAATTTGGAATGGAAGATGCTATACTATAATGTATTCAGTTTTCCAGCTGCTAGGTAGGCAGTAGTTGAAGACTTCTTTCTTTCTTTCTTCTTTTTTTTTTTAATGTAAGGAAGAAAGTTATTTTAAAAAAGAAGACAGAAAGAAGAAAAAAGACCAAACCCTCCACTGGAGCACTTTCTTACCCTCTCAACTCCACATGCTTCTCTCGTGGACTCTTCCCTTTCCTTGCTGCTGTCAATTCTCACGAGAACAGCAAACTCACTTGTTTCTTTCCTTCACAGGATGACTTTTCTTCATTCCAATTTCTAATTTTAGAACAATTTCAAAATGTTGGTAGATAGTGGGATTTTGTGGGATAATACAGTTCACTGTGTATGCTGTGTAATTTATTACCTGAGTTAAAAATAATTCTCTTTTATTGGCAAAATTACCAATATTAAGCACATAAAGGTTCTAGCTTAATATATATTCAAGGCTGTAAGACTGTCCCAGCAAAAGAGATTGTTGGATGCTCCCTGCTACAGACTGGCACTGGCCCTAGAGGAGGCTAGACTCGATCCACTGTATTCTCCCTACCCTGCATTAGTATCCATCAAAGTTAAAAACAAAACATAAAACCTGTTATAAAGAAAAGTAACAGACTTAAGTATGTTGCTCCTTCTAAAAAACCAAAGAGCAGATGATCCAAGCCCTGAACTATGCAATTGAGAACAGGAACTAAATCTGCAGCCCCAAGTGCATATTTGCTCTCCCGGCTGTGCAAAGGCAAACAGGAAATGTCACCGAACTGAGAAAACTGAGAGGTTTTTTAACATAATCCTAATGTTTGGGGGCTTTCAAAAGGTATTTTCTAAAAGGTTCCATTTTCATATCCACAAATATAGCCCAGCATATGCAAAGACAGTTAAGAAGCATTACTAACTCATAAATAAAACAGGACTGGGGTGAGAAGCTGTAGCCCATAGCCCTCTTCTGTGGCTTGACCCTGTTATGCAGGTAACATGGCTGGAACTATGAGCCTAAGGGTGGAGCAGACAGTGTGGCTGACTGTCACACTGAGGCTCACAGGTGAGAAGTGAGCCTCAGGATACAAGCCGCCTTTGAAGCAGGGCTTTGGGTGAAGGTACCACAACTCAGGAATCCTGGCTCCCACAGGGTGCTGTTTAAGCTGCTCCTGTGTAAAATGGAAATAACTTCTCTTCCTTACAGATGACTGTGAGAGTACAAAAGATCGTTTATAATCTGTGTCTAATACGGGGCCCAGCCTCAGTAGGTGTTGAATGAATTATAGCTGTCATGATTATTACTACCAACACTGATTGGTGAAAGAAATTCATTCATGAAAAAAATGAATTAAAGAGGGAGGCCAGGTTTCCAGGTGGGAAGGGAAGGACTTTCAATTAGCACAGCTGAGCATCACACAGTGCTTTGCTCCTTTTGGTTGGCACTCTTCCTCTGTCCCGACAATAGCTCTGAGACATCACATCTGCTGCTTGATTCTGGGTTTGGAGAGAAGAGGTGCCCATATATCTCCATACATGCTTAAAAGATCAGATTGGTGCCTAAGAGCTTGAACTTTCCACTGCTCCATACTGCCTCCTGTGGAAAAGTGGCTGTGTCACACTCCTTTCAGTTCCCTGCAAACCTGGAAGCTTGGGTAGAAGCTATGACATACTCAGCCGGTAAGACTCTACCTAGCCAGGGCCCTGCCTTCCTGTGAGGTGGGCAGGCAGCTAACTACAGATAAAGCAGCAGCTGTGGGCATGAGAGGCAGAGAAACCGGCTCCAAAAGTGGCATTCCACACTCTTCAGATTGAAGTTCCACCATTGGTCACATTTGAGGCCCCTTAGGGATCTGTCTGGTCTAGCCTATAGGTCCCCACAGGCATTTACCAGCCAGTCACACCCTAGGTCAGCCCCACAGGACAGGTCATCATTCACACTGTCCCTCAGAATGGGCTGCTATTCTTGAGGTGCCTGTCATAGTGTCCCCAAAGCTGTCAGCACTGCCTTCAGAACCTACCTCATAGACAAATGACCAATAAACTCGGGACTATATACCCAGCCACACTATTAATTGACAAAAATCCCAAGAAGACCTGAAATATGTTTTGCCGATCAAACTGGCCAAGATGAAAGGCCTGCTGTACCAGGCACAGTCCTTGCGGCTGTCAAGGCACATCTATGCAGCTTTTCTGGAGGCGAAGCTGCGATGTGTACTGGCATGGTTAATGAGCACACTCTGTCTTGAGGAAGCAGAGAGGGTACAGAGATATAGATTAAAGAGATTCTACAGCTATATTGTTTATAACAGCAAAAAAAAAAAAACCCAAAAAACAAAACAAAAAACCCTAGTAACTGCCATGGAGGGAGTATGTAAATAAATTATGGAGTACCCCAAGAAGGAAATGCTGTGCAGACTTCTATACACACTGCCAAAGAAAGATGTTCAGGATACGATAGCAAGTCAAAATATCTGGTTGCAAAACATCTGCTCCTATTTACATTGAAGTAAGAAATATACTCTTAAATAAAAACATCAGGAGTCTGATGAAATGCAATCTGGAAAAATCCAAATGTGGCAAACACATTGGTCTGTGGGGCTAAGCACCTCCTATAGAAGGGAAGACTGGGCTGCCCTTAGCACCTGTCCCCTCCCCCAGGGCATTTCTTCCCATGGACTCTGAGTAGCTGACAATAAGCACAGGTGTCTCTAAGCACACAGTCTGGGAACAATGAGCCAGGAGGGCAGACAGGTTTAAAAGAGGAAAAGGAACGGCTGACATGTCGAAGCACCTTGGGTAAGCCTTGGTCAGACCACTTTCTTCCACTCAGTGATCCTGGTGTACCAGAGACAGTTGCAGGGGATAAACCTGCAGGCAGATGAAGCCTCTGTTCTCCAGAGATGGTTAGACTAGCTCATTTTTTCCATGTGCCAAATTGCTTTACATCAACTTGGCATAGCTAGAGTCATCTGAAAGGAGGGACCCTCAGCTGAGAAAATGCCTCCACAAGATTGGGCTGTAGAACACTTTCTACAGTGATTGCTGGAGGAGGGCCCAGCCCATTGTGTGGTGCCATACCTGGGCTGGTAGTCCTGGGTTCCATAAGAAAGCAGTTGAGCAAGTCATATGGGCAAGCCAGTAGGCAGCACAACTCCACAGCCTATGCATCAGTTCCTGGGCTTCCAGGCTACTTCCCTGCTTGAGTTTCTGTCCTGACTTCCTGCAATGATGTAGAAGTACAGGCTGAATAAATCCTTCCCGCGCCAACTTGCTTTTGGTCATGATGTTTCATCAAAACAGTACCCCTACCTAGGATAATCCATGATGACCAGGTGATCAGGTCAAAGGCAGCTCTGTCACCTGTCCTGGTCTGGCCTGGGCTCACCTGCCGCATGCCTTCTGGGGACATCAGTCCTCCATGGGCTCCCCTGAAACAGTGGCACAGCGGGGCTGACCGTTCACTTTAAGGCCTGCCGTCTAAGAGGAATGCTTTCCTCACTGGAGCCGTGAGAACTGAGAACAATTCAGAATGGAAAGGAGACCAGAGTGAACAGTAGGGGCCTAGACTTCTGTAGTCACTACTTTGAGAGCCCTACCACCACCTTCAGACCACAGATGCATCTCCCAACACACACCACATGTCACTTTTTTGAGCATTCATTTATTAAAAGGGTTGTTGGGTTTGCATGCTAATCAAAGAAAGCATGCATACTAGGAGCAAAACCTAGGAGTACTCTACCCCCAACCCCAACATCACTACCATCCTTCAGAGAACTCATTTCCCTTTCCTGAGCACTCACTCCAGGTCTCTAAACTGCTGTTTTTACAGAGATTTCATGATTTGTCAACTTGCAATATCAGAGATGAAATTCCTGTGACAGACAGTGAAGGTTCACTTTTTATGCCTCTTCCTGCAGAAATGTGGTTGCACACTTCTTTGAAGATGATATTCGCTATTGTGACAACATACTGTCCACTGCTGAGCTACTCTGTGCCGTAATTGCATCCCTTTCCCCACAACGAATAATCCCCTCATTTAAAGATCTATTTTCTTCAGACCTAGCTCTGCTTCTTCAGTTCTCTCGGCAGCTCTCTGTTGTTCTGCAGCTGCCTGGCTCTCTGGCCTTGGCCAGCAGTGTTCCTGCTCCAGAGCCTAGGGCAGCTCTCTATCTGCAGCCTGGCACTCTTCTGAGCATCTCTTTAGCACAGCTCCTGCTACAGAACCATTCACTAGTTCTTGTTTGTCCTCAGTACAGCCTCTGCGCCCTCCTAATAAAGGTTCCAGGATACAGAAATTTTGAACTGCTTCTGTTCTCACATCCAGTTAACAATTTGGTTGCATAGAAGATTACAGATTGAAGCCACAGCTGAGAACTTGATGGGTCTTGGGCTCCCCTGCTTTATATTCAGTCTTTTGCCTATGATTGTCATTCACAACTCAGTCCCCAAGAAGGGTCCATGACCCACCTGCAAAGATGCCAGGTTTGGGGGCAGGACACCCCTCCAGCCTAAGCCTTCAACTCTGGCTCTAGTTCAGAGCCTGGGTCCTCTTACTCCTGTGAAGTCTCAGCCATTTCTGTCTCCAGGCCCTGTCCATACCTGTCTTGTAGGGGGGTTGCAGCCTGGTGGCAGTCATGGACCCTGCATAGCCTGCAGATGGTAGGTGCCCTGGCCAGGGGCATGCCTCTCTTCAGTACTGTTCCCAGCTCATACTCAGATCTTCCTCCACCCACTCCTGTCTTTATGTTCTAGCATAATAGATGTCAACTTCCTGTTTTGCTGTGGGTTTCAAGTGACAAACATAGAGGGCTGTTGTTGTTTTGCTTTTGATGAAGAAGGTGATGGCTATAAGCTCCCATCAGCAGGAATGGACCTGCCCAGCCACCATTCCTTTCCTGCTAAGGTAAAGTGAACTTTCTGAACTGTGAGCCAAAATAAACCTCAAATATTTTATAAGACTTCTGTGGACAATAACAATTTATTTTATATCCTTATTCATTTTCAGGTGAGGACTTCTTTGGGTTTATGTGATGTATGTTCAGCTTCTGGAATCAAAGGCAACACTGCACTCTGGGTCTGTCTGAGTCATCTGAGGCCAGTGGGTTTCCTGCAGACCCTAGAGGTGAAAGCATGTCCCTATGCAGGGCAGAATGCTTCTCTGGCCAGTGCCACAGCTTCAATTGTTTCCAGATGGGGGAAGGGAATACTTCTTGGACCCGTTTTGATATCATGTCCCCTGCTGATGTCAGCCATTTAACAGCTCTAAGTGGAGACTGGAGTCTGGCTCATAGGACAAAAAGCGATCTCAGCCCTTAAGACCAGAGGTGTCTGATCTGTAGGACGGAGTGCTGCACCTGCTAGTTAATGTCACCCCAGAACCATTGCTGATGCTACTGGAACCACCTATTTTTGTTGGTGCCCCTTTCAATCCAAAGGAGCAGAGGTGCCTGACATGTGGCTCTCTACCAAGGCTGGGAGATGTTGAGTCTTGGGGCTCTAGTTAGTCTGTACTGCTCCACCTATCCTTCAGAGCTCTGCTTTGGCTGCCCTGGAACACTTTCAGGGTTCACAGTTGTTCCTGGAAGGTAAGAGTGGGGAGAAACTACTGTAGTCATCTTACCTTGATCAAAAGCCTACTATGTTCCTTTCACAGGGTTATGGTGTGTCTTTGAAACACAGAAAGAGGTACTTATTTCTGTTCATACTTATTTCCCCTATCTTTTTATCTATGTGTTTGTTTGTCTCACTATGTAGCCTAGGCTGACCTAGAACTTATATATCCTCATGGCTCAGCCTCACAAGTGCTAGGGTTTCAGGTATGTGCCACTATAACCAGCTACTGATATAATTTTAATTTGTTTTTATTCATTGACAGTTTCACACATATACACTCACATGTAATGAATTTCATTTTCACCCTCTATTAATTTATCTCACTGTCCCTTCTACTGAAAACTTTTTCTTCTAACATGTACCCTTACTTTGATGTCATGTGTGTGTCCTGGAGTTAGTCAGGGTTGCCTGTTGGAGTATGGGGGGTGGTTATTTACTGCTGACATAATTTTTGAATAAAGAAAACAAAAATTTGGTTCAAAATTCAAAATATACATAAGATCTCTACTCAGACAAGTGCATCCCCCACATCTTCCTCTTACTCCTCTTCAGACTTGTCAGTAAAACTTCAGTTCATGACTATTTTCCCTGCATTTCTTAAAAAATAAATAAATAAAATAAGCAGGTTTATACCCTTGCATCCTTGCTGCCCTGTTTTTTAAAATATGTTTTTATTTATTACAATTTATCCACTTTGTATCCCAGCTGTAGCCCCATCCTCATCCCCTCCCAATCACACTCTCCCTCCGTCATCTCTTCCCATGCCCCTTCCTCAGTTCACTGATAGGAGAGATCCTCCTCCCCTTCCATCTGACTCTAGCCTATCGGGTCTCATCAGGACTGTCTTTCATAGTCTTCCTCTGTGGCCTGGTCAGGCTGTTCCCCCCTCAGGGGGAGGTGATCAAGGAGCTAGCCACTGAGTTCATGTCAGAGAGCCCCTGCTCCCCTTACTAGGGCGCCCATTTGGAGACTGAGCTGCCATGGGCTACCGCTGTGCAGGGGATCTAGGTCTTCTCCATGAATGGTCCTTGGTTGGGGTATCAGTCTCAGAAAAGAGCCCTGGGCCCAGATTTATTGGTTCTGTTGTTCTCCTTGTTTTAGCAAAGGCCTGACAGTCTCTTAGCAGTTGATGATTCACACCCCAGAAACTCCCGGTCCTCACAACCTGGAAGCTTCTCCTGTCAGCACCCTTGGAGGCTCATGCTTCTGCATAAACCCTTTCTCTCTATTCTGCTCACTTTCTTCAATCTGTCTAATCCCCCTGGTTGCTTGCCATCTCCCTTCTGATGTTACTGATGCAGGGTTTTTTCCCCCAGACTTTCCTCATAATTCTTATTCTTCATCAATCATTTGCATATATGAGTCCAGTTCACAGAAATGAGGGATCTGTGCATCCTAATGCAGTCTCCATTAGAGTTGGCTGTGAAGAGTTTTCAGTGACTCATATTCCAGTCCACTAATAAGAATGGCCAGAGGATATGAACACTGGGTGCTGATGTGATATGCTGCTTACGTTTTAAGATCATAAGCTCAAGAGGGAAGTGAGATATTTTCCACTAAACATGGTCGATAAAACATAAAATGTTAACAATTATACTTCATGACTTTTTAAAATGTCACAAAATAGAAACTACACCCAACGCTGTCATAATGCTGGCAGGTTCCTCTTTTACCTCATACCCATTTCACAGGAACAGGCAAACATCCCTGGAGGTTTGGAGTTGACTTGGCTTCTTCTCACTGGAGGCAACACCCTTTACGCTAGCTCTTTCCTGAATCCTCTGAAGAAGCCAGGCCTCTTTCCCATTGCTTTCTCTCACAGCAGAGCCGCAGCACAGGGATGGGAACACCCTTCCTTGCTCACTGAGTTCACACAACAGGCATTTCTTGAGTATTTTCTGAGTTGCAGGCTGCAGGAGCCAATGCTTATGAAACACTTGCACAGTTGAAATATCAGTCTTTATTCTAGACTGGCAAAGTCACTGGCTGATATCCAAGAAGCACCAGCAAATTAGCAGATTCTACATTCTAGTCTCTTATTTTGCCAGAAGCTGGCGTTCTCATTAGATGCCATTAGAACAGCAAAGATACTTGCCAAGGCTGACCATTTTAACAAGCAACAATGAAGTGACCTACATTTCTCCCGGGAGCTACAGGAAGCTCAGGAGCCTACAGGTTTTCAGGCAGTATTCCTTAGGGAGAGTCTGTGATAGTACAGAAACTTATAATATTCCCAATCATCTCAGACAGAAACAAAACACAGTGTGCTGCTCCTAGGAAGGCCTTTCACATACCCTGTGACTTGGGTAAGTAACTTGAACTTCCCTTAGCTTGAGGCTACAATCTGGGTTTTCAGATTTGAAAAGCACTGCCTGCCTTTGCACTAATTGGCTTTGCTTAGACCAGCATGAAATGCGAGATCAACAGTTCTTAGCTGATGCCCAGCACTCCTTAATGAAAACACTACAAAACCTAAACACATCTCATATGGTCCTTTCCCTACTGGCTTTCTAAATGTCTAAGAGAAGGCTCTTATCTTATGGTACTTAGGTGCCATGATGCCACTGGCCAGTTGAAAGCTCCACCCCAGCTTTCCCATACTCCCAAAGGACCTCAGATAGCTGTTAACCAGGAGGCAAGAGCCCACACCTGGCTGTCTTCAGTGGCCAGTCCCTTGTTGAAGGCACACAAAGCATGAATATCCTCAGGACCTGTACTAGGCAAATACTTTTCCACATGGCATCCATCTTCTCCCCCTCTTTCTATGCCTGAGATTCTAATATCTGGGGATATGATGTACAAGGATCATTTTTTTTTCTAGCCTGCAGAGGGAAAAGGATAGCAAAAAGACTAATCAGTCTTGGGATGTAGAGACCAAGACAGGACTCCTCCAGGAAGTCCAGGGAAGTGTCCTGAATCATAGGGTACAGAGTCTGACTAGAACATCTGGGAAAGACACTTCCAACAAGGCTCAAGGAACAGAGAGGCCTGTAGGAGAATCAAGTGAACCCAGAAACAGTTCTGCTGGTGGGAGTATGGGCAAGGCTGGGGACTGTGAAGTGGTAGCTCTGTGATAAGAGTATCCTATGAGCAGGGCACACACAAGGCAACCCTGTGTACTCTCTGGGGCTGGAGCTAAAGCCAGAAGGCCATTAAGGTCCAGTGAACAGATCTTGACAGCAGGGATGGAGAGGAGGGCATATTTTAGAAAGTTTGGAAATGGATTGACATGGGTAGTGCAAGGGAAGGCCCACTAGACTCTGAGTTTCCTGATATCTGCTCAGGGGCATTCTTTGGAAGGCAACAGTATATGTAGAACACATGTACCTGGAAGTTATAGAGAGTTCTCAGGGTATGTTGCCTTATACAGTAAAACTGTATGAATTTTGAATCTTGAGTGGACCTGGGTCACCCTGTACTTCTAATTATACTGGACACTTATAGTTTCTGATACTTGGTTTCATGACTTTTTTTTGTTTGTTTGTTTTGGCTTTTTTTTTTTGTTTTGTTTTTTTTCTCAATCAATGATTCTGTTCACTTTCAGCTTCTGTTTTTTTGTTTGTTTATCCCCCACCCCCACCCCCTTCAAGCCATGGTTTCTCTGTATAACATCCCTGGCTTTTGTACTGGAACTCACTCTGAAGACCAGGCCGGCCTGAAACTCATGAGATCCATGTGCCTCTGCCCCCCCAAGAGCTGGGATTAAAGGTGTGCACCATGATTGCTCGGCTCCATCCAGGTTCTTAAGGCTTATTTAAGGTTGCTTCACTGTGAACACTTGAACCAGTTTGAAAATGTGGTAGAACTGTAGGCAACCACTTTGCAAATAAACTTCTATGATAAATGGCAATGCAGATGCAATGAATCCCACAGCTACCTCAAGAGGAGATGCACTGGTGACAAACTCTTCCCAGGTGACATGGAAGCAGTCCAGAGGGGACATGAGTGGGCCAGGGATGCAGAATAATTAGAACAAGGCATCCGACTCTGCTGGATTCTGGGTCATTTTCTATTTCTGATGGCTCAAATTCCTGCTACTGCAAAATAGAAATCATAGTTTAACAGTGGAGGCAAAGACACAGACCTCAGATCAGCCAGTGCTACATTTAAACTCTATTTCCAGTGCCCATGAGCAACTCTGTGCACCAAGGCCCCAAGTTCCCACCACACAATGGGAATGCCTGCATACACTCACAAGACCTGTGGTGACTAGAGATAAAGCCCCTGGCAAAATGCCTGGGACTGAGGCCTGCCACAAATGGAAGCTAGAGAAGGTTCCCGCATGCTGGCCTAAAAGGAGGCCACAGGAGAGAATCCCTGCTCAAGGTGATGCTCAGGCAAGCCTACCGAGGCCCCAGAAGCAGCACGGACCAGTAGGTCTTGTCACTGCAGTGCAGAAGCCCTTACTCTGTGGATTAGGTTTCTCTGGCTAGCCAAGTCAAGCCAAGTCCTGGCTGAATTGGCACCTCATGGTATCCTGAGCAAGTGACCAAAGGGCAAGGGAAGGCACTAACCACAGCTGGAAGTCTTACTGTCATCGGGCACTAAAGTCTTCCTTCCTTGGCTCTTACTGGGTATACCCTACTAATATCTGTGAAGCATGCCCTGAATAATGAGCTTCAGTGAGGTAGCAAACCAAGCAAGGCACAGAGATTTCAGGGGACAGCAAGGGACTAAGGAGAACTTCAGGCCATCACCTGAAGTTGATGCCATCACCACAGCACATTCCAGCAAATGGTCCTGTGGTTTCTCTTGGCTCCTGTACTCTCTTTCACCCATGGAAGGTTCTTGACAAGGCTTATGACTACGTGATTCTCCTATCTCAGTGTTCCCAGTTATGGGCTTGTGTCATCATGCTTGGTAAAGCCTTTACCAAACTCCTCAGGCTGATGAGGTGTTGGAAGCTGATCTGAACTGGGGTCACTGGGCCATTCCAGCACTATTGCTGTCTCATGCTGAGTGATTCCTTACTATGGGCTTTCTTCTGGATTGTATGGTGAACACTCTTGGGCCCTCACTAGCTGCCCATAGCTCCATCTCCTCAACTGTATCCAGATGTTACCAAACATCCCTTGGAGTCACAAACATTACTGAGGAAAGACCCCATTCTGTGAGGACAAGAGTACAAGCAAGCAAGCAAGCAAGCAAGCAAGCAAGCAAGCAAGCGCTCTTGAGAAATAACATGAATGCTCTTAAAAGGAAGGTGCTTAGGAGCTGTCCCTACCCCTTGAAGATCATGACATCCACTGGTTGTAGCTCACAGGGTAAGATACAGGGCCTAAAGGAAGGAAGTCCATGAGTTCCATATGCTTCTAGGAAAGACCCCTAAAGATCTGACCTAGCAGTCACTTTCCCAGAAATGCCTGCTTCGAACAGAAAGCAGAAAACTGACTGGAGACATTAAGGAATGGGTTGGGACTATGAAAAAAGGATCAGGAGAGCTGAGGCCTGGAAAGTTGAGCCTTTAAAAAAAAAAAAAAAAAGTAAGGGGCAGGGGAAGCTTTTAAAATTGGATTAGGAATGATAAGCACAGGACGGGTTGGGCTTATATTGGGGTGAAAGGTGGCCAGTTAGCAAGATGGAAAGAAAGGACTCCTAAACTCCCTCTGCTATCAAAGAGAACAATCTCCTGACTGAGACTGAATCAAGCACTGATATGAGGGAATTGAAACTCAAGGCAGGAGAGATTGCAAGAGAACATTCACTCGCGCTAAATGAATTCAAATCTCCTCAACCAGATGCAGCCAGTCTCAGCGTGGATTCACTCACAGGAAAGACTCTGGGGCTGCAGCACTCTTGAGGATCAGAGTAAATGGGAACATTCCCAAGACAAGCAATGTCCAATTTAGGAAGTGGAAAAAGGATAGAGCATCACAAATGACAGAGAGGGGAGTAAACGTAGGATGCCAGATACTGCCCGGCCCAGAACCATTTCCCCACCTTTTGTTTTCACATATTCTAATGAGAGACAGGAAGATCATGAATTCCAGACAAAACTGAGGGCAGTTCTTTCCAATTCCTGATACAGCACATGTGGCCAGATAGTAGTGGGGACCCAGTGGCTCTGTAACAACTTCACCACTTTTCAGGATTGAAGTAGAACCAGTGGCCACCATCGAGCACTGGAAAGCTAATATAGTTTCATGTAAACAACACCAATTGTCCATCAATAAGATGAACTGAACCTGCAAGCACAGAAGGAAAGGAAAGGAAACTGTTGGCTACCTAGCTACATCCTGGCAGGCCTTTCAACTCATTATCTCACCTCCTCGATTCCCTAAGAACAAGGACTCTAAGCTCAGCAGAGGTGACTCACTGACCTAAGGTCAGTTAGCAAGAGCCAGAGAAGAAGTCAGAACTGGATGAGGGTATGAATTTCATCAGTGTTAGTCATCAGACGGGAGACAGCAGAAGGCTTGTGGCAGCTGTAAGAGCTCCTATACACAAAAGCTTTTATGTCAGGACCAGAGTTCCAAATAAAAAGTGGAACCATGTAACTACTAATAAATATGATTTTGAAATACTCATAAACGACAAAAAGCAAAAATGAGAAAGGAAGAACATTTGAACTTATCATAAAATAGACAGATTACCAATATCTAGCTGCCCAAACAGCCTGTCATTCCAGCCACTTGGGAGACTGAGGTAGAAGGATCATTCAGATAAAGCTGATATGTAAAGTTTTCCATGACATGTTCAAGCTACAAAATAAGTTGCAAAATAAAATGCAACTCCATTTGTGAAAATCCATGTCTGTCTTGCTGCAATAAGGCACCCAACAGAGAAAGTATTTTCATGAAACTGCCCCAGGGCTGGATCTGCAGCCAGCCAATGCTTTCCATGCTTTCTAGTGTTTGGGCTCTCTGCAAACATGCATTATATTTATTACTCATTTTAAAGGTGATGAGGAAAATATTCCACGCAGAAAGGGAGACCAGCATTGTCATACATGTGTAGTGGAGGGTAAGCTGAATGAGCCCCTCTTGCATGTGGCAACCACCCCCAAGATTTATAAAACTCATGACCCAATAATTTTGTTGAAATATGCATTATCCAAGAAAACTAGCATTAGACGGTTCTAATGATGGAAAAATCTAAAGCAATACAACGTAATGACAGGTGACTGGTAAGTCAAGGCACAACAAGGGGCTAGATGTTGCTAGTTAGACTGAGATAGACTGGATGTGAAAGGTTGACCACAGACCAAGAACTGAAGGATGCTAGGAAGCATTTGTGGTTATGGTCCCATTTTTGTAATTACTGAAACATTACAACATTGCTGTAACAGACCCTGGCCTGGGTAAATTAGCACTGAGGTGAACAATTGTCATTTCTCTTAAGGGCAAGCTGATTTAGTCAATTTCCTTTTATTCTTTATGCTTATCTGTATTTTTTGTTTTTCTTCTAACTATGAACACATATTAGTTAAGAAATAAATAAGAGGCAATTTAAGAAAAAGGCAATGCTATTCCATGGCTGGATAAGCTCCAAGCAGATGGCCCAGTAATTCCTATGACACAAGTACCCAGGCAGAATTTGGGGGCTGAGATGGCAGCAAAGAACACTCAGTAACATTCAGAAAATATTCTCCATCTCATAGGTCCACCTTGGCCTAGCTATGTATTCAGGTGTATGCTGACCTCATGGTCTTTCAGGCACTGAGCTAAACTTTAGGGACAAAAGAAAAAAAGAAAGGAAGGAAGAAAGGAGGCAAGCAAGAGAAAGAGAGAGAGAAAGGAAAGAAAGGAAAGGAAAGGAAAGGAAAGGAAAGGAAAGGAAAGGAAGGATGAATGAATTATTTAGGGAGGTCAAAAAGTGAATTTGCTAAGGCCATGTTTGGGAGCAGCTCTGTAACACGCAGGCACATGCAGGCAGCACAGGGAGCGGACAGAAGGGGGTTCCAGAGCAGGCAGTGCTTGCCAGGCTGGGAAGGGCCCAGAGACACAGGCAGGACCCAGAGCCTCTGCCCTGCAGTTTAGGCTCAGGAATCTTGGCTTTGTTCTTACTGCAGTGGGAAGACAAGGAAGAACACCAGAAAAACCTTGCTGCACAACTGGATGTTGGACCATGGGTGAAATCCAGAAAAAGTACAACAGTGGGAAGGAAGGACATGGCTTTAGTTCATATGAGAGACTGCCATGGTGAGGGAGGAGCAAGGTGGGCCAGGAAGTACTAACTCAGTGACATGAGCAGGACACTAAATCCTGATGCCAGGATGCTCCTTGGTTCCCACTACCACACCAGTAGGAAATATTAAGGGGTTCACCTGGTCAAATCCAGCTGATCTTGGCCTAGGACAGGAACGCTTAAAAAAAAAAAAAGAAAAAGAAAAAGTGGGAAAGGTCCTGGAGCAGCTGGAATGGGTGATAACTTGAACTTGTGATGGAACACCACCCCTGGCTCTCCAACCTGTAAGTGTCCATTTAGGAGCCTTAATATGCTAGGAGGACCAATATATAATACACATGAGCACAAAAAAACTGCATATTATAGCTACTGCAGGAATGGATTCAAACCACTCCAAAAGGGCATGCTGATTGAGTCTGGGATGAAAAGGACCCTAGCACCCCACAGAACAAATGACATAAATCATTAGCAGCAAGCAGCAGTTTAATCACGGGGCTAAGCCCTTGGCCTAAGTGGCAACTCCTCTTTCCCAAAAGGCTCACCCAGCATTTATTTTAACTCCTCTGGCTCAGGTTCCACACACTGAAGGAGGAAAAGGGGAACAAGCCATTGTCATGAAAGCTTAAACTACATGCCCATGCCCATGGGCTTCAGAACTAAGAATCAACTGCGATGTGACTGCTGGATAGAGATTTATACCCAAAACAAACAGAAAGCCAAATATCCTGGAAGAAGATACTTTTGGGAAAAAAAAAATCAAAGGAATTAATGCTTCTCCCCTGAAGCAAGATGAGGACACTATAGTTGCATAAGAATTACATTTTTGAGACTTGAGTGAAGTATATGGGAACAAAGGCCATGGCTGCTGGAAATTGGCTTTAAGGTGCAAAGAAGAGATATGGTACAGGCAGAAACACACATGTCATAGGGAGGGGTACTTGTTGTACTCCTGTATGCTTCACTTAGGAGCCTTCTCACATGCATGGTGCCATCAGCTGCTAAGCACTGATCTCCTGAATTCAGGTGGCCAGGGCCTCAACTCAGCAAACTCTAACTGTTATCTGTGACCCCCCCCCCCCCCCCAACTCATGGTTCCACAGCTATACATCCATGCCAGTTCTGTATCTCGCCCAGTTAGCTGGTGAGAGTTCTTGCATCCTGGGCTTGTTTGAAGGTGGAATGCAAATGACTCACTCAGAACACACCTGCTGCTTCCCTACTTAAGACAAGTCAGCAGTCACTGTTGTCACCCAGCCTTCAGGGTCACTTTGAAGGTTAAAGGAAACAGTTAATGTTTTTGCATGAGAGTACACTCACTAAATATTAGCTGCCAGACATCAAGAAAAGCAGCTTTGGAGATGGGTTTAATTTTCTGTATATTAATTCATGTAACTGCCAAAGTTACCTAGGAGGTCATAGCTGCTACACTTTCCTGAGGCAGTTTCTCAAAGATCTGGTTCCATTTGATTGTAGTTTGAGAGCTATGAAATATCAGACTGCCACTTAGCCTCTTTTAGTGTCTTCATTTTCATATCTGAAAAATGATCCACCTGCCTCTCCCAAAGCCATACAACAAAACCTAAGCAACACAACTCAGGTATTGTACCTAGCATAGGATATCTGCATAGCAATGTCAGTGACCCTAGGCTTAGACATCTGCCCCGAAGAGGCTGCTGCATATTTGGGAGCAGTAGTAGAATGCTGGAGCTTTTCTGTTCTTCATCCTGAGAAGGTGTCAGGCATAGAAGGTTCTAGCAAAGTAGGAGATAAGACTGTGTAGCAAAGAACCCTCTTCAGATGACAAAGCAGAAGCAGTACAGAGAAGGAAATGGGCACAGGGAAGCTAGTAGCAATAATGTCAGTGGTGACAAAGGAGGCAGTACTGGTGGAGATCAAAAAGGTGGAGATGACAGTTAAAGTGCGTGGGTGTTAAGAGGGTGCAAGCGGAGCTGGCAGAAGCAGAGGTGGAAGCAGAGATAGCGGAGATAGAGGAGGTAAGTATGCTGATGCTGGAGTTGGTACAGAACCTGATGGTAGAAGCAAATGAGGTTGAAGGTAGAGGAAGTAGAAGGTATGGACATGGTTAAAATGGAGGTGACCGAGGTGGGAGAGATGGCAGAGGTGGTAGTGATGGAGGTAGAGGAGGCACTGGTGGTGGAGGAGGAAGTGGTAAGGTAGAAGAGGTGAGGCATAAAGATGGAGATGATGGAGACAGAGTAAGGAGAGGAGGTGGAGGAGATATAGGTGGTATTAATAGAGGAAGTAGAGATAGTGAAGACAGAGGTGATGGTGGTAGAGGCATAGATACTGGAGATGAAGGTGGTCCAGGTAGCGATGATGTAGGTAGAGTTGGTAATAGAAGTTGGAGAGGTGGTGAGCTGGTACAGGAAGTGGTACGTTATAGTGTAGAGGATGAGGTGTAGATGTAGGTAGTAAAGATAATGAAGGAGATGGTGGAGGAGATGGAGGTAGAGGTAGAGGTGGAGATGGTAGAGTTGTTGGAGCTGGTGATGGTGATAGTGAAAGTGGAAATGGTAGACATGGTGGAGAACATGGAAGCAGTAGAAGTAGAGGTCATAGTGGAGATGGTGGAGGTGATGAAAGGATGGTGGTAGAGGTAGGGATGCCAATCTTGAGTACCTACTGAGAGCATGGGTTATGTCACCTCTTTTAATGTCCCAACGAACTTACATTACACAGATAAAAAAGCAAAGTTTGTAAGGCCTACTAACTTGATCCTTAGTAATACAGGTTATGGCTTAAGTGCGAACTATCCCCCCACAGACTTATTTGCTTCAATATTCGGTCCCCACATGATAGCACCACTTTGGAAGGTTGCAAAACCTTTGAGACAAAGGTCTTAGCTGACAGACACAGGCACTAAGAATTTTTTTTTCTAAGAATGCACCTTAAAGGTTATAGCCCAGATCTGCTTCCACTTATCTCTGCTTTGTGACTAGCCAAAAGGTAAGCAAGTTGTGCCCACACAATCTCCTACTACCATGCCTTCCTTCCCCACTATAAATGGGTTGGACTCTGTGAATTAGTAGCCATATATACTCCTGAAGTTGTTTCAGAAAGGTATTTGTTCACAGAAAGGAGAAATGTAACTAACATAACTAGTGTATAAGGCAAAACAGCATCTAACTCCAGAAACTGGGTGCTTAACACTATCCTCACACTACACTGGGAAAGCTAAAAGGCTAGTAGACAGAGATGTGAGAGACAAGAGCCCCTGCTATGTGAGGACAGTAGCAGTTACACTGTTTTGTTATCCCAGCCTGGGATCACTAATGGTGATTTCAGCTGCCACAAGGACACAAGGCAATGGGCTCTAGGCAACACCGTCATTAAGTAACCTGTAACCAAAGCTAATAATGCTATCCTTCTAACAATGCAGACTCCCAGTGTTCAAGGTCTTATGTGATGTGGTAAACGCCACTTCAGCACATCAGTGGTGCTGAAAACCCAGTACTAAATACTGTACTATGTGGTTCTTAACTCACTCAAGTGCAGGGCTATTTTTCTCACATATAAGGAAAAAGGGCACAGGGCACAGATTCCCAGCTCCTTTGCATCTTCTGTCTCTCTAGTGCTTGGGTATTTCTAATGTGCTAATCCATTTCTACTCACAGCTCATGAGAGCATACAAGTGAGGTGCCATGAGCAAAATGAGGCATGGGTAGGGCAGCTTGCAGACAATGCTCTTTTTCCCAGCCTGGTACTGAGGTAAGACTTCAAGCTTTAAATTTTTCAGGAGTCTCCTTTGGGCTAGGAGTGGTAAGCTCAGTGGTGACACATGCTCTCCCTTGCTCTGGAGGCAGGCTCCTTTCCCTGTGGCTGATGTCCCCATTCACCATGGTTCTGGTTTCAGGTCACTGTGCCTCCTTTGAGATGCTGACAAGGCTCCCTGCATGTGGCTCACGTGTTCTTTACAACCTGCAACACAGGCTTTCTTGGGTCTGTGCTCCCTGGGCCCGTAGCATCCGGCCTGCTTCCCACATTCTCTTCCAAGCTGATGTAGAGAGGCAGCATGGTGTGGTGGAAGGAGCAGACTCCATCTATCAGCTGCATGTCTTCTGGCAGCTTGCTCAGCTGCTTCTGAGTTCTTTCATTTGTAGAACACATGTAATATAATCTAGCTTGCACGGCTGATGCCAGGATCAGCGATAACTTATGAAAGGGGCCTGGCACAAAGCACATGCTCACAAAATCACAGTGACTACTGTCCTGTAAGAACCATACCTCTCCTTGACACTTCTCAGTCATCTGCTGGTCACCCTGAATCATATGCACATGTCTAGAATTAAGCTCACCACTTTCCCCAAAAGCAGTGGCTCACGTGACTTTCTTTCCTTAAATGGTACCATTATTCTCCTGGGCTTTTAAGCTCAAATCTCTCTCCAGCTTTCAGTCTTTGCAGACATTAAAACTATCTATGGCCACACTTTCAGCTAGGTCCCTCAAAACCACATGCCAATCTCTGTTCAGCCTCACCTCCCATGGCCTATGCATCAGGCACTTGTGCAGGCTGGGGCCTCACAGCTGCTCCTTGTTCCACCCTGCAGGCTGCCATGGGCATCTTGGTCGTTCTCCAAACACTGCTTCCACTAAGCAGCCTTCTTGGCAAAGCTCCCTTCTTCCCTCCAGAAACCTGAATGCACTTGTTTCCTGTTTATGTGCACATACTTTCCTCTCTTTATTCTGAAAAATATTTACTGAGCACCTATTATATGCCACAAAGTGCATTCCTGGCCCCCACTGATGAATCACCCTTTCTGAATGACACTGGTGAAAACTGTGCTCAACTTTTACAGGAAGGAGGGGGAAAGCCACTGACTAGCAAGTACTAGTCAACATGGTATGTACTGTGTATGCTAGAATCTGGAGCCCCAGGCCCCAGGAGAGGGGATAAGGTAGCAGAGGGCACCAGGCACTCCCTGGTGGCCTTCCCTCCTCACTGGATCCCCTTGTTTCTAAAGTCTAACATACTAACAAACAGGGGAAGGATTCTGGAAAAAAAAAAAAAAAAAAAAAAAAAAAAGTTGTGGATCTGCTTACAGTCCTTCTTTAACAGAGGAAGGCAGGGAGAAAGGACTGACCACTCATAGGGACAGGCAGGAGGATGTGTGCACATGGGGAAGATGGGAGTAAGACTTCTGTGCTGGGGAAGAGCCAGCGCCCAGGAGGAACACAAACATTTCTGAGTTTTGTGCTTTCTCCAGAATTCAGTCTTAGAAGCTAGCCCCTAAACGTTCTCTTCTGTGCAGCTGAGGCATTTGGGAGGATGAGGTCTTACAGAACTGGGAGGTCTTTGTGGCCCACAAGCTAGAACATAGGCATCATTTCTCTCTGTCCCAGAGGACTCCACAGGTGTAGCCGCACCTTGTCTCAATCCTCCCCACCTTCCCTCTATACCTGAGGCCTCCATGAAACAGAATCGATGTGGAATTAATGAATGGTTATGTATTTAAAATTAAAAAGAGGGAAAAGGTGGAAGTATCATTAAAGAGAACTTATTACTTAGGTCAATATGCAGTTTGATGTTTGCTTCTCAGAATCACTCATGATAAAATAATGGGCAGATTACCACCCCACTTCAAGGATAAGAAAATTGAGACCAGAGGACATGAAACCATACTCAGCACAAGACTGTCCCATTACCAAGGCAGAACTAGATGTCTATGGGACCTTAAAGAATACTTGTCCCTTTACTTACTCATTTCAGTGGGTTCCCATGATTAGCCACAGCCAATGGGGTTTTGCCAGAGAAAGCAGTCAGCTCTATGGGCTTTTCAGGGCATTCCAGCATTTCACAGGAGTCCCCGCCAGAAGACAATAAAATGTACTGACTGAAGAAACAAAAGTCACCTCAACCTCAGCCCCAAGAGAGCCGATTCCAGGCACAGTGTGAGGACTAGCTCTGTCCCAGTTCTTTCATCTCCTAGAAGTCACAAAATGACAGATGAGTGCATGTTCAGTTAGAGGACAAGTAAGATGTCAAGAGGCCCCGTAAGCACAACTCTAAAGATGGCTGGGGAATTCACCTTCCTGTATCTAACACACAATAAAAATTTTCTTGGTGTGTGAGAAATGTTAGTGTGAACAGCAACTGTTCCCAGCCTCCTTGTATAATGCCTAGCCTGTGAGACTCCTAGTAGGCATTCAATAAAGCCCAGAGAGGAGGCTTCTCCATCCCAGAGAGCAGGAGATGGAGCCAGATCACTTTCAGTAATAAAACTTACCTTAGCATACATAGGTTCAAGCTCACAGCATGCATGTACCCATGTTCATGTACTAATCCCAAACTGAAGAACTCACTATGACACCATACAGGATTCCAAGTCACTGGTGACAGGGCAAAATCAGCCCCTGGTGCAAGGCAACACTTCCACAGGTATTGCCTACATTAAGTCTCCATCCCCCTCTCAAAGACAGCACAATGACTCCATCTTAAAGATGAGGAGATGGAGACACAGGGAGGAATGCTAACTGCCAAGAGACAGAGACACCCTAGCCCATCAGATTTTGACAGCCAGGCTCTGCCAGATCAGCTGCATGACTGTCCCCTGTGACTAGTATGCCTACAGCTCTCCCTCAGGTGCATGAGAGCCTTCCATTGGCCTCAGCAGTTCACAGTTATCCCTGGCAAAATTCAATACTCTACACTTATACCTACGCTTACACCTACCATGTAGGCACAGGGAATAGCTACGAGGGAATCTTAAAAAGTACTGCAGCCTCTATTTCCACACTAAGAAACCATCATGGCAGAATAAGCAGGTTGGTACTAAAGCACCACAAAGTCTTCCTCTCCTGGACTGTCAGCCTGGAGGGCACACACTTTTCTTCCCTGCCTGCCATAGTGGCCAGGGGAGGCCTGCATGAAACTCCAGGATTGGTTCACCAGGTAGCAGATGGCAAAATTCTAGCCTGAGGACTCCACCACCTTACTCCTGCCATGCCCTGCACCCTGCATTGCTCAGAGGTCCAGAATGAGCCCATCTCCTCTTGGACAGGATTCTACTCTCCATGCTATCCCACATCCTCCAGATTGGGTTCCACTGTCCATGTCTGCCCCACTTCCTTCTAGGTCTGGCTCTGTGTCAGCATCTACACTTAAAGGAAACATAAAGGGAAAAGAAAGAAGTGAGGAGAAAAAGAATCAGGGAAGGGGGTGTTGAGAGAGGAGAGGAGGAAAGACTTGGAGGGGAGGAGCATGATGGCTGGAAGGTCTGGAAGGTCTGGAAGCTGCAAATGTCAAGGTCTGAGAGTGTTCAGCAAACAGAAGCCAAACTGAAGAAAAGCAGCAGCTGAAAAAGAGATTGTCAGAGGCTGTATTTTCTCAGCCATTATCAGGATAAAATTATCCATGAAAAAGATCGAAAACCCTTTTCAGAACTAATACAGCTAAGCCCCACTCTTTGGCCTCCTCTATCGTTTTGAGCTCCCCACAACCCTCCTAGCTCCAGCCTGATATCCATCTGCTAGGATGTAGGGTGTTTTCCTCTGTTATTGCCAGCAAAGCGCTACCAGAAAGGAGAGCATACTTTGACACCTCCTACAAGCATAGAACTATTCACAAGCATGTAAAATTCACCCTTTCAAAAGACCCCTGTGTGTAGGGAATGGCCCCCTTTACCATCAGTAGGGAGAAAGAAAGGAGGTGGAAGAGCTTTGTGGGAGAACTGCCTCTCCCCTGGCAAAGCAGAGGACCGGCCTTACAGGTGAAAGAGGAGAGAAAAACAGATTTGAGAGGAGGAAAACTGCTACAAGGCCATTTCCTTCCACCCTACAGAAGCATGTGTGCAAGTTCTGAGTAGCCAAGCCCAAAACAGAGATGAAGAAAGCACAGCAGGAAACAGGGTGCTGCACATACAACCAGAAAGAATATATCCATGCCTGAGAACATATGGGTGACTGTGATAATTAGAGCCATAGCTGGCAGATTTTTTTTAAAAAAAACTCCTTGTTGTAATCTCGACTCACAATTCTTAACATGGCAAGCTACAGTCAAACCTGTGCACGGGCTGCTCTGTGAAAGCTGGCTTCTTAAAGGGCGCTTGGCACTGCTCAGGCACATGCTTAGGACTGCAGGGTGTTACTGTCAGGGCTCTATCCTCAGTGCTGGCTTTCCTCTACATGCCTGGCAGAAGTGGGCAAGCAGGTGGCTGTGAAGCAGGGAGCCACCGCCCTCTTGTCCCAGTTACCTGGAAATCCTGAACCCACACTTTTATCAGACTCTGCTGTGGCATGCTGCAGGAGAAAACCCCCATGGAAAGCAGGCCCCTCAAGCAAACTGTCAGTTTCAAAGCTCCAAACCATGACAAATGATAAGAGAAGACTTCTTGCCTGCAATAGCTGGTAGCTCAGATTGCTTGGCATGAGGGAGAATACTTTTCTCGAGCATGGGGGAAAATACTTTTTTTTAACTTCCCAACCATCTTTTCCATGTTATAAGCCGTTTCTTTGGAGAATCTGTTATAATCAACAAATTAAACCCTCCAAAGTAAGCACATTACCAAATGAATTTCCAATCGTCAATTGCTAGCATTTAAACAAGTGAAAACGCCGTGACTCTGGCATTCCTGGGCTCATCCTCAGAACAGCAGCAAGCGTGCAGCGGCAGAGCACTTTGATCTTCCCAAGTCCCGGGAGAAAATCGATGATACAACTTTAATGCGTTTGTACAGCAAGGCTTCATGTTATTATTATTTTTACCCAATGCAGCTTAACTCAAGCGAAAAAGGTGTACTGGGTCTCAGCACCGCCCTGTGGTGAAAGTGAATTATTTTTCTAAAACCAGATTGTAGTAGAGCCAGCCACATTCACAGGAAACGGCCAATTAAAAAGCAATTATCTCTGTGATTGCAACTTGTTGAAAGGCTGAGACTGTGGTGCTCCTACGGAGGCAGGAGGATGGGTTCGTTCACAGGGTGACTGGTGTTGGTGTAAGCCAGCATGGGGTCTGCTGTTCTTCTCCCATCATGGTGGTAGGCTCTGATCAGGTATGTTTGGGACCTACCTAGAGGGAACCAGGTGTGAGCCTTACCTTCTCCTGGATGCGTCCCTGCTGCTCCTTGTAGAAGGTGTCACGGCGGCTGAGCTCAGCCTCTTTGTTCTCCAGTTCCCTGGCCTGGTTGGAGGAGAACAAAGCCTGAGTTATCTGGCAGCAATGGTGCTGAAGAGGCAACTGACATTTCTGCTCACAATAATGCTCAATGAGAAGAGCAGTGGCAACGCGCAGAGAGCCTATGCTATGGCAGGTCACGCACATGTGTTTGCTCAATTTTCACAACAGCCCTTCAAGGTGGGTAATTAGCACAACCATTTGCAGATGGTAATCACTAACATTTATTGAATGCTTATGTCTGCCTAGTCCTGTTCTACATGCTTCTCAGACATTTCTAGGCTCCTTCCAATGCCTAAGAGGAAAGTAGGGTGTTATAAGTTCATCAGAGTCAAGAGTCACAGTGGATCCCCATGATAGGAAATACAACAGAGGGGCCAAGTAACTGTTTAGCAGGTTACAGCCATGGGGAACAGAGGTTAACTTGAGCCCAGCTAAAGAACTCGGCCTCCAACTTCACAGTTGGAAAAGAACAGAGCTTGGCACTGTTTTTGGAGTCCTGATATTTGGAGACACACCATGCCACTGTCCTATATGCTGAGCTGTCATGGTAGGAGCCCCATGTACAGCAAGAAAGGCAGAGTCCTAAAGAGGAGGGTATATATTCCTACCCACCTAAGAGGTGTGTTTGAGTGAGTCCCTTGAAGGCAGCTTAACAGAGCCTCCTTTCTTCAGTCAAGGTAAGGATGTTGGCTCAGCTAGCCAGAGTGAACAGACTGGAGTTAGCAGTCTGAGGGTGCAACCTAGCTCTCTCCTTAAGTAGCTGGATGACTCTGAACAAGAACAGAAGTATCCTCTATTTCCCATACCTACAAGACTATCTGAAAGCTGAGGGAACCTGAACAGAAATGAACAGTCAGAACAAGGCCTCTACACAGGTTCACAGAACTGGAGCACCTGGTTACATGTGCCCCTTACTGGAGTACCCACATCTTCAGCCCTTTTGAGGATTTCCATTACTAGGTATCAAGTGCGTTGCCTCTGTCCTACCTATACAGATACAGTCCTCGGGGACCTGAGACGGTCCAGGGCACCTGGAAGAGGGATATTACTCCTATTGCCATCTACTTATATGAGGGCTGTGTGAACAAGCACTGTACCAGGCTCCTGGTGGCACTTAGCCTCACCATCCCCCAAAGAGTGCAAGCTTTTCAATGACTGAGGCCTACTGTGGACCTGAGTTCACATGATTTCCAAGTCCTGATCTTTGTTTTTTAAGATACACTAATGGTATCTGCAGAGGGTTCCTAATCCTTTAAAAATGCAAGAGAAGGAAAGAGGTAAATGATAAGCTAGGGTCAAATAGAAGGGGAGGAAGTCCTCCCCTATCAGGGGACTAGGGAAAGGGCATAGGGGGAGAAAAGGGAGGGTAGGTGGGACTGGGAGGGGACTGCAGCAGGAATACAAAGCGGGGATATAAATATATAAATAAATATTCTTTAAAAAATGGAAGCAGTAAAATATGGAAGCAATTTTTGTTAGAGCTATTTAGAGTCAAGATAACGACTGAAAAATATTTTCAAGTCAATTAAAGAAGTGTACTTTAGCTGGGCATGGTGGTGCATGCCTTTAATCCCATCATTTGGGAGACAGAAGCAAAAGGATCTCTGAGTTTGAGGACAGCCAGGTCTACACAGTGAGTTCCAGGACAGCCAAAAAGAGAAACTCTCAAAAAACCAAAACAAACAAAGTAAGACAATTAGGGCTGGAGAGGTGGCTCAGAGGTTAAGAGCACTGGCTGTTCTTCCAAATGTCCTGAGTTCAATTCTCAGTAACCATACCACATGGTAGCTCAAAACCATCTATAGTAAGATCTGGTACACTTTTCTGGCCTGCAGGCATACTAGCACACAGAACACTATATAAACAATCAATAATCTTGAAAGAAAGCAAGGAAGGAAGGAAGGAAGGAAGGAAGGAAGGAAGGAAGGAAGGAAGGAAGGAAGGAAGGAGAAAGAAAGAAAAGAAAGAAAGAAAAGAAAAGAAAAGAAAGAAAAGAAAAAAAGAAAGAAAGAAAGAAAGAAAGAAAGAAAGAAAGAAAGAAAGAAAGAGGGAAAGGTTCTGAAAGCCCCTTAGCAGTAATGCTCCTGCTCCCCCAGAACCTTTCAGAACAGCAGCAATAGGAGCTGCCTGCATACAGTGTGAGCATGCACATACATGCTGAAGGGCTTGAGGAAAGGACCAAGACTCAGGCAACACCAGGCCAGGGGCTAGGCAGCAGGCTGTAGGCCTAAGAGTGGAACTGACACTGGCTCTGCACCTGGACAGTGGGCCTCTCCAGTCTTGGGTAAGATGCCTTACCTGTCAAGTGAAGCAAAGAAATAACTTGGCTGAAGAATCTAAAATTCCCAAGAAGGTCCCAGAATGCCTATGCTCCAGCAAAGCTAAACACAGACAAGGGACTACATGCCAGGATTTCTCACAGGATCTTTCAAGAAGGCTCCTGGAATGCCTCTGGAATGCCAATACTCCAGCAAAGCTAAACATAGACGGTGGACTAAATGCCAGGGATTTCTCACAGGATCTTTCAAAGCACACTGATGAGATGATGAGACTGTGTCCCAGGCACACAGGCATGGCTAATCTGTGTGGGGCCTCACAGCAGCCTAACATCAACTGTGAATGATCTCTGATGCAATCAGAGGAGGAGCGCATGTGATACAATTAAGCAGCCAGTATGGGAATATCTTGCAGAGCTCGGACTTGCCATTTTCTGACCTGTAGCTCCAGCCAAGCAGAAATATGACATCTGAAGGCAAAACTATCACGGGGCTCTCTAGCTGCCATTCTCTAGGGAATATTGGGGCAGGAAGGACAAGGAGGTTCATCCAGGCATGTACCCAACCTTCAAATGACATGCTGAGTGTGTCTCTGAACAGAGGCTCCTGGAACACTCAGCAAGGAGCCACCAGGGCACACACATCAGCAAAGAGCTGCAGAAGTAAAGCTCTGGGCAGAGATGCCTCATCATCAGACTTACTGCACAGGCTAGATACTGAGACTTACCAATGTCTGCATGCAAAAGACAATATTAAGATCAGGTAAGAATGTACTGGGCTATTCAGAGAGGGAAAAGTAAAGTCATCCCATCCCATTTGACTGGAAGTCCTGTGGCTTATGACACCTCTCTATGATGTCCCTGCCATGCAGTGCTTGCCTACTCTAGTCACCTGTGAGGCTGGTAATGAAATCTCCATGAGCAATAATGGACAGGACGTAACATAAAGAAGAGATCCCACAGCAGGCACCCAAAAATTTGATCTTGGTGAATGAAGATGAATGATCTTGGTGCAGTCATCAGGCAGTAGCAATCTCTCTACAAAGCGTATAGTCAGTAGGTTTCTTAGAAACAGGCATCTCTCCAGGTGATACTGGAGTGGCCATCATGGTCCAGTAACTGGCTTAGTAATTCCTTAGCTGCTTCCAAGTGGCTATTATGAATGAGATATTCCTGAAAAGGGGCTTCAGCTGAGTCAGATGTGTTCATGGAACTCAGTCCTGGTGGGAGAAACACATACATATGTAGACAGTCAGTTTCGAAGTCTGATGTGCTAGGGAAACCATGACCCAGTAACTTGTGAGCTAGCAGGCTGCTATTTTGTCTAAGGAAATTCCCAACGAAGACTTCAGGAAAAATAAAGCCTAAATCAAACCAATTATGTTGCCTCCAATACACAGGACAAATATCACCATTCTGACAATGCGCACAGTGGAAGGCAAGCTTTGAGTGAGGGTGGAAGGAATCTTCAGTGGATTAGTAGAGGACTCCTTCCGTCAATACTACACTGGGCATTCACACTTGGATGGACCGCTGCTGCTCCACACACAGCAGCGGCAGAGAGAACACATGCCTGAAAAGACACAGTCAGGTTCAAAACCAAGATTAAAGACCCAATACAGAAGGGACACTCAAAGCAGTAGATGGAGTGGGAGCCACAGGCCTGCTGAGCTGGGGCTGAAGCAGGCCAGGGCAACCAGGACCTTGCAATCTTGAAGGATAAAAATAAACCCGCCTTACAGAGGAGAAGCAGGAGCCAATCTGGACATCTGAAGTTTATAAAGGGTGAACCCTGAAGCAAAAAGGAGGCATTGCATATTTCCATAGAGCCCTTTAGCACCAGGTTTTCTGTTTGCTTCAATCTAGACAGGAGAGAGGCCCCAGAACGAATACAGGAGAACAAGCTCAGCACCTGCTTCCTGAGGCCTCTGCAGTGTGTCATCACGACTGTGCAGACAGAAGGAGCTGGGCCTGACCTATAAGCAGTTTTAAAAATGCCATCAGGGTGCAAAGGCCATGCTGAAGGTAAGCAGGGAAAGAGAGCAGCCAGATGGGTCTCACACTGTGAATCTAGACGCATTCTGGTGAGGAAACATACTGGCAAAAGTGGTAACCGAGACACCGATTCACCCCAGAGCAAACTAATGTCATGGGACAATGTCATAAGGACGAAAAGCTTTTTACTGTGAAAACTTTAAACACAAGATAAAATGATGTAATAAGAAGTCAGATGACATCACGAAACTGCAGCAACCAAGTAGTGTGCGCACACACATGCTCAAACATACACAGGCATGCATATAAACACATGTCCCAAGTGTGCCAGCAAATCACTTTATCTGTGTAGGTTTCAATATGTTATTCAAAAAGACAAGGGACTTTTATGCTCCCAAACAGAAGTATCCCTTTAAAAATAAAATTGGCTCATCAAATACACAAAGAGTATTAAAATCTCCCACTGATAAAATATTTTAATATACATGTTTAAGTTGCCCCAAAGACAAATGAATGACTTCTAATTTATAAAAAAGAAATTACCAGTATGAAACAGGCAAACCCCAAAGCACATAAATACTCAAGTCTTCAAAATAAAAACTGCAATGTGATTAGATAAGCCCTAAGCATAGGCAGTAAAGAGAAATGAGCGAAGTGAGCACGGTACAGAGCTGCCAGTCAGAGGCAGCAGGTGAGGATGGGAAATAGACCTTAAGGAGAAGCTTGAAACTGCCCAGCACAGATAAAGTGGTTTCCACAGAGGAATAGCATGGTAAGAAAAGCAGAGGCAAAGGACAGGGACCCCGAGAAGAGAAGGCAGACGAGAAGGCAGCAGTGGGCATGGTGAGAGTGGAGATAGGGAGAGGAGACAGGGAGCAAGATATAGAGGTAAGGAGAAAGATAAGGGGTTAGAGAATGGTGGGCAGACAACACTAAGAAGAAAACACCGAAAAATTCATAGACAAAGGAAAAAACAAAGCTGGTACTGGAAATATGTGGTAGACAGCCTCCAAGAGGCACAAACTCTCCTCTTCATTTCCAACTCAGGCTTTGTGTGGCCCCCTTCTCTGAGAGGGTTGGGCCTGGAGATAGTATTAATCAGTATGGCAAAAACAGTGTGATGTCGCTTCTGAGATTTACGTCTCTGTTTGGCTCCCTTGCTCCCCAGTTCCTCTTGCTTACACCCATGAGCTTCCATATTGTGAGCTGCCCTAGAGAAACACTTATATGATAATGAACTGATGGCACTGAGGAAGCACAGCCAGCATCCAGTGAGAGGTTGAGACCTGCAGACCCTCACCTGCTGCTAGCAGCCAGAAGGAAACATGCAAGGATCCTTTTCCAGAGAGGCCTTCATGTGCAATGGCAGGCCTGGAAAAACCTGGACAGCAGTACTGAGATACGTGGAGGCTGAAGCACCCACTGAGGCAGATCCTTGGTCCAACAATACAAACACCACTTGCTGACTAAAACCCCTTAATTTTGTAAATTGGTATTTAGAAATAAATAAGCATGACATTTAAATTGATTAATCTCATCCTTAAGGGAAAAAGATGACCACTTTAGATAAAAGAAAAACCATGTAGATCCATATACCCATACAAACAGTCATACAGAACAACACCAAACCCTTCATTGGAAGGAAGTATGTGCCATTCTGTACACAAAGGGTAAAGGATTAGTGTTTAATTAAAACCCTAAAAATATGTGTGTGTGTGTGACACAGAGAGAGAGAATATACTAGTACCACCAAAAAAATAAAATAATAGAACAGATCAGCAACAGCTCAGACATCGGAATCAAAACACTTTGCTGACATGTGGGGGATCTAACAGAGAAGAGCAGATGCGTATGAAAACACAGCATTTTTACAATGATAGAAATGGCCTCCAATTAGTACAGATCTGCTGTTGATCTTACCGAGGACTCCTATCATGTGGCTTCCTTCTTGTTTCCTTTGAGCTGTGACTTCAGCTTCTTACAGCATGATTACTGAAGGTCTAAGTATGAGTCTCTGGATCGCATACACTGTCTACACTGACCCTTGCTCTAATTCTTCAGGAACCTACAAACAGGAATTCAAAGCCTTGCTTCCCCTTCTAGACTTCTTTGCACGGGGTTTTTGCCTAAATAATGACCTTTGCAGGTAGCCATGTTTTCAACAAATATCTATGGTTGTTTTTAAACAAACTCTCTGGAAAAAAAAGGTCTGCAATGAGAGATTGAGTCTGGTCAAATGCAGATGAGCTTTTAAGTGGGATCTTTCAGAGAAACAGCAGGCATGGAAAGCACTGACAAGAGCTCCAGCCCTTTCTGTTCCTCTAATGTCTGACAGGAGGCTGACACACCACCTGTGAGCTGCTGTTTTTGAGACTATCATGGAGCGCTGAAGGGAAAAAGATGGAATAGAGTCAGTTAAAATGGCCAAAGCTTTGCTGTTCTGACTGAAAGTCCCCCATTTTCTATACAAATGTTCCTGAATCCAAGTAGGTTCCCTAGTAAGGGGAACAGGGACTATTTCTGACATGAACTCAATGGCTGGCTCTTTGACCTCCCCACCACCCCGGGGGAGGAGCAGCCTTGATAGGCCACTGAGGTGGACGCTGCAGCCAGTCCTGAAGACACCTGATAAGCTAGGGTCAAGATGGAAGGGGAAGAGGCCTCTCCTATCTGTAGAAAGGGGCAGGGAGGAGATGAGGGAGGTAGGGTGGGATTGGTAGGGAATGAAAAAACAGGCTACAGCTGGGATACAAAGTGAATAAACTGTAACTAATATTTAAAAAATAAAATAAATTAAAAAAAAAAAAACTGTGACAAATGCCAGGTATGGTAGCACACACCTTTAATCTCATCACTTGTACTCAGGAGGCAGAGGCAGGTAGATTGCTATGAGCTTGAAACTAGCCTGGTCTACACAGTATGTTTTAGGCTAGCTAGGACTATATATGAAGATCCTGTCTAAAAAAAAATGTTAAAATGTAAAGTCTGTCACTGTTTTCATTGTTTCTTTGAAAGTGGTTTTGCAGAGGACCTTAGTCCACCATTTGCACGCAAATGGTATGATATAAAATCAGGGGTTACTGGCACACTGGACAGACAGAGCCCAGGATAGTATCGTGAACCTAGAAACAAGTCTGACTTACCGAGGGTTCCCATTGCTGTGAAGAGACACCATGAGGCAACTCTTATAAAGGAAAACATTTAATTGGGCTGACAGTTCCGGAGGTTCGGTCCGTATCATCATGGTGGGAAGCATGGTGGCATATAGGCAGGCATGCTATTGGAGGAACTGAGAGTTCTACATCTTGATCCACAGACAGAAAGGGACTGTGTGCCAGCTGGGCATAGCTAGAGCATAGAAGACCTCAAAGCACATCTCCACAATGACATCTTTCTTCCAACAAGGCCATACCCACTGTAAAACAGCCACACTTCCTAATAGTGCCACTCCCTATGGGCCAGGTATTCAAATACATGAGTATATGGGGGTTACAAACTTATTTAAACCACCACAATGTCTCTATCCAAATAAAACACAGAGGGGCCCACTCCTACTACTGCCCCTCATTTCCATGAAGGGACTTCAGACTCCCACCACCAACTCTCTCGACCCCTGCCACCTATCTGAGGACCATATATCCTGAACCTGCTCATCTCTCTGGCCAACTCTCCTTTCCAGGTAGGGACCCCAGACTCCCTCCATGACTCCACCCATCTCCACAACCTAAGAAAAAGTCCTGCACACTCCATACAGAATCCTGAGGATTGGCTGTGTGACCTGAAGCTTCAATATGGCACTAGCTGAGTAAAGACTAGTTCTGACACTCTATTTGAATATCAACTATGAGTTTCCCCAAGACTGAACCCCAAGTCATATTCATCTGGTCAACAACCTGACAAGTTGGGGTAACAGCAAACAGAAATTCAAACATTCTTTCAACAAAGGAGAAACAAGATTTCTATACCAATACATACCCAAAACACCTAGCTCTAGACACTGAGCCATCTCAAAAACACAAACAACATCAAAAACCAAGACAACAGATACTCTGTAAAAATTAGTACTCCTCTAATGTTACTGTGAAAAGTGCTTTAGATGGTGTGTAAAATAACAATTTCAAAATAACAGTAATAAACATGATCAAGTAAATACAGATAAGTGTGAGAATGAAGACCTTGAAAACAAATAGTTGAGTGAAACATTAAAAATAATTCAAGATATTAAAATACATTTTAATACAGAGAATCTCTGAAGAAAAGCCAAAGTGAAATCAAATAGGAAAAGAAAAATTCAAGAAGTTAAAAGCTCAGAGGAAAGCCTCAGCAGTAGACTGGATCAAATGGAATATAGAATATTAGATCCTGAAGACAGAGTATAGAAAGTGGATCGCTCAAAAAAGGGGGGAAAGTTTAAATTAAAGAAATGACAGAGCATTAAATTCTGAGACACCATAAAATGAAAAAAAAAAAAAAACCCTATGAATAATAGGTACAGGAAATAGAGAAGACACTGAAGGCAAAGAGCCTGAAAAAATACATTATAAAAGAAAACTTCCTTAATTTAAGAAAGGTCTATCAAAGTGCAAGAGGCATATAGAACACCAAGTGGACAGGACCAAAAAAGAAACTCCCACAACACATAACTCCAGAGTAAAACGATGGAAAATATATTCCAAACAAATAGACTCAAGAAGCAAGCAGGTATAAGTAGCTATTTTAGTAACTGGAAAAAAAAAAAACAGATTTCAAAACAAAACTTAACAGAAAAGAGGGTAGGACAATATATACTAAATAAAGAAAAAAAATCCATCAAAAGGATATAGAATTCTAAATATCTATGCACCAAACACCAACAATAAATAAATAAAATTTCATTTATTATGGGACAGAAAGCTTCTGAACTACAAAAGACATCATCATTCAGGCAAAGTAGCAACCAACAGAATGGGAATTGTTTTTAAACAATTATGTATCTGATAGAGGGTTAGTATCTAGAATATATAAAGAACTAAAAAAAAAACCTATACATTAAAATAACAATAATAAATAGCTCAAAAGCTGGGGTATAAAACTAAGCAGAGTTTCCAGAAGATCAGTGGCTATGAAACACTTATAAATGTTCAACAGCTTTAGTCATCAGAAAAATACAAATTAAAACTACTTTGAAATTTCATCCTTTCCTACTCCGAATGGTCAAGATCAATAATTGTACAAGCTGGAAAGGATTCAGGGAAAGAAAAACACATTTTCATTAGTGATGGAAATACAAACTGGTACAGCACTATAAAAATCAAAGGCACTATCAAAATTAGTTGTGGTTCTTCAGGAAGCTGGGAATTGATCCACCTCAAGATCCAGCCATACCACTCTTGGGCATATACCCAAAAACACTCTACATTCTACTACAAAGATTTTTGCTCATCCTTGTTCACTGCTGCTCTGTTCATAACAACTAGGAAGTAGAAACAGCCTAGATGGCCATCAACTGATGGATAATGAAAATGTGGTAATTTACATAATGGTAATTTATATAATTAACTTAAGAAAAATGAAATTATGACATTCTAAGATAAGATAGTGGAGCTAAAATATCATCCTCAGTGAAGTAACCCAGACCCCAAAGATAAATACAGTATAGTTTCTCTTATATGTGTATGTTGGCTCTGAAAATGTGTGCTACAATCTGATTAACCACAGATGTTAGGTACTTAGTAAAAGACGAGGGCAAAGGAGAGCTCCCAAGGAAGGGAAAACAGAATATATCCTTTTGGAGATATAAAGGGGGAAACTACAATAGGAGGACTAAATAAGGAAGGGGATGGAATAAAAGAAAAGTAAAGGAGGAACTATGGGGAAGAATAACTAACATTATAGGTTATTTGGAAAACCATATGTAAGTTTGCTGTAGAAGCTTCTTAATATACATACATAAATACAGACATAGATGGAAACTATTATCAAATAATAAAGGAGACAATGCCTCAATAAGACATCTTATATTACCAAGTAAAACCTCCAGTGCCAGGAATGGGTTACATCTTGTTGAGCTGTTGGACAAAGGGGCCTCATGAAAACCCTCCAGATACCACAGTATTTGCTACTCTCCACGACCTGATGGCAAGGCCCTATTGCTGAATGCAACGTTAACATATGGAGAAGTCAAGCTGGTGCCTAACTAGGACCTTTACTCCTGCTGACTAATGTCTATGGTACTGGAAGCTACTCTGCATGCTACTGGAGAAAGGTAATCATCAATATCACCAAGCTACAAACTCTGAGACCTACAACAGTGGCCTACTTGCAAAACATACTGTTACAACAGTGGCACAAATATTAGAGGAGTAAACAACCATTTCTTGATTAGATTTAAGGCCTACTACGTGAGATGGAACCCATACCTGACACACTACTAAAATGGTCAAGAATATGAAACTAGATAGGTTTTGGGCCTAGGGGAAAACCTAATACTATTATTCTGCATAAGAACATAGCAATAGAAGGACTCTTGATTACATACTGCTAAACCCATACATCAGTGACTTGCTCAACACACATCAGAATAGCTTCCTCTTGCAGTAGATGAGAATTAACACAGAGATACACAATTGAACAATGTGTGGAAAGTAAGACCTTTACAATACTCAGTCCTAAATGGGATGTCTTCCTCAAAGCCATTCCTTCAAAGATCAGATGTCTACATGGAAGAGGAAAAAAAGGTTGTAAGAACCAGACTTGATGGATGACTCCAAGGAAACAGTGTCTTACAGACACAACAGGACCAATCTACATAGGATCCCAAGAGACTACAGCAGCACACACAAGACTTACATAGGTTCAAGCCAGATGGGGTCTCAGTACTGAGAGGAGGAAGTGGATATGAAATCCTATCCCTAACTAAGACGCTATCTGCAATTGATACCCACTGGCAAAAATCATTTTTTTTTTTTCCCATGGAGTCTCACTGCATGTATCAGCCACTTACCAGGGCAGGCCCCATGCCCAGGAGTAGGAAGCCAACAAAAAATGAAATCAGTGGTATTTTTGTGGATTTATAGCTTTGTTTTGACATTTTTTGGTCCTATTGGTATTTTGCTTTGTTTTTATTTTTGTTTTTATGGGGTTTTGATTTTGCTTCTTAATGATTTTTGTTTGTTTCCCCCCCCTTTTTTTTTTTGAAAGAAAGAGAAAAACTCAAAGTTGGGTGTGTAAGAGGTGGAGTAGAGATGATTAATATATTATTGAATAAAAAAAATCTTCAATAAAAAAGGAGGGGGAAACAAAAAAATCTAAAAGAAATGGGTTAACTGCTAGGTACATATCGCCTACCAAAACTAAATCAAAATGAAATAAAGAACCTTAATAGCTCCATAACATCCCATGAGATAAAATGAGATAAAAGATAAAATCTCCCCCTCCTCCCCAAAAAAGCGCAGGGCCAGAGGGATTCAGTGCAGAATTCCACTGAATTTTCAAAGAATAACACATGCCAATACTTCTCAAATTGTTTTGTAAAATAGAATGCAAAATTCCTTTTAGGAAGACAGTGTTTCTCTAATATGAAAATTGGATAAAGGTCCAATGACAGAAAAGAAAATATCACTAACAAACTTGGACACAAAAGTTTTCAATAAAGTACTTTCAAACAAACACATAAAGATAATTCGCCATGATCAAGTCAACTTCATCCACATATGCAGTGTATGGTTCAACATACAGAAATTTAAAAAAAATATAATCCACTACAAGAAAAGACACAAGGACATAAACAATATGATCATCTCATTAGGTGAGAAAAGGGCTTTGACAAAATCCAGTATCTTTTATGATAAAATAGCAGGAGAAATCTAGGAATACAGGACATACTTCAACATAATAAAGGCAATATATAGCAAGCCCACAGACCTTATCATGATGAGTGGAGAAAGTCTGAAAACATTTCCATTAAATTCAGCAAGGAAACAAAAGTGTCTACTCACCACCCCTCCTCTTTCAATAGAACACTTAAAGACTTAGCTAAAGTAATAAGGTGAATGAAAGAGATCTAGAGGAATACAAAAACTGGAAAAATGTCAAAACATCCTTATTTATAGATAATATAATTCTACACATAAAAGATCCTAAAAATTACACCAGAAAACTCTTACAGCTGATAAACACATCCAAGAAAGTAGCAGAATACAAAATTAACACTAAAAAATCAGAAGCCTTCCAATATACAAATGACAATCATATTGAGAAAGAAATCAAGGCAACAGTACCTTTCACAATACCATCAAAAAAAAAAAAACCCTTGAAATGAATTTAATCATTTTGAAAGTCTTGTACAATGAAAACAGGGCACTGAAACAAAACTAAAGAAGATACCAGAAAGACCTCCCATTCTCACAGTATTAGTATTGTGAAAAAAGACATCCTACCAAAAGTAACCTACAGATTCAGAGCAATCCTCATCAAAATTCAATGCAATTCTTTACCAAAATTTAAAAAAATTCTTAAATTTCATATTAAAACACAAATATCCCAGCATAGCCAAAAACTAATCCAGAACAATTAAAAAGCTTCTGGAGCTATCACCATCCCCAGATTTGAAGTACTACGGAGATGTAGTAACAAAAACAGCATGTTATGGCATAAAGAGAAACATACTGATCAACAGAATAAAACTGAGAACCCACTTACAAGCCTGCACTCTAACAGTCATCTGATTTTTGACAAAGAAGCCAATACACATTGGAGAAAAGATAACATCTTCAACAAATGATGCTGCTCAAACTGGATAGCTACAGGCTGAAGAATGAAACCAGATCCTATCTCTCACCCTGTACAAAATTCAACTCCGAATGAATCAAGGGCATTGACACTCCAATAGAGGGGAAACTGTTTGAAATTAAAATGTTTGAACTTAAAGGCACAGAAAATGTTTTTCTAGCAGAACCCAGAAAGTCTAAGCAGTAAGACCAACAATTGATAAAAGAGCCCAGTGAAACTAAAGGACCTCTATGAAAAAGGACACTAATATTCAAGTGAAGAGGCTAGGAGAAATATACAGAAATATCTAGAATAAACAAAGAACTTTTTTTTTTAAAAAAAAAAAAAAAGGGCCAATATCTAAAAAACACACAAGCCAACTAAAAAATGGGGCATGGAACTAAGCAGAATTTTTAAAAGATATTTTAAAAAATATTCAACATCCCTAGCCATCAGGGAAAAATATAAACTGAAACAATATTGAGATTGATTTTAAACCACTCAGAATGACCAAAATTAACGACAACAAAAAAGATGACAAATGCTGACGTGGATGGGAAAGGGGGATAGTTATTCGGTGATTGTGCAAGTGTAAACTTGTAAACAACTATGGAAATGAGTGGTGAGGTATCTCAGAAAGGAACCACATGCTCCAGCTATTCCACTCTTGGGCATATACCCAAAGGAGTCCATATCCCACTATAGAGATGTTTGCTCAGCTATGTTCACTGTTGCTCTATACACAATAGCTAGGAAGCAGGAACAGTTTCAATGTCCATCAAATAATGAATGCATACAAAAATGTGTTACATATACACAATGGATTGTTATTCAGCTGTTAAGAAAAAATGTTATCATGGAATTCACAAGTAAGTGGATGGAACTAGAAAAAAAAATCACTGTGAGGTAACTCTGCCATACAAAGACGAATGTCATATGTTTTCTCTCATTTGTGATGTTAGCTTTTAATCTTTAGGTAAGTTTTATTAGGAATACCCACAGAGGTCAGGAAATTAGTTATGGGCCATTAGGCAGTGGGGCTTAAGAACAGAAGACACAGAACATAGTGGAAAAAAAGTTAAAGGGGAATGATGGAACAGAAAAGGTTAGGTGGGGTGAGGGAGAGAAGGCAGTATAAAGGAAGAAATAAGGGCAGGGACAACTAAACACTAAAGAGCTTTTTGAGAAAGCAATATGGAAACTTTCTATAAAAGCTTCATAAAATATAGACACATACATATATAAAAAGACTTTAAATGAGGGCTTGAGAGATGGTTCAGTAGCTAAGAGGCTGCTCTTCAAGGGGATCCACTGCCCTTGTCTCTGTGCATTCACATGGTGTCAAAACATCCATACACATTAGCAAAAATACTTTAAATGGAGTTATTATATAATGGGACAACAATTCCCACACTAGGCACCACAGACAAACAAAATAAAAATCTAAGTGCCAGGAATGGTTTACCTTTTTTGGAGTTGTTGACCAGTGAGGTCCCATAGGTCCCCAAACTATGCCAATGCTGTAAGTTACCCTTCAGAACTTAGCAGTAAGATCCTTCTGCTGACGACATCATCCACTTGAGAACTGACCTGGAAGCTTTATACCCACTGGCTACCTGTCATAGTGCTGGAAGCTGCTATGCATGCTACATGCTACCAGAGGGTAAAAGTAATCACCATTCCTACCCATCTGTGAATCCTAGGAGATACAGCAATTACTGCGCGCACAAGACACACCCACTGGTGCAACAGTGGCACAAACACCATGAGAATAACCAACCACTTTCTAGGTGCATTTGAGCCCCCCTCTACAAGACAAGACCCTTACCTGGACACCATTATCAGGCCAAGAACCTATGGTTACACAGTTCATAGACCCTAGCAGAGAGCTTACTACTAATACTCATATAATTGGCTAAAAGGACAGAGTATTAAGCTGACTCCCAGTGATTTACTGCAATACTCCTAGAGGTGTGCATCTCTCAGGCCTCATCAGAGCAGCTCCTTTCTGCAGGAGATGGCAGTTTACATGGTCCCACAGCTTTTCAAGGTTCAGAGAATACAAGATTGTTGAGGGCGTATCACCAAATGGGACATCTTTATCAACACCCCTTCTACCCAGGGCTCAAGGCTCATTGCAGAAGAGGGTGAAGAAAGATTCTAAGAGCCAGAGGTTCTTAGAAAAGGACAGTTGTAAATATTAACTCACAGCAGTTGTGACATCATGCACAAGACCAGTGCAAATCCCAGACTAAATCCTAGCTAAGTTCCTGGAAGGCAGAGACAACAGGAAAACATCTGAGTACCTGAAAACAAAGGATGGACATTTCTAGATGTGTTAAAAAGCACAAACCAGGAAGTTCAGTGGTTAATTCACAAATAAAACAATGTTATTAAAACAATGACAGAAATATAGACACTGTCTACCTGATCATTTAAAACAAGCCATTTTCCTGGATTTCTAAAAATTTCAAATTCCCTCTAAAGAATTTCCCACTGTCTGGCTGTACCAGGTTCTTAAGGGAGAAGTGTCAGGACTAGGCAAGTTCATTTCAGTGGAAAGGAAATGCCTCTTAGCCTTCGAGAAGTCACTGTAATTGTGATATGAAACCAGACAAAAGAATGACAAGAAAAGACATGTAGAGACCAAACATCCAAGACAAGTGGGGGACCCCAACAACAGTGAGCTGGCAAACTAGCTCTACTCAGACTTACAAGGGGACTCACAAGCTAATACCCCATGACCTGTTACTTCAGTGTATAAAGTAATCAACTGCAGACCAGGAGTCCAACTGTGACAAATATGTGTTCACTTATATATAGATGTGAGCTGTTAAGTCTGTGAGGGGTAGGCTACAATCCACCTAACCACAGAGGTTAGGTATAGAATATAGGACTGGGATGGAGGGATGGATCTCCCTAGGAAGGAGAAATAGAATAGACAGTTATGATGCATGAGTGGTGTAAGGACTGAAAAAGGAGGATTAATTGGGGAGTGGGAGGGAACTAAGGGTGATGGGGGGGAATAAGAAGAAGGATGGCTAAGACTAAAGGCCTTTAACAGGGTTATATGGGAACCTAATACAGCAGAACCTATTAAAAATACAAAGATAATGAATTGCTAAGTAACAGGGGAGGCAGAATCCTAACAGGACATCTTTTGTTACCAAGTGAAGCCTCCAGTTCTAAGAACAGGTTACATCTAATTGAGCTTTTGTCCAAAGGAGCCTATGGGAACCCCCAAACAACCCAGGCTATTGGTTGCTCTCCACAAACCACTGGTAAGACCCTGTTGCTGAAGGCAATACCTGCACCACTCATTGAACATGGAGAAATTGAACTAGTGCCTACTTTGAGCCTTTACCCTACTGACTAGTAGTACTCAAAGCACTGGAAGGTACTCTGCCCTCTACCAAAGAGAAGGGTAAACACCAGCCCAGGTACAAACCCTTAGGTCTACAGTGGGGCCTGCATGCAAGATGTGCTAGTGTAATAGTGGCACAAAGCTTGTGGGAGTAAGCAACCAGTATCTTATTGGATTTAATAAGATGGAACCCATTCCTGACACTGCTTAGGTAGTCAAGAACCTGACACTAGACAGGCCAAGAATCTAGGGAAAAGTAAATATTTTAGTTCTGCTAAAGAGTGTAGCAATAAAATGACTCTTAACAACATTCTGCTACACTCACAGATCAGTGCTTGCTCACCTATCAATTGAGAAGTTTCCTCTTTTAGTAGATGGGAACACATACAGAGATCCACAGCTGGATAATCTGCAGAGTGTGAAACCTTGGAATACTCAAGCCTACACAGCTCAACTATGTTCATAGGAGCTTTACTTATAATAGCCAGAATCTGGAAACAACCTAGATATCCCTCAATGGAGGAATGGATACAGAAAGTGTAGTACATTTACACAATGGAATACTAAGCCTGCTTGTTTTCTAATAAAAGAGAGAAAGAAAGGATTTGGATGGGAGGAGAATGAGGAGGATCTGGAAAGAAAAATCCTAATAAAAATATATGAAAAAATTGATTTTCAATAAAAGAAAAATAGGAAAAGATAGCTAATTTGGAGAGTAGGGAAGGAGGAAGAAACAGAGCTAAAGTGAAGATTCCGGTATGAGATTTAAAAAAATAAAAGGAAAAAGAAAGACAATGAAAATCCAGAACACATTATTTCTCCCAAGTGTTATTACTTTAGTTAATAATGTTTATTGAGTAGAAAATGTGTACTGTCTAGAACAAATCCCTAACTACCAGCCTTGAGCTTCCTTCTCGTGCCCGGAACCCCTTTTCTGTCCCTGAAACTGCATCTCCCCGTACACTGTGGAGACATAGATTTTCAAAATTCTTGAGTGTGATAAACAGGTTTTTCTGACACTTACCAGAAAGGTCTACATGATGACTTGGTACCTTTAACCAAATGTACCTAGAGAGAGAGTAGGTGACAGACAAGGAGACACAGCAGAGCTGGCGAAGTGAGGATGGAGGCTTTGCCTGGGTCACCCTGCAGAGAAGTCAGGAGGCAAAAATCCTTTCTCTGGTTCTGCTGTGAAGAGTGAAGAGCAGAGCAGGCAGCTCGGATTCAGACTATTTGGAAGAGGAGGTCGTATGCATACTCGTGTTTACGTGTGTGTATACAATTTGTGCACGTGTGTGTGTGTGTGTGTATGTGTCTTTTGAATATCTGTGTTCTGATTCAATGATTAAGGCAAGTTGGAAACTAGCAGTAGATACTCAGTTACCTAAGTGCTCCATCTCTCCATCTCTCCATCCCTCCCTATTCCCATCTCTCCAAATAGCAAAAGCTCATCTCAAACACAAGGACATTTTTCAAGAGGAAAGCCATCTTTGTTTTTCATGGGCAAAGTAAATTAAAAACAATGAAAGCTTTCTCTAGACAAACAAAACAAAACAACAAAACAGTTTACCGAAGTGTGAGCATTCTGAAGACACAGGAAAAGCATGGGACACTGGGTTGGTGAAACACTTTCCCCCTAGAAGATTTATGAATAGGCACATTTCTAGAAGTTCTCCCCAACTGACCCCCAGCACCAATCCCCCTAACTGAACAGTTCCATTCCATGAGAGTTTATCTGACAGCTGTAAAAATTTATTACTCGTTAGACAAAATAACTGCTCAGTGCAGTGAAAGGATGGCTAAAGTCAGTTTTAGTAATGCAACCTACTAAATAACTTGTAAACTAAAAGACTATAATAGGAAATTCAATTACTAGACATTATATACATGAATCAAATTATCATTGTTCTTCATAAATATGCATAATTATGTCAAATAAAAACACTGAAATTTTGTAAAATGGATAACAATTTTATATTTAAAAGTGTACAGCCAAGCCAATGAATCTAAGAAGCAATTAACAGTTTTAAATACATTTATTTTGTAGAAATTGAGATTTAAACAAATTTCTCATTGCATATATGAAGAAAATACGACTCAAGTAAAGTAGTTTGGTACAGATAGCACAAATGTAAGCCTATGAACACAGGCTCCTGGCTCCTAGGTAACCAACTTCAAGCCTCTCTTGAGATGTGTTTGGATAAAAGAAAGCCACTGACCATCAAGTTGGATGCCAGGCATAACATGAATTGCAACAGTGTGTCTCAAACACTTAGCGTGCATTCCAGATACCTAGGACTTTGATAAGGGCAGCTTCTCAACCAGCGGGTTTTGAGATAGACCCCAGTGTATGTTGTTCCCAGATGCTAGGCAGTAAGGCATGGATACAGCAGAAAGTAAATGAGACATCTAGATTACAGTCACTAAAGTCCCTTCTTTAACTCTGTCAACTAGCGTTGAAGGATAATATACAAAAGGGCTCCAGAGAGTAGGCTTTGCAGTCAGAAAACCTGACCTGAATCTATCTTCTGCTTGAGTATCCATGGTCAGCTGCTCTAAGCCTCAGTTTCTTTATTTCTGTGCTGAAGAGACTGACAGCAGCTCTGTCTCATGAGGCTACAAGGAGGTTAATTAAGAGTGTGCATATAAAGCACCAACATAGTACCTGATTCAATGTAATGCTTTCAAGCTAAATGTCAGCTAAGAATTGTCTTCATGATAATAAAAGCATTATTATTACATATTCAATCAGGAAGAAAGGCATGCCTATCCACTTCTGCGACAGGTAACTGGCTTTCCATGTAAAAAGTCAAATCTCAAAGGCAAATAGAATTCATCTCCATTAAAGCACCAGCACAAAGGCCTCTGGGAAGTGGTATCATTGCCTATACCATGCTTGCTTTTACTTTCTGATGCCTCCCTCCAGGTGCCCACCTGTAGAACTGCCACAAACTTTTAAAGCATGCCTATACTTTAAACATCAATATATACTTTGAATATAATAATTATGATTTCAGAAGCTGCCCCCCCTCTCTTTCCCTACACTCAGCCACACAGTGAATCAACTAATGAATGCATTTCAATTGCAGTGCTTCTATACCATGGAATATAATTTGGCCAGAGAAAGGAAGAAAGTCCTGATACATGCAGCAACACAAATGAACCTTAAAAACTACACAGTAAGAACTAAGATAACAGGCTAACAAAAATCTAAATGCCTGGAGTGGGTTACCTCTTTGGAGTTGTTGACCAGTGAGGTCCCATAGGTCCCCAAACTATGCCAATGCTGTAAGTTACCCTTCAGAACTTAGCAGTAAGGTCCTTCTGCTGACGACATCATCCACTTGAGAACTGACCTGGAAGCTTTATACCCACTGGCTACCTGTCATAGTGCTGGAAGCTGCTATGCATGCTACATGCTACCAGAGGGTAAAAGTAATCACCATTCCTACCCATCTGTGAATCCTAGGAGATACAGCAATTACTGCGCGCACAAGACACACCCACTGGTGCAACAGTGGCACAAACACCATGAGAATAACCAACCACTTTCTAGGTGCATTTGAGCCCCCCTCTACAAGATAAGACCCTTACCTGGACACCATTATCAGGCCAAGAACCTATGGTTACACAGTTCATAGACCCTAGCAGAGAGCTTACTACTAATACTCATATAATTGGCTAAAGGGACAGAGTATTAAGCTGACTCCCAGTGATTTACTGCAATACTCCTAGAGGTGTGCATCTCTCAGGCCTCATCAGAGCAGCTCCTTTCTGCAGGAGATGGCAGTTTACATGGTCCCACAGCTTTTCAAGGTTCAGAGAATACAAGATTGTTGAGGGCGTATCGCCAAATGGGACATCTTTATCAACACCCCTTCCACCCAGGGCTCAAGGCTCATTGCAGAAGAGGGTGAAGACAGGCTGTAAAGAGCCAGAGGTAGTAGGTGACTATAAAGAAACAATGTCTTCCACACACAGCAAGAGCAGCTGCATATATGAATTCACAGCAGTTATGACAGTATGTACAAGACCTGTGCAAGGTCAAGCCAGATCAAATCCCAGCACGGACAGAAAGGTAGTTATGAAGTCTCCTTCCCATCCAAGGAGCTATCGGCAAGTAATAGCTTCTGAGACAGAAAGAGTCGATTTTCTTTACGTGTGCAGAGACTTGTAGGCGAACAGTCTGGACAGCCATACGTCCAGGAATATATAGGCAGCACAAATTAGACTTGATGGGTAGAAAGGAAAAAGAACACAAAGTTGGATGGGTGGATAGGAATGGGGATGGGTCAGAGACGAATAGTAAGTATGCAAAACACAAGGTATAAAATCCTCAAAGGCAAGACAGTGAAAGAGGAAGGGAAAGGGATACAAAGACAGAGATAGGGGTTATGAACAGGCACAAACTGCATGATCATGTTCAGATGGCGGGGGGAGGGGGTTCCTGTCAGGCAAACACAGAGGCAGGAAGTGGGTAACCACTTGCCAGCAGCTCAGATGTGATATGGCTTCTCAGGTCAAAAGGATTCTTTCTGGGGGTGATAAAACATTATAAGCTTCAATTGTGGTAATGGCTAGTACATCCCAAGCAAATACATCAATACTCATAGAGTGCTTTACATGGGTGATTTCATGGCACACATTTAAATAAAAACGTTAAAATAGCCAGGCATGGTGGTACACACCAATAATTCCAGCACTTGGGATTCCGAAGCAGGATGCTCATGAGTTCAAGGCTGGTCTCAGCTGTGCAACTCTATCTCAAAAACTACATTTATCATAGAGGACCACTAAGGAAATGGATCATATTGGATAGTTACTGAAACACCCACAAAAAGGCCAGAAGTCGGAAGAACAGCACTCCAGGAGAACAGGAGTGAGGCCTGAACTGTGTAAGCACATCTTCATAATAGAAGCATGGTCAAAAGGATCACCACAGGTTTCAGTTGTACTCCAGGGTAAGTTGCAGGTCAGCCAGGGATACAGATTAAGAAACTAACAAGAAGAAAAGAAAGAAAGAAAGAAAGAAAGAAAGAAAGAAAGAAAGAAAGAAAGAAAGAAAGAAAGAAAGAAAGAGAGAGAGAGAGAGAGAGAGAAAGAGAGAAGAGGGAAAAGAAAGAAGGGGGGAGAAAGCAGCAGCTGCCACTTCTGCTGTTGTCACCTAATGCAGAACACAAAAAGGCCTAAGGCTTCTGGCCTGATATAAGAAGCCACACCTACCATATTGTAATGTTAAATGCTGCCACCAGCCTTCTTCTCCTAAGTGGCCCTCATATCATCTCCACAGTTATAGAGCTGGCACAGCAGTCACACAAAGAGAATACTCATACAACTGCCAAACTGCAGCCAGAAAGGATCTCACTGTGAAAGGGTGCTCCTGTGTCTGCCTGCAGATAAAGCTATAAAGGAGAAGTGTGGATCTGTGTACCTCCTTACCTGCCAGTGTTCTTCCCTACCAGTAGGTCCTTCTAGTGTCTTCCCAATCCATGCAGCCAGTGTGTGGTGAGAGGACCCAAGGAACATGGCCTGCTGATGTGGGAGAAGACATGAGTAGTGAGGGACATGGCCCAGAGGCTGGGGTCCTAACAGTGATTTGCTATGAGCACGGAAAGAGGTGCTGCTTAGCTTCAAGCCTCCTAGGTTCCTTGCAGTGCTGCCATGAGGGATGGGTGTATTTATGCTCTAGTGTGAGGTCTTAGGCACGAATGAGTTTGCCTGCTCTGGGCCTGACAAGAAACTACCTTACAGGATAATGGTCCTCCTTCTTGCCTTCCTATCCCAGCCAAGGCAATATACCCACTTTGAGAGTCAGCACTGTTCAGGAGGAGGCTAGAGAGGTATAGACCTTTCATGGGTTATCAGATGGCCTGGCCAAATTAAACCCACATGGAACAGGCAGGAGCCAAGGAGAAGCTTGCTGCATGACAACACAGGACAAGGTGACAACTGCCCAGAATCCATAAAGTAACCAGGGCAGGCCACTTTTCTACAATCACATCCTTCATCTTCCATCCAGGAAGGAGTCAATTCATAAATGTTCTGCCGAGAGGCACTTAAAGCCCTGTCTTCTGCTCCTCTTTACTCCATGTGCATTTCTGAGATTTGCTGATGCCTCGCAGAGAACTTTGAGAAAACATTCTATTACAAGAGCATCTGCTGAGCGATCACAGGTTCTTTCTGCGGCCCCCATTTCCTTTTATTACCAGAGAAAGTAGCATGAAAATAGGTCTCATTTGCTGACATTCTCATGCTGCATCCTTCCAAAACCTCTGTTCATGGGCTGTCATACTAAGGGTACATCTCCACTCCCAGCCAGACTGGGCATGCATGTCTACAATGCAGACAGGAGATAGGAGGCTTCAGCTGTTGGCCCATGGAAGCAAAAAACAAAAACATAGAAAAAAGACAACAGAAAGCTCCAGAGACAGCTATGTGCTTGATACATTCTATGCAGTGTGTACCCCTATTAGTACCTTCTTCCGCTTAATGACACTTTATGATTGGTTGGGAAAGTATCCTTGTGCTAATGAAAGAAACAATAGCCAGAAAAGCCTCCAAACTGAGAACAAAGTAGCAATGGTCACTGGTTAACAGTTTACAAACTCACACACACACTTCTTTAAGTCACAGAGCCCAGTCAGTGGTTAACTATTGTTAATTCCATTTTAAAGCAACTGAAAAGGTAGTTAACTCACCTAGAGCCCCAGAGTCAGCAAGACTACATGACTAATATATTACATTATAGGTTCTATCCTCTGTAAAAGGTCAATTTGGTATATATTTTATCAAGTAAGACTGTGGTAAGAAGCCACTTACCACTCTACAGTCTCATTAAGTTCCAGGAAGAGAAACTATATAGTTGAAAACAAACACAGCTGTTGATTTGTATATGCCCCATTTGCCCCAAGACAGGAGAAAGCCCAGGTTTGCACACAATGTTAGCCACACAAGGACCTCTCACGCTGTAAAAGCCCCAGACGGTAGCCATTTCTGCTGGGAGCAGGACTGCTGGCACCATACTTGGCCTGCTCCTGCCATTACCACAGTGCTTCCCACCTGCATTCTTGGTGTGTTTGTTACCTTTCCATACCCATGTCATCAGAGTGTTGTTCTTGGAGCAAAGAAGGACCAGCTGAGACAAAGCAGCAGAGACCAGGTCTGCAGGGATGCATTTGCACCCCCTGCAATACCCTCTCTCCTGCCTGCACATTGGGCAAGTCCTGCTACTACTTATGCTTTTGTCACTCTGTCAGTCTGGAAAAAAAAATGCACTGAATACCTGTGGCTCCAGACTGCTCTCAGAGCTGCGGCACCTAACTGAATTGAGAAAGACAAGGGGTGGTGGAATATGGATGAACATAAGCTAAGCAGTGGATAGAGTATATCTAAACACAGTTATTCCTAGCAAAAAATGTAGAAGCCTCTGAGTGGAAACAAACATTGGCACATCCAAGGAATAGACACAAGAATATAACAAACAGAATGGCACATAGCTGGAAGGGAGGGAGGAGCAAATGCTTGAAAACCAGCCTGATACCCAGAGGTGCAGGGCCAGCAGGTTGTGGTGAAAGGTTCATGCTGACTCTCTGAGGCGAGAGCAGCAGAGTGATATGATCTGACTTACTTATTTTTTAAATCCAGTTCATAAAAGCCAAACTGGAAGGCGGCTGCCCAAGAGGACAGCCTGATTATCTCTCTCCACGCCAGGCACTTGCATGCACAGGCACACAAAATATCAACTGTGGTTATGACAGCTGTAGCTGCACAAAGGCAGCAAGGAGAAACCTTTACAGAGGAAATAATATGCAATTTTCTAGCTGAACACCTTTTAAAAAGTAATGATGGAGAATAAAATCCCTTCCTGTGAGGGAGGCAGGGGCTGCCTCTGAGTACATTGTAACAATGTGCCACTTGAAACAAGCCAGAGTCCGGCAGAGCAGAGCTCACGGGTGGACCTGATTCTGCAGGCTGGAAAGGCAGCTGGAGAGGGAGGAAATGGATGCAGTATTCAATTCAGGGGCCTGCTGCTGCACTTTGCAGCTCTAAGGAGTATATGTTCAGGGAAGTTGCTTAATGTGGCAGTGTGACAATCATGACTCCTTGCAGAGAACAAGGGCTGAGAGATAGTTCCAGCTTCTGATCAGAAAGAAATTCATAGCCAGCCCTGGATTTCTCTACACCAGTGGTTCTCAATCTTTCTAATGCTGCAACACCTGAATACAGCTCCACATGTTGTGGTGACCCCCAAGCATTAAATTATTTTATTGCTATTTCATATCTGTAATTTTCCTACCATTATAAACTGACATATAAATATCTGATATGCAGGATATCTGATATGCTACCCCTGTGAAAAGGTAGTTTGACCCCCCTCCAAGGGGCCTCAACCCACATTATTGGGAAGCATTGCTCTAGGCCTAGAACCTCCAAAGCAAGCCCTGCCCCACCCTCAGTATAACTTCAGATTTGAGGGTCTTGTAAGTTACTAAGTTAGAAAGGGTCTTTAGAGTGTTCTGAGATTAAGAGAGTCAAAGAAACAACCCACAACCAACTAGAGAAAGGTCACCTGGCCCTAGCCACCCTCAGCCTATAAAGATGACAAGTAGGAAGGCAGCACTGTCCACAGCTTGTTCTGAGACAGTGCTGGTGAATATGGAGTTTCACCTGCACAGAGGAAACATGGAGCTTACAAGGGCCTGGCATCATTCTCTTGGCTAATAGGAAAGTTGTCCCACTAGGGACCTAGAAGCTACTTAGAAGCTGGATCCACTAGATTCTAGGTCTGGGCTCTTCCCTGCAAGAACAAAAACTGACCAAATCTTAGCCAGCTATAAAAGACTGTCCTTTCTACACTCGGTGTTTCCAGGGTCCTTGCTTCTGGCGCCTTCTGTTCTTTGCCTAAAATATCTTTTTCCTCCATCTTCCTGCCTGCTGCTTAGAGATTTTTCAGGGCTCTTTTCAAATGCTCTGCTGTTTTTCAATTGTCCAGGACCTAATCAAGTACTTCCATTCTCTAGTAAATTGTATGCTGGGATCTTGGGAGAAGGAAATGTCCTGCTTATGAAAGGGACCAGATATGCGTATGTCCTTGCCATGGACTGGTTAGGGAGAAATGCCAAACCTGGCTCAGAAAGTCATCATCCCACAAAACTAAATCCTGGAAAATGATAGACATGGAGGGCTGATGGAGACTGACTTGATAGGGCCAATAGTGACAAGAGCAACAGCAAGAGCTGTGGCAGGAGCAGCAGAAGAACCCAACTGTCAGGGTGTGGTGCTTACTCCCCAAGAGTGGCACCATAGCCCTACACCCACTGGGGAGGCCCTGCAATCCAGTCCATTCCTTTTGCTTTCAAGACGGCCCAAGCTGTTTTCTATGACTACAATTAAGATGCTTGACATTATTTTTTATTTTCCCTCCATCTGAACAGAACTGTATCTCCCAATTGCACTCCTATAACACTTCAGTATCTTTTATAATTATTCTAATTATTATTACAGTAATTTATCTATAGCTATTGATCTCCCTGAAATCCAGATGCTTTACAAGAACCCTCAGTCATTTCTGTCTGACCTCCCCATGTCTAGCATGGGCCCTGGCAGGTAACACCCCACACAGATGTACTGTGCAGATTTAGATCATCAAGTTGTACTAATTAGTCCACTCTCAGAATGGTCACAAAGCAATGCTATTAGTTATTATACCTCAGAGGTCACCTAATTCTGTGCTGTAATCTTCACAAATTGTATTGAGAGGTCAGATCTTTTTTTTTCCAACAAGCAATACTCATCATTTTGACAGCTACTGTCCATCCAGTAGGTGCTGAGTAAGGACCCTGAGCCCAGACTTCACAGCTGTCAGGTGGCTAGGTTGGATGAGGACCCAGGTTGATGGCAGTGTAAATCTCTTTCCACTCACCACCATAAAAGAATACTCCCATTTCTCCCCCCTCTCTCTCTTCTCTCTCTCTGTAACACACACTCAGTATTGTGCAAATTGTTTTTACAAAGCTGCTGCTGCACACCACAGTTTAGACACTGCACAGAATGACTTCACACTGAGGCCTTTAACAGCAACGGCACTTTTACCTTTAGGAGGGTTACCAAGTTTCTAGAAAGAGCTCTCTTCCTGCCTCTAGACCAAGGAAGAAGATGAAGTGTGCTGAAGAGGACAGAGCCTGCCAGAATACATACCCACCTGTTAAGGTCACTGCTTTCCTACTGGGGCTTCTACGAAAGTAGCTCTCTGGAGTAGGGTTCTGACTTTGCTCTGAACACTGAGAGGACTATATGCACAGAGGCATGTGCATGTGTGTTTCTGTGTGTTGCATGTGTAAGTGCAGATATAGATGCTCACACCTGAGTGGGATGTAAGCATATACATGCCTGTGGGGTAGCAAGTTCATATGCAGGACACTGACGACTTAGCGTTGTGCCTGGGGAAATCCTGGTTCCTAGGAGTATCATGCCTCTGCACTATGTCATTCCTGTAAACTTTGTCTTTTTTCTTTTTCTTTTACTTTTTTTTTTTTTTTTTCCCAAAACAGGGTTTCTCTGTGTAGCTTGGCTGTCCTGGAACTCACTCTGTAGACAAGGCTGGCCTTGAACTCACAGAGATCTGACTGCCTCTTCCTTTCTGAGTGTTGGATCACACATTTGCTACACTGAGCCTGGCTTGTAAACCTTTTTAAAAGCTATTTTAATTATGTGCATTTGTGTATGTCTGTATGTATGCAGATGGTTATGTGCACAAGAGTACAGTGGCCCAGGAGGCCAAAGACATCCAATCCCATGAAGCTGGAGTTACAGGCACTTGTAAAATGCCTGATACTGAGTGCTGGGAACTAAATTCAAGTCTCTACAAGAGCAACAAGTGCTCTTAACTGCTGAGCCAGCTCTCCAGCCCTCCTTTATATTTCTTAACCATGTACAGCAGGACATGATCCACCCTAAGAAGTCAATGAAAAGACAAGCCCCATATCAGTAGATCTCAAGTAGAAAAATCATGCCTTTCCAGCCTATTGTTCCTCTAAGAAGTGGTACAGTAGTCCTAACTCACTGTCTCTGATCACGGCTGGACCTCCTCCCTTCTTAGGGCTGGATCACTTTAGTCCTGTTCCTAAGGATTCTACAAAGCAGAAAGAACAAGAGACAAGGAAACAACAGGGTTAGTGTCTATTCTGAGAATTGATGGCTTCTCAGGAACTTCACTTTCACTTGATGTCAGGCTCTGAAGATGCCACTCCTCAGAATCCTAGAACACAACCACACGCTTGCAGAGACTCTGAAATTTTCTCCATCTGTTCTACAAACACTTAAGAGCAGCTAAACTGGTTCTATGGGAATGCTCTAACTTAAGGCTGTAAGGAGTCACCCCCTAACACTCTAGATATGAACAGAGAAGACTAACTAGCACAGAGCAGAAGAGGCAGTGTTTGGAGAGTGGAGGTGACAGAATGCTTACTTAGGGGCCTGCAGTAGGGCACCGAAACATAAATGTGCCACTGGATTCTTGGAGCCAAAGGGAACTGTTTTTGAATCCCAATTCTGAACATCACTAAATGTGTGGTTTTGAGTAAAGTGGCCTCATCTTTTGGAGTTTCACTTTTTCTTTTTATTCTTGATAAACAAATGGGAATGCCTTGGCACCTAGAGACACCTCAGTCAGAAGTCCTTTTCTCATCATCTTTAATCAAAAACCTGTTACCCAATTATTGTATGCATTTTGCAAAGCACTGGCCCTACTTTTTAATACCGTTCTATAGGAAGTGTTCCATTCATGTTAGCACCACCACCAACACACAGTGGGTCCCTTACAATCCTCAGTATCATGGTATCCTCTCTTTGAGACACTGAGCCAGGCATACTTCCCTTTGATAATGAGAGAGATGAGGAATAATGATTGCTAGTGGTTTACCTTCCTCGAGTTCAATAGAGCTTCCCTTCTACTGAGGAGACTTGGAAGATTACATATACAGTGTGAATCAGTTTGCCAGTGTGGTGGATATAGGGTTTACTTGCTGAGCCCAAAAGTAAACAAACATATGAATTCCAAACTATGAGGTGCCACCCTAGAGCTGTCTGACTTTGGCCCTATGCTGAGTACTGGGGAACTGAGATTAGTAAAACTAAGGGCCTATTATCACTTAAACTAAGGAGACATGAAACTAACCAAACCAACGCTAAAATTATCACTGTGAAGGTATCTGAGGAGGTTGCCTGACTCTATCTTGGAAGGCGCAAAGAAGGTCCATCAATGAGGCCAAGCCTAGCTATGGCCTGGAGGATCACCAGACAGAGAAATGGGAGCAAGCATACAAGGTGCAGTCCATAAGCAGGTGCCAGAAGGAACAGGCATATGCTGCTTAGCTAGAGCCAAGAACCAGTGAGGCAGAGCACAGAGAATGAATGGGACTGGAGAAAGCACCAGGGTGGAAGGCCAGAGGCCATGAATGCCTGTACTGTGGTCAGGTTCCAGACCCCATCCTCCAGATGGTAGAGAAGTCCTCACAGTTTTGCTAAGAGTTATTTGCACTTAGCAACACCTCTTCCTGAGATCAGTCTCTGTCTATACGAAGAGATGACAAAGGGGAGAGAGATGAAGACAAGAAGACCACATGGCCTATGTATGGCTAAGACAAGATCCTGAAGCTTGGAGCTAAACAGTGGCCACGATGAGGCTCATTTACAGAGAGGAACTAAAGGACAGAAAATGTGTTTCTTCACCAAAGAAAGTGTGAGAGCTGGGATCACAGGCCTGTTCTATGATGCAGACTCCTATTTATTCTTTGCTGTTGTTTTGAGACAGGGTCCCTCTATGTAGCCCTGGCTGTCTCCTGGAATGCTCTTTGTGGACCAAGCTGGCCTCAAACTAACAAAGATCTACTGCTTCTGTCCCCAAGTACTAGGATCAAAGGCGTGCACCAGCAAACCCTAGCCCATTTATTCTTCATATAATCACTTCTGCTAATCTTTCTTTCTTTCACACAGGAAAGAAAGAACGAAGTCCCCCTAACCCTTCCTGTATCTGCAGCTGCATGGGAGCCAGGGAGTACACCAAGATCCTACAGACCCTCATCTGACCTAGGAACACAGACCCATTCCAACTAACCCTTACTTTTAGGTCTGGCTGTAAACAAACCTAGCAAAGTGGGGGGGGGCTTGACAAGAAGCACTTCTTCCTCACAATTCTGGCTGTTGCAGTCCAACACTGAGGTGTCAACAGAGCTGCTATCTAGAAAAGTAGGACATCCCAGTGGGCACATAGGCACCTTCTCACCTCACATGGTGGAGAGAATACTGGTCTGTTTCTCTTAAATCCCAAGAACCAGTGTCATCTGACAGGATGTCCTTCTCCCATACACTGTCACACTAGGAATTAGGACTTCAACCTGTGAGTTTGGGGAAGACACAGGCATTTGCTCCATAACACCTCCTACAGAAAATAAATGATACATTTTGGGAAAAAATTCAAGACCACAGCCCTTGAGTAGGCAGAGACTGGACACCTGATGCACTGGTTGAGCTCACTGTTGTAATGAGAACAGGTGTCATCTGGTAGCGTACCAGAATCTTGGAAATCAATCAGAACATCCAGAATTGGAGATTGAGGCACCACGGCATCTGCACACCAAGAACTACAATCTCAGAAAGGAAAACCTTCCCTCCCATATAGTGAAACCTGCTAGCCCTGAACTACACACAAAGCAGGATTTGCAAAATATGGTAAGAAATCCTTAGGAGCATGCACTTCAGCCTCAGGTACACAAGGAAGATACCAAATCCACACCCTATTGACTCTAAGCTTAGAAAACAAAGAATTAAACTGAAAGTAAAGTAATAAAAGCATGGGTGGAGAACAAAGGAATAAACTAAATAGGGAAAAATGCAGTCAAAGCTGGTTCTTTGAAGATCAATGAAATTGATAGATTCCAAACCAGACTGATCAAGACAAAGAATGCAAACCATCAACTCCTGAGACAAAGGAGGGACAGCACTATGTGTCACAAGTAAAGAACACAAACAATCCATGCCTGAGATCACAGTGGGACATCATCATGTCACAAGTAGTGCACAAGCATTATACACAAACTAAAAATAATAATAAAAACAGAAGGCAGTGCAGGCTCCCCAGGCCTGAGCAGGACACAAAGGTCTTTGTTGCTAGAGATATTTGAGGAGGATTGTTCCTTAAAGGCAGATGGGGCCTAAATATAGGGATTAGGAGGCTAAAATCAACATTTAGAAGGATCCCTCACCTATACCTTCCCTAGGCTAAGCACCTTTCCTTTTATTGCAAGAAGCCTCAAGGAACCTATGAATTGAAGTGCTGGAGGTTAAAATGCTGGCCTCTTCCCACCCAATGGGTAGGCCAGCAAGACAGAAGTTCTTGCTTCCTAGGCTCTAGGGCAGGCTCCATACAGGGCAATTCATCAGCTCCCTGTCACCTGGGAAGCCCCAGTACCCTGTTATTAAAGCTAGGTCTCTACTATCTCTAACAAGTCCCAACTGGCAGCCGCAGCTCAGGATCCCTGGTCAGGTCAAACCGTAGCCATGCATAGATGGTATTGCATCCAGAGGGACTGAGCAACATGGACAAAAGGTCCAGTTAAGCTTTCCCATAGCCAAAAAGTAACAGAGAGAGAAACAACAATGAGAAGCCGTTTGGAGCCAAGGAATATCTGTAGTGGAGATGCACCAATTGTTCCAGAGGAGGCTTTACTAGTGGACAGGTCGAGATCCAGGCAAGAGCCAGATGTAGTTGTACACATCTGCAATCCCAGTATTCAAGAGCATATGGCAAGAGGATTGCTTTCTGTTGTCCACAAGGATAGAGCACCATGATTTGCCCAACACATTAGAGGTATCCTCAGCTCACAGCTTGGTTGTAGTCAGAGAGCTCAGCCATTGCCCATTTGTCCAATTAACTTACCCATTTATTGGCTCTGCACTCAAGAGGTGCTTTCCCTTTTATAGACTTGAGAATTTAAAAGAAAGGGAGTGAAGCACAGATAGGGAGCAAGAGAAGGGCAACAAAACGGGATTAACAAATTAATGGTTTCTAAGAAAGGAATGCCGGTTCTCTTCCTAGCTAAGCAGTTATCTTCACCTGCTGTTCACTCCCTTGACATTTCTTAAGCACGTACCCAGTGCCAGACCCTGAAGCAGAAAACACATTTCCTGATCTCAAGCTCACAGTTTACTAGTGAGAATGGTAGATAAATAGCTAACTGCTCATTCATTTAGTCATCATTCCCTTGTCACATAGCATGAGAAGTTCGAATCCAGTCCAAAGCACTGGGTGTGGGATCCCAGTAAGCAGCACAAATGACCAGAGCATTGCCTTTTGCAGGTGAAGTATGGACACAACAGACGTTTCTGAGGAGGTTGATTTCCAGTGATCCTAACTAGCACACTCCTTATAGTTACAAACTACAAGGAGGTAGACCAGAGCTAACACTCCATTACATAAAATCCCAGAGAGAGAGTTTTGAAGGGAGAGAATGATCCAGACAGAGCAGAGCCGCCAGGAGAAACCACTTGTGGGACAGTTGAGTGTGCTACAAGGTTCTGAAAGCTGTAGCACACAGGCGGGCAGACTAAAGCCAAGATCAAAACAAGAAATTAGAAGCAAGAGGCTATCCACAAGGGACACACCTTTAGCTATAAAGGAGGCAAGGAGAATGATTCAGCAAACACTAAAGAAAAGCTGAATTGGATTAATGCCACACATAGAAGACTTGAAAGACATCTTCCTCCAACATGGAGAATGTGTGACTCATGATTGTTTACATGTTTCTTATATTAAGACTAGAAGTTTGCAAGAGTGAAAGGAGAAATAGGCAAATCATTAAGAAGCATGAGTGCAGACTAGACATCAGGGACTGGCAGGAGGAAGGGGTGTTATTATCAGTGAGGACAAACAGACATCAGAGCTGAGGACAGACAGATACTAGAGGTCAGGGCAGACAGAAAGCAGAGCTGAGCCAGTCACCTTGATAATAGACAGATAGGGTGCACACATCCAACCACCAAAACCCAAAGCAAGACATGCTGCATCCATGCATAAGGGAGAACTTTCCAGAACTAATCACAGGCCAGAAGACATGTCCTAATACATGTTATGGACACAATCTTATAAAATACGCATGACCACTAGCAAAATAGATATCAACAGCAGGAAGGCAGTTCAGCAGCTGTGGAAGTTCCCAAGTGTTAAAACCTAGGGCTCAAATCAAAACACCAACAATTATAGTAGAATTAGAAAGTAGCTTGAGCTACAAGCAATACATATAAAACATCAAAACTGTGTCTGGAGGAGCATGCACAGCTTCAGAAGACAACCAGAGAAGAGCACTTCAAATCAACAACCCGAGCCTTCACTGAACAAAGCTGGTAAAGAGAGCACCCAAAAGAGAGGAAACAGCAGGAAAGAGGAGCAGGTGAGACAAACTGAACTGCAACCAAGACAACAGAAAAGACAAACGGAGGTCTTGAAAAAATCCTAAGCAGCCTTAAGATATAAGCCCAACACACATCACAGGATAGTTAGTTACTGGCAACCCCTCCATGGCTGCACACAAGAGAAGAATGGCTGCTGTGGTGGTTTCTACTCAAGATTGTACCAGAGGAGTAAGGAAAAAAAAAATCTTTAAAAGTTCTACCTCCTGAGCAGAAGGAAAGAGTAAGCTTGGCATGACTTTCAGATGACAGGAAACTAATGAGGTGGTTTGTCAAGGTTGCAGGATGAGGTCAGCATATAAAAAAAAAATCAATCCTATTCTATTTTCCAGCAATAAACAAAATTTTTAAATGAGGAAATGACATTTAAAACAATAGCATTTTTGGCCTAGGGATATACCTCAGTTGATAATATGCTTGCCTAGCCTTCAGGAGGTCCTGGATTTGATTCCCAGCACCACACAACTCAGGTGCACATCTGTGATCCCAGGACTTGGCAGGAGGAGGTAGGAAACTCAAAAGTTCAAAGTCATACTGAGGTACACAGCAAGTTTGAGGCTAGCAAGGGATACAGGAGATTCTGTCTTTAAAATATTTAAAGAAAAAGGATCTTCATTAGTAAAAATAAAGTATCTGGGATATATATGAGAAAAAGAGTCTAACATACTGCAGAGAAATACACGAAGCATTGCTGAGAAACCCAGCATAAATATACACAAATACAGAGACTATACACAATACATGTAAACTCTACCACATATGTGGATGTGTATTATATGTTGTACACACAATCATATATCTTAGTGGTTCTCAACATTCCTAATGCTGTGACCCTTTAATACACCTCCTCATGTTGTGGTGACCATCAACCATAAATTATTCCATTGCTACTTCATAACTGTAATTTTGCTACTGTTATGAATTATAATGTAAATTAAATACAGGATATCTGATATGCAACCCTTATGTAGGGGTAGTTTGGCCCCCCAAAGAAGTCGAGACCCACAGGTGGAAAACTACTGTCTTAGAGGATCTTCTCTATATACAAGCATTACACATGAAAATAGACTGCAAGACCCAAAAATGTCAAGACAGTAATTCTGTCCAACCCCATCTGTAGATGGTAATTTGATGAGCTGATTCTAAAACTGATATAGAAAGGACAAGGATCTGCAAAAGAAAGACAATCTTGAAGTACAGCAAAATGAAGGACTCACGCACAAGGTATAAGACATATTATAAAGCTAAAATAAAGAACATTATTCAGCTAAGGAAAAAAAAGCACAGACCAGTTTAACAGCATTTTAGGACACAGTACAGAAGCAGCTTCCCTCACATAGAATGATCCACAAGGCCTTTCTGCAGTCCCATGAGCAAATGAATGTTATCATGAGTGAATGGACATTGCATTAAACACCTTACATTAGGCCCAATTCAGAGTATAACTGACTGAAACCAAATAAGAATTGTGTAAAAACGCTCTATAGATTCAGTCTAATTACCACCAAAAACTCAGTTGCCTATTTTGCAGAAGTAGAATAAGCCACCCTAAATTCACACTGAATGTTTCAAAGAATATCAAATAACTAAGTTAGGAAAAAGAACATATCTGAGGTTTTGCATTTCTTGGCTCCAAAGCACTACAAATAAAGACAGTGTGGTATTGGTGTAGGACATCTATATTTAATATTTAAGTCAAATAACTAGCAAGGGGTGCTGAGTCCACACCAGAATGATGCTGGTATATATAAACTTCTACTAGAAAAGAAATAAAATGTAAATCCCTATATAACGCTGTATATGAAATCTACCTCAAAACAGATATGAAACTAAATATTTAAAAGGCTAAAACTGTAAAATTTTTAGAAGCAAATCAGAATCTAACCTTCATGATCTTGAAATTGGCAACGAGTTCTTAAATACCACACCAAAAGCACAAGCCCCGCCCCAAAACAAACTTGATCAAAGTGTAACAATTTCCATGTTTCAAAGGACAGCCAAAAAAGTGAAAGGAAGCCAGCACAGTGGCATATGCTAGTAGAGAAATCTGGAAGCTCAGTTCGAGTCACAAAAGAGCCTGAGTTACACGGTGAGCTTCTTCAAACACACCTAGAGAACAACAGGGAAAGAGGAATCTGCAGACTGGGGTGAGCACCTGCCAATCATACATCATTAAGGAATCTGTGTCTGAAACATGTGGAGAACTCATCAACTCAAAAATCAAAAGACAAATAATCGCTATGGGCAAAGGAAGCAAGCATTTCCTCAAAGACTGAGGTGCTAGCAGCACGTGGGAAGGTGCTTGGGACCACTAATCCTTACTACAGTACAAACCTGGGCTCCAGTGAGGTACCACTGTACTTCACTTTGACACCATCACCAAAGACATACAGTAACAGGTACTGAAGGAGGCATGAGAAATAGGACACAGTAGCTTTGGAAATGGACTCTAAGTGTCTGGAGAAGCTAAACCTGAATTGAAAGGCATACATTATGTATGAACACTACACACAAAAAAAAATAAACATAGAGCCTAGAACTGGTTCTTTATTTATTTATTTTTAGGTTTTGGTTTCTTTTTTTTTCTCTGTTTTTTAGGGGGTTTGTGGTTGTTGTTGTTTTTGAGACAGTGTTTCTCTGTGTAGTACTAGGCCTCACTCAGTAGACCAGGCTGGCCTCGAACTCCGATATCTACCTGCCTCTGCCTCTGCAAGTGTGAGGATGAAAGGCATGCTCCACCACTGCCTTGCTTTGGTTTATTATTCTTATAAGCATCATTCATAAAAACTAGACAATAGAAACAACTCACATGCTGATCAGTTAAGGAATAAATAGAGTTATCCCTATTCACACAATTTAATGCTCACATGCTACATGGATGCACCTGAACATAGGTATAGCTAAAGACACCAGGCAGAAGGGCTACATGATATATAATCACAATAGGTAATTCTATTTCCATGAAACATCCAGAACAGCAATATCTACAAAGACAAAAAGTGTGCCAATTTTTCTCCAGGCCAGACTAGGGCAAGAGTTAGCAATTATAGTGTAGGACTTGAGGGATGGAATGGAGAAGTCCTGAGTTAATGATTAGTGCTGGGGAATGTAATAGATAAGTCCTGAGTTAAGACAATGATGAGTGTTCAATCAGCCCCAAGATGGTTGTCTTCAGTCATCAACGCTGAGAAGAAAATGAACTACTTATGGGAGTGCAAACTGGAACAATCACTTCAGAAAGCCATACACGCTCAGATCCAGCACTTGTCTTCCAGGTGAATACGCAACAAAAATAAGTGCTTAAATGTTTATACCTAGCCTAGCTCATCTATACAATATTCAAAGCAGGGTTGAAAAGATGGATCAGAGCTTAAGAGCACGTGTTGCTTTTGTAGAGCATCCAGGTTCGGTTCCCAGTAGCACATGATGGCTCACAACCATACAAAACTCTAGTCCAGGGTATCCAACACACTCTACTGCAAGGAACAGGCAAGCATGTGTCACACAAACATATATGCAGACAAAGATTAATACAAATAAAAGAATAAATCTAAAAATAAAAATTAAAAAATTCATAGCAACATTGTTCTTAATAGCCCAGACCTGGGAAGCCACAATATTCACATGTACTGGATAAGTAAGTCATGGCACAGTCAGGTTGTAAAATGTTATGCATCACTGGAAAGGAACAGAAGGCTGGTACATGCAACACAGGTAAATCCCACAAGCTCAGTACAGAGGCACCACAGCACACACCTCCACAGGAGTTAAGCGAAGATCACAAACCAGTCACCTATGACAGTGGCAACATGGCAGTTCTCTGTAATGTTAGAGATGATCTACATCTTGGGCCAGAGAATGATTATGCCCAAGTAAAATCATGTGAAGCTGATGGCTTCAAATTTACATGTTTACTGTCATACCTTAAAGACAGAAAGAAGAGAGACGAGAGAGAGGGGGAGAGAGAGGGAGAGAGAGAGAGGAGAGAAGAGAGAAAGAGAGGCAGGTACAGAGAGAGAGAGAGAGAGAGAGAGAGAGAGAGAGAGAGAGAGAGAAATACAAGAAAGAAATAAAAGAAATAAAAGAAACGGACCAACCACTGTGGCTAGGGAGATCAAAGTGAAACGATAACAGTCTCCACAGAAATAACTACTTCCAAGACAGACTGCAGGAAAATGAGTGGGGCACAGTTATGGCCTCCAAAGGCATCACTCAGGGCTACAGATTTTCCCTAAACTTGTACTCATATCAACAACACACAGACAGCAGGTAATAGAGTAAGGATTTGAATCCAGGCCTGTTTCCAGAGCTGCTTCCTTCCATCACAGCTACCATTCCCTGTGATAGAGGAGCCCAGGCAGCTATCCAAACTAGACTCCCAGGCGCCTTTTGTTAGCCTCTCCTCAAATATCCTTATCAGCAGAGAATTCTTCAGAACAAGGTCCAGCAAGGTCCCACACACTGGTTACAGGCACAGCTAGAACTTCAGCCTAGGTATATTGTCCTTTGGTATACATTATGTCCAAATGATCCCAAGACTTGTATACCCAATCTCCCTTAGGGGCCCACTACTCTAATGGGCATATGGGCCTCCATCTGCCCAGAGACCTTTGTCAGGTGTGGTCACTTAAGACCCACAGTCAACAAAGAGCTGCTGAGAGCCAAGAAAAGCAGGTTTCTGGTGGACTGCAGCCAGCTGGCTTCTACAGCTCCACAGTGGTCACTGCCTGGCTATGCTATGGCCTAACACTGGGAGGGAGGAGCAGTGAAACCTGTCTTCCTGCTGCAAGTACCACATCAAGGGATGGATAGCACCCTCCAGCCTTGCCAGCTTCTGCCCAAGATGGAGTGGCATTCATGGAACATGCAGAACCACAGGCGCCACATAGCATTCTGGGACTGAGTTAACAGCTCTGTTCTGATGGCGGCTGCTCAGATTTAGACTTATTGTGCCTGCACCTACCCTTAATATCGTTACTGCCCTCCCCTAAAAACAAGCAAAACAAAACAAACAAAAACAAACAGAGAAAAGGCTAGAAATAGGCCTGCCTCTCCATCATGACACAGTGGATGGTGAGGAGGACAGCCTAACTTACAGAAACGGAGGCCTGTGCCAGGCATGGTGGCACACACCCACAATCCTAGCACTCAGAGTTAGAAGGCAAGGCCTGGGAGAAGTTCAGGTCCAGACTATGTCACACAGTAAGACTCTGTCTCAATGAGTAAGTACGTAAGAGAAGCTGGCACCTACCACTGCACAAAGATACCAGAGGACACAGAAGCTGCTGAGAGGTGTAGTAAGGCTGATGACACCACCCTGGAAGTGTCAAGCTGATCTACTACACAAACATCTCAGAAATATCTACTCCCACCTCCCTACACTCTCACAGGCCTAGAACAGAGGTAGCAGGTATTCAGATAAAAGCCGTATGGGCTATTGCTCACCCCAGGCTTGCTTTAGACAGTGCTACAAAAGGCCTGATGTGGGGGTGGGGGGACCAAGAGAGAGACAGGAAGGGATGAGGCTGCTGGGTGATGATCCCTGCTGAAGAAAGGTCTCTGGTAATGAGGTCTGCTGGCTTTCAGGAAGACTTGCTGCACAGAGCACTGGGTAATGGTGGCCAATCCGGTTGGATTCTGTGGGCAGAAGAGTTCATCTTCTTAACTAGTGAAATGTGAAGGCTACCATGTTGCCATGGTGATCTGCATTAGAGAACACTGGGCCCCACACTGATAGACCATCCCTTTATAGGCATTCGCTTATTTTCTCTTTACAAATACATTTTAATACAGAGTCAAAATCATTTCAGGTAATAAACATAATGAAAGGCAGAGAGGAAGGCTGGCTGTCTCCACAGGGAGCAGCCACCTCTGGGAGTCTGACTCAGAATCTCTGAGTTAGTGGTGCACATTGTGCACATACTTATGGAGCAAGGCATGCAGGAAGGGCTTGAGTGGCTTTGTGGAGGATGAGCCCAACACAGTCGAAGTACCTGTTTAAGGAGGGAAAAGAAGAGCCCTCTGCAAACAGGGAGAAACACTATTTCCACCTGTCAGCTGCCAAGGCACAAGCACAGAGAGTAGTTCTTCCAGTCAAGAAGCTCAGGAGAGTCAGCTAAAGCAGGCAGATGCCCACAGGCATTTCCTGCTGCTACTCTTCACTCTACAGGTCACCTTATACACTCTACCCAGTCCACCAGGGCATTCACCCTGTCCTTAAAAGAAGGAGCTCTGTGGAGAGCTGGACTGTCCACAGGACACAAACCTTGGCCTTTCTGCCTGTCCTCAGCACATTCTACAGCTAACAAGTGTCATGTAACATGATCTAGACAGACTGCACTTCTAATAAGAAGTGGAGAAGATGGCATACAAGGATGCTCGGGACAGACAGGAAAAGACACAGCACAGCACAGGACCCATTAGAGAAGGAAGAGGGAAGATGCGTTGGCAATGAGGAGTAAAGAAGAAGCCAGATGCAGGCAGATCTTACAGGGCCTTAAATGCCATGAGAGTTGTGGCAGCTGCAGCAGGTTCAGGTCCACAGAGGAAGGGTGGAAGTGAGGTCATAAGCCACTACACAGAAGGAATAGACCTGTGTTGGGGTCCCTGCAGGCACAAGCTAGGCCTGCACCAGAGAAGGCACTTGCAGGCTCAGCCTTCTGTGGAAGACAGCACAGATGTTGGGCAGTGAAATGCACAGTCAGCTGGTAGAGAGAGGAAGCCAGGAACTTTTTTAGCTAACTATCAATGCCCTAGAAGTGGCTTTATGACATCTGCCAGAAAAGCTTTTCATTTGGTGGGAAAAGAAGGCAAGGGGAAAATCTATCTGGCAAAACCCCAACATACTTCACTGTACAGAGAAAACAACCTAACCACACTTCTCCCTTGTATAGGCCTTTGCCACCTTCTGGCTTTCAGGCATCAGCACAGACAGGCAACATTTCGCAGGGCTGCTAGGGACCAGATCATATGTTGCAGCCTACTAAGAGTGAGAGGTGGTGGTCTGGGCTACAGAAGACTCCTCATCTTTAAGAGTGCCCAGTTGCGGATGCTCTGTACATGTGAGATAAGAGTCCATTGCACTTTGTAGATGAAGCTACTCCCAAGATAAAGTTCAAGAACAGGCAGTAATCCTGGCCCACTCAGTATTTATGGAGCCCCAGATCTCTGAGAGCCAGATCCTTTATAAGGCCATCAGCTTTCCCTCAGTGGCAGCAGGTGCTGGCCACTTGAGACCATTGCTGAGAAAGTACATCACACCACATCAGACCATATCAACAGTACTAGGATCACTCTAGCTACTGACTGTTAACACAGCTAAACAGAAAGCACCAAGCCTCCATGTGCTGGCTCCATGTTAGCTCCCTGTAATTTCCATGATAAATCTTTCTTAAGCACCCGTGGTTGCCACTAATGTCAGTAACTGCTAAACTGTTCCTGCTCATAGACTTCTATTGTGTCCTCACCCAAGGTAATGAGACCAGCAAGTATAGCACCAGCCTTGATGTGGGACAGGGTAGAGATGGGGAAGGACAACAGCGGGGAAGAATGCAGAGGGCAGAGAGGTGTTTGGTGTTGATAGACATTTATCTCTGGACAGGGGAAAGGAGAAAATACCCTCTAAACAAAGGTCATTTCTGAACTGTTGATTGCTCTACACTTGGTAAGGGGTTCCTTATACGTCCAGCAGAGGTGTGTCTCCCGGAGAAAAGCGGGAATGAGACCAGTAGAGGCACAACCACATACCTTGATTTCCAGGTTATAGAGTTAGATTGGCCATAAAATTGAAGGAAATCCATCACATAATTTATGATGGGAAACTGAGGCAGTTAAAGGGAACCAGGACTAATGAGGCCACAAGAACAACAAGGGGCTACCTCCAATGTTGTACAGCAAACCCATGTCTCCCTCTGCTTTATATCCTCCCTATCTATGTTTTTTCTTACTACATTTCAGAACTTTGGGAAAAGGTTCTTCAATGAATAAATGCAAAATCAAATAAAGCTAGAAATCAGGATGCTGGGTGTAATGTCACCAGCAAAATTATCTGTAACTAACATGGTTCAAGACAATCTCTTTGGGGAGTCTACCCCACAAAGTCTGGATTGGATTTGAACCCCTCTCTATATGACTCTTCCAACTGGATGGGAACTAACTATGATCTAGAACTGACAGCTTCTGAAAGTTCCTCAAGCCATAGTGAGTGGTCTTCAAGTCACTAATGCAATTTACACTGGCAACAAACTCCTGTGGCCAACCTAACCCAGCTCTATGCCTTTACTGTTGGTGCATGCTGAAGTTGAAGAGCAGAATCAGTCTCTCTTATATTTATGGTCGTGGGCCTAACCTTTCACAGTTGAGCCATCTCTCCAGCCCTAGAATCAGTCTCTCATGAACCCTCGGTTCAATTCATCCAGCTAGAGGAAGTCCAGATGCTCAAAGTGGGTCTCATCTCTGTAAGTCATACGTGACAAGCTGTATTCACTAGTGAAGAGAGGCCTGTTTCTTTTCAGAAACAAGGCTGATGCTCTTCTCTGAGGGTGTATGTGATGACCCCTAGAGCTAATGTAGGTGAGCACAGCATAGGGGGGCCACACCTAGCAAGTACTCAGTGTCGTGTTTGTTTCAGTCCTTCCTCTCACTAGACCATATCTCTAGGGAAGTTCACTGAAGAAAAGCAACGAACTATTCATATGCTATATGTCCACTCCTGCCTTTTGTGTGTGTGTGTGTGTGTGTGTGTGTGTGTGTGTATGTCAGTATGTTTGTGTGAGTGTATGCTATGTGTGTACAGATACCTGACGAGGCCAGAAGAAGGCATGAAAGCTCTGGGAGCTGGAGTTTTGGGTGATTGTGAATCACCAAACATGGGGGCTGGGAACCTAACTTGGGTCCTCTGGAAGAGCAAGTACATGCTGTTGACTGATGAGCCATGCACACCCAGTCAAGTCTTCTTAACCCATCAAGTAATCTGGGAATATGTACAAATAGTGACAGCCAGGTAATTTATTGACATTCACTTGACCCTTCTCCATCACAACCTAACTGAACCTTAATAACAATCGAGTCCAGTCAACGAAGTAGGGAAAGCATCACCTTTAGTAGATGAGAAGCCAAGGCATGACATGCCCAAGGCCATACAACCAACGAAAGGCAAACTAGAGTTCTGGACTCAAAATATGCCAAATGTTCAATGTTTTATGACTTATTTGCTAAGGGAATTTCCATGTAAAATATCTAAATTAATTTGTTCTGAGTCTATATTCTTCCAAAACACATTAGATCCCTAATAACAATTCATATTTACAAACTTCCATTTTTTGCAAACTCAATCAGCTTTATAATATATAAACACAGAATTATGATAGGTTACAAGAAAGCCAGGCACTCCTCCCAGTAGGAGATAAAAGGCAGAGGCATAATCAAAGATGCATGCAAAAGCCCCAAGGTGCCAACCAGTAGGGAGAAAATGGAATCATCCTTCACAGAAGGGGACAACAGGAACCTTAGACCACACCTGGGTGGGTCAAAGGCACCAGTGCACTCGCTAGCAGGAGGCAGGAGCACCATTGTGCTCTCTAGCAGGAGGCAGGAGCACCAGTGCTCTCTAGCAGGAGGCAGGAGCACCAGTGCTCTCTAGCAGGAGGCAGGAGCACCAGTGTGCTCTAGCAGGAGGCAGGAGCACCAGTGCACTCGCTAGCAGGAGGCAGGAGCACCAGTGCACTCGCTAGCAGGAGGCAGGAGCACCAGTGCACTCACTAGCAGGAGGCAGGTGTGAATGCCAGTGCACTCACTAGCAGAAGGCAGGAGCACCAGTTCGCTCTCTAGCAGGAGGCAGGCATGAACACCAGTGCATTTAGAAATGGCAGGTGCTAGAAAAAGAGGTTCTGGCCAGCGTTTATATCAAAGCTGGTAACAGTTCCTGTGAGAAGCACTAACCCTGCTCATTTTCCCTGGATTAAAGGTCATCTGTAAATCAAACACTTGAACCCAGCCACATGAAGAAGGAGAGAGGTATGGTGGCTACTCTTGGCTGTTAAGTTGACTACATCTGGAGTTAACTAAAACCCAAAAATGGAGGGCACACCTGTGAGAAATTTTTGCTAGTGTAAAGTAGGAAGATCTACTTCTGATCCAGATCTTGAGGTGGGAAAACATGCCTTCTGGGCCACACCTTCTACTGGAAGCCTAGATAAAGACATGGAAGAAGGAAGCTTTTGCTCCTTTCCTGCTTGCCCTCACTTTGCTAGTAAGTCCATTCCTTCACTGGCATTAGAGCCTACTTTTTTGGAATTCCAGCATATATGGAAGATCAGCTGAGACCTCCAGCCTTGTAGACTGAGTAATTTCTGGATTCTTGGGCTTTCCATTCATAAGCAGCCCTTGTTAGATTAGTTGGACCACAGTATGTAAATCATTCTAATAAATCCCTATAAGTACAGAGAAATTCATTCTATAAGTTTTGTTACTCTAAAGAACCCTGACTAATAAAGGAAGCAAATCAGATTCGTGCCTTCAAACTTTCATCATGAAGCCCTCAAGAAAGTGGCTGAAAACGACTCCAGGGATCCTAGTATTTATAAGACTTCATAGAGGACTGATAATATGCTTAAACGACTTGGAAAAGAGCCATTGTGATATTTGTATGTACTGAAAAATAAACCTATGGACTGGGGGAAATCAGCATGTAAGTGCTAGCCACACAAGCCTGACAACCTGACCTCATCCCCAGAATCCAGGGAAAAAAAGCTAGATTCCGTGGTACATATATGTAATGCCAGTACTCCTATGGAAAGATGGAAAGTGGGACAAAAATCTGCCGGAGGCTCTTCGGCCACCTATCCTGGAGAATGCAGTGCGGCACAAACGCAAGGAAGGCCTTGCTTGACAAAGTAAAAGGAGCAAACCCACCCCCTTCCTCCACAATGTTGCCTTCTGATTTCACATGTGCTGTGGCACGTGTGCACCTGTACACATGTTTGTGCATGTGCACACACTCATAAAATGTATTTTTTCAAAAGTCTAGAAAACTGTTGACCCACCAGCTTCATTTCAGAGTTTGCATTTTTCTCGTCTAATACTACTAGTCTTTCCCCTACCATCACCAGGAGTGCAGAGATGGAAACAAAACCAAACCTCTCTGTATACACCTGAGGGGGCACGCTATTTTGTACTGCGGTGGAGTGGAGGACTAGTCTACAAGGCTGGGTTGGACTTCCAGGCTAGTGTAGCAGTCCCACAGGTCTCGGGACCACTGTCTCTCTTGGCAGGAAACTAAACCCTGCTCCCAATCACATGGCAATAAAAGACAAGGGCTAGTCACAAGCTAAAACTAAGCAAAGAATCAAAGGTCTGGCCAGCTATATCAGCCAGCATCAGGAAGTCTGTAACTAGGCAGGCAAGGGGACTTCATAAGCAGGAATGCATAAAAAAATGACCTTGGGGCTAGAGAGAGGGCTCAGTGGTTAAGAGCATTGGCTGCTCTTCCAGGGGATCTGGGTTCCCAGCATCCACATGGCAGCCCACAGCTGTCAGATTCTAGGGGATCAGATATACCCTCACACACATGGGCAAAACACCAATGCGCACAAAATAAAAATATTTAAGTTTGTAAAAATGTCCTTGGTTCAACTCTGTCAAAAACTTTATCAAACATGTGGTTGCCAGGCTGTAGGAATGGTGTCAATTAAGGTATAGAGCAAAGTTTGGAGCAGGAAAAACAATGGAAAGAAGCCACAATAACAGGAATGAACTGACTAGAGATAACAAGCAATGTGCAAGCCACCTTTCAACATACATAATAAAACTGAGAAAGAATTAACTGTCAACACTTAAAGCTTTCTGAATTTCTGACTTGGAAAATAAAGAAATGTGCCAACATAAAATCCTTTATTCGTATATGGCAACAATCCATCAAAGCTGGAGCCACCCTTCTGGTCAGAGCACACACAATTTGGGTTGTCACAGAACACAACTCATCCCATTACATATAAGGTTCAAGCTTGTGCAATTTCTAGAGGTTTTGGGTTAGTGCTTGATCAGAATTAAGTTATTTAGAACTTCAATGACTAGTCTCAAAACTATCAACAGAAATCAACAGAAAACACTAGAGGCATACATCAGGAGCATCACGGGTTCTGTTCCAGATCACTTGGTACAGTGAGTATTACAGGGAGAAGGTCAGTGTGCTTACACTCCTGTAGTCTTGTCAAGAACTCAACAGCACAGTCTGAAAAACAATGTTTATAGCTTAATTTAAGATATTTTGCTGAGTGGTGGTGCTACATATCTTTAATCCCAGCACTTGGGAGGCAGAGGCAGGCAGATCTCTGGGTTCAAGGACAGGCTGGTCTATAGAACAAGTTCCAGGACAGCCAGGGCTACACAAAGAAATTCTGTCTTGAAAGAAAAAAAAAAATGTTGCTAAAAAGTGCTAATGAGAGCCTACCACAGAGGGCCTCTGAAAGACTCTACCCAGCAGGGTATGGAAGCAGACTCATAGCCAAATTTGCGCAGAGTGCAGGGAATCTTATGAAAGAAGGGGGGGATAGACCTGGAGGGGACAGGAACTCCACAATGAGAGCAACAGAACCAAAAACTCTGGCACACGGGTCTTTTCTGAGACGGATACTCCAACCAAGGACCATGCACGGAGATAACCTAGAACCCCTGCAAAGATGTAGCCAATGGCATGGGTTCCCTACTTAGGGGAACAGGGGTTGTCTCTGACATGAACTCAGGGGCTGGCTCTTTTGATCACCTACCCCTGAGGGGGGAATAGCCTTACCAGGCCACAGAGGAAGAAAATGCAACCAGTCCTGATGAGACCTGATAGAAGGGAAGGAGGACCTCTGCTGTCAATGGGCTGGGGGAGGGACATGGGAGAAGAGGGAGGGAGGGCGCTGAGATACAAAGTGAATAAATTGTAATAAATAAAAAAATAAATAAATAAAAAGTGCTAATGATTACCTGAGCTCTCAGAGAGACCTAATCTCTTTGCAGGTACTATGTCTCCCCTCTATGCTAATGGTTGCTGGCAAATCAGGATAGTGGCTGTTACAGTCTAGGAAGCTCTTCTCACAAACGGTTTCTTTAGGGCACACGGCTATTTTGACAGCATTTTACCAGCAGAGCACTTCTGCTTACAGTTAGAATTAACCTCCAAAGCCTTGCCACTGCCTTATCAGCTGCACTTCTGTAATAGCCTAAACCCGCCATGTGGTCTCAACAAGGATCACTGCATCTCTGTGAGGAGCAGATTCTTTCTTGAGAGTCCACTTCCTTTGCTCATCTTGAGAAGCAACTCTTCAGCTGAATTTCCCATGAGGTATGTCAGTCAGCACATCTTCAGGCTCTACTCTGAGTTCTAGCTTTCCTGTTATTGCTACCACACATGCAGTTGCTACCTCCATTTCAGTCCCAACCCTCTGCAAGTCATCCGTAAGGATGGAATCAACTTCCAAAGCCCTATTAACAGCACCACCCTGTGACTCACAGAGATTCTTAAGGGCAGAGAGTGGTGAATCCTGTCTAGAACATTTTTGGCTAAGCCTGACAGATCATCAGCAGAAATGCCTCAGGTGTAGCTGTAAGTTCTATGAAAAGTAGTTCTTAAATATGAGACTTTAAAGTCAAAATCACTCTCTCATTTACTGACTGGGGAATGGATGCCATGTATGGAGGCATGTCAACACTGACATCACTGCTCTTTTCCATCAGAGCTTTACAGTGACCACAGGAATTGTCAGGTTGTAGCAGGTCTAAACAACAAGCTTGAAACACCAAGAAAGATCATGCTGTAAACAGATGTGCAATCACATACACTTTCTGTTTCATTTGTGGAGCACAGGCAGAATAAGTCTTAGGAGTTTTGGAATGGCAAATGAACACTGGTTGGCTTAGTCATCCACCAGCTGTATCGGCCCCTCACAGAAGAATCTGCTAGTCCTCTGAAGCTTTGAAGACAGGCACTGACTTCTCAATAGCTATGGAAATCCTGGACAGCACTGCCTTCCAAGATAGGGCCATCCCACCTGTTTTGGAAGCCCACTGTGGTGTACAGCCATCTTCACCAGTGGCCTTAGCCAGACATTCTGGGTCACTTGCTTCAAGCTGCAGATCAGCGCATGCTGCTTCCCCCTGCACTTCACTGTTATGAAAACACTTCCTTCCTTGAACCATGAACCAGCTTCTATTTTTTTTACTTTTTATTTTATTGTATTAATTACAGTTTATTTACTTTGTATCCCATCCCTAAACCCCTCCCCATCCCACCCTCCCTCCCTCTTCTTCTCCTATGCCTCTCCCCCAGTCCAATGATAGGGGAGCTCTTCTTCCTCTTCCATCTGACTGACCATAGTCTATCAGGTCTCATCATGACTGGTTTCTTTGTCTTCCTGTGTGGACTGGTAAGGCTACTGCCCCCTCAGGTGGAGGTAATCATCGATCAAAGACCCAGCCCATGAGTTCATGTCAGAGATGGTTCCTGGTCCTATTATTGGGGAACCCTCTTGGATACTGAGCTGCCTTGGGCTACTTCTGTGCAGAGGTTCTAAGTTATCTCCATGCATGGTCCTTGTTTGGAGTATCTGTCTCAGAAAAGACCCCTGTGCCCAGATTTTTTGGTTCTGTCACTCCCTTTGTGGAGCTCCTGTTCCCTCCGGGTCTTTCTATTTCCCCCTTCTTTCATAAGATTCCCTGCACTCTGCCCAAAGTTTGGCTATGTATCTCAGCATATGCTTTGATATCCTGATGGGTGAAGTCTTTCAGAGGCCCTCTGTGATAGGCTCCTGCCTTGTTCCCTGTTTTCTCCCTCTTCAGATGTCTGTCTCTTTTGAATTTGTGAGTGAACACCCAACATCTCAGAGGCTAGTGCAAAAGCTCAACCAACGAAAGACAGAGCAATATGGCATCTCCAGAACCCAGTTATCCAGGGGCAAGAAGCCCTGGACACCCCAGCATAACTGAAATTCAAGAAGATGACCTAACATCTATGCTTATGAAGAGGATAATAGAGGAAACAAATAAAATGCACAAAGAATTAGAGGAAGTTAAAGTCAAACAGATTATGGCCATCCATAAAGAAATGGAGAAAGATAAAGACAAACAGATTATAGCCATCCATAAAGAATGCATTTTATTGTATTAATTATTGTATTAATACAATAAAATGGGTTTATTGTATTAAACCAGTCATGATGAGACCTGATAGACTATGGTCAGTCAGATGGAAGGGGAAGAACAGCTCCCCTATCATTGGACTGGGGGAGAGGCATAGGAGAAGAAGAGGGAGGGAGGGTGGGATGGGGAGGGGTTTAGGGATGGGATACAAAGTAAATAAACTGTAATTAATACAATAAAATGGGAAGATGCAGCCAAACAGTCTGTGGCCATTAGAGAGATACTTAAATCACTGAAAGAAATAAAAGAAACAGAGGAATGTTCAAACAAACAGCTGAAGGAATTGAAGAAAAAAACAGGAAAATACACAGTCAGGTGAAGGAAATCAACAAAACGGTTCAAGATCTAAAAATAGAATTGGAAAAATTAAAGAAAACACAAATGGAGGAAATCATGGAGAGAAAGAACTTAGGGAAGAAAACAGGAACTACAGAGGTAAGCATAACCAATAGACTACAAGAGATGGAAGAAAGAATCTCAGGTGTGGAAGATAAATTGGAAGAAATTGATGTATCTGTCAAAGAAAATGTTAAATCTAAAAACCTCCTGACACAGACCGTCCAAGAAATCCAAGACAATATGAAAAGACAAAACCTAAGAACAATAGGAATAGAGGAAAAAGAAGATTCCCTCCCTCCAAGGCCCAGAAAATATTTTCAACAACATCATTGACGAAAATTTCCCCAACTTAAAGGAGAGGCCTATAAGAATACTAGAGGCCTACAGAACACCTAATAAGTTAGACCAGAAAAGAAAATCCTCCCACCACATAATAATCAAAACAGTAAGTATACAGAACAGAGAAAAAAATACTAAAAGCTGCAAGGGAAAAAGGCCAAGTAACATATAATAGCAAACCCATCAGAGTCACATCTGAGACTTCTCAACAGAGACTATGAAAGCCAGAAGGGCCTGCACAGACATCAAGCAGACCCTAAGAGAACACAGATGTCAGCCCAGGCCACTATACCCAGCAAAACTCTCAGTCAGGCTAAGAACCAGCTTCTTAGCCTCCACATGACTGAAGAGAATTAGGGCTGTTCTGGATTAGGCTTTCACCGAAGGAAATGCTTTGGCAGATTTGAGCTTCCATCCATCCACTAGCACTTTCTCCACATCAGCAGCAAGGCTGCTGCTCCACTCTCTCCCCATCCTGTGTCCCTGCCTAGCAATAGTCGCTTCTCACCATTTACAATTTGACTTGTTGCCAGGCCTTGCCTTTGGCCCATCACAGCTTTCATGGCCTTCTTTTCTAAGCTTAATCATCACTAGTGTTTGACTGAACACATAAAGTCTACTCCATAACTGGCCTAATACTGTTGTATCTTAAGAAATAGGAAAACCTGGAAAGCAGAAGGCAGTGTGGATATTATACCTACTGATTAGATTCACAGAATTAGGCAGACATTGTCCAAAATAATTATAGTCATTACATCACAGATCACCATAAAAGATACAATATTCATGAAAAAGCTTGAACTACACTGGGAAATACCACATGACACAAAGACAGGTTGCAAGCACACACTACTGAGAAAGTACCACTGGTAAGTTTGTTCAATGCAGCCTTTATATGTAAACAAACAAGCAAGCAAACACAGCAGAGCAAAGCACAGGGAAAAGGTATGGCTGCACAATTAGCAATGAACACCAAGCAGCAAGAAAAGTGTCCCTCACCAATGTTTTTGGTTCTCATTAGTGCTATCTTAATTCCTCTTCTCATTTCCCACAGACACAGCCCATTTGCTCCTGACCAATTATCCTGACACTCTGTCTGGAACTAGAAGTCCTGCCTACAACAACATCTGATATGCCTGGACACTTAGGCTGAGGTATCCACAGCTGAGCTGGCCTCTCCCACAAGCTTGCTTCTCTTATGTCCAGGAGCTCAGGGGTACTTATCATTCCCATAGTTGCAAGAGGGCATTATTACAGAGACACCTTCATTCTGTGTTACCTCTCTCTTTAAATAAGCTTTCTCTTGAGAAATACTCGTAGGCTTACATGAACAGCTGTAAAGACACTGCCGAGTACATGCGCACTCCCCAATGTGAGGTAGTATCTTACAATACCAGGGTTCCTCTGACATACTGAGTTTATCTCATCACCAATATTCATTAAGCCTAAGTTTACCCACTACCATCATTTTGTTATTGTTGTTCCAGAACCCAAGAGAGGGGAGCACTTTGCATTTTGGTCCTGTCTCTTTGGCAAGCATTTACTATTAATAGCATACTACAGGGAGGGAGGGTGGGATTGGGGAGGGAATGAGGGAGGGGGAAACAGCTGGGATAAAGAGTTAACAAAATGTAACTAATAAGAAAAATTTAAAAAAAAAATAGCATACTACATGAGCTGAGCTCTGGACGAGCTCTTCCCTTCTCTCCTAGGCTGACTCAGACCTGTTAGTTGCTTTTCAAGTATTTTCCTCCATGTTTCTAAGCCTGCCAGTTACTGATTTCTTTCATACAGACGCCTCTCCACATGTCTGCAGCCCTTACCACTTGCAGGATACAGTATACTATGACTGAGCCAGTATTATTCACAGCTGAGCCATGAAATGTTCTCAGATTTCTTTTCTAGAATAGCTGTTTTCCGCAGAATAAAATTTTGTTCTCCTTTTGGAACTTTGAAGAGACAGCTCTTTCTGCGTCTTCTCTCAGCTCTATTCTGTGCCTTGCAGTCCACTGGGGTTAGTGTTATTCTTTGACACAACCTGTCTTTTTTTTTTTTTCCTTTCTTTTCTTTCCCTCCCGCTTCCCTCCCTTCCTCTCCCATCCTCCCTCTCTTGTTCCACAGCCTGCTAAAACAGACCCAATGATTTCCTCCACCTCTCCATCCATTTCCATCATCTCCATCTCAGAGGTCAGGCCAGGGAACCTACTGGTTAAAGTCAAAGTATGTTAAAGCACCCACACCTTTAATGGCAGCTTCCTCTCTGACAGCTGGCTGGACTTACAGTCTCACTTCTGAAAACAGACAGGGAAAAAGTGGTAGGACAACGCCTGACGTTTCTTATATAACTTCAACATAACTCCTCCTGTTCTTCTAATGTGTGTGCATGGTATGCACAACTCTTCATACAGGAGAGAAGTATGAGTATCTGCATGTGTGTGTGCACCTGTGCATGCGAGTAAGTATGTGAGTAAGTGTGTGTGTGTGTGTGTGTGTGTGTGTGTGTGTGTGTGTTTTGATACTGGGTATCTTCCTCAGTCTCTTCTCTACCTTAGTTTTTGAAATAGGGTCTCTGAACCTGAAGCTTACCAAGTCAGCTAGGCCACCAGTGAGCTCCAGTGAGCTCCACCTGTCTCCACTTCTCTGGAGCTGAGAATATACCTACACTGCTAAACCTGGCTTTTCATGCAGATAAGAGGGTCAGAGCTTAGGTCCTTGTACACTTTATTGACTGAACCATCTCTCCAGAGTGAAGAGTTAGCTTCAATTCTGAAGCTCTGAGGCAGACATGACGTGCAGCCACTGTCCTCATTCCACACTACAGGCTTCCTATCAGCCCCACCACCTAACCTCCCAGCTTTACAATTCTGCTGCTTCCCTGTGTCGTCACTCTTTTCTTAACTGGACGGGGTGGAGCTAGGGAATGTAGCTGTGTCCACTACACCATTCCCAACAGCCGGCCTGGCTACTCCCATCCTCGAAACTGCGATCACTCATCTCCATGATTCTGTCTGCTAGGTCTCTTTGAGCAACTCTTCGTCCTCAAGTCCACCGCTGTATCTCCAGGTAGGGCCCTCATCTTCCATAAAAGTACAGCCAGTTTCCCAGTTTCCTTGACCTCTAGCCTCTCTTTCCCTCCAAGCCAATCTCCATATTGTCAGATTAAAATGCAAATCAGACACAATATTTATAGCTATTAGGTCTGGATTGTGGCCCTGAAAAGTGGGAAGCTCTACCCACCATCATTTGCAGACCGTTACCTTATTTGAAACTAAGCTGCTTCCATCAGTTATCAATTAAAAATGAAGTCAATGGGATAAACCCCAAACTAATATGACTAGGGTATTGATAAAACAGAGAAAATGTGGGGCCATACTTATAGTATGTGAAGAATGTATGTAAGAAACAAGAGCCAAGAAATGCAAAATTCAAAAGAACAGAGGGTGCCTCTGTACCTTCCTCAGAGCTTTATTTTTTAGTGTGTGTGTATGTGTGTATGTTACACCTGCATTTTCTATGCACCATGTTCATACCTGATGTCCATGGAGGCCAAATCCCCTGGACTGGAGTTATAAACAATTGTAAGCCTCCATGTGGATGCTGGGAATCGAACCTGGGTTTTCTAGAAGGGTATTCAGTGGTCTTAACTACTGAGCCGTCTCTCCAGCCCCTAGACTTCTAGCTTCTACAACTACCATACAATAGAATTTACTTGTTTTAAGCCACTTGGTTTATGGTACTTGTTACAACAGTTCTAGGAAATGAATACTCTGTTTTAAAGTATTTTTTTTTCTAGAGACTTTTTTTTTTTAAATTTTTCATCAATTACACTTTATTCATTCTGCATCCCCCCATAAGCCCCTCCCTCCTCTCCTCCCAATCCCACCCTCCCTCCTCCCTCTGCTTGCATGCCACTCCCCAAGTCCACTAATAGGGGAGGTTCTCCTCTCCTTTCTGATCTTAGTCTGTCAGTTCACATCAAAAGTGGCTGCATTATCCTCTACTGTGGCCTGGTAAGGCTGCTCCCCCCCCCCCCCAGAGGGAGGTGATCAAAGAGCAGGCCAATCAGATTATGTCAGAGGCAGTCCCTCTTCACATTACTATGTAACCCAATTGGACTCTGAACTGCCCTGGGCTACATCTGTGCAGGGGTTCTGGGTTATCTCCATGAATAGTCCTTGGTTGGAGTATGAGTCTCTGGGAAGTTCCCTATGTTCAAATTTTCTTGTTCTGTTGCTCTCCTTGTGAAGACCCTGTCCTCTCCAGGTCTTACTATTTCCCAGTTCTTACCTAAAATTCCGTTCACCTGCCCAACAGTTGCCCATCCGGCTCAGCATCTGCTTTGATAGTCTGAAGGGCAGAGGCTTTCAGAGGCCCTCTGTGGTAGGTTCCTAGGTTGTTTCCTGTTTTCTTCTTCTTCTGATGTCCATCCTCTTTGCCTTTCTGGATGGGGATTGGACGTTTTAGTTAGGGTCCTCTCTCTTGCTTAGTTTCTTTAGATGCACAGGTTTTAGTGGGTTTGTCCTATGTTGTATGTCTATATGAGTGAGTATATACCGTGTGTGTCTTTTTGCTTCTGGGACAACTCACTCAGGATGATCCTTTCCAGGTCCCACCATTTACCTGCAAATTTCATGATTTCCTTATTTTTCATTGCTGAGTAATACTCCATTGTATAGATGTACCACAATGTCTGCATCCATTCTTCAGTTGAGGGACATCTGGGCTGTTTCCAGCTTCTGGCTATTACAAATAAAGCTGCTACAAACATGGTTGAGCAAATGTCCTTTTTGTGTACTTGAGCCTCTTTTGGATATATGCCCAGTAGTGGTATGGCTGGATCTTGAGGAAGCGCTATTCCTAGTTGTCTGAGAAAGCGCCAGATTGATTTCCAGAGTGGTTGTACAAGTTTACATTCCCACCAGCAGTGGAGAAGGGTTCCCCTTTCTCCACAACCTCTCCAGCATGTGTTGTCACTTGAGTTTTTGATCTTGGCCATTCTCATGGGTGTAAGGTGAAATCTCAGGGTTGTTTTGATTTGCATTTCCCTAATGGCTAGTGAGGTTGAGCATTTCTTTAAGTGCTTCTCTGCCATTCGGTATTCCTCTACAGAGAATTCTCTGTTTAGCTCTGTTCCCCATTTTTTAAGTGGATTACTTGGTTTATTGCTTTTCAGCTTCTTTAGTTCTTTATATATACTGGATATGAGTCCTCTGTCAGTTAAAGGGTTGGTGAAGATTCTTTCCCAATCTGTAGGTGGTCGCTTTGTTTTGATGACGGTGTCCTTTGCTTTACAGAAGCTTTTCAGTTTCATGAGGTCCCATTTATTGGTTGTTGCTCTTAGAGCCTGTGCTGTTGGTGTTCTGTTCAGGAAGTTTTCCCCTGTACCAATGAGTTCTAGGGTATTTCCCACTTTTTTTTTCAAGCCGATTTAATGTGTCTGGTTTTATGTTGAGGTCTTTGATCCACTTGGACTTCAGTTTTGTGCAGGGTGACAAGTATGGATCTATTTTCATTTTTCTACATGTAGACATCCAGTTAGACCAGCACCATTTGTTGAAGATGCTATCTTTTTTCCATTGTATGGTTTTGGCGTCTTTGTCAAATATCAGTTGTCCATAAGTGTGTGGGTTTATTTCTGGGTCCTCTGTTCGGTTCCATTGATCCACCATTCTGTTTCTATGCCAGTACCATGCAGTTTTTAAAACTGTTGCTCTATAGTACAACTTAAGATCAGGGATGGAGATACCTCCAGAAGATCTTTTATTGTAGAGGATTGCTTTAGCAATTCTGGGTTTCTTGTTATTCCATATGAAGTTGAGAATTTTCCTTTCCAGGTCTGTAAAGAATTGTGTTGGTAATTTGATGGGCATTGCATTGAATCTGTAGATTGCTTTTGGTAAGATGGCCATTTTTACTATGTTAATCCTACCAAGCCATGAGCATGGGAGATCTTTCCATCTTCTCATATCTTCTTCTAATTCTTTCTTCAGAGATTTGAAATTTTTTTCATACAAGTCTTTGACTTCCTTGGTTAGGGTTACTCCGAGGTACCTTATGTCATTTGTGGCTATTGTGAAGGGTGTTGTTTCCTTAATTTCTTTCTCAGCCCTTTTGTCTTTTGTATATAGGAGGGCTACTGATTTTTTTGAGTTAATTTTGTATCCTGCCACTTTGCTGAAGGTGTTTATCAGCTGTAGGAGTTCCCTGGTAGAGTTTTTGGGGTCACTCACGTATACTATCATATCATCTGCAAATAGTGATAATTGAAAGAAAAAAACCACATGATAATCTCCCTAGATGCTGAAAAAGCCTTTGACAAAATCCAACATCCATTCATGTTCAAAGTATTGGAGAGATCAGGGATACAAGGCACATATCTAAACATAGTAAAGGCGATATAAAGCAAGCCTATAGCCAACATCAAACTGAATGGAGAGAAACTTAAAGCAATCCCACTGAAATCAGGGACAAGACAAGGCTGCCCACTCTCTCCATATCTCTTCAACATAGTGTTGGAAGTCCTTGCTAGAGCAATAAAACAGTTGAAGGAGATCAAGGGGATACAAATTGGAAAGGAAGAAGTCAAATTATCACTATTTGTAGAGACTTTTCTTAGAGAGTAAATGAATAAGAAATTCCACATTTAGAAATTTACCCTAAAGAAAATAGTAAGTTGGGTGTGGTAGTGCACGCCTTTAATCCCGGCACTCAGAGAGGCATAGGCAGGTGTATTTCTGTGAGTTTGAGGCCAGTCTGGTCTACAAAGGGAATCCAAAATAAGAAAGGATTCACAGAGAAACCATGTCTCAAAATATAAAAATAAATAGATAGATAAATAGATAGATAGATAAATAAATAAATAAATAAATAAAATAAGTGCCAAGGGCAGTCCACCAGAGGTCATGCTTGCTGCTTGAAGCCTAGGTAAGGCCCCTGCTTACAGACTGTCCTCGCTCCCTCAAGTCTGCCCAAGCTACTCTCAAAAGCGTTGCCTCTACTTGTCGTCAAATCCCAGCCCAAAATGCCTCTACCAGAGGCCAAGCCAGCCTCCAGAACCCCAGGCCCCAACTCCAGTGAAGGACTCCCGGCTGGACCAGAGGCCAGTCTAGCCACCAGACACCCAGCCTCCAACTTGGGTGGAGACTCTCTATCCAACCATTGGCCACTCAAGCCAGAAGACAAGAGAGGAAACAAAAACCAGAGACAAAACACCCATCCAACAAAGACAAACCCAGAAACCAGCACCTAGACCTATAATCATCGAGATGCCTAGACCCCTGTGTAAGAGCACAACAGCAGCCAAAGCAATGTGTCACAACTAGAGCCCAGCCATCCTACAACAGCAATCCCTGAATATCCCAACACAGCCGAAGCACAGGCAAACCAGCTTAAAACAGTGTAAAGAAGGTGATAGAGGCCCTTAAGAGAAAGTGAATAAAGCCCTTAAAGAAATCAAGGAAAAGACAAATAAAAATTGGAGAAAATAAATAAATCCCTTAAAGAAAGACAAGAAACAAAACAAAACAAAAAAAAACAAAACAAAACAAAACAAAAAACCAGATGAAAAAAACAAATGAAACTATTTAAGGCCTGAAAATGGAAATAGAAGCAATAAAGAAAATGCAAACTGGGGGGATTTTGGAGATGGAAAATCGAAGTAGGAGAACAGATGTAAGATGTAAGAGATAGAAGAGAGAATCTCAGGTGTTGGAGATATGACAGAAGAAATAGATACATCAATCAAAGAGAAATATTAAATCTAAAAAATTTCTGTCACAAAACATCCACGAAATCTGAGACATTATGAAAAGACCAAACTCAAGAGTAATAGGAATGGAAGAAAGAAGAATAATCCTAGTCAAATGCCCAGAAGATATTTCCAAGAAAATCATAGAACAAATTTTTCCAAACCTAAAGAAAAACATACTGACAAAATAAAAGTACAAGAAGCTTACAGAATACCAAATAGATTGGACAAGAAAAGAGAGACCCCCTCATCACATAATAATCAAAACATTAATCAAAGAAAGAATAGTAAAAGATGCAAGGGAAGAAAGCCAAGTAACATAAAGGCAGATCTTATAGAATTAAATCTGACTTCTCAATGAAGACTCTAAAAGCTAGAAGGGCCTGGAGAGATATCCTACAGACTCTAAGAGACCACAGATGCCAGCCCAGACTACTAAGCACCCAGCAAAACTTTCAATCACCATAGATAGAGAAAATAAAATATTCCATGATAAAGTCAAATTTAAACAATATCTCTCCATAAATTTAGCCCTACAGAGGGTACTAGAAGGAAAACTCCAATCCACGGTAAACTACACCTATGAAAACACAGGAAATAAATACCCTCACACCAGCATAACCCAAAGAACATACACCACCACCACCACCACCACCAACAACAACAACCACAACAACAACAACAAAATAACAGCAATTAACAATCACTGGTCACTGATGTATCAATAGCAATGGACTCAATTCCCAAATAAAAAAGGCACAGACTAACAGAATGGATGTGAAATCAGAATCTATTCTGCTGCTACATACAAGAAACATACCTCAACATCAAAGACAGACATTATCTCAGAGTTAAAGAATGGGGAAATTTTTTTTTTCCAAGCAAATGTACCTAAGAAACAAGCTGGACTAGCCATTCAAAAATTTAACAAAAGATTTCAAATCAAAATTAATCAAAAGATATCAAGGGCAATTTATATTAATCAAAAGAAAAATCCACAAAGATGATCATTCAATTTGTAACATCTATGCTCAAATACAAGGGGCATCCACATCTGTAAAGGAAATATTACTAAAGCTTAAATCAAACATCAGCCCTCACAAATTGATTGTAGAAGACTTCAATACCCCACTCTTAACAATGGACAGGTCATCTAGACAAAAACTAAACAGAAAAGTAATGGAGCCAACACACGTCTACAGAACATTTCACACAAACAAACAATATATATATATCTTCTTCTCAGCACCTCCTGGAACATTATCCAAAACTGACTACATCTAAGTCACAAAGCAAATCTCAACAGAAAATTTTAATAATCACCTGCATCCTATCAGACGACCACAAACTAAAGCTGGATTTCAATAACAATTGAAAGACTACAAAGTTATGGAAACTGAACAACTCTACACTAAATGACTACTGGGTCAAGGCAGAAATTTAAAACAAAAATTAAAGACTTCCTAGCATTCAATAAAATGAATACATAACATACCCACTTATGAGACACAATGAAAGCAGTGCTAAGAGGAAAGCTCAGAGCACTAACGCCTACATAAAGAAATTGGAGAGATCTCATACTAGCAACTTAATAGCACATCTAGAAGCCCTAGAACAAAAAGAAACAAGCTCACCCAATAAAAGTAAATGGCAGGAAATAATCAAACTGAGCAATAATCAAACTGAAAGCAATAAAATAGAAACAAAGAAAACAATACAATAAATTAATAAAACAAAGAGTTGGGTTTTTTTTTTTTTGAGAAAAATCAACAAGATAGAAAAACCCTTATTCAAATTAACTATAAGATGGAGAGAGACTATCCAAATTAACAAAATCAGAAATGAAGACAGGGATATAACAACAAAAACCCAGGAAATCCATAGAATAATTGGATTATACTTTAACTTTCTCAATAGATGCCACTTACGGAATTTAAGTCAAGATCAGATAAAGAATTTAAATAAACCTATAATCCTTTAAAAGTCTCCCAACAAACAAAACAAAACAACAGAGCCAGAAAGTTTTAGTGCAGAATTCTCCCAGACGTTCAAAGAAGAGCTAATACCAATACTCCTTATTCTTTTCCAAAAATAAAAACAGAAGAAACATTGTCAAATTCATTTTATGCAGCCACAGTCACTTTGGTAGCCAAACCACACAAAGATTCAACAAAGAGAATTACAGACCAATTTTCCTCATGAACAACTGATTAAAAAATACTCAATAAAATACTCACAAGCTGAATCCAAGAACACATCAAAAAACATCATTCACCATGATAAAGTAGTGATGCAGAAATGGTTCAACATATGACAATCAGTCAACATAATTCACCATGTACACAAACTGAAAGAAGAAAAACCATATGATCATCATCTCATTAGATGCTGAAAAAAAAAAAAAAAAAACTTTGACAAAATCCAACACCTCTTCATGATAAAAGTCTTGGAGATATTAGGGATAAAAGGGACATACCTAAACAAAATAAAGACAGTATATAGCAAGCCTATAGCTAAAATAAATGAAGAGAAACTCAAAACAATTCCACTAAAACCCAGAATAAGATAAGGCTGTCCACTTTCTATTCATTATATTACTTGAAGTACTAGCTAAAGCAGTAAGACAACTAAAGGGGATCAAAGACATACAAAAAAGGGGGGGAAGTATCACTATGTAATATGCATAAGTGACCCCCAAATTTTCCACCAGAAAACTCCTACAACAGATAAAAACCTTTAGTGAAGTGGCTAGATACAAGATTAACTCAAAACAATCAGTAGCCCTCCATACAAATGAAAAATGGGTTAGGAAAGAAATCAGGGAAACAACACCTTTCACAATAGCCACAAATAATGTATCTTGGCATAACTCTAACCAAGCAAGTGAAAAATTTGTGTGAAAAAACTTCAAGTCTATGAGGAAAGAAACTGAAGATACCAGAAGATGGAAAGATCTCCCATGCTCGTGGATCATTAGGATTAACATAGTAAAAATGGCCATCTTACCACAAGCTATCTACAGATTCCATGTAATTACCATCAAAATACTAACACAATTCTCTACAAACCTGGAAAGAGCAATATTCAACTTCATATGGAAAAGTAAAAAACTCAGGATAGCTAAAACAAATTCTGTACAATAAGGAACTTTGGGAGGTATCTCCACCCTGAATTCAAGATCTACTACAAAGTTATAGTAATAAAAACTGCATGTTATTGGCATAAAAACAGACAGGATGATTAATGGACTCTAATTGAAGACCCACAAATAAATCCACACATCTATGGATACCTGATTTTTTAAAAAGAAGCCATAAATGGGAAAAACAAAACATCTTCAACAAATGGTGCTAGTCTAACTGAATCAGCATGTAGAAAATACAAATAGATTCATATCTATCACCTAGCCCAAAAATCAAGTCTAAGCTGATTAAAAACCTCACCATAAAACCAGACACCTGACCCTAAGGGAAGTGAAAGTAGGGAATAGCCTTGAACGCATTGACACAGGAGACAGCTTCCTGAACAGAACACGGATAGCACAGGCACTAAGATCAACAAATGACTGTTGGGAAAAGATTCCACCAACTCTACATCCAACAGAGGGCTAATATCCAAAATATAAAAGACCTCAAGAAACTAGACATCAACAAACCAAACAATCTAAATTTTAAAAAATGGAGTAAAGATCTAGATAGAAAATTCTCAATAGAGGAATCTCAAATGGCGAAAAACACTTAGAAATGTTCGAGATCATTAGCTATCAGGGAAATGCAAATCACAACTATTTTGATATTCCATTTTACACCTATCAGAATGGTTAAAATAAAAAACACGTGTTAGCTCATGCTGGCAAGGATGTGGAGCAAGGGGAACAGCACTCCATTGTAATTAGGAATGCAAACTTGTATAGCCATGGAAATCAATATGGCAGCTCCTCAGAAAATTGGCCTCTAGACCCAGCTATACCACTCTGGGACATAGATCCAAAGGGAGTTTCATCCTACCACAAGGACACTTGCTCAACTATGTTCATAGCAGCTTTATTCATCAGAGCCAAAATCTGGGAATAACCTAGATGCCCCTCAAGTGAAGAATGGATAAAGAAAATGTCAGCTATTAAAAACAATGACATCATGAAATTTGCAGGCAAATGGATAGGACTAGAAAAAAAAAAAATCACCCTGAGTGAGGTAACCTAGAACCAGAAAGTCAAATACATGGTATGTCCTCACATATAAGTGAACATTACTTGTAAAGTAAAGGATAAGCATGCTATGGTCCACATACTGAGAGGCTAAGTAACGAGGAAGGCTTGGGGGTTGGGGGTCACATGGATCTCATTGGGAAGGGGAAAACAGAATGGAGTCTTCAGGTGAACTGGGGGTGGGTGGAAATAGGAATAGGAAGAGTAAAGTGGCAAGGGATGTAGGGAGAGTGTGCTGGAAGAGACAACTGGAATTGGGGGGGGGGTGCATTTCGGATCAATATGGTACCCGAGTGCAGTGGAAACTCCCTGGTGTCTACAAAAGTGACCTTAGGAAAGACTCTTGGTAATGGGGGATAAAGAGGCTAAACTGGCTATCTTTTATAACAAAAGCAAGGCTTCAGCAGTAGAACTGGGACACCAACTCAGCCACAAAACCTTCAATCTATAATCTATCTTGTCTGCAAGATGTGCTGGGGATAATGGTGGCACAGAACTGGTCTAACTTGAGGCTCATACCATGATAGGAAACCTGGATGGCCAGGAACCAGAAGCTGGATAGTGCAGAGACCTAAGATAGAACCAAACATGACTGGAAGAAAAAAAATCAGTGAAATGATTCCCATGATATTCTACTACACTCATAGATCAGTGCCTAGCCCAATTGTCATAAAAGGTGACATCCGGCAACTGATGGGGACAGATGAAGGAACTCACAGTTAAACACTAGGCAGAGTCAGGGAGAAGAGGAGGCAGAATGACTTGTAGGAGCCAGGAGTCAAGGACATCACAAGAATTCAGCCCACAAAGTAAATTAGGCAGAGCTCATAGGAAATCATAGAGACTGAAGGAACAAGCACAGACCCTATGTGGGTCTGAGCTCAGTCCTCTGCATGTAAGTTAAGGTTGTGTAGCTGGGTGTTCTTATGGGACTCCTAACTGTGGGAGTGGTGGATAGCTCTGACTACTTTGCTTGCTCTTGGGAGGGTCACTTTCTCTCCTACTGAGATGCCTCCTCCAGTCTTGATATAAGAGCAAGTGCCCAGTCTTACTGCAACTTGTTAAGCCATGTTCTGTTGCTATCCAATGAGACCTACTCTTTTTTTTTTTTTTGAAGGAAAACAGAAGAAGAATGGTTTGGGAGAAGGGGAGGCTGGAAGGATGGAAGGAAATTTTCAGTCAGGACTTAATAAGTCTGCGTGTAGCACTGAACAGTTGTTTACAAACCTGAGATCCTCGCTCTGTTGCTAAGAGTCCATAGGAGGGAGGGGGAGAGATGGCACAGTGGTTAAAAGTACTCTGTGTTCTTGCAGAGAACCCAGGTGCAGTTCATAGAACCCACATGGCAACTCATGACTTTCTGTAACTCTGGTTCCAGGAGGTACTCTTCTGGTCTCTGTTAGCACTTAACATGCATGTGGTGCATTTATATACATGCAGGCACATAAAATGAGAATTAATCTTTAAAAACAAAACAAAAAAAAAAAAAAAAGACTCCAGAGGATAAGGAGGTGGTTCAAACCCAGCCTTTGCCTTCAGCAGGTATCCTAGCTGTAGACTTCGGGCACACTACTAACAGACATCCGTGCTATCAGAAAACTTGGTGAGATACTGGCCTGTGACTGTGGTAGCTATGAAAAACAAACAAACAACAACAACAACAACAACAAAAAAAAGCAGGGAGATGGGGACAGCATGCACTATGAGGCACAGCTAGCTTCCACATCCAACCGCCCAGGTAACCTTGGCCAGCTCAAGCTCTCTCTACACTGAATCTACAGCGAGGATTTACTGGGCTTACTCTCTCCTTCACTTTCCAAATAGACAGGGAAAAAAATAAAAGTCATTCTAAGAAGCTTGTCTTTGCAGAGGGAGCAGGAACCTCACTTTTCAGTGGCCCTTGGGTCTTACACTGCTAGCACTGTCACTCTGAGCTCATCTCCTCTCCTGCCAGCAGGCTACCTGGGTTTCCTTGCCATTCCCTCTACTACAGTTTTGTAATTTAAACTATAAGGCATTTTTAAAGAAAGAAAAACATTACTATATGCAATATGCATATTAGAAGCATAGGTGTGAGAAAGAAAAAGCACAGCTGAAAAAAATGTTCATCTCTTCCCAACTGCCTCTGACAAGACTGCAGGTACAAAGATGGGGGGTACCCTGACACTTTCCTCCCTGCTCCTTCCCCTGTATCTGGATCACAAAGGCAGGGACTGCCTGGCGGTAGATTTCACATGGTTAAAAACAAGTTCAGAATGATTCCCAACAATCCATCCTCCCAAGCCATCCTAGGAGTGACATTGGGGAAGAGGGGAGGGCATACAGGGACTTTACTTTTTTAAAAAACACTTGTGAGCACTTAAAAAGGTGTTTGATGGGATATGAAGAGAGAGCTCAGCAGCTAAGAGCATGTATTGCTCTTCCAATGGATCCAAGTTCAATCCCTAGTATCCATCTCCTCAGCTCACAATTGCCCATAACTACAGCTCCAGGGATCTGATGCCTCTGTCCTCTGTGAGCACCTGTACTTAAATACACAGACACAGACAGACAGACACACGCACACAAACTTAAAAATAAATCTTTTTCTCCACCGAAACAGGCTTTCTCTTTATAGACCTGGCTGTCCTGGAACTTGCTCTGTATACCAGGTTGGTCTCCAACTCACAGAAATCCACTCACCTCTACCTCCCAAGTGCTGAGATGAAAGGCCTATGCCACCACCACCTGATTTAAAAATAAATCTTAAAATAGTATATTATGCTTGAAAGCACATACCACATTTGTATTTAAAGAATATTTGTAAATAAAGAAAGATCTTCGGGTAAACAAAAGGCCTGACGTCCTAAGGAAGACTCATTCTCAGGACACCCTTGGCACACCCCTTTTTCTGTCCACAAGCAAGTAGAAAAGATAAACCAGAAACAGACCTGGAGATTACCTCCTCAAACCAGGAGTATTTCTATAGCACTGCCTTCTGAAATTACACTGTTATCTGCAAAAGGGTATGGTTTTCCATCTACTGTCCTAGACTGGCCCATTTACTTCTGTTGACTTTCACCAAGCCTCTCTTAACCACTGTTTCCACCTAATCACCACCAGCACATAAATAAGGATTTCTTACTATTTGTAACAAGAGGAATTAGGTATGGGAGATTTTCTTTGATCTACTATCTGGTACCTCCTTCATACCCTGTGGAGCCCCAAGAAACAAAGGGGCCCACCATGACCTTCTACCTTCCAGTGAAAAAGCCAAGAGAGAAGGGCTCACCCACAGACTCTCTGAAAATTAACAAGAGCAAGAGAGAGAGAGAGAGAGAGAGAGAGAGAGAAATGGTGTAAAGGAGGTGTAAAGTGTTTGGGAATGCCAGCTTTCCTCAGGCTAGCTTGGAGTAATATTCAAAGGGGCTCCTGGTCCTGCTGCCCAGCTGCATACAACCAGAGTGGGACCTCAGCATGGTGTGCATGAATACAGGCTCCTCTCTGGCCAGACAGGGAAGGCAAAAGAGGGCTCTCCCACAGAAAGCTCTCATAGCACATTGTTGGTAGGATTCTGATTTCCCATGCTATAAAACCCATAGGAACACCCCTACAACATGCTCGTCAGGGGAACCTCAGAGCCAGCTGGAGAGTCTGAGCACCCAGGCAACTAGACACTCCACAGTACTGGAGACTATGGTTCTACTCGGAGAGATTCCCTCTAAAACTTTCCAAGTTATCCCAAGGAGTTGGTAAAATATTCAACCAGAAATACATAGGATTCAATACTGAAGGAGAGGGAGAGAAGGGGGGAACAGTCAAAGGAGGGAGCAGACAGAGCTGTGTGTTCCTGGCAAGTGAGAGGCCACCTAGAAACAAGAGGGAGGAGACGGGCTAGGAGGCACCTTCTAGCCTCAGGGGAACCCACACCTGCCACCTCCAGCAGACATGCACAGGCACGCAAACATAGCCTGCATGCATGTACATATGCACAGGCACATTCCCATAGAGCCTGTGAGTGTAAGTGACAAGCCAGAACAGAAAGAGCTGGACTATCCCAGCTCCCTCAGTGGCACTCTCTCTCTCTCTGGGGGCTGAAAAGCTGAGAGGTGAGCACTGGGTCTAGTGCACACTCAGTGGTGGCTAAAACTGGAGAAACTACTAATGCCTAGTGTTAAGTATTAACACTGAACCTGTGGGGAGGGCTCACAATCTCTTACCTGTCTGATTACACCAAGACAAAACGCTTAGATGAAGCATGTATGGAAAGAGCTGAACCAAAAGTACGTTCTTAAATTTCTGGAAATCCAGAAATCCTTCCTCTGCTGTTAAACACCAGAAAACAAACGTGGACAAATGTGTTGCACTCAACTCCTACCCAAGCCAAGAAGAGAAATTTTCCAGTTTTAGAAAAAAAGGTAGAAAGAACAGGGTCTACTGAAGGCCACCTGCATGCCCACAATAGATCTGTGACATCTTGATTTATCACTGGACAACCCCCTGGCTGGTACTTCTGAACTCATTTCACATGAGAGAAACTGAAGTGAAAAGGAAGGAGCACCCTGTTGGCTGGGGCCACACCTAATAAACTGCAGAACTAGGTAGGACTCAGCTTTGATATCTTGGCACTTAAGGCCCATCCACATCTTTCCATCAGGCCACCAACTCCTGTGGGCAGAGACTCGCCATAGGGTAAAACTATACTCCCTGCTCCTGAGACTGTGTGACCTCCACCCTCAGGTAGGACAGGGCTGGGCACCTAAAATGACAAGCCTATGTTCAGTCAAAAAGTAGCATAATAGTAACAATAAGCAAGACCAGGCTCTTACGGGCATAGGCCAAGGGCCTCTCCTGACAGCTTTCCACAATTCAAACCCACAGAAACTATCTGCTGATTGTCTGACTTACTAGCTCTATCTAGCAAAATCATCATTTTGATTAGTAGACAATATCCCTGCTTCTAATCACTTAAAGGAGACCCTAGAGTGTGAAGTTTGCTTCGGGAATGGCCAGTAGGAGGATGGATGTTGTGTGTAAGATCTTGCTGGCCAAGCTAGACATTAGAAGACAGGGGAGAGATTCTTCAAAGACCAAGTGCTTTGAGAGTTTTATATATTGCCTGCAAAGAGTAAAGTTTATTTTTAGATCAAAACAGATAAAGTTCACAATGCCCAACTAAAGAATCATTACTGAAAAAATAATAAAATTAATAAAATTAATTAAAAAATTTAAATAAATAAGTGATTAAATAAGAGGAGGTACCTAGAGATTGTACTAATCCTCTCTGTCTCTGTGTATCTCTGTCTCTCTGCCTGTCTTTGTCTCTGTCTCTCTCTCTCTCTCTCCTGTTGTTTGTTTTTTGAGATAGGCTAGCTTCAAACTTGTAATCCTCCCTCAGCCTTCCACTGCTGGGATCACAGGAACATACCACCAAACCCAATAAAATTTGGTAGTAATCTTCGGCAACATAAATTTATACAAATAAGCCATATACATGTATATACATTAAAATTATAATTTTGAAAATAATATTTTACAACCAACATTATGGGAGGAACATTTCAGACCCAAAGGAGAAAGATTTCATTAAAAAATTACACAACAGTTTAAAAGTTCTCAGTTTGCAAGTGAAAGCCCTACAAATTTAATAGCCAAGTAAAGCTTGCAAAAAAAAAAAAAAAAAAAAAGAGCACCCCCACACACACCATGCTTCAAAGGAACTCTCACAGAACTGTAAACAAATTTTTGAAGATTAAAGAGAAAAAAAAAAATTCTTGAAAGTGGGCAGAAAGAAATGTCCTGTTATCCTGAAAGGAGGGTACACAGGAGAGTGGGTTTTCCAGCGGGATCTATTGCAGGCCAGCAGGAAGTAACCGCCTATTTCTAAGTACTGAAATAAAAGAATTGTTAACCAGAAGTCTGACTCCAGTAGACACATCTTCTAAAAATGAAGTTCAAGTAAACGGAAAAAAGAGGCTGCTCCCAGAAGATCTGCACAATTGTTAAGGAACGTTCTTTACACAGAAAAGAAATAATCTTGGAAAGAAAGAAAGAAAGAAATGGCTCTGAAAGGGAGAGAAAGGTTATTTAATGCGGGGGGGGGGGCCTAGAATGAAATCTGCCAATGGGGGCTGCCCTGGGGACCAAGACAGAGGAGACATACTGTGAGGCTGAGGGATGCATTGGGAGTACAATAGAAGCAAAGAGAAAGCTCACCTGAAGAGCAGAAAAGGAACTCTACTGTCTAAGGTTGCTCATGGGAGAAGCCTGGGTCACTAGGGCAGGGGGAAGATGGAGAAGAAAAGCTTGGGCCATGCATGCATGTGTGCCTGTGTGCATGTGAGGGGAGTCCACAGCTAGCCTTTCTGTGGGGCACGTATCCCACAGGCTATCTCGGAAGCTACCTGCAGGCCCCTTTTAAAACTTGTTACAAGGCCCTGGGTCTTCCAAGGGAGATGAAGAGAACAATGGTTAGTCCTGTGCTGAGTAAGATGGGAAACGTACTCTGAGAAATGTACTGCTAGGCAATCATATCACTCTGCGGGCAGTTCAGCACATGCACAAACACAGAAAGTAAGAGTCAGTCTCTCTACCTGAGGACTGGACACATTGAAAGACAGAGCAAACACAAGACACGTGTACTGTCACATTTCCAACAGCATACTGTCTTACTAGATCATCTTTTCTTCAGTAGGCAGAAGGAACACTGGAAAGCTCAATAGGCAAATATAGTAATGAGCTCGACAGCTTACAGTGCAGAGCCACAGCACTCTGCTTCACATTACTAGCATGAGCGTCACTCCGACAAGTCAGTATATGGTTGCAGTATGGGTGGGCGGTAGGTTAGGAAGGCTACACCATCAGCTCGTGGCAGGAGTTCTCCAGCTCCATTACACTTTATTCTTTATCCACAAGGTCAAGATCTTGGATCTCGCCTTTGTGTCCCACACCACATCTAAACTGACAAGCCTATGTGTTTAACTCCAGACCCAGCCTCCACTGTGCCCACAGCTGCTAATTAAAACAACAACAACAAAAATAAAACAAAACAGAATGTCTAAGAGGCTCCAGGATTTTAAAGAATAACAATAAAAAACAGTCTAAGAAGCTCCAGGCCAATCAGTTTCAATCCTGTAAAAAAGTGCTCAAAAATCTAAAGCTGGGGACTTTGCAAACCTACAGCTGGGGCTCACCTGGCTTTTTAGATAGTTCAGGGTTAGCCCACAACACAGTGATTGTGTACGTTCACATCTGGTCTATCCCTTCACTAAAGTTGGTTCCAACACTGAGGTCATGAGGACCTTCTGCGAATGACAGCATTTCAGCTGCAGAGAGACTACTAAACACCTTTCCGTCCTGGGTGGATATTTTTCTTTCTTCTTCTTGCCTAAGTGCCATGGTTTTACCATTTCCCATACTGTGCTGTGTGGAAATAGTGAAGTTCAGTGGGCAACCATATAGGCTTTCCCAAGAAAAGCTTTCATTCTTCACTACTGTCAGATATAAGCCCATATCACACAGCCCTTTGTGTCCTCGAGCAGCATGACTTAGCTAGAGTTTTATTAGAAAAGGATGGTATACCAACTGAGGTGGTCATATGAAGGATTTTAGTGAAATAAGCAAGTCAAAGAAAGATAAATCTTACCTGCACATGAAGGATCTGGAACAGACACTCTTAGAGAAAGAGTGTGAAGTAGTGGCTACTAGGGCTGAAAGATGGGGACAGGAGAGATGTTGGTTGAGGATCTGCATGAACTTGTACATATAAGCCAAGGTTGAAAGACCTAATATATGACATGTAACTAAGATCAATAATAATGCACCAAATTATGTTGGAAATTACCAAGAGGAAAGCTAATGTGTTCTTACAATCCCACACCAAAGTAATACCTGTGGTTCTAGTGCTTGTTAGCCTGACTACGGACACCAGGGTTCAAAATAGAGACTCCTTGACAATGAACTTCACTGTTGCTAATGGGTCAGTCAATAAAATAAAATAAAATGGGGGGGGGGGACACAGTGATGCCAGAGCTAGTGCATATAATTGCTGTGGGAGTGAAGCAGGGTGTCCAGGTGTTTCAACTGGATACTTGGGGCATACAACCTGAAGAATGTGACTTGTGCATTCTTATACCCTACATTCAGCAAATAGAATGTCAACCCACAACTGAAATGTGAGCCCAAAGAGAGGAAGAACTTTTAGCTTTATATGATGCTGGTCTTCCCACCTTTGCACTCACTTCCTGTGGTGGAGGAAAAACTTCCTATGTGAAAGGAAAGGAGAGGTGACTCCCTCCAAGACTGGGGGTGGAGCCCGCAGGGCCTGTGCAATATCTGCCTGCTAGCATCCTTCCCCCTCGGGTTAAGAGCCCACTGGCAGTGGGGGATGAAGCACAAGAAAACCACTCCCTCCATAATGCCTGAACTGCTAGAGAGACAAGTGAAGTGCCTACTCACCCACCCCACACCCGACTGCCAAGTTGTCTCAGTGTCTGGATCACGAGCCTGAACTGGCCAACTGTGAGAAGGCAGTCTGCAAATATTGAAGCTTGTTCTCACACTTGTGGTACTGTGGTCTGCCTGCTGACTGGGGCCTGTGCCCTCCAAGGCCTGCATCTTCAGCTGTCCCCTTGCACCACATGAGCTTCCCATCATGCTTCCAAGAAAGGCTTCTGGCTCTCTGGCTGGAGTTGACCAAGGCAGGTTTTGTTGCTTGAAGAAAACTTAGTAGCATCAGATGGCTCCCAAGTGACTGGCTTCCTTTCCTCTGGCACATACAACATCAACCTGGGCCTCACTTGTCATCAATGGATGGCAGTGCCAGGCAGCCACAGTCAGAAGGCCAGAATAGGCATGAAACCTCCAGGGATGTGAGCAACATCCAAAGACTAGAAGGGCCTGGCATTGTGAGAATGCAAGGACAAGAACAGAGCCCAAAACAGGCAGCCCTTCATTATCCAATTACTCCCTCTGCAGATCAAGAATTAGTGTTCACAGGTTCTGGTGAGTGACATAATTACAATTTAAAAGGGGCAATTAATCATCGCCTTGTTGTGCACTGCTTGTGAGAGCTGCTTACTCCATGAGCACCAATAAAGCCACAGAAGCACTGGCCGTGTGAGCCTCTGTGACCACCGAAATCCAGCTCCTGGTTCCCCTTCATCTTCTCTCACTGTAGCCACTCCAGAGCCCATGCATGCTTCCCATTTCCCTCTCTGCCCAGTCTCCACTTTCTGAGCAGTGCTCCTGGCTTTCATTGCTTCATGAAAATAGGGTTCCTAACACCATTGGCCTCTGGTCTCAGCTCCAAGGGCTGGAGGACTGAATGGGACAGGAGTTGAGGATAGGCTGTGACAATGTAATAGAAAGACAGAGAAATGGATGGGGTGGGTGGACACCAGAAGAACCAGGGGATGGCAGCATAAGCACAGGGCGCTGGCATTTAGCTCAGAAGGCAGGGCTGGCCAGCAGGATCCTCTCCAGATCAGCATCTTCCTACAGACTCCAGTTGGCCCATCTCCACTTCTGACCCCTTGACCCACGCTCAACTACTTCCTCTGACCCAGTCCCAGATCAGGGAAGAGACTTTTTGTCTTTTTATAGCAGACTAGAACACTACCACGCAGGAGGCACTTTGGAAGGCACTTCCGTAGGTCTTCCTCCCTCTGGGCAACCCTGAAGGGAGAGCACACCAGGAAAACAGGTCTCTGGGTGAGCCAGGCAGCACAGTCCACCTTATTCCAGTGCTAAAATTGCCTTACCCTGCTGGATCACACCATTTCTGCTTCCACATCTGAGCTATACCAGGCAATGATAGTTGTGGCTTTTCAAAGCAGAAATCTGCCTGGGCCTTTTCTGGCCTTTTCCATGGTCCAGCTGGATAATCTGTAGGGTACACTGTTCTCTTGCCCTCTGGCAGCCTCTCTCCAGAGCATGTGTAAGACCCCTAAGAGGGTGTGCAGGAGGTAGAAGCCTCCATCTCAGAAAAGGCAAGCCCTCTGGCCACTGTGAGGAAGCCTGTGAAACCCAGCTCAACTCAATCCAGCTCAGAGATGCTCACATGTCTCAGGAGTAGCCAATGAGGCCTATGCATAAGCTGCTGGTAACCCATCCTGTTTGCTCCTTCCTACTGAGGACACTGTGAGGAACTGCAGGAAGGAGTGACCACAGCTCTGTGGGGAAGACACCTAATTTAACTCTGCTGAGTAGACACACTCACAGCAGCCATGCTGTCCCCAGTACTTCACCAGAAGATACAGTGGGTGTGGGCTTTTAAGCCCCTGACCTTGAACTTTCTGCCGTTTATAGCTTATGGTAGCCCTAATCCACGGCAGCATTATGAAAGCCTCTGGATTCAACATTCCTAAGGATCTGGAATATACGAACAAGCCCAGAGCAGGACAGCAGGGTATGGAAGGAGCCATCCTGGTCACCACAAACCCAAATGAGCCAGCTAGGGCAAGAAAATAACCCTGCAAGACAAGGGAGAGTGAGGCCCAGAATAACAGTTGATCTGGATAAAACAAGTGGGAGAGATTAAATAGGATATTTTCTCCATTATGACTGAAGGGCCATTAAATGAACACAAAAGAAAGAAATCTTTTCCCAAAGCAGGGAGTCAGGCAGCTGGAAGACTTGGGTAGTACACCTTTTTCTGTAAACCTACTAAATTCTTCACTTGGCCATGTAATGTATTAGCTACTCAAGAATACAGTTAAAAATAGAATTATCAAACAAGTAAAGGAGAGACTCTGCTGTGGGCGTTACTCTAACACACTACCTGCTGTTCACACACTACCTGCTGATCTGCCAATTTGTGTCCTATCTTATTTGGTTGTTTTTTTTTTTTGTTATTATTGTTGTTTTTTAATCTACCTTCATTTTTTTTTTTAAATCTGGATTGGTTTTAGACTTTAAATAACTAACAAAAATGAAAACACTGATGCCTGCCATTAATAGAAGTTACATGTAAAACCATGTAGACATGATGAAAATAAACCACTCAGATTCTAGTTGGGGAGGCCCAAGCTCCTGAGCCTGTCACATACTCTCATTAAAGGGGAAGATAGACTGTCGCCCACAGACACTGTGCTTGCTTTTCTAAGTGTTGGAAGCTAAAATTCAGAAGGGAAATCTCAGTCAGCACACAGCCTGCCTAGCACAACCAGGGACACACTGGCCAGCACCGTCTGGGACACGCTGCAGCACAGCAATGCTGGCATGTGCTCACAGGTGCTCTCTCTTATTTTTGTCCAGTCACTCAGAAGTCTGATGTGCATTCTATACTGAGCTGGATCTAAAGGAAAGTAAGGGTGGACAAGATCTCTCCTTCTTGTGCTCTAGAGCATTTATAAACTAAAGCACAGTTGAGGATGCTGCCTGTTAGTACTTCTTAAATAACAAACTATATAGGTTCAGGAAGACTCACTCTGATTGTTGACAAGCGTGACAGGATAACTTGATGGAGACTGTGGATATTGTTGGCTGTCAACTTGCTTCATCTAGAATTACTAAAACACAGTGGCTGGGTAAACCTGTGAGGGATTTTACTTGATTATATCATTTGAGGTGGAAAGGCACCTTTTTTTTTTTAAGATATATATGCTTTAATTTCCTTTGGGTGTTTGTCTACAAATATGGTTGCTAGGGCACTTATCAGCACTAAGATAAGATTTTGTGAAGTTTCTAAGTTGATTTACTAAGTGGATTTGTAATTTTTTTAATTCTTTATTAATTTCACTTTATTCACTTTGTATCCCCCCTGTGGTTCTCTCCCTCCTCCTGTCCCAATCTCTCCCCCTTCCTACACCCTCTGCATGCATGCCTCTCCCCAAGTCCACTGATAGTGGAGGACTTCTTTTCTTTCCTTCTGATCCTAGTCAATTAGGTCTCATCAGGGGTGGCTGCATTGTCATCTTCTGTGGCCTGGTAATGCTGCTTCCCCCTCAGGGGTAGGTAATTAAAGAGCAGGCCAATCAGTTCATGTAAGAGACAGTCCCTGTTCCCATTACTATGGAACCCACTTGGACACTGAACTGTCATGGGCTACATCTGTGCAGGGGTCTTAGGTTATCTCCATGCATGGTACTTGGTTGGAATATCAGTCTCAGGGAAGACCATTGTGCTCAGATCTTTTGGTTCTGTTGCTCTCCTTGTGGAGTTCCAGATCTTACTGTTTCTCACTTCTTTCATAAGATTCCCTGCATTCTGCCCAAAGGTTGCCCGTAAGTCTCAGCATCTGCATTGATAGTCTGCAAAGAAAGGCACCTTTTGATTTTTTGAGGTGGAAAAATTCATCTTAAATCTGACCACACCTTCTGGTGGCAGCCTACATGAAGTACATGAAGAAGGAAGCTTGCTCTTTGCCTGCTTGCCCTTACTCTCATCGGGAAGTTCATTCCTTCACTGCTATTAGAGTCTATTTCTTCTGGCTACTGGTGTATATTGAAGACTGGCTGACACATCACGCCTTGTGAACTGAACAACATTGGATTCTTGGACTTTCCGTCAGTAGGCTCTAACGCCAAGGAAAAAAAATGGGCTTGCTAGCAAGAGCAAGAGGGAGGGCAAGCAGGCAAAGAGAGAACGAGCTTCCTTCTTCCATGTCCTTTATATAGGCTGTCAGTAGAAAGATCCATATTAAAGGTGGCTCTTCCCACCTCAAAAGATGAGGATTACAGGTTGTGTCTTTCCACCTCAAGGATCCAGACTGGAAGTGGATGGATCTTCTACTTCAAATAGTTTAATTGAGAAAAATATCCTGAACAGGTGTGCCCAGCTAACTCAAAGTATATGCTGCCTTCTGGAGAATCCAGCCCCAGGCCTCCAGGCTGCTGCCACCTAACTAGCACTGCAACTGTGTCTTCAAAAGGCCATTCCATCTTTTTTTTTTTTTTTTTTTAATAATAAGATCAGATGCTTCAGGATGATAGAGAACATCTAAGACCAGTGGATTCCAGGACCATAGGCTCATACTTCTCTGGGTGTGAAATGAGTTCCTTAGTCAGAAGCAACACTGTGTGGAATACCATAATGGTGGATAAGGTCTTCTATAAGTCTACAGATGGTGGTTTTGGCAGAAGCATTACATGCAGAAAAGACAAACCCATAACCAGAATAAGAACTATTCCAGTAAAAACAAAGCATTATCCTTTTTTGGGGGTAACTAACTTTAAATTAAACACACAGATTACCCTGCTTCCATCTCCCAAGCACTGGATTAACAGTGTGGACTACCACACTGCAAATTTTATTGTTTTATATTTGGAAATGGAGACTGTTGATATCACCTCAATGAATAAAGCCTTAGAGATGAGCTAAGGGGGCCTTGCTGGCTATCAGTCAGGCTGAGCCTGAGTGTGACGTGTATGCAAAAAATGTTCATCACCAGCCCCAGACACTGCATCTCTTAGAGAACATTTCCCCCACACTGCCAAGTCAAGTGTTTGGTCATCAGAACTCTTCCTGGTCCCAAACAATGTAGATGATTCCACCTGCTTCTGCCCTACTGCTCAAGTAAATGCTGATCTGATAATGATCTCCTGATGGAAATGCTATCTGATCTGGTCTGATCTGCTGCTGAAACAGGGATGGATTCTCCTATCTTGCCTCAACAGACTTTCTTACCAGTTGCACCATGCTTAGCTTTTATCTCAAGTGCTGATTTGGGGCCTCAGTGCCTTGGGAATATCCAACTCTAGGTAAACAACTACAAGCCTAGCAAGGGAGGATCCTTAGGAAATGGGTGGGTCTCGAGTAAAAGAGAAAAGAGCTGCCTGAAGGGCAAAGGAGGCAGCTGAGGTCTAAGCTACACATGACTGGTATGAAAACGGTCAGCCAAAGCAGGCAGGTGACAGGCAGCTAATGTAGAGAGCAGGAATGACTTTGAAAGTTGACGAAGGTCTGCTGCTTTATTTCTAGTCATTTTACCCCGTACCAGGTTTCCTGATTTAAAAGGAGCACTTACCCAAGTGAACCTAAGCCATCACCAACTGTAAGAATACCATCATTTCATCACCTTGAACAAAGGAAGCACACTTCAGGTAAGACACCACCCAACCAAAGTCAACCTTGAAGGACTGAAAATAGCGCTCATCTCGGAGCCTAGATGCAGTGCTAGCCACTGCTTACTACTAGGCAGGTGCAAGCTAGTCATATAGACAACATAGCTATTTCTATCAACACTTAGCAAATGTACCCTCTGGGTTGCCTGGCTTGTAACTGGAGACTTGCCTTATTGACTGAGGGCATTAGATGTAACACATCAGCTATAGTCCTGACTGCTCTTGGAGTATGCTCCGGGCCTCTCCCATGAAGCTGCATGGTAGCACTCAACATGGTTACCCAGACACAAAGTGAACTGTGCATGTGTGAAATGCAATTAGGAGGCCATATTGTACCAAAACAAACATCTCTGGTGAGATGTTGAAACTATTCAAAGAACAGAAATCTCCAAACAACTTGGTTTACAGATTATTCATGTCTCTCACCACATGCCCACAAGACAGTACCTATCAAGGGACAGCATTGAGCTCTTAGGCTGTGGCTCTCGTCTACACTGCTCTCTGCTGGATTCCATAACCTGGCCCTGGATGGTACTCTTGCAAATCCCAGTTCAACTTGTCCAGTTACCTCTTGAGGCTCTTTAACAGGCACACTGGAGAGGATCCACATGGAGGAAGAGAGAGAAAGAGGCCTCCCTTCTTTCCCTGCCCTGCCTGCTCTGATAACCTGTGCCACTGGGTAGCAGGTGGTTCCAGGCTGTTTTCCAGGCCCTGCGGGACTAACCTGTGACATGCCTCACCACCAGAAGTAAGGGCCAAGTAGTGCCCTAGGCATTTCTCCCCACCACCCACATCTCATCAACTACAGTCTCTTCCTTATGATACCATCCCAAAAAGCTGTAGCTTTTACTTGAAATTGCTTCCTCCTCATACCTAGTATCCTCCTCCTACCCTCTCCTACCCTCAGTCCTTATTATCAAACTCTCTCTGTTCCAGAAATGGCTGTGGTTTCTACTTCCCAAGTAGACTAGTAGACTATAGCTGATATAAACTACCTCCTAACCCTTTCTCTTCTTTTTCTCTCTTTTTCCTCTCTCTCCTTCCTTCCCCCCCCCGGGGGGGGTAGGTGTATAAAATCTACTGTTGCTACTTTATGGAGGGAAATATAATGGCATTTATCACAAATCTTTAAAATTTAAATTTTAAAAAATGCAGTGATGCAGAAGACCAGTGCCTTCCTAGCCCTTCTGTGGCACAGCTAGAACCACAGGACCCGCATGCACTGAACCAGCAATGATGACTCTGTGCTGCAAAGAAGGCTATATGGCCAGAGGCCTCACTACTCAGCACAGAGTCCCCTCAGCTGTCTGCTTAAGTGCAGACACACTAAAGGGCTTTTACACAGGGTTTCTACTGCTTCTGATTTCAGAATGCCACCAGAACCCACTGCTCAACTGTAGGTCACAACTACATATGGGGTGGTGCAGTGAAAGGTTTGCAATGACCAAAAATTAACTCAAAATCAAATGCATAATAAACCCAAGACAGCTTAACAGCACTCAGCCATCACACAGCATGAATTCACTGCAGCCTTGATTCTAAGCACACAGCATTATCACACCACACACCACCAAAGAGCAGTGTCTGAAACCCCTCAGCTCTTTACTGCTCTTACAGAAGCATAATGGGTTAGTTACAGAAAACAACAGCTTTTAACGTTTTCCTAGCAGCATTCCTCAGCATAAGTAGCAAATCAGTATGTCTTTGGATTGAATTGTGTTCGAATGTTTGAGTTTAAAAATTGCTGTCTAAGCTGCTGACTTGTATTTCCTAAAACACTGTTAAGGAACATAGGGATTAGGGCACAGTCTTCAACAATTTCAGAAATGGACCTAAACATATTTCTGCCATTTTGTTGTATTTGTACTGTTCACAACACAGATGACTATAAAAACCAAACTACTGACCAGCTCGAAAAAAACACTACAGATGCTCTGTGTCCTACAGTATAATATATTAAGCCAAATTTTAATTCTTCATATAAAAAGCAATATGATCCCATAACTATACTGGTGTGTGTGTGTATGTGTGTGTGTCTCACTTCCTCCAACAAAGCCACACCTCCAAATCCCTCTCAAGGAGTGCCACTTTTTGATGACAAACTACTCAAGTATATGAGCCTATGGGGGCCATTCTTACTCAAACCATCACAAGACACTTCATCATAAAGATGAAAAAGCCAATGGAAGACAAAAAGCTTTCCCTGAGAATTAGGAATGAAACCAAGGTGGTTTTAACTGGGATTTTCTGATAGATCAATAAGATAAGAAATAGTAGGTACTCAAATTGGTAACAGAGAAATAAACTATTTACAGCAGGAAAACAATACAAAACTTAAGAGTTTGCCACAGTGGTACATTTCTATAACACTGAGTCTGTCCCTAGTGACAGACTTCCTCCAACAAGGCCACACCTACTCCAACAAAGCCACACCTCCTAATAGTACCACTCCCTATGAGCCTTTATAAGGATCATTTTCATTCAAACCACCACAAGTAGCAAAAGAACTAGCAAAGGGGCAGAGGGGAAGGGGTGGCAGGTGGGGGTTGGTAAGCTGGACTTCATATGAATAAAAAAGTTATATGGATATTACCAAAAAAGAGGTGGGGTAGATATTTGCAAACCATACACTTACTAAGAGAATTTTACCTAAAAGAAAGAATTCCTACAACCCAAGCTGGATGTGGTAGCTCACACCTGCAAGCCCAGCACTTGGTAGATTGAGGCAGGAAGATTGGGAATTTAAGGTCAGTGGGCTTATGGGCCTATGAGCTATATCAAAATCATCCCCTCCCCTACACACACACACACACACACACTCCTATAACTCAATTATAAAAAGATAATCAAATGGGCAAAGAGATACAAATGGCTACCAAACACATTAAAACATGGTTGCCATCAATAGAGAAAACTTTGTACCTACCAGGACAGCAATTGGCTATAACTTACAAAAGACAAATAATTCTAGCCAAGATGTGGGGGAAACGGATCCCTCAGAAACTGCTACTGAGATTTTAAATTGCTAAAGTGGGAGCTGGAGAGATCACTGAAAGGTTTAGCACACTGGTTGCTCTTCTAGCAGTCCTGGGTTCAATTCCCAGCACCCACATGACTACACAATCATCTGTAACTCGCTGCAGTCACAGGAGATCTGGCCATCTCTTCTGGTCTTTGCAGGCACCACATATATGTGGTATACAGACATAAATACAGCCAAAATACCCATATACATTTTTTGAAAGGTTAAAAATATTAAATGCTACAGTGCAGCTGCTATAGAAAACAGTATGGCAGGTCTTCAAAATATTAAAAATAAAATTACGTGGTAGAGAAATTTTACTATGAAGAAAAATGATTAGTATATACACACAATGGAATATTATTCAGCTTTGAAAAGGAGGGAAATGCTGACATATTCTATAATGTGGATGAAACTTGAAAACATTCCATTTACCGAAATGAGTCAGTTACAAAAGAACAAACTGCATTACACCCTTACAGCAGCCAAATTTACAGAGAGTAAGAGGTAAATGGCAGTTACCAGTGATAGGGGTACAAGACAAGGGACATTAATGGTTACACTTTGCAACAACATTCCACAATATAATTAATGCCACTGAATCGTGCACTTAAAATGAATCACATAACAAATTTTAGTTACATGTTCTACACCAAGAAAATAATTATTTAAAAAATTAGGAGCCATAGCATGTGCCTGTAATCTCAGCCACTGGGGAGGCTGAGGCTGAGAGAATCACGCAAGCTCAGGAGTTCTGGGACCCTCTGAATACTATAATGAGACCCCATCTCAAACATGACACATTGGGTAGAAAGTCAGCAATGAAAACTGTTTATAAAGTGACAGTCTCATACTATTTATTCATTCAATAAAGGAAGAGGCCCCTTTACCACTTTAACCAAGTCACAAACTTTAATGTCACCGGTGGTCATACAACTGTTGCCATGTGTCTCCTGATGGAAGTGCTGTGAACTCCCAAGAACTTGGTTGGCAAATCTAAGCACAGGACCAAATCTAAGCACAGGAAAAAAAAATCAAGATAAATGCAATGAAGGGCAGGTCTACAAAACCAGTGTCCCACAGTCTTCAACAATGTCTGTCAAACAACTGAACAAGGCCTGGACAACCCTCCCATTTCGCTCAAGAACCCAAGAGTCATAACAACTACACAGCTTGTGTGTCCACTGATGGATCATGGAATTCTGAAAGAACATCAACAGACAGGGTGGAGCAGGCAGCAAGACTGTGCATGGCCTGTGCATTAGCTATGCAGCACGTCCACTGTGATAGGAAATGAGACTCAAGCTGAAGAGTTTGGGATGAAATGACAGTGTCTCAAGTCATCCTGCCATGACACTGACTAGTTACCCTACCAGTCATACACTGATGATGGGAGACTGGGAGAAGGTACTGCATGTGGAAGGCAGAAAAGTCACCCTGAGAATCATTCTTGAAGAGAAATGAGGCTGGCCAAAGATTAGAAAAACTGCACAAAGGAGTAAACAAGGAGAGCTGGCCCTGAGGAGGCTGGGAAGGTGCTGAGAGGGGAGGAGCCAGATATCCACTGTATCCCAGGAGGAGAAGCAGCAAGAGTAGGCAGTTCCATAGGCTCATAAGCAGTAGAGACTAGAAGAGTAAAGCCTGGCCTCCTCACAACCATGCATCAAGGACAGGTCCAACGATAACCCGGGGGCCACGGCAGATAACAGGAAAAACCTCCTGAGAACACACCTGTCAAGGGCATATTGAAGAAATCCAGAGCCCTATCTTCAGTAGACTGGCAAAGGACAGTCTTCCAAGCCCCACCGACTCTCTCTACAGTCCAAAGACCACCATCACTCACACATACACAAGCGCGCGCACACACACACACAAGCGCGCGCGCGCGCGCGCGCGCACACACACACACACACACACACACACACACACACGAACAGGGGTTAGAGAATAAAAGCCAAATGTTAAATATGCTTTGGCAGTGAACTGGCCTAATGCAGCACACAGTCACTCTAAAGGTAAAAAGAAGTTCACTGCCAGTCTGTGTTCATCCCATGGGAACGCTGTACACACAACTTTCATTTTCCCCGTTTTGTGTTTGTTTGTTTGTTGGGTTTTGTTTTTGTTTTTTGTACAAGCCTCTGCTGCATCTCCCTCTGGATGGAGTGGACAGCAGACAGGGCAGTGTACCATGCTTTGATTTGCCATGAGAAATGAGTTGTAGTTCAACACCACTGTGATTTGCAATGCCATTTACATAATTAAACATAAGACAAGCAGCACGAGAAGGTGGATGTGGTTAATGGAGTTACACAAGAGCTAAAATTAGCAGACAGCTACAGGCTTCAGGGAACACTGGGGTGGCACCTGCTGATGGGCACTGATGGCCATAGGAAGACTGTCAGTCTGCCAGGAGCATGTTCTGTTTAGCTGCGCCCTCTTAATCAAGACTTTACTACTCCCCAGAGATGGAACAGCTGGTGGTGGCCTGCTTCACAGGTGACAAACTGAAGGTTATCAGTTATCAGCGAGGCCTCGAAGAGCTGCCCCAAAGCTTAGGCAGTCCTAATGCTAGACCTTATCACTCCCACCCCTAAGCCTGGCAGTGAGTTCACCTAACCAACTTAGACCCAGCAGCACTGGGCCACACTGGCCTTTGTTTTGGCTTTGCATATATCCTCATATACTTCTTCCTCTTCCCCTGGTTCTTTCTCCTCTTGTTTTAAAAGCCGAATTAGATGGTGACATTAAAAAGTTCACATAAAAACCAGTGCCTGCAGCCCATCACCTCTGGGCTCCCTCCTGCTAGATGTGTTGCTTTCTCACTGGAGAGAATTTAAAGTTTGTATGCTAAGTCTTCCAGATGCATGGGATATCCCTGAGGCCCTGCCTGTTCCTACACTGCTAAGTGGACTGTTGAGCATCTTCTTTCCTATCCTGCCTATCCCAAGCACTAGGTGATGGCTGGGTGAGTAGCAAGCAGCCTCCATCTTTCTACTCTGTAACTTCAGTGTTACAAGTGAGCCACCTGAGGCCACACAGGACAGGACAAATGCCCAAGGCGGTCCATGACCAGCACCCTACAATGTGAGTGTGAAAAAGCACAGTACATTTTTATGAGATTCTGAGAGAATACGGCAAGACATAAGCCTCACAAACCCCACTGTCTCTGGGTCAGAGGACTTCCCTTTTTGGAGGGGGTAGGCTAGGATGATGGTATGGTAGGGGTAAGATAGACATCCAGCAGCATGGCTCTCTGCAGCTCTAGTAGACCCTAAGGTACAGTACTTGAACAGTGCTCTGAGTTCTCCTTTTACAGAAACTTGATTTTCAGTAGTGGGCATGTTTAACAGAACTACCCTGGCCTCTGCAATCTCTACTTACTCTCCCCGCTTCCCTACCCAAATTCTAATACATTAGACAGGGAGCGGTCAGGTAAGGTGATGCCCAAAGCCAGAAGCTCTGTCCAGTGTTCTAGCTACCACATCAACTTGGCTCTCCTAGGTCAGCATCTACAGACAGGCATCAGCTGCAGCAGAGCTTCACTGTACAGTTCTACGTGCATCTACTGTGGGGGTCAGGGCAACCTCAGAGTCAAGTACACTGGGGTGACACTGTCCCTACCTGACAGGGACCCTAAGAATCAACTAAGAAACATATACAAACCCAAAATCTAGGCACAGGCACAGATCTACACACACACACACACACGAGCACACACACACATGCCAAAACAAACAAACAAATAAACAACCCACTGGCATTGATGTATACACATACAGATGTACAACACAAGCACGAACACCTGGACTCTGATGAAAAGAAGGCACCAGTGATGACTTCATTCCTACTTCCTAAATTTAATGACAACAGATTTTGATATCCTGAGCTTAAGAATAAAAGAGGCTACTGGTATTTTTTCATAGACTAATGGAATGCTCCATTTTTCTTTAAACCACACAAATACATCTGCATCTAATGAGACAGTTGTGCCTACCTGTCAAGCTAAATAATCAAGCTGCTGAGAGAGAGAGGAGAGAGAGAGAGAGAGAGAGAGAGAGAGAGAGAGAGAGAGAGAGCTACAGTGACTCAAATGTACACACCCTGAAGAATCCCTGGGGAGTGCACACCCACGGGGTTTCAGGAAAAAAGAAAAGATACTTCCGGATGCTTGCTGTGCACTAGAGTGTCAGAAGTGACTTACCCTCCAGACACTGTACCAAGCCAGGGCCCAGAAGCCTGCAGACAAAGGCTGTCTCACCTCCCAAGGGCCCACCTGCCCTCTGCTGAGACTGGCAGCATGAATACCTACTCTGATGTTCTGTGGTTGTCCACCTCCTTCCCCTGGATACGCAGATCTGCTACCAGCAGCCAGGGGTGCCGCTGTGGAAAGCCCCACTTTCATCCCTGGTAGCATCTTTCCACCCCAGTCCTGGTTAGCATTACCTATGCTGGTACCTGTCATAGTGCTTGGGGGAGTCAGGAAAGCTGGTCACTTTCTTTCGGAACATTTTCTGCATACATTTAGGAATGCTCTCTCAGATTCTCTCTACAATCTTCCTTCTCCAGGATTTCTGAATTCGACAGCTAGCTACCTCCGCTGAGAAGATGCCAGAGAGCCACGAAAACTGGCAGAGGCAGGAGCCTTGCTCCATCATGGTGGCCATCTCTTCTTCTTTTTCTTTTTCTTTTTCTTTTTCTTTTTCTCTTTCTCTTTCTCTTCCTCTTCCTCTTCCTCTTCTTCTTCTTCTTCTTCTTCTTCCTCTTTTTAACTTTTTACTGGTTCTTTTTGATTTTACTTCATGCACTCCAATCCTACTCATCTCCCCCTCCTCTTGTACCCACTCTCCACCCTTGCAACCTACCCCCAACAGAGAAAAAGAAAAACTCATGGTGAAAGCTGTAGTGTGTCACAGTGTGTCCCACGGTATTCCCTTTTGTCCACACGTCTTTGCTTACAAATGTTCACTGCAATGACTTGTCGATCTGGTACAAGGCCTCTGGCTTCTGCTACTCTATCAGTACTGGAACCTCACTGGGACTCCTCTCAGATATCCTGTTGCTGCCCTGTGTCATGGAGATCCTGTAGTTTTGAATTGTAAGATCAGCCCCTTCACTCACTCCTGCTGCAGCTCATGGATGAGTAGATGCTGGGGTGAGCCAATTCAAAGCCTGAGAAGTATCTGAGCTTGTCAGACTACCAGCTTTCCCACTCTCACACCCTCAGGGCTGGCTAACCAGTAATCCCCCACCCCCACAACCAGGGCCAGCTCTACCCTCGATGCTTAGGTGAGGTCCAGGGCCCACTCTCCTGAGTGTTGCAGTTGGTGAGGGACATGGCCATTTCTCCCATGCTCATGACCCTAGAGACAGTTCTCCCACCTGCCACAGATGTCCAGGGATGACAGAGGGAAAGAAGGCGTCTCTTTCCCATTTGCATCATCAGACAAAGAGGCAGGGCCAGTTCTCCTGCACTTAGACCCCTAGGGACAGTTCCTATATCCCCCATATCCAGGGCTAGCTCTCTTATGCTGCTCTCCTGAATTCTGCAGCAGGTGAGGGACAGGGCCAGTTCTCTAGTCTGCCATAGGTGGCAAGGGGCCAGGGTGGGGCAAGGTATCTCTCCCTTGCCCACACTGCTGCACAGCAGACAAGTTGTGGACTGGCCAACTTCTTAATGTGGGAAATGCTCCAAGGCTCAGCTAAAGGTGCCTAACACTTTATCTCCAGGGTTCCATCTCCAAAGTAGCTACAAACAGAATGCATTTGGAGTTACATGATCCCAAAGGAAAGTCACTGGGGATCCTAGCAGAAATCAATCTCTTTGGAAACCAATTAGGGGCAGAACAGGTTTTGTTTTTTTGTTTATTTTTGTTTTTTGTTTTTTTGTTTTGTTTTGTTTTTTACTTTGGTGGTAGAGATGTTAGAAGCAGTCTGCTTTGGAAGGGAACAGCAGGAGAATGTTCCTGGACAAGCTCAACTCCCTTCCCCAGTTTGCTGAGTTCTGGCCAACAACCAGTACCTTAGCAACAGCTTTGCCATGAGGAAGTGTCCAGGCAGGCACAGGAGTGTACAGACCTGAGAGCTGAAGGAAAGCACCGCTTACCACAGCTAGCTTCTGGCATCTTCTCCTACAGGGGAATTTCTACTGACTTCCACTCCTTCTTAGGCCACTCAGACCGTAACACTAAGAACCAGAACTCTAATGACTGGGACGATTTATGGACTAATAATGAATGTTAAGTCCCTTCCTTTCTTTATCTGTATAGTAGAAACTGTGGAACAGAGCTTTGGCCACATCAACACTGCTATGGACTTGAAAAATTCAAGTGGACAAAGGAATGTGGTTTTCTTCTACCTGGAACTTGCATATCTGCACCACCTTCAATGCTATATCTCCCATAAAGGTTAGAAAGCACAGTCCTTCCTCCCTATCCCTGAGGAATGGCAGCCACTATGGCACCTTGTGGGTAATACCAACTTCCAGTGGACTAGGAGTGTATGTGTGTTGTGCTCTTAGAGGCCACTGTAGTACAGGAGCCTGCAGGACAGAAAGAACAAACCCAGAGCTCTCTGTTCACCCACTGCCACAGAAAAGACAGCCATGAAGGCTCTGAGCAACTACCAGGAAGCAACAGAGGCAGGAAAGTCAAAAGAAGTGGTGGCAGCTGATCAGTGTCTTGGAGTGGCTGCCAAGAACCTCAGGAGAATAAGGCTGAGACCAGCTCTGAGGAAGTCACCCACACAGAGGCCTTCCATATTTACATGAGACTCCACCCTGCTATACAGTTGGCAACCAATTCAGGACAAGCTAGAGCTATGGTAGGCATGCAGGCCAGCTACAGCATGCTCATAGGAATGTCACGGAAGAGCTGCACCGTGGTGCCAGGCAATCCTCCTGGTCAGTCTCCAGGAGAACTCAATGACAACTGGACACCTGCCACAGGACCCTGGCTTCTTCAAAGAAATGAGCAGCAGTGACTGTACAGGGAGCAAGCTTTAGGGTCCTTAAATCCAACTGGTACTCACCACAGTTCAAGTCACTGCTAGGTTAGCTGAGTTCCCTGTGCAGCTTCTCTGGGCCTTGGAAAAAAACTCTCTTGCTGCCAAAACTGGCAGTCCATCCGCCTACAAGAAAGTCAGAATCTGCTTGTTTTGCACAAGGAAGCCAAGAAAAGGCACTTGAAGGATGTTACAGCTCCTAGGGAAGACAGTGCAAGAAACCCTCTGTCTCCTACCATCTGTCTGGGGACAAAGTCCACAGAGCTACCCTTAATCCCACCCTAAACTGAGGCATTAGGCAGGGAGCAGCCTGAGACTATTCTGCCTAGGAAAAAGAGTAAACTACAGTTGATTAGGGAATGGCCCATCCCATCCTCAAACCCCAACACTTTTCACTCCCCATCTAAGCCCAACGTGCCTCCTTTGTTCTAGACTCAAACCAAACTGCCACCAGCAACTTCCTGGGTAAGAAGCAAAACACAGCAAGAGGAGGGACCCCATCCTCCAGCCAGCAGCATCACAGGGGCGGGAAGAACCCCTCTCTGGTCCCCAGGGGCAGCACTTGTATCCTTGAACTGTGGCAACCACAACAAAAGAGGAGCAAAGACAGGGAAAAAAAAAAAAAAAAAAGCAACAGGAGGAGAAAAGACCTCTCCAGCTTCCTGACCAGGTTCAGTATCTCTAGAATCCAGTTACAGACCTGCTAAGAAGCACCTAGGAAAGGGACCCTTGCTCTCCACCCAACTGGCTCTTTTGCAGCATTCTAATCCTCCCCACCAACAAGTGGCCCAGGACTGCCACCTAGTGGGCTCTGCTCAATAAGCATGAAAGAGAGAGCACAGACCCCAGAGGGGTTGTGGGGTGGATATACAGCAGTGTGACCTCATTCCCAAGGTTCAATGGGATTCTCCCTGGCTGTGCAAGAACCTAAACTGTTAAGGAAACTATTACCCAGAAGACAGTGAAAAGCAGAAATAAGTCAGTTAATGAGTCTGTCCTTCTTCCCTACTCCTCCCAAGAGCAAACAACCAGCTTCCCTGCCCCCACCTGCCCCATGTAGAACAGGAAGTCCATAGAATAGGCACACCAATTCCAAATTGCCCTTCTAGGCTTCCCCCTCCAAACACAATTCCCAGACTCTAGCCTCAAACCTGACATGACCTTCTCAGAAAATACTTTACATGGTCATGGAAATTGGCTTACTGTGGACACAAGGGGTGTCCCTTAAGGACAGGATAGGAGTCTAGAAGTGTGTCAAGTGGAAGGCTACACAGACATAATCATATGTGAATAATGTGACACAATCTTGGAAGGTAAACCTGGGATCTGCTGCAAGCTGCCTGTTGCTGAGCTCACTCCATGTAATTCCTCAAAGAGCCCTCTCAATGTTCTAGTTCCAGAAGAAATATGAGTAATACCACCACTTCCTTAAGAACATATAGGGAAGCAAGATGGGATCCAGGTCGCCTTGCTTCTGAATGCTACCCTATCCCACTAGTCACAGTTTTAGTCACAAAAGAAATAAAACCCTTCCCAAAGCCTTAAAAAACTCAGATATGCTGTGGCCCTAGGCATAGCAAATGAGCAGAACCCTGCCCCTCCAGGGAAGCCTAAGAATCAAGGTACGCCAAGCAGGCAAATTCTTATACCAGGAAAAAGGCAACTGTGTTCAGTGAAGTCCAGGAACGGAGCTAGCCCCAAGGGCCCTCCGGAGCCTGGACAGCAGATTAAAAACAAACATTCCCTCCCCCTGGCAGTGACTCCAGGAAAAAGAAAGAAACATGAGTACATACTAACCCTACCGTCTCTCCTTCCAACCTTCTGCGGTCAAGAGGGCCTTACTGGAGTCAACACAGAGCAGCCTTTGCACAGCTGTGTTTTCCTAACAAGGGGTGTTGGCTGGGCCTACAGTAGTGTCCCAAGTCCCTAGAGGAATTCTATAAGACTCCTCTCTAGCCTTTGAAAACTGGCTGTCCACCTGTTACAGCTGACCATCTACAGTCAGGTGACAAATGGAGTAGTTAATATCTGGTGCTGACTGTAGCCAGTCTCTGCTACTTTGTGGGTTCTTTTTCCCACACTTTATCCTCCGAGTTTCACCCCTACCTAACTAGACAGAAGAGAAGAAAGGATAGAGGGGAGAGAAAGATCCTTGAATCTAATTTCTTTCCTTTTGTTTCTTCCTTAAGCATGTCTACTAACAAACCGAAACCAACCCCCCTGAACAACCAACAACCAGCAACCCCACCTATCAGGGCCCTAGCATTTACACACCTTCTGAAAAGTTCCCAGAATTGCAAAGTCACACAATTGCAGAAATTCTCTACAGCTGGGAAAACCATACCTCTACTAGAGCATGAGGCAAATCATAGTCAGCTGCTGTTCAGTTGGAAGCAGCACCACATCCCTACACCTGAGATTAAAACACATTCTTATAATATTTCTGAGTTTTTCAAAGAAACCAAAATTCCAGAATTCTCTGGCTGAATGGGGGAAGTTCAGGCTCATGGCATGGGATCTACACTGAAGCTAAGAGGGGGCACACATTTATCTGGAGAACAGGGAGGAAGCTGAGAAATTCACCTGGGGCTATACAGGTTGAGTCTCAGACTAGGAGGTGGGGCAGCCTCATTCAACCAGGACCAGAGCCCCAGCAGCTGCAGCAACCAGAAGCCCGGTTGCCCGGCCCCATCTCAGTCCTTGTTCTGATCACATTCCTAACAAGGAGGCCCAGTTCTGTGTGACTTGTCTATTCTGCCTCATATGCTGAAAACACTGGCCCTATGAAAGGTCTGGCCAGCGCTGACTATGGACAGATGGCTAGGGAAAAGCTGTGTGTGCTGCACTATGGTCAGCATCTTGACAGAAAATCTTCAGAATAACAGAGAAATGTGTCTGAGAGCTCAGTAGAAGCCTGACACTGCCTAGAAAGCCAAATGACCACTAGAAAGAAAAGGCCAAAGGCAACTCAATACAGGGGAATAACCCCTATATCCACTTCTCAGAAGCACCTTAAAGAATGGATGGGTAGAGCCAATAGCATTGTGCCTTCTCCAGGGCCTCATTACTACTAAATGTGCAGAAACAAGCAGTTATAGTAGCAAACACTCAGCACGTGACCCAAACAGTGGTTTAATGAAGAGTATGAGCTCACAGGTACCCTCAGTTCAAGGGAAGTAAGTAGATATACTTTGGATATAAAATGTCCTCTCCAAAGGGCTCCTGTGCTGAAGACTTGGTCTCTAGTTAGTCAATTTAATTATTGAGAGGTGACTAGGTCATGAGGACGCTACCTAATTTGTAGATTAATCCACTTATGGACTTAAAATTTCATGACATTATTGGGAGGAAGTGGAAAGTTTGAGAGGTGAGGCCCAGTTGGAGGAGGCGGTCATAAGGGTTGTGCCCTTGGATGCTGTGTAGTGTGTCCTGGGCCCCTCTACTCTGTCTCTCTTTGTTTCCTGGCCATGATAAGATGAGCAACTTAGCTTTGCCCCGTCACTGCCAGAAAGAACAGGCAGCAGTGAAGCCAGCAATGAGCAAAAACTTCAAAACCATGAGCCCAAACCAACTTTACCTCCTTTTCAACTGTTTCCTTCAAGGATTTGTCACAGTGGCTAGCACAGTACCTAATGGCACCTAGAGAACAGAAGCCACACAGAGTTCAGGACAAGATGGATGTGGGAATCACAGAGGGTGGGGCAGCGAGGAAACAAACAGAAGAGAGAGCAAAATTCCATCTGTTCCCAGCAGCCATGCCTTCCTCCTCCACTGTAGCAGAGCCTCAGCTTGATGTCAGCTGAACACAATTCCTAGACAGCCTATAGCTAAGACAGGCCACACAACCACCACCAGCCAATACGATATGCCCAGAAGTGGTGTACTCACTTCTGTTCCTTTAACTGGCTATGAGCTCATCAGGGCCTTCTCCCCACCAGGGAGATCTGGAGCAACCACCTGGAAGCCACAGGCGCTGAGGCTGGAAGCCCCCACTAGCCCAGACTACCAAGCTATGGAAAAAGGTTCTTTGTCTTTCTGTTCTTCTGAGCTCCCAGCCAAATCCCTGCCTATCTACTCAGTTCCCCAAGACCATCACTGTCCTGTCTGGGTCATCACAACTTCCCCTGATGAGCCTCCCACTGATCTCCCCTCCTCTACTCTGAGCCCTCCTCTACCTTGATAAAGACTTACCATAGGCTCCCTCATATCTCAGACTCTGACTTTGCCCTCTGCTTGAGAGACCTTGTGATTGAGGACTCCCTTGCTAGTCCCTTTAAGTCACAGCTTTCCCAGCCTATGCCCCCAGGCCCTTCAACACACTCTCCTCTGACCTTGCTGTAGTGCTGCTGCTCCTCATCCTCATATCTCTTTCCCCTCCTCCCTCTGTCTAAGTCCTATTCACGCTCAGGCTTGGCACAAATGTCAGATTCTCAGAGAATCTTCTTGCTCACCTCAACCTACATTAGGCCCTTACTGCTACTCTCTCTGAGCATTTTCCTCTTCAATAGCATCACTCTTAGCTCAGTTTGTAGCTCAAGAATGTTCCCTTGTTTGATGTCTACTTTTCCAAAGGGAGACTAGGCTCCAGCAGGCCAGGCTCCATGTCACTTCTGCGTGTCAAACACAGTGAGACAACAAAGCCCAGATAAACAGCTGCAGCACAGAGAATAACAGAAGTGAGTTCAAAGGTCAAATCCACACAGAGGACAGTTAAACTCAATACAAGAGAATTGTTAGAAAGATCATAGAGGTGTCATAGAAGTGGCCACATTGTAAAGAGTTTGAGAAGTGGGATCACAACTTCACTACTGTACCTCCACCACATTTGATGATAAGGGAAAAGAAGGAAGAACCCAGGAGAGCTGCTTAGGAAAGGGGTATTGGTTTCAGAAAGTGAGCTAAGCATGGGGCTCTGGGGAGGGGCAAGGGCTAGGTCCAGAATCTAACCCAGGTCACCTGAAGGCAAGGTACCTCCTTCTTCCATGCTCTTCATAGGAAGAGCTTCTAGGGAAAGGGGTGTAGAGCTGGTGTGGCAGGGAGTCTTTGGAATGGGAAAGGTGATCTTCCCAGACCTTCTCGGTCTCTCACAACCCTCAGGAGCAAGGCCCAGGTGTGGAGGAGCACAAGCACCCAGGCTCAAGTTGTATGTGGGAGGCCTAGAAGAATGATCCAGTAGAACAACATGCAGGAGCAATTCTCAAACACAAGCCTAAGACCAGGACACTGAAGGCCTTGGGAAAGCCAGGAAGGAAGTCAGTGGGGCAGGAAGAAGAAAATGAACACAGTTTGTGACTTAGGTTGCAGACCTGGAGTGGGAAAAAAAAAGTCTTGGAATGCAGGAAGGCTGAGGGATGGATCTGGAAAGGGAATCAGGAAAGCTGTTGCAGGGCCTCCCTGCTAGCCCAGCTATCAGGACCCAGGGGTCACTGTTGTTGTGGTTCTGTCATCTTGTTACCTTCTGTCACAGTAAGAATGAGGGATGGGTATAGGGACTCTGATTAGAGTCACCAGCAGTCTAGCAAGCCATCTGGCTCCCATGCAGCACACCCACAACTATGAGTCCTCACTCTGGTCAGAAGGGCAGGGGCATCACCCCAGTACTTGAGAAACAGGAGGCAAGGAAAGGGAAGAAAGCAAAGGGTTTTAGAGGCTGATTGTGGCTAGGAAGGGAAGCAGTCTGCAACATCCAAAACCACTGTGCACATTTGCAAAGGTGGGGACCTGGCAGGAACACTGGGCCAAGCAGCTCAGACAAGGTGCAGGATTTCCTGCTGTCCCAAGCCACCTTGTGGGGCTACTCCAGGGATGCTGTACCTATGAACAGCCAAAGCCCCTGAGCCATAGCATGTGAGCCAGCAACAGTAGATTAAATAAAACTCATGAGGCAGCAAAGCCAGCTCTCCTGAGGGAGGATTAGGGAGGCACTGTGAAGAATGAAGAAAGGCTAAGAAAGGAAGGAAGGAAGCCTGCCACAATCTAGCTGCCGAGTTAACAGTCTCACTCATTTCTCATCAAAAACCTCTTTGGTAGAGGTTAAGCACACAATGGCCATCGAGAGTACTGGCCTGGTGTGGCTACTTGAAATTCCATCCACGCACTGCAGAGTTGTATTTCTATTAATGTCCAGTGTGTGTCAGAGCGGAGATAAGGTACAGACATCATGTCCAACCAGTCAGCTAGAGAATGGGCCCGTGTTCAACACTGCCTGACACTGGATGCCTGTGAATGGTGGCCCCACTGCCTTTGTATGCTTTAGCACTAGCTGCCATCACCACAGGGTGGCAGTATGGAAGGAAGCAGCTCAAGGCCAGGTCAGGCAACCCATTCCACATACAAGACAGAGGTGCAGACAGATTGGCAGGAAAGAGGAGTAAGTATGGACCAGGAGACCCAGGAGCAGGAGTAGGGAGGCAGCCCAGCCCTGGATGGGCTTCCCAGGAGGGAGGACAGTATACAGCCACTTGTATACTACTGTATACTGAAGCCTGCACTGCACCACTAAACAACCCCAGGACATTTCAGCCCAGTGGCATTAGATTTTTGTCACTTGAGATGCACTACGAAAAAGGCTTGCTCTCCTTAAAGCTGTCCACTCTCCCCCAGGCTCCAGCCAAGGGCACAACAGCAGAATGACAGGGAAATCTTACTGAGTGAGCTGTGGTCACTGAGAAGAGGGCTGAAGGGTGCAGGGCATGCAACTGCTGGAGAGGTGGTCAGGGAACACAGCATCCACACCCTCCTTCCTCAGCCTCACATGAGTCCATGGTTAACAACTTTCAAGTCCTAGTGTCCAGACTGATGCAAGCAAGAGTGCCAGGTACTGGAAGCTATGCCTTCTCTCCAAGAGCAGAGTGACTTGGGAGAAGACAGAGAGAAGTGGATGGTTCTGAGAGAACACTGGGCCATGAGAGGGGATGAAGTGGGGAAGTGGAAACACCCCAATGTCCTAAAGCAGTCATCATTCTGCCACTGAAGCATTCTGTGCCTGCCCCTTCTTTGCTACAGTGAAACAAGGCCCACCTGGATCCCCTCCTGTATCTTTAGTCAACTGCTGGTCTTTTGAGGAAGCTGGGCTCCATGCTGAGAATTAGCTGTGCACTTCACTTGTCAGGCACACAGGATGCTTTGAGTCTGCCCTGTGCTGAGGCACCCTGTTGACTCCAGGGGAAGTATACATGAGGAAGCTAAGTCTCACAGACTGAACAACACAGGCACAGGTCACACTACAGGTCACAGTGACAGTACCTGCAGAGTCTTGAAGCCAGAGTCCAGAAGTCAGCCACTTCTGAGCTGACACACTGTAGAAAGTGAATGACATAACCCCAATGACCTGAAGTCAGAAAGTCCTGTGCCCAGCTAAAATGACTCACTATCCCAGCCCTCCTTTCAGCCAGAGGTGCTGAGTGACAGTTCTGCTGGAGACTTCCTGGATCTTTTAAGTAGAAAGTAATAAAGTCTCACTAGGAAATGGGTTTGGGACCTTCCTTCTTTCTGAATTAGTAAGTGATATGACAGCTAGAAGTCATCAGCTACTCTACATCCACAAGCAGAGGTACAGTGAGGACCAGAAAGAGACTGCACCCTTCCTGACACTAAGCTACCACATCTGCCTGGACTGTCTGCTCCTGGAGATCTTAAGCATGAGATAAATATGCTCCACTCTTTAGGCCACTGCCAAGTGGGCTTCTATGACAGCAAACCTCCCTATATTTGATGCACATGTTGGTCTATCAAGATGGGGGTGTGGCTCAGCCACTGAGTGGACACAATACAGGAAAGACTCTGAAACCTTAAGGCTCATGTTCAATTGATGGTTCAGCTTAATAATCTTTTCAATTATTTTCCTTTGCCAGCAGCCAAAGTGACATCTAGCCAAGGGGCAAATATTTGCTTAAGTGACAAGAAGGCAAATGTGGCATCATGAGCAAATACATGGGCACTCACATCCAGCCCCACTAGCCTTTCAGAGGCAGAACAGGGTTGGGCACTGGCCCTCATACCAAGCAAAAAGACACACACCAATAAGATAACAAGAGCAGCAAACCAAAAGAGTGAGGGACTTCCACCACAGGAAGAGGGCAGAGTGGGCACCTGAGTATCTCTCTATCACCTCACACAGGCAAGGAGGGTGACCCAGTGCTGAAAACAAATGTCCTAAAGCTTGGGCTCATGAATGACACAAAAAGCTCTGCTCAAAACACAAAGCCTGGAGTACCAGCTGAGCCCGGCCTTCCACAAGTCAGAATGTGGTGGAAAATAAGGAAGGGCATCCCCTGCCTCTCTGACACTCCCATAGCTGGCAGCTAGCAGCTCACTTCCTTGGAAGTCCCCTGGATATTCAAAGGCCAAAAGCCTGACTGCAGTTGGCATCCTGGTTGGTCTTCAAGAAGCTGAAGAGAATATGCTTCCTTCACAGTTTTTTCCAGGTCCCAGCCTCAGCTGTCAGCCTGCTCATTTGTCCCTAGTGCTAACATAAATTTTCATAGACATGCAATCTGCTAATGAAACGCAATGATGTTGTGAGTGGAGCCACAGTCAGCCGCTTGCCTAACAAAGCTCGCGCTAATGAGGACTTGCTGCTTCTGTGGGCACACAGTGGAGGGCACCAAGGTGCCCCAGACAGCTCTACAAGGCCATGCCGGAGGCACCTCTAACCCTATGATAGAGCCCACCCCAAATCCTTACTTTTTGATTAGAATACAATGTGTACATCTTATGATACCCAGAAGTGGGGCTTCCACTGAATGTGAATCTGTGCAGGCCAGAGATCAACAGCTTTCTTTGAATAGGTCCTCAAGTTCCCTGCTTCTGCTTAGAGAGACCACCATCTACCCCTGCCTTGCGTAACTGGAACAACTCAGCCACCTGTCCACACCAACCCCTGTCCTAATACTTGCCCTAGCCTCACTGCCCTATTCTCACACACAACATCTCCTGAGCCCCCCACCAAGGGAACACTAGTTGCCTGATAGCTGATAGGGAGAAAGGTAGACTTCTCCACACCATGAATGCCATTATCTTACACTTGATTTGGTTAAGAAATGGGCTTCCCAGGAAAGATACTGAAAGCTCCATCTGCAGGCCTATTGAGTCTGCCTAGGGATACAGCCCAGTGACCTAACAGTGATAAGACCAGAATGCCTTGCAAAAGGGTCCTTTTTGTTCTGGTACTAGCCTCCCACAGAGCCTGGGCTGTGGGTGCTGCTCAGAGTCCAGGGATTCCCCTGAGATCACCAACATTCATCATTTTCTGACCATAGCAAATTCCTGATCACTATCTCCTACACAGCTGAGCTCCGAAGTCTGCACCCCTCCCCTAGAGACAGCTGATTGCCTTCCCAAGCTACCCTGGGCAGAGAAAAACACTGCCCTGTATTGTTCTGCAGATGCTGTCCAGAACAAAACAAACTAAAACAAACAAACAAACAAAACACCAGGCAAAGAAATCTACCAAAAAAAAAAAAAAAAGGTGGCCTGTTATCAAAAAGAAAGACAGCCAATAGAACTGTGAAGTGGAAAGAAGAAGAAGCCATTGTTTTGGACTAAACTCCAGCATGGACCAAGCTAAAATCAAAATGAAGTCACTCATGCTAAAGTTCCCCACCACCAAGCTGAAACTAAGCTGTTTATCCAACCTTCCCAGAAACAGGATTAGAAAGAGAACAGCCAAGCTTGCATGCAGGCCAATATGAACCAGTCTGACCATGAAGCCCCTGATATGTCCAAATCCTTATACGAAGCACAGCACTCTCAAGTGAATAGCCGGGTCTTGCTGTCCTGTCTCCCTGTCCTCATCTTAGAAAGGAATGGCTGGCACAGTGCAAGAAGACTTCAGGAAGTCTTTCTGGCCAGACTGCTCAGACCCCCTGTCCAGCTATCAGAACACAAGTTTACTTCATGTAATGCAGTGCTTCCTAGGACTACAACTAAAAATATAGCCAAGTATGCTGTTTCAACCAAAGTGTTAGAATTTGGCCAACTGACAAGAGCCAAATCTGGAGATGACCAAGGTGTAGGAACTATACTGTCTCTAGACCGCTAAGGGCTCAGAGGATCCACAGAAAAGAGTAACAAACAGTGTATGTGAGGGTGGGGCACACAGAAAGGGGTGGCAGTATATGTAAAGGAGGAGCGCTTTTTGTACTATATAAAATGGCAAAAGAGAAGAAAATCAGGAGTGAAAGGGGATTTGGGGGGTTCCCCCACACAGATCACTCCAGAGAAAACCTCACTGCAGATGAGGCCAGGGTTCAGATGCCAGCCAACACAAAATCCCTAATTATGAAGCTGAGTCTACCCAACTCCAAGTTACTTCACAGATAAAAAGACTAAAACTATATAGCAATGGCTCAGTGGTGAAGAGCACTGGCTACTCTAGCGTAAGTATGAGAATTTGGACCCCAGCACCCACGGCAGATGGCTCTCAAATGCCTGTAACTCTAGATCCAAGGGCTCTCATGTCCTCTTATGGCCTCTGCAGGTTTCTGCACATGCACATTCACTCCCCCCCCCCACCCTCTCTTTCTGTTATACACACATACACAATTTTAAAAAATATTTTTTTTAAAAAAAAATCAAGAGACTGAAAGACTGGGTCACACTAGTCACTGAAAAGCTGAAGCCACTCAGCACACAGCTGGCAAGGCACGGGGTACTCAGGGACACTCTGAAGACTAAAAGCCCTGGGTATGGTTCCCAGGCCTGAAATTGTAGCAGTCTGGAGGCTGAAGCAGGAAGATTGCTACAACTCTGGGGCCAGCTGGACTACACAGTAAGTTTCAGCAACCAGGTCTCCAAAAACAGAAAACAGAAATAAAATCCCCAGGGGTGAGCACTGTTGCTCAGAATTTTTCTGTAATCTAGTTAAATCCAGCCCAGGGCCTCTGATCAAGGAATGGTCCAGGCATATTTTAGTGTCATAAACACAGCAAAAATAGGCTGAGACTGTGTGTGGCCTCTAAAGCCTGGAGTATTTCCTCTCTGGAGCTTTACAGAGAAAACAAGCAGCCTCTGAACTGATCTAAGACCTGGTTCAGCAGACAAAACAAACAAACAAAGATTTAAGGACTTGAAGGACCGAAGGGAGGAACTTCAAGGTTGTTGTCCCAGATTAACCATTTACCAGCCATCTAGGTGCCAGCAAAATAGACATAGGCAGGAAATGAAGATCTCTAGAAGAGGCCTAAATGTGGACAAGGCCACCAAACCGCTCAGTTAAATGTCAGCCCCACTTGATGACATTAGGACTGCATTGCCAAAACCTACTTGTCCTGCTTCCTGCTGGTAAATGAAGCTTAAAGTCTATTAAGTCACTGGCAGGAATCAAATAAACATCTTTTTAGTTGATTTTTTTTTAATTATTAATTACATGTATTTATTCTCTGTGCTTGTGCCATGGCACACATGTATAGGTCTGAAGATAACTTTCAAGTGTCAGCTCTCTCCTATCATGTGGGTCCTAGAGAATGAGCTACCATCATCAGGCTTGCAGCAAGCACCTTCACTTGTCATCTTAACTGCACTCCCATCTCTCTTGTTTGAGATAGGTCTTGCTACTTAGTCCTGGCTGACCTGGAACTTGTAAAGCAGTCCCAGCTAACCTCAAACTCATGGAAATCCTTCTGCCTCAGCCTCCTGAATGCTGGGATTATAACATAGTACACCACACCATGTCCTGATTTGGGTTTTGTTTTGTTTTGTTTGTGGTTTTGTTGTTGTTGTCGTCTTATTCATTTTGTTTTTCCAGACAGGGTTTTTCTGTGTAGCCTTGGCTGTCCTGGACTCACTCTGTAGACTAGGCTGGCCTCAAATTCACAGAGAACCGCCTGTCTCTGCCTCCCCAAGCACTGGGATTAAAAGCTTACACCACCAGGCCAGGCTTGCTTTTATGTTTTGAAAGAGCTACAACTTTGTATTGTTATCCACCTAGTGATAGCTGCGATAGGCACCTGCTTCCCATTCTTAGCAACCAGCTTCAATGCAACCCTAAGGAAGGCTAGGCAGGTCCAGTCCTCCTCTTTGCCACTCACTGTCCCTTGGCATGCTGACCACCTGAAGAGACCAGTGTAACCACCACACAGCTCTTACTCTCCCAAAAATTTGTCTGCATAAAAGTCTACAAAAACTGTAGGAGGGGGATATTTGGGAAAAGGACTAAAATTTAGCACCACAGTAATTTTTGAAAATTGCAACTTAGAGCCTTGCTTAATGTTTTCCTCACATCATAAGCTAGAGATTCACAGAGCTCATGTGGCAGTTTCTGGAAGCATTCAAACAATGCAGGAATTCTGACAGTGACCAAAAGAACCTACTACCTGAAGAACAGACAGGACTGCTACTCTTTAGGTAAGCTTGTAGGCTTAGACTGGCCACATCTGAGAATGAAGTGGCCTACCAACTCTAAGAACATCTCACTCTATGGTTGGATTTGCAATTGAGCACTTCCCAGAATTGATGCTGGGCTCTTTCCTTTTGTTTCTCTTGAGGAGAAAAATCCCTCCCAAGCTCTCCCTCCATCATCCTGAATGTCACCGCACACTGACTTCTGTGGCCTCCCTGCCTGGCATACTCTCCATCCACCTCCACTGTGGCCAAAGAATCCACTCCTCCCTACCAGCTTTTGGCTCAGGCTCATTCAGCCCCAGCATCCTTCCTCCATCTTCCTCACCTAGCACCTTTACTCACCCTTCAGATCCACTTCACCTGGCTCCACTTCCTAAAGACCTTTCCCACTCTCCAAGAGTGCATCATCTTGCTTCTCCGGCATCTTCCAGTCCCTCCTTTTAGCTCTGTACTGTCACTCATGAGAATCAGTCACTCTCCTAATGAATACACCTGCTTAACTGCAGGAGCAGCCTGTTTATCTTCATCTATAGGAAACTAACCCAGTGTCCAGCATGCTATTCTCTCTCCTCTTTCTCCTCTCTCTCTCTCTCTGTGTACTACTCACAAAAGGAGGAGGAGGAAAGGAAAGAAGAAAGATGGAGAGAGAAAGAGAAAAAGAGAAGAGAATGAAAGGAAAGAAAGAAACAAAGAAGGAAGGAAAGAAAAGAAAGAAAGCGAAAGAAAGAAAGAAAGAAAGAAAGAAAGAAAGAAAGAAAGAAAGAAAGAGAAGAAAGAAAGAAAGAAAGAAAGAAAGAAAGAAAGAAAGAAAGAAAGAAAGAAAGAAAGAAAGAAAGAAAGAAAAGTTACTGCTGTCTCTCAGGTGCATTGAGAGCTCAGACACCTGTGAATCCCCACCCGGCAAAGCTACAATGCTCACTCTGCCAGGACTTGCTTTCTCAACCCACTATGCCTCAGAACAGTGGACTAGAGCCCCTGAACCACTTCATTCTCTTCTGCTTCTACCAGAGGTTTTGATCTGAGCTCCAGACTTCCTCCACAAACACAAAGGGAATTCTCAGCACACACTGGCTCCAGTAACACTCGTGGCCTTCACCCACAACAGACCTGGAGCTGGACCCAGCTGCAAAGGCAGAAGCAGGTGTGGCACACAGATTTGTTAATACCACTTCATTAGATGGGAAATGTTAATACTTTGGTCAGCAGAGGCAAGTTATAAAAATTATTACCTTTCCTTCTCATTAGTTTTATGAACTTTTCCCAATAATGAGCTCAACCGCTCACTCATGCAGAAGAGGATGAAAAAATCAATACTATAAAAGTGAGAGGCAGACATAGAGAGCAGAAGAGCACACCAAATACCTAATAGCTCTCATTAGGTTCATACAGGGCTATTGGTCCAAGAGCATGAAACTTAGGGACACTGAGTCACAGAGGTACTAAAGAGACTTGGCAGCCACTTCACTCCAGCAGCCACCAGGTATGGCTCAGGTTCGCTTGCTCTCAGTGCAAGAAAAAGTTCTGATCCACCCACCAGGACTACTAGGCCCCAGAAGCTCTGCCCTGAAAGCTGCCAAGCAATCCCCAGCCTTTCAGCTCTTGTATGCAGAAGGCATGGAAGGCATGGATAGGAGGGGGGGAGTCTCCATACTTAGTTCAGGTTTTTTCTTCTCCATCTTTTTTGCTCTCATTTAAATGTTTTTTCCTCTCATTTAAATGTTCCAGAGTTAAAATTCTCTCCACTGAAAGCGCTTGCCAACCCAATCCATCCACAGTGAGCTGCTTCCTTTGTGCTGACGGCAATAGCACCTGCCCAACACTTTAACTGCTGACACAAAAAGGTGCCTTAGTTCCCTTCTCCTGCAGGTGACTGCGGGTCTACAGAACCACCTGCTACAGCATCTCTTCTACACCGTTCGGCATTACACCTGCCACAGGTCCTCACTTTTATAGGAGGTGCACCCACTGTAGCACCTCCCAACAGAAGCCAACTCCAGCAAACTGAAAAACAAACAAACAAACAAACAAGTGAACTAATAGCTATCCACAGATGACAGGCTCTTCAAGATGGCAGGAGGACCAGAAAGAAAACAAGGGTACCCTGGAGGGGTAAGTGAGAACCAAAGACATAACGTAATAGCATAAGGGGCCTCACAGCTCACCTAAGCTGCAATAAATAACTGTCACCTGGCCTCCCACTCTCCCTCTGTACTCAGTTCAAGCTCAAATCCCAGAGAAGGGGCTTATCTATCACCGGCTGAACATATGCCCAGATCTAGCTTCCACAGAGGCACTGAAATCAGAATCTTACTGAGGCCACAACCACAGGAGACAGGAAAGCTCCTGAAGAGTATCTGAACTCTAGTCATGAGGAAAAGAAGGGTGTTGAGCAGCCAAGTATTTTCAGTGTGAGAGGACTTGCTCTACTATTCCTGGAAACTCTGGTTTGCAAAAGGCACCATCTATCTAGGAAGCTGGGGGAAAGCTAGCAGAAACACATTCTCTTCATTCTAAGGTAGCAACCCATTGCCAAGCACACAAACACAAATCCACACACCTGCACCTAGAGGCACTAAATCCTTCCTACCTCACCAGCAGAAGTATTTACCCTAGGGGCAGTCAGAAGGTGAAGGCAGGAGGGAAGAGCTGGCTTCTCCTTTGCAGGTAAAGGGAAGAGGCTGAGAATTTTCCCTCACTGTAATTAACACCTTTCATGTGAGAATGAAGTGATAGCACACCTGTGGGCCACCATGCTCTTCTCTACAACTGTCGCAGGTGAGATGTCTCCTGCCTTGTTGGGCCACCCAATTAACCTTTTATCTCTGGAAAGTGATCTTTTGTACTATTGGCTGTCAGGTTGCCTGCAATGGGGTGACAACCTGCCTCTTTGCAGACACCCTTTTTTTCAGATTCTGTTCTAAAGGCACAGGTCAGATAGCCCGTTCCCATCCTTACCATTGTTAGCATGTCTCTCCTGTTTCAGAGGTATGGAGCGCTGCTTTGTTGTGAGCACCTCGAGCCACCCAAAGCCTTCAATAATCTACCATCAGGCCTTACCTCCTTTCTCATCCTGCATCCCACCACCTATTAACTGCTTCCTAGTCCTGGTGACTACTCATCTTCCAGGATGAGGGCCAATGTCTTCTCTGCCTACCAGCAGGTTACAACACTCACAAATAACTCATCTCTGCCACTTAACACTGACTGGAACCTCTTTCAAAGTTCCTAGGTTAAATCTGTCTTCTCCCTAAGAATGAAATATCCAGGGCCAGGAGCTAAGTGCTTTTACCTTGCAGAGCATTTCACCCAGTGCATGCTTTGAAAAGCTGTGTGACCATCAGGACAGTTAGCTTCTCTTTCTGCCTATCTCATCCCAGAGCTGCAATCTCACCCCAGTTTCTGCACCTTTCTGTGTGCACAGGCTGCTGACCTAAAACAGAGGGAAAGCTGACCCTAGTCTCAAATCCATGGTCTCCAAAGCAAGTGTCATTAGATGCTGCCATCAGCCAGACCACCGCACTTGCCATCAGCCTAGTTCTGTAGTTCACTTCTCAACCAAGGCAATGAAAGGATCCTAGTTGCAGACAGCACAGTCTCCTGAGTTGAATAGTTTAGCCCTGGGCAGCCAGTACAATTCAGGCCAATGGAATGGAAGAGAAATGCTGCTGGAGGGAGCTCTGGGAAACCTGTCCTTGCTGACAGAGACAGAGGCTGACACAGCTTTTCCTCAGCTGCTCAAAGTTATAATCATGAGGCAGCTATCATGGAACTGTGGCAACAGTCAGCCTGAATGCGGCTGGTTCCCTGGGGAAAACAGGGAAGGAGGAGTGCCGAATCCCAGATGACGCCAGTGAGCTACTGAACTGGCCCACCCTAGGGGTGCTCCTGTACTCTTCACTTGTAAAATAAACTCTGAATTAAAGCAGAAGAATCCTGACTAACAGCTCTGATCAATTAGAGCATTAATAACAGTAGCAGCAGTCATAGCACTCCTTCATTGTTTGCCAGCTCCTGCTAAGCCCTGGGTAGCTATTATCCGTGACCCCTGGGGCAATCCTGTGTGTGAGCATCATGATGCTCCAACAAGGCTCAATGTGCTGAAGCTGTAAGCAAAGGGCTGCAGACTTTGCACCTGGGCTGCCTTGCTGTGAAAATGATGCTCTGGGTATCACACACTGCATGCCCCAGAGCCCACCCCTATGCCCTCCTAACACAAATGGCAGTGCAGCCTTTACACCAGTGATGGCTATGACAAAGAATACTCTCAGTCCCTGATGCCTCTAGAGGCTTGAAGCCACAGGGGTGGACTTTGACAAGGTGGCAAAGCAAGCCAGTGAGTCAAGAGTCTAAAGACTCCGAATTCCCAGTACCTGGAAAACACGTTTCCCTCACAGCCACAACTCATGTAGCCAGCTATGGAGTAGCCTGGGCCTCAAGGCCCAGGGGCAGCAGGCTCCAGCGCCAGGCCTTTGCTGCCCATTATTATACAAACTGGCAGATGGGCCAGCTCAGGAAGACACACTCACCAGTCGAGCTGACTGCTGCTTCTCAGGGCTGGAACTGGCCCGACTCTTAGGCAGTGATGCCTTCAAGTGTTTCTCAGCTGCCTCTTTCTCATTTTTTGCCACCTTGACCAACTCATCCTGGACTGCAGCCTGCTCCTGTTGGAACCTAGACCAGAAAGAGACAGAGAGAAGCTGATGCAGAGGCATGGCTGGAAGAACGGGAAAAGACTGCTCACTGTACCTGACTAAGCAGGAATGGGATTTCTGGCCCTTGGCTGCCTAGAAGAGCAGAATAGCAAACAACAAGCCAATTCTTCCACCTGAGAGGAAGTCTCAATGACAGGGCCACTAGTCAGGGGAGAGTCACACTTAGAAAAACTCAGATAAAAAAACAGGAGAGCTAGCCATAGACAAAGAATCGAACAGTCACCTGCCAGTGGTAGTGGTCAGGGCAGACTGAATCCCTTATCAGCCATCCTTTCAAACAAGTAGGCAGGGTGGGCATGTCCCTGTTTGGCTGAGAGCCTGAAGGTTTTAGCAGCAGCAGCTGTGGTTTAAACATCTAGCTTTGTCCTGAATATAGTCTACCCTTTGACCCATCCTGGAATTCTGTTGGTATGTCATAGTAGATAAAAGTTAGCAGGACTAAGATGCCTTCTAACTAAGATGCCTCCATATTGTTCATGAAAGTAAAACAGCACAAGCAGTACCAAGGTCACAGTAGAAAAAAATGCCATGGCATCATGAAAAGCCATACCATAGACTCAGTGCAAACTTGGATTTATCTGTAACAAGTTAAACCTAAAAACAAAATGAGTAAACAATCTGATTAGCAATAACATGTTTGAAAGCAGATGTAACTGATGGAAAGTAATTACAATAGTCAGTAAAGCAGCAAGATGTGAAAATGCCTATGATGTTAATATACCCTAAGCTGAGGTAAAGACATGGAATGCAAGAGATATCCCAGAACAACAGCAGTTGCACTGAGATAATGTTATGGAGATAATGTTATGAGATATGGAGATTTGTTTTTATTTTATATATTTTTCTAAATCTTTTATCAGCATGTATTACTTAAAATTGTTAAAAGTTACTGAGGGGAGAAAGGAGGTTGTACATTCCTGGAGATGCCACTGGGATTCAGGAGAGTAAATTGTGAGAACATAGAGGCCTTTACATAGGGCTGTCCTGCTAGAAGGCAAGCCCCCAGCCACTGTCTATGGGCTATCTGTGCCCTGGGACCATACAGAGGCCATTTCCTCAAGGCTGATGAGGAAGCCGATGAGTAAGGATCACATAGGGCAATCTCTGTGAACTGTGGCCAGGCATTGTGCTTACTCCTGACTATGCCCCACTAAGAACAGCCTCCTCATACTCCTTCTTATGCAGTGATTTTTCTAGGTAACAATTAGTGGGTTAAAAAACCAGAAAGCCATGGGCTACATCTGTGAAGGGATCTTAGGTTATCTCCATGCATGGTACTTGGTTCGAGTATCAGTCTCAGGAAAGACCCCTTTGCCCAGATTTTTTGATTCTGTTGCTCTCCTTGTAGAGTTCCTGTCCTCTCCAGATCTTACTGTTTCCCACTTCTTTCATAAGATTCCCTGCACTCTGCCCAAAGGTTGCCCATAAGTCTCAGCATCTGCATTGATAGTCTGCAGGGCAGAGCCTTTCACAGGTCCTCTGTGTCAAGCTCCTGACTTGTTCCCTCTTTTCTCCTTCTTCTGATGTCCATCCTCTTTGCCTTTCTGGATAGGGATTGAGCATTTTAGCAAGAGTCCTCCTTCTTGATTAGTTTCTTTAGGTGTACAGATTTTAGTAGGTTTATCCTATATTATATGTCTATATGAGTGAGTATATACCACGTGTGTCTTTCTGTGGGTTCCATTGTAATAGGAACAGGGACTGTCTCTGACATGAACTGATTGGCCTGCTCTTTAGTTGCCTCCCCCTGAGGGGGAAGCAGCATTACCAGGCCACAGAAGAAGACACTGCAGCCACTCCTGATGAGACCTAATTGACTAGGATCAGAAGGAAGGAAAAGAAGTCCTTCCCTATTAGTGGACTTGGGGAGGGGCATGCATGCAGAGGGTGGAGGAAGGGAGGGATTGGAATGGGAGAAGGGAGGGAACCACAGAGGGGATACAAAGTGAATAAAGTTTAATTAATAAAAAATTTAAAAAAAAATCAGAAAGCTCGCCTAAACATAAGGGGCTTCTGTGCCCTAGCCATTTTTCTATGCATCCTAGAGGCAGAGAAAAAGGTCCTGTTTTCATGACTCTGGTGAGTTCTCAGGATCATGGTCTGTGCTGGCAGGAAGTTCACTGCATAGAAACTGGGCAAGCCCCACACTGCCTTCATTCCTCCAAGAACCTGTCTCTTCAGTTCTAAGTTTTAAAGATGGATTTTTAAGAATCCATTTTTGGTAACCAATTTCTCTGTGCCCTTTTCAGTGGATTAGGACCACCATGGAGTTGTGTTTCAATACAAGTAACATAAAATATGCAGCAAGTGAGGTAGGGTCAGGTATGTGTGGGGGTGGGGTACACCTGGAAGAAAGAGGCTTGGGAGTGGTAGACACAGCAAGGGGATGGAGTCTCTTGGGCTTACCTCTTGAGATCCTCCTTCACTGCTGAGGGCTGATGGCCACCATCACTGTCTTCTGTGGGCACATTAAAGTCTGCAAAGAAACCAGAGGAAGAGGACCCATCAATAGCAACCAGGATGGATGAAGAAAGGGTGCAGGTACATACATACATACAAACACACACACACACACACACACACACACACACACACACACACACACTGATGTATTTCCTAATGAAACCACACTCTGCATGTGGATGGATGTCCCTGTGGAAAAGCACAACTCATGGACAGACTGCAGAGTTTCAGAGGTAGATAGTAGCATAGCCTCAATTCAACCAGTCTGCAGAGCCAAATGACAAGAGGTTGCTCTGTCCACAGGTTCTACAGCAGGTTGTCCTCAAGTGGGGCTTTCAATAAACCACCTAAGTGCTGCTCTCCAAGTTCACTACTTGTCCCACAGCTGTTAGGACTGAGATTCCCACAGGCCAGGTATGGCTAAGAACAGTGACCCTTTGCCATGTGTCTGCGAGAGAGGATCTCATATCCTGTTTCTTTTGGTAATTGCCATGGTTTGAATGCTTGTTCTTCAAAAACTCAGGATGAGACAAAACTGCATTCTTTTGTTGTTGTCATTTTTTTTTTTAAGACAGGGTTTCTCTGTATAGCCTTGGCTGTCCGGGACTCACTTTGTAGACCAGGCTGGCCTCGAATTCACAGAAATCTGCCTGCCTCTACCTCCCTGAGTCCTGGGATTACAGGTGTCCTGCTACATATAACTACATTTTAACCACAGTAAAAGGCAAGGCCTTTGGTGCCAATTAGGACTAGAAAACTCCCCACCATAGATGGTGTCATTAACTCTGTAAGATGATGGAAAGCCTTGAGCACTCACACTTGCTCTGTGCCCTGTGTGATGTTCTATGCTGCCTCAGGACGCTGTACCCAATTCCCATTAGCAATAAAGCTCTGACCAAATGCTGCCCTTTCATTTTGGACTTCCCAGCCACAGAACTATAAGAAATTGCCTTCTTTATAAACTATCCCATCTATGGTATTTAGGTATAGCAATCAAAAACAGCATCCATTTCTACAGATTCCTAATGCTAGTGTGGCACTCTCTCTGTACCAAACCTAACTTACTTCAAGAATTACCTAGAACTATCATATGTTGGGAACTTCTATCATGATGACAATGAAGACCTTGTTGCTCCTCTCCTCCCCAGCCTCCATCTTTTCAAATTCATGTGCCTTCTCTGAGTCCCCCTCCTCTAGCCCCAGGATTAAGGCAGGCTCTGCACCAAATATAAACAAAGAGCCAAAAAGGGGGCTCGCAGGTCTGCTATTGCAGCCCAGGAGAAAGGCATGCCCAAATGGCCACAACCCCTCATGTGAGGACAGTAGCATAGCTGAGATCTGAAGAGGGCACACCTCCTGCTCCTCAGTGATATTACCAGGCTTTCAGTTAGGACTGGAGCAGAGGACAACTGGTGCTGGGATCTGCATCTCTACAGTAATTCTCTTCCTACTCAATAACAGCTGTGTTTAGGTTCAAATTGTGATGTTTGGTTTTGTTTTTGAGAGACAATTCTTTTTCTGTGTTGAGGTATGACTCAGTTTGTAAGGTGCCTGCCCAGCATACAAGAAGCCCTGGTCCATCCCAGTACCATATACACGGAGGATGGTGAATGCCTGTGATCCTGACACTGAAAGCTGGACAGGAAGACCGGAGTACAAAGTCATCTTTAGCCACATACAGAGTTAAAGATCAGCCTGGGCTACATGAGACCCTTACTCAAAAAAAAAAAAAAAAAAAAAAAAAAAACCAAGTAAATAAAATGTTTCCTTCCCAAACTTAAAAATAGCCTTCCCCACTGCAAGAAATGTGGCCCCTCCCTGCAGGGCCCTCCAGGTTCCTGTTCCTGAAGTACTGAGCACCTTCTAGAATCTCTCTGCAAGCCTCAGTGATGAGGGGCTTTCACAGCAAACATCTGTCCATTGTGCTCATTTTCAACTGAGCCATCACAAAGACCTCTCAAGCTCTCCACATACCAAGACCAGCACCCTGTCAACATTCTATTCTCCCTCTTATTATCCATTCCTCAGTTATTTTTCTTCTAAACTCACTGTATTTTCTTAGAGCTTTCCCCTTCCTTTCTAGTCCACTATGATGGCTAGAACCTCCTCATCTCATGGTCTTGGATCTTGCACTTGAGCAAAGATGTGAGGGAATAATTTAATTTTAACAGTATTTTCTAACTTTGTTCTGTCACTAACATAAAGGCAAAAACTCTATTTAAAAGATGCCTTAAAATCAGCCCATTTCAACCTGATCCATTTCCACATTCAGAAACTTAAAATGAGCTCTGCAAAATATTTTGTTATTGTTAAAACTAAATGACAACTGAACTCCCACTATTCCTTTCAAACAGCTGAAACTTAATGAAATTGAAGCCAATACTTATTCTCCAAAGCTGAGATGACAAGACACTGTGATAATCTCATTTTCCCATTGTTCTCTCCCTCTTCTTAGTAAAGCTCACTGGGTCAAGCTAGACCCCTTTCAGCCCCTCTCACTTCTAGGCTAAGGAATTCCTAGGAGAGAGGCATGCTGAATCAAGGATGGTGATGTGGGTAAGGGGATGGGGTTGAGCTCATTCAGCCCCTTCACTAAGATCTCAGAGTGAAACCCAGGCTCTGATTGGCCCTAAGGCCTGTGGGAAGCTCTGAGGCTTACAGTGGGAGTAGTGTCAGAGCTCTCTAGCCCATTGGAGGTGACCACAACTAATGACTCCCATTCCTTTGTACTCTGCAGTCTGGAGACAGCAAACTGCTTCTACATTCTCAACAGGCCAGCCTGTACCCATCTCTAAGCCTCTGCTCCTACTATTCACTTGCCTGAAAATCCCACCCACCACAGCCCTGTCTTCCCACATTCTGGCAGCTCTGCCTAACAAAAGGAGACTGCTCTGCACCACCCCAGGCCATAGGCAGTTGGCACGAACTTGGCTACAGGGTGCTACCATCTCATGAGCCCCAGGTGGATATATGGCCTTTAGCCAGAGCTGTGTGCACCCTTAGAGAGAGGACTTGTCTACCTCCCTTGTGTCCCTGCAGTGCTACCTGAACAAAAGTGGACACTCCTAGTATCTAATCTTATGACCCCAAAGATGAGTAGGAAAGGCAGCGGCAATTGAGGCCACATACCAAACCTCACACACAGGGGCTATCCAGGTGTTTGAATAGATATGGCCCCATAGACTCATGTGTGTGAATGCTTGGCTCATAGAAAGTGGTACAACTAGGAGGTGTGGCCTTGCTGGAGGGAGTGTGTCACTGTGGGGGTAGGCTTTGAGGTCTCCTGTGTTCAAGCTACGCCCAGTATGACACACAGTCCCCTCCTGCTGCCTGCAGAACTCTCAGCTCCTTCTCCAGCAACATGTCTGCCTGCGTGCTCCCATGCTTCCCACCATGATGATAATGAACTGAACCTCTGAAACTGTAAGCTAGCCTAATTAAATGTCTTCCTTGAGAAGCTGGAGAGATGGCTCAGTGGTTAAGAGCACTGTCTGTTCTTCCAAAGTACCTGGGTTCAATTCCCAGAACTCACATGGCAGCTCACAAATGTCTATAACCCCAATTCCAAGAGATCTGACATCTTCACACTAATGCACATTAAATAAATAAATAAATAAATAAATAAATAAATAAATAAATAAGGTAGAGTGCTTAAAAAAAAATAAAAGTTGTCTTGAGCATGGTGTTTTGCCCTGCAATGAAACCCTAGCTAAGACGCCAGGGCACAGTCTGCTGTCTGCAGTGATTTATTTAAAAACAAATAATCAAATTTCAGGTAACAGACCACATTCACAAGTGTTCATTGACTAGAACAGCAGATATTCCAAAGTCTCCACTGTTCCTTGCAGCCTTCTCTTCAAGGCTTTTTGCTTATTTGTGTTTGCTATAAGCAATTGTTGAAGGGGAGCACAACAGAGCAGCACAACCCCACAGTGGCCAAGGTGTCTTGGGAGGGTGAGATCAGGGTGTCTGAGGTCACTGATGTACACTACTGACCCACTTTCATACACCTCATTCTGGGGTAGAGCTGCTACAACTGAGTGACAGACACTTTTTAGTTCTGGATCCTGAAAAGCAGATGACTTCCTGTCTGAGCTGTCAGACCATGACCTTCTGCCTCATCATTTACATGTGCAGACATGAAAACCCTGTAAGGAAAACAGTCTGGTCCACATTGCACAAGCTCTGACTATGCTGCAGGCTATACCACACCAGACAGTATTTGCTGCATGGAGCACCACTGATCCAGAAGGTAGTGACTTACATCACTCCAGGGTTAAAGGCAAGCCCAGCAGTAGCCAGGTAAATCTCTTTCAATCTCTATTCCCACTCTCCCAACATACCTGTCTGAGGGGCTTTAAAGGTGCCTTCTGGGGGGTCACTTGCAGAAGATGAAGGAGCAGTGGGCTCAGGAGTGGTGGGCACAGGAGTGGTAGGTGTAGGGACAGTGAGCACAGGAATGGTGGGCACAGGAGCAGGAGGTGCAGGACCAAGCCCAGAAGCCAGCTGCTGCCCTCCTGAAGGCTGGCTGGAATCCTTCATGCGGTTCACCACACTTTCAGACAGCTTTGGGAAGAAGTGAGGAACAGGAGAGGTTACTTAAGGGAAATCTTGAAAAGTCATGCCCCAGAACTCAGTTTTCTGAAGACCAGCCCCAGTAATATAATTCTTCTCAAAAGCCTTCATGGCAACCCAAAGCCACACCCACCTGGAATCCCAAGCCTACCCCAGGAAGTCCAGCTGGATTCTGCAGCTTCTTCTCCCATCTTGTCATCTTCTACACACGCTCTATCCTTGGGGTTACACAAGTCAAATCCCTTATTTTTTGCACTCACTCCTTGACCCTCTACCAGCCCCACTGGCCACTGCTGTCCATCATCAGTGGTCCATTCAGGGCAGCTCAGTGTTCCTTTCCCAGGAGCTTTCATATGCTCTAGGGTAAAGCTCCATCTCTCCCCTCCCCATGCCCACCGTTACAATGAATGCCAGGGAAGCAGCATGCCCCCACAACCTATGCAGGCCTGGCCTGTTGGTGTGTGGAAAGCTCCAGCACTGGGCCGAATGACTGTCATTGCTCACCTGCCTCAGCCACCACATGGAAAAGATAATCAAAATACTTGTTGATTCATTTCACCTGATTCTCCTAATGAAGTCTGGGCAACTGAAATGCTCACTCTTTTCAGAGGAAGTAAATGGGCATGAGGGTGTCATAAAACAGTTTACACAGATGAAGTAGTGAGCTAGAGAGAAATCCTAGATAAAAACCCTTAAGAGTTCACTTCAGTAAATATTTATTAAGTGCCTAACAGTTACAGGCCATCATAAAGCACAGCTGAAGAGAAGACATTAAAAACGGCTTCAGGACAAAAGGCACAATCAACAGTTTTACTTCCAGATACCTATAGAAAGAAAGCAGTCCCCTGTGTGCACAGGATTGTGCTAGGATGCTCATTGTGGGAGACAGACAAAACCAAACTGATGCAGCAGGGCTGGATGTGGCTGCCCACGCCTTTAATCCCAGCACTTGAGAGGCAGGGACAAGAAGATCTCTGAGGTCTAGGCCAGCCTGATATATAGAGAGTTCCAAGACAGCCAAGAGCTACACAGAGAAACCCTGTCCCGAAAAATAAAAGGGGGGCAGAAGGGAGAAGAAAATAAACCGTGCAGAATATGAACATCCAGGAGGGAAATGGTTAAAGAACTTGATGCATACATCCTGTGAAACACCAGGAGCCACAGACGAAGACTGAGACATGACACACATGCCCTGTCAGGAAGGCACATTACCCACTACTGACCACTAGCAAAATCTCAAAGCTCTGTATCTCAAAGCAGTAAAAAGACAGTGACTATGAAGATGCAAAGGAATTTAACTGACCTGAATAAACACATGCACATGTACAGACACAAATCCACAGCTAATTTTCACATCTCTGCACAGATGCACTTACAGGTTCTATTCAGAAGGGCAGGTCCCACGGCTCTCACCAAAACCCTACAGAGGAAATGGGCAAGGTATGTACACATGTGTACATGTGTTTCTATGTACCTATGTATATGTGGATTTATGCCTTTCTTTTTTCTTGCCATGATCATTTCTTTGCCATCTAAAAAGTATATTAATAATTGAATATGTATAAAAATCAAGTAACCAGTGATACATGGTAATCCCATCCATCAGTAGAGAAGAAAAGAAGGCCCAGATTGAACTTGTACATCTATGGACAACCATGGTTCAAAGGGTTATGGCTAAGTCTGGTCCCAAGGGTTTGTGTTGGAAGGTTGGTCCTCAGTGCAGCCATGCTGGAAAGTGATGGGACCTGTAAGAAGTGGGTATGGGAACAGCTATTACTCCTCTCCATTCTTTGGCTTCCAATCTGGAATGTGATATCTCTCTAACATCCTCCCATTCTTGAATCATGCTATGAGGTGATCAGCCATGAGCTTCCTCACCAGACCTAGCCCCCTGTGCTGTTGAAATTTCAACCATCAACACTGGGAGCTAAATGAGCCTCTTCTCTTTGTAAGTCCTCAGCCTCAGGTATTTCAACACAGTAACAGAAAACAAAAGCACAGTTGCCGACATACTTCAACGGGGAAACAGTAGCCTCATCACTAATGACTTGTAGGCAACCTGATATCCCACACAAAGTAACAGATTTGGGGCCTACACTAAACTAAATATTAAAAAACTAATAAAATAGACTTGGAATCTCAAAGTAGGAGAACAAAAAAAAAAAAAGGTAGAAGAAAACACAGAGGCAACTCTGAATGACTTGTTTGGGCAGATTCTTGGATATGGCACCAAAATTTAAAAGCAACCAATTAAATGGATAATTAGATTTCATCAAAATTAAAGTTCTGTTTACGAAAAAAACATTCTAAAGCAACTGAAAAAATAACCCACAAAAATGCATAAAACATTTGCAAATAATCCCTAAAAGGGGACTTATATCTAAGATATACAAGGAGCTCCTACAAATTACAATAAAAACAAAAATGTCCCAACTGAAAAGTGAGTGACTGACAGAGACCACTCAGATGTTCATTAATGCATGACTAGTAAAATAAAGATATCTATACAATGGAATACTATTGAGTAATAAAAGGTAATGAAATACTGATGCATACCACAACATGGACAACCCCCAGAAAACATGCTAAGTGAAAGAAGCTAAACAGAAATAGCCACAGCCTGGACAACATAGACCTATGTGGTCCAACCATGCAGAAAAATCTCCAGACACACACATACACACACACACAAGAAGTTATCAGCAGCATGGGATTAGGAATAATTATACATCATGTTGATCATATTTCATAGGAGAGAGAAAAATAAGAAAACACAAACACAAATATGAAACAGCCCAGAAAGTATGTCTCTCAGAAACAGCAAAAAGAGATGTCCCAGTTGCAGGTTCTAGAAGGCAAAAAGAGCACAGGGAAGAGAAGTTACAGTGCTACCATGCCTTGACAGATTGGCTATGGAGGTGGACTCTAACACGATGCAGAGAAGGGCACCAGGAAGGACCTGGCAAACAGGGAGAGAGCAAGGCTACTGCCACAAATTCTTGTGGGAGACTTGGTTACAAAAGTGGGCCTGAAATGCATACAAAGAAGCACCTTGGTTTTTTGGGTTTTGTTTTTGTTTTGTTTTGTTTTGTTTTTTGGCTGAGAAGCCAAACCATTGTAAAAGCTCTAAGCAAAGTAAAAATTCAAGGAAGACATACAGAAACAGGACACAGGAGCAGTTGGCAAGGAGTGCCTGTGTAGGGATGTGAAGGAAAGGCTGTGAGTGGCCACTGCCTTGGCTGGTAGGAATGAGTGAGAGCTAGGGCTTAAAGAAGAGAAAGGACTGTGATCCCCGCATTAGTGGAAGAACATGGGTAAAGGGGAGATCAAGAGAAACCACAAAGAAAGTAACACATTAGCGTGTGGATATTAAAAATCCTGTTCAGAAAAGGAAAAGAGCCTTCAGAGGCTAGCCAGTTTGTTCGTTCTCTGAGCTATAGGAACTGAACACATTTAGGGAAGTGAAGGTCAGCTTCAGAGCAAGAAGAACCAGCAACATACTGAGGTCAAGGCATGCATGACAGGGTATATTGAATAGAATATTCCTGCAGGGAGCCTCTGAGATAGGAACATAACAACATAGAAAGAGAATTTAGGCATCCTACAGCTCCTGAAAGCTGATTTTTTTAAGTTATCAGAGAATTTAACAAAGTGATTGACTTCATGATGGCTGTATGAAATTGACCCTGGGAGGAAGAATTTCCACTATGGAAATTCGGAAATTGGCAAACAGTACCAATAGACATCTTTCTTGGGGAGGGAGGAAGCAGACCAGGGTAAGAGGTCAACACTGACTCCAAGGCAAGAGGAAGTCAAGGAGAGGGCTGCCAAGGGTAAATTACAGGGTCTGATTTGCAAGTTCTGGCATTGGTGGCATCAATAGAACCACATTGCTTGGTGAATGAGGGGTTAAGTAAAACATTGGCACAGTTCTTGTTGGTGGTAAGAGATTTGTAATATTTTTTAATGTTGCTACAAAATACAGCAAGTAATATTTTTAATCAACAAATAGACACACACAGTAGTCATGCGAGAATAAACACCATCTGGGCAGTGCTCCCTGCACCAACAGAACCAGAACAGAGGCCTCCAAAGCCAGATGGGGCTGGGTGCTCAGTGCCACTGACCCTCTGGTCACTGGAGCTGGCCAGAAAGTATCCAGTGTGGCCAGGAGAGAGCTGTGGCAAGGGACAAGAATCTCTTCCTATCTTTGAACTTCCCTTTCCTAACCTAAGAGAGAAGCATGCTCAGGCTGCTGGCTTCAACACAGTTCAGGAGAAAGTACTGTGTAGTGAGACCCCCGGGTCTCAATTCCAGTGAAGCATGATGTTAGACAGGGGCCTCCTTATCTCTAATCAACTTCTCCTGTGATATGGAGATAATTAATAGCGGTGACTTCAGGGTCTCACAGAGATAAACTGCAGAAAGCAGTTGCACAAAGAAGACCATCACCACGAGCTATTCAATGTGACTGGTGCACACCAGGCCACTAGTTCTAATCGAGGCCACAAACATGCCAGGTGCACACAGGTATATATGAAAGGATGGAGCCCAGGGACTATAGAAGCAGTGCACTCAGGCTCTGCTGACCTCTGTGAGCCTCTTCCCGTAGTGCCCAGAATGCACACACAGTGATGGTGGGTTCTACTTAAAGCCCCTTCCAGGTCAGATACCTGGACCTGCACTCATGCTGTTCTACCAAGTGACCCTAAGGAGAACGGGCCTCTTCCTGACACCATGGCATGCTAGTTGGCACTTCCAAAATTCCTCAGGGTGAGGTAAAGTCCGGGAAGACCTCTTTCTTCTTTTCTTTAGCCACACAACCCTCTAAGTTCTCTGGTGGTGAAATGTGGGAAGGCAGGTGGGAGGAAGGCCAGACAGCAATTAGAAGATAAAACTGAGACCTCAGTCTAAGTCACAGCAGAGACCACTCCCCTTCCTTCATCACATATGCTTCTAGAAACCCAGATTCTTTTGAATCCTCACTATGAGGATCCTTCACCCAAGAGCAGCCACAAATTTACAGTTCCCAAAGAGAGGGCAGATGGCTGCATAGTCTGGGCAAATCATGTGGCCACCCTACAAATGAACGCTGTAGTGTTGCTTTACCAAATGAAATACCCAATAGAAGAACTGTGACAGATGAGCTGCATCCGGTAACCCAACCAAATAAGATCAGAGTCAGAGGAAGTACAGGGTATGCACTAATGCACCAGGGAGCAAACGCTTGGCACTCACCACACCCACCCAGCCTGGTAATCAAGGTGCAGAGCAGGTGAAGAAGGCACCCACTACAGAGCAGACCACTGGACTCCTGGGTCCATGGCTTCATACTGTGTTCCTCTGTTCTGGAGCAATGGACCATGTGTTCTCAAAAGCAGAAGACATGTGCTTGTCATGAAGCCCTCTCTGTACAGCCCTCAGACGCTAGAGCAGCCCCAGGAGAATTCTGACAGGCAGTAATAAGCAGAGGTTTCAAGATAGCAAAGAAAACAAGGAACACAAAGGAGCCCAGAATAGGCTAGACAACAAGGAAACTTGGCACATCTCCCTGACCAAAACCCTGCCTCCACTCCCCACTCTCTCAATACTCTGCCTGGTTTCTCTTCACAGAACTTCACAATCTGAAACAACATACACCTGATTTTTTTTTTTTTTTTTTTTTTTTTTGTTCACCATCACCAGTATGTAAGCCCCATCCATGTCAGCCAAGATTCCACTTTGCTCTAGCTGCATCCTCAGTGCCTGAAGAAGTCCCCAGGCCCATTAGACACTAAAATACTTGTTAAATTAAACATGTAGTAAAGGTTCAAATACATAACAGTGCATGCATGCAACAGAGTATTACTAGTCAGAGTTCCATTACCATGACAAAGCATCTGAGATAATCAACTTAAAAGGAGGAAAGATAACAAAAGGAACTTAAAAGGAGAAAAGGCTTATTCTGGCTCATGGCTTCATTCAGCACATGACCCTTGGCTCTACTGCTTTGGGCCTGTGGTGACTCAGTACATCCTAGTAAAGGAGGCCTAGCCTATTTGGCTTTAATGATCAAGTCTTCTGAGGAAAAGGCCAAGATTAAGAAATTGCCTAGATCAGTGCTCATGTCTGTGGGGGTTTGTCTTAAACACTAATTATTTGGAGGACCCAAGCTCCTGTGAGCAGCATCATTCCTAGGGCATATGGTCCTAGGCTACATAAGAAAGCTAGCTAAGTATGCGCCTATGAGACAGCAGCAATCTAAATTTCTGCTTCACGCACCTGCTTCAAATTCTTGCCCTGACTTTCCTCAATAACAGACCTGGAAGTTCTTAACAGAAAAGAAAATGAGGAAAGGCCTGTTCACTTCCAAGGCAGCTGAGAAGCAACGACCAAGGAGTGGAGTCCCAACAATCCCTTCAGAGGCATATTTCCAATGACCTAAATTTCTTCCACAAGGAGTTTACACCCTACCACCTAAAGGCTTCACCTCCCAGTCCTACCAAAGACTATAGAAGCAAGTTTCAGCACATGGCCTTGGAGGCAACATCCAAACCAAAGAAGCATGCCAAGTTCCTCAACCTCAACTTTTTCTCAAGGAGCTTATCATCAGATAAGGGTGAGAAGGACACAGACCATAGTTACAAACACACAAGCAGTTCAGCTAAGCTCCAGCTCCTAGGGAGGTGCCTAAATGAGGCCTTAAATACATCCCACATTCAGAGAAAAATACTTTGTAATCAGGGGTGGGGTGGCCTGCCAGCTGGGAATGGCACCAGCAAAGACACGCAGAAAGGAATGCAGATGTCCTGAGGTTCAATCACAAAGGGCACACATGGGTATATTTAAAAATTAAGGTGCAGAGAAAACGTTGCTGGGCTCCACCTGATGAGGCTTCCAAATGACTAGAAGCTAGAATTCATTCTACCATCAACTAGAACCATTACAGCTCCTGAAAGGACTCAGGCAGAATTTTCTCTGCTCAAAGGAGTTTGGCAAAGGAGAGAGAGGGACTAGAGATAATGAAAGCATGGAGGAAGTGTGGCAACATAGGCGTGTAGATCAGGAATAGAGGCTGAGATGTGTACTGGCTGGAGGGTGGGCTGGAGAGAGTGGATACGAAAGACACTAAGGAAGAAAAATCATAAGACCTGTCTGAAGGCACAGACAAATGAAAGAGCAATTCATAGAGCAACACATCTTGTTGCACAAGCCAAGGGGAAGAGCCCACTGGTACATAGGCTTGGGGAGAGTCTGAAAGGATTCATGAGAAATTGTGAACAGTTGGCATTTAAAAATAAGATGTATTCTGCAAGAAGAAAAAAGTCATAAAGTAATGGAGGAGAGAAAAGACGATAGTGAGACTCCCAGCCTGGCTCGCTGTAAAGAAGGAGGTGTCGCTGCTGAGCCAAGAACAGCCGATGTGTGAAATGCTCCGAATGCATCCAAGTAACTATGACCCTCTGCCACTCCAGAAGCAGAGGTAGTAGCACATAAGAAGTCAGGGCAGAACCCTGTGAGAAAGGCCAGACTGGAGGAAGAGGTCATTTCTCAAACTCCAGCAAGGGACAACATTATGGCTATTCTTGGCTGTCAACTTTTCTATATCTGGAACCAAAAACCAAAAATGAAGGTTACACCTTTCTTTTTAATTGAAATAGAAAGATCCACTTCTAATCCAGATCTTTGAGGTAGGAAGACACACCCTTAATTCACATCTTTAGTGCAGATCTAATTTGAGCTATACCTTCTACTGGAAACCTATATAAGGACATGAAAGAAAGAAGATTTTGCTCTTTGCCTGCTTGCCCTTTTCTTGCTAGCAAGTCCATTCCTTCACCAGCGTTAGTGTCTACTTATTCAGGATTCCAGTGTCTACAGAAGACCAGCTGAGAACTCCAGCCTCGTGGACTGAGCAACTACTGTATTCTTGGACTTTCTATTGATAGCCAGCCATTGTTGGACCATCTGGACTACAGCCTGTAAGTCATTCTATACAGAGATTCATTCTATAAATTCTGTTACTCTAGAGCAGTTCCTAATGTTGTAACCCCTTATGTTGTGGTGACCCCCAACCGTAAAATTATTTTCATTGCTACCTCATAACTATAATTCTGAGACTGTTATGAACTTTAATGTAAATATCTGACTATAGATAGTCTTAGGTGACCCCTGTGAAAGGGTCATTTAACACTCAAAGGGGTCATAACCCATAGTTTGAGAACCACTGCTCTAGAAAACCTTGACTAACATAGGCAACAAAGTTGGAACAGAGGCAGCATCAAACCCAAATGAAAAAGCTCTGTGCCTTACAGGGACTCCTGAGCACACGCCACATGCCAGGTTCCAGCTAAATATATTTTCTGAGCACGGCCATTTTACACTAGAAGAAAACAGCCAGGGAGGCTGGAGAGCCACCTATGATCACAGATGACCTAAATGCTAAGACCAACACTCAAACTGAACCCTGGCAATAATAGTGACACCTGTACAAATGAAGGTAGGACCATGGTTCTCCCTGAAGGTCAGAAAACCATGTGATGCAAGAGCTGGCTCAGAAATTTGCAAACACATTGCCTCCACTGATGGGCTTTGTGGAGCCCGAAGAGGAAAGGTAACTAGGAACTGAGCAAGCAGTCAATATGAAAATTAGTTATTTCTCAGCCTCACAAATCCTACTGTCTAGACACAGTTGAGAAATAACGATGTGAAGACAGCTTTGTCAGTTCATGAAGTAAGGTGTCAGATCCCTATGGGCAAGAGAGGTGTCACCACAGTCACTAAGAATAAGGAGTGGCTTTCAGGCTGGCCAAGCCTATGTGACTATGTTCTGCCCATACAGTACCATATTTCTGATGTTTCACTGAGTGTCAGGCATTGTGGAAGTCCTGTACAACTAGGAAACAAAATCTGTTCTGTACCTTCTCCCTGCCTGGGTCCACAGCTCCAGTGGGCAAGGCTCAGCTGTGCAATAAGCAGTGTTGACTGGCTGATCTCTAGAGGAAGCAGTTTACCTGATGTCTCACTGAATCAAGCTACTAGGGCCCAGTCCTTGAAGAGGTACTGCCTAATCCTGCAGTGTTAAAGACTCCTCCTTTCCTTGCTGGAGCTGTTGCCTGGGAGACAGTGTTGCTTGTCCTTCAACTTTTTATGGGCTGAAATTAGACCCACCGGCTGCTCAGCACAGATGTAAATCCCAGAATGTCAGGACAAGAAAAGCCCTCAGGGACCTCCGACACCAAGCATGGCACATGACACCAAGTGCATCACACACAAGTGCCTGCTGTGGAGCCAGGTAGGTGACCGAAGCAAACAAAACAGGCCTAGCAAAGAAAAACAAAGCATGTAAGGATCTGTGGTAGAAACAGTGCTAAGGGCAAAAGGGGGACAACTGACTTGTCGCTCACACAAAGTGCTGCCATACGGGAAGACACCAGACTGGCAATGGTTTTTTTTTTCTCCCTTTCCAAAAAAAACACTAAGAATCAAATTATGTAAAGCCTCCCAATTTTTAATTGGTAGCAATTAATTCAAACCTATTAATAACATAAAGTTTCTGGGCTCACGGTTGGGGGCAAGAAAACCAGCCAATGTCTCCAAATTCTATCCAGCTAGCATCACACAGATCTGTAACAGACACTGAGCCATATCTAAATGACTCTTGCTCACCAGGCAGAAGGGAGGAGGCAAATAAAAGTAATTTTTGGCTCAGGGTAGGAAGCACTAGGAAACTAGTAGGTCTGCAGTGCCACGGAAGAAGGCTCCTTCAGAAGGCAGTCCCTTACCATAGTCCTAAGGAAGAAGGAGATTCAGCCAATCAAAGAGGGGAAGAAACCAAAGGAGAGAGCCAAAGGCCCGACTAGGGAACAGTGCAAAGCACAGCAGCAGTTGCCTACAGCCCAGCTGGATGAAAGGGTGCCAGCACATGGAGCGCCCAGTAAGCCTGGCACAGCAATAGGCCTATAATACAGAAGCAAAACTCAATTGTGACACAGTCAGCCCTGACTCTGAACAGAATCTCTGGCAGAAGTGGGCTGCTTCTGAAAGGACAAACCAGAACACAGGGATGAGGTTTTTCTGACCTGTCTCTGAGCTTGAGTTTTATGACCATTTGCCAGAAAACTGCCCAAAAATCAGATGAAGAAAGGAGGTATGGACCTGAACTGAGGGGGAAAGTATTAAGAACAGGACTGGACATGTAGCTCAGGGGGCTTGCCTAGCAGACACCAGGCCTTTGGTCCGTCCCCAGTACAGGCAGTAGGGGAAAAGTAGTAAGGACAAAGGGACACTGAAACAGAAACTGCTGGCAAGACTTGTCACTAAAGGTTGAAAAAAAGGAGACTACTGACTTTATAGATGAGGGAATGGAGGGCAGAGCCATTAACCTAAGAAGCAAGTCCTTTCTAAGGGAGGTAGAGGAGGGAGGCAGGCAGGTCCCATGTGGACAGCGAATTGGATGCACATGTGCTGTGCAAGGGAACATGAACAGCCCATTTGTAACAGTTCTAGGCTGGAAACTCAGATGCCAGAAGTTATCAGCCAATGAATGAAGATAACAGAGAATGACTGGGGTTGGGATACTGGAGGGGCGAAAGGTTGAACAAGAAAACACCTGAAGCTTCTGTCATAGCCAGGCAAAAAACCGTATTCTAGATAGCTTTCTGTTGCTGTGATAACCCACTCTGACCAAAAGCAGCCTGAGGAGGAAAGGCTTATTTCAAATTACAGGGCAGGAAATCAAGCAGGAACAAAGGGAGGAATCATGATGGAAATCTGCTCACTAGCTTGTTCAAGGCTCAAGTTCAACTACCTTTATTGTACAGCTCAAGCCCTCTTGCCTAGGAATGCTGCCACTCACAGCATCATACCCTACACTGGTTACAATCAAGAAAGTGCCCTCAGTCATGTCCACAGGCCAATCTGATACAAGTATGTCTTTGATTGAAGTTCTCTTTTTCTGACAACCAAAAGTAGGCACCACAGACAGAAACTGCAATTTTCATCCTAGACCAGAAACACTAAAGAGCAGAGCTCTCCCTGCCAAAAGGCAAGTCTTGCCATCCTCAGCAATCAAGGATGCCTCCAGAGCTGTACACCTTTCTTTCCCAGATGAAGGCACCAGTCCTCCAACAGCCATCCCTACATCTACACTGTTTTTTCTTTAGGAGGGAGGAGGGGTTCTGTGACACAGCTAAAGTGCACTGCAGAAATTCAGCTTACATGAGGGTAACATCCCCAACTCAGAAAGTCAGATGGAATCTCTGCATCTCATCATGCTGTTTAAATGTGACTGCTGGCTATACAGGAGTCAAAGGCAAAAAAAAGTATCTCAAACTGCATGCACAGTCCTCGACTGCCATCTCACACACTATGAATCTGGGATCCAGGAGTGAGGAGAACAGAGGGTACCAAGGGGAAGGCTGGGCCTTCATATCCTCTGTTTCCTCAGTTGAGGAAGGACAGAAAGCCCTAAAGAACTCTGCCTCCCATCAGAACTTGCTCTTTTTTGTCTTCTAAAAGTATCCACAAGATATTACTAGTGTCAGAACACTGATCGGACCTGCTCATGTGAAGCACTTAGCCCAGGCAGTGTGCACTCAGGCACTGTGTGCTAGACTCTAAACTCTAACTCAGCCTGTCTCCTGGCTTTCCAAGCTGGCTTTTCCTTTTGTAGCTCCATCAAATTAATACATTGTGAGTCAAGGAGAGCTTTATAGCTGAAGAACACTGGAGGGAACTTGTGCTCAAGCCCTGGTCTGCACCTGTGCATAATTGGTGCATGAAAATGCTACATCCCATCTGTCCCTCTCCAGGGTCAAGGCCTTTGTCTAGGTTTTCTGAGATCACTGATTTGTCTGACTTTAAGCAAGTCAAATTAAGATGCAACCAAAGAGCAGACATGGTAGTCTGGACAGGATCCTAAACAGAGTAATATCTAGCAAAAACAAAAAGAATAAAAAAGAGACAAAGAACAGGTAAAGTACAGAATACGACACAGAGCTAATGTGGGACATCTGAGGAAGCAAGCTCAACACTGCTTGACGACAGCATGGAGGAAAGACATCTGCTGCTCAAATGTGAAATAAGCCCATAAAGCCTTGGAAAGGTATGAATCTCATGCTCAGTTAGCACAGTGTCAGCTTGGATAGAAGGGCTGTCAATTCATTAAGTCAAATTTGGAACCCAGAATGTACAACAAAATAAGCCAGACATTACAATTTTTAAAAGTTAACCGTTGTCCTCTTAGAATTTCCAAGAGATATACAGTATACAAGAGGTGGAAGGAAGGAGTGACAGATGATTAAAAAGTAAGACCATCAAACCCTTAAAGGAAACCTACACACAACTACAGCCAACATGCTTAATGGGGGAAGATTCAATGCTTTGTCCCTAAGCTCAGGCAAGGACATTACTCTCACCACTTCCATCCAACATACAATACTGAGTCTAGCCAATGTAATAAGGAAAGAAAAAGAGGATTGGCAACGTGGCTCTGAGGATAAACACACTCAGCATATAAACCTGACAACCTGAGTTCAATCCCCAGGACCAGAACTGGAAGGAAAGAACCAACTCCTAAAAATTGTCCTTTCATACACACACACACACACACACACACAGAGAGAGAGAGAGAGAGAGAGAGAGAGAGATTAAAATACAAGAAAAAGAAGAAGCATCCAAGTTAGAAAATAAGTAAAATGCCATTTGCAGACATCATCTTAACCATAAAACACACTAAGGAATCAAAAGCTGTTGGGATAAAGGGGCTCAACTGTCTGCATGATCAATATACAAAAATCAACTACATACAAAAGAACAAAATCTCTGGATTACATTGAAGAAGCACGCTACAGTGTGCTCAAAGCAAAAAGTACTGCTGAGAAAAATGAGGGGAGACACACTAACTGGAGATACTTTTCATACCCACAGCCAGGCAATGCCACTGTTAAACAAGCGATGTGGGGACTGGGGAGATGACTCCGTAGGTAAAGCACTTGCCCTTCAAGTGTGAGGACTGGAGTCTGGAGCCCCAGGAACCATTAAGAGCCAAAGAAACATGGGGCCACCTGCATTCCCAGCAGGGATAGGGGAGTCTTGGACTAGCTAGAAATGAAAAAGCTCTAGGTTTGTAGCAAGTCTCTGCTTCAGTAAAGAAAATGGAGAGCAACTGAGGACCCAAAGTCATTTTGAGCCGCTACAAGCTCACATACACATGTATATATTACCCCCCACACACACGTATACATGCATGCACACCAAAAACATCCACAGGCAAAAATAAAAAGCGCAATTCCCCAAAGTAGAGTATAGATTGAATCCCAACAGGCTTCTTTTTACAAAAGATGACAAATTAATCCTAAAATGTACATAGAAATGCAAAGAGTTCAAGACAATCTTGAAGATCAAGGTCAGAGGCTTTGTATTGCTAACTTCTGAAACTACGAACTATAGCAATCCAGACAGCATGGTCCAGGCGTAAAGATAGACATGGGGCTCAACGGAAAGAACTGAGCACCCAGAAAGAACCTTATGTTACTGGACACATTTTATGAAGGCTCCATGGTAATTCAGTGGGAAAAACAAGTCTTCTCCACAAATAGTACCGAAAAATTGGTATCTCATGAGAGAAAAAAAAAAATAATAATAATAATAATAATAAAACATACTGAATAAAATCTAACCCAGCACTTGACCTGCTACACAGATTTTCAGTGGGACATAGCTACACTCATACATTGATGGCACAACACTGGGTAGTTATGACAGACTTTCTGGTCTACACAACCCAAGCACTTCCTATGTCCTTCCTAGATGATTTTGTCAATCACAATTTAAAAGCTACCTGGATATACACCATACCAAAAACTAACTCAAACAGACAATGGATCTAAATAGCAAAAACTACAAAAGTCGAAGAAAAGATGAGGAGGAGGAGGAGGAGGAGGAGGAGAAAAGGAATACATTTCTATGGCTTTAAAGCAGGCAAACTTTTCCTAGATATCATACCAAAAGCACAATCAATGTTTTTTGAAGTTTAAAATTATAAACACTTGCACTTCAAAGACTATTATAAAAACAGAAACAAGCTACATACTTGTAGAAATGGCTTCAAATTAGAATATAAGAAAGGGTTTGGATCCATTAAAAGAAAACATTATTCAATGATAAAGAACAAAAGGAAGGAAGGAAGGAAGGAAGGAAGGAAGGAAGGAAGGAAGGAAGGAAGGAAGGACCCAATCAAAATGGGAAAAGGCCTGAATAAACATTTCACCAAAGAAAGTATGTGGGTAGCAAACAAGTCCATAAAAGATGCACAATGACCCTTACTAGAGAAACAAATTCAAAGCATGAGATGAATGCTATTTCACATCACTAGAATCACTACAATCAAAACAGCAGCAAGAACAAGTGTTGGAAGTATATAAACAACACACAGGTATGCTGGTGAAACCAGAAAATGGGATAGCCACCCGCACAAACGGGAAGTTTCTTAAAAAGTTAAATTTAACCTATAAGAATGACCCAGAAAATAGACTCTTAGGTTTCCATCCATAGGAAATGACAACATATATGGAGGGAGAGGCACAAAAAAAAAAAAAAAAAATGTCCACAAAAGCTTTGCTCATTACAGCTTAGAATGGAAACAATACAAATGTCCACCAACTGGTGACTGAACAGACAAATGTATTATATAGCCATACAACACAGTAGATCCAACAATTAAAACTTTCACATGACAGGCAAACATATCACCAACAGAGCAATGCCAAAAAGGTTTAGCAGGAGCTGCAGAGATGTCTCATTAGTTAAGAGCACTGGCTGTTCTTTCTGAGGACCTAGGTTCAATTCCCAACTCCCACACGGTAGCTCACAACTGTATTTAACTCTAGCCCAGATCCAACACTCTCTACTGGTCTTTGTGGGCACTGCACATATGTGGCACATAGCTGTACATTCAGGCAATATATTCACATACATAAAATTTTTTAAATGCAAAGAAAAAAAAGGGGAAAGTGTAGCAGGGTTGGGCGTAGCTTAGTAGTGGTACACTTGCTTAGAATGCACAAGATGCTGGCCTCTGTCTATGCACGACAGAAATAAGTATACTAAGCAAAAGAAGCCAGGCTTACAAGATCCACAAACCCACCTACATGAATCATAGAGGAAGAAGGAATAATGGTTACCCAGGGTTGCAGAAGGCAATAGAGAATGTCTTAAGAACAAGATAGCGTTCAGGTCTTGTAAATGTTCTATAAGTAGATTAGGAAACAGTTGCCCAATTCTGTACATTTACAAAAAAAAAAAAAAACCCTGAAGTGGTAAGTTTATATTTAAAATACATCTCACTACAGTTTTCTTTAAAAGAAAAAAAAAAAAAAACAAAAAACAAAAAACCCTGACATCACCCAATCTTTGAAGACTTCTACTGACTAGGAAACTGCAATGCAGTCTCCAGACAGACTAACATGTTCAAAGCCTTGCCTGGCATCCAGGGCCCAGGCTGGTCCTGCCAAATGGCACGCCTTCTCAAGCATTCTTACCCCTTGTGGAGGCCAGTCATTTCATGTTGCTTCAGAGTCAGAGCTTGAGCCAAGTCTTCACTAATTCACTACGTGACATCTGACCTCTAAGCTGGATGAGGACAATGACATTGCACAAGGTCAACATGTGCAGAACTGCTCTTAACACACTTGGCACACCACTTAGAACAGTGTAAGTGCACACTCTTCCCAGGCCTAGCTCAGGTCATACATACCGTGCCACCTCACCAGCAAGGCATTTTCTCACCAACCTACCTCAAACTTGTGTAAGTCCTACTACTGTTACATGCCTTTACTTCCTTCTCAAAACCTGTATCTTTTATTTTATCTTTGATTTCTTTCCAGTCTCCAAGATGGCTTTGTTCCTCATCTCCGTAAGACCAGACCAGTGTCAAACGCATTGGCACCGTTTGTTGAGTAGCTCAGGAAGTGTTCTGGCAAGTAGCCTCCCTGGCATCTGAATGTTGATTGTCTCTTGTGTATCTGACTAATCTTTCATCGTATCTTCCTTCCCCATAGTCCAGAACCTGCCTCATAGGAGCAATGAGTAATGATAAAGTTGATCTAGCCAGAAGGATGGAATGAGCCTGGAATGAGCTTAGGCACCTGGCTGAGTAAGTAGGTTCCCTCAGTGTGTGGTGCAGTAAGAGATGAATCGATAAAAAGGGGAAGTGGTTTGGGAAGGATGAGGAATTTGGATTTCAACAATCAACCAACTTCAGCTGAATTACTAGGATGGCTGCTTATACAAAGTGGAAAAGAAATAGACATTTATAAGATTTTGTTGCCTTCTCTTATAAGACCATGAGGTTTGATGTGCTCGCTGAAACAATCTTTACGTATTTCCTGAATGCTTGCTCTGAAATCAGTAGTTGAATATAATTGCAGCATTTTGCATCAATTAAATTTCTTTTACCTTCCACAGAATTAGGGCTTGAACTCACTATGTAAATTTATGCAAATTAACATGCAAATGAGCAAGGCCCTAACACTTAATTTTAAGGAAACGAGATCACTGGGATCAGACCCTAGGGATTAAATACAAGTGGTCTCTAAGAATATTTAATTTTCTCTGAAGGAGCCAGGGCAGATATTCTCTCTTAGAATCTATCTCTTACTGACTTCTCATGAGTTCACTAGGGCAACTGCTTTATTGATTTGATTTTCTTAAACTATTTATTTATACTGACTTTTACTCATCTATCTGAAGATCAGGGAACTCCTAAACTCACAGGCAATTACTAATAACAGGTCCCCACCAAAATACTTCTTTACCATAATGCCCTTTCTTTCATCTTCCTCTTTAAAACCAGGCACAATAGATACGGCTTTCCCATCATTGAGTCAAGTACCTCACTGATTACTTCTGGACAAGCCATTCATTCTCTCAGAGTACCTAGAAAAGAAAGCTAACAACTACCCCTCTGATTTAACTGCCTGGTAAAACTAAAAGAGTCCTAGCATTCCTGTCAGGCCAAATAGAAGCAATGTCAAAAATTCAGACTGCCAAAACATGAATCATCAGGCTGTTGGGAAGTCTAATAGACTTAGATTAGTCCCAAATGGTACTCAAACAGTGCCTTAGTAAGTCTTTAATGTCTCTAAGCTTGACTTTCCATCTTTAAATTGTTTATACTAAGGTGTGGAAGGATGGCTCCTTGGTTAAAAATGCTTTTTGCTCTTCAAAAGGACTTGGGTTTGGTTCCCAGCACCCAGAGCTGGCAGCTCACAATAACCAGTAACTCCAGTTTCAGGGGATTTGACATCTTATTGCGCACAAGACAAGCAAGCATGTTCACAAACACAGAGTATTTTATAAAGGAGAGGAAATAAAACTTAAGACTGCATACTCTACAAAATTTTTAAGAGAACTAGAAAGAAAATGTTGGAGTCGCCTCCAATGGTGCTTTGAAGACTCAGGCCTGCATCCCTCTGAAAAAGGAGACCCAGCGACCAAGGTAAGAATATCCTAAGCCAAAGCTGTCTTCCTCACTTTACCTCACTTCTTATCTCTCAGTCTTTCAATAGAAGCCATCTTAATTAATTCTTGCCACAAGCCAGGTCAATAATACCACCTGGGCCGCACCTAACATGCTGCACATTCTGAGAGGCCCTCACAAAGTGTTCAGCTTGTCTTCTCCACCCTTTCACACATCTTAATCTGAACCTTGGTAGTACCAAGGATAACTTCCCCCACCTCTCTCTTTCTCTTATCTCTCTCTCTCTGTAAGTGAAACTCAATACACAACTCACTCATGTAAGGTCATACAACTAAGGAGCTCAGAAGTCAGACCCTCTCAAGTCTTTTTCTGAGTGTCCTCTCTAATTCACCTAGGTCCAACTCAGAGCATTTTGTTTAAATCTGATTCATTTCATTGAGTTCACTCGTGTAAGTCAGACCCTCTCAAGTCTTTTTCTGAGCGTCCTCTCTAATTCACCTGCACTCAACTCAAAGCATTTTGTTTAAATCTGATTCATTTCATTGAGTTCACTCGTGTAATCTCTTAACAGTTTTTGACCATACCCACCATATGTAATGTGTAGAGGAAAGTATAGCACAGAAGTTTAACAGCTTTGGAGTTGACCTACTCTTCAGTCTTAATCTCAGTTCTCCTGCTTTTCTACCTATTTAACCCTGGACAAGTTATGCCAGTAGCACTTCAGTTCTCCATAAACTACAAAATGGACTAAGAGTGGTGGTATGTACCTTTAATCCTAGCAACCAGGAGGCAGGCAGATCTGGGAGTTCTGGGCCAGCCTGAGCTAAATAGTGAGACCCTGGTCTCAAACAAAGGAAGGGGCACTAACAATTCTACTTCTCATTGATCTGTTGAAAACTAAATAATGCCTGTAATCGGCTGCCACTCTGCACTAAAACAGGAGCTTTTATTCTTCTAAATTCTGGGGATTAGGTCATGAATCACACGAGAACTTCAGCCAAGCAAGCAGCTAGAGCGCTAATAGCAAACACAATAAACACAATTTGTTTCAAAATGTGCTGAATGCTGCGAAAATCATAAACGTGTGACCACGATGTGGGAAGCTGCTTGAGACTCTTTGGGCAAGGAAGGATTCTTGAGTGACATCTGAGCTGTAATATGAAGACAGCCTGAGTAACGATAAAGGAAAGAGAAACATCAAACAACTGGGATCTTCTGGGAAGAATAAGGAGGTCCTGGGGCAAAATAAGTGTATTATGAAGGTAAAAAGAACAGGCCAGGGAAGGGATGGGGAGGTCGATGGGCACTGGGACAGCTTGTAAAAGCAAGGGAGGTGTTCCCTCCTCTTCCACGTGGTGAGCACCCACTGTAGGGTTTTAGATGAAGGACAGGTACGGTATATGACCTAATATATGATAGCTAAAACTCCCCCTTTGCTGCCTCATGGAGAACGGAACATGATCAAAATTGGAAATGGGAGAACAGCTTCAAAAAGTGCTGCAGCACACGCTACAAGACGCACAAGCCAGGCGAGACGGGGTAGAGCACGGGGTAGAAGAAATTCGGAACCGGGAGAGCCAAGGTGGTGGAAAACCGACTTGGGGCGACCGGCTGCCCTCGGCCTCCGGTATCCATCCGGTTCCCGAACCGCGGCTCCCGTTCCCTCCCGCACGCTCCTCCGGCCCGAGCCCTCTCTCCGCGCCGCTCACCCGGATGCCCTGCAGCACCCGGACCCGCTCCTCCTCATCCATCTCGAAGGACACCCTTCGGGCCTCGGCGCTCTCGGCGTTGCCCATGACAGGAGGCTGGCAGGGCGAGCAGCCACGCGAGCCGGCTCCACAGCAACTAGTACGACGCCGCTCAGCGCCCTACGCTCGCACTCGGGACACAGGCCAGCAACACCGCTCTCTATTGGCTGCTACGGGTCGGCGCGCGTTGCCTTGTGGGAGTTATAGTTCTGCATTCTGGCGCCATAAGAGGCTCTGGAAGTGGGCGTGGCTCCCTGAGAGTAGGGCTCCTGTGGGCTGGAAAATTAGGTGTCGAACCAGCCAAAACAGACGCTGAGGCAAGGTTAAGGTTTCTTGTAAATGTTACCCCTGAAGTAAAGTGAAAGTCCTGTTCTGAGAAGAAACCAGCAAGGACGCTGAGGCAACTGTCCGTAATTAAGAAGCGTTCAGTTCTGAGCCACCCCGCACCCTGCCTGTCTCCAGACTTCAGTCATGAAAGAAACAAATTCCTAACACAAATAAGCGAATTTACAGTAGTGCATGGGAAACTGCACTGTAATACCGTGAGAGGAATTAATAAATCATGGTAACTTCAGAGTGAGCCTTTAAGACCTATAAGTGAGTCTAGTTTGCTCTGAGAAGGTGGGGAGAGAATTATCCTAGGGACCAACTGTTAATCCCAAAGATGGGGGGAGAAAGACCAAAATCATCATGGCCAAATTAATTAAAACAAACTTTTTTATTCTTGTACACAAGCTGCCTCTCCCTAAGGTGGTCAAGAGGTCAGCCTTAGGCATGGAGAAGATAAGGTTTTTATAGCTCAGGAGTAAGGGATTTCCGAAATGGGGGAGGGGAGGCATAGGAGGCAAAGAGAAGCAGAATATAGTTGGTCTTAGCACCCTCTTGTGAAACAAAGACATGTGTCTTAACTAGTGTTTCTATTGTTGTGAAGAGACACCCTGGATAACTCTTTAAAAAGGAACACATTTCATTAGGGCTGGCTTACATTTTCAGGGGTTTAGTCCATTATCATCATGATGGGAAGCATTGAAGCTTGCAGGCAGACATGGTGCTGGAGAAGGATCAAAGAGTTCTGCATCTAGATTGGCAGGCAGCAGGAAGTGAGCTGGCTTGAGCTTCTGAGACCTCAGATTTCACCCCATAGTGACATACTTTCTCCAACAAAGCCACACCTACTCCAACAAGGCCACACCTCCTAATAGTGCCACTTTTTATGAACCAAGTATTTAAACACTTGAGTCTATGGGGGTCATTCCTATTTAAATCACCACAACATGGTTGCAAGATGAGCCTAATTAAGTAGTCATAACAAAGTGGTCATACAACAGGCACTTATAACAAGGTGGTCATAACAAGGTAGTTAAAGCAACAGGTGGTCATAATAACCTTTTGAAACAAAAGCATGGTTGATATTTCCTGGAACAGGCAGTACATAACCATTTGTAGACAACGTTACAAGTGGGGCATAACCTAATCCTTGAGAAACCAAGATTTAAACATAACCAAGTTTGTCTTTATTATAAGATGGCTTTCAAGCCTGAGTTAGAGGCAGGCTGGCTCATCATTCCCCCTTTGTTGTACGTGTTCCTGTCAAATCCTTCATAAGGTCTTAGCATTTTTTATCTGAGCAGGTAATGAAGATAAAATTTGCAATGCAACAAAAGATGCATTACTCATTCAGAAATTCTATCTGTTTGGTTAGCTTAGACACAAAAATTTTAAGACCGTATCATCTTGGTATGGCAATAGGTACTATAGGTAGCCATTTTGTTCCCTCTGCGAGGGAATTTTCTTTTGATCTAATGTTCCAGCCTACTATTAAGGATAAGGGGTGAGAAATCTCTTCTGTGACTACATCCTGCTGAAACTATAACACCATTTTTAGGGCCCGGGAAGGCTGGAATGTTAATCAAAGGCCTGGAGGGGATTAGGGCAATGGGGTATTCATTAGAAGTATCTGTCTGGTTTGCTGAGCCAGCTGAAAAGACAAGGAGCAATCACGTCAACTGGACTGGTTTACTTCAGTTTTCGGCAAGTCTAGGGCTTTCTGGTTTTATAGGACTACTTTGGGGGCTGGCATGGTATAGCTCACCTTTGGAACAGTTTTATAGTCTGCAGCTGACTTTTGGATGGTGTCTACTGGCTGAGTGGAGCTCTTTTAAGACAGATATAAACTAGGGACAGAAGTTAATGTTAAAGAACTTTAAAAAAAAACTTTTATATTTGGAGCTTCCCCCTCAGGAATAGGAAATAGGCTGGGAAGCTTAGGTTGTTGAATGCCAGGAGTACTTTTCTGGAGTCCTTCTGACCTGTGAGAGCTGGATTTAAGCCTTATGACTTTCTCAGTTCCCTGAAGTTTACATTATCATTATTTGTAATCTGTACTAAAATCCACATTGGAAAAAAAAATTAGCTAACAGGTATCTGTAAAACAGCTGGAGTAGACACAGGCCTTAGAGTAATTTTTAAAAAGCCCGTAAAGTTTTGGGTTAAAAGCACAAACACTGTTTTTTTGTTTGTTTGTTTGGTTGGTTTGGTGTTTTGTTTTTTTTTTTCTTTTTGGTTGTTTGTTTCTCTCCAGAGGGCTAGGTATATATAGGTTGGACAGAAATGTTTTTAGCATGATGAAAAGCATTTTTAAGCATTTAAAAGTTAATCAGAGAAAACTTAGAATTATGAGCTTGTGACTGATAATAGTAGTCAGTACTTTAACAGTTTATCAGAACTTCATTGATTAATGTTAAAACTTTGGACTTTTGAAATCTTAGTATAACAATAGCACAGAGTAACTTGTATGTATATACCTTAAAAATTTTTAGACCTTCTAAATTTTGATTTTTATATCTTCAGACATTTATCATTTAACTTATTTTAAACCTCTAGAATTTATATAAACCTTAAACTTTTATCCATTTATTTACCATTTGACATACATAAATGGTTGATTACTGAGAGCAGTCTTTGCAAAGCAAGTCCATTTAAATATTAAAAGTTACTTTGAAGCCTGTTAGTGCGGGAAACCTGTCTGTGAGTTTGCCTTTTCATCAGGTAACTTAACAGCACTAGAAAAGCAAGGCCTGGTTTTCATATGGAAAGTGCATTGACCAAGCAGCTACTGCTAAACTGATAAAGCTACATCCATCAGAGATCTGAGAAGGATAGTTCATAGAAAGAAGTATAGTCCAAATTGCCTATGTATCAATTAAAATGGGAGTCTTACTGCAGCCTGGGTGGATACCTTAGGCTTCCATGGTCTTAATGGCTTTGTTGGGGGCAGAGGTAGTCAGTCTTTGGCTCTCACATAGGACAGCATGACATCCTCAGTTGCTGCACAACACATCATAGGCCTCTGGCTGCCAGGCCAAGAAGGTCTGAGATATCTTCCTGTGGAGGAGGAACTTAAAAAAAATTATATACTGCAACAAAGCAGAGCAAGGTAGTTAACCTAACAGCGTCCACAGTGTGAGCAGAGCCCTGGCCCTAGGGGCAGTTTTCTCCACTGGTTAGCATCACCATAATTCAGATGGAGTTGTCTGTGCACCATCATCTTCTTTGGAGACCTTAGGGACAACCCTAGAAGTTGGCATTTTTTTTGTCTATCATAGGAAGATTTTTCTGTTAAATATTTTAAATGCCATATTCGGCAGACCTCTGAAAAGTTTTGAGGGCCATCTATTAAGTATACCTAATTTTAAATAAACTTTACTTGTTTTTAGTTACTTGTTTTAAGCTTAACTTTGAAAACATATACAAGAGACTAAATAAAGCTTATCAAAATAAAACTTTAAATCATAAATGCAGTCCATAGGGAGACTGGCAACTTTATTTTCCTAGTCTTTTTATAGTGACCATTGCAGAGTATCAGTTTCTTGTATGATTCAGTTTATCAAAATAGCTAAAGCTTAACAAAGTTAGCAAAGACAAGGATGCTAGGCATACATTCTTAAGTCAGTATCTGCCCACCCTTTTACAGGGTGAGCTTTTAAGGATGAAAACTATGTTTGGGTTGACATCTTTCAGTTTAAACAAGAAGAGTTAGCCAGAAGCAGACTTTCAGAGGTTAAAAAGCAAAGTTAGCACATCTGTAAACTTTTCAGAATTACAGACTCTGATGGATTAGATCTTTGTCTTTATTTTTGCTGGTGTTGCTATCTCTGTGCTGAGTTTTATAGCCTGAATGATAAGATTGCCATTTTAAATTATAAATTTTTTTAAATTATTAACCTGTGTTATATAAGTCAACTTTTGTTATGACCACCTTGTTATGAGCGCCTGTTGTTATGGCCACCTTGTTATGAGCACCTGTTGTTATGACCACCTTGCTATGACTATTTGTTCTTAGGACCACCTTGTTAGGACTATCTTGTAACCATGTCTTTGTTTCACAAGAGGTTGTTATGACCAATTTGTTATTTGTTATGTTCTACTTCTATAACCCCTCCTATTAGCCTACCACTTCCTCCCCAATTTGGAAATCCCCTGTACCTGAGCTATAAAAACTTTATCTTCCCCACATACAAGTCTGACCTCTTGAACCTCACCATAGGAGGAAGCAGCCCTTGTACAGGAATAAATAGTTTGCCTTAATTAATTCCTTGCTTTAATTAGTTTGGCCATGATGATTTGGGTTGGTGGTCTTTCTCCTCTACTCTTTGAAATTAACCTTTGGAAGCCCCAAATTCCACCCAAATTCAAAAATTCAGAAGCTGGACCCTTTCTTTCCTCAGGCCCTCTAGGACCAAAGAGCTGCTTCCTAAGGGGTGCAAACCCATGGAGACTTTCCAAGGTCTGAGGCACACATTTGGTCCTGCAGATTGCCTGAACAAAGGGCCACAAACAAACAAACAAACAAACAAACAAACAAATTCAAACCCAAATCAAGCACCTGTCTGCAGAGGCCTTCTCCTTAAAAACCCTCTTGTCTTGCAGCTTTGGGCTAATATAAACCCCACTTTCTCTGTGTTCATTGCTGTTCTTTCAAATGCTACCTCAGGGAGACAATCCTGTCTGACAGAAAATAAAGCTTGCTTAATTTGACTGAAAGAATTTAGATAATGGTTTTCACTCATTATGTGGGATTTACAAAAACTGACACTGGTGGAGGATACTGTAGAAGACATAAATTCAGTATCCTATGTTCATTGATCAGAAGTATATTGTTAAAATACCCATACTCCCCCAAATGATCTCAGGGTAACCACTGTCAAAATCTCAAGGGTGATATTCATAGGTGAGTGTGTTGGCACATACCTATGATCCCAGCGCTCAAGGAGGCAGAGACAGGTGGATCACAGTGAGTTCAAGGCCAGCCTGGTCTACAAAGAGAGTTCAAGACAGCCAGTGCTACAGAGAGATACCCTGTCTCAACTTCCCCCCCACCCCAAAAAAATATTAATTTGCTATACGGTGGTGGCTCACACCTTTAATCCCAGCCTTGGCAGGCAGAGGCAGGTGGATCTCTGAGTTCAAGGCAGAGGGGGTTTCAGAATACCCAAGGCTACTCAGATAAATCCTGTCTCAAAAAAAAAAAAGAAAGAAAAAAGAAAAAAATAAAAAATATTCCTCTTATGTGTATGTGTGTGTGCCTAGGTGTATTTATGTTCACCACATGCATATAGAAATTCATGAAGGTCAGAGAAGTGTCTGATCCCCTGGATCTAAAATCTCAAAAGGTTGTGAGCCACTGTGTCGGTGCTGGGAACTGAGCCTGGATACTCTTTCAGAGCAGCAAGTACTCATAACCACTGAGCCATCTCTCCAGTCCCAGCTAATACTATCTTCTTTTTAAAGTTGTCCCCAGGCTTACTCAAAGTAATATAGAAAAGAGTCAAACAGCTCCCTGCAGGGTTCTGAAATTCATCCCAACTGTAGCCTGAGTGACCTGCAGAATGGAGAGGCTGCCAAAGTTTATAAGCTTCCTTGTTTCCTTGGTCCTGGTCTAGGGCTGAGCAACCTTGAAAACAATTCTCTCTCCTCTCTTTCTCTTTTCCTCCTGCAACTTGATGGAGATACATCTCACAGGACCTCTCTAATCCGCTTTATCTGATGCATGGCAAGGCTGGCTATCTTGTTGCAATTTCTTGCTGGTGATAATGGCAATCTCCTCAGACATGCATTTGGACCAGGCACATGCGCTTGGACTGGGTGTACATACACACACACACACACACACACACACACACATACACACACACACACACACACACACACACACATACTGACTGATAAATGTAATTTTAAAATTTAAATGTTTTGCACAGCAACTAAGAAAGTGAAAATGCAAACTAAAGAATGAAATGTTTGCCAGCCATATAGCTTATAATAAAGAGCTGATAATATCCAAGATATTAACTCAAAAACCATAAATAAGCCGACTTTAAAAGGTACAAAGGACTAGAACAGACTTTTTCCCCAAGACCATGTAAATAGCAAGTAAACACATGAAAAAACGTGCTCAACCTCACCCGTCAGCACAGAAATGCAGATCAAAACCACAGTCTACTACCACCATCTGCTAGGATGACTGCTATCAAAAAGACAAGAGGAAACAGCTATTACTAAACACTGGAGGAAAGGAGCCTTGCACAGTTGATGGAAATATAAATCGGTGCACCCATTATGAGAAATGGCATAGAAGTTCCTCACATTTTTCTAAATATAGTGTGTATGATGGGGGGGATACACACACACACACACACACACACACACACACACACCACAAGGAAATAATGTCTCAAGAAGGTAAGTGGTAGCACCGCGTTCAGTGCAGCATTGTCTCTAATAAAACGCAACAAGGAAGAAAGTGTCTATCACTCACAGATTATTCGGTCTGCAGTGGATAGTGGGATGTTGATCAGAGGATATAATCTTTAGTTGTCAGATGAAAAGGCTTGGGGATCTAGGTTAAAGCTTGACTTGTGAATGACGTATTGATTAATTTGATGGTAATAAACATTACGCAGCATGTAAGCATGTCAGGTTATCACCTTGTACACTTTGAGAACATATAATCCGTGTTAATTAAACATATCTAACTGGGTTTGTTGTTGTTTTGTTGTCGTTGTTTGAAACAGGGTCTTTCTCTGATGGCCTGTCTGACCTAGAACTTGCTATGTAGACCATGCTGATCTCAAACTGGCCTCGTGAGTACTGGGTTAAAGGTATGTGATCTAACGCCCTCTTCTTGCCTCCTTAAGCACTGCATAGACATACATGCAGGGAAAAGACACATACACAAAAATATTTTGCTACTGTCATATGGTTGAAATTTGATCACAGCTACACACACAGTGGTAACCAAGGGACAGATCAACTACCTTGATGGTAGTGATTCTTTCACCATCCGTCAAGTCACGTTACATATCTCTAATGTTGTCATTTACACCTTCATAAACCGGGGTGGGGATGCTGTAGTGATCAACCCTGGGCACATTTCTGATGAAACCCACACTCCAGAGCTCCCGCGGGACCAGGTTGAAGCCAGTCACTAGCTCTGACCATGTCACGTCAGTCAGCCAGCCATTGGCAGCTGAGGATGGTTCCCTAGAGAAAGGGCCATCTGTGACTCATCAATGTCCCACACTCGTAGCATTGGAGAGGTGGCCTCGGTGGTCAGTAAACAAAACCTAGATGGGAGACTTCAAGCATGACTTATATACCCCAGATATTTTCAGGGTCTCCTAGGAGAGCCAGATGAATTCTCTGTTCAGAAATTCTGGGTCTGATGATGAAGTGATTAATATAATGACTCCCTCTCCCCCAAAGTCAGCAGAATGAGTCAGAGCCAGGGAACCCCTAAGTCTGTGCCATCCCCGCTGCTTTGAAAAATCCTGGAGGACCCTTGTATGAAAGATATTTATTAGATGGAGATAGAGGGGGGAAGGAGAGAGAGACATCATCTGGACCAGGTACTTAGTAGCCGGTCTACCACTCCCTCTCAATCTCCCTCTCTCTTGCTCTCTCTCCTCTTTCTGTCGGGGCACCCCTCCCCTCACGTCTCTCTCTCCCTCCCCCCAATCTCCATCAAATAAATATCTCTCATATACCAGATCCGTAGTATGTGTGGCATATTTTTAACTATATCTTGGGATTCCACAAACCTTCCAGTGCAGGTGTGCATCCAACAGGTAAGCTCAGGTAAGCAACCTAACACTCCCCATCTCACAGATAACTGAGGAGCAACCAGGTAAAAATACTGTTCAAGACAGCATTTAAATGAGGGCAATGTGATAGAAATGAAGAAGAAAGGACAAAGAAGGAATATTACATGCTGCTCATATTAAGCCATGACTAATTAATTAAGTCTGAAAAACCTCAGTGCTATGAACCCACACAGGAAACTGAGGCTCTGGAGAAAGTAAAAGCATGACATTTCCTACTGGCTGCCATATACCCGTCCCTCTTCCACTAGGAAAAGGGGCCTAGTTCCCACTGGTCAAATCTGAGTCCATTTGAACCTCAATAATGAGAGTTAAGGGGGCCAGAGAGATCACTCAAAAATTAAGGGCATTTATCATTCTTACTAAGGACCTAGGTACAATTCCCAGCACTAGCATGGCAGCTCATAATGTTCTAAGTCCAGCTTCTGGGCATCCAGCACCTTCCAGCCTTAATAGGTTCCTGCATGCAAATGGTGCACACAAACTAAAGCAGGCTCATGCATATGCACATAAAATAAAACATCTTTTTTTAAATGAATGATAAGAACAATGGCTTATAATGCATTTAATAATTTTTTTAAAATCCATCCGTCCATTTTAAAAAGTGTGTGTGTGTGCACATATGATATAGGAAGGGCTCACACGTGCCAGTCTGCACATATGGTGGTCAGGACAACTTATGTGAGCTGGTTGTCATCTCCTTCAACTGTGCATTCTAGGAATCAAGTTCAGATTATCAGCCAAACACTTTAACCAGCTGAGCCATCTCATCAGCTCTGTTATTCCATTCTAATGAGGAACAAGGAGATAGAAAATAGAAAACAAGCAAATTTTCCCTTTTAAAACCTTAAATGTATTTGTATGGGTGGGCATGCATGTGCCACAGCTGGTACAGAAGTCAGGGAACAGCCTGTGGAAGCCAAACCTCTCCCTCTACTCTACGGAGCCCAGAGATTGATATCAGGTTATTATGCATGGCAACGTGACTTATCTGCTTAACCATCTCAGTGGCCTCAAATCTCCTCTTTACAACTAAGAGTACCGGCTAGTCAATGCCAAAGAAAATTAGTATTTTTTAAACTGCTATTTTGCCATCTGCAGTAAAATTTAATGAAGCTATCCCAAATAATCAGTAGACATTAAAGCCACTAGATGGAAGGTTAAGAAGCGGCCATTCACCCAGTCTTTTAGTTTTGACAGATTTCTTAGTATTTACCAGTAAAAGCTGTATGATAACAAGGAGGCCTGCTGGTCACTACCTAATAACCATTCTTTGACGATGCTGGAGAAAAAGTGTGACTCCCAGCTCCTTGGTATGAAGCTGTAGCAAGCTGCTGTGGAGCGTTTCAGTCAGGTGTGTGACCTCAATGTACTGGAGGGGAAGCAGATCCCCAAATCAACAGCCCCAGCAGATTTATTTTTATGTGTTTGTGCGTGAGTGCATGCGTGCGTGCGTGCATGTTTCTGTGTTTGTATATCTGTGTAAGTTTTTCCATGTGAGTGCAGTGCCCAGAGGGGCCAGAAGAGGGCATTGGATCCACTCAAAGTGGATCTCATATTTAATATATTTGTTTTGCCTCACTGGCCTGCCTGGGGTTGCTAGTGCCATATTGAGTAGAGACAGCGGAAGCAGGCACAGGGCTGCTGATGAGGGCAGGGAGCTGCCAGTCAGTTTCTAGAATGGACACAGCCAGCTGCTCCTACACCAGCCCTTCCTGAACTCTGTCTGATCCTTTGGAAGAGCAGTCAGCGCTCTTAACCACTAAGCTGTCTTCCCAGCCCCCTGGAAAATTTACATACAATATTATATCCTAAAGAGTTCTGTTGTGGTGATGGTGGTTGCTGCTGCTGCTGCTGCTGCTGCTGCTGCTGCTGCTGCTGCTCTTGTTGTTGCAACTGGGATTGACACGAGGACCTCCGACACACAGACTGTAAACTCTACCACTAAGTGACCTGGAGTTCTTCATGAATTAATATTCAGGAATATTATATTCAGTTATTATTACGGAATCAACATTAGGTTTCTTCTTTAAAAGCTTTTGTTTATTTAATTCTATGTGTACGATTGTTTGCCTGCATGTTTTTCTGTGTACCATGTGTGTGCAGTGCCTGTAGGGATCAGAAGAGGACATCAAATCCCCTCAATCTCAATTTAGTGAGGTTCTGAGCCATCACGTGGCTGCTGGGAACTAAACCTGTATGTACCCTGTGCAAGACGAGCAGGTGTTCTTAACTGCCATGCCATTTCCACAGTCCCTCAATCTTAATTTTCTTATTTCTTGGGAGATGTGTGCCAAAATATTTAACAGTTCTGTGTCAGAAGTGTCTACAATTTACACTCAAATGGTTCTGAGGGAAAAAAGTGTCCATAGATGATTCTAAATGAAATGTATCTTGGAATCCATCATTACATTGTTTGAATGATCTCGAGATACTTTCAGAATAATAAAATTGGAAAATAAAATTCTGAACAGGATGGAGGGAACAACTCTCTAAGATGTGCTTGTCTCTTGCAGCTTTAAATGGCCTTGTGACCTAGCTTTGGCCAATAAGGCTCCAGAGCACTGTGGTGCCTGGAGGGCAGAACAGCAGGGTGCTAAAGACAGCCTTCACTGTGGCTGAGTGCAGGCAAGTTAGCTTCATTTCTCCGAGTGAAGCTGATGTTACAGCATATTTAACAATCAGGGCCCCAGACCTAGTGAGTTCACTCATGACGGGTGAATGGCTTGACTTTAGAAATTCGCAATTTAACAAATAGGGCAGAGGGTGCCCTGGAGGAGGCCTCTGTGAGGCAGCTAGTTTCAGGTTGCATTCTTCAGAATCAGGTAGAAGGAAGGAAGGGCTGGTGTAGGAGCAGCTGGCTGTGTCCATTCTAGAAACTGACTGGCAGCTCCCTACCCTCATCAGCAGTCCTGTGCCTGCTTCCGCTGTCTCTACTCAATATGGCACTAGCAACCCCAGGCAGGCCAGTGAGGCAAAACAAAACAAGACAAAAAAACACTCAGACATCCAGATTGGAAGGGAAGAAGCAGTTAGTCTCAATTCACAAGTGATGTGGTCTCACAGATAGAAAACCCCCAGGGATTTGCACATAGAAATTGTTGGAGCAAGTTAAGTAGGTCAAAAAAATAACTCAGTTCTATTTCTATAGGAAGAACAATCCAAAAAACACAAAGTGTGAGATTTATACCCCGAAACTACACCATTCTGATTCCCAGGACTGGGAATGGGGAATGAAGAAAGTGTGCTGTTTTGTTGTCTATGTGTCTATCTTGGTGTCTGCATTATGTTTCTTTTGCCACTGTGGCTCCATAGAACAGGTTGTAGGTGAATTTGGGACGTATTTAAGTTTTAGGGTTCTAGATTCTAGATATTAATTCATTGATCTGTGTGCTATTTGGAGTGGCTGTGCTATCAATATTTGCCAATAGTCACTATGCTAACTGTAATATTTTATTTTCCTTTTCTTGAGGTTTTGGAGGTTTGTCTTTTAATATATTTATTAAATCCTTGAGACTATTATGCATTTATTTTGATTATATTCACCTTTCTTGCCCAGCCCCTCCCAGATCCAGCACTCCATTTCATAACCACTAAACTTTGTGTCTTCATTTTTTTTTTTTTTCAAATCTTATTGAGTCCAATTTGTGCTACCCATATACTCCTGGATCTGTGGCCACCTACCAGGAGTAGGGGCAACCCATGAGGGTCCACACCATTAAAGAGAGTTAATTTTTCCTCTCCTGGTAGCTATCAATTGCTAATAGCTTCTCAACTAAGGGTGGGACTTTGGATCCACCTTTTCTCTTCATGATGGAAATTTGTCTGGCTTGATCTTGCTTGTTTTTGATGGTGGTGGTTGGGCTTTTGTGGGATTTTGTTGTTGTTGTTGTTGTTGTTGTTTGCTTGTTTGTTTTTGAGACAGGGCCTCACATAATCCATGCTAGCCTGGAACTCACTCTATAGCTCAAGATGACCTTGATGTCCTGATGCATCTGCCTTCATCTCCCTAGTGCTGATAATAGCTATGTATACCACCATGCCTGGCTATTTCTCTTTTTTATCATTAATTTTTCAGTTAGAATACAGGATGTTGTATTATGACATTTAAAAACTGTTTTGCATTTATGTATTAGGCAGAGGGCACTAGGAGAGCATTTATGTATAGGTCAGAGGACAACTTATGGGAGTTAGCTCTTTCCTTTCACCATCTGGGTCCTGAGGATTGAACTTAGGACATCAAGCTTGGAGGCAAGAGCCTTTTCTCACTGAACCATCCCACCAGCCCATCACAACAATACTTTCATACACATGTATCATTGTGCTTTTTTTCATAGTTGTTCAAGTACCCTCTCATGTTATCACTTGTCGTCTCTCCACTAAATAGTCCCCTTTTGGCTTTCATGACAGACAGACAGATAGATCTAGATTTTACACAGGGAACGAAACACATTATTTTGCTTTTGCTCCCCTCGTTATCCCCCCATCTCACTCTCTAGACTCTTTCTTTTCCCCTGCATTCTCCTTGCTCTTATGTCATATATACGTTCATATGTGCATGTGTGTCCTGCATATGAGAGAAAAAAAACCATCTTTCTGAATCTGGCTTATTTGACATGAAAAACTTCAATCTATTTTCCTGGAAAACGACATGATTTCACTCTTTTAATGACTGTTTAAAAGTTCACTATATATATGTATACATGCATATATAGTCCATACATATGTATACGTGTATATATACATGAATATATATTCCATATATATGTATACATACATATATACATATATATGACATTTTAAAACTGCATTGATACAATCTCCTCCAAGTCACGATATATATGACACTAATATATATATATGTATATATATATATACATGTGTATGTATACCACCTTTTCTTTATCCAGTCATCTGCTCATGGACAGCTAATTTGGTTCCTTATCTTGGTTATTGCGACTAGTGCAGCAATAAACGTGGAGGTACAGGTACCTCTGTAGTATGCTAATAGATCCCCTTAGACATACCCAAGAATAACCAAGCTGTTCGCTTTTTTTCTTTTTAGGTTTGTTTTGTTTCGTTTTAAAATATTTTATTATTTTCATTCATGTGTATAGGTGGATTTGGGGCGGTTATGTGTACATGTGTGCAGTGCCCGTGGCGACCAGAAGAGGGCATCAACTCTCTTGGAGCTGGAGGTACAAGCTATTGTAAGCTGCCAGGAGGGTGTTGGGAACCCAACGTGGGTTTTCTGTAAGATCAGCAAATACTCTGCAACTGTCTCTCCAAAGCCTCTCTTTAGTTTGCAGAAGAGCCACTGTGCCAACAGTTTAAATTTCCAGCCACAGGGTGGAAGTGTTCCCCTTCCCCTGTATCCCCATATTCTTGCCAGTATTTGTTATTCATCTTGATGAGAGCCATTGTGGAGGGACTGGAGGGAGATTGTATCAGTGCAGTTTTGATTTGCATTTCCCTGGTGGTTAAGGATATTGAACGTTTTTTTTTCATATGTTAGTTGGCCATTTTGTATTTCTTCTATTGAACCCTTTGTCCAATTCATTTGCCTATTTAATTTATTTAACTTTTTGATGTTTAACTTTTGGAGTTCTTTATAGATTTTGGCTGTTAATCTCCTGTCAGATGTACATGTCACAGATTTTCTCCCAGTCTGTGGTCCTCTCTTCCCTTTGCTGATCATTACCTTTGCTCTGTAGAGGCTTTCCGATGTCAGGCAATCCAATTTATCATTTTTTTTGTCATTATTTTCTGAGTTAGTGGGGGTATCTCTGACAGTTTCAGAGTTTCAGGTTGTGTGCTGAGGTCTTTGATCAGCCTGATACTGGGTCTGTGCAGGGTTAGAGACCAGTCTAGCTCCATTCATCTAAACAGGGATATCCAGTTTTTCTAACTCTACTTGTCTAAGAATGTCTTCTCTCCAATGTCTGTTTTTGACAACTTCGTCAAAACTTAGGTGGCTGTAGCTACAGGGCTTATTTCTAGGTCCTTTGTTCTCTTCTGTGGATCTTTGTGTTTGCTTTGGAGCCATACTGTGCTGTCCCTGTCTGTCACTATGGCTCTTTGGTAGTTTGTGGGCAGATACAGAGATGCCTCTAGCACAGTGGTTCTCAACCTTTGGGTCGTGAACCCTTTGGGTGTCAAATGACCTTTTCACAGGGGTCACCTAAGGCCATTGAAAAACAGGTAATTTACATTTTGATTCATAACAGTAGTAGCAAAAATACAGTTATGAAGTAGCAATGAAATAATTTTATGGTTGGGGTCCCCACAACATGAGGCATTTATTTAAGGGTTGCTGCATTAGGAAGGTTAAGAACCACTGCTCTAGCATAACTGTGAAAGATCCCTTTGTCTACTTGGGGTTGTTGTGCTTTTATATTAATTTTGGGATTTTTTTTTCCTAGTTCTGTGAAGAATGTCATTGGTATTTTGATGAATGCTGCACTGAATCTGAAAATCTCTTTGGTAATATGACATTTCACAATCATGTTTTATTTCTTACTTAAAATGTGGGCAAACAGGAATAGGCAATGCTGGCTCACAGGGCCCCACCATGCTTTAACTACACCACTGATAAAACATGCTTCTCATGGTCAAGTCAGCAGGAAAAGTGAGGCTAGGAAACCTGAGGGACCACACATGTCTCTACCATTCCTCTGGTGGGATTGGTCATACAGTCCGCTGCCTGCAGTGCCTAAGAGTTGCTGTCTTGCCATGAAGAAGGGCAGAGGAAACCGACCAGCAGCCTCAGACACAGTGACAGAAGGAACAACTTATCAACGTCTCTCGCTCATCTGAGAGAAAAGGCTAGTGGCAAGGAGATTGTTCGTACTGAAGAGCAAGAAGAATGGAAGCACAAGCCATTTCAGGAGCAGATTAGGTGGAAGAAGGGTGTTTGTATGTCTCTTGCTGAGAGTGGCCCTGTCCTCATTGTCTTCCACCTCATGAGGATTTGTTGCTCGGCCAGAGCTTTCAAAGACATTTGCTTCCGTGTTCTGCCTTAGTTCTTCTTTCATGTCACTGTTCACTAATTAAACGAACAAACATCCTTCCTACATTGAAGTTTGGAAATGGCAGGTGAGTAACAGGGCCCTGCAGGGAGGAAGAGGCAAAGTGAAGAGTGCATTGGAGGATCAGGTGAGCCCCAGGTCCAAAGCTACTGGAGAGAAGGAACTGGAGAAACCCAGGTGGGGCAAGCACCTCCAGCTGCCTGCAGCTCTTCCCCTTTCTGAAGCCCAGGTTCTTTGGCCAAATGGTAGGTCTGACTTGAGCATCAGTTCCCAGCCTACACAGAAGGAACTGCAGCTGGGGCGGAGGTGGGGCTTGTACCTTTGAGTCTATTGAGGGCTGGGTGATGCCTCCGTCCATAAAGTGCCTGCTACACAGCCTTGCGGACACAGTATTCTCTCCCTACACAAAAGAAATCTTCCCCAAAGCCACTTTCTGGAGTCTCGATAGCCAGTCCCGGTCACACACTTTACCCCTAGACCAGACCCTGGCAGAGGACCTAAGAGGGCTATGGCTGCTTCAGATCTGCATCACTCATCCCCTACAAAGCCAGCCCACTCCACCTTTGTTTACAGCCCTTTTAGCCAAGCCCTGATAAGCCCCCATTTGCACAGCCATCTGTTCCTGCCAAGGCTGGATTGTTAGCTGGTTGCTGTGTATGCAGCAGGAGTGTGCTGCGTCTGTGCCAAGTGTGTGTGTGTGTGTGTGTGTGTGTGTGTGTGTGTGTGTGTGTGTACAGGCTTGTGTGCTAACCACTACAGACAAGGATCGAGTCAGCACAGACAATGAAGCTGCTCAGTCCATTGTTCCAAAGCCTTGTGCTGAGGTCTCCACCTGCTTTCCCGAGAACCAGGAAATTCTCAGTGCAAGACAAAGCTTCCAGATGGGAGGAATTAGCCAAGCGGTGTTAGTGGCTCAAGCAGAAAGTCAGGAGCAACTTCCTTGGCCCCAATTTCCTTTTTTTTTCTTTTTTGCCTTTCAGAGTTTTAAGCTTCATTTTTGGCCCTGGATTTGACTGTTTAACCAAGTGGATGGCTGCTTAGCAGAGCTGCAGAGGGCCGGCTTCCCCTGAGCTGAGCCCCAGGAATCACCTTGTCAGAGCACTCCCAGACAGGGATGCCTGAGTGTGGGAGAGAACAGGAACACAGATGGCCGAGAATTTCAGGGGGAAAAAAAAAGGAGAGAAGTAGGCTTGATAAAGCAAATGAGCTCAGAGTTCCCAGGGAGGAGCTGAGGTTTCTGTGAGCCTGACTTGAGATAGACACAGACACAGAGAGATAGCAAGGCAGAAACAGACAGACAGACAGTTCATTCTGCCATCTGAAGGGCAGACCTAGCCTTAGGTGGGAAAGGCTGGGCTTCCAGGTCTCTGTCAGTTAAAGTCTTGCTTTGCTCCCAGGCAGTGTCTGATGGGAACCACATAAGAATGTAGCACACGTGGAACAGACCCAGGTTTAGGTGACAGAGCCAGACCAAATTTGGGTCTCTAGACTCAAGAGCAGCCCGGACACCTGCCAGAGCTCACAGGGCCCAAAGAACTGGGACTGGGACCAGCTGAGCTATTGGTTACAATAGCACATTGGTGCACATTGGCATTCGTTGAACAAGTGAATCACTGACTGGGTGAATGTGAGACTTAAGTTAGGGTAATCTACCTGATAATGCTCTACCTGATGGTGACACTCCAGGCCCAAGGAACCAGAAAGAATGTGGGCATCAGGGTTCCTCCCTTGAAGAAATATGACCCAGCCGCCCAGGATGCAACAGGCAAGGAGACAACCTCCCTCACTGCCCCCCAGCACCTCACAAGGTTTCTGTGACCCCAAGCAGTTAAGCAAATGTACAGTTACAGAATTGCTTCCCGCCTTCCCACCATGAGATCTGTGCAGTTGGAGTTTTATGAATTCATTAAATGTGCTTGCAAACTTGTAAAGAAACAGCACTACCCTGCAAGGAGAGCTACAAATTGGCACAGTCCCTGTGAGAGCTTGGTGGTAGTTCCACTTGCCTCCTAGGCCAAATGGTTTTCCTGCCTTTCTTGCAGTTCCTTGGCCTCAAAAGGAAGAGTAGGACCTCTGGGTACCTGTGAGTTCTGAAGAGCTGTGTGGGGTCTTCCTCAGAGACCTGGGCTGACCAGAGTGAGAGGCAGGCTCCCTTCTCTGCCTTCAAGGCCACTACCTCAGTCACATGTCCAAATGGGCTGTCGCAGGGCATTTGCAGGGTTCCCACACTCCCTGTCTCTCAGCCCTGCTAAGCAAAACTATGCACAAACCTTTTGTTTCCAATGCAAAAGAGAAGACTGGCCCTCTGTGTCCCCAAGACCTCCTTATGCCATCATGGAGTTGGCATGATTTTGTTCATTTGCATCTGTTTGCCTACCCCCGGGAACTTCTTGGTGGACCCCTGAAGATAAAACTCACGTGTGAGCAGGTCATGAGCCTGGAGAGGTTCTGCAAACCTGCAGGAAGGGCTGGAAGCCTGTGTCCCCTGGGTGGATTTGAGCTCAGAGTGAACCAGCTTGATCTCCTCTCAACCTCCAGTCATCCAAGAAGCATCCCACCCACACTGAGACTTTGTGTCCTAAGTTTGTGGTAGATACCAGATGAGGAAAGAGGGGAACGGTTGGATGCAGTTGGGCAGTTGTCTTGTACCCTCTCAGACATCACAGTAAATCTCAGTGTTGCTACTCTTCCCTGTGTCTGTCAGCATTCTGCTACTTAACGCAGATCTGGGACAATCAGCCTGGGAAGTGCGGGCGCTCCACTCATAGGTCTGGGGATTTTGGTCCATGCTTTATTGGCTTCATTGCTTTTGACTGGTGGAGGGACTGTGCCATTTGCAAAGAACACATACTGGAGGAGGCTGGATCCCATCCCTTTCCCTTCTCTTCCTCCTCTTTTTCTTACTTTCCACACGGTAGCTAGCCCAGGCTATCTTCAAATTCCCTGTGTAGCTGAGGATGACCTCCCACCTCACCACCTATGAAGTGCTGGAACTACAGATGGGTGTCCTTAGACCCAGTTCATGTGGTGCTGAAGACAGATCCCATAGTCAGATAGCCTCGTGTAGGCTAGATAAGCCCTCTATGACTGCTGCATCCCACATCCCCAGCGTCACATTCAGTAGTATGCTTTTAGTGACCTAAAAACTCTCTGGCTTCTTGCTCAAAACCAAGCTTCACCTGCAAGCCTGCAGGAGACGTTCCAGATCAAACTACAGAATCTCCAGCTCAGGCGTAATAGCTGTGGGGCTGGCGGGACCCAACCTGTTCACAGCTGTAACCAGTGAAGACAGACAGCACCAAGACAGCCCGCCCTGGAGCCTGCTGGGAACCACACTCTGCCGCCTGCCAGGGGCTAGTGAGGTAGAACACCACGCTCCGGGATCCTCTGAACCAGAGCAGCTGGTGAAGGTCAAGGGACAGTCTCCGCCATGCCCCTCCCTCCATCTTACAGAAAAACTGCTGAAGAACAGAGCTTAGGAGTGCAATTGCTTCTTTATATAAAATTTTGTTTGTTTGTTTGTTGTTTGTGTGTAGCCTTGCCTGTCCTGGACTCGATTTGTAAACCAAATTGGCCTCCATAGGTGTTCCTAAGTTTCTCTTCAGAAATGCTGGATGGACACTCCTACCAACCATTAAGGCCCTCAAATACTCATTTCCTCACATTTAGGCCAACCTAATTTTTTGTCATATGAAAATGAAAAAAAAGTTTCAATTTCAACTGAAATCCCCAAAACACCATATCTAAACTTTAGTGTCTTTTATATTGTTTTTTTTTTCTATTTAAATTTCTTCCGTCTATGGGTTACATTTGTATAGATTTTACCTACTTTAATCATTTTATTATTGACTTGTTATGTATATATGTATACATATTCTTGTTAGCTCTCTTTTTCAAGTGTTCTAGCTATTTAATTCCATACTGCCACTGCATATTATTGTAAAAATTTAAATTTAAACATTGGAGTAGGCTGGAGAAATGGCTCAGCAGTTAAGAGCACCTGCTGCTCTTACAAAGGACCTGAGTTCAAATCCCAGCACACACATGGTGGTTCATAACCATTGTAACTCCATTCCCAGGAGATCTGATGGCCTTTTTCGACCTCTGCAGGCACCAGGCATGCATGTGGTGCACAGACATACATGTAGGCAAACACATAAAATATATTTTCTTAAAAAAATAGAGGTTTTTTTTAAAGATTTATTTTTCTTAAATTATGTATATGTCTGTGTGAGGGTGTATACACATGTGAGTGTATCTGCCCACAGAGTTCAGAAGAATATATATTTAAAACCATTTGTGACTTAATCATGTTATACCACACAGGACTTCTTACACACAACCAAGAGTGCAGCCCTCTAAACATTTGTTGACTCTTTTGTCATTCTGCTATGGAATTTAAGTCATCTTCACAATAAACTATTCATTCATATGTACATGTCCTGCTTATGGCTTCTCTCTCAGTCCTTTGTGTATTTCTAGAAAAATCACCATGTTTCCATGCCATAGCTCTAGAAACTATTTGGATATCCATCTGAAAGGGAATACATTCCCTATTTTATTTTTCAAAAAATTGTAGATATTTTTACAAATTTCTAGGAGGAAGAAATCCTCTTGCCATATATGGTTGACGGGGTAGCTGAGACTCCAGGTGGGGTTCTGTTGGGTCCACAGGTCCATTCATGGGCCCTGCTCAGGTGAGTCAGGCAGCTTTCCACCCAACTGTCCAAGCTACAGCTCTTGAGTGTCAAGCTGATTATAGACCTGCTGGGCTGCCAGGCTCTCTTGGTCTTTCCCATTGGTTCCACTGAGTGTTCCCGAGATAACATAATCCTCTATCTGACTTTGCAGATAACGCCAGTAGTTCTGTCTCTTCCTTTCTGGTATATACAGAATTTTTCTTCCATACTGTACTGTTTTTTGTTTTTGTTTTGTCAACTTGATACAAACTAGAAGTATCTGGGAGGAGGAGCCTATATTGAGAAAATGCCTCCATCAGATTTCCAGTAGGGAAGAATGTAGGGCATTTTAAAATTAATGATTGATGTGAAAGAGCCTGGCCTTCTGTGGGTGGTGTCACCCCTTGTGAGGTGAGCCTGGGTTATATAAGAGAGCAGACTAAGCAACCAGTAAGCAGTATTTCTCATGGTCTCTGCTTCAGTTCCTGCCCTGGCTTCCCCTGATAATGGACTGTAAGCTGTAAGCCAAATAAACCCTTTTCTCCCATTGTTTATCAGATGGAGAAAAACCGGAAGACACATGGTGTCCTGATGGTAGACTCCAGAGGAAAGGCTGGACACGCCCATAATGGTAACATGGCTTCTTCTAGTTCAGCATCCCATACGCTGCTTGCCCTAGCATCCTAAAGACCTTTGCTACACTGAGACATGGCCTGATCTTCTGTAAACTGTATCTGGGGACTCCCCACCCCTGACTTGAAGAAGACTATGTTTGTAGGGTATTTTTAGATTTGCAGCAAAATTGAACGGTACTGGGATGCTCAACCTACACGAACCCACACGTGCCCTGCCACCTACAAGAACCCCATCACTAACAGAGGTGTGTTTGATGCCACTAAAGAACTCATACTTGACACATTGCTGCCACCCAAAGTCCACAGTGAGTGAGGGCTCTTGGTGGTGAACATCCTATGACTTTGGACAAATGTATAAAGACGTGTGTGCATCCTCACAATATCACAGAGTGCTGCCATTGTCCAAAGACAATGTGTCACCTGTTCCACTCTTCCTTCTTCTAGAAGCCCTGGCCAGCACAGGTCCTTATACTGTCTCACAGGTTTTCCTTTCAAAGTGTGTCATGCAGCCAGAATCATCCTGTAAACAACCCTTTTAAGTTGGCTTCTTCCATCAACTCACATATTTAGGGTTCATATCTTTTCATTGGTTCATACCTCATTCGTTTTCGGAGCTGCAAGATGTTCCATTATTTGGATGTGCCACCATTTATTTAGCCATTTCCTCACAGGAGGTCTTCTCGGTCTCCTCCTGTTTTGGTCTTTATGAAGATTCTGTGAGCATTTGTGTGCATATTTTTATGTAGACACACTTCTCATCTTGGTAAAAGCAAGGAATACGTTGCTGGGTCATACATGGCAACTGTGTGCTTAGTCTTGAAACAGGCTGCCAAACTGTCTTCCTGTTTCACCTTCCCACTAACACTGAGTGACAGTTCCTGTCACTCCACATCCTCACCAGCGCCTGGGGTTGTCATGTTCTAGATTCAAGCCACTTTACTAAATGTGTTGTTTGAAGCTTTTCAGAAAATATGAAAGTACGTGTGTGTGTGTGTGTGTGTGTGTATATATATGTATGAATATTTTCAAAGGTATTTTTATACTCCAAGGAAATTATGTAGTTCTTGGACTCTAGTAAAAGAATGATTTAAGTTGGTAGATTTTTCTAAAATTTAGCACACACTTGCATTTCTAAAATGTCTTTCAGTATGCTGCAGAACTAAGTTTGCCAATTTTTAAAAAATAAACCAATCAAAATTTACCTTAAAAGACAATACTATAAAATGATCTTTTTGACAAGTTAAAATTAAAAAAAAATCAAGAAATGCATTCAATTAAAGACATTTTAAAATTGTGTTATTTTCTGGTTTCCCCTTAATTGGAAAAAAGAAAAAAAAAAAGACAAGAACAACACATAAAGGAGAGGGCTCATTTTCATGGAAATCTCTTGACATAAAGTAACAAATATGTAAAACTGAAGAAAAAAGACAGATTAGAAAGGCCCTAACACTTAGGTGAACATAGGAAGAACAGGCCGTTCCACTAAAGATGAACAAGCCAGAGTGGTGGTTCACACTATAATCAAAACACTCAGGAGGCAGACAGAGGCCAGAGGACCAGGGTTCAAGGCCAGCTTGAAACACAAGACACCTTGTCTCAGACCCTTGTGTTCTAGTTTTATTTCTAGTGCTTTGATAAATATTCTTGACAGAAAGCAACGTGGGGTAGGGGGTGGTGAAGAATTTATTTGACTTACAGTTCTAAGTTACAGTCCATCGTTTTGGGAATGTCAAAGCAGAAACTCAAGCCGCCAGTGACATCACATCCACAGGCAGAAGTAAAGAGAATGAACACATATGCTATTGCTTGTACTCAGCTAGCTTTCTTCTCTTACACTGCTCAAGAGCCCTTGCCTAGAGAATGGTACCACCCACAGTGAGCTGGGTCTTCCTACATTAATTACCAACCAAGAAAGTCCTTGGCAAGCAAGCTTACAGACCAACCTAATCTAGATTAGTTCCTCATTAAGACTTTTCCTAGGTAAGTTGAGATTGTGTTAAGTTCATAGTTAAAACTAATCAGCACACCTCACCCCAAAACAAAAATTAAAAAAAAAATGTAGGTTTCTGTGTACACAGTCAGAGCACATAGTGGGGGCAGGGAATAAATCCAGACTGAAGAAATATCAATCCTATAGCAATGTTTTAAACCAATATCCTTTCCCCCTGAATAAGCCTTGATGCTCTCTTCTATTTTATATTCTATTTACATGTATTCTTTGTTTGTTATTGCTTTTTTCATCACTTTCATGTCATTTTTCTCCTCAGTTTTGGTAGATGTGTCCCAGCTAATAAACATTTAACTAGATGTGTTCTTATTCAAACATCATCTTTTTCTCTTAATTAACAAATTTAGTGTATATATATATATATATATATATATATATATATATATATAAAATGGCTGATAGCATTGAAATCGTTCATAAAACTTCTATTTACTATGCTTTTAGTGTGTGGGACGTATCTGTTCCGTGCAGTGCTGGGGATCAAACCTAGAGATTTGTGCATGCCAGGCAAGTGCTCTACTACTCCTAAGCCAGATCACCAGCTTTTTAGTTGTTTTGTAATAAACTCTTATTACAGTTTAGTATGTCAAATTTTCAGGTGTTTTGACTTTTTAAACTAGATAAATTTATATTTAAAGCAGTTCTGTGGCAGGTTGGTCCAGTAGTCAGACAGCACACTTTTACTTCTTCTATTGCATGTTTAACATATCTCCAATTTTTTTTTTGTTCCATAGTTATTTTGTTTTCTCTCAATTCTAACACTAACACATATGGTGGAGGGGAGAGACAGACAGAGAGGAAGATAGAGAGATAGTCATTTGCACATATCTTCAGCATTTGGCCTGGGGAATTTTCCCAAGGTGAATATATCCACACAAAGGCTCCCCAGGTCAAAACATTCCCAATTATCCAAAGGTTTTGCTGCATTCACTTTCAGACTGCAGTTCTGATTTCCATCACCAGCCATCGGTTTGTCCCGTTTTCCAGTTTATGTACATGTCTGACCTCCGATAGCCCTGAGACTTCCCCGCAGATGTGAGGTGGCCCTACTGCTCCTGCTCTGGGTGGTATTCTTGGACTTTTTGTCGAGTTTTCTGGTCTACTGTTGTTGAACATGTGTGGATGCCAGGCTGTGGGTATTGTAAATGATGCTACAGAGTCTACTCTTTGGGATCAGGCATCTGGAACAGACTTGCTTGGTGGGGACATGGCTAGCACTAGCGGCACTCTCAGCTTTGCCAGCCAGTGCCTATCCTATTGCTTAAAACGTCACACTTTTTGGTGATTAACACTTGGGCTGGAGAGACGGCTCAGCCTTCTGGCCGCCCTTCCAGCAACCACGTCTGGTAGTTCATAACTCCGGATCCAGAGAATCTATCCACCTCTTCAGGCCTCCAGGGCCCCAGCACTTAAGTGTGCAGGCACACCTTTATCCACATAATTAAAAACAAATCTTAAAAATATTGGCACTCGAGTTTTTCTTTTCAATACTGGAGTTTGAACCCAGGGCTTCCTAATGCTGAATTCTCTACTGCCGCGCTAAGCCCTCAGACCCTCCACACTTGTTCTGACAACTTTTATTATCTGGTCACCTGTGTTTCTAGCACCCCTTTCTACGAGTCTTCACGCTTCTTCTTACTATTTAGGGAAGTATCTGTGAGCACAAAAATGTCAGGCTCCTCTGCTGCCTGAAAGATCTTTAGTCTGAGTGATAATGGGCTTTATAATGGGCTGAGTCTATAATTACAGATTCCAAGTGATTTTCGCTCTCAACTCTGAGGATACTGCCCTGTCACTGTGCTCCTTGAGTGAGGAGCCTGTCAGTCCCAGGGCTCACACCTTCTTCTGTTGGAGAGAATGCTGTTACGATTTCATGGGCAATAATTGCTTGATTCTGTCTGCTCCCTCTTTCTAGAACTCGACGTCTTGATATTTTCAATTTCTCTCTCTTCTGTGCTCCTGTCTTCCTTTTTAGACACAGGACCTCGATACGTTACAGAGGTTGGTCTCAAACTCCTGAGCTCACGTGATCATCCTTGTTCAGCCTCCTAAGTCCTGGGGTTAGAGGCGTGTGACAGCCCTTTTCTTCTTACCTGGTTGCTTCTGTGACATCACACATGCTGGGTAAGCACTCTGATATTGACCCCAGGCCCAGGCCCCACCCCATGCTTTCATCTCTTCCTACTTAAAAAAAAAAAAAAAGATTTATGTTTATGAATGTTTTGCTTGCATCCATGTATGTGTATATGCACCCTGCTTGGTACCTGCAAAAGCCAGGACAGGAAGTCAAATTCCCTGGAACTGGGGTTACAAATGGTTGTGAGTCACCATGTGGGTGCTGGGAACCAAGAGCAGCCAGTGCTGGTAACTACTGAGCCATGTCTCCAGTCCCTCTATTTTTATGTTCTGTTTTGGCATAATTCCTCAGCAAATTGTCAAGTCACCAACCTGATCTCTGTCTATATTCATTCCACCTCTCAGTCTGCATGCTAAGCCATTTTTCTAGTTAAGGAATCAAGATTTTTGTATTTGTATTTGTATTTTTAGGAAGTCAGTATCCTTGGGACACGTTCCGCAGACATGCGTTTTTTGAAGTCCAGGTTCCCATTCTTTCTATTAGGTCTGATTCCTGAGCGACACGTCCCTGCTGACTGACTCTGGCAGCTGTTCCACAATGTTGCTAGAAAGACTAATGCTCTGATTCTCAAACCAGCTTGTAGATTCGCAGACAGACCTGTGCAGCTAGCAGCACCTCCGGCTGCGTGAGCTGAGCAGAGGTGTCGATAGGGCTGTGTCTGGGGACCGTAACCCTGCCTGATTCCTTCCAACCCTTCTTTACTTGCCTGTTCTAGGCACTTCTGGGCAGGTTGACTTGGTGAGCCTTAGGGAGTAGGTAGTGAGTCCTTAGGAGTCAAAGCAAGTTGGAGGTGTGCTCCTTTGTGGAGGGCAGAAGAGGAGAGATACAAGGTTTGTCAGGGACTCTGGGACATGCTGAACTACGGGGGTCTGTGTGTCAGCACACCCAGCCAGCCCAGAGACAGAACAGCACTTTTTAGACTTCTCGTCTTCCCCATTTTACTTTTGGCAAGAAAAGCCATGAATATAGGTGAGACTGTTAAAAGGTAACCAAGGGGTTGGGGGAGAGAAAGAAGAAAGCCCTGAGTCTTTTTGTTTGTTTGTTTGTTTTGTTTTGTTTTTGTGACTCATTGAGTGCAGGGCTATCAAAACCCCATGGAATTTATCTACCAAGCAACCCCCAGCTCTTCCTCCATGCCCAGCCTCGACATCTTCTGAACTCAAGATTGTCATTCTTGTGAGCTATAAACATCTTGCTGGCAAGACCTGAGGAACTCTCCCACACTCCCTGCTGCTGAGTTCCCCTGGAGCCCAGGACATCCTTCATTCTAACTTGACAAAAGCACTGTGCTTTGAGGCCTGTTTTATAGGTTTTCTGTGCTACAGGTCTGCGGTCCGTTACCATCATCTGTCAGAGTTATAAAGCAGCAGTGTGCTCACTTTCCTGTTGGTTGATTTTATTTAGACACTAATTCGTATAGCTGTTTAAAAAGAAGAAAAAGGACAAAGGCGGGCAGGAGCAAATTCCAGTCTCTCAGCAAATTCTCACCTGCTCCATACATCACGGTCTCAGGACAAGAATCACAAATAACTCTGCAAGAAAAACGCATAAACAAAGCCACCTGGACTTTAATAACGGACAATTAGTGGTCTCCTAAGTTGCTCTCAATTTCTAGCTGTCTCCAGATACTGGCTCATGCAGAAGGCAGTTTCAGGGCCAGTAACTATCACTCTACATCTTTACCAGTAGACAATACCTCGGCCATGGAGGCACCGGAATAAATTCTTGTATGCAAAATGATTCCTGTGAGTAGGAACCAGATCTGAGAGGCCAGAGTGCTGGGCCAGGTTGATGGCACCATTATTCAGTGCCTGAGAGGAGAAAGAAGGGAGGAGGCACTCTGAGAAGGAACCATAGGAAATCTTGCTCAGGTCTGCAGCCAATTCCATGCCTTCCAGGCTGTGTCCCTGAGACAGCCATCTCCATGAAACGAGACAGCTATGGTTCGATCTGTCACAGCCTGAAAGCTGCTCAGGCAGCAACAAGAGGGACATAGTCTCAAAGACACTGTCGGTCTCACTGTTTTTAAACATAATTCATTGTGTGAGATTGACACATCTTCTGTAGCCATTTGCATATGTCTGTTCACTGTATAGTAAATCATTTGCATATAATAACTTTCGAGCCCCATCTTTAGCCTCTAGTAAGTTCTGAACCTATTAGACCCAAAGTTTAGACCCAAAAGCGAAGCATTTACTCCTTGGGACAAAGGAGCTCATCTTGTCTTCTACTCAGACCCAGTGAAGGATGTTTATTTTTAAATAAGTTTGTTTTCTTAAGATATGTTTATCTTACGTGTGGGGGTGTTTTTTGCCTGTACCACATGTGTGCGGTGCTGTCAGAGGACAGAAGGCATTGAATCCCCTGGAACTTACAGGTGTGGATGCTGGGAACTAAACCTGAGTCCTCGCTAAGAACGGCAAGTGCCCTAAGCCTCCAAGCCGTCTCTCCAGCCCCTATTTAAAATTCTATTTTCTGTTTATTGTTTTATTCAGTGTTACATGAGGCCATTGTCACCCAAGTGTATATGTACTTTGAACATACCCCCACCCCACTGTTCTCCCCTTCCTCCTTCCCCTTCTCCCACCAGTCCCCTTTGTTCACCTAGACAGTTTCACATCTACTTTCATATGTGATTTTAGGTTCTATGTGCAGTGTAGAACACACCAGGATAGGGAAAACTTGATATTTGTCTGAGACAGAGTTAATCTGCTTAAAAATCATAGCCCCCAGTTGTACCCATATTCCTGCAAACGATCTGGATGGTTGAGGAAAACCCTGTTGCATGCATACACATTTTCTGTACCCACTCCTTTGTGGATGGATACCTAGGTCTGTTCCATAGCTTAACTGTGTGGCATTTACTCTTTTCCTGTGGACTCTCTGTAGGCAGTTCTTCTGTGCATCATGGAAGGACATACCCATCCATGGGGACAGCCTGCAGATAGAAGAGGGAGCTGAGGCCAGAAACCATGCAAACTGCATCCCTCAGGGTGCCAGGGTCAGTCTCACGCTACTGTCTTTCCTTTGTACTAGGGCAGTGGCTGTGGATGGAAAGGGTTCCATAGTATGCCCCAGCTCCCTGCAGGTGAAACACGTAAAGGGAGAGTACTTTGCCATGAGCATTTAGCTAGAACATTGTCAATACTGGTAAAGTGCCGTTAACTTCAACGGTAGGACTGTAGTCTAAGCACCACTTTTGATGTTTATTTTTACTGTAAACGAGCTAAGATGTTGGGGGCCAGCTGTTGGACCTTTCCCTTGTTCTTGGCCTGCCGAAGTGGAGAACTCTGGGCCTGCAGACCCCCCCCCCCAGACTACCTCCATGACCGTGCCACTGCTTTCAAATCTCCACAGAGCTCAGCTCAGAATGCACTGTCCCAGTCACCACTGCTTCTGCACTTCCAGGGGACCTTTCTGCCATTCCAAGCCTCAGTGATCTCTAACAGGCTGAGGGGGAGCACTCCCCTGGTGGCTTAGCAGAAGGACCGTGATGGCCTCACAGCGGGCCGCCATTTGCATGAAGGAATCCAGGCGATTGGTGCAAACACTTGCTACACCCTCTTCTGGGCGATAGGAGCAGGCAGATGAACTGACTTTGGGAGTCAGCTTGGAGACAGTTTCTGTGCTGGAGTCTGGTGCTGAGACACTGCCCCCAAAAGTCTTCTCCGAAAACCCCAAAAGGTCTTTTCTTGCTTACTTGTGATGCCTATCATTAGCAGACCAGGCTAGCTGAGAAGATGTGAGAAGCCAACAGAATGAGAGGGTGAACCAAGAGACTTGGGAGCCAGAAAAGTAAGAGCCAGGGAGGGAAGACTGAGAAAGGCTGAAGGCAAGAAACCACAGACCCTGTTCTTTGGAAAACTAAAGGGGCTGCCAGTCCTAAGGGCTGGGGGTCCTGGCATTCTGGCCCAAGAGGTATGGGAACAGAGGGTCCCATTACTCAAGACCCCTGGCAGTGGTTGCTTGCTGATGTCAGTCATTACAGTTGGAAGCGAAGTCTCAGTAACAGCTGACCAGCGCTGGCAGTTAACGCCCAAGGCAGCGCCTCCAGCCTCTGCAGCCTGGAATATCGGGGTCCCTGTTCTCAGGGCTTCAGTTACAAACCTCTGTCCCTGCCAACCGAAGTCCTGGGTCTCTGATGCTCAAGGGATAGGTCACCAGCACCTCACCTGCTAAGATCCCTATCATGGGAGAGAGGGACCCCACCAGCACAGTGGCCAGACTCCTGCCCCCTTTCTTGCCTCCCCCCATGGTATACATTTCCCGAGTCTCACCCCACTCACATTTCTGCCTCCAACTTGACCACTCAGCACCAACTCACAACTTCTTTGAGCCTCAGTTTCCTCTCTTGTTCAATGAGAGTGAACGCAGAAGCTCAGCAAGAACCAGAAGCTTCAATATACATATATTTTTTCCTGCATGGACCCTAAAGCCAAGGTGGCCCCTACAGGACTACCCTTCCAGCCATTTACCCTGCCACACCACAGTGGGTCTCAGGTGTCCAGCAGGATGGCCTTAAAGGGCTGCCGCTTTCATTTCAACCTCATGGCAGGTCCCAACCTCTGAAGTTCACAGGACACTCTTACCTGCCACAGTGAACCGGTGTCACCCTCCCACCGTATTCAAGAGGAAGTCAAGACCCAGAGAGGTGGAGTCAACTGAACTGGAACACATCTCCCCAGGGAGCCGCTCTGGCTGCCTGCGCTGACCACGCCTGGTGGTAGCTGATACTGGGCTAAAGGCACGTGGCCGCTTCCCTGTCGCGTGCTGAAGCCAGCAGGCAGCCAGCCTCTCAGTATTCTTTTAGCAGGGCCACCTTTCTATTTTGACTGCGTCATAAGAAACATTGGTGCCACCAAGTGGTCATTTAGAGAACTGTGCCTTGGTACCGAAATTTTGAGATCAACCTGAGTGGCACCTTTGTCCAGCCAGGGTGTTGCCAGGCTTAGAAATCCTGGTTCTCAAAGCTTAACCCTGTAGGGAAATTTTAATTCAGAACATGGTTGCTCTGGCAAGAGATCGCATTCAAAGACCTTCTAAGTCTGTGTGATCTGGCTGGAATACAGACACACCTTCAATCCCAGGAGACAGAGGCAAGCACATCTCTGAGTTTAAGACCAGCCTGATATAGAACAAGCTTCAGGTAAACAAAGGTTCAGGCATGGTGGCACTCAGGAGACTAAAACATGCAGATCTCTGAGTTCTGGTCAGTTCTGTTCAGTAGTTCAGTTGAGTCAGTGAGTTGAGAGGCATTACAGTGCAGTTGAGTTTGTGACAGTTCAGCGCGTGGGATTCAGAGGCAGTTTTACCCAGAGAGTTTTACAGAGCCAGGTTGAAGAGAGAAAGAGCTAGACACAGGTAAAGACAGAATGGACCAGACAATGCGAAGAAGTCAGAAGATTAGAACAGGTTGCTAGAGTTAGTTTGAGGCCAATTAGAGTTAGTTTGAGAGCAATTCAGTGAGAAACTGAGAGACACCAATTTGAATCAGTCAGCTTGGAGAGGAGTTTGAGCCAGAATAGCTGAGTTGTACAAGCCAGCCAGAATTCAAAAAGAACTAGAAAGGGTGAGCTTATTCAGCAGTAAGTCTCAGAAGCTAAAAACATTCTAGACCTAGGTAAGATTGTACAGAAGCTGGAAGCTTCCAGGACTAGGCCTAGGTTAGCAGACAGAGGTAGTAAGCCTCCAAGACAGCAGTTACATCTGGTGAATAAAAGATACTTTTACACATCCCTAGCTATTGGAAGTGGAAATGAGCTTTTTGAGGATGCTTTGCAATGCACGGAATTCATGCTAGAATCCTCTGTTGATGCCAAGCCCTGTGCTCCATGGTTAAGAAGCAGAGAGGGACCATGGGGTATGACAGTGAAGAATCTGTCTCCAGAAATGGAGACAGGAAGTCCACAGGGCTTCCAAGTGAGGCCTGCTGAACTAGGTGCTGACTTCTAAATGCCATGAGCTAAGCAAAGTCACCCATGCAGAGGGCCATCTCCTGGCTTTCATTGGCTCTGCTTGATACAAATCCTGAATGTCAGGTTCGCAGTCTTTCCTGTCCCATGCTCTTATTATCAACAATAGTAACATTTGATGTGGCATGGGGATTGAACTCAGGGCCTTGAAGATGCTAAGCCAGCATTCTGCCACTGAGCTATATGCCAGTCTTTAAAAATTCTTCCCAGCATTTGAGTTGCCAAGAATTTATTTCTATAAATTCTTGTCTGTATGTAAGTTCCAAGCCAGGTTCAGTAGAAGCACCAGGGGTTGTCACAGAGTGGACATCCCACATGCCACCCAGATTCTCTATCTCTGAGTCTGTTCACCTTTTCCTGTCCCAAGCCTCAGATGACACACACAGCCCTCAGGCTTCCATGAAAAACACAGGCTCAGAATACAAAGCTGCTTTCTTCCCTAAAGGCTCTTGGTACCTGTACAGATTTGCCATGGCCTTCTCCCTGGCTTTGTTTGTTAAGCATGCTGGACAGGCAGGCATTTCAAGACCAAAGACAACAAGCTTCTGTTTGCACCCTTTTTCAAAACAGTGGGGCTGAGATGCCCTCATTTATACAACTTAAGGGGACTCCAGCGATAATAAGGCGAATCTGTTCCAAGGTGACTTAAGGTCTCCTTTCCTAGGCAGGGGAGCAGCTGGCATCATTCTAAGTTTCCGCCTGAGTAGGCACTTCCATTACCCTCTGCACCTCTGTGGCTGGTTTCTGGAAGGATCGACTTCAGCAGGGAAGGAAGGGCAGGGGGGCTCCTCCTCCCCTGGAGAGTCTCAGTCTGAACCCTCAATGGCTTTCATGCAGCACAGCCAGAGAGAGGCCCCTCCTGCAGCGCTCTGCTCCAGTGGGTGATGGCAATGGCTGGATCTGCTCTGGAGGCGTCTGTTAGCCTAGGGGAGCTTCGCTGGAACCACCCAAAGGCCTCTCTTGCATGTGGAATATATTGACATAAACAGCATAAAATGGTGGGTGTATACCTAAGTCTTTGTGGGGATGGAAGAGTGTAGATTTCTTGCAGGATGAGGGAGGGAGACTTTGCACTATCTTAAGAAGGAGAGGAAAAAAAAACATCTTTACTCATGGTAGAATGATTGCAAAAGTAGACCTAATTTTGTGACCCTCCCTGTGCCTATGTCCTTAGCACTGTGCCCATGCAGTAACCTCCAGGATACTCTATGGGGTGCCTCCCACCCCTTGGATGGACCTGAGTTGGCTTTGGGACTTAGTGTGGTCAGCAGATTGAAGCAGAAGGAAGACAGTCTAATTCGAAGTGTAGGCCTCAAAAGTCTTTGCAAACTTTCTCTTGCGTCTGTGAGCTATACTCTTAGGGTACAAGAATGCCGGGAGCCAAGAGAGTCAGCCCAGTTGTCCTGGCTGGGCCTCCAGATGTGGGAGACCATATCTAAGCGCAGCCATCCCACGTGACTGCCAGACATTGCGTGCTGATGCTACAGGAGACCCTGCAGAGCCCAGCAAAGCAGAAGCACCTGGCACTCAGAAGGGATGCTGCAGTGGATACTAGGTGATGATGAAGCAATGGGTAACCAGTGTATCAGCTGTATCCTTCCACTACTGGACTTGTTCAAGTTCATCCAGCCAGAGAGCGGTGTCTCCGGTTGTCTCTCCCACTGTCTTCTGGAACCATCTGCTATTGAGGAGTCTCTGTGTACCTGAGAGTTAGCAAGAGGGTGCATTCAGCTTTGGGAACCACCAAACCAAGGAGAGGTGGCTGGGAAAATGGGCAGAGGTTGGGGTTCAGCCTCTGTGACCTCATCTTGACTGTCTAAGGACCTCTGTTCATGTTTCCCCAGAAGTAGGCTGTGGTGTCTCCCTGGAGCCCCTCCCCTCCTCCAGGCACAGCTCACCACTGTGCTGAACAGCCTCCACAGACTTCCTGGGAAATGTGTGCACAGTCACAGATAAGGTCCTTTATCTGAGATGTCTCTGTTTTGCTCTCAGCATTGGTTTGTTCTGGGTGTCTGTGTTTACAACTATTGTCTTTCAGGAATTTGGGGGCAGTACTCAAATTTCTTCTAGTTCCCAGAGTTCTAGTGACCCACATAATGGCTCACAGCCATCTGTAGCTCTAGTTCCTGGGGATCCCACGCCCCCTTCTGGCCTCTGAAGGTACCAGGCACACATACGGTATGCATACAAGCATACAGACAAAACACTCATGTACATAAAATAAAATTTAAAATGTTTAAAAAGGCAGTGCACCCAAGTATGAAACAATAAGGAGGAAGGTAGAAAACAGAAAAGTAAAGAAACCAAAAAAATCAACCCAGAGGCCAGGTATCTATGGGGGCCCAGTAGCAGAGGGCAGTTTGCAGAGATAGAAACATACAGACCTTCATTTTTAACATTTTTTTTTACTTAATATGTATGCGTGTTTTGCTTGTATGTATGTCTGTGTACCAGTTGCATGTCTGGTACAGACATAAGTCGGAAAAGGGCATCAGATCCCCTGTAATTGGAACTAAAGATGGTTATGAACCAACATTATGTTGGTCACAGCAGAAGAAGCACACTTGTCCACTTAGAAGTGTTCCATCTCTCCAGCTCCAAGAAACTTTCTTAGACAAAGAGATATGCATACGTGTATCCATACAATAAAAGCATTCATTTACTACTTTTCCAAAAATTACAGTACTTACAAAGACATACAAAATATTCTCGACAGCAGTACTTCAAATGTGTCCAAGTCTTTTTTGGGTTTTATTAATCACTTATTTTTTCACACCGTCATCTTGTTTGTTTTGTTTCCTTCTAAAGATTAATGCTATAATTCATATATCTCAGAGCTTGTGGCTTTACAGTGTACAATTAAATAGATCTCTGTGTATTCACTGAGTTTTGCACCAATCAGGAAAATCAGCTCTCAAGTACCTTTATTGTACATTAAAAAATCAGTGCAACCAGAAGCTGTTGCTCAACTCCCCAGCACCCCCACATCCTGACTCTCCCTCTTGCTGGCCCCCAAAACCCCCATCTGCATGTGCACTGAGTATTCTTGGCTCTATAGTCTGATATTAATATATTTCCTTTCGACTAATTAAGAACTTACAAGGGATAAGAGGGGATTAATTAGGCCATATCCATCCTAAGAGGCACATACAGAAGAAAAGGACAAGTAGGAAGGGAAAGGAATGGTGTTACAGTTTCGAGCTTAAACGTACCTCAAAGGCCGGGTCCTGGAGGCTTGTTCCTCAGCCCTACTGAGAGATGGAGGAATCTTTAGGAGGTAAGACCTGGTGGAAAGAAATTAAGTCATTGAAGACATACCTAATTGGGGGAGGGATTTGGACCCTTAACCCTTTCCCTTGTCTCTTGGCTCCATTTCACTTTAGTTTTTTTTTTAAATTCAAATTTATTTACACTTTTTTTTTTTTTTAAAGCCAATGTGCCCACTGGCTTAAAAAGAAAATGTTGAAGTATTTACTTTTATTCATAGCTGTGATCAAACACTTGACAAAAGCAACTTAAGGAAGGAAGGGCTTCTTTTGGCTCAGTCTTAGGGTGTAACGGTCATGGCTGGAGGGCGCCATGACAGGAGTGTGAGGCAGCTGGTCACATACCCACATTCAGGAAGCAGAAGAAGACCTAAACGCTGGTGCTCTCTCACTTTCTCTGTTTTGTTCAGTCCAGGACCCCAGACCATGGAATAGCAATGCCCACAGTGGAGGTGGCTCTTCCCACCTCAGTAGACACAGCCTAGATGCTCCCTCAGCAACCTGCCCAGAGGAGTGTTTCCCACGTGACTCTAGGTCCCGTCAGGCTAACAACTTTCATCATGATTGCAGCTCTGTGTCTCCTATTGTTTAAAGCCTTGTAAGGACAGCTCACCACACAGGACAATGTTTTTCCAGAGTTGGGATGACCCTTGCCTCACAGTTGCATTTGTTTTTGACTCTTTCATGAACTGAATGAGACTGTTGAGGAAAACTCATGAAGGCGTGCTATTGCCTAGCAGGTGTTTATGTTATAAAAGAAAACAAACCATAAAAGCAGCTTGAGAAATGGGGGTGGGCGAACCACACAAAATGATCATGAGGAACAAAGAAATTAACAGGACGAAGAAGACACTCATGGTTTTGAAAGACAGCCATGTGGATTTCATGAGGAGAGTGGAAACTCTGACAAGCAGACAACTCTGGTAGAAACAATTCCACAGATAGCATTAGCCTTTTGTGATTGTAACTGTGACAAAACACCTGAGATGATTGACTTAATGGAGGGAATATGTATTTTGGCTCATGGTTGCTGAGGCTTCAGTCTGCTGGCTTGGTTCTTGTGCCATGGTGAGGCAGAACCTCAGGAGGGGAATGTAAGATGGAGCAAAGCCACTCACATTATGGTAGCCAGGAAGGGGACTGGGGGAGAGGGAGGAGGTGGGAATGAACAGAAGAAAGGGCGGGAGAGGGGGAAGGAGACAGGCGAAGGGAAGGGAGGAGAGTGAGAGGGATGCTGGGACCAGACACATCTTTCAAAGGCACATCCCCAGTGACCTACTCCCCCCACCAGGTGCCGCTTTCTTAATACCTCATTCAGCGTGAGCTCGTCAATCAGTTGAGCCACTGAATAGGTTGGAATACTTGCCACCTGGACTGCAGTCCAGCAAACCATTGAGCCAACAGCACCACTAGATGGGGGAATAAGTCTTCAACACAGGAGTCTTTGTATGTGTGTGTGTGTGTGTGTGTCTGTGTGTGTGTGTGGTGGGGACACAGCACTGTATATACAAACCACAACAGAGACTAGCGACAAGACCGAAGTAACAAGAAGAATGGGGACACCCCTCTCATTGTGTCCCCTTCCTTCCTTGCTTTCCCCAAACCCTGACCCCTGTTCAGCTCTCAGGGCCACCGTTGTTCTGCTGCCTCACTTTGCTCCCTGACTTCCTTGCATTAGTTTCTCATTTATTTCCTGGAGACTGCATGACAGCCTCAGGCCTCGGCCATCAGACCCTGTTTGCCCTGTTAGCATTAATTTTTCTCTCACTGCCGCTCACTTTTGGATCTCCTGAGGTTCCCAGCTGCTCTGCCTTTGCTTGGGTTGTGATGGCCTCTTGGGACTATGAAGTCAGCCTTCAGTATAGGCTTCTCTCTTAAGAGCTCTGGCTCCTGAAGATGGGCTCTGACATTAAGCCTGTGTCCTAACATGATCCTGGCTGGTCAGCAAGCGTTCAAGGACTAAAAGCATGACAGGGGTCATACAGGCCCTGGGCAGGGGTGGGGGTGTGGGGTAGCTCCCTGCCTAGTTTGTTCTAAATAAGATAAGAAGGAAAAGGATTTGAGATCCTGACCTTTCATATAGGAATGGGAGGGGAAGCGAAGTCGCCTGACTTCAGTACTATATGTGCTGCTGATTTGTGACTTGGGTAAATCACCCCATAAATGTCACAGCTTTCCTGCTGTGAGCCAGGCCCTGTGCTCGACTGTAAATAGCTAGGGCTGTGAGCCTAATGGTGACGAAGTCCCTCCACGTGGAGCTCACACGGTAAAGGGGCTGGGGCAGACAGTAAAGAGCAAACCATTAAGAGCAAAGCCACCATGGTGGAGCACTGCCATCCAGCACGTGGGAGGTTAAAGCAGGAGGATGGGGAGGTCAAGCTCATTGTTGGCTACCTAGTAATGTTAAGTTCAGCCCCAGCTACTGTACTATCATAGTTCTCTGAGGGAACAGAACTGATGAAGAAAGATGATGGATAGGTAGGTAGATGAGAGGCATGTTGAATGGGGATGTGTTAGAGTCGCTAATTGGCTGTGGTCTGAGTAGTTCAACAGTGGCTGTCTGCAGACACAAAGGCCAACAATCCTGTAGCTGTTCAGCCCACGAGGTCTCAGCAGTTCTAGCCTGGCACTGGAGTCCTAGAGAGCCGGTGTCTTAGTTAGAGTTCTATTGCTGTCAAGAGGCACCATGACCAAGGCAACTCTTATAAAGGGAAACATTAATATGGCCGGTGTAGTTTCGGAGGTATAGTCCATTATCGTCACGGCGGCAAGCATGGCAACTTGTAGCCAGACAGACTTGGTGCTCGAGGAGCTGAGAGCTCTACACCTTGATCCAAGGCAGCAGAAGGGGACTGTCCCACTGGGCTTAGTTGGAGCACAGGAGACTTCAAAGCCCACCCCTATAGTGCCACACTTCTTCCAACGAGGGCACGCCTACTCCAACAAGGCCACACCTTCTAATAGTGCCACTTCCTACGGAACAAGCATTCAAATACATAAACCTATGGGGGTCACACCCATTCAAACTACCATAGCTGGTTATCTTTAGCCTACCTATTAATCTTAAAGAAGTTAGCTCTAAAACCGGCAAATCTTTGCCTCAGCAGCAGGACCTGTGGACTTGCCAGAGTGAGGGCAGGCAGGTGAAATGCATTTTTTTTTTTCCCCTCTGTGTCCTTTTATCTGGGCTACCATCAGAAGGGCTGGACCAGACTGAGAGTGGTTCTTCCTGCTTCAGATACTAAGATCATGAAAACCGGAGGGCCCAGCAGCTTGGGTGTTTATCATCTCAGATGTAGTCAAGCTGACAGCCCGTATCAGCCATCATAGCCTAGTAAGGAGCTCAGCCTCAAATCCAACAGTTAACTGGAGCATTCCCATCAACTGCCTGGATCCTTACACTCTACCCAGACAGACCTCATGAACAGGCAAAGAGAAGCTCTCCCCATGCTGTGTAGGAAAGCGGTGGCAGTTAGGCTGGTGGGAGCAGCAGCAGGTGGCACCTCCCAGTGTCACATTCCTCCTACAGGCCACCAGTACTGAAACCCTCGTGGGCTGTGTAGAAGTTTGATGGGATACACAGGGCAACATGCTTGCACGTGCTGTGTGTTCAAAACCAAGGCTTTCCCTCTCTGAGGTCAGATAACACAAGACTGGCAAGGCCTGCTTAGCAGAATCACCTTGGATATTATGTTTTGATTTTGAATTGGTTGTTGGGCTTTCAGAAACTTTGTATTAATTTTGGTTTTGTTTTGTGTGTGTGTGTGAGAGAGAGAGAGAGAGAGAGAGAGAGAGAGAGAGAGAGAGATGCATGGTGCATGTATGTGCATCAAGAGCCCATGGAGGGCAGAAGTGGTGTCATACCTACTGGAACTGGAGCTTCGGAAAGTTGGAAGCCACCGTGTAATGGTGGGAACCAAACCCAGGTCCTCTGAAAAATGCAGTAAGAGCTCCTAACCACCAAGCATCTTTCCAGCCCCTTCAGAAACCTTTTACAAACCGGGCATGGTGGTGCACACCTGTAATCCCAGCACTCGGGAAGGCAGAGGCAGGCAGATCTCTGTTAGTTTGAGGCCAGTCTGGTCTACAAAGTGAGTCTAGGACAGCCAAGAAAGAGAGAAAGAAAGAGAGAGAGAGAGAGAGAGAGAGAGAGAGAGAGAGAGAGAGAGCCCATGGGTTTTGGCCCACGAGCACTGCCTGAAATGCCTGGCCTCATGAGACTATGGAATGTTGTGCATTGCAGTGTTCTTAAGTCTACAACAAATTTTTCTGTTGCTATAAAAATGACTGATTTAATTACAGAAAACAAAGATTTTTAAAATTTTCCTCTCAGCATTTCTCAACATGTAAGGAACAAATTAGTATATATTTAGCTTTGTATTGTATCAGAATGTTTGATTTCAAAAAAATTGCTATTTGAGCTGCATACTTAAGTTTCATTAAAAAATTGTTAAATGAATGTTGGCTTGGGATTAGAGCTGAATTTCCAACCATTTCTGAGATAGCTCTAAACACTCTTTGTATTTATGCTAAGCAATTCTCAGCATTGACAATTATAAAATTGAAATATTGATCAATTATGAAAAACACTGACAATGTTGTACCTTCTATGATATCAAAATTTCAGCCAAGATTTGTTTTATGTAAAAATAAACAAACCCATCCACCTCATTAGAATGCAAATTTTTTGTCTCCTTTTTAATACAGAGTGAAATTATACGGATACCTAATGTTTTCTTTAAAAATAAAATTCATTATGATTTATTACCAGTAAATATTATTTGTGTATCAATTTAATGTACATATATACTTAAGATCAAGTGAAATTGTTCAGGTTAAAAGGGGTTGCAAGTGAAAAAAGCTTGTGCCTTTGCACGGTATTTAGCGTTCAGAGGCTGGTGATAGCAAGGCTGGCACACAGGTTTTAAGCAGACCTGACTGAAGCCCCACCTTCAACTGGGGCAAACAGCTACGTTTGTACTGTTCTCTCAAGGCCGCTGGGGAGCGAGTATCCCAGACCACAGGCGCTAAGGGCAGTCTAGCTAACTGATTAGCAACTGCTAATTAGAGTCAAAGTTTTAGCTTATTTACAGGAAGATGAACTTCAGGAGGAATACTTACAGTAATAACTTTATAACTTGAGCCTGGGGAGAGGACTTAGCTGGATAAAATGTTTGCAGACCACGTGCACAGGGCTAACAAGATAGCCTGCCTGCCTTCTTTCCAAATAGTTCCTTTGTTGGGGATGGGTTGAGATTACTATGTGCTTCAGCTACTTTCTGTTGAGTCCCCAGTCACAGTCCATCACTTGGGAAAGTTGGAAAACTCAAGAAAGAGCAGAGGTGGATGATGGAGGAATGCTGCACACTGACTTGCTCAGCATGCTTTCTAATGACCTAGGGCCACCTGCTCAAGGGTGGCTACACATCCCTTGGGCTGGACGCTGCCACATCAATCATTAATCAAAATATTCTATAGGTTTGCCTGCAGGCCAAACTGAAGACAACGTTTTCTCAGCTGAGTTTCTGTCTTTCCAGGTGACTCTAGCTTGCCCCAAGTTGACAAAAACTAACCAGCACATTCTGTCACAGTGGTGTGGGATGGTAGGAACCTCATATTAAAACTGAATTGTAACGGGAAAGTGATTTTTTTTTTTATTCGGCAAACTTTAAAAAACAAACAAACCGGTATTTCTAGATACGTCATAAATATGACATGTCTAAACAGTCATATTCCCCAAAATAAAGTTAAGACATCTATCCTCCCTAAAAGCATCTCTTTGGAGGCTGGCGGGGAATCAGCAGCGGAAGGTAGTACAGAGAGGCCTCTGGGCGGCAGAAGCTGCAGTAAAATGATAATGAAAACAATAATTACAAGAACAGCAGAGCGTACAAGCTTTCAAAGGTAGGCACCGCATCTTTGAAAATGGTGAGTGACTACTACTCTCCACATTGCTGGGAGGCAGACTGCCTAGTCTCCAGCACTCGGGGCTGCCCTAAGGGGACTTAGCGTGGCCCCGCTGAGGCCTTGGAGGTGGGGCGAAGCTGCTCCGGGGGCGTGGCCGGCCAATAGGCGGGTCCTCCCTGCAGGTCGCGCGGTCGGAGGCGTGGCTCCGTAGCTGTCCCCCGTGCCCCGGCGGCCAGTGCGCAGCGTTCTCAAGTTCTCAGCGGCGTCGACGGCTTCGTCCCCTGGGCGGCCGCCCGTCCCGATTCCTGAGGAGGCCCGGCCTGGCCGGGAACGACAGCTAAGCCCTGGAGCACCCGCCGTCCCCGCCAGCGCCTTCTCGGGCGCAGACGTCGCCCGGGCTGGGAAAGGCTGGGGTCGTCCCTAACCGCCGCCTGGTTACCGTCCGCGGCGGTCCCATGTCGTCGCCACCCGGCCGCCGCGTCCGCCTGTCGTCTCCCGGCACCAGTCACCAGACCTCTGAGGCCCGCGAGGAGGTGCGGCGCCGCCTGCGGGACCTCATCGATGGCAACCGGGTGATGATCTTCAGTAAGAGCTACTGTCCACACAGCACGCGGGTAGGCGGGGCCGGCCGCAGCTGAGCTGTGGGGCGGGGCCTGATGGGCAAGGTCTAAGCCGTTCCTGGTGGGAGGAGCGAAGTGAAGGTGAGGCCGGGACCCGGTGGGCGGGGTGAGGAGGAGCTTAGATGAAGGGGCTAGGCCTGTTCCGTGAGCGAGAGTGGGACTGACGGGGGTGGGGAAGGGCGGAGCTCTCCCAGTGGGCGGGGCTAAGCCGACGCTCAGTAGTTGGCACCTTGTGGGCGGGGCCTGAGCTTGGTGGGTGGGGCGAGGTGGAGGGCCGTGAGGGCGCTTGATGGGCGGAGCCAGAGTGGGCATCTGGGCGGTACTTATTGGGCGGGGAAGAAGGCGTGGTTTAGTGGGACGTGACTTGGTGGGCGGGGCTCTCAGTGGGCCGTACCGGGCTCTGGGTGGAGCTTAGTGGGCGGTCTGTTCTGAGAAGAGGTTGTGCAGGGCCAGGGGTGGGCGGAGTGTGGAGCTCTCTAGGCTTGCTTCCCGGGGGCTAGGTTTCCTCTTTCTCTCTCTCTCCCTTTCTCTGTGTAGCCTTGGCTGTTCTGGACTTACTCTGTAGACTAGGCGGGCGTCGGACTCAAAGAGATCTGCCTGCCTCTGCCTCCCAGAGTGCTGGGATTGCAGGCGCGCACCACCTGGTTTCTAAGCTCATCGGGTCCCAGGCGGCAGCCACCTAGTGAAACGCTTGTCTTTCAGCCTGCTGTGGGCTTAAGTTTATCAAGACTTAAAAATGAAAACGTTTAAAATTGTTGTCTTACTAAAAGGGAAGTGAGAAGGATGGTGAGGGTCACTGAAGCCGGATCCAGGTTCTTGTTAAGTAGCATGTTCGGCTCCTTGGCCAACTTTCAGAACTAAGTGGGGCCTTGACTTCCACTTGTAAGATGAAGGTAGAGGAGAGTGTAAAAACCGTGGAAATCATGGCTAGTTTAAGCTCTGCTGCACACTCCGTAACTGGGGACCGGGTGGGCTTTCAGCACTGTTTCCATATTATGAGTTAAAAAATAATTCTCATGGCAACAAAGCTTTGGAAGGAAGAAGCAAGATGGGGCTCTTGAATATACTGATGTTTACCTAACATTATCAGAAAGTTGGAACAGTAAGGGCCAGGTGTGGAACTTAGCAGGAGCAAGGCCCAGGGTTCCATTTCCAGCATTTTAAAAAAAAAAAAAAAAAAAAAAAGATGCTGAGGCGGAAGGATCATGCACTGAAGGCCAGGTTGGGCTGCTCTAAGAGTGGCTGTCATAAGAAACACAACGAAGTGTTGCGAGCTCTAGGACCAAGTTCAATCCTCAGAGCTCATATAAAACTGATGGCATAGTGGAGTGCACCTCACCTCAGCGCTTAGAAGGCAGGTAAGTCCAGACTACCGAACCTGTGTGCTTCAGGTCAAAAAGAGAACTTATTGAAAAGAAAGTGGACAGAAAGACCATCTTCTGGGAATGACACCCGAGGTTGTCCTCTGGCTCCACAGCTGCCAGCGTACCTGCATGCAAAGACACACACACACATGCTTTAACAAAAAGATGTATTTATTTTAAACTAATGAAATGACACTAGCAGCGTGGAGATTCCTGGATGCTCCCTCCCTCCCCACAGGGTTAACCACCTGCCTGACTCTTCCCTGAAGTCACCAGATGCTTACACATCATGAACAGTGCTTCCTTTTAGCTTGCATGGGCCTTTATGTGAGTAGAACATTGTTTTACAAGTGTTCCCTCAGCAGTTTTCCTTAGAGACTCATGCATGTTAGTACCTGTCGCTCTGCCTCATCACTTCTCACTGCTGTGGTGTTCCCTAGGCTAGCATTGAACTTGTGATCCTCCTGCCTCAGCCTCTCAAGTGTTGGGATTACAGGTGTGTACCACAACTGGCTTAATATTTTGATCTTAAAAACAATACGGTGAGGTGTCTGTCTTTGGTCATATCTGGAACCACACCCCTGACCCACTTAGCTAATTGCTTTTGAGCCATACTTGATCTTTGCCAGAAAGCCCAGAGGTGACGGGTGTCTCTGAGCTGATTGATCGTGGGATCAATCACAGTGGCAGGGCGTCTCAAGTGGTTACTCTAATTTGGCCTCTGCTAGTGAGCATGTCACAGTTCTTGCTCTACAGCCTTGCTGACAGCTGCTGTGTTTCACTTTTGAATTCTGCATTTTGATTCCAGCATTATTCTGGTAGAACATGCTCCTTTGTTGAATTTTTTATTTCCCTAATGAAGTCCATGTGTCTGTGGCTCCCTTGAGTTTCCTCGTGTGACCCTTTAAGACCATTTCTTCTTGTTTTTCTTTTGTTGTGCTGCTTTATAGATTTTCTTTATGTATTATACATACTAATCCTTTGATTATAGGTTGGGAAATTTCCTAGACTCTTGTTATTGGGTCTTTTGGTAACTGAGGTTTGTGAGTGTTACATGATGAGACCTGTCCCATTTTCCTTTCCTTTAATGGTGTATGGTTTTCAAGTCTCTTTTAGGACCTCTGCCTTATTCTTTGCAGTTATAAACACACTCTTCTGATTTGGCTCCTGCAAGTTTTGTGGCATGATTTCCTCATTTGTTCTCTTTAATCCACTGGGAGTTGGTATGGTGATGCCCAGTCTGTTTTGTTTATGACGTGGCTGCTCCTGTCTTATACACTGGGGAGTCCATCCTTTCCACTGATGGATCATTACATGCGCTGGTCTTTTTTGGGGTGTGTGTGTGAGTGTGTGTTGGTTGGTTGGCTTATAGCGTGGAGCAAAGCACTTCTTGAGGCAGGCTCTCTTACCAGCCCAAACTGGCCTAGAAGTCTCCAGCCTTCCCTGCTTCGATTTGGATTGTAGGTCTTCCAACGCATTCTTGGGTACATGCTAGAGGCCTATCTTTTGGCGACCGTTCACTAGCTGAGTTTGTGGTGGTTTGTTCATGGGCCTGTTAAATGTATCCCCCACAAACCATTGCCGTTTTCACACATGGTCCCTACAGAATCAGGCAGAAAGATTCGTCCCTTCACTGAAGTGGTAATGCCGTTTAACAAGCATTAGTTATAGGGCACTTAGCGCTGTAGAGACATGAACATGGATGGGTCTGGCTCCTCAGAACTCAGAATAGCTGAGCTGTCACCAGCCATGTCTCATGTACAGAAATAAAAAGCTTGTGACAAACAAGGGCTGTGGCAATGAGGGATAAAACAGTAACTATTCAGATGGTGGACAGGTGGGCTTGTCCGCTTACGGTAAAGAGGAGGTCTGCCTGTGAAGGAATGCACTTGACATAGTAATGGATGCATGCAAAGGCAGGGGAGGACAAAAGGTAGAAAGTGTGGCCCATATAAGAAATAAAAATTTGGGTGGGAGTTTAAATTCCTGGCTGGAATTTAACTTCAAAAGTTTAAGCGTATCATGATGTTTTACTGAAAAGTGTGGACTTAAGAATATGGTAAAGAAATGTTACCCCAGAGCTGAAAGGATCTGACCTGGCCACCGTGCAAAACCTAGTAAACTGTGGAGACAGATGGATTCATAGGTAAATTGTAGTTATAGGGTATGTTCAGGATGTACAAACTAAATCAGGGCAAAACACCTTGTCTATCTGTCTGTCTGTCTATCCATCCATCCATCCATCCATCCACCCACATTTGTCCCATCAGTTGAATAAGGGCCAAAAACATTAAGTGTGGGGAGCAGAGGAAGCCCTGAATGAGTGAAGTCCTGAATGAATGTTTGCTGTTGACATGGGCAACAGGCATATCAAGAACTCTAAGCCTCAAACCCATGGGAAAATGGCAAAGCCTTCCCCAGGCTATGCACAGGGAAATGACAAGCTCCTCTCCTACCCCCGACCCCAGCCTGAGTGCTAATGTAGATGTGTGTGCATAAAATGTCCGTCATAGCTTCCCTTTTCTACCCTCTTTTCTACAGCCTTGAACACTGCTTCCCTCCAGGTACTACTCCACCAAGATTAGCTAAACCTGCCTCTTTGGTTCACCTGTATACCATAAGCCCTGCCTTCTTGTTTCAGCTCTATGCAATAGCTTTGTCTGCTATCCCCCCTCCTCCCCCCTCCCTTCAGCTCTATATGATAAAATGCTTGGTGGTGGGATGCTGAGGTTTCTCCATCCAAGGCTCCAGACCACCAGTTCTGTTTGTGTGTATGTCTTTTCTTCACTCCCTTGCCCTTGCCATCCAGAGTCAGGCAGTTGGAGTTGTGTGTAAGGACTCAGCAAATAGACAGAGCCACATTGTTAGCCACCATCATCACAGTCCTTCTCCAGAACTTTCAATCTGAAATTCTAAACCCATCAACACAGTAACTAATGTTTACACCTTCCCAGCCCTCACTAAGCACCTCAGCAAAAGGTGAGTTTGACGGCCTTTCGCTTCTGGCTTTTTTTTTTTTTTTCTTAGTGTAATGTCTTCACGGCTTGTCCATCCTATACTGTGAGCTGTAATTTTCCTTGTTCTTAAGGGTAAATAATAAGGCATTGTGTGTGCATGTGTGCATGTGTACCTATCAATCCAGGCACCAGTTGATACTTGCCTTGCTTTCGGCTGTGGTGAGTGAACAATCAATCGCCTGTTTCAGATAATCTTTAATTGCATTTTTTTCTGAGGAATGATTGTCCTTTTTCACAGTGGCTTTCCTCATTCACTGGCACATTAGCATGACCTTCTAATGTGGTGGTTCTCAACCTAGGGGTCAAGACCCCTCAGGAGGAGCTGTCGAAAGACCCTTTTCACAGGGGTTGCCTAAGACCATTGGAAAACACCGATATTTTCATTATGACAGTTATGAAGTGACAATGAAAATAAGTTTATGGTGGTGGTGGGGGGTCACCACAACATGAGGAGCTGTATTAAAGGGTCAAAGCATTAGGAAGGTTGAGAACCACTGCTCTAAAGGTTTGTGGCTTGTTTGCCTCTCATTTCTTGTCTGGTTGTCCATGTCCATTCTCTTTGAGCTGTAACTTCCCCACAGCTCGTTTCAAAAGAAGTCACCCAGGAACTCTCTGCTCTTGTGGCCTGCTTTTCCCCTTCCAACACCCTTGCATGATGCTCCTGAGTTGGAGGTGGGGATAGTGACCTAATTCTCAGTAGGTGACACACGGGCTTCATGAGCAGGCCTCTTAATGGGCCTGCAGCCTCTGGTCTTCTTAGTTCACCTTTCTCTTTCTGGGACTTGGCCTTACACAGGGAGCATGATCAGGACCCTAGCATTTTCCACCAGCCATCTTTGTAGAGAGTTTGACCTTAAACAGGATTGAGTGGAGGAAGGGAACCCTGATTTTGAAGCTTCTGTGACTCAGAGCTGGGGTGGAGCTGAGGGATGCTGGTAACCTGCCATTTGAGGAGATACTATTTTGGGTCCACACTCACTTGAAGTAGAGCTCTTGCCAGGAGAGGCAGGGGCAGGGCCAGGCTCCAGGGCTACATACTCTGCTTTTCCTGAGACTTGAGGAAGTTTTCTGGAATAAATGTTCGTTTGCTGAATGCTCTTTGGGGATTTCCAAAACTTGAAAGGGTTACTCTTAGATAATTATCATGGTTACATATGTGTCATCAAGTCTGCTCAGGCCTTGGAGCCTCTGGGTTTTATCTTAAGGGTGGAGTGCATATTGAAGGGTGGTGTCATAAAATGGCTATGAAAAGACCAGTGGCTGCTGTTGGGAGAACTGGAGGAGATAAAGCTGATGGCAGCAAGAACACTTGAGATAGAGTTACTGTTGGGAACTAGAAAGTGGAACTTAGACTTAGCCATTGCTGTCATTGGGTGGGTGGCGGGCAGGTGACCTGGAAGACATGTGGAAGGCAAGTGTTCTAGTGAAACCTAGCCAGAGCTTTCACAGTGCTTACAGGGCAGATTCAATGCTGTGCAACTCATGAGCTCTGGGCGATGCCCACACTGTGGTCTCTCGTCTTGTCTGAGTAGCCAGACGCTGGAGTGTTTTGATGGGCAGCTGGCAAATGGCCAGTAGTTAAACTTTCACCATGCTCCAGAGGGCATGGTGAGGGCAAACTTTTCCTGCTCTAGAGGGTGGGGAGTATGTCTGGTTCAATGTTGCATCTTGTGGCTTGGGAACCATGGTTGGTGGTTAATTTAGTTGGATGAACTTAGTGGCTGTTGAGAGGAAGCATGGAAAGAGGAAATGGTATGGTTGAAGATTTGCACTGAGGCATGTCACCCATAGGAGCGCCAGGAACCTGTCCTGAGCCAGAAAAGAGATCTGGACAGAAAAGTTGATTAGGAGTCATAAGGAGGCAAAGAGTGAAAGAATAGAGGTGACAGACTGGGTTATTCTGGGGAAGTATACAGGAAAATATGAGAAAACTCATGTCCCTGTGTTGGACATCTCTTAACTCCATATGTCACATGAGCATCTTTCACAGCTGCTGAACCTTTTGCGAGTGTGAAGCTCACGAGGGCTTCTCTTATAGGTTAAGGAACTCTTTTCTTCCATGGGAGTGGACTATAACATCCTGGAACTTGATCAAGTTGGTGAGTAGCCATCAGCGCATGCTGCTTTTTGCAGTCCTGCCAACGTGACTGTTCTTCCCACTTACTTTGCTCCAGTCTGTATTTTCATGTCTTGCTGTCAAATGAGCCCTTTTTGTATATTCAACTACAAAGAAGAGGAACCTTCATATGACAACAATTGGATAAAGATTTTCCATGGTTAAGGTGGGCATGGGAGGACCTGTGGGCTGCTGACTTTAAAGTGTTTGAGGCATTGCACACTTGTCTGCTAGCATTCTAAGAACTAGAATAAGTTGTTATAACAAAAGGAATCCACGTCATTTCCTATTGTGGGACTTTCAAGGACCTGCCTGCAATATCAATAAGGCAAGGAGATTTCTAATATAGTTTAAAGCTTTTGGCCTTTCACTGGGACAGTTTCCCAGCTACTTTTAACTTAACCCAACTTCCTGGCCTGTGTCCTAGAACATGGCTCAGGAGTTAGAGTCACTGTCTAGCATGTGTGAGTCCCTGGGCTTGGTTTCCCCTTGATATTTTTTAAATAGTGTTCTTAGCTTATAATTAGTTATTTTTATTACAGTCCAGTTCTATTTAAATGCTTTTGTGTGTAAGCACTGGAGGCCGATGATTATCTAAGCTCTTTACCTCCCTGCTCTGCTTCTCAATTTTTCTGCTTCACTTTTAAGTTCCGTCCTTTTATATTTCCTGCCCCAGGTATTGGCCATCAGGTCTTTATTACAACCAATCAACAGTAAGACAACACCTAATCCCACTCTTAGATTGCCTTTAGGCCCAGAAGGCTGTCTGACCTCCATGTTTCTGAGCAGTTGTGGAAGAACAAGAACTTACAAACATGAAGCTGGTGATGGGCTGTAGAAATGACAGCATCAAAATCCTCCAGCACAAATCCTCTCTGAGACACACCTTCACACAAAGTAATTTGTATACAAACTATACAAGTTCTTGGTTGTGTTACCCACAGGGAAGAACATGTTAAGTTTTCAGCTTAGTTTTGAATCTTTGTTATCCATGGGTGTGACAGTCATGGACACTTCCCATCTCCTGTTGGTTGCAGGAATTTGAGATGTAGCTAGTGACCAGAATAAAACCCAACTTTGCCTTCATGGCACTGGCTTTTCACCAAGTTGCCTTAAGAAGCAAGGTGCTCTTGGTTCTTACCAATAAGTGTCGAATCCTAAGTGTCACAGCTCAGTTGTATTTTCCTGGATGGAAGGTGAATTGCAGACCACACTCACAAAAGCTTTTAAATGTAATTATAGGAAGTGTTTTCTTATTATAACAGGTTTCACTTGGGTGTTGCTTTCTTAAAAGACACTTATTTCTTGGTCACAGCAGAGCTGTTGAGTGTGTAAAAGATAAACCAGACACTTTGTTTTGAAAGGAATCCATAGGTAGGCCATTATGTTTAAGGTGTCCGGAAGGTGTACCTGTTTTCCTATCTTGAGTCATTTTTTTTAAGATTTATTTGTTATGTATACAATGTCTATCTTCATGTAAACCTGCACGCCAGAAGAGGACACCAGATCTCATTATAGATGGTTGTGAGTCACCATGTGGTTGCTGGGAATTGAACTTGGGATCTCTAGAAGAGCAGCCAGTGCTCTTATCCTCTGAGCCACCTCTCCAGTCCCTTGAGTCAGTATTTAATGAAGTCATGGCCTTCCACAGATGTGACCTTGTAGGCAATGAGCAGTGAGCATTGTAAGGCTTGAGCTCTGCAAGGGGACCCTCTATGATATCTTCATATGCTGTTTTATTCTTTAGATGATGGGGCCAATGTTCAGGAAGTGCTAACGGAAATCAGTAACCAGAGAACGGTGCCCAATATTTTTGTGAACAAAGTGCATGTGGGCGGATGTGACCGAACTTTCCAGGTAATGATCGTCATCAGGCATGGTCTTCAACACTGTTCACACTGTAATTCAATCGGTGTCAAAGGGTAGCACCAGTGGGAAAAGCAGAGTCTGGTTACCGGGTAACTCTGAAGACTGCAAGGGAAATGAGCTTTTCCACTAACTAAATCTGAGAAGTTATACACTGCTGACTGCCAGGCATGGGAGGGCTGTTCTTGAAGTCAGTGTAACTGTGACCCTCAGAGGACTGGAACCACAACCACTCCTTTGTATGTGTATGTGGAGAGGGAGCAGATGAGGCCTGTGAAGGGTTCACATGACACAGCCAGCCTCATTAGGTGGCTCATGATGCCCACCCCTTCCTAGAGACAGATCAACTGTTAATTACCAGGAAGATAGGCTCTTCTTCAGCAGTGTAGCCGACCCAAGTTGTCTACTCTCTCATAAGCAGCCCAGTTAAACTCATGAGTTCACCAAGCTCCACCTGGCATCATATCTTTGTTGTGGCCTATCTGAGGTGAACAGAGGTTTGTTTGCATATCCTCAGGAAAAGTGACAGGTGGGTGACTGGGGCCAGGACAAGTCTCTTCCTTCTGACAGGGAGTGAAACAGGCTATTCCCCAGCAAGAAATGCTCAACACAGACGTTGTTGTTCAGGGAACTAGAACTCTTTCAAGACTGCCAATACTGAGTACAAAGCATGTGACTTTTAACTTCTCGATTCTTAGAATGTAGGAAACGCACAACAGCCATTTTGGTAGATAGTGACAAATTACAAGTGGGTGTGTATGGAACGGGGCTCAGGAGTAGAGTGGCTGTCTAGCATATGTGAGGCCCTGGGCTTGGTCTCCCCTTGATATTTCTTAAATAGCATACTTATTTTATAATTAGTTATTTTTATTACAGTCCAGTTCTGTTTAAATGCCTTATGTGTGTAAAGCACTGGTAACCAATGATTATCTAAGCACCTATCTCAAATTTCAATTAAGAACAATTTTTGGCTGGAAGGATTGTCACACTGAATGTTAATCTCTGATCCACATGGTCATGCTGGTTTTATTACATGCTACTATAATAACATGTTATTGTGCAGATGTTATGCTCCATTGTCCTGGAAGCATCCCTCCGTTGTGCAGGCGATACGTAACAGCCCCTCAGCACTCTTTCTAGCACCTGTCAGAGTGTGGCTCTGGAATCTGAGGAGGTGGACTTTCCTGAGTCACATACAATAAGGAAGACCAGGACATTTTTTTCCCAAGTTTTAAAAACCATCCCAGGTACCATTCCTCAGTGGTCACATGACCACTTAGAATCCTCCTGGTTATGTGCAGAGCACCTTGGCTACTTCCAAAGCAACCAGCTCTGTGCGGAGACAGTGTTGCTGGGTCACTTACCTGACCTCAGCCTATGAGCAGCTTCTCGTTAAGGGTCTCAAATGCAAATGAGCGAGAGACTCCAGAGCTAGCCTTCTGATCACTGGGAAAGAAACAGTGAGGTGTGTGTGACAAAGGGAGCTCCTCTCTCCCCCACCACGAGCGCAGCTATGGAATGTAGGTAGCTTTGTGAGAGATCATGAAGATAGCCACTGGTGTGGAAAAGCAAGGTTTCAAATGAAGGCTAGCCCAGAGGAACATACTTGAAAAGTAGCACTTGATCATTCCACCATGAAAAGTGGCCTTGTGTGACACTGATAGCAAGCCCTAGCCTTTTGGTCACATGGCTATCAGACTGTCTGGGTCACAGTGAACATAAGTGTGTATCTGTTGGAATAAGTTGTACTCTGCTTATAGCAGGATAGGTTCACAGTCCCAACACAAATGTTTGGCCCATTGCTCCTGAGGCTTTTATTTGCTTTTCTTCTTTCTTTTTTTGTGCCAGGAACCAAACTTGGGGCCTTGTGCTCCACCACTAAGTTAAATCCCCAGCACTGAGTATTAAAAAAAAAATTTTTTTTTTAACTTTTTAAGTGTGTGTGTATGTGAGAGAGAGGGAGGGAGAGGGAGAGAGAGAGAGACAGAGGGGGGAGACAGAGAGAGAGAGAGAGAGAGAGAGAGAGAGAGAGAGAGAGAGAGAGAGAGAGAATATGCTCTGTGTAAGCAGAGGGCCGAGATGTCAGTTCCCCTGGAGCATCAGTTACCAGCACTTGTGTGCCACCCATCATGGGTCCTAGGAACTGAACTCAGTCCTTCTGCTAGAGCAGTCTGTGCTCTTGACAGATGAGCTATCTCCAGTTTCAGAGCACTGGCTGTTCTTCCAAAGGACCTGAGTTCAATTCCCAGAAACCACCTGGTGGCTAATAACCATCTATAGTGAGATCTGGTGCTCTCTTCTGGTATGCAGGTACACATGCAGACAGAACACTGTATAAATAATAAATAAAAAAATTTTAAATCTTAAAAAAAAAAAAAAGACAGTTTCAGATTTGTTTAGTCAAAGAATCCAAAGGTTGAAAATGGAGTCATGCGGTATTCTGTCCCTTTTGGTAATCCATAGGCGCACCAGAACGGTTTACTGCAGAAGCTCCTCCAGGATGACAAGGCTAATGATTACGATCTCATCATCATCGGCGGGGGCTCTGGCGGCCTCTCTTGTGCAAAGGTGGGAACACGAGTGGGCCATTGTTGACTTTTCCAAAAGTTAACCGTAATCTTTGCCATCTAGGCTTTTATAATAACTGGTTGGGGGGTTAAAGAAAGAGTTATCTGGCAGATTTAGAGTGTTCACTTAAGGGAGAGAAATATGGGGATGACTTTGGGGGATATGGGGATGACAATGGGGGAAAGACGCCTTTCCATGTGGTTGTTTTTGTAGGAAGCTGCCAACTTGGGAAGGAAGGTCATGGTGTTAGACTTCGTGGTCCCATCGCCTCAGGGCACAACCTGGGGTAAGCTGTAGTTCCTGCTTGGCCTCTGCTCTTACAGGCAGCTTCTTTCCCGTTGTCTCTGGGCAGCCCACCCCAGACTCAGCAGGGCGAGCTGTCCATGGGTGCAGGCTCTGCAAAGGAACACGCAAACAGTTCAACTTGACAAAATTAAAGGCGGTTCCATGGCCCAGCCCCCACGCCTCTGCCATAGGTTTTACATGTATGTGCCAGTACTCTCACATTGTACATGCTGTGTCCTGGTCACTTTCAGAATCACAGCTGGGCTTGATGGCCATATAGTGGTTGACATTGTCAATCTCCACCATCATCACCCTTTGGTTGTGTGAGAAGCCCTGGACCTCTGCTGTGTACTTGCGGGCAGATAGCTCACCTTGCCATGTGATTTTTTTTTTTTTCTTATTCTTTGAAAGAAAACAGAACATACAGATTTTGTGTGGAATGTTCATTTATGCTTCCAATGCATCCTTTTGTCTCTGGTCTGCACTGGCCCACAAGCCTGACAGATGGTCAGCTCTGTTTCTCTGATTTCAGATGAGGCTTTGTCAGATTGGAGCAGTAAGGGAATAGGGAAGGGAAGCTAGGGTCCTGGCATAGTAGGCGTCATCATCTGGAAAGCCACATATGGTTGATGCCATTGTCCCTGGGTCCTGGTACTCACTCTGGCTCCTTGCCTCTTCTCATGGTCACTGCTATTGCTGGCTTTGGCTACTACTCTGTTTTTTCTTACTCTTCTGTCTAAACTATGTCATCGTTGCTCTATGGACTCTATGTCCAGCCTGACTTTGCTTTCTTGTTCCACCCAGAAACATGATAAGTAAAGTATGAAAAAAAGACATCGTTTGGAATTCAAGCTAATGCAAAGGCTTTAGCCTAGAATTCCCAGGGGGCAGCAGTGTGGCTTGCTCGTTCTTTGACTTGTCTGGGTATATACTCTTGGCCTTTTCCCTCCTCCTGCCTCTTTCTTGTTTTTCCTTCTCTCCCATGCAGGAGTGATCCTGCTAATCTGTGCACTGGAAGAGACTGCAGCTAAGAGTTCCTTACTTGGGTCCTGCCAAGGGGCACATGGGCCTGGCCTGTTCTGTGTGGTTCACATTCAGAGTAGAAGCCACCAGGCAGCTTGTGAGGCCTGACGGTTGGCTTAGAGGAGGGAGAGTTAGAGACAGGCTGGAAGCTAATGTCTAGTGTAGTGCAGTGCTTACTCATTAGCTAGGGTGGCTCTCATCCTTTGAGCATCAGACACAAGTGAAAGCTGTGGCATCTTCAGAGCTCTTCATATAGACCCTAATTTTTGCTCAGTACTGGGTCTTCACCACAGATTACAGGTTAGATAGTCAACTTAACCATTTGTGCCTCACTTGGAGGATAAAGTTTGTCCCCGCCACTGCTTGAGCTTATCTGTCTTACACGTTTTAATAACAGCACAGTGATGTGAGAAGTCTCATGCAAGCACACTTGCCACAAGGGGAACGCTGACTTGTTGCTTTCTTTTAGGCCTTGGCGGCACGTGTGTGAATGTGGGCTGCATTCCTAAGAAGCTGATGCACCAGGCCGCCCTCCTGGGGCAGGCCTTGAAGGACTCGAGGAAATACGGCTGGGACTATAACCAGCAGGGTGAGTGGGGGCTGGAGAACCCCCACAGGCTCAGTCCATGGCTCTGCAGTTGCTTCTGACTACGCTCAGTCAGCATTCCTTAGGCATGTCCACTCTGCCCGCCAGCTGCCGAGGCTGCAATTTGGCTGCTGTCCTGACACTTAGGCCCAGAGACAAAGCTTGACCAAGTCCAGCTCCTCTGCAGAAGGTGGGAGGCAGTGATGGCCATTTTCGGACTTTCTTTCAGTGTGAAGAAAATAGAAGGAAAGTTTGTGGTGGTGGTGGTAGTGTCGAATCTGGGATACTCGTCTTGGCTGAGTCCCATTCCTATTTTCTGTCTGAGCTCTGCCATGCTCAGAGGCAGCACCAGGTCTGCAGAGTTCTTGCTGGGTACCTGATGCCCCTGCAACATCAGAAGAGCACCAAGAAAACTGTGAAGACAAAGTAGCCCTTTGACATCTGTTATCTTAGCCACTCTGCCCCCCCCCACCTTTTTTTTTTTTTTTTTTTTCCGAGACAGGGTTTCTCTATAGCCTTGGCTATCCTGGACTCACTTTGTAGACCAGGCTGGCTTAAAACTCACAGAGCTCCACCCCTCTGCCTCCCCAAGTGCTGGGATTACAGGTGTGTGCCGTCAACATGCCTGGCTTCCCCTTTTTATTTTGAGGCAATGTCTTACTCACCAAGTTCCCCAGGTGGGATTTGAATTCCTAAGCTCAAGTGGTAAGAGTACCTTGACCTCCTGAGTAGCTGGGGCAACAGGCATGAACCACCATACCCAGTTCAAGCTGAATCGTGAAAGCCACAGAGGAGGAGACATTAGGACCAGGAGCAGGCCGACGAAAACTGCTGATGTGAGAAAATACAGTGTATGGGATTCCGGTGAAGACGATGGAAGAAGTGAGCGTAGAGAGTTAGTTGTTTTACCCTAGAGGTGATGGGGGGTTGAGCTCAGGCAGGAGAGAGGTCCACACTGAAGCTGAGAGTCCAGATCCCTCCTGAAGCACCAAGGAACCTAGAAAGGGGAAGAGGAGGGAGAGCTGGAGCAAGCAATGCCACTGCCCTGAACAAATATGTCAAGGTTGAGAATGGGAGGTAGATTCCGGGAGGCTGAATATGCAGATGTGGCTGGATATGGTGGCCAGCTACACACTGAGGCGGAGGGTCTTCTTGGTGCCTCTGTCAGAAGACTGTGTGGAATGAGTCGTTTTTCTCCAGAGACTTCGATGCAGTTGTGGGCAGTGCCTGTCTAGAGTATTTCAGGTGACTGACAGCTGTAGAACTAGCAGAGTCACCTAAGCTGGAGGAGAGAGGCAGGTGTCGGGTAGCTCACGGGGCGTGGGCTGTGGCTCACTAGATTGACAGCATGAGGCAGGCTCAGTTAATAGCTGAGTGTAGCTCAGTTAATAGCTGAGTGTAGCTCAGTTAATGGATGAGTGTAGCTCACCTAGTAGCCGAGTGTGACTCTGTTAGTAGCTGGGTGTGGGACAGTCAGTTGAGATTAGACTCATTTCACCAGTCGACTCACTGGAGAGCACTACTGTAGGAGCTCCAGCTGTAGATGGAATCAAGCCTCTCTATTTGGTGGGCTGGTTTTAGGGTAGGATTTCTGTACTTAAGGGTGCTCCTTCTTCTTGAATCCTTATGTTGCTTCACATTCCACTGAAAGCAGCTAAAAGGTTAGCACTCTGGGGAAGGGTCGTCTGGAGAGAAAGCTAAGCAAGAGCTGTGAAGCAGAGCCAGAGCATGTGGTGATAACGTAGGGACTGGGGATAGACAAAGATTGACAAGACTAGGAAACGGGAGGCTGGTATATTTTAAGACTCCAGAAAGGTTGAGGCTGAAGTAACTATGATTCCAAGTGAATCTAAAAACAGAAAATTGCAGCCCATAACAGTGACTTGGGTAACAGGAATTCGTGAAGGCTAACAGTAGGTAAGCAGAGGTACCTGAGTCAGGGGAGCACGTGGCAACCCCTAGGAACCGCATGGTGACCTGAAGGTATTTGATAAACATCTCACAGCTGCAGGGCTTTAAAAACTATCAGCAAGGCTAACAAAAGACATTTCTTTTTCAGGGTAAAGAGTGGAAAGCAGGGACTTAATTAATAGCTTGAGTCTGTGTTAAATATGAGTTCAAGCTGCCCAGTGCATGGCCACAGTGTCGCCAGTCACCCAGTGCATGGCCACAGTGTCACCAGAGTCACTTAGAGCATGGCCACAGTGTCCAGAGCCCTCAGTGCATGGCCACAGTGTCGCCAGTCACCCAGTGCATGGCCACAGTGTCACCAGAGTCACTTAGAGCATGGCCACAGTGTCCAGAGCCCTCAGTGCATGGCCACAGTGTCCAGAGTCACCCAGTGCATGTCCAGTCGCCCAGTACAAGGCTGTAGTACCCAGAGCCACCTGTGCATGGCTGTAGTGCCCTTGGCCCGTGCGTAAGGAAATTGGACAGGAAAGAAAGGACACATGCTTGGAAAGGGTTAGTGGGAGGGTCTAACTTTATGATGTGATGTATCTAGAACATATAAAAGATTGAGCTTAGCAATATTAGAATTAATTAGTTCAGTTAGTGTGAAAATCACATTTCTTACTTGCCAGCCATAACAAGCTAAAAATATAGTGAAAAATGACAAAAATGATGAGATGCCTTGGAGCAGTGTTAACGGTGTACATGGAAGACTGTTAGTGCGCACCAAAAAGTGTTCTGAATTAGAGGGGTTGTCTCAATATTATGAAGAGGACGTGTTTCAAGATTAGCTCATGACTATGCAGACCCAGCACAATTTGAGGCTTCACTTCCCCTCTTGAAAGCCCAGAAGTGATCATTTTAAAGTTTATATTGAAAATAAACTTGTGAGACTAGCTGAGCTTTCCCAGAACAGAGGGCGACTCTCCTTATCCGATTTGCATGATGGAACAGACACAGGATAGACGGCAGCCAGGCCCCAGTCTCCCAGGAAAGCCCAGGGGATCTGGGATCCTGGCTATGCACAGGACATGCAGGCTCATGTACAGCATGATCGGGATCCTTCTTTTTACAGTGAAGGTCATTTGGCTTGTTAAGAAAATGGACAGGGCCCCTGCAAGCGGAGTTCTCAGAGGGCTGGACTAGAAGGTCTTTAGCGGTGGGGTTTGCAGAAATGGAGAACATGCATCATGAGGGTGTACAAAGCAATGTTTCCAGGCCGCAAAATCCTAGTGTTCCTCTCACCTCTCACCTGGTGCTACAGGAAGGCCTGATGGCCACACTGTGCTGGGTCCTGAGGAGGGGCTTTCTGAGAGAGGGAGGGCAGAGACAGAGACAGACAGAGAGGGGGACCCCATTCCTCTGTTGCTGTTTTGTTTTCTGGACTCTTATGAAGTTATGACTAGATTCCCCAGACAGGCCCTGTGTCTTATAAGTGTGGAGCTACACAGAGGCAGGTGTGAGCTTCTGGACTCGGCAGACAAGGTGTAGTTCCACCGAGAAGAGGCAGAGGTGGAGGAAAGGCCCAGCAATTGAATCCCAGCTTGTGTCAGAAAGAACTGGTCAGTATTGTAAGATGAAAGGCAACTCTAAATTCAAGCCCCGTTTATTATAAAGAAAGGAAAGGATCGGAGTGTTGCATTGTGGTAGAGCAGCAGGCTGTGGCTTCAGACAGGATCGAGTGACAGCACATGGCGCCCTCTAGTGTTAAGTTCCTGTACAGCATCAGGAACAGGGAGGGATGGGTCTCTTGCTAAGCTTAGGAAGTGGGGATTCCCCAGCCCTAGGCCGCCTGAGTGTCGCAGGGATGGTTGCTGCAGCTCACAGCTCTGCAGGCAGCTTTCATCTGCAGCTCACACAGTTCTGACTCTTCAGGAGTCATCGCCACCTCTGTCCCTTGTCAAGCGCTCTGGTGGTTTCCACAGCCCCAACCTTGGCTTCAGGGCTGGGCCTCTGGTGGTCTGTCTGCTCCATCCTGAGCAGCCCTTCCTCCATTGCTGCCAAGGCCTCTGTAGGAACATGGCTCCCTCCCCTGGCCTGCCTGCTGGTTGCTCTCCATAGCCATACATCTGCTGCAGCTGTTATGGCAGTGGCTGCTGCATCCACAGTCTGCCATCCCTGCTGCTGTTTTCAGCTCAGCCTGCTTTACCAAAAATAAGCAAGGAAGACACCTCCGGATAAGTGTTTTACTTGACCTAATATTGCAGCCCTAGGGGAGGCAGTGCAGGAGAGCTTTCCCTGCTGATTCACTGAGCGAGAGCAGCACTCTCTATGGCCAGAGGAGGGGAATTGCTACCACCAAGGTGGACCTTCCGTGCAAAGGCAGGTTTCTGTTTGCATCAGTCATAATCACATTACTGTCCTTTTTAGCACCAAGCACAGCAGTCTGGTGGGTCATCAGAGGAAGAATGCCCACTCTGGCCTGGGAGAGTGGCTGCAGAGTTCTCAAGTGTTCACCAAGGCTCGTGACAGCAGGAAACCCAGTGTAGACTGTTAGAGTGAGCCTTGGATGGGGCTGTCCCTTCAGGAGCGAGCAAGCAGCTGTGATTGTGGAGCACTTTCTTTAAGGTGTCTGTAGAGTATTCAGAATGGCTGGTGATGGCATAAGGTTGTCCTGTGGTTGTTTGTCCTTGCTTAAGGCAGCCAGGGCACAAGAGAGCTTCTGAGCAGCTGCCAAGGAGGAAGCCAGACCACCCATCTCCCAACCTCTTTGTTCATCTATAGGAGAATGGCCATCAGAAGCAGAGCGTATATTGTGAACTTCTTGCACTGTGATTTTAACAGTGCTGTACAGTGCACATCTGCCCATTCCCCTGGGAGCGATGGCTTTCCTCATCTGTCTCCACCTGAGGCCTTCCCACCCATGCCTCATGGTGTAAGAGTGGTTTCTGGGAGGTGTTCCCCGTGACTGAGTGGCCTTCCCATGCCAGGTGGGCATCGCCACGGAGGGTGTATACCTCTTTGTGGCTTTTTTCATTTTTTTTTCTCTCAGAACTTTGTTTTCCTATACTTTGTAATGCAAAAATGCAAAGAAGAGGAAAGCATAGCAGGTGCAGGAAAGATTAAACTGCCCCATGTTCTTGGTCTTTAAAACAGTGGCATGGCTCATGTGTGGTCATGTATAATCTGGGTGTGGTGGTCCACACGGTCACAAGTTCAAGAGCAGCCTGGGCTGCAGAGAAATACTGTTTCAAAAATGAAACACCAGCAATAAAGCCTCACTGTGTACTTTTACTCTGGTTATTTTCCAGTGAAACATGACTGGGAGACCATGACTGAAGCAATCCAGAATCATATTAGCTCCTTGAACTGGGGCTACAGGCTGGCCCTTCGGGAGAAAGGCGTGGCCTACATCAACGCCTACGGCGAGTTTGTGGAGCCGCATAAGATAAAGGTAGAGTGTGGACTCCCCGCTTCATCGTCCCTTTGCTGTCATTGACTGTGGCCTTGCCCTGAAACTAAAATGCTGTGTTGCACATTAGGGACTGCAGCTGGAGGGCCACACAACATGTGGCCTCACATATGTGCTTTTCGCACCATTGCTTGTTGATTACATGTCAGGTTAAATTGTAACATGTGCATTTTAAAGAATTTTTAATTTAAAGGTATTGTTTGCCTTTCATCTCACTGTTACTCAAAATATCGAAACAGCTTGAAGTGCAAAAAAACTGAAAGTAAGTATTTCAGCAGCGGGGAGCTTTTGAAAAATGCAAACATAAGCCACAGTCTGCAGTGTTCACAGGGGCTGCCTTACGTGGCTACTTATATGATGTTTATATACCATCAGATCTCTGTAAGCAAACGAGCTCATTTGGATGACCACAGAAGGTTTCACACTGAAGTTAGGGAAGACGTCAGCCATTGCCCCCAGTGGATCCCTGTGCCATCAGCCATCACCCTCAACATCTGGAGTGTCTTGTACTTTTTTTTTTCTTTGCAAACACAGCATGAGGTGGTCTTAGGTTCTTTTGTAGTCAGTTAGACTGGCTGAGACTGGTGAGGGCTGATCAACTTGAAGTTGTCCCTTCAGACTCTCCAGACTCTAACAACTGAAGGTAGTCTGTTTCTCAGCTTGTCAGAGGCCTGACAGGTAGGTGGTTGAGCTGCCCTGCCCCACCCAGCATCTGCTGAGACCTCGTCTCCCCCACAGTTCAAGCTCAGAGTTTCTTCCCATCCCCGTGCCACCCATGCTTGTCTTCTTCAGGACCACCCTAAGGAGTCCCTGACTTAAGCTGTTGCCTTCCGGCCATTTGTGCCTCCATTTGTTTAAATGCCATCATTGGCATTGGAATGTCTTACCTGGAAATGTACTTAGAATCATTCATGCGATCACAAATAACGTTTAACCCTCCTTAGCTGAAGATGTGTGGCGTGGTGTGTGAGGGCCTTCAATTTTAGCTCTCGCCTGCCTTCCAGGCTTACACCTCCAGGCTGTTTAGGACAGGAGTGCAAGCAGGAGCAGAGGCGGGAACCACGGAGGAGAGCTGCTTGCTGCCTTGCTCCCTGGCTCATGCTCAGCTAGCTTTTTAAGGAAGCCTGCCCAGTGTGACACTGCCTTCCCACATCAGTCATCAGTCAAGAAGATGCATCACAGTCCTTTATCTACACCAACCTGATAGAGGTCATTCCTTGGTACTTTTCTTGTTTCCAGGCCTTCTGCAAAGCCGCCCTGTACTGGCTTTGTAGTCAGCACCCCAGCCCCACAGTGGAGCTGCGGCCACCATGCTGTACAGACTTGAGCTGTCTGCTTGGTGCCTGTCACATGGCACTGCTGGCTCTGCATAGACGTCGCAGCTGCTGAATGAGAGGCGTCGAGGGTGGTGAGGAGAGTGTATGCCAAAGTTTCTTTTCCTTCTTTTCAAGGCAACCAATAAGAAAGGACAGGAAACTTTTTACACCGCTTCCAAGTTTGTCATAGCAACAGGTGAAAGGCCACGGTATTTGGGAATCCAGGGAGATAAGGAATACTGTATTACCAGGTAAGAGGAGATAGACCATTTCAGCTTTCCTGCATCGTGCGCTTTCATGTTCCCATTTTATATGTCCCGTCTCATTTCACGAAGGACTTGCTTTTTGTGACAAAACGATACATAGCACCAGAAACCGCAGTTAACATACTACAGTGAACAGATGTCAGAGCAGGCAGGCAGCGAGGTCACTGGTAGAACCCACACGAGAATCATGCTGTTTCTACGTAACTGCCGGAAGAGGCCAAAGCAAAGACAGACCCTTGACTAGCTGCGAGGCTGCATGGTCCATGTTAGAGATGAGCCAGGTGGTCAGGGCAGCCAGCTCTTCCTGTGCCGTGAGTCCGCTCCAGCACTCCCCAGCTGTCAAGTTAGAGACTGTGCGGGGACTTCAGACTGTGGAGCAGAGGAAATACATTTTCATCACACTATTGTCTGGTTCAACACATAGCCACACGCACCTCACATCCCATACATACTGCACATTTCTCGTGCACCATACAGATCCATGCACACTAGACACCACAATACCACATACCACACATATTTCCTGCACTGTACATGTCTGCACACACCACGCGTATCATACACACCGCACATATCTCAAGCACACGCCATACACTATATGTGTCCCACATACGTCACACGTACAACACCCACTATACACTTCTCATACACCACACGCATCCACGCATGCGCACTACGCTCTCATACACTGCACACGTCCACATCACACAGAGGTGCCCCTGCAGCACAGAAGATTTTCCATTCTGCGTTTTTAAGATTTCATCTGTTTTTATGTTTACGGATGTTTGCACGTATTTCTGTGCACCCCATGCGTGCAGTGCCCGCAGAAGTCAGAAGAGAGCATCAGATCCCCTGCAACTGGAGTTCCAATTGATTGTGAGCCACCACAGGGGTGCCGGGAACTGAGCCTAGATCCTCTGTAAGAGCAGCCAGGGCACTTAGTAATTTGCTTGTGATGTCATTTGACTTTGAAGGCTCATGTCTTCTCTGAGTTCTCTCAGGCAGACCTGAGACTGTTGTGTTCTCTTGGTGTCTGTCCACTTAGGCACTGAATTGCCATTCCAACACCAGACCAGCACACACCAAACCCGTTTTGTGATTCCTACCTGCACTCTGTTCTCTTGTGTCTTTCAGTGATGACCTTTTCTCTCTGCGGTACTGCCCGGGCCGCACCTTAGTCGTAGGTGCCTCCTACGTTGGTCTGGAGTGTGCCGGCTTTCTGGCTGGCTTGGGGTTAGATGTGACGGTCATGGTGCGCACCGTCCTTCTTCGCGGCTTTGATCAGGAAATGGCAGAGAAAGTGGGATCCTACTTGGAACAACAAGGCGTCAAGTTCCAAAGGAAACTCATCCCTGTTTCGGCAAGTCTGGGCAGCTTGGACCTTTTTGCTGTCTTTCTTACTCATTTTAAAATTTTGCCATTTAAAAATCTTACTTTCATTTCATAAAATAAATTAGTCCTCACACGCTCACATAGTGCTGAAAGTAACGTATCCATCCCTGGGTCTCCCTCTGACACACCCACTCTGAGTCTCCCTCCCTCTGACCTTTCCCAGGCTCCTGTCCTGTTTTCTCATCAGCTTTCGTCCTCAGACGAACCAGCCTTCCATGCCTTTTGCCTGGCTCTCCACCACTCTTCTTCCTTTAAAAACATTCTCTGCTTACAACCTCTCATTTTTGCCTGCTTCACAGTCAGCTGTCCCCCCCACCCATTCCCCCTTTGGTGATGCTTTTCAGGAAGCCCAGTGGTCACACCTGTGTCCGCACATTATGGGCCTTCCTGCTGCATGGAGAGATGTGTCTCCTCTGCCAAGAGCTTTCTGTTCCGGCTGATGTGGCCCCTAGCCTGTGCCTTCCCATCCAGTCTGCTCAGCAGGCAGATGCTGGTGCCCGTATGTTTTTGTCTGCAGCGCTCCTCACTAGCCTGTGCTTTCTATGAGTGATCTGTAGCTTCAAGTTTTCATTGGGTGCTAATGGCACTCAGATTAACAGCTCCTGTTGAGGTACCTCCCCTGAACCCCACACTTATTGGAGAAGCCCCTTAGACACCCCTGCTTGAGTCCTCTCGAGTACTTCAGATTTAACTAAATAACATTTAAGCAATGCACGTCCACTTGGACCCCCGCTAATCTTTCTGACCCACCCAGTAAGTGGAACCACTTAGAAGCCAACACCTGGAAGGCCTGCTTTGTTGTTTTTTTTCTGCCTCCAGACTTATTGAATCCCCCATTTAATTCCATCTGTAAAATGTTGAACCTGCATGTTCCCCTCCTCTGCTTGGTCAAGAGTGCTCAAGCGTGCTCGCCGACTGCGAGCACATCCATACGTGCATGTCCTCTCTCAGTTTGCTCTCTGCCATGTTAGAGTCAGCACCTCATGTGTCCTCACTAGGTTCAACAATTGGAGAAAGGCTCACCCGGCAAACTGAAAGTCTTGGCGAAGTCCACTGATGGATTGGAAATCGTTGAAGGCGTATACAACACGGTGAGCGTGAGTGGTGAGTGCTCCTGTGAGCGAGCAGGGGCAAGGCACGAGAAATAACACTAGCTTAATGCTTCCAGTGGTTGTAAGAGGGAAGGACTGTGAGCCACCACACTCGTGTGCAGCGATGTGACATGTGCACATGTGTGACTGTGCACAGAAAGATCCGGAAGCTGACATCCAAACCCCATTGGTCTCTTGTTCTGGAGAATCAGGTATTTCTTACAGACATGTACTTGGAAATCCTTCTGGTAAATGTCAAGTATATTTTATAAACAAAAAAATCCAAGACATCCAGTTTTTCTTTTCAAAGACAATTCCTGACTCTTGTACCAGTGTGAATACCCTGAGAGGCTGAGGTGCCAGAGGGTCTCTTAGTTACGGTTTTAATAGAAACTGTGCAATTATTATGTACTCTTTATTCGTGTGCATTATGTAAGAATCTAAAAAAATAAACGTAAATGTTGGAGAAACAGGCAAATTAGAACGTGCATAACCGAGCTGGAAGACCAGCCTCTGCCTGTTGTGGCTTTGATTAGGGTCATGTGGTGTTCGGATGGTGGCTGTCTGCTGTGTTCAGTGGTTCAGGAACATGACGAATCATTCCAGGCATTGAGGTCTTTGTGGCTCCAGCAGAGGTCACGCAGGCCTCTAGGGGATGAGAACCTCTCCTGGTTTGTTCCTGGGTGTTTGTGTGTTATGTGGTTACATACGGTTTCTTTGTGTCCTGTACTGTGCTATTGCTGTATAAAAATGCCAGTTTCGTGGGGCTTTAAAATTACTCATGTACTTGTGTGACTCTTACCTGAAACCTTTCCTTGTATTGCTTTGGATTTTCTGTGCGCACATTCATGCTCTTTGCTGATAAGGGCAGTTTTGTCTCCTCTCTGCTGTAAGTGCTGGTTAGTTTTTGTTAACTTGACTCAGACTAGAGACTCCCAGGAAGAAGAAACCTCAACTGAGGAAGCGCCTCTATCATGCTGGTGTGTGGGCACGTCCTGGGCTGCCTTCCTGATTGACGTGGGGAGGCCCAGCCCACTGTGGGCAGTGCCACCCAGGCAGCTCACCCTAGGCAGGTGGTCCTCGGTTATATTAGAAAGTAGACTGAACATAAACTGGGGATCAGGCCAGCGAACAGCTTCCTTCCTCCATGGTTCCTGCCCTGCTTTCCTTGAGTGATAGACCATGACCGGGAAGTGTACGTTGAAACAAACGCTTTCCTCCCTATGTTGGTTGGTCAGTGTTTTATCGCGGCCACAGAAAGCTACCTAGGACAACGCACCAGCGGGGGTTCATAAGCAGCAGTGACAACAGGTGACTCATCCTGTTCTCTACTACAGTAGGCAAGGGTCAATGGCTTCCCATGAAAGCGCAATGTCCCCCACCGCGTGTGACGGTGGGCAAACGAGGGCACTCTAGTTCTTGTTCACCAAGTGTTTGTGTTTTTTTAACTTTTGCTCATTTTGTTTTAGTTCTTTATTTTAAAATTAAGCACAGATGTTCGGTTGTAATGGTTTCTGTAGCTATCGGGAAGCAACGGTTTCCTTTAGCACCTGTCAAGGTGTTGAGTGATTTTCTAATCAGTCAGCTCTGGATTCTTGGCATCAGCCCAGTCCAGTGATTTTAATTTGATTGCTTAGAATTTAAACATCTATAGTTATAAGTCATGTTGGTGTATGTTTGTGTGTGTAAACACACATGGATGGTATATGAGTGTGTGTGCACATGGATGTATGTGTGTATGTATGTATGTGTGTACACATTTGTGTCAGCTTATTAGAGTCAGTTTTTCATTAAATGGTTAGTGCTGGCTTTAAACTTATTATGTAGTTCAGGCTGGTCTCAAACTCATAGTGATCCTCCTGCCTCAGTCTCCTGAGTGTTGCCATTCCTGGTTCTGACTTGTATTTGCCTTTTACATCTTAAACATTTTAGGCAACAGTCAAGGCTATTCTAGTTCATGAAAGTCATTGATAGTGTGTTTACTCCCTTACGTATCTTCTGGCACCTTTATGTCATACTAGGATTGGACTTTTATGTTTTGTGAAATTTGCTGATAAAACTTTCTAGATTTAAATTCTACAGGGGAATGTGCGGACACAGTCTTTTTTTTTTCCCCTTTAAGACAAAAACTACTTTTGATTTATTATGTCTTCTTTTAGGAATTAGTCCTTTCAGCTAAGCTCTCCAACACAATGGCATACAGTCCCTTATATCTAACTTACTGTTAGATGACCAGACCTATTGTACAATTGATTGTTTTGGGCAAATCATGTGCTGGCACAGGGCACTCCTTAAAGCAGTGGAAAATGTGATTCCAGAAAGCTCCGTGTCCTTCTCAGTCCCCATCCATGCCTGTGTGGTTCTGCCACGACAGACTGTCTGAATACCACATTGTCATTTGCTCCTTGGTGCCTGGCATGGTATGTCTAGGTGGCATTTCTAGGGCCACTGGTATTGTGTGTATCTGTTACTAGGGTCAGAAGGATGGGGTAGACATTGCATGGTTGCTGGTACATTTCCCTGTGTGTGGTTTGGGCTTATGGCAAGGCAGTACAACATGGCTGGAGTACACAGTAGAAGCAGTGTGAGAGAAAGAGCATGAGAAAGGACTGAGGTCCCACAATCCCCTTTGAGAGTATGCTCCTAGTGACCTCACTTCCACTCTGTAGACCCCACATCTCAAAGGCTCTTCAGCTCCCAGGACCACCTCAGGCTTTGACCAACTCCCCAACACAGAGCCTTTATCCAAACTATAAGAAGGACATAGCCATGTGACCTTGTTTCATTTTAATTATCACCATATCCTTCTCTGTTTCCAAATCCTGCCATGGACTGAGATACTCTGGGCTAGTGAAGACACATATGGGTTTGGGGGAGATCCAACTCATGTACTTACGAGGTTCCGTGTGTGAACTTGGTATGCTGGTTAGTGCCAGACAGAATCCAGAGTCACCTGGGAGATGGACCTCTGGGCGTGTTTGGGGATTATCTTGTGTGAACTGAGATGGAAAGACTTGTCCGCTGTGGGCTGTGCCATTCCCTGGCTGGGACCTTAGCCTGTATATGTGAAGAAAGAGAGCTGGGTAGCCTGTGTTCATCACTGTCTGCTTCCTGACTGTGGATGTGGTCTGTCCTTGCCACAAGCTTGAAGCCTTGACTTCCCCCATCATGAACTGTGGCTGGAAGAAACCCTTTCTCCTTTAAGTGGCTTTTGTTGGGCTATTTTTTTTTTTTTAATCATGGCCACAGAAAAGAAACTAAGACAATCGCTAAGCCATGCCTCTCAAGGAGTCCATCAGCGTTCCTGGTATAGGCTACTTATAATATTTACTGTTAGCCTTTTCATGCCTCAAGATCTGTAGTGGTGTCTCCCTTGTCTGTCTTATGGGGATAATTCATGCTTCTGGTCTCCTCTCTAAATGCAGGTTTTGTTAGCAATTGGTCGTGACTCCTGTACCAGGAAAATAGGGCTGGAGAGGATCGGGGTCAAAATCAATGAGAAGTAAGTGTAGGGTCGTGGCACTGTTACTGCACATAACCCCATTGAAAAACTGGTAATTGCCAAGATATTACATTCTAATGCCTCAGATTTCTCACCACAAGTATGATGCCAACTGTGTATCAATCTCTTAATCAGCCAATCAGATACTCTTAGCACAGGCCTTAAAAAGCTCATGGATTCAATAGCAATCCAAAAATATATTCACAGAAATATGTTCTCCCACTGTTGATGACTTAGAGTGAATTTTGATGTCTTTGATCAAAAGAGAAAAATTCCGAAGCCCCAAGAGGGATCATGGGGAATGTGGAGGCTTCGGACCTGCAGGAAGCATGGCCTAAGCCTCTGTCTTCCAGGTCACTGGACGCCATAGTGCCAGGGCTATGGGGGTCCTCAGCAACACAGGGACTTAGTCTGCGCCTTCCTCCTCTACCAGGAACGGCAAAATCCCAGTAAACGATGTGGAACAGACCAACGTGCCCCACATTTATGCTATCGGGGATATACTGGATGGCAAACCAGAGCTCACTCCTGTTGCCATCCAGGCAGGCAAGCTGCTAGCTCGAAGGCTCTTTGGAGCCTCTTCAGAAAAGGTAAGTTGTTTCTTACTGCAGACCTGTTTGCTTGTATACATGTATGTCTGTGAGCCTCTCTGTGAATCTGCATGTCTGTTCTTTGTGTATCTGTGTGCTTGTGTGTATCTGTATATATATGAGTGTATGTGGTATGTATGTCTCTGTCTTTGTATATATGTATGTCTGTGTGTATGTATATACATGTGTATATGTGTGTGTTTGTGTGTGTGTGTGTGTGTGTGTGTGTGTGCTTGGAGGTGAAGTCTGGCTCTCATGAGCACTAAGTAAGAGCTCTACCATATCCCCATTCCTGAGATAATATCTTGATCAAAATTAGGATTTCAAAAGTACTACAAATAACACTCATTGACTCATTTTCTAAATAAAGCTTCTTAGGGATGATTTGCAGTTGAGTTACTACTGGCTAAAGAGCTGATAAATCTTGTGGGTTTTTTTTTGTTTTCATTCTTGGGCTGCCCTGTGATTACTGTGGGTCTAGCCCCAGGACTCGTCAAACAGGCAGGGGCTGAGTCCCGCAGGCTCAGACAGTGTACTGGCGACAGTTTAGAGATGTGGTCATGTGCCAGAGAGCTGCATCCCGGTTGCTGCAGCGCAGGGAAAGATGCCTGAATTATCCGAGAGGTTGGAGACAGGTTCCTGCATGGCCAGCCGCAGCTTGCAATAGAGACTGTGCTCTCCTCATCAGTATTCTAGCCTTTTGCACTGCCTGCTTGGTCAGCCACATTCACTAGCAATTTCACTTTCATCTTTTGCAAGTCCACTGTCTTGCTGTACCTTAGGGAGACACTTGGGATCTGGGGGATTCTACCAAGGGAGCAGTGGACTCTGGGTAACTCTACCGAGGCAACTTTTCTAGTAGGTATGCCATCAGATCAGAGCGAGAGGTTTGTGGGAATAATGGCGTCCTCACGTGGTCTCACCCTTGGGAGGAGCACACTGTTCTGTCAGTAGAAGTGGGGACCTGCGGCAGGGCTAGCAGGAGGGTGGTGGCTCTGCTTGCATGTTGTTACCCCCCCCCCCCACAGTGCACATGGCACTTGCAGTGTCTTCAAGTGACAATGGGGAGACATAAGGCCATCTGTCCCCCAGCTTCTTTTAGAAGGACACATGGTGTCTCCTGCATGAACCTCTACCTCAGGTCTCTTGAGTTGTGATGCTCAGCCTGCTCTTCTCTTTGAAATAACTGTAGTAAATACACTTTTGTTTTTTCTGAGGTACAGCAGTCTAATTTGCTTGTAGCTTGTGTTGCTTAAATACAAAGATAGTTACCCTCTGGCCAGTTCAGAGCCCGAGAACTCAGCAGAAGTTCAGCAGAGTGGGGGATGTGACAGTGGTTAAACACTTGCCACCAAACGTAAGGATCAGAGTTGGGAATCCTCGAAACCTGTGTTTGGCGGCCCACCTGTAATTTCAGCCTCCAGAGCTGAGATGGGATCCCCAGAGCAAACTGGCCCAACAAGACTAGTTGTATCAACCACATCTGAGTTTGACTGAGAGATCCTGCCTCAGTTGATAAGGTAGAAAGGTGACGGAGGATGACTCCTGACATGAATCTCAGGCTTCCACATGCATGTATATTCCCATATGTCTGTAACCTCATTGTAACGCACATCTATACACACACCTATACACATGCAAAATCATGCAGTCACGAGGGCTGGGGAGTTGGCTCAGTGGTTAAGAGCACACACTGCTCTTGCAGAAGACCCAGGTTTAAATCCCAGAACCCACATGATGGCTCACAACTGTCTGTAACTAGTTCCAGGGGATCTGACACCCTCTTCTGTCCTCTATAGGCACTAGGAACACAGGTACAAACATACATCCATACACTAGGAACAAACATACATCCAGGCAAACAGCCACATATATAAAATGAAATAATAAATATGTGTCGGGCATCCTTTCTTCTGTCAGCTCTCATACCCGCCTAGTCCCTCTTGATCTGACACAGCCCTACTGCCTTTTATGAATCTACGTTATAGAAACTTGCTGGGAAGCTGGTCATAGGAGTGTGGTGTGTTTCTCTTCTAGTGCGATTACGTTAACATCCCAACCACAGTGTTCACACCTCTGGAATATGGCTGCTGCGGACTGTCTGAAGAGAGAGCCATCGAAGTGTATAAAAAAGAGAATCTGGAAGTAAGACCGTATTTCATAATCACCCATCCGTCTTTGAAGCCACCTTTTTTTGTATGTTGTAACTCTGCAAGTCTCTGTTGTGCCAACATTAGAGAAATCATCCTCCTACTTGGGAGAATGTTAAGTGAATCTAAACTGTCTCACTAGCAAAGTGATGACGAGGATGCAGCTGTGGCGAGCGGGAAGTAAGGTGTGTGGGTTAGGGCTTTGGAGATGCAGGTATGAAAGGTTCTCTCCTGTCAGGGACTCAGAGGCGCTGCCCCAGAGACATGGCTCTCAGGTCAGGGCCTGCTGGACTCTGCAGGCTCAGCAGCACAGGTGCTGCGCTGGTGCCTTCTGGTCCTCTAGGTTTTGGGTGAATGTTGACACAAGGTGGGTTCTCAGTAGTCACCTCAGCCCACACAGGAACTAGTGTGGCACCTTGGGCTGACAAAACTAAATGCTTGACAATGGAGTTTAGCTAAGCAGAGGTGACATGCTGTTGTTTCAAGAGCTGCTGCAACCTGTCGTCTCAGGGGGACTAAAGAGCGTATCAGGGGTAGGTTTCGTATGATGCTAATTTCAGACTCTTCCCTTCTGGGCTAGGTGTATCACACCTTGTTCTGGCCTCTTGAGTGGACAGTCGCTGGCAGAGACAACAACACCTGTTATGCAAAGATAATCTGCAACAAATTCGACTGTGTAAGTAGATGCCTGGATGCTATGGTTCTTGCTCTGCTCTGTTCTACTCCATTTTCTCTGGGGATCGGGCATAGGGCCTCACTTGTGCAAAAGCATGTATGGATATAACCTAGAACCTCCACTCAGATGTAGCCTGTGGTAGCTCAGTAACCAATTGGTTTCCCAAAGTGAGGGGAACAGGGACTATTTCTAACAGGAACTCGATGACTGGCTCTTTGGTCTCCCCACCCCCGAAGGGAGGAGCAGTCCTGTTAGGCCACAGAGGAGGGCTTTGCAGCCAGTCCTGAAGATACCTGATAAATCAGGATCAGATGAATGGGGAGGAGGTCCCCCCCATCAGTGGACTTGGAAAGGGGCACGGTGGAGATGAGGGAGGGAGGGAGGGAGGGACTGGGAGGGAATGAGGGATCGGGACACGGCTGGGATACAGAGTTAATAAAATGTAACTGATAAAAAAAAAAAAAAAAAAAAAGCATGCCCTCTACCCTGGGCTGCTGACCTGCTGTGATTTTAAAATACAGCTTGGATTCTTGCCAGTTGGGTTTTTAGGGCTTCATTAAAGACTGCAATCAGACCAGGAGCGAGCTCATAGCTGCTTGCAGAGGCGAGCCCAGGAACAGGCTCCTAGCTCCTAGCTGTTTGCAGAGGCGAGCCTAGGAATAGGCTCCCAGCTCAGCACTGCCCAGAGTGGACAGTTTAACCCTGATGATCTAGAACTGTGAACGCTAATACTTTGTCTACCATCCAGCATGGTGCATGTTTGTGTGTGCTTCACTAATGGTGTGGCATTTGTGGAATGATGAGGAGAGGCCCTCACAGCAAGAAGCTCCAGGTCAACAGGCAGGTGCTGACGGAGCTCCACAGGCAGAGATGTCTCCTGTGCCTGGCTCTGTCCCCCTCTTACACACACTCCTTTCATCTGTCTTCATGAACAACAACAACAACAACAAAAGCTTGGCAGAGGACAGCCTATGGCTGACCACTACCCCAGACACCTGTTGTACGCTGCCCTTCTGGCAGCATCTAGCAGCCGTTCCTGAGCTCTGCTTAGCGTCAGGAGCAGGCACCTGCTCACTGGGCTCACAAACCCTCCTAGTAAGACCCCAGGCCTTGGGGTCACTCCACTGCAGGGCCTTCGTTCGCATGTGGCATGTCTGTGTGGCCGGTCTCAGTGTAACTGAGACGTCACATCCCACCCAGGAGCTCCATCACAGGTCAGCAAATTGAGCACGCTAGTACATTCGAGTGTGCTTTAGTTCTTGCCGCACGTTTACCGATGCCTCTGGCAGATCTCCTCAGCTCAGCCCCTTTCCTGTGGGAGATCCTGTGTATTTTAAGCTGTGGACTGCAGGGAGTAGACTCCCGTTCTGACCCTGAGCTTATGGGAATTCTCTGTTCTGTGCCTGTGTTAAAGGAACGTGTGGTGGGATTTCACCTTCTGGGGCCCAATGCTGGTGAAATCACACAGGGATTTGCAGCTGCAATAAAATGTGGGCTCACAAAGCAGCAACTTGATGACACCATTGGAATCCACCCCACATGTGGTGAGGTAAGGAACATGTGCGTGTGTGTGTGTGTTGTAGGCCAGGGAACAGCCTTGTGTCTCATTCCTTAGGTGCTATCCACCTCTTTTGGAGACAGAGTGTCACACTGGTCTGAAGCTTGCCAGTAGGTTAGTCTGGCTGGCCACCAAGTCCAGGGGTACCCCTGTCTCTGTGCCAGGGTACGGAGATTTTACAAGCATGTGCCAGTGCACTCCACATGGGCTTTTGGGCTTGGGTTTGGGTCCTTGAACTTGCATTGCCAGCTCTCTACCCTCTGATTGTCTTCCCAGCCCTGAGAGTCTCCTGAGACTCCCTAACCCACGGTGAGATGGAATGGCTTCAAGTAGTTTAGCTTTAAAATAATTATGAAATGGATTGTCAGAGAGTTTTGACTCTCATGTATTGTATACTGCAGCCTAATGCAAGGTGTTCAGTCCGTGCAGCTGGAGCACGTCCTTGTAAAGCGACAGTCACATTGCCATATGTTGTCTTCTCCCTTGCCAACAGGTATTCACAACACTGGAAATCACAAAGTCCTCAGGGCTGGAGATTACTCAGAAAGGCTGCTGAGGCTAGCCCCGCTGTTGTTGGGTTTCCCCTGTCACACTCTCACTCCATGCCCGTGACATCTGGTCGGGCACCGGGGGACCAGTCCCAGGCTTTCTCCTGGCACAGAGATGAGAAGGCAGCAGAGAACCAGCAGCAGCAGCATCTGTAGTCTCAGCTGACGGCATGCAGCAGCCATGCTGCAGTCTTGACGCCTTGGCTTGGAACCCACAGAGGTGAGCCAAGGCCGACTTCTGCACGTCAGTCAGACTTCTCCCCCACTGAGGTCCTGGATGGCACAGCAAGCCCACCCTCCCTTTCCTGGTTGCCAAAGCAGACCCCTCACCTTGTTTCTATGAAGATATATTTTTCAGTTGTGGACTTGTCTATAAAGAGGCTCGTGGGCCTAGAGTGCGGCAGTTCATGGATTCTTGGCATGTGGGGAGCCACGTAAGAGCAGTTGGCTACACAGAACTCCCGCGTTAGCAGGAGGCTGAGTGTACATTTAACATGCCATCAGAAACCTGACTCACCTCACCCCTTGCACATCTCCTGAGGGTGTGAAACTTAAAGCCGTTCTCCTCACAGTTTCCAGACTACCAGAGCATCACAAGCAAGAGAGAAATCCTTGTATCACTTTTCCATGTTAATCTTAAGGTCACTATTAAAAAGATTTTACTACACTTCGTGTTATCTAATTTGTTAAACATGATTTTGTCATGGTGTGTCTAACTACAGGATAGCAAATGAACAGGTAACTCTGAGAGTTTCATTTGAACTTAGACATGGCAGCATCTAGCAGGCCTTTCTGGAAAATTTCTCTTCTGAGGAACACAAGACCTAGTACTGGCTATTTTGAATCCACCCACTCTCGAGTGTCACTTGTCATTTGATCAGAGTGCCATAGGATTATATATGGTTCTGTGGTGACAATTTTCTGCAACCCCTTCTCGCTCCTGCACAAGCTGGGAAACTCCCTTTGTCCTCCTTCCCCTAACCCCACTCACAACTGGGAAGCCTCCCAACAAAGGAAAGGAACCAAGAGCCCAGTTCTGCATTCTTGGCAGATGTCTCAATCTTCTCTCCTGATGTTGCCAGCCTCTCAATTACCCACCTAAGTACTTGGGCTGACACATTATCATCCTTCACTTATAGTCTATAAAACTTACACATCCTAGCCCAGGTGAAAGACTTCCTCAGCCCTGTTCTTTGGGACTAATGAACCCACCCAGGAGCAGCAACTAATAAACCTGGCTTTATCTGCTTTTTATGGTCTAATCTGTGGAGTGGGGAGAATGAATTTCTAGGTATAAGGGTTTTGTTTTAAATTTTTGAGACAAGGCTTTGCTGCGTAGCCCAGGGTGTCGTTGAACTTCTGATCCCTCTTCCTGGGCCTGAATGCTGAGGTTACAATTGTGGAACAGGGGTGGAGGGAGAAACCAACACAGGATTAATTGTTGAGCAGCCTTTTATTGGAGAGGGAAAACAGCCAAAGCGATGGAGAACTGCTGGGAGTTGGCCTCTGTGAGTGAGGAGGCTGTGTTCCCACTGGATATGGCTGGGGCAGGGAACTGAACCAAGCTTAAGGAAAGCAGTGGTGTGGTGGCTAGAAGACAGGATTTCTAAGCTAAGAGGCAGTATGACTTCATTATTTAGGAATGGACAGAGTTTTCCTTTTCTACAGAAATCATCATCCATTGAAAGATATTTTACTAAAAATTAAAGAAAAATGTCTATATTGTTTTGTTTTTGAGGCAGGGTCCTACTTTGTGTTACAAGGCTGTTCTGGAACTCAGAATCCTCCTACTGCAGACTCCTAAATATGGGGGCTGCAGGCGTGCACCGCCACCTCAGGCTGCCCATTCTCTTTACAGGTTCATAAGCTCAGGTGTTTTGAGCTGACTGACAGCACATTTTGTTTTAGGTAAATCATACTTCAAAATTGATTTTTAACCAATGTTCCAACTACTGGTTGAACCATTGATTAAATGACAGGCCTGACCAACTACAAAGATGTGTGTAGCTCGAAGGACGGAGGTCTGTTTCCAGCTGGTGTGGCTGGGAACAGGCCAGATGAAGGGAGAAAAGAGGGGCAGGTGTGTGGGGGGAGGGGGCTGGGTGTGGCATTCTGGGTAGTATGGAGGGGTCTGACGGCCCTGATTCATGACTCCTGCATCCCATCCCAGTGTCACAGACAGAGTGCATCCGGGCGTCTTTTATCTTTCACCTAGAATGGTCCATGTGGGAATTAGCTTCTGGGACTGTTGGCTGTTCTCTCAACTTACTGGAAGCACCTGCTGTGGGCTCCTATGGGTTGTACTTGGTCACTTGTACCCAAGGCTACCAGGATCCCTTACCTGTGATCACCTCCCCCAGTTCAAAGGTGGTACGTGGTTGCTGCCCCTTAAGGGCAGTGAGTTCAGAATGCTTACCAAAGGTGGGAGGTGTTAGCTTTATTGTTGTTTCTCAGGAGAGATTTAATCTGGGAAGATGCAGTGGTGCTTCTGCAGATGCTAGCTAGGTGATGCACACTTCTGTCCAGCCACTGCCGAGTGTCAGAGATGCCATGCAGCCAGAGGTGTAGGGAGGAAACACTGGGTACATCCCCTCCAGGCACACACTCACCAGTGCCCCGCCTGTCATCTTTGTGATGTCCTTTATGTGGGTGGGTGTTCTGTTTCACATATATCTGTGCACTATATGCTTGCCTGGCACTCGAAGAAGCCAGAAGAGGGCATTGGGTACCTTGTGGCTGGAGGTACAGATGATTGTGAGCCACCACTGGCAACAGAACTCTGGTCCTCCGGAAGAGCTGCCAATGCTCTTGACCACTGAGTCATCTCTCCATTTCCCAAATTGTCTCCTTACAGCATGAATGTTTCCTCAGTGTGTCTGCTTTGACAGGTTGGTGATCACGGTTGCCCAAATCCAGCATGGAGAAAGATTCTTTGCAGTTGAACTTGGCTCGTCTCTTCCGAAGTGAAAGCAGCTGAAGCCTATGGTGACTTGAGAAGAGGGTGTTCACGGGACTAATTAAACTAGAAGCTGTGGGATACTCACAGCACCCTTGACAACAGTGGCCTTTGTTAAATGCTGCACAGCCACTCAGTCTCTTGTGGATTCAACCTTGGCCTGGCTACATGGTGGCAGGAACCAGCCCTGTGTAGGGCATTGCACATTGTGCCCTCCTGCATCTGAGTGAGAATGTCAGGCAAGGTGAACACACAATTACACACTTAGTTTTTTTCATGTCCTGAGAAGGGGTGGTCACTGGTGTTCACAGTACTGCCCAGTGATAAACCAAAAAGAAGAGACAGATGGGGGAACTCTCCCAGGAGAGAGACATATGGAGAGCCAGGTTCCATAGTGGACTCCCAGCTTCTCCAGTGTTTCAAGGCAGCCGGGCAGCATGTTGTAACAAAAAGGATCTGGTTCATGCTTGGGTGATGGGAAAGATAAACCTGTGGAATGGTTCTCAAAGGCTTATATATTTGAATACTTAGTCATTAGGGAGTGGCACTATTTGAGAAGGCTTAGGAGGTGTGGCCTTGATGGAAGAAGTATGGCACTGGGGGGTAACTTTTGAAGTTTCAAAAGCCCAAGCCAGGCCCAGTGGCTATCTCTTCCTGATGCCTGTGGATCCAGATGTAGACCTCTCAGCTACTCCTTCAGCACCATGACGGCCTGCATGCCACCATGCTCTCTACCTTGATGACAATGGACTAAACCTCTGAAACTATAAGCAAACCCCAACCAAATGCTTTCTTTTATAAGAGTTGCCGTGGTCATGGTGTCCTTGACTAAGACAGGGGGCTTGTAACTTGCTTTTATCTTCTTATTAAAAATATCACTAAAGGGCTGGAGTGATGACTCCACTGTTAAGGGTAGTGGCTATTCTGTCAGGGGTCTTGAGTTCAATTCCCAGCACCTACATGGTACCTCAAAACTGTCTCCCAATACCCACATGGTGCCTAAAAAACTGTAACTGTAGTTGCATGGGATCCAATGGCCTCTTCCTGTATCCCTTTCTGCATCACTTTTTGGCTGTTCTTAAGGCAGATTGATATTCAGGAGCTGGACTCCCTCTTGCCTGGAAGGGAAGGGCCTTGTTCCAAGGTCCCCAGTAGCTCTCTGAACCCACCAAGGGGACCAGATCATGTCCTGTGCACACCACAGTGCCTTGTCCACTCTATCCAAGCTTCTCTCTTACCACAGCTGCTCTGTAGTTGGTGTGGTAGCAAGCTTTTCTGGACTCCTACTCCTTTTTCACAGCTCTATGGGTAAAGGATTTGTTCTTACAGGACAACCACAGCGATGCTGGCACACACACCACTCTTCTTTCCTTACTGATAACCATCCCCGGAAACTGCTCTGAGGCAAGTGTGACTCTCTAGAGTCACTGCTTCTGGGATAACAGTATGACAGGTGCAGCTGATAATAACATGGTGACTCCTCAACAGTCTGTCTGACTAGTGGGAAGAAATAATCTGCCGTGGATACACTGAACGAAAGAAGGACCACATCCCAGGTGGGAGGGAGTGGGGTGGCGTGAGAGTCTGTTCAGATGGGCTGTGCATCCCCTTCTTCTATTTAATGTTTTCAGACTGCAGTTGGTGGGTGACTGAAACCTGGGTAAGCAGAAGTTCACATGGGGAATTATGGTGGGTGTTTCTTCATTCTCATCCTTTCTGGACTTTACTGGGCTTTTTAGATTCATGGGTTGAATCTTCCCCAAATATTTCTTTATATGTTTTCCATTTGTGGATGCATGCATTGTTTTTTATATACCTCAAACATATTTTTGTCTCCAGTTTGACTTGGCCCAGGGAACCCCTGTCTCTTTCCCCTGCTGCATCCTATTTGCTGCTAAGCCCCTTGCACAGATTTCTGTGGTGTTGTGTTATATCTGTGGGTTTGGGTTTTCATTGGTAGAACTGCAATGGTTCTTATATTTTTATCTTTCTGTTCAAATTCCCCATCTATTCCCATATAGCATCCACCCTTTAGGCCATCTGGTGTGTTTATAATTTCAAGTTCTCTATTTCCCAGAGCTAGGCTATCCCTGTCTGGTTTTTATTGACTTTGACTCTCAGTGGGTTACATTTTCTTGTGTCTCTGCACATTTCCTAAGTCTGTATGCAGGTGTGACAATATGAGGGTCCAGGCTGGCTGTGTTCAGAAGACATCATTCATGTTCTGTTTGCTTTGCTCTGGTTGGCTAAGTGCAGTCAGATGTAGTCAGCCAAAGCTGTGCCGACTGAAGCTCTGGTTAGAGCCACCACTCCTGTCTTCCGTATTTTGAGGGTATGATAGGGCTTAGGATCTGGGGAGACACCGGTGGCCTCTGGAATGTCAGCTGAAACCTGACATAGTAAAAATGGCCATCTTAGCAAAAACGATCTACAGATTCAACGCAATTCCCATAAAAACTCCAACACAATCCTTACAGACCTGGAAAGAACAAGTCTCAACTTCATGTGGAAAAACAAAAAACCCAGGATGGCTACAACAATCCTGTATATAAAAGAAGTTCCCTGATTTCAAGCTGTACTACAGAGCAACAGTAATAATAATAAAAAACCCTCATGGTATTAGTATAAAAACAGACAGGTTAATCAATGGGATAGAATCGAAGACCCAGAAATAAACCCACACTCCTGAGGGTACTTGGTTTTTGACAAAAAAGCCAAAACCATGCAATGGAAAAAAGAGAACATCCTCAACAAATGGTGCTGGTCTAACTGGATGTCTACATGCAGAAAAATTCGAATAGATCCATGTTTATCTCCCTGTATAAAACTCAAGCCCAAGTGGATCAAAGACCTCAACATAAAACCAGATACAATAAATCTAATAGCAGAAAAACTAGGAAATAGCCTTGAACTCCTTGGCACAGGAGAAAACTTCTTAAACAGAAAGAACACCAACACCTCAGGCATTAAGATCAACAATCAATAAATGGGACCTCATGAAATTGAAAAGCTTCTCTAAGGCAAAGGACATTGTCAATGGGACAAAGAAGCAGCCAACAGACTGGGAAAAAAATCTTCACCAACCCTACATCTGATAGAGGGCTAATATTCAAAATATATAAAGAACTCATAAAATTACCAATAAACCAAATAATCCAATTAAAAATGGGGTACAGAGCTAAACAAAGAATTCTCAACAGAGGAATCTTGAATGGCTGAGAAGCACTTAAAGAGGACCTGGAAGGGACTGGAGCTCTATAAGGAGAGTAACAGAAAAAAAAAATCTGGGCACAAGGGTCTTTTCTGAGACTTATACTACAACCAAGGACCATGTATGCAGACAACCTAGAACTCCTGCATAAATGTAGCCCATGGGAGCTCAGTGTCCAAGTGGGTTTCATAGTAAGGGGAACAGAGGCTGTCTCTGACATGAACTCAGCGGTTGGCTCCTTCTGAGGGGGGTGTGTGTGCAGCCTTACCAGGCCACAGAGGAAGACAATGCAACCAGTCCTGATGAGACCTGATTAGCTAGGGTCAGATGGAAGGGGAGGAGGACCTCCCCTATCAGTGGACTGGGGAAGGGGTATGGGAGGAGAAGAGGGAGAAAGGGCAGGATTGGGAGGGAATGAGGGAGAGGGCTACAGCGGGCTATAAAGTGAATAAACTGTAATAAATAATATATATTTAAAGTAAAAAATAAAATGGTTCTTAGAAAAAAAAAAAGAATTTCCAAGTGGGTTCCCTAGTAAGGGGTACAGGCACTGTCTCTGACATGAACTCAGTGGCTGGCTCTTTGATCACCTCCCTCTGTGGGGTGCAGCCTTGCCAGGCCACAGAGGAAGATGATGCAGAAAGTCTTGATGAGGCCTGATAAGCTAGGGTCAGATAGAAGGGGAGGAAGTCCTCCCCTATCAGGGGACTAGGGAAAGGGCATAGGGAGAGAAGAGGGAGGGTGGGAGGGACTGGGAGGAGGTGAGATAGGGAGAGAAGAGGGAGGGTGGGACTGGGAGGAGGTGAGGGAGGGGGCAGTGAATAAATTGTAATACATATATAAATAAATTAATCAAAAAAGAAAAAAATGAAGTAACTAGTGAAGTAATGTGCAGGATTTAAATTTTTTCATTTAATCTATAATTTGAAATATTTGGGAAACTTTTCTACTCTGTATTGGGAAACTGCACCTGATGTGAAAGTAACATGAATTTCAATAAAAACATAGCAACTGGAAAATGAAAGAATTGTTGAACACCCTTCCTTATCAGGGAAATGCAAATCAAATTGACTCTGAGACGTCATCTTACACCAGTCAGAATGGCTAAGATAAAAAAAATCAAGTGATAGCACGTGCTGGCAAGGATATAGAGCAAGGGGAACCCTCCTCCATTGCTGGTGGGAGTGCATACTGTATAGCCACTTTGGAAATCAATCCGGATGTTTCTCAGAAAATTGGGAATAGATCTACCTCAACACCTAGCTATACCACTCCTGGGCATGTACTCAAAAGATGCTCCACAATACTACAAGGACACTTGCTCAACTATGTTCATTACAGCTTTATTCATAATAGTCAGAAAATGGAAGCAACCTAGATGTCCACCAAAGAATGGATACAGAAAATGTACTACATTTATACAATGGAATACTCCTCAGCTATTTAAAACAAAGACTCAAGCAATTTGCAGGCAAATAGATGGAACTAGTGAATATCATCCTGAGTGAGGTAATCCAGACCCAGAAAGACATGCATGGTATGGCCTCACTTATAAGTGGCTATCAGCCATGCAGTACAGGATAACTATGTTACAATCCACAGAGCCAAAGAAACTAAGTCACAAGAGGGTCCAATAGAATGCTTGAATTTCACTCAGAAGGGGAAATAAAATAGACATTGGAGGTGGTCAGAGGGAGAGGAATGTATAGGAGAAGGGTGAGGAGGGGAACAAGGGTGAGGAGCAGGTGTTGGGAGAGTGTAGGGGAGAAGGGGGTGAGAGGTCTGAGAGTTAGAGGAGGGAAATCCGTGTGTGGTGGTGGAGGGGGGCTGAGCTGGAGACCTGGGATGTAGGAGGCTCCAGAGAGTGTATGGGTGTGACTCTAGCTGAGATTCCTAGCTTGGGGGATGTAGAGGCTTAAGTGGCCACTTCCTGTAGCCAGGTGGAACTTTCAGTGCAGGGAGGGGAACACCAACCCATCCAAAATGCCTTCAGCCCAAAATGTTTGCTGCCTACAAGATGTGCAGGAATAAAGCTGGGGGCTGGACCTAGGCTCTCTTCACATATGCAGCACATGTGCAGCTTGGTCTCTGTGTGGGCCCCCTAAGTCTGAAGCTTAAGCAGAGTGTTCCCAGCTCTCGAATGCTGACCTCTCCCAACTTCCTCCATCTAACAAACATTCTACAACACACACACTGCTTTACACAAACTATGTCTACTGTGCTGGATGGCAAAGCCTGGAGCTGTAGCTTGCTCGCTGCCTGCTAGTGGTACTTCACTTCTCGGAGGTCCATGTCCCTTTCTAAGGAGCAAAAAGAGGACACCTCTGGTGGCCATTTCAGGACCCAAGCTAGCTATCTCACCTAGAAAAGGGGCATGGGATTTGTATATATATATATATATATATATATATATATATATATATATACACACACAAATATATAAATATATATATTTAATGTAAAGGAAAAAGTAAGCCACAGTAGTCTCTATTTAAATTTTAATTGTATTTATTTATTGTGTGATTCAGTTATATCTTCCCATCATGTGGAGTCTGGGAATCAAACTCTGTGTCCAAGGAGATGATCTCCAGAGCCTCATTGCCAGAGACCTGGCTTCTGCCTCCACTGCCTCTGGTGAAGCCTTGGGTTTGGTGGGAGGGAAGTAATAATAATTATCCTAGATTATGTTGGCAGAACTCCAGTTCACAGCTACGTCAGAAGAACATAAAGTTAAAGTCTGGGTGGAATGAAGAGAGTATCTTCTGCTTGCTCATGAAGGGTACAGCCACACTGGCTGTCACTGGTCAGAAGCTCCCCACCTCTTCTCCAGAGGAGAAGTGAGGGCAAGCCCAGACCACTCCTCCAGCACAGAATAACCTGGGGAAGTTCAGGTCCTGGGACTTCTGGGCTGCCCCATTCTCTGATGGGCATCATCTCAAGAGGTTGCCAGCTTCACAAATGAAGGTCTTGACTTTTCCAAGGGAGCCTGTCCGCTCCTCCTGCCGATTCCTCCTCCTACCACACGGTGGCACCAGAGAACAGCATATACGGAAGAGTATAGGGAGAAACTTGAGCTCCTGAAAGGGAAGTGCTGAAAGCAGTTTCCAGAAGAGACATGAATCTTCCGGACGTTTTACAACCTCTAGTCTCTGCTCCTGTCTCCATCAAGGAGGCCTGTAATCACTCTTCCTCACCTCCTGTGATTTCCCTGACACTGACCTGTGGGGTAGTTATCTCTTCTTCATCCATTCATTTACCCAACTCAGGGCTCCCAGCAGCTCTAGGTATTTCAGGAATATCCCCACCCCCCTTAAATGTGTGTTTTGCTACAATCACACCCACCACAAATACAAGTGGGAAACGACAACCTATCCAGGGGACCTGACAAAGGAAGAGCCTTGAACACGATTTTGTAGCTAAGGATTGCCACATGAGGCAGCAGTGGATCTCACAACCTCACATTGCAGAGGCACAGGCGGCCCTAATGTGGCAGCCCAAGACAGCACCTCAGCCTTCACAGCCACCTAAAGAAGTTAGAGCCATGTCCTTCCGGTTTACAGATGAGCGGGAAAAGAGAAGCGAATAATGTTGCCAAGACCACAGAATTAATCGATGTTGGAGCCCAGATTGAGACCCAGGGGGCCGGGCCAGTGAGACCATGGGAGTGGCTATTGCTGCCCTGGGACTGTTAATGCTGACTTGGGACTGAGGTGGCCTTTTGTCCCGCTTCCAGGTGGCGACAAAGCACCGGTCCAAGCATAGTCCTGACCTGGTGATAGCTTGGTTTGCCTGAAGATGTAACATTCACTTGATCATGGCGGGGAGGTGGGGGGTGAGGGGGTGGGGGTAGGGTGGAGGGGTGGGGGCAGAGTGGGGAGTTGGGTGGGGTGGGGGATGGGGGGTGGGGAGTGAGTGGGAAATGCCTCCTTCCTGGACCCAAACAGAACTTGCAAATGGGAGACGAGCCTGGCCTAGCACCGATCTGCCAACCTTAAGTCTGCAGTCAGTCTGATTTCAGGTGGTTCTGGATCTTAGGGTGGATCAGATTCAGTTTCCCCCTCAGAACGTGTGTGTGTGTGTGTGTGTGTGTGTGTGTTTGTATGTTTTGAGACCAGGCCTCATTGTATAGCTCTGGTTGATGTGATACTCACTACACAAACCAGGCTGGCCTGGAACTCGCAGAGATCCAGCTGCTACTGACTCCCAAGTCCTAGGACTAAGGTTGTACACTGCCAAACCATCAAGTTCTTGCGGGAAACCAATAGTAATGACAATGGCCTGCATTGTTTAGGGGCTCTCCAGGATACCTCCAGCCAACAAGTAGAGAAGAACTAGCCCACAATTACTCTGGGATTTTTATTTAGTAACCTGGAAGTTAGTAGCTGCAGAGCACATTCAGTAAGGTCACACAGGGGCACTCATGCCCACATACGTACACACAGGCTTGCAAGCGGACATTAAGTCTTTGGCTTTCTGACCTTCTGCTCAGAACATCCAGGCAGACTCCAGTAAGTACTATGAAGGAACACTCTCCCCCATTTCCCAGCCGCCTTCAAAAATTCACAAGAACCGAGCTCAGTAAAACTTGACAAAAGCAGTGACAAAGACAGCTCAAAGCCCAGTGCCACAGGGAAAGGGGGCCAGGCCCTGTGTGTGTGTGTGTGTGTGTGTAAAGACATGTATGTGGAGGTAAGAGGTTAAGCTCAGGTGTCAGATCTTACATTTCACTCTCTGTGGGACAGGATCTTTGCAGGGAACCATTTAGTTGGCCTGGCCTGGCTTCCTTGAGCGGCATAGGGTTTCTTAAGTTAGAGTTCATGGCTCCTGGGACACTAAGCACCTTCCGTTCCTGAGAGACTGACACACTCCCCCAGGCAGCTGAAGTGTTGGGCAGTTTTGTGTTTCTCTGATGCAGGATATTTGATCCTATTGTGAGAGTGCAAAATGTTTCTTGTTTGGTATGGCTTAGCGCTCACACACTCCTTTAATCCAAGAGCTTTCTGTACAAAGGATTAAGTAAAGTTAACCCCAGGATAAGAAGTGGAGTAGAAACCAGCTGACAGGAAGTTAACAGGAAAGAGGGGCATTGAGTTGAAGGGAATTTAAGACAGTGTGGAGAAGAAGGAGCTTCCTTCTGGGACATGAGCTGAGTAGGAAGATCAGCTGAGCAGGGAGGTCTTTCTCTGCCTCTCTGAGCTAGCAAGCTTTCACCCCAGCATCTGGATCCTAAGTCTTTATAGGTGATAACTGAACGCTTGGGATTTTGTGTTTAATAACAACAACATTTCTCTGCATGTTTCTTTAGTAGTGAAGGAAACATGGAAACTCGACAGGACAATTACTCTTAGACATAACCTTGTGTACCCTCCAGTGCTTGCAAACATCAATGTATCCTGGCAAAGATCACTGTGTTGATCCTGGCAAGGGCCATTATATTCTGTTTCTGACAAAGGTATAAAAAATCTGATTGCTCTTTATAAAATTGTCACAGCCTCAACCTTGCTGCGATCCCTCCTACCAGCCTGGTTTAATTCCTTGAAGCCATATTAAGCAATCTTGATCTCATAAGTAATCAGGTCACATTTGTTGTTCTCTGCTGTGTATTTCTGGTCAGTTGTCCTGCAAGCTTCTAGGAATTCTCCTATCTCTGCTTCCATCTCAACATAGGAACACTGAGTACAGACAGGTACTACCCTGTCTGGCTTTACGTGGGTTCTCTGCACTCAAGCTAAGGTCCTCATGCCTCATGCTTGCATGGCAAATGAACCTAATCAATCTGAACCTTATCAGTCTGGCTGGGGTATGTGGTCATTGAGCTCTAGGGTCTTACTTGTCTCTGCCCCCTCAGTGCTGGGGGCTACAAGAACTCACACCCTGCATAGCTTTTACATAGCTGTTGAAGATTCAAATTTAGTCTTTATGCTTGTGCAGAAAGCACTGTTACCTCACCTCTACCCAGCCAAGACCCCCTCCACCCCTCCAGCCTTTCATTGGGTTTCAGAAGATTACTGTTCTTTCTTCTTGTTCTGAATGGTCATTCTACACCAATTAAGAATTCTCCACTGTGCCATTCCTTAACCCCTGGCAAACACCATTGCATTTTCCTTTCTTGAAAAATTACAGTACAGTACTCTCAGTTCCACCCCTAGATATACAGAAGCTTGTCATTCTGTGACTGACAGGTCACTGGAAGTATGTATTCATCTGTGGTGGACCTACACCTACATGTGGCTTTCCTTCCTGTTTAAGCTGAGTAATAGTCCATGATATATAAAGGCCACATGTGGTTGGTACATTCATCTGCTTATGGACAGAGAGTTATTTCCATCGTGGCTGTGGTTAAGTGCTGTTACCATAAACAAGCAAGCATCTGAGACTTTGAATCAATTATTTTTCCATAACTATGAAAGAACTGTTGATAAATGATATGCGATTTTGTGATAATGCATCCATATTTAATTAGTTAAAATACAAAGTGTTGAGATGATTGGCTTATTAAAAAGTGCTATACAGTTTAGCTTATTGATAAGTGCACAGAGCACCCTAATCTGTGAAGTGTAACAGGTGTCCCCTGCTGACACCAAGCAGAAATGCGCATGAAGACATTTGGCTCAAATATCTACAGGTGTTGTAACCCACACTTCAATGGAAGCAGTTTAACAAAGCAGGAGTCATTTGTTCACTTATCTGGAGGAGCATGAACACTAGGCTGGGATTCACCATCTGTCAGCGAGCATCTGTCAGTTGACTCCTTAAGTGAACTTATCTTTTTCTCACTAGTTAAGCATGTGCTGTCCTCCCCACCAAAGATTGGAAGAAGCCAGCAATTCGTTTCTCAGTGCCAATGAACAGCAAGGGGCTGACAGTGGCATAGCCATTGGAGACCATCATGTGGATACTGTGGTGGACTGGGTCACTATCCTGCATCAGTCTGGAGGCAAATATGATGCAGTCCATAGAGTACATCAGCACAAAGAAGTTCATGAGCAGCAGGATCATACCGGTGGCCCTTTGCACTGGGGACGCTTTTGCAGAAAGGCTGGTGCTGTGAAGGCGCTGAGCCTGCTTCTTGTGTCTGCACAAGAGAGCCACCATGTACCCACTGGAGAGGGCCATGAGACTTAGAAAGAACACATCTCGAAATATCCTCAGTATGGAAAATAAGGGTCTGCTGCTATACCCCATAGGTAAAATAATGCAAGATTCTGTGACAAATATGAGACCATGTGAGGTGACATTGTACTTAGCAACATAGGAGAAGGAGAACTGAGCACCACAGGACATGTAGAAGGTCCACAGCACAGGAAGGGGGCACAGGCTCTGCTGTGGGGATTTAGGTTTGAACTTTGCCAGACAGGAGCTTCTGGGGCTGAGGATGATGGCCTGAAGGATGCTCAGCAGGCAGGTGACACAAAGAGAGAGGCCCCTCAAAAGCCTGTGCAAGTGGACAAGGGAGTTACACTTGATGTCATTCCACATATTCTGAGATGCAAGAATGTCAGCAGCTGCAAATCCAATGACTGTTAGCATCCCTAGGTGGATGAGGGCCAAGAGACTGATGAGTGGCTCAATGATCCGGAGCCTGCGTTCAAGAAGGAACTCAAAAAGGTGGAAGAGGAAGAGGATAATGTTGAAGGAGATCCCAAAGCCTACCTCAGAGAAAAATGTATAATGTGTCAACAACTCCATAAAGGGTCTTGATTCTTCTCATTGTATGAAACAAGAAACTAGAGTAAACATCTGAGAAGAAAGGCAAGAGAAATTATTCATCACAAACAGTAACAGCAACATTGGTACCAAACACTATTGCCTTTAGGAATATTGGTGGACCCAGCCCAATACACCCCACAGTACTCAAGTTTTCCTGAGGTCCAAACCCCCTCATTGTCAGTCATGGCTGGATTATGTACCTATAGGTGGGCTTCAAGTTTCCTGTAAATTAAAATGATCATGTATTATAGAAATGATTCCCTACCACTGCCTCATTTTGAGTTTTTTGGGGGCATTGCCTGGTTTTTGTTTTGTCATCTTGTCAGGTATAGGAAAAGCTTCAGAAGTTTTGATTATTTCCTCATTCTGTTTCTGTTGCTGCACTAAAACACCATAATCAAAACTGGCTTAGAGGAGGACAGGGTTTATTTGGATTAACTCCCAGGTCATAGTCCACAATTCATGAGAGGTGAAGTCAGGAGCACAAAGCAGATAGTCAGGTCACAGACACAGCAAGAGCAGAGAGAGGAGGCTGAAGCCAGGGCTTGGAGGTTAAGAGCTCTGGCTGGTCTTGCAGGGCCTTTGAGTTCAGTTCCAGCATCTAAGTCAACTGGCTTACAACCACCTGTCACTCCAGCAACAGGGCATGAATGACCTCATCTGGCCTCTATGGCACCTGTGCTCACTCTCATACAATGCAAACAAATAAGTAAAAATAAAAGTAAATAAATCACGAGTTAATTTATATTAGAAATGTTGATGAAGAGGTTAGATAGAGTATTTCCTGTAAAATACGTGTTTGGCCTGGAGAGATGGCTCAGTGGTAAGTACACATTTAGAATACATGTTTACATGCCGAATTCTGCTCTCTGTGAGCACCGCACATGCAAACAGCACACTGATATACACACAGACATAACACAGACACACTTCAAATAAGTAAATACAACACAATTTAAGATTCCTGTTTATGTTTTCATTCACATTTCCTAAAGAGGAATAAAATGTTGCTGTAAATTTTTCCCATCATGTATGGAAAAGGAATTTCATCAGAAAGTTAAGGTGTGTAAGTTGCTTGCTTTCTGTAGCTTATTCTGTGTCCGTGTACTTAAGGATCCATAAGTTCCCCAGAGAAGAGGGATGTGTTTAGCACCCACGAACAAGTTATGCTATTTAAAGTTTCAGAATTGAGGTAGACAATTGTAAAAATCTGGACAAGTGGACTTCTCTTCCATTTTAATTGGCATAGATTTTTACTTAGATGAGGGGTACAGTATCGTACTTCAGCACATCTGTGTGTCCTGCTCTGACCACGTCAGGATAATTTCCACCTTTTCAAATACTGTCATTTCTCTGTGTTTGACACCTTCAGGTCTTTGTGTTCCTTTGGAACATGCAAGCACTTGGTGTAGACAACAGCTATGCTGCAGTGCTCTAAGGCATGAGCACCATGACCTCACACAGCCTCTGCTCTGTACCTACCTTTCAGTCCTGTTCCACTGTCTCTTTCTGGCCTTGACTGACCATTCTTCTTGCTATTTTGTGTAATCAGCTTTGTCAGCTTCCATACTGACTGAGAACAGACAGTTTGCTCCCATCAAAATCTCAGCAAAGATGTCAGTCATAGACATTTATCTGTTCCAGTCTTTAATGGGACACAGTTGATCACTAGGACCCAGCACAACCTTTGTGACATGCATGGATTTTAGTACATTTGTTTAATAAAAGGTAAAATAAATATTGATAATATATTGATTGCAATATTATACACTGGAAATATCATAAGATTAACTTCAGATCTGGCTCCCTGCTCCTTTACCTCATTTTAAACACACGAGATTTACAGACATAGCAATATAATCCTCATACCATCCCAAACTTTACTTACTTGTCAATCAAAGGTGCTGGGTGCTGTCATTTTCAGTGTTCTTTGGCTAACTGCCCTTACAGATATTAAGGGACAGGGTTGCCTGGGTGCTGTGGGCTTAGAATAATGATTATGATTTGTGAGTTTATTTTATAATTACTCTAAAACCACTGCAAAGTTTTTTCTACATGTTAAATTCACAGATACAACAAAGGGAAAACTAGCCCTTTTCTCTGGAGTACAGTCCAGAGACACTCTGTTGGCATCCTAGGCACCAATTCACCTTCCTCAATGCAGCCCCAGGAAATGCTGCAGAAAAATATTCCATTAGTCATCTATTACAGACAACTAAACCAGCAATCACCTTTCTCAGGCAAACATGGCTCACGTAAACATCATGGCTCATTAAAAGAAAGACATATAATGACTTCTGAGCCAATGCACCACTGTTTTCTTAAAAAAAAAGACTTTAAAATGTTTCATTTTTACTTCATGTGTAAGTGTAGTTTGCCTCCTGAATTGCTGAAGTGTCCCTTGCCTAGCCACTGTGCCCTGCACCAACAGTGCATTTTGCACATGGAAAAATCACACTCTTTCTGCCTCTGCTGCTCTGAAGAAAGGGAAGGAGATCATGGTCATAGAAAATGAATTTGTGAAATGTCACATCTGACTAACCTGCATCTGGGAATTTTGTGCACTGGGATGGAGGCGTGGGGCTATGCAGGCAGATTAGAAAGCATGCCCAATATAGAGAAAGAAGCAGCAAGGAGAGATCTGCACTTTCATTGGTGAGAGCCAGCAGCGAAGTCTGGACCTCAGAGCAAAGTGGTGCTAAAAGTCCCATCACACAGGGATCAAAGAGCAGTCTCTTCAGTTTCACAGAGTGGCATCCTCTGAGAAGCCCAGTCCTTCACCATCCTGTGAGACATAGAACCTCACATGGCCCCAAAGAAGGGACACATTTCATAGACAGTGGACTTAATGCAGTGGTCAGGACAGAAGCAGAGAGCAGAAAGCCCTAACAGACTCTGCTCTAAGTTTGGTCACTTATGACCTTTCTGGTGGGCAGAATCCAGGGTAAAGTTTGAGGGCAGGATATCTGTCTTCTCCTCTGCAGCACGGGTTCAAACATATCTGTTTCTGAATGACAAGATGGTGCGTAGTGTGGTTGCCCCACACTTACACCTCATGTCCAGACTCATGCCCACAAAGGACTTTGGTTTGCCGTGATCGTGTTGCCTGACAGCAGCATGTCACACCATCACCACTTAAGGTGAAGCAAACCTGGGCAAAAGGCCTGAGGGGTGTGGCTGCACTGTATGTTGTTGGGGTTGGACTGCAGTTAAATGGAGAACCTGTCCTTCCTATGGTGCTGTTCTGCTTGGAAAATTAGGGACACTGGGGAGACAGGCTGGCAACATAGGGAAGGCAAGACAGCCACCAGCCAGGTGTAGATGCTGCCTGCAGAGATACCGTGGAAGGACTGTAGTCCGGGATGCTATGAGCCAACATGTGGGAGGGTTCAATTAAGGACCGGCAGCTAGCTCCAAAGACAGCTAAGAAATGTCCACTGCATTTGTCCATGGATAGGATTGTGAGGTTCAGCTTAGGGTCACACATGTAGTTACAATAGTCATAATAACCACTGTTAAAAATCTCTCTGTAGAAGTCAGTAGAAAGAAAATACTCTTTAAACATAGAGAAATAAGAGGACTTACGGGACTGCCCTATATACTCCAGCTGTTGACACTGGTTCCTGCACAGGGCCGCAGCCCAACCTGCCTCCCCCACCACCCAGTGACTCCTCCTGTGCAGCTGTGACCTCCCTCCCAGTGTTCTCATTCTCTCAAGGACAAGGGAAGTTGGACAGTTCCTTTCCATCTCTTCACATAGGTTCTTCAAAAGATGAGGTTTGGGAAAACCAAGTAGAGGCAACAGGACAGGGTGGGGCTCAGTTGTCCAAAAGTTTCCTGGAAGTAAGAGATAGTTGGGCATTTCTATTATGAAAAAGGAATGTGTATACAATGGCTGGAACACAGAAAAGATTAACGGACACACGTATCATCTCCATTAGGACCATCTTCACTGTGCAGTTGACAGTCATTGTCCTGGCTAACTCATCATCACAGCCACTCCATTGACCATTCCAACAAGCAGAGCAAGGTGAAGGGATGACATAAAATTAAACATTGAATGCAAATGCTCCTAAGAAAATTCTAGTAGGTAAAAGTCAATGAGGAGCTGACTGTTAGATAAGGTTTGAACATACAGCCCATTTCCTTTCCTAAGGCTTTTAGTGCCTCTAAGTAGTCAGACTACAGAAGCCAGTGTATCAACAATGATCGTTTTATAGTACATAAACAACAGAAGTGAAATTAATTGTATTTATTTACATTCGAAATTAAAACCTCACCTCCTCAGAAGATGCACACAAATGAGCAATTCTGAAAACCTTTAGAAATTATACCAAACAACTTACAGACGATAATGTGAAATTGGTAATTTACTTTAGAAAAGTAAATAGAAGTTAAAATTAACTGATATCCTATAACAGTGAAGTAATTTTAGGACCTTAAGCAATTGAACATCCTGGGAAGAAAATGTTTCAGAGCTCAGGTCTCCTCCACAGATGTGAAAACCTCCCTGCCTCCCAGTGCTCCTCCTCCCACATCCTTCCTGGGTCCAGGCCACCTCCTGACTATGTCCTTGGGTGCAGAGCACTTACCCAGAAGGACTCTATGCAGGGGAGATCCTGCGCAGCTTCGGTGAGGGGTTTTTAATGCACCTCTGCAGCCTGTAGTTGTAGCTGCTGTCACTGACAAGTCCCTGCTGGAGAGCATGGAGATCTGGCCTCCCAGGGGACCATCTTCTCTGGGGAGAGCAGAGCACAAACTTTTCTCTGAGCTTCCTTGCCACATCTGTGTGATGGATCAGGTCACAATGTCGTCAAACCACGCTTGCTAATTTCCCCTCAGACCAAATGAGTCCAAACTAGCCTTCTACTCGCAATTCCTGTGTGGATATTGAGACTCATGGTTCCTTCCTTGAACTTTAGTCTTTCTGATTACACCTCTACAGCAAGTGATGGGTTACTTCTTCCTGTGTCCTTCTGCACACACACACCTGTTTCCAGCTTCATGTTTCTAGATTTCTAGCTTTCTGTTTCCTGTTCTTAGCAAATGTTAAAAATAAATTTAAAGAAAGACCAAAAGCAAATGTTAAAAATGAATTCAAAATGAATAAAGTGTAATTAATAAAAAATAAAAAAATAGAAAATAATGAATTAAAAAAAAAGAGAGACCACAAGTAAAGAAAGGCTTGGAGTTTGGAGCTGTGCAGTAATAGGCAGCTTGAACACAAACGTGCCTGAGGCTGAGGCCATCCCTGAGCTGGATTCTTCTCTCTGAGGCGCTTGAATGGCCAGCTTCCTCCTCACTGGTGGAGGCAGGAAGTCTTAGCATCTGCTGTGACAAAATGGCATGCATGTTTGCTTTCGTCCCCTAGGTTCTTTATACACAGTCTATAAAGCTCCTGACAAATGCAGCTCAGGATCCACAGTTAGAAGAGAGGTCTAGCAGCATCCAGTTTGGCCTACTTCTGTTTCTGGGTCTCAGACTTAGAAGATATTATAGACTCTATAATAATTGTTCTCAGTATGTCAAAGAAGTACCAAAAAATGGACAATTAGCTATTTCCAGAGAGTCCTGAACACTTAAGGAAGTAAGCAGATATAAAAAAAAAACAAACCAAACAAAAAAACCCAGAAAAAAAAAAAAAAAAACGAAGCCTGGGCTGAGGCTGTAGAACAGTGGAAAAATAACTGTGGGCCAAGTGCTAGGCTCTGGGCTATGCCCCAGTACCACATAATAATTAAGTAAGTAAGTAAGTAAGTAAGTAAGCACGTAAGCCATATAGGCTTTAAAAAATCCCAAAGACTATAACATCTACTGTTTAAGATTCCACACAAGGCACCCAGTGGGAGTGGAACCCTCAGAGGAAAGGAACGGCACCCATTATCAGATACCCAGCTCATGCCAAGGGGGGAAGTCCAAATGCTGCCACAGTGGCTCCATGAACATGTTAATGTGCATACAACAGAGCTCAGCTGGGTGGGAAAAGCCCACACCTCTTCCCAGAGGGTGCTGGCTTCTGTCCTGCTCTCTGGAACAGGCCATTTGCCATCCAGTTGCCATCCAGGTTCCTGAAAGACTTCTGGGGCTGGTGTGGCAGAGGAGGTGGCCTTTGTCTCCCTGATTTATGAAGCCATTAATCTCTGGAGGAGAGGGAGAGAGATACCAGCACACATTCCAGGCCAACCGCGAACCTGCTGTGTGACCCTGGGGAGCTGAGTCCACCTTCCTGAATGTTCATTTCTCTGAGATCTTAAAAATAGATGCTTATTTTTGAGTGTTTTGCAGGTGTGTATGTAAGTGCACTGCGTGCTTGATCCTTTGAACTGGAGATACAGACTTTTTGAGAGCCTCAGGTGGGTGCTGGAACCAAACTGGGGTCTCCCTCAAAGAGCAACCAATGCTCTTAACTGCTGAGATTCCCCTCCAACCCTTGTTATAAAAAATCTTTTATTGTTAAATATTCAATGTGCATTGTCTTTTGTGTTCATATAAATCCTAGAATATATTTCCTACTTCTGTCAGTCCCCTTGTGTTTATTTGCACTGAAAAGTATATAATTAAATTTTTGAGGTCAGTGTGGGACAGGAAAGTAAATATGTGATTATTCAGGAATGGGTATGATCCCTTATTACAGTCCAATATGTTGTCATCAGAGCTATGATCATGACATAGTAGGAACATTCCAAGGTTTAAGCTGATATGTGAAAACATCCTTTTCCCATTACATCTGTTTACTCTGTTTGTGGATGGCAAGTGTGTAAAAGAAGATTAAACTGCATTTCCACTCAGATATCACATGAGGTTTATCTTTCTCAATTGGTTTTCCACAAATGTCTGTGAGATGTCTTTCATCTGACCTTCATTAGCACATTACTTTTTATTATTTATTTATTTATTTATTTAGGAATTTGAGGCAGGGTTTCTCTGTGTGGCCCTGTCTCTTCTGGGTTTTCTTTGAAGATCAGGCTGACCTCAAACTCACAGAGATCCACCTGCCTCTGCCTCCCTGAGTGCTGGGAACAAAGGTGTGTGTCACCATGCATAGCTTATTTTTAATTTTTTGAACAATGATTTAAGTTTTAACTGTGTGTGTGTGTGTGTGTGTGTGTGCGCACTTGAGTGCAGATGCTCTTGGATCCCAAATGTGTCAATTACTGTTAGAGCTAGACTTATAGGCAGTTGTGGGCCAGCCAAGTGTGAGTGTTGGTAATTGAACTTGAGTCTTTTAGAAAACAGTTTACTTATGTGCTGAGCCAACTCTCTGGCACAACCATTACTTTAAATATGTGGCAACTATGACATTTTCAATAAATGAATGCCTCGATTGTTTATATTTGGAAAAATACACAAAGAAACATTGTTTTGAGAATAAATTATCACAGAATGCAGAACACACACACACAAATACACAGAGCTAAAATGATATGCAGAGAACCATAATGTCATTTGCATAATGGTGCTTCTATGGCCAAATTTAAAATAGTCAAAGGTAGGAGCAGCCACTGTCTAGTCTAGGGGTATCGGGATGTGGGATCAGGTCATGGCCTCCCTGTGCCAAGAAGTGCTAGTCAGAACATGAAGAACACCTTGAATGTCTGCCATGCCAGTCAGACACACTGCACAAACTTGATGAGTTACTTATGAAAGATGAAGCTTAGGGGTGTGAAAGGAATAGAGACCATAAACAAAGTGCTTTATCTGTGCTCAAAATATCATATCCAAATGTAAATAGTAAACTAGTCACAGATAGTTACTCAGCTGTACTATTGATATACTCCAGGGAACTGAGGGCTTGCAGCATGCCTGCTTATTGGAGACTAATCAGATACCTCCTCAGAGCACACTTCATGTGAGGGAACACAGACTCAGTCACACAAGTCACACAGCTGAGCAGACTCACAAGAAGACTTCACACAACCAAACACAATCAGCAGCATAATTCACAATGATGAACACTCTCAGAGGCACAATGCACACTGCTAAACACAATCAGAGGCAAAATGCACACTGCTGAACACTCAGAAACTCTTCACACAATGGAACATACAGTGAAAAATTTACACAGCTGAACACACCCAGAGGCATACATTACAGAGCAGAACACAGACTTAGAGGCATACTTCACACAGGAAAACTGTTATCTGTCACTCAAAGCAAGGGAATGTCACAAACATGAACCCCACCCTCACCTGGAATCCAGTAATTTCAGTGTTGACACTTATATAAAATCTAAAAAAAAAAAAAAATTAACTGGAACCTGGTTGTTGGAAAGAGAAATATCAAAGAAGATCTATTCCATGTTCTGTCTACACTTTGAGTAAGGCCTATAACCTCAAACAGGCTGTATTGTAATGCAAGGATCATGGGATCCTCAGAGACCTCCAGGAGACAACTTGATGCAAGAGCATGAGAGCTTCATGAGGAGAGCAATTCAAATCAGGACCCAAGTCTCACTGACACAGCAGTAGAGAAGTGGGACTCTGAGCCCTGAGTGAGCAGGATTTTTAAAGGAAAAGACTGAAAGCAGGGGGTTTCCATGACAGCAAGCAGGGGTTCATGGTTCCATGATAGAAAGCAGGAGGGTTCATGCCTTGACGTTACAGAATTTGGTAAAAGCCACAGAGGAGAGGTGACTGTTTACATAATCACAAATGCCAAGGAATTTGTCTTTATTTTTTACTAAACATTTATTCTGTGATATTTCCTGGTTTCCATTGCTTAGAGAGATAACTTTGTTTTCTGCCAGGTGCATATTCTGTGATATTTCTTGGTACCTGAGATCAGCTCCCAGTCAAGATGGATTCTTATTTCAAAATGGAGTCACCCAGGCTAACTTAAACTCTTCAAAAGGGAAGGGAATTTAAGACGCGAAATGAGAGAACATTTCACACATCAATGACTTGGAGGAGGAGAAAGAAACCACACAACTGTAAGTTGTATAAACCCATGAGCAGAGGTTTGCCTGATGGCTCAAGTCTATAACCCTGAAGTCGAAACAGGATAGTGAGTTCAAGGTCCACCTGAGCTACAGGAGTGAGTCCAGACTAGCACACAACAGTCACAAAGCAAAAAATAAGTATAAGAATAACATATTTTTTTTTAAATCCAAAATAAGATGAGCGGTGGAGGTGTATGCATTTAATCCTAGCACTCAGATGGCAGAGGCAGGGGAATCTCTGAGTTCAAGGCCAGCCTAGTCTACAGATCAGGTTCCAGGCCAGCCAGGGCTATGCAGAGAAACTCTGACTCAGAAAAAAAATCCCAAAATAAACAGAAGGAAAATATACACAGGAAAGGATTAATCTTACTTCTTGATTCTGGGTTAAGAGCATAAATGTTCCAATGAAATGTGTAACTGCACATCAGAACAACACCCTCACTGACTGTCTGAGGGAGTGGCAAACACTTTGAGCTTGGGGGAAAGATATGGACATTTCTCACCCATAGCACTGGACAGAGTACCCTCAGCCACAGGCACCTTGTGGGAACACACCCACAGCCCCTCATCTTCATGCCGAGAGATTTGAAAAAGGATGAAACAGGTAGAGACCAATTAAAGCTGACATTAAGAATAAGCAAAGTTGGGTTGCTTCTGTGATGTGACCCTTTCATTCTTCTGTCAGATGAGCCAATTAAACAAAAACTGCAGTTATTACAATGTATCATGTAAAAAAAAAACCCTATAAAATATGTTGTTCTTCATTTAAAAAGGTTTTTTTTTTTTTTTTTTTTTTTGGAGATTCTTCAATACAAAATGTTTGCTTATGCTCTTTTACAGGACAAAAAGGACTACAGTTCCATGTTAGCCCAGGGTTATATTCAGATCATTGTTAACCATTATATAAAACATATGCCTGGCTGCTAGTACCTAAATAAATTATATAATGCTGTTACTTTCTGGCCTATAGATTTGGTATGGCCAGAATAGTCCATTTTTGCTGAGGGCTACAGGCTAAGTTTAGTTCTCTGTTTAGTGCTAAATAAAACTTTTGTCCTTTAATATTATGCTGTTAAGTTTTAATACAATATGATAGGATTAATAAGATTTGCTAGCCCCTTTATAAATTATGTTTAATTAAAAGTTTTGCTTCCATTTTAGTTTAAAAAGAGCAGATTTAAAGTTATGCTAAAGATTATAGTTGAGTTCAAGATTAAGTTTTATCTAGTCTCTTTGTTTAGGTTGCTTTTTCTTAAGGTTGAATTAAAAATGGGTAACTATCACAAAAACACCAGAGAGTGGGAGTCCCAGTCGGGAGAAAAACCTACAAGGAAGGAAGGAAGCTGGATTGGCCTTGGATCGCCCAGTATTTCCCTGGAAAATGTCTTGCAAAATAGCGGGTGCCAGTCAGCATCACTGCACTGGGCTCTAACAGAGAGCACAGAGACTGCTGCACACCAAGCTCTCTGCAACAGACAGAACTGTGTGCTTCAGGGCACCAGAGACTTGGTGTCCCTGTTGGGAGAAATGCCCCACAGGGAAGGAGGTAAATGGGGCAGATTTAGGCCACCCAGTATATCCTGGAAAAGGTTACACAGAACACCCAACCCAGGGAACTGATGTGCACCAGCTAGCCTGTTGCTCCCAGGAGAGCAGTACTCATCTGCCACAGATTACTGCTTCAGTACTGGAGCACAGAGCCCCAACCTCAGAATTACAGAAGCCTTGGATTCCTGAGATCAACCTGCAGATGCTCCAAGTGGCAACCAGTTATCCCTAACAAAGCTGACCAAACGAAGGGATACCCAGGTTACAGCAGCAGCTCACTAAATTACAGCAAGAAACCCAGAAGCAGGGCATCTGTCTCCAGGACTTCTCTGGGTGAGAGGAGAGACTTCTTGACTAAAAAGGACCCCAGTTACCACTCAGGTCTGTATGCCTGAGGTGAGCTGTGGCAATTCCTGAAAAACACCAGCCATACAGTGACCATACCCAAAAAGCTGAGGAGGCTTGCTTCAGGAAAAACCATCTTCCTGCCAAGAGGATTCTCTCCGCTACTGGATTCCAGGAAAGACCAGAAACTAACATCCAACACCTAAGATAGCCCAATCTGTAAAGGCCAGTGTAAAAGCTCAACCAACAAAGGAGAGGGCAATATGACATCTCGAGAACCCAGTTATCCAGAGGCAAGTAGCCCTGGACACTCCGCATAAAGGAAATTCAAGAGGATGACCTAACCTCTATGCTCATGAAGAGGATCACAGAGGAAACAAATGCTTAAAGACCTAGATAAAGATAAACTCAAACAGCTTATAGGCAACTGTAAAGAAATAGAGGAAGATAAAGAAAAACAGATTATGGCCATCCAGAAAGAAATACAGGAAGTTGCAGCCAAACAGTTTGTGGCTTTTAGAGAAGAAATGCTTAAATCACTAAAAGAAATAAAAGAAACAGTGGATCGTTCAAACAAACAGCTGAAGGATTTGAAGGTAAAACAGGAAAATACAGTCAGACAGGTGAAGGAAATCAACAAAACGACTCAAGATCTGAAGATAGAATTGGAAAAATTAAAGAAAACACAAATGGAGGATATTGTGGAGAGAAATAATTTAGGGAAGAAAACAGGAACTACAAAGGTAAGAATAACCAATAGACTCCAAGAGATGGAAGAAAGAATCTCAGGTGTGGACAATACAATGGAAGAAATCGACGTATCTGTCAAAGAAAAGGTTAAATCTAAAAAATGCCTGACACAGACCATCCAAGAAATTCAAGACAACATAAAAAGACAAAACCTAAGAATAATAGGAATAGAGTAAAAAGAAGATTCCATCCTCCAAAGAGAATATTTTCAACAAAATCATTGAAGAAAATTTCCCTAACTTAAAGGAGAGGCCAATAAGAATACAATTGGCCTACAGAACCCCCAATATATTAGAGCAGAAAAGAAAATCCTCCTGCCACATAACAATCAAAATAGTAAGTGTAAGAACAAAGAAAAAAATACTAAAAGCTGCAAGAGAAAAAGGCCAAGTAACATAATGGCAAGCCCATCAGAATCACACCTGACTTCTCAACAGAGACTATAGAAGCCAGAAATGCCTGGTTGAATATCATATAGACCTTAAGAGAACACAGATATCAGCCTAGGCTACTATACCCAGCAAAACTGTCAGTCCTCATAGACGGAGAAAACAAGATATTCAATGGCAAAAACAAATTTCAATAATACCTACACACAAAATCAGTGTTACAGAAGACACTAGAAGGAAAAATACAACCCAAGGAAAGTAGCTACTTTCAAGAAAACACAGGAAATAATTGACCTCACTATAGTAAAAGAAAAAGCAACCAAGTGCAAAAACTTATAACCACAGCCGACATCAAAATCAAAGGATCTAAGAGCCACTGGTCATTAATCTCTCTTAACATCAGTAGACTCAATTCTCCAATAAATGACACAGACTAACAGAATGGATGTGTAAACAAGACCCAACAATTTGTTGCTAACAAGAAAGACACCTAAGTCACAAAGATAGACATTACCTGAGGGAAAAGGGCTGGAAGACTGCTTTCCAAGCAAAAGGACCCAAGAAGCAAGCAGGAGTAGCCATTCTAATGACTGATAAAATAGGCTTTCAAACAAAATCAATCAAAAGCGATGGGAAGGACACTTCATACTCATCAATGGGAAATTCCACCAGGAAGACAGCACTGTCCTGAACTTCTATGCCCCTAATACAAGGGCACCCACATTTGTAAAAGATACATTGATAAAACTTAAACCACACAAAGATCCCCACACATTAATAGTGGGAGACTTCAACACCCCACTCTCAACAAAGGACTGATCAACAAAACAGAAATTAAACAAAGAAACAATGTCTCTAACAGAGGTTATGAATCAAATGGACCCAACAGACATTTATAGAAATTTACACCCAAACACAAAAGAATTTACCTTCTTCTCAGCACCTCATGGAACGTTCTCTAAAATAGACCACATGGTTAGTCACAAAGCAAGCCTCAAAAGATACAAGAAGATTGAAATAATTCCTTGTATCCTATCTGATCACTATGGAATAAAGCTGGACCTCAATAACAACAGTAATAGTAAAAGGCCTCCACAATCATTGAAACTGAATAATTTGCTACTAAATGACAGCTGGGTCAGGGAAGAAATGAAGAAAGAAATTGAAGTCTTCCTAGAAATCAAAGAAAATGAAGGCACAACATACCCAAACTTGTGGGACACAAGGAAAGCAGTGCTAGGAGGAAAGTTCATAGCACTAAGTACCTTCAAGAAGAAATTTGAGACAGCTCATTCAAGCAACTTAATGGCTCAGCTAAAAACCCTGGAAAAAGAAGAAGCAGACACACAAAAAAATGAGTAGACGGCTGAAAATAAACTCAGGGCTGAAATCAATCAATTAAAAACAAATAAAAAAATTCAAAGAATCAATGAAACCAAGAGCTAGTTCTTTGAGAAAATCAACAAGATAGACCAATTCTTAGCCAAGCTATCTAAAAGGCAGAGAGACACCATCCAAATCAACAAAATCAGAAATGAAAAGGAGGACATAACTACAGACACCGAGGATATCCAAACAATTATTAGGTCTAATTTTAAAAGTCCGCATGGCACAAAATTTGAAAATCAAAATGCAATGGACAATTTTCTTGATCGATTCCACTTAAAAAGCTGAATCAAGACCAGGTAAATCAATTAAATGGTCCTATATCTCCTAAGGAAATAGAAGCAGTCATTGAAAGTGTCCCATCCACAAAAAGACCAGGACCAGATGGTTTCAGCATAGAATTCTACCAGACCTTCAAAGAAGAGTTACTTCCAGTTCTCTTAAAACTATTCCACAAAATAGAAACAGAAGGAACATTACCAAACTCATTCTATGAAGCCACAGTCACCTTGGTACCTAAACCTCACAAAGACGCAACAAAGAAAATTTCAGGCCAATCTCCCTTATGAACATTGATGCAAAAATACTCAACAAGATACTTGCAAACCCAATACAAGAACACATCAAAGATATCATCCACTATGACCAAGTAGGCTTCATTCCAGGTATACAAGGGTGGTTCAATATATGGAAATCCATCAATGTGATCCATCATATTAACAAACTGAAAGAAAAAGACCACATGCTAATCTCCTTAGATGCTGAAAAAGCATTTGACAAAATCCAACATCTATTCATGTTTAAAGTATTGGAGAGATCAGGGATGCAAGGCAAATACCTAAACATAGTAAAGGCAATATACAGGAAGCCTATAGCCAACATCAAACTAAACAGAGAGAAACTTAAAGCAATCCCATTGAATATGGACAAGGCAAGGCTGCCCACTCTCTCCATATCTCTTCAACATAGTTCTGGAAGTCCTTGCTAGAGCAATAAGACAGTTGAAGGAGATCAAGGGGATACAAATTCGAAAGGACAAAGTCAAATTATCACTATTTGCAGATGATATGATAGTATACCTGATTGACCTCAAAAACTCTACCATGGAACTCCTACAGTTGATAAACACCTTCAGCAAAGTGGCCGGATACAAAATTAACTAAAAAAAAAAATCAGTAGCCCTCCTGTATACAAAACACAAAGGGCTGAAAAATATATTAGGGAAACACCTTCACAATAGCCACAAATAACATAAGGGAACTTGTACCTAACCAAGCCAGTCAAGGACATGTATGAAAAAAGTTTCCAGTCTCTGAAGAAAAAATTAAAAGAAGATGTCAGAAGATGGAAAGATCTCCCATACTCATGGCTTGGCAGGATTAACATAGTAAAAATGGTCATCTTACCAAAAGCAATCTACAGATTCAATGCAATTCCCGTCAAATTACCAATACAATTCTTTACAGACTATCAAAGCAGATGCTGAGACTTTTGGCTAACAGTTACGCAAAGATCATGGAATCTTATGAAAGAAGTGGGAAATAGTAAGATCAGGAGAGGACAGGAACTCCACAAGGAGAGCAACAGAACCAGAAAATTTGTACACAGGGGAATTTCTAGAGACTCATACTCCAACCAAGTACCATGCATGGAGATAACCTAGAACCCCTGCATAGATGTAGCCCATGGCTGTTCATTATCCAAGTGGGTTCCATAGTAATGGGAAGAGGGACTGTCTCTGACATAAACTGATTGGCCTGCTCTTTAATCACCTTCCTTTGAGGGAGGAGCAGTGTGACCAGGCCACAGAAGATGACAATGCAGCCACTCCTAATGAGATCTGATAGACTAAGATCAGAAGGAAGGAGAGGGGGAACTCCCCTATCAGTGGACTTGGAGTGGTGCATGCGTGAAGTAGGGGGAGAGAAGTTGGGATTAGGAGAGGAGGAGAGAGGGATTTATGAGAGGATACAAAGTGAATAAAGTGTAATTAATAAAAGTTAAAAAATGACATTAAATTAAAAAAAAACAGTCATATACTCGACAATGTGCCTGACAATTTTTCAGCATTCCAACAACCTAAGATCTAGAACACTCTGAACACAGGAACACAACTGTAGCCTGTGCATGAGTGAACTGTTATTTAGCATTCAGAAAGGAGGAGACACCTGCACATGAATCAATGCCCATGAGCCCCAAAGCTACTTAGCAAAGTGAAATTTCAGTCACAGAGGAGCAGACATTGTATGAATCCATTTATAGATGACAGGACTCAGAGTAACCAACAGGAACAAAATCAGAATGTTATTCTAGAGTTTCAATAGCATACGCATTGTGGAAGTTTTGCTGGTGGGGTCTTTAGAGGCATTCGCTCTGGCTGGCCAGTAATGTGACTGTTCTCACCAATGTATGTCCACAATATTCAGAGGGGAACTGTGTATCTTCAGTCCATTTTCTCATTATGGAAATGTGTACAGTTAGTTTAAACATGCTGCAAAAGCATTGCCGCTGCAATTAAAAACAAAAGTATTCTAAAAGTATCAAGCTGTCATTTCTCAACAGTTTACAGTCCTTAAGGTAAATTTGCCTCAAGCAATGTATTGTCTGTTATTTCCTAATGCTCTGACTCTTAGTCTCAGGTTTCCCATGAAAGCAGAGAAGTCCTTCAGTTAAGCAGTGCTCTTAGGAAGCTACTCCTCCACCCTGGAAGGGTTTCCTACCTTGTGCTGGCATCCAGTTATTACCTTCTGGATGAGATATTTTAAATTCAGTCAGAGCCATAAAAAAATGTAGATTAAACGTGGAAAATTACCTAGCTTGAAAACAAGTGATGGTGTGTAAATTGTGGGCTTTTTCTTTTGTTATGTGGAAAAATCAACCAAACATAAAACATACCCAGCCCTGTATTTTTACATCAGTGATTGAAAAATCATATGTCCCTTAATGTTTCAAAAGAGCAACTCTGTAAGAGATTATGAACTAATAAGACTTATGTCCTATTACGTAGACATGCTCTTTATATGTCAATATGGTCATTTAGCTTTCAGGATTGTCACTTCTTTCTTAAACGAAAACTTTAATTATTTCTGATGTTTCCATCATGGGCCCCATTCCAACTCATGTCTCTGTTCCTTGGTTTCCACCCTGTACCCTTGCAACCTCTCCTCCAAATGAAATGAAATGAAATGAAAAGTTTTGCTGTGGAATCGTAGTGTGGCATCTTTTCTTTACGTGCTTATGTTCACTGCAATGAGTCATGGGTCTGGATTGAAGCCTCTGGCTTCTGCTACACCATCAAGACTGCATCCACATGGGGACTTCTCTCAGATGCCCTCTTGTTGCCCTGTGTCTTCGGAGCTCCGGCAGCTTTGGATCTACAGGACCGGCCCTTTCATCCTCTCCAGCAGGTCACAGAAGGACAGGTGTTGGGGTGGACCAACTCAAAGCTCTGGATCTGCCTGGGTGGTAGCTGAGTTGGTGAGCCACCAGCTCTCCTGCACCCACACCCCAGGGTGAGCCCACCAGCTCTCCTGGACCCACACCCCAGGGTGAGCTCAGCACGGCCCTGGATATCTCACACAGTGCTGCAGCCGGCAAGGAGCAAGGTCATCTTTCCTGCTCTCCTGCTCTTGGGGCCAAATCACCCATGCCTTCACTACCAGGGCCAGCTGTGCTGTGCTGCCCAGGGGAGGTGCTCTTCTGAGTGCTGCAAATGGGGAGAGGCAGAGACAACTCTCCTGCTCTCATGACCTTGGAGCCATGTCTCCAACCTGCTACAGCTGGTGAGAGACAAAATGTGAGGAGCGGGGAGGGGATCTCTTCCTTGCCCAAGCTATCCCACAGCAGAGCAGGGGAAGGCCCAGCTCTCCCAAGTTCGTGGCCATTGAGGGGTGGAGCCAGCTCAGAACAGTGCTTCAGTTAGCATTCCTAACCAGGGACACCTGCATGGCCTCTGGTGGAAACATGGGCCTGGGTCATCGAACAGACCCTGGCTGCCATAGGACCAGGGGACCCAGACTTGGCTCCTGGCAGCAGCATGGTTCCACATGTCCCCATGGCCTAGGTGGCAGTGGAGGCCATTCTGATCATTATATCTTCCTCAGCAGCACATCCTTCAGACAATCACACGGTCTTCAGTGGCATCCCTAACCCTGACATTCACTTGGCCTTTGTTGGTAACTTAGGCTACAGACATAGCCAAAGACCCAAGCTGCAGCAGGACCTCACCTTGGCCTCCTCATGGATGTCTGTTCCTCACTGCCATTAAGTCTCCAATTCCGCCATTTTCTACAGTGAATAAACCCCTCCACTTCACTTTCTCTTTCATCTTTCTGCCATGTACTCCATCTTCCAAATTTTTCCTTCACACATTTTTTTCCATTGAAGGGTCACCTGTTGCAGTGCTGGGAGGCCACATATGGATACAAGGCCTGGGTTGTCGTTTCTTAAAGTAACTTTACAATTGGGTGCTGGCCTCTTTATTTTGGATATCATGAATACACACACACACACACACACACACACAGACACACAGACACACACACAGACACACACACACACACACACCAGAGAGAGACAGACACAGAGTAGACGGACAGCAAACAGAGATACAGACAGAGACACAGAGACAGAGATAGAGAAAACCTCCTAAGTTTAAATGCAGAATAAGACATGGAACATAACACAGCTTTGACCTCAACTAATGCCATGAAAAGTGGGAGCTTGCTCTATCCTGATTACTTATAAAGAGAAATCAATTGCAAGCCTCTAACTCAGGTGGGCTTTTCTATACTAATTACAGTTTCATTTGTTATTCAGTAACTGAAAAGAGCAATTTGGGGAGATATTACAAATCAAAGCACACTCATATCCATGAGCAGTGATGTCACTGTCCATGTGTAGATCTCATAAGTTAGCCTTAAGGATCATTTAAAGAAATGACTTAAGTACTAGGTAATGTAGGCAGGGCAGCTGGAGAAGAAGATCACATGTCCTTTATACATACTGGGTTGGTGAGAAATGCTGATGACAGGCTGTATGCTCGCAAAATTGAATGTTGTGAATGACTTAAAGGGAGGGAATATTTACAGATACATAAAGATGGAGAAAATGGGGAGAAATTAATAAACTGTTAAAACAAACATGTGAACACATGAACAGGTCCAAATGTGTGTGCACATGCCTTTAGTGCCAGCACTTAGTTTGCCGGCAGGGGCAGAAGTTGGCAGAGATCTGTGAGTTCAAGGCAAGCCTGGTGTATATAGTGAGTTCCAAGCCAGCCAGGGCTACATGGGGAGACCCTGACTAAAAATAAAAGAACATTCAGTATCTCTGAATTTCCAGTTCTCTCTAGAATCATGTTTCCATCTATCCTGTATATTTAATTGTTGACATAAGACAGGAGGTTTATATTTTTAAAGGCTTCTCTTCTAATTCTAGTGTCCTTAATGTAAATCATCCACCTGAAAACATTATGTTTGTTTAACTTTTGTAAGTGAGAATGTCATTGTAGCCAGGATAGCCTTGAATCCTCCTGGCTCCACCTCTGGAGTCATCCCTTTATTCAGACTTTAGAGCTCGGCTTGTCCTCAGCCTCAGCTGGGTCCCATCTGCCTCTGGTCACCCTGGCTCTCCAGCTCTGCCTTGAGCTCTCAGCATTCCATCTGCTTTCTTTCACAATTCACCTTCAGATTTCACTCACAGCTAACATCCTGCAACTAGGAGTTTGGATAGACTGGAAAATACATCAACAAAACAGGTGCTCCATGGGAAGACTGACCTGGGGAGAGGCTGTCACACACTGTAGAAGGAGGACCCTCAAATGGGCATGTAAATCATTGGCGGATCAAGAGTTCTGCATCTCAGAAGAGAGGCAGTACAGCGGAGAAATTGCTCAAAATTAAGCCTAAGGTGTAAAGTGAGAAAAGAAACTGTTGTCTATTTGGTGCAAACTTTCTGATCACTCCTGCAGGTGTGGCAAGGGAGCTCAGATAAAGTTTGTTCTCAGCCCTCCCCAGATGGCTGTTATCAGGACACAGGGAGTAAGATCAACAGGCAGAGAAGATGCTCCACTGGGAGGCCAGGTCTCCATGACCCCAGCAGGAACGTGTCATCTTCTACAGACACAGAAATAAATGTCACAGAGGGGCCTTAAATTCTCCATTCACCTAAGCTGTGCAGAATCTCCTCAGACGCACTGTCCTCCCCTGCCACGTCCATCTGGGTAAGTGCTCTGCACCCAAGAGCAAATTCAGAAGGTGGTAGGAACCCAGGCAGGCTGTGGGAGGAGGAGGCTAAAGAGGGGTTTTCAGCAGCTACAGAGGAGTTGCAGAGCTCTGACAGACCATCAGCACAAGGGACTGAGTTCTGCATTGGCAACAAGAACATTTTCTTCTCAACATACTCATTTCCTTAATTTTTAGACTTTCAAATTGCTTTAGAATTCATGTTTATTCCTGTGAACTAAGTAACTCACACTGTATACCTGGATAAGCTGTTAAGTTACATTTCTTTTACTAATTTACCTATTCCTAGGACAAATTATCAGGGAAGTGAAAGGTCTGGAGAGCTCACTTTCCTCGGTTGTGCATCTGTAACTTTGGTGTGCATAGAACTGTTTTGATGTAACATCTTCTGTGCTGTGAAGTATAAAAACTTCCAAAGTCTGTGTAAGTAATAGAGGCTGTAGATTCAAAATCTCATTCCACAGAGGGAGGCCCCACAGGACTGCAAATGTTCCTTTTAGTGTTTGCTCATGGCCTCTATTCTTCTCAGCTCAATTTCAGAGATCACAAATTAGTGGTGTCAGCCCTTAGCCACTACTGGCTTGGTAGGAGGTGTCAGTAAATGGCTATGATGGTGAGGTTTCCAGGACACTAACTATTAATGCACAGTGACAGTGGCAGATTCCCTTCCCTGACTCACTGAGATCAGGAATTCTGGGAAGAGCTGGTTGCATGTTTTGTCTTTTCTCTATGTTCTCCACATGCATCTGTGCAACTTTTTATGATAGAAAAACTTGAATCTCATTTTATTTGAGGAAATTTGGAGAAGTGAACTCCCTCACCCTGTCCTGCTGTCTTTATTTCATTTCCAGACTTATCCCAAAGCTCAAATTTTCATGAACCTATGTGAAGAGATGGACAGGAACTGACCCCCCTCTCCTTTCTCTTAGGCAATGAATGCACTGGGAGGGAGGTCAGAGCTCTTAGCAGCAAAGCCAAGCCTCTCCTGAGGCTCCCCTGGGTGCTGGGGGAGCAGGTTGTGCTGCAGCACCATGCATGGTCCAGTGTTTGTGTCTGGAGTCTGTGCCATCCTGCTCCTCAGGGTCATCGAATCTTTCTGTTTCTGGAGGCTGATTTGGAAACCTTGGGGTACAGCCTCACTGACACTCTGAGCTCAGAGATGCTGTACAAACACTTCAAAGTTCAAAAACACAATTCTCAGTCAGGCTTTCAGACAGAGCTGCGATTCCTTAACCAAAAGGCTCTTCATGATTTGCCTATAACGTTACCACAGTTCATTTATTTCTTGCATCTCTGAAACAGCACTGGCCTATGCTTGGTGAAGGTTTTGCCTTCCCTGGAGTACTGGCCATTTATCCCTAGAGTCTTCCTATTTTTAAAGTTAGGATTGTGCCAAAGGTAGACATCCTGACTGAGTAACCTCCAGCCATTTTCATTGAGCATGGACAGTGTCTCCACCAACCCCCTCTATGTGATGATGCTATGGACTGTGAGTTGTCCATGATTTGGGTAACTGTGGGCTAACACAGGCTAAAGTCGCGGCTTCTTGAATTCCTGCAGTACAGGGAGTTCAATTCCTCCCCCCACCTCCTGAGCAGCTGTAGCCTTCACAACTGGTTTTAACTGAGGAGATCTCAGGTTCCCCGTTGGTCATTTCTTGCTCTGTGCAAGTTTTATTTTCCTAATCTTTCCAAATGCTTTCCCTTTCTCTTCTCCAATACAGCCTTTCCTAATGGGACCTATTTCACAGATTGGTGAGTTTTCCTGGTGCCATGTACAGAGTTTCTTGCCTCTGGGAAGCAGCCTATTTTGTTGTGTTGTGTAAAGTGCAATCATAGTACATGTTACAACAGGTCATCCCAGGCTGGGCACAGCTTTCTTCACTCCAGTCCTCTAGGTTGGATGAGGTGGCCCTTGACCCATTCTGCAGGTCTGAAAGTGTGTGTCCTATCTCCTGGTTTCTTACAGCATACACAGGCTGGCAGGTGGGCTGATGAGGCTCAGCTGGGAGGAGCCAGGCTAGAGGATTCTCTGTGGCTTGTTCCTGAGGAGAGGAACACTCACCAGAAGGTTTTCTCTAGAAATTATAATCTGCCTGCCTTACTGGTCCTGATTGTATAAGACTTAGATGTAGCTGTCAGTGCATGCTATGTGTAGATATTTGGATGACTAGAGACATGTCTATCCCTCCTGGCAAGCCTGTATGTTTTCTCTTTTGCTACTATTGAATTCCATTTCCAGGACAGAAGTGGTTTCAAAGCAGGAATCCCTGAAGCCATGATGTTAATATTAAGACTCATAACCTAACCTTTGGCAGAGTGCAGGGAATCATATGAAAGAAGGGGGAGTTAGTAAGACCTGGAGAAGACAGGAGTTCCACAAGGCCCAAATATATCAGGGCACAGGGGTCTTTCATGAGACTGTTTCTCCAACCAAGGACCATGTATGTAAATAACTTAGAATCTCTGCTCCTATATAGTCCATGGTAGCTCAGTTTCCAAGTGGGTTCTCTAGTAAGGGGAACAGGGAGTGTCTCTGACATGAACTCAATGGCTAGCTCTTTGACTCCTCTCACCCCCCGCTGAAGGAGGAGCAGCCTTGCTAGGCCACAGAGGAGGACATTGCAGCCAGTCCTGAAGAGACCTGATAAGTTAGGGTCAGATGGAATGGGAGGAGGTTCTCCCCTATCAGTGGACTTTGAAAGGTTCAGGGAGAAGATGAGGAAGGGATTGTGGGACTGGGAATGAATGAAGGAGGTTGCTACAGCTGAGATACAAAGTAAATAACCTGTGATTGATATAAAAATAAAAATTATAAGAAAAAATGAAATTAAAAAAGAAAAGAAAAGAGTATCAGGGAGGATTCACAGTCTCTGTGGCTGCCTTTCTCTCCTAAGAGCTTTTGGTTTGTAGGGCTGTGGTTTCTGAAGAGATGCTGAAAACAGCACAGCCTGTGCCCTGCTCTGCAGAGCTGACAGCTCACTGCCTGGGCAGTCTGATAGTGTGATGTGCTCATAAAGACCAAGTTCCTTTTTCTTATTTCTTTTCTTGTTAGCTCAGTGGAATTAAAGAAAAAATATATGCATTTCCAGAAACGACACGAGAAAAAGCATGTTAGAATTCTTTTGCTTCTTAGTTAGCCAGTGCTAATACACATGCAATGCAAACTATTAGTTAAAATCTACAAGTGTGTTTTCCTTCCATGAAATAAGTATAGAACATGCACCTGACACTCAGTGCAGAAACCATAAAATGACATTCAGAGCGTGTGCTTCCGATGACATTTGTAAATGTAGTTTGTAATTTTAAAAAGTTGTAAATAAAGCTTGGAAACAATGGAGCCCCATCAGTCTCTCCATTGTTTTCCTGGTCTATCACATCACAACTCTAATGTCTGAGTTGCTCAAAGTAGAGACAACTGCCATTTTACCTGATCATTGGAAAACAGAGCTGCCCCCAACCTACTGTGTTCTGCTTCTTGTGACTGGGATTTGGAAAACAAACACATGAGCTTTATAAAGAATAATTGAGCACCACTCATTTAATCAACACTCTACTGCTATCTGGAGCACATGGTCCATAATCTAATAAAGGATTAACCATTTCTATGATGCTACAGAACATTTATTTCAGAAAATCTGCTTTATTCAATGTTTTCACCAACCATCTGCTTCAGGTATAACTCCTGTCATGGTACCCCATACTTGTGAAATTTTAAACCCTTTGCCTATCCTTAGTATCTTCCATGACAATGTCCCATGGTTGTCACACGCGGTAGGATTTGCCAGTTGTGGTGACAATGTGACATAGTTTAAATAAGTGTAAAACAATTTCACTGTACACACTTGACTTTCAGTGATAAGTTTTTACTATGTCACTGGAATTTATTTACAAAATTACATCTCCTGCATGCATGGTGTCTATGCTGGAAAGTTTTATGTTAGCTTGAAACAAGCTAGAATTATTTCAGACAAGAGAACCTCAGTTGGGGAAACATCCCTACCAGACCGGCCTGTGGGCAAGCACCTGTACATAGTAGGGCTGTGGTTTCTGAAGAGATGCTGAAAACAGCACAGCCTGTGCCCTGCTCTGCAGAGCTGACAGCTCACTGCCTGGGCAGTCTGATAGTGTGATGTGCTCATAAAGACCAAGTTCCTTTTTCTTATTTCTTTTCTTGTTAGCTCATTATCTTGATTGATGATTGATTTCATATGGCTGGGCCATGCTCACTGTGAACAGTGCCGTCCCTGTCTGTTGGTCCCAGGTGCTACAAAAAGTAGGTTGAGCAAGCTCTAAGAAGCAAGCTGCTGAGCAACACTACTCCATGGCCTCTCCATCAGTTCCTGCCTCCAGGTCCCTGTCTTGAGTTCTCTCCTAGCTTCCCTGGCTGGAGAACTACAGGCTGTGTGGTGAAATAATCCCTCATCTCCCCACAGTAACAGAAACTCGAGAAGACAGAAAGTGGTACTAGGTCGTGAGATATGACTATGATAGACCTGACCTTGGGAGAAGTGTGGAAAGGTTTTGAAACTTTGGAGTGTAAAGTACATAGAGTGCTGATACTCCAGTGGATTATTTGGTGTGATATTAGAATGTAATGCTGAGAGCAGAGCAGATGATGGAGGCTTCTCTTATGCAGTTCCATGGGGAAGCTTGAGAGTCCCTTAAAGATTCTATGAGGGTCACTCATATTTTGAGTTAAAAACCATTAAAATGATTTGTCCTGTGCAGCTCCTGTCCTCTCCAAGTCATACTAACTCCCCCTTCTTTCATATGATTCCCTGCACTCTGCCCAAGTTTTGGTTATGAGTCTCAGCATCTGCTTTGATACACTGCTAGGCAGAGTCTTTCAAAGACACTCTGTCCTGGGCATAGAGGGCTATTCTGAGACTGTTTCTCCAACCAAGGACCATGCATGGATATAACCTAAAACCCGTGCTTGGATGGAGCCCATGGCAACTCATTATCTGAGTGAGTCTCCTAGTAAGGGGAACAGGGACTGTCTCTAACATGAAGTCAATGGCTGGCTCTTTGACCTTCCCACCACCCCTGAGGGAGGAGCAGCCTTGCTAGGCCACAGCGGAGGACATTTCAGACAATCCTGAAGAAATCTGATAAGCTAGGGTCAGATGGAAGTGGAGGAGGACCTCCCCTGTGAGTGTATTTAGAGAGGAGATGAGGGAGGGAAGGTGAGATTGGGAGGAAATGAGGGAGGGGCTACAGCTGGGATACAAAGTAAATAAACTCTAACTAATATAAAAATAAAAATTTAATTAAAAAAAGGAACCACTAAAATGAAACCTTTGCCTTGCAGGAACAATTAAAATCCTCTGAAGTATTTTCTCAGCTTCAGCCTACAGACATTGTGGCCTAAATACTGCTGAGGCTGCATCTCATGCTGGTAGCCAAACTTGGTAGCTCAGGAGTCTCTCAGGTGTTCAAGACCAGCCTGTTCTAGGGAGGGAGTTCAGCACAGCCAAGGCTACATAGAAAAACCTTGTGTCAAAAAAAAAAAAAAAAAAAACAAAACAAAAAAACAAAACAAAATAAAAACAAAACAAAACAAAAAAAAAACAACAAATAAACAGAGTTTCTCAGGTGGTACTGTTCTGAAACATGGAGGGATCATGGAGTGAAGCTGTGACTTGGCACCATATGACTGTATAGAGTCCCTGAAGAGAGCCAAGAAGCCACTGAAGAAGGCTAGGCCCCTTTGCAGTGCAGAGCCAAGCCATTTGGAGATGTCAGTATCACATGCCAGCAGCAGCTGCTGTGGGACGAGGCCAGTTTAAACCTAGGAGACAAGCTGTGTGGAAGGCTTTGCCAGCAGTGTGGAGGAGCCCAGAAGATCACTGGTGAGTCCCAGAAGCCTGGCACTGAGAGTTACACTGTTGGACTTTGTTGAACTTGATTGTGACTGTGCCCTGGTTCTTCCCTTTTACATAAGAAAATATTTATTTTTATTTTACAGGAGCCCACAAAGTCTCTTGACTCTGAACACTTAAAGGGATTTTGGAGATTTACAGAGAGTTTGGAGTTCTAGAGAGACTGTGGGTATTTTAGAGAGACTTTGAAAATGTTAGTGAAACTAAATGTTTTAGAGGCTTGAATATTTTGTAGAGGCTTTGAATGTTGAAAGAGACTTGAGAGATAGAACTTTTAAAAAAATGGAACTTTTCTATTGCAATGTTGACATTAGTTTAACATCTTGGGAACAACAAAATTGAGAGACAAAGTTATAGTGTAACAGAGATGTGTTTAGTGTCAGGTAGATAGGGGGTCAACTGTGGCAGCTGTTTTTGTCTTTTGTTTGTTGAGTCAACACACTAGACTCATTTGGGAAGGGAACCTCAGTTGAGAAAATGCCCCCACTAGATTGGCCTATGGACAAGTGTGTGATGCATTTTCTGGATAGATGATCAGTGTGAGAGGGCCCACATCACTGTGGGTGCAGGCTCTGGGCTCAGGGTTCAGGATACTTAAGAACACAGACTGAGAAAACCATGAGACACAAGCTTGTAAGCAGCGTCCTTCAGTTCTTGCCTCAAGACACGTGCCTCAGTTCTTGCCCCAGGTTCCTGCCTCAAGTCCCTCCTCAGCTTCCCTGCACAATGGATTATCAGCTGTAAGATGAAATAAAGGCTTCCCAAGCCAATTTGGTTTTGGTCATGGTGGTTTATTTAGTCTAAATCAAAAAACTACAATAATTCAACAGCATGTACACCACATTTATTAATATAAACCTGGAGCCAGCATATCAGGTACCTGGTAAGTATAAACTGTAATAATTCAACAGCATCTACACCACACTTACTAATATAAACTTGGACCAGCAAGTTTATATCAGGTATGTGGAGAAGTATCGCAGCTCCATTATGGAGAGAGGGAATGTTGACTCCTATGGAGTCTGCCTTTCAAGACTGAGTTGGACCATTTTTCTTTAATTAATTCTGTAATATGGACAGCTCCAAGTCTGTTAGAACTGTAGTTCTATTTACTCCCTGACTTCACACGCTGAAAGAGAAAGACACGGTATATGCTCCTGCTGACATTTGCCCACCTTGCCCTTCTCTTGTAGCAGCTCTGGACTGAGATCAGAACCAAGCAAGATGGAGGTACAGAGCAGTGATCAAAGACTGAATCATCCACCAGAGTTTTCTGAAAGGACTCCGTGCCAATGTGCTATTGTTTTCTGATTTGTCTTTTATCTTCTGTTTCAGGCAGTGACAGAGCTGAACAGTCTTTATGAGCTGCCTGAACACTCCCAGACCACAAACATAAGCCACCAACACATCCACAGAGACCATCATGTGCTGGAATTCTCCCATGTTTGGTGTGTAAACAGTGTGTTCTTGCTCACCCAGTGTCTCTCTGACACAAGCACTCTGTTCTTCACATGTTCAAGAGGAGGTGACTGGGACCCGGCCTCAGAGTATTGAAGGACATACTTGGAGGAAACAGCAGATCATGAATAAAATCAGAAACATCTGGATTCATAGATTACAACCCCCAACATTTGCTATAGAAATTTTCTAAGAAATTAGGATTTTCAATAGAGTACAGATAGCCCTGAATAGAATAAGTGCATACCCAATCCATGGGACCGCTTTAGTTGGCAAGGTCTGCTTTTTTTTCTTTTATACAATCCTTCTCATTCAGACTCTACCCAAAATAGTAAAACTGTCTATAATGTGTCTGGCCATCAAGATGTTGTGGGTAAAAACCAAGTAAGATGCTGCTCCTGCTCCAGGAAAACCCAAACCTGCAAACATGAGAACACATAATTGCTGCTGTTTCTAATGTTGAGGGAGCTCACACACTGCAGCCACCATGGGACACAGGGTCCAGCCATGGCTCAGCTTAGGACAAGTGAGAGCAGGAGGATGGTCTGTGGGGTAGGAGTTAGAATGGAGGTCTTCAGCGGAATAAGCATTCAGGAGCATCTGCATGTTTTCCTGAGGCCAGAAGACTGGTCTGGAGTGGTATGTGAGGTCTTGATCATGGTGAATCATTGTTTTACTTTTCTCCTCAGCCACTCTTTGTTTCCACATAAGATGACTTCACACTCTTCTGACATAAGGAACACCTTCTTCTCTGAAATTGGCATTGGGATCTCAGCCAACAGCTTCCTTCTTCTCTTTTACATCCTCAAGTTCATTCCTGGGCACAGGCCTAGACCCACTGACGTGCTCATTGGTCTGCTGGCACTAATCCACCTACTGATGCTAATGTTCATAGCATTCATAGCCACGGACATTTTTATTTCTTTGAGGGGATGGGATGACACCATATGTAAACTCATTGTCTACCTGTACAGAATTTTTAGGGGCCTCTCGCTTTGTACCACCAGCCTGCTGAGTGTCCTCCAGGCCATCATCCTCAGTCCCAGAAGCTCCTGTTTAGCCAAGTTCAAGCACAAATCTGCCCATTACATCTTATGTGCCTTTCTTTTTCTGAGTGTCCTTTATGTGCTCATTAGCAGTCACCTCTTAGTATCAATTATTGCCACTCCCAATTTGACTTCGAATAACTTCATGTACGTTACTAGGTCCTGTTCTCTCCTACCCATGAGTTACCTCATGAAAAGCACATTTTGTACACTGATGGCCGTCAGGGAAGTCTTTCTTATTAGTGTTATGGTCATCTCTACTTGGTACATGGTGGCTCTCTTGTGCAGGCACAGGAAGCAGGCCCGGCATCTTCACAGCACCAGGCTTTCTCCAAAAGCATCCCCAGAGCAAAGAGCTAACAGGGCCTTCCTTCTGCTCATGAGCTTCTTTGTGTTGATGTCCATCTTGGATTGCTTTATCTCCTGCTCAAGAACTATGTTCCTGAATGATGCAACATCTTACTATATCCGACTCTTTGTTGTCCACAGCTATGCCACAGTCAGCCCTTTTGTGTTTATGAACACTGAAAAACATGTCGTTAACTTTTTCAGGTCTGTGTGTGGAAGGACATAAATGTTTGAATATTCATTGATCATTGATGGGCCTATTTCTTTATAAGAGGACCCAACACACTGCCATCAGAACTGTCAGTCATGGCATGGTATTCATGTGCTTTGGTGTACATGAAAATCTAAAGCAGTGTTTTTGTTTTTGTTTTTCTGTTAAAATTATTTACTTTAACCTGTGTGGTAACAAACATGTAGCAGAAAATTAAACCTCATCCCTTTTCTGATATGACCAGGGCATTTTTGTTTCATTTTATTTTATTTTATTTTATTTTATCTTTTTCCTCAATGCGTCATTATGGGAATCCTATGAGGTGGCTCTCATGCATCATGGCCGTGGACAGCTCACACTGTTTTGAAGGATGTAACCATGTCTAACACATTTCAATATTTTAATTTCCTGTGGTATAGCTATTTTGACAAATTAAATGAGGAGGCATTTCTTGCCATAGTTACACACTCCAGAAAGAAAGGAATCATACACAGAACTTTCAGAAGAGAATTCTTTGCAAGAAGCACATGTGATGTATACAGCAATGCGAACAACAGCTGGATTTAAAATTCTCAGAGTTATCAAAACTTTTGACCCAAACACAGCCTCTGCACAGCATAGGACCATGTTCAGTCTTACGGTGCAAGGCAGTTAGTTCCAGCACTGGTCACCAAGGTATGGTGCCCTGGAAAACAGGAAAGACCCACACCACTGGCCAGCTCCCTTGAGGTTCAACACTCTACACAACATTTCTTCTAAAACCAAATTCCTCCTCCTTTCACCTCTGCTATAAATAGATTGGGATAAATTCTGTTGCTTGGGGAAACATTTATATCCATGAGGCAGTTTATCAGACTGTAATAAGGAAGTTTAATAAGCCAATCAAACATATGTCATCTAGATTACTATGCAAGGGGACATGGCAACACAGGGGGCATGAAAAGCCTTGTTTAAGTTAATTTGGGATTCAACTTTTGGACTGATGTCCCCTGGGCCTATTGTTCCCATACACTGAACTTCTTCCTGGCTTCAGCCTGGTTGTCCCATCTCTTGGTTGTTTTCTGTGTCAGTTGAGCATAGACAAACCACCCATTGTTACCCATTGTTAAAGGGTAGGAAAACTTTTTTTCCAAGCAAATGGACCCAAGAAGCAAGCTGAGGTTGCCATTCTAATATCTTCAAAACAAAAAGACTTCTAATTAAAATTAATCAAAAGAGATGGGAAAGGACTCTTCATACTCATCAAAAGGAAAATCCAACCGCAAAAAAATGTTAATTCTGAACATCTATGCCTCAAAATGAAGGGCACCCCCATTTGTAAAAGGAACATTAGTAAAGTTTTAACCACACATTGAACCTTATACATTAAAAGCAGGGGACTTCAATACACTACTCTCATCAATAGACAGGTCATCCAGACAAAAACTAAGCAGAGAAATAATGGAGCTAACAGCCATTGTGAGTCAAGTGGACCAAACAGAAGTCTAGAGAATATTTCACCCAAACAGAAAAGAATATACACTCTTCTCAGGATCTCACAGATCTTTCTCCAAAATTGGCTACATACTCAGTCACAAAGTGAGTCTCAACAGGTACAAGAAAATTGAAATAACCACCTGTAGCCTATCATACTCTCACAGATTAAAGCTATATTTTAACAATAAAAGAAATAACAAAAAGCCCACAAAATCATGGAAACTGAATAACTATCCTCTAAGTGACCACTGGGTCAAGGCAGGAATAAAGAGGTTAAAGACTTCCTAGAATTCAAGGAAAATGAATGCACAGCATACCTGAACTTATGAAACACAATAAAAATGGTAGTCAGAGGAACGTTCAGACTCCATACTAGCAACTTAGTAGCACCCCTGTAAGCTCTAGAACAAAAAGGAAGCAAATTCATCCAAGAGGAGTAGAGGAAAATAAATAATCCAACTAAGGACTGAAATCAATAAAATAGAAACAAAAAGACCAATACAAAAAAAAATCAGTGAAACAAAGAATTTGTTATTAGAGAATATAAACAAGATAGACAATCCCCTGTCCAAACTAACTAAAAGGCAGAGACAAACTATCCAAATTAACCAAACAAAAAATAAAAAGGATGACATAACAGATACCAAGGAAATCCAAAGAATCATTAGGTCATACTTCAAAAACATCTACTCTACAAATATGGAAAATCTAAAAGAAATGGACAGATATCTTGATAGATACCACTTACCAAAGATGAATCAGATAAACAACTTAAATAGAAGTCTAGCTTCTAGGGAAATAGAAGATGTCATTAAACGTTTCCCAACTAAAGGAAGTAAAAAAAGCCCAAGGTTGTTCTGTTGCTCTCCTTGTGGAGACCCTGTCCTCTCCAGCTCTTACTATTTCCCAGTTCTTACCTAAAATTCCATTCACTCTGCCCAACAGTTGCCCATTAGGCTCAGCATCTGCTCCGATAGTCTGAACGGCAGAGGCTTTCAGAGGCCCTCTGTGGTAGGTTCCTAGGTTTTTTCCTGTTTTCTTCTTCTTCTGATGTCCATCCTCTTTGCCTTTTTGGATGGGGATTGGACATTTTGGTTAGGGTCCTCTCTCTTGCTTAGTTTCTTTAGATACACAGGTTTTAGTGGGTTTGTCCTATGTTGTATGTCTATATGAGTGAGTATATACCATGTGTGTCTTTTTGCTTCTGGGACACCTCACTCAGGATGATCCTTTCCAGATCCCACAATTTACCTGCAAATTTGAACACAGGGAACTTCCCAGAGACTCATACTCCAACCAAAGACTATTCATGGAGATAACCCAGAACCCCTGCACAGATGTAGGCCAGGGCAGTTCAGAGTCCAATTGGGTTACATAGTAATGTGAAGAGGGACTGCCTCTGACATAATCTGATTGACCTGCTCTTTGATCACCTCCCCCTGGGGGGGAGCAGCCTTACCAGGCCATAGTAGAGGACAATGCAGCCACTTTTGATGTGAACTGATGGACTAAGATCAGAAAGGAGAGGAGAACCTCCCCTATCAGTGGACTTGGGGAATGGCATGCAAGCAGGGGGAGGAGGGAGGGTGGGGTTGGGAGGGGAGGAGGGAGGGGCTTATGGGGGGATGCAGAATGAATAAAGTGTAATTGATGAAAAATTTAAAAAAAAGGGAAAAATAATTTAAGAACCTTAAATGACTTTCAAAAGTGGAGGAAAACATGGAGTTAGTCAATTGGCATGGAGCGCGTCTCGCCCCTGGGGGCAATGGTCTCCTGAACCTACTCAGACCTTGGACACCACCACTGCTAGTTCTAGAACTGATGCAGGATGTTCCAATGAGGGGGTTAAGGCTTCTTGTAATATTTCCTATAAGTACACACCTGTTTGTTTATATCCCCCATTTTTAATTATTGTTACCCAGATAGAGCCAAGTAATTGTGGTAATGATACTTGCTTTTTTGCCCAATGCTGGAATGCTAGTTAATTTAGGTGTGCCCTGGTTACTCGCATGCCTCACTGCGTGCCTGTGCCCATTGATGCCCCTCACGCTATGACTCTCTTCAGACAGAAAAGGGATCTTGGAACTACAGCCACCATTGTTACTACCATCTCATTGGCGGCTGTTGGAGCTACCACCGGGGCATTAGCCATGAGTCATCCTGGGCAGACTGCTCAGACCCTGAATAATCATGTAGCCAATGTAGCTCATGCCTTAGTTGTACAAAAAGGAATTAATGCTCAACTAAAAGGAAGCTTGATGGTGTTCAATCAGAGGATTGACCTCATGCAGGAGCAAATTGATACCCTATGGCAAATCGCTCAACTTGGCTGTCAATGAAAATATGCTGGACTTTGTGTCACTAGCATATAACATGAGAATTTTTCCTGTGCTGCAAATCTGTCTAAACAATTGTCGAACTATATTTTAGGTAATTGGACTGGAGAATTCGATACTACGATGGAGCAGCTGAGAGTGGCCATTGTCACGGTAAATTCTACCAGAGTGGACGCAGGACTAGCCACAGGATTATCATCATGGATTGCTGCAGCCATGAATCATCTGAAGGAATGGGCGGGCATGGGAGTGTTAGCAGGCCTTCTGGTGTTTGTCTCCTTGGTTTGCCTGTGGTGTATATGCAAGATTAGAGTCTCACAACAGCGTAATGCAGCCATGATCATTCAGGCCTTTACAGCCATTGAAGCAGGAGAGTCTCCCCAGCATGTTTGGCTACCATCAAAAGCTAAAATGTTATGCTCAGGATGCGAGGCTAAGCACTGCACTCAGGGTCAGCCGCTTTGGAACCAGAGAAGAGCATGTCTGATTGAATGCGGGTTGATGCCCCAGGTCCCGCCTCTGAGAAAAAGGTATCGGTCCGGTCTGATGCTCTTTGGGTGGATGACACCTAAATGAACATCAGTACAAAGTCCCAATTTATTTATAATATCAGAGATCAGACCTCTACTCTTGCCTGATGTGTCTAAAACAAAAAGGGGGAACTGTGGAGAGCTGCGGAATGCTATTCTGTGAAGATGGAGCTGGTTTCCACCTTCCACCTTCCCGATGGTGAGTGCTCTCTGTCACGAACAATTCCACATTTGGCTAAGGCTGAGGATCTGGCTTTCTTCCATGTATGTGGACCTATCTGCATTGCCCACGTAGCACGCTGGGGTTGGCTACCCAGAGACTATTTAAGCTGTGGGCTGGCTTTCCCCAGGGTCAGATGATTGTTCAAGGTTCCTGAATAAACTGCATTGAAAAAAAAAAAAGCCCACGGTTCTATGATTTTAGCACAGAATTTTCTGGATTTTCAAAGAAGAGATAATAACAATACTCCTCAAATTATTCCACAAATTAGAAACGGGAGAAACATTGTCAGATTTATTTTGTGAGGCCATAATCACCCTGACATCCAAACCAGGCCAACTCAACAACAGAAAAAGAAAATTACAGACCAATTTTTCTTATGATCATTGATTCAAAAATACTCAATAAAATATTTGAAAACCAAATCCAATAACACTTTAAAAAGATCATCTATCATGACTATCGTCCCGGGATCATCCCAGGGATGCATAAATGGTTTAAAATACAAAAATCAGTCAATGTAACCCAACACATAAATGAACGGAAAGAAGAAAAAACATATGATCATTTTATTGGATGCTGAAAAAGCCTTTGAGGAAATTCAACACCCCCTCATGATAAAAATCTTGACGAGATCAGGAATACAGTTACATACTTCAACATAAAAACAGCAATATATAGCAAGGTGATAGCCAACATCAAATTAAATAAAAATTCACAGCAGTTCCACGAAAATCTGGAACAACAGAAGGCTGTCCACTTTCTTCATATCCATTCAATATAGTACTTGAAGTTCTAGCTAGAGCAATAAGACAACTAAAAGAGATCAAGGGGATATAACCAGGAATGGAAGAAGTCAAAATATCATTATTTGCAGATGATATGATACTATACATAAGCTACCCCAAAAATTCTACAGGGGAACTCCTACAGCTGATAAACACCTTCAGTAAAGTGGCTGGATACAAAAGTAACTCAAGAAAAAAAAAATCAGTAGCCCTTCTTTATACAAATGACATGTAAGCTGAGAAGGAAATCAGGGAAACATCATCCTTCACAATAGCCACAAATAATATGCAATATCTTGGGGTAACTCTAACTAAGCAAGTGAAGAGCTGAATGACAATAACTTAACGTCTTTAAAAAAATTGAAGAAGATATCCGAAGTTGGAAAGATCTTCCATGTTAATTGGTCAGTAGGATCAACATAGTAAAACTGGCCATCTTACCAAAGCAATCTACAGATTCAATTCAATTCCTCACCAAAATTCCAACACAATATTTTACAGACCTGGAAAGAAAAAATACTCAACTTAAAATTGAAAAAAAAAAGCCAGGATACCTAAAACAATCCTGTACAAAACAAAAACAAAAAACAAAGAACAACAAAAAAAAAACTACTGGCAGTATCACCATTCCTGATTTCAAACTCTACTACAGAGCTATAGTAATAAAACAAACAAACAAACAAACAAACAAAAAAAAACAACAAAAAACATAGTATTGGCATTAAAAAACAAAACAAAACAGGTGGGTCTAAGGAATTAAATCAAAGACCCAGATGTAAAGCCACAAACCTATGGACACCGGATTTGTTACAAAGAAGTCGAAGATGTACAATGAGGGAAAAGGCATGTTCAATCAATTGTGCTGGCCTTACTGGCAAATATACCCATTCAATCAACCTGCATAAAATTCACATCCAAGTGGATCAAGACCTCAACATAAAACCAGATACTCTGAACCTGACAGAGAGTAAGTGGTCAGTAGTTTTGAGTACACTGGTATTGTTTTCTAGTACCTGGCTATATGAGAGTCTCCATAAAATGACTGCCCTTCTTGACAAGGGCTCTGTGAGTTTCCCAGGCTGCTCTTGGACTAAGTATGTTCCTTCCTCCTCTCCTCAGTCCTGGGTGCAGGTGTGTGCACCATGTCTGTTGGGGAGACTGAGACACAGAGCATAAAGTTCCACTAAAGCAAAGCACAGCCTCTTCCTGAAGTCTTCAATGAAAATGAGGTCTCCATTCCTGCTCCTCAGAGACTGGGGTCCATTCAGACATGGCCTCAGCCTCAGCTATATTCCACCTGCCTGTGACCACCTCAGCTCTGAGCTTTGCCTCTACTTCTCTGTTTTTCAATCTGTTTTGTTTCTGACATCTGCTGAAATTGACATTGGGTAACCAAGTGGATCTATTATATAAAGAGCATGGTAATGCAATGGGAATCACTCAGTAAAATGTATTTACAGCTCTGCTGGTACGTAGAACTCAGCATATTAATCTTGTAGAAGTTTTACCTTTCCTAATGATGCTTTACCATTCTATTTTAGAAAATCTCAATTTAAATTTTTTAGGTTATTTTGTTATGTGTGTTACACTTTTTGGGTGTTTTATTTTGTTTGCTTTTGCTGTGTCTATATATTTGTATTGCATGCATGCCTGTTGCCAGAGGACCTCAGCAGTTTTGGGAACCCCTGGACGTAGAGTTACAGATGGTTTTGAGCTGCCATGTGAGAGGTGAGAACTGTACCCGGGGCCTCTGTCAAAGCAGCAGGTTCTCACCACACCAAGCACCCCATGTTTACAGTCTTTAACTGGCCATCAACCTTAGCTCTGATTTTTTAAAGTTACCTTTCATCTTATGTATTTTGTGGGATGGGGTAGGGTGTGTATGTCACAGCACACATCTCGGGGTCAGAGGACCACTCTTTGAAATTGGTTCTTCCCTTCTAGAATGTAACTCATCATGACTGGAGGCCAGCACTTCTGAACACTGAGGCTCCCTCATTTCTTCTGCTCTGAGCACTTACTTAGCTGGTGCATCAGGTTTGGTAACTCAGGCCCTTTTGCTTTCCCTCATATCTCACATTAAAGATAAAATAAAACCATCTTACACCCATGATATTCAAATGATAATTATTTCATTACTATATGACTTCATTTTTTATTATTGCATAATTTAGGATTATGATACTTGAATTAAACTAAATACTTGCATTGCATGAGAAATAATTTTCGAGAAGACCCGTCATCAAATCTTCTGCTGTACCTCTGAGGCTTTGGCCACCTGAGTCTGAGTAGCATCACTGCTTCCTCAAGGAGGTATGAAATCCTACACACCTGTGCAGCCCCTCATTCAGGATGAGTTAGATAATTCTTCATTCATTAAAACCTTAAAATGGGAATGGCCCTCAATCTATTGAAACTATAATTCTTATTAATTGTTTTGCTTTCAAATGTGGAAAGAGACAAAACGTAGACCACATTCCTGGCAGCCTCTGATAACTGAACACTTCTCATGGAGGCTTTTGTTTGTTGTGACATCAGCACATAACTCAGATGAAGTTACAATGTGAGATTCACAGAGGACTAAAATGCTACCAGGATGCTCTGGAAAGGATTGCTTGGGAAGTCTATTGTGTTCATGCTTACTCTTCTCTGATTTGGGCTGGGAGAAACCAAACAGTTTTTTTTTTTAAATCTGTATTAACTATTCCAAGTCACAAACATAAGGAACCTTCATGAGAATAAAGCCAGCAGCCTACACTTCCAAGAGTTCGCCCTGTAAAGGGAACACCGCCATTTTTGGTATGTAGACTTCATCTTCTTACACATCTCCCTGACACAGTCACACAGATGTCATATGTTCTAACGCTGTAGCTTAGTCCCAGACTGCTCAGGGTCACACACAGGATATGGCAGGAGTGAGTATGATGTGAAGGAGTCTGGATTCAGAATTTCCACTCCTAATGCTCCCTGCACATCCACATGAAGAGCACAAGGTCTGAAGTAAATGAGCAGAACAAAGAGATTGGAATAAAATGACTCTGGGCCTGTTTAAGACAAGGGCACAGCTTCATCTGAGGATCTTATTTCTACTTTCTTGCAATCCTCATTGAACTTCACCAAAACCTGCAGAGCTGCTCTGTGTCTGGCAATCAACATGATGCAGATGAAAGACAAGTAAGACATTGCTTTTGCCTAAGGAAACCTCAAAAAGGAAACAGTAGGAAAAGAAATATTTTCTTGACACATGACAATTGTAATGTGGGAGAAAGCTTCTATCTGGATGGGGCAATAAGTGTCAGAACAATGGAGAGAGTGGGCATCCCTTCTGGGCACTTTGAGATGAAGGCAATCTTAAGGGGTATAAGGCAGAGCTGTGAAATAAACGTCTTTCTAAGGAGAGTGGAGCTGCCATTGTCTGCAGCTGATGATCAAGGCTAGACTGGTGATAAGGAATCTTCTTGCTGTTCTCCCCTCACAGTTGCTACCTGCTTCTTTCAGCCTTAAAATGAACAAAATCAACAAACTGTCAGGTAACACCAAGGTAAGAAACACCATTTATGCTGGAGCTGGGATTGGGCTCTCAGGCAACAGCTTCCTTCTTCTCTTCCACATCCTCATGTTTATTCGTGGGCAGAGGCCCAGACTCACTGATCTGCCCATCAGTCTCTTGGCCCTAATCCACATACTGATGCTGCTAGTCGTGAGTTTAGTAGCTTCAGACATTTTTATGCCAGGGAAGAGATGGAGTGATTCCACATGCAAATTTGTCATGTTCTTGTACAGGTCTTTTAGGAGCCTCTCTCTTTGTGCCACTAGCCTGCTCAGCATTCTCCAGGCCATCACCCTCAGTCCCAGAAGTTCCCATCTAGCAAAATTCAAATGTAAATCTCCACACCACATGCTAGGTTTCCTTCTTTTCCTGAGTATCTTTTATTCATCCATTAGCAGTCCCCTTATAACATACATAACTGCAACGCTAATCTGACCTCACCTGGCTTTATATACGTCAGTCAATCTTGGTGTGTTGTGCCCATGAGCTACTCTGTCCATCACACATTTTTTATATTGTTGACCTCCAGGGATGTCATCTTTGTAGGTCTTATGACCCTCTCCAGTGGGTACATGGTGACTTTCCTATAAGACATAAGAACCAGTCCCAGCTTTTCCACAGTGTCAGCCTTTTCCTCAGACTATCTGCAGAACAAAGAGCCACACGGACCATCCTTTGCATCATGAGTTTCTTTATGGTGATGTACACCTTGGACAGCGTCATCTCCTACCTAAGAAGTATAGATGATGACCTGATTTTGTTTTGTTTCCATATTCTCACAGTCCATGGCTATGACACAGTCAGCCCTGTTTTGGTTCTCAGTACTGAAAAGCACATAATTAACATTTTTAGATCCATGTATGGAAGGATGGTAAACATCATATTACTTGGGTATAGGTAAGATTCCTTAAGATAAGCCGGTATTCTGGCATTAGAGCTATGAATTGTAATGTAGTTTACATGAGCTTCGGGTTAAATGAAATTACAGAGTTGTCTTTTTGCTGTTGTTAAACCTATTTCTTATGAGATGTGAGGATGCTACACATAAAAGACAAACCACATGCCAGATACATGAGTCTTTTGTACTTCCCAGTGTGTCTTTTGGGGAGACATAAAGTGACTGTCTTGTTAGAGTCTGGATTATCCACAGCCATTTATAATACGTGACAGCTTATGATAGTCTTCGTTTATTCAAATCCCTCAGCTATCTCTGTTTTGCCAAATGAGGTTTGTAAATAGTTATTATTATAATTATCAAGTATCCAGAAATGTTCAAATCATTTAGCATACACACACACACACACACACACACACACACACACACACACTCAGAGTGAGAGACAGAGACACAGAGAGACAGAGACAAAAACAGACATAGAATCTACGTATAAAATGCAGTCCTGATGATGGATAAACAGAGTTCAGCTTCTCTGCACTGGAGTGTTACTCCAGCTTTAAAAGAGAAGGAGATTGTGCACATGGTCCCACACAGATTGGCATGAAGCCACTGTACTGACTGCAATGAGAGTCTAGGCAGAACAAATTCTGTCTGGACTACTGGGAGCAGGAAGAGCTTGGAAACTTTCAGGAGTGGAAACAAAAGCAGACTCTCATCCTCAGCTCAGGAGGGAAGGCCATGGGCGACTTGCTGGGTGGAGGCAGACTGTAAAAATGTAATCAACGCCAAGCAGTATGCTGAAGATGGGAAATTCTTGTTTTGTTTGTGCTTTACCAAAATAACAATGTGTTCAGTTACCTTAACCAAGCAGTGAAGTATATTTTCCCTGAAATAATAAAGTGAACATTGGGGATGGGGAGATGGTTCAGGAGTTAAGAACACTGGCTGTCCTTGCAGAGGACCAAAGTTCAATTCCCAGCCTCCATATGAAGGCTCACAACTCTTAGTAACTCCAGTTCAAGAGGATCTCATGGTTTCTGGTCCTGCAGGCACCAGGCATGCATTCATGCACACAAAATAAAAAATAAATAAAACTACTAAAGTAAAATACAATTTTAAAAATGAGAATAAAATTGTCAAAATATGATTTTTCAAGTTTTAACACATGACAGATTTTCTTGAACAATGAGGGTTTTCTCATAGTCCTCATCTTTTAAAAAATTCTTTCTTCATTATACTTTATTTAATTTGTATCCCCCCATGTGGGTCCCTCCCTCCTCCTTTCTCAATCCCCATAGTCCTCCTCTTAATCTCAGGTCCTCAGAGCAAGCAGAGAAGTCCACTTGTAAGACCTGGAGTCTCACTGCTCAGGAGTTCAGGATCACACACTTCCCAGGAATTCTCACAGAGCACAGCTTGACGCCAAAACAAGAGGTTTTATTGCTATTGAGGTAGGGTCACCCCTCCAAAGACAGGAGACGACTCTGAACATGCAAAGCACAGGGTTTTTATACCTGAAAATCAGATCACTCTGCTCTATAGTTTACAGCTGGTTGTAGATAGTTTACAGCTGGTTGTTTCTCAGGACAGTTCACCCCACCCTTCAAGAGCTTGCTGCACTTGGCTTCAATTCAAGTAATCACAGTTGCTTCTCATTCCCTTGTGGTCCCTCACACCTTTGAGATCCAGGTTGCATCACAGCCTGTGCTCAGCCTTTGAGCAATCTTCAGGCCTGCCAGCTTTGGCTACAGTGAAGTAAGGCCAGCCTGGGCTATATTAGAACCTTCCTCAAAAGCAACAGAATTTAATTTTAAAAAGCTCTCAGCCTCCTCTCAGCTCCAGTGCTATTGTTATGCCAAGTTTATGAGAACCTCAGAGATCCCCAATAACAAGACAGAGAGCTTTATTAAGAGAACATTCAAACTCTGGACTCAAGTCTCACTGATGCAGCAGCAGAGAAATGGGACCGTGAGCCCTGAGTGAGCAGCATTTTTAAAGGGAAAGTCTGTGATCAGGGGGTTTCCATGACAACAAACAGGGGTAACATGTTTCTATGACAGCAATGGGGGGGGCATATGCCTTGACATTACAGGATTAGGTAAAAGAGGGTTGAGGTGATCTTCTTTGAATCACAATTGCCTAAGGTATATGCTTCTCTTAGGCACAATTGCCTAACACATATGATCACAATGGCTATTCTTTTAATCTATTAATTCTTTTATTCTGAAACATTGGGGAGAATTTTCCCACCAGATTCTCAACTGATTCACAGTGATTATTACCAGGAAGTTTGACTCTATTTTCTATGAAATATTTATTGTGTGATATTCCTGGAGGCTATTGCTAGGAGAGTTAACTTTGTTTTCTTCCAGGTGGACATATTGTGATGTTTCCTGGTTCCTGAATTCAGCTCCCAGTCAAGATGTCTCTTTATTGCAAAAAATGGAGTTAACCTCAGGCTAACTATACCCAGGCTAACTTAAACAATTTATTTTTCCCTTTCCATGAACCTGAATAGGCCACTCTTGGGCACTTATAGTTCAAGGGCATGTCCAAGCTGGCATTACTGGGTTTTCATTATCATCAACTGTATAGTCCTAGTCTTTGCCTAATATATCCTAACAACTTATTAAGTAAGCATAATCCAAAAATGGCCAAAAGCAAAAGATTTTGCTTTTGAGATGTTATAATTCTGGCTTTGTACATCTAGTATGGCAACACTAATTTCTGATCCAGCTAAACTGGTCCCCAAGATAATAGGTAATGTCAAGGAGCTCCCTTTGACCTAGCATTTCAGCATTTTGTTGGGATTTTGGGCTGATGGTCTCTTCTTCTGAAAATGCTTTAATTATGATAATAGCACCGTTGGCATCAGGGGCTAGGAAGACTGAAATGCCAGCGAAAGGCTGCACAGTGGGGCGGTCCTCAGAAACGTCTGGTTAGGTGATCCATCCAAGGAGACTGTGAGCAATCATGTCAGCTTCCAGCAAGTTCAGATCTCAGCTTGCAGTCTCAACCAGGTGAAAATCTGCTGAGACAAATTCAAACTAGAAACAGAAGTTAAAATTGTGTAATAAATGGGAAAAATGAGGAATCCCAAGACCAGGGAAAAACTCAACTGAGGTCTGTTTGAGCTATGTCAGATTCAGGTCTCATGACCTTTTGATTTCCTGAAACATTTTGTGAGTAACAGGTAAAACTACATCCAATGGAATGAGTATCAATTTTTCTTAGCTGTTTGTTTTGTGACCTTTATAAACAAGTTAAGTTGTCCATGGCCTGAAACTCTTAACATTTTAATTAATGTGGGCCCTGTTGTTGGTAATCAGCCACCAAAGAGCTTGGCTATTTTTTGTCATATTTTCTTAGCATTTACTTTTAGTCCCCATCTCCATGTTACATTGGAAAGTTAGGCAGAAATACATTAATGGCTTTAGTATTAAACTCTGAATGGTTGGACTTTCCTTAACAAAGCAACTAGAAGAAACATATTTAAAATATTCTTAAATCCTATATCAAAGTCTACCTCAGAAATGGCAGATATTAAAAATATCATTGTAAAAGCTCAGATATACACATTGTATAGACGTGTTTAGCATGATGAAATACACTTCTAAATCTACCTCCAAAAGACAACCAAAAGGTAATTAAAATCTCAAGCTTGAGACTGGGTAATAAGCAATCAGTGTTTCATCAACATATCAGAACTCTATTGGTCAATGTCAAAACTCTAGACTTCTGAAACCTTATAACATCATAGGCACAACAATAGCAGAGAGAGGAGAGAAATCTGACATATCTCCCGTTTTTAATATGCCTCAAATCATTACACTCCACATTCATATACCTTAAAACACCTCCTTACACCCTCCAATGTTTCTTGCATTTATCAACCCTGAAACATTTTTCCACACCAAACAACATTCTCTAGATTCTCAAAACCTAAACTCCTATATCCTCAAACCCTACATAAACTCTATTATCTTTCTATCCAGCCATTCATCATAAGACATAAATAATGAAGATGGAGCCACCATTGTTACTACCATCTCATTGGCGGCTGTTGGAGCTACCACCAGGGCATTAGCCATGAGTCATACTGGGCAGACTGCTCAGACCCTGAATAATCATTCAGCCAATGTAGCTCATGCCTTAGTTGTACATAAAGGAATTAATGCTCAACTAAAAGGAAGCTTGATGGTGTTCAATCAGAGGATTGACCTCTTGCAGGAGCAAATTGATACCCTATGGCAAATCGCTCAACCTGGCTGTCAATGAAAGTATGCTGGACTTTGTGTCACTAGCATACAACATGAGAATTTTTCCTGCGCTGCAAATCTGTCTAAACAATTGTCGAGCTATATTTTAGGTAATTGGACTGGAGAATTCGATACTACGATGGAGCAGCTGAGAGTGGCCATTGTCACAGTAAATTCTACCGGAGTGGACGCAGGACTAGCCACAGGATTATCAACATGGATTGCTGCAGCCATGAATCATCTGAAGGAATGGGCGGGCATGGGAGTGTTAGCAGGCCTTCTGGTGTTGGTCTCCTTGGTTTGCCAGTGGTATATATGCAAGATTAGAGTCTCACAACAGTGTGATGCAGCCATGATCATTCAGGCCTTTACAGCCATTGAAGCAAGACATTCTCCCCAAGCATGGTTGGATACCATAAAAAGCTAAAATGATACGCTCAGGATGCGAGGCTAAGCACTGCACTCAGGGTCAGCCGCTTTGGACCCAGAGAAGAGCATGTCTGATTGCATGCGGGTTGATGCCCCAGGTCCCGCCTCTGAGAAAAAGGTATCGGACGGGTCCGATGCTCTTTGGGTGGATGACACCTAAATGAACATCTGTACAAAGTCCCAATTTATTTCTAATATCAGAGATCAGACCTCTACTCTTGCCTGATGCGTCTAAAACAAAAAGGGGGAACTGTAGAGAGCTGCAGAATGCTATGCCTTAAAGATGGAGCTGGTTTCCGCCTTCCACCTTCCCGATGGTGAGTGCTCTCTGTCAGGAACAACTCCACATTTGGCTAAGGCCGAGGATCTGGCTTGCTTCCATGTATGTGGACCTATCTGCATTGCCCCCGTGGCATGCCTGGGTTGGCTACCCAGAGGCTATTTAAGCTGTGGGCTGGCTTTCCCCGGGGTCCGAGGATTGTTCAATGTTCCTGAATAAACTGCATTGAAAAAAAAAAAATATCATTGTAAAAGCTCAGATATACACATTGTATAGACGTGTTTAGCATGATGAAATACACTTCTAAATCTACCTCCAAAAGACAACCAAAAGGTAATTAAAATCTCAAGCTTAAGACTGGGTAATAAGCAATCAGTGTTTCATCAACATATCAGAACTCTATTGGTCAATGTCAAAACTCTAGACTTCTGAAACCTTATAACATCATAGGCACAACAATAGCAGAGAGAGGAGAGAAATCTGACATATCTCCCGTTTTTAATATGCCTCAAATCATTACACTCCACATTCATATACCTTAAAACACCTCCTTACACCCTCCAATGTTTCTTGCATTTATCAACCCTGAAACATTTTTCCACACCAAACAACATTCTCTAGATTCTCAAAACCTAAACTCCTATATCCTCAAACCCTACATAAACTCTATTATCTTTCTATCCAGCCATTCATCATAAGACATAAATAATGAAGATGGAGCCTGTAGACATGGCAACCCTTTTTTAAATAGAAAACCTAGTACCTGGTAATTTTAACTAAGTAATAAATTAACCAATAAACTAACACTGGATCTAACTATCTGGTCTTTAGCTGCAAAGACTACCATTAGCTTAGCTTAGCCATCAATGTAATCAGAGACCTGAGAAGGATAAATATGTATCAATCCAAATGACAGTGACAGCTAGTCAGTGAATCACTCCAGTCAGCTGTCCCTGGGTCCTGTGGTCTTATGGCATCATGAGCAGGGAAGTCCAGCAACCAGGCCCAGATAATGAGAGGGAATAGAATGGCCTCACCCTGCCCTTAGCAATGTGAAACATTGACTCTTCAGGTGTCCACAGTTTTGTCCATAGTTTAGGCTGGGCCCTAGCATTGGGCCAGTTGGGGCAGTCTGGCCCAGTGGTTAGCATACCATAATACAGAGTTGCAGTGTGTCCAAATCTTCTTGGAGACCTTGGGGGAGCTACTGTCAGGATTTTAGAAATCTGTGTCAAAATAATCTTACAAATGTTAAAATGCCATATTCATCAGATCTCTGACAAGCTTGTGGGCCAGGATATCTGAATTATTCTTCATCTCTCTCAATTATCAATTTTAAATTGCATCCTATGAAATAGAATGTCATAATCTCTAATTATGGCATATTCTTTAAATAAATGTTTTAGAGCCATATTCATCTCAAGTAAATCTCTATAGGCAAACTTTATAATTACCCATCCTAAGCTTAACTTCAAAAACATAAACAGAAGACTAGATAAAACTGATTCTTATAGCATAACTTCAAATACCTTTCTGAACTAGAATCAAAGCAAAACTTTTGATCAGATACAATATATAGAAGGGGCAGCAAATCTTGCTCATCCCAACATACTGCATTAAGACTGAGCAGCAAAAAAGCACAAAGGACACAAGTTTCATTTAGCCCTAAATCGAGAACTAAACATAACTGGCAACCTTAGCAGAGATGGACAGTTCTGGCCATATCAAACCTATCAGCCAGGAAGAAACAGCATTAAATCATTTATACAGGAACTGGTAACCAGGCATACATTTTTATACTAATTAACAATGACTTGAACATTACATTGTATAAACCTGGGTGAAAGAGCATAAGAAAACAATTTCATTGAAGAATCACCAGCCTTTGAAATGAAGAGCAACATATCTTACAGTTCTTTCTCAAATCATGCTTGCAGGTGTAAAAACAAAAACAAAACAACAACAAAAAAATACACAAAGCAAATACAGTTTATATCTTCTCTAACATTCTGTGTATCTTCAAGTTAGACTTTTCTCAGCTTTGTTTTTTGATTCAACCGACATATTTCTTGATTTTCAGACCATATAAAATTTTCATCAGAACTTTTTTATTATTTTATCATTTTGACATAATACATTATTAAAACTGCAATTTTCTTAATTGGCTCAAATCATATGGCTTGGTTTCATTTGGTAAAACTAACAAAATAAATACCAAAGTCTTTTGTCTTCCCCCAAAGGACTGAGTAATTGTTTCAAGTTCTCTGTTAGAATGTCCACAGCCATTGTCTAAAATACCTGATAAACTTTAAAATATTTCATAACCTTGAACATATTTTTTAACATCAGTTTTTGCAATATCAAAATAAGGTATGGTATCCTTTTTAGAAATGAAGTCACAAAATATAACCATAATTTTAAAATTAAAAACCAGATTTTATCAATGCAAACTATTCAGTACTTTTAAAATCAATACCAACTACATTATTTTGATGTTGGCTGCCAGTAAGAAAAGTTCTTGTAATCAAACACACGGAGATGCAGTTTTAATATTTTATATAAATGTAGTTTTAAACATTATTATTTTTATAAACCTGGTTTTTAATACAGGACCAAAATTATGTAAAGTCTTAGTACATTTAATAATCAATAATCAAACATCAAAATATACATAGAATATAGTAAACTTACATATTTAAAACAAACACACAAAGTTATAAAACTAATTTTTTACCCCCTTTAGCTGTAATTTCAAGGGAGGAACGTCTTGCTCCCGGTTGAATACTATTTTATGACCATAGAGGCTTGCAGCTTTCTTCCCTGAGAAGCTGCTGTTGACACTTTAAGAGCTGTCTGCTTGCACAGAAGCCTTAAATATTTCTCAAAACCTGTTTTTTATCATTTTTAAAATTTTATTTTATTAATTACACTTTATTCACTTTGTATCCCCCCATAAGTCCCGCCCACCTCCCCTCCCAGTCCAACCCTCCCTCCCCTTTCTTCACGAATGCTCCTCTCCAAGTCCACTGATAGGGGAGGTCCTCCTCTCCTTCCTTCTGATCTTAGTCTATCAGATCTCAACAGGAGTGGCTGCATTATCATCTTTTGTGGCCTGGAAAGACTACTCCCCCCTCAGGGAGATGTGTTCAAAGAGGAGGCCAATCAGATTATGTCAGAGTCAATGCCTCTTCCCATTACTATGGAACCCTCTGGACACTAAATTGTCATGGGGTACATCTGTGCAGGGGTTCTAGGTTATCTCCTAGAAGAAGAAAACAGTAAACAACCTAGGAACCTGCCACAGAGGGCCTCTGAAAGGCTCTGCCCTGCAGACTATCAAAGGAGACACTGACACTTATGGCCAACTGTTGGGCAGAGTGCATGGAATCTTGTGTAAGAAGTGAGAATTAGTAAGATCTGGAGAGGACAGGAACCCCACAAGGAGAGCAACAGAACCAGAAAATTTGAACACAGGGGTCTTTCCAGAGACTCATATTCCAACCACGTACCAGGCATGGCGATAATCAATATCTGTTTTAATCTACTTCAGAAGTAGCATCATTCTTAAGACTGGGCACTATAGGGGCTGGCATCTTATATATAATCTCAAAGGGAGTTAAACTTAGCTGGTAAGGGGAATTCCCAACCCTATAAAGGGCAAAGGGGAGGAACATCACCCAGTCAGTGCCAGTCTCCAAGGTCATTTTCATCAAGGTCTCTTTAGATGTTTTGTTCATCCTCTCTACCTGTCCTGAACTTTGGTGGCTATATGCACAATGCAATTTCCAATCTGCCCCAATAAACTTAGCTACATTCTGACTTACCTTCAACACAAATGCTGATCCTCCAGAGCCAGGAACTTAGTCTGAGTCCTTGGTCCCTTTTTGTGGCAATATCTGACCCAATGACCTTCCTCCTTGCATTATGTACACTGGTTTTTACCTAGTGATGGTTTGCATTGTCCTTCACGTCCTTTGCCTTGGGCTATCCGCTGAAGTTGGTGCTTTCTTTCTCTGGGGTACAAAACATTTTTGGCCAATAGGACACTTGTAGATGCCAGTTCAAAGTCTTTCCTGACTTCAACTGCTTTTTCTCAGAACTGTCCCTGTTATTGTACACTCTCTCAGCTACCTGGACTAAATCTTGCAATGTCATCTGTCCTATTCTTTCCTGTTTCTGTAGTTTCTTTTTTTATGTCTGGAGTGGACTGGTTAATGAAATCCAAAGCAACTGTGCCTGTATGTTCAGATTTTTCTGGATCTCCATGTGTATATCTGCAAAAGATTTCATTAATTCTTTCCAAGAATGGACTTTCATCCATTCCCTGTCTGACATCATATACCTTGGCCAAATTATCGGGCTGCCTTGTGGCAGCCTTGAGACCTGCCAACAGGGACTGACAATAGACTAGGAGATGTTCCTTATCTGCAGCAGTGTTATAATCCCAATTGCAACTCTTGTAGGAAACTAATCATCAATATGGCCTTCATGTGTGGTTTCAACTCCTGTAGTGTCTGGGACAATTTTTGGATTTCTGAAATAATATGTCCGCACTCCTCTATGGCAGACAAAACTTTTAAAAGCTGCTGAAATCATCCCAGGTTGGCTGGTGGGTGAAAGGAACAGTTTCAAAGAGATCAATCAAATCCTTAGAATTGTCAGAGAACTTGGCATTCTGAGTTCTCCAGTTATCTGGTTCCCCAGAGGGAGAGGCTGCCAAGAGGCTGCCAAGAGGCTCTGGGTTTTTGGTGCTGGGACAGATGGTGGTTCCAACCTAGATAAAGGGCTGGAGCTGTCTGAGGAATGTGAGGAGGAGGGGTTGGAAAAATTATTTCCATGGGAGTCTCATCCTGAAAAATAGAGTAAAGGGGATATGAGGGAGCCAGGGCAGTGGCCTCTGGTTTTGGAGAGGCTGCGGAAGGAGGATTGTTAGTGGGGGTCAGAAAGGGCTTAATCCATGGAGGTGGATGAATCATTAGGTCTTTCCAGACTACAATAAATGGAAATTGGTCTGGGTGCCCACATGTTTTCTGAAAAACCCCATTTACCACTGCAAGGATGGTGGTAAGGTGGAAAGTTCCTTCAGCTGGCCAGCCCACATTAAATGTGGGCCATATTGAGCTACAAAAAGTCATCATTTTTCCTCTCCTCACATCAACTGTAAGACCATGAGCTCTAGTCTTAACTTCTCTAAAAATGTGTCAGAACCAAGTCAAGGGGTTTGGAAATATTCTGTCCCATATCATCAGCCAGTCTTTTCATCAAAAGAATTCAGGATAACACAAAAGAAGTAAGGAGAGCAATTTCAACAAATAGTAAATCACACATACACAAAAAAGAACCAGCCATCCCAGACAAAAACCAAACTAAAGGCAACAACTCACAACCTATACCTGGGCTAATATCTAAAATCACTAAAGCAAGAAGAGCTATGGCTTCAAAGGCAAATGCAAGACCACAAGCAATTAATCACAAAAATACAAAGGTAACTCCTGGCACACCACCAAGAAAAAGACAATTAATCCTACACAGAAACAAAGTAAAACCAAAAACCTGTCATTTCCTGTACTTCTCTGCCACAGAAGTGCCAGAAAGTCTATGAAAACCAATCCTTACTCTCATTTCCCTATCCCAAGACTTCCAGGGAGGCAGAAACTTACAAGGCCCAAAATGTCTTTTTGACCCCTGAGGCCCTGGACCTCAACAGGTCTCTCTTGTCCACTTTTGGGTGCCTCTACAGCACATCGAGGCTTTTCAGATCAATGAACAGAAACAAACACTTTAAGCAGACAGACAACACAAAAGACATTTACCCATGGGATTAAGTTCTCTGGGTCGGGAGTCCTAGAGGTCCTGAGGCACCCTGGACCAGACCCCAAATGTAATGCCAGGTTCAGGGGATCCTCAGAGCCCCCAGGAGACAACTCGGTACAATAGCAAGAGAGCTTTATTATGAGAGCAATCAAACTTGGGACTGAGTCTCACTGATGCAGCAGCAGAGAAGTGGGACCTGGAGCCCTGAGTGAGCAAGGGTTTTTAGGGAAAGTCTTTGATCAGGGAGTTTTCATGACAGCAAACAGGGAAGCACATGTTTCTATGACAGCAAACAGGGCATATGCCTTGATGTTACAGGATTAGGTAAAAGTTAGATGGGTGAGGTGACCTTTTCTGAATCACAATTACCTAAGGTATATGCCTCTCTGAGGAACAATTGCCTAAGACATATGATCACAATGGCTATTCATTTAATCTATATCTGAAACACTGGGGAGAATTTTCCCACCAGATTCTCAACCGATTCCCATTGATTATTGCAAGGGAGATTGTCTCTATTTTCTATGAAGTGTTTGTTCTGTGATATTTCCTAGAGATGGTGCTGGGAGAGTTAACTTTGTTTTCTGCCAGGTGCACATTTTGTGATATTTCCTGGTACCTGAATTCAGCTCCCAGTCAAGATGGCTCTTTATTTTATAATGGAGTTATACTCAGGCTAACAATACCCAGGCTAACTTAAACTCTTCACCAAGACTTTCTAGATGGTGTTTCTTATGAAGTTAAACTGTGAAACTCAGTATAAATCACACATAAAAGTCACCCAGCTGAAGGGAAATTTTAATCTAGCAACATGGCTACTCTGGCAGGAGATCACATGGGAAGACCTAGGTCTGTGCAATCTGGCTGAAATACAGACACACTCTTAGTACACACTCTTTTTTTTAAGTTTTATTAATTACACTTTATTCACTTTGTATCCCCCCATGAACTTCACCCTACTCCCCTCCTAATCCCACCTTCCCTCCCCCTTCTTCATGGATGCACCTCCTCAAATCCACTGATAGGCGAGGTCCCCCTCTCCTTCCTTCTGATCTTAGTCTATCAGATCTCATCAGGAGTGGCTGCATTGTCATCTTCTGTGGCCTGGTAAGGCTGCTCCCTCCTCAGGAGAAGGTGATCAAAGAGCATGTCAATCAGTTCATGTCAGAGACAGTCCTTCTTCTGATTACTATGGAACCCATTTGGACACTGAACTGCCATGGGCTATATCTGTGCAGTTGTTCTAGGTTATCTCCATGCATGGTACTTGGTTGGAGTAGGAGTATCTGGAAAGACACCTCTGTTCAAAGTTTCTGGTTCTGTTGCTCTCCTTGTGGAGCTCCTGTCCTCTCCAGATCTTACTATTTCCCACTTCTTTCATAAGATTCCATGCTCTCTGCCCAACAGTCAGCCATAAGTCTTAGCACCTGCTTTGCTAGTCTGCAGGGCAGAGCCTTTCATAGGCCCTCTGTAGCAGGCTCCTAACTTGTTTCCTGTTTTCTTTTTCTTCTGATGTCCATCCTCTTTGCCTTTTAGGATGGGGATTGAGCATTTTAGTCAGAGTCCTCGCTTTTGATTTGCTTCTTTATATGTACAGATTTTAGTAGGATTGTCCTATATTATATGTCTATATGAGTGAGTATATACCCTGTGTGTCTTTCCGCTTCTGGGACAGATCACTCAGGATGATCCTTTCCAGTTCCCACCATTTACCTGCAAATTTCAGGATTTCCTTATTTTTCATTGCTGAGTAATATTCCATTGTATAGACGTACCACAATTTCTGTATCCATTCTTCAGTTGAGGGACATCTGGATTGTTTCCAGGTTCTGGCTATTACAAATAAAGCTGCTACAAACATGGTTGAGCAAATGTCCTTATTTTGTACTTGAGCCTCTTTTGCAAATATGTCTAGGAGTGCTATGGCTGGATCTGAGGAATGCTATTCCTATTTGTCTGAGAAAGCGCCAGATTGATTTCCAGAGTGGTTGTACAAATTTACATTCCCATGAGCAGTGGAGGAGGGTTCCCCTTGCTCCTCAACCTCTCCAGAATGTGATGTCACTTGAGTTTTTTATCTTGGCCATTCTGATGTGTGTAAGGTGAAATCTCAGCATCGTTTTGATTTGCATTTTCTTTATGGGTAATGAGGTTGAGCATTTCTTTGTTTTTCTGCCATTCAATATTCCTCTACAGAGAATTCTGTTTAGCTCTGTTCCCCAGTTTTTAATTGGATTACTTAGTTTGTTGCTTTTCAGCTTTTTTAGTTCTTTATATATATTGGATATTAGTCCTCTGTCAGAAAAAAAAAAGGTTGGTGAAGATTCTTTCCCAATCTGTAGGAATTAATTTTGTTTTGGTGACAGTGTCCTTTGCTTTACAGAAGCTTTTCAGTTTCATGAGGTCCCATTTATTGATTGTTGCTCTTAGAGCCCGTGTTGTTGTTGTTCTGTTCAGGAAATTGTGTCCTCTATTAATGACTTCTAGGGTCTTCCCCACTTTTTCTTCTAACCGATTTAATGTGTCTGGTTTTATGTTGAGGTTTTTGATCCACTTGGAATTTAATTTTGTGCTTGGTGATGAGTATAGATCTATGTGCATTTTTCTACATGTAAACATCCAGTTAGACCAGCACCATTTGTTGAAGATGCTACCTTTTTTCCATTGTATGGTTTTGGCATTTTTTTCAAAGATGAGTTGTCCATAAGTGTCTGGGTTTTCTTCTGGGTCTTCAGTTTGTATCCATTGATCCACCATTCTGTTTCTATGCCAGTACCATGCAGTTTTTATTACTGTTGCTCTATAGTACAGCTTAATATCAGGGATGGAGATACCTCCAGAAGATCTTTTATTGTAGAGGGTTGCTTTAGCAATTCTGGGTTTCTTGTTATTCCATATGAAGTTGAGAATTTTTCTTTCCAGGTCTGTAAAGAATTGTGTTGGTAATTTGATGGGAATTGCATTGAATCTGTAGATTGCTTTTGGTAAGATGGCCATTTTTACTATGTTATTCCTGCCAAGCCATGAGCATGGGAGATATTTCCATCTTCTGATATCTTCTTCTAATTCTTTCATCAGAGACTTATTTTTTTTTTTCATAGAAGATATGACTTGCTTGTTTAGGGTTACACCAAGGTACTTTATGTAATTTGTGGCTATTATGAAGGGTGTTGTTTCCCTAATTTTTTTTTCTCAGCCCTTTTGTCTTTTGTATACAGAAGGGCTACTCTTTTTTTTTTTTTTTTTTTTTGAGTTAATTTTGTATCTGGCCACATTGATGAAGGTGTTTATCAGCTGTAAGAGTTCCCTGGTAGAATTTTAGGGGCCACTCAAGTATACTATCATATCATCTGCAAATAGTGATAATTCTACTTCTTCCTTTCCAAATTGTTTCCCCTTTATCTCCTTCAACTGTCTTATTGCTCTAGCAAGGACTTCCAGAACTATGTTGAAGAGATATGGAGAGAGTAGGCAGCCTTGCCTTGTCCCTGATTTCAGTGGAATGGCTTTAAGTTTCTCTCCATTTAGCTTGTTGTTGGCTCTAAGCTTGCTGTTTATTGCCTTTACCATGTTTAGATATGTGCCTTTTATCTCTGATCTCTCCAATACTTTAAACATGAATGGATGCTGGATTTTGTCAAATGACTTTTAAACATGTAAGGAGGTTTTATGTGGTTTTTTCTTTCAGTTTGTTATTTTGGTGGACCACATTGAAGGATTTCCATGTATTGGACCACCCCTGCATACCTGTGATGAAGCCCACTTTGTCATAGTGGATGATATCTTTGATATATTCTTGTATTCAGTTTGCAAGTATTTTGTTGAGTATTTTTGCATCAGTGTCCATAAGGGAGATTGGCCTGAAAATTCTCTTTTTTTTGGGGGGGGTCTTTGTAAGGTTTAGGTACCAAGGTGACTGTCGCTTCATAGACAGTAGTGTTGGTAGTGTTTTTCTGTTTCTATTTTGTGGAATAGTTTGAAGAGAATTGGAGTTAACTCTTCTTTGAAGGTCTGGTAGAATTCTGCCCTGAAAGCATCTGGTCCTGGGCTTTTTTTGGATGAGATAATCTTGATGACAACTTCTATTTCCTTGGGAGATATAGGACTATTTAGTTGATTTACCTACTCTTGATTCAGCTTTGTTAAGTGGAATTGATCAAGAAAATTTTCCATTTCATTTTGATTTTCAAATTTTGTGGCATATCCACTTTTGAAGTCTATTAAGTCCTAATGGCTGTTTGGATTTCCACAGTGTCTATAGCTTTTCATTTCTGATTTTGTTGATTTGGATGGTGTCTCTCTGCCTTTTAGTTAGCTTGGCTAAGGGTTTGTCTATCTTGTTGATTTTCTCAAAGAACCAGCTCTTGGTTCCATCGATTTTTTGAATAGTTTTATTTGTTTCTAATTGATTTATTTCTGCCCTGACTTTGATTATTTCCAGCCATCTAGTCCTTCTTGATGTGTCTGCTTCTTTTTCTAGGATTTGTAGGTGAGACATTAAGTTGCTTGAATGAGTTGTCTCAAATTTCTTCTTGAAGGCTCTTAGTTCTATGAACTTTCCTCTTAGCACTGCTTTCATTGTGTCCCATAAGTTTGGATATGTTGTGCTTTCATTTTCATTGAAGTCTAGGAAGACATTAATTTGTTTCTTTATTTCTTCCCTTACCCAGCTATCATTGAGTAGCAAGTTGCTCAGTTTCCATGTGTGTGTAGGATTTTTGCTATTTCTGTTGTTGTTGAGGTCCAGGTTTATTCCATGGTTATCAGATAAGATACAAAAATTATTTCCATCTTCTTGTATCTGTTGAGGCTTGCTTTGTGACCAACCATATGGTCTATTTTAGAGAAGGTTCCATGAAGTGCTGAGAAGAAGGTAAATTCTTTTGTGTTTGGGTGTAAGGTTCTGTAAGTGTCTGTTAGGTCCATTTGATTCATGTCCTCTGTTAGAGACATTGTTTCTTTGTTTAATTTCTGTTTTGTTGATCTGTCCTTTGTTGAGAGTGTGGTGTTGAAGTCTCCCAATATTAATGTGTGGGGATCTTTGTGTGGTTTAAGTTTTATCAATGTATCTTTTGCAAATGTGGATGCCCTTGTATTAGGGGCATAGAAGTTCAGGATTGTGACGTCTTCCTGGTGGAATTTTCCATTGATGAGTATGAAGTGTTCTTCCCCATCTCTTTTTATTAATGTTGGTTGAAAGCCTATTTTATCAGACATTTGAATGGCTACTCCTGCTTGCTTCTTGTGTCCATTTGCTTGGAAAGCATTCTTCCAGCACTTTACCCTCAGGTCTATCATTGTGACTTAGGTTTGTTTCTTGTATGCAACAGCTTCCTGGGTTTTGTTTACGTATCCATTTTGTTAGTCTGTGTCTTTTTATTGGAGAATTGAGTCCATTGATGTTGAGAGAGATTAATGACCAGTGGCTGTTAGATCTTTTTATTTTGATGGTGGCTGTGGTCATAGGTTTGTGTACTTGGTTGCTTTCTGTTTTACTGTAGTGAGGTTAATGATTTCCTGTGTTTTCTTGAAAATAGGTAGGTTTCTTGAGTTGTATTTTTTCTTGTAGTGTCTTCTGTAATGCTGGATTTGTGTGTAGGTATTGTTGAAATTTGTTTTTGTCATTGAATATCTTGTTTTCTCCATCTATGAGGACTGAGAGTTTTGCTGGGTATAGTAGTCTGGGCTGACATCTATGTTCTCTTAGGGTGTGCATGATATCAGTCCAGGCCCTTCTGCCTTCCATAGTTTCTGTTGAGAAGTCAGGTGTGATTCTAATGGGTTTGCCATTATATGTTACTTGGCCTTTTTCCCTTGCAGCTTTTAGTATTTTTTCTTAGTTCTGTATCCTTATTGTTTTGATTATTATGTGGTGGGAATATTTTCTTTTCTGGTCTAATTTATTGGGTGTTCTGTAGGGCTCTTGTATTCTTATTGGCCTCTCCTTTAAGTTGGGAAAACTTTCTTCAATGATTTTGTTGAAAATATTTTCTGGGCCTTGGAGCAGGAAATCTTCTTTTTCCTCTACAGCTATTATTCTTAGGCTTTGTCTTTTTATGCTGTCTTGAATTTCTTGGACTGTGTGTGTAAGGAATTTTTTAGATTTAACATTTTCTTTGACAGATATATTGATTTCTTCCATTGTATCTTCCCCACCTGAGATTCTTTCTTCCATCTCTTGTATTCTATTGTTTATGCTAACCTCTGTGGTTCCTGTTTTCTTCCCTAAGTTCTTTCTTTCCACAATTTCCTCCATTTGTGTTTTCTTTAATTTTTCCAATTCTATCTTCAAATCTTGAGCCATTTTTTTGATTTCCTTCACCTATCTGACTGTGTATTTTCCTGTTTTTCCTTCAATTCCTTCAGTTGTTTGTTTGAACATTCCTCTGTTTCTTTTATTTCTTTCAGTGATTTAATTATTTCCTCTCTAAAGTCCACAAACTGTTTGGCTGCAAATTCCTGTATTTCTTACTCCTGGCCATGATCTGTTTCAGTTTATCTTCCTCCAGGTCTTTACACATTTTATTTATTTTTTCTTCTATTATCCTCTTCATGAGCATAGATGTTAGGTCATCTTCTTGAATTTCAATAAAACTGGGGTGTCCAGGGCTACTTGCTCCTGGATAACTGGGTTCTGGAGATGCTATATTGCTCTGTCTTAAGTTGGTTGAGCTTTTATGCTGGCCTCTACCCATTGGGCTATCTTAGCTGTTGGGTGTGAGAATCTGGTGGTTCCTGTAATCCTGTGGTTTACAGAATCCCCTTGGCAGGAAGATGGATATTCCTGAAGGAAGCCTCCTCAGCATTTTGGGTATGGTCACTGTATGGCTAGTGTTTTTCGGGAGTTGCCATAGCTCACCTCAGATGTAGAGACCTGTGTATTAACTGTGGTTTTGTTAGCTGAGGGGGCTCTCCTCTCACCCTGAGAAGAGACAGCTGCCCTGCTTCTGCATTTCCTGCTGTAAATTTAGTGAGCTGCTGCTGTAACCTGGGTGTCCTGTGGTTTGGTCAGTTATGTGAGGGATAACTGGTTGCCCCTTGGAGCAGTATCTGGGGGTTGATCTCAGAGATCCCAGGCTTCTATAGATCTGAGGTTGAGGCTGTTTGTCCCAGTATGCAAGTGGTAATCTGTGGCAGGTGAGTACAGCTCTCCTGGTAGCAGCAGGCTAACTGGTGCACAGCAGGTCTGGGGGTTGGGCTGGTCTGTGGGACCTTTTCCAGGGATATACTGCGTGGCCCAAGTCTGACCCCATTTGCTTCGTTCCCTGTGAGGATTTTTCCCGACAGGGACTGCCAGTCCCTGTTGCCCTGTGTCACACAGCTCTGTCTGTGACACAGAGCTGGATGGGCAGCCAGTCTCTGTGCTGGTGGCTGTGGCCCAGTTCAGTGCTGGGGGCACACCCGCCATTCTGCAAGAACTTTTCCAGGGAGAGAGTGGGTGGCCCGCGGCCATCCCTGTTTCCTCCTTCCCCATGGGTTTTTCTCTAGACTGGGACTCTCAGTCTCTGATGTTATTGTACACCCATTCAGGCTGGGAAGGTGATCAGGACACGCTGGCATGTGGCTCTGGTCCGGCGACCTAGTGCTTGCGTGACCTGGGATCTCTGTAGGGTTCTGGCTGGGTGACCTGAGAGTGGACCCGAATGATTCACATATTATGGGGGTTTCCTCTTACCTGGGAAACACAATCACTGTTGTTTTAGGGCCCAGAGTTCAGTCTCTTGGTTGCTGTACAGAAAATATTGTCCTACTCCTCAGATGTAGTGTTCTCCTGGCACCGCCATCTTGTTCTTCCCAGTACACACTCTTAATCCGTCTGGCTGGAATACAGACACACTCTTGGTATACACCTTTAATCCTAAGCAATGAAGCCTGTCAGGTCCTTGTGCCGATTCCTACTCATACCACACAGTGACACCAGAGAGCAGCATACAAGTGAGATCACCTGAGCACCTGAAAGGGAAGTGCAGAAGGCAACTTCCAGAAAAGACTTAATCACCTCCTGTGATTTCCCTGACACTGCCCCGTGGGGTAGTGTATCTCTTCTTCACCCATTCATTTACCCAACTCAGGGCTCCCAGCAGCTCTAGGTATTTCAGGAATATCCCCCCCCCAATATGTGTTTTCCTACAATCACACCCACCACCAAATACAAGTGGGAAACGACAGCCTATCAAGGGGACCTGACAACAAGAAGAGCCTTGAACAGGATTTTGTACATAAGGATTGCCCCATGAGGCAGCAGTGGATCTCACAACCTCACTTTGCAGAGGCACAGGCAGCCTTAATGTGGCAGCAGGAGACAGCACCTCAGCCTTCACAGCCAACTAAGGAAGTTAGAGCCATGTCCTTCAGGTTTGAGCAGGAGAATAGAGCGAATAACTTTGCTAAGACCATAGAGATAATCGATGTTGGAGCCCAGATTGAGACCCAGGGGGCGGGGTCCAGTGAGCCCAGGGGAGTTTGGGGGCATGGCTATTGCTGCCCTGGGATTGTGCCCTGGGACTGAGGTGGCCTTCTCTTCTGCTTCCTGCAGGTGGCGACAAAGCACCAAGCCAAGCATAGTCCTGAGGTGTTGATAGCTTGGTTTGCTTGAAGATGTAACACTCACTTGGTCATAGTGGGGGAGCAGGGAGGGAGGTGGGAAATGCCTCCCCCTGGACCCATACAGAAGTTGCAAATGGGAGACTAGCCTGGACTAGCACCAATCTGCCAGCCTTAAGTCTGCAGTCAGTCTGATCTCAGGAGGGTCTGGATCTTAGGGTGGATCAGATTCATTTTCCCTCTCAGAACTCTCAGCCTGGAAGTTAGTAGCTGTACAGGACACCCAGTAAGTTCATACACGCATGCGCACAATGTACACAGACATGTTATAGCTGGTGTCTGCATAGGTTGTTTGACTGAGTTACCTTCTGCTCAGAACATCCAGGCAGAGTCCAGTAAGTACTATGAAGGAATGCTCTCCCCCCTTTCCCAGCCTCCTTCAAGAATTCACAAGACCTGAGAACTGTAAAACTTGTCAAAAGCAGTGATTTTTAATAGCTCAAAGCCCAGTGCCACAGTGAAAGGGGGCCAGGCCTTCACTCTCCCCAGTTCTCTTGATCAGCCCAAGCTGATGAATTTTCTCCTTATTCCAGCATCCCACTGCAGGGAACCTGAGAGCCTGAGCTGAGGTGTGTTTTGGTGTGGGCAGAAGGGAGGAAGGGGGAACTGTGGCTACAGTGACCTTGCACACTCATTTGGGCTCCTGCTATGCTGACTCCAGTGCACAGACCACCTGTGGGATGCACAGAGGAAGTCTTTCCACCCCACCCCAAGGGGTCTAAGGAGAGAATATGTGAGGGCCACATGCCATCTTTGTGGTCATCCCTTGGTCAAGGTTGCCTTGCCTGGTTCATCCTCCATGGTTGCACATTCTACCTCTTCCTCTTTTGTTCTTTGGAAGCCAGTCACAATGCCTGCCCAACACCATAAATGGAAGGCCCAAGCTTTCAAGCTTCATGCCCCTGAGAGGAATCACCTATGCACAATAATTAAATTCTTCCTAGGAAGATTTCCTCTTCTCCCTCACTTACTGTGTGCGGTCATTCTGTCTGTCCCTGTGGAGTGACATGTTCATTCTGTACTGCCAGTTCTGCCTGCTGTTGATGCTCACTCTCCAGCACTGGCTCTTCAGGGGTCTCTCATCCTCCCTCTCCAGTCCTTGGTTGCCCCTGTGTTATCTGGGGCACTTCCTTCCTGGTAAAAGACAGCCAGGTTCCTATATATCTATCTTTTCAGTTCCCTGAATCAGAGAGTTCTGCAAAGAGTTAGGCTCCTTATACTGGCATTTAAATTTTCTTTGAGTGTGGTGAGTGTGGCATACTTACATATTTGTGTGGGTTAGTACATATGTATGTATGTACATGTGCAAGTCTGTGTATGTAGAGGCCAGAAATGAATGTTAACTGTCTTCCTCTGTCATCACCCACCTTATTTATACATTTCATCCTCTGTGTGTGTGTGTGTGAGTGTGTGTAAGAACATATATGTGGAGGTAAGAGGTTAAGCTCAGATCGTACATTTCACTCTCTGTGGGACAGGATCTTTGCAGGGAACCATTTAGTTGGCCTGGCCTGGCTGCCTTGAGCGGCATAGGGGTTCTTAAGTTAGGGTTCGTGGCTCTTGGGACACTAAGCATCTTCAGTTCCTGAGAGACTGACACACTCCTGCAGGCACCTGAAGTGTTGGGCAGTTTTGTGTTTCTCTGATGCAGGATATTTGATCCTATTGTAAGAGTGCAAAATGTTTCTTGTTTGGTGTGGCTCAGCCCTCACACACCTTTAATCTAAGAGCTTTCTGTACACAGGATTAAGTAAAGTTAACCCCAGGTAAAGAGGTGGAGAAAAAAACCAGCTGACAGGAAGTTAACAGGAAAGAGGGGCTTGAGGTGAAGGGAATTTAAGACAGTGTGGAGAAGAAGGTGCTTCCTTCTGGGACGTGAGCTGAGTAGGAAGATCAGCTGAGCAGGAAGGTCTTTCTCTGCCTCTCTGAGCTAGCAAGCTTTCACCCCAGCATCTGGATCCTAATAGGTAATAATTGAACGCTTGGGATTTTGTTTTTAATAACAACAACATTTCTCTGTATGTTTCTTTAGTAGTCAAGGAAACATGGAAACTCGACAGGACAATTACTCTTAGACATAACCTTGTGTACCCTCCAGTGCTTGCAAACATCAATGTATCCTGGCAACGACCACTGTGTTGATCCTGGCAATGGCCATTATATCTGTTTTTGACAAAGGTATAAAAGGTCTGATTGTTCTCCATAAAATTGTCACAGCCTCAACCTTGCTGCGATCCCTCCTACGAGCCTGGTTTAATTCCTTGAAGCCATAGTAAGCAATCTTGATCTAATAAGCAATGAAAGTTTCTTTTGTTGTTCTCTGCTGTGTACTTCAGGTTAGTTGACCTGCAAGCTTCTAGGAATTCTCCTATCTCTGCTTCCATCTCAGCATAGGAGCACTGAGTACAGAAAGGTACCATCATGTCTGGCTGTATGTGGGTTCTCTGCACTCTAGCCAAGGTCCTCATGATTGCATGGCAAATGAACCTAATCAATCTGAATCTTATCAGGCTGGCTTGGGTATCTGGTCAATGAGCTCTAGGGACTTACTTGTCTCTGCCCCCTCAGTGCTGGGGGCTACAAGAACTCACACACAGCATGGCTTTTATATAGCTGTTGAAGATTCAAATTCAGTCTTCATGCTTGTGCAGAAAGCACTGTTACCTCACCTCTACCCAGCCCAGACCCCCTCCACCCCTCCAGCCTTTCATTTGGTTTCAGAAGATTACTGTTTTTTCTTCTTGTTCTGAATGGTCATTCTACACCAATTAAGAATTCTCCACTGTGCCATTCCTCAACCCCTGGCAAACACCATTGCATTTTTCTTTCTTGAAAAATTACAGTACAGTACTCTCAGTTCCACCCCTAGATGTACAGAAGCTTGTCATTCTGTGACTGACATGTCACGGGAAGTATGTATTCCTCTGTGGTGGACCTACACCTGCATGTGGCTTTCCTTCCTGTTCAAGCTGAGTAATAGTCCATGATATATAAAGGCCACATGTGGTTGGTACATTCATCTGCTTATGGACAGAGAGTTATTTCCATCGTGGCTGTGGTTAAGTGTTGTTAATATAAACAAGCAAGCATCTGAGACTTTGAATCAATTACTTTTCCTTAACTATGAAAGAACTGTTGATAAATGATACCCGATTTTGTGATAATGCATCCATATTTAATTAGGTAAAATACAAAATGTTGAGATGATTGGCTTATTAAAAAGTGCTATACAGTTTAGGTTATTGATAGGTGCACAGAGCACCCTAATCTGTGATGTGTAACAGGTCCCCTGCTGAAACCAAGCAGAAATGCGCATGAAGACATTTGGCTCAAATATCTACAGGTGCTGTAACCCACATTTCAATGGAAGCAGTTTAACAAAGCAGGAGTCATTTATTCACTAATCTGGAGGAGCATGAGCACTAGGCTGGGATTCACCATCTGTCAGCGAGCATCTGTCAGTTGGCTCCTTAAGTGAACTTATCTTTTTCTCACTAGTTAAGCATGTGCTGTCCTCCCCACCAAGGATTGGAAGAAGCCAGCAATGTGTTTCTCAGTGCCAATGAACAGCAAGGGGCTGACGGTGGCAAAGCCATTGGAGACCATCATGTGGATAATGTGGTGGACTGGGTCACTATCCTGCATCAGTCTGGAGGCAAATATGATGCAGTCCATACAGTACATCAGCACAAAGAAGTTCATGAGCAGCAGGATCATACCGGTGGCCCTTTGCACTGGGGACGCTTTTGCAGAAAGGCTGGTGCTGTGAAGGCGCTGAGCCTGCTTCTTGTGTCTGCACAAGAGAGCCACCATGTACCCACTGGAGAGGGCCATGAGACTTAGAAAGAACACATCTCGAAATATCCTCAGTATGGAAAATAAGGGTCTGCTGCTATACCCCATAGGTAAAATAATGCAAGATTCTGTGACAAATATGAGACCATGTGAGGTGACATTGTACTCAGCAACATAGGAGAAGGAGAACTGAGCACCACAGGACATGTAGAAGGCCCACAGCACAGGAAGGGAGCACAGGCTCTGCTGTGGGGATTTAGGTTTGAACTTTGCCAGACAGGAAGTTCTGGGGCTGAGGATGATGGCCTGAAGGATGCTCAGCAGGCAGGTGACACAAAGAGAGAGGCCCCTCAAAAGCCTGTGCAAGTGGACAAGGGAGTTACACTTGATGTCATTCCACATATTCTGAGATGCAAGAATGTCAGCAGCTGTGAACCCCATGACTGTTAGCATCCCAAGGTGGATGAGGGCCAAGACACTGATGAGTGGGTCAATGATCCGGAGCCTGCGTTCAAGAAGGAACTCAAAAAGGTGGAAGAGGAAGAGGATAATGTTGAAGGAGATCCCAAAGCCTACCTCAGAGAAAAATGTATAATGTGTCAACAACTCCATAAAGGGTCTTGATTCTTATCATTGTATGAAACAAGGAACTAGAGTAAACATCTGAGAAGAAAGGCAAGAGAAATTATTCACCACAAACAGTAACAGCAACATTGGTACCAAACACTATTGCCTTTAGGAATATTGGTGGACCCAGCCCAATACACCCCACAGTACTCAAGTTTTCCTGAGGTCCAAACCCCCTCATTGTCAGTCATGGCTGGATTATGTACCTATAGGTGGGCTTCAAGTTTCCTGTAAATTAAAATGATCATGTATTATAGAAATGATTCCCTACCACTGCCTCATTTTGAGTTTTTTGGGGGCATTGCCTGGTTTTTGTTTTGTCATCTTGTCAGATATAGGAAAAGCTTCAGAAGTTTTGATTATTTCCTCATTCTGTTTCTGTTGCTGCACTAAAACACCATAATCAAAACTGGCTTAGAGGAGGACAGGGTTTATTTGGATTAACTCCCAGGTCATAGTCCACAATTCATGAGAGGTGAAGTCAGGAGCACAAAGCAGATAGTCAGGTCACAGCCACAGCAAGAGCAGATAGAGGAGGCTGAAGCCAGGTCTTGGAGGTTAAGAGCTCTGGCTGGTCTTGCAGGGCCTTTGAGTTCAGTTCCAGCATCTAAGTCAACTGGCTTACAACCACCTGTCACTCCAGCAACAGGGCATGAATGACCTCATCTAGCCTCTATGGCACCTGTGCTCACTCTCATACAATGCAAACAAATAAGTAAAAATAAAAGTAAATAAATCACGAGTTAATTTATATTAGAAATGTTGATGAAGAGGTTAGATAGAGTATTTCCTGTAAAATACGTGCTTGCCCTGGAGAGACGGCTCAGTGTTAAGCACACATTTAGAATACATGTTTACATGCCGAATTCTGCCCTCTGTGAGCACCGCACATGCAAACAGCACACTGATATACACACAGACATAACACACACACACTTCAAATAAGTAAATACAACACAATTTAAGATTGCTGTTTATGTTTTCATTCACATTTCCTAAACAGGAATAAAATGTTGCTGTAATTTTTTTCCCATCATGTATGGGAAAGGAATTTCATCAGAAAGTTAAGGTGTGTAAGGTGCTTGCTTTCTGTAGCTTATTCTGTGTCCGTGTGCTTAAGGATCCATAATTTCCCAGAGAAGTGAGATGTGTTTGGCACCCATGAACATGTTATGCTATTTAAAGTTTCAGAACTGAGGTAGACAATTGTAAAAATCTCGACAAGTGGACTTCTCTTCCATTTTACTTGGCACAGATTTTTACTTAGATGAGAGGTACAGTATCTTAGTTCAGCACATCTGTGTGTCCTGCTCTGACCAAGTCAGGATAATTTCCACCTTTTCACATACTGTCATTTCTCTGTGTTTGACACCTTCAGTTCTTTGGATTCCTTTGGAACATGCAAGCACTTGGTGTAGACAACAGCTATGCTGCAGTGCTCTAAGGCATGAGCACCATGACCTCACACAGCCTCTGCTCTGTACCTACCTTTCAGTCCTGTTCCAGTGTCTCTTTCTTTCCTTGACTGACCATTCTTCTTGCTATTTTGTGTAATCAGCTTTGTCAGCTTCCATACTGACAGAGAACAGACAGTTTGCTCCCATCAAAAGCTCAGCAAAGATGTCAATCATAGACATTTATCTGTTCCAGTCTTTAATGGGTCACAGTTGATCACTAGGACCCAGCACAACCTTTGTGACATGCATGGATTTTAGTACATTTGTTTAATAAAAGGTAAAATAAATATTGATAATATATTGATTGCAATATTATACACTGGAAATATCATAAGATTAACTTCAGATCTGGCTCCCTGCTCCTTTACTTCATTTTAAACACACGAGATTTACAGACATAGCAATATAATCCTCATACCATCCCAAACTTTACTTACTTGTCAATCAAAGGTGCTGGGTGCTGTCATTTTCAGTGTGCTTTGGCTAACTGCCCTTACAGATATTAAGGGACAGGGTTGCCTGGGTGCTGTGGGCTTAGAATAATGATTATGATTTGTGAGTTTATTTTATAAGTACTCTAAAACCACTGCAAAGTTTTTTCTACATGTAAAATTCACAGATACAACAAAGGGAAAACTAGCCCTTTTCTCTGGAGTACAGTCCAGACACACTCTGTTGGCATCCTAGGCACCAATTCACCTTCCTCAATGCAGCCCCAGGAAATGCTGCAGAAAAATATTCCATTAGTCATCTATTACAGACAACTAAACCAGCAATCACGTTTCTCACCAAACATGGCTCACGTAAACATCATGGCTCATTAAAAGAAAGACATATAATGACTTCTGAGCCAATACACCACTGTTTTCTTAAAAAAAAGACTTTAAAATGTTTCATTTTTACTTCATGTGTAAGTGTAGCGTGCCTCCTGAATTGCTGAAGTGTCCCTTGCCTAGCCACTGTCCCCTGCACCAACAGTGCATTTTGCACATGGAAAAATCACACTCTTTCTGCCTCTGCTGCTCTGAAGAAAGGGAAGGAGATCACGGTCACAGAAAATGAATTTGTGAAATGTCACATCTGACTAACCTGCATCTGGGAATTTTGTGCACTGGGATGGAGGCATGGGGCTATGCAGGCAGATTAGAAAGCATGCCCAATATAGAGAAAGAAGCAGCAAGGAGAGATCTGCACTTTCATTGGTGAGAGCCAGCAGCGAAGTCTGGACCTCAGAGCGAAGTGGTGCTAAAAGTCCCATCACACAGGGATCAAAGAGCAGTCTCTTCAGTTTCACAGAGTGGCATCCCATGAGAAGCCCAGTCCTTCACCATCCTGTGAGACATAGAACCTCACATTGCCCCAAAGAAGGGAAACATTTCATAGACAGTGGACTTAATGCAGTTGTCAGGACAGAAGCAGAGAGCAGAAAGCCCTAACAGACTCTGCTCTAAGTTTGGTCACTTATGACCTTTCTGGTGGGCAGAATCCAGGGTAAAGTTTGAGGGCAGGATATCTGTCTTCTCCTCTGCAGCACGGGTTCAAACATATCTGTTTCTGAATGACAAGATGGTGTGTAGTGTGGTTGCCCCACACATACACCTCATGTCCAGACTCATGCCCACAAATACTTTGGTTTGCCATGATCCTGTTGCCTGACAGCAGCATGTCACACCATCACCACCTAAGGTGAAGCAAAACTAGGCAAAAGGCCTGAGGGGTGTGGCTGCACTGTATGTGGTTGGGGTTGGACTGCAGTTAAATGGAGAACCTGTCCTTCCTATGGTGCTGTTCTGCTTGGAAAATTAGGGACACTGGAGAGACATGGCTGGCAACATAGGGAAGGCAAGACAGCCACCAGCCAGGTGTAGATGCTGCCTGCAGAGATACCGTGGAAGGACTGCAGTCTGGGATGCTATGAGCCAACATGTGGGAGGGTTCAATTAAGGACCAGCAGCTAGCTCTGAAGACAGCTAAGAAATGTCCACTGCATTTGTCCATGGATAGGATTGTGAGGTTCAGCTTAGGGTCACACATGTAGTTACAATAGTCATAATAACCACTATTAAAAATCTCTCTGTAGAAGTCAGTAGAAAGAAAATACTCTTTAAACATAGAGAAATAAGAGGACTTAGGGGACTGCCCTATATACTCCAGCTGTTGACACTGGTTCCTGCACAGGGCCGCAGCCCAACCTGCCTCCCCCACCACCCAGTGACTCCTCCTGTGCAGCTGTGACCTCCCTCCCAGTGTTCTCATTCTCTCAAGGACAAGGGAAGTTGCACAGTTCCTTTCCATCTCTTCACATAGGTTCTTCAAAAGATGAGGTTTGGGAAAACCAAGTAGAGGCAACAGGACAGGGTGGGGCTCAGTTGTCCAAAAGTTTCCTGGAAGTAAGAGATAGTTGGGCATTTGTATTATGAAAAAGGAATGTGTATACAATGGCTGGAACACAGAAAAGATTAACGGACACACGTATCATCTCCATTAGGACCATCTTCACTGTGCAGTTGACAGTCATTGTCCTGGCTACCTCATCATCACAGCCACTCCGTTGACCATTCCAACAAGCAGAGCAAGGTGAAGGAATGACATAAAATTAAACATTGAATGCAAATGCTCCTAAGAAAATTCTAGTAGGTAAAAGTCAATGAGGAGCTGACTGTTAGATAAGGTTTGAACATACAGCCCATTTCCTTTCCTAAGGCTTTTAGTGCCTCTAAGTAGTCAGACTACAGAAGCCAGTGTATCAACAATGATCCTTTTATAGTACATAAACAACAGAAGTGAAATTAAGTGTATTTGTTTACATTCGAAATTAAAACCTCACCTCCTCAGAAGATGCACAGAAATGAGCAATTCTGAAAACCTTTAGAAATTATACCAAACAACTTACAGACGATAATGTGAAATTGGTAATTTACTTTAGAAAAGTAAATAGAAGTTAAAATTAACTGATATCCTATAACAGTGAAGTAAATTTAGGACCTTAAGCAATTGAACATCCTGGGAAGAAAATGTTTCAGAGCTCGGGTCTCCTCCACAGATGTGAAAACCTCCCTGCCTCCCAGTGCTCCTCCTCCCACAGCCTTCCTGTGTCCAGGCCACCTCCTGACTATGCCCTTGGGTGCAGAGCACTTACCAAGACGGACTCTGTGCAGGGGAGATCCTGCGCAGCTTCGGTGAGGGGTTTTTAATGCACCTCTGCAGCCTGTAGTTGTAGCTGCTGTCACTGACAAGTCCCTGCTGGAGAGCATGGAGATCTGGCCTCCCAGGGGACCATCTTCCCTGGGGAGAGCAGAGCACAAACTTTTCTCTGAGCTTCCTTGCCACATTTGTGTGATGGATCAGGTCACAATGTCGTCAAACTATGCTTGCTAATTTCCCCTCAGACCAAATGAGTCCAAACTAGTCTTCTACTCCCAATTCCTGTGTGGATATTGAGACTCATGGTTCCTTCCTTGAACTTTAGTCTTTCTGATTACACCTCTACAGCAAGTGATGGGTTACTTCTTTCTGTGTCCTTCTGCACACACACACCTGTTTCCAGCTTCATGTTTCTAGATTTCTAGCTTTCTGTTTCCTGTTCTTAGCAAATGTTAAAAATAAATTTAAAGAAAGACCAAAAGCAAATGTTAAAAATGAATTCAAAATGAATAAAGTGTAATTAATAAAAAATAAAAAAAATAGAAAAAATGAATTAAAAAAAAGAGAGAGACCACAAGTAAAGAAAGGCTTGGAGTTTGGAGCTGTGCAGTAATAGGCAGCTTGAACACAAACGTGCCTGAGGCTGAGGACATCCCTGAGCTGGATTCTTCTCTCTGAGGCACTTGAATGGCCAGCTTCCTCCTCACTGGTGGAGGCAGGAAGTCTTAGCATCTGCTGTGACAAAATGGCATGCATGTTTGCTTTCGTCCCCTAGGTTCTTTATACACAGTCTATAAAGCTCCTGACAAATGCAGCTCAGGATCCACAGTCAGAAGAGAGGTCTAGCAGCATCCAGTTTGGCCTACTTCTGTTTCTGGTTCTCAGACTTAGAAGATATTACAGACTCTATAATAATTGTTCTCAGTATGTCAAAGAAGGACCAAAAAATGGACAATTAGCTATTTCCAGAGAGTCCTGAACACTTAAGGAAGTAAACAGATATAAAAAAACCAAACCAAACAAAAAAACCCAGAAAAACAAAAAAACGAAGCCTGGGCTGGGGCTGTAGAACAGTGGAAAAATAACTGTGGGCCAAGTGCTAGGCTCTGGGGTATGCCCCAGTACCACATAATAATTAAGTAAGTAAGTAAGTAAGTAAGCACGTAAGCCATATAGGCTTTAAAAAATCCCAAAGACTATAACATCTACTGTTTAAGATTCCACTCAAGTTACCCAGTGGAAGTGGAACTCTCAGAGGAAAGGAACGGCACCCATTATCAGATACCCAACTCATGCCAAGGGGGTAAGTCCAAATGCTGCCACAGTGGCTCCATGAGCATGTTAATGTGCATGCAACAGAGCTCAGCTGGGTGGGAAAAGCCCACACCTCTTCCCCGATGGTGCTGGCTTCTGTCCTACTCTCTGGAACAGGCCATTTGCCATCCAGTTGCCATCTGGGTTCCTGAAAGACTTCTGGGGCTGGTGTGGCAGAAGTGGCTTTGTCTCCTTGCTTTATGAAGCCATTGTTCTCTGGAGGAGAGGGAGAGAGATACCAGCACACATTCCAGGCCAACCGCGAACCTGCTGTGTGACCCTGGGGAGCTGAGTCCACCTTCCTGAATGTTCATTTCTCTGAGATCTTAAAAATAGATGCTTATTTTTGAGTGTTTTGCAGGTGTGTATGTAAGTGCACTGCGTGCTTGATCCTTTTGAACTGGAGATACAGACTTTTTGAGAGCCTCAGGTGGATGCTGGGAACCAAACTGGGGTCTCCCCCAAAGAGCAACCAATGCTCTTAACTGCTGAGATTTACCTCCAACCCTTGTTATAAAAAATCCTTTATTGTTAAATATTCAATGTGCATTGTCTTTTGTGTTCATATAAATCCTAGAATGTATTTCCTACTTCTGTCAGTCCCCTTGTGTTTATTTGCACTGAAAAGTATATAATTAAAATTTTGAGGTCCGTGTGGGACAGGACAGTAAATATGTGATTATTCAGGAATGGGTATGATCCCTTAATACAGTCCAATATGTTGTTATCAGAGCTATGATCATGACATAGTAGGAACATTCCAAGGTTTAAACTGATATGTGAAAACATCCTTTTCCCATTACATCTGTTTACTCTGTTTGTGGATGGCAAGTATGTAAAAGAAGATTAAACTGCATTTCCACTCAGATATCACATGAGGTTTATCTTTCTCAATTGGTTTTCCACAAAGATCTGTGAGATGTCTTTCATCTGACCTTCATTAGCACATTACTTTTTATTATTTATTTATTTATTTATTTAGGAATTTGAGGCAGGGTTTCTCTGTGTGGCCCTGTCTCTTCTGGGCTTTCTTTGAAGATCAGGCTGACCTCAAACTCACAGAGATCCACCTGCCTCTGCCTCCCTGAGTGCTGGGAACAAAGGTGTGTGTCACCATGCATAGTTTATTTTTAATTTTTTGAACAATGATTTAAGTTTTAACTGTGTGTGTGTGTGTGTGTGCGCACTTGAGTGCAGATGCTCTTGGATCCCAAATATGTCAATTACTGTTAGAGCTAGACTTATAGGCAGTTGTGGGCCAGCCAAGTGTGAGTGTTGGTAATTGAACTTGAGTCTTCTAGAAAACAGTTTACTTATGTGCTGAGCCAACTCTCTGGCACAACCATTACTTTAAATATGTGGCAACTATGACATTTTCAATAAATGAATGCCTCGATTGTTTATATTTGGAAAAATACACAAGGAAACATTGTTTTGAGAATAAATTATCACAGAATGCAGAACACACACACACAAATACACAGAGCTAAAATGATATGCAGAGAACCATAATGTCATTTGCATAATGGTGCTTCTATGGCCAAATTTAAAATAGTCAAAGGTAGGAGCAGCCACTGTCTAGTCTAGGGGTATCGGGATGTGGGATCAGGTCATGGCCTCCCTGTGCCAAGAAGTGCTAGTCAGAACATGAAGAACACCTCGAATGTCTGCCATGCCAGTCAGACACACTGCACAAACTTGATGAGTTACTTATGAAAGATGAAGCTTAGGGGTGTGAAAGGAATAGAGACCATAAACAAAGTGCTTTATCTGTGCTCAAAATATCATAGCCAAATGTAAATAGTAAACTAGTCACAGATAGTTACTCATCTGTACTATTGATATACTCCAGGGAACTGAGGGCTTGCAGCATACCTGCTTATTGGAGACTAATCAGATACCTCCTCAGAGTACCCTTCATGTGAGGGAACACAGACTCAGTCACACAAGTCACACAGCTGAGCAGACTCACAAGAAGACTTCACACAACCAAACACAATCAGCAGCATAATTCACAATGATGAACACTCTCAGAGGCACAATGCACACTGCTAAACACAATCAGAGGCAAAATGCACACTGCTGAACACTCAGAAACTCTTCACACAACGGAACATACAGTGAAAAATTTACACAGCTGAACACACCCAGAGGCATACATTACAGAGCAGAACACAGACTTAGAGGCATACTTCACACAGGAAAACTGTTATCTGTCACTCAAAGCAAGGGAATGTCACAAACATGAACCCCACCCTCACCTGGAATCCAGTAATTTCAGTGTTGACACTTATATAAAATCTAAAAAAAAAAAATAAATAACTGGAACCTGGTTGTTGGAAAGAGAAATATCAAAGAAGATCTATTCCATGTTCTGTCTACACTTTGAGTAAGGCCTATAGCCTCAAACAGGCTGTATTGTAATGCAAGGATCATGGGATCCTCAGAGACCTCCAGGAGACAACTTGATGCAAGAGCATGAGAGCTTCATGAGGAGAGCAATCCAAATCAGGACCCAAGTCTCACTGACACAGCAGTAGAGAAGTGGGACTCTGAGCCCTGAGTGAGCAGGATTTTTAAAGGAAAAGACTGAAAGAAGGGGGTTTCCATGACAGCAAGCAGGGGTTCATGGTTCCATGATAGAAAGCAGGAGGGTTCATGCCTTGACGTTACAGAATTTGGTAAAAGCCACAGAGGAGAGGTGACTGTTTACATAATCACAAATGCCAGGGAATTTGTCTTTATTTTTTACTAAACATTTATTCTGTGATATTTCCTGGTTTCCATTGCTTAGAGAGATAACTTTGTTTTCTGCCAGGTGCATATTCTGTGATATTTCTTGGTACCTGAGATCAGCTCCCAGTCAAGATGGATTCTTATTTCAAAATGGAGTCACCCAGGCTAACTTAAACTCTTCAAAAGGGAAGGGAATTTAAGAAGCGAAATGAGAGAACATTTCACACATCAATGACTTGGAGGAGGAGAAAGAAACCACACAACTGTAAGTTGTATAAACCCATGAGCAGAGGTTTGCCTGATGGCTCAAGTCTATAACCCTGAAGTCGAAACAGGATAGTGAGTTCAAGGTCCACCTGAGCTACAGGAGTGAGTCCAGACTAGCACACAACAGTCACAAAGCAAAAAATAAGTATAAGAATAACATATATTTTTTTTAAAATCCAAAATAAGATGAGCGGTGGAGGTGTATGCATTTAATCCTAGCACTCAGATGGCAGAGGCAGGGGAATCTCTGAGTTCAAGGCCAGCCTAGTCTACAGATCAGGTTCCAGGCCAGCCAGGGCTATGCAGAGAAACTCTGACTCAGAAAAAAAATCCCAAAATAAACAGAAGGAAAATATACACAGGAAAGGATTAATCTTACTTCTTGATTCTGGGTTAAGAGCATAAATGTTCCAATGAAATGTGTAACTGCACATCAGAACAGCACCCTCACTGACTGTCTGAAGGAGTGGCAAACACTTTGAGCTTGGGGGAAAGATATGGACATTTCTCACCCATAGCACTGGACAGAGTACCCTCAGCCACAGGCACCTTGTGGGAACACACCCACAGCCCCTCATCTTCATGCCGAGAGATTTGAAAAAGGATGAAACAGGTAGAGACCAATTAAAGCTGACATTAAGAATAAGCAAAGTTGGGTCGCTTCTGTGATGTGACCCTTTCATTCTTCTGTCAGATGAGCCAATTAAACAAAAACTGCAGTTATTACAATGTATCATGTAAAAAAAAACCCTATAAAATATGTTGTTCTTCATTTAAAAAGGTTTTTTTTTTTTTTTTGAGATTCTTCAATACAAAATGTTTGCTTATGCTCTTTTACAGGGCAAAAAGGACTACAGTTCCATGTTAGCCCAGGGTTATATTCAGATCATTGTTAACCATTATATAAAACATATGCCTGGCTGCTAGTACCTAAATAAATTATATAATGCTGTTACTTTCTGGCCTATAGATTTGGTATGGCCAGAATAGTCCATTTTTGCTGAGGGCTACAGGCTAAGTTTAGTTCTCTGTTTAGTGCTAAATAAAACTTTTGTCCTTTAATATTATGCTGTTAAGTTTTAATACAATATGATAGGATTAATAAGATTTGCTAGCCCCTTTATAAATTATGTTTAATTAAAAGTTTTGCTTCCATTTTAGTTTAAAAAGAGCAGATTTAAAGTTATGCTAAAGATTATAGTTGAGTTCAAGATTAAGTTTTATCTATTCTCTTTGTTTAGGTTGCTTTTTCTTAAGGTTGAATTAAAAATGGGTAACTATCACAAAAACACCAGAGAGTGGGAGTCCCAGTCGGGAGAAAAACCTACAAGGAAGGAAGGAAGCTGGATTGGCCTTGGATCGCCCAGTATTTCCCTGGAAAATGTCTTGCAAAATAGCGGGTGCCAGCCAGCATCACTGCACTGGGCTCTAACAGAGAGCACAGAGATTGCTGCACACCAAGCTCTCTGCAACAGACAGAACTGTGTGCTTCAGGGCACCAGAGACTTGGTGTCCCTGTTGGGAGAAATGCCCCACAGGGAAGGAGGCAAATGGGGCAGATTTAGGCCACCCAGTATATCCTAGAAAAGGTTACACAGAACACCCCAACCCAGGGAACTGATGTGCACCCGCTAGCCTGCTGCTCCCAGGAGAGCAGTACTCACCTGCCACAGATTACTGCTTCAGTACTGGAGCACAGAGCCCCAACCTCAGAATTACAGAAGCCTTGGATTCCTGAGATCAACCTGCAGATGCTCCAAGTGGCAACCAGTTATCCCTAACAAAGCTGACCAAACGAAGGGATACCCAGGTTACAGCAGCAGCTCACTAAATTACAGCAAGAAACCCAGAAGCAGGGCATCTGTTTCCAGGACTTCTCTGGGTGAGAGGAGAGACTTCTTGACTAAAAAGGACCCCAGTTACCACTCAGGTCTGTATGCCTGAGGTGAGCTGTGGCAATTCCTGAAAAACACCAGCCATACAGTGACCATACCCAAAAAGCTGAGGAGGCTTGCTTCAGGAAAAACCATCTTCCTGCCAAGAGGATTCTCTCCGCTACTGGATTCCAGGAACCACCAGAAACTAACACCCAACACCTAAGATAGCCCAATCTGTAAAGGCCAGTGTAAAAGCTCAACCAACAAAGGAGAGGGCAATATGACATCTCGAGAACCCAGTTATCCAGAGGCAAGTAGCCCTGGACACCCCGCATAAAGGAAATTCAAGAGGATGACCTAACCTCTATGCTCATGAAGAGGACCACAGAGGAAACAAATGCTTAAAGACCTAGATAAAGATAAACTCAAACAGCTTATAGCCAACTGTAAAGAAATAGAGGAAGATAAAGAAAAACAGATTATGGCCATCCATAAAGAAATACAGGAAGTTGCAGCCAAACAGTTTGTGGCTTTTAGAGAATAAATGCTTAAATCACTAAAAGAAATAAAAGAAACAGTGGATTGTTCAAATAAACAGCTGAAGGATTTGAAGGTAAAACAGGAAAATACAGTCAGACAGGTGAAGGAAATCAACAAAACGACTCAAGATCTGAAGATAGAATTGGAAAAATTAAAGAAAACACAAATGGAGGATATTGTGGAGAGAAATAATTTAGGGAAGAAAACAGGAACTACAAAGGTAAGAATAACCAATAGACTCCAAGAGATGGAAGAAAGAATCTCAGGTGTGGACAATACAATGGAAGAAATCGATGTATCTGTCAAAGAAAAGGTTAAATCTAAAAAATGCCTGACACCGACCATCCAAGAAATTCAAGACAACATAAAAAGACAAAACCTAAGAATAATAGGAATAGAGGAAAAAGAAGATTCCATCCTCCAAAGAGAATATTTTCAACAAAATCATTGAAGAAAATTTACCCAACTTAAAGGAGAGGCCAATAAGAATACAATTGGCCTACAGAACCCCCAATATATTAGAGCAGAAAAGAAAATCCTCCTGCCACATAACAATCAAAATAGTAAGTGTAAGAACAAAGAAAAAAATACTAAAAGCTGCAAGAGAAAAAGGCCAAGTAACATAATGGCAAGCCCATCAGAATCACACCTGACTTCTCAACAGAGACTATAGAAGCCAGAAATGCCTGGTTGAATATCATATAGACCTTAAGAGAACACAGATATCAGCCTAGGCTACTATACCCAGCAAAACTGTCAGTCCTCATAGACGGAGAAAACAAGATATTCAATGGCAAAAACAAATTTCAATAATACCTACACACAAAATCAGTGTTACAGAAGACACTAGAAGGAAAAATACAACCCAAGGAAAGTAGCTACTTTCAAGAAAACACAGGAAATAATTAACCTCACTATAGTAAAAGAAAAAGCAACCAAGTGCAAAAACTTATAACCACAGCCGACATCAAAATCAAAGGATCTAAGAGCCACTGGTCATTAATCTCTCTTAACATCAGTAGACTCAATTCTCCAATAAAAAGACACAGACTAACAGAATGGATGTGTAAACAAGACCCAGCAATTTGTTGCTAACAAGAAAGACACCTAAGTGACAAAGATAGACATTACCTGAGGGAAAAGGGCTGGAAGACTGCTTTCCAAGCAAAAGGACCCAAGAAGCAAGCAGGAGTAGCCATTCTAATGACTGATAAAATAGGCTTTCAAACAAAATCAATCAAAAGCGATGGGAAGGACACTTCATACTCATCAATGGAAAATTCCACCAGGAAGACAGCACTATCCTGAACTTCTATGCCCCTAATACAAGGGCACCCACATTTGTAAAAGATACATTGATAAAACTTAAACCACACAAAGATCCCCACACATTAATAGTGGGAGACTTCAACACCCCACTCTCAACAAAGGACTGATCAACAAAACAGAAATTAAACAAAGAAACAATGTCTCTAACAGAGGTTATGAATCAAATGGACCCAACAGACATTTATAGAACTTTACACCCAAACACAAAAGAATTTACCTTCTTCTCAGCACCTCATGGAACATTCTCTAAAATAGACCATATGGTTAGTCACAAAGCAAGCCTCAACAGATACAAGAAGATTGAAATAATTCCTTGTATCCTATCTGATCACTATGGAATAAAGCTGGACCTCAATAACAACAGTAATAGTAAAAGGCCTCCACAATCATTGAAACTGAATAATTTGCTACTAAATGACAGCTGGGTCAGGGAAGAAATGAAGAAAGAAATTGAAGTCCAGCATACTTTCATTGACAGCCAGGTTGAGCGATTTGCCATAGGGTATCAATTTGCTCCTGCAAGAGGGCAATCCTCTGATTGAACACCATCAAGCTTCCTTTTAGTTGAGCATTAATTCCTTTATGTACAACTAAGGCATGAGCTACATTGGCTAAATGATTATTCAGGGTCTGAGCAGTCTGCCCAGTATGACTCATGGCTAATGCCCTGGTGGTAGCTCCAACAGCCGTCAATGAGATGGTAGTAACAATGGTGGCTGTAGTTCCAAGATCCCTTTTCTGTCTGAAGAGAGTCATAGCGTGAGGGGCATCAATGGGCATAGGCACCCAGTGAGGCATGCGAGTAACCAGGGCATACCTAACTTTACTAGCATTCCAGCATTGGGCAAAAAAGCAAGTATCATTACCACAATTACTTGGCTCTATCTGGCTAATAATGAATAAAAATGGGGGATATAGACAAACAGGTGTGGGCTTATAGGAAATATTATGAGAAGCCTTAACCCCTCGTTGGAACATCCTGCGTCAGTTCTAGAACTAGCAGTGGTGGTGTCCGAGGTCTGAGTAGGTTCAGGAGACCATTGCCCCCAGGGGCAAGACACGCTCCATGCCAATTGACTAACTCCATGTTTTCCTCCAATTTTGAAAGTCATTTAAGGTTCTTAAATTATTTTTTTCCCTTTTTTCTTAAATTTTTCATCAATTACACTTTATTCATTCTGCATCCCCCCATAAGCCCCTCACTCCTCCCATCCCAATTCCACCCTCCCTCCTCCCTCTGCTTGCATGCCACTCCCCAGGTCCACTAATAGGGGAGGTTCTCCTCTCCTTTCTGATCTTAGCCTATCAGTTCACATCAAAAGTGGCTGTATTGTCCTCTACTGTGGCCTGGTAAGGCTGCTCCCCCCCCAGAGGGAGGTGATCAAAGAGCAGGCCAATCAGATTATGTCAGAGGCAGTCCCTCTTCACATTACTATGTAACCCAATTGGACTCTGAACTGCCCTGGGCTACATCTGTGCAGGGGTTCTAGGTTATCTCCATGAATAGTCCTTGGTTGGAATATGAGTCTCTGGGAAGTTCCCTATGTTCAAATTTTCTTGTTCACTTGCTCTCCTTGTGGAGACCCTGTCCTCTCCAGCTCTTACTATTTCCCAGTTCTTACCTAAAATTCTGTTCACTCTGCCCAACAGTTGCCCATCAGGCTCAGCATCTGCTTTGATAGTCCGAAGGGCAGAGGCTTTCAGAGGCCCTCTGTGGTAGGTTCCTAGGTTGTTTCCTGTTTTCTTCTTCTTCTGATATCCATTGCTGGACTTTGTGTCACTAGCATACAACATGAGAATTTTTCCTGTGCTGCAAATCTGTCTAAACAATTATCGAGCTATATTTTAGGTAATTGGACTGGAGAATTCGATACTACGATGGAGCAGCTGAGAGTGGCCATTGTCACAGTAAATTCTACCGGAGTGGACGCAGGACTAGCCACAGGATTATCAACATGGATTGCTGCAGCCATGAATCATCTGAAGGAATGGGCGGGCATGGGAGTGTTAGCAGGCCTTCTGGTGTTGGTCTCCTTGGTTTGCCTGTGGTATATATGCAAGATTAGAGTCTCACAACAGTGTGATGCAGCCACGATCATTCAGGCCTTTACAGCCATTGAAGCAGGACATTCTCCCCAAGCATGGTTGGATACCATAAAAAGCTAAAATGATACACTCAGGATGCGAGGCTAAGCACTGCACTCAGGGTCAGCCGCTTTGGACCCAGAGAAGAGCATGTCTGATTGCATGCGGGTTGATGCCCCAGGTCCCGCCTCTGAGAAAAAGGTATCGGACGGTCTGATGCTCTTTGGGTGGATGACACCTAAATGAACATCTGTACAAAGTCCCAATTTATTTCTAATATCAGAGATCAGACCTCTACTCTTGCCTGATGCGTCTAAAACAAAAAGGGGGAACTGTAGAGAGCTGCGGAATGCTATGCCTTAAAGATGGAGCTGGTTTCCGCCTTCCACCTTCCCGATGGTGAGTGCTCTCTGTCACGAACAACTCCACATTTGGCTAAGGCCGAGGATCTGGCTTGCTTCCATGTATGTGGACCTATCTGCATTGCCCCCGTGGCACGCCTGGGTTGGCTACCCAGAGGCTATTTAAGCTGTGGGCTGGCTTTCCCCGGGGTCCGAGGATTGTACAATGTTCCTGAATAAACTGCATTGAAAAAAAAAAAAAAAAAAGAAATTGAAGTCTTCCTAGAAATCAAAGAAAATGAAGGCACAACATACCCAAACTTGTGGGACACAAGGAAAGCAGTGCTAGGAGGAAAGTTCATAGCACTAAGTACCTTCAAGAAGAAATTTGAGATAGCTCATTCAAGCAACTTAATGGCTCAGCTAAAAACCCTGGAAAAAGAAGAAGCAGACACACAAAAAAATGAGTAGACGGCTGAAAATAAACTCAGGGCTGAAATCAATCAATTAAAAACAAATAAAAAAATTCAAAGAATCAATGAAACCAAGAGCTAGTTCTTTGAGAAAATCAACAAGATAGACCAACTCTTAGCCAAGCTATCTAAAAGGCAGAGAGACACCATCCAAATCAACAAAATCAGAAATGAAAAGGAGGATATAACTACAGACACCGAGGATATCCAAACAATTATTAGGTCTAATTTTAAAAGTCCGCATGGCACAAAATTTGAAAATCAAAATGCAATGGACAATTTTCTTGATCGATTCCACTTAAAAAGCTGAATCAAGACCAGGTAAATCAATTAAATGGTCCTATATCTCCTAAGGAAATAGAAGCAGTCATTGAAAGTGTCCCATCCACAAAAAGACCAGGACCAGATGGTTTCAGCATAGAATTCTACCAGACCTTCAAAGAAGAGTTACTTCCAGTTCTCTTAAAACTATTCCACAAAATAGAAACAGAAGGAACATTACCAAACTCATTCTATGAAGCCACAGTCACTTTGGTACCTAAACCTCACAAAGATGCAACAAAGAAAATTTCAGGCCAATCTCCCTTATGAACATTGATGCAAAAATACTCAACAAGATACTTGCAAACCCAATACAAGAACACATCAAAGATATCATCCAAGTAGGCTTCATCCCAGGTATACAAGTGTGGTTCAATATATGGAAATCCATCAATGTGACCCATCATATTAACAAACTGAAAGAAAAAGACCACATGCTAATCTCCTTAGATGCTGAAAAAGCATTTGACAAAATCCAACATCCATTCATGTTTAAAGTATTGGAGAGATCAGGGATGCAAGGCAAATACCTAAACATAGTAAAGGCAATATACAGGAAGCCTATAGCCAACATCAAACTAAACAGAGAGAAACTTAAAGCAATCCCATTGAATAGGGACAAGGCAAGGCTGCCCACTCTCTCCATATCTCTTCAACATAGTTCTGGAAGTCCTTGCTAGAGCAATAAGACAGTTGAAGGAGATCAAGGGGATACAAATTCGAAAGGACAAAGTCAAATTATCACTATTTGCAGATGATATGATAGTATACCTGATTGACCTCAAAAACTCTACCATGGAACTCCTACAGTTGATAAACACCTTCAGCAAAGTGGCTGGATACAAAATTAACTAAAAAAAAAAAATCAGTAGCCCTCCTGTATACAAAACACAAAGGGCTGAAAAATATATTAGGGAAACACCTTCACAATAGCCACAAATAACATAAGGGAACTTGTACCTAACCAAGCCAGTCAAGGACATGTATGAAAAAAGTTTCCAGTCTCTGAAGAAAAAATTAAAAGTAGATGTCAGAAGATGGAAAGATCTCCCATACTCATGGCTTGGCAGGATTAACATAGTAAAAATGGCCATCTTACCAAAAGCAATCTACAGATTCAATGCAATTCCCGTCAAATTACCAATACAATTCTTTACAGACTATCAAAGCAGATGCTGAGACTTTTGGCTAACTGTTACGCAAAGATCATGGAATCTTATGAAAGAAGTGGGAAATAGTAAGATCAGGAGAGGACAGGAACTCCACAAGGAGAGCAACAGAACCAGAAAATTTGTACACAGGGGAATTTCTAGAGACTCATACTCCAACCAAGTACCATGCATGGAGATAACCTAGAACCCCTGCATAGATGTAGCCCATGGCTGTTCATTATCAAAGTGGGTTCCATAGTAATGGGAAGAGGGACTGTCTCTGACATAAACTGATTGGCCTGCTCTTTAATCACCTTCCTTTGAGGGAGGAGCAGTGTGACCAGGCCACAGAAGATGACAATGCAGCCACTCCTAATGAGATCTGATAGACTAAGATCAGAAGGAAGGAGAGGGGGAACTCCCCTATCAGTGGACTTGGAGTGGTGCATGCGTGAAGTAGGGGGAGAGAAGTTGGGATTAGGAGGGGAGGAGAGAGGGATTTATGAGAGGATACAAAGTGAATAAAGTGTAATTAATAAAAGTTAAAAAATGACATTAAATTAAAAAAAAAAAAAACAGTCATGTACTCGACAATGCTCCTGACAATTTTTCAGCATTCCAACAACCTAAGATCTAGAACACTCTGAACACAGGAACACAACTGTAGCCTGTGCATGAGTGAACTGTTATTTAGCATTCAGAAAGGAGGAGACACCTGCACATGAATCAATGCCCATGAGCCCCAAAGCTACTTAGCAAAGTGAAATTTCAGTCACAGAGGAGCAGACATTGTATGAATACATTTATAGATGACAGGACTCAGAGTAACCAACAGGAACAAAATCAGAATGTTATTCTAGAGTTTCAATAGCATACGCATTGTGGAAGTTTTGCTGGTGGGGTCTTTAGAGGCATTCGCTCTGGCTGGCCAGTAATGTGACTGTTCTCACCAATGTATGTCCACAATATTCAGAGGGGAACTGTGTATCTTCAGTCCATTTTCTCATTATGGAAATGTGTACAGTTAGTTTAAACATGCTGCAAAAGCATTGCCGCTGCAATTAAAAATAAAAGTATTCTAAAAGTATCAAGCTGTCATTTCTCAACAGTTTACAGTCCTTAAGGTAAATTTGCCTCAAGCAATGTATTGTCTGTTATTTCCTAATGCTCTGACTCTTAGTCTCAGGTTTCCCATGAAAGCAGAGAAGTCCTTCAGTTAAGCAGTGCTCTTAGGAAGCTACTCCTCCACCCTGGAAGGGTTTGCCACCTTGTGCTGGCATCCAGTTATTACCTTCTGGATGAGATATTTTAAATTCAGTCAGAGCCATAAAAAATGTAGATTAAACGTGGAAAATTACCTAGCTTGAAAACAAGTGATGGTGTGTAAATTGTGGGCTTTTTCTTTTGTTATGTGGAAAAATCAACCAAACATAAAACATACCCAGCCCTGTATTTTTACATCAGTGATTGAAAAATCATATGTCCCTTAATGTTTCAAAAGAGCAACTCTGTAAGAGATTATGAACTAATAAGACTTATGTCCTATTACGTAGACATGCTCTTTATATGTCAATATGGTCATTTAGCTTTCAGGATTGTCACTTCTTTCTTAAACGAAAACTTTAATTATTTCTGAAGTTTCCATCATGGGCCCCATTCCAATTCATGTCTCTGTTCCTTGGTTTCCACCCTGTACCCTTGCAACCTCTCCTCCAAATGAAATGAAATGAAATGAAATGAAATGAAAAGTTTTGCTGTGGAACCATAGTGTGGCATCTTTTCTTTACGTGCTTATGTTCACTGCAATGAGTCATGGGTCTGGATTGAAGCCTCTGGCTTCTGCTACACCATCAAGACTGCATCCACATGGGGACTTCTCTCAGATGCCCTCTTGTTGCCCTGTGTCTTCGGAGCTCCAGCAGCTTTGGATCTACAGGACCTGCCCTTTCATCCTCTCCAGCAGGTCACAGAAGGGCAGGTGTTGGGGTGGACCAACTCAAAGCTCTGGATCTGCCTGGGTGGTAGCTGAGTTGTTGAGCCACCAGCTCTCCTGCACCCACACCCCAGGGTGAGCCCACCAGCTCTCCTGGACCCACACCCCAGGGTGAGCTCAGCACGGCCCTGGATATCTCACATAGTGCTGCAGCCAGCAAGGAGCAAGGTCATCTTTCCTGCTCTCCTGCTCTTGGGGCCAAATCACCCGTGCCTTCACTACCAGGGCCAGCTGTGCTGTGCTGCCCAGGGGAGGTGCTCTTCTGAGTGCTGCAAATGGGGAGAGGCAGAGACAACTCTCCTGCTCTCATGACCTTGGAGCCATGTCTCCAACCTGCTATAGGTGGTGAGGGACAAAATGTGAGGAGCGGGGAGGGGATCTCTTCCTTGCCCAAGCCATCCCACAGCAGAGCAGGGAGAGGCCCAGCTCTCCCAAGGTCGTGGCCATTGAGGGGTGGAGCCAGCTCAGAACAGTGCTTCAGTTAGCATTCCTAACCAGGGACACCTGCATGGCCTCTGGTGGAAACATGGGCCTGGGTCATTGAACAGACCCTGGCTGCCATAGGACCAGGGACCCAGACTTGGCTCCTGGCAGTAGCATGGTTCCACATGTCCCCATGGCCTAGGTGGCAGTGGAGGCCATTCTGATCATTATATCTTCCTCAGCAGCACATCCTTCAGACAATCACACGGTCTTCAGTGGCATCCCTAACCCTGACATTCACTTGGCCTTTGTTGGTAACTTAGGCTACAGACATAGCCAAAGACCCAAGCTGCAGCAGGACCTCACCTTGGCCTCCTCATGGATGTCTGTTCCTCACTGCCATTAAGTCTCCAATTCCGCCATTTTCTACAGTGAATAAACCCCTCCACTTCACTTTCTCTTTCATCTTTCTGCCATGTAATCCATCTTCCAAATTTTTCCTTCACACATTTTTTCCATTGAAGGGTCACCTGTTGCAGCGCTGGGAGGCCACATATGGATACAAGGCCTGGGTTGTCGTTTCTTAAAGTAACTTTACAATTGGGTGCTGGCCTCTTTATTTTGGATATCATGAATACACACACACACACACAGACACAGACACACAGACACAGACACACACACACACACACACACACACACACACACACACATACACCAGAGAGAGACGGACACAGAGTAGACGGACAGCAAACAGAGATACAGACAGAGACACAGAGACAGAGATAGAGAAAACCTCCTAAGTTTAAATGCAGAATAAGACATGGAACATAACACAGCTTTGACCTCAACTAATGCCATGAAAAGTGGGAGCTTGCTCTATCCTGATTACTTATAAAGGGAAATCAATTGCAAGCCTCTAACTCAGGTGGGCTTTTCTATACTAATTACAGTTTCATTTGTTATTCAGTAACTGAAAAGAGCAATTTGGGGAGATATTACAAATCAAAGCACACTCATATCCATGAGCAGTGATGTCACTGTTCATGTGTAGATCTCATAAGTTAGCCTTTAGGATCACTTAAAGAAATGACTTAAGAACTAGATAATGTAGGCAGGGCAGCTGGAGGAAAAGATCACATGTCCTTTATACATACTGGGTTGGTCAGAAATGCTGATGACAGGCTATATGCTCGCAAAATTGAATGTTGTGAATGACTTAAAGGGAGAGAATAATTACAGATACATAAAGATGGAGAAAATGAGGAGAAATTAATAAACTGTTAAAACAAACATGTGAACTCATGAACAGGTCCAAATGTGTGGGCACATGCTTTTAGTGCCAGCACTTAGTTTGCCGGCAGGGGCAGAAGTTGGCAGAGCTCTGTGAGTTCAATGCAAGCCTGGTGTATAGAGTGAGTTCCAAGCCAGCCAGGGCTACATGGGGAGACCCTGACTAAAAATAAAAGAACATTCAGTATCTCTGAATTTCCAGTTCTCTCTAGAATCATGTTTTCATCTATCCTGTATATTTAATGTTGACATAAGACAGGAGGTTTATATTTTTAAAGGCTTCTCTTCTAATTCTAGTGTCCTTAATATAAATAATCCACCTGAAAACATTATGTTTGTTTAACTTTTGTAAGTGAGAATGTCATTGTAGCCAGGATAGCCTTGAATCATCCTGGCTCCACCTCTGGAGTCATCCCTTTATTCAGACTTTAGAGCTCGGCTTGTCCTCAGCCTCAGCTGGGTCCCATCTGCCTGTGGTCACCCTGGCTCTCCAGCTCTGCCTTGAGCTCTCAGCATTCCATCTGCTTTCTTTCACAATTCACCTTCAGATTTCACTCACAGCTAACATCCTGCAACTAGGAGTTTGGATAGACTGGAAAATACATCAACAAAATGGGTGCTCCATGGGAAGACTGACCTGGGGAGAGGCTGTCTCTCACACACTGTAGAAGGAGGACCCTCAAGTGGGCATGTAAATCATTGGAGGACTAAAAGTTCTGCATCTCAGAAGAGAGGCAGTACAGTGGAGAAACTGCTCAAAATTAAGCCTAAGGTGTAAAGTGAGAAAAGATACTGTTGTCTATTTGGTGCAAACTTTCTGAACACTTCCCCAGGTGTGGCAAGGGAGCTCAGATAAAGTTTGTTCTCAGCCCTCCCCAGATGGCTGTTATCAGGACACAGGGAGTAAGATCAACAGGCAGAGAAGATGCTCCACTGGGAGGCCAGGTCTCCATGACCCCAGCAGGAATGTGTCATCTTCTACAGACACAGAAATAACATGTCACAGAGAGGCCTTAAATTCTCCCTTCACCTAAGCTGTGCAGGATCTCCTCTGGCACACACTCCTTCACTGCCACGTCCATCTGGGTAAGTGCTCTGCACCCAAGAGCAAATTGAGAAGGTGGTAGGAACCCAGGCAGGCTGTGGGAGGAGGAGGCTAAAGAGGGGTTTTCAGCAGCTACAGAGGAGTTGCAGAGCTCTGACAGACCATCAGCACAAGGGACTGAGTTCTGCATGGGCAACAAGAACATTTTCTTCTTAACATACTCATTTCCTTAATTTTTAGACTTTCAAATTGCTTTAGAATTCATGTTCATTCCTGTGAACTAAGTAACTCCCACTGTATACCTGGATAAGCTGTTAAGTTACATTTCTTTTACTAATTTACCTATTCCTAGGACAAATTATCAGGGAAGTGAAAGGTCTGGAGAGCTCACTTTCCTCGGTTGTGCATTTGTAACTTTGGTGTGCATAGAACTGTTTTGATGTAACATCTTCTGTGCTGTGAAGTATAAAAACTTCCAAAGTCTGTGTAAGTAATAGAGGCTGTAGATTCAAAATCTCATTCCAAAGAGGGAGGCCCCACAGGACTGCAAATGTTCCTTCTAGTGTTTGCTCATGGCCTCTATTCTTCTCAGCTCAATTTCAGAGATCACAATTTAGTGGTGTCGACCCTTAGCCACTACTGGCTTGGTAGGAGGTGTCAGTAAATGGCTATGATGGTGAGGTTTCCAGGACACTAACTATTAATGCACAGTGACGGTGGCAGATTCCCTTCCCTGACTCACTGAGATCAGGAATTCTGGGAAGAGCTGGTTGCATGTTTTGTCTTTTCTTTATGTTCTCCACATGCATCTGTGCAATTTTTTATGATAGAAAAACTTGAATCTCATTTTATTTGAGGAAATTTGGAGAAGTGAACCCCCTCACCCTGTCCTGCTGTCTTTATTTCATTTCCAGACTTATCCCAAAGCTCAAATTTTCATGAACCTATGTGAAGAGATGGACAGGAACTGACTCCCCTCTCCTTTCTCTTAGGCAATGAATGCACTGGGAGGGAGGTCAGAGCTCTTAGCAGCAAAGCCAAGCCTCTCCTGAGGTCCCCTGGGTGCTGGGGGAGCAGGTTGTGCTGCAGCACCATGCAGGGTCCAGTGTTTGTGTCTGGAGTCTGTGCCATCCTGCTCCTCAGGGTCATCGAATCTTTCTGTTTCTGGAGGCTGATTTGGAAACCTTGAGGTACAGCCTCACTGACACTCTGAGCTCAGAGATGCTGTACAAACACTTCAAAGTTCAAAAACACAATTCTCAGTCAGGCTTTCAGACAGAGCTGTGATTCCTTAACCAAAAGGCTCTTCATGATTTGCCTATAACGTTACCACAGTTCATTTATTTCTTGCATCTCTGAAACAGCACTGACCTATGCTTGGTGAAGGTTTTGCCTTCCCTGGAGTACTGGCCATTTATCCCTAGAGTCTTCCTATTTTTAAAGTTAGGATTGTGCCAAAGGTAGACATCCTGACTGAGTAACCTCCAGCCATTTTCACTGAGCAGGGACAGTGTCTCCACCAACCCCCTCTATGTGCTGATGCTATGGACTGTGAGTTGTCCATGATTTGGGTAACTGTGGGCTAACACAGGCTAAAGTCGCGGCTTCTTGAATTCCTGCAGTACAGGGAGTTCAATTCCTCCCCCCACCTCCTGAGCAGCTGTAGTCTTCACAACTGGTTTTAACTGAGGAGATCTCAGGTTCCCCATTGGTCATTTCTTGCTCTGTGCAAGTTTTATTTTCCTAATCTTTCCAAATGCTTTCCCTTTCTCTTCTCCAATACAGCCTCTTCTAGTGGGACCTATTTCACAGATTGGTGAGTTTTCCTGGTGCCATGTACAGAGTTTCTTGCCTCTGGGAAGCAGCCTATTTTGTTGTGTTGTGTAAAGTGCAATCATAGTACATGTTACAACAGGTCATCCCAGGCTGGGCACAGCTTTCTTCACTCCAGTCCTCTAGGTTGGATGAGGTGGCCCTTGACCCATTCTGCAGATCTGAAAGTGTGTGTCCTATCTCCTGGTTTCTTACAGCATACACAGGCTGGCAGGTGGGCTGATGAGGCTCAGCTGGGAGGAGCCAGGCTAGAGGATTCTCTGTGGCTTGTTCCTGAGGAGAGGAACACTCACCAGAAGGTTTTCTCTAGAAATTATAATCTGCCTGCCTTACTGGTCCTGATTGTATAAGACTTAGATGTAGCTGTCAGTGCATGCTATGTGTAGATATTTGGATGACTAGAGACATGTCTATCCCTCCTGGCAAGCCTGTATGTTTTCTCTTTTGCTACTATTGAATTCCATTTCCAGGACAGAAGTGGTTTCAAAGCAGGAATCCCTGAAGCCATGATGTTAATATTAAGACTCATAACCTAACCTTTGGCAGAGTGCAGGGAATCATATGAAAGAAGGGGGAGTTAGTAAGACCTGGAGAAGACAGGAGTTCCACAAGGCCCAAATATATCAGGGCACAGGGGTCTTTCATGAGACTGTTTCTCCAACCAAGGACCATGTATGTAAATAACTTAGAATCTCTGCTCCTATATAGTCCATGGTAGCTCAGTTTCCAAGTGGGTTCTCTAGTAAGGGGAACAGGGAGTGTCTCTGACATGAACTCAATGGCTAGCTCTTTGACTCCTCTCACCCCCCGCTGAAGGAGGAGCAGCCTTGCTAGGCCACAGAGGAGGACATTGCAGCCAGTCCTGAAGAGACCTGATAAGTTAGGGTCAGATGGAATGGGAGGAGGTTCTCCCCTATCAGTGGACTTTGAAAGGTTCAGGGAGAAGATGAGGAAGGGATTGTGGGACTGGGAATGAATAAAGGAGGTTGTTACAGCTGAGATACAAAGTAAATAACCTGTGATTGATATAAAAATAAAAATTATAAGAAAAAATGAAATTAAAAAAGAAAAGAAAAGAGTATCAGGGAGGATTCACAGTCTCTGTGGCTGCCTTTCTCTCCTAAGAGCTTTTGGTTTGTAGGGCTGTGGTTTCTGAAGAGATGCTGAAAACAGCACAGCCTGTGCCCTGCTCTGCAGAGCTGACAGCTCACTGCCTGGGCAGTCTGATAGTGTGATGTGCTCATAAAGACCAAGTTCCTTTTTCTTATTTCTTTTCTTGTTAACTCAGTGGAATTAAAGAAAAAATATATGCATTTCCAGAAACGACACGAGAAAAAGCATGTTAGAATTCTTTTGCTTCTTAGTTAGCCAGTGCTAATACACATGCAATGCAAACTATTAGTTAAAATCTACAAGTGTGTTTTCCTTCCATGAAATAAGTATAGAACATGCACCTGACACTCAGTGCAGAAACCATAAAATGACATTCAGAGCGTGTGCTTCCGATGACATTTGTAAATGTAGTTTCTAATTTTAAAAAGTTGTAAATAAAGCTTGGAAACAATGGAGCCCCATCAGTCTCTCCATTGTTTTCCTGGTCTATCACATCACAACTCTAATGTCTGAGTTGCTCAAAGTAGAGACAACTGCCATTTTACCTGATCATTGGAAAACAGAGCTGCCCCCAACCTACTGTGTTCTGCTTCTTGTGACTGGGATTTGGAAAACAAACACATGAGCTTTATAAAGAATAATTGAGCACCACTCATTTAATCAACACTCTACTGCTATCTGGAGTACATGGTCCATAATCTAATAAAGGATTAACCATTTCTATGATGCTACAGAACATTTATTTCAGAAAATCTGCTTTATTCAATGTTTTCACCAACCATCTGCTTCAGGTATAACTCCTGTCATGGTACCCCATACTTGTGAAATTTTAAACCCTTTGCCTATCCTTAGTATCTTCCATGACAATGTCCCATGGTTGTCACACGCGGTAGGATTTGCCAGTTGTGGTGACAATGTGACATAGTTTAAATAAGTGTAAAACAATTTCACTGTACACACTTGACTTTCAGTGATAAGTTTTTACTATGTCACTGGAATTTATTTACAAAATTACATCTCCTGCATGCATGGTGTCTATGCTGGAAAGTTTTATGTTAGCTTGAAACAAGCTAGAATTATTTCAGACAAGAGAACCTCAGTTGGGGAAACATCCCTACCAGACCGGCCTGTGGGCAAGCACCTGTACATAGTAGGGCTGTGGTTTCTGAAGAGATGCTGAAAACAGCACAGCCTGTGCCCTGCTCTGCAGAGCTGACAGCTCACTGCCTGGGCAGTCTGATAGTGTGATGTGCTCATAAAGACCAAGTTCCTTTTTCTTATTTCTTTTCTTGTTAGCTCATTATCTTGATTGATGATTGATTTCATATGGCTGGGCCATGCTCACTGTGAACAGTGCCGTCCCTGTCTGTTGGTCCCAGGTGCTACAAAAAGTAGGTTGAGCAAGTTCTAAGAAGCAAGCTGCTGAGCAACACTACTCCATGGCCTCTCCATCAGTTCCTGCCTCCAGGTCCCTGTCTTGAGTTCTCTCCTAGCTTCCCTGGCTGGAGAACTACAGGCTGTGTGGTGAAATAATCCCTCATCTCCCCACAGTAACAGAAACTCGAGAAGACAGAAAGTGGTACTAGGTCGTGAGATATGACTATGATAGACCTGACCTTGGGAGAAGTGTGGAAAGGTTTTGAAACTTTGGAGTGTAAAGTACATAGAGTGCTGATACTCCAGTGGATTATTTGGTGTGATATTAGAATGTAATGCTGAGAGCAGAGCAGATGATGGAGGCTTCTCTTATGCAGTTCCATGGGGAAGCTTGAGAGTCCCTTAAAGATTCTATGAGGGTCACTCATATTTTGAGTTAAAAACCATTAAAATGATTTGTCCTGTGCAGCTCCTGTCCTCTCCAAGTCATACTAACTCCCCCTTCTTTCATATGATTCCCTGCACTCTGCCCAAGTTTTGGTTATGAGTCTCAGCATCTGCTTTGATACACTGCTAGGCAGAGTCTTTCAAAGACACTCTGTCCTGGGCATAGAGGGCTATTCTGAGACTGTTTCTCCAACCAAGGACCATGCATGGATATAACCTAAAACCCGTGCTTGGATGGAGCCCATGGCAACTCATTATCTGAGTGAGTCTCCTAGTAAGGGGAACAGGGACTGTCTCTAACATGAAGTCAATGGCTGGCTCTTTGACCTTCCCACCACCCCTGAGGGAGGAGCAGCCTTGCTAGGCCACAGCGGAGGACATTTCAGACAATCCTGAAGAAATCTGATAAGCTAGGGTCAGATGGAAGTGGAGGAGGACCTCCCCTGTGAGTGTATTTAGAGAGGAGATGAGGGAGGGAAGGTGAGATTGGGAGGAAATGAGGGAGGGGCTACAGCTGGGATACAAAGTAAATAAACTCTAACTAATATAAAAATAAAAATTTAATTAAAAAAAGGAACCACTAAAATGAAACCTTTGCCTTGCAGGAACAATTAAAATCCTCTGAAGTATTTTCTCAGCTTCAGCCTACAGACATTGTGGCCTAAATACTGCTGAGGCTGCATCTCATGCTGGTAGCCAAACTTGGTAGCTCAGGAGTCTCTCAGGTGTTCAAGACCAGCCTGTTCTAGGGAGGGAGTTCAGCACAGCCAAGGCTACATAGAAAAACCTTGTGTCAAAAAAAAAAAAAAAACAAAAACAAAACAAAACAAAAAAACAAAACAAAATAAAAACAAAACAAAACAAAAAAAACAACAAATAAACAGAGTTTCTCAGGTGGTACTGTTCTGAAACATGGAGGGATCATGGAGTGAAGCTGTGACTTGGCACCATATGACTGTATAGAGTCCCTGAAGAGAGCCAAGAAGCCACTGAAGAAGGCTAGGCCCCTTTGCAGTGCAGAGCCAAGCCATTTGGAGATGTCAGTATCACATGCCAGCAGCAGCTGCTGTGGGACGAGGCCAGTTTAAACCTAGGAGACAAGCTGTGTGGAAGGCTTTGCCAGCAGTGTGGAGGAGCCCAGAAGATCACTGGTGAGTCCCGGAAGCCTGGCACTGAGAGTTACACTGTTGGACTTTGTTGAACTTGATTGTGACTGTGCCCTGGTTCTTCCCTTTTACATAAGAAAATATTTATTTTTATTTTACAGGAGCCCACAAAGTCTCTTGACTCTGAACACTTAAAGGGATTTTGGAGATTTACAGAGAGTTTGGAGTTCTAGAGAGACTGTGGGTATTTTAGAGAGACTTTGAAAATGTTAGTGAAACTAAATGTTTTAGAGGCTTGAATATTTTGTAGAGGCTTTGAATGTTGAAAGAGACTTGAGAGATAGAACTTTTAAAAAAATGGAACTTTTCTATTGCAATGTTGACATTAGTTTAATATCTTGGGAACAACAAAATTGAGAGACAAAGTTATAGTGTAACAGAGATGTGTTTAGTGTCAGGTAGATAGGGGGTCAACTGTGGCAGCTGTTTTTGTCTTTTGTTTGTTGAGTCAACACACTAGACTCATTTGGGAAGGGAACCTTAGTTGAGAAAATGCCCCCACTAGATTGGCCTATGGGCAAGTGTGTGATGCATTTTCTGGATAGATGATCAGTGTGAGAGTGCCCACATCACTGTGGGTGCAGGCTCTGGGCTCAGGGTTCAGGATACTTAAGAACACAGACTGAGAAAACCATGAGACACAAGCTTGTAAGCAGCGTCCTTCAGTTCTTGCCTCAAGACACGTGCCTCAGTTCTTGCCCCAGGTTCCTGCCTCAAGTCCCTCCTCAGCTTCCCTGCACAATGGATTATCAGCTGTAAGATGAAATAAAGGCTTCCCAAGCCAATTTGGTTTTGGTCATGGTGGTTTATTTAGTCTGTGTCTAAATCAAAAAACTACAATAATTCAACAGCATGTACACCACATTTATTAATATAAACCTGGAGCCAGCATATCAGGTACCTGGTCAGTATAAACTATAATAATTCAACAGCATCTACACCACACTTACTAATATAAACTTGGACCAGCAAGTTTATATCAGGTATGTGGAGAAGTATCGCAGCTCCATTATGGAGAGAGGGAATGTTGACTCCTATGGAGTCTGCCTTTCAAGACTGAGTTGGACCATTTTTCTTTAATTAATTCTGTAATATGGACAGCTCCAAGTCTGTTAGAACTGTAGTTCTATTTACTCCCTGACTTCACACGCTGAAGGACACGGTATATGCTCCTGCTGACATTTGCCCACCTTGCCCTTCTCTTGTAGCAGCTCTGGACTGAGATCAGAACCAAGCAAGATGGAGGTACAGAGCAGTGATCAAAGACTGAATCATCCACCAGAGTTTTCTGAAAGGACTCCGTGCCAATGTGCTATTGTTTTCTGATTTGTCTTTTATCTTCTGTTTCAGGCAGTGACAGAGCTGAACAGTCTTTATGAGCTGCCTGAACTCTCCCAGACCACAAACATAAGCCACCAACACATCCACAGAGACCATCATGTGCTGGAATTCTCCCATGTTTGGTGTGTAAACAGTGTGTTCTTGCTCACCCAGTGTCTCTCTGACACAAGCACTCTGTTCTTCACATGTTCAAGAGGAGGTGACTGGGACCCGGCCTCAGAGTATTGAAGGACACAATTGGAGGAAACAGCAGATCATGAATAAAATCAGAAACATCTGGATTCATAGATTACAACCCCCAACATTTGCTATAGAAATTTTCTAAGAAATTAGGATTTTCAATAGAGTACAGATAGCCCTGAATAGAATAAGTGCATACCCAATCCATGGGACCGCTTTAGTTGGCAAGGTCTACTTTTTTTTCTTTTATACAATCCTTCTCATTCAGACTCTACCCAAAATAGGAAAACTGTCTATAATGTGTCTGGCCATCAAGATGTTGTGGGTAAAAACCAAGTAAGATGCTGCTCCTGCTCCAGGAAAACCCAAACCTGCAAACATGAGAACACATAATTGCTGCTGTTTTTAATGTTGAGGGAGCTCACACACTGCAGCCACCATGGGACACAGGGTCCAGCCATGGCTCAGCTTAGGACAAGTGAGAGCAGGAGGATGGTCTGTGGGGTAGGAGTTAGAATGGAGGTCTTCAGCAGAATAAGCATTCAGGAGCATCTGCATGTTTTCCTGAGGCCAGAAGACTGGTCTGGAGTGGTATGTGAGGTCTTGATCATGGTGAATCATTGTTTTACTTTTCTCCTCAGCCACTCTTTGTTTCCACATAAGATGACTTCACACTCTTCTGACATAAGGAACACCTTCTTCTCTGAAATTGGCATTGGGATCTCAGCCAACAGCTTCCTTCTTCTCTTTTACATCCTCAAGTTCATTCCTGGGCACAGGCCTAGACCCACTGACGTGCTCATTGGTCTGCTGGCACTAATCCACCTACTGATGCTAATGTTCATAGCATTCATAGCCACGGACATTTTTATTTCTTTGAGGGGATGGGATGACACCATATGTAAACTCATTGTCTACCTGTACAGAATTTTTAGGGGCCTCTCGCTTTGTACCACCAGCCTGCTGAGTGTCCTCCAGGCCATCATCCTCAGTCCCAGAAGCTCCTGTTTAGCCAAGTTCAAGCACAAATCTGCCCATTACATCTCATGTGCCTTTCTTTTTCTGAGTGTCCTTTATGTGCTCATTAGCAGTCACCTCTTAGTATCAATTATTGCCACTCCCAATTTGACTTCAAATAACTTCATGTATGTTACTAGGTCCTGTTCTCTCCTACCCATGAGTTACCTCATGAAAAGCACATTTTGTACACTGATGGCCGTCAGGGAAGTCTTTCTTATTAGTGTTATGGTCATCTCTACTTGGTACATGGTGGCTCTCTTGTGCAGGCACAGGAAGCAGGCCCAGCATCTTCACAGCACCAGGCTTTCTCCAAAAGCATCCCCAGAGCAAAGAGCTAACAGGGCCTTCCTTCTGCTCATGAGCTTCTTTGTGTTGATGTCCATCTTGGATGGCTTTATCTCCTGCTCAAGAACTATGTTCCTGAATGATCCAACATCTTACTATATCCGACTCTTTGTTGTCCACAGCTATGCCACAGTCAGCCCTTTTGTGTTTATGAACACTGAAAAACATGTCGTTAACTTTTTCAGGTCTATGTGTGGAAGGACATAAATGTTTGAATATTCATTGATCATTGATGGGCCTATTTCTTTATAAGAGGACCCAATACACTGACATCAGAACTGTCAGTCATGGCATGGTGTTCATGTGCTTTGGTGTACATGAAAATCTAAAGCAGTGTTTTTGTTTTTGTTTTTCTGTTAAAATTATTTACTTTAACCTGTGTGGTAACAAACATGTAGCAGAAAATTAAACCTCATCCCTTTTCTGATATGACCAGGGCATTTTTGTTTCATTTTATTTTATTTTATTTTATCTTTTTCCTCAATGCGTCATTATGGGAATCCTATGAGGTGGCTCTCATGCATCATGGCCGTGGACAGCTCACACTGTTTTGAAGGATGTAACCATGTCTAACACATTTCAATATTTTAATTTCCTGTGGTATAGCTATTTTGACAAATTAAATGAGGAGGCATTTCTTGCCATAGTTACACACTCCAGAAAGAAAGGAATCATACACAGAACTTTCAGAAGAGAATTCTTTGCAAGAAGCACATGTGATGTATACAGCAATGCGAACAACAGCTGGATTTAAAATTCTCAGAGTTATCAAAACTTTTGACCCAAACACAGCCTCTGCACAGCATAGGACCATGTTCAGTTTTACGGTGCAAGGCAGTTAGTTCCAGCACTGGTCACCAAGGTATGGTGCCCTGGAAAACAGGAAAGACCCACACCACTGGCCAGCTCCCTTGAGGTTCAACACTCTACACAACATTTCTTCTAAAACCAAATTCCTCCTCCTTTCACCTCTGCTATAAATAGATTGGGATAAAGTCTGTTGCTTGGGGAAACATTTATATCCATGAGGCAGTTTATCAGACTGTAATAAGGAAGTTTAATAAGCCAATCAAACATATGTCATCTAGATTACTATGCAAGGGGACATGGCAACACAGGGGGCATGAAAAGCCTTGTTTAAGTTAATTTGGGATTCAACTTTTGGACTGATGTCCCCTGGGCCTATTGTTCCCATACACTGAACTTCTTCCTGGCTTCAGCCTGGTTTTCCCATCTCTTGGTTGTTTTCTGTGTCAGTTGAGCATAGACAAACCACCCATTGTTACCCATTGTTAAAGGGTAGGAAAACTTTTTTTCCAAGCAAATGGACCCAAGAAGCAAGCTGAGGTTGCCATTCTAATATCTTCAAAACAAAAAGACTTCTAATTAAAATTAATCAAAAGAGATGGGAAAGGACTCTTCATACTCATCAAAAGGAAAATCCAACCGCAAAAAAATGTTAATTCTGAACATCTATGCCTCAAAATGAAGGGCACCCCCATTTGTAAAAGGAACATTAGTAAAGTTTTAACCACACATTGAACCTTATACATTAAAAGCAGGGGACTTCAATACACTACTCTCATCAATAGACAGGTCATCCAGACAAAAACTAAGCAGAGAAATAATGGAACTAACAGCCATTGTGAGTCAAGTGGACCAAACAGAAGTCTAGAGAATATTTCACCCAAACAGAAAAGAATATACACTCTTCTCAGGATCTCACAGATCTTTCTCCAAAATTGGCTACATACTCAGTCACAAAGTGAGTCTCAACAGGTACAAGAAAATTGAAATAACCACCTGTAGCCTATCATACTCTCACAGATTAAAGCTATATTTTAACAATAAAAGAAATAACAAAAAGCCCACAAAATCATGGAAACTGAATAACTATCCTCTAAGTGACCACTGGGTCAAGGCAGGAATAAAGAGGTTAAAGACTTCCTAGAATTCAAGGAAAATGAATGCACAGCATACCTGAACTTATGAAACACAATAAAAATGGTAGTCAGAGGAAAGTTCAGACTCCATACTAGCAACTTAGTAGCACCCCTGTAAGCTCTAGAACAAAAAGGAAGCAAATTCATCCAAGAGGAGTAGAGGAAAGTAAATAATCCAACTAAGGACTGAAATCAATAAAATAGAAACAAAAAGACCAATACAAAAAAAAATCAGTGAAACAAAGAATTTGTTATTAGAGAATATAAACAAGATAGACAATCCCCTGTCCAAACTAACTAAAAGGCAGAGACAAACTATCCAAATTAACCAAACAAAAAATAAAAAGGATGACATAACAGATACCAAGGAAATCCAAAGAATCATTAGGTCATACTTCAAAAACATCTACTGTACAAATATGGAAAATCTAAAAGAAATGGACAGATATCTTGATAGATACCACTTACCAAAGATGAATCAGATAAACAACTTAAATAGAAGTCTAGCTTCTAGGGAAATAGATGTCATTAAACGTCTCCCAACTAAAGGAAGTAAAAAAAGCCCAAGGTTGTTCTGTTGCTCTCCTTGTGGAGACCCTGTCCTCTCCAGCTCTTACTATTTCCCAGTTCTTACCTAAAATTCCATTCACTCTGCCCAACAGTTGCCCATTAGGCTCAGCATCTGCTCTGATAGTCTGAACGGCAGAGGCTTTCAGAGGCCCTCTGTGGTAGGTTCCTAGGTTTTTTCCTGTTTTCTTCTTCTTCTGATGTCCATCCTCTTTGCCTTTTTGGATGGGGATTGGACATTTTGGTTAGGGTCCTCTCTCTTGCTTAGTTTCTTTAGATACACTGGTTTTAGTGGGTTTGTCCTATGTTGTATGTCTATATGAGTGAGTATATACCATGTGTGTCTTTTTGCTTCTGGGACACCTCACTCAGGATGATCCTTTCCAGGTCCCACAATTTACCTGCAAATTTGAACACAGGGAACTTCCCAGAGACTCATACTCCAACCAAAGACTATTCATGGAGATAACCCAGAACCCCTGCACAGATGTAGGCCAGGGCAGTTCAGAGTCCAATTGGGTTACATAGTAATGTGAAGAGGGACTGCCTCTGACATAATCTGATTGACCTGCTCTTTGATCACCTCCCCCTGGGGGGGAGCAGCCTTACCAGGCCATAGTAGAGGACAATGCAGCCACTTTTGATGTGAACTGATGGACTAAGATCAGAAAGGAGAGGAGAACCTCCCCTATCAGTGGACTTGGGGAATGGCATGCAAGCAGGGGGAGGAGGGAGGGTGGGGTTGGGAGGGGAGGAGGGAGGGGCTTATGGGGGGATGCAGAATGAATAAAGTGTAATTGATGAAAAATTTAAAAAAAAAAGGGAAAAATAATTTAAGAACCTTAAATGACTTTCAAAAGTGGAGGAAAACATGGAGTTAGTCAATTGGCATGGAGCGCGTCTCGCCCCTGGGGGCAATGGTCTCCTGAACCTACTCAGACCTTGGACACCACCACTGCTAGTTCTAGAACTGATGCAGGATGTTCCAATGAGGGGGTTAAGGCTTCTTGTAATATTTCCTATAAGTACACACCTGTTTGTTTATATCCCCCATTTTTATTTATTGTTACCCAGATAGAGCCAAGTAATTGTGGTAATGATACTTGCTTTTTTGCCCAATGCTGGAATGCTAGTTAATTTAGGTGTGCCCTGGTTACTCGCATGCCTCACTGCGTGCCTGTGCCCATTGATGCCCCTCACGCTATGACTCTCTTCAGACAGAAAAGGGATCTTGGAACTATAGCCACCATTGTTACTACCATCTCATTGGCGGCTGTTGGAGCTACCACCGGGGCATTAGCCATGAGTCATCCTGGGCAGACTGCTCAGACCCTGAATAATCATGTAGCCAATGTAGCTCATGCCTTAGTTGTACAAAAAGGAATTAATGCTCAACTAAAAGGAAGCTTGATGGTGTTCAATCAGAGGATTGACCTCATGCAGGAGCAAATTGATACCCTATGGCAAATCGCTCAACTTGGCTGTCAATGAAAATATGCTGGACTTTGTGTCACTAGCATATAACATGAGAATTTTTCCTGTGCTGCAAATCTGTCTAAACAATTGTCGAACTATATTTTAGGTAATTGGACTGGAGAATTCGATACTACGATGGAGCAGCTGAGAGTGGCCATTGTCACGGTAAATTCTACCAGAGTGGACGCAGGACTAGCCACAGGATTATCATCATGGATTGCTGCAGCCATGAATCATCTGAAGGAATGGGCGGGCATGGGAGTGTTAGCAGGCCTTCTGGTGTTTGTCTCCTTGGTTTGACTGTGGTGTATATGCAAGATTAGAGTCTCACAACAGCGTAATGCAGCCATGATCATTCAGGCCTTTACAGCCATTGAAGCAGGAGAGTCTCCCCAGCATGTTTGGCTACCATCAAAAGCTAAAATGTTATGCTCAGGATGCGAGGCTAAGCACTGCACTCAGGGTCAGCCGCTTTGGAACCAGAGAAGAGCATGACTGATTGAATGCGGGTTGATGCCCCAGGTCCCGCCTCTGAGAAAAAGGTATCGGTCCGGTCTGATGCTCTTTGGGTGGATGACACCTAAATGAACATCAGTACAAAGTCCCAATTTATTTCTAATATCAGAGATCAGACATCTACTCTTGCCTGATGCGTCTAAAACAAAAAGGGGGAACTGTAGAGAGCTGTGGAATGCTATGCCTTAAAGATGGAGCTGGTTTCCGCCTTCCACCTTCCTGATGGTGAGTGCTCTCTGTCACGAACAATTCCACATTTGGCTAAGGCTGAGGATCTGGCTTGCTTCCATGTATGTGGACCTATCTGCATTGCCCACGTGGCACGCTGGGGTTGGCTACCCAGAGGCTATTTAAGCTGTGGGCTGGCTTTCCCCAGGGTCAGATGATTGTTCAAGGTTCCTGAATAAACTGCATTGAAAAAAAAAAAAAAAAGCCCACGGTTCTATGATTTTAGCACAGAATTTTCTGGATTTTCAAAGAAGAGATAATAACAATACTCCTCAAATTATTCCACAAATTAGAAACGGGAGAAACATTGTCAGATTTATTTTGTGAGGCCATAATCACCCTGACATCCAAACCAGGCCAACTCAACAACAGAAAAAGAAAATTACAGACCAATTTTTCTTATGATCATTGATTCAAAAATACTCAATAAAATATTTGAAAACCAAATCCAATAACACGTTAAAAATATCATCTATCATGACTATCGTCCCGGGATCATCCCAGGGATGCATAAATGGTTTAAAATACAAAAATCAGTCAATGTAACCCAACACATAAATGAACGGAAAGAAGAAAAAACATACGATCATTTTATTGGATGCTGAAAAAGCCTTTGAGGAAACTCAACACCCCCTCATGATAAAAATCTTGACGAGATCAGGAATACAGTTACATACTTCAACATAAAAACAGCAATATATAGCAAGGTGATAGCCAACATCAAATTAAATAAAAATTCACAGCAGTTCCACGAAAATCTGGAACAACAGAAGGCTGTCCACTTTCTTCATATCCATTCAATATAGTACTTGAAGTTCTAGCTAGAGCAATAAGACAACTAAAAGAGATCAAGGGGATACAACCAGGAATGGAAGAAGTCAAAATATCATTATTTGCAGATGATATGATACTATACATAAGCTACCCCAAAAATTCTACAGGGGAACTCCTACAGCTGATAAACACCTTCGGTAAAGTGGCTGGATACAAAAGTAACTCAAGAAAAAAAAATCAGTAGCCCTTCTTTATACAAATGACATGTAAGCTGAGAAAGAAATCAGGGAAACATCATCCTTCACAATAGCCACAAATAATATGCAATATCTTGGGGTAACTCTAACTAAGCAAGTGAAGAGCTGAATGACAATAACTTAATGTCTTTAAAAAAATTGAAGAAGATATCAGAAGTTGGAAAGATCTTCCATGTTAATTGGTCAGTAGGATCAACATAGTAAAACTGGCCATCTTACCAAAGCAATCTACAGATTCAATTCAATTCCTCACCAAAATTCCAACACAATATTTTACATACCTGGAAAGAAAAAATACTCAACTTAAAATTGAAAAAGAAAAAGCCAGGATACCTAAAACAATCCTGTACAAAACAAAAACAAAAAACAAAGAACAACAACAACAAAAAAAAACTACTGGCAGTATCACCATTCCTGATTTCAAACTCTACTACAGAGCTATAGTAATAAAACAAACAAACAAACAAAAAAAAACCAACAAAAAAACATAGTATTGGCATTAAAAAACAAAACAAAACAGGTGGGTCTAAGGAATTAAATCAAAGACCCAGATGTAAAGCCACAAACCTATGGACACCGGATTTGTTACAAAGAAGTCGAAGATGTACAATGAGGGAAAAGGCATGTTCAATCAATTGTGCTGGCCTTACTGGCAAATATACCCATTCAATCAACCTGCATAAAATTCACATCCAAGTGGATCAAGACCTCAACATAAAACCAGATACTCTGAACCTGACAGAGAGAAAGTGGTCAGTAGTTTTGAGTACACTGGTATTGTTTTCTAGTACCTGGCTATATGAGAGTCTCCATAAAATGACTGCCCTTCTTGACAAGGGCTCTGTGAGTTGCCCAGGCTGCTCTTGGACTAAGTATGTTCCTTCCTCCTCTCCTCAGTCCTGGGTGCAGGTGTGTGCACCATGTCTGTTGGGGAGACTGAGACACAGAGCATAAAGTTCCACTAAAGCAAAGCACAGCCTCTTCCTGAAGTCTTCAATGAAAATGAGGTCTCCATTCCTGCTCCTCAGAGACTGGGGTCCATTCAGACATGGCCTCAGCCTCAGCTATATTCCACCTGCCTGTGACCACCTCAGCTCTGAGCTTTGCCTCTACTTCTCTGTTTTTCAATCTGTTTTGTTTCTGACATCTGCTGAAATTGACATTGGGTAACCAAACGGATCTATTATATAAAGAGCATGGTAATGCAATGGGAATCACTCAGTAAAATGTATTTACAGCTCTGCTGGTACATAGAACTCAGCATATTAATCTTGTAGAAGTTTTACCTTTCCTAATGATGCTTTACCATTCTATTTTAGAAAATCTCAATTTAAATTTTTTAGGTTATTTTGTTATGTGTGTTACACTTTTTGGGTGTTTTATTTTGTTTGCTTTTGCTGTGTCTATATATTTGTATTGCATGCATGCCTGTTGCCCGAGGACCTCAGCAGTTTTGGGAACCCCTGGACCTAGAGTTACAGATGGTTTTGAGCTGCCATGTGAGAGGTGAGAACTGTACCCGGGGCCTCTGTCAAAGCAGCAGGTTCTCACCACACCAAGCACCCCATGTTTACAGTCTTTAACTGGCCATCAACCTTAGCTCTGATTTTTTAAAGTTACTTTTCATCTTATGTATTTTGTGGGATGGGGTAGGGTGTGTATGTCACAGCACACATCTCGGGGTCAGAGGACCACTCTTTGCAATTGGTTCTTCCCTTCTAGAATGTAACTCATCATGACTGGAGGCCAGCACTTCTGAACACTGAGGCTCCCTCATTTCTTCTGCTCTGAGCACTTACTTAGCTGGTGCATCAGGTTTGGTAACTCAGGCCCTTTTGCTTTCCCTCATATCTCACATTAAAGATAAAATAAAACCATCTTACACCCATGATATTAAAATGATAATTATTTCATTACTATATGACTTCATTTTTTATTATTGCATAATTTAGGATTATGATACTTGAATTAAAGTAAATACTTGCATTGCATGAGAAATAATTTTCGAGAAGACCCGTCATCAAATCTTCTGCTGTACCTCTGAGGCTTTGGCCACCTGAGTCTGAGTAGCATCACTGCTTCCTCAAGGAGGTATGAAATCCTACACACCTGTGCAGCCCCTCATTCAGGATGAGTTAGATAATTCTTCTTTCATTAAAACCTTACAATGGGAATGGCCCTCAATCTATTGAAACTATAATTCTTATTAATTGTTTTGCTTTCAAATGTGGAAAGAGACAAAACGTAGACCACATTCCTGGCAGCCTCTGATAACTGAACACTTCTCATGGAGGCTTTTGTTTGTTGTGACATCAGCACATACCTCAGATGAAGTTACAATGTGAGATTCACAGAGAAGGACTAAAATGCTACCAGGATGCTCTGGAAAGGATTGCTTGGGAAGTCTATTGTGTTCATGCTTACCCTTCTCTGATTTGGGCTGGGAGAAACCAAACAGTTTTTTTTTTTTTAAAACTATATTAACTATTCCAAGTCACAAACATAAGGAACCTTCATGAGAATAAAGCCAGCAGCCTACACTTCCAAGAGTTCGCCCTGTAAAGGGAACACCGCTATTCTTGGTATGTAGACTTCATCTTCTTACACATCTCCCTGACACAGTCACACAGATGTCATATGTTCTAACGCTGTAGCTTAGTCCCAGACTGCTCAGGGTCACACACAGGATATGGCAGGAGTGAGTATGATGTGAAGGAGTCTGGATTCAGAATTTCCACTCCTAATGCTCCCTACACATCCACATGAAGAGCAAAAGGTCTGAAGTAAATGAGCAGAAGAAAGAGATTGGAATAAAATGACTCTGGGCCTGTTTAAGACAAGGGCACAGCTTCATCTGAGGATCTTATTTCTACTTTCTTGCAATCCTCATTGAACTTCACCAAAACCTGCAGAGTTGCTCTGTGTCTGGCAATCAACATGATGCAGATGAAAGAAAAGTAAGACATTGCTTTTGCCTAAGGAAACCTCAAAAAGGAAACAGTAGGAAAAGAAATATTTTCTTGACACATGACAATTGTAATGTGGGAGAAAGCTTCTATCTGGATGGGGCAATAAGTGTCAGAACAATGGAGAGAGTGGGCATCCCTTCTGGGCACTTTGAGATGAAGGCAATCTTAAGCGGAATAAGGCAGAGCTGTGAAATAAACATCTTTCTAAGGAGAGTGGAGCTGCCATTGTCTGCAGCTGATGAGCAAGGCTAGATTGGTGATAGAAATCTTCTTGCTGTTCTCCCCTCACAGTTGCTACCTGCTTCTTTCAGCCTTAAAATGAACAAAATCAACAAACTGTCAGGTAACTCCAAGGTAAGAAACACCATTTATGCTGGAGCTGGGATTGGGCTCTTAGGCAACAGCTTCCTTCTTCTCTTCCACATCCTCATGTTTATTCGTGGGCAGAGGCCTAGACTCACTGATCTGCCCATCAGTCTCTTGGCCCTAATCCACTGATGCTGCTAGTCGTGAGTTTAGTAGCTTCAGACATTTTTATGCCAGGGAAGAGATGGAGTGACTCCACATGCAAATTTGTCATGTTCTTGTACAGGTCTTTTAGGAGCCTCTCTCTTTGTGCCACTAGCCTGCTCAGCATCCTCCAGGCCATCACCCTCAGTCCCAGAAGTTCCCATCTAGCAAAATTCAAATGTAAATCTCCACACCACATGCTAGGTTGCCTTCTTTTCCTGAGTATCTTTTATTCATCCATTAGCAGTCCCCTTATAACATACATAACTGCAACGCTAATCTGACCTCACCTGGCTTTATATACGTCAGTCAATCTTGGTGTGTTGTGCCCATGAGCTACTCTGTCCATCACACATTTTTTATATTGTTGATCTCCAGGGATGTCATCTTTGTAGGTCTTATGACCCTCTCCAGTGGGTACATGGTGACTTTCCTATAAGACATAAGAACCAGTCCCAGCTTCTCCACAGTGCCAGCCTTTTCCTCAGACTATCTGCCGAACAAAGAGCCACACGGACCATCCTTTGCATCATGAGTTTCTTTATGGTGATGTACACCTTGGACAGCGTCATCTCCTACCTAAGAAGTATAGATGATGATCTGAATTTGTTTTGTGTCCATATTCTCACAGTCCATGGCTATGCCACAGTCAGCCCTGTTTTGGTTCTCAGTACTGAAAAGCACATAATTAACATTTTTAGATCCATGTATGGAAGGATGGTAAACATCATATTACTTGGGTGTAGGTAAGATTCCTTAAGATAAGCCGGTACACTGGCATTAGAGCTATGAATTGTAATGTAGTTTACATGAGCTTCAGGTTAAATGAAATTACAGAGTTGTCTTTTTGCTGTTGTTAAACCTATTTCTTATGAGATGTGTGGATGCTACACATAAAAGACAAACCACATGCCAGATACATGAGTCTTTTGTACTTCCCAGTGTGTCTTTTGGGGAGACATAAAGTGACTATCTTGTTAGAGTCTGGATTATCCACAGCAAATTATAATACGTGACAGCTTATGATAGTCTTCGTTTATTCAAATCCCTCAGCTATCTCTGTTTTGCCAAATGAGGTTTGTAAATAGTTATTATTATAATTATCAAGTATCCAGAAATGTTCAAATCATTTAGCATACACACACACACACACACACACACACACACACACACACACACACACTCAGAGTGAGAGACAGAGACACAGAGAGACAGAGACAAAGACAGACATAGAATCTATGTATAAAATGCAGTCCTGATGACGGATAAACAGAGTTCAGCTTCTCTGCACTGGAGTGTTACTCCAGCTTTAAAAGAGAAGGAGATTGTGCACATGGTCCCACACAGATTGGCATGAAGCCACTGTACTGACTGCAATGAGAGTCTAGGCAGAACAAATTCTGTGTGGACTACTGGGAGCAGGAAGAGCTTGGAAACTTTCAGGAGTGGAAACAAAAGCAGACTCTCATCCTCAGCTCAGGAGGGAAGGCCATGGGCGACTTGCTGGGTGGAGGCAGACTGTAAAAATGTAATCAACGCCAAGCAGTATGCTGAAGATGGGAAATTCTTGTTTTGTTTGTGCTTTACCAAAATAACAATGTGTTCAGTTACCTTAACCAAGCAGTGAAGTATATTTTCCCTGAAATAATAAAGTGAACAATGGGGATGGAGAGATGGTTCAGGAGTTAAGAACACTGGCTGTCCTTGCAGAGGACCAAAGTTCAATTCCCAGCCTCCATATGAAGGCTCACAACTCTTAGTAACTCCAGTTCAAGAGGATCTCATGGTTTCTGGTCCTGCAGGCACCAGGCATGCATTCATGCACACAAAATAAAAAATAAATAAAACTACTAAAGTAAAATACAATTTTAAAAATCAGAATAAAATTGTCAAAATATGATTTTTCAAGTTTTAACACATGACAGATTTTCTTGAACAATGAGGGTTTTCTCATAGTCCTCATCTTTTTAAAAATTCTTTCTTCATTATACTTTATTTAATTTGTATCCCCCCATGTGGGTCCCTCCCTCCTCCTTTCTCAATCCCCATAGTCCTCATCTTAATCTCAGGTCCTCAGAGCAAGCAGAGAAGTCCACTTGTAAGACCTGGAGTCTCACTGCTCAGGAGTTCAGGATCACACACTTCCCAGGAATTCTCACAGAGCACAGCTTGACGCCAAAGCAAGAGGTTTTATTGCTATTGAGGTAGGGTCACCCCTCCAAAGACAGGAGACGACTCTGAACATGCAAAGCACAGGGTTTTTATACCTGAAAATCAGATCAGTCTGCTCTATAGTTTACAGCTGGTTGTAGATAGTTTATAGCTGGTTGTTTCTCAGGACAGTTCACCCCACCCTTCAAGAGCTTGCTGCACCTGGCTTCAATTCAAATAATCACAGTTGTTTCTCATTCCCAGGTGGTCCCTCACACCTTTGAGATCCTGGTTGCATCACAGCCTGTGTTCAGCCTTTGAGCAATCTTCAGGCCTGCCAGCTTTGGCTACAGTGAAGTAAGGCCAGCCTGGGCTATATTAGAACCTTCCTCAAAAGCAACAGAATTTAATTTTAAAAAGCTCTCAGCCTCCTCTCAGCTCCAGTGCTATTGTTATGCCAAGTTTATGAGAACCTCAGAGATCCCCAATAACAAGACAGAGAGCTTTATTAAGAGAACATTCAAACTCTGGACTCAAGTCTCACTGATGCAGCAGCAGAGAAATGGGACCGTGAGCCCTGAGTGAGCAGCATTTTTAAAGGGAAAGTCTGTGATCAGGGGGTTTCCATGACAACAAACAGGGGTCACATGTTTCTATGACAGCAATGGGGGGGCATATGCCTTTACATTACAGGATTAGGTAAAAGAGGGTTGAGGTGATCTTCTCTGAATCATAATTGCCTAAGGTATATGCTTCTCTTAGGCACAATTGCCTAACACATATGATCACAATGGCTATTCTTTTAATCTATTAATTCTTTTATTCTGAAACATTGGGGAGAATTTTCCCACCAGATTCTCAACTGATTCACAGTGATTATTACCAGGAAGTTTGACTCTTTTCTATATTTTCTATACTCTTTTCTATATTTTCTATGAAATATTTATTCTGTGATATTCCTGGAGGCTATTGCTAGGAGAGTTAACTTTGTTTTCTTCCAGGTGGACATATTGTGATGTTTCCTGGTTCCTGAATTCAGCTCCCAGTCAAGATGGCTCTTTATTGCAAAAAATGGAGTTAACCTCAGGCTAACTATACCCAGGCTAACTTAAACAATTTATTTTTCCTTTTCCATGAACTTGAATAGGCCACTCTTGGGCACTTATAGTTCAAGGGCATGTCCAAGCTGGCATTACTGGGTTCTCATTATCATCAACTGTATAGTCCTAGTCTTTGCCTAATATATCCTAACAACTTATTAAGTAAGCATAATCCAAAAATGACCAAAAGCAAAAGATTCTGCTTTTGAGATGTTATAATTCTGGCTTTCTACATCTAGTATGGCAACACTAATTTCTGCTCCAGCTAAACTGGTCCCCAAGATAATAGGTAATGTCAAGGAGCTCCCTTTGACCTAGCATTTCAGCCTTTTGTTGGGATTTTGGGCTGATGGTCTCTTCTTCTGAAACTGCTTTAATTATGATAATAGCACCGTTGGCATCAGGGGCTAGGAAGACTGAAATGCCAGCGAAAGGCTGCACAGTGGGGCAGTCCTCAGAAACGTCTGGTTAGGTGATCCATCCAAGGAGGCTGTGAGCAATCATGTCAGCTTCCAGCAAGTTCAGATCTCAGCTTGCAGTCTCAACCAGGTGAAAATCTGCTGAGACAAATTCAAACTAGAAACAGAAGTTAAAATTGTGTAATAAATGGGAAAAATGAGGAATCCCAAGACCAGGGAAAAGCTCACCTGGGGTCTGTTTGAGCTATGTCAGATTCAGGTCTCATGACCTTTTGATTTCCTGAAACATTTTGTGAGTAACAGGTAAAACTACATCCAATGGAATGAGTATCAATTTTTCTTAGCTGTTTGTTTTGTGACCTTTATAAACAAGTTAAGTTGTCCATGGCCTGAAACTCTTAACATTTTAATTAATGTGGGCCCTGTTGTTGGTACTCAGCCATCAAAGAGCTTGGCTATTTTTTGTCATATTTTCTTAGCATTTACTTTTAGTCCCCATCTCCATGTTACATTGGAAAGTTAGGCAGAAATACATTAATGGCTTTAGTATTAAACTCTGAATGGTTGGACTTTCCTTAACAAAGCAACTAGAAGAAACATATTTAAAATATTCTTAAATCCTATATCAAAGTCTACCTCAGAAATGGCAGATATTAAAAATATCATTGTAAAAGCTCAGATATACACATTGTATAGACGTGTTTAGCATGATGAAATACACTTCTAAATCTACCTCCAAAAGACAACCAAAAGGTAATTAAAATCTCAAGCTTGAGACTGGGTAATAAGCAATCAGTGTTTCATCAACATATCAGAACTCTATTGGTCAATGTCAAAACTCTAGACTTCTGAAACCTTATAACATCATAGGCACAACAATAGCAGAGAGAGGCGAGAAATCTGACATATCTCCCGTTTTTAATATGCCTCAAATCATTACACTCCACATTCATATACCTTAAAACACCTCCTTACACCCTCCAATGTTTCTTGCATTTATCAACCCTGAAACATTTTTCCACACCAAACAACATTCTCTAGATTCTCAAAACCTAAACTCCTATATCCTCAAACCCTACATAAACTCTATTATCTTTCTATCCAGCCATTCATCATAAGACATAAATAATGAAGATGGAGCCTGTAGACATGGCAACCCTTTTTTAAATAGAAAACCTAGTACCTGGTAATTTTAACTAAGTAATAAATTAACCAATAAACTAACACTGGATCTAACTATCTGGTCTTTAGCTGCAAAGACTACCATTAGCTTAGCTTAGCCATCAATGTAATCAGAGACCTGAGAAGGATAAATATGTATCAATCCAAATGACAGTGACAGCTAGTCAGTGAATCACTCCAGTCAGCTGTCCCTGGGTCCTGTGGTCTTATGGCATCATGAGCAGGGAAGTCCAGCAACCAGGCCCAGATAATGAGAGGGAAGAGAATGGCCTCACCTCGCCCTTAGCAATGTGAAACATTGACTCTTCAGGTGTCCACAGTTTTGTCCATAGTTTAGGCTGGGCCCTAGCATTGGGCCAGTTGGGGCAGTCTGGCCCAGTGGTTAGCACACCATAATACAGAGTTGCAGTGTGTCCAAATCTTCTTGGAGACCTTGGGGGAGCTACTGTCAGGATTTTAGAAATCTGTGTCAAAATAATCTTACAAATGTTAAAATGCCATATTCATCAGATCTCTGACAAGCTTGTGGGCCAGGATATCTGAATTATTCTTCATCTCTCTTTTAATTATCAATTTTAAATTGCATCCTATGAAATAGAATGTCATAATCTCTAATTATGGCATATTCTTTAAATAAATGTTTTAGAGCCATATTCATCTCAAGTAAATCTCTATAGGCAAACTTTATAATTACCCATCCTAAGCTTAACTTCAAAAACATAAACAGAAGACTAGATAAAACTGATTCTTATAGCATAACTTCAAATACCTTTCTGAACTAGAATCAAAGCAAAACTTTTGATCAGATACAATATATAGAAGGGGCAGCAAATCTTGCTCATCCCAACATACTGCATTAAGACTGAGCAGCAAAAAAGCACAAAGGACACAAGTTTCATTTAGCCCTAAATCGAGAACTAAACACAACTGGCAATCTTAGCAGAGATGGACAGTTCTGGCCATATCAAACCTATCAGCCAGGAAGAAACAGCATTAAATCATTTATACAGGAACTGGTAACCAGGCATACATTTTTATACTAATTAACAATGACTTGAACATTACATTGTATAAACCTGGGTGAAAGAGCATAAGAAAACAATTTCATTGAAGAATCACCAGCCTTTGAAATGAAGAGCAACATATCTTACAGTTCTTTCTCAAATCATGCTTGCAGGTGTAAAAACAAAAACAAAACAACAACAAAAAAATACACAAAGCAAATACAGTTTATATCTTCTCTAACATTCTGTGTATCTTCAAGTTAGACTTTTCTCAGCTTTGTTTTTTGATTCAACCGACATATTTCTTGATTTTCATATAAAATTTTCATCAGAACTTTTTTATTATTTTATCATTTTGACATAATACATTATTAAAACTGCAATTTTCTTAATTGGCTCAAATCATATGGCTTGGTTTCATTTGGTAAAACTAACAAAATAAATACCAAAGTCTTTTGTCTTCCCCCAAAGGACTGAGTAATTGTTTCAAGTTCTCTGTTAGAATGCCCACAGCCATTGTCTAAAATACCTGATAAACTTTAAAATATTTCATAACCTTGAACATATTTTTTAACATCAGTTTTTGCAATATCAAAATAAGGTATCCTTTTTAGAAATGAAGTCACAAAATATAACCATAATTTTAAAATTAAAAACCAGATTTTATCAATGCAAACTATTCAGTACTTTTAAAATCAATACCAACTACATTATTTTGATGTTGGCTGCCAGTAAGAAAAGTTCTTGTAATCAAACACACGGAGATGCAGTTTTAATATTTTATATAAATGTAGTTTTAAACATTATTATTTTTATAAACCTGGTTTTTAATACAGGACCAAAATTATGTAAAGTCTTAGTACATTTAATAATCAATAATCAAACATCAAAATATACATAGAATATAGTAAACTTACATATTTAAAACAAACACACAAAGTTATAAAACTAATTTTTTACCCCCTTTAGCTGTAATTTCAAGGGAGGAACGTCTTGCTCCCGGTTGAATACTATTTTATGACCATAGAGGCTTGCAGCTTTCTTCCGTGAGAAGCTGCTGTTGACACTTTAAGAGCTGTCTGCTTGCACAGAAGCCTTAAATATTTCTCAAAACCTGTTTTTTATCATTTTTAAAATTTTATTTTATTAATTACACTTTATTCACTTTGTATCCCCCCATAAGTCCCGCCCACCTCACCTCCCAGTCCAACCCTCCCTCCCCTTTCTTCACGAATGCTCCTCTCCAAGCCCACTGATAGGGGAGGTCCTCCTCTCCTTCCTTCTGATCTTAGTCTATCAGATCTCAACAGGAGTGGCTGCATTATCATCTTTTGTGGCCTGGAAAGACTACTCCCCCCTCAGGGAGATGTGTTCAAAGAGGAGGCCAATCAGATTATGTCAGAGTCAATGCCTCTTCCCATTACTATGGAACCCTCTGGACACTAAATGTCATGGGGTACATCTGTGCAGGGGTTCTAGGTTATCTCCTAGAAGAAGAAAACAGTAAACAACCTAGGAACCTGCCACAGAGGGCCTCTGAAAGGCTCTGCCCTGCAGACTATCAAAGGAGACACTGACACTTATGGCCAACTGTTGGGCAGAGTGCATGGAATCTTGTGTAAGAAGTGAGAATTAGTAAGATCTGGAGAGGACAGGAACCCCACAAGGAGAGCAACAGAACCAGAAAATTTGAACACAGGGGTCTTTCCAGAGACTCATATTCCAACCACATACCAGGCATGGCGATAATCAATATCTGTTTTAATCTACTTCAGAAGTAGCATCATTCTTAAGACTGGGCACTATAGGGGCTGGCATCTTATATATAATCTCAAAGGGAGTTAAACTTAGCAGGTAAGGGGAATTCCCAACCCTATAAAGGGCAAAGGGGAGGAACATCACCCAGTCAGTGCCAGTCTCCAAGGTCAATTTCATCAAGGTCTCTTTAGATGTTTTGTTCATCCTCTCTACCTGTCCTGAACTTTGGTGGCTATATGCACAATGCAATGTCCAATCTGCCTCAATAAACTTAGCTACATTCTGACTTACCTTCAACACAAATGCTGATCCTCCAGAGCCAGGAACTTAGTCTGAGTCCTTGGTCCCTTTTTGTGGCAATATCTGACCCAATGACCTTCCTCCTTGCATTATGTGCACTGGTTTTTACCTAGTGATGGTTTGCATTGTCCTTCACGTCCTTTGCCTTGGGCTATCCGCTGAAGTTGGTGCTTTCTTTCTCTGGGGTACAAAACATTTTTGGCCAATAGGACACTTGCAGATCCCAGTTCAAAGTCTTTCCTGACTTCAACTGCTTTTTCTCAGAACTGTCCCTGTTATTGTACACTCTCTCAGCTACCTGGACTAAATCTTGCAATGTCATCTGTCCTATTCTTTCCTGTTTCTGTAGTTTCTTTTTTATGTCTGGAGCGGACTGGTTAATGAAATCCAAAGCAACTGTGCCTGTATGTTCAGATTTTTCTGGATCTCCATGTGTATATCTGCAAAAGATTTCATTAATTCTTTCCAAGAATGGACTTTCATCCATTCCCTGTCTGACATCATATACCTTGGCCAAATTATCGGGCTGCCTTGTGGCAGCCTTGAGACCTGCCAACAGGGCCTGACAATAGACTAGGAGATGTTCCTTATCTGCAGCAGTGTTATAATCCCAATTGCACCTCATGTAGGAAACTAATCATCAATATAGCCTTCATGTGTGGTTTCAACTCCTGTAGTTGAAACTCCTGGGACATTTTTTGGATTTCTGAAATAATATGTCCGCACTCCTCTATGGCAGACAAAACTTTTAAAAGCTGCTGAAATCATCCCAGGTTGGCTGGTGGGTGAAAAGAACAGTTTCAAAGAGATCAATCAAATCCTTAGAATTGTCAGAGAACTTGGCATTCTGAGTTCTCCAGTTATCTGGTTCCCCAGAGGGAGAGGCTGCCAAGAGGCTGCCAAGAGCCTCTGGGTTTTTGGTGCTGGGACAGATGGTGGTTCCAACCTAGATAAAGGGCTGGAGCTGTCTGAGGAATGTGAGGAGGAGGGGGTGAAAAAATTATTTCCATGGGAGTCTCATCCTGAAAAATAGAGTAAAGGGGATATGAGGGAGCCAGGGCAGTGGCCTCTGGTTTTGGAGAGGCTGCGGAAGGAGGATTGTTAGTGGGGGTCAGAAAGGGCTTAATCCATGGAGGTGGATGAATCATTAGGTCTTTCCAGACTACAATAAATGGAAATTGGTCTGGGTGCCCACATGTTTTCTGAAAAACCCCATTTACCACTGCAAGGATGGTGGTAAGGTGGAAAGTTCCTTCAGCTGGCCAGCCCACATTAAATGTGGGCCATATTGAGCTACAAAAAGTCATCATTTTTCCTCTCCTCACATCAACTGTAAGACCATGAGCTCTAGTCTTAACTTCTCTAAAAATGTGTCAGAACCAAGTCAAGGGGTTTGGAAATATTCTGTCCCATATCATCAGCCAGTCTTTTCATCAAAAGAATTCAGGATAACACAAAAGAAGTAAGGAGAGCAATTTCAACAAATAGTAAATCACACATACACAAAAAAGAACCAGCCATCCCAGACAAAAACCAAACTAAAGGCAACAACTCACAACCTATACCTGGGCTAATATCTAAGATCACTAAAGCAAGAAGAGCTATGGCTTCAAAGGCAAATGCAAGACCACAAGCAATTAATCACAAAAATACAAAAGTAACTCCTGGCACACCACCAAGAAAAAGACAATTAATCCTACACAGAAACAAAGTAAAACCAAAAACCTGTCATTTCCTGTACTTCTCTGCCACAGAAGTGCCAGAAAGTCTATGAAAACCAGTCCTTACTCTCATTTCCCTATCCCAAGACTTCCAGGGAGGCAGAAACTTACAAGGCCCAAAATGTCTTTTTGACCCCTGAGGCCCTGGACCTCAACAGGTCTCTCTTGTCCACTTTTGGCTGCCTCTACAGCACATCGAGGCTTTTCAGATCAATGAACAGAAACAAACACTTTAAGCAGACAGACAACACAAAAGACATTTACCCATGGGATTAAGTTCTCTGGGTCGGGAGTCCTAGAGGTCCTGAGGCACCCTGGACCAGACCCCAAATGTAATGCCAGGTTCAGGGGATCCTCAGAGCCCCCAGGAGACAACTCGGTACAATAGCAAGAGAGCTTTATTATGAGAGCAATCAAACTTGGGGCTGAGTCTCACTGATGCAGCAGCAGAGAAGTGTGACCTGGAACCCTGAGTGAGCAAGGGTTTTTAGGGAAAGTCTGTGATCAGGGAGTTTTCATGACAGTAAACAGGGAAGCACATGTTTCTATGACAGCAAACAGGGCATATGCCTTGATGTTACAGGATTAGGTAAAAGTTAGATGGGTGAGGTGACCTTTTCTGAATCACAATTACCTAAGGTATATGCCTCTCTGAGGAACAATTGCCTAAGACATATGATCACAATGGCTATTCATTTAATCTATATCTGAAACATTGGGGAGAATTTCCCACCAGATTCTCAACCGATTCCCATTGATTATTGCAAGGGAGATTGTCTCTATTTTCTATGAAGTGTTTGTTCTGTGATATTTCCTAGAGATGGTGCTGGGAGAGTTAACTTTGTTTTCTGCCAGGCTCACATTTTGTGATATTTCCTGGTACCTGAATTCAGCTCCCAGTCAAGATGGCTCTTTATTTTATAATGGAGTTATACTCAGGCTAACAATACCCAGGCTAACTTAAACTCTTCACCAAGACTTTCTAGATGGTGTTTCTTATGAAGTTAGACTGTGAAACTCAGTATAAATCACACATAAAAGTCACCCAGCTGAAGGGGAATTTTAATCTAGCAAAATAGCTACTCTGGGAAGAGATCACATCCGAAGACCTAGGTCTGTGTGATCTGGCTGAAATTCAGACACACTCTTAGTACACACTCTTTTTTTTTAAGTTTTATTAATTACACTTTATTCACTTTGTATCCCCCCATGAACTCCACCCTCCTCCCCTCCTAATCCCACCTTCCCTCCCCCTTCTTCATGGATGCACCTCCTCAAATCCACTGATAGGCGAGGTCCCCCTCTCCTTCCTTCTGATCTTAGTCTATCAGATCTCATCAGGAGTGGCTGCATTGTCATCTTCTGTGGCCTGGTAAGGCTGCTCCCTCCTCAGGAGAAGGTGATCAAAGAGCAGGTCAATCAGTTCATGTCAGAGACAGTCCTTCTTCTGATTACTATGGAACCCACTTGGACACTGAACTGCCATGGGCTATATCTGTGCAGTTGTTCTAGGTTATCTCCATGCATGGTACTTGGTTGGAGTAGGAGTATATGGAAAGACACCTCTGTTCAAATTTTCTGGTTCAGTTGCTCTCCTTGTGGAGCTCCTGTCCTCTCCAGATCTTACTATTTCCCACTTCTTTCATAAGATTCCATGCTCTCTGCCCAACAGTTAGCCATAAGTCTTAGCACCTGCTTTGCTAGTCTGCAGGGCAGAGCCTTTCATAGGCCCTCTGTGGCAGGCTCCTAACTTGTTTCCTGTTTTCTTTTTCTTCTGATGTCCATCCTCTTTGCCTTTTAGGATGGGGATTGAGCATTTTAGTCAGAGTCCTCGCTTTTGATTTGCTTCTTTATATGTACAGATTTTAGTAGGATTGTCCTATATTATATGTCTATATGAGTGAGTATATACCCTGTGTGTCTTTCCGCTTCTGGGACAGATCACTCAGGATAATCCTTTCCAGTTCCCACCATTTACCTGCAAATTTCAGGATTTCCTTATTTTTCATTGCTGAGTAATATTCCATTGTATAGACGTACCACAATTTCTGTATCCATTCTTCAGTTGAGGGACATCTGGATTGTTTCCAGGTTCTGGCTATTACAAATAAAGCTGCTACAAACATGGTTGAGCAAATGTCCTTATTGTGTACTTGAGCCTCTTTTGCAAATATGTCTAGGAGTGCTATGGCTGGATCTGAGGAATGCTATTCCTATTTGTCTGAGAAAGCACCAGATTGATTTCCAGAGTGGTTGTACAAATTTACATTCCCATGAGCAGTGGAGGAGGGTTCCCCTTGCTCCTCAACCTCTCCAGAATGTGATGTCACTTGAGTTTTTGATCTTGGCCATTCTGATGTGTGTAAGGTGAAATCTCAGCATCGTTTTGATTTGCATTTCCTTTATGGGTAATGAGGTTGAGCATTTCTTTGTTTTTCTGCCATTCAATATTCCTCTACAGAGAATTCTGTTTAGCTCTGTTCCCCAGTTTTTAATTGGATTACTTAGTTTGTTGCTTTTCAGCTTTTTTAGTTCTTTATATATATTGGATATTAGTCCTCTGTCAGAAAAAAAAAAAAAAGGTTGGTGAAGATTCTTTCCCAATCTGTAGGAATTAATTTTGTTTTGGTGACAGTGTCCTTTGCTTTACAGAAGCTTTTCAGTTTCATGAGGTCCCATTTATTGATTGTTGCTCTTAGAGCCCGTGTTGTTGTTGTTCTGTTCAGGAAATTGTGTCCTCTATTAATGACTTCTAGGGTCTTCCCCACTTTTTCTTCTAACCGATTTAATGTGTCTGGTTTTATGTTGAGGTTTTTGATCCACTTGGAATTTAATTTTGTGCTTGGTGATGAGTATAGATCTATGTGCATTTTTCTACATGTAAACATCCAGTTAGACCAGCACCATTTGTTGAAGATGCTATCTTTTTTCCATTGTATGGTTTTGGCATTTTTTTCAAAGATGAGTTGTTCATAAGTGTCTGGGTTTTCTTCTGGGTCTTCAGTTTGTATCCATTGATCCACCATTCTGTTTCTATGCCAGTACCATGCAGTTTTTCTTACTGTTGCTCTATAGTACAGCTTAATATCAGGGATGGAGATACCTCCAGAAGATCTTTTATTGTAGAGGGTTGCTTTAGCAATTCTGGGTTTCTTATTATTCCATATGAAGTTGAGAATTTTTCTTTCCAGGTCTGTAAAGAATTGTGTTGGTAATTTGATGGGAATTGCATTGAATCTGTAGATTGCTTTTGGTAAGATGGCCATTTTTACTATGTTATTCCTGCCAAGCCATGAGCATGGGAGATATTTCCATCTTCTGATATCTTCTTCTAATTCTTTCATCAGAGACTTATTTTTTTTTTTTCATACAAGATATGACTTGCTTGTTTAGGGTTACACCAAGGTACTTTATGTAATTTGTGGCTATTGTGAAGGGTGTTGTTTCCCTAATTTTTTTTTCTCAGCCCTTTTGTCTTTTGTATACAGAAGGGCTACTCTTTTTTTTTTTTTTTTTTTTTTGAGTTAATTTTGTATCTGGCCACATTGATGAAGGTGTTTATCAGCTGTAAGAGTTCCCTGGTAGAATTTTAGGGGTCACTCAAGTATACTATCATATCATCTGCAAATAGTGATAATTCTCCTTCTTCCTTTCCAAATTGTTTCCCCTTTATCTCCTTCAACTGTCTTATTGCTCTAGCAAGGACATCCAGAACTATGTTGAAGAGATATGGAGAGAGTAGGCAGCCTTGCCTTGTCCCTGATTTCAGTGGAATGGCCTTAAGTTTCTCTCCATTTAGCTTGTTGTTCGCTCTAAGCTTGCTGTTTATTGCCTTTACCATGTTTAGGTATGTGTGCCTTTTATCTCTGATCTCTCCAATACTTTAAACATGAATGGATGCTGGATTTTGTCGAATGACTTTTAAACATGTAAGGAGGTTTTATGTGTTTTTTTTTTTCTTTCAGTTTGTTATTTTGGTGGACCACATTGAAGGATTTCCATGTATTGGACCACCCCTGCATACCTGTGATGAAGCCCACTTTGTCATAGTGGATGATATCTTTGATATGTTCTTGTATTCAGTTTGCAAGTATTTTGTTGAGTATTTTTGCATCAGTGTCCATAAGGGAGATTGGCCTGAAAATTCTCTTTTTTTTGGGGGGGGGGGGTCTTTGTAAGGTTTAGGTACCAAGGTGACTGTCGCTTCATAGACAGTAGTGTTGGTAGTGTTTTTCTGTTTCTATTTTGTGGAATAGTTTGAAGAGAATTGGAGTTAACTCTTCTTTGAAGGTCTGGTAGAATTCTGCCCTGAAACCATCTGGTCCTGCGCTTTTTTTGGATGAGATAATCTTGATGACAACTTCTATTTCCTTGGGAGATATAGGACTATTTAGTTGATTTACCTACTCTTGATTCAGCTTTGTTAAGTGGAATCGATCAAGAAAATTTTCCATTTCATTTTGATTTTCAAATTTTGTGGCATATCCACTTTTGAAGTCTATTAAGTCCTAATGGCTGTTTGGATTTCCACTGTGTCTATAGCTTTTCATTTCTGATTTTGTTGATTTGGATGGTGTCTCTCTGCCTTTTAGTTAGCTTGGCTAAGGGTTTGTCTATCTTGTTGATTTTCTCAAAGAACCAGCTCTTGGTTCCATCGATTTTTTGAATTGTTTTATTTGTTTCTAATTGATTTATTTCTGCCCTGACTTTGATTATTTCCAGCCATCTAGTCCTTCTTGATGTGTCTGCTTCTTTTTCTAGGATTTGTAGGTGAGACATTAAGTTGCTTGAATGAGTTGTCTCAAATTTCATCTTGAAGGCTCTTAGTTCTATGAACTTTCCTCTTAGCACTGCTTTCATTGTGTCCCATAAGTTTGGATATGTTGTGCCTTCATTTTCATTGAAGTCTAGGAAGACATTAATTTCTTTCTTTATTTCTTCCCTTACCCAGCTCTCATTGAGTAGCAAGTTGCTCAGTTTCCATGTGTGTGTAGGATTTTTGCTATTTCTGTTGTTGTTGAGGTCCAGGTTTATTCCATGGTGATCAGATAAGATACAAAAATTATTTCCATCTTCTTGTATCTGTTGAGGCTTGCTTTGTGACCAACCATATGGTCTATTTTAGAGAAGGTTCTATGAAGTGCTGAGAAGAAGATAAATTCTTTTGTGTTTGGGTGTAAGGTTCTGTAAGTGTCTGTTTGGTCCATTTGATTCATGTCCTCTGTTAGAGACATTGTTTCTTTGTTTAATTTCTGTTTTGTTGATCTGTCCTTTGTTGAGAGTGTGGTGTTGAAGTCTCCCAATATTAATGTGTGGGGATCTTTGTGTGGTTTAAGTTTTATCAATGTATCTTTTGCAAATGTGGGTGCCCTTGTGTTAGGGGCATAGACGTTCAGGATTGTGATGTCTTCCTGGTGGAATTTTCCATTGATGAGTATGAAGTGTTCTTCCCCATCTCTTTTTATTAATGTTGGTTGAAAGCCTATTTTATCAGACATTTGAATGGCTACTCCTGCTTGCTTCTTGTGTCCATTTGCTTGGAAAGCATTCTTCCAGCACTTTACCCTCAGGTCTATCATTGTGACTTAGGTTTGTTTCTTGTATGCATCAGCTTCCTGGGTTTTGTTTACGTATCCATTTTGTTAGTCTGTGTCTTTTTATTGGAGAATTGAGTCCATTGATGTTGAGAGAGATTAATGACCAGTGGCTGTTAGATCTTTTTATTTTGATGGTGGCTGTGGTCATAGGTTTGTGTACTTGGTTGCTTTCTGTTTTACTGTAGTGAGGTTAATTATTTCCTGTGTTTTCTTGAAAATAGGTAGGTTTCTTGAGTTGTATTTTTTCTTGTAGTGTCTTCTGTAATGCTGGATTTGTGTGTAGGTATTGTTGAAATTTGTTTTTGTCATTGAATATCTTGTTTTCTCCATCTATGAGGACTGAGAGTTTTGCTGGGTATAGTAGCCTGGGCTGACATCTATGTTCTCTTAGGGTGTGCATGATATCTGTCCAGGCCCTTCTGCCTTCCATAGTTTCTGTTGAGAAGTCAGGTGTGATTCTAATGGGTTTGCCATTATATGTTACTTGGCCTTTTTCCCTTGCAGCTTTTAGTATTTTTTCTTAGTTCTGTATCCTTATTGTTTTGACTATTATGTGGTGGGAATATTTTCTTTTCTGGTCTAATTTATTGGGTGTTCTGTAGGGCTCTTGTATTCTTATTGGCCTCTCTTTTAAGTTGGGAAAACTTTCTTCAATGATTTTGTTGAAAATATTTTCTGGGCCTTGGAGCAGGAAATCTTCTTTTTCCTCTACAGCTATTATTCTTAGGCTTTGTCTTTTTATGCTGTCTTAAATTTCTTGGACTGTGTGTGTAAGGAATTTTTTAGATTTAACATTTTCTTTGACAGATATATTGATTTCTTCCATTGTATCTTCCCCACCTGAGATTCTTTCTTCCATCTCTTGTATTCTATTGTTTATGCTAACCTCTGTGGTTCCTGTTTTCTTCCCTAAGTTCTTTCTTTCCACAATTTCCTCCATTTGTGTTTTCTTTAATTTTTCCAATTCTATCTTCAAATCTTGAGCCATTTTGTTGATTTCCTTCACCTATCTGACTGTGTATTTTCCTGTTTTTCCTTCAATTCCTTCAGTTGTTTGTTTGAACGTTCCTCTGTTTCTTTTATTTCTTTCAGTGATTTAATTATTTCCTCTCTAAAGTCCACAAACTGTTTGGCTGCAAATTCCTGTATTTCTTACTCCTGGCCATAATCTGTTTCAGTTTATCTTCCTCCAGGTCTTTACACATTTTATTTATTTTTTCTTCTATTATCCTCTTCATGAGCATAGATGTTAGGTCATCTTCTTGAATTTCAATAAAACTGGGGTGTCCAGGGCTACTTGCTCCTGGATAACTGGGTTCTGGAGATGCTATATTGCTCTGTCTTAAGTTGGTTGAGCTTTTATGCTGGCCTCTACCCATTGGGCTATCTTAGCTGTTGGGTGTGAGAATCTGGTGGTTCCTGTAATCCTGTGGTTTACAGAATCCCCTTGGCAGGAAGATGGATTTTCCTGAAGGAAGCCTCCTCAGCATTTTGGGTATGGTCACTGTATGGCTAGTGTTTTTCGGGAGTTGCCATAGCTCACCTCAGATGTAGAGACCTGTGTATTAACTGTGGTTTTGTTAGCCGAGGGGGCTCTCCTCTCACCCTGAGAGGAGACAGCTGCCCTGCTTCTGCGTTTCCTGCTGTAAATTTAGTGAGCTGCTGCTGTAACCTGGGTGTCCTGTGGTTTGGTCAGTTATGTGAGGGATAACTGGTTGCCCCTTGGAGCAGTATCTGGGGGTTGATCTCGGAGATCCCAGGCTTCTATAGATCTGAGGTTGAGGCTGTTTGTCCCAGTATGCAAGTGGTAATCTGTGGCAGGTGAGTACAGCTCTCCTGGTAGCAGCAGGCTAGCTGGTGCACAGCAGGTCTGGGGGTTGGGCTGGTCTGTGGGACCTTTTCCAGGGATATACTGCGTGGCCTAAGTCTGACCCCATTTGCTTCGTTCCCTGTGAGGATTTTTCCCGACAGGGACTGCCAGTCCCTGTTGCCCTGTGTCACACAGCTCTGTCTGTGACACAGAGCTGGGTGGGCAGCCAGTCTCTGTGCTGGTGGCTGGGGCCCAGTTCAGTACTGGGGGCACACCCGCCATTCTGCAAGAACTTTTCCAGGGAGAGAGTGGGTGGCCCGCGGCCATCCCTGTTTCCTCCTTCCCCATGGGTTTTTCTCTAGACTGGGACTCTCAGTCTCTGATGTTATTGTACACCCATTCAGGCTGGGAAGGTGATCAGGACACGCTGGCATGTGGCTCTGGTCCGGCGACCTAGTGCTTGCGTGACCTGGGATCTCTGTAGGGTTCTGGCTGGGTGACCTGAGAGTGGACCCGAATGATTCACATATTATGGGGGTTTCCTCTTACCTGGGAAACACAATCACTGTTGTTTTAGGGCCCAGAGTTCAGTCTCTTGGTTGCTGTACAGAAAATATTGTCCTACTCCTCAGATGTAGTGTTCTTCTGGCACCGCCATCTTGTTCTTCCCAGTACACACTCTTAATCCATCTGGCTGGAATACAGACACACTCTTGGTATATACCTTTAATCCTAAGCAATGAAGCCTGTCAGGTCCTTGTGCTGATTCCTACTCATACCACACAGTGACACTAGAGAGCAGCATACAAGTGAGATCACCTGAGCACCTGAAAGGGAAGTGCAGATGGCAACTTCCAGAAAAGACTTAATCACCTCCTGTGATTTCCCTGACACTGCACTGTGGGGTAGTGTATCTCTTCTTCACCCATTCATTTACCCAACTCAGGGCTCCCAGCAGCTCTAGGTATTTCAGGAATATCCCCCCCAATATGTGTTTTCCTACAATCACACCCACCACCAAATACAAGTGGGAAACGACAGCCTATCAAGGGGATCTGACAACAAGAAGAGCCTTGAACAGGATTTTGTACATAAGGATTGCCCCATGAGGCAGCAGTGGATCTCACAACCTCACTTTGCAGAGGCACAGGCAGCCTTAATGTGGCAGCAGGAGACAGCACCTCAGCCTTCACAGCCAACTAAGGAAGTTAGAGCCATGTCCTTCAGGTTTGAGCAGGAGAATAGAGCGAATAACTTTGCTAAGACCATAGAGATAATCGATGTTGGAGCCCAGATTGAGACCCAGGGGGCGGGGTCCAGTGAGCCCAGGGGAGTTTGGGGGCATGGCTATTGCTGCCCTGGGATTGTGCCCTGGGACTGAGGTGGCCTTCTCTTCTGCTTCCTGCAGGTGGCGACAAAGCACCAAGCCAAGCATAGTCCTGAGGTGTTGATAGCTTGGTTTGCTTGAAGATGTAACACTCACTTGGTCATAGTGGGGGAGCAGGGAGGGAGGTGGGAAATGCCTCCCCCTGGACCCATACAGAAGTTGCAAATGGGAGACTAGCCTGGACTAGCACCAATCTACCAGCCTTAAGTCTGCAGTCAGTCTGATCTCAGGAGGGTCTGGATCTTAGGGTGGATCAGATTCTGTTTCCCTCTCAGAACTCTCAGCCTGGAAGTTAGTAGCTGTACAGGACACCCAGTAAGTTCATACACGCATGCGCACAATGTACACAGACATGTTATAGCTGGTGTCTGCTTAGGTTGTTTGACTGAGTTACCTTCTGCTCAGAACATCCAGGCAGAGTCCAGTAAGTACTATGAAGGAATGCTCTCCCCCATTTCCCAGCCTCCTTCAAGAATTCACAAGACCTGAGAACTGTAAAACTTGTCAAAAGCAGTGATTTTTAATAGCTCAAAGCCCAGTGCCACAGTGAAAGGGGGCCAGGCCTCCACTCTCCCCAGTTCTCTTGATCAGCCTAAGCTGATGAATTTTCTCCTTATTCCAGCATCCCACTGCAGGGAACCTGAGAGCCTGAGCTGAGGTGTGTTTTGGTGTGGGCAGAAGGGAGGAAGGGGGAACTGTGGCTACAGTGACCTTGCACACTCATTTGGGCTCCTGCTATGCTGACTCCAGTGCACAGACCACCTGTGGGATGCACAGAGGAAGTCTTTCCACCCCACCTCAAGGGGTCTAAGGAGAGAATATGTGAGGGCCACATGCCATCTTTGTGGTCATCCCTTGGTCAAGGTTGCCTTGCCTGGTTCATCCTCCATGGTTGCACATTCTACCTCTTCCTGCTTTGTTCTTTGGAAGCCAGTCACAATGCCTGCCCAACACCATAAATGGAAGGCCCAAGCTTTCAAGCTTCATGCCCCTGAGAGGAATCACCTATGCACAATAATTAAATTCTTCCTCAGGAAGATTTCCTCTTCTCCCTCACTTACTGTGTGCGGTCATTCTGTCTGTCCCTGTGGAGTGACATGTTCATTCTGTACTGCCAGTTCAGCCTGCTGTTGATGCTCACTCTCCAGCACTGGCTCTTCAGGGGTCTCTCATCCTCACTCTCCAGTCCTTGGTTGCCCCTGTGTTATCTGGGGCACTTCCTTCCTGGTAAAAGACAGCCAGGTTCCTATATATCTATCTTTTCAGTTCCCTGAATCAGAGAGTTCTGCAAAGAGTTAGGCTCCTTATACTGGCATTTAAATTTTCTTTGAGTGTGGTTAGTGTGGCATACTTACATATTTGTGTGGGTTAGTACATATGTATGTATGTACATGTGCAAGTCTGTGTATGTAGAGGCCAGAAATGAATGTTAACTGTCTTCCTCTGTCATCACCCACCTTATTTTTACATTTCATCCTCTGTGTGTGTGTGTGAGTGTGTGTAAGGACATATATGTGGAGGTAAGAGGTTAAGCTCAGATCTTACATTTCACTCTCTGTGGGACAGGATCTTTGCAGGGAACCATTTAGTTGGCCTGGCCTGGCTGCCTTGAGCGGCATAGGGGTTCTTAAGTTAGGGTTCGTGGCTCCTGGGACACTAAGCATCTTCAGTTCCTGAGAGACTGACACACTCCTGCAGGCACCTGAAGTGTTGGGCAGTTTTGTGTTTCTCTGATGCAGGATATTTGATCCTATTGTAAGAGTGCAAAATGTTTCTTGTTTGGTGTGGCTCAGCCCTCACACACCTTTAATCTAAGAGCTTTCTGTACACAGGATTAAGTAAAGTTAACCCCAGGTAAAGAGGTGGAGAAAAAAACCAGCTGACAGGAAGTTAACAGGAAAGAGGGGCTTGAGGTGAAGGGAATTTAAGACAGTGTGGAGAAGAAGGTGCTTCCTTCTGGGACGTGAGCTGAGTAGGAAGATCAGCTGAGCAGGAAGGTCTTTCTCTGCCTCTCTGAGCTAGCAAGCTTTCACCCCAGCATCTGGATCCTAATAGGTAATAATTGAACGCTTGGGATTTTGTTTTTAATAACAACATTTCTCTGTATGTTTCTTTAGTAGTCAAGGAAACATGGAAACTCGACAGGACAATTACTCTTAGACATAACCTTGTGTACCCTCCAGTGCTTGCAAACATCAATGTATCCTGGCAACGACCACTGTGTTGATCCTGGCAATGGCCATTATATCTGTTTTTGACAAAGGTATAAAAGGTCTGATTGTTCTCCATAAAATTGTCACAGCCTCAACCTTGCTGCGATCCCTCCTACGAGCCTGGTTTAATTCCTTGAAGCCATAGTAAGCAATCTTGATCTAATAAGCAATGAAAGTTTCTTTTGTTGTTCTCTGCTGTGTACTTCAGGTTAGTTGACCTGCAAGCTTCTAGGAATTCTCCTATCTCTGCTTCCATCTCAGCATAGGAGCACTGAGTACAGAAAGGTACCATCATGTCTGGCTGTATGTGGGTTCTCTGCACTCTAGCCAAGGTCCTCATGATTGCATGGCAAATGAACCTAATCAATCTGAATCTTATCAGTCTGGCTTGGGTATCTGGTCAATGAGCTCTAGGGTCTTACTTGTCTCTGCCCCCTCAGTGCTGGGGGCTACAAGAACTCACACACAGCATGGCTTTTATATAGCTGTTGAAGATTCAAATTCAGTCTTCATGCTTGTGCAGAAAGCACTGTTACCTCACCTCTACCCAGCCCAGACCCCCTCCACCCCTCCAGCCTTTCATTTGGTTTCAGAAGATTACTGTTTTTTCTTCTTGTTCTGAATGGTCATTCTACACCAATTAAGAATTATCCACTGTGCCATTCCTCAACCCCTGGCAAACACCATTGCATTTTTCTTTCTTGAAAAATTACAGTACAGTACTCTCAGTTCCACCCCTAGATGTACAGAAGCTTGTCATTCTGTGACTGACATGTCACGGGAAGTATGTATTCCTCTGTGGTGGACCTACACCTGCATGTGGCTTTCCTTCCTGTTCAAGCTGAATAATAGTCCATGATATATAAAGGCCACATGTGGTTGGTACATTCATCTGCTTATGGACAGAGAGTTATTTCCATCGTGGCTGTGGTTAAGTGCTGTTAATATAAACAAGCAAGCATCTGAGACTTTGAATCAATTACTTTTCCTTAACTATGAAAGAACTGTTGATAAATGATATCCGATTTTGTGATAATGCATCCATATTTAATTAGGTAAAATACAAAGTGTTGAGATGATTGGCTTATTAAAAAGTGCTATACAGTTTAGGTTATTGATAGGTGCACAGAGCACCCTAATCTGTGATGTGTAACAGGTCCCCTGCTGACACCAAGCAGAAATGCGCATGAAGACATTTGGCTCAAATATCTACAGGTGCTGTAACCCACATTTCAATGGAAGCAGTTTAACAAAGCAGGAGTCATTTACTCACTTATCTGGAGAAGCATGAGCACTAGGCTGGGATTCACCATCTGTCAGTGAGCATCTGTCAGTTGGCTCCTTAAGTGAACTTATCTTTTTCTCACTAGTTAAGCATGTGCTGTCCTCCCCACCAAGGATTGGAAGAAGCCAGCAATGCGTTTCTCAGTGCCAATGAACAGCAAGGGGCTGACGGTGGCAAAGCCATTGGAGACCATCATGTGGATAATGTGGTGGACTGGGTCACTATCCTGCATCAGTCTGGAGGCAAATATGATGCAGTCCATACAGTACATCAGCACAAAGAAGTTCATGAGCAGCAGGATCATACCGGTGGCCCTTTGCACTGGGGACGCTTTTGCAGAAAGGCTGGTGCTGTGAAGGCGCTGAGCCTGCTTCTTGTGTCTGCACAAGAGAGCCACCATGTACCCACTGGAGAGGGCCATGAGACCTAGAAAGAACACATCTCGAAATATCCTCAGTATGGAAAATAAGGGTCTGCTGCTATACCCAATAGGTAAAATAATGCAAGATTCTGTGACAAATATGAGACCATGTGAGGTGACATTGTACTCAGCAACATAGGAGAAGGAGAACTGAGCACCACAGGACATGTAGAAGGCCCACAGCACAGGAAGGGGGCACAGGCTCTGCTGTGGGGATTTAGGTTTGAACTTTGCCAGACAGGAGCTTCTGGGGCTGAGGATGATGGCCTGAAGGATGCTCAGCAGGCAGGTGACACAAAGAGAGAGGCCCCTCAAAAGCCTGTGCAAGTGGACAAGGGAGTTACACTTGATGTCATTCCACATATTCTGAGATGCAAGAATGTCAGCAGCTGTGAACCCCATGACTGTTAGCATCCCAAGGTGGATGAGGGCCAAGACACTGATGAGTGGGTCAATGATCCGGAGCCTGCGTTCAAGAAGGAACTCAAAAAGGTGGAAGAGGAAGAGGATAATGTTGAAGGAGATCCCAATGCCTAGCTCAGAGAAAAATGTATAATGTGTCAACAACTCCATAAAGGGTCTTGATTCTTATCATTGTATGAAACAAGGAACTAGAGTAAACATCTGAGAAGAAAGGCAAGAGAAATTATTCACCACAAACAGTAACAGCAACATTGGTACCAAACACTATTGCCTTTAGGAATATTGGTGGACCCAGCCCAATACACCCCACAGTACTCAAGTTTTCCTGAGGTCCAAACCCCCTCATCGTCAGTCATGGCTAAATTATGTACCTATAGGTGGGCTTCAAGTTTCCTGTAAATTAAAATGATCATGTATTATAGAAATGATTCCCTACCACTGCCTCATTTTGAGTTTTTTGGGGGCATTGCCTGGTTTTTGTTTTGTCATCTTGTCAGATATAGGAAAAGCTTCAGAAGTTTTGATTATTTCCTTATTCTGTTTCTGTTGCTGCACTAAAACACCATAATCAAAACTGGCTTAGAGGAGGACAGGGTTTATTTGGATTAACTCCCAGGTCATAGTCCACAACTCATGAGAGGTGAAGTCAGGAGCACAAAGCAGATAGTCAGGTCACAGCCACAGCAAGAGCAGAGAGAGGAGGCTGAAGCCAGGGCTTGGAGGTTAAGAGCTCTGGCTGGTCTTGCAGGGCCTTTGACTTCAGTTCCAGCATCTAAGTCAACTGGCTTACAACCACCTGTCACTCCAGCAACAGGGCATGGATGACCTCATCTGGCCTCTATGGCACCTGTGCTCACTCTCATACAATGCAAACAAATAAGTAAAAATAAAAGTAAATAAATCACGAGTTAATTTATATTAGAAATGTTGATGAAGAGGTTAGATAGAGTATTTCCTGTAAAATACGTGCTTGGCCTGGAGAGACGGCTCAGTGTTAAGCACACATTTAGAATACATGTTTACATGCCGAATTCTGCCCTCTGTGAGCACTGCACATGCAAACAGCACACTGATATACACACAGACATAACACACACACACTTCAAATAAGTAAATACAACACAATTTAAGATTCCTGTTTATGTTTTCATTCACATTTCCTAAACAGGAATAAAATGTTACTATAAATTTTTCCCATCATGTATGGGAAAGGAATTTCATCAGAAAGTTAAGGTGTGTAAGGTGCTTGCTTTCTGTAGCTTATTCTGTGTCCGTGTGCTTAAGGATCCATAATTTCCCAGAGAAATGAGATGTGTTTGGCACCCATGAACAAGTTATGCTATTTAAAGTTTCAGAACTGAGGTAGACAATTGTAAAAATCTCGACAAGTGGACTCCTCTTCCATTTTACTTGGCATAGATTTGTACTTAGATGAGGGGTACAGTATCTTAGTTCAGCACATCTGTGTGTCCTGCTCTGACCAAGTCAGGATAATTTCCACCTTTTCACATACTGTCATTTCTCTATGTTTGACACCTTCAGTTCTTTGGATTCCTTTGGATCATGCAAGCACTTGGTGTAGACAACAGCTATGCTGCAGTGCTCTAAGGCATGAGCACCATGACCTCACACAGCCTCTGCTCTGTACCTACCTTTCAGTCCTGTTCCACCGTCTCTTTCTGGCCTTGACTGACCATTCTTCTTGCTATTTTGTGTAATCAGCTTTGTCAGCTTCCATACTGACTGAGAACAGACAGTTTGCTCCCATCAAAAGCTCAGCAAAGATGTCAATCATAGACATTTATCTGTTCCAGTCTTTAATGGGTCACAGTTGATCACTAGGACCCAGCACAACCTTTGTGACATGCATGGATTTTAGTACATTTGTTTAATAAAAGGTAAAATAAATATTGATAATATATTGATTGCAATATTATACACTGGAAATATCATAAGATTAACTTCAGATCTGGCTCCCTGCTCCTTTACCTCATTTTAAACACACAAGATTTACAGACATAGCAATATAATCCTCATACCATCCCAAACTTTACTTACTTGTCAATCAAAGGTGCTGGGTGCTGTCATTTTCAGTGTGCTTTGGCTAACTGCCCTTACAGATATTAAGGGACAGGGTTGCCTGGGTGCTGTGGGCTTAGAATAATGATTATGATTTGTGAGTTTATTTTATAATTACTCTAAAACCACTGCAAAGTTTTTTCTACATGTAAAATTCACAGATACAACAAAGGGAAAACTAGCCCTTTTCTCTGGAGTACAGTCCAGACACACTCTGTTGGCATCCTAGGCACCAATTCACCTTCCTCAATGCAGCCCCAGGAAATGCTGCAGAAAAATATTCCATTAGTCATCTATTACAGACAACTAAACCAGCAATCACGTTTCTCAGGCAAACATGGCTCATGTAAACATCATGGCTCATTAAAAGAAAGACATATAATGACTTCTGAGCCAATACACCACTGTTTTCTTAAAAAAAAAAAGACTTTAAAATGTTTCATTTTTACTTCATGTGTAAGTGTAGCGTGCCTCCTGAATTGCTGAAGTGTCCCTTGCCTAGCCACTGTCCCCTGCACCAACAGTGCATTTTGCACATGGAAAAATCACACTCTTTCTGCCTCTGCTGCTCTGAAGAAAGGGAAGGAGATCACGGTCACAGAAAATGAATTTGTGAAATGTCACATCTGACTAACCTGCATCTGGGAATTTTGTGCACTGGGATGGAGGCATGGGGCTATGCAGGCAGATTAGAAAGCATGCCCAATATAGAGAAAGAAGCAGCAAGGAGAGATCTGCACTTTCATTGGTGAGAGCCAGCAGCGAAGTCTGGACCTCAGAGCGAAGTGGTGCTAAAAGTCCCATCACACAGGGATCAAAGAGCAGTCTCTTCAGTTTCACAGAGTGGCATCCCATGAGAAGCCCAGTCCTTCACCATCCTGTGAGACATAGAACCTCACATTGCCCCAAAGAAGGGAAACATTTCATAGACAGTGGACTTAATGCAGTTGTCAGGACAGAAGCAGAGAGCAGAAAGCCCTAACAGACTCTGCTCTAAGTTTGGTCACTTATGACCTTTCTGGTGGGCAGAATCCAGGGTAAAGTTTGAGGGCAGGATATCTGTCTTCTCCTCTGCAGCACGGGTTCAAACATATCTGTTTCTGAATGACAAGATGGTGCGTAGTGTGGTTGCCCCACACATACACCTCATGTCCAGACTCATGCCCACAAATACTTTGGTTTGCCATGATCCTGTTGCCTGACAGCAGCATGTCACACCATCACCACCTAACGTGAAGCAAAACTAGGCAAAAGGCCTGAGGGGTGTGGCTGCACTGTATGTGGTTGGGGTTGGACTGCAGTTAAATGGAGAACCTGTCCTTCCTATGGTGCTGTTCTGCTTGGAAAATTAGGGACACTGGGGAGACATGGCTGGCAACATAGGGAAGGCAAGACAGCCACCAGCCAGGTGTAGATGCTGCCTGCAGAGATACCGTGGAAGGACTGCAGTCTGGGATGCTATGAGCCAACATGTGGGAGGGTTCAATTAAGGACCGGCAGCTAGCTCCGAAGACAGCTAAGAAATGTCCACTGCATTTGTCCATGGATAGGATTGTGAGGTTCAGCTTAGGGTCACACATGTAGTTACAATAGTCATAATAACCACTATTAAAAATCTCTTTGTAGAAGTCAGTAGAAAGAAAATACTCTTTAAACATAGAGAAATAAGAGGACTTAGGGGACTGCCCTATATACTCCAGCTGTTGACACTGGTTCCTGCACAGGGCCGCAGCCCAACCTGCCTCCCCCACCACCCAGTGACTCCTCCTGAGCAGCTGTGACCTCCCTCCCAGTGTTCTCATTCTCTCAAGGACAAGGGAAGTTGCACAGTTCCTTTCCATCTCTTCACATAGGTTCTTCAAAAGATGAGGTTTGGGAAAACCAAGTAGAGGCAACAGGACAGGGTGGGGCTCAGTTGTCCAAAAGTTTCCTGGAAGTAAGAGATAGTTGGGCATTTCTATTATGAAAAAGGAATGTGTATACAATGGCTGGAACACAGAAAAGATTAACGGACACAGGTATCATCTCCATTAGGACCATCTTCACTGTGCAGTTGACAGTCATTGTCCTGGCTATCTCATCATCACAGCCACTCCATTGACCATTCCAACAAGCAGAGCAAGGTGAAGGAATGACATAAAATTAAACATTGAATGCAAATGCTCCTAAGAAAATTCTAGTAGGTAAAAGTCAATGAGGAGCTGACTGTTAGATAAGGTTTGAACATACAGCCCATTTCCTTTCCTAAGGCTTTTAGTGCCTCTAAGTAGTCAGACTACAGAAGCCAGTGTATCAACAATGATCCTTTTATAGTACATAAACAACAGAAGTATAATTAAGTGTATTTGTTTACATTCGAAATTAAAACCTCACCTCCTCAGAAGATGCACAGAAATGAGCAATTCTGAAAACCTTTAGAATTATACCAAACAACTTACAGACGATAATGTGAAATTGGTAATTTACTTTAGAAAAGTAAATAGAAGTTAAAATTAACTGATATCCTATAACAGTGAAATAATTTTAGGACCTTAAGCAATTGAACATCCTGGGAAGAAAATGTTTCAGAGCTCAGGTCTCCTCCACAGATGTGAAAACCTCCCTGCCTCCCAGTACTCCTCCTCCCACAGCCTTCCTGGGTCCAGGCCACCTCCTGACTATGCCCTTGGGTGCAGAGCACTTACCCAGACGGACTCTATGCAGGGGAGATCCTGCGCAGCTTCGGTGAGGGGTTTTTAATGCACCTCTGCAGCCTGTAGTTGTAGCTGCTGTCACTGACAAGTTCCTGCTGGAGAGCATGGAGATCTGGCCTCCCAGGGGACCATCTTCTCTGGGGAGAGCAGAGCACAAACTTTTCTCTGAGCTTCCTTGCCACATCTGTGTGATGGATCAGGTCACAATGTCGTCAAACTACGCTTGCTAATTTCCCCTCAGACCAAATGAGTCCAAACTAGTCTTCTACTCGCAATTCCTGTGTGGATATTGAGACTCATGGTTCCTTCCTTGAACTTTAGTCTTTCTGATTACACCTCTACAGCAAGTGATGGGTTACTTCTTCCTGTGTCCTTCTGCACACACACACCTATTTCCAGCTTCATGTTTCTAGATTTCTAGCTTTCTGTTTCCTGTTCTTAGCAAATGTTAAAAATAAATTTAAAGAAAGACCAAAAGCAAATGTTAAAAATGAATTCAAAATGAATAAAGTATAATTAATAAAAAATAAAAAAATAGAAAAAAATGAATTAAAGAAAAGAGAGAGAGACCACAAGTAAAGAAAGGCTTGGAGTTTGGAGCTGTGCAGTAATAGGCAGCTTGAACACAAACGTGCCTGAGGCTGAGGCCATCCCTGAGCTGGATTCTTCTCTCTGAGGCGCTTGAATGGCCAGCTTCCTCCTCACTGGTGGAGGCAGGAAGTCTTAGCATCTGCTGTGACAAAATGGCATGCAAGTTTGCTTTCATCCCCTAGGTTCTTTATACACAGTCTATAAAGCTCCTGAAAAATGCCACTCAGGATCCACAGTCAGAAGAGAGGTCTAGCAGCATCCAGTTTGGCCTACTTCTGTTTCTGGGTCTCAGACTTAGAAGATATTATAGACTCTATAATAATAGTTCTCAGTATGTCAAAGAAGTACCAAAAAATGGACAATTAGCTATTTCCAGAGAGTCCTGAACACTTAAGGAAGTAAGCAGATATAAAAAAAACCAAACCAAACAAAAAAAAAAAAACCAGAAAAACAGGAAAATGAAGCCTGGGCTGAGGCTGTAGAACAGTGGAAAAATAACTGTGGGCCAAGTGCTAGGCTCTGGGCTATGCCCCAGTACCACATAATAAGTAAGTAAGTAAGTAAGTAAATAAGCACGTAAGCCATATAGGCTCTAAAAAATCCCAAAGACTATAACATCTATTGTCTAAGATTCCACACAAGGCACCCAGTGGGAGTGGAACCCTCAGAGGAAAGGAACGGCACCCATTATCAGATACCCAGCTCATGCCAAGGGGGAAGTCCAAATGCTGCCACAGTGGCTCCATGAACATGTTAATGTGCATACAACAGAGCTCAGCTGGGTGGGAAAAGCCCACACCTCTTCCCCGAGTGTGCTGGCTTATGTCCTACTCTCTGGAACAGGCCATTTGCCATCCAGTTGCAAGTGGTTCCTGAAAGACTTTTGGGGCTGGTGTGGCAGAGGAGGTGGCCTTATCTTCCTTCTTTATGAAGACATAGTTCTCTGGAGGAGAGGGAGAGAGATACCAGCACACATTCCAGGCCAACCTCGAACCTGCTGTGTGACCCTGGGGAGCTGAGTCCACCTTCCTGAATGTTCATTTCTCTGAGATCTTAAAAATAGATGCTTATTTTTGAGTGTTTTGCAGGTGTGTATGTAAGTGCACTGCGTGCTTGATCCTTTTGAACTGGAGATACAGACTTTTTGAGAGCCTCAGGTGGGTGCTGGGAACCAAACTGGGGTCTCCCCCAAAGAACAACCAATACTCTTAACTGCTGAGATTCACCTCCAACCCTTGTTATAAAAAATCTTTTATTGTTAAATATTCAATGTGCATTGTCTTTTGTGTTCATATAAATCCTAGAATGTATTTCCTACTTCTGTGAAGAGTGACTTTGTAATTTTGATGGAAATTGCATTCAACTGTGGACTGCTTTTGATGGTACAGTCATTTACACAATATTAACCCTATCTGTTCAGGAGCATGAAGGAGGGTACTTGCTTTATTCTAGCCTTTTCTTTATTCAGTGTTTAAACATTTTTTCATTGAGTAAGTTTCAACTCCTTGTTAGGGTTTACTCTGAAGATGGTTACTATTTAATTTTTTTCATTTACTTGAGGTTCCTTTGAATGGGACTGTTTCTTTCTCAACAGGTTTGTTATCACTACACAGAAAATGTACACACACACACACACACACACACACACACACACACACTTGTGTATCCTGCTACTTTGTGGAGCTTTGTGTCACCAAAAAGGTCCTTTAGGGTCTTATGGACATTGGACATGTTAGCTGCAAATAGCTTGACTTCCCCATTTGTATTTCCGTTATCTCATTGTTATGTCTTATGCCTATAGCAGAGACTTGAAAAAATTGTATTAGGTAAGAGTGGAGAAGGTGGCACCCTTTTCTTGCTCTTGATTTTTAGTGGAAATGCTTGAGTTTCCCCAGTTTGAGATAACATTGATTATAAAGTTGTCAAATAGTGACATTATTAAATGGAAGTATGCTCATCTTTCTCTGTCTCTAACAAAAAGTTGTTAGACTTTCACCAAGGCCTTTTCTGCACCTATTGACATGATCCCATGGCTTCTCTTTTCGAGATCTCTTTCTTTTGGGGGCCTCTATCTCTGTCCATTAACTAAAATGTCCTGGAAAGTAGGTCTCAGACATTGTCATCTCATAGAACTAGGATATAGCCACTAGTCCAGGGCGCTTGTTAATGGCCAGAGTTCCAGAGTAAGTCAGGATGGATGTTAAGCCTCGAACTGATCCCCACTGATGGAACTGAGAAGATTGCTGGCCTCACAGAGCCTTTGTTACTGGTTTGTCAAACTGGGAGGGAAGTGCTTACTTCTCAGGGTGTTGGGGAATTGAGCAAGTAGTAGACGGTAGGTGTTTAATACTTCCTAAGTGCTTCCTAAGAAAGCCAGAGTAGACTTCTTGTATTCTCACCAGAGGACAGCCTGCAGGAAAGCTCTTTTGCCTGGCCCATGGTGGACACCTCAGACAGATGTCTGTCAGTGAGTGTGGATGTTGTCACCGTAGACAAAGGTGGAAGGAGCCAACACCAGCTGTTCCTGCTCTCTGCTTTTGACTCAGGATAAAACTTACACGTTCCATCATTCTCTACAAGAAAAAGATAGCTCTTGTCCTTGAGAGCTCTGTGGAAGCCAACATTTGGTTTACACAACTCCCCTTGCCCTTCTCTTGCAGAGCTGAATCAAGTAAGATTTTGAAATGGGGACAGGATTCTGGCCCATGGTGACCTGGTGAGTACCATAGCAGACCACACTGCCCAACTGAGGGATTATTCCTCCAGGGCCAAGAAAATCTCTCAGTTTTAGTTCCTCCCCCTAACCTTCTTCCAGACCCCAACTAAAGATCACCAGGATTTGACTTTCCTCACTGCCCTCTTTTCTTGTTTTTTTTTGTGCTTAAGCTGTGGAAAAGAATCTAAACCCAGAAGACCAGCTACTTGTTTCACTAATTCCTTCCTTAGAGCTCGAAGCCTTGTTGGATAAAGGCAACACAGACTGCTGAGCCCTCTTCTGAGCCCAGTCTAGGCTCTGGCCTCCTCAGAAGGCTCCTTGGCAGAAAGTTTGTTCCACAATTATCAGTGTTGAAGTTCAAGATCCCTGGACATCCCTGCCTCTCCTGTGCTTTGTCTCTAGATCCACAAATGCTGTTCAAAATGACAACAGTAAGAGAAGGGACAAGACAGAGCTTGGCATTGTTGACACAGCCTAGGAGCCCTGAATTTGTCATGGTGCAGAAATCAGCATTTGAATTACACAATGAACTTATACATACAGGACGTCAGTCCAGAAACCCAGGGCAGAAATCTTGAGGCAAGGACTGAAGCATAGGCTATAAAAGAACACTATCTGCTCACTTCCCTTGCTCCTGCTTGCTTGCTCTCCATACCACCTGCCCAAGGATGGCACCATCCACACTGAGTGGAACCTACCACATCAATCATGAATTAAGAAAATATCCTGCAGATTTGCCCACAAGACAGTCTGATGGAGGATTGAGGAGGTTCTTTCTTCCCAGATGACCCTAGCTTGTGTCACCTTGATAAAAATTCAGTAGCAGAACAGTGCAGCCCACTTCCATATACTATGTGAGAGGACCTTGCAGCATGCTTTGAAGGGACCAAAGAATATCTCCTAGTTAGCTTCAGTAGTCAACTTGATACAGTGACCTGAGGGAGTCTAAATAAGAGAAGTTGTTGTTTTAAAAACAAAACAAAATCCCGATTGTTTGAGTTTGCCAATAAAGACTCAGTAGCCAGATGCTGGGGTTAAAACCTGCTAGCTCAGAGAAGCAGCTCACATTACTTCAACAATGTCCCAGAAGGATAAAGCCCTTTGTTCTCAGTTCACATTCCAGAGGAAAAAGCTCTTCCTATTCAGCCTATGTCCTAGATGGAAAAAGCCCTTCTTACTCAAATCATGTCCTAAAAGAAAAAACATCCTCCTTCTCCATATTGTCTTAAATACCTTCCTTCTCAATGTCCCTCCTATCAGTTTAATCCCTGTCAGCTGGTTGCTAACTTTGCTACTTGACTTAGGGTTAACTTGATTTAATCCTGTTTACAGAAAGCTCTTGGATTAAAGCTGTGTTCTAGTGTTGAGCCACACCACAAGAACTTGTTTATAATACACGGAAAGCTCTAGGCTCAAAGACTGAGCCACAGCACAATTAGAAACAGGTGTTTACAGTTCACAGCCTCCGGACTCACAATGGAATAAAATACCCTCCAACAAAAGGTAGCTAAGAAAGCCAGGGGTAGAAAGCTGGTAGGCAGCTTTCCTCTGTGGATTCTGCTTCAGTTCCTGCTTGAGCTCCTGCCTTGGCTTCCCTCACTAATGGCCTATAGCTTGTAAATTGAAGCAAACTCTTATCTCTCCAAGTTGGTTTTGCTCACAGTATTTCATCAACAGAAAAGCAAACCAGTGCATGGAGCAACTTGAATGATGATGGTGGGTTTAGTTTGCTCTCCACAGACAATAATGCAGTCAGAAAAGACTTTTGAAACATTGACCATTTAAAGAAGTATTTCCATAAAAAATGCTTTGTAGTAAAAAACACTGTAAATATAAAGATGCAGCTCCTTTAAGTGCACAGTGTCAAAACTGAAAGCCAGGTGGAACTCTGCATGTGGTCTTGGGAGAACATCATTGTTTAGTTTTGCTCCCTTTTCTCAGGGTCCAGTGATAGGATATTGTGGAGCGAGGGTCTCAAGGTGCTTTTCTTAGTGCTTCCCTGAACTTGATGATTTTATTTGAATGACTTCCCACAGAGCATAGTAGAGAAGACATCAAGAATTTATTAAAGAATAACATGAGGCATTCTCAGTGGCAAAACTGAGCAATGGCTGTAGTTTACCATGGAGGAAATCACTGTCCAGGAATGAGCACCAAAGAGCCCATTGTTTGCCTGTATATGTGGAGGTAGGCTTCATACTTTCCCAAAGCCCGTGAACAGAAGGCTCCTTTTGGTTCATGGTGCTGACATGCCCATCTACATTTATCCTTAAGAAAGGGGATCATAGTATGTCCCTGTGGATAACTCCCTTCTGGGTATATTATAATCTATTGAGATGACAGGTTACTAGCAGGTTAAGAAATGCAAGTCCCTTGGTAGAGTCAGATGCACCTCTCATCTCCCACTATTTTGACTCAAACTCATGTAATAGCAACTTTAACAGAATCACAGAAAGAAAACAATAATACACATATAAAAAGAGACATCTTTTTATCAATAAGGACATTTGCTCAACCATGTTTGTAGCAGCCTTATTTGTAATAGCCAAAAGCTAGAAACAGCCCAGATACCCCTCAGTGGAGGAATGGATGCACAAATTCTAGTACATCTACACAATGGAATATTACTCAGGAACAAAAATCAAGGAAATCATGAAATTTGCAAATAAAATGGTGGGATCTGGAAAAGAACATCCTGAGTGAGCTCTCCCAGAAGCAGAAAGATACACATGGTATATACTTATTCATATAGACAGAGAATACAGGATAAATCTACTAAAAATAGACATCTTTAGCATCTGGAAATACCCCCCCCTTTATTGAGCCTGAAACCCTGCTACCGCTGTTGTCCTCCATTTTGTCTAGTCTGCATTTATCCTTTCAAGAGGTTTTTTCATATTCTATGGAGAAGGAGTTGTGGTACTTACTCTCCCCATCCTTAGAGTCAGTGTGCTAACAAGGACACATGATGGGAGATTCAAAGCTGATTTTGAAGGAAAGGATGAGACCAGGCATGATGGCATGTGCTGAAATAGTCTGTCTATTACTCCATAAACCTGCTGAAACCTTCTCCTTAGGGAAAGTTTTTTGAGACAGACATTCTTTATCCTGTTTCCTAAAGCTTGGGTATGAACTAAACTCTTCCTGCTATGATCTCTGTCTCCTGGTTGGGGGTTGGTGGTAGAAATTACATGGGTTGGTAACTTAGCATCAGGTTCAGTTCTGTATTTTACAAACAGTTGATTAGGTTGGCGGCTCTATCCTTACTGACCTTTGGACCTGTGATCTCTGACTACTGCTTATTAGTAGTAGTCAGCCTCCACATTTCTAACCTGCCAGAGAGTGATCAGATTCTTCCTTCACTCCTGTCCTTGCTTTCATCCCTCAACTTGCTGGTATATGCTTTAATGTTGTCATATAGTGAAGCCTCATCTGATAATGTTGAGCCTTGGCTTCAGCCACATCCTTGCACAGCTTGGTTCCCAGCACACTAAGGATGGTGAGGAAATGAAGGACAGGCGTATACACACACACACACATACAAGCTGGCTTGTGATCTCTGTGCTGTGGATACAGCACCCCAGAAGCTCAGTGTGTATAAGGTATTCACTTGTAATGGGAAGTGGTCTGCAATAGCAAACAGATACACAGGCTATTGCAGAAGCTGGGAAATAAGGCAGGTTTAGTTAATCTCAGGCAGATTGCCTCTGTAGGGAAGCAGTCTTCAGGTTGTAAGCTTCAGGGAAGGGGGAAGCTGTGGTGGATATTTTCTACACACACTGAGAACATTCCTGTTTGGACCAGAGGAAGGCTTTGCCATCCTACTGAGCCTCCTCCAGGGAAGGTTTTGCCCTTGATATTGGGTTTGAGCCATTGGTCATTGACACAGCCCCGCCAGTGTGAAATAACACACATTCATTCAGGACTTCACTGGCTTCCTACGAAACCATTCATTAGGCAGGTCTTTCTTGACCTCTTGGAAATGTTCCAGTTCATTTGGCTAACGGTACCATTGTGGTGGGAAAACATGGCAGCAAGCAGCAGGCATGGCAGCTGGAATAAGACACAGGGTTCACATCGTAAAACCAAACATAAATCAGAGAGTGGACGGGAAGATACAGTAGGATTTTAGGATAAATCCACCCTCGGCCACTTTCATCTGCCCATGGCTGCTTCACCAAAGGCCAAGCTGTGTGTCTGTCCCTCGACATTTCCATATTATTTCTCTTTACATTTGCTTGTAAATGCCAGACAGTTCAAATCCTGAGGCTGAGCATCTGAAAATTGAGGCACACAGAACCAATATTACACGGAAACCGTATTCTCTGTGTGAGTACTGACCCAGGGAAAGGCTGCCTGTTAACACTTTAGGGAGAACCTCAGAGCCATGGGAAGTCATGGGAGGACCAGAAGTTTCTCATCTCAGAGCAGACACAGTGAAAATTATATAATGGTCTGGGACTGATTAGATCAGAGGTTCAAAGTGAGCAAAGCTAGAGTTGCCTGTCTGGTGCAAACTTTCTGATCCCTCCCACAGGTATTGCAAGATAACTCAGCTAAAGTCCATGTTCAGCCCTCCCCAGATGGCTGTTATCAGGACACAGGGAGTAAGATCAACAGGCAGACAGGACACCGCCCTGGGATGCCACTTCTTCATGCTCCCCAGTGCAAAATTGTCACCTTCTATAGACACAGCAATAACAAACTTCTGACATGCATTAAAGACCCCTTCACCTTAGCTGTGCAGGATCTCCTCAGGAGCAGAGTCTGCCCCTGCCATGTCCATCTGTGTAAGTGCTCTACACCCAAGGGCAGAATCCGAAGGTGTTCAGGTCCCAGGCAGACTGTGGAAGAAGAAGAACTGGGCTACAGGAGGTTTTCAGCATCTGCAGATAAGATGCTGAACTCTGACAGCCTCAGCACTGGGGACTGTTTTTGCACTGGTAATGAGCATGATTTTTCCTTAGGATATTCATTTTCTGTAATTCCTAAAATTCTGTAAATCCTAAAATTTTTCTTGCTTCCAGAATAGTAATACATTTTGGTTTGCATGCATGTTGTTCTAAAGTAAATGACTTTCTGTGTTAGCACTTCCATCACACAATCAATTTCCTGATTTATTCTTTCCTGTAGCTCTCCTCATGTTATCCAGGAAAGCTTAAACCCACAGCTTAATGTAATGTCCTCAACACTGTATCTGACTTCTGTGGTCTGAATAATTAAGAGGTTTGAATCTTTACAAGGAATTGAAGGTGTAAGTTCAAAGCCCCACAGAAGACAGCCCCACACTGTGCTGTGGTTCACTCCCAGTTCATCTATAGATCCTAGAACTCAGAGGCTGCCTTTAGCCTGGGCTCTGCCCACTGGGATGTCTCAGGTAAGGGACAAGGTTGCCAGTTATCAGATGTCAAGGCCATGTTAAGCCTGGTGGTGGTTTCCCCTTTCTGGATTCTAAGAACAGGAATTTATGACTCCTAGAGCCTGAGAGAGACAATTGCAAAGTGCTCAGATAATGGAAATACCGAGGTTTTGTTTCTCTCTCTAGGCCTTGTCTCTGCTCTTAGCTCTCACAGTTTCACAAGCTGAGTTTTTGCATGGGGTTAGGAACAGATGAACAGAAACCTATCTCCCTTTTTGTTATAAAGAGAGCATCAAAGCTGCTAGGTAAGAAGGATGTTATCCCTTGTTCCATCATGGACACCACCATATCAAGGTTATGTCAGGAAAAGTTTCTCTTGTACAACAATTGGTTCCCTGTAGTAACAGCAGTCATCTGTGACAAAACTGTCAGGTCTGTGAGGAGGCTTCTCTGGGATCTCATTCCTTTGTTGTGCAATACTGCAACAGTCTCACTGCAAGGGTGAGATCTGAGGACAATAAAAAGAGTTTTAGCCATTCCTTAGGCCAAGTGTTTTTCACAGTTTTCTGCATCACATCCCCACAGCTCCTTTACTTCATGGTCTCTCTGGACACATCTCTTATACCTTCTTGTGATGGTTTGCCTCTTCTGAGGCTCTGGTGGCTTCTCCCCCACTGTTTCCTGAGCTTTCCAAGTAGAATTGTTAGAGAGTACTGCCCAGTGTAACTCCATGCTAAACACAACCTACTTTGATGAAGCAGGGCCAGTTCTACCTTCCAAACCCCTCTGTGCACTATGCACGGGGAGGCCGGGGGGGGGGCAGTGATGTGACACTGTACAGGTGAGCCATTTGAGGGTGAGGAACACGAGGACAGCTTTGTAAGTATGATGGAGGACAGGTTCTGCTCAGCCCAGACATAAACATGCTCTTTATACAGCCTCTCAGCTTCCGGGAATGGGCAGGTGTACCCAAGTTGTAGAGAAGGACAGAGACATCACTCCCTGCCTTTCTCCTCCCTGGCTGCAGTGCACCCACAGGGCCACAAGCACCCAGCATGCAGTGGCCTCTGCAGAGGGGGTTCCTGTCCCCTTTCCACTCTCTATTTCCCTCCAGGTCACAAGCTCAGGCCACTGCTGTGCTGAACACTGGTCACTTGTTTGAGGCCTCTTTGTGATGTCATGGATCTTAGGCTGTCCATGATTCAGGTAACTGAGGGATGACACAGTGTCTACAGTCCTGGCTTCCTGACTCCATGCAGAACAGGGGGCTTTAACCTTGTTGCCCTGAGCAGATGAAGCCTTCATAGTTGCTTTAACAGAGAATGTTCAAGAATCTTATGGATATTTCTTGCTCCAGGTGTATTTTGTTCTCCTGTTCTACCTTCTAAGCCTTTCCTTCCTTGTCCCCAATGTGGCCTCTTCACAGGGAACCTATTACACAAATCCAGGTCCTTTTTCTGTGTACAGAACACCAACTTTTTCTGCAGGAAACCTGATAGACCAGGCTATAAAAACTAATTTTAGGGCACAGTGCAATTGAATCCCAAGGACACACGTGGCTGTGGCAGCCTGAACTGTTGTGCAAAAGGCTTTTCTTACGTAATTTTTCTGATGGTAGGAAGTCTCTGTCATGTTCTCTGATCTCCTTTGCTGGGCTAGTAGGCATTCATGTGAGCACTACCATCTGGGAAGAGGGACAAGGTAACCCCTTTCAGCGGTTTTTCTACGAAGGGTTTTTAGTCACCGCAATGCTTTGTATACGAATGATGCATTAGCCCAGAATTTTCTATAGACCTTCACATAGGCACAGTTGAGGTAGCTGCAAAGCCTGGAGCTGGCAGGTGGCTCAAGGCTGTTGTTTGTCTCACTCCAGACAAGCTGGTGCTCACAGTTCATGACATGGTGTCACTCTCCTCAGCTTTTTCTGCAGAGAGAAAGCAATTGTGAACTTTCTCCTCCACACTAACAAGGTTCTGCAGTGCCTTCAAAGCAATGATCTCCTGAAGCCATGATGCCATGAATATGGCTGAGGATTCCAGGCTCCTGAGATGTCCTGGCTACCCTAAGTGATCTACATTTTACAGGGCTGTATTTACTGAAATCACCCTAAAAATAGCACAACCTGCACCCAACTCTACAGATGTTGACAACCCTCTCCCTGGGTTGACAATGTCATGTCTTTGTAAAAATCAGTTCCTCAACCTCTCCTTCTCCCTCTCCTTTTCCCTCTTCCTGTTTCTCTTCTCCCCTAGCTCTCATGTTTGTGTGTGTATGTATTTATGTGTGTGTTTGTATTCGCTTGAACAAAAAAACCTGCATCATAAAAATGATAGGAGAGAAATATGTATTAGGATTGTTTTGTTAGTATTTGCTAATGAATGCATATATTTTGAGGTTTTTAAACTTTTAAAACTTTGCCAGTGTGTACTTTATCCTCCATGAAAGGTGTGTCTATCAAACCCACGGCTACGATTATGGGTGCACACAGGTCACAAGCTGATGTTCAGGTTGAGTGCTAGTGTGCACTGCTACTCTTTGTCCTGAAGGCTTGATTACTGTTTATTTTTCTGGGGTTATCATGGCACAGACTCAACCATATTGGCTGTGTGCCTTAAACTGTTATTCTATGTCACCTGAAGATGGAACTGAATTTCCCCCTCTTCTTCCTTTTCTTTCCTGGTCCTTCCTTCTCCATCACCCCTGACTTCTCTTCATTGAGACTGAGGTCAGGGAGGAGCAAGGGCATTATGAGGAACTCCACAGATTCACAGAAAGAAAAATCTGAAGAGCTTAATCATGACTCTCTGTGCCTGGTGGCCACCAATCTTTTGAAGAACTAGCTTTTTTGTGTTGCTATTATAGAGCTTTTAGGTGAGGAAGCCCAAATTATCAACTGTTATTATCACATATTTATTTTCAGCTCTGAATTATTCATTCTTTTCAAGTGTTTATGAATTTTAACATCTTCCCTCTTCCCTCATTTTATAAATACTTCTTTGAATTTTAAGCTTATAATATAATGATGTAATATGTCCTTTCCCATTCCTCCCTCAAAACCCATCCAAATATCCTTCCCATGCTGTCCTCCAGCCTCATGGGCCATTTTTCCTCTAATTTTCATTACAAACATATATAGTCTCAGATGCATAACTGTGACCTGCTCAGTCTGTATAATGTGACATGTTTGCCTGTTTTCAGGGCTGATAATTTGGTTTTGGACTACCAGTTGGTGTACTCTTCCCTGGACTGTTGATCCTGCTCTTAGCATTCCTTAGTCTCCTGTAGTTCTTTGAGAAGGGCTGAGCAGTGGTTTTCCTGTACCTTGGCATGTCTAAGTGTTGTTGTCCTTGTTTAGCTCCTGTTCAGGCAGTCATGTGGGTAAGGTTATTGCTGTAGCTCCTTAACTCTACCGGGAGACACTATCTCACGGGGAATTCCCTAATCCCCTGCTTTCAATCTCTCCATGCCATCTTCAGAAGCAATGTTCTCTGAGCCTTGCTTGCCAGAGTTCTTTGGTAGATGGGTCCACCGAGACTGGGATCCACAACTCTCCATATTGATCAGTTGTGGTTTTCTGTACTGATCTCTGTCCCCTGAAAAAGAGAAGTTTTCTTGTTGAGAGGTGAGGGTTACACTCATCTGTGGATATAAGAACAAATACTTAGATCATTTAAAACATTTTTGCTTCTTGTCAGTATACTGTATTACAGTGCAATATGGTCAGAAAAATTATGAAGTTATTTCATCTCACACCCTTGATTTTCAGTTGATAATTCTTTACTGTGTATCTGGAAAACTTTTTACAATATTATATATTTTGTGTGTATTTAATCGTCATTAAAAGAAATGATGAGCTCTACATAAAATGCCCACTGAATTTCCTACATCCATGAAGTCTGGCAAAGTCCCCTACAACTTGAAGGTGATGGAGACCTAAGACTCTTGTGGAGCCCATCCCTCAACACTGGGTGGACACTTTTCATTTAATTGTGACCTTAGAATGAGATGGCCCTAAGTCTATTGTAATTGTAGTTTTGTTTACTACCCTGATTTTACCTGTCAAAAGAGGGAAAAAAAAAGGAGAATGCTCACCCTGAACTCACACCATACTGGATCTCTTGGCTGGAGATTAAATTCATAGGTTGGAGGCAGAGTCACTTAGAAGAGTTCAGAGAAAGGCCAGAATTTCAAACTCTCTGGAAAGAAAACTTGGCTCCATCATTCTAGCCTTTTGGTCATCTTTGTCTTTTCTGTTTCATGCAGGGAAGGAGCTGATCAGTCATTAACAGAGCTGCATTCTGTCTCCCAGGCCACTGCATGAGAAAACCAGCAGGTGACCTGTACAGAGATCACTCTGTGCCAGAAACAGTTCCATGCTTGGTGTGTATGTAGCATCCTCACATCTAGGGGCTCCTTGACTGTGCATATGCTCCAGAGTTGCTGAATGGAGCTCATCTTCTGAGTGCTTATGGTCACACCTCGAAGAAATGGCAGAGAATCAGTAGGATTCAATTCAGAGTCCAAATTGGTAATTATTTGTTCTGGAGGTTTATTAAGAACATTTGCCTGAGCAGTGGTGGTGCATGCTTTGAATCCCAGCACTCAGGAGGCAAAAGCAGGTGGATCTCCAAGTACTAGGACATCTTTGTTTACAGAGTGAGTTCCAGGACAGCCAGGACTACATAGAGAAACCCTGACTTGAAAAACTGAGAGAGAGAGAGAGAGAGAGAGGGAATAGGAGGAGGAGGCAGAGGTAAGGGGGACAAAGGGGAGAGAGAAGAAGAGAAAGAGACAAAGAGAATGAATGAATAATGAATGAATGAAAAAGAAGGTGAATGAATACTTGGCCAGCAGTGAAGAGGGCAGTGAGAGAAATGACCCTGTGCACGTGTGTCTGACAATCAAGTGAGATGCCGCTATTACCCCTGAATAAACCAAACATGTGCGCCAGGAGTGGAAAATTTTTTATATCTTGTGGAAATGTTTAATGTACAAGAAAGTTTGTATTCTGAGAAGCCCCACAATGATCTGCACAGTTCAGTTTTGCTTGAGAAGCATCAGGACAGTGGGGACAGTGGGGACTGTGGGGATGGCCTCAAGGGGGTGTGAGCTGGAGCTGAGTTCCAATTAGACAAGTTATAATTGGGATGAATTGACATCTTGTTGCCAGCTCAGTGTTGGTGGGTAATGCTTCATTCCCTGTATTTGTAATGAAGAGTTTTCTCTTTTCTCCTCAGACTTTTTTTTTTTTTTTTTTTTTTCAATGCAGTTTATTCAGGAACATTGAACAATCCTCGGACCCCGGGGAAAGCCAGCCCACAGCTTAAATAGCCTCTGGGTAGCCAACACAGGCATGCCACGGGGGCAATGCAGATAGGTCCACATACATGGAAGCAAGCCAGATCCTCGGCCTTAGCCAAATGTGGAGTTGTTCCTGACAGAGAGCACTCACCATCGGGAAGGTGGAAGGCAGAAACCAGCTCCATCTTTAAGGCATAGCATTCTGCAGCTCTCTACAGTTCCCCCTTTTTGTTTTAGACGCATCAGGCAAGAGTAGAGGTCTGATCTCTGATATTAGAAATAAATTGGGACTTTGTACAGATGTTCATTTAGGTGTCATCCACCCAAAGAGCATCGGACCCGTCCGATACCTTTTTCTCAGAGGCGGGACCTGGGGCATCAACCCGCATGCAATCAGACATGCTCTCCTCTGGGTCCAAAGCGGCTGACCCTGAGTGCAGTGCTTAGCCTCGCATCCTGAGCGTATCATTTTAGCTTTTTATGGTATCCAACCATGCTTGGGGAGAATGTCTTGCTTCAATGGCTGTAAAGGCCTGAATGATCATGGCTGCATCACACTGTTGTGAGACTCTAATCTTGCATATATACCACAGGCAAACCAAGGAGACCAACACCAGAAGGCCTGCTAACACTCCCATGCCCGCCCATTCCTTCAGATGATTCATGGCTGCAGCAATCCATGTTGATAATCCTGTGGCTAGTCCTGCGTCCACTCCGGTAGAATTTACTGTGACAATGGCCACTCTCAGCTGCTCCATCGTAGTATCGAATTCTCCAGTCCAATTACCTAAAATATAGCTCGACAATTGTTTAGACAGATTTGCAGCGCAGGAAAAATTCTCATGTTGTATGCTAGTGACACAAAGTCCAGCATACTTTCATTGACAGCCAGGTTGAGCGATTTGCCATAGGGTATCAATTTGCTCCTGCAAGAGGTCAATCCTCTGATTGAACACCATCAAGCTTCCTTTTAGTTGAGCATTAATTCCTTTATGTACAACTAAGGCATGAGCTACATTGGCTAAATGATTATTCAGGGTCTGAGCAGTCTGCCCAGTATGACTCATGGCTAATGCCCTGGTGGTAGCTCCAACAGCCGTCAATGAGATGGTAGTAACAATGGTGGCTGTAGTTCCAAGATCCCTTTTCTGTCTGAAGAGAGTCATAGCGTGAGGGGCATCAATGGGCATAGGCATCCAGTGAGGCATGCGAGTAACCAGGGCATACCTAACTTTACTAGCATTGGGGTTTAAAAAAAATGGAGCACGTCTCCTCAGACTTTTGATACTTGCAAATGCACACACAATGAATAAAGCCAGCATACTCCACACTAACACAAACATTAAAATTACCTTGTTCTCTGAAATGAGTATTGGGATCTCAGCCAACAGCATCCTTTTTTCTCTTCCACCTCTGCAGGCTCATTGGTGCACACAGGCCTAAGCCCATTGATCTCGCCATTGGTTTCTTGGCCCTGACCCAACTACTGATGCTGCTAACTATGGGACTCATAGCTGCAGACATGTTTCTGTCTCGGGGGAGGTGGGACCCCACCACATGCAAATCCCTTTGCTATCTACAGAGGTTCTTGAGGGGCCTCTACCTTTGTGCTGCCTGTCTGCTGAATGTCCTCTGGACCATCATCCTCAGCCCTAGAAGCTGCTGTTTAAACAAGTTTAAACATAAATCTCCCCATCACATCTCCTGGATCCTTTTTCTTTGTGTTCTCTACATGTCTTTTAGCAGTTACCTCCTGGTATCAAATAGTGCCATCCCCAATTCGACCTCAGATAATTTTATGTTTGTTACTCAGTCTTGCTCACTTCTACTTCCGAGTCACTCTAGACAAAGCACATTTTCCACATTGTTTTTCTTCAGGGAAGCCTTTTTTATTAGTCTCATGGTCCTCTCCAGTGGGTACATGGTGGCTCTCTTGTACAGACACATGAAGCAGGCCTGGCATCTTCACAACACCAGCCTTTCTCCAAAGGCATCTCCAGAGCAAAGGGCCACCCGGACCATCCTGCTGCTCATGAGCTTCTTTGTGTTTCTCTGCATTTTGGAGACTGTTATCTTGCAAACAAGAATGAAGTTCAAAGATGGCTTACTATTCTACTTTATTCATATTCTTGTGTCCCATAGCTATGCCACAGTCAGTCCCCTTGTGTTTATTTGCACTGAAAAGCATATAATTAAATTTTTGAGGTCAGTGTGGGACAGGAAAGTAAATATGTGATTATTCAGGAATGGGTATCATCCCTTAGTACAATCCAATATGTTGTCATCAGAGCTATGGATCTACTATGACATAGTAGGAGCGTTTCAAGGTTTAAACTGATATGTGAAAACATCCTTTTCCCATTACGTCTTTTTACTCTGTTTGTGGATGGCAAGTGTGTAAAAGAAGATTAAACTGCATTCCCACTCAGATATCACATGAGGTTTATCTTTCTCAATGGGTTTTCCACAGAGATCTGTGAGATGTCTTTCATCTGACCTGCATTAGCACCTTATTTTTTATTATTTATTTATTTATTTATTTAGGAATTTGAGGCATGGTTTCTCTGTGTGGCCCTGGCTCTTCTGGGCTTGCTTTGTAGATCAGGCTGACCTCAAACTCACAGAGATCCACCTGCCTCTGCCTCCCTGAGTACTGGGAACAAAGGTGTTTGTCACCATGCATAGTTTGTTTTTAATTTTTTGAACAATGATTTAAGTTTTAACTGTGTGTGTGTGCGTGTGTGTGTGTGTGTATGTGTGTGTGTGTACTTGAGCACAGATGCTCTTGGAGCCCAGATGTGTCAATTACTGTTAGAGCTAGACTTATAGGCAGTTGTGGGCCAGCCAAGTGTGAGTGTTGGTAATTGAACTTGAGTCTTCTAGAAAACAGTTTACTTATGTGCTGAGCCAACTCTCTGGCACAACCATTACTTTAAATATGTGGCAACTATGACATTTTCAATAAATGAATGCCTCAATTGTTTATATTTGAAAAAATACACAAGGAAACATTGTTTTGAGAATAAATTATCACAGGATGCAGAACACACACACAAATATACAGAGCTAAAATGATATGCAGAGAACCATAATGTCATTTGCATAATGGTGTTCCTATGGCCAAATTTAAAATAGTCAAAGGTAGGAGCAGCCACTGTCTAGTCTAGAGGTATCAGGATATGGGATCAGGTCATGGCCTCCCTGTGCCAAGGAGTGCTAGTCAGAACATGAAGAATACCTTGAATGTCTGCCATGCCAGTCAGACACACTGCACAAACTTGATGAGTTACTTATGAAAGATGAAGCTTAGGGGTGTCAAAGGAATAGAGACCATAAACAAAGTGCTTTATCTGTGCTCAAAATATCATAGCCAAATGCAAATAGTAAACTAGTCACAGATAGTTACTCAGCTGTACTATTGATATACTCCAGGGAACTGAGGGCTTGCAGCGTGCCTGCTTATTGGAGACTAATCAGATACCTCCTCAGAGCACCCTTCATGTGAGGGAACACAGACTCAGTCACACAAGTCACACAGCTGAGCAGACTCACAAGAAGACTTCACACAACCAAACACAATCAGTGGCATAATTCACAATGATGAACACTCTCAGAGGCACAATGCACACTGCTGAACACAATCAGAGGCAAAATGCACACTGCTGAACACTCTCAGAAAGAAACGATTCCCACAACGGAACATATAGTGAAAAATTTACACAGCTGAACACACCCAGAGGCATACATTACAGAGCAGAACACACACTTAGAGGCGTACTTCACACAGGAAAACTGTTATCTGTCACTCAAAGCAAGGGAATGTCACAAACATGAACCCCACCCACACCTGGAATACAGTAATTTCAGTGTTGACACTTATATAAAATCTAAAAAAAAAAAAAATAACTGGAACCTGGTTGTTGGAAAGAGAAATATCAAAGAAGATCTATTCCATGTTCTGTCTACACTTTGAGTAAGGCCTAGAACCTCAAACAGGCTGTAGTGTAATGCAAGGATCACGGGATCCTCAGAGACCTCCAGGAGACAACTTGATGCAAGAGCATGAGAGCTTCATGACGAGAGCAATCCAACTCAGGACCCAAGTCTCATTGACACAGCAGTAGAGAAGTGGGACCCTGAGCCCTGAGTGAGCAGGGTTTTTAAAGGAAAAGACTGAAAGAAGGGGGTTTCCATGACAGCAAGCAGGGGGTTCATGTTTCCATGATAGAAAGCAGGAGGATTCATGCCTTGACTTTACAGAATTTGGTAAAAGCCACAGAGGAGAGGTGACTGTTTACATAATCACAAATGCCAGGAAATTTGTCTTTATTTTTTACTAACCATTTATTCTGTGATATTTCCTGGTTGCCATTGCTTAGAGAGATAACCTTGTTTCTGCCAGGTGCATATTCTGTGATATTTCTTGGTACCTGAGATCAGGTCCCAGTCAAGATGGATCCTTATTTCAAAATGGAGTCACCCAGGCTAACTTAAACTCTTCAGTATGTTAACAAAAAGGAAGGGCATTTAACAAGTGAAATGAGAGAACATTTCACACATCAATGACTTGGAGGAGGAGAAATAAACCACACAACTGTAAGTTGTATAAACCCACGAGCAGAGGTTTGCCTGGTGGCTCAAGTCTGTAACCCTGAAGTCGAAACAGGATAGTGAGTTCAAGGTCCACCTGAGCTACAGGAGTGAGTCCAGACTAGCACACAACAGTCACAAAGCAAAAAATAATTATAAGAATAAAATATTATTTTAAAATCCAACATAAGATGGGTGCTGGAGGCACATGCATTTAATCCTAGCACTCAGATGGCAGAGGCAGGGGAATCTCTGAGTTCAAGGCCAGCCTAGTCTACAGATCAGGTTCCAGGCCAGCCAGTGCTATGCAGAGAAACCCTGACTCAGAAAAAAAATCCCAAAATAAACAGAAGGAAAATATACACAGGAAAGAATTAATCTTACTTCTTGATTCTGGGTTAAGAGCATAAATGTTCCAATGAAATGTGTAACTTCTCATCAGAACAGCACCCTCACTGACTGTCTGAGGGAGTGGCAAACACTTTGAGCTTGGGGGAAAGATATGGACATTTCTCACCCACAGCACTGGACAGAGTACCCTCAGCCACAGGCACCTTGTGGGACCACACCCACAGCCCCTCATGTTCATGCCGAGAGATTTGAAAAAGGATGAAACAGGTAGAGACCAATTAAAGCTGACATTAAGAATAAGTAAAGATGGGTTGCTTCTGTGATGTGACCCTTTCATTCTTCTGGCAGATGAGCCAATTAAACAAAAACTGCAGTTATTACAATGTATCATGTCAAAAAAAACCTATAAAATATGTTGTTCTTCATTTAAAAAGGTTTTTTTTTTTTTTTTTTTGGAGATTCTTCAATACAAAATGTTTGCTTATGCTCTTTTACAGGACAAAAAGGACTATAGTTCCATGTTAGCCCAGGGTTATATTCAGATCATTGTTAACCATTATATAAAACATATGCCTGGCTGCTAATACCTAAATAAAGTATTTAATGCTGTTACTTTCTGGCCTATAGATTTGGTATGTCCAGAATAGTCCATTTTTGCTGAGGGCTACAGGCTAAGTTTAGTTCTCTGTTTAGTGCTAAATAAAACTTTTGTCCTTTAATATTATACTGTTAAGCTCTTTTTTGTGTATTTAATTAAGTTTTTATTTTTTTTTGTTTTTTTAACATATAAAACATTATTTTTTTTTACAATTTGCCACTTTTATTAAAACAAAAACAAAAAAACAAATAAAAACAACAACTACAACAAAACAATCAGATGTGAGAATGCTCCTCTTGTATCTTCTTTTTTAAGCAACTGTTCCAGCATTCTTGGTTCAAAACTATATTTGTAGATAATGGCATGTTCTATTATAACACATTTTATGATCATTTAGCAGCTAACCATTATTAAAATGCAAACACATATTGTCCCCTGTAACCAAAGCATAATACAATGTCTAAGAAATGCTCTAACCAGGTATAAATCTGTTTTTAGCTCCCAAATCACATCTCTATATCCATAATCTATGGATTAAATAAAATTTCACCATAACTCACCATACATGAAATAGAACATGGAAAAACAAAATCATAAAATATAAAAAGACAAACTCTCTTGTATCAATAGAACAGCCAAAATGGTTTTTTGGAATACAGGCTAATTTCCATTTATATAACTGAACATGGGGCCATACGTAGGTTATGTATCTTCACTAACCATTCATTGTTCCTTCTGCCCATACTCTTTTATTTTTTTCAATGCAGTTTATTCAGGAACCTTGAACAATCCTCGGACCCTGGGGAAAGCCAGCCCACAGCTTAAATAGCCTCTGGGTAGCCAACCCAGGCATGCCATGTGGGCAATGCAGATAGGTCCACATACATGGAAGCAAGCCAGATCCTCAGCCTTAGCCAAATGTGGAATTGTTCGTGACAGAGAGCACTCACCATCGGAAAGGTGGAAGGCAGAAACCAGCTCCATCTTTAAGGCATAGCATTCCGCAGCTCTCTACAGTTCCCCCTTTTTGTTTTAGACGCATCAGGCAAGAGTAGAGGTCTGATCTCTAATATTAGAAATAAATTGGGACTTTGTACTGATGTTCATTTAGGTGTCATCCACCCAAAGAGCATCAGACTCGTCCGATAACTTTTTCTCAGGCCATAGTAGAGGACAATGCAGCTACATTTGATGTGAACTGAAAGACTAAAAATAAAAATTTAATTAAAAAATAACCACTAAAATGAAACCTTTGCCTTGCAGGAACAATTAAAATCCTCTGAAGTATTTTCTCAGCTTCAGCACACTGACACTGTGGTCTAAATACTGTTGTGGCTGCATCTCATGCTGGTAGCCAAACTTGATAGCTCAGGAGTCTCTCAGGTGTTGAAGACCAGCCTGGTCTATAGAGGGAGTTCAGGACAGCCAAGGCTACATAGACAAAACCTTGTCTCAAAAAACAAACAAACAAATAAACAAAGGGTTTTTCAGGTGGTACTGGTTCTGAAACATGGAGGGATCATGGAGTGAAGCTGTGACTTGGCACCATACGACTGTATAGAGTCCCTGAAGAGAGCCAAGAGGCCACGTTGCAGTGCAGATCCAGCCATTTGGAGATGTCAGTATCACATGCCAGCAGCAGCTGCTGTGGGCGAGGCCAGTTTGAACCTAGGAGACAGCTGTGTGGAAGGCTTTGCCAGCACTGTGGAGGAGCCCAGAAGATCACTGGTGAGTCCCAGAAGCCTGGCACTGAGAGTTATGCTGTTGGACTTTGTTGAACTTGATTGTGACTGTGCCCTGGTTCTTACCTTTCACATAAGAAAATATTTATTTTTATTTTACAGGAGCCCACAAAGTCTCTTGACTCTGAACACTTAAAGGGATTTTGGAGATTTATCTTGAGTTTGGAGTTCTAGAGAGACTGGGTATTTTAGAGAGACTTTGAAAATGTTAGAGAAACTAGATGTTTTAGAGAGTTGAATATTTTGTAGAGGTTTTGAATGTGGAAAGAGACTTGAGAGATTGAACTTTTAAAAAATGGAACTTTTCTATTGCAATGTTGACATTAGTTTAATATCTTGGGAACAACAAAATTGAGAGACAAAGTTATAGTGTAACAGAGATGTGTTTAGTGTCAGGTAGACAGGGGGTCAGCTGTGGCAGCTGTTTTTGTCTCTTGTTTGTTAAATGAACCACTAGACTCAATTGGAAAGGGAACCTCAGCTGAGAAAATGCCCCACTAGGTTGGCCTATGGGCAAGTGTGTGATGAATTTTCTTGATTGGTGATCTATGTGAGAGGGCCCACATCACTGTGGGTGCAGGCTCTGGGCTCAGGGTTCTGGATACTAGAGAACACAGACTGAGAAATCCATGAGACCCAAGCTAGTAAGCAGTGTCCTTCAGTGACAGGTGCCTTAGTTCTTGCCCCAGGTTCCTGCCTCAAGTCCTTACCCTGCTTCCCTGCACAATGGATTATAAGCTGTAAAATGAAATGAAGGCTTCCCAACCCAATTTGGTTTTGGTCATGGTGGTTTATTTAGTCTGTGTCTAAATCAAAGAAACTACAATAATTCAACAGCATGTACACCACATTTATTAATATAAACCTGGAGCCAGCATATCAGGTACCTGGTAAGTATAAACTGTAATAATTCAACAGCATCTACACCACACTTACTAATATAAACTTGGACCAGCATATCAGGTATGTGGAGAAGTATCGCAGCTCCATTATGGAGAGAGAGAATGTTGACTCCTATGGAGTCTGCCTTTCAAGACTGAGTTGGACCATTTTTCTTTAATTAATTCTGTAATATGGGACAGCTCCAAGTCTGTTATAACTGTAGTTCTATTTACTCCCTGACTTCACACGCTGAAGGAGAAAGACACGGTATATGCTCCTGCTGACATTTGCCCACCCTGTCCTTCTCTTGGAACAGTTTTGGACTGGGATCAGAACCATGCAAGATGAAGATACAGAGCAACGATCAAAGACTGAATCGTCCACCAGAGTTCTCTGAAAGGACTCCGTGCCAATGTGCTACTGTTTTCTGATTTGTCTTTTATCTTTTGTTTCAGGCAGTGACAGAGCTGAACAGTCTTTATGAGCTGCCTGAACTCTCCCAGAGCACAAACATAAGCCGCCAACACATCCACAGAGACCATCATGTGCTGGAATTTTCCCATGTTTGGTGTGTAAACAGTGTGTTCTTGCTCACCCAGTGTCTCTCTGACACAAGCACTCTGTTCTTCACATGTTCAAGAGGAGGTGGCTGGGACCCGGCCTCAGAGTATTCAAGGACATACTTGGAGGAAACAGCAGATCATGAATAAAATCAGAAACATCTGGATTCATAGATTACAACCCCCAACATTTGCTATAGAAATTTTCTAAGAAATTAGGATTTTCAATAGAGTACAGATAGCCCTGAATAGAACAAGTGCATACCCAATCCATGGGACCGTTTTTATTGGCAAGTTCTGCTTCTTCTTTTTTTTTTTTTTTTCTTTTACACAATCCTTCTCATTCAGACTCTACCCAAAATAGTAAAACTGTCTATAATGTGCCTGGCCATCAAGATGTTGTGGGTAAAAACCAAGTAAGATGCTGCTCCTGCTTTAGGAAAACCCAAACCTACAAAACATGATAGCACATAATTGCTGCAGCTCTTAATGTTGAGGGAGATCAGCCACCATGGGACACAGGGTCCAGCCATGGCTCAGCTTAGGACAAGTGAGAGCAGGAGGATGGTCTGTGGGGTGTGAGGTAGAATGGAGGTCTTCAGTGGAATAAGCATTCAGGAGCATCTGCATGTTTTCTTGAGGCCAGAAGACTGGTCTGGAGTGGTGTGTGAGGTCTTGCTCATGATGAGTCATTGTTTTATTTTCTCCTCATCCACTCTTTGTTTCCACACAAGATGACTTCACACTCTTCTGACATAAGGAACACCTTCTTCTCTGAAATTGGCATTGGGATCTCAGCCAACAGCTTCCTTCTTCTCTTCTACATCTTCAAGTTCATTCGTGGGCACAGGCCCAGGCCCACTGAGGTGCACATTGTTCTGCTGTCCCTAATCCACCTACTGATGCTAATGTTCATAGCATTCATAGCCATGGACATTTTTATTTCTTTGAGGGGATGGGATGACACCATATGTAAACTCATTGTCTACTTGTACAGAATTTTTAGGGGCCTCTCCCTTTGTACCACCAGCCTGCTGAGTGTCCTCCAGGCCATCATCCTCAGTCCCAGAAGCTCCTGTCTAGCCAAGTTCAAGCACAAATCTGCTCATTACATCTCATGTGCCCTTCTTTTTCTGAGTGTCCTCTATATGCTCATTAGCAGTCATCTCTTAGTATCAATTTTTGCCACTCCCAATTTGACTTCAAATAACTTCATGTATGTTACTAGGTCCTGTTCTGTCCTACCCATGAGTTACCTCATGAAAAGCACATTTTGTACACTGATGGCCATCAGGGAAGCCTTTCTTATTAGTGTTATGGTCATCTCGACTTGGTACATGGTGGCTCTCTTGTGCAGGCACAGGAAGCAGGCCCAGCATCTTCACAGCACCAGGCTTTCTCCAAAAGCATGCCCAGAGCAAAGAGCTAACAGGGCCTTCCTTCTGCTCATGAGCTTCTTCGTGTTGATGTCCATCTTGGATGGCTTTATCTCCTGCTCAAGAACTATGTTCCTGAATGATCCAACATCTTACTATATCCGACTCTTTGTGGTCCACAGCTATGCCACAGTCAGCCCTTTTGTGTTTATAAGAACTGAAAAACATGTCGTTAACTTTTTCAGGTCTATGTGTGGAAGGACATAAATGTTTGAATATTCATTGATCATTGATGGGCCTATTTCTTTATAAGAGGACCCAATACACTGGCATCAGAACTGTCAGTCATGGCATGGTGTTCACGTGCTTTGACGTACATGAAAATCTGAAGCAGTGTTTTTGTTTTTGTTTTTGTTTTTCTGTTAAAATTATTTACTTTAACCTGTGTGGTAACAAACATGTAGCAGAAAATTAAACCTCATCCCTTTTGTGATATGACCAGGGCATTTTTGTTTCATTTTATTTTATTTTATTTTATTTTATTTTATTTTATTTTATTTTATTTTATTTTATTTTATCTTTTTCCTCAATGCATCATTATGGGAATCCTATGAGGTGGCTCTTATGCATCATGGCCGTGGACAGCTCACACTGTTTTGAAGGATGTAACCATGTCTAACACATTTCAATATTTTAATTTCCTGTGGTATAGCTATTTTGACAAATTAAATGAGGAGGCATTTCTTGCCATAAATAGTTCTATACTCCAGAAAGAAAGGAATTGTACACAGAACTTTCAGAACAGAATTCTGTGCAAGAAGCACATGTGATGTATACAGCAATGCGAACAACAACTAGATTTAAAATTCTCAGAGTTATCAGAACTTTTGACCCAAACACAGCCTCTGTACAGCACAGGACCTCGTTCAGTCTTACGGTGCAAGGCAGTTAATTCCAGCACTGGTCACTGAGGTATGGTGCCCTGGAAAACAGGAAAGACCAGCACCACTGGCCAGCTCCCTGAAGGTTCAACACTCTACACTACATTTCTTCTAAAACCAAATTTTTCCTCCTTTCACCTCTGCTATAAATAGATTGGGATAAAGTCTGTTGCTTGGGGAAACATTTATACTCATTATACTCATTACTTATACTTATTACAATCAGTTTATCAGACTGTAATAAGGAAGTTTAATAAGCCAATCAAACATATGTCATCTAGATTACTATGCAAGGGGACATGGCAACACAGGGGGGCATGAAAAGCCTTGTTTAAGTTAATTTGGGATTCAACTTTTGGACTGATGTCCCCTGGGCCTATAGTTCCCATACAATGAACTGCTTCTTGGCTTCAGCCTGGTTGTCCCATCTCTGGTTGTTTTCTGTGTCAGTTGAGCATAGACAAACCACCCATTGTTACCCATTGTTAAAGGGTAGGAAAACTTTTTTTTCAAGCAAATGGACCCAAGAAGCACTCTGAGGTTGCCATTCTAATATCTTAAAAACAAAAAGACTTCTAATTAAAATTAATCAAAAGAGATGGGAAAGGACTGTTCATATTCATCAAAAGGAAAATCCAACCCCCCAAAATGTTAATTCTGAACATCTATGCCTCAAAATGAAGGGCACCCCCATTTGTAAAAGGAACATTACTAAAGTTTTAACCACACATTGAACCTCATACAGTAAAAGCAGGGGACTTCAATACACTACTCTCATCAATAGACAGGTCATCCGGACAAAAACTAAGCAGAGAAATAATGGAGCTAACAGCCATTGTGAGTCAAGTCGACCAAACAGAAGTCTAGAGAATGTTTCACCCAACCAGAAAAGAATATACCCTCTTCTCAGGATCTCACAGATCTTTCTCCAAAATACTCAGTCACAAAGTGAGTCTCAACAGGTACAAGAAAATTAAAATAACCACCTGTAGCCTATCATACTCTCACAGATTAAAGCTATATTTTAACAACAAAAGCCCACAAAATCATGGAAACTGAATAACTATCCTCTAAGTGACCACTGGGTCAAGGCAGAAATAAAGAGGTTAAAGACTTCCTAGAATTCAAGGAAAATGAATGCACAGCATACCTGAACTTATGAAACACAATAAAAATGGTAGTAAGAGGAATGTTCAGTCTCCATACTAGCAACTTAGTAGCATCCCTGTAAGCTCTAGAACAAAAAGGAAGTAAATTCATCCAAGAGGAGTAGAGCAAAGAAAATAATGCAACTCAGGACTGAAATCAATAAAATAGAAACAAAAAGACCAATACAAAAAAAAAAAAATCAGTGAAACAAAGAATTTGTTATTAGAGAATATAAACAAGATAGACAACCCCTTGTCCAAACTAACTAAAAGGCAGAGACAAACTATCCAAATTAACCAAACAAAAAATAAAAAGGATGATATAACAACTGATACCAAGGAAATCCAAAGAATCATTAGGTCATACTTCAAAAACCGCTACTCTACAAATATGGAAAATCTGAAAGAAATGGACAGATATCTTAATAGATACCACTTACCAAAGATGAATCAGATAAAAAACTTAAATAGAATTCTAGCTTCTAGGGAAATAGAAGATGTCATTAAACGTCTCCCAACCAAAGGGGGGGGAAAAAAGCCCAGGGTCCGATGGTTTTTAGCACAGAATTTTCTGGATTTTCAAAGAAGAGCTAATAGCAATAGTCCTCAAATTATTCCATAAAATAGAAATGGAAGGAACATGTCAGATTTATTTTGTGAGGCCATAATCACCCTGACATCCGAACCAGGCCAACTCAACAACAACAAAAAAGAAAATTACAGACCAATTTCCCTTATGATCATTGATTCAAAAATACTCAGTAAAATATTTGCAAACCAAATCCAGTAACACATTAAAAAGGTCATCTACCATGACCATCATACCAGGGATCATCCAAGGGATGCATAAATGGTTTAAAATACAAAAATCAGTCAATGTAACCCAACACATAAACGAACTAAAAGAAGAAAAACAATATGATCATTTTATTGGATGCTGAAAAAGCCTTTGAGGAAATTCAACACCCCCTCATGATAAAAATCTTGACGAGATCAGGAATACAGTTACATACTTCAACATAAAAACAGCAATATATAGCAAGCTGATAGCCAACATCAAATTAAATAAAAACTCACAGCAGTTCCTCAAAAATCTGGAACAATACAAGGCTGTCCACTTTCTTCATATCCATTCAATATAGTACTTGATGTTCTAGCTAGAGCAGTAAGACAACTAAAAGAGATCAAGGGGATACAAATAGGAAAGGAAGCAGTCAAAATATCATTATTTGCAGATGATATGATACTATACATAAGCTACCCCAAATATTCTACAAGGGAACTTCTACAGCTGATAAACACCTTCAGTAAGGTGGCTGGATACAAAATTAACTCAAGAAAAAAAAATCAGTAGCCCTTCTTTATACAAATGACAAGTGAGCTGAGAAAGAAATCAGGGAAACATCATTCTTCACAATAGCCACAAATAATATGCAATATTTTAGAGTAAATCTAACTAAGCAAGTAAGAGCTGAATGACAATAACTTAAAGTCTTTGAAAAAAATTAAAGAAGATATCAGAAGATGGAAAGATCTTCCATATTAATTGGTCAGTAGAATCAACATAGTAAAATTGGCCATCTTACCAAAGGCAATCTACAGATTCAATGCAATTCTCCACCAAAATTCCAACACAATACTTTACAGACCTGGAAAGAAAATATACTCAACTTAAAATTGAAAAACAAAAAAAGCTTACATTCCCACCAGCAGTAGGTTCCCCTTTCTCCACAACCTCTCCAGCATGTGTTGTCATTTGAGTTTTTGATCATTTTGGCCATTCAGGGTTGTTTTGATTTTCTTTTCCCTAATGGCTAATGAGGTTGAACATTTCTTTAAGTGCTTCTCTGCCATTCGGTATTCCTCTACAGAGAATTCTCTGTTTAGCTCTGTTCCCCATTTCTTAAGTGGATTACTTGGTTTGCTGCTTTTCAGCTTCTTTAGTTCTTTATGTATACTGGATATGAGTCCTCTGTCAGATAAAGGGTTGGTGATGATTCTTTCCCAATCTGTAAGCAGTCGCTTTGTTTTGATGACTTTGTCCTTTGCTTTACAGAAGCTTTTCAGTTTCATGAGGTCCCATTTATTGATTGTTGCTCTTAGAGCCTGTGCTATTGGTGTTCTGTTCAGGAAGTTTTCTCCTGTACCAATGAGTTCTAGAATCTTCCCCACTTTTTTCTAGCCGATTTAATGTGTCTGGTTTTATGTTGAGGTCTTTGATCCACTTGGACTTCAGTTTTGTGCAGGGTGATAAGTATGGATGTATTTGCATTTTTCTACATGTAGACATCCAGTTGGACCAGCACCAATTGTTGAAGATGCTATCTTTTTTCCATTGTATGGTTTTGGAATCCTTGTTAAAAATCAGGTGTTCATAAGTGTGTGGGTTTATTTCTGGGTCTTCTATTCAGTTCCATTGATCCACCATTCTGTTTCTATGCAAGTACCATGCAGTTTTTATAACTGTTGCTCTATAGTACAGCTTGAGATCAGGGATGGAGATACCTCCAGAAGATACTAGGAACAGCGCTTCGAAAGATCCAGCCATACCACTCCTAGGTATATACCCAAAAGAGGCTCAAGTACACAAAAAGGACTTTTGCTCAACCATGTTTGTAGCAGCTTTATTTGTAATAGCCAGAAGCTGGAAACAGCCCAGATGCCCCTCAACTGAAGAATGGATGCAGAAACTGTGGTACATCTATGCAATGGACTATTACTCAGCAAAAAAAAAAAAAAAAAAAAAAAAAAAGGAAATCATGAAATTTGCAGGTAAATGGTGGGACCTGGAAAGGATCATCCTGAGTGAGTTGTCCCAGAACCAAAAAGACACACACGGTATATACTTACTCATATACACATACAACATAGAATAAACCCACTAAAATCAGTACATCTAAACATACTAAGCAAAAGAGAGGACCCTAACTAAAATGTTCAATCCCCATCCTGAAAGGCAAAGAGGATGGACATCAGAAGAAAAAGAAAAGAGGGAACAACTTAGGAACCTGTGACAGAGGACCTCTGAAAACCAGAAGAAGAAAACAGGAAACAACCTCGGAACCTGCCACAGAGGGCCTCTGAAAGCCTCTGCCATCCAGAGTGTGAAAGCAGATGCTGAGCCTGATGGCCAACTGACAGGCAGAGTGAATGGAATTTTATGTAAGAAGTGGGAAATAGCAAGAGCTTGAGAGGACAGGAACTCCACAAGGAGAGCAACAGAACAAGAAAATTTGAAAACAGGGAACTTCCCAGAGACTCATACTCCAACCAAGGACTACTCATGGAGATAACCTAGAACACTGACAATGCTGCCACTTCTGATGAGAAATGATATACTAAGATCAGAAAGAAGGAGAGGAGGACCTCCCCTATCAGTGGACTTGGGGAGGGGCATGCATGCAGAAAGGGGAGTGAGGATGGGACTGGGAGGGGAGGAGGGAGGGGCTTATGGGGGGATTCGAAATGAATAAAGTATAATTAATAAAAGTCAAATAAAAAATTTAAAAAAAGCAAGGATACCTAAAACAATATTTTAGAAAACAAATAAACAAAAACCTTCTGGCATCATCACTATCCCTGATTTCCTGATTTCAAGCTCTATTACAGAGCTATAGTAATAAAAACCACATAGTATTGACATTAAAAAAAATAAAGACAGGATGATCAAAGGAATTGAATCAAAGACCCAGATGTAAATCCACACACCTATGGACATCTGATTTTTACAAAGAAGCCGAACATGTACAATGAGGGAAAAGGCTTCTTCAACAAATTGTGCTGCTCTTACTGGCAAATAGACCCATTTAATCAGCCTACATAAAATTCATATCCAAGTGGATCAAGACCTCAACATAAAACTAGATACATTGAACCTGACAGGGAAAGTGGGGAGTTGTTTTGGGTGCATTGGTTTTTTTTTCTAGTACCTGGCTATATGAGAGTCTCCATAAAATGTCTGCCCTTCTTGACAAGGGCTCTGAGTTACCCAGGCTGCTCTTGAACTCAGTATGCTCCTTCCTCCTCTTCTCAGTCCTGGGTGCAGGTGTGTGCACCATGTCTGCTGGGGAGACTGAAACACAGAGCATATAGTTGCACTCCGGGAAAGCACAGCCTCTTCCTGAAGTCTTCAATGAAAATGAGGTCTCCATTCCTCAGAGACTGGGGTCCAGTCAGACATGGCCTCAGCCTCAGCTATGTTCCACCTGTCTGTGACCACCTCAGCTTTGAGTTTTGCCTCTACTTCTCTGGTTTTCATTTAATTTCTTTTTTATTTACTTTTAAAATTTACTAACATCTTGAATTCAGATTTTGGAAATCAGGAAACAGAATCAACACTAAATGGAAATAACATGCTCCACGGGAGAGGGGTGTCTCAGGAAAATGGCTGGTTGCATGTCACAGCGTGTAGGGAAAGCACACTCAGAACCATGGGAAGTCATGGGAGGCCCAGGAGTCCTCAACCCAGAATAGAAGCATCACAGTGAATAAAAACTGTTTGAAATATTGAAATAAGTCTAAGAAGCAATGTGAGAAAAGTTAGTGTTGGGGGTTGGTCTGGAGCTGTGTACTGTGATGCTAATTGTTGACTCTCAAGATCTGGTTACTGCACAGATGAGAGCACATTCTCATCTACAACAGTCCTTGTGTAAAATTGCCTAAGGAATTATTCTTGTTTAAACAATAAAAAGCTGACACACATGGGCAGGGTGTATGGCTAAGGTTCTAGGGTTGTGAGGACAGGAAGACCATGGGAAGGAGAGGAGAGAGAGGAAGAGTAAGAGAAGTAAGGAAGCAGAGAGTGACCATGGGTGAGTGTGGAAAGAAGCACATGGTGGGCATGGATGGAGGAAGCTGCCTGATGAAGAATGAGCAAGTCATTATGGATTGTGGATGGGAGGCAGCCTGGGCTGGGGCTGGGAGGTAAAGGTAGTTTAGAGGGTTAATATCTGCCCTGTCCCGAGTAAAATAGGACTGTTATGAAATCTATCAGGTGTCTGTGTCTTTTATTGATTGTAATAGCAGGTTAGGTGTACTGCCGTGATAATTATAGGGCCAATAATAAACATTGTTAGACGGTACAATTAAAATAACAGCAACAACTTAGGGTTGTCATAAACTTTCTGATTCCTTTCTCAGGTCTGGCAAGGGGACTCAAAGTGTGTGCTCAGCCCTCCCCAGATGGCTGTTATCCAGGACAGAGTGAGTGAGATCAACAGGCAGGGAAGATCCCTCCCTGGGAAGCCACATTTCCATGCTCCCCAGCAGGAACCTGTCACCTTCCACAAGCAGCAAAATTGCAGGCTGTAGAGATGCATTAAATTCTCCCTCAGCCTAAGCTGTGCAGGATCTCCTCAGGCGCACAGTCCTCCCCTGCTATGTCCATCTGGGTAAGTGCTCTGCACCCAAGGGCAGAATCAGAAGGTGGTAGGGACCCAGGCAGTCTGTGGGAGGAGGAGCACTGGGCTACTGGGCTGTGGGAAGTTTTCAGCATGTGCAGAGGAGACACTGAGCTCTGACAGCCCTCAGCACAGGGGACTGTGCTCTGCACGGACAACAAGAATACTTTTCCTCTTAGGATATTTCCTGCAACTCCTAAAATTAGTTAATTTTTTCTTTGGAAACATCATTGTTTCATATTTACATTTTGTTTTAATTAAGCAACTCACAGTTAAGAACTACATGAATTATCCTTATATGTAGAATATTTGAGTGATTTAATTTGTGTACCTATTATAAAAATTGATGGAAGGAAATCTCCTTGAATATCACTATCTAGTAGAGAACTTCGCCTGACTCAGTTTCAGGAATTTCACGCAAATGCTCTTGGCTCGTGGTGCACTATACAGTAAAACACGTGCTCTGAGAGGACATCCTTGAGGAGGCACTGGAATGCTAGATATTTTATACACAGTGGATACATGGCAGTTTCTCCTGCTGTTGCCTAAAGAGCCAGGATCCAAATCCCAAGAGCTTGAGAGGTAGAAAAGTGAAAAGCCTGAGAGCACAGGGGACTGTGTTCTGCATGGGCAACAAGAAGAGTTTTCCTCTTAGGATGTTTCCTAAAACTCCTGAAAGTTGGCTTCTCCTTTTTCTCCTCCTCTTCCTGCCTATTCTGTTTTGTTTCTGACATCTGCTGAAATTGACATTAGGTAATCAAACGGATCTATTATATAAAGAGCATGGTAATGCAATGGAAATCACTCAGTAAAATGTATTTACAGCTCTGCTGGTACATAGAACTCAGCATATTAATCTTGTAGAAGTTTCACCTTTCCTAATGGCTCTTTGCCATTCTATTTTAGAAAATCTCAATTTAAATTTTTTAGGTTATTTTGTTTTGTGTGTTACACTTTTTGGGTGTTTGTTTTGTTTGATTTTGCTGTGTCTATATATTTATATTGCATGCATGCCTGCTGCCTGAGGACCTCAGGAGTTTTTGGAACCCCTGGACCTAGAGTTGCAGATGGTTTTGAGCTGCCATGGGAGAGGTGAGAACTGTACCTGGGTCCTCTGTCAAAGCAGCAGGTTCTCTCCACACCAAGCACCCTGTGTTTACAGTCTTTAACTGGCCATTCACCTTAGCTCTGATTTTTTAAATTTACTTTTCATCTTATGTATTTTGTGGGATGGGGTAGGGTGTGTATGTCACAGCACACATCTCGGGGTCAGAGGACCACTCTTTGGAATTGGTTCTTCCCTTCTAGAATGTAACTCATCATGACTGGAGGCCAGCACTTCTCAACACTGAGGCTCCCTCATTTCTCCTGCTCTGAGCACTTACTTACCTGGTGCATCAGGTTTGGTAACTCAGGCACTTTTGCTTTCCCCTCATATCTCACATTACATATAAAATTAAACCATCTTACACCCTGGATATTCAAATGATAATTATTTCTTTACTATTTGACTTCATTTTTATACTATTGCATAACTTAGGATTATGATCCTTGCATTAAATTAAATACTTGCATTGCATGAGAAAGAACTTTCAAGAAGAACCTTCATCAAATCTTCTGACGTATATCTGAGGCTTTGGTCACCTGAGTCTGAGAAGCATCACTGCTTCCTCAAGGAGGTATGAAATCCTACACACCTGTGCAGCCCATCATTTAGGATGAGTTGGATAATTCTTCCTTCATTAAAACCTTATAATGGGAAGGACCCTCAATCTATTGTAATTATAATTCTTAAAAATTGTTTGCTTTCAAATGTGGAAAGAGACAAAACTTAGACCACATTCCTGGCAGCTTCTGGTAACTGAACACTTCTCACGGAGGCTTTTGTTCTGCTGTGACATCAGCACATATTTCAGATACAGTTACAATGTGAGATTCACAGAGAAGGTCTAAAATGCTACCAGGATGCTCTGGAAAGGATTGCTTGAGTAGTCTATTGTGTTCATACTTACTCTTCTCTGTTTGGGGCTGGGAGAAACCAAACAGTTGTTTTTAAAACTGTATTAACTATCCCAAGGCACAAACATAAGGAACCTTCATGAAAATAAATCCAGCAGCCTACACTTCCAAAGAGTTCGCCCTATGCAGGGAACACCATGCTTGGTATGTAGACTTCATCTCCTTACACATCTCCCTGACACAGTCACACAGATGTTATATGTTCTAACCCTGTAACTCAGCCCCAGACTGCTCAGGGTCACACACAGAATATGGCAGGAGTGAGTATGATGTAAAGAAGTCTGGATTCAGAGTTTCCACTCCTAATGCTCCCTGCAGATCCACATGAAGAGCACAAGGTCTGAAGTAATTGAGCATACAAAGAGACTGGAATAAAATGACTCTGGGCCTGTTTAAGACAAGGACACAGCTTCATCTGAGGATCTTATTTCTACTTTCTTACAATCCTCATGGAACTTCACCAAAACCTGCAGAGCTGCTCTGTGTCTGGCAATCAACATGATGCAGAAGAAAGACAAGTAAGACATCACTTTTGCCTCAGGAAACCTCAAATAGGAAACAGTTGGAAAAGAAATATTTTCTTGACACATGACAATTGTAATGTGGGAGAAAGCTTCTATCTGGATGGGGCACATAAGTGTCGGAACAATGGAGAGAGTGGGCATCGCTTCTGGGCACTTTGAGATGAGGGCAATTTTAAGCGGTGTAAGGCAGAGCTGTGAAATAAACATCTTTCTAAGGAGAGTGGAGCTGCCATTGTCTGCAGCTGATGAGCAAGGCTATATTGGTGTTAAGGAATCTTCTTGCTGTTCTCTCCTCACAGTTGTTACCTGCTTCTTTCAGCCTTAAAATGAACAAAATCAACAAACAGTCAGGTAACACCAAGGTAAGAAACACCATTTATGGTAGAGCTGGGATTGGGCTCTCAGGCAACAGCTTCCTTCTTCTCTTCCACATCCTCATGTTTATTCCTGGGCAGAGGCCCAGACTCACTGATCTGCCCATCAGTCTCTTGGCCCTAATCCACATACTGATGCTGGTAGTCGTCGTGAGTTTAGTAGCTTCAGACATTTTTATGCCAGGGAAGAGATGGAGTGACTCCACATGCAAATTTGTTATGTTCTTGTACAGGTCTTTTAGGAGCCTCTCTCTTTGTGCCACTAGCCTGCTCAGCATCCTACAGGCCATCACCCTCAGTTCCACAAGTTCCCGTCTAGCAAAATTCAAATGTAAATCTCCACACCACATGCTAGGTTGCCTTCTTTTCCTGAGTATCTTTTATTCATCCATTAGCAGTCTCCTTATAACATATATAACTTCGACGCCTAATCTGACCTCACCTGGCTTTATGTACCTCAGTCAGTCTTGCTGTATTGTGCCCATGAGCTACTCTGTCCATCACACATTTTTTATATTGTTGACCTCCAGGGATGTCATCTTTGTAGGTTTTATGAGCCTCTCCAGTGGGTACATGGTAACTTTCCTATAAGACATAAGAACCAGTCCCAGCTTCTCCACAGTGCCAGCCTTTCCCTCAGACCATCTGCAGAACAAAGAGCCACACAGACCATCCTTTGCCTCATGAGTTTCTTTATGGTGATGTACACCTTGGACAGCGTCATCTCCTACCTAAGAAGTATAGATGATGATCTGATTTTATTTTGTGTCCATATTCTCACAGTCCATGACTATGCCACATTCAGCCATTTTTTGGTTCTCAGTACTGAAAAACACATAATTAACATTTTTAGATCCATGTATGGAAGGATGGTAAACATCATATCACTTGGGTATAGGTAAGATTCCTTAAGATGAGCCGGTACAGTGGCATTAGAGCAATGAATTGTAATGTAGTTTACATGAGCTTCAGGTTAAATGAAATTATAGAGTTGTCTTTTTGTTGTTGTTAAACCTATTTCTTATGAGATGTGTGGATGCTACACATAAAAGACAAACCACATGCCAGATACATAAGTCTTTTGTACTTCCAAGTGTGTCTTTTGGGGAGACATAAAGTGACTGTCTTGTTAGGGTCTGGATTATCCACATCAATTTATAATACGTGACAGCTTATGATAGTCTTCATTTATTCAAATCCCTCAGCTATCTCTGTTTTGCCAAGTGAGGTTTGTAAATAGTTATTATTATAATTATCAAGTATCCAGAAATATTCAAATCACTTAGCATACACACACACACACACACACACACACACACACACACACACACACTCCGAGTGAGAGACAGAGACACAGAGAGACAGAGACAAAGACAGACATAAAATCTATGTATAAAACACAGCCCTGATGATGGATAAACAGAGTTCAGCTTCTCTGCACTGGAGTGTTACTCCAGCTTTAAAAGAGAAGGAGATTCTGCACATGGTCCCACACAGATTGGCATGAAGCCACTGTACTGGCTGCAATGAGAGTCTAGGCAGAACGAATTCTGTGTGGACTACTGGGAGCAGGAAGAGCTTGGAAACTTTCTAGGAGTGGAAACAAAAGCAGAGTCCCATCCTCAGCTCAGGAGGGAAGGCCATGGGCATCTTGCTGGGTGGAGGCAAATTGCAAAAATGTAATCAACGCCAAGCAGTATGCTGAGGATGGGAAATTCTTGTGTTGTGTGTGCTTTACCAAAATAACAATGTGTTCAGTTACCTTAACCAAGCAGTGAAGTATATTTTCCCTGAAATAATAAAGTGAACAATGGGGATGGAGAGATGGTTCAGGAGTTAAGACCACTGGCTGCCCTTGCAGAGGACCAAAGTTCAATTCCCAGCCTCTATATGAAAGCTCACAACTGTTAGTAACTCCAGTTCAAGAGGATCTCATGGTTTCTGGTCCTGCAGGCACCAGGCTTGCATTCATGCACACAAAATAAAAATAAATAAAACTACTAAAGTAAAATACAATTTTAAAAATGAAAACAAAATTGTCAAAATATGATTTTTCAAGTTTTAATAAATGACAGATTTTCTTGAACAATGAGGGTTTTCTCAGAGTCCTCATCTTTTTAAAAATTCTTTATTCATTATACTTTATTTAATTTGTATCCTCCATGTGGGTCCCTCCCTCCACCTTTCCCAATCCCCATAGTCCTCATCTTAATCTCAGGTCCTCAGAGAAAGCAGAGGAGTTCATCTGTAAGACCTGGAGTCTCACTGTTAAGGAGCTCAGTATTTCGCCCTTCCCAGGAACTCTCACAGACCACAGCTCAATGCCAAAGCAAGAGGTTTTATTGCTGTCGAGATAGGGTTGCCTTTCCAAAGACAGGAGATGACCCTGAACATGCAAAGCACTGGGTTTTTATACCTGAAAATCAGATCACTCTGCTCTATAGTTTACAGATGGTTGTAGATAGTTTACAGCTGGTTGCTTCTCAGAACAGTTCACCCCGCCCTTCAAGAGCTCTCTGCACCTGGCTTCAATTCAAATAATCACAGTTGTTTCTCATTCCCAGGTGGCCCCTCACACCTTTGAGATCCAGGTTGCATCCCAGCCTGTGTTCAGCCTTTGAGCAATCTTCAGGCCTGCCAGCCTTGGCTACAGTGAAGTAAGGCCAGCCTGGGCTATATTATAACCTTCCCCAAAAGCAACAGAATTTAATTTTAAAAAGCTCTCAGCCTCCTCTCAGCTCCAGTGCTATTGTAATTCCAAGTTCATGGGAACCTCAGAGACAAAACAATGCAATAGCAAGAGAGCTTTATTAAGAGAATACTCAAACTCGGGAAGCAAGTCTCACTGATGCAGCAGTAGAGAAGTGGAACCTTGAGCCCTGAGTGAGCAGGGTTTTTAAAGGGAAAGTCTGTGATCAGGGTGTTTCCATGACAACAAACAGGGGGGCACATGTTTCTATGACAGCAAATGGGGTCCTATGCCTTGACATTACAGGATTAGGTAAAAGTTAGAGGGCTGAGGAGACCTCTGAATCACAATTGCCTAAGGCATATGCTTGGCTTAGGCACAATTGCCTAAGACTTATGATCACAATGGCTATTCTTTTAATCTATATCTGAAACATGGGGAGAATTTTCCCACATGATTCTCAACCAATTTTCATTGATTATTGCCAGGGAGATTGTCTCTATTTTCTATGAAGTATTTATTCTGTGATATTTCCTGAAAGCTGTTGCTAGGAGAGTTAACTTTGTTTTCTGCCAGGTGCACATTTTGTGATATTACCTGGTACCTGAATTCAGCTCCCAGTCAAGATGGCTCTTTATTTTAAAAATGGAGTTATACTCAGGCTACCTATGCCCAGGCTAACTTAAACTCTTTATTTTTCCTTTTCCATGTACCTGAAGAGGCCAATAAGGGCTCTTAGAGTTCAAGGTCATCTCCAAGCTGGCAGTACTGGGTTCCAATTATCATCAACTGTATAGTCTCCAGTCTTTGCCTAATATATCCTAACAACTTATTAAGTAAGCATAATCCAAAAATGACCAATAGCAAAAGATTCTGCTTTTGAGCTGTTATAATTCTCGCTTTGTACATCAAGTATTGGAACACTAATTTATGCTCCAGCAAAACCTGTCCCCAAGATAATAGCTAATGTCAAGGAGTCCCCTTTGACCTAGCATTTCAGCCTGTTGGTGGGATTTGGGGCCGGTGGTCTCTTCTTCTGAAACTGCTTTAATGATGACAATAGCACTGTTGGCATCAGGGGCTAGGAAGACTCAAATGCCAGCCAAAGGCTGCGCAGTGGGGCAGTCCTCAGAAACGTCTGGGTAGGTGATCCATCCAAGAAGGCAGTGAGCAATCATGTCAGCTTCCAGCAAGTGCAGATCTCAGCTTGCAGTCTCAACCAGGTGAAAATCTGCTGAGACAAATTCAAACTAGAAACAGAAGTTAAAATTTGTGTAAAAAATGGGAAAAATGAGGAATCCCAAGACCAGGGAAAAGCTCACCTGGGGTCTGTTTGAGCTATGTCAGATTCAGGTCTCATGACCTTTTGATTTCCTGAAACATTTTGTGAGTAACAGGTAAAACTGCATCCAATGGAATGAGTGTCAATTTTTCTTAGCTGTTTGTTTTGTGACCTTTATAAACAAGTTAAGTGTGTCCATGGTCTGAAACTCTAACATTTTAACTGTGGGCCCTGTTGTTGGTAATCAGCCATCAGAGAGCTTGGCTATTTTTTGTCAGAGTTTCTTAGCATTTACTTTTAGTCCCCATCTCCATGTTACATTGGAAAGTTAGGCAGAAATACATTAATGGCTTTAGTATTAAACTCTGAATGCTTGGACTTTCCTTAACAAAGCAACTAGAAGAACCATATTTAAAGTATTCTTAAATCCTATATTAAAGTCTACCTCAGAAATGGCAGATATTAAAAATATCATTGTAAAAGCTCAGATATACACATTGTATAGACGTGTTCAGCATGATGAAATACACTTCTAAATCTACCTCCAGAAGACAACCAAAAGGTAATTAAAATCTCAAGCTTGTGACTGGTTAATAAGCAATCAGTGTTTCATCAACTTATCAGAACTCTATTGGTCAATGCCAAAACTCTGGACTTCTGAAACCTTATAACAACATAGGCACAGCAATAGCAGAGAGAGGCGAGAAATCTGAAATACCTCCCATTTTTAATATGCCACATATCATTACACTCCACATTCATATACATTAAAACACTTACTTACACCTTCCAATCTTTCTTGAATTTATGAACACTGAAACATTTTTCCAGAACAAACAACATTCTCTAGATTCTCAAAATCTAAACTCCTATATCCTCAAACCCTACATAAACTCCATTATCTTTCTATCCAGCCATTCATCAGAAGACATAAATAATGAAGATGGAGCCTGTAGGCAAGGCAACCCTGCTTGCCTTTTTTAAATAGAAAGCCTAGTACCTGGTAATTTTAACTAAGTAATAAATTAACCAAGAAATTAATACTGGATGTAACTATCTGGTCTTTAGCTGCAAAGACTACCATTAGCTTAGCTTAGCCATCAATGTAATCAGAGACATGAGAAGGATAAATATGTACCAATCCATGTACTAATCCAAATGACAGTGACAGCTAGTCAGTCCATCACTCTAGGCAGTTGTCCCTGGGTCCTGTGGTCTCATGGCATTGTGAGCAGGGCAGTCCAGGAACCAGGCCCAGAAAATGAGAGATGATAGAATGGCCTCACCTCACTCTTAGCAATATGAAACATTGATTTTTCAGGTGTCCACAATTTTGTCCACAGTTTAGGCTGGGCTCTAGCAGTGGGCCAGTTGGGGCAGTCTGGTCCTTTGGTTAGCATACCATAATACAGAGTCGCATTGTGCCCAAATCTTTTTGGAGACCTTGGGGGAGGTCAGGATACTGCCAGGATTTTAGAACTCTTTGTCATAATAAGCTTACAAATGTTAAAATGCCATATTCATCAGATCCTTGTCAAGCTTGCGGGCTGGGATATCTGAATTCTTCTTCTCTTCTCTTTTAATTATCAATTTTAAATTGCATGCTATGAAATAGAATGTCATAATCTCTAATTCTGGCATATTCTTCAAATAAATGTTTTAGAACCATATTCATCTCAAGTAATTCTATATAGGCAAACTTTATAATTACCCATCCTAAGCTTAACTTCAAAAACATAAACAGAAGACTAGATAAAACTGATTCTTATAGCATAACTTCAAAAATCTTTCTGAACTAGAATCAAAGCAAAACTTTTGATCAGATACAATATATAGAAGGGGCAGCAAATCTTGCTCATGCCATCATACTGCATTAAGACTGAGCAGCAAAAAAGCAAAAAGGACACAAGTTTCATTTAGCACTAAGTCGAGAACTAAACACAACTGGCAACCTTAGCAGGGATGGACAATCTCTCCATATCAAACCTATCAGCCAGGAAGAAACAGCATTAAATCATTTATACAGGAACTGGCAACCAGGCATACATTTTTATACTAATTAACAATGATTTGAATATTACATTGTATAAACCTGGGTGAAAGAGCATAAGAAAACAATTTCATTGAAGAATCACCAGCCTTTGAAATGAAGAGCAACATATCTTACAGTTCTTTCTCAAATCATGCTTGCAGGTGTAAAAACAAAAACAAACACCAACAAAAAAACACAAAGCAAATACAGTTTATATCTTCTCTAACATTCTGTGTATCTTCAAGTTAGACTTTTCTCAGCTTTGTTTTTTGATTCAACCGACATATTTCTTGATTTTCAGACCATATAAAATTTTCATCAGAACTTTTTTATTATTTTATCATTTTGACATAATACATTATTAAAACTGCAATTTTCTTAATTGGCTCAAATAATATGGCTTGGTTTCATTTGGTAAAACTAACAAAATAAATACCAAAGTCTTTTGTCTTCCCCCAAATGACTGAGTAATTGTTTCAAGTTCTCTGTTAGAATGCCCACGACCATTGTCTAAAATACCTGATAAACTTTAAAATATTTCATAACCTTGAACATATTTTTTTAACATCCTTTTTTGCAATATCAAAATAAGGTATCCTTTTTAGAAATGAAGTCACAAAATACAACCATAATTTTAAAAGTCAAAACCAGATTTTATCAATGCAAACTATTCAGTACTTTTAAAATCAATACCAAGTATATTATTTTGATGTTGGCTGCCAGTAAGAAAAGTTCTTGTATACAAACACACGGAGATGCAGTTTTAATATTTTATATAAATGTAGTTTTAAACACTATTATTTGTATAAACCTGGTTTTTAATACAGGACCAAAATTATGTAAAGTCTTAGTACATTTAATAATCAATAATCAGACATCAAAATATACATAGAATATAGTAAACTTACATATTTAAAACAAACACACAAAGTTATAAAACTAATTTTTTACCCCCTTTAGCTGTAATTTCAAGGGAGGAACATCTTGCTCCCGGTTGAATACTATTTTATGACCATAGAGGCTTGCAGGTTTCTTCCCTGAGAAGCTGCTGTTGACACTTTAAGAGCTGTCTGCTTGCACAGAAGCCTTAAATATTTCTCAAAACCTGGTTTTTAGTATTTTTAAAATTTTATTTTATTAATTACACTTTATTCACTTTGTATCCCCCATAAGTCCCTCCCACCTCCCCTCCCAGTCCAACCCTCCCTCCCCTTTCTTCACGAATGCTCCTCTCCAAGTCCACTGATAGGGGAGGTCCTCCTCTCCTTCCTTCTGATCTTATTCTATCAGATCTCAACAGGAGTGGCTGCATTATCATCTTTTGTGGCCTGGAAAGACTACTCCCCCCTCAGGGAGATGTGTTCAAAGAGGAGGCCAAACAGATTATGTCAGAGTCAATGCCTCTTCCCATTACTATGGAACCCTCTTGGACACTAAACTGTCATGGGGTACATCTGTGCAGGGGTTCTAGGTTATCTCCTAGAAGAAGAAAACAGTAAACAACCTAGGAACCTGCCACAGAGGGCCTCTGAAAGGCTCTGCCCTGCAGACTATCAAAAGAAACACTGACACTTATGGCCAACTGTTGGACAGAGTGCATGGAATCTTATGTAAGAAGTGAGAATTAGTAAGATCTGGAGAGGACAGAAACCCCACAAGGAGAGCAACAGAACCAGAAAATTTGAACACAGGGGTCTTTCCAGAGACTCATACTCCAACCAGGTACCAGGCATGGAGATAATCAATATCTGTTTTAATCTACTTTAGCAGTATCATCAGTCTTAAGGCTGGGCACTATAGGGGCTGGCATCCATATATAATCTCAAAGGGAGTTAAACTTAGCTGGTAAGGGGAATTCCTAACCCTGTAAAGGGCAAAGGGGAGGAACATCACCCAGTCAGTGCCAGTCTCCAAGGTCAATTTCATTAAGGTCTCTTTTAATGTTCTGTTCATCCTCTCTACCTGTCCTGAACTTTGGGGCCTATATGCACAATGCAATTTCCAATCTGCCCCAATAAACTTAGCTACATTCTGACTTACCTTCAACACAAATGCTGATCCTCCAGAGCCAGGAACTTATTCTGATTCCTGGGTCCCTTTTTGTGGCAATATCTGACCCAATGACCTTCCTCCTTGCATTATGTGCACTGGTTTTTACAGTGGTGGTTTGCATTGTCCTTCAGGTCCTTTGCCTTGGGCTAGCCACTGAAGTTGGTGCTTTCTTTCTCTGCGGTATGAAACATTGTAGGCCAATAGGACACTTGCCAGATCCCAGTTCAAAGTCTTTCCTGACTTCAACTGCTTTTTCTCAGAACTGTCCCTGTTATTGTACACTCTCTCAGCTACCTGGACTAAATCTTGCAATGTCGTCTGTCCTATTCTTTCCTGTTTCTGCAATTTCTTTTTATGTCTGGAGCAGACTGGTTAATGAAAGCCAAAGCAACCGTGCCTGTATGTTCAGATTTTTCTGGATCTCCATGTGTATATCTGCGAAAGATGTCATTACTTCTTTCCAGGAAGGAAGCTGGATTTTCATCCATTCCCTGTCTGACATCATATACCTTGGCCAAATTATCGGGCTGCCTTGTGGCAGCCTTGAGACCTGCCAACAGGGCCTGACAATAGACTAGGAGATGTTCCTTATCTGCAGCAGTGTTGTAATCCCAATTGAGCCTCTTGTAGGAAACTAATCATCAATATGGCCTTCATGTGTGGTTTCAACTCCTGTAGTATCTGGGACATTTTTTGGATTTCTGAAATAATATGTCCGCACTCCTCTATGGCAGACAAAACTTTTAAAAGCTGCTGAAATCATCCCAGGTTGGCTGGTGGGTGAAAAGAACAGTTTCAAAGAGATCAATCAAATCCTTAGAATTGTCAGAGAACTTGGCATTCTGAGTTCTCCAGTTATCTGGTTCCCCAGAGGGAGAGGCTGCCAAGAGGCTCTGGGTTTTTGGTGCTGGGACAGATGGTGGTTCCAACCTGGATAAAGGGCTGGAGCTGTCTGAGGAATGTGAGGAGGAGGGGTTGGAAAATCATTTCCATGGGAGTCTCATCCTGAAAAATAGAGTAAAGGGGATATGAGGGAGCCAGGGCAGTGGCCTCTGGTTTTGGAGAGGCTGTGGAAGGAGGATTGTTAGTGGGGGTCAGAAAGGGCTTAATTCATGGAGGTGGATGAATCATTAGGTCTTTCCAGACTACAATGTATGGCAATTGGTCTGGGTACCCTCATGTTTTCTGAAAAACCCCATTTTCCACTGCAAGGATGGTGGTAAGGGTGGAAAGTTCATTCTGCTGGCCAGCCCACATTAAAGGTGGGCCATATTGAGCTACAAAAAGTCATCATTTTTTCTCTCCTCACATCAACTGTAAGACCATGAGCTCTAGTCTTAACTTCTCTAAAAATGTGTCAGAACCAAGTCAAGGGGTTTGGAAATATTCTGTCCCATATCATCAGCCAGTCTTTACATAAAAAGAATTCAGGATAACACAAAAGAAGTAAGGAGAGCAATTTCAACAAATAGTAAATCACACATACACAAAAAAGAACCAGCCATCCCAGACAAAAACCAAACTAAAGGCAACAACTCACAATCTATACCTGGGCTAATATCTAAAATCACTAAAGCAAGAAGAGCTATGGCTTCAAAGGCAAATGCAAGACCACAAGCAATCAATCACAAAAATACAAAAGTAACTCCTGGCACAACAACAAGAAAAAGAAAATTAATCCTACACAGAAACAAATAAAACCGAAAACCTGTCATTTCCTGTACTTCTCTGCCACAGAAGTGCCAGAAAGTCTATGAAAACCAATCCTCACTCTCATTTCCCTATCCCAAGACTTCCAGGGAGGCAGAAACTTACAAGGCCCAAAATGTCTTTTTGACCCCTGCCGCCCTGGACCTCAACAGGTCTCTCTTCTCCACTTTTGGCTGCCTCTACAACACATTGAGGCTTTTCAGATCAATGAACAGAAACAAACACTTTAAGCAGACAGACAACACAAAAGACATTTACCCATGGGATTAAGTTCTCTGGGTCGGGAGTCCTAGAGGTCCTGAGGCACCCTGGACCAGACCCCAAATGTAATGCCAGGTTCGGGGGATCCCCAGAGCCCCCAGGAGACAACTCGGTACAATAGCAAGAGAGCTTTATTATGAGAGCAATCAAACTTGGAACTGAGCCTCACTGATGCAGCAGCAGAGAAGTGTGACCTGGAACCCTGAGTGAGCAAGGGTTTTTAGGGAAAGTCTTTGATCAGGGAGTTTTCATGACAGCAAACAGGGAAGCACATGTTTCTATGACAGCAAACAGGGCATATGCCTTGATGTTACAGGATTAGGTAAAAGTTAGATGGGTGAAGTGACCTTTTCTGAATCACAATTACCTAAGGTATATGCCTCTCTGAGGAACAATTGCCTAAGACATATGATCACAATGGCTATTCATTTAATCTATATCTGAAACATTGGGGAGAATTTTCCCACCAGATTCTCAACCGATTCCCATTGATTATTGCAAGGGAGATTGTCTCTATTTTCTGTGAAGTGTTTATTCTGTGATATTTCCTAGAGATGGTGCTGGGAGAGTTAACTTTGTTTTCTGCCAGGTGCACATTTTGTGATATTTCCTGGTACCTGAATTCAGCTCCCAGTCAAGATGGCTCTTTATTTTATAATGGAGTTATACTTAGGCTAACAATACCCAGGCTAATTTAAACTCTTCACCAAGACTTTCTAGATGGTGTTTCTTATGAAGTTAAACTGTGAAACTAAGTATAAATCACACATAAAAGTCACCCAGTTGAAGGTTAATTTTAATCTAGCAAAATGGCTACTCTGGCAAGAGATCACATCCGAAGACCTAGGTCTGTGTGATCTGGCTGAAATTCAGACACACTCTTAGTACACACTCTTTTTTTTTTTAAGTTTTATTAATTACACTTTATTCACTTTGTATCCCCCCATGAACTCCACCCTCCTCCCCTCCTAATCCCACCTTCCCTCCCCCTTCTTCATGGATGCACCTCCTCAAATCCACTGATAGGCGAGGTCCCCCTCTCCTTCCTTCTGATCTTAGTCTATCAGATCTCATCAGGAGTGGCTGCATTGTCATCTTCTGTGGCCTGGTAAGGCTGCTCCCTCCTCAGGAGAAGGTGATCAAAGAGCAGGTCAATCAGTTCATGTCAGAGACAGTCCTTCTTCTGATTACTATGGAACCCACTTGGACACTGAACTGCCATGGGCTATATCTGTGCAGTTGTTCTAGGTTATCTCCATGCATGGTACTTGGTTGGAGTAGGAGTATCTGGAAAGACACCTCTGTTCAAAGTTTCTGGTTTTGTTGCTCTCCTTGTGGAGCTCCTGTCCTCTCCAGATCTTACTATTTCCCACTTCTTTCATAAGATTCCATGCTCTCTGCCCAACAGTTAGCCATAAGTCTTAGCACCTGCTTTGCTAGTCTGCAGGGCAGAGCCTTTCATAGGCCCTCTGTGGCAGGCTCCTAACTTGTTTCCTGTTTTCTTTTTCTTCTGATGTCCATCCTCTTTGCCTTTTAGGATGGGGATTGAGCATTTTAGTCAGAGTCCACGCTTTTGTACGGACTTCTTTATATGTACAGATTTTAGTAGGATTGTCCTATATTATATGTCTATACGAGTGAGTATATACCCTGTGTGTCTTTCCGCTTCTGGGACAGATCACTCAGGATGATCTTTTCCAGTTCCCACCATTTACCTGCAAATTTCAGGATTTCCTTATTTTTCATTGCTGAGTAATATTCCATTGTATAGACGTACCACAATTTCTGTATCCATTCTTCAGTTGAGGGACATCTGGATTGTTTCCAGGTTCTGGCTATTACAAATAAAGCTGCTACAAACATGGTTGAGCAAATGTCCTTATTGTGTACTTGAGCCTCTTTTGCAAATATGTCTAGGAGTGCTATGGCTAGATCTGAGGAATGCTATTCCTATTTGTCTGAGAAAGCGCCAGATTGATTTCCAGAGTTGTTGTACAAATTTACATTCCCATGAGCAGTGGAGGAGGGTTCCCCTTGCTCCTCAAACTCTCCAGAATGTGATGTCACTTGAGTTTTTGATCTTGGCCATTCTGATGTGTGTAAGGTGAAATCTCAGCATCGTTTTGATTTGCATTTCCTTTATGGGTAATGAGGTTGAGCATTTCTTTGTTTTTCTGGCATTCAATATTCCTCTACAGAGAATTCTGTTTAGCTCTGTTCCCCAGTTTTTAATTGGATTACTTAGTTTGTTGCTTTTCAGCTTTTTTAGTTCTTTATATACTAATATTGGATATTAGTCCTCTGTCAGAAAAAAAAAAAAAAAAAAAAAAAAAAAAAAGGTTAGTGAAGATTCTCTCCCAATCTGTAGGAATTAATTTTGTTTTGGTGATGGTGTCCTTTGCTTTACAGAAGCTTTTCAGTTTCATGAGGTCCCATTTATTGATTGTTGCTCTTAGAGCCCGTGTTGTTGTTGTTCTGTTCAGGAAATTGTGTCCTCTATTAATGACTTCTAGGGTCTTCCCCACTTTTTCTTCTAACCGATTTAATGTGTCTGGTTTTATGTTGAGGTCTTTGATCCACTTGGAATTTAATTTTGTGCTTGGTGATGAGTATAGATCTATGTGCATTTTTCTACATGTAAACATCCAGTTAGACCAGCACCATTTGTTGAAGATGCTACCTTTTTTCCATTGTATGGTTTTGGCATCTTTTTCAAAGATGAGTTGTTCATAAGTGTTTGGGTTTTTTTCTGGGTCTTCAGTTTGTATCCATTGATCCACCATTCTGTTTCTATGCCAGTACCATGCAGTTTTTATTACTGTTGCTCTATAGTACAGCTTAATATCAGGGATGGAGATACCTCCAGAAGATCTTTTATTGTAGAGGATTGCTTTAGCAATTCTGGGTTTCTTGTTATTCCATATGAAGTTGAGAATTTTTCTTTCCAGGTCTGTAAAGAATTGTGTTGGTAATTTGATGGGAATTGCATTGAATCTGTAGATTGCTTTTGGTAAGATGGCCATTTTTACTATGTTATTCCTGCCAAGCCATGAGCATGGGAGATATTTCCATCTTCTGATATCTTCTTCTAATTCTTTCATCAGAGACTTTTTTTTTTTTTTCATACAAGATATGACTTGCTTGTTTAGGGTTACACCAAGGTACTTTATGTAATTTGTGGCTATTGTGAAGGGTGTTGTTTCCCTAATTTTTTTTTCTCAGCCCTTTTGTCTTTTGTATACAGAAGGGCTACTCTTTTTTTTTTTTTTTTTTTTTGAGTTAATTTTGTATCTGGCCACGTTGATGAAGGTGTTTATCAGCTGTAAGAGTTCCCTGGTAGAATTTTAGGGGTCACTCAAGTATACTATCATATCATCTGCAAATAGTGATAATTCTCCTTCTTCCTTTCCAAATTGTTTCCCCTTTATCTCCTTTAACTGTCTTATTGCTCTAGCAAGGACATCCAGAACTATGTTGAAGAGATATGGGGAGAGTGGGCAGCCTTGCCTTGTCCCTGATTTCAGTGGAATGGCTTTAAGTTTCTCTCCATTTAGCTTGTTGTTGGCTCTAAGCTTGCTGTATATTGCCTTTACCATGTTTAGGTATGTGCCTTTTATCTCTGATCTCTCCAATACTTTAAACATGAATGGATGCTGGATTTTGTCAAATGACTTTTAAACATGTAAGGAGGTTATATGTGGTTTTTTTCTTTCAGTTTGTTATTTTGGTGGATCACATTGAAGGATTTCCATGTATTGGACCACCCCTGCATACCTGTGATGAAGCCCACTTTGTCATAGTAGATGATATCTTTGATATTTTCTTGTATTCAGTTTGCAAGTATCTTGTTGAGTATTTTTGCATCAGTGTTCATAAGGGAGATTGGCCTGAAAATTCTCTTTTTTTTTGGGGGGGGTGTCTTTGTAAGGTTTAGGTACCAAGGTGACTGTGGCTTCATAGAATGAGTTTGGTAGTGTTTTTCTGTTTCTATTTTGTGGAATAGTTTGAAGAGAATTGGAGTTAACTCTTCTTTGAAGGTCTGGTAGAATTCTGCCCTGAAACCATCTGGTCCTGGGCTTTTTTTGGATGAGATACTCTTGATGACAACTTCTATTTCCTTGGGAGATATAGGACTATTTAGTTGATTTACCTACTCTTGATTCAGCTTTGTTAAGTGGAATTGATCAAGAAAATTTTCCATTTCATTTTGATTTTCAAATTTTGTGGCATATCCACTTTTGAAGTTTATTAAGTCCTAATGGCTGTTTGGATTTCCACAGTGTCTATAGCTTTTCATTTCTGATTTTGTTGATTTGGATGGTGTCTCTCTGCCTTTTAGTTAGGTTGGCTAAGGGTTTGTCTATCTTGTTGATTTTCTCAAAGAACCAGCTCTTGGTTCCATCGATTTTTTGAATAGTTTTATTTGTTTCTAATTGATTTATTTCTGCCCTGACTTTGATTATTTCCAGCCATCTAGTCCTTTTTGATGTGTCTGCTTTTTTTTCTAGGATTTGTAGGTGAGACATTAAGTTGCTTGAATGAGTTGTCTCAAATTTCTTCTTGAAGGCTCTTAGTTCTATGAACTTTCCTCTTAGCACTGCTTTCATTGTGTCCCATAAGTTTGGATATGTTGTGGCTTCATTTTCATTGAAGTCTAGGAAGACATTAATTTCTTTCTTTATTTCTTCCCTTACCCAGCTCTCATTGAGTAGCAAGTTGCTCAGTTTCCATGTGTGTGTAGGATTTTTGCTATTTCTGTTGTTGTTGAGGTCCAGGTTTATTCCATGGTGATCAGATAAGATACAAAGAATTATTTCCATCTTCTTGTATCTGTTGAGGCTTGCTTTGTGACCAACCATATGGTCTATTTTTGAGAAGGTTCCATGAGGTGCTGAGAAGGAGGTAAATTCTTTTGTGTTTGGGTGTAAGGCTCTGTAAGTGTCTGTTAGGTCCATTTGATTCATGTCCTCTGTTAGAGACATTGTTTCTTTGTTTAATTTCTGTTTTGTTGATCTGTCCTTTGTTGAGAGTGTGATGTTGAAGTCTCCCAATAATAACGTGTGGGGATCTTTATGTCGTTTAAGTTTTATCAATGTATCTTTTGCAAATGTGGGTGCCCTTGTATTAGGGGCATAGAAGTTCAGGATTGTGATGTCTTCCTGGTGGAATTTTCCCTTGATGAGTATGAAGTGTCCTTCCCCATCTCTTTTTATTGATGTTGGTTGAAAGCCTAGTTTATCAGACATTTGAATGGCTACTCCAGCTTGCTTCTTGTGTCCATTTGCTTGGAAAGCATTCTTCCAGCACTTTACCCTCAGGTCTATCATTGTGACTTAGGTTTGTTTCTTGTATGCATCAGCTTCCTGGGTTTTGTTTACGTATCCATTTTGTTAGTCTGTGTCTTTTTATTGGAGAATTGAGTCCATTGATGTTGAGAGAGATTAATGACCAGTGGCTGTTAGATCTTTTTATTTTGATGGTGGCTGTGGTCATAGGTTTGTGTACTTGGTTGCTTTCTGTTTTACTGTAGTGAGGTTAATTATTTCCTGTGTTTTCTTGAAAATAGGTAGGTTTCTTGAGTTGTATTTTTTCTTGTAGTGTCTTCTTTAATGCTGCATTTGTGTGTAGGTATTGTTGAAATTTGTTTTTGTCATTGAATATCTTGTTTTCTTCATCTATGAGGACTGAGAGTTTTGCTGGGTATAGTAGCCTGGGCTGACATCTATGTTCTCTTAGGGTGTGCATGATATCAGTCCAGGCCCTTCTGCCTTCCATAGTTTCTGTTGAGAAGTCAGGTGTGATTCTAATGGGTTTGCCATTATATGTTACTTGGCCTTTTTCCCTTGCAGCTTTTAGTATTTTTTCTTAGTTCTGTATCCTTATTGTTTTGATTATTATGTGGTGGGAATATTTTCTTTTCTGGTCTAATTTATTGGGTGTTCTGTAGGGCTCTTGTATTCTTATTGGCCTCTCCTTTAAGTTGGGAAAACTTTCTTCAATGATTTTTTTGAAAATATTTTCTGGGCCTTGGAGCAGAAAATCTTCTTTTTCCTCTACAGCTATTATTCTTAGGCTTTGTCTTTTTATGCTGTCTTGAATTTCTTGGACTGTGTATGTAAGGAATTTTTTAGATTTAACATTTTCTTTGACAGATATATTGATTTCTTCCATTGTATCATCCCCACCTGAGATTCTTTCTTCCATCTCTTGTATTCTATTGTTTATGCTAACCTCTCTGGTTCCTGTTTTCTTCCCTAAGTTCTTTCTTTCCACAATTTCCTCCATTTGTGTTTTCTTTAATTTTTCCAATTCTATCTTCAAATTTTGAGCCATTTTGTTGATTTCCTTCACCTATCTGACTGTGTATTTTCCTGTTTTTCCTTCAATTCCTTCAGTTGTTTGAACATTCCTCTGTTTCTTTTATTTCTTTCAGTGATTTAAGTCTTTCCTCTATAAAGTCCACAAACTGTTTGGCTGCAAATTCCTGTATTTCTTACTCCTGGCCATAATCTGTTTCAGTTTATCTTCCTCCAGGTCTTTACACATTTTATTTATTTTTTCTTCTATTATCCTCTTCATGAGCATAGATGTTAGGTCATCTTCTTGAATTTCAATAAAACTGGGGTGTCCAGGGCTACTTGCTCCTGGATAACTGGGTTCTGGAGATGCCATATGGCTCTGTCTTAAGTTGGTTGAGCTTTAATGCTGGCCTCTACCCATTGGGCTATCTTAGCTGTTGGGTGTGAGAATCTGGTGGTTCCTGTAATCCTGTGGTTTACAGAATCCCCTTGGCAGGAAGATGGATTTTCCTGAAGGAAGCCTCCTCAGCACTTTGGGTATGGTCACTGTATGGCTAGTGTTTTTCGGGAGTTGCCATAGCTCACCTCAGATGTAGAGACCTGAGTATTAACTGTGGTTTTTGTTAGTCGAGGGGGCTCTCCTCTCACCCTGAGAGGAGATAGCTGCCCTGCTTCTGCGTTTCCTGCTGTAAATTTAGTGAGCTGCTGCTGTAACCTGGGTGTCCTGTGGTTTGGTCAGTTATGTGAGGGATAACTGGTTGCCCCTTGGAGCAGTATCTGGGGGTTGATCTCGGAGATCCCAGGCTTCTATAGATCTGAGGTTGAGGCTGTTTGTCCCAGTATGCAAGTGGTAATCTGTGGCAGGTGAGTACAGCTCTCCTGGTAGCAGCAGGCTAGCTGGTGCACAGCAGGTCTGGGGGTTGGGCTGGTCTGTGGGACCTTTTCCAGGGATATACTGCGTGGCCTAAGTCTGACCCCATTTGCTTCGTTCCCTGTGAGGATTTTTCCTGACAGGGACTGCCAGTCCCTGTTGCCCTGTGTCACACAGCTCTGTCTGTGACACAGAGCTGGGTGGGCAGCCAGTCTCTGTGCTGGTGGCTTGGGCCCAGTTCAGTGCTGGGGGCACACCCGCCATTCTGCAAGAACTTTTCCAGGGAGAGAGTGGGTGGCCCGCGGCCATCCCTGTTTCCTCCTTCCCCATGGGTTTTTCTCTAGACTGGGACTCTCAGTCTCTGATGTTATTGTACACCCATTCAGCCTGGGAAGGTGATCAGGACAGGCTGGCATGTGGCTCTGGTCCGGCGACCTAGTGCTTGCATGACCTGGGATCTCTGTAGGGTTCTGGCTGGGTGACCTGAGAGTGGACCCGAATGATTCACATATTTTGGGGGTTTCCTCTTACCTGGGAAACACAATCACTGTTGTTTTAGGGCCCAGAGTTCAGTCTCTTGGTTGCTGTACAGAAAATATTGTCCTACTCCTCAGATGTAGTGTTCTCCTGGCACCGCCATCTTGTTCTTCCCAGTACACACTCTTAATCCATCTGGCTGGAATACAGACACACTCTTGGTATACACCTTTAATCCTAAGCAATGAAGCCTGTCAGGTCCTTGTGCCGATTCCTACTCATACCACACAGTGACACCAGAGAGCAGCATACAAGTGAGATCACCTGAGCACCTGAAAGGGAAGTGCAGAAGGCAACTTCCAGAAAAGACTTAATCACCTCCTGTGATTTCCCTGACACTGCACTGTGGGGTAGTGTATCTCTTCTTCACCCATTCATTTATCCAACTCAGGGCTCCCAGCAGCTCTAGGTATTTCAGGAAAATCCCCCCCAATATGTGTTTTCCTACAATCACACCCACCACCAAATACAAGTGGGAAACGACAGCCTATCCAGGGGACCTGACAACAAGAAGAGCCTTGAACAGGATTTTGTACATAAGGATTGCCCCATGAGGCAGCAGTGGATCTCACAACCTCACTTTGCAGAGGCACAGGCGGCCTTAATGTGGCAGCACAAGACAGCACCTCAGCCTTCACAGCCACCTAAGGAAGTTAGAGCCATGTCCTTCAGGTTTGAGCAGGAGAATAGAGCGAATAACTTTGCTAAGACCACAGAGATAATCGATGTTGGAGCCCAGATTGAGACCCAGGGGGCGGGGTCCAGTGAGCCCAGGGGAGTTTGGGGGCGTGGCTATTGCTGCCCTGGGACTGTTAATGCTGCCCTGGGACTGAGGTGGCCTTCTCTTCTGCTTCCTGCAGGTGGCGACAAAGCACCAAGCCAAGCATAGTCCTGAGGTGTTGATAGCTTGGTTTGCTTGAAGATGTAACACTCACTTGGTCATAGTGGGGGAGCAGGGAGGGAGGTGGGAAATGCCTCCCCCTGGACCCATACAGAAGTTGCAAATGGGAGACTAGCCTGGCCTAGCACCAATCTGCCAGCCTTAAGTCTGCAGTCAGTGTGATCTCAGGAGGGTCTGGATCTTAGGGTGGATCAGATTCTGTTTCCCTCTCAGAACTCTCAGCCTGGAAGTTAGTAGCTGTACAGGACACCCAGTAAGTTCATACACGCACGTGCACAATGTACACAGACATGTTATAGCTGGTGTCTGCACAGGTTGTTTGACTGAGTTACCTTCTGCTCAGAACATCCAGGCAGAGTCCAGTAAGTACTATGAAGGAATGCTCTCCCCCATTTCCCAGCCTCCTTCAAGAATTCACAAGAGCTGAGAACTGTAAAACTTGTCAAAAGCAGTGATTTTTAATAGCTCAAAGCCCAGTGCCACAGTGAAAGGGGGCCAGGCCTTCACTCTCCCCAGTTCTCTTGATCAGCCCAAGCTGATGAATTTTCTCCCTATTCCAGCATCCCACTGCAGGGAACCTGAGAGCCTGAGCTGAGGTGTGTTTTGGTGTGGGCAGAAGGGAGGAAGGAGGAACTGTGGCTACAGTGACCTTGCACACTCATTTGGGCTCCTGCTATGCTGACTCCAGTGCACAGACCACCTGTGGGATGCACAGAGGAAGTCTTTCCACCCCACCCCAAGTGGTCTAAGGAGAGAATATGTGAGGGCCACATGCCATCTTTGTGGTCATCCCTTGGTCAAGGTTGCCTTGCCTGGTTCATCCTCCATGGTTGCACATTCTACCTCTTCCTGCTTTGTTCTTTGGAAGCCAGTCACCATGCCTGCCCAACACCATAAACGGAAGGCCCAAGCTTTCAAGCTTCATGCCCCTGAGAGGAATCACCTATGCACAATAATTAAATTCTTCCTAGGAAGATTTCCTCTTCTCCCTCACTTACTGTGTTCGGTCATTCTGTCTGTCCCTGTGGAGTGACATGTTCATTCTTTACTGCCAGTTCAGCCTGCTGTTGATGCTCACTCTCCAGCACTGGCTCTTTAGGGGTCCCTCATCCTCACTCTCCAGTCCTTGGTTGCCCCTGTGTTATCTGGGGTACTTCCTTCCTGGTAAAAGACAGCCAGGTTCCTATATATCTATCTTTTCAGTTCCCTGAATCAGAGAGTTCTGCAAAGAGTTAGGCTCCTTATACTGGCATTTAAATTTTCTTTGAGTGTGATGAGTGTGGCATACTTACACATTTGTGTGGGTTAGTACATATGTATGTATGTACACGTGCAAGTGTGTATATGTGGAGGCCAGAAATGATTGTTTACTGTCTTCCTCTGTCATCACCCACCTTATTTATACATTTTATCATCTCTCTGTGTGTGTGTGAGTGTGTGTAAAGACATATATGTGGAGGTAAGAGGTTAAGCTCAGATCGTACATTTCACTCTCTGTGGGACAGGATCTTTGCAGGGAACCATTTAGTTGGCCTGGCCTGGCTGCCTTGAGCGGCATAGGTTTTCTTAAGTTAGGGTTCATGGCTCCTGGGACACTAAGCACCTTCAGTTCCTGAGAGACTGACACACTCCTGCAGGCAGTTGAAGTGTTAGGCAGTTTTGTGTTTCTCTGATGCAGGATATTTGATCCTATTGTGAGAGTGCAAAAAGTTTCTTGTTTGGTGTGGCTCAGCCCTCAAACACACCTTTAATCTAAGAGCTTTCTGTACACAGGATTAAGTAAAGTTAACCCCAGGTCAAGAGGTGGAGTAAAAAACCAGCTGACAGGAAGTTAACAGGAAAGAGGGGCTTGAGGTGAAGGGAATTTAAGACAGTGTGGAGAAGAAGGTACTTCCTTCTGGGACGTGAGCTGAGTAGGAAGATCAGCTGAGCAGGAAGGTCTTTCTCTGCCTCTCTGAGCTAGCAAGCTTTTACCCCAGCATCTGGATCCTAATAGGTAATAATTGAACGCTTGGGATTTTGTTTTTAATAACAACAACATTTCTCTGTATGTTTCTTTAGTAGTCAAGGAAACATGGAAACTCGACAGGACAATTACTCTTAGACATAACCTTGTGTAGCCTCCAGTGCTTGCAAACATCAATGTATCCTGGCAACGACCACTGTGTTGATCCTGGCAATGGCCATTATATCTGTTTTTGACAAAGGTATAAAAGGTCTGATTGTTCTCCATAAAATTGTCACAGCCTCAACCTTGCTGCGATCCCTCCTACGAGTCTGGTTTAATTCCTTGAAGCCATAGTAAGCAATCTTGATCTAATAAGCAATGAAAGTTTTTTTTGTTGTTCTCTGCTGTGTACTTCAGGTTAGTTGACCTGCAAGCTTCTAGGAATTCTCCTATCTCTGCTTCCATCTCAACATAGGAGCACTGAGTACAGACAGGTACTACCCTGTCTGGCTTTATGTGGCTTCTCTGCACTCTAGCTAAGGTCCTCATGATTGCATGGCAAATGAACCTAATCAATCTGAATCTTATCAGTCTGGCTTGGGTATCTGGTCAATGAGCTCTAGGGTATTACTTGTCTCTGCCCCCTCAGTGCTGGGGGCTACAGGAACTCACACACAGCATGGCTTTTATATAGCTGTTGAAGATTCAAATTCAGTCTTTATGCTTGTGCAGAAAGCACTGTTACCTCACCCCTACCCAACCCAGTCCCCCTCCACCCCTCCAGCCTTTCATTTGGTTTCAGAAGATTACTGTTTTTTCTTCTTGTTCTGAATGGTCATTCTATACCAATTAAGAATTCTCCACTGTGCCATTCCTCAATCCCTGGCAAACACCATTGCATTTTCCTTTCTTTAAAAATTACAGTACAGTACTCTCAGTTCCACCCCTAGATATACAGAAGCTTGTCATTCTGTGACTGACAGGTCACTGGAAGTATGTATTCATCTGTGGTGGACCTATACCTACATGTGGCTTTCCTTCCTGTTTAAGCTGAGTAATAGTCCATGATATATAAAGGCCAGATGTGGTTGGTACATTCATCTGCTTATGGACAGAGAGTTATTTCCATCGTGGCTGTGGTTAAGTGCTGTTACTATAAACAAGCAAGCATCTGAGACTTTGAATCAATTATTTTTCCATAACTATGAAAGAACTGTTGATGAATGATATGCGATTTTGTGATAATGCATCTATGGAGAGCTGAGACTCAGACGCCATCTACTGGCGCTGACATCTGTCCTCGAAACTGTAAGGAACCTCCAGAACGCATGTGCATGTTGCGTAAGCACACCAAGCCACTGCCCAGGGGTAAAGAGTGAGCAGCCAATCAGGGTATGACACGCCACTTAGGTGCGACCAGGGCTTATATAAACAGCATCACTTTGGGGCCCTGGCACTCTCCTCCCTCTCTCCCCGCCGGGGGGTTGCCCGCCCCCACCGCGGCCCGCTGGATGCCGCGGCGCTGTAGGCCAATGCGAGCGCTGCCCACGGCCGCGGTAGCCGGGCCTGTGCCGTGGTGCGCTGCCGCCCCGAGCGTCGTGGGGCTGGTCCCGCGGCTCTCCTCCTCCTTTCAAGGCTTGACTGTAATAAAAAGCCTGTTGCAGAAGGATTCTTGTGTCCGCGTGCATTCTTGCTGGCGAGACCATCACGCGGCTTTCAACATCTGGTGCTGAAACCGGGGACCAAACCACCCGGGAAGCAGGGAGGCTCCCACTGCCGGTGCTGCCAAGGAGAGCCCTCGTTTGCGGGGAGGATTCAGAACTGCAACATCGAGGTTTGTCCTGAGAGGCATGTTCAATCTTGATTCATCTCATTTTTCATTTCAGCTAGCAGAAGCCCTTATCGCCTTCCCTGTTGTGATCGCTGCCATAGCCCTCTTTCTTTTGGTTTTGTGCAAACTTGAGGGCGGCCTCAGAAGGAAAGAGATTAACCAAAGGGTAAGAGTAGACACTAAGGGAGTGTTAAGGGAGATGCGAGACCGCATGTCAGAAACAGGACGTGACAAAAGATTGGGGCCCCAATGGATAGAAATAGAGACGTCTCTAAGAAGAAAGGCCCTTCTGTGGATGTTAAAGCCACAGAAGTGAGAGATAAGGGAAAAAACGCCCTGGGAGAGAAAGGTAAAAGAAGAAGAAAAAAACCAATAAAAAAGGCTCTTTATCCAATAAGATTAAAATTCCCGCTAAATGCCTGGGCGCAGCCATCTTGGCTTTCATCAGAGGCTTCCACGTGGCTGGTAACTGGGCACAGCCATCTTGGCTTTGGGAAAAATGGGCGGGACCTTGGGTATATCAGCGGTTTCCATGTGGCCAGCGCCATCTTTAGTTCGGGCAAGGACGCCCTGCCCCACGTGGCCGGTGCCATCTTTAATTCGGGCAAAGAGGCCCTGCCTCCCGTGTGCCTCCCTCTCCCCCACAATAACCCAGCCCCTTTCCCAAGCCGCTTCTATTTAAATGCCCTCATAATTTTTTCACTGGGTTTATGCTCTTGGGTATCTTATCAATTTACTAAATAAAACCCTGCCGTATTGTTTGTGCTAACTAAAAAATTACAGTTTTTAAAATGTATCTTGTGGAGAGCTGTTTGTTTGATAAGCTGTTTTGTTTATAAAAAACATGTTTATGCCCTGCTCTTTACCTTGAGACAAAAAAAAGGGGGGGGGGAAGTTTCACCAAGTTCCTTAGAGTATGTTTGTTACCTGCTACAGGCAGGTTATTTTAAAAAGTTAGGCAGTTTCAAAACTCCTCTTTATAGTAATGTAACTTGCTTTTACAGTTAATATAATTCTAAAAAAAAAAAAAAAAAAAAAAACAACTGTATTTTAAATATGTTATAATTCATTTAAAGGGCTGGTGATTGTTCATTACAAAATGTTTTTTATGCTCTTTTAAGGAAAAAATTCTAGCTGATAAGTTTGGTATGGCTAAAATAATTCTTACAGTTTAAAATTGTTCCGTTAAGCAGTTAATTATAAAGCTTGTTTAATCACTAAAAACTTTTGGTTGTGGGGGATTATAGATGCTCCACAGTGTTTACTGTATCAGCAACACCTAGTGGCTGTACTTGGTGTTGTCAGTCACCGCCTGCTAATGCTAGCACATGGCCTGCCGCCATGATGGTTCAACAATAAAAAGCATGTAAGCTGTAGTTTGGCTGCCATGTTTGTTTAGGGTTTCCAGCTGAGTTCAGTTGCACGTGGCCAGCCGCCATACTGGGCCGGAGATAAAGAGGGTGGAGCTATGAGTTTGCCACCATTTTGTTCAGGTACTGTTCAATTTTAATGCCGTATCCTTTGTTGCAAAAAACCCTGCAGCAATGGGGATTGCATATTGCCACTAAAAAGGTCCAAATTTCAGAAGTAGGTTCCTTTCTCGTCCCAGGAACCACTTTGGGATGGACTGGTGGTTTATACAGATGGGTCAAAAACAGGAGTGGAAACTTATGTGGTTAATAATAAAGTTGTTTCTAAGCAATATCATGAGACTTCGCCTCAAATTGTGGAATGTTTAGTAGTGCTAAAAGTTTTGAAAAAATTTCCAGGTCCTTTAAATATTTTTTCTGATTCTAGTTATGTGGTAAATGCAACCAAAATCTTAGAGGCTGCTGGATTGATTAAAGCATCTAGCAAGCTTGCAAATTTTTTTCAAAGGATTCAGTTTGCCTTAATTACCAAAAAATTCCCTGTTTTTATTACACATATTAGGGCTCATTCCGGTCTACCGGGGCCCACGTCCCATGAAAATGACCTGGCAGATCGAGCCACAAAGATGATTGCATTTGCCCTCCTTTCAAATTTAGAATTGGCTAAGGAGTTTCATAAAAAGTTTCATGTTACAGCTGAGACATTGCATCATCGATTTTACATAACTAGAAAAGAAGCTAGAGATATTGTTACCCAATGTCAAAATTGTTGTCAGTTCTTACCTATGCCTCATGTTGGGATTAATCCCAGAGGAATCCGTCCACTACAAGTGTGGCAGATGGATGTTACCCACATTTCATTTTTTGGTAAAATTCAATATTTGCATGTTTCCGTTGATACTTGCTCTGGAGTTATGTTTGCTTCTCCCCTGACTGGAGAAAAGGCAGCCCATGTTATTCAACATTGCCTGGAGGCATGGAGTGCCTGGGGAAAGCCCAAAATTCTAAAAACTGACAATGGGCCAGCCTATACTTCTCAAAAATTTGGACAGTTTTGTCATCAAATGGAAGTGACTCACCTAATGGGTCTGCCATATAACCCTCAAGGGCAGGGTATTATTGAACGTGCTCATAGCACTCTAAAATCCTACTTAATAAAACAAAAAGGGGGAGTCGAGGAGGCTCTGCCCTCAGTGCCACAAGTGACTGTTTCCTTGGCACTCTTTCCTCTCAATTTTTAAAATTTGGACAGTCAGGGCCATTCGGCGGCTGATCGTCACTGCTTAGGGCCTGATAGGCCTAAGGAAATGAACAAATGGAAGGATGTCTTGACTGGTCAATGGAAAGGCCTGGATCCTATCTTAATAAGATCCAGGGGAGCTGTCTGTGTTTTCCCACAGGAAGAAAACAATCCATTCTGGGTACTGGAGCAACTCACGCGAAAGCTCCTGACAGCTGAAGATGATCTTTCAACAAATACACCTGCTACTACTTGAAGAATTAAGGGCGGCCATGGTGACCACTAATTCTACTCGAGTGGAATCATTGCTCATGGATGGCTTACTATCCTGGGTTTCTTCCACCTTTTCTTACTCTAAGATTGGGTGGGGGTTGGAATGTTTGGTGCAGCACTATGTTGTGGCTTAGTGTTTTTACTCTGGTTGTTCTGCAAACTCAATACGCAACACAAACGTGACAAGGTTGTGATACTTGTGGCCTTGGAACAAAGATCATCTCCCAAAATTTGGTTATCCATGTTAAAAAATTAAAACAGACTGTGACACTCAGTCGATGCACCTCAGGGGTTTTACCCATTGCACTGAGTCGATGAGTGATCCAAGTCACAATCTTGCCTTTGCCTAAGTGGCTATGGTACCTAGATAGGAGGATGACAGCCCTTGCACTCCCTGGAATTTTATTCCATTGCACGGGAATGGGTGTCACCTCCATTTTTAATCTTCTCCCTTAGCCCCTGCACCCAGAGGACTTGTCTCCATTGCACCTGGTCGGGAAAGGGAGTAATCTAAAGCTCTTGATTGCTTACTCCCCAAAGAAGGAGTTCGCTTGATCGAGCTTAGGGCTCTCTTGTGCTGCGCTTATAAGGCTTTAAGGCAGTTTTCATTTATTAAAACAAAAGGGGGAGATGTGGAGAGCTGAGACTCAGATGCCATCTACTGGCACTGACATCTGCCCTCAAAACTGTAAAGAACCTCCAGAACGCATGTGCGGGTTGCATAAGCACGCCAAGCCACTGCCCAGGGGTAAAGAGTGAGCAGCCAATCAGGGTATGACACGTCACTTAGGTGCAACCAGGGCTTATATAAACAGCACCACTTTGGGGCCCTGGCGCTCTCCTCCCTCCCTCCCAGCCCAGGGGTTGCCCGCCCCGGCTGCGGCCCGTCGTCCAATGTGAGCATTGCTCGCGGCCGTGAGGTAGTCGGGCCTGTGAGGTGGCGCGTTGCCGCCACGAGCGTCGTGGGGTTGGTCCCGAGGCTTTCCTCCTCCTTTCATCGCTTGACTGTAATAAAAAGCCTGTTGCAGAAGGACTCTTGTGTCCGCGTGCATTCTTGCTGGCGTGACGATCACGTGTGACGATCACGTGTGACGATCACGAGCATCAAAGTTGCTGGGCAAGAAGGATGTTATCCCTTGTTCCATCACAGAGTCCATCAGATCACAGGTTCTGTCAGGAAAAGTTTCTCCTGTAGGACAATTGGATCCCTGTAGTAACAGCAGGCATCTGTGACAAAACTTTTAGGTCGGTGAGGAGGCTTCTCTGGGACTTCATTCCTTCGTTTTGCTGTACTGCACCAGTCTAGCTGGAAGGGTGAGCTCTGAGGACAATAAAAAGGGTTTCAGCCATTCCTTAGCCCAACTGTTTTTCATGTTTTCCCCATCATAGCCCCACAGCTCCTTTGTTTCATGGCCTCTCTGGACACAGCTCTGATACCTGCTTAGTGACAGTTTTCCTTTTCTAGGTCCCTGGTGGCTTTTCCCCACTGTTTTCTGAGCTTTCCAAGTAGAATTGTTGGAGGATACTGCCCAGTGTAACTCCGTTCTAAACACAGCCCACTTTGATGAAGCAGAGCTAGTCCCACCTTCCAAACCCCTCTGTTCACTGCATGGGGAGGCAGAGCAGGGGAGGAGAGTGATGTGACACTGTACAGGTGAGCCATGTGATGGCGACAAACACGAACACACAGCTTCAAAAACATGAGGGTGGACAGGTTCTGCTCAGCCCAGACATAGACATGCTCTTTACCCAGCCTCTCAGCTTCCGGGAATGGGCAGGCCGTACCCAAGTTGTAGAGGAGGACACAGACATCATTCCCTTCCTTTCTCCTCCCTGGCTACAGTGCACCCACAGGGCCACAAGAACTCAGCATGCAGTGACCTCTGCAGAAGGGCTTCCTTTCTCCTTTCCACTTTCTATTTCACTCCAGGTCACAAGCTCAGGCCACTGCTGTGCTGAACACTGGTCACCTGTCTGAGGCCTGTTTGATGATGTCATGGATCTCAGGCTGTCCATGATTCAGGTAACTGAGGGATGACACAGTGTTTACAGTTGTGGCTTCCTGACTCCATGCAGAACAGGGTCTCTAACCTTGTTGCCCTGAGAAGCTGAAGCCCTCACAGCTGCTTTAACAGGGAATGTTCAGGATTCTTGTGGATATTTCTTGCTCCAGGTGTATTATGTTCTCCTGTTCTACCCTCTAAGCCTTTCCTTTCTTGTCCCCAATGTGGCCTCTTCACAGGGAACTTATTTCACCAATCCGGGTCCTTTCTCTGTGTACAGAACACCAATTCTTTCTGCAGGAAATGTGATAGACCATGCTAAAAAAGGTAATTTTAGGGCACAGTGCAATTGAATCTCAAGGACACAGGCGGCTGTTGAAGCCTGAGCTGTTGAGCAAAAGGCTTTCTCTTACATAACTTTTCTGATGGCAGGAAGTGGCTGTCATGTTCTCTGATCTCCTGTGATGGGCTAGTAGGCATTCATGTGAGGACTACCATCTGGGAAGACAGCAATTTTTCTACGAAGGGCTTTTAGTCACCATAATGTTTTGTATACAAATGATGCATTAGCCCAGAATTTCCTACAGACCTTCACATAGGCACAGTTGAGGGGGCTGCAAAGACAGGAGCTGGCAGGTGGCTTAAGGCTGTTGTTTGTCTCACTCCAGACAAGCTGGTGCTCACAGTTCCATGACATTGTGTCATTCTACTCAGCTTTTTCTGCAGAGAGGAAGCAACTGTGAACTTTCTCCTCCACACTAACATGGTTCTGCAGTGCCTTCAAAGCAATGATCTCCTGAAGCCATGATGCCATGAATATGGCTGAAGATTCCTGGCTCCTGAGAAGGCCTGGCTTCCCTAAGTGATTTATGTTTTTCAGGGCTGTAGTTACTGAAGTCACCCTAAAAATAGCACAGCCTACACCGAACTCTACAGAGGTTGACAACCCTCTCCCTGGGTTGACAATGTGATATCTTTGTAAGACTCAATTCCTCACCCTTTCCTTCTCCCTCTCCTCCTCCGTCTTCCCCTCTCTCTTCTCCTCTCATTCTCTCATGTTTGTGTGTGTATGTATTTATGTGTTTTTGTATTCATTGGAACATAAAAACCTTTCCTTTCATAAAAATGGTAAGAGATAAACATATATTAGGATTATTTTGTTAGTAGCTGTTAGTGAATGCATACATTTCAAGTTTTTTAAACTTTTGAAATCTTACCAATGTGTACTTTCTCCTCCACGAAATGTGTGTATTAAACCCATGGCTACCATTATGGGTGCACACAGGTCACAAGCTGACGTTCAGGTTGAGCACCAGTGTGCACAGCTACTCTTTGTCCTGAAGGCTTGATTACTGTTTATTTTTCTGGGGTTATCATGGCACAGACACAACCATATTGGCTGTGTGCCTTAAACTGTTATTTTATGTCACCTCTTGATGGAACTGAATTTCCTCCTCCTCTTCCTTTTCTTTCCTGTTCCTTCCTTGTCATCACCGCTGACTTATCTTCATTGAGACTGAGGTCAGGGAGGAGCAAGGGCATTATGAGGAACTCCACAGATTCACAGAAAGAAAAATCTGAAGAGCTTAATCATGACTCTCTGTGCCTGGTGGCCACCAATCTTTTGAAGAACTAGCTTTTTGTGTTGCTGTTATAGAATTTTTATGTGAGGAAACTCAAATTATTGTTTTTATCAAGTATCCATTTCAGCTCTGAATTATTCATTCTTATCAAGCAATTATGAATTTTAACATTTTCCTTATTCCCTCATTTTATAAGTATTTCATTGATTTTTAAGCTTATTATGTAAATATATAATATGTCCTTTCCCATTCCTCTCTCAAAACACATCCAAAAATCTTCCCTGTGCTGTCCTTCATGTTCACGGCCTCTTTTCTTTAATTGTTATTATATACATATGTAGTCTCAGATGCATAACTGTGACCTGCTCAGTCTGTATAATGTGACGTGTTTGCATGTTTTCAGGGCTGATAATTTCATTTTGGACTACCAGTTGGTGTGCTCTTCCCTGGAGAAGACTGTTGCTCCTGCTCTTAGCATTCCTTAGTTTCCTGTAGTTCTTTGAGAAGGGCTGAGCAGTGGTTTTCCTGTAACTTGGCATGTCTAAGTGTTGTTGTCCATGTTTAGCTCGTGTTTAGGCACTCATGTGGGTAAGGTTATTGCTGTAGCTCCTTAACTCTACTGAGAGACACAATCTCACAGTGAATTCCCTAACCCCTGCTTTCAATCTCTCCATGCCATCTTCAGAAGCAATGTTCTCTGAGCCTTGCTTACAGGAGTTCTTTGGTAGATGGGTCCACCAAGACTAGGATCCACAACTCTACATCTTGATCAGCTATGGTTTTCTGTACTGATCTCATTCTGCTGCAAAGAGAAGTTTTGTTTTTGAGAAGTGGGGGTTACACTCATCTGTGGATATAAGAACAAATACTTAGATCATTGAAAACATTTTTGCTTCTTGTCAGTATACTGTATTACAGTGCAATATGTTCTGAAAAGCTATAAAGTTATTTCATCTCACACCCTTGATTTTCAGTTGATAATTCATTAATGTTTATTTGGGAAACTTTTTACAATATTATATACTTTGTGTGTATTTAATCGTCATTAAAGGAAATGATGAGCTCTACATAAAATGCCCACTGAATTTCCTACATCCCTGAAGTCTGGCCAAGTCCCCTACACCTTGAAGGCAATGGAGACTTAAGACTCTTGTGGAGCCCATCCCTCAAGACTGGGTGAACACTTTTCATTTACTTATGACCTTAGAATGAGATGGCCCTAAGTCTATTGTAATTGTAGTTTTGTTTACTACCCTGATTTTACCTGTCAAAAGAGGGGAAAAAAAGGAGTATGCTCACCCTGAACTCAGACCATACTGGATCTCATGGCTGGAGATTAAATTCATAGGTTGGAGGCAGAGTCACTTACCAGAGTTCAGAGAAAGACCAAGATTTCAAACTCTCTGGAAAGTGAACTTGTCTCCATCATTCTAGATTTTCGGGTAATTTTTTTCTTTTCTGTTTCATGCAGGGAAGGAGCTGATCAGTCATTCACAGAGCTGCATTCTGTCTCCCAGGCCACTGCATGAGAAAACCAGCAGGTGACCTGTACAGAGATCACTCTGTGCTAGAAACAGTTCCATTCTTGGTGTGTATGTAGCATCTTCACACCTAGGGTCTCCATGACTGTGCATATGCTCCAGAGTTGCTGACTGGAGCTCATCTTCTGAGTGCTTATGGTCACACGTTGATGAATGGCAGATAGTCAGTAGGATTCAATTCAGGGTCGAAACTGGTAATTATTTGTTCTGGAGATTTATTAAGAACATTTGGCTGGGCAGTGGTGGTGCATGCTTTGAATCCCAGCATTCAGGAGGCAAAGGCAGGAGGATCTCCGAGTACTAGGCCAGCTTTGTTTACAAAGTGAGTTCCAGGACAACCAGGACTACATAGAGAAACCCTGAGAAAAACTGAAAAGAGAGAGAGAGTCAGAGAGACAAAGAGACAGAGAGAGAAAGAGAGAGAGAATAGGAGGAGGAGGACGCAGAGGTAAGGGGGACAAAGGGGAGAGAGAAGAAGAGAAAGAGACAAAGAAAATGAATGAATAATGAATGAATGAAAAAGAAGGTGAATGAATACTTGACCAGCAGGGAAGAGGGCACTGAGATAAACGATCCTGTGCATGTGTGTCTGACAATCAAGTGAGATGCAGCTATTACCCCTTAATAAACCAAACATGTGGACCAGGAGAGGAAATTTTTTTATAACTTCTGAAAATGTTTAATGTACCAGAAAGTTTGTATTCTGAGACAGCCCCACTATGGTCTGCAGAGTTCAGTTTTGTTTGAGAAGCATCAGGACGGTGGGGACAGTGAGGACTATGGGGATCGTCTCAAGGAGTTGTGAGCTGGTGCTGAGTTCCAATTAGACAAGTTATAATTGGGATGAATTGACATCTTGTTGCCAGCTCAGTGTTGGTGGATAATGCTTCATTAGCAGTAATTGTAATGAAGAGTTTTCTCTTTTCTCCTCAGACTTTTGATACTTGCAAATACACACACAATGAATAAGGCCAGCATACTCCACACTAACACAAACATTAAAATCACCTTGTTCTCTGAAATGAGTGTTGGGATCTCAGCCAACAGCATCCTTTTCGTCTTCCATCTCTACATGCTCATTGGTGCGCACAGGCCTAAACCCATTGATCTCGCCATTGGTTTCTTGACCCTGACCCAACTACTGATGCTGCTAACTATGGGACTCATAGCTGCAGACATGTTTATGTCTCAGGGGAGGTGGGACCCCACCACATGCCAATCTCTTATCTATGTGCACAGGTTCTCGAGGGGCCTCTCCCTTTGTGCTGCCTGTCTGCTGAATGTCCTCTGGACCATCATCCTCAGCCCTAGAAGCTGCTGTTTACACAAGTTTAAACATAAATCTCTCCATCACATCTCCTGTGCCCTTTTTCTTTGTGTTCTCTACATGTCTTTTAGCAGTTACCTCTTGGTATCAAATAGCGCCGTCTCCAATTCGACCTCAGATAATTTTATGTATGTTACTCAGTCTTGCTCACTTCTACTCCTGAGTTACTCCAGACAAAGCACATTTTCCACATTGTTTTTCTTCAGGGAAGCCTTTCTTATCAGTCTCATGGTCCTCTCCAGTGGGTACATGGTGGCTCTCTTGTACAGACACATGAAGCAGGCCTGGCATCTTCACAGCACCAGCCTGTCTCCAAAAGCATCTCTAGAGCAAAGGGCCACCCGGACCATCCTGCTGCTCATGAGCTTCTTTGTGTTTCTCTGCATTTTGGAGACTGTTATCTTGCAATCAAGAATGAAGTTCAAAGATGGCTTACTATTCTACTTTATTCATATTCTTGTGTCCCATAGCTATGCCACAGTCAGTCCCCTTGTGTTTATTTGCACTGAAAAGCATATAATTAAGTTTTTGAGGTCAGTGTGGGACAGGAAAGTAAATACGTGATTATTCAGGAATGGGTATGATCCCTTAATACAGTCCAATATGTTGTCATCAGAGCTATGATCATGACATAGTAGGAACATTCCAAGGTTTAAACTGATATGTGAAAACATCCTTTTCCCATTACATCTGTTTACTCTGTTTGTGGATGGCAAGTATGTAAAAGAAGATTAAACTGCATTTCCACTCAGATATCACATGAGGTTTATCTTTCTCAATTGGTTTTCCACAAAGATCTGTGAGATGTCTTTCATCTGACCTTCATTAGCACATTACTTTTTATTATTTATTTATTTATTTATTTAGGAATTTGAAGCACAGTTTCTCTGTGTGGCCCTGGCTCTTCTGGGCTTTCTTTGTAGATCAGGCTGACCTCAAACTCACAGAGATCCACCTGCCTCTGCCTCCCTGAGTGCTGGGAACAAAGGTGTGTGTCACCATGCATAGTTTATTTTTAATTTTTTGAACAATGATTTAAGTTTTAACTGTGTCTGTGTGTGTGTGTGCGTGTGTGTGTGTGTGTGTGTGTGTGTGTGCACTTGAGTGCAGATGCTCTTGGAGCCCAGATGTGTCAATTACTGTTAGAGCTAGACTTATAGGCAGTTGTGGGCCAGCCAAGTGTGAGTGTTGGTAATTGAACTTGAGTCTTCTAGAAAACAGTTTACTTATGTGCTGAGCCAACTCTCTGGCACAACCATTACTTTAAATATGTGGCAACTATGGCATTTTCAATAAATGAATGCCTCAATTGTTTATATTTGGAAAAATACACAAGGAAACATTGTTTTGAGAATAAATTATCACAGGATGCAGAACACACACACAAATACACAGAGCTAAAATGATATGCAGAGAACCATAATGTCATTTGCATAATGGTGTTCCTATGGCCAAATTTAAAAAAGTCAAAGGTAGGAGCAGCCACTGTCTAATCTAGGGGTGTCAGGATGTGGAATCAGGTCATGGCCTCCCTGTGCCAAGAAATGCTAGTGAGAACATGAAGACCATCACGAATGTCTGCCATTCCAGTCAGACACACTCCACAAACTTGATGAGTTACTTATGAAAGACGAAGCTTAGGGTTGTCAAAGGAATAGAGACCATAAACAAAGTGCTTTATCTGTGCTCAAAATATCCTAGCAAAATGTAAATAGTAAACTAGTCACAGATAGTTACTCAGCTGTGCTATTGATCTACTCCAGGGAACTGAGGGCTTGCAGCATGCCTGCTTATTGGAGACTAATCAGATACCTCCTCAGAGCACACTTCATGTGATGGAACACGGACTCAGTCACACATGTCACACAGCTGAGCACACTCACAGGAAGACTTCACACAACCAAACACAATCAGCGGCATAATTCACAATGATGAACACTCTCAGAGGCACAATGAACACTGCTGAACACAATCAGAAAGAAACACTTCACACAACGGTACATACAACGAAAAATTTACACAGCTGAACACACCCAGGGGCATACATTACAGAGAAGAACACACACTTAGAGGCGTACTTCACACAGGAAAACTGTTATCTGTCACTCAAAGCAAGGGAATGTCACAAACATGAACCCCACCTGACCTGGAATTCAGTAATTTCAGTGTTGACACTTACATAAAATCTAAAAAAAATAACTGGAACCTGGTTGTTGGAAAGAGAAATATCAAAGAAGATCTATTCCATGTTCTGTCTACACTTTGAGTAAGGCCTAGAACCTCAAACAGGCTGTATTGTAATGCAAGGATCACAGGATCCTCAGATACCTCCAAGAGACAACTTGATGCAAGAGCATGAGAGCTTTATGACGAGAGCAATCCAACTCAAGTCTGGACTGGGACCCAAGTCTCACTGACACAGCAGTAGAGAAGTGGGACCCTAAGCCCTGAGTGAGTTTTTAATGGAAAAGACTGTAAGAAGGGGGTTTCCATGACAGCAAACAGGGGGTTCATGTTTCCATGATAGAAAGCAGGAGGATTCATGCCTTGACTTTACAGAATTGGGTAAAAGCCACAGAGGAGAGGTGATCGTTTACATAATCACAAATGTCAGGGAATTTGTCTTTATTTTTTTACTAAACATTTATTCTGTGATATTTCCTGGTTGCCATTGCTTAGAGAGATAACCTTGTTTCTGCCGGGTGCATATTATGTGACATTTCTTGGTACCTAAGATCAGCTCCCAGTCATGATGGATCCTTATTTCAAAATGGAGTCACCCAGGCTAACTTAAACTCTTCAGAACATTAACAAAAAGGAAGGGAATTTAACAAGTGAAATGAGAGAATATTTCACACATCAATGACTTGGAGGAGGAGAAAGAAACCACACAACTGTAAGTTGTATAAACCCACGAGCAGAGGTTTGCCTGGTGGCTCAAGTCTGTAATCCTGAAGTCGAAACAGGATAGTGAGTTCAAGGTCCACCTGAGCTACAGGAGTGAGTCCAGACTAGCACACAACAGTCACAAAGCAAAAAATAAGTATAAGAATAACATATTTTTTTTAAATCCAAAATAAGATGAGTGGTGGAGGTGTATGCATTTAATCCTAGCACTCAGATGGCAGAGGCAGGGGAATCTCTGAGTTCAAGGCCAGCCTAGTCTACAGATCAGGTTCCAGGCCAGCCAGGGCTATGCAGAGAAACCCTGACTCAGAAAAAAAAATCCCAAAATAAACAGAAGGAAAATATACACAGGAAAGAATTAATCTTACTTCTTGATTCTGGGTTATGAGCATAAATGCTCCAATGAAATGTGTAACTGCACATCAGAACACCACCCTCACTGACTGTCTGAGGGAGTGGCAAACATTTTGAGCTTGGGGGAAAGATATGGACATTTCTCACCCACAGCACTGGACAGAGTACCCTCAGCCCCAGGCACCTTGTGGGAACACACCCACAGCCCCTCATCTTCATGCCGAGAGATTTGAAAAATGATGAAACAGGTAGAGACCAATTAAAGCTGACATTAAGAATAAGCAAAGTTGGGTTGCTTGTGTGATGTGACCCTTTCATTCTTCTGGCAGATGAGTGATGGGAATTTATGAGAAAAGTTTGAGCCCAGCTCTCCTCGCCCCCCCCCTCTGGTGTGCAGTTACCTAGAATGCAACACAATAAAACCAAGAGGGAGGCAAAGATTTTCACCAGGGATGCCATGTGTGTGGTTGCCCAGGGGCCTCTTGTTGTAGACAGGCATTAAAATTACAGACTGCAGAGATGCATTAAAGGCACCAAGAGTGTGCAGGTCTCTACCGGTATAGAGTCTTGCCCTGTCACGTCCATCTGGGTAAGAGCTCTGCACCCAAGTTCAGAGTCAGAAGGTGGTCGGGTCCCAGGCAGACTGTGGGAGGAGGAGCGTGAATGATACAGGGGGTTTCAGCATCTGCAGAGGAGACCTGAGCCCTGGCATCCCCTCAGCACAGGGGACTGTGTTCTGAAAAATGAGGGGATTTCATCTTAGAAAACTTGTTTCTTTGACTTAGAACCTCCAGGTTACATAGCATCAACTTTACACCTTAATTTCTTTTTTTGAATTTGATGACTCCTGTTGACCAGCTGTGTTGGCATTCATGTTACCGAGGTGCTTTTACAAATGTACCATGAGAGAACTGATGTTTTCATTTCAATTTTTAATCATAAATAGTGTTTGCATCTGTGGTTGACATATGGCAAATGCAAGTGTTATAAGGGACTTCTGTAGTTTGAGAAATCAAAATAATTTCAGGATCTTCAGAAGAGAGACCCACCCCCAATTTCATCTCCTAGAGGATACCTTCACATGGCTACAAAGTATCTACCAGAATTTTCTCACTGCATCTTTGTCTCCTAATTTGGCTTCAGAAATTACAAACTGTGCTGTTTGTCCTGCCCCACACTTTATAAGTTAAGTCATGTCAGCAGAGGGTCCATGGAGATGAGGCTGCAGGCCACCAACCATTGAACAGTGAATGTGATGTCCTCCCTGGACCTTGAGGCACCAGGACCTGATAAGTTCCAGAGCTCTTTGTGTTCTGTTAATTGAAATAAATATCCCCATCAATTTCTCTGCTAATGGGAGTTCATGGTCTCTCTTCCTTCAGAGGAGCCTTTGTTCCTGTCCTTTGCTCTGTGCTTGGTTTTCATATATTTTTCCACAAAAAGCCCTGGCATCTTTTTACAGTCAAATCAGCTCGAACCTTCCTCTTTTGCTCTTGTAGCTTATAGGGTATGGTATCACGAGGATAAAGCCAGTTAGGAAGAAAGTCAGTCTCAGCTGTGACTGCATCATGGAAAGGGGCAGAAAGGCAGGTACTTCTGCAGCCCTCCTGAGTTTCCCAGCAAGGACAGCTGCTATGTCTATGACCAAGCTCTCCCAGCTTTTTCTCTTCATTTTAAAAGAATGCTGATCTATTTCTGTTTCTGAAGGTGTATATAAACATCGAGGCTGCAGATTTGAGCCCTGGCAAGGCTAAAATAATTTCAATTACAGAACAAACAAACAAACAAACAAACCCAAGAGGGATAATTCCAGCTCATTTTCTAGAAATATCTGCCATTCCTTAGTTCAAACATTGGACATGATTTTGCCCATAATATTTTTGCAGTTCATTTACTTCATGGCATTTCTGGATTCAAAGCTAGCATCTGCTTGGATATAGTATCCTTTCCTGAGACACCAGCCATCTCTCTAGTATACCTCTGGCTTTCCAGGAAGAGCTGTGCAACACACAGGCCACACTGTTAAATTCCACCTCATTCTACACCAATTGCAAGAGACAGGAGCAGTTCCCCTCCTGAGCCACCCTGTGCATTTTGCAGTGCCTCACAGCATGGGGCAAGACTGATGATCCCATGGTAAAGCTGTGCTGTGTGATGGTGGCGAAATCAAGCCCATGGATTCATAAGCACAGGGTGGACAGGTGCTGCTCAGCCCTGACATAAACCATGCTCTGCACACATTTTCTCAGCATTAGGAAATGGGAAGGCTGAGTCCATGTTGTAGAGGAGGAAACTTTTTCTCCTCCCTGGATGTAGTGCACCCTCAGTGCCACAGTCACCCAGCATGCACTAGGTCTGCAGAAGGTTTGCTTCTTTCCATTGCACTCTTTATTTCCCTCCAGGTCACAAGTTCACATCCCTGTTGTGCTGATCACTGGTCATGAGTTTGAGTCCTATGGATCTCAGGCTATCCACAATTCAGGCAACTGAAGGATGACACGGTGTCTACAGTCATGGCTTCCTGGCTCTGTGCAGAACAGGGGCCTCTAACCCTGTTGCCCTGATAAGCTGAAGTCTTTGGAAGGACAGAGAAAGTGGGCTGCAAAGAAGAAACTCAGTTATGTTATGTAAGCAGAGTTTTGTTTTAATCCCAGGTGTGGAATGTTGGGCTGCTCTACATTGTCCAAGCAACAGACTATTTGCCTCATGCAGGCTCTGAGAGGAGCATGATCTTTGCCAGTTACAAATATTTTAATGTTGAAGACTCTGAAGAGAGAGTAAATGCCAGGCACAGGAGAGAAATAGTTGTGTGTGTGTATGAGGCTCCAAGGAAGAAGAAATCTGTTGCTGCTTTCTCCTGCTTCTCCTGTTTGCTGTTGATGCAGTTTGACAACAAGTTGGAGATATCCTGAAATGAAGATTGGACTTGCCCTAAGGCACCCAGTTACCCTAACCAGTAGGAAGTAGGTAAAGGGAACTATGTCTCCTCTCTCCTCTAGCCTTCTTTCTCTCCTACCTGAGGTCAGGGTGTTAGAAGGGATTGGGGTGGAGAGGGAAGAAAGAGATGTAAGAAACCCCAATAAATAAAATAGACTAAAAAAGTATGCCAACAACACCTCCCTTTACAGGTGATGAAATACAGTGCATGGGAGCTTGACAAGGAAATACATGTAAGGATCAAGGTTCTCTCTCTCTGTGTGTGTGTGTGTGTCTTCTGTTACTTTCCTTTTTCTTTTGATGAACTAAAATGTTTAAAAAAATAAGTATTCCACAAGAATAACATGCTATATACCAGGGTTAAAATATGTGTTTCAGATTAGTTTGTGTATAGATTTTTATTTTATTTTTAATTACATGTGTGTGTTCAGTCCTGTGTTCAGCTATGTACAGAGGTGAAAATAGGAGCTGGAGGCAGCAGTTGTAAACTGCTGCATGTAGATACCAGGGAATCATCCTGGTATCTCAGCAAGAGCAGTAAGTGTTCTTAATTGCTGAGCCTTCTCCCCAGCTCCCAGAACAGTATTTTTCAAAATGTGGTGTTGAAGATCCAAATTCTTACCTTGTGCTTACTCAAACGGTGCTCTTATCCACAGATCCATGAGCATGGGAGATCTTTTCCATCTTCTGATATATTCTTCAATTTCTTTATTCAGAGACTTGAAGTTCTTGTCACACAGGTCTTTCACTAGTTTGGTTAGAGTTACACCAAGATAGTTTGTACTGTTTATGGCTATTGTGAAGTGTTGTTTTCCTACCTTCCTTGTCAGCCCGTTTATTGTTTGTGTAAAGCAGGGGCTACTATTGTTTTGAGTTCATCGAGTATACAGCCACTTTGCTGAACATGTTTATCATGTGGAGGAGTTCTCTGGTAAAAATTTGGGTGCTGGGAGCCAATGCCAGCTAGTAGAAAGTCACAGACCGCTGCAACAAGGTTGTGGGTGAGAGATTTATGTTTCTGGAACTTATGAGACATCTGTTTGTCAGGCTAGACAATTTGAGATATCTTAGCTGACATTCTTGTAGTACCTCTTTTAGTAAACATTCTTGTGGTATTCTGCATCATCATTAATCACCCAGTTATGTTTTGTAAACTATTTTGCTGAGACATTTTCCCTTCCTGCCTTCTCCCTATAAAGTTGTGTGAAATTTTTCAAATATAAGAGAGTTGGATCAGATTATAGACTTGCTCTCCCTCTTTTATCTCTTTCCCAACCCATTCTTTTCGCCCCTCCTTAGGAACACATTGAACTCCTGCTGGACAGAACACACTTGGCACCCAACATGGGGTTGAGGCATGGGAATCAAATTGAATGTCTTTCTTTGTGTGCCCACACCCCTACATAAGATCTCGTGCTTCCACATGGGAAGTGATTGAAGGTAATGCATTGAGATCTCCACAGGACTGCCCATCTGTGAGTCTGATCCATTGAGGTAAGTCAGAATGACGAATTATAGGACAAAAATTGAGTCAGCATGACTTATTCTTACAGGATCTCAAGGAGTCCTTCAAGACAGGAGGAGTAAGGGTAAACAAAAAGGAATCTCACAAGCTAAAGAGTTACTTAAAACATTATAGCAGCCAAACAGGCAGAAAAAAGTACTTCTAAGGTTATTTCAAATGTTCATAAAGGAGCTCAAACAGATTTGTGTAATTTGAGAGCAGAAAATAATTTAGGAGACAAGCTCTAGATAATGAGTATAAAACAGAGTCAGAAGGGAAAAAATAAAGCTGCCAATTCTCATACTTCAGACTGGCCTCCTGTGCCCACCTCCCCCTAGCCCTAACAAAGAAAAAAGGCCTCCAGTCTGTCAGGAACAGAATACAGGGCTGTTGCTCAGTGAGCAGGAAAAACAGGGACACTACAAATCTCCTTCCCTCTCCCCTACCAGTTGCTAGGCTTGGATGGCTTGCAGAGAACTAGGTGGATGGGAAGGCTCACACTCTCAGACCAGCCTCCACCAGCTGCAGAGATGAGCTGCACTTCACCCTGACACCTTCCTCCTCTCATCTCTTCTCCCATGGGCTTCAGTCAGTGTTGGCTCTCAGACAGTGGCCGGAGGGATGGAGCCACTTCTAGTTTTAAAGATTAAGTTGTGTGCACTGATAAATTCTGAGTTTTAAATCTAGTTCTGACTTTTGAAATCATGGTTATGTTATGCTCTATAAATTCACTCTTAAAGAGGATGTTTTGTTTTAATATTACAAAAACAAGTTTTAAAGAAAATATTTAAATGTTTAAAAAGTAGGTACCGCAGTTGTTATTGTCTTTGTCTCTGTGTTTTTTGTTTGTTTGTTTGTTTGTTTGTTTGCCAGCTGTCTGTTTTGGTTTCTGGTTTCAGTTTGCTTGCAAGTTGTGGGAGAGTTTCCAATCTGGTCAAGGGAATCTGGGGGACGTCCCAGTTCCCTGGGAAAGGCCCTGTAATGGCTCTACTCCTTTTAGGACCAGGAGAGAGGGTCGCTGGGACGTTATTCTGTGTGAAGTGAAGGTCATGTGGACCCTACTCCTTCTGGAATGTATATGTGTATATGTTTATCTGCGGACTTAAACTGACGATATTTTAAAAACTGACTGACGATATTAATATTTTTTGACATGAGACAGTTTAAACACCTCTGAGTTTCGTCCTGGACCATCAGACTTAAATTCTATAAAACATTTAAAAATTTATCGGGTATTTTAAAATAATAATCCTTGGACAGTCTAACAAAAAAACTTAAAAAAATTTCTCATCCCTTTGGGGGAGGTCAAAAGACCTTGGTGTTTATTTTATTAATTTTGCAAAGTAAAACCAAGCCATGCTGTTTAAGCCAATTAAACAAAAACTGCAATTACAATATATCATGTCAAAAAACCCTATAAAATAAGTTGTTCTTCATTTAAAAAGGCTGGAGATTCTTCAATGCAAAATGTTTGCTTATGCTCTTTTACAGGACAAAAAGGACAACAGTTCCATGTTAGCCCAGGGTTAAGCAGGGTTATATTCAGATCATTGTTAACCATTATATAAAATTTATGCCTGACTGCCAGTAACTAAATAAATGATTAAATGCTGTTTCTTTTTAGCCTATAGATTTGGTATGGCCAGAATAGGCCTTTTTTGCTGAGGCCTGCAGGCTAAGTTTAGTTCTCTGTTTAATGCTAAATAAAACTTTTGTCCTTTAATTTTTTGCTGTTAAGTTTTAATACAATGTGATAGGATTAATAAGATTTGCTAGCTCCTTTAAAAATATGTTTAATAAAAAGTTTTGCTTTGATTTTAGTTTAAAAAGTGCAGATTTAAAGTTATGCTAAAGATTATAGTTGAGTTCAAGATTGAGTTTTATCTAGTCACTTTGTTTAGGTTGTTTATTCTTAAGGTTAAATTTAAAATGGGTAACTATCACAAAAACACCAGAGTCTGGGAGTCCCAGTCGGGAGAAAAATCCACAGGGAAGGAAGGAAACGGGATTGGCCTTGGGTCACCCAGTCTTTTCCTGGAAAAAGTCTTGCAGAATGGTGTATCCGAGCCACCATCATTGAGCTGGGCTGTAGCAGAGACCACAGAGACTGCTGCGCACCCAGCTCTCCAAAACAGACAGAGTTGAGCGCCTCAGGGCACCAGAGACTGGGAGTCTCTTTCAGGAGAAAACCCCACAGGGAAGAAAGCAAACAGGGATAGACTTAGGCCACCCAGTATATCCCTGGAAAAGGTCCCACAGACCAGCCGACCTGTGTGCCGCCAGCCCAAAATCCTGCTGTGTGCCAGCTATTAATCACAGACAGAACTGTGCACTCCAGGGCACCAGAGACTTGGAGTCCCTGTGGGGAGAAATCTCCCACAAGGAAGCAAGCAAAGGGGGCAGACCTAGGCCACCAAATATATCCCTGGAAAAGGTCCTGCAGACCGGCCCAACCCAGGGACCTGCTGTGTACCAGCTAGCCTGCTGCTCTCAGGAGAGCAGTACTTATCTGCCACAGATTACAGTTTGGGTACTGGGGCACAAAGCTCCAACCTTAGACCTACAGAATCCTGGGATCTTCGAGATCAACCCCCAGATGCTCCAAGGGGCAACCATCTATCCAGAACAAAATTGACCAAACCACAGGACACCCAGTTACAGCAGCAGCTCACTAAATTTACAACAAGAAACCCAGAAGCAGGGAAGCTGTCTCCAGGACTTCACTGGGTGAGAGGAGAGCCCTCTGGACTAACAAGGACTACACTAACCACTCAGTTCTGTGTGTCTGAGGTGAGCTGTGGCAACTCCTGAAAAGCATCGGCCATACAGTGACCATACCCAAAAAGCTGAGGAGGCTTCCTTCAGGAAAAACCATCTTTCTGCCAAGGGAATTTTCTGCACTACAGGATTCCAGGAACCATCAGAAACTAACACCCAATACCTAACATAATGGGTAGAGGCCAGTATAAAAGCTTAACCAACAAAAGCCAGAGCAATATGACATCTCCAGAAACCAGTTATCGAGGGGCAAGTAACCCTGGACTCCCAAGCATAATTGAAATTCAAGAAAATGACCTAACATCTATTCTCAAAAAGAGGATAACAGAGGAAACAAATAAAATGCGTAAAGACCTAGAGAAAGATAAATTCAAAAAGCTTACGGCCATCTGTAAAAAAATAGAGGAAGATAAAGAAAAAAACCAAACAGATTATGGCCATCCGTAAAGAAATACAGGAAGTTGCAGGGAAACAGTTTGTGGCCTTTAGAGAGGAAATACTTAAATCACTGAAACTAATAAAAGAGGATTATTCAAACAAAGAGCTGAAGGAATTGAAGGAAAAACAGGAAATACAAAGTCAGACAGGTGAAGGAAATCCACAAAATGGCTCAAGATCTGAAGATAGAATAGGAAAAATTAAAGAAAACACAAATGGAGGAAATTGTGGAGAGAAAGAACTTAGGGAAGTAAACAGGAACTACAGAGGTAAGCATAACCAATAGACTACAAGAGATGGAAGAAAGAATCTCAGGTGTGGACGATACAATGGAAGAAATCGATGTATCTGTCAAAGAAAATGTTAAATTTAAAAATTCCTGACACACACCGTCCAAGAAATTCAAGACAACATAAAAACACTAAACCTAAGAATAATAAGAATAGAGGAAAAAAAAAAAGATTTCCTCTTCCAAGGCCCAGAGAATATTTTAAACAAAATCACTGAAGAAAATTTCCCAACTTAAAGGAGAGGCCAATAAGAATACAAGAGGCCTACAGAACACCCAATAAATTAGACCAGAAAAGAAAATCCTCCCTCCACATAATAGTCAAAACAGTAAGTATACAGAACAAAGAAAAAAATACTAAAAGCTGCAAGTGAAAAAGGCCAAGTAACATATAATGGCAAGCCCATCAGAATTACACCTGACTTCTCAAGAGACTATGGAAGCCAGAAGGGCCTGGATGAATATCATGCAGGCCCTAAGAGAACACAGATGTCAGCCCAGTCTACTATACCTAGCAAAACGCTCAGTCCTAATAGAGGGAGAAAACAAGATATTCAATGGCAAAAACAAATTTCAACAATGCCTACACACAAATCCAGCATTACAGAAGACACTAGAAGAAAAAATTCAACCCAAGAAAACTAGCTACTTTCAAGAAAAATTTTTCAAAAAGAATTATTTCAAGGAAATAATTAACCTCATTACAGTAAAACAAAAAGCCACCAAGCACATAAACTTCTGACCACAGTCAACATCAAAATCAAAGGATCTAACAGCGATTGGTCATTAATCTCTCTCAACATCAACGGACTCAATTCTCCAATAAAAAACACACACTAAAAGAATGGATGTGTAAACAAGACCCAGCAATCTGTTGCTAACAAGAAACACACCTAAGTCAGAAAGATAGACATTACCTGAGGGTAATGGGGTGGAAGACGGCTTTCCAAGCAAATGGACCCAAGAAGCAAGCAGGAGTAGCCATTCAAATGTCTGATAAAATAAGCTTTCAACCAAAATTAATAAAAAGAGATGAAGAAGGACACTTCCTGCTCATCAGTGGAAAATTCCACCAAGAAGACATCACAATCCTGAACTTCTATGCCGCAAATACAACAGCACCCACATTTGTAAAAGAAAGAACGATAACACTTAAACCACAAAAAGATCCCCACACATTAATCATGGAAGACTTTAACACCCCACTCTCAACAAAGGACAGGTCAACAAAACAGAAATTAAACAAAGAAACAATAACTCTTACAGATGTCATGAATCAAATGGACCTAACAGACTGTTACAGAGCCTTACACCCAAACACAAAAGAATTTACCTTCTTCTCAGCACCCCATGGAACCTTCTCCAATATAGACCATACGGTTGGCCACAAAGCAAGACTCAACATATACAAGAAGATTGAAATAATTCCTTGTATCCTCTCTGATCACTATGGAATACAGCTGGACCTCAACAACAACAGAAATAGCAAAAAGCCTACACACACACGGAAACTGGACAAGTTGCTACTAAATGACAGCTGGGTCAGGGAAGAAATAAAGAAATTAAAGTCTTCCTAGAATTAAAAGAATATGAAGCCACAACATACCCAAACTTGTAGGACACAATGAAAGCAGTGCTAAGAGGAAAGTTCATAGCACTAAGTGCTTTCAAGAAGAAAATCGAGACAGCTCATTCAAGCCACTTAATGGCTCACCTAAAAGCCCTAGAAAAAGAAGAAGCAGACACACCAAAAGGGAGTAGATGGCTGGAAATAATCAAACTCAGGGCTGAAATCAATCAATTATAAACACATAATACAATTCAAAGAATCAATAAAACCAAAAGCTGGTTCTTTGAGAAAATCAACAAGATAGACAAACCATTAGTCAAGCTAACTAAAAGGCAGAGAGACACCATCCAAATCAACAAAATCAGAAATGAAAAGGAGGACATAACTAGAGACACTGAGGAAATCCAAACAATTATTAGGACTTGCCTCAAAAGTGTATATGCCACAAAATTTGAAAATTTAAATGAAATGGACAATTTTCTTGATCGTTCCACTTACCAAAGCTGAATCAAGACCAGATAAATCAGATAAATAGTCCTACATCCCCTAAGGAAATAGAAGCAGTCATCAAGAATCTCCCATTCAAAAAAAGCCCAGGACCAGGTAGTTTCAGCGCAGAATTCTACCAGACATTCAAAGAAGAGTTAACACCAAATCCTCTCAAACTATTCCACAAAATAGAAACAGAAGGAACACTACCCAACTCATTCTATGAAGCCGCAGTCACCTTGGTACCTAAACCCTGCAAAGACCCAACAAAGACAGAATTTCAGGGCAATCTTGGTTATAGACATTGATGCAAAATATTAAAAAAAATACTTGCAAATTGAATACAAGAACACATCAAAGATATTATCCACTATGACCAAGTAGGCTTCATCCCAGGTATGCAGGGGTGATTCAGTATATAGAAATCCCTCAATGTGATCCACCATATTAACAAACTGAAAGAAAAAGACCACATGATAATCTCCTTAGATGCTGCAAAAGCATTTGACAAAATCCAATATCCATTCATGTTTAAAGTATTGGAGAGATCAGGGATACAAGGCACATACCTAAACATAGTAAAGTCAATATACAGGAAGCCTATAGCCAACATCAAACTGAACGGAGAGAAACTTAAAGCAATCTCACTGAAATCAGGGACAGGGCAAGACTGCTCACTCTCTCCATATCAATTCAACATAGTGCTGCATGTCCTTGCGAGAGCAATAAAACAGTTGAAGGAGATCAAGGGGATTCAAATTGGAAGGGAATATGTCAAATTATCACTTTTTGCAGATGATATGATAATATACCTGAGTAACCCCAAAAATTCTACCAGAGAACTTCTACAGCTGATAAACACCTTCAGCAATGTGGCCAGATACAAAATCAACTCAAAAAAATCAGAAGCCTTACTGTATACAAAAGACAAAAGGGCTGAGAAAGAAATTAGGGAAACAACACCCTTTACAACAGCCACAAATGACAAAAGGGAACTTGTACTTAACCAAGCAAGTCAAAGACTTGTTTGAAAAAAAAATCCAGCCTCTGAAGAAAGAATTAGAAGAAGATATCAGAAGATAGAAAGATCTCCCATGCTCATGGCTTGGCAGGAATAACATAGTAAAAATGGCCATCTTACCAGAAGCAATCTACAGATTTAATGCAATTCCCATCAAATTACCAACACAATTCTTTATAGACCTTGAAATAAAAATTCTCAAATTCATATGGAATGTCAAGAAACCCAGAATTGCTAAAACAATCCTCTACAATAAAAGATCATCTGGAGGTATCTGCATCCCTGATCTTAAGCTGTACATTAGAGCAACAGTAATAATACAACTGTGTGTTATTGGCATAGAAACAGAATGGTGGATCAATGGAACTGAACAGAGGACCCAGAAATAATCCCACACACTTATAGACACCTGATCTTTGACAAAGATGCCAAAACCATACAATGGAAAAAAGATAGCATCTTCAACAAATGTTGCTGGTCTAACTGGATGTCTACATGTATAAAAATGCAAATACATCCATACTTATCACCCTGCACAAAATTAAAGTCCAAGTGGAATAAAGAGCCCAACATAAAACCATTAAATCAGTTAGAAGAAAAAGTTGGGAAGAGCCTAGACTTCATTGGTACAGGAGAAAACTTCCTTAACAGAACACTAACAGCACAGGCTCTAAGAGCAACAATCAATACATGGGACCTCATGAAACTGAAAAGCTTCTGTAAAGCAAAGGACACTGTCATCAAAACAAAATGAATACCTACAGATAGGAAAAGAATCTTCCCCAACCCTTTATCTGACAGAGGGCTAATATCCAGTATATATAAAGAACTAAAGAAGCTGAAAAGCAACAAACCAAGTAATCCAATTGAAAAATGGGGAACAGAGCTAAACAGAGAATTCTCTATGGAGGAATATTGAATGGCAGAGAAACACTTACAGAAATGCAAAACCTCCTTAGCCATCAGGGAGATGCAAGTCAAAATGACCCTGAAATTTCACCTTTCACTCATTAAAATGGCCAAGATCAAAAACTCAAGTGACAACACATGCTGGAAGAGTTGTGGAGAAAGGGAAACCCTCCTTCACTGCTGGTGGGAATGTAACCTTGTACAACCACTCTAGAAATCCATGTGGTGCTTTCTCAGACAACTAGGAATAGCACTTCCTCAAGATCCAGCCATACCACTCCTAGGCATATATCCAAAAGAGGCTCAAGTACACAATAAGGACATTTGCTCAACCATGTTTGTAGCAGCTTTATTTGTAATAGCCAGAAGCTGGAAACAACCCAGATGTCCCTCAACGGAAGAATGGATACAGAAATTGTGGTACATCTACACAATGGAATAATATTCAGCAATGAAAAATAAGGAAATCATGAAATTTGCAGGTAAATTTGGGACCTGGAAAGGATCATCCTGAATGAGCTGTCCCAGAAGCAGAAAGACACACAGGGCATATACTCACTCAGGGTATATATAGACATATAATATAGGATATACCCACTAAAATTTGTACATCATTATCTCTTCCTCAGCAGCACATCCTTCAAACAATCTCATGGTCTTCAGTGGCAGCCCTAACCATGTCATCCACTTGGCCTTTGTTGGTAACTTAAGCTACAGACATAGAAAAAGACCCCAGTTTCAGCAGGACCTCACCTTGGCCTCCTCATGGATGTCTGTTCCTCACTGCCATTAAGTCTCCATTTCCACCCTTTTCTACAGTGTGTATACCAATCCACTTCACTTTCTCTTTCATCTTTCTACCGTGTACTCCATCTTTCCAATTTTTCCTTCACAATTTTTCCCATTGAAGGGGAACCTGTGGCAGTGCTAGGAGGCCATGTGTGAATGCTTGGCCTGGGTTATTATATTTAAAAGTAAATTTACAATTGGGTGCTGGCCTCTTTGTTTTGGATTTCATGAATACACACACACACACACCAGAGAGAGACAGACAGACAGCAGACTGACAGTAAACAGAGAGACAGGCAGAGACACCGAGACAGAGGTAGACAAAACCTCCTAAATTTAAATGCAGAATAAGACATGCAACATAACACAGCTTGGACCTCAATTAATGCCATCAAAAGTGGGAGCTTGCAGTATCCTGATTACTTATAAAGTGAAATCAAATGCAAGCCTCTAACTCAGGTGGGCTTTTCTATACTAATTACAGTTTCATTTGTTATTCAGTAACTGAAAAGAGCAATTTGGGGAGATGTTACATATCAAAGCACACTCATACCCATGAGCAGTGATGTCACTGTCCATGTGTAGATCTCATAAGTTAGCCTTTAGGATCATTTAAAGAAATGACTTAAGAACTAGGTAATGTAGGCAGGGCAGATGGAGGAAAAGATCACTTGTCCTTTATACATACTGGGTTGGTCAGAAATGCGGATGACAGGCTATATGCTAGCAAAATTGAATGTTGTGAATGACTCTAAGGGAGGGAATATTTACAGATACATAAAGATGGAGAAAATGGGGAGAAATTAATAGTTAAAACAAACTTGTGAACCCATGAACAGGTCCAAATGTGTGGGCACATGCCTTTAGTGCCAGCACTTAGTTTGTGGGCAGGGGCAGAAGTCAGCAGAGCTCTGTGAGTTCAAGGCAAGCCTGGTGTATATAATGAGTTTCAGGCCAACCACGGCTACGTTGGGAGACCCTGACTAAAATAAAAGGACATTCAATATCTCTGAATTTCCAGTTTTCGCTAGAATCTTGTTTCCATCTATATTTATATTCAATTGTTGACATAAGACAGGAGGTTTGTATTTTTAAAGGCTGCTCTTCTAATTCTAATGTCCTAAATCTAAATCACCTACCTGAGAACCTTATACTTGTTTCCTTTTTGTAAATGAGAACATCATTGTAGCCAGGGTAGCCATGAATCCTCCTGGCTCCACCTCTGGAGTCATCCCTTTATTCAGACTTTAGAGCTCAGCTTGTTCTGGCCTCAGCTGGGTCCCATCTGCCTGTGGTCACTCTGGCTCTCCAGCTCTGCCTTGAGCTCTCTACATTGCATATGATTTCTTTCATAATTCACCTTCAGATTTCACTCACAGCTAAAATCCTGCAACTAGGAGTTTGGATAGACTAGAAAATACATCAACAAAACAGGTGCTCCATGGGAAGACTGACCTGGGAAGAGGCTGTAGTCACACACTGTAGAAGGAGGACCCTCAAGTGGGCATGCAAATCATTAGAGGACCAAGAATTCTGCATCTCAAAAGAGAGGCAGTACAATGGAGAAACTGCTCAAAATTAAGCCTAAAGCGTAAAGTGAGAAAAGATACTGTTGTCAATTTGGTGCAAACTTTCTGATCACTCCCCCAGGTGTGGGAAGGGAGCACAGATAAAGTTTGTTCTCAGCCCCCCCAGATGGCTGTTATCAGGACACAGGAAGTAAGATCAACAGGCAGAGAAGATGCTTCACTGGGATGCCAGGTTTCCATTACCCCAGCAGGAACGTGATAACTTCTACAGACACAGAAATAACATTTCACAAAGAGGCCTTAAATTCTCCCTTCACCTAAGCTGTGCAGGATCTCCTCAGGCGAACAGTCCTCCCCTGCCATGTCAATCTGGGTAAGTGCTCTGCATCCAAGAGCAAATTCAGAAGGTGGTAGGAACCCAGGCAGGCTGTGGGAGGAGGAGGCTAAAAAGGGGTTTTCAGCAGCTACAGAGGAGATGCTGAGCTCTGACAGACCAACACCAAAAGGGACTGTGTTCTGCATGGGCAACAAGAACATTTTCTTCCCAACATACTCATTTCCTTAATTTATAGACTTTCAAATTACTATAGAATTCATGTTCATTCTTGTGAACTAAGTAACTCACACTGTATACCTGGATAAGCTGTTTAGTTACATTTCTTTTACTGATTTACCTATTCCTAGGATAAATTATCAGGGAAGTGAAAGGTCCGGAGAGCTCACTTTCCTCACTTGTGTATCTGTAACTTTGGTGTGCACAGAACTATTTTGATGTAACATCTTCTGTGCTGTGAAGTATAAAAACTTCCAATGTCTGTGTAAGTAATAGAGGCTGCAGATTCAAAATCTCATTCCACAGAGGAAGGCACCACAGGACTGCAATGTGCCTTCTAGTGTTTGCTCATGGCCTCTATTCTTCTCAGCTCAATTTCAGAGATCACAAATTAGTGGTGTCGGCCCTTAGCCTCTGCTGGCCTGGTAGGAGGTGTCAGAAAATGGCTATGATGATGAGGTTTCCAGGACACTAACTATTAATGCACAGTGACAATGGCAGATTCCCTTCCCAGTCTCACCGAGATCAGGAATCCTGAGAAGAGCTGGTTGCATGTTTTGTCTTTTCTCTATGTTCTCCCCCATATACTCTGTGCAATTTTTTTATGAGAGAAAAACCTGAATCTTTTTCTTTGAGGAAACTTTAGAGAACTGAACCCCATCACCCTGTCTTGCTGTCTTTATTTCATTTCCAGGCTTATCCCAAAGCTCAATTTTTCATGAATTTATCTGAAGAGATGGACAGGAACTGACCCCCCTCTCCTGTCACTGAGGCAGTGGGCAAACAGGGAGGGAGGTCACAGCTCTTAGCAGCAAAGCCAAGTCTCTCCTGAGGCTCCTTGGGTGCTGGGGGAGCAGGTTGTGCTGCAGCACTGTGCAGGGTCCAGTGTTTCTGCCTGGAGTCTGTCCCATGTTGCCCCTCAGGTACATCCACTCTTGCTCTTTCTGGAGGCTGATTTGGAAACCTTGTAAGACATCCTCACTGACACTCTGAGCTCAGAGATGCTGTACAAAAGCTTCAAAGTTTAAAAACACAATTCTCACCCAGGCTTTCAGAAACAGTCATGATTCCTTAGCCAAAAGGCTCTTCATCATTTGTCTATAATGATACCACAGTTCATTTATTTCTGGTATCTCTGGAAACAGTGCTGGCATATGCTCAGTGATGGTTTTGCCTTGCCTGGAGTACCAGCCATTTCTCGCCAGAGTCTTCCTAGTTTTAAAGTTAGGATTGTGCCAAAGGTAGACATCCTGATTAAGTATCCTCCAGCAATTTTCATTGAGCAGAGACAGTGTCTCCACCAATACCCTCTACGTGCTGATGCTATGGATTGTGGTTGTTCATGATTTGGGTAACTGTGGCCTGACACAGGCTAAAGTTGTCGCTTGAATTCAGGCAGGATACGGAGTTCAATTCCTCCCTCCACTCCCAGAGCAGCTGTAACCTTCACAAAAGACTCTATCTGAAGAGCTCTCATGTTCCCCTTTGTCATTTCTTGCTCTGTGCATGATTTATTTTCCTAATCTGCCCAAATGCCTTCCCTTCCTATTCTCCAATATAGCCTTTTCTGAAGGTACATATATCACAGATCGGTGAGGTTTCCTGGTGCCATGTACAGAGTTTCATGCCTCTAGGAAGCAGCCTATTTTGTTACATTGTATAAAGTGCAATCAGAAACAACATAAAAAAAAGCATTTTAGAACTCTTTTACTTCTTAGTTAGCCACTGCTGATACACATGCAATGCAAACTATTAGTTAAAATCTACAGGTGTGTTTTACTTCCATGAAATAAGTATAGAACATGCACCTGCCACTCAGTGCAGAGACCATAAAATGGCATTCAGAGTGTGTGCTTCCGATGACATTTGTAAATGTACTTTGTAATTTTACAAAGCTGTAAATAGAGCTTGGAAACAATGGAGCCCCATCAGTCTCTCCATTGTTTTCCTGGGCTGTCACAGCACAACTCTAATGTCTAAGTTGTTCAAAGTAGAGACAATTGCCATTTTACCTGCTCATTGGAAAACAGAGCTGCCCCCAACCTACTGTGTTCTGCTTCTTGTGACTGGGATTTGGAAAACAAACCCATAAGCTTTATAAAGAATAATTAAGCACCACTCATTTAATCAACACTCTTCTGCTACCTGAAGTGCATGGTCCATAATCCATAAAGGATTAACATTTTCTAATGATGCTACAGAACATTTATTTTAGAAAATCTGCTTTATTCAATGTTTCACCAACTATCTGCTTTGGGTCTAACTCCTGACATGGTACCCTGTACTTGTGAAATTTTATCCCAGTTGCCTGTCCTTAGTATGTTCCATGACAATGTCTCATGGTTGTCACACATGGTAGGATTTGCCAGTTGTGGTGACAATGTCACATGGTTTAAATAAGTACAAAACAATTTCACCCTACACACTTGACTTTCAGTGATAAGATTTTCCTATGAACAGGAAGTTGTTTACCGAATTACATCTCCTGCATGCATGGTGTCTGTGCTGGAAAGTTTTATGGCAGCTTGAAACAAGCTGGAATTATTTCAGAAGAGGGCACCGCAGTTGAGGAAACATCCTCAGCAGACTGGCCTGTGGGCAAGCACCTGGTACAAGTCTTGATGGATGTTGGTTTCATATGGATGGCCATGCTCACTGTGAACAGTGCCGTCCCTGCCTGCTGGTCCCAGGTGCTACAAAAAGTAGGTTGAGCAAGCTCTAAGGAACAAGCTGGTGAGCAGCAATACTCCATGGCCTCTCCATCAGTTCCTGCCTCCAGGTCCCTGTCTTGAGTTCTCTCCTAGCTTCCCTGGCTGGGGAACTCCAGGCTGTGTGGTGAAATAATCCCTCCTCTCCCCACAGCAACAGAAACCCTGAGAAGACAGAAAGTGGTACTAGGCCATGAGGTATGACTATGACAGACCTGACCTTGGGTTTTTGGAGAACTGTGGAAAGGTTTTGAAACTTTGGACTGTAAAATACATAGAGTGCTGATACTTTAGTGGATTATTTGGTGTGATATTAGAATGTAATGCTGAGAGCAGAGCAGATGATGGAGGCTTGTTTTATGTAGTTCCGTAGGGAAGCTTGAGAGTCCCTTAAAGATTCTATGAGGGTCACTCATATTGTGAATTAAGAAAAACTAAAATGTTTGGTCCTTGTCGAGCTCCTGAACTCTCCAGTCATACTAACTTCCCCTTCTTTCATATCATTCCCTGCACTCTGCCCAAGGTTTGGTTATGAGTCTCAGCATCTGCTTTGATACACTGCTAGGCAGAGTCTTTCAGAGACACTGTGTGGTAGGCTCCTGTCCTGGGCACAGAGGTCTATTCTGAGACTGTTTCTCCAACTAAAGACCATGCATGGATATGACCTAGAACCCCTGCTTGGATGTAGCCCATGGCAGCTCATTATCCAAGTGAATACCCTAGTAAGGGGAACGTGGATTGTCTCTGGCACGACTTCAATGGCTGGCTCTTTGACCTTCCTTCCTCCCCTGAGGGAGGAGCAGCATTGCTAGGCCACAGAGAAGGATATTTCAGCCAATCCTAAAGAAATCTGATAAGCTAGGGTCCGAGGAAAGGAGGGAAGACTTTGGCTGTCAGTGGACTTAGAGAAAGGTAGGGAGGAGGTGAGGGAGGGAGGGTGGGATTGGAAGGAAATGAGGGAGGGGGCTACAGCTGGGATACAAACTAAATAAACTGTAAGTAATATAAAAATATAAAAGTTTAATTAAAATAAAGAACCACTAAAATGAAACGTTTGACTTGGTGAAACAATTAAAACCCTCTGAAGTATTTTCTCAGCTTCAGCACACAGACACTGTGGTCTAAATACTGTTGAGGCTGCATCACATGCTAGTAGACTAACTTGGTAGCTCAGGAGTCTCTGAGGTGTTGAAGGCCAACTTGGTCCAGGGAGGGAGTTCAGGACAGCCAAGAATACACAGATGAACCTTGTGTCAAACAAACAAACAAATGAACAAAGAGGTTCTCAGGAGGTACTGGTTCTGAAACATGCAGGGATCATGGAGTGAAGCTGTGACTTGGCTCCATACAACTGTGTTAGAGTCCCTGAAGACAGCCAAGAGGACACTGATGAAGCCTCAGCCCCTTTGCTGTGCAGAGCCAAGCCATTTGGAGATGTCAGTATCACATTCCAGCAGCAGCTGCTGTGGGGTGAGCCAGTTTGAACCTAGGAGACAGCTGTGTGGAAGGTTTTTCCAGCACTTTGGAGGAGCTCAGAAGATCATTGGTGAGTCCCAGAAGCCTAGTACTGAGAGTTATGCTTTTAGACTTTGTTGAACTTGATTGTTACTGTGCCCTGGTTCTTTCCTTTTAAATAAGAAAATAATTATTTATTGTTATTTCACAGGAGCCCACAAAGTCTCTTGACTTTGAACTTTTAAAGGGATTTTGGAGACTTCAGGGAGTTTGGAGTTCTAGAGAGACCGTGGGTTTTTAAGAGAGACTTTGAAAATGTTAGAGAAACTAGAGGTTTTAGAGAGTTGCATTTTGTAGAATCTTTGAATGTTGAAAGTGACTTAAGAGAATGAAGTTTAAAAATAAAAAAAAAAAACATTGAAGTTTTATATTGCAATGTTGACATTAGTTTAATATCTTGGGAAAAACAAAATTGAGAGACAACGTTATAGTGTAACAGAGATGTGTTTAGTGTCAGGTAGATAGGGGGTCAACTGTGGCAGCTGTTTTTGTCTTTTGTTTGTTAAATCAACACAAGCTAGACTCATTTGGGAAGGGAACCTCAGTTGAGAAAATGACCCCACTAGGTTGGCCTATGGGCAAGTGTGTGATGCATATTCTTGATTGATGATCAATGTGAGAGGGCCCACATCATTGTGCCTGTGGACTCTGAGCTCAGGGTTCTGGATACTAGAGAACACATACTGAGAAAACCATGAGACCCAAGGTAGTAAGCAGCATCCTTCTGTGACACATACCTCAGTTCTTGCCCCAGGTTCCTGCCTCAAGTCCCTCCCCAGCTTCCCTGCACAAGGGATTATCAGCTGTAAGATGAAATAAAGGCTTCCCAAGCCAATTTGGTTTTGGTCATGGTGGTTTATTTAGTCTGTGTCTAAATCAAAGAAACTACAATAATTCAACACCATGTACACCACATTTATTAATTTAAACCTGGAGCCAGCATACCAGGTACCTGGTAAGTACCGCTCCATTATGGAGAGAGGGAATGTTGACTCCTATGGAGTCTGCCTTTCAAGACTGCGTTGGACCATTTTTTTTAATTAATTCTGTAATATGGGACAGCTCCAAGTCTGTTATAACTGTAGTTCTATTTACTCCCTGAATTCACATGCTGAAGGAGAAAGACATGGCATATGTCCCTGCTGACATTTGCCCACTCTGCCATTCGCTTGGAGCAGCTCTGGACTGAGATCAGAACCAAGCAAGATGCAGATACAGAGCAGCGATCAAAGACAGAATAGTCCAACAGAGTTCTCTAAAAGGACTATGTGCCAACGTGCTACAGTTTTCTGATTTATTTGTCTTTTATCTACTCTGTTTCAGGAAGGGACAGTGCTGAACACTCATTATGAGCTGCCTGAACTCTCCCAGAGAACAAACATAAGGCACTGTATGAGAAAACAAGCTGCCAACACATCCACACAAACGATCATGTGCTGGAACTCTCCCATGTTTGGTGTGTAAACATCATGTTCTTGCTCACCCAGCGTCTCTATGACAAAAGTACACTGATGTCCTCGTGTTCAAGAGGAGGTGACTGGAACCCCACCTCAGAGTATTGAAGGATACACTTGGAGGAAACAGCAGATCATGAATAGAATCAGAAACATCTGGATCATAGATTACAACCCCTAATATTTTCTGTAGAAATTTTCTAAGAAATTAGGATTTTCAATAGAGTAAAGATAGCCCTGAATAGAATAAGTGCATACCCAATCCATGGGACCGCTTTTATTGGGAGGTCTTTTTTTTTCTTTCACACATCCTCCTCATTCAGACTCCACCCAAAATAGTAAAACTCTGTCTATATATTACCTGGCCATCAAGATGTTGTTCGGGAGAACCAAGTAAGATGGTGCTCCTGCTCCAGTAAAACCCAAACCTGCAAAACATGAAAGCACATAATTCCTGCTGTTTTTAATGTTGAGGGAGCTCACACATTGGTGAAGCCACCATGGGACACAGGGTCCAGCCATGGCTCAGCTTATGACAAGTGGGAGCAGGAGGATGGTCTTTGGGGTAGGAGTTAGAATTGAGTTCTTCAGTGGAATAAGCATTCAGGAGCATCTGCATGTTTTCCTGAGGCCAGAAGCCTGGTCTGTAGTGGTGTCTGAGGTCTTCCTCATGGTGAGTCATTGTTTTACTTTTCTCCTGAGCCACTCTTTGTTTCCACATAAGGTGACTTCACACTCTTCTGACATAAGGAACACCTTTTTGTCTGAAATTGGCATTGGAATCTCAGCCAACAGCTTCCTTTTTCTCTTCTACATCTTCAAGTTCATTCGTGGGCACAGGCAGGCCCAGACCCACTGATGTGCTAATTGGTATGCTGGCAATAATCTGCCTACTGATGCTAATGTTCATAGCATTCATAGCCATGGACATTTTTATTTCTTTGAGGGGATGGGATGACATCATATGTAAACTCATTGTCTACCTGTACAGAATTTTTAGAGGTCTCTCACTTTGTACCACCAGCCTGCTGATTATCCTCCAGGCCATCATCCTCAGTCCCAGAAGCTCCTGTTTAGCCAGGATCAAGCACAAATCTTACTATTACATCTCATGTGCCCTTCTTTTTCTGAGTGTCCTCTATATGCTCATTAGTAGTCACCTCTTAGTATTGATTATTGCCACTCCTAATTTGACTAGGAATAACTTCATGTATGTTACTAGGTCATGTTCCATCCTACCCATGAGTAACCTCACGAAAAGCACCATTTTCTAAACTGCTGGCCCTCAGGGAAGCCTTTCTTATTAGTGTTATGGTCATCTCGACTTGGTACATGGTGGCTCTCTTATGCAGGCACAGCAAGCAGGCCTGGCATCTTCACAGCACCAGGCTTTCTCCAAAAGCATCCTCAGAGCAAAGAGCTAACAGGACCTTCCTTCTGCTTATGAGCTTCTTCGTGTTGATGTCTGTCTTGGATGGCTTAATCTTCTACTCAAGAACCATGTTCCTAAATGATTCAACATCTTACTATATCCAACCCTTTGTGGGCCACATCTATGCCACAGTCAGTCCTTTTGTGTTCTTGAGCACTGAAAAACATGTTGTTAACTTTTTCAGGTCTATGTGTGGGAGGACATAAATGTTTGAATATTCATTGATCATTGATGGGCACATTTCTTTATAAGAGGACCCAATACACTGGCATCAGAACTGTCAGTCAGGGTTCACATGCTTGGCGTACATGAAAATATAATTTTTTTTTTCTGTTAAAATTATTTACTAACTTGTGTGGTCACAAAATGTAGCAGAAAATTAAACCACATCCCTTTTGTGATAAAACCAGGGCATTTTTGTTTCATTTTATTTTATCTTATCTTATTCTATCTTATTCCTCAATGAGTCTTTAAGGGAGTCCTATGAGGTGGCTCTCATGCATCATGGCCGTGGACAGCTCAAAGAATTTTGAAGGATGTAACCATGTCTAACACATTTCAATAATTCAATTTCCTGTGTTATAGCTATTGTGACAAATTAAATAAGGAGGCATTTCTTGCCATAAATAGTTATACACTCCAGAAAGAAAGGAATTATTCAAAGAACATTCAGAACAGAATTCTTTGCAAGAAGCACATGTGATGTATACAGCAATGCGAACAACAGCTGGATTTAAAATTCTCAGAGTTATCAGAACTTTTGACCCAAACACAGCCTCTGCACGGCATAGGACCTCCTTCAGTTTTATGGTTGAAGGCAATTAATTCCAGCACTGGGCACCAAGGTGCCCTGGAAACAGGAAAGACCCACACCACTGGCCAGCTCCCTAGAGGTTCAACACTCTACACTACATTTCTTTCAAAACCAAATTCTTCATCCTTTCATCTCTGCTATAAATTGATTTGGATAAAGTCTGTTGCTTGGGGAAACATTTATACTCATGAGGCAGTTTATCAAACTCTAATAAGGTGGTTCAATAAGCCAAACAAACATATGTCATGTAGATTACTATGCAGGGGACATGGCAACACAGGGGGCATGAAAAGCCTTGTTTAAGTTAATTTGGGACTCAGCTTTTGGACTGATGTCCCATGGGCCTATTGTTCCCATCCAATGAACTGCTTCCTGGCTTCAGCCTGATTGTCACATCTCTTGGTTGTTTTCTGTGTCAGTTGAACATAGACAAAACACAAAATGTTAAAGGGTAGGAAATTTTTTTTTCCAAGCAAAAGGACCCAAGAAGCTGGAGTTGCCATTCTAATATCTTAAAAACAAAAAGACTTCTTACCAAAATTAATCAAAAGAGATGGGAAAGGACTCTTCATACTCATCAAAAGGAAAATTCACCCCCCCCAAAAATGTTAATTCTGAACTACTATGCCCCAAATTCAAGGGCACCCACATTTGTAAAAGAAACATTCCTAAAGTTTTAACCTCATACATTAAAAGTGGGGGACTTCAATACACTACTCTCATCAATAGACAGGTCATCCAGACAAAAACTAAGCAGAGAAATAATGGAGCTAAAAGCCATTGTGAGTCCAGTGGACCAAACAGAAGTCTAGAGAATATTTCACCCAAACAGAAAAGAACATACCCTCTTCTCAGGATCTCACAGAACTTTCTCCAAAATTGGCTACATACTCAGTCACAAAGTGAGTCTCAACAGGTATCAGAAAATTGAAATAACCACCTGAAGCCTATCATACTACCACTGATTAAAGCTATAATTCAACAACAAAAGAAATAACATAAAGCTCACAAACTCTTGGAAACTGAATAACTCTCCTCTCAGTGACCACTGGGTCAAGGCATAAATAAAGAGGTTAAAGACTTCCTAGAATTCAAGGAAAATGAATGCACAGCATAACTGAACTTATGAAACACAATAAAAATGGTAGTAAGAGGAATGTTCAGTCTCCATACTAGCAACTTAGTAGCATCCCTGTAAGCTCTAGAACAAAAAGGAAGTAAATTCATCCAAGAGGAATAGAGCAAAGAAAATGCAACTCAGGACTGAAATCAATAAAATAGAAACAAAAAGACCAATACAAAAAAAAAAAATCAGTGAAACAAAGAATTTGTTATTAGAGAATATAAACAAGATAGACAACCCCTTGTCCAAACTAACTAAAAGGCAGAGACAAACTATCCAAATTAACCAAACAAAAAATAAAAAGGATGATATAACAACTGATACCAAGGAAATCCAAAGAATCATTAGGTCATACTTCAAAAACCGCTACTCTACAAATATGGAAAATCTGAAAGAAATGGACAGATATCTTGATAGATACCACTTACCAAAGATGAATCAGATAAAAAACTTAAATAGAATTCTAGCTTCTAGGGAAATAGAAGATGTCATTAAACGTCTCCCAACCAAAGGAAAAAAAAAGCCCAGGGTCCTATGGTTTTAGTACTGAATTTTCTGTATTTTGAAAGAAGAGCTAATAGCAATACTCCACAAATTATTCCACAAATTAGAAACGGGAGGAACATTGTCAGATTTATTTTGTGAGGCCATAATCACCCTGACACCCAAACCAGGCCAACTCAACAACAACCAAAAAGAAAATTATAGACCAATTTCCCTTATGATCATTGATTCAAATACTCAATAAAATATTTGAAAACCAAATCCAATAACACATTAAAAAGATCATCTATCATGACAATCATACCAGGGATCATCCAAGGGATGCATAAATGGTTTAAAATACAAAAATCAGTCAATGTAACCCAACACATAAACGAACTGAAAGAAGAAAAAAACATATGATCATTTTATTGGATGCTGAAAAAGCCTTTGAGGAAATTCAACATACCCTCATGATAAAAATCTTGATGGGATCAGGAATACAGTTACATAATTCAACATAAAAACAGCAATATATAGCAAGCTGATAGCCAACATCAAATTAAATAAAAACTCACAGCAGTTCCACGAAAATCTGGAACAATACAAGGCTGTCCACTTTCTTCATATCCATTCAATATAGTACTTGAAGTTCTAGCTAGAGCAATAAGACAACTAAAAGAGATCATGGGGATACAAATAGGAAAGGAAGAAGTCAAAATATCATTATTTACAGATGATATGATACTATAAATAAGCTACTCAAAAAATTCTACAAGGGAACTCCTACAGCTGATAAACACCTCAGTAAAGTGGCTGGATACAAAATTAACTAAAAAAAATAATCAGTAGCCCTTCTTTATACAAATGACATGTGAGCTGAGAAAGAAATCAGGGAAACATCATCCTTCAGAATAGCCACAAATAATATGCAATATCTTGGGGTAACTCTAACTAAGCAAGTGATGAGCTGAATGACAATAATTTAACGTCTTTGAAAAAAAATAAGGAAGATATCAGAAGATGGAAAGATCTTCCATGTTAATTGGTCAGTAGCATCAACATAGTAAAACTAGCCATCTTACCAAAAGCAATCTACAGATTCAATGCAATTCCTCACCAAAATTCTAACACAATATTTTACAGACATGGAAAGAAAAAATACTCAAATTAAAATTGAAAAACAAAAAAATACAGGATACCTAAAACAATCCTGTACAAAACAAAAACAAAAACAAAACAAAAAAAAAAAACCAAACCAAAAAAAACTTCTGGCAGTATCACCATCCCTGATTGCCTGATTTCAAGCTCTACTACAAAGCTATAGTAATAAAAACCACATAGTATTGACATTAAAAAAATAAAAACAGGTTGATCAAAGGAATTAAATCAAAGATCCAGATGTAAATCCACACACCTATGGACACCTGATTTTTCACAAAGAACCCGTAGATGTACATACAATGAGGAAAAAGGCATCTTCAACCAATTGTGCTGGTCTTACTGGCAAATAGACCCATTCAATAAGCCTACATAAAATTCATATCCAAGTGGATCAAGACCTCAAAATAAAACCAGATACACAGAACCTGACAGAGAGAAAGTGGGGAGTTGTCTTGGGTGCATTGGTATTTTTTTCTAGTACCTGGCTACATGAGAGTCTCCATAAAATGACTGCCCTTCTTGACAAGGGCTCTGTGAGTTGCCCAGGCTGCTCTTGAACTAAGTATGCTCCTTCCTCCTCTCCTCAGTCCTGGGTGCAGGTGTGTGCACCATGCCTGCTGGGGAGACTAAAACACAGAGCATATAGTTCCACTCAGGCAAAGCACAGCCTCTTCCTGAAGTCTTCAATGAGAATGCGGTGTCCATTCCGTCCATTCAGATACTGGGATACAGTCAGACATGGCCCCAGCCTCAGCTATGTTCCACCTGCCTGTGACCACCTCAGCTCTGAGCTTTGCCTCTACTTCTCTGGTTTTCATTTCATTTCTTTTTTATTCACTTTTAAAATTTACTAACATCTTGAATTCAGATTTTGGAAACCAGGAAATATAGAATCAACACTAAATGGAAATGACATGCTCCATGGGAGTGGGGTGTCTCAGGAAAAGGGTTGGTTGCATTTCACAGAGTGTAGGAAAAGCACACTCAGAACCATGGGAAGTCAGGGGAGGCCCAGGAGTCCTCAACCCAGAATAGAAGTATCACAGTGAATAAAACCTTTTTGAAATAAGTCTAATGAGCGAAGTGAGAAAAGTTAGTGTTGGGGGGTTGGTCTGGAGCTGTGTACTCTGATGCTAATTGTTGACTCCCAAGATCTGGTTACTGCACAGATGAGAGCACATTCTCATCTACAACAGTCCTTGTGTAAAATTGCCTAAGGAATTATTCTTGTTTAAACAATAAAAAGCCGACACACATGGCAGGGTGCATGGCTAAGGTTCTAGGTTCTAGAGGACAGGAAGACCATGGGAAGGAGAGGAGAGAGAGGAAGAATAAGAGAAGTAAGGAAGCAGAGAGCCACCATGGGTGAGTGTGGAAAGATGCACATGGCGGGCATGGATGGAGGAAGCTGCCTGATGAAGAATGAGCAAGTCGAGAGGGGCGGAGCCAAGATGGCGACTAGCACACACATTATCTGAGCTGTGGAAGAGCTCAATGTCTGAGTTGGTGAGTGGAAGGACCTCTAACCCAGGAAAACAATGGTGAGGATTTCTAAACAACAGGGAACATCATAGGAGGTGAAAACTTTTGTCTCGGGTCACCCAGGGACTTGTTTCAGAAAGGTGAGAAACAATCCTTTGATCTCCCAGCACTCCCCTCCTCCAAACCTCCCTCCTCCTCAGCACAGAGGCACAGTGGACTCATCTTTCTCAGTGCAGACCTAACAACCTGGGGTCTGCAGAAGCTGAGGCAGAGCTCCAAGCAATTTAGCAGCAAATGCCAGCAGTACCTGTCTCGGAGTCCCAGATGTGCTGGGCGGCTGCACCATCCTCCCAGGGCCCAAGTCTGCTAGAAGCCATACTAGCTCTGCAGGATTACTATCACTGATGGTATGGCCCGCCCATACCACACTGTCAGAGAATATGCTATATACTCACCAAAACCAGACAGAAACCCCATACAAGCTAGGGACACCAGGCGCTGGGCCTCCCAAGCTTGGAGAGCACAGTGAAGAGACCCCAGGACTTCCCAGAAAGCATCTGGACTAGCAACCCAGTCTCCAGTTACAGTGGAGCTTCCTGGCAGCAGAGCAGCACTGAGCTGGCAGGGCACAGCAGCCCTCCAGTTTAAGACTAACCAGGGCCAAACCAGAGAACAGAGGTCCTGGTTACCCCAATCCCTACTGACTTGACCACCTTGAAATCTCCAGCTGTAGCAAGACCTCATAGACTGGCAGTGACAGCAGCATGGAGCTGGAGGTGCATATCAAAGAAGCAGGGCCAAACCAGAGAGCAGAGAATCCGGATACCCTGATCTCTGCCAAGTGACCTGCCTGTAAGTGAGTGCACCCTTGAGAATCTGCAGATCCCCAGATCCTGGGTCCTTCTAAAACAGAAGCCAGGCATAGAACCCCCTCTCACCCATATACCCACTTTGGGAAAAAGAGGGGCACTTGGGACATTGAAGTTCCTGCTCTGTGGGTCTAATTGAGGAGTTAAGGCAGTTAATGCCAGAAATTATGCTGAGATCATCACTAGCGCCTGCGACATATACAGTGGAGAGCCCCTCCCACACACTCAAGGGTTCAACATCAGCCATCACTCTGTCTCTCGAGACACATGTCCATGACACTTACACTTACACACACACACACACACACACACACACACACACACACACGAGCACGCACGCATGCACACTCCTGCATTTGCCCCATTTGAACTGCGTACTTTTCTCCCACAGGTACAGCTAGTCCTCAGCACACGCTGAGGACACAGGACCTCTCTCAGCTTCCTGAAGAACTCTCCAGATGACAGAGAAAGACAGTATCAGTCTGATCTGCAAAATCCAAAAACAAACAGGGAAGGTTTCAGATAAGCCAATGGCCAGGGGTAGGCGAAAGAACACTTCCAACATAAATCAGGACATCATGACTTCACCAGCAAACCCCAAAATTGATGGATACTCCAATTCATCAGAAGCACAGGATAATGACTTTAAAGCCATGCTTACCCAATTATTTGAGGCTCAAAAGGAGGAAACTTTCAAAGAGTTGGCCAGTCAATTGGAAGTAAAGAAAGAAAAAATAGACAAAATCCTTAAAGAAACACAGGCAAACATAGCCAAACAAATAGAGGCACAAGTAGAGATAAAATTAGTGGCATATATAAAGGAAATGAACAAAGAAATAGAGACCATCGTAGAGAGACTGGAATCCAAATTCAAACAAATGAAAAAATGGTACAAGGCATGAAAACAGAATTAGAATCAATAAAGAAAACACAAACTGAGAAAACCCTTGAGCTGGAGAACTTTGGGAAAAGATCAGGAACCAAAAAAGTAAGCATCACCAACAGAATACAAGAGATGGAAGAAAGAATCTCTGGAGATGAAGACACACTTGCAGAAATTGATACTTCTCTCAAAGAAAAAGTAAAATCAGAAAAGTTCTAATCACAAAATATCCAAGAAATCAAGGATGCTATGAAAAGACAAAAATCTAAGAATAATAGGAACTGATGAAAAAGAAGACTCCAGGCTCCAAGGTCCAGAAAATATTTTCAAGAAAATCATAGAAGAAAATTTTCCCAACTTAAAGAAAGAGATGTCCATAAATATACAAGAGGCCTACAGAACACCAAATAGACTAGACCAGAAAAAAAATACATCATGTCACGTCATAGTCAAAACACTAAATCTACAGAACAAAGAAAAGATATTAAAAGCAGCAAGGGAAAAAGGCCAAGTAACATATGAAGACAGACCTATCAGAATCACACCGGACTTCTCATCAGAAACTATGAAAGCCAGAAGGGCCTGAGTAAGTATGATGGAGACTCTAAAAGATCTCAAATGTCAACCCAGACTACTATACCCTCAAAGCTTTCAATCAATATAGATGGAGAAATCAAAATATTCCATGACAAAACTCAATTTATGCAATATCTACACAGCAAACCAACCTTACAGAAGATACTAGAAGGAAAACTCCAATCCAACCAAAACAACTTCACCCAAGAAAACAGGGCATACCAATAATATCCCAACAAAAATGAAAAGAAAACAAGCAATGAAACAGGGTAAGATCACCGACTCCATTACAAAAGGAACTACCATGCATTGGTCACTATTATCTATCAATATCAATGGACTCAACTCGCCAATAAAAAGACACAGGCTAACAGAATGGTTGCGGAAACAGGATCCAACATTCTCTTGCATCCAAGAAACACACCTCTGCAATAAAGATAAACCCTACCTCAGAGTAAAGGGCTGGAAAAACGTTTATCAAGCAAATGGTTCCAGAAAACAAGCTGGAGTAGCCATCCTAATATCTAATAAAATAGACTTTCATCCAAAGTTAATCAAAACAGATAAGGAGGGCCATTATATTCTCATCAAAGAAAAAATCCACCAAGAGGACATCACAATCTTGAATATCTATGCCCCAAATACAAGAGCACCTACATTCGTAAATGAAACATTATTAAAGCTTAAATCATACATTGATCCTAATACCTTAATAGTGGGAGACTTCAACACCCCACTCTCATCAAGGGACAGATCAACTAGAGAGAAACCAAATAGGGAAGTAAGAGCACTCACAGAATCCCTAAATCAAATGGACCTAATAGACGTCTACAGATCTTTTCACCCAAACTCAAAAGAGTACACCTTCTTTTCAGCACCGCATGGAACCTTCTCCAAAATAGACCATATAGTGGGTCACAAAGCAAGCCTCAACAGATACAAAAGGATTGAAATAATCCCTTGTATACTATCTGACCACCATGGATTAAAGCTGGACATCAACAACAACAGAAACAACAAAAAGCCGACACGCACATGGAAACTGAACAACTTGCTACTCAATGAGAGCTGGGTTAAGGAAGAAATAAAGAAAGAAATTAAAGTTGTCCTAAAATTCAATGAAAATGAAGGCACAACATACCCAAATTTATGGGACACATTGAACGCAGTGCTCAGAGGAAAATTTATAGCACTAAGTGACTGCAAGAAGAAATTCGTAACATCACATACAAACAAATTAATGGCCCAACTGAAAACACTAGAAAAAAAAGAAGCAGATACACCCAAGAGGAGCAGACGGCTGGAAATAATCAAACTCAGGGCTGAAATCAATCCATTAGAAACAAATAAAACTATTCAAAGAAACAATGAAACAAGAAGCTAGTTCTTTGAGAAAATCAACAAGATAGACAAACCCTTAACCAAACTAACTAAAAAGCAGAGAGAAACTATCTAAATCAGCAAAATCAGAAATGAAAAAGGGGACATAACTACAGACACTGAGGAAATCCAAACAATTATTAGGTCATACTACAAAAGCCTATATGCCACCAAATTTGAAAATCTAAATGAATGGATAATTTTCTTGACAGATTCCATCTAACAAAATTAGATCTACCAAGATCAGGTAGAAAGACTGAATAGCCCTATATATCCCAAGGAAATTGAAGCAGTCATTAACAGTTTCCTGTCCAAAAAAAGCCCTGGGCCAGATGGCTTCAGCGCAGAATTCTACAAGACCTTCAAAGAAGTGTTAACACCAATCCTCCTCAAACTATTCCACAAAATAGAAACAGAAGGAACACTACCAAACTCATTCTATGAAGCCACAGTCACCTTGATACCTAATCCACACAAAGATCCAACAAAAAAGGGAACTTCAGACTTATCTCTCTTATGAACATTGATGCAGAAATACTCAATAAAATACTTGCAAACTGAATCCAAGAACACATCAAAGATATCATCCACCACAACCAAGTAGAATTCATCCCAGGCATGCAAGGGTATTTCAACATATGGAAATGCAGCAATGTAATCCATCACATAAACAAACTGACGGAGAAAAACCACATGATCATCTCCTTAGATTCCGAAAAATCATTTGACAAAGTCCAACACCCATTCATGTTTAAAGTCTTGGAGAGATCAGGGATAAAAGGCACATACCTAAGGATAGTAAAGGCAATATACAGCAAGCCTATAGCCAACATCAAACTCAATGGAGAGAAACTTAAATCAATCCCACTGAAATCAGGGACAAGACAAGGCTGTCCATTGTCCCCATATCTCTTCAACATAGTACTTGAAGTCCTAGCCAGAGCAATAAGACAACTGAAGGAGATCAAGGGGATACAAATCGGAAAGGAAGAGGTCAAAGTGTCACTATTTGCAGATGATATGATAGTATACATGAGTGACCCCAAAAATTCAACCAGAGAATCCTTCAGCTGATAAACACCTTCAGCAAAGTGGCAGGATACAAAATCAACTCAAAAAAATCAGAAGCCCTCCTGTATACCAAAGAGAAAAGGCTGAGAAAGAAATTAGGGAAACAACACCCTTCACAATAGCCACTGATAACATAAAGTATCTAGGTGTGACTCTAACCAAGCAACTGAAAGACCTGTTTGAGAAAAACTTCAAGTCTCTGAAGAAAGAAATCGAAGAAGATATCAGAAGATGGAAAGATCTCCCGTGCTCATGGATTGGTAGAATTAACATTGTGAAAATGACCATCCTGCCAAAAGCAATCTACAGATTCAATGCAATTCCCATCAAAATACCAACTCAATTCTTTACAGACCTTGAAAAAAAAAAAAAGATTCTCAGTTCATATGGAGAAACAAAAAACCCAGAATCTCCAAAATGATCCTGTACAACAACAGATCATCTGGAGGTATCTCCATCCCCAATCTCAAGCTGTACTACAGGGCAACAGTAATAAAAACTGCATGGTATTGGCATAGAAACAGAAAGGAGGATCCATGGGACCGCATAGAAGACCCAGAAATAAACCCACACACCTATAAATACTCAATATTTGACAAAGAAGCCAAATCCATTCAATGGAGAAAAGACAGCATCTTCAACCAATGGTGCTAGACCAACTGGATGTCTACATGCAGAAAAATGAAAATAGATCCATATTTATCACCCTGCACAAAACTAAAGTTGAAGTGGATCAAGGACCTCAACATAAAAACAGATACTCTAAATCAGTTGGGAAAAACGTGGGGAACAGCCTAGAACTCATTGGGACAGGAGACAACTTCCTGAACAGAACACCAACAGCACAGGCTCTAAGAGCAACAATCAATAAATGGGACCTCATGAAACTGAAAAGCTTCTGTAAAACAAGACACTGTCATCAAAACAAAACGACTGCCTACAGATTGGGAAAGAATCTTCACCAACCCTTTATCTGACAGAGGGCTAATATCCAGTATATATAAAGAACTAAAGAAGCAGAAAAGCAATAAAACAAGTAATCCAATTAAAAAAATGGGGAATGGAGCTAAACAGAGAATTCTCAAAAGAGGAACATCGAATGGCAGAGAAACACTTAAAGAAATGCTTAACCTCATTGGCCATTAGGGAAATGCAAATTGAAACGACCTGAGAATTCACCTTACACCCATGAGAATGGCCAAGATCAAAAACTCAAGTGACAACATATGCTGGAAAAGTCGCGGAGAAAGGGAAACCCTCCTCCACTGCTGGTGGGAATGTAACCATGTACAACCACTCTAGAAATCCATCTGGCGTTTTCTCAGACAAATAGGAATAGCACTTCCTCAAGATCCAGCCGTACCACTCCTAGGCATATATCCAAAAGAGGCTCAAGTACACAATAAGGACATTTGCTCACCATGTTTGTAGCAGCTTTATTTGTAATAGCCAGAATCTGGAAACAACCCAGATGTCCATCAGTGGAGTAATGGATACAGAAATTGTGGTATTTTTACACAATGGAATACTACTCAGCAATCAAAAGGAGGAAATCATGAAATTTTCAGGCAAATGGTGGGATCTAGAAAAGATCATTCTGAGTGAAGTATCCCAGAAGGAGAAAGACAAACATGGCATATACTTGCTTATATAGACCTACAAGATATAATAAACATAATGAAAACTACACACCTAAAGAAGATAATCAAGAAAGCAGACACGGGCGAAGATGATCAATCCTCATTTAGAAAGACAAATGGGATGTGCATTGAACGGATAACAGGGGTTTACCGCAAAAGGCATCTGAAAGACTCTACCTAGCAGTGTTTCAAAGCAGAGACTAAGACTCACAACCAAACCTTCGGCAGAGTGCTGGGAATCATATGAAAGAAGGGGAGTTAGTATGATATGGAAAGGATAGGAGCTCTACAAGGACCAAATATATCCAGGCACAGGGTCTTTTCTGAGACAACAAGGACCATCTATGGATATAACCTACAACTTCTGCTTGGATATGGCCCGTGGTGGCTCAGTAACCAAGTAGTTTTCCAAAGTAAGGGTAACAAGGACTATTCCTAACAGGATCTCAAGGGCAGGCTCTTTGACCTCCCCACACCCCGAGGGCAGGAGCAGTCCTGTTAGGCCCCAGAGGAGGACTTTGCGCCAGCCCTGAAAATACCCAATAAAACAGGGTCAAATGAAGGGGGAGGAGGTCCTCCCCTATCAGTGGACTTGGAAAGGGGCAGGGAGGAGACCAGGGAGGGAGTGTGGGGTTGGGGAGGGAATGAGGGAGCGGGATACAGCTGGGACACTGAGTTAATAAAGTGTAACCAATAAGAAAATAAAATTAAAAAAAAAAGTATGAGCAAGTCATTATGGATTATGGATGGGAGGTAGCCTGGGCTGGGGCTGGGAGGTGAAGGTACTTTAGAGGGTTAATATCTGCCCTGTCCTGGGTGAAATAGGACTGTTATAAAATCTATCAGGTGTCTGTGTCTTTTATTGATTGTGATAGCAGGTTAGGTGCACTGCCATGATAATTGTAGGAATAATAATAAACATTGTTAGACCATAAAATTAAAATAACAGCAACAAGTTAGGGTTGTCATAAACTTTCTGATCCCTTTCTCAGGTCTGGTAGGGGACTCAAAGTGTGTGCTCAGCTCTCCCCAGATGGCTGTTATCCAGGACAGAGTGAGTGAGATCAACAGGCAGGGAAGATCACCCACTGGGATGCCACATTTCCATGCTCCCCTGCAGGAACCTGTCACCTTCCACAAGCAGTAAAATTGCAGGCTGTAGAGATGCATTAAATTCTCCCTCAGCCTAAGCTGTGCAGGATCTCCTCAGGCACACATTCCTCCCCTGCTATGTCCATCTGGGTAAGTGCTCTGCACCCAAGGGCAGAATCAGAAGGTGGTAGGGACCCAGGCAGTCTGTGGGAGGAGGAGCACTGAGCTACTGGGCTGTGGGAAGTTTTCAGCATGTGCAGAGGAGACACTGAGCTCTGACAGCCCCTCAGCACAGGGGACTGTGCTCTGCATGGACAACAAGAATACTTTTCCTCTTAGGATATTTCCAGGACCTCCTAAAATTAGTTAATTTTTTCTTTGGAAACATCATTGTTTCATATTTACATTTTGTTTTAATTAAGCAACTCACAGTGAAGAACTACATGAATTATCCTTATATGTAGAATATTTTAGTGATTTATTCTAAATAAATGATTTTGTGTACCTATTATAAAAATTGATGTTTTTAATTTCATATCTTCATTAAAATCCTTTTACTTTTGTTATATTCTTAACTGAAACAAAACTATTTATGATGTAAGTCACTCTGTATTTTGAGTAATTAAAAGTAATTCCAGTGTGTTTGGAAGGAAATCTTGAATATCACTATCTAGTAGAGAACATCGCCTGACTCAGTTTCAGGAATTTCACGCAAATGCTCTTGGCTCGTGGTGCACTACACAGTAAAACATGTCCTCTAAGAGGACATTCTTGAGGAGGCACTGGAACGCTAGATATTTTAAACACAGTGGGTACATGGCAGTTTCCCCTGATGTTGCCTAAAGAGCCAGGATCCAAACCCCAAGAGCTTGAGAGGAACAAAAGTGAGAACCTTGAGAGCACAGGGGACTGTCTTCTCCACAGGCAACAAGAATAGTTTTCCTCTTAGGGCATTTCCCAAAACTCCTGAAAGTTTGCTTCTCCTTTTTCTCCTCCTCTTCTTGCCTATTCTGTTTTGTTTCTGACATCTGATGAAATTGACATTGGGTAATCAAACGGATCTATTATATAAAGAACCTGGTAATGCAATGGGAATCACTCAGTAAAATGTATTTAAAACTCTGCTGGTACATAGAACTCAGCATATTAATCTTTAGAAGTTTAACCTTTCCTAATGACGCTTTACAATTCTATTTTAGAAAATCTCAATTTAAATTTTTTAGGTTATTTTGTTATGTGTGTTACACTTTTTGTGTGTTTTCTTTTGTTTGTTTTTACTGTGTCTATATATTTGTATTGCATGCATGCCTGCTGCCTGTGGACCTCAGCAGTTTTGGAACCCCTGGACCTAGAGTTACAGATGGTTAGAGCTGCCAAGGGAGAGGTGAGATCTGTACCTGGGGCCTCTGTCAAAGCAGCAGGTTCTCTCCACACCAAGCACTCCATGTTTACAGTCTTTTTTTTACAGTTACTTTTCATCTTATGTATTTTGTGGAATGGGGTAGGGTGTGTATGTCACAGCACACATCTCGGGGTCAGAGGACCACTCTTTGGAATTGGTTCTTCCCTTCTAGAATGTACCTCATCATGACTGGAGGCCAGCGCTTCTGAACACTGAGGCTCCCTCATTTCTCCTGCTCTGAGCACTTACTTAGCTGGTGCATCGGGTTTTGTAAGTCAGGCACTTTTGCTTTCCCCTCATATCTCACATTACATATAAAATGAAACCATCTTACACCCATGATATTCAAATGATAATTATTTCTTTACTATATGACTTCATTTTTATATTATTGCATAATTTAGGATTATGATACTTGAACTAAACTAAATACTTGCATTGCTTGAGAAAGAATTTTCGAGAAGACCCTTCATCAAATCTTCTGGTGGACATCTGAGGCTTTGGCCACCTGAGTCTGAGAAGCATCACTGCTTCCTCAAGGAGGTATGAAATCCTACACACATGTGCAGCCCATCATTTAGGATGAGGTGGATAATTCTTCTTTCATTAAAACCTCACAATGGGAATGGCCCTCAATCTATTGTAACTATAGTTCTTATTGTTTTGCTTTCAAATGTGGAAAGAGACAAAACTTAGACCACATTCCTGGCAGCTTCTGGTAACTGAACACTTCTCATGGAGGCTTTTGTTCTGCTGTGATGTCAGCACATATTTCAGATACAGTTACAATGTGAGATTCACATAGAAGGTCTAAAATGCTACCAGGGTGCTCTGGAAAGGATGGCTTCGGTTGTCTATTGCGTTCATACTTACTCTTCTCTGTTTGGGGCTGGGAGAAACCAAACAGTTGTTTTTAAAACTGTATTAACTATCCCAAGTCACAAACTTAAGGAACCTTCATGAGAATAAAGCCAGCAGCCTACACTTCCAAAGAGTTCGCCCTGTGCAGGGAACACCGCCATGCTTGGTATGTAGACTTCATCTCCTTACACATCTCCCTGACACAGGCACACAGATGTCATATGTTCTAAAGCTGTAGCTCAGCCCCAGACTGCTCAGGGTCACAGACAAGATATGGCAGGAGTGGGTACGATGTGAAGGAGTCTGGATTCAGCGTTTCCACTCCTAACGCTCCCTGCAGAACCACATGAAGAGCACTAGGTCTGTAGTAAATGAGCAGAAAGAGACTGGGATAAAATGACTCTGGGACTGTTTAAGACAAGGGCACAGCTTCATCTGAGGACCTTATTTCTACTCTCTTGCAATCCTCATTGAACTTCACCAAAACCTGCAGAGCTGCTCTGTGTCTGGCAATCAACATGATGCAGATGAAAGACAAGTAAGACATTGCTTTTGCCTCAGGAAACCTCAAATAGGAAACAGTAGGAAAAGAAATATTTTCATGACACATGACAATTGTATTGGTGAGAAAGCTTCTATCTGGATGGGGCACATAAGTGTCAGAACAATGGAGAGAGTGGGCATCGCTTCTGGGCACTTTGAGATGAAGGCAATCTTAAGGGGTATAAGGCAGAGCTGTGAAATAAACATCTTTCTAAGGAGAGTGGAGCTGCCATTGTCTGCAGCTGATGAGCAAGGCTAGATTGGTGATAAGGAATCTTCTTGCTGTTCTCCCCTCACAGTTGCTACCTGCTTCTTTCAGTCTTAAAATGAACAAAATCAACAAACTGTCAGGTAACACCATGGTAAGAAACACCATTTATGCTGGAGCTGGGATTGGGCTCTCAGGCAACAGCTTCCTTCTTCTCTTCCACATCCTCATGTTTATTCCTGGGCAGAGGCCCAGACTCACTGATCTGCCCATCAGTCTCTTGGCCCTAATCCACATACTGATGCTGCTAGTCGTGAGTTTAGTAGCTACAGACATTTTTATGCCAGGGAAGAGATGGAGTGATTCCACATGCAAATTTGTTATGTTCTTGTACAGGTCTTTTAGGAGCCTTTCTTGTTTTGCCACTAGCCTGCTCAGCATTCTCCAGGCCATCACCCTCAGTCCCAGCAGTTTCCGTCTAGCAAAATTCAAATATAAATCTCCACACCACATGCTAGGTTGCCTTCTTTTCCTGAGTATCTTTTATTTATCCATTAGCAGTCCCCTTATAACGTACATAACTGTAACGCCTAATCTGATCTCACCTGGTTTTACATACCTCAGTCAATCTTGCTGTGTTGTGCCCATGAGCTACTCTGTCCATCACACATTTTTTATATTGTTGACCTCCAGGGATGTCATCTTTGTAGGTCTTATGACCCTCTCCAGGGGGTACATGGTGACTTTCCTATGCAGACATAAGAACCAGTCCCAGCTTCTCCACAGTGCCAGCCTTTCCCTCAGACCATCTGCAGAACAAAGAACCACACGGACCATCCTGTGCCTCATGAGTTTCTTTATGGTTATGTACACCTTGGACAGCGTCATCTCCTACCTAAGAAGTATAGATGATGATCTGATTTTGTTTTGTGTCCATATTCTCACAGCCCATGGCGATGCCACAGCTAGCCCCTTTTTGGTTCTCAGTACTGAAAAGCACATAACTAACATTTTTAGATCCATGTATGGCAGGATGGTAAACATCATATTACTCAGGTATAGGTAAGATTCCTTAAGATGAGCCGGTACACTGGCATTAGAGCTATGAATTGTAATGTAGTTTACATGAGCCTCAGGTTAAATGAAATTACAGAGTTGTCTTTTTGTTGTTGTTAAACCTATTTCTTATGAGATGTGTGGATGCTGTGTGGATGCTACACATAAAAGACAAACCACATGTCAGATACATAAGTCTTTTGTACTTCACAGTGTGTCTTTTGGGGAGACATAAAGTGACTGTCTTGTTAGGGTCTGGATTATCCACAGCAATTTATAATACGTGACAATTTATGATAGTCTTCATTTATTCAAATCCCTCAGCTATCTCTGTTTTGCCAAACGAGGTTTGTAAATAGTTATTATTATAATTATCAAGTATCCAGAAATGTTCAAATCACTTAGCTTACACACACACACGCACACACACACACACACACTCAGAGTGAGAGACAGAGACACAGAGAGACAGAGACAAAGACAGACATAGAATCTATGTATAAAACGCAGTCCTGATGATGGATAAACAGAGTTCAGCTTTTCTGCACTGGACTGTTACTCCAGCTTTAAAAGAGAAGGAGATTCTGCACATGGTCCCACACAGATTGGCATGAAGCTACTGTACTGACTGCAATGAGAGTCTAGGCAGAACGAATTCTTTGTGGACTACTTGGATCAGGAAGAGCTTGGAAGCTTTCTAGGAGTGGAAACAAAAGCAGACTCTCATCCTCAGCTGAGGAGAGATGGCCATGGGTGACGTGCTGGGTGGAGGCAGATTGTAAAAATGTAATCAATGAAAGCAGTATGCTGAAGATGGGAAATTCTTGTGTTGTGTGTGCTTTACCATAATAAAAATGTGTTCAGTTACCTTAACCAAGCAATGAAGTATATTTTCCCTGAAATAATAAAGTGAAAAATGGGGATGGAGAGATGGTTCAAGAGTTAAGAACACTGGCTGTCCTTGCAGAGGACCAAAGTTCAATTCCCAGCCTCTAGATGAAGGCTCACAACTGTTAGTAACTCCAGTTCAAGAGGATCTCATGGTTTCTGATCCTGCAGGCACCAGGCATGCATTCATGCACACAAAATAAAAATAAATAAAACTACTAAAGCAAAATACAATTTTAAAAATGAAAACAATTGTCAAAATATGCTTTTTCAAATTTTAAAACATGACAGATTTTCTTGAACAATGAGGGTTTTCTCTTAGTCCTCATCTTTTTAAAAATTCTTTATTCATTACACTTTATTTATTTTGTATCCCCCCATGTGGGTCCTTCCCTCCTCCTTTCCCAATCCCCATAGTCCTCATCTTAATCTCAGGTCCTCAGAGCAAGCAGAGAAGTCCACCTGTAAGACCTGGAGTCTCACTGCTCAGGATCTCAGGATCTCGCCTTTCCCAGGAACTCCCACAGACCACAGCTCGATGCCAAAGCAAGAGGTTTTATTGCTATCGAGATAGGGTCGCCCCTCCAGAGACAGGAGACGACCCTGAACATGCATAGCACAGGGTTCTTATACCTGAAAATCAGATCACTCTGCTCTATAGTTTACAGCTGGTTGTAGATAGTTTACAGCTGGTTGCTTCTCAGAACAGTTCACCACTCCCTTCAAGAGCTCCCTGCACCTGGCTTCAATACAAATAATCACAGTTGTTTCTCATTCCCAGGTGGCCCCTCACACCTTTGAGATCCAGGTTGCATCCCAGCCTGTGTTCAGCCTTTGAGCAATCTTCAGGCCTGCCAGCCTTGGCTACAGTGAAGTAAGGCCAGCCTGGGCTATATTATAACCTTCCCCAAAAGCAACAGAATTTAATTTGAAAAAGCTCTCAGCCTCCTCTCAGCTCCAGTGCTATTGTAATGCCAAGTTCATGGGAACCTCAGAGACGAAACAATGCAATAGCAAGAGAGCTTTATTAAGAGAACACTCAAACTTGGGAAGAAAGTCTCACTGATGCAGCAGTAGAGAAGTGGGACCTTGAGCCCTGAGTGAGCAGGGTTTTTAAAGGGAAAGTCTGTGATCAGGGAGTTTCCATGAGAAAAACAGGAGGTCACATGTTTCTAGAACAGCAAATGGGGGACCTATGCCTTGACATTACAGGATTAGGTAAAAGGTAGAGGGCTGAGGTGACCTCTGAATCACAATTGCCTAAGGCATATGCCTCTCTGAGGCACAATTGCCTAAGACTTATGATCACAATGGCTATTCTTTTAATCTATATGTGAAACATGGGGAGAATTTTCCCACATGATTCTCAACCAATTCTCATTGATTATTGCCAGGGAGATTGTCTCTATTTTCTATGAAGTATTTTTTCTGTGATGTTTCCTGAAAGCTGTTGCTAGGAGAGTTAACTTTGTTTTCTGCCAGGTGCACATTTTGTGATATTTCCAGGTACCTGAATTCAGCTTCAGGTTAAGATGGCTCTTTATTTAAAAAAAATGGAGTTATACTCTGGCTAAGTATATCCAGGCTAACTTAAATTCTTTATTTTTCCCTTGCAAGCCTTCCCTTCCAGAAGGATTTTCTTTTCTGGTCAAATTTGTTGGATGTTCTGTAGGCCTCATGTATTCTTATTGGCTTCTCCTTTAACTTGGGGAAATTTTCTTCCATGATTTTGTTGAAAATATTTTCTGGTCCTTGGAGAAGGGAGTCTTCTTTTTCCTCTATTCCTATTATTCTTAGGTTTTGTCTTTTCATATTATCTTCGATTTCTTGGACGGTCTGTGTCAAGAATTTTTTGGATTTAATATTTTCTTTGACAGATACATCGATTTCTTCCATTTTATCTTCTACACCTGAGATTCTTTCTTCCATCTCTTGTAGTCTGTTGTTTATGCTTATCTCTGTAGTTCCTGTTTTCTTCCCTAAATTCTTCCTCTCCATTATTTCCTCCATTTGAGTTTTCTTTAATTTTTCCAGTTCTATCTTCAGGTCTTGATTTGTTTTGTTTACTTCCTTCACCTGTCTGATTGTATTTTCCTCTTTTTCTTTTAGTTCCTTCAACTCTGTTTCTTTTACTTCTTTCAATGATTTAATTATTTCTTCTCTAAAGGCTGCAAACTGTTTGGCTGCATCTTCCCATATTTTTTCATGAATGGGCATAATCTGCTTGTCTTTAACTTCCTCCCTTTCTTTATGGATAGCCATGATCTGTTTGGTTTTATCTTCCTATAATTCTTTTTATATTTTATTTGTTTCCTCTATTATTCTCTTCATCAGCATAGATGTAAGGTCATCTTCTTGATTTTCTATTATGCTGGGTTGTCCAGGGCTGCTCGCCCCTGGATGGCTGGGTTCTGGAGATGCCATATTGCTCTGTCTTTTGTTTGGTTGAGCTTTTACGCTGACCTCTACCCATTGGGCTGTATTAGGTGTTGGCTGTTAGTTTCTGTGCTTTCTGGAGTCCTGATGTAGGGAGAATCCCCTTGGCCTGAAGATGATTTTCCTGAAGGAGTCCTCCTCTGCTTTTTGGTTATGGTCACTGTATGGCCAGTGTTTCTCAGGAATTGCCACTGTTCACCTCAGGTGTATAGCCCTGAGTAGTAGCTGAGGTCTTTGTTGGGCAGGGGAGCTCTCCTCTTACCCATATAAGTGCTCAAGACAGCTGCCCCACTGCTGGGTTTCCGTTATAAATTTAGTGAGCTGCTGCTCTTGTTACAGTTTTCCAGGTACAGTCCTCTTGAAGAACCTGCTGATTCCCTAGCTGTGGGGTTTTCTCCCAACAGGGAAACTCAATCTGTTATCCTGGGGCACACAGTTCTGTCCGGGTAAGTAAGAGGGGCGCCCAGCAAGTCTCTGGGCCAGAGGCTGAGTGCTCCGCTCAGGGCCTGGAGAATGTGCACCTGGGTTGATTTGGTACCTCAGGGCGCCGCTTTGGTCTGGAGGCTGGGTGCCTCAGTCTGGACCAGAAGCTGTGTGTCCCTTTCTGGGATGTCGGCTGCAGGCACTGCTCTGGTCTGGACACTGTGGGTGCAGCCCTTTTGAAAGACTGTTCTGCCAAGTTCACGGGACCCTCAGAGACCACCAGGAGACGACGTGATGCAATTGCAAGAGAGCTTTATTACGAGAGCGATCAAACTCGGGACCCAAGTCTCACTGGCGCAGCAGTAGAGAAGTGGGACCCCGAGCTCTGAGTGAACAGGATTTTTAAAGGGAAAGTATATGAGCAGGGGGTTTCCATGGCAGCAAGGAGGGGGGTACAAGCCTTGGCGTTACAGAATTGGGTGAAGTTTAGCAGAGCGGGGTGACCTTTTCTGAGGCATATAATCACAATGGCTAAGGCATATAATCACAATGGCTATTTTTCTAAACCATATCTGAAACATTGGGGAGAATTTTCCCACCCGATTTTTAACGGATTCCCATTGATTATTGCCAGGGAGTTTGTCTCAATTTTCTATGAAGCATTTATTCTATTATATTTCCTGCAGGCTGTTGCTAGGAGAGTTAACTTTGTTTTCTGCCAGGTGTACACTCTGTGATATTTCCTGGTTCCTGAATTCAGTTCCCAGTCAAAATCTTTATTTCAAAATGGAGTTATATTCTGGCTAAATTAAACTCTTCAGGACCAGGATTTCCTACAGTTTTGTCAGTCCAGTTACGTGTATTTTATGGCCGCGAGTTCTGCTTGCTGGTCACTGTGCCGATCCTGCTGTGCTGCTGTTCAGAATGAGTGTCCTCCCAGCGCCGCCATCTTGGCTGCCCCTACAATTTTCTTAATTGGTTCAAATCATATGGCTTGGTTTCACTTGGTAAAACTAACAAAATAAATGCCAAAGTCTTTTGTCTTCCCCCAAAGGACTGAGAAATTGTTTCAAGTTCTCTGTTAGAATGCCCACTGTCATTGTCTAAAATACCTGATAAACTTTAAAATATTTCATAACCTGAAACATAACTTTTTAAAACTCGTTTTTGCAATATCAAAATAAGGTACCCTTTTAGAAATGAAGTCACAAAATACAACCATAATTTTAAAAGTCAAAACCAGATTTTATCAATGCAAACAATTCACTACTTTTAAAATCAATACCAAGTATATTATTTTGATGTTGGCTGCCAGTAAGAAAAGTTCTTGTAATCAAACACATGGAGGTGCAGTTTTAATATTTTATATAAATGTAGTTTTAAACATTATTATTTTTATAAACCTGGTTTTTAATACAGGACTGAAATTATGTAAAATCTTAATACATTTAATAATCAATAATCAGACATCAAAATATATATAGAACATAGTAAACTTATATATTTAAAACAAACAGACAAAACTATAAAACTAATTTTTACTCCCTTTAGCATTAATTTCAAGGGAGGAACATCTTGCTCCCTGTTGAATACTATTTTAGGACCATAGAGGCTTGCAACTTTCTTACCTGAGAAGCTGCTGTTGACACTTTAAGAGCCTCTTGTAGGGAAAGTAATCATCAGTATGGCCTGCATCTGTGGTTTCAACTCCTGTAGTGTCTGGGACATTTTTGTGCATTTCTGATATAATATGTCCACACTCCTCTATGGCAGACAGAACTTTAAAAAGCTGCTGAAATCATCCCAGGTCGGCTGATGGGTGAAAAGAACAGTTTCAATGAGATCAATCAAATCCCTAGAATTGTCAGAGAACTTGGATTCTGAGTTCTCCAGTCATCTGATTCCCGGAGGGAGAGGCTGCCAAAGGGGCTCTGGGTTTTTGGTGCTGGGCCAGATAGTGGTTCGAACCTGGATAAAGGGCTGGAGCTCGCTGAGGAGTGGGAGGAGGAGGGGTTGGAAAATTATTTCCATGGGAGTCTGTTCCTGAAAAATAGCGTAAAAGGGGTGTGAGGGTGACAGGGAAGTGGCTTCTGGTTTTGTAGAGTCTGTGGAAGGAGGATTGTTAGTGGGGGTCAGAAAGGGCTTAATCCATGGAGGTGGATGAATCATTAGGTCTTTCCAGACTACAATATATGGAAATTGGTCTGGGTGCCCACATTTATGCTGAAAAACACCATTTTCCACTGCAAGGATGGTGGGAAGATGGAAAGTTCCTTCTGGTGGCCAGCCCACATTAAAGGTGGGCCATTCTGAGCTGGAAAAAGTCATCATTTTTCCTCTCTTCACATCAACTGAAAGACCATGAATTCTAGTCTTAACTTCTCCAAAATGTGTCAGAACCAAGTCAAGGGGTTTGGAAGTATTCTCTCCCATATCATCAGCCAGTCTTTTCATCAAGAGAATTCAGGATAACGCAAAAGAAGTAAGGAGAGCAATTCAAACAAATAGTAAATCACACATACACAAAAAAGAACCACCCATCCCAGACAAAAACCAAACTAAAGGCAACAACTCACAACCTATACCTGGGCTAATATCTAAAATCACTAAAGCAAGAAAAGCTATGGCTTCAAAGGCAACTGCAAGACCACAAGCAAGCAATCACAAAAATACAAAAGTAACTCCTGGCACAACACCAAGAAAAATAAAATTAATCCTACACAGAAACAAAGTAAAACCAAAAACCTGGCATTTCCTGTACTTCTCTGCCACAGAAGTGCCAGAAAGGCTATGAAAACCAATCCTCACTCTGGTTTCCCTAACCCAAGATTTCCAGGGAGGCAAAAACTTACAAGGCCAAAAATGTCTTTTTGACCCCTGAGGCCCTGGACCTCAACAGGTCTCTTTTGTCCACTTTTGGGCACCTCTACAACACATTGAGGCGTTTCAAATCAATGAATAGAAACAAACACTTAAAGCAGGCAGACAACACAAAAGACATTTACCCATGGGGTTAAGTTATCTGGGTTGGGATTCCTCGAGGTCCTGAGGCACCTTGGACCAGACCCCAAATGTAATGCCAGGTTCAGGAGATCCTCAGAGCCCTTAGGAGACAACTCGATACAATAGCAAGAGAGATTTATTATGAGAGCAATCAAACTCGAGACCGAGTCTCACTGATTCAGAAGTAGAGAAGTGGGACCTGGAGCCCTGAGTGAGCAAGGTTTTTTAGGGAAAGTCTGTGATCAGGAAGTTTTCATGACAGCAAACAGGGAAGCACATGTTTCTATGACAGCAAACGGGGGGCATATGCCTTGATGCTACAGGATTAGGTAAAAGTTAGATGGGTGAGGTGACCTTTTCTGAATCACAATTACCTAAGGTATATGTCTCTCTGAGTCACAATTGCCTAAGACATATGATCACAATGGCTGTTCTTTTAATCTATATCTGAAACATTGGGGAGAATTTCCCACCAGATTATCAACCAATTTCCCTTGATTATTGCCAGGGAGATTTTCTCTAATTTCTATGAAGTATTTATCCTATGATATTTCCTAGAGATGGTGCTGGGGAGTTAAATTTGTTTTCTGCCAGGTGCACATTTTGTGATATTTCCTGGTACCTGAACTCAGCTCCCAGTCAAGATGGCTCTTTATTTTATAATGGAGTTATTCTCAGGCTAACTATACCCAGGCTAACTTAAACTCTTCACTATGACTTTCTAGGTGGTGTTTCTTATGAAGTTAAACTGTGAAACTCAGTATAAATGACACATAAAAGTCACCCAGCTGAAGGGGAATTTTAATCTAGCAACCTGTATACTCAGGCAGGAGATCACATGCGAAGACCTAGTTCTGTCCGATCTGGCTGAAATACAGACACACTGTTAACACACACTCTTTTTTTTAAACTTTTATTAATTACACTTTATTCACTTTGTATCCCCCCCATGAACCCCACCCTCCTCCCCTCCTAATTCCACATTCCCTCCCCCTTCTTCATGCATGCACCTCCTCAAATCCACTGATAGGTGAGGTCCCTCTCTCCTTCCTTCTGAACTTAGTTTATCAGATCTCATCAGGAGTGACTGCATTGTCATCTTCTCTGGCCTGGTAAGGCTACGCCCCCTCAGGAGAAGGTGATCAAAGAGCAGGTCAATCAGTTCATGTCAGAGACAGTCCCTCTAATGATTACTATGGAACCCACTTGGACACTGAACTGCCATGGGCTACATCTGTGCAGTTGTTCTAGTTTATCTCCTTGCATGGTACTTGGTTGGAGTATGAGTATCTAGAAAGACACCTCTGTTCAAATTATCTGGTTTTGTTGCTCTCCTTGTGGAGCTCCTGTCCTCTCCAGATCTTACTATTTTCCACTTCTTTCATAAGATTCCATGCTCTCTGCCCAACAGTTAGCCATAAGTCTTAGCATCTGCTTTGATAGTCTGCAGGGCAGAGCCTTTCATAGGCCCTCTGTGGCAGACTCCTAACTTGTTTCCTGTTTTCTTCCTCTTCTGATGTCCATCCTCTTTGCCTTTTAGGATGGAGATTGAGCATTTTAGTCAGAATCCTCCCTCCTGATTAGCTTCTTTATATGTACAGATTTTAGTAGGTTTATCCTATATTATATGTCAATATAAATGAGTATATACCCTGTGTGTCTTTCTGCTTCTGGGACAGATAATTCAGGATGATCCTTTCCAGTTCCCACCATTTAACTGCAAATTTCATAATTTCCGTATTTTTCATTGCTGAGTAATATTCCATTGTGTAGATGTACCACATTTTCTGCATCCATTCTTCAGTTGAGGGACATCTGGGTTATTTCCAGCTTCTGGCTGTTACAAATAAAGGTGCTAAAAACATGATTGAGCATATGTTCTCATTTTGTACTTGATCCTCTTTTGGATATATGCCTAGGAGTGCTATGGCTGGATATGAGGAAGCGCTATTTCTGTTTGTCTGATAAAGCACCAGATGGATTTCCAGAGTGTGTGTACAAGTCCACATTCCCACCAACAGTGGAGGAGGTTTGCCTTTCTTCTGAACCCATCCAGAATGTGTTTTCACTTGAGTTTTTAATCATGGCCATTCTGATAGATGTAATTTGAAATCTCAGGGTCATTTTGATTTGCATTCTGCTGATGGGAAATGAGGTTGAGCATTTCTATAAGAGTTTCTCTGCCATTCAATATTCCTCTACAGAGAATTCTGTTTAGCTCTGTTCCCCATTCTTTAATTGGAATACTTGGTTTGTTGCTTATCAGCTTTTTTAGTTCTTTATATATACTGGATATTAGCCATCTTTCAGGTAAAGAGTTGGTGAAGATTCTTTCCCAATCTGTAGGCAGTCATTTTGTTTTGATGACAGTGTCCTTTGCTTTACAGAAGCTTTTCAGTTTCATGAGGTCCCATTTACTGATTGTTGCTCTTAGAGCCCGTGTTGTTGGTGTTCTGTTCAGGAAATTGTCTCCTCTATTAATGAGTTCTAGGGTCTTCCCCACTTTTTCTTCTAACCGATTTAATGTGTCTCATTTCATGTTGAGGTCTTTGATCCACTTGGACTTTAATTTTATGTTGGGTGACAAGTATAAATCTATTGCATTTTTCTACATGAAAACATCCACTTAGACCAGCACCATTTGTTGAAGATGCTATCTTTTTTCCATTGTATGCTTTTGTCATCTTTGTCAAAGATCAGTTGTCCATAAGTGCCTGGGATTATTTCTGAGTCTTCAGTTTTGTTCCCTTGATCCACCATTGTGTTTCTATGCCAGTACCATGCAGTTTTTCTGACTGTTGCTCTATAGTACAGATTGAGATCAGGGATGGAGATACCTCCAGAAGATCTTTTATTGTAGAGGATTGTTTTAGCAATTCTGCGTTCCTTGTTATTCCATATGAAGTTGAGAATTTTTCTTTCAAGGTCTGTAAAGAATTGTGTTGGTACTTTGATGGGAATTGCATTGAATCTGTAGATGGCTTTTGGTAAGATGGCCATTTTTACTATGTTAATCCTGCCAAGCCATGAGCATGGGAGATCTTTCCATTTTCTGATGTCTTCTTCTAATTCTTTCTTCAGAGACATGAAATTTTTTTCATACAGATCTTTGACTTGCTTGGTTAGGGTTACACCAAGGTACTTTATGTCATTTGTGGCTAATGTGAAGGGTGTTGTTTCCATAATTTCTTTCTCAGCCCTTTTGTCTTTTGTATACAAGAGGGCTACTGATTTTTTTGAGTTAATTTTGTATATGGCCACTTTGCTGAAGGTGTTTATCAGCTATAGGAGTTCCCTGGTAGAATTTCGGGGGTCACTCACGTATACTATCATATCATCTGCAAATAGTGATACTTTCAGTTCTTCTTTTCCAATTTGTATCCACTTGATCTCCTTCAACTGTCTTATTGCTCTATCAAGGACTTCCAAAACTATGTTAAAGAGATATGGAGAGAGTGGGCAGCCTTGCCTTGTCCCTGATTTCAGTGGGATTGCTTTAAGTTTCTCTCTGTTTAGCTTGATGTTGGCTCTAGGCTTGTTGTATATTGCCTTTACTATGTTTAGATATGTGCCTTGTATCTCTGATTCTCTCCAATACTTTAAATATGAATGGATGTTGAATTTTGTTAAATGACTTTTAAGCATCTAAGGAGGTTATATGTGTTTTTTTTTTTCTTTCAGTTTGTTATTTTGGTCTATCACATTGATGGATTTCCATATATTGGACCACCCCTGCATACCTGGGATGAAGCCTGCTTGGTCATAGTGGATGATATCTTTGATGTGTTCTTGTATTCAGTTTGCAAGTACCTTGTTGAGTATTTTTGCATCAATGTTCATAATGGAGATTGGCCTGAAATTCTCTCTTTTTTGGGGGGTCTTTGTGAGGTTTAGGTACCAAGGAGACTGTGGCTTCATAGAATGAGTTGGGTAGTGTTCTTTCTGTTTCTATTTTGTGGAACAGTTTGAAGAGAACTGGAGTTAACACTTCTTTGAAGGTCTGGTAGAATTCTGTGCTGAAACCATCTGGTCCTGGGCTTTTTTTTGGATGAGAAACTCTCAATGACAGCTTCTATATCCTTGGTATATATGGGACTAATTAATTGATTTACCTGGTCTTGATTCAGCTTTGGTAATTGGAATTGATCAAGAAAATTATCCATTACATTTAGATTTTCAAATTTTTTGGCATATACACTTTTGAAGTATATAAGTCCTAATGACTGTTTGGATTTCCACAGTGTCTATAGTTATATTCTCCTTTTCATTTCTGATTTTATTGATTTGGATGGTGTCTGTCTCCCTTTTAGTTAGCTTGGCTAAGGGTTTGTCGATCTTCTTGATTTTCACAAAGAACCAGCTCTTGGTTCCATTGATTCTTGGAATTGTTTTATTTGTTTCTAATTGATTGATTTCAGCCCTGAGTTTGATTATTTCCAGCCATCTACTCCTTTTTGGTGTGTCTACTTCTTCCTTTTCTATGATTTGTAGGTGAGACATTAAGTTCTTTGAATGAGTTGTCTTGAATTTCTTCTTGAAGGCACTTAGTCCTACGAATTTCCTCTCAGCACTCCTTTCATTGTGTCACATAAGTGTGGATATGTTGTGCCTTCATTTTCATTGAATTCTAGGAAGACTTTAATTTCTTTCTTTGTTTCTTCCCTGACCCAGCTGTCATTGAGTATCAAGTTGTTCAGTTTCCATGTGTATATAGGCTTTTTGCTATTTCTGTTGTTGTTGATGTCCAGCTTTATTCCATGTTGATCAGACAGGATACAAGGGATTATTTCAATCTTCTTGTATCTGTTGAGGCTTGCTTTGTGACCAACTATATGGTCTATTTTGGAGAAGGTTCCATGAGGTGCTGAGAAGAAGGTACATATTTTGTGTTTGGGTTCAAGGTTCTGTAAGTGTCTGTTAGGTCCATTTGATTCATGACCTCTGTTAGAGACATTGTTTCTTTGTTTAATTTCTGTTTTCTTGACCTATCCTTTGTTGAGAGTGGGGTGTTGAAGTCTCCCACTATTAATGTGTGGAGATCTATGTGTGGTTTAAGTTTTATCAATGTATCTTTTACAAATATGGGTACCCTTGTATTAGGGGCATAGATATTCTGGATTGTGATGTCTTCCTGGTGGAATTTCCCCTTGATGAGTATGAAGTGTCCTTCCCCATCTCTTTTGATTAATTTTGGAAGAAAGTATATTTTATCAGATACTAGAATGGCTACTCCTGCTTGCGTCTTGGGTCCATTTACTTGGAAAGCAGTCTTCCAGCCCTTTACCCTTAGGTAATGTCTATCTTTGTGACTTAGGTGTCTTTCTTGTATGCAACAGGTTGCTGAATCTTGTTATCGCATCCATTCTGTTAGTCTGTGTCTCATTATTGAAGAATTGAGTCCATTGATGTTGAGAGAAATTAATGACCAGTTGCTGTTAGATCCTGTGATGTTGATGTTGGCTGTAGTCATATGTTTGTGTGCTTGTTTGATTTTTGTTTTACTGTAGTGAGGTTAATTATTTCCTGTGTTTACTTGAAAATAGGTAGGTGTCTTGAATTGTATTTTTCCTTCTGGTGTCTTCTGTAATGCTGGATTTGTGTGTAGGTATTGTTGAAAGTTGTATTTGTCATTGAATATCTTGTTTTCTCTGTCTACAAGGATTGAGAGTATTGCTGGTTATAGTAGCCTGGGCTGACATTGTGCTCTTTTAGATCCTGCATGATATCTGTCCAGGCCCTTCTGGCTTTCGTAGTCTCATTTGAGAAGTCAGGTGTGATTCTGATGGGTTTGCCATTATATGTTACTTGGCATTTTCCCCTTGCAGCTTTTAATATTTTTTCTTTCTTCGGTATACATACTGTTTTGATTGTTATGTGGCGGGAGGACATTTTTTTCTGGTCTGATTTATTAATTTTTCTGTATGCCTCTTGTATTCTTATTGGCCTCTCTTTTAAGTTGGGGAAATTGCTTCAGTGATTTTGTTGAAAATATTTTCTGGGCCTTTCAGAAGGGAATCTTCTTTTTCCTAGATTCCTATTATTCTTAGGTTTTGTCTTTTTATGTTGTCTTGAATTTCTTGGACGGTGTGTGTCAGAAAGCTCAAATGAGGAGGTCATTGCGGACAGAAGACAAATTAAACAGATACCATAGCAAAGCACCCTGGCTATGAGGAAGACCAACTGAGGCTCTCCACCACCAGAACTCAAGGGGAGTGTGAGAAATGCACATTTCCAGGTCCTCATCAGACTTACAGAGCCAGAGCAACTGCCAACACTTCTGGGAAAGCCAAAGTCAGAACCACTGGTGCAGAGTATGGATGGCTGTCTAATCAGCCATCACCTCTTGGAGGTGGCTGGAAAGGGACATCTGGTCGCTGAGGAGGCTTGACTCACACTGTTCTCGGCCCAGTATTTCCCCAGTACTGCCTGTTGATGGCCACATGGATGGCTTTTCCCTCAGGGAGCTCTGTCTACCTACACACACAGTCCTGCCTACAGGGAGAGGGGTCAACCAACCAAGAGGTGAAGGAGATAACCTGAGTAGGCTTGGAGGCATGAACAGGCCTGACTTGTTGGAGGACCAGTGAGAGTGTAGGCTTGGTCTAGAGTGGGCCTGGGGTTTCCCTACTGCACAGTTAAGAACTGAATTTGAATCTTTCAAACAACCTTTCCATCTCGGAGCCATCATCAAACTCCTAAACCTCCAGCCCTTTGTGGAGAAATACTTGTGATTCTGGAATAGAAATTGTTTTATGGCTGGGGACAGCCAGACGAGGAAAGAGCTTTCTGTGTAAGCCTGGTAATCTGAGTTCCATCCCTGAAATCCACCTAGAGGCAGGAGTTAAGGCGGATTCCACAAGTTTGTCTTCCAGCCTCCACAAGTGCACCATAGCTCGTTTGTATGCCTTTCCTCCCACACACACTAACAATCAACACATGATTGATTTGAAAAAAGACAACAAAGAAAATGTCTGGCTGGATTTTGTTACTAAGAGTTCTGGGTAGGCTTGACGGAGCCATGCCTAGTGGTCAGCTGGTGATGGAGGCGATGGTGGAGGAGATGGAGGTGGTAGAAATGATACCAGAAGGGAATGAAGACATAGCAGTGAGACAGAAGAAGAGACCATGGCGGTGGTGGCAGTGCCACAGGTGGTAGGAACAGTTGTAGAAGTCGTGGTGAGGATGGGTGACTTGTCCTCAGTGTGGGTGGCAGAATAAGTGAGGAGGGGTTAGGCAACATATAAAAAAAAAAGAGATGAAGGGGCCTGTGGTGGTGAAGCAGTAGAGGTAGAGCAGGCAATAAAGGTGGTGGAGGTGGCAGAATTGAGGCGCGAAATGGTCAAGGTGACAGAAAGTGGTAATGATGGAGATGTATACAGGATAGAGATGGCTGTATTTTTCCAGATGGAGATGGACGTATTTGGTCAAGTTTTGATACCAGTGGTAGGGACTGACCACATGGTAGTCAGGGACAGAGATGGTGGGGATGACAAAATGGTGGGTGGTAAAGTTGGTTAGGATGTTGGAGAGGGTATATATGGTAGAATTGGTGGGTTTTATTGAGGTGATGGAGACAGTATGGGTGATGGGCTTGATGCAGATGGTGGAGGTAGTCAAGGTGATGGAGGCCATGAAGATGTGGGAGCTGAAAACAGAGGGGTCAATGGCAGTATCAGAAGTGGCAGGGATGATGGAATTGGTGGAGGGATGGAGATAGTGTAGGTGATAGATGGAGAAGGATGGAAGTAATCAAGTTTACGGCTACGGAGTTGGTGGTAGAGGGGGTAAGGAGATATTTATGTGTGAAATATGTGAAGCTCAGTGAGTATGTAATGCCTTTCCATATTTGATGCAAAAAGGGAAAATTAACTTGTTCTTTAGAATAAGTAGTGAAATCCTTATAGTACAGTCTCAGCAGAATCAGGGAGGAAAACACATGCTCAGCTACTGCCAGTGTCATTTTGCTCTGGGGTTTGTGGAGTTCAGGGTAGGGGCAGAAAAACCCGGATGCTCTGCTAAGTCTGACCGAACACTGTTGGATGTGTGATTTGTGAACACAGCCCTAAGACTAGTTGGGAAAACCTCCCAGGATTAAACTGGTTCAGCCGAAGGCAGAGGGTGGTGGCTGTGGAGCAATAGGCTAAGACTATTGAACTCCTTTGGTTTTCCTGATGAGAGAAAATGGATCCCAAAGCCTTTGCAATGGCTTTGCAACCCTCCAGGGTGCTGACCAGCATGGTTGCTGATGGAGCCTTAAGGATTGCATTCTTGCTAAGAATCCTACAATGACTGTGTCCCCATTTTACAGATGGAAAACTGTGGCTTTTTGATGGTCACCATTTTTGTTTTTTTGTTTTTCAAGACAGGCTTTCTCTGTGTAGCCCTGGCTGTTCTGTCGTTTACTCTGTATACCAGGCTGATCTCAAACTCAGACAGCCACCTTTCTCTGTCTCCCAAGTGAGAGATTAAAGACTCACACCACACACACACACACACACACACACACACACACACACACACACACACACAAAAGGCCAGGTGATCAAAAGACCATATAGTTCAGTTCAAAAATCGATTCAAAAATCAGAATTGTATGTAATCTTTATGGTATTAGTAGATTTCCCTGAATCTTAATATAATTGCTGGCTCTCAATATGTAGAATGAGTTGTTTGGCATATAGAAACTACTGACTTTATTCCTGATGGTTTAGAATTAATTTTATTATTCATGCAACTGCAAAAGGCTTAACAAAAGTAGAAACCCTCAGTTATATATCACGCAGATTCGGTCTCATACAGGCTTTAAAGGTCCATTGGTACAAGCAAATGAGGAAACTGATCAATTACAACACCTCAACATTTCATGAAAGACACGATGTAGAAACCCTCTGTTATATATCACGTGGATTCGGTCTCATACAGGCTTTATAGTATAAATTATATAAAGATCATTTAAATGATCTTTATACTATAGTGTAAATGATTAATAAATCTTTATAATAATATAAGTTATATAAAGATCATTTTATACTATAGTATAAAGATTTTATAAATCATTTGTAGTATAAAGTTTTATAAATATTTTATAGCATAAAGATTTTATAAAACATTTATAGTATAAAGTTTTATAAAATCATTTATAGTATAAAGATTTATAGTATAATAGGCAAAGAATTGCTTCATCTTACTAGATATATATGTAGGTTCATTATCAGTCTTAACTTGTGAAGGTATCCCCAAAATTTCCATTATTTCCAATAACTGTGTAATTACACAATCAGCCTTTTCAGCACTTAAAGCAGTTGAACGTTGAAACCCTGGGTATACACCTATGGTACGGTGTACATACGTTTGTTTTCCAAATTGTGCAGAATGAAACACATCCATCTGCCATATTAAATGTCCATCCTATGGGCTTAGAGTTGCTCAAGAGTGTTTCGGTTGTGGAAGTACATTGGGGACATGCTGTTGAAGATAGAAGCTATCTTCAAGGACCTTTGTCCTACATTCAAGTTCAGGGAAGCACCAGGATGGATGGACCATACATGGTCAATCACACAGACATCTGTGTGTCTCACGATGTGATACTTGTTGCCACAGTCTAGGGAGAAAGAACACAAGAGATGAAGTCTTACCACTGTGATACTAGGATGGAAAGATAAGGCTTCCCAGAACTCTCCCCAAAGGCTGTGCAAGGCTGATTAACTGTGCAAGAATATGCAAAGGGCAGAGACTTGAAGAAATGGAAGCAGCCTTAAGATCTGTCCAGCTGGTACATACACGAGGTAGGGGCTTGAGCCTGCCATGACACAGGGACACTGTGGGTTGCTCCTCCAAGAGTCTCTAGTTAGACTTGTCAGGACACCTATCACACCCTCACAGCGTGGCATGTGGTGGTGAGTGTGGGATCCAATGTGAATGGTCACCTTGAAGGAACAAGAATAGATATGCAAGAGGTGAGTAACTAGGGCAGAATTGGTGTCAAGAGAGGGCACAGCTACCACTGCAGTCACTCCAAGACTGAGTTTTCCAGGCTTTGTTCTGAGTTGGGTCTGAGGACTCAAGCAATGTAACCTGTGATTGGTTTGGCATGTGTGTGGGTGCGGGGCTCTTGCAAAAGGATGGCAGGAGGCTCCTTCTAAAGAATTCCCATCAGGCTGCTTGTAGGCCTCAATTCTTAACCTGTGACCCCATCTTGGGGCAGGTAGGACAGGCAGACTGGAAACTATAGCACTAGGGAGAGATTAGTTACAAAGGACAGAAGGAAAAATGAATAAAATGAAGTGAAGTAATGCACTCACCTGGTGCTGAGGGTGGCTCCAAGGACCCTTTTCATTGGAGTCATGTTCTTACATGAGGCGGCCTCTGTCTTAGCAGGTGGCAGGCAGCAGCAGCACAGATGTCTGAGGCCATTCATGATTGTCTTCTTCACCCGCTTCCAGCGTTGACGCCGGTTGAGGGGGAAGCTGTGCCAGTGTCCTGAGGCTGGCCAAGTGTGATGTTATCCTTGGTCCCTTGCTGAGGGAGACCTGTGCCAGCGTCAAGAGGCTGGCCAGGTGTGATGTTATCCTCGGTCCCTTGCTGAGGGAGAGCTGTGCCAGCTTCCTGAGGCTGGCCAGGTGTGATGTCGTCCTCGGTCTCTTGCTGAGGGAGACCTGTACCAACGTCTTGAGGCTTGCCAGTTGTGATGTCGTCCTCAGTCTCTTGCTGAGGGAGAGCTGTGCCATCATCCAGAGGCTGGCCAGGTGTGATGTCATCCTCGGTCCCTTGCTGAGGGAGAGCTGTGCCAGCTTCCTGAGGCTGGCCAGGTGTGATGTCGTCCTCTTTCTCTTGCTGAGGGAGAACTGTGCCAGCGTCCGGAGGCTGGCCAGGTGTGATGTCGTCCTCGGTCTCTTGCTGAGGGAGAGCTGTACCTGTGTCCTGAGGCTGGCCAGGTGTGATGTCTTCCTCGGTCTCTTGCTGAGGGAGAACTGTGCCAGCGTCCAGAGGCTGGCCAGGTGTGAAGTCATCTTCGGGCTCTTGCTGAGGGAGAGCTCTGCCAGCTTCCTGAAGCTGGCCAGGTGTGGTGTTGTCCTCGGTCTCTTGCTGAGGGAATGCTGTGCCAGCATCCTGAGGCTGGGCAGGTGTGGTGTTGTGAGGGAGAGCTGTGCCAGCATCCTGAGGCTGGCCAGGTGTGATGTCGTCCTCGGTCTCTTGCTGAGGGAGAGCTGTGCCAGCGTCCGGAGGCTGGCCAGGTGTCTTGTCATCCTCGGTCTCTTCCTGATCGAGACCTGTGCCAGCGTCCGGAGGCTGGCCAGGTGTGATGTCATCCTCAGTCTCTTGCTGAGGGAGACCTGTACCAGCGTCCTGAGGCTGGCCAGGTGTGATGTTGTCCTTGGGCTGTTGCTGAGGGAGAGCTGTGCCAGCGTCCTGAGGCTGGCCAGGTGTGATGTCGTCCTCGGTCTCTTGCTGAGGGAGACCTGTGCCAGCGTCCAGAGGCTGGCCAGGTGTGATGTCATCCTCGGGCTCTTGCTGAGGGAGAGCTCTGCCAGCTTCCTGAAGCTCACCAGGTGTGGTGTTGTCCTGGGTCTCTTGTTGAGGGAGAGCTTTCCCAGCATCCTGAGGCTGGCCAGGTTTGGTGTTGTCGCCCTCGTTCTCTTCCTCCTTGGCCTCTTCAGTTATGATGGTATCCTCCTTGATCTCTTTTGTTGTGATGGTATCTCGTATGTTGTTGTCTGGTATGGTGGTGCTTCCCTCGTTCTCTTCCTCCTTGGTCTCTTTAGTTATGGTTTCCTCCTTGATCTTTTTGGTCGTGATGTTGTCTCTTATGATGGTGTCTGGTATGATGGTGTCCTCCTTGGTCAATTTTACTGTGATGGTGTGTGGTAGGATGGTTTATTGGTGCAGGTGGGACAGGGAGATTGGAAACTATATCACTATGGGAAGAAGTTTTACTTTGTGGAAAAGATCATATTTCCTGCCAAGAAATGGGGAGTAAAGGACAATCACTACCCAGAGGGCAGTCTGTGATGTTTATGCAGGCTGGGGGAGAGAGCAAGGGATCAGTGTGCCACATAAAGCTTTAGGGCACCTCTGCACCTCAGCCCTTCCCCTCTGAGGAAGACCCAGTGGAAAGCCAGCCCCTCCTGCCTGGGATTTTACCTGGATAGATCTGCACTGGGATAGGTCCTGTGCAGAATGCTCCTGTGACCACACTCGGTTCTGGACATCTGGCCTGGCTTCCCCGAGAGGCTTTTCACATCTCATCCAGGCTGATCCCCAACCCATGGCCCACAAGCCATGGAGATGGGGCCTGTCGTCTTTAGGACTTCAAAGCAAAAAGACACAGGTAAGTGACTCTTACTGACTTTGAAGCACACAGAACTTTCTGTGCTTGCCCTGCAGCACCAAAGTGCCCTACTGGTCTCTCAGCAATCTCTGCTGACTTTGCCATGCCCCACCTTCTCCTCTTCCTGCTTTATCAGCATATGTATACAATCTACTTCTTGCTTAACAAGCCTGAGGTCACATTACCAGGATTACTATGGTATTGGTCTTTCTGAAGTGACAGAGGTTGTTAAGATCACAGTGGGCAAATTATCATTAGTTACAAAGGACAGAAGGAAAAGTGAATAAAATGAAGTAAAGTAATGCACTCACCTGGTGCTGAGGGTGGCTCCAAGGACCCTTTTCATTGGAGTCATGTTCTTACATGAGGCGGCCTCTGTCTTAGCAGGTGGCAGGCAGCAGCAGCACAGATGTCTGTGGTCGTTCATGATTGTCTTCTTCACCCGCTTCCAGCGTTGACGCTGGTTGTGTGGGGAAGCTGTACCAGTGTCCTGAGGCTGGCCAAGTGTGATGTTATCCTCGGTCCCTTGCTGAGGGAGACCTGTGCCAGCGTCAAGAGGCTGGCCAGGTGTGATGTTATCCTCGGTCCCTTGCTGAGGGAGAGCTGTGCCAGCTTCCTGAGGCTGACCAGGTGTGATGTCGTCCTCGGTCTCTTGCTGAGGGAGAGCTCTGCCAGCGTCCAGAGGCTGGCCAGGTGTGATGCTGTCCTCGGTCCCTTGCTGAGGGAGAGCTGTGCCAGCTTCCTGAGGCTGGCCAGGTGTGATGTCGTCCTCGGTCTCTTGCTGAGGGAGACCTGTACCAGCGTCCTAAGGCTGGCCAGGTGTGATGTCATCCTCAGTCTCTTGCTGAGGGAGAGCTGTGCCAGGGTCCTGAGGCTGGCCAGGTGTGGTGTCGTCCTTGGTCTCTTGCTGAGGGAGACCTGTGCCAGTGACCTGAGGTTGGCCAGGTGTGATGTCATCCTCGGTCTCTTCCTGAGGGCTTGCTGTGCCAGCGTCCTGAGGCTGGCCAGGTGTGATGTTGTCGTCCTTGGTCTCTTCCTGTGGGGAAGCTATGCCAGCGTCCTGAGGCTGGCCAGCTGTGATGTTGTTCTCCTGGGTCTCTCCCTCCTCGGTCTCTTCCTCCTCCCTCACTTCAGGCATGGTGTCCTCCTTGATGATGTTCACTCTCAGGGCAATGATTGCTTCCTGAGCATCGATGTCTTCCTGTGTTAGAGTCTTTTCCTCTGCGACTATAGTCGACTCTATCTCTATGACTGTTGTCATCTCCGATAAATCCTCAGAGGAGGAGCTTGAGCTGTCCTCTTCCTCCAGGAAACTCCAGGATTCAGATTGGTGACTGTAAGACATGTGGCTCTCTAAGTCACTTGTACCCTCATTCTGGGATGTTCTAGAAGAGTTGGTGTATAGACCCAGAGATGGATGGTCACTATCAGTGTGGCTGTCACGTGATCCAACCTGTGAAAAATAAATATTCATTTCCAGGATGCTGCCCTTGATGGACTTAGCAATAGGACAGCCCAGGTGGAGAGGGTGTGTGTCTGGATGGCAGCATAGGGTGGCAGGCATGCTATGGCATCTGGCAAGTTTCCTGGAATAATGCTCCTCCTCTTTTTCCTGGCCCTTAGATGGCAAGGTAAAGGTATAGGGAACAGGTTCAGCTCTCCTTAGGGATCCAGGATAAGTGTAAGGCTCTGTCAGGCAGAGGACAGTGCCTGGCTGCCTGGTTTTCACAGGATTCACCTGGTTGTGGCCATAGTCTCCCGCAGGTGACTGGTGTTGCAATATAAGATAAGTTGCCATCACCTCGTTGTATTTTTGGTCTCTCAGGGATTCAATGATTACTTCAGGCTTATAGCCCATGACTCTCATGGTCCCGACAATGCTAGGGCTCGGGGTGCCTGGGAGGCTAGGGGTGGAAGTAGGTGGTGAACGTGCCTCACTGGCCCTGATCATGGGGCGCCTCATGATGTCCTTGATGGTGGGCCTTCTTCTGGGATTGATTATCAGTAATTCCAAGATGACATTGAAAATGTCGATAGAAACATGCTTAGGAATGGTGAAGTTGCCTGAGGTGACCTCGTTCCTCATGCCTGCCACAGATTTGGCTTGGAAAGGGAAATGCCCAGCCACCATGAGAAAGAGGAGAATCCCTAAACACCACATGTCGATGGGGTAAGCATCGTATTCCCCGGGTGCAAAGAGTTCTGGGGCACAATAGGGCAGAGTGCCACAGAAACCCCGCAGCTTCTGCCCAGGAGTTACTTTCACAGCGAGGCTAAAATCAATCAGCTTGGCATTCCCCCTGCAGTCCATAAGGATGTTGGTGGCTTTTATATCTCTATGGACAACTTGATTGTTATGACAGTAATTCACTGCATGCACCACCTGAGTAAATATCCTTTCAGCCTCGCACTCCGGTAGAGACCCCCGTTCCAGGATCCTCCGCAGCAGCTCTCCCTCTGAGGCATGCTCCATCACCAGGTAGGTGATCTCTTCCGTCTCGATCACGTGAAAAAGTTTGATAATATTGGGGTGGTTCATGGATTTCATAACGCTTATTTCACTGTTAAAAATCGAGTTGTACTTCTTCTTATTTCTAAGGAGTTTTACAGCCACACAGGTCACAGTGGGAACATGGAAGGCGAGTTTCACTTCAGAAAAATGTCCGTGTCCCAGAGTCCTCATCATTCTATAGTCGGTGTTGAAGGGGTCCTCCACAGAGGAGCAGGCCTCCATGTCCTGCTTCAGAGTCAGGCCCTCCTCCTTCATATGGCTAGAGCCAAAAAGTTCAATGTGAAAGTTGACAGACTTAAAATCAGGCCTAGGAGAGTATTTAGAGCTATGAATTCCTACATCCAAAAGACTAGGAAAGGAAGGAAGGAAGGAAGAGGTCAGACACATTTCAGACCACCTAACTGGGTACTTAAATGCTTAGATAGACAAGAATGAAGTATGTTCCAAAGCAGTGTAGAGCAAAATATGACAGATTGGTTTGACAGGAATCAACTGCAAACTGGAAGAACCAACCAAAGGATTCTAGAAACTAAGAGCCACTGATAAGAAAGGATGGTTATCCCCTAACCCTGAGCTCACCTCTACTGGAAGAGAGCAGGCACGAATAAAATTAGATGCGAGAGAAGTATATAGAACAACAGACACCTCCCAAGCCCAGCGGTGTCCGTGCAGGGCAGCCAGCCCCTGAGTCCAGGTACAACTAGCTCTGCAAAGGACCTACCGAAATTTGGTTCTTAGGATCCAGGTCAGGTGGCTCACAATTACTCCAAACCCAGCTCTAGGAGATCCTACACCACGGGCCTCTGAGGACATCCATACACATGTTCACATGCCCACACGCAAGTGCACTCTCTGCTACTACACATCAATTACATGGTGATAATGTCTATCTAGATAATGCTACAGGCAGTTATGATCTCCCATAGAAGAGCTGTACATCAAACCTAGTTCCAAGAGTACATGCTCTTGAAATGATGGGCCAGCTCTCCAGATTACCCCATCTGCAAAAATCTTTACTTTAAAACAAAGAGGGTCCCTTACATGAATTGGAGGAGACTTTCTGTATATAAAATAAACATAATAAAATGTTCTCAGATAGAAAACAGAATGAACTTACTATGATGGTTCAAAATCTTCAAAAATCCAGGAATGTCTTGTCATGGTGCAGAAATCCTGTTACTCTCTATTCTGCTCTGTAAGACAAGAGGAGTGGAGAATGGTGTGAGGGTGTGAGGGAGGGAATAGAAGGAGAGTTTATGTTTATTAAACAAACATAATAAAATATTGTAGGTTAGAGAACAGAAGGCACTTACTATATGGTGGTCAAAATTGCTTCTAAAATGCGAGTATAGTCTGTCACGGGCACAGAAGTCCAGTTGCTCTCCAACCAAGAGCTTCTGCTCTGTAAGACAAGAAGCAGGCTCAGCCAGAGCCTTAAGTGGATAGGTGTCACAATGGCTCCTTGTGGTGTCAGAGCAAGGAATGGACAAGTGGTCACTAGGCACATCCCCATGGTTCCCTCACATTCTGTCCTCAGGGACGGGAAAGCTGGTCTAGGGCAGTGGGGCAGTAGGGGCCTGAGGAAGCTTGTTACACTCCAGTGTCTGTCCACAGTGATGCCCAGAGGCCCACCTCTTCCTGCTAGGCCCACTGTCCAAGGTCCACAGTTTGCCCCACGTGGTGCCACCTGCTTGGAACAATGTTCAAACACTTGATTCTTTGTGGGACTTTTGACACCCAAACCTTAAGGAGGACACACACACACACACACACTACATCTATACATGACACAACTAGCTGTGCCCTGAATGAGAGTCCTTCAAGGGTCAGCTTATGGACCTTAGACAAGAGGTTGGGGTGAAAGTCAGTTTATCCTTTATCTCATAAAGGATAAACACTTGGCAGTTGGAAAAGCTAGAAAAGTGGAGGCAGGAGGATCAGTTCAAGTCCTCTTTGGCCACACAGGGATGCTGAGGCCAGCCTGTGCTACAGGAGACCCTGCCTCACCAAATACAAAAGCAATAGCAAAGAGAAGATGAGGAAGGACTGCTTTTGTTTTCTGCATGACCTAGGTTCCCAACTGCTTCAAAAGTTCAAGGTTGCTGTTACACAGGGGGCCTAGCCACAAGTGCTTGTGACAACAACGCTTGAGGGTGGAGGGCTGATCAGCCATTTCCATGCTCCTGAAGCTAGGCTGCTGTCACCTCCCACCAAAAGTCATCAGTTTTTCACATTAAGTGGACCTAACAGCACCCACCCAAGCTGCGGGACATACGCCAGAGAAACTGGGTGGAAGTTTACAGGAGGTCAACAAGGATGTTCACTCTTCAGAGAACGTGCATCACTCACTTGAGCACTGCATAGCAAGTCTAGTCAACTAAACCATCACACAATGAAAGGGAGACACGGGTACCGTTCAGCAACAGGCAACAAAGCGCAACTTGCCAGTTCTGTAATCAGATATCAGATTTTTGGAAGTCACAGACCATAGACTCTCCTCTCATCACCAATACCTTGGCAAAACAGAAAGGAACCTGAAGGGCTTTGTTGCTGGACCATGAAGGTTCTGTTACCCACTGCCTTTCCCCAAACATGAACAGATTAAGGTTGGAGGAAGGAGTTTTATCCAAGCCTTGACTTGGAAATTTGGGTAGACTGCCCTTGAAAATAAAAAGTCCCCTGTTTCTCTAAAAAGACAGGTGCTTATTTTGGGGCTTGGGGTCTGTGCAGTGCTGGGCAGATAATTCCAGCACTAGGCAGTTTTTGTTCCTGAATATGTTCTTTGACCTGTAGGACCAGCAGAACTCAAGAGCACAGGCTCAACCCTTTGCTTCAAAATCATTATTGCCCTCCCCTCCGGTGCCTGATAACACCCTAGCTCGGTGCCATAATCGCCCTCCTTAAGACAGAAGATAACCTATGAATGTACAGCTGCAGGCAGAGAGAAGGACAGAATAAGGCTGGAGGGATAGGGCATGGCAAGTCTCACCAAGGAAAGTCCCATTCTTCCTCAAAGAACAAGCTCCTTCTAGACTTACACTTATTCTATCCCTGAATTCCCTTTCAGCTGCCTTGTTCCACAATCACCCTCACAAGATCTGAGCTGACGCTTGTCTCTAGCCCCTTTGTTGGACTCATGCCTCTTGACCTGCCAGGAAGATCCTGAGATAACCAGCTAGGAGGAGACTTTGTGCTAGAGCCCAGAGACACATTGGTGTCCTTCCTTAAGAGACCATCCCGTGTGCCATCAGTCCTCTGGACAGGAGTCCACGGCACTTGGCCCGTACTTGTATTTGGGAAGCAAGGTGCTGAACAGCAAAGGGAAAGAGTGAGGGGCTTGGAAGGGGTGGGCAGTAGGCAGTGTCATCAGGGGAATGTATTCAAAGTTCTCCATGTACATGTATGGAAGTGTCACTGGGTGATTGATCACTCGTGTTGTGTAGTTGATATAAATACTGTGATAGTGAGACACAATCAAAGTGAGCATGAGATAGATGAAGAATATAACGGTAAGCATAATCATGCCTGAAACCAATGAATGAATAAATAGAGGCGATTGCCACAAAACTGACAGTGTTAGAGGGAAACTCAATCTTCCGCGGATCAACAGGTCTGGTTGTCCTAGGGGAGCTGGCCAATGCTGTGATTCACCAACTCTCAAACCATTCAATCTAGCTACCAATGGCTGCCACACTTGATGGGACCAAACCCAGTCCCAGTGAGTTCTCTATGTGGCCAGGTTCCACCATTCCTCACAAGGACTCTTTGTGATGTCAGAGCAAGGAAAGACCTAGCCATGCCTGGGCACCAACCACACCGATTCCCCCAGTTTCTGCCCGCAAGGACAGGGAAGGCATGGTAGCAGGAAAGGCAGGTAGCCGAAGGCGTAGGGACCTGAGCCAGCCAGCCAGTTCTGTCCAGTTTTCCCTTGGTGCCAGTGACCCTCTTCCTCCTGTAAGACCCCACTTCCCCACACAGTGCCACATGCCGGGGCCCAGTGTTCAAACACGTGACTCTTTGTGGTACATTTGCCATCTAAAGCAGCAGGCTCCAGAGGGTTGTCTTCCGGTGCGCTGTGGACACTGATGCCCATCCTTTAGAGCACAGGTAGCATGCTTCCCTTTCCCCCTGCTCCCTGGCACTCTAGCGGCTCTCTGCATACAAAGCTCAGCACATACACACTCATCAAGGACATCAGTTCCTTTCTCATTCGACTCAGGTGAACGAGAAATGGAGAGTGTCCTCGGGCTGAGGTTAGGATGCTGTGGTGGCTAATCACTGTTGTCAAAATGAGTACACCAAGAATTAACTGAGAGGGTGGCTCTCAGGAGTCTATGGGGTGACCCTACCTGAGACTCCTATCAGCAGGGGATATGGAGCCTGATGTGGCCCCCTCCTGCAGCCATGCAGGACTTCCAGTCAAGGGGGCCAGTGGAGGGAACTCACCCACCCACAAAGCCTTCAACCCAAAGTGAGCCCTGCCTACAGGAAGTGCAGGATTAAACAGGGAGCCGAGATAGAGGGAAATGGCAACCAATGACTGACCCAACTTGAGACCGACCCTAGGGGAGAGAGAGGCAACCGTTGACTCTACTAATAATACTGTACTCTGCTTGCAGATGGGAGCCTAGCATAACTGTCTTCTGAGAGGCTTCATCCAGCAGTGAATGGAAACAAATGCATAGACCCACAGCCAAACACTAGATGGAGTTTGGGGAATCTTGTGGAAGAGTGGGAGGAAGGAGTGAGGGAGCTGGAGGGGTCAAGGATACCACGAGAAGACCCACAGAGTCAACTAAACCGGGTCCATGGGGGCTCACAGAGACTGAATCACCAACCAAAGGGGGATGCCTGGGCTGGACCTTGGCCCCCTACACATATGTAGCAGAGGTGCAGATTGTCCTTCATGTTGGTGCCCTAACAACGGGTGCCCTAACAAGGGCTGTCTCTTCCTCTGTTGCCTGCCTTTGGATCCCTTTGCCCTAGCTGCTCTGCCTTGTCTGGTGTCAGTGGGAGAGGATGCATGCAGTCCTTTGGGCAACTTGATGTGCCAGGGTGAGCTGGTGCCCATGGGGGACCTCCCTTTCTCTGAGGAGAATGGGAGTGGGGAATGGTGTGAGGGCATGTGAGGGAGGGAATAGGAGGACAGTTTATGTTTATGAAACTTACTCTACGGTAGTCTGAAATCTTCAAAAATCCAGGAATGTCTTGTCACGGGTGCAGAAGTCCAGTTACTCTCTAACAAGAACTTCTGCTCTGTAAGACAAGAGGAGTGGAGAATGGTGTGAGTGTGTGAGAGAGGGAATAGAAGGAGAGTTTATGTTTATTAAACAAACATAATAAAATATTGTAGGTTAGAGAACAGAAGGCACTTACTATATGGTGGTCAAAACAGCTTCTAAAATGCGAGTATAGTCTGTCACGGGCACAGAAGTCCAGTTGCTCTCCAACCAAGAGCTTCTGTTCTGTAAGACAAGAAGCAGGCTCAGCCAGAGCCTTAAGTGGATAGGTGTCACAATGGCTCCTTGTGGTGTCAGAGCAAGGAATGGACCAGTTCCCTCACATTCTGTCCTCAGGGACGGGAAAGCTGATCTAGGGCAGTGGGGCAGTAGGGGCCTGAGGAAGCTGGTTACACTCCAGTGTCTGTCCACAGTGATGCCCAGAGGCCCACCTCTTCCTGCTAGGCCCACTGCCCAAGGTCCACAGTTTGCCCCACGTGGTGCCACCTGCTTGGAACAATGTTCAAACACTTGATTCTTTGTGGGACTTTTGACACCCAAACCTTAAGGAGGACACACACACACACACACACACACACACACACACACACACACACTCTACATCTATACATGACACAACTAGCTGTGCCCTGAATGAGAGTCCTTCAAGGGTCAGCTGATGGACCTTAGACAAGAGGTTGGGGTGAAAGTCAGGTTATCCTTTATCTCATAAAGGATAAACACTTGGCAGTTTGAAAAGCTAGAAAAGTGGAGGCAGGAGGATCAGTTCAAGTCCTCTTTGGCCACACAGGGATGCTGAGGCCAGCCTGTGCTACAGGAGACCCTGCCTCACCAAATACAAAAGCAATAGCAAAGAGAAGATGAGGAAGGACTACTTTTGTTTTCTGCATGACCTAGGTTCCCAACTGCTTCAAAAGTTCAAGGTTGGCTGTTACACAGGGGGCCTAGCCACAAGTGCTTGTGACAACAACACTTGAGGGTGGAGGGCTGATCAGCCATTTCCATGCTCCTGAAGCTAGGCTGCTGTCACCTCCCACCAAAAGTCATCAGTTTTTCACATTAAGTGGACCTCACAGCACCCACCCAAGCTGCGGGACATACGCCAGAGAAACTGGGTGGAAGTTTACAGGAGGTCAACAAGGATGTTCACTCTTCAGAGAACGTGCATCACTCACTTGAGCACTGGATAGCAAGTCTAGTCAACTAAACCATCACACAATGAAAGGGAGACACAGGTACTGTTCAGCAATGGGCAACAAAGCGCAACTTGCCAGTTCTGTAATCAGATATCAGATTTTTGGAAGTCACAGACCATAGACCCTCCTCTCATCACCAATACCTTGGCAAAATAGAAAGGAACCTGAAGGGCTTTGTTGCTGGACCATGAAGGTTCTGTTACCCACTGCCTTTCCCCAAACATAAACAGATTAAGGTTGGAGGAAGGAGTTTTATCCAAGCCTAGACTTGGAAATTTGGGTAGACTGCCCTTGACAATAAAAAGTCCCCTGTTTCTCTAAAAAGACAGGTGCTTATTTTGGGGCTTGGGGTCTGTGCAGTGCTGGGCAGATAATTCCAGCACTAGGCAGTTTTTGTTCCTGAATATGTTCTTTGACCTGTAGGACCAGCAGAACTCAAGAGCACAGGCTCGACTCTTTGCTTCAAAATCATTATTGCCCTCCCCTCCGGTGCCTGATAACACCCTAGCTTGGTGCCATCATCGCCCTCCTTAAGAAAGAAGATAACCCATGAATGTACAGCTGCAGGCAGAGAGAAGGACAGAAGTATGCTGGAGGGACAGGGCATGGCAAGTCTCACCAAGGAAAGTCCCATCCTTCCTCAAAGAACAAGCTCCTTTTAGATTTACACTTATTCAATCCTGGAATTCCTTTTCAGGTGCCCTGTTCCACAATCACCATCACAAGATCTGAGCTGACGCTTGTCTCTAGCCCCTTTGTTGGACTCATGCCTCTTGACCTGCCAGGAAGATCCTGAGATAACCAGCTAGGAGGAGACTTTGTGCTAGAGCCCAGAGACACATTGGTGTCCTTCCTTAAGAGACCATCCCGTGTGTCCATCAGTCCTCTGGACAGGAGTCCACTGCACTTGGCCCGTACTTGTATTTGGGAAGCAAGGTGCTGAACAGCAAAGGGAAAGAGTGAGGGCTTGGAAGGGGTGGGCAGTAGGCACTGTCATCAGGGGAATGTCTTTAAAGTTCTCCTTGTACATGTACGGAAGTGTCACTGGGCGATCGATCACTCGTGTTGTGTAGTTGATATAAATACTGTGATAGCGAGATTCAATCAAAGTGAGCATGAGATAGATGAAGAATATAACGGTAAGCATAATCATGCCTGAAACCAATGAATGAATAAATAGAGGTGATTGCCACAAAACTGACAGTGTTAGAGGGAAACTCAATCTGCTGAGGGTCACAGGTCTGGTTGTCCTAGGGGAGCTGGCCAATGCTGTGATTCACCAACTCTCAAACCATTCAGTCTAGCAACCAATGGCTGCCACACTTGATGGTACCAAACCCAGTCCCAGTGAGTTCTCTATGTGGCCAGGTTCCACCATTCCTCACAAGGACTCTTTGTGATGTCAGAGCAAGGAATGACCTAGCCATGCTTGGGCACCAACCACACTGATTCCCCCAGTTTCTGCCCATAAGGACAGGGAAGGCATGGTAGCAGGAAAGGCAGGTAGCTAAAGGAGTAGGGACCTGAGCCAGCCAGTCAGTTCTGTCCAGTTTTCCCTTGGTGCCAGTGACCCTCTTCCTCCTGTAAGAGCCCAGTTTATGTGCAAATATGCGAAGCTCAGTGAGTGGGTAATTCCTTTCCATATTTGATGCAAAAATGGAAAATTAACTTGTTCTTTAGAATAAGCAGTGAAATCCTAATAACACAGTCTCAGTGGAATCAGGGAGGAAAACGCATGCTCAGCTACTGCCAGTGTCATTTTGCTCTGGGGTTTGTGGGGTTCAGGGTAGGGTAGGGGCAGGAAAACCCGGATGCTCTGCTAAGTCCAACTGAACACTGTTGGGTGTGGGATTTGTGAACACAGACCTAAGACTAGTTGGGAAAACCTCCTAGGATTAAACTGGTTCAGCCGAAGGCAGAGGGTGGTGGCTGTGAAGCAATAGGCTAAGACTGTTGAACTCCTTTGGTTTTCCTGATGAGAGAAAATGGATCCCAAAGCCTTTGCAATGGCTTTGCAACCCTCTAGGGTGCTGACCACCATGGTTGATATTGGAGCCTTAAGGATTGCATTCTTGCTAAGAATGCTACAATGACTGTGTCCCCATTTTACAGATGGAAAACTGCGGCTTTTTGATGGTCACCGTTTTTTGTTTTTTTGTTTTTCAAGACAGGCTTTCTCTGTGTAGCCCTGGCTGTCCTGTCGTTTACTCTGTATACCAGGCTGATCTCAAACTCAGACAGCCACCTTTCTCTGTCTCCCAAGTGAGAGATTAAAGATTTACAACACACACACACACACACACACACACACACACACACACACAAAAGCCAGGTGATCAAAAGACCATATAGTTCAGTTCAAAAATCGATTCAAAAATCAAAATTGTATATAATCCTTATGGTATTAGTAGATTTCCCTGAATCTTAATATAATTGCTGGCTCTCAATATGTAGAATGAGTTGTTTGGCATATAGAAACTGCTGACTTTATTCCTGATGGTTTAGAATTAATTTTATTATTCATGCAACTGCAAAAGGCTTAACAAAAGTAGAAACCCTCCGTTATATATCATGCAGATTCGGTCTCATACAGGCTTTAAAGGTCCATTGGTACAAGCAAATGAGGAAACTGATCAATTACAACACCTCAACATTTCATGAAAGACACGATGTTAAAAGTAAAAGTTAATTTTTTTTCTATAACTTGGGCAACAAGCAAAGAAATAATAAAAAATGTCCCACATGTCCTCTGTATAACCACACTCGACTGCGTGCTGGAAGTAAGCCTAGGGATACGAAAAAAGTGAAATATGGCAGATGGATGTGTTTCATTCTGCAGAATTTGGAAAACAAAGGTATGTACCCCGTACCATAGGTGTATACCCAGGGTTTCAAAGGGCAACTGCTTTAAGTGCTGAAAAGGCTTATTGTGTAATTACACAGTTAGTGGAAATAATGGAAATTTTGGGGATACCTTCACAAATTAAGACTAATAATGAACCTACATATATATCTAGTAAGATGAAGCAATTCTTTGCCTATTATACTATAAATCTTTATACTATAAATGATTTATAAAATCTTTATGCTATAAATGATTTATAAAACTTTATACTTTAAATGTTTTATAAAATCTTCATACTATAGTATAAAATGATCTTTATATAACTTATACTATTATAAAGAGTTAAAAATCATTTATACTATAGTATAAAGATCATTTAAATGATCTTTATATAATTTATACTATAAAGGTTTATAAATCATTTATACTATAGTATACTCTAAATGATAGTACAGTATAAAGGATAGTATAGTATAAATTATACCATTTATACTATATATAGCATCATTTATACTATACTATCATTTATACTATATATAGTATCATTTATACTATACTACCATTTATACTTTACTTATATTATACTTTATAGTATAAGTATAAATTATATCATTTATACTATATATAGTATCATTTATACTATACTACCAATTATACTTTACTCATATTATACTTTATACTATAAGTATAAATTATATCATTTATACTATATATAGTATCATTTGTACTATACTATCATTTATACTATATATACTATCATTTAGACTATACTACATTTATCCTTTACTATCCTTTATAGTATACTAAAGTATAAATGATTTATAAATCACTTATACTATACTATAATTTATCCTATACTATCATTTATTGTATACTATAGTATAAATGATTTATAAATTTTTATAGTATAAATTATATAGAGATCATTTAAATGATCTTTATACTATAGTGTAAATGATTTATAAATCTTTATAATAATATAAGTTATGTAAAGATCATTTTATACTATAGTATAAAGATTTTATAAATCATTTATAGTATAAAGTTTTATAAAATCATTTGTAGTATAAAGATTTATAGTATAATAGGCAAAGAATTGCTTCATCTTACTAGACATATATGTAGGTTCATTATCAGTCTTAATTTGTGAAGGTATCTCCAAAATTTCCATTATTTCCAATAACTGTGTAATTACACAATCAGCCTTTTCAGCACTTAAAGCAGTTGCCCGTTGAAACCCTGGGTATACACCTATGGTACGGTGTACATACGTTTGTTTTCCAAATTGTGCAGAATGAAACACATCCATCTGCCATATTAAATGTCCATCCTATGGGCTTAGAGTTGCTCAAGAGTGTTTCGGTTGTGGAAGTACATTATGGGGACATGCTGTTGAAGATAGAGGCTATCTTCAAGGACCTTTGTCCTACATTCCAGTTCAGGGAAGCGCCAGGATGGATGGACCATACATGGTCAATCCCACAGACATCTGTGTGGCTCACGATGTGATACTTGTTGCCACAGTCTAGGGAGAAAGAAGACAAGAGATGAAGTCTTACCACAGTGATACTAGGATGGAAAGATAAGGCTTCCCAGAACTCTCCCCAAAGGCTGTGCAAGGCTGATTAACTGTGCAAGAATATGCAAAGGGCAGAGACTTGAAGAAATGGAAGCAGCCTTAAGATCTGTCCAGCTGGTACATACACGAGGTAGGGGCTTGAGCCTGCCATGACACAGGGACACTGTGGGTTGCTCCTCCAAGAGTCTCTAGTTAGACTTGTCAGGACACCTATCACACCCTCACAGTGTGGCATCTGGTGGCGAATGTGTGGGATCCAATGTGAATGGTCGCCTTGAAGGAACAAGAATAGATATGCAAGAGGTGAGTAACTATGACAGAATTGGTGTCAAGAGAGGGCACAGCTACCACTGCAGTCACTCTAAGACTGAGTTTTCCAGGCTTTGTTCTGAGTTGGGTCTGAGGATTCAAGCAATGTAACCTGTGATGGGTTTGGCATGTGTGTGGGTGCGGGGCTCTTGGGAAAGGATGGCAGGAGGCTCTTTCTAAAGAATTCCCATCAGGCTGCTTGTAGGCCTCAGTTCTCAACATGGGAACCCATCTTGGGGCAGGTAGAACAGGCAGACTGGAAACTATAGCACTAGGGAGAGATTAATTACAAAGGACAGAAGGAAAAGTCAATAAAATGAAGTGAAGTAATGCACTCACCTGATGCTAAGGGTGGCTCCAAGGTCCCTTTTCATTGGAGTCATGTTCTTACATGAGGCGGCCTTTGTCTTAGCAGGTGGCAGGTAGCAGCAGCACAGATGTCTGAGGCCGTTCATGATTGTCTTCTTCACCCGCTTCCAGCGTTGACACTGGTTGTGTGGGGAAGCTGTGCCAGTGTCCTGAGGCTGGCCAAGTGTGATGTTGTCCTCGGTCTCTTTTTGAGGGAGAGCTGTGCCAGCATCCTGAGGCTGGCCAGGCCTGATGTTGTTGCCCTCGTTCTCTTCCTCCTTGGTCTCTTCAGTTATGATGGTATCCTCCTTGATCTCTTTTGTTGTGATGGTATCTCGTATGATAGTGTCTGGTATGATAGTGTTTCCCTCGTTCTCTTCCTCCTTGGTCTCTTCAGTCATGGTGTCCTCCTTGATCTCTTTTGTCGTGATGGTGTCTCATATGATGGTGTCTGGTATGATGGTGTTTGGTACGATGGTGTCTGGTATGATGGTGTCCTCCTTGGTCAATTTTAGTGTGATGGTGTGTGGTAGGATGGTTTATTGGGGCAGGTGGGACAGGGAGATTGGAAACTATATCACTATGGGGAGAAGTTTTACTTTGTGGAAAAGATCATATTTCCTGCCAAGAAACGGGGAGTAAAGGACAATCACTACCCAGAGGGCAGTCTGTGATGTTTATGCAGGCTGGGGGAGAGAGCAAGGGATCAGTGTGCCACATAAAGCTTTAGGGCACCTCTGCACCTCAGCCGTTCCCCTCCCCTCAGTGCTGGAGGCTACAAGAACTCACACCCTGCATAGCTTTTACATAGGTGGTGAAGATTCAAATTCAGTCTTTATGCTTGTGCAGAAAGCACTGTTACCTAACCTCTACCCAGCCCAGACCCCCTCCACCCCTCCAGCCTCTCATTGGGTTTCAGAAGATTACTGTTTTTTCTTCTTGTTCTGAATGGTCATTCTACACCAATTAAGAATTCTCCACTGTGCCATTCCTCAACCCCTGGCAAACACCATTGCATTTTCCTTTCTTGAAAAATTACAGTACAGTACTCTCAGTTCCACCCCTAGATATGCAGAAGCTTGTCATTCTGTGACTGACAGGTCACTGGAAGTATGTGTTCCTCTGTGGTGGACCTACACCTACAGGTGGCTTTCCTTCCTGTTTAAGCTGAGTAATAGTCCATGATATATAAAGGCCACATGTGGTTGGTACATTCATCTGCTTATGGACAGAGAGTTATTTCCATCGTGGCTGTGGTTAAGTGTTGTTAATATAAACAAGCAAGCATCTGAGACTTTGAATCAATTATTTTTGCATAACTATGAAAGAACTATTGATGAATGATATGCAATTTTGTGATAATGCATCCATATTTAATTAGGTAAAATACAAAGTGTTAAGGTGATTGGCTTATTAAAAAGTGCTACACAGTGTAGCTTATTGATGAGTGCACAGAGCACCCTAATCTGTGATGTGTAATAGGTGTCCCCTACTGCCACCAAGCAGAAATGTGCATGAAGATATTGGCTCAAATATCCACAGGTGCTGTAACCCACATTTCAATGGAAGCAGTTTAACAAAGCAGGAGTCATTTGTTCAGTTTTCTGGAGGAGCATGAACACTAGCCTAGGATTCACCATCTGTCAGCAAGCATCTGTCAGTTGGCTCCTTAAGTGAACTCATCCTTCAATTACTCGTTAAGCATGTGCTGTCCTCCCCACCAAGGATCGTAAGAAGCAAGCAATTCGTTTCTCAGTGCCAATGAACAGCAAGGGGCTGACGGTGGTGTAGCCATTGGAGAACATCATGTGGATAATGTGGTGGACTGGGTCACTGTCCTGCATCAGTCTTGAGGCAGATATGATGCAGTCCAAACAGTACATCAGAACGAAGAAGTTCATGAGCAGCAGGATGGTCCTGGTGGCCCTTTGCAGTGGGGACACTTTTGCAGAAAGGCTGGTTCTGTGAAGGCGCCAAGCCTGTTTCTTGTGTCTGCACAAGAGAGCCACCATGTACCCATGGAGAGGGCCATGAGACCTAGAAAAGACACATCTCAAAATATCCTCAGTATGGAAAATAAGGGTCTGCTGCTATACTCCATAGGTAAAATAATGCAAGATTCTGTGACAAATATGAGACCATGTGAGGTGACATTGTACTCAGCAACATAGGAGAAGGAGAAGTGAGCACCACAGGACATGTAAAGGCCCATAGCACAGGAAGGGGGGACAGGCTCTGCTGTGGGGATTTAGGTTTGAATTTTGCCAGACAGGTGCTTCTGGGACTGAGGATGATGGCCTGAAGGATGCTCAGCAGGCAGGTGACACAAAGAGAGAGGCCCCTCAAAAGCCTGTGCAAGTGGAACAGGGAGTTACACTTGATGTCATTCCACATATTCTGAGATGCAAGAATGTCAGCAGCTGCGAACCCAATGACTGTTAGCATTCCAAGGTGGATGAGGGCCAAGAGACTTATGAGTGGCTCAATGATCCGGAGCCTGCGTTCAAGAAGGAACTCAAAAAGGTGGAAGAGGAAGAGGATAATGTTGAAGGAGATCCCAATGCCTACCTCAGAGAAAAATGTATAATGTGTCAACAACTCCATAAATGGTCTTGAGTCTTCTCATTGTATGAGACAAGGAAATAGAGTAAACATTTGAGAAGAAAGGCAAGAGAAATTATTCATCACAAACAGTAACAGCAACATTGGTACCAAACACTATTGCCTTTAGGAATATTGGTGGGCCCAGCCCAATACACCCCTCAGTACTCAAGTTTTCCTGAGCGCCAAACCTTCTCATTGTCAGTCATGCCTGGATTGTGTACCTATAGGTGCGCTCCCTTGCTGCTTCAAGTTTCCTGTGTATTAAAATGATCATGTATTACAGAAATGATTCCTTACCACTGCCTCATTTTGAGTTTTTTGGGGGCATTGCCTGGTTTTTGTTTTGTCATCTTGTCAGGTATAGGAAAAGCTTCAAAAGTTTTGATTATTTCCCCTCTCTGTTTCCATTGTTGCACTAAAACACCATAATCAAAACTGGCATAGAGAAGGACAGGGTTTATTTGGATTAACTCTCAGGTCATAGACCATCGTTAATGAGAGGTGAAATCAGGAGCACAAAGCAGATAGTCAAGTCATAGCCACAGTCAAGTGCAGAGAGAGGAGCCTGAAGCCAGGGCTTGGAGGTTAAGAGCTCTGGCTGGTCTTGCAGGGCCTTTGAGTTCAGTTCCAGCATCTAAGTCAACTGGCTTACAGCCACCTGTCACTCCAGCAATAGGGCATGGATGACCTCATCTGGCCCCTATGGCACCTGCGCTCATCTGCATATAATGCAAACAAATAATTAAATATAAAATTAAATAAATCTTGAGTTAAATTATAAGGAAATGTTGATGAAAGACATTAGATAGAGTATTTACTGTAATATACGTGTTTGGCCTGGAGAGACAGCTCAGTGACTAAGCCTACATTTAGATTATATGTTTACATGCCGAATTCTGCCCTCTGTGAGCACTGCACATGCAAACAGCACACTGATATATACACAGACATAACACACACACACACACATTTCAAATAAGTAAATACAACACAATTTAAGGCGCCTGTTTATGTTTTCATTCACATTTTTTAAACAGGAAGACAATGTTGCTGTAAATTTGTCCCCTCACTATGGAAAAGGAATTTCATCAGAAAGTTAAGGTGTGTAAGGTGCTTGCTTTCTGTAGCTTATTCTGTGTCCGTGTACTTAAGGATCCATAAGTTCCCCAGAGAAGAGGGATGTGTTTAGCACCCATGAACAAGTTATGCTATTTAAAGTTTCAGAACTGAGGTAGACAATTGTAAAAATCTCAACAAGTGGACTTCTCTTCCATTTTAATTGGCATAGATTTTTACTTAGATGAGGGGTACAGTATCTTAATTCAGCACATCTCTGTGTCCTGCTCTGACCAAGTCAGGATAATTTCTACCTTTTCAAATACTGTCATTTCTCTGTGTTTGACACCTTCAGGTCTTTGTGTTCCTTTGGAACATGCAAGCACTTGGTGTGGACAACAGCTATGCTGCAGTGCTCTAAGGCATGAGCACCATGACCTCACACAGCCTCTGCTCTGAACCTACCTTTCAGCCCTGTTCCACTGTCTCTTTCTGGAATTGACTGACCATTCTTCTTGCTATTTTGTGTAATCAGCTTTCATCTTGACTGAGAACAGACAGTTTGCTCCCATCAAAAGCTCAGCAAAGATGTCAATCATAGACATTTATCTGTTTCAGTCTTTAATGGGTCACAGTTGATCGCTAGGACCCAGCACAACCTTTGTGACATATATGTATTTTAGTACATGTGTTTATTAAAAGGGAAAAAGGAATATTGAAATATATTGTTTGTATATATTATACACTGGTAATATCATAAGAGTAACTTCAGATCTAGCTCCCTGCTCCTTTACCTCATTTTAAACACAAGATTTACAGACATAGCCATATAATCCTCATACCATCCCAAACTTTAATTACTTGTGAATCAAAGGTGGTGGATGCTGTCATTTTCAGTGTGGTTTGGCTAACTGCCCTTACAGATATTAAGGGACAGGGTTGTCTGGGTGCTATGGGCCTACAATAATGATTATGATTTGTGAGTTTACTTTATAATTACTTTAAAGCCACTGCAAAATTTTTTCTACAGGTTAAATTCACAGATACAGCAAAGGGAAAAGTAGCCCTTTTCTCCAGAGTACAGTCCAGTTATACTCTGTTGACATCCCAGGCACCAGGTCACCTTCCTCAATGCAGCCCCAGGAAATGCTGTAAAAAATATTCCATTAGTCATCTATTTCAGACAACTAAACCAGCAATCGCGTTCCTCAGGCAAACATGGCTCACATATGTAAACATCATGGCTCATTAAAGGAAAGACATACAATGACTTCTGAGCCAATATACCACTGTTTTCTTTAAAAGAAAAAAAACTTTAAAATGTTTCATTTTTACTTTATGTGTAAGTGTAGTTTGCCTCCTGAATTGCTGAAGTGTCCCTTGCCTAGCCACTGTGTCCTGCACCAACAGTGCATTTTGCACATGGAGAAATCACACTCTTTCTGCCTCTGCTGCTCTGAAGAAAGGGAAGGAGATCACAGTCACAGAAAATGAATTTCTGAAATGTCACATCTGACTAACCCGCATCTGGGAATTTTGTGCATTGGGATGGAGGTGTGGGCCTCTGCATGCAGATTAGAAAGCATGCCCAATATAGAGAAAGAAGCAGCAAGGAGAAATCTGCACTTTCATTGGTGAGAGCCAGCAGCGAAGGCTGGACCTCAGAGCAAAGTGTTGCTAAAAGTCACATCACACAGGGATCTAAGAGCAGTCTCTTCAGTTCCACAGAGTGGCATCCCATGAGAAGCTAAGTCCTTCACCATCCTGTGAGACATAGAACCTCACATGGCCCCAAACTAGGGACATATTTCATAGACAGTGGACTTGATGCAGTAGTCAGGACAGAAGCAGAGAGCAGAAAGCCCTAACAGACCCTGCTCGAAGTTTGGTCACTTATGACCTTTCTGGTGGACAGAATCCAGGGTGAAGTTTGAGGGCAGGATGTCCGTCTTCTCCTCTGCAGCACGGGTTCAAACATATCTGTTTCTGAATGAGAAGATGGTGCATAGTGTGGTTGCCCCACACTTACACCTCATGTCCAGACTCATGCCCACAAAGGACTTTGGTTTGCAGTGATCATGTTGCCTGACAGCAGCCTGTCACACCGTCACCACCTAAGGTGAAGCAAAAGGCCTGAGGAATGTGGCTGTACTGTTTGTGGTTGGGATTGGACTTCAGTTAAATGGAGAACCTGTCCTTCCTATTGTGCTGTTCTGCTTGGAAAATTAGGGACACTGGGGAGACATGGCTGGCACCACAGTGAAGGCAAGACAGCCACCAGCCAGGTGTAGACGCTGCATGCAGAGATACCATGGAGGGGCTGCAGTCTGGGATGCTATGAGCCAACATCTGGGAGGGTTCAATTAAGGACCGGCAGCTAGCTCCGAAGACAGCTAAGAAATGTCCACTGCATTTGTACATGGATAGGATTGTGAGGTTCAGCTTAGGGTCACACCCGCAGTTAAAATATTCGTAATAACCACTGTTAAAAATCTCTCTGTAGAAGTCAGTGGAAAGAAAATACTCTTTAAACATAAAGAAATAAGAAGACTTAGAGGAGTGCTCTACAGACTCCAGCTGTTGACACTGGTTCCTGCCACAGCCCAACCTGCTTCCCCCACCTCCCAGTGACTCCTCCTGAGCAAATGTGACCTCCCTCCCAGTGTTCTCATTGTCTCAAGGACAAGGGAAGTAGGTCAGTTCCTGTCCATCTCTTCACATAGGTTCTTCAAAAGATGAGGTTTGGGGAAAACCAAGTAGAGGCAACAGTATAGGGTGGGGCTCAATTCTTCAAAGGTTTCCTGGAACTAAGAGATAGTTGGGCATTTCTATTCTGAAAAAGGAATGTTTATACAGAGACTGGAACACAGAAAAGATTAATGGACACAGGTATCATCTCCATTAGGACCATCTTCACTGTATAGTTGACAATCATTGTCCTGGCTAAATCATCATCACAGCACCTCAGGTGACTATTCCAACAAGCAGAGCAAGGTGAAGGGATGACATAAAATTAAACAGGGAATGCAAAGATTCTTAAGAAATTCTAGTAGGTAAAAGTCAGTGAGGAGGTGACTGTTAGACAAGGTTTGAACATACAGCCCATTTCTTTTCCTAAGGCTTTCAGTGCCTCTAAGTAGTCACACTACAGAAGCCAGGGTAACAAAAATGATTCTTTTATAGCACATATGCAACAGAAGTAAAATTAAGTGCATTCGTCTGCATTCGAAATTAAAACCTCACCTCCTCACAAGATGCGCACAAATGAGCAATTCTGAAAACCTCTAGATGTTATACCAAACAACTTAATGTCCATAAAGTAAAATTGGTAATTTACTTCAGCAAAGTAAATAGGAGTTAAAATTAACTGACATCCTATAAAGGTTATAATTTTAGGACCTTAAGCAATTGAACATCCTGGGAAGAAAACATGTCAGAGCTCAGGTCTCCTCCACAGGTGCTGAAAACCTCCCTGCCTCCCAGTGCTCCTCCTCCCAGAGCCTGCCTGGGTCCAGGCCACCTCCTGACTGTGCACTTGGGTGCAGAGCAATTACCCAGATAGACTCTGTGCAGAGGAGATCCTGTGCAGCTTTGGTGAAGGGGTTTTTAATGCACCTCTGCAGCCTGTAGTTGTAGCTGCTGTCACTGACAAGTTCCTGCTGGAGAGCATGGACATCTGACCTCCCAGGGGAGCATCTTCCCCATGGAGCTGACTCTACTGTCTTGAACAGCAGCTGTCTGGGGAGAAGAGAGCACAGACTTTTCTCCAAGTTTCCTTGCCATGTCTGCATGATGGATCAGGTCACAATGTCGTCAATCCACTCTTGCTAATTTCCCCACACCTCTTCCCCAAGGGTGCTGGCTTCTGTCCTACTCTCTGGAACAGGCCACTTGCCATCCAGTTGCCATCTGGATTCCTGAAAGACTTCTGGGGCTGGTGTGACAGAGGAGGTGGCCTTTGTCTCCCTGGAGGAAGGGAGGGATTGGGATGGGAGGAGAAAGAGAACCACGGGGGGAATACAAAGTGAGTAAAGTGTAAATAATAATGAAATATAAAATAAAATAAGCAAAGTAATTAAAGAGCAGTCCAATTAGATTGTGTCAAAGGCAGTCCCTCTTCCCATACTATGGAACCCACTTGGACACTAAACTGCCATGGGCTACATCTGTGTAGGGGTTCTAGGTTATCTCCATGCATGGTACTTGGTTGGAGTATGAGTCTCAGGAAAGACCCCTGTGCTCAAAATTTTTGGTTCTGTTGCTCTCCTTGTGGACCTCCAAATGCCCCTCAACTGAAGACTGGATACAGAAATTGTGGTACATCTATACAATGGAGTATTACTCAGCAATGAAAAACAAGGAAATCATGAAATTTGCAGGTAAATGGTGGGATCTGGAAAGGATCATCCTGAGTGATCTATCCCAGAAGCAAAAAAACACATACGGTATATACTCACTCATATAGACATATAATATAGGATAAACCTACTAAAACCTGTACACCTAAAGAAAGTAATCTAGAGGAGGATTCTGAATAAAATGCTCAGTCCCCACGCAGAAAGGTAAAGAGGATGGACATCAGAAGAAGAAGAAAACAGGAAACAAATTTGGAGCCTCCCACAGAGGGCCTCTGAAAGCCTCTGCCCTGAAGACTATCAAAGCAGATGTTGAGACTTATGGCCAAACTTTGTGCAAAATGCATGGAATCTTATGAAAGAAGTGGGAAATAGTAAGATCTGGAGTTTCCCCAATTTAAGATAACACTGACTATAAAGATGTCAAATAGAGACATTATTAGATGGAAATATGTTCATCTATCACTGTCTAACAAAAAGTTGTTAGACTTTCACAAAGGCCTTTTATGTATCTATTGACATGATCCCATGGCTTCTCTTTTCGAGATCTCTTTCTTTTTGAGGGCCTCTATCTCTGTCTATTAACTAAAACATCCTGGGAAGCAGGTCTCAGGCATTGTCATCTCATAGAAACTAGGATATAGCCACTAGTCCAGAGAACTTGTTAATGGCCAGATGTCCAGAGTAGGTCAGGATGGATGTTAAGCCTGGACCTGTTACCCACTGATGGAACTGAGAAGATTGTTGGCCTCAAAGAGCCTTTGTTACTGGTTTGTCAAACTGGGAGGGAAGTGCTTACTTCCCAGGGTGTTGGGGAATTGAGCAAGTAGTAGACAGTAGGTGTTTAATACTTCCTAAGTGCTTCCTAAGAAATCCAGGAGTAGACTTGTATTCTCACCAGAAGACAGCCTGCAGAAAAGCTCTTTTGCCTGGCCCATGGTGGACACCTCAGACAGATGTCTGTTGGTGAGTGTGGATGTTGTCACTGTAGACAAAGGTGGAAGGAGTCAACACCAGTTACTGCTGCTCTCTGGCTTCTGACTCAGCATAAAACTTACATTTTCCATCATTCTCTACAAGAAAAAGATAGCTCTTATTCTTGAGAGCTCCCTGAAAGCCAACATTTGGTTTACACAAGTCCCCTTCCCCTTCCTTGGCAGAGCTGAATCAGTAAGATTTTGAAATGAAAACAAAGGATTCTGGTCCATGGTGACCGCGTGAGTACCATAGCAGACCACACTGCCCACATGAAGGATTATTCCTCCAGGGCCAAGAAAATCTCTCAGTTTCAGTTCCTCCCCCTAAGTTCCTCCCAGCCCCCAACTGAACATCACAAGGCACTGACTTTCCTCACTGCTGTCTTTTCTTGTGCTTAGGCTTGGAAAAGGATCTAAACCCTGAAGACCAGCAACCTGTCTCACTAATTTCCTCCTTAGAGCTCTGAGGCTTGTTGGATAGAGGCACCGGAGCCCGCTGAGTACTCTTCTGAGCCCTGTTCAGGCTCTTGCCTCCTCAGAAGGCACCCAGGGAGAAAGTCCTTCCTATAGATATCAATGCTGCAGTTCAAGATCCCTGGACATCCCTGCCTCTCCTGTGCCTTGTCTCTAGATCCACAAATGCTGTTCAGAATGACAACAGTAAGAGAAGGAACATGACAGAGCTTGGCATTGTTGACACAGCCCAGCAGCCCTGTATTGGTCATGGGAATGATGGTGAATACTGTCAGCTTCATGGGACCCAGAATCCACAGGACCCTCACTCAGCATGTTCTGGGCATGTCTGTGACAAAGTCTCTTGACTAGTGTACTTTTGGTGGGAAGACTCACTGACTGTGGATAACCCTGGGCTTGGTTCCTAGGCTGGGTAAAAAAGAAGCAGCTGAGCACCACAGTTCATCTTTGTTCCTTGAATCTGGAAATTTTACCAGCAGCTTCATGTTCCTGCTATAATGTCATTCCCCTCATGATGGGCTGCACCCTCAAACTACCAAAATAAACACTTTCATTCTAAAACAACTAACTAACTAACTAACTAACTAACTAACTAACTAACTAACCCAACTAATACCTCTCCAAAGAGGTACCCCGTTCAGTGTGAGCTTTTTCCTCTGCTCCTGGGATCTCCCTGTAGGTTGTATGTGGTCTCTCCTCATCTGGCCTTCTCTCTAGAACCAGAATCACCTTCCTGTCATAAGGCCATTGACTAAGGCCAAGGACACAAGTGAGGCTGTGACAGCTTCCCCCACCTACTACAAGCTGCAGAGGAATTTTCCCTGATTGGGGTGCCTGACTCCCACAATGCCTTGCGGCTCACCTGGGTTGGTCACATTCAGGATCCCTGCTGCTACCATTGGTCAGAAAACCTGAGTGGAACAATAAAGCCATGACCTCTTTGGGTTGCCCCAGAGAACCCAAACCCTAGCCTGAGCTGTTGCATTACCTCTCCCAGGGGAAGGTGGCAGAGTTTTCTTACCTGCTTTCTGTAGTTTGTACTCAGTCCCCTCCTGAGTTCTGGCCCTGGACCCTTGGTTTGCTCACTCCTTCATTTCCCATCCTTGTGCATCTAACTCTTGGTTCCTCCTTACTCCTGAGATGTCGCCACCTTACAAAGCAGAAGAGGAAGAGAAATTAAGTAGATAGATTTGAGATGAGGAGAGACTAGTGGGGTAATCAGGACGCTGCAGGTAACAGAGGCCCAAGTGAGTGCCCAGCTGAACCTTGTGGTATGAAGTTCTCTCCAGGATAGACTTAGTTAAAGATATTCCTCCTGCCTCCAAGTCCCAGCATTTCAGATTTTCTCACCTGTGTGAAATGCTTCTCTGCTCCTTCCTGGAATGCTCTAGGGTCTAGAATGTAGGAGTCCCCTCCTATAGCATGTTGATGCCAGTGCTGTGCAAACCTGATAGCGGATCCACTGGGGAAAAGAGCCCCTACAGTCCCTGTCCTGCAGTTTGTCTTGTCTTCTTCTTTGCCAACAAGGCTCTCTCTGACACCAACTGTACATTCCCTGGACCAAGCTAGGAAAGGTCCCCATCTTAGCTCCTGCAGTAGCAGGCACAAATTAAATTTATGAAGGTCCCTGGTCAAAGGAGCCAGACATTCTGGAAGAGCATTTAGACAACCGAAACACTCTCTGAATTAACCTGGTATACTGGTGCCTGACAAGTGTGAGTGATGGAGTAGCCCTCCCCCCCAACATGAGCCCCAGCACAGTCAAGTACATGAAGTCAGCTCACAGCCTAAGTGGTGTTTAGCAACATAGCACAGCTTAGGAAAACCATGGCTTCTCCCTGCAGAATAGGGCAGTGGTTGTAGTTCCAGAGATGGAAACTGGTTTTAATCCCTCAAGTGAGGCATCCAAATCTCCTTTAAGCCCACTTTGCTGTGGCATTGGTGCTGGGTGGGTCTGTGTGACCTCATCAAATCTTTTTCCTAATTTATTTTTTATTGATCACAGTTTGTTCACATTGTATCCCAGCTGAAACCCCTTCCCTCATTCCATTCCAATCCCACCCTCCCTTCTTCATCTCCATCCATGCCCCTCCCCAAGCCCACTGATAGGGGAGTTCCTCCTCCCCTTCCCTCTGAACCTAGCATTTCAGGTCTCATCAGGACTGTCTGCATGGTCTTCTTCTGCTGCCTGGTAAGGGTGATCCCCTCTCAGAGGGGATGAAACAGCTACTGAATTCATGCCAGACAGTCCCTGTTCCCATTACCAGGAAATCCACGTGGAGACTGAGCTGCCCTGGACTTCATCTGTGCAGGGGGTCTAGGTTATCTCCATGCATGGTCCTTGTTTCGAGTATCAGTCTCGGAAAAGAATCCTGGGCCCAGATTGTTTGGTTCTGTTGCTCTACTTGTGGAGCTCTTTACACTCCCAGGCTTTCTATCTTCCCCTTCTTTCATAGGTTCCCTGCACTCTGCCCAAAGTTTGGCTATGAGTCTCAGCATCTGCTTTGATATACTGCAGGGTAGAGTCTTTCAGAGGCCTCCTGTGGTATGCTCCTATCTTGTTCCTGGTTTTCTCCCTCTTCTGATTTCTGTTTTGTTTGACTTTCTGAGTGAGGATTGAGCATCTCACCCATGGTCCTCTTTCTTGTTTAGCTTCTTTAGGAGTACAGATTTTAGTATGTTTATCTTATATTATATTTCTAATACCTCATCACATCCTACTCATATCTCCAGAACAGAAATGGACAGAGGACAGGGACAATAAGAATGACAGAATCCTACTACACCTGTATCTTGACAACTGTGGCAGTCACAGGTGTCCTTCTTTGCTTTCTAGTGTGATAAAACCATGAACAGAAACATCTTGGGGAGAAAACAGTTTATTTCAGCATATACTTCCCACATTACAGGCCATCACCAAGGAAGCTTTTTATAGTTATTTTATATAACTTTGTTTTTAGTTTATCTCTTAACTCAACTATCACAAAACAATTGAGACTCATATTTGTTTAATAACAAGCTTCACAACAAAATACTGAGCAGTTATTACTCTATTCTTAACTCTCTAAGCTAATCTGGTTTCCTCCCAGCACGTATCCCAGAGATACTTGCACTTTGTAGCTTTCCTGCCTAGCTGCTTCTCCTGGTGTCTCTTAGACTTCTCCCTTGGCTAAATCCCCTACTTCCTCCTCTAACTCCTCCTCCCCTGGCTGGCAGGCAGTTGAGCCCTATTCTCTCCCCTGCTCATCAGTTTGCTGTCAGCAGCCTCATGGGCATACCTGGGACTATTGAGGAGCACAGTTTATATAACCTCGAGACAGGTGATTCTCAGAATAAGGATTTCAGCCAGATGTGAGGGGTACAGAAGGCAGCATTTGAATAACACAGTAACCTTGTACCTACAGAAAATCAGGGCAGAAACCCAGGGCAGGAACCTTGAGGTAGGAACTGAGGCAGAGGCTACAGAAGAACACTGCCTGCTTACTGCCCTTGCTCCTGCTTGCTTGCTCTCTCATACCACCTGCCCAAGGATGGCACCTTCCACACTTAGTGGAACCTACCACATCCATCATGAATTAAGAAACTATCCTCCAGATTTGCCCATAAGACAGTCTGATGGAGGATTGAGGTTCTTTCTTCCCACACGACCCTAGCTTGTGTCACCTTGATAAAAATTCAGTAGCAGTGCAGCCCACTTCCATATAACCTGTGAAAGGACCTTTCAACATGCTTTGAAGGGACCAAATAAAATCTCCTAGTTATCTTCAGTAGTCAACTTGATACATTGACCTGAGTGAGTCTCAATAAGAGAAGTTGTCGTTTTAAAAACAAAACAAGATCCCAATCATTTGAGTTTACCAATAAAGAGTCAGGAGCCAGATGCTGGGGTGAAAACCTGCTAGCTCAGAGAAGCAGCTCACTTTATTTCAACAATATCCCAGTAGGATAAAGCCCTTTGTTCTCAGTTCAAGTCCCTGAGGAAAAAGCTCTTCCTATTCAGCTCATATCTCAGAAGGAAAAAGTGTTCTCCTTCTCCATGTTGTCTTACGTACCTTCCTTCTCAATGTCCCTCCTGTCAGTTTAATCCCTGTCAGCTGGTTGGTTGCTTTGACTCTTGACCTAGGGTTAACTTTAATCCAGTTTACAGAAAGCTCTTGGATTAAAGGTGTGTTCTAGTTTTGAGCCATACCACAAGAACTTGTTAATAATACACAGAAAGCTCTAGGCTCAAATACTGAGCCACACCACAATTAGATACAGGTATTTACAGTTCACAGCCTTAGGACTCACAATGGAATAAAATACCCTGCAACAAATGGTAGCTAAGAAAGCCAGGGGTAGAAAGCAGATGGGCAGCCTTCCTCTGTGGTTTCCGTTTCAGTTCCTGCTTGAGCTCCTGCCCTAGCTTCCCTCGCTAATGGCCTATAGCCTGTAAATTGAAGCAAACTCTTATCTCTACGAGTTGGTTTTGCTCACAGTGTTTCATCACTACAGGAAAGCAAATCAGTACATGGAGCAACTTGAAAAATGATGGTGGGTCTTAGCTTGCTTGCGACAGACAATGATGCAGTCAGAAAAGACTTGAAACATTGGCCATTTAAAGAAGTATTTCCATAAAACATCCTTCATAGTGAGAACCACACTATAAATATAAAAATGCAGCTCCTTTCAGTGCACAGTGTCAAAACTGAAAGCCAGATGAAACTCTGCATGCAGTGGTGGGAGAACATCATTGTTTAGTTTTGCTTCCTTTTCTCTGTGTCCAGTGTTAGGATATTGTGGACCAAGGGTCTCAGGGAGGTTTTCCTAGGGCTCCATGAACTTGATGATTTTATTTGAAAGACTTCCCACAGAGCATAGTGGAGCTGAAAGCAATAATTTATTACAGAACAATATGAGGCATTCGCAGTGGCAAAAGTGAGAAATATGTGCAGTCCATCATGGAGGAAATCGCTGTTCAGGAATGCACAGCAAAGAACCCATTGTTTGACTGTATGTGGAGGTTGGCTTGATACTTTCCCAAAGCCTGTGGAACAGAAGGCTCCTTTTGGTTCATGGTGCTGGCATGCCCATCCACACTTATACTTAAGGAAGGGGATCATAGTATGTTCCTGTTCCTTGGATAACTTTTGTCTAGGTAGTTTGTAAACTATGGAGATAACAGGTTACTAGCAGTTCAGAAACGCAAGTCCTTTGAAAGAATCAGATGCACCTCTCATATCCCACTATTTTGACTCAAAATTATGTCATAGCAACTTTAAAAGAATCCTGGAAAGAAAATAATAATACTCAGATAAGAACAGACATCTTTAGCACCTGTAAATACCTCTTTTTATTGGCCTGAATCCCTGCTACCTTTGTTGTCCTCCATTTTGTCTAGTCTGCATTTATCCTTTCATGAGGTTTTTTCATATTCTAAGCAGAAAGAATTGTGGTACTTACTCTCCCCTTCCTTAGAGTTAGTGTGCTAACAAGGACACATGATGGGAGATTCAAAGCTGGTTTGGAAGGAAAGGATGGGACCAGGCATGATGGCAAGTGTTGAAATATCTATTACTCCACAAACGAACTGAAACCTTCTCCTTAGGGAAAGTGAAGTAATGTTCTTTATCCTGTTTTCCCAAGCTTCAACAAAGCTCTTCCTGCTATGATCTGTGACTCCTGGTTTGTTTGCTGGTGATTTTAGTGGAATCATTTTAAATTTCTCTCCCTTTATTTTGATGTTGGATATAGGCTTGCTGTATATTGCTTTTGTGTTTAGCTATGTGCCCTGTATCCCTGACCTCTCCAAGACTTTAAACATTAAGGGGTGTTGGATTTTGTCAAAGCCTTTTTCAGCATCTAATGAGATGACCATATGATTTTTTTCTTTCTGTTTGTTTTTATGCTGAATTACATCGATGGCTTTTCTTCCTGAGTTCTTAGATGGAACCTTGAGTTTATGACTTTTAATATTTTTTCTTCCCCTTAATACCTGATGTTAGTCACATGGTCTAAATAACTATAAAATAGTCTCACCTTACAGCCTTGATTTTTAAATAACTCTTTTAATACTTTAATACATTTCACTGTAAAATATGAAAATTTCAATTTCCTTATGTGTGCCAGAGGGCAGATTTGTAGAGTTGGCTCTCTCTCTCCCTTTACATAGGTTGTGAGAATTGACTCAAGATCAAGTTTTCTACCCACGTACCTATTTGACAGCCCTTACGGGTGTGTCTTGTCTAGACTCAAAGCTGGGGTCCTCCTGTCTCTGTCTCTTAAACATACCGACCAGTGCCCACCACCACAAGCACTGCTGTTGGTTTCATCACCTCCTCCGAATGTGTGACGCTACAGTGAAAGTTAATGCATGTGTTCCCTCAGAGACATTCTGCCAGCAGACCATTTGACAAACTTCCTGGTGTAAAGTTTAGAGTCAGGACCTTTGAGTCTGGAGAAATAACTTGATGGAGAGATGACATCAGAATCCTAGAGCATATACCATTCATGTTGGCTTGGATGCTTTCCCTTCCATTGGAACCATATAATGGAATGGCTTGGAAGCTCATGTAACTGCACTTCTATTTGCATTCACAGAACCCACTGTGAATTCTCATGCGAAAGGAGAGGAAATGTTATAATCTGCTTTGCTAATATTTGACCACATGTGTCTGTTCACCTCGACATCTGGTATTGAAACATGGTCAAGGTGAACAGACGCATGTCAGGATTCAAAGAGACAAAAGCCCATGGGAGCACAGCAGAGGATTGCACAGAGGTTACATCATTTGCTTTCTTTCCCCGTGTCTGTTTCTTTGTTTCAGACAGGGACAGAGCTGAGCAGTCATTAACGGAGCTGCCTTAACTCTCCCAGGCCTCATGCACAAATACCTCAGGAGGAGAGTGGCAGCTGCACTTCATAGAGAACACCGTGGGCTGGCCTCACTTCCATGTTTGGTGTGTACACTTCATCTCATGTCACTCCTGTCGGTCCCAGACACAGGCACAACGCCGTCCACGTAGTCCACAGGAGTCGACTTCAGCCTCAGAACGCTCAAGTCACACTCTATGAAGGTGTCAGGTTGTGGGTGAAATTTGAAGAAGTCTGTTTTTGGAGTTCACAAATCTCAACTTTTGTAAGAGAAATTCATTAAGAATATTTGCTAGTAGAGTGAAAGAATGAAGAGAGAACTGAAATAAATGGCCCTGTCCTTGTCAAACCCACAAACATACAGTCTTTCGATTTCTAATTTAATGTAATCATCCTCATTCAAATCCACCAAAACTAGCTGTTTGTGTACCTGACAGCAAGAGAACTGCAGATGAATGCAGGGACAGTTCCCAGAGATGCTTGCACAGGAGGCAGCGAGAAAGGGAGTGTGTTCTGTGTTGCACAGCAGTTGTTAATTTATATGAGGGCTTCTGGGGCTGGGGTGAACTGAAGTTGAGGTTTTAAGTGGAAAATGATGAATTGGGCTGAGCTGATAGGCTTTCCTGAGGTGAGGCATGGTTAGATCCATGGCCAAGGCTGTGTCTGGCATGAATAGAATCTTTTGGTTTTCCTGCAAGGTTTGCTCTATGCTTCTCGACCTCATAAGATGTATCAGAACAGCAAACTGTCCACTAACAATAACCTCAGAAACCCTTTCTTCTCTGACATAAGCATCAGGAGCTCATGTAACAGTATCCTTTCCCTCCTCAATGTCCTCACATTCAATAGTGGACACAAGCCCAACCTCACTGACCTGCCCATTGGCTCATGGGACCTAATCCACCTCCTGCTGCTGCTGGTTGTAAACGTCATAGGTAGATATTTTCATGCTTCAGAGAGGACAGGATGACATCATATGTAAATTGCTTTTCTTCTTAAACAGTTTTCTAAGGGGGTCTCTTCCTTTGTACCTCTTGCCTCCTGAATGATCTGCAGGCCAACACCCTCAATCCTAGACACTGAGGGTGACAAACTGCTTGGCCACATGTTACAACTTATAGTGGTTGTTTGTCCTGTCTTCTTTCTATTTGTCCATTTCTAGCAACCTTATCATCTGTCTCCATGGTTGTTACCATTAATTTGACCTCACACCACCTACTCTATATTACTGAATACTGCTCTTTTGTATGCCTCAGTTTCCCCAGGAAATACATAATATCAGCACTGTTCATCTTCTGGGAAGCATTGTTTTTGGTGTCATGGCCCTCTCAAGTAGGTCTGTGGTGGCTCTCTTGTGCAGGCACAGAGAGGAGGCCTGGCATCTTCACAGCACCAGCCTTTCTCCACAAGGCTTTCTTTTGGCCCAAAGCAAAGGGCCACATGGACCGTCATGCTGCTCATGAGCTTCTTCATGCTCATGTCCATCTTAGATGGCTTTATCTTCTGCTCAAGACATACGTTCAAAAGTGATCCAATATTCTACTGTATCAGATTCTTGTGAGCCTTGGGTACACCACTGTTTGTCTTTTCGTGTTCATCAGCAGTGGAAAGGATATAATCATTGTCTAAAGGTCCATGTGTGAGAGAACAGTGACTATTTGATTATTTAGTGATGGTGAGAATCCCTAAGATCCTAAGATGAGGCTATCTTGGCACCAGAACCGTGATTCACTTTTTTTTTTTAGATCCTCTTTTGGTTTATTTGCCATGTGAGTATCTTCTTTTTTTTTTTTTTCAATGCAGTTTATTCAGGAACCTTGAACAGACATCTGACCCTGGGGAAATCAACCTGCTGTGTTGTAGAGACTTTCTGCAGGGGCTTCAGCTCACAGCACACTGTGTATCAAAGCCTCAGAAGACTGCCAGTCCTACCTCAGGGCTCCAGCACCTGCCTTCAGAGTGAAGGGTTGTCTGTTAGGTAAAAACTCCACATTTGTGGGTGAGGAGATGACCAGTGCATAAGAGCACTTGCTGGGCAAAAATAATTACCTGGGCTGGATGACTAAGGGCTTCATCGACAGCTCACAGTGTCATGTTTTGTACCAGGGCTCATAATGTGTTTCGTAGAACTGTTTTGGCACTGAAACACAATTGCATATAGTTGCAGATCCAGTTCCTGCCTCTGTCAGCGAGGATGAACCTGAACATTCAGGCTGCTCATGGAGCAGAGCACAGCTTGTCCTCAGCCTCAGCTGTGTCCCATCTACCTGTGGTCACCCTGGCTCTCCAGCTCTGCCTTGAGTGCTCTGCATTGCATCTGATTTCTTTCACAATTAACCTTCAGATTTCACTCACAGCTAAAATCCTGCAACTAGAAGTTTGGAAATACTGGAGAAAACAATTAATTAAAAAAGCTGCTCCAAGGGAACACTGACCTGGGTAAAGGTCACACCCTGTAGATGGAAGACCCTTGGGTGGGTAGGAAATTCATGGGAGTTCCTGAATCTCAGAAGAGAAGCATCACAGGGAGCTAAATTAATTAGAATTATATCAAAAGTTCAACGTGAGAAAAGACATGGTTGTCCATTTGGTGCAAACTTTCTGATCACTCCAGCAGGTGTGGCAAGGGAGCTCAGATAAAGTTTGTTCTCAGCCCTTCCCAGATGGCTGTTATCAGGACACAGGGAGTAAGATCACCAGGCAGAGAAGATGCTCCACTGGGAGGCCAGGTCTCCATGACCCCAGCAGAAACATGTCACCTTCTACAGACACAGAAATAATATGTCACAGAGAGGCCTTAAATTCTCCCTTCACCTAAGATTTGCAGGATTTCCTCAAGCTCACAGTCCTCCCCTGCCATGTCAATCTGGGTAAGTGCTCTGCACCCAAGAGCAAATTCAGAAGGTGCTAAGAACCCAGGAAGGCTGTGGGAGGAGAAGGTTAAAGAGGGGATTTCAGCAGCTACAGAGGAGATGCTGAGATCTGACAGACCATCAGCACAAGGGACTGAGTTCTGCATGGGTAACAAGAACGTTTTCTTCTTAACATACTCATTTCCTTAATTTATAGACTTTCAAATTACTATAGAATTCATGTTCATTCCTGTGAACTAAGTAACTCCCACTGTATACCTGGATAAGCTGTTTAGTTACATTTCTTCTACTGATTTACCTATTCCTAGGATAAATTATCAGGGAAGTGAAAGTTCTGGAGAGCTTACTTTCCTGAGTAGTGCATCTGTAACTTTGGTGTGCACACAACTATTTTCATGTAACTTCTTCTGTGCTGTGAGGTATAAAAACTTCCAAATTCTGTGTAAGTAATAGAGGCTGTAGATTCAAATTCTCATTCCACAGAGGGAGCTCCCCACAGGACTGCAATGTATATTCTAGTGTTTGCTCATGGCCTCGATTCTTCTCAGCTCAATTTCAGAGATCACAAAGTAGTGGTGTCGGCCCTTAGCCTCTGCTGGCCTGGTAGGAGGTGTCAGTAAATGGCTATGATGATGAGGTTTCCAGGACACTAACTATTAATGCACAGTGACAGTGGCAGATTCCCTTCCCTGTCTCACTGAGATCAGGAATTCTGGGAAGAGTTGGTTGCATGTTTTGTCTTTTCTCTATGTTCTCCCCCATGTACTCTGTGCAATTTTTTATGAGAGAAAAACCTGAATCTTTTTTCTTTGAGGAAACTTTAGAGAAATGAACCCCCTAACCCTGTCCTGCTGTCTTTATTTTGTTTCCAGGCTTATCCCAAAGCTCAATTTTTCATGAATTTATCTGAAGAGATGGACAGGAACTGACCTCCCTCTCCTGTCACTGAGGCAATGAGCACACTGGGAGGGAGGTCACAGCTCTTAGCAGCAAAGCCAAGCCTCTCCTAAGGCTCCTTGGGTGCTGGGGGAGCAGGATGTGCTTCAGCACTGTGCAGGGTCCAGTGTTTCTGCCTGGAGTCTGTCCCATGCTGCCCCTCAGGGACATCCACTCTTGCTCTTTCTGGAGGCTGATTTGGAAACCCTGTAAGACATCCTCACTGATACTCTGAGCTCAGAGATGCTGTATAAAGGCTTCAAAGTTCAAAAACACAATTCTCACCCAGGCTTTCAGAAACAGTCATGATTCCTTAGCCCAAAGGTTCTTCATGATTTGCCTATAAAGTTACCACAGTTCATTTATTTCTGGCATCTCTGGAATCAGCACTGGCATATGCTCAATGATGGTTTTGCCTTACCCGAAGTACCAGCCATTTCTCCCTCGTTTCTTTCTAGTTTTAAAGTTAAGATTGTGCCAAAGGTAGACATCCTGATTGAGTAACCTCCAGCCATTTTCATTGAGGAGGGACAGTGTCTCCACCAACCCCCTCTATGTGCTGATGCTATGGATTGTGGATTCTCCATGATTTGGGTAACTGTGGGCTGACACAGACTAAAGTCATGGCTTCTTGAATTCCTGCAGTACAGGGAGTTCAATTCCTCCCCCTACCCCCGAGCAGCTGTAGCCTTCACATTTGGCTTTAATTGAGGAGCTCTCAGGTTATGCTTGGTCATTTCTTGCTCTGTGCATGTTTTATTTCCTAATCTGCACAAAAACCTTCCCTTCCTATTCTCCAGTAGCCTCTTATACTAGGACCTATTTCACAAATGAGTGACTTTTTCTGTTTCCATGTATTGAGGTTCATGCCTCGGGAAGCAGCCTATTTTGTTGCATTGTATAAAGTGCAATCATAGTACATGTTACAACAGGCTATCCCAGTCCTGTGACAGCTTACTCCCTCCTTTCCTCTCCTCTTGGCTGGATGAGGTGGCCCTTAACCCATTTTGCATATCAGAGAGTGTGTGTCCTGTGAAGTGGTCCTTAACGCATTCTGCAGGTCTGAGAGTGTGGGTCCTATCTCCTGGTTTTTAAAACCATACTCAGCAAGGCAGATGAGCTGATAAGAGTCATCTGGGTGGAGACAGGCTAGAAGATTCTCTGTGGCTTGTTCATGAGGAGAGAAAAACTCACCAGAAGGTTTTCTATAAAAATTATAATCTGCCTGGAATCTGCATGCTTTACTGGTCCTTATTTTATAAGATTTAGATATATCTATCAATGCATGTCATCTTTAGCTATTTGGATGACTAGAGACAGGTAGGTCCCTCCTGGCAAGCTTGTATGTTTTCTCTTTAGCTACTATGTTATTCCATTTCCAGGATATAAGTGGTTTCAAAGCCGGAATCCCTGAAGCTGTGATATTAGGAATATCAATGAGGATGCACTTCCTGTGTAGCTGCATGACTCTCCTAAGAGCTTTAGGTTTGTAGTGCTGTGGTTTCTAAAGAGATGGTGAAAACAGCACAGCTTGTGCCCCACTCTGCAAAGCTGACAGCTCACTAGCTGAGCAGTCTGATAGTGTGATGTGCTCATAAAGACCAAGTTTCTGTTTCTTCTTTCTTTTCTTGTTAGCTCAGTGGAATTAAAGAAAAAAAATGTGCATTTTCAGAAATGACATGAGAAAAAGCATTTTAGAACTCTTTTGCCTTTTATTTAGCCAGTGCTGATACACATGCAATGCAAACTATTAGTTAAAATCTACAGGTGTGTATTCCTTCCATGAAATTAATATAGAATATGCACCTGCCTTTGAGTGCAGAGACCATAAAATGACATTCAGAGTGTGTGCTTCCGATGACATTTGTGAATGTAGTTTGTAATTCTAAAAAGCTGTAAATAAAGCTTGGAAACAATGGAGCCCCATCAGTCTCTCCGTTGTTTTCCTGGGCTGTCACAGCACAACTCTAATATCTGAGTTGTTCAAAGTAGAGACAACTGCCATTTTAACTGCTCATTGGAAAACAGAACTGCCCCCAACCTACTGTGTTCTACTTCTTGTGACTGGGATTTGGAAAACAAACCCATGATCTTTATAAAGAATAATTGAGCACCACTCATTTAATCAACACTCTACTGCTATCTGGAGTACATGGTCCATAATCTTATAAAAGATTAACCTTTTCTAATTTTGCTACAGAACATTTATTTCAGAAAATCTGCTTTATTCAATGTTTTCACCAACCATCTGCTTCCAGTCTAAATCCTGACATGGTACCCTGTACTTGTGAAATTTTATCCCCTTTGCCTGTTCTTAGTATCTTCCATGACAATGTCCCATGGTTGTCACACGCCAGTAGGATTTGCTAGGTGTGGTGACAATGTCACATGGTTTACAGAAGTATAAAACGATTTCACCCTACACATATGACTGTCACTGATAAGTTTTTATTATGTCACAGGAATTCATTTACAAAATTACATCTCCTGAATGCATGGTGTCTGTGCTGGAAAGTTTTATGGCAGCTTGAAACAAGCTAGAATTATTTTAGAAGAGGGAACCGCAGTTGAGGAAACATCCTCACCAGACCGGCCTGTGGGCAAGCACCTGGTACAATTCTTCATTGATGTTGATTTCATATCGATGGCCATTCTCACTGTGAACAGTGCCGTCCCTGCCTGCTGGTCCCAGGTGCTACAAAAAGCAGGTTGAGCAAGCTCTAAGGAGCAAGCTGGTGAGCAGCAATACTCCATGGCCTCTCCATCAGTTCCTGCCTCCAGGTCCCTGTCTTGAGTTCTCTCCTAGCTTCCGTGGCTGGGGAACTACAGGCTGTGTGGTGAAATAATCCCTCCTCTCCCCAAAGCAACAGAAACCCTGAGAAGACAGAAAGTGGTACTATGTGGTGAGGTATGACTATGACAGACCTGACCTTAGCTTTTTGGAGAACTGTGGAAAAGTTTTGAAACGTTGGGCTGTAAAATACATAGAGTGCTGATACTACACAGGATTATATGGTGAGATATAAGAATGTAATGCTGAGAGCAGAGCAGATGATGGAATCTTGCTTTATGCAGTTCCATAGGGAAGTTTGAGAGTCCCTTAAAGATTATATGAGGGTTACTCATGTTTTGAGTTAAGAAACACTAAACTGTTTGGTTCTTGTCAAGCTCCTGTCCTCTCCAGTCATACTATCTCCCCCTTCTTTCCTATGATTCCCTGCACTCTGCCCAAGGTTTGGTTATGAATCCCAGCATCTGCTTTGATACACTGCTTGGCAGAGTCTTTCAGAGACACGCTGTGGTAGGCTCCTGTCCTGGGCACAGCGGTCTATTCTGAGACTGTTTCTCCAACTAAAGACCATGCATGGATATAACCTAGAGCCCCTGCTTGGATCTAGCCCATGGCAGCTCATTATCCAAGTGAATACCCGAGTAAGGGGAACGTGGATTGTCTCTTGCACGACTTCAATGGCTGGCTCTTTGACCTTCCTTCCTCCCCTGAGGGAGGAGCAGCATTGCTAGGCCACAGAGAAGGACATTTCAGCCAATCCTAAAGAAATCTGATAAGCTAGGGTCCGATGGAAAGGAGGGAAACTTCCCTTGTCAGTGGACTTAGAGAAAGGTAGGGAGGAGGTGAGGGAGGGTGGGATTGGGAGGAAATGAGGGAGGGGGCTACAGCTGGGATACAAACTAAATAAACTGTAAGCAATATAAAAATATAAAAGTTTAATTAAAATAAAGAACCACTAAAATGAAACGTTTGACTTGGTGAAACAATTAAAACCCTCTGAAGTATTTTCTCAGCCTCAGCACACAGACACTGTGGTCTAAATGCTGTTGAGGCTGCATCATATGCTAGTAGCCTAACTTGGTAGCTCAGGAGACTCTGAGGTGTTGAAGGCCAACTTGGTCTATGGAGGGAGTTCAGGACAGCCAAGAATACACAGACAAACTTTGTGTCAAACAAACAAACAAATAAACAAAGAGTTTCTCAGGTGGTACTGGTTCTGAAACATGGAGGGATCATGGAATCAAGCTGTGACTTGGCTCCATACAACTGTGTTATCGTCCTTGAAGACAGCCAAGAGGACACTGATGAAGCCTTGGCCCCTTTGCTGTGCAGAGCCAAGCCATTTTTAGATGTCAGTATCACATGACAGCAGCACCTGCTGTGGGGTGAGCCAGTTTGAACTTTGGAGACAGCTGTGTGGAAGGCTTTGCCAGCAGTGTGGAGGAGCCCAGAAGGTCACTGGTGAGTCCCAGAAGCCTGGCACTGGGAGTTATGCTGTTAGACTTTGTTGAACTTGATTGTGACTGTGCCCTGGTTCTTTCCTTTTAAATAAGAAAATACTTATTGATTGATATTTTTCAGGAGCCCACAAAGTCTCTTGACTTTGAACTTTTAAAGGGATTTTGGAGACTTCAGCGAGTTTGGAGTTCTAGAGAGACCATGAGTTTTTAAGAGACTTTGAAAATGTCAGAGAAACTAGAGGTTTTAGAGAGTTGTATTTTGTAGAGTATTTGAATGTGGAAAGTGACTTAAGAGATTGAAGTTTAAAAATAAAAAAAAAACATTGAAGTTTTATATTGCAATGTTGACATTAGTTTAATATCCTGGGAACAACAAAATTGAGAGACAAAGTTATAGTGTAACAGAGATGTGTTTAGTGTCAGGTAGATAGGGGGTCAACTGTGGCAGCTGTTTTTGTCTTTTGTTTGTTGAATCAACACACTAGACTCTTTTGGGAAGGGAATCTCAGTTGAGAAAATGCCCCCACTAGGTTGGCCTATGGGCAAGTGTATGATGCATTTTCTGGATTGATGATCAGTGTGAGAGGGCCCACATAACTGTTCCTGTGGACTCTGGGCTCAGGGTTCTGGATACTTAAGAACACACACTGAGAAAACAATGAGACCCAAGCTAGTAAGCAGCGTCTTTTTGTGACACGTGCCTCAGTTCTTGCCCTAGGTTCCTGCCTCAAGTCCCTCCCCAGCTTTCCTGCATAAGGGATTATCAGCTGTAAGATGAAATAAAGGCTTCCAAACCCCATTTGGTTTTGGTCGTGGGGGTTTATTTAGTCTGTGTCTAAATCAAAGAAACTACAATAATTCAACAGCATGTACACCACATTTATTAATATAAACCTGGAGCCAGCATATCAGGTACCTGGTAAGTATCACAGCTCCATTATGGAGAGAGGGAATGTTGACTCCTATGGAGTCTGCCATTCAAAAATGAGTTGGACCATTTTTCTTTAATTAATTCTGTAATATGGGACAGCTCCAAGTCTGCTATAACTGTAGTTCTATTTACTCCCTGAATTCACATGCTGAAGGAGAAAGACATGGCATATGTCCCTGCTGACATTTGCCCACTCTGCCATTCACTTGGAGCAGCTCTGGACTGAGAGCAGAACCAAGCAAGATGCGGATACAGAGCAGCAATCAAATACTGAATAGTCCACCAGAGTTCTCTAAAAGGACTATGTGCCAACATACTACTGTTTTCTGATTGATTTGTCTTTTATCTACTCTGTTTCAGGAAGGGACAGTGCTGAGCAGTCATTATGAGCTGCCTGAACTCTCCCAGAGCACAAACATAAGGCACTGTATGAGAAAACAAGCTGCCAACACATCCACACAGACGATCATGTGCTGGAACTCTCCCATGTTTGGTGTGTGAACATCATGTTCTTGCTCACCCAACTTCTCTCTGACAAAAATACACTGATGTCCACGTGTTCAAGAGGAGGTGACTGGAACCCCACCTCAGAGTATTGAAGGACACACTTGGAGGAAACAGCAGATCATGAATAGAATCAGAAACATCTGGATCATAGATTACAACCTCCAACAGTTTCTATAGAAATTTTCTAAGAAATTAGGATTTTCAATAGAGTACAGATAGCCCTGAATAGAATAAGTGCATACCCAATCCATGGGACCACTTTAATTGGGAAGGTCTTGTTTTTTTCTTTCACACAATCCTACCCATTCTATAAATTACCTGGCCTTCAAGATGTTGTGGTTGAGAACCAAGTAAGATGCTGCTCCTGCTCCAGCAAAACCCAAACCTGCAAAACATGAAAGCACATAATTGCTGCAGTTTTTAATGTTGAGGGAGCTCACACACTGGTGTAGCCACCATGGGACACAGGGTCCAGCCATGGCTCAGCTTAGGACAAGTGAGAGCAGGAGGATGGTCTGTGGGGTAGGAGTTAGAATGGAGGTCTTCAGTAGGATAAGCATTCAGGAGCATCTGCATGTTTTCCTGAGGCCAGGAGCCTGGTCTGGAGTGGTGTCTGTGGTCTTCCTCATGGTGAGTCATTGTTTTACTTTTCTCCTGAGCCACTCTTTGTTTCCACATAAGATGACTTCACACTATTCTGACATAAGGAACACCTTTTTTTCTGAAATTGGCATTGGAATCTCAGCCAACAGCTTCCTTCTTCTCTTCTACATCTTCAAGTTCATTCGTGGGCACAGGCCCAGACCCACTGACGTGCTCATTGGTCTGCTGGCCATAATCCACCTACTGATGCTACTGTTCATAGCATTCGTAGCCATGGACATTTTTATTTCTTTGAGGGGATGGGATGACACCATATGTAAACTCATTGTCTACCTGTACAGAATTTTTAGAGGTCTCTCACTTTGTACTACCAGCCTGCTGAGTGTCCTCCAGGCCATCATCCTCAGTCCCAGAAACTCCTGTTTAGCCAAGATCAAGCACAAATCTCACTATTACATCTCATGTGCACTTCTTTTTCTGAGTGTCCTCTATATGCTCATTAGCAGTCACCTCTTAGTATCGATTATTGCCACTCCTAATTTGACTAGGAATAACTTCATGTATGTTACTAGGTCCTGTTCCATCCTACCCATGAGTAACCACATGAAAAGTACATTTTCTACACTGCTGGCCATCAGGGAAGCCTTTCTTATTAGTGTTATGGTCATCTCGACTTGGTACATGGTGGCTCTCTTGTGCAGGCACAGGAAGCAGGCCTGGCATCTTCACAGCACTAGGCTTTCTCCAAAAGCATCCCCAGAGCAAAGAGCTAACAGGACCTTCCTTCTGCTCATGAGCTTCTTCGTGTTGATGTCTGTCTTGGATGGCTTTATCTCCTGCTCAAGAACCATGTTCCTAAATGATTCAACATCTTACTATATCCAACTCTTTGTGGGCCACATCTATGCCACAGTCAGCCCTTTTGTGTTCTTGAGCACTGAAAAACATGTTGTTAACTTTTTCAGGTCTATGTGTGGGAGGACATAAATGTTTGAATATTCATTGATCATTGATGGGCACGTTTCTTTATAAGAGGACCCAATACACTGACATCAGAACTCTCAGTCAGTGTTCACATGCTTCGGCGTACATGAAAATATAATGTTTTTTTTTTCTGTTAAAATTATTTACTAACTTGTGTGGTCACAAAATGTAGCAGAAAATTAAACCACATCCCTTTTGTGATAAAATAGGGCTTTTTTTTTGGATCAGACCATAAATAATTTTGAATTTTTTATTATGGTAAATAATATATAGAATAAATGAGCCATTTTACCAGTGTTCAGGTATGTGATTTTTTTCACATTAATTTCATTCACAATAATACATGACCATTATTAGTATTTTGAATATTTTTCACCAATCCAACAAACTCTTGTAACTATTAAAAACTTTAAAAACACTCTTCCCTACCTTTCAACATGCATCTTATTTTCTATACCTATTAATTTACCCATTGCAATCATTTAATACAAAGTAAAAAATAGAGCATTTTTGTTTCATTTTATTTTATCTTATCTTATTTTTTTTCTTTTCTTTTTTTTTTCTTTTTTTTATCAGTTACATTTTATTAACTCTGTATCCCAGCGGTGTCCTGATTCCTCATTCCCTCCCAGTCCCTCCCTCCCTCCCTCATCTCCACCGTGCCCCTTTCCAAGTCCACTGATAGCGGGGACCTCCTCCCCATTCATCTGATCCTGTTTTATCAGGTATCTTCAGGACTGGTTGCAAAGCCCTCCTCTGTGGCCTAACAGGACTGCTCCTCCCTTCGGGGGTGGGGAGACCAAAGAGCCAGTCATTGAGTTCCTGTTAGAAATAGTCCCTGTTCCCCTCACTTCGGGAAACCAATTGGTTACTAAGCTACCACAGGCTACATCTGAGTGGAGGTTCTAGGTTATATCCATACATGGTCCTTGGTTGAATGTCAGTCTCAGAAAAGACCCTGTGCCCAGATATATTTGGTCCTTGTGGAGCTCCTATCCTTTCCCCATCAGACTAACTCCCCTTCTTTCTTATGATTCCCTGCACTCTGCCAAAGGTTTGGTCATGAGTCTTTGCTTTGAAAACACTGCTAGTTAGAGTCTTTCAGATGCGCTCAGTAGACTCCTGTCATACGTTCAATGCACATCCCATCTGTCTTTCTAAATGAGGATTGTTAAAGTACACAAAAAGGACACTTGCTCAACCATGTTTATAGCAGCTCTATTTGTCATAGTCAGAACCTGGAAACAACCCAGATGTCCATCAACGGTGGAATGGGTACAGAAATTGTGGTATTTTTATACAATGGAATACTACTCAGCAATCAAAAAGGAGGAAATCATGAAATTTGCAGGCAAATGGTGGGATCTAGAAAAGATCATTCTGAGTGAAATATCCCAGAAGGAGAAAGACAAACATGGGATATACTCACTTATATAGACCTATAAGATATGATAAACATGATGAAATCTATACACCTAAAAAAGATAATCAATTGAGCAGACATGGGGTAAGATGATCAAACTTATCTTATTTTATCTTATTCCTCAATGTGTCTTTAAGGGAGTCCTATGAGGTGGCTCTCATGCATCATGGCCGTGGACAGCTCACAGTATTTTGAAGGATGTAACCATGTCTAAAACATTTAAATAATTCAATTTCCTGTGTTATAGCTATTGTGACAAATTAAATAAGGAGGCATTTCTTGCCATAAATAGTTATACACTCCAGAAAGAAAGGAATTATTCAAAGAACGTTCAGAACAGAATTCTTTGCAAGAAGCACATGTGATGTATACAGCATTGCGAACAACAGCTGGATTTAAAATTCTCAGAGTTATCAGAACTTTTGCCCCAAACACAGCCTCTGCACGGCATAGGACCTCCTTCAGTTTTACAGTGCAAGGCAATTAATTCCAGCACTGGGCACTGAGGTGCCCTGGAAAACAGGAAAGACCCACACCACTGGCCAGCTCCCTAGAGGTTCAACACTCTACACTAAATTTCTTTCAAAACCAAATTCCTCATCCTTTCATCTCTGCTATAAATAGATTGGGATAAAGTCTGTTGCTTGGGGAAACATTTATACTCATGAGGCAGTTTATCAAACTCTAATAAGGTGGTTTAATAAGCCAAACAAACATATGTCATCTAGATTACTATGCAGGGGACATGGCAACACAGGGGGCATGAAAAACCTTGTTTAAGTTAATTTGGGACTCAGCTTTTGGACTGATGTCCCCTGGGCCTATTGTTCCCATCCAATGAACTGCTTCCTGGCTTCAGGCCTGGTTGTCACATCTCTTGGTTGTTTTTTGTGTCAGTTGAACATAGACAAAACACGAAATGTTAAAGGGTAGGAAATTTTTTTTCCAAGCAAATGGACCGAAGAAGCAAGCTGGGGTTGCCATTCTAATATCTTAAAAACAAAAAGACTTCTAACCAAAATTAATCAAAAGAGATGGGTAAAGACTCTTCATACTCATCAAAAGAAAAATTCACCCCCCCAAAAATGTTAATTCTGAACATCTATGCCCCCAATTCAAGGGCACCCACATTTGTAAAAGAAACATTCCTAAAGTTTTAACCACACATTGAACCTCATACATTAAAAGTGGGGGACTTCAATACACTACTCTCATCAATAGACAGGTCATCCAGACAAAAACTAAGCAGAGAAATAATGGAGCTAAAAGCCATTGTGAGTCGAGTGGACCAAACAGAAGTCTAGAGAATATTTCACCCAAACAGAAAAGAATATAAGCTCTTCTCAGGATCTCACAGAACTTTCACCAAAATTGACTACATATTCAGTCACAAAGTGAGTCTCAACAGGTATAAGAAAATTGAAATAACCAACTGTAGCCTATCATACTCTCACAGATTAAAGCTATATTTCAACAACAAAAGAAATAACATAAAGCTCACAAACTCATGGAAACTGAATAACTCTCCTTTCAATGACCACTGGATCAAGGCATAAATAAAGAGGTTAAAGACTTCCTAGAATTCAAGGAAAATGAATGCACAGCATAACTGAACTTATGAAACACAATAAAAATGGTAGTCAGAGGAACGTTCAGACTTCATACTAGCAACCTCTTAGCACCCCTGAAAACTCTAGAATGAAAAGGAAGCAAATGCATCCAAGAGGAGTAGAGGAAAGGAAATAATCCAACTAAGGACTGAAATCAATAAAATAGAAACAAAAGGACCAATACAAAAAAAAAATCAGTGAAACAAATAATTTGTTATAAGAGAATATAAATAAGATAGACAACCCCTTGTCCAAACTAACTAAAAGGCATAGACAAACTATCCAAATTAACAAAAGAGAAAATAAATAGAATGACATAACAACAGATACCAAGGAAATCCAAAGAATCATTAGGTCGTATTTCAAGAACCTCTGCTGTACAAATATGGATAATCTGAAAGAAATGGACGAATTTCTTGATAGATACCACTTACCAAAGATGAATCAGATAAACAACTTAAATAGAATTCTAGCTTCTAGGGAAATAGAAGATGTCATTAAACGTCTCCCAACCAAAGGGAAAAAAAAATAAAAAAGCCCAGGGTCCTATTGTTTTAGTACTGAATTTTCTGTATTTTGAAAGAAGAGCTAATAGCAATACTCCTCAAATTGTTCCACAAATTAGAAACTGGAGGAACCCTCTCAGATTTATTTTGTGAGGCTATAATCACCCTGACACCCAAACCAGTCCAAATCAACAAAAACAAAAAAGAAAATTACAGAGCAATTTTCCTTATGATCATTGATTCAAAAATACTCAATAAAATATTTGCAAACCAAATCCAATAACACATTAAAAAATCATCTATCAAGATGATCATACCAGGGATCATCCCAGGATGTATAAATGGTTTAAAATACAAAAATCAGTCAATGTAACCCAACACATAAACGAACTGAAAGAAAAAAACATATGATCATTTTATTGGATGCTGAAAACGCCTTTGAGGAAATTCAACACCCCCTCATGATAAAAATCTTGATGAGATCAGGAATACAGTTACATACTTCAACATAAAAACAGCAATATATAGCAAGCTGATAGTCAACATCAAAATAAATAAAAACTCACAGCAGTTCCACGAAAATCTGGAACAATACAAGGCTGTCCACTTTCTTCATATCCATTCAATATAGTACTTGAAGTTCTAGCTAGAGCAATAAGACAACTAAAAGAAATCATGGGGATACAAATAGGAAAGGAAGAAGTCAAAATATCATTATTTACAGATGATATGAAACTATACATAAGCTACTCAAAAAATTCTACAAGGGAACTCCTACAGCTGATAAACACCTCAGTAAAGTGGCTGGATACAAAATTAACTAAAAAAATAATCAGTAGCCCTTCTTTTTTTTTTTTTTTTTTTTTTTTTCAATGCAGGAACCTTGAACAATCATCTGACCCTGGGTAAAGCCAGCCCACTTTAATTAACCTCTGGGTAGTCAACCTCAGCATGCCACGTGGGCAATGCAGATAGGTCCTCATACATGGAAGCAAGCCAGATCCTCAGCCTTAGCCAAATGTGCAGTTGTTTGTGACAGAGAGCACTCACCATCGGGAAAGTGGAAGGCGGAAACCAGCTCCATCTTGCAGGCGCGGCATTCCGCAGCTCTCTACAGTTCCCCCTTTTTGTTTTGGATGCATCAGGCAAGAGTAGAGGTCTGATCTCTGATATTAGAAATAAATTGGGACTTTGTACTGATGTTCATTTAGGTGTCATCCACCCAAAGAGCATCAGACCCGTCCGATACCTTTTTCTCAGAGGCGGGACCTGGGGCATCAACCCTCATGCAATCAGACATGCTCTTCTCTGGGTCGAAAGCGGCTGACCCTGAGTGCAGTGCTTAGCCTCGCATCCTGAGCGTAACATTTTGGCTTTTTATGGTAGCCAACCATGCTTGGGGAGACTGTCCTGCTTCAATGGCTCTAAAGGCCTGAATGGTCATGGCTGCATTACGCTGTTGTGAGACTCTAATCTTGCATATATACCACAGGCAAACCAAGGTGACCAACACCAGAAGGCCTGCTAACGCTCCCATGCCCACCCATTCCTTCAGATGATTCATGGCTGCAGCAATCCATGATGATAATCCTGTGGCTAGTCCTGTGTCCACTCTGGTAGAATTTACCATGACAATGGCCACTCTCAGCTGCTCCATCATAGTATCGAATTCTCCAGTCCAATTACATAAAATATAGCTAGACAATTGTTTAGACAGATTTGCAGCACAGGGAAAATGCCTCGCTGGGTGCCTGTGCCCGTTGATGCCCTCACGCTATGACTCTCTTCAGGCAGAAAAGGGTTCCTGGAATTACAGCTTCCATTGTTACTGCCATCTCATTGGCGGCTGTTGGAGCTACCACCACGGCATTAATCATACTGGGCAGACTGCTCAGACCCTGAATAACCTTTTAGCCAATATAGCTCATGCCTTAGATGTACAAAAAGGAATTAATGCTCAACTAAAAGGAGGTTTGATGGTGTTCAATCAAAGGATTGACCTCGTACAGGAGCAAATTGATACCCTATGGCAAATTGCTCAACTTGGCTGTCAATGAAAGTATGCTAGACTTTGAGTCACTAGCATACAACATCAGTAGCCCTTCTCTTTATACAAATGACATGTGAGCTGAGAAAGAAATCAGGGAAACATCATCCTTCACAATAGCCACAAATAATATGCAATATCTTGTGGTAACTCTAACTAAGCAAGTGATGAGCTGAATGACAATAACTTAAAGTCTTTGAAAAAAATAAAGAAGATATCAGAAGATGGAAAGATCTTCCATGTTAATTGGTCAGTAGCATCAACATAGTAAAACTAGCCATCTTACCAAAAGCAATCTACAGATTCAATGCAATTCCTCACCAAAATTCTAACACAATATTTTACAAACCTGGAAAGAAAAAATACTCAACTTAAAATTGAAAAACAAAAAATCCAGGATACCTAAAACAATCTGTACAAAACAAAAACAAAAACAAAAACAAAAACAAACAAACAAAAAAAACTTCTGGCAGTATCACCATCCCTGATTGCCTGATTTCAAGCTCTACTACAGAGCTATAGTAATAAAAACCACATAGTATTGACATTAAAAAAATAAAAACAGGTTGATCAAAGGAATTAAATCAAAGACCCATATGTAAATCCACACACCTATGGACACCTGATTTTTTACAAGGAAGCCGAATATGTACAATGAGGAAAAAGGCATCTTCAACCAATTGTGCTGGTCTTACTGGCAAATAGACCCATTCAATCAGCATACATAAAATTCATATCCAAGCTACCACTGGGGCATTAGCCAGGAGTCATACTATGCAGACTGCTCAGACCCTGAATAATCATTTAGCCAATGTAGCTCATGCTTTAGATGTACAAAAAGGAATTAATGCTCAACTAAAAGGAGGCTTGATGGAGTTCAGTCAGAGGACTGACCTCGTGCAGGAGCAAATTGATACCCTATGGCAAATCGCTCAACTTGGCTGTCAATGAAAGTATGCTGGACTTTGAGTCACTAGCATACAACATGAGAATTTTCCCTGTGATACAAATCTGTCTAAACAATTGTCTAGCTCTATTTTAGGTAATTGGACTGGAGAATTCGATACTATGATGGAGCAGCTGAGAGTGGCCATTGTCACTGTAAATTCTACCAGAGTGGACACAGGACTAGCCACAGGATTATCATCATGGATTGCTGTAGCCATGAATCATCTGAAGGAATGGGCGGGCATGGGAGTGTTAGCAGGCCTTCTGGTGTCGGTCTCCTTGATTTGCCTGTGGTATATATGCAAGATTAGAGTCTCACAACAGCGTAATGCAGCCATGACCATTCAGGCCTTTAAAGCCATTGAAGCAGGACAGTCTCCCCAAGCATGGTTGGCTACCATAAAAAGCTAAAATGTTATGCTCAGGATGCAAGGCTAAGCACTGCACTCAGGGTCAGCCCCTTTCGACCCAGAGAAGAGCAGGTCTGATTGCAAGCAGGTTGATGCCCCAGGTCCCACCTCTGAGAAAAAGGTATTGGACGGGTCTGATGTTCTTTGGATGGATGACATCTAAATGAACATCAGTACAAAGTCCCAATTTATTTCTAATATCAGAGATCAGACCTCTACTCTTGCCTGATGCGTCTAAAACAAAAAGGGGGAACTGTAGAGAGCTGTGTTATACCATGCCTTAAAGATGGAGCTGGTTTCTGCCTTCCACCTTCCCGATGGTGAGTGCTCTCTGGCATGAACAACTCCATATTTGGCTAATGCTGAGAATATGGCTTGCTTCCATGTTTGTGGACCTATCTGTGTTTCCCATGTAGCATGCTGGGACTGGCTACCCTGAAGCTATTTAAGCTGTGGGCTGGCTTTCCCCAGGGTCAGATGATTGTTCAAGGTTCCTGAATAAACTGCATTGAAAAAATAAAAAAATAAAAAAAAATCATATCCAAGTGGATCAAGACCTCAACATAAAACCAGATACATTGAACATGACAGAGAGAAAGTGGGGAGTTGTCTTGGGTGCATTGGTATTTTTTTCTAGTACCTGGCTATATGAGAGTCTCCATAAAATGACTGCCTTTCTTGACAAGGGCTCTGAGTTGCCCAGGCTGCTCTTGAACTAAGTATGCTCCTTCCTCCTTGTCTCAGTCCTGGGTGCAGGTGTGTACACCATGCCTGCTGGGGAGATTGAAACACAGAGCATATAGTTGCACTGAGGCAAAGCACATCCTCTTCCTGAAGTCTTCAATGAGAATGTGGTGTCCATTCCTGCTCCTCAGAGACTGGGAGACAGTCAGATATGGCCTCAGCCTCAGCTATGTTCCACCTGCCTGTGACCACTTCAGCTCTGAGCTTTGCCTCTACTTCTCTGATTTTCATTTCATTTCTTTTTTATTTACTTTTAAAATTTACTAACATCTTGAATTCAGATTTTGGAAACCAGGAAATACAGAATCAACACTAAATGGAAATGACATGCTCCATGGGAGAGGGGTGTCTCAGGAAAAGGGTTGGTTGCATTTCACAGAGTGTAGGAACAGCACACTCAGAACCATGGGAAGTCATAGGAGGCCCAGGAGTCCTCAACCCAGAATAGAAGCATCACAGTGAATAAAAACTGTTTGAAATAAGTCTAATGAGCAACGTGAGAAAAGTTAGTGTTGGGGGTTGGTCTGGAGCTGTGTACTCTGATGCTAATTGTTGACTCCCACAATCTGGTTACTGCACAGATGAAAGCACATTCTCATCTACAACAGTCCTTGTGTAAAACTTGCCTAAGGATTTTTTCTTGTTTAAACAATAAAACCCGACACACATGGGCAGGGTGTATGGCTAAGTTTCTAGGGTTTTGAGGACAGGAAGACCATGGGAAGGAGAGGAGAGAGAGGAAGAGTAAGAGAAGTAAGGAAGCAGAGAGCCACCATGGGTGAGTGTGGAAAGAAGCACGTGGCGGGGAGGATGGAGGAAGCTGCCTGATGAAGAATGAGCAAGTCGAGAGGGGTGGAGCCAAGATGGCGACTAGCACACACAGTATCTGAGCTGTGGAAGAGCTAAATGTCTGAGTTGGTGAGTGGAAGGACCTCTAACCCAGGAAAACAATGGTGAGGATTTCTAAACAAAAGGGAACATCACACTAGGTGAAAACTTTGGTCTCGGGTCACCCGGGGACTTGTTTGGGGAAGGTGAGAAATGATCCTTTGATCTCCCAGGACTCCCCTCCTCCAGAACTCCCTCCTCCTCAGCACAGAGGCACAGTGGACTCATCTTTCTCAGTGCAGACCTAACAGCCTGGGGTCTATAGCTACTGAGGTGGAGCTCCAAGCCCTTTAGTGGCAAATGCCAGCAGTACCTGTCTCGGAGTCCCACATTCACTGGGAGGCTGCACCATCCTCCCAAGGCTCGAGTCTGCTAGACGCCATACTACCTCCGCAGGATCGCTATCACTGATGGTACAGGCCCGCCCATACCACACTGTCAGAGAATACGTTATATACTCACCAAAACCAGACAGAAACCCCATACAACCTAGGCACACGAGGCACTGGGCCTCCCAAGCTTGGAGAGCACAATGAAGAGACCCCAGGACTTCCCAGAAAGCATCTGGATTAGCAACCCAGTCTCTAGTTACAGTGGAGCTTCCTGGCAGCAGAGCAGCACTGAGCTGGAGGGGCACATCAGCCCTCCAGTTTAAGACTAACCAGGGCCAAATCAGAGAACAGAGGTCCTGGTTACCCTGACGTGACCACCTTGAAATCTCCAGCTGCAGCAAGACCTCATAGACTGGCAGTGACAGCAGCATGGAGCTGGCAGTGCATATCAAAGAAGCAGGGCCAAACCAGAGAGCAGAGAGCCTGGACACCCCGATCTCTGCTGAGTGACCTGCCTGTAAGTGAGTGCACCCTTGAGAATCTGCAGATCCCCAGATCCTGGGTCCTTCTAAAACAGAAACCAGGCATCGAACCCCCTCTCACCCATATACCCACTTTGGGAAACAGAGGGGCACTTGGGACATTGAAGTTCCTACTCTGTGGGTCTAATTGAGAGGTTAAAGCAATTAATGCCAGAAATTGCACTGTGATCATCACTAGCGCCTGCGACATATACAGTGCAGAGCCCCTCCCACACACTCAAGGGTTCAACATCAGCCATCACTCTGTCCCTCAACACATATGTCCACGCACACTTACACACACACACATACGAGCATGAAGGCAGGCACGCGCCTGCATTTGCGATCATCAGCCATCACTCTGTCCCTCGACACATATGTCCAAGCACACTTCCACACACAAACACTTCCACAGACACACACAGATACACACACACACACACACACACTCGAGCCCGCACTCACACACATGCCTGCATTTGCCCCGTTTGCGCCTGTGTACTTTTCTCCCACAGGTACAGCTAGTCCTCAGCACACACTGAGGACACAGGACCTCTCTCAGCTTCCTGAAGAACTCTCCAGACACCAGAGAGAGACAGTACCAGTCTAATCTGCAGAATCCAAAAACAAACATGGAAGGTTTCAGATAAACCAATGGCCAGGGGTAGGCGAAAGAACACTTCCAACATACATCAGGACATCATGACTTCACCAGCAAACCCCAAAATTGATGGATACTCTAATTCATCAGAAGCACAGGATAATGACTTTAAAGCCATGCTTACCCAATTATTCGAGGTCATAAGGAGGAAATGAACAAATCTTTCAAAGAGTTGGCCAGTCAAATGGAGGTAAAGAAAGAAGAAATAGAGAAAATCCTTAAAGAAACAGGGGCAAACATAGCCAAACAAATAGAGGCACAAGTAGAGACAAAATTAGTGGCATATAAAAATGAAATGAACAAAGAAATAGAGACCATTGTGGAGAGACAGGAATCCAAATTCAAACAGATGAAATGGTGCAAGTCATGAAAACAGAATTAGAATCAATAAAGAAAACACAAACTGAGAAAACCCTTGAGCTGGAGAACTTGGAGAAAAAATAAGGAACCACAAAAGTAAGCATCACCAACAAAATACAAGAGATGGAAGAGAGAATCTCTGGAGCTGAAGACACACTTGCAGAAATTGATACTTCTCTCAAAGAAAAAGTAAAATCAGAAAAGTTCCAATCACAAAATATCCAAGAAATCAAGGACGCTATGAAAAGACAAACTCTAAGAATAATAGGAACTGATGAAAAAGAAGACTCCAGGCTCCAAGGTCCAGAAAATATTTTCAAGAAAATCATAGAAGAAAATTTTCCCAACTTAAAGAAAGAGATGTCCATAAATATACAAGAGGCCTACAGAACACCAAATAGACTAGACCAGAAAAGAAACACATCATGTAACATCATAGTCAAAACACTAAATCTACAAAACAAAGAAAAGATATTAAAAGCAGCAAGGGAAAAAGGCAAAGTGACATATGAAGGTAGACCTACCAGAATCACACGGGACTTCTCATCAGAAACTATGAAAGCCAGAAGGGCCTGGGCAAGTATCATGGAGACACTAAGAGATCAAAAATGTCAACCCAGACTACTATACCCTCAAAGCTTTCAATCAACATAGATGGAGAAAACAAAATATTCCATCACAAAACTAAATTTATGCAATATCTACACAGCAAACCAGCCCTACAGAAGATACTAGAAGGAAAACTCCAATCCAACGAAAACAACTTCACCCAAGAAAACAGGGCATACCGATAATATCCCAACAAAAATGAAAAGAAAACAACCAATGAAACAGGGTAAGATCACCGACTCCATTACAAAAGGAACTAACATGCATTGGTCACTATTATCTATCAATATCAATGGACTCAACTCGCCAATAAAAAGACACAGGCTAACAGAATGGTTGCGGAAACAGGATCCAACATTCTCTTGCATCCAAGAAACACACCTCTGCAACAAAGATAAACACTACCTCAGAGTAAAGGGCTGGAAAAACGATTTTCAAGCAAATGGTACCAGAAAACAAGCTGGAGTAGCCATCCTAATATCTAATAAAATAGACTTTCATCCAAAGTTAATCAAAAAAGATAAGGAGGGCCACTATATTCTCATCAAAGGAAAAATCCACGAAGAGGACATCACAATCTTGAATATCTATGCCCCAAATACAAGATCACCTACATTCGTAAATGAAACATTATTAAAGCTTAAATCATACATTGATCCTAATACCTTAATAGTGGGGAGACTTCAACACCCCACACTCATCAAGGGACAGATCAACTAGACAGACACCAAATAGGGAAATAAGAGCACTCACAGAATCCCTAAATCAAATGGACCTAATAGATGTCTACAGATCATTGCACCCAAACTCAAAAGAGAACACCTTCTTTTCAGCACCACAGGGAACCTTCTCCAAAACAGACCGTATAGTGGGTCACAAAGCAAGCCTCAACAGATACAAAAATATTGAAAAAAATCACTTGTATACTATCTGACCACCATGGACTAAAGCTGGATATCAACAACAACAGAAACAACAAAAAGTCGACACACACATGGAAACTGAACAACTTACTACTCAATGAGAGCTGTGTTAAGGAAGAAATAAAGAAAGAAATTAAAGTCTTCCTAGAATTCAATGAAAATGAAGGCAGAACATACCCAAATTTATGGGACACATTGAAAGCAGTGCTCAGAGGAAAATTTATAGCACTAAGTGCCTGCAAGAAGAAATTCATAACATCACATACAAACAACTAAATGGCCCAACTGAAAACACAGGAAAAAAAAAAAAAAGATACACCCAAGAGGAGCAGACGGCTGGAAATAATCAAACTCAGGGCTGAAATCAATCAATTAGAAACAAATAAACTGTTCAAAGAATCAATGAAACAGGAAGCTAGTTCTTTGAGAAAATCAACAAGATAGACAAACCCTTAGCCAAACTACCTAAAAAGCAGAGAGAAACTATCTAAATCAGCAAAATTAGAAATGAAAATGGGGACATGACTACAGACACTGAGGAAATCCAAACAATTATTAGGTCATACTACAAAAGCCTATATGCCACAAAATTTGAAAATCTAAATGAATGGATAATTGTCTTGACAGATTCCATCTACGAAAATTAAGCCAATATCAGGTAGAAAGACTGAATAGCCCTATATCTCCCAAGGAAATTGAAGCAGTCATTAACAGTCTCACCTCCAAAAAAAGCCTTTGACCAGATGGCTTCAGCGCAAAATTCTACAAGACCTTCAAAGAAGTGCTAACACCACTTCTCCTCAAACTATTCCACAAAATAGAAACAGAAGGAACACTACAAACTCATCCTATGAAGCCACAGTCACCTTGATACCTAAACCACACAAAGATCCAACAGAAAAAGAGAACTTCAGACCTATCTCTCTTATGAACATTGATGCAAAAATACTCAATAAAATACTTGCAAACCAAATCCAAGAACACATCAAAGATATCATCCACCATGACCAAGTAGGTTTCATCACAGGCATGCTAGGGTGGTTCAACATACAGAAATCCATCAATGTAATCCACCACACAAATAAACTGAAGGAGAAAAACCACATGATCATCTCCCTAGATTCCGAAAAAGCATTTGGCAAAGTACCACACCCATTCATGTTTAAAGTCTTGGAGAGATCAGGGATACAAGGCACATACCTAAAGATAGTAAAAGCAATATACAGCAAGCCTATAGCCAACATCAAACTCAATGGAGAGAAACTTAAGTCAATCCCACTGAAATCAGGGACAAGACAAGGCTGCCCATGGTCTCCATATCTCTTCAACATAGTACTTGAAGTACTAGCCAGAGCAATAAGACAACTAAAGGAGATCAAGGGGATACAAATCGGAAAGGAAGAGGTCAAAGTGTCACTATTTGCAGATGATATGATAGTATACATGAGCGACCCCAAAAATTCAACCAGAGAATCCTTCAGCTGATAAACACCTTCAGCAAAGTGGCAGGATACAAAATCAACTCAAAAAAATCAGAAGCCCTCCTGTATACCAAAGACAAAAAAGGCTGAGAAAGAAACTAGGGAAACAATACCCTTCACAATAGCCACTTATAACATAAAGTACCTTGGTGTGACTCTAACCAAGCAAGTGAACGACCTGTTTGAGAAAAACTTCAAGTCTCTGAAGAAAGAAATCGAAGAAGATATCAGAAGATGGAAAGATCCCCCGTGCTCATGGATTGGTAGGATTAACATTGTGAAAATGGCCATACTGCCGAAAGCAATCTACAGATTCAATGCAATTCCCATCAAAAACCAACTTAATTCTTTACAGACCTTGAAAAAAAGATTGTCAGCTTCATATGGAAAAACAAAAAACCCAGAATCTCCAAAATGATCCTGTACAACAACAGATCATCTGGAGGTATTTCCAACCCTGATCTCAAGCTGTACTACAGGGCAACAGTAATAAAAACTGCATGGTATTGGCATAGAAACAGATAGGAGTTTCGATGGAACCACATAGAAGACCCAAAAATAAACCCACACACCTATGAATACTCGATACTTGACAAAGAAGCAAAATCCATTCAATGGAGAAAAGACAGCATCTTCAACAAATGGTGCTAGAACAACAGGATGTCTACATGCAGAAAAATGAAAATAGATCCATATTTATCACCCTGCACAAAACTAAAGTTGAAGTGGATCAAGGACCTCAACATAAAACCAGATACTCTAAATCAGTTGGGAAAAAAGTGGGGAACTGCCTAGAACTCATTGTGGCAGGAGAAAACTTCCTGAACAGAACACAAACAGCACAGGCTCTAAGAGCAACAATCAATAAATGGGACCTCATGAAACTGAAAAGCTTCTGTAAAACAAAAGACACTGTCATCAAAACAAAACGACTGCCTACAGATTGGGAAAGAATCTTCACCAACCCTTTATCTGACAGAGGGCTAATATCCAGTATATATAAAGAACTAAAGAAGCAGAAAAGCAATAAACCAAGTAATCCAATTAAAAAATGGGGAACGGAGCTAAACAGAGAATTCTTGAAAGAGGAACATCGAATGGCAGAGAAACACTTAAAGAAATGCTCAACATCATTAGCCATTAGGGAAATGCAAATCGAAACGACCCTGAGATTTCACCTTACACCCATCAGAATGGCCGAGATGAAAAACTCAAGTGACAACCAAGGACCATCTATGGATATAACCTACAACTTCTGCTCGGATGTGAACAGTGGTAGCTCAATAACCAAGTAGTATTCCAAAGTAAGGGGAACAAGGACTATTTCTAACAGGATCTCAAGGGCAGGTTCTTTGACTACACCCCCCAGGGGAGGAGCAGTCCTGTTAGGCCACAGAGGAGGACTTTTCAGCCAGCCTTGAAGATACCTGATAAAACAGGGTCAAATGAAAGGGGAGGACGTCCTCCCCTATCAGTGGACTTGGAAAGGAGCAGGGAGGAGACCAGGGAGGGAGTTGGGGAGGGGGAAGGAATGAGGGAGCAGGATACAGCTGGGACACAGAGTTAGCAAATTGTAACTAAAAATAAAAATTAAAATTAAAAAAAAGTGCTATACAGTTCCGCTCATTGATAAGTACACAGAGCACCCTAATCTGTGAAGTGTAACAGGTGTCCCCTGCTGACACCAAGCAGAAATGCACATGAAGACATTTGCCTCAAATACCTACAGATGTAACCCACATTTCAAAAGAAGCAGTTTAACAAAGCAGGAATCATTTTTTCACTTCTGTGGAGGAGCATGAGCACGAGGCCGGGATTCACCATCTGTCAGCAAGCATCTGTCAGTTGGCTCCTTAAGTGAACTTATCTTTTTCTCACTAGTTAAGCATGTGCTGTCCTCCCCACCAAGGATTGTAAGAAGCCAGCAATTCGTTTCTCAGTGCCAATGAACAGCAAGGGGCTGACAATGGCATAGCCATTGGAGACCATCATGTGGATTGTGTGGTGGACTGGGTCATTATCCTGAATCAGTCTGGAGGCAGATATGATGCAGTCCATACAGTACATCAGGACAAAGAAGTTCATGAGCAGCAGGATCATACAGGTGGCCCTTTGCACTGGGGACGCTTTTGCAGAAAGGCTGGTTCTGTGAAGGCCCTGAGCCTGCTTCTTGTGTCTGCATAAGAGAGCCACCATGTACCCACTAGAGAGGGCCATGAGACCTAGAAAGGACACATCTCGAAATATCCTCAGTATGGAAAATAAGTGTCTGCTGCTATACCCCATAGGTAAAATAATGCAAGATTCTGTGACAAATATGAGACCATGTGAGGTGACATTGTACTCAGCAACATAGGAGAAGGAGAAGTGAGCACCACAGGACATGTAGAAGGCCCACAGCACAGGACGGGGGCACAGGCTCTGCTGTGGGGATTTAGGTTTGAACTTTGCCAGACAGGAGGTTCTGGGGCTGAGGATGATGGCCTGAAGGATGCTCAGCAGGCAGGTGGCACAAAGAGAGAGGCCTCTCAAAAGCCTGTGCAAGTGGACAAGGGAGTTACACTTGATGTCATTCCACATATTCTGAGATCCAAGAATGTCAGCAGTTGCAAATCCAATGACTGTTAGCATCCCAAGGTGGATGAGGGCCAAGATACTGATGAGTGGGTCAATGATCCGGAGCCTGCTTTCAAGAAGGAACTCAAAAAGGTGGAAGAGGAAGAGGATAATGTTGAAGGAGATCCCAATGCCTACCTCAGAGAAAAATGTATAATGTGTCAACAACTCCATAAAGGGTCTTGATTCTTCTCATTGTATGAGACAAGGAACTAAAGTAAACATCTGAGAAGAAAGGCAAGAGAAATTATTCATCACAAACAGTAACAGCAACATTGGTACCAAACACTATTGCCTTTAGGAATATTGGTGGACCCAGCCCAATACAGCCTCAGTACTCAAGTTTTCCTGAGGTCCAAACCCCCTCATTGTCAGTCATGCCTGGATTGTGTACCTATAGATGGGCTCCCTTGCTGCTTCAAGTTTCCTGTGCATTAAAATGATCATGTATTATAGCAATGATTCCCCACCACTGCCTCATTTTGAGGTTTTCAGGGGCATTGACTGGTTCTTGTTTTGTCATCTTATCAGGTATAGAAAAAGCTTCAAAAGTTTTGATAATTTTCCCATTCTGTTTCCGTTGCTGCACTAAAACACCATAACCAAAACTGGCTTAGAGGAGGACAGGGTTTATTTGGCTTAACTCTCAGGTCATAGTCCACAGTTCATGAGAGGTGAAGTCAGGAGCAGAAAGCAGATAGTAAAGTCACAGCCACAGCAAGAGCAGAGAGAGGAGCCTGAAGCCACGGCTTGGAAGTTAAGAGCTCTGGCTAGTCTGACAGAGCCATTGAGTTCAGTTCCAGCACCTAAATCAACTGGCTCACATCAACCTGTCACTGCAGCGACAGGGCATGAATGACCTCATCTGGCCTCTAGGGCACCTGTGCTCATTCCCATACTATGCAAACAAGTAATTAAAAATAAAATTAAATAAATCTTGAGTTAATTTATATTAGAAATGCTGATGAAGAGGTTAGATAGAGTATTTCCTGTAAAATACATGTTTGGCCCAGAGAGACGGCTCAGTGATAAGCACACATTTAGAATACATGTTTACATGCCAAATTCTGCCCTCTGTGAGCACTGCACATGCAAACAACACACTGATATACACACAGACATAACACACACACACACTTCAAATAAGTAAATACAAAACAAATCAAGGTGCCTGTTTATATTTTCTTTCACCTTTCTTAAACAGGAAGACAAGGTGTTGTAATTTTTCCTGTCATGTATGGAAAAGGAATTTCATCAGAAAGTTAAGGTGTGTAAGGTGCTTGCTTTCTGTAGCTTATTCTGTGTCCATGTACTTAAGGATCCATAAGTTCCCCAGAGAAGAGGGATGTGTTTAGCACCTATGAACAAGTTATGCTATTTAAAGTTTCAGAACTGAGGTAGACAATTGTAAAAATCTCAACAAGTGGACTCCTCTTCCATTTTACTTGGCATAGATTTGTACTTAGATGAGGGGTACAGTATCTTAGTTCAGCACATCTGTGTGTCCTGCTCTGACCAAGTCAGGATAATTTCCACCTTTTCACATACTGTCATTTCTCTGTGTTTGACACCTTCAGGTCTTTGTGTTCCTTTGGATCATGCAAGCACTTGGTGTGGACAACAGCTATGCTGCAGTGCTCTAAGGCATGAGCACCATGACCTCACACAGCCTCTGCTCTGTACCTACCGTTCAGTCCTGTTCCACCGTCTCTTTCTGGCCTTGACTGACCATTCTTCTTGCTATTTTGTGTAATCAGCTTTGTCAGCTTCCATACTGACTGAGAACAGACAGTTTGCTCCCATCAAAAGCTCAGCAAAGATGTCAATCATAGACATTTATCTGTTTCAGTCTTTAATGGGTCACGGTTGATCGCTAGAACCCAGCACAACCTTTGTGACATGCATGGATTTTAGTACATTTGTTTAATAAAAGGTAAAATGCATATTGATAATATATTGATTGTATATATTATACACTGGTAATATCATGAGAGTAACCTCCGATCTGGCTCCCTGCTCTTTTATCTCATTTTAAACACACAAGATATACAGGCACAGCAATATAAACCTCATATTTTCCCAGACATTAATTACTTGTGAATAAAAGGTGTGGGTGCTGTCATTTTCAGTGTGGTTTGGCTAACTGCCCTCATAGACAGTAAGGGACAAGTTTGCTTGGGTGCTGTGGGCTTATAATAATGAATATGATTTGTGAGTTTATTTTATAATTACTTTAAAACCACTGCAAAGTTTTCTCTACAGGTTAAATTCACAGATACAACAAAGGAAATATTAGCCCTTTTATCCAGAGTACAGTTTAGAAACACTCTGATGGCATCCTAGGTACCAATTCACCTTCCTCAGGGCAGTACCAGGAAGAGCCTACAAAAAAATATCCTGTTAGTCATCTTCCACAAATGACTAAACCAGCAATCACATCCCTCAGGCAAACATGGCTCAAGTATGTAAATATTATGATACATTAAAAGAAAGACATATAATGACTTCTGAGCCAATGCACCACTTTTTTCTTTAAAAAATACTTTAAAATGGTTCATTTTTACTTTATGTGTAAGTGCAGTTTGCCTCCTGAATTGCTGAAGTGGTCCTTGCCTAGCCACTGTATCCTGCACCAACACTACATTTTACATGTCGAGAAATTCCACTCTTTCTGCCTCTGCTGTTCTGAAGAAAGGAAGGGAGATCGTGGGGACAGAACATGAAATGTCACATCTAACTAACCCGCATCTGGGAATTTTGTGCACTGGGATGGAGGGGTGGGGCTCTGCATGCAGATTAGAAAGCATGCCCAATATAGAGAAAGAAGCAGCAAGGAGAAATCTGCACTTTATTGATGAGAGTCAGCAGCGAGGGCTGGACCTCAGAGCAAAGTGGTGCTAAAAGTCCCATCACACAGGGATCAAAGAGCAGTCTCTTCAGTTCCACAGAGTGGCATCCTATGATAAGCTAAGTCCTTCACCATCCTGTGGGACATAGAACCTCACATGGCCCCAAACTAGGGACACATTTCATAGACAGTGGACTTGATGCAGTGGTCAGGACAGAAGCAGAGAGCAGAAAGCCCTAACAGACCCTACTCCAAGTTTGGTCACTTATGACCTTTCTGTTGCGCAGAATCCAGGGTGAAGGCTGGAGGGCAGGATGTCTGTCTTTTCCTCTGCAGCACAGGTTCAAACATATCTGTTTCTGACAAAATGGTGTATAGTGTAGTTTTTCCACACTTATACCTCATGTCCAGACTCATGCCCACAAAGAACTGTGTTTTCCCATGATCGTGTTGCCTGATAGCAGCATGTCACACCATCAGCACCTAAGGTGAAGCAAAACTGGACAAAAGGCCTGAGGGGTGTGGCTGCACTGCATGCGGTTGGGGTTGGACTGCAGTTAAATGGAGAACCTGTCCATCCTATGGTACTCTTCTGCTTGGGAAATTAGGGACCCTGGGGAGACATGGCTGGCACCACAGTGAAGGCAAGACAGCCACCAGCCAGGTGTAGACGCTACATGCAGAGATACTGTGGAGGGGCTGCAGTCCAGGATGCTATGAGCCAACATCTTGGAGGGTCCAATTAAGGACCAGCAGCTAGCTCCAAAGACAGGTAAGAAGTGTCCACTGCATTTGTACATGGATAGGATTGTGACGTTCAGCTTAGGGTCACACCCACAGTTACAATATTCATAATAACCACTGTTAAAAATCTCTCTGAAGAAGTCAGTAGAAAGAAAATACTCTTTAAACATAGAGAAATAAGAAGACCTACAGGAGTGCCCCACAGACTCCAGCTGTAGACACTGGTTCCTGCCACAGCCCAACCTGCCTCCCCCACCACCCAGTGACTCCTCCTGAGCAGCTGTGACCCCCCTCCCAGTGTTCTCATTGCCGCAAGGACAAGGGAAGTAGGTCAGTTCCTGTCCATCTCTTCACATAGGTTCTTCAAAAGATGAGGTTTGGGGAAAACCAAGTAGAGGCAACAGGACAGGGTGGGGCTCAATTGTCCAAAAGTTTCCTGGAACTATGAGATAGTTGGGCATTTCTATTATGAAAAAGGAATGTGTATGCAATGGCTGGTACCCAGAAAGGAATAACGGACACAGGTATCATTTCCATTAGGACCATCTTCACTGTGTAGTTGACAGTCATTGTCCTGGCTACCTCATCATCACAGCCACTCAGGTGACCATTCCAACAAGCAGAGCAAGGTGAAGGGATGACATAAAATTAAACAGGGAATGCAAATGCTCCTAAGAAAATTCTAGTAGGTAAAAGTCAATGAGGAGCTGACTGTTAGACAAGGTTTGAACATACAGCCCATTGCCTTTCCTAAGGCTTTTAGTGTCTCTAAGTAGTCACACTACAGAAGACAGTGTACCAACAATGACCCTTTTATAGTACATAAACGACAGAAATAAAATTAAGTGTATTTGCTTACATCAATATTAAAACCTCACCTCCTCACAAGATGCGCACAAATGAGCAATTCTGAAAACCTCTAGAAGTTATACCAAACAACTTATGGTCCATAAAGTAAAATTGCTAATTTACTTCAGAAAAGTAAATAGGAGTTAAAATTAGCTGACATCCTATAAAGGTTATAATTTTAGGACCTTAAGCAATTGAACATCCTGGGAAGGAAACGTGTCAGAGCTCAGGTCTCCTCCACAGATTTGAGAACCTCCCTTCCTCCCAGGGCTCCTCTTCCCACAGCCTGCCTGAGTCCAAGCCACCTCCTGACTGTGCACTTGAGTGCAGAGCACTTACCCAGATGGACTCTGTGCAGAGGAGATCTTGCACAGCTTCAGAGAAGGGGTTTTTAATGCACCTCTGCAGCCTGTAGTTGTAGCCACTATAACTGAGAAGTTCCTGCTGGACAGCATGGAGATCTGGCCTCCCAGGGGAGCATCTTCCCCATGGAGCTGACTCTACTGTCTTGAACAGCAGCTGTCTGGGGAGAGCAGAGCACAGACTTTTCTCCAAGTTTCCTTGCCACATCTGCTTGACAGATCAAGTCACAATGTCGTCAATCCACTCTTGCTAATTTCCCCTCAGACCAAATGAGTCCAAACTAACCTTCTACTCGCAATTCCTGTGCTGTATCCAGAGAGTACTGGAGACTTAAGGAACTAAGCAATTATTAAAAACAAAATAAAACAAAAGAAAAACAAAACAAAAAAACCAAAGACTGCCTGGGGTTGTAGCACAGTGGTAGAGTACTTGTGTGCCAAGTGCGAGGCTCTGGGTTATGTCCCATTACCACATCATGAGTAAGTAAGTAAATTAATAAAGAAATGAGCCATATAGGCTTAAAAACCTCCCAAAGACTATAACATCTATTGTCTAAGATTCCACACAAGTTACCCAGTGGGAGTGGAACCCTCAGAGGAAAGGAACGGCACCCATTATCAGATACCCAACTCATGCCAAGGGGGGGAGTCCAAATGCTGCCACAGTGGCTCCATGAACATGTTAATGTGCAAACAACAGAGCTCAGCTGGTTGGGAAAAGCCAACACCTCTTCCCCAAGGGTGCTGGCTTCTGTCCTACTCTCTGGAACAGGCCATTTGCCATCCAGTTGCCATCCAGGTTCCTGAAAGACTTCTGGGGCTGGTGTGGCAGAGGAGGTGGCCTTTGTCTCCCTGCTTTATGAAGCCATTGTTCTCTGGAGGAGAGGGAGAGAGATACCAGCACACATTCCAGGCCAACCTCGAACCTGCTGTGTGACCCTGGGGAGCTGAGTCCACCTTCCTGAATGTTCATTTCTCTGAGATCTTAAAAATAGATGCTTATTTTTGAGTGTTTTGCAGGTGTGTATGTAAGTGCACTGCGTGCTTGATCCTTTTGAACTGGAGATACAGACTTTTTGAGAGCCTTAGGTGGGTGCTGGGAACCAAACTGGGGTCTCCCCCAAAGAGCAACCAATGCTCTTAACTGCTGAGATTCACCTCCAACTCTTGTTATAAAAAATCTTTTATTGTTAAATATTCAATGTGCATTGTCTTTTGTGTTCATATAAATCCTAGAATGTATTTCCTACTTCTGTGAAGAGTGACTTTGTAATTTTGACGGAGATTGCATCCAACTGTGGACTGCTTTTGATAGTACAGTCATTTACACAATATTAAACCTATCTGTTCGGGAGCATGAAGGAGGGTACTTGCTTTATTCTAGCGTTTTCTTTATTCAGTGTTTAAACATTTTTTCTTTAAGTAAGTTTCAACTCCTTGTTAGGGTATACTCTGAAGATGGTTACTTTTTAATTTTTTTCATTTACTTGAGGTTCCTTTGAATGGGACTGTTTCTTTCTCAACAGGTTTGTTATCACTACACAGAAAATACACACACACACACACACACACTTGTATATCCTGCTACTTTGTGTAGCTTTGTGTCACCAAAAATTTCCTTTAGGTTCTTATGGACATTGAGGATCATGTTAGCTGCAAATAGATTGACTTCCCCATTTGTATTTCCGTTATCTCATTGTTATGTCTTAGGCCTATAGCAGAGACTTGAAAAAATTGTATTAGGTAAGAGTGGAGAAAGTTGCACCCTTTTCTCGCTCTTGATTTTTTAGTGGAAATGCTTGAGTTTCCCCAATTTGAGATAACATTGATTATAAGGTTGTCAAATACAGACATTATTAGATGGAAGTGTGCTCATCTTTCTCTGTCTCTAACAAAAAGTTGTTAGACTTTCACCAAGGCCTTTTCTGCACCTATTGACATGATCCCATGGCTTCTCTTTTTGTGATCTCTTTCTTTTGGGGGCTTCTATCTCTATCCATTAACTAAAATGTCCTGGAAAGTAGGTCTCAGACATTGTCATCTCATAGAAACTAGGATATATCCACTAGTCCAGGGCACTTGTTAATGGCCAGAGGTCCAGAGTAAGTCAGGATGGATGTTAAGCCTCGAACTGATCCCCACTGATGGAACTGAGAAGATTGCTGGCCTCAGAGAGCCTTTGTTACTGTTTTGTCAAACTGGGAGGGAAGTGCTTACTTCTCAGGGTGTTGGGGAATTGAGCAACTAGTAGACAGTAGGTGTTTAATACTTCCTAAGTGCTTTCTAAGAAAGCCAGGGTAGACTTCTTGTATTCTCACCAGAGGACAGCCTGCAGGAAAGCTCTTTTGCCTGGCCCATGGTGGACACCTCAGACAGACGTCTGTCAGTAAGTGTGGATGTTGTCACCGTAGACAAAGATGGAAGGAGCCAACACCAGCTGTTCCTGCTCTCTGCTTTTGACTCAGGATAAAACTTACATTTTCCATCATTCTCTATAAAAAAAAAGATAGCTCTTGTCCTTGAGAGCTCTGTGGAAGCCAACATTTGGTTTACACAACTCCCCTTGACCTTCTCTTGCAGAGCTGAATCAAGTAAGATTTTGAAATGGGGACAGGATTCTGGCCCATGGTGACCTGGTGAGTACCATAGGACCACCCTGCCCAACTGAGGGATTATTCCTCCAGGGCCAAGAAAATCTCTGTTTTAGTTCCTCCCCCTAACCTTCTCCCAGAACCCAACTAAAGATCACCAGGATTTGACTTTCCTCACTGCCCTCTTTTCTTGCTTTTTGTGCTTAGGCTGTGGAAAAGAATCTAAACCCAAAAGACCAGCAACTTGTTTCACTAATTCCCTCCTTAGAGCTCAGAGCCTTGTTGGATAGAGGCACCACAGACTGCTGAGCCCTCTTCTGAGCCATGTCCAGGCTCTGGCCTCCTCAGAAGGCTCCTCGGCAGAAAGTATGTTCCATAGTTATCAGTGTTGAAGCTCAAGATCCCTGGACATCCCTGCCTCTTCTGTGCTTTGTCTCTAGATCCACAAGTGCTGTCCAAAATGACAATAGTAAGAGAAGGAACAAGACAGAGCTTGGCATTGTCTGCTCCTTGGCAGAGCCTAGGAGACCTGAATTTGTCATGGTGCAGAAATAAGCATTTGAATTACACAATGAACTTATACATAAAGGAGGTCAGGCCAGAAACCCAGGGTAGGAACATTGAGGCAAGAACTGAAGGGTAGGCTACAGAAAAACACTGCCTGAAAACTGCAATTGCTCCTGCTTGCTTGCTCTCCATACCACCTGCCCAAGGATGGCACCATCCACACTGAGTGGAACCTACCACATCAATCATAAATTAAGGAAATATCCTGCATTTTTGCACACAATAGAGTCTTATGGAAGATTGAGGTTCTTTCTTCTCAGATGACCCTAGCTTGTGTCACCTTGATAAAAATTCAGTAGCAGAACAGTGCAGCCCACTTCCATATACTATGTGAGAGGACCTTGCAGCATGCTTTGAAGGGACCAAAGAAAATCTCCTAGTTAGCTTCAGTAGTCAACTTGATACAGTGACCTGAGGGAGTCTAAATAAGAGAAGTTGTTGTTTTAAAAAACAAAACAAAATCCCAATTGTTTGAGTTTGCCAATAAAGACTCAGGAAACAGATGTTGGGGTGAAAACCTGCCAGTTCAGAAAAGCAGCTCAACTTACTTCAACAAAGTCCCAGAAGGGTACAATTCTTGATGGATGTTGATTTCAAATGGATGGCCATGCTCACTGTGAACAGTGCCGTCCCTGCCTAGTGGTCCCAGGTGGTACAAAAGTAGGTTGAGCAGGCTCTAAGGAGCAAGCTGGTGAGCAACACTACTCCATGGCCTCTCCATCAGTTCCTGCCTCCAGGTCCCTGTCTTGAGTTCTCTCCTAGCTTCCCTGGCTGGGGAACTACAGGCTATGTGGTGAAATAATCCCTCCTCTCCCCACAGCAACAGAAACCCTGAGAAGACAGAAAGTGGTACTATGTGGTGAGGTATGACGATGACAGACCTGACCTTAGCTTTTTGGAGAACTGTAGAAAAGTTTTGATACGTTGGGCTGTAAAATACATAGAGTGCTGATACTCCAGAGGATTATATGGTGTGATATTAGAATGTATGGCTGAGAGCAGAGCAGATGATGGAAGCTTGCTTTATGCAGTTCCATAGGGAAGTTTGAGAGTCCCTTAAAGATTCTATGAGGGTCACTCATATTGTGAATTAAGAAAAACTAAAATGTTTGGTCCTTGTCGAGCTCCTGTCCTCTCTAGTCATACTAACTGCCCCTTCTTTCAAATGATTCCCTGCACTCTGCCCAAGGTTTGGTTATGAGTCTCAGCATCTGCTTTGATACACTGCTAGGCAGAGTCTTTCAGAGACACTGTGTGGTAGGCTCCTGTCCTGGGCACAGAGGTCTATTCTGAGACTGTTTCTCCAACTAAAGACCATGCATGGATATAACCTAGAACCCCTGCTTGGATGTAGCCCATGGCAGCTCATTATCCAAGTGAATACCCTAGTAAGGGGAACATGGATTGTCTCTTGCACGACTTCAATGGCTGGCTCTTTGACCTTCCTTCCTCCCCTGAGGGAGGAGCAGCATTGCTAGGCCACAGAGAAGGACATTTCAGCCAATCCTAAAGAAATCTGATAAGCTAGGGTCAGATGGAAAGGAGGGAAGATTTCCCTTGTCAGTGGACTTAGAGAGGGGCAGGGAGGAGGTAAGGGAGGGAGGGTGGGATTGGAAGGAAATGAGGGAGGGGGCTACAGCTGGGATACAAACTAAATAAACTGTAAGTAATATAAAAATATAAAAGTTTAATTAAAATAAAGAACCACTAAAATGAAACCTTTGACTTGGTGAAACAATTAAAACCCTCTGAAGTATTTTCTCAGCTTCAGCACACAGACACTGTGGTCTAAATACTGTTGAGGCTGCATCACATGCTAGTAGCCTAACTTGGTAGCTCAGGAGTCTCTGAGGTGTTGAAGGCCAACTTGGTCTAGGGAGGGAGTTCAGGACAGCCAAGAATACACAGATGAACCTTGTGTCAAACAAACAAACAAATACACAAAGAGGTTCTCAGGAGGTACTGGTTCTGAAACATGCAGGGATCATGGAGTGAAGCTGTGAATTGGCTCCATAAAACTGTGTTAGAGTCCCTGAAGACAGCCAAGAGGACACTGATGAAGCATCGGCCCCTTTGCTGTGCAGTGCCAAGCCATTTGGAGATGTCAGTATCACATTCCAGCAGCAGCTGCTGTGGGGTGAGCCAGTTTGAACCTAGGAGACAGCTGTGTGGAAGGTTTTGTCAGCACTTTGGAGGAGCTCAGATCATTGGTGAGTCCAAGAAGCCTAGTACTGAGAGTTATGATTTTAGACTTTGTTGAACTTGATTGTGACTGTGCCCTGGTTCTTTCCTTTTAAATAAGAAAATAATTATTTATTGTTATTTCACAGGAGCCCACAAAGTCTCTTGACTTTGAACTTTTAAAGGGATTTTGGAGACTTCAGGAAGTTTGGAGTTCTAGAGAGACCTTGGGTTTTTAAGAGAGACTTTGAAAATGTTAGAGAAACTAGAGGTTTTAGAGAGTTGCATTTTGTAGAATCTTTGAATGTGGAAAGTGACTTAAGAGATTGAAGTTTAAAAATAAAAAAAACTGAAGTTTTATATTGCAATGTTGACATTAGTTTAATATCTTGGGAACAACAAAATTGAGATACAACGTTATAGTGTAACAGAGATGTGTTTAGTGTCAGGTAGATAGGGGGTCAACTGTGGCAGCTCTTTTTGTCTTTTGATTGTTAAATCAACACAAGCTAGACTCATTTGGGAAGGGAACCTCAGCTGAGAAAATGACCCCACTAGGTTGGCCTATGGGCAAGTGTGTGATGCATTTTCTTGATTGATGATCAGTGAGAGAGGGCCCACATCACTGTGCCTGTGGACTCTGGGCTCAGGGTTCTGGATACTAGAGAACACATACTGAGAAAACCATGAGACCCAAGCTAGTAAGCAGCATCCTTCTGTGACACATACCTCAGTTCTTGCCCCAGGTTCCTGCCTCAAGTCCCTCCCCAGCTTCCCTGCACAAGGGATTATCAGCTGTAAGATCAAATAAAGGCTTCCCAAGCCAATTTGGTTTTGGTCATGGTGGTTTATTTAGTCTGTGTCTAAATCAAAGAAACTACAATAATTCAACACCATGTACACCACATTTATTAATTTAAACCTGGAGCCAGCATATCAGGTACCTGGTAAGTACCGCTCCATTATGGAGAGAGGGAATGTTGACTCCTATGGAGTCTGCCTTTCAAGACTGAGTTGGACCATTTTTCTTTAATTAATTCTGTAATATGGGACAGCTCCAAGTCTGTTATAACTGTAGTTCTATTTACTCCCTGAATTCACATGCTGAAGGAGAAAGACATGGCATATGTCCCTGCTGACATTTGCCCACTCTGCCATTCACTTGGAGCAGCTCTGGACTGAGAGCAGAACCAAGCAAGATGCAGATACAGAGCAGTGATCAAAGACTGAATAGTCCACCAGAGTTCTCTAAAAGGACTATGTGCCAATGTGGTACAGTTTTCTGATTTATTTGTCTTTTATCTACTCTGTTTCAGGAAGGGACAGTGCTGAGCAGTCATTATGAGCTGCCTGAACTCTCCCAGAGCACAAATATAAGGCACTGTATGAGAAAACCAGCTGCCAACACATCCACACAAACGATCATGTGCTGGAACTCTCCCATGTTTGGTGTGTAAACGTCATGTTCTTGCTCACCCAGCGTCACTCTGACAAAAGTACACTGATGTCCACGTGTTCAAGAGGAGGTGACTGGAACCCCACCTCAGAGTATTGAAGGACCACTTGGAGGAAACAGCAGATCATGAATAGAATCAGAAACATCTGGATCATAGATTACAACCCCCAATATTTTCTGTAGAAATTTTCTAAGGAATTAGGATTTTCAATAGAGTAAAGATAGCCCTGAATAGAATAAGTGCATACCCAATCCATGGGACCGCTTTTATTGGGAGGTCTGTTTTTTTCTTTCACTCATCCTCCTCATTCAGACTCCACCCAAAATAGTAAACTCTGTCTATACATTACCTGGCCATCAAGATGTTGTGGGGGAGAACTAAGTAAGATGCTGCTCCTGCTCCAGTAAAACCCAAACCTGCAAAACATGAAAGCACATAATTGCTGCAATTTTTAATGTTGAGGGAGCTCACACACTGGTGAACCCATCATGGGACACAGGGTCCAGCCATGGTTCAGCTTAGGACAAGTGAGAGCAGGAGGATGGTCTGTGGGGTAGGAGTTAGAATGGAGGTCTTCAGTGGAATAAGCATTCAGGAGCATCTGCATGTTTTCCTGAGGCCAGAAGCCTGGTCTGGAGTGGTGTCTGAGGTCTTCCTCATGGTGAGTCATTGTTTTACTTTTCTCCTGAGCCACTCTTTGTTTCCACATAAGATGACTTCACACTATTCTGAAATAAGGAACACATATTTTTCTGAAATTGTCATTGGGATCTGAGCCAACAGCTTCCTTCTTCTCTTCTACATCTTCAAGTTCATTCGTGGGCACAGGCCCATACCCAGTGATGTGCTCATTGGTCTGCTGGCCATAATCCACCTACTGATGCTACTATTCATAGCATTCGTAGCCATGGACATTTTTATTTCTTTGAGGGGATGGGATGACACCATATGTAAACTCATTGTCTACCTGTACAGAATTTTTAGGGGTCTCTCACTTTGTACCACCAGCATGCTGAGTGTCCTCCAGGCCATCATCCTCAGTCCCAGAAGCTCCTGTTTAGCCAAGATCAAGCACAAATCTCACCATTACATCTCATGTGCCCTTCTTTTTCTGAGTGTCCTCTATATGCTCATTAGCAGTCACCTCTTAGTATCGATTATTGCCACTCCTAATTTGACTAGGAACAACTTCATGTATGTTAGTAGGTCATGTTCCAACCGTCCCATGAGTAACCTCATGAAAAGCACCATTTTCTAAACTGCTGGCCATCAGGGAAGCCTTTCTTATTAGTGTTTTGGTCATCTCGACTTGGTACATGGTGGCTCTCTTGTGCAGGCACAGGACGCAGGCCCGGCATCTTCACAGCACCAGGCTTTCTCCAAAAGCATCCCCAGAGCAAAGAGCTAACAGGACCTTCCTTTTGCTCATGAGCTTCTTCGTGCTGATGTCTGTCTTGGATGGCTTTATCTCCTGCTCAAGAACCATGTTCCTAAATGATCCAACATCTTACTATATCCAACTCTTTGTGGGCCACATCTATGCCACAGTCAGCCCTTTTGTGTTCTTGAGCACTGAAAAACATGTTGTTAACTTTTTCAGGTCTATGTGTGGGAGGACATAAATGTTTGAATATTCATTGATCATTGATGGGCACGTTTCTTTATAAGAGGACCCAATACACTGGCATCAGAACTGTCAGTCAGGGTTCACATGCTTTGGCGTACATGAAAATATAATGTTTTTTTTTTTTTTTCTGTTAAAATTATTTACTTTAACTTGTGTGGTCACAAAATGTAGCAGAAAATTAAACCACATCCCTTTTGTGATAAAACTAGGGCAGTTTTGTTTCATTTTATTTTATCTTATCTTATTTTATCTTATTCCTCAATGAGTCTTTAAGGGAGTCCTATGAGGTGGCTCTCATGCATCATGGCTGTGGAGAGCTCACAGTATTTTGAAGGATGTAACCATGTCTAACACATTTTAATATTTCAATTTCCTGTGTTATAGCTATTGTGACAAATTAAATAAGGAGGCATTTCTTGCCATAAATAGTTATACACTCCAGAAAGAAAGGAATTATTCAAAGAACTTTCAGAACAGAATTCTGTGCAAGAAGCACATGTGATGTATACAGCAATGCGAACAACAGCTGGATTTAAAATTCTCAGAGTTATCAGAACTTTTGACTCAAACACAGCCTCTGCAGGGCATAGGGCATAGGACCTCCTTCAGTTTTACAGTGCAAGGCAATTAATTCCAGCACTGGGCACCGAGGTGCCCTGGAAACAGGAAAGACCCACACCACTGGCAAGCTCCCTGGAGGTTCAACACTCTACACTACATTTCTTTCAAAACCAAATTCCTCCTCCTTTCATCTCTGCTATAAATAGATTGAGATAAAGTCTATTGTTTGGGGAAACATTTATAATCATGAGGCAGTTTATCAAACTCTAATAAGGTGGTTTAATAAGCCAAACAAACGTATGTCATCTAGATTACTATGCAGGGGACATGGCAACACAGGGGGCATGAAAAGCCTTGTTTAAGTTAATTTGGGACTCAGCTTTTGGACTGATGTCCCCTGGGCCTATTATTCCCATCCAATGAACTGCTTCCTGGCTTCAGGCTGGTTGTCCCATCTCTTGGTTGTTTTCTGTGTCAGTTGAACATAGACAAAACACGAAATGTTAAAGGGTAGGAAATTTTTTTCCCAAGCAAATGGACCGAAGAAGCAAGCTGAGGTTGCTATTCTAATATCTTAAAAACAAAAAGACTTCTAACCAAAATTAATCAAAAGAGATGGGAAAGGACTCTGCATACTCATCAAAAGCAAAATCCACCCCCCCAAAAAAATGTTAATTCTGAACATCTATGCCCCAAATTCAAGGGCACCCACATTTGTAAAAGAAACATTCCTAAAGTTTTAACCACACATTGAATCTCATACATTAAAAGTGGGGGACTTCAATACACTACTCTCATCAATAGACAGGTCATCCAGATAAAAACTAAGCAGAGAAATAATGGCGCTAAAAGCCATTGTGAGTCGAGTGGACCAAACAGAAGTCTAGAGAATATTTCACCCAAACAGAAAAGAATATACCCTCTTCTCGGGATCTCACAGAACTTTCTCCAAAATTGGCTACATACTCTCACAAAGTGAGTCTCAACAGGTATCAGAAAATTGAAATAACCACCTGTAGCCTGTCATACTCTCACAGATTAAAGCTATATTTCAACAACAAAAGAAATAACATAAAGCTCACAAACTCATGGAAACTGAATAACTCTCCTCTCAGTGACCACTGGGTCAAGGCAGAAATAAAGAGGTTAAAGACTTCTTAGATTTCAAGGAAAATGAATGCACAGCATAACTGAACTTATGAAACACAATAAAAATGGTAGTCAGAGGAACGTTCAGACTTCATACTAGCAACCTAGTAGCACCCCTGAAAACTCTAGAATGAAAAGGAAGCAAATGCATCCAACAGGGGTAGAGGAAAGGAAATAATCCAACTCAGGACTGAAATCAATAAAATAAAAAACAAAAAGACCATTAAAAAAAATCAGTGAAACAAAGAATTTGTTATTAGAGAATATAAAGAAGATAGACAAATCCTTGTCCAAACTAACTAAAACGCATAGACAAACTATCCAAATTAACAAAAGAAAAAATAAAAAGTATGACATAACAACAGATACCAAGGAAATCCAAAAAATCATTGAGTCATATTTCAAAAACCTCTGCTCTACAAATATGGATAATCTAAAAGAAATGGACGAATTTCTTGATAGATACCACTTATCAAAAATGAATCAGATAAACAACTTAAATAGAATTCTAGCTTCTAGAGAAATGGAAGATGTCATTAAATGTCTCCCAACCAAAGGAAAAAAAAAGCCCAGGGTCCTATGGTTTTAGTGCCGAATTTTCTGTATTTTGAAAGAAGAGCTAATAGCAATACTCCTCAAATTATTCCACAAATTAGAAACGGGAGGAACATTGTCAGATTTATTTTGTGAGGCCATAATCACCCTGACACCCAAACCAGGCCAAATCAACAAAAACAAAAAAGAAAATTATAGACCAATTTCCCTTATGATCATTGATTCAAAAATACTCAATAAAATATTTGCAAACCACATCCAATAACACATTAAAAAGATCATCTATCATGACAACCATACCAGGGATCATCCAAGGGATGCATAAATGGTTTAAAATACAAAAATCAGTCAATGTAACCCAACACATAAACGAACTGAAAGAAGAAAAACCATATGATCATTTTATTGGATGCTGAAAAAGCCTTTGAGGAAATTCAACACCCCCTCATGAGAAAAATCTTGACAAGATCAGGAATACAGTTACATACTTCAACGTAAAAACAGCAATGTATAGCAAGCCGATAGCCAACATCAAATTAAATAAAAACTCACAGCAGTTCCACAAAAATCTGGAACAACAGAAGGCTGTCCACTTTCTTCATGTCCATTCAATATAGTACTTGAAGTTCTAGCTAGAGCAATAAGACAACTAAAAGAGATCATGGGGATACAAATAGGAAAGGAAGAAGTCAAAATATCATTATTTACAGATGATATGATACTATACATAAGCTACTCAAAAAATTCTACAAGGGAACTCCTACAGCTGATAAACACCTCAGTAAAGTGGCTGGATACAAAATTAACTAAAAAAATAATCAGTAGCCCTTCTTTATACAAATGACATGTGAGCTGACAAAGAAATCAGGGAAACATCATCCTTCACAATAGCCACAAATAATATGTAATATCTTGGGGTAACTCTAAATAAGCAAGTGATGAGCTGAATGACAATAATTTAACGTCTTTGAAAAAAAATTAAAGAAGATATCAGAAGATGGGAAGATCTTCCATGTTAATTGGTCAGTAGCATCAACATAGTAAAACTGGCCATCTTACCAAAAGCAATCTACAGATTCAATGCAATTCCTCAACAAAATTCTAACACAATATTTTACAGATCTGGAAAGAAAAAATACTCAACTTAAAATTGAAAAACAAAAGATCCAGGATACCGAAAACAATCCTGTACAAAACAAAAACAAAACAAAAAAAAACTTCGGGCAGTATCACCATCCCTGATTGCCTGATTTCAAGCTCTACTACAGAGCTATAGTAATAAAAACCACATAGTATTGACATTAAAAAAATAAAAACAAGTTGATCAAAGGAATTAAATCAAAGACCCAGATGTAAATCCACACACCTATGGACACCTGATTTTTCACAAAGAACCCGCAGATGTACAATGAGGAAAAAGGCAACTTCAACCAATTGTGCTGGTCTTACTGGCAAATAGACCCATTCAATAAGCCTACATAAAATTCATATCAAAGTGGATCAAGACCTCAACATAAAACCAGATACACTGATCCTGACAGAGAGAAAGTGGGGAGTTGTCTTGGGTGATTGGTATTTTTTTTTTAGTACCTGGCTATATGAGAGTCTCCATAAAATGACTGCCCTTCTTGACAAGGGCTCTGTGAGTTGCCCAGTCTGCTCTTGAACTCAGTGTGCTCCTTCCACCTCTTCTCAGGCCTGGGTGCAGGTGTGTGCACCATGCCTGCTGGGGAGACTGAAACACAGAGCATATAGTTCTACTCAGGCAAAGCACAGCCTCTTCCTGAAGTCTTCAATGAGAATGTGGTGTCCATTCTGTCCCTTCAGATACTGGGATACAGTCAGACATGGCCTCAGCCTCAGCTATGTTCCACCTGCCTGTGACCACCTCAGCTCTGAGCTTTTCCTCTACTTCTCTGGTTTTCATTTCATTTCTTTTTTATTCACTTTTAAAATTTACTTACATCTTGAATTCAGATTTTGGAAACCAGGAAATACAGAATCAACACTAAATGGAAATGACATGCTCCATGGGAGAGGGGTGTCTCAGGAAAAGGGTTGGTTGCATTTCACAGAGTGTAGGAAAAGCACACTCAGAACCATGGAAAGTCAGGGGAGGCCCAGGAGTCCTCAACCCAGAATAGAAGTATCACAGTGAATAAAAACTTTTTGAAATAAGTCTAATGAGCAACGTGAGAAAAGTTAGTGTTGGGGGTTGGTCTGGAGCTGTGTACTCTGATGCTAATTGTTGACTCCCACGATCTGGTTACTGCACAGATGAGAGCACATTCTCATCTACAACAGTCCTTGTGTAAAACTTGCCTAAGGAATTATTCTTGTTTAAACAATAAAAAGCCGACACACATGGGCAGGCTAAGATGCGTGGCTAAGGTTCTAGGGTTTTGAGGATAGGAAGACCATGGGAAGGAGAGGAGAGAGAGGAAGAATAAGAGAAGTAAGGAAGCAGAGAGCCACCATGGGTGAGTATGGAAAGAAGCACATGGCGGGGAGGATGGAGGAAGCTTCCTAATGAAGAATGAGTAAGTCGAGAGGGGGGGAGCCAAGATGGCGACTAGCACACACAGTATCTGAGCTGTGGAAGAGCTAAACGTCTGAGTTGGTGAGTGGAAGGACCTCTATCCCAGGAAAACAATGGTGAGGATTTCTAAACAACAGGGAACATCACGGGAGGTGAAAACTTTGGTCTCGGGTCACCTGGGGACTTGTTTGGGGAAGGTGAGAAATGATACTTTGATCTCCCAGCACTCCCCTCCCCCAGACCTCCCTCCTCCTTGGCACAGAGGCACAATGGACTCATCTTTCTCAGTGCAGACCCAACTGCCTGGGGTCTGCAGCTGCTGAGGCGGAGCTCCAAGCCTTTTAGGGGCAAATGCCAGCAGTACCCGTTTCGGAGTCCCAGATTTGCTGGGTGGCTGCACCATCCTCCTAGGGCCCAAGTCTGCTAGACGCCATACTAGCTCCGCAGGATTGTTATCACTGATGGTACGACCCGCCCATACCACAGTGTCAGAGATTACGCTATATACTCACCAAAATGAAACAGAAACCCCACACAAGCTTGGCACACCAGGCGCTGGGCCTCCCAAGCTTGGAGAGCACAATGAAGAGACCCCAGGAATTCCCAGAAAGCATCTGGACTAGCAACCCAATTTCCAGTTACAGTGGAGCTTCCTGGCAGCAGAGCAGCACTGAGATGGCAGGGCACAGCAGCCCTCTAGTTTAAGACTAACCAGGGCCAAAACAGAGAACAGAGAGCCTTGTTACCCCAATCCCTACTGACGTGACCACCTTGATATCTCCAGCTGCAGCAAGACCTCATAGACTGGCAGTGACAGCAGCACAGAGCTGGAGGTGCATATCAAAGAAGCAGGGCCAAACCAGAGAGCAGAGAGCCCGAATACCCCGATCTCTGCCAAGTGACCTGCCTGTAAGTGAGTGCACCCTTGAGAATCTGCAGATGCCCAGATCCTGGGTCCTTCTAAAACAGAAGCCAGGCATCGAACCCCCTCTCACCCATATACCCACTTTGGGAAACAGAGGGACACTTGGGACATTGAAGTTCCTGCTCTGTGGGTCTAATTGAGGAGTTAAGGCAGTTAATGCCAGAAATTGCACTGAGATCATCACTAGCGCCTGCGACATATAGAGTGCAGAGCCCCTCCCACACACTCAAGGGTTCAACATCAGTCATCACTCTGTCTCTCGAGACACATGTCCACGCACACTTACACACACACACACATACACACACACACACACACACACACACACACACATGAGCACACACGCATGCACACACCTGCATTTGCCAAGTTTGCGCCTGCTTACTTTTCTCCCACAGGTACAGCTAGTCTTCAGCACATGCTGAGGACACAGGACCTCTCTCAGCTTCCTGAAGAACTCTCCAGATGACAGAGAGAGACAGTACCAGTCTGATCTGCAGAATCCAAAAACAAACAGGGAAGGTTTCAGATAAGCCAATGGCCAGGGGTAGGCGAAAGAACACTTCCAACATAAATCAGGACATCATGACTTCACCAGCAAACCCCAAAATTGATGGATACTACAATTCATCAGAAGCACAGGATAATGACTTTAAAGCCGTGCTTACCCAATTATTTGAGGCTCAAAAGAAGGAAACTTTCAAAGAGTTGGCCTGTCAATTGGAGGTAAAGAAAGAAGAAATAGACAAAATCCTTAAAGAAACACAGGCAAACATAGCCAAACAAATAGAGGCACAAGTAGAGATAAAATTAGTGGCATATAAAAAGGAAATGAACAAAGAAATAGAGACAATCTTAGAGAGACAGGAATCCAAATTCAAACAGATGAAAAAATGATACAAGGCATGGAAACAGAATTAGAATCAATAAAGAAAACACAAAATGAGAAAACCCTTGAGCTGGAGAGCTTGGAGAAAGATCAGGAACCACAAAAGTAAGCATCACCAACAGAATACAAGAAATGGAAGAAAGAATCTCTGGAGCTGAAGACACACTTACAGAAATTGATACTTCTCTCAAAGAAAAAGTAAAATCAGAAAAGTTCCAATCACAAAATATCCAAAGAATCAAGGACGCTATGAAAAGACAAACTCTAAGACTAATAGGAACTTATGAAAAATAAGACTCCAGGCTCCGAGGTCCAGAAAATATTTTCAAGAAAATCATAGAAGAAAATTTTCCCAACTTAAAGAAAGAAATGTCCATAAATATACAAGAGGCCTACAGAACACCAAACAGACTAGACCAGAAAAGAAACACATCACGTCACATCATAGTCAAAACACTAAATCTACAGAACAAAGAAAAGATATTAAAAGCAGCAAGGGAAAAAGGCCAAGTAACATATGAAGGTAGACCTATCAGAATCACACTGGACTTCTCATCAGAAACTATGAAAGCCAGAAGGGTCTGGGCAGGTATGATGGAGACTCTAAGAGATCACAAATGTCAACCCAGACTACTATACCCTCAAAGCTTTCAATCAACATAGATGGAGAAAACAAAATATTCCATGACAAAACTAAATTTATGCAATATCTACACAGCAAACCAACCCTAGAAGATACTAGAAGAAAAACTCCAATCCAAAGAAAAAAACTTCACCCAAGAAAACAGGGCATACCGATAATATCCCAACAATAATGAAAAGAAAACAACCAATGAAACATGGTAAGATCACCGACTCCATTACAAAAGGAACTAACATGCATTGGTCACTATTATCTATCAATATCAATGGACTCAACTCGCCAATAAAAAGACACAGGCTAACAGAATGGTTACGGAAACAGGATCCAACATTCTGTTGCATCCAAGAAACACACCTCTGCAATAAAGATAAACCCTACCTCAGAGTAAAGGGCTGGAAAAACGTTTTTCAAGCAAATGGTTCCAGAAAACAAGCTGGAGTAGCCATCCTAATATCTAATAAAATAGACTTTCATCCAAAGTTAATAAAAAAAGATAAGGAGGGCCACTATATTCTCATCAAAGAAAAAAATCCACCAAGAGGACATCACAATCTTGAATATCTATGCCCCAAATACAAGAGCACCTACATTCGTCAATGAAACATTATTAAAGCTTAAATCATACATTGATCCTAATACCTTAATAGTGAGAGACTTCAACACCCCACTCTCATCAAGGGACAGATCAACTAGAGAGACACCAAATAGGGAAATAAGAGCACTCACAGAATCCCTAAATCAAATGGACCTAATAGACGTCTACAGATTTTTTCACCCAAACTCAAAAGAGTACACCTTCTTTTCAGCACCGCATGGAACCTTCTCCAAAATAGACCATATAGTGGGTCACAAAGCAAGCCTCAACAGATACAAAAGGATTGAAATAATCCCTTGTATGCTATCTGACCACCATGGACTAAAGCTGGACATCAACAACAACAGAAACAACAAAAAGCCGACACGAACATGGAAACTGAACAACTTACTACTCAATGAGAGCTGGGTTAAGAAAGAAAGAAAGAAAGAAATTAAAGTCTTCCTAGAATTCAATGAAAATGAAGACACAACATACCCAAATTTATGGGACACATTGAAAGCAGTGCTCAGAGGAAAATTTATAGCACTAAGTGCCTGCAAGAAGGAATTCGTAACATCTCATACAAACAAATTAATGGCCCAACTGAAAACACTAGGAAAAAAAGAAGCAGATACACCCAAGAGGAGCAGATGGCTGGAAATAATCAAACTCAGGGCTGAAATTAATCCATTAGAAACAAATAAGACTATTCAAAGAATCAATGAAACAAGAAGCTAGTTCTTTGAGAAAATCAACAAGATAGACAAACCCTTAGCCAAACTAACTAAAAAGCAGAGAGAAGCTATCTAAATCAGCAAAATCAGAAATGAAAATGGGGACATAACTACAGACACTGAGGAAATCCAAACAATTATTAGGTCATACTACAAAAGCCTATATGCCACAAAATTTGAAAATCTAAATGAATGGATAATTTTCTAGACAGATTCCATCTACCAAAATTAAGTCAAGATCAGGTAGAAAGACTGAATAGCCCTATATTTCCCAATGAAATTGAAGCAGTCATTAACAGTTTCCTGTCCAAAAAAAGGCCTGGGCCAGATGGCTGCAGCGCAGAATTCTACAAGACCTTCAAAGAAGTGCTAACACCAATCCTCCTCAAACTATTCCACAAAATAGAAATTGAAGGAACACTACCAAACTCATTCTATGAAGCCACAGTCACCTTGTTATCTAAACCACACAAAGATCCAACAAAAAAAGGAACTTCAGACTTATCTTTCTTATGAACATTGATGCAAAAATACTCAATAAAATACTTGCAAACTGAATCCAAGAACACATCAAAGATATCAACCACCACAACCAAGTAGAATTCATCCCAGGCATGCAAGTGTGGTTCAACATACGGAAATCCATCAATGTAATCCACCACATAAACAAACTGAAGGAGAAAAGCCACATGATCATCTCCTTAGATGCCTAAATAGCATTTGACAAAGTCAAACACCCATTCATGTTTAAAGTCTTGGAGAGATCAGGGATACAAGGCACATACCTAAAGATAGTAAAGGCAATATACAGCAAGCCTATAGCCAACATCAAACTCAATGGAGAGAAACTTAAATCAATCCCACTGAAATCAGGGACAAGACAAGGCTGCCCATTGTCTCCATAGCTCTTCAACATAGTACTTAAGTCCTAGCCAGAGTAATAAGACAACTGAAGGAGATCAAGGGGATACAAACCCGAAAGGAAGAGGTCAAAGTGTCACTATTTGCAGATGATATGATAGTATACATGAGCGAACCCAAAAATTCAACCAGAGAATCCTTCAGCTGATAAACACCTTCAGCAAAGTGGAAGGATACAAAATAAACTCAAAAAAACAGAAGCCCTCCTGTATACCAAAGAGAAAAAGGCTGAGAAAGAAATTAGGGAAACAACACCCTTCACAATAGCCACTGATAACATAAAGTATCTAGGTGTAACTCTAACCAAGCAAGTGAAAGACCTGTTTGAGAAAAACGTCGAGTCTCTGAAGAAAAAAATCGAAGAAGATATCAGAAGATGGAAAGATCTCCCATGCTCATGGATTGGTAGGATTAACATTGTGAAAATGACCATCCTGCCAAAAGCAATCTACAGATTCAATGTAATTCCCATCAAAATACCAACTCAATTCTTTTCAGACCTTGAAAAAAAAAAGATTGTCAGCTTCATATGGAGAAACAAAAAACCCAGAATCTCCAAAATGATCCTGTACAACAACAGATCATCTGGAGGTATCTCCATCCCCGATCTCAAGCTGTACTACAGGGCAACAGTAATAAAAACTGCATGGTATTGGCATAGAAACAGAAAGGATAGATGGAACCGCATAGAAGACCCAGAAATAAACCCACACACTTATGAATATTCGATATTTGACAAAGAAGCCAAATCCATCCAGTGGAGAAAAGACAGCATCTCCATCAAATGGTACTAGACCAACTGGATATCTACATGCAGAAAAATGAAAATAGATCCACATTTATCACCCCGCACAAAACTAAAGTTGAAGTGGATCAAGGACCTCAACATAAAACCAGATACTCTAAATCAGTTGGGAAAAAAGTGGGGAACAGCCTAGAACTCAGTGGGACAGGAGACAACTTCCTGAACAGAACACCAACAGCACAGGCTCTAAGAGCAACAATCAATAAATGGGACCTCATGAAACTGAAAAGCTTCTGTAAAACAAAAGACACTGTCATCAAAACAAAACGACTGCCTACAGATTGGGAAAGAATCTTCACCAACCCTTTATCTGACAGAGGGCTAATATCCAGTATATATAAAGAACTAAAGAAGCAGAAAAGCAATAAACCAAGTAATCCAATTAAAAAATGGGGAACGGAGCTAAACAGAGAATTTTCGGGAGAGGAACATCGACTGGCAGAGAAACACTTAAAGAAATGCTCAACCTCATTAGCCATTAGGGAAATGCAAATCGAAACAACCCTGAGATTTCACCTTACACCCATGAGAATGGCCAAGATCAAAAACTCAAGTGACAAAACATGCTGGAAAAGTTGTGGAGAAAGAGAAACCCTCTTCCACTGCTGGTGGGGATGTAACCTTGTACAACCACTTTAGAAATCCATCTGGTGTTTTCTCAGACAAATAGGAATAGCACTTCCTCAAAATCCAGCCGTACCACTCCTAGGCATATATCCAAAAGAGGCTCAAGTACACAATAAGGACATTTGCTCAACCATGTTTGTAGCAGCTTTATTTGTAATAGCCAGAATCTGGAAACAACCCAGATGTCCATCAATGGAGGAATAGATACAGAAATTGTGGTATTTTTACACAATGGAATACTACTCAGCAATCAAAAGGAGGAAATCATGAAATTTGCAGGCAAATGGTGGGATCTAGAAAAGATCATTCTGAGTGAAGTATCCCAGAAGGAGAAAGACAAACATGGCATATACTCGCTTATATAGACCTACAAGATATGATAAACATAAAGAAAACCACACACCTAAAGAAGATAATCAAGAAAGCAGACACGGGCGAAGATGATCAATCCTCATTTAGAAAGACAAATGGGATGTGCATTGAATGGATAACAGGGGTTTACCGCAAAAGGCATCTGAAAGACTCTATCTAGCAGTGTTTCAAAGCAGAGACTAAGACTCACAACCAAACCTTCGGCAGAGTGCTGGGAATCATATGAAAGAAGAGGAGTTAGTATGATATGGAAAGGATAGGAGCTCTACAAGGACCAAATATATCCAGTTATAAGGTCTTTTCTGAGACTGACTCTCAACCAAGGACCATCTATGGATATAACCTTCTATGGATATAATCTTCAAGGACCATCTATGGATATACAACTTCTGCTCGGATGTGGCCCGTGGTAGCTCAGTAACCAAAAAAAAGTAAGGGGAACAAGGACTATTTCTAACAGGATCTCAAGAGCAGGCTCTTTGACCTCCCCACACCCCCAGGGAAGGAGCAGTCCTGTTAGGCCCCAGAGGAGGACTTTGCAGCCTGCCCTGAAGATACCCGATAAAACAGGGTCAAATGAAGGGGGAGGAGGTCCTTTCCTATCAGTGGACTTGGAAAGGGGCAGGGAGGAGACCAGGGAGGGAGTGTGGGGTAGGGGAGGGAATGAGGGAGTGGGATACAGCTGGGATACAGAGTTAATAAAATGTAACCAATAAGAAAAATAAAATTAAAAATAAAAGTATGAGCAAGTCATTATGGATTATGGATGGGAGGTAGCCTGGGATGGGGTTGTGAGGAAAAGGTAGTTTAGAGGGTAAATATCTGCCTGTCCTGGGTGAAATAGGACTATTATAAAATCTATCAGGTGTCTGTGTCTTTTATTGATTGTGATACAGGTCAGGTGTACTGCCGTGATAATTATAGGGATAATAATAAACATTATTAGACCATACAATTAAAATAACAGCAACAAGTTAGGGCTGTCATAAACTTTCTGATCCCTTTCTCAGGTCTGGTAGGGGGACTCAAAGTGTGTGCTCAGCCCTCCCCAGATGGCTGTTATCCAGGACAGAGTGAGTGAGATCAACAGGCAGGGAAGTTCCCCCCCTGGGATGCCACATTTCCATGCTCCCCTACAGGAACCTGTCACCTTCCACAAGCAGTAAAATTGCAGGCTGTAGAGATGCATTAAATTCTCCCTCAGCCTAAGCTGTGTAGGATCTCCTCAGGCGCACAGTCCTCCCGTGCTATGTCCATCTGGGTAAGTGCTCTGCACCCAGGGCAGAATCAGAATGTGGTAGGGACCCAGGCAGTCTGTGGGAGGAGGAGCCCTTGGCTACTGGGCTGTGGGAAGTTTTCAGCATGTGCAGAGGAGACACTGAGCTCTGACAGCCCCTCAGCACAGGGGACTGTGCCCTGCCCGGACAACAAGAATACTTTTCCTCTTAGGATATTTCCTGCAACTCCTAAAATTAGTTAATTTTTTCTTTGGAAACATCATTGTTTCATATTTACATTTTGTTTTAATTAAGCAACTCACAGTGAAGAACTATATGAATTATCCTTATATGTAGAATATTTTAGTGGTTTAATTTGTGTACCTATTATAAAAATTGATGTTTTTAATTTCATATCTTCATTAAATCCTTTTACTTTTGTTATATTCTTAACAGAAACAAAACTATTTGTGATGTAAGTCACTCTGCATTTTGAGTAATTAAAAGTAATTCCAGTGTGTTTGGAAGGAAATCTCCTTACTGTATCACTATCTAGTAGAGAACATCGCCTACTCAGTTTCAGGAATTTCACGCAAATGCTCTTGGCTCGTGGTGCACTACACAGTAAAACACGTCCTCTGAGAGGACATCCTTGAGGAGGCGCTGGAATGCTAGACATTTTATACACAGTGGATAGATGGCAGTTTCCCCTGATGTTGCCTAAAGAGCCAGGATCCAATCCCCAAGAGCTTGAGAGGAACAAAAGTAAAAAGCCTGAGAGCACAGGGGACTGTGTTCTGCATGGGCAACAAGAATAGTTTTCCTCTTAGAATGTTTCCTAAAACTCCTGAAAGTTGGCTTCTCCTTTTTCTCCTTCTCTTCTTGCCTATTCCGTTTTGTTTCTGACATCTGATGAAATTGACATTGGGTAATCAAACGGATCTATTATATAAAGAGCATGGTAATGCAATGGGAATCACTCAGTAAAATGTATTTACAACTCTGCTGGTACATAGAACTCAGCATATTAATCTTGTAGAAGTTTCACCTTTCCTAATGACTCTTTGCCATTCTATTTTAGAAAATCTCAATTTAAATTTTTTAGGTTATTTTGTTATGTGTGTTACACTATTTGGGTGTTTGTTTTGTTTGATTTTGCTGTGTCTATATATTTGTATTGCATGCATGCCTGCTGCCTGAGGACCTCAGGAATTTTTGGAACCCCTGGACCTAGAGTTGCAGATGGTTTTGAGCTGCCATGGGAGAGGTGAGAACTGTACCTGGGGCCTCTGTCAAAGCAGCAGGTTCTCTCCACACCCAGCACCTATGTTTACAGTCTTTAACTGGCCATCCACCTTAGCTCTCATTTTTTAAAGTTACTTTTCATCTCATGTATTCCCTTCTAGAATGTAACTCATCATGACTGCAGGGCAGCACTTCTGAACACTGAGGCTCCCTCATTTCTCCTGCTCTGAGCATTTACTAAGCTGGTGCATCGGGTTTTGTAACTCAGGCACTTTTGCTTTCCCCTCATATCTCACATTACATATAAAATGAAACCATCTTACACCCTTGATATTCAAATGATAATTATTTCTTTACTATTTGACTTCATTTTTATATTATTGCATAATTTAGGATTATGATACTTGAATTAAACTAAATACTTGCATTGCATGAGAAAGAACTTTCAAGAAGACCCTTCATCAAATCTTCTGATGTATATCTGAGGCTTTGGTCACCTGAGTCTGAGAAGCATCACTGCTTCCTCAAGGAGGTATGAAATCCTACACACCTGTGCAGCCCATCATTTAGGATGAGTTGGATAATTCTTCTTTCATTAAAACCTCACAATGGGAATGGCACTCAATCTATTGTAATTATAATTCTTAATAATTGTTTGCTTTCAAATGTGGAAAGAGACAAAACTTAGATAACATTCCTGGCAGCTTCTGATAACTGATCACTTCTCATGTAGGATTTTGTTCTGCTGTGACATCAAAACATATTTCAGATGCAGTTACAATGTGAGATTCACAAAGAAGGCCTAAAATGCTACCAGGATGCTTTGGAAAGGATTGCTTGGGTAGTCTATTGTGTTCATACATACTCTTCTCTGTTTGGGGCTGGTAGAAACCAAACAGTTGTTTTTAAAACTGTATTAACTATCCCAGGTCGCAAACATAAGGAACCTTCATGAGAATAAAGCCAGAAGCCTACACTTCCAAAGAGTTCGCCCTGTGCAGGGAACACCATGCTTGGTATGTAGACTTCATCTCCTTACAAATCTCCCTGACACAGGCACACAGATGTCATATGTTCTAACGCTGTAGCTCAGCCCCAGACTGCTCAGGGTCACACACAGGATATGGCAGGAGTGAGTATGATGTAAAGAAGTCTGGATTCAGAGTTTCCACTCCTAAGGCTCCCTGCAGATCCACATGAAGAGCACAAAGTCTGACGTAAATGAGCAGAAGAAAGAGACTGGAATAAAATGACTCTGGGCCTGTTTAAGACAAGGGCACAGCTTCATCTGAGGATCTTATTTCTACTTTCTTGCAATCCTCATTGAACTTCACCAAAACCTGCAGAGCTGCTCTGTGTCTGGCAATCAACATGATGCAGATGAAAGACAAGTAAGACATTGCTTTTGCCTCAGGAAACCTCAAATAGGAAACAGTAGGAAAAGAAATATTTTCTTGACACATGACAATTGTAATGTGGGAGAAAGCTTCTATCTGGATGGGGCATATCAGTGTCAGAACAATGGAGAGAGTGGGCATCCCTTCTGGGCACTTTGAGATTAAGGCAGTCTTAAGGGGTATAAGGCAGAGCTGTGAAATAAACATCTGTCTAAGGAGAGTGGAGCTGCCATTGTCTACAGCTGATGATCAAGGCTAGACTGGTGATAAGGAATCTTCTTGCTGTTCTCCCCTCACAATTGCTACATGCTTCTTTCAGCCTTAAAATGAACAAAATCAACAAACTGTCAGGTAACACCAAGGTAAGAAACACCATTCATGCTGGAGCTGAGATTGGGCTCTCAGGCAACAGCTTCCTTCTTCTCTTCCACATCCTCATGTTTATTCGTGGGCAGAGGCCCAGACTCACTGATCTGCCCATCAGTCTCTTGGCCCTAATCCACATACTGATGCTGCTAGTCGTGAGTTTAGTAGCTTCAGACATTTTTATGCCAGGGAAGAGATGGAGTGACTCCACATGCAAATTTGTTATGTTCTTGTACAGGTCTTTTAGGAGCCTCTCTCTTTGTGCCACTAGCCTGCTCAGCATCCTCCAGGCCATCACCCTCAGTCCCAGAAGTTCCCGTCTAACAAAATTCAAATGTAAATCTCCACACCACATGCTAGGTTGCCTTCTTTTCCTGAGTATCTTTTATTCATCCATTAGCAGTCCCCTTATAACACACATAACTGCAACGCCTAATCTGACCTCATCTGGTTTTACATACCTCAGTCAATCTTGCTGTATTGTGCCCATGAGCTACTCTGTCCATCACACATTTTTTTATATTGTTGACCTCCAGGGATGTCATCTTTGTAGGTCTTAAGACCCTCTCCAGTGGGTACATGGTGATTTTCTTATGCAGACATAAGAACCAGTCCCAGCTTCTCCACAGTGCCAGCCTTTCCCTCAGACCATCTGCAGAACAAAGAGCCACACGGACCATCCTGTGCCTCATGAGTTTCTTTATGGTGGTGTACACCTTGGACTGCGTCATCTCCTACCTAAGAAGTATAGATGATGATCTGATTTTGTTTTGTGTCCATATTCTCACAGTCCATGGCTATGCCACAGTCAGCCCTGTTTTGGTTCTCAGTACTGAAAAGCACATAAGTAACATTTTTAGATCCATTGTATGGAAGGATGGTAAACATCATATTACTCAGGTATAGGTAAGATTCCTTAAGATAAGCCAGTATTCTGGCATTAGAGCTATGAATTGTAATGTAGTTTACATGAGCTTCAGGTTAAATGAAATTACAGAGTTGTCTTTTTGCTGTTGTTAAACCTATTTCTTATGAGATGTGAGGATGCTACACATAAAAGACAAACCACATGCCAGATACATAAGTCTTTTGTACTTCCCAGTGTGTCTTTTGGGGAGACATAAAGTGACTGTCTTGTTAGGGTCTGGATTATCCACAGCAATTTATAATACGTGACAGCTTATGATAGTCTACATTTATTCAAATCCCTCAGCTATCTCTGTTTTGCCAAACGAGGTTTATAAATAGTTATTATTATAATTATCAAGTATCCAGAAATGTTCAAATCACTTAGCATACACACACACACACACACACACACACACACACACACACACACACTCAGAGTGAGAGACAGAGACACAGAGAGACAGAGACAAAGACAGACATAGAATCTATGTATAAAACGCAGTCCTGATGATGGATAAACAGAGTTCAGCTTCTCTGCACTGGAGTGTAACTCCAGCTTTAAAAGAGAAGGAGATTCTGCACATGGTCCCACACAGATTGGCATGAAGCCACTGTACTGACTGTAATGAGAGTCTAGTCAGAACGAATTCTGTGTGGACTACTGGGAGCAGGAAGAGCTTGGAAGCTTTCTAGGAGTGGAAACAAAAGCAGACTCTCATCCTCAGCTCAGGAGGGAAGGCCATGGGCGACTAGCTGGGTGGAGGCAGACTGTAAAAATGTAATCAACGCCAAGCAGTATGCTGAAGATGGGAAATTCTTGTGTTGTGTGTGCTTTACCAAAATAACAATGTGTTCAGTTACCTTACCCAAGCAGTGAAGTATGTTTTCCCTGAAATAATAAAGTGAACAATGGGGATGGAGAGATGGTTCAGGAGTTAAGAACACTGGCTGTCCTTGCAGAGGACCAAAGTTCACTTCCCAGCCTCTAGATGAAGGCTCACAACTGTTAGTAACTCCAGTTCAAGAGGATCTCATGGTTTCTGGTCCTGCAGGCACCAGGCATGCATTCATGCACACAAAATAAAAATAAATAAAACTACTAAATTAAAATAGAATTTTAAAAATGAAAAAAAGTAAAAATATGATTTTTCAAGTTTTAAAACATGATAGATTTTCTTGAATAATGAGGGTTTTCTCATAGTCCTCATCTTTTTAAAAATTCTTTCTTCATTATACTTTATTTAATTTGTATCCCCCCATGTGGGTCCCCCCCCTCCTCCTTTCCCAATCCCCATAGTCCTCGTCTTAATCTCAGGTCCTCAGAGCAAGCAGAGGAGTTCATCTGTAAGACCTGGACTGTCACTGCTCAGGAGTTCAGGATGGCAGCCTTCCCAGAAACTCTCACAGACCACAGCTCGATGCCAAAGCAAGAGGTTTTATTGCTATCGAGATAGGGTCGCCCCTCCAAAGACAGGAGACGACCCTGAACATGCATAGCACAGGGTTTTTATACCTGAAAATCAGATCACTCTGCTCTATAGTTTACAGATGGTTGTAGATAGTTTACAGCTGGTTGCTTCTCAGAACAGTTCACCCCGCCCTTCAAGAGCTCTCTGCGCATGGCTTCAATTCACATAATAATAGTTGTTTCTCATTCCCAGGTGGCCCCTCACACCTTTGAGATCCAGGTTGCATCCCAGCCTGTGTTCAGCCTTTGAGCAATCTTCAGGCCTGCCAGCCTTGGCTACAGTGAAGTAAGGCCAGCCTGGGCTATATTATAACCTTCCCCAAAAGCAACAGAATTTAATTTTAAAAAGCTCTCAGCCTCCTCTCAGCTCCAGTGCTATTGTAATGCCAAGTTCATGGGAACCTCAGAGACAAAACAATGCAATAGCAAGAGAGCTTTATTAAGAGAATACTCAAACTCGGGAAGCAAGTCTCACTGATGCAGCAGTAGAGAAGTGGGACCTTGAACCCTGAGTGAGCAGGGTTTTTAAAGGGAAAGTCTGTGATCAGGGGGTTTCCATGAGAAAAACAGGAGGTCACATGTTTCTAGAACAGCAAATGGGGGACCTATGCCTTGACATTACAGGATTAGGTAAAAGTTAGAGGGCTGAGGTGACCTCTGATTCACAATTGCCTAAGGCATATGCTTCTCTTAGGCACAATTGCCTAAGACTTATGATCACAATGGCTATTCTTTTAATCTATATGTGAAACATGGGGAGAATTTTCCCACATGATTCTCAACCAATTCTCATTGATTATTGCCAGGGAGATTGTCTCTATGTTCTATGAAGTATTTATTCTGTGATATTTCCTGAAAGCTGTTGCTAGGAGAGTTAACTTTGTTTTCTGCCAGGTGCACATTTTGTGATATTTCCAGGTACCTGAATTCAGCTTCAGGTTAAGATGGCTTTTTATTTCAAAAATGGAGTTATACTCAGGCTAAGTATATCCACGCTAACTTAAACTCTTTATTTTTTTCTCTTCAAATCCTTCCCTTGCGGAAGGATTTTCTTTTCTGGTCAAATTTGTTGGATGTTCTGTAGGCCTCGTGTATTCTTATTGGCTTCTCCTTTAACTTGGGGAAATTTTCTTCCATGATTTTGTTGAAAATATTTTCTGGTCCTTGGAGAAGGCAGTCTTCTTTTTCCTCTATTCCTATTATTCTTAGGTTTTGTCTTTTCATATTATCTTTGATTTCTTGGACGGTCTGTGTCAAGAATTTTTTGGATTTAACATTTTCTTTGACAGATACATCGATTTCTTCCATTTTATCTTCTACACCTGAGATTCTTTCTTCCATCTCTTATAGTCTGTTGTTTATGCTTACCTCTGTAGTTCCTGTTTTCTTCCCTAAATTCTTCCTCTCCATTATTTCCTCCATTTGTGTTTTCTTTAATTTTTCCAGTTCTATCTTCAGGTCTTGATTTGTTTTGTTTACTTCCATCACCTGTCTGATTGTATTTTCCTGTTTTTCTTTTAGTTCCTTCAACTCTGTTTCTTTTACTTCTTTCAGTGATTTAATTATTTCTTCTCTGAAGGCTGCAAACTGTTTGGCTGCATCTTCCCATATTTCTTCATGGATGTCCATAATCTGCTTGTCTTTAACTTCCTCCCTTTCTTTATGGATAGCCATGATCTGTTTGTTTTTATCTTCCTATAATTCTTTCCGTATTTTATTTGTTTCCTCTATTATCCTCTTCATCAGCATAGATGTAAGGTCATCTTCTTGATTTTCTATTATGCTGGGTTGTCCAGGGCTGCTCGCCCCTGGATGGCTGGGTTCTGGAGATGCCGTATTGCTCTGTCTTTTGTTGGTTGAGCTTTTACGCTGACCTCTACCCATTGGGCTGTACTAGGTGTTGGCTGTTCGTTTCTGTGCTTCCTGGAGTCCTGATGTAGGGAGAATCCCCTTGGCCTGAAGATGATTTTCCTGAAGGAGTCCTCCTCTGCTTTCTGGTTATGGTCACTGTATGGCCAGTGTTTCTCAGGAATTGCCACTGCTCACTTCATGTGTATAGCCCTGAGTAGTAGCTGAGGTCTTTGTTGGGCAGGGGGGCTCTCCTCTTACCCATATAAGTGCTCAAGACAGCTGCCCCACTGCTGGGTTTCCCGTTATAAGTTTAGTGAGCTGCTGCTATTGTTACAGTTTTCCAGGTACAGTCCTCTTGAAGAACCTGCTGATTCCCTAGCTGTGGAGTTTTCTCCCAACAGGGAAACTCAGTCTGTTATCCTGGGGCACACAGTTCTGTCCGGGAAAGTAAGAGGGGTGCCCAGCAAGTCTCTGGGCCAGAGGCTGAGTGCGCCGCTCTGGGCCTGGAGAATGTGCACCTGGGTTGAGTTGGCGCCTGGGGGCGCCGCTTTGGTCTGGAGGCTGGGTGCCTCAGTCTGGACCAGAAGCTGTGTGTCCCTGTCTGGGATGTCGGCTGCAGGCACTGCTCTGGTCTGGACACTGTAGGTGCAGCCCTTTTGAAGGACCACGGTTTCCCACAGTTTTGTCAGTCTAGCTAGGGGTAACTGGTTGATCCTTGGCATAGTATCTGTGGGCTGCTGTAATGGCTCTCTGGCTTTTGTAGGTCTGAGGATGCATCTGTGTGCCCCAGTGCCCTAGGGGTACTCAATAATGGTGGCTGAGCACAGCACTCCTGCCTGCAGTAGAAAGCTAGAGCCTAGAGCCTGCGTGAATCCAGAAAGTCTTTTGGTGCTGGGTGTCCTGAGCGTTAGACCTGATGTTCCCCCCAGCTGGGGATTTCCTCCTGCCATGGACACCCAGGCTTTGCTTTAGGGACTGCCATTCTGTCTGGGGTGGCGGCGAGTGGAACCCACCAGCACAGATGCCCGCCCGTGGCTCTGCTTTTCTGGCCTTTGGGAGCCTGGGCGTCTACCTAAAGTGGGTAATTTTCCCAAGACCTTTTCAGGGTGTTGGTATCAGCTGAGTGCTCTGAGATCAGTCCAGCCATTTCCCTCCCTGTGGGTTTGTACCCAAAGGTGAAATTGAGTCTCTGGTGCCCTGGGGCCCACAGTTCTATCTGAGGCAGCGAATCAGGTTGCACAGGCAGGGCTCTATGCAGGCGCCTGGGTCCCTGGCTCGGGCTCTGGCTGGCTCCAGGGGAGCCCGTGGAACCTGAGTCTTTTCCAGGGAAAGTGTGGGTGACCTAAGGTCGGTCCCAATTGTTTCCTGCTCCGTGGGGTTATCTCTCAACTGGAAAATCCAGTCTGTGATGTGTGTGCCCACAGTTCAGTCTGGGACAGTGACCAGATCATGCTGGAGTTTTGCTCTGTGCTGGCGACCAAACACCTGGCAGGACCAGGGTCTCTTCTGTGGTTTACCCGGGTGAGTTAAAGCTGATTGAACCCCCCCACTGTGGGGTATCCTCTCATCTGAGGAACACAATCACGTGTGTTTTATGGCTGCCAGTTCTGCTTGCTGGTCACTGTGCCGATCCTGCTGTGCTGCTGTTCAGAATGAGAGTCCTCCCAGCACCGCCATCTTGGCCGCCCCCACAATTTTCTTAATTGGTTCAAATCATATGGCTTGGTTTCACTTGGTAAAACTAACAAAATAAATGCCAAAGTCTTTTGTCTTCCCCCAAAGGACTGAGAAATTGTTTCAAGTTCTCTGTTAGAATGCCCACCATCATTGTCTATAATACCTGAAAAACTTTAAAATATTTCATAACCTGAAACATAACTTTTTAAAACTCGTTTTTGCAATATCAAAATAAGGTACCCTTTTAGAAATGAAGTCACAAAATACAACCATAATTTTAAAAGTCAAAACCAGATTTTATCAATGCAAACAATTCAGTACTTTTAAAATCAATACCAAGTATATTATTTTGATGTTGGCTGCCAGTAAGAAAAATTCTTGTAATCAAACACATGGAGGTGCAGTTTTAATATTTTATATAAATGTAGTTTTAAACATTATTATTTTTATAAACCTGGTTTTTAATACAGGACCGAAATTATGTAAAATCTTAATACATTTAATAATCAATAATCAGACATCAAAATATATATAGAACATAGTAAACTTATATATTTAAAACAAACAGACAAAACTATAAAACTAATTTTTACTCCCTTTAGCATTAATTTCAAGGGAGGAACATCTTGCTCCCTGTTGAATACTATTTTAGGACCATAGAGGCTTGCAACTTTCTTACCTGAGAAGCCGCTGTTGACACTTTAAGAGCCTCTTGTAGGGAAAGTAATCATCAGTATGGCCTTCATCTGTGGTTTCGACTCCTGTAGTGTCTGGGACATTTTTGTGCATTTCTGATATAATATGTCCGCACTCCTCTATGGCAGACAAAACTTTAAAAAGCTGCTGAAATCATCCCAGGTGGGCTGATGGGTGAAAAGAACAGTTTCAATGAGATCAATCAAATCCCTAGAATTGTCAGAGAACTTGGATTCTGAGTTCTCCAGTCATCTGGTTCCCGGAGGGAGAGGCTGCCAAAGGGGCTCTGGGTTTTTGGTGCTGGGCCAGATAGTGGTTCGAACCTGGATAAAGGGCTGGAGCTCGCTGAGGAGTGGGAGGAGGAGGGGTTGGAAAATTATTTCCATAGGAGTCTGTTCCTGAAAAATAGCGTAAAAGGGGTGTGAGGGTGACAGGGAAGTGGCTTCTGGTTTTGTAGAGTCTGTGGAAGGAGGATTGTTAGTGGGGGTCAGAAAGGGCTTAATCCATGGAGGTGGATGAATCATTAGGTCTTTCCAGACTACAATATATGGAAATTGGTCTGGGTGCCCACATTTATGCTGAAAAACACCATTTTCCACTGCAAGGATGGTGGGAAGGTGGAAAGTTCCTTCTGGTGGCCAGCCCACATTAAAGGTGGGTCATTCTGAGCTGGAAAAAGTCATCATTTTTCCTCTCCTCACATCAACTGAAAGACCATGAATTCTAGTCTTAACTTCTCCAAAATGTGTCAGAACCAAGTCAAGGGGTTTGGAAGTATTCTCTCCCATATCATCAGCCAGTCTTTTCATCAAGAGAATTCAGGATAACGCAAAAGAAGTAAGGAGAGCAATTCAAACAAATAGTAAATCACACATACACAAAAAAGAACAACCCATCCCAGACAAAAACCAAACTAAAGGCAACAACTCACAACCTATACCTGGGCTAATATCTAAAATCACTAAAGCAAGAAAAGCTATGGCTTCAAAGGCAACTGCAAGACCACAAGCAAGCAATCACAAAAATACAAAAGTAACTCCTGGCACAACACCAAGAAAAATAAAATTAATCCTACACAGAAACAAAGTAAAACCAAAAACCTGGCATTTCCTGTACTTCTCTGCCACAGAAGTGCCAGAAAGGCTATGAAAACAAATCCTCACTCTGGTTTCCCTATCCCAAGATTTCCAGGGAGGCAAAAACTTACAAGGCCAAAAATGTCTTTTTGTCCCCTGAGGCCCTGGACCTCAACCGGTCTCTTTTGTCCACTTTTGGGAACCTCTACAACACATTGAGGCGTTTCAAATCAATGAATAGAAACAAACACTTAAAGCAGGCAGACAACACAAAAGACATTTACCCATGGGGTTAAGTTATCTGGGTTGGGATTCCTCGAGGTCCTGAGGCACCTTGGACCAGACCCCAAATGTAATGCCAGGTTCAGGAGATCCTCAGAGCCCTTAGGAGACAACTCGATACAATAGCCAGAGAGCTTTATTAAGAGAGCAATTAAACTCGAGACCGAGTCTCACTGATGCAGCAGTAGAGAAGTGGGACCTGAAGCCCTGAGTGAGCAAGGTTTTTTAGGGAAAGTCTGTGATCAGGGAGTTTTCATGACAGCAAACAGGGAAGCACATGTTTCTATGACAGCAAACGGGGGGCATATGCCTTGATGTTACAGGATTAGGTAAAAGTTAGATGGGTGAGGTGACCTTTTCTGAATCACAATTACCTAAGGTATATGTCTCTCTGAGTCACAATTGCCTAAGACATATGATCACAATGGCTGTTCTTTTAATCTATATCTGAAACATTGGGGAGAATTTCCCACCAGATTATCAACCAATTTCCCTTGATTATTGCCAGGGAGATTTTCTCTAATTTCTATGAAGTATTTATCCTATGATATTTCCTAGAGATGGTGCTGGGGATTTAAATTTGTTTTCTGCCAGGTGCACATTTTGTGATATTTCCTGGTACCTGAACTCAGCTCCCAGTCAAGATGGCTCTTTATTTTATAATGGAGTTATTCTCAGGCTAACTATACCCAGGCTAACTTAAACTCTTCACTATGACTTTCTAGGTGGTGTTTCTTATGAAGTTAAACTGTGAAACTCAGTATAAATCACACATAAAAGTCACCCAGCTGAAGGGGAATTTTAATCTAGCAACCTGGATACTCAGGCAGGAGATCACATGCGAAGACCTAGTTCTGGGCGATCTGGCTGAAATACAGACACACTGTTAACACACACTCTTTTTTTTAAACTTTTATTAATTACACTTTATTCACTTTGTATCCCCCCCATGAACCCCACCCTCCTCCCCTCCTAATTCCACATTCCCTCCCCCTTCTTCATGCATGCACCTCCTCAAATCCACTGATAGGGGAGGTCCCTCTCTCCTTCCTTCTGAACTTAGTTTATCAGATCTCATCAGGAGTGACTGCATTGTCATCTTCTCTGGCCTGGTAAGGCTACGCCCCCTCAGGAGAAGGTGATCAAAGAGCAGGTCAATTAGTTCATGTCAGAGACAGTCCCTCTAATGATTACTATGGAACCCACTTGGACACTGAACTGCCATAGGCTACATCTGTGCAGTTGTTCTAGTTTATCTCCTTGCATGGTACTTGGTTGGAGTATGAGTATCTAGAAAGACACCTCTGTTCAAATTATCTGGTTTTGTTGCTCTCCTTGTGGAGCTCCTGTCCTCTCCAGATCTTATTATTTTCCACTTCTTTCATAAGATTCCATGCTCTCTGCCCAACAGTTAGCCATAAGTCTTAGCATCTGCTTTGATAGTGTGCAGGGCAGAGCATTTCATAGGCCCTCTGTGGCAGACTCCTAACTTGTTTCCTGTTTTCTTCCTCTTCTGATGTCCATCCTCTTTGCCTTTTAGGATGGGGATTGAGCATTTTAGTCAGAATCCTCTCTCCTGATTAGCTTCTTTATATGTACAGATTTTAGTAGGTTTATCCTATATTATATGTCAATATAAATGAGTATATACCCTGTGTGTCTTTCTGCTTCTGGGACAGATAATTCAGGATGATCCTTTCCTGTTCCCACCATTTAACTGCAAATTTCATAATTTCCGTATTTTTCATTGCTGAGTAATATTCCATTGTGTAGATGTACCACAATTTTGGTATCCATTCTTCAGTTGAGGGACATCTGGGTTATTTCCAGCTTCTGGCTGTTACAAATAAAGGTGCTAAAAACAGGATTGAGCATATGTTCTTATTGTGTACTTGTTCCTCTTTTGGATATATGCCTAGGAGTGCTATGGCTGGATATGAGGAAGTGCTATTTCTGTTTGTCTGATAAAGCACCAGATGGATTTCCAGAGTGTGTGTACAAGTCCACATTCCCACCAACAGTGGAGGAGGTTTGCCTTTCTTCTGAACCCATCCAGAATGTGTTTTCACTTGAGTTTTTAATCATGGCCATTCTGATAGATGTAATTTGAAATCTCAGGGTCATTTTGATTTGCATTCTGCTGATGGGAAATGAGGTTGAGCATTTCTATAAGAGTTTCTCTGACATTCAATATTCCTCTACAGAGAATTCTGTTTAGCTCTGTTCCCCATTCTTTAATTGGAATACTTGGTTTGTTGCTTTTCAGCTTTTTTAGTTCTTTATATATACTGGATATTAGCCATCTGTCAGGTAAAGAGTTGGTGAAGATTCTTTCCCAATCTGTAGGCAGTCATTTTGTTTTGATGACAGTGTCCTTTGCTTTACAGAAGCTTTTCAGTTTCATGAGGTCCAATTTATTGATTGTTGCTCTTAGAGCCCGTGTTGTTGGTGTTCTGTTCAGGAAGTTGTCTCCTCTATTAATGAGTTCTAGGGTCTTCCCCACTTTTTCTTCTAACCGATTTAATGTGTCTCATTTCATGTTGAGGTCTTTGATCCACTTGGACTTTAATTTTATGCTGGGTGACAAGTATAACTCTATTGCATTTTTCTACATGAAAACATCCACTTAGACCAGCACCATTTGTTGAAGATGCTATCTTTTTTCCATTGTATGCTTTTGTCATCTTTGTCAAAGATCAGTTGTCCATAAGTGCCTGGGATTATTTCTGAGTCTTCAGTTTTGTTCCCTTGATCCACCATTGTGTTTCTATGCCAGTACCATGCAGTTTTTCTGACTGTTGCTCTATAGTACAGATTGAGATCAGGGATGGAGATACCTCCAGAAGATCTTTTATTGTAGAGGATTGTTTTAGCAATTCTGCGTTCCTTGTTATTCCATATGAAGTTGAGAATTTTTCTTTCAAGGTCTGTAAAGAATTGTGTTGGTAATTTGATGGGAATTGCATTGAATCTGTAGATGGCTTTTGGTAAGATGGCCATTTTTACTATGTTAATCCTGCCAAGCCATGAGCATGGGAGATCTTTCCATTTTCTGATGTCTTCTTCTAATTCTTTCTTCAGAGACATGAAATTTTTTTCATACAGATCTTTGACTTGCTTGGTTAGGGTTACACCAAGGTACTTTATGTCATTTGTGGCTAATGTGAAGGGTGCTGTTTCCATAATTTCTTTCTCAGCCCTTTTGTCTTTTGTATACAAGAGGGCTATTGATTTTTTTGAGTTAATTTTGTATATGGCCACTTTGCTGAAGGTGTTTATCAGCTATAGGAGTTCCCTGGTAGAATTTCGGGGGTCACTCAGGTATACTATCATATCATCTGCAAATAGTGATACTTTGAGTTCTTCTTTTCCAATTTGTATCCACTTGATCTCCTTCAACTGTCTTATTGCTCTATCAAGGACTTCCAAAACTATGTTAAAGAGATATGGAGAGAGTGGGCAGCCTTGCCTTGTCCCTGATTTCAGTGGGATTGCTTTAAGTTTCTCTCTGTTTAGCTTGATGTTGGCTCTAGGCTAGTTGTATATTGCCTTTACTATGTTTAGATATGTGCCTTGTATCTCTGATTCTCTCCAATACTTTAAATATGAATGGATGTTGAATTTTGTCAAATGACTTTTAAGCATCTAAGGAGGTTATATGTGTTTTTTTTTTTTCTTTCAGTTTGTTATTTTGGTCTATCACATTGATGGATTTCCATATATTGGACCACCCCTGCATACCTGGGATGAAGCCTACTTGGTCATAGTGGATGATATCTTTGATGTGTTCTTGTATTCAGTTTGCAAGTATTTTGTTGAGTATTTTTGCATCAATGTTCATAATGGAGATTGGCCTGAAATTCTCTCTTTTTTGGGGGGTCTTTGTGAGGTTTAGGTACCAAGGAGACTGTGGCTTCATAGAATGAGTTGGGTAGTGTTCTTTCTGTTTCTATTTTGTGGAACAGTTTGAAGAGAACTGGAGTTAACACTTCTTTGAAAGTCTGGTAGAATTCTGTGCTGAAACCATCTGGTCCTGGGCTTTTTTTTGGATGAGAAACTCTCAATGACAGCTTCTATATCCTTGGTATATATGGGACTAATTAATTGATTTACCTGGTCTTGATTCAGCTTTGGTAATTGGAATTGATCAAGAAAATTATCCATTACATTTAGATTTTCAAATTTTTTGGCATATACACTTTTGAAGTATATAAGTCCTAATGACTGTTTGGATTTCCACAGTGTCTATAGTTATATTCTCCTTTTCATTTCTGATTTTATTGATTTGGATGGTGTCTCTCTGCCTTTTAGTCAGCTTGGCTAAGGGTTTGTCGATCTTCTTGATTTTCACAAAGAACCAGCTCTTGGTTCCATTGATTCTTTGAATTGTTTTATTTGTTTCTAATTGATTGATTTCAGCCCTGAGTTTGATTATTTCCAGCCGTCTACTCCTTTTTGGTGTGTCTACTTCTTCCTTTTCTATGATTTGTAGGTGAGACATTAAGTTCTTTGAATGAGTTGTCTTGAATTTCTTCTTGAAGGCACTTAGTCCTACGAATTTCCTCTCAGCACTCCTTTCATTGTGTCGCATAAGTGTGGATATGTTGTGCCTTAATTTTCATTGAATTCTAGGAAGACTTTAATTTCTTTCTTTGTTTCTTCCCTGACCCAGCTGTCATTGAGTATCAAGTTGTTCAGTTTCCATGTGTATATAGGCTTTTTGCTATTTCTGTTGTTGTTGATGTCCAGCTTTATTCCATGGTGATCAGACAGGATACAAGGGATTATTTCAATCTTCTTGTATCTGTTGAGGCTTGCTTTGTGATCAACTATATGGTCTATTTTGGAGAAGGTTCCATGAGGTGCTGAGAAGAAGGTAAATATTTTGTGTTTGGGTTCAAGGTTCTGTAAGTGTCTGTTAGGTCCATTTGATTCATGACCTCTGTTAGAGACATTGTTTCTTTGTTTCATTTCTGTTTTCTTGACCTATCCTTTGTTGAGAGTGGGGTGTTGAAGTCTCCCACTATTAATGTGTGGACATCTATGTGTGGTTTAAGTTTTATCAATGTATCTTTTACAAATATGGGTACCCTTGTATTAGGGGCATAGATATTCTGGATTGTGATGTCTTCCTGGTGGAATTTCCCCTTGATGAGTATGAAGTGTCCTTCCCCATCTCTTTTGATTAATTTTGGAAGAAAGTATATTTTATCAGATATTAGAATGGCTACTCCTGCTTGCGTCTTGGGTCCATTTACTTGGAAAGCAGTCTTCCAGCCCTTTACCCTTAGGTAATGTCTATCTTTGTGACTTAGGTGTCTTTCTTGTATGCAACAGGTTGCTGAATCTTGTTATCGCATCCATTCTGTTAGTCTGTGTCTCATTATTGAAGAATTGAGTCCATTGATGTTGAGAGAAATTAATGACCAGTTGCTGTTAGATCCTGTGATGTTGATGTTGGCTGTAGTCATATGTTTGTGTGCTTGTTTGATTTTTGTTTTACTGTAGTGAGGTTAATTATTTCCTGTGTTTTCTTGAAAATAGGTAGGTGTCTTGAATTGTATTTTTCCTTCTGGTGTCTTCTGTAATGCTGGATTTGTGTGTAGGTATTGTTGAAAGTTGTATTTGTCATTGAATATCTTGTTTTCTCTGTCTACAAGGATTGAGAGTATTGCTGGTTATAGTAGCCTGGGCTGACATTGTGCTCTTTTAGATCCTGCATGATATCTGTCCAGGCCCTTCTGGCTTTCGTTGTCTCATTTGAGAAGTCAGGTGTGATTCTGATGGGTTTGCCATTATATGTTACTTGGCATTTTCCCCTTGCAGCTTTTAATATTTTTTCTTTCTTCGGTATACATACTGTTTTGATTGTTATGTGGCGGGAGGACATTTTTTTCTGGTCTGATTTATTAATTTTTCTGTATGCCTCTTGTATTCTTATTGGCCTCTCCTTTAAGTTGGGGAAATTGCTTCAGTGATTTTGTTGAAAATATTTTCTGGGCCTTTCAGAAGGGAATCTTCTTTTTCCTAGATTCCTATTATTCTTAGGTTTTGTCTTTTTATGTTGTCTTGAATTTCTTGGACAGTGTGTGTCAGAAAGCTCAGATGAGGAGGTCATTGCGGATAGAAGACAAATTAAACAGATACCATAGCAAAGCACCCTGGCTATGAGGAAGACCAACTGAGGCTCTCCACCACCAGAACTCAAGGGGAGTGTGAGAAATGCACATTTCCAGGTCCTCATCAGACTTACAGAGCCAGAGCAACTGCCAACACTTCTGGGAAAGCCAAAGTCAGAACCACTGGTGCAGAGTGTGGATGGCTGTCTAATCAGCCATCACCTCTTGGAGGTGGCTGGAAAGGGACATCTGGTCGCTGAGGAGGCTTGACTCACACTGTTCTGGGCCCAGTATTTCCCCAGTACTGCCTGTTGATGGCCACATGGATGGCTTTTCCCTCAGGGAGCTCTGTCTACCTACACACACAGTCCTGCCTACAGGGAGAGGGGTCAACCAACCAAGAGGTGAAGGAGATAACCTGAGTAGGCTTGGAGGCATGAACAGGCCTGACTTGTTGGAGGACCAGTGAGAGTGTAGGCTTGGTCTAGAGTGGGCCTGGGGTTTCCCTACTGCACAGTTAAGAACTGAATTTGAATCTTTCAAACAACCTTTCCATCTCGGAGCCATCATCAAACTCCTAAACCTCCAGCCCTTTGTGGAGAAATACTTGTGATTCTGGAATAGAAATTGTTTTATGGCTGGGGACAGCCAGATGAGGAAAGAGCTTTCTGTGTAAGCCTGGTAATCTGAGTTCCATCCCTGAAATCCACCTAGAGGCAGGAGTTAAGGCGGATTCCACAAGTTTGTCTTCCAGCCTCCACAAGTGCACCATAGCTCGTTTGTATGCCTTCCCTCCCACACACACTAACAATCAACACATGATTGATTTGAAAAAAGACAACAAAGAAAATGTCTGGCTGGATTTTGTTACTAAGAGTTCTGGGTAGGCTTGACGGAGCCATGCCTAGTGGTCAGCTGGTGATGGAGGCGATGGTGGAGGAGATGGAGGTGGTAGAAATGATACCAGAAGGGAATGAAGACATAGCAGTGAGACAGAAGAAGAGACCATGGCGGTGGTGGCAGTGCCACAGGTGGTAGGAACAGTTGTAGAAGTCGTGGTGAGGATGGGTGACTTGTCCTCAGTGTGGGTGGCAGAATAAGTGAGGAGGGGGTAGGCAACATATAAAAAAAAAGAGATGAAGGGGCCTGTGGTGGTGAAACAGTAGAGGTAGAGCAGGCAATAAAGGTGGTGGAGGTGGCAGAATTGAGGCGCGAAATGGTCAAGGTGACAGAAAGTGGTAATGATGGAGATGTATACAGGATAGAGATGGCTGTATTTTTCCAGATGGAGATGGAGGTATTTGGACAAGTTTTGATACCAGTGGTAGGGACTGACCACATGGTAGTCAGGGACAGAGATGGTGGGGATGACAAAATGGTGGGTGGTAAAGTTGGCTAGGATGTTGGAGAGGGTATATATGGTAGAATTGGTGGGTTTTATTGAGGTGATGGAGACAGTATGGGTGATGGGCTTGATGCAGATGGTGGAGGTAGTCAAGGTGATGGAGGCCATGAAGATGTGGGAGCTGAAAACAGAGGGGTCAATGGCAGTATCAGAAGTGGCAGGGATGATGGAATTGGTGGAGGGATGGAGATAGTGTAGGTGATAGATGGAGAAGGATGGAAGTAATCAAGTTTACGGCTACGGAGTTGGTGGTAGAGGGGGTAAGGAGACATTTATGTGTGAAATATGTGAAGCTCAGTGAGTGGGTAATGCCTTTCCATATTTGATGCAAAAAGGGAAAATTAACTTGTTCTTTAGAATAAGTAGTGAAATCCTTATAGTACAGTCTCAGCAGAATCAGGGAGGAAAACACATGCTCAGCTACTGCCAGTGTCATTTTGCTCTGGGGTTTGTGGAGTTCAGGGTAGGGGCAGAAAAACCCGGATGCTCTGCTAAGTCTGATCGAACACTGTTGGATGTGTGATTTGTGAACACAGCCCTAAGACTAGTTGGGAAAACCTCCCAGGATTAAACTGGTTCACCCGAAGGCAGAGGGTGGTGGCTGTGGAGCAATAGGCTAAGACTATTGAACTCCTTTGGTTTTCCTGATGAGAGAGCATGGATCCCAAAGCCTTTTGCAATGGCTTTGCAACCCTCCAGGGTGCTGACCAGCATGGTTGCTGATGGAGCCTTAAGGATTGCATTCTTGCTAAGAATCCTACAATGACTGTGTCCCCATTTTACAGATGGAAAACTGTGGCTTTTTGATGGTCACCGTTTTTGTTTTTTTGTTTTTCAAGACAGGCTTTCTCTGTGTAGCCCTGGCTGTTCTGTCGTTTACTCTGTATACCAGGCTGATCTCAAACTCAGACAGCCACCTTTCTCTGTCTCCCAAGTGAGAGATTAAAGACTCACACCACACACACACACACACACAAAAAAAAAAGGCCAGGTGATCAAAAGACCATATAGTTCAGTTCAAAAATTGATTCAAAAATCAGAATTGTATGTAATCTTTATGGTATTAGTAGATTTCCCTGAATCTTAATATAATTGCTGGCTCTCAATATGTAGAATGAGTTGTTTGGCATATAGAAACTGCTGACTTTATTCCTGATGGTTTAGAATTAATTTTATTATTCATGCAACTGCAAAAGGCTTAACAAAAGTAGAAACCCTCCGTTATATATCACGCAGATTCGATCTCATACAGGCTTTAAAGGTCCATTGGTACAAGCAAATGAGGAAACTGATGAATTACAACACCTCAACATTTCATGAAAGACACGATGTAGAAACCCTCTGTTATATATTACGTGGATTCGGTCTCATACAGGCTTTATAGTATAAATTATATAAAGAACATTTAAATGATCTTTATACTATAGTGTAAATGATTAATAAGTCTTTATAATAATATAAGTTATATAAAGATCATTTTATACTATAGTATAAAGATTTTATAAATCATTTGTAGTATAAAGTTTTATAAATATTTTATAGCATAGAGATTTTATAAAACATTTATAGTATAAAGTTTTATAAAATCATTTATAGTATAAAGATTTATAGTATAATAGGCAAAGAATTGCTTCATCTTACTAGATATATATGTAGGTTCATTATCAGTCTTAACTTGTGAAGGTATCCCCAAAATTTCCATTATTTCCAATAACTGTGTAATTACACAATCAGCCTTTTCACCACTTAAAGCAGTTGCCCGTTGAAACCCTGGGTATACACCTATGGTACGGTGTACATACGATTGTTTTCCAAATTGTGCAGAATGAAACACATCCATCTGCCATATTAAATGTCCATCCTATGGGCTTAGAGTTGCTCAAGAGTGTTTCGGTTGTGGAAGTACATTGGGGACATGCTGTTGAAGATAGAGGCTATCTTCAAGGACCTTTGTCCTACATTCAAGTTCACGGAAGCACCAGGATGGATGGACCATACATGGTCAATCACACAGACATCTGTGTGGCTCACGATGTGATACTTGTTGCCACAGTCTAGGGAGAAAGAACACAAGAGATGAAGTCTTACCACTGTGATACTAGGATGGAAAGATAAGGCTTCCCAGAACTCTCCCCAAAGGCTGTGCAAGGCTGATTAACTGTGCAAGAATATGCAAAGGGCAGAGACTTGAAGAAATGGAAGCAGCCTTAAGATCTGTCCAGCTGGTACATACACGAGGTAGGGGCTTGAGCCTGCCATGACACCGGGACACTGTGGGTTGCTCCTCCAAGAGTCTCTAGTTAGACTTGTCAGGACACCTATCACACCCTCACAGCGTGGCATGTTGTGGTGAGTGTGGGATCCAATGTGAATGGTCACCTTGAAGGAACAAGAATAGATATGAAAGAGGTGAGTAACTAGGGCAGAATTGGTGTCAAGAGAGGGCACAGCTACCACTGCAGTCACTCCAAGACTGAGTTTTCCAGGCTTTGTTCTGAGTTGGGTCTGAGGACTCAAGCAATGTAACCTGTGATTGGTTTGGCATGTGTGTGGGTGCGGGGCTCTTGCAAAAGGATGGCAGGAGGCTCCTTCTAAAGAATTCCCATCAGGCTGCTTGTAGGCCTCAATTCTTAACCTGTGACCCCATCTTGGGGCAGGTAGGACAGGCAGACTGGAAACTATAGCACTAGGGACAGATTAGTTACAAAGGACAGAAGGAAAAATGAATAAAATGAAGTGAAGTAATGCACTCACCTGGTGCTGAGGGTGGCTCCAAGGACCCTTTTCATTGGAGTCATGTTCTTACATGAGGCGGCCTCTGTCTTAGCAGGTGGCAGGCAGCAGCAGCACAGATGTCTGAGGCCATTCATGATTGTCTTCTTCACCCGCTTCCAGCGTTGACGCCGGTTGAGGGGGAAGCTGTGCCAGTGTCCTGAGGCTGGCCAAGTGTGATGTTATCCTTGGTCCCTTGCTGAGGGAGACCTGTGCCAGCGTCCAGAGGCTGGCCAGGTGTGATGTTATCCTCGGTCCCGTGCTGAGGGAGAGCTGTGCCAGCTTCCTGAGGCTGGCCAGGTGTGATGTCGTCCTCGGTCTCTTGCTGAGGGAGACCTGTACCAGCGTCTTGAGGCTTGCCAGTTGTGATGTCGTCCTCAGTCTCTTGCTGAGGGAGAGCTGTGCCATCATCCAGAGGCTGGCCAGGTGTGATGTCATCCTCGGTCCCTTGCTGAGGGAGAGCTGTGCCAGCTTCCTGAGGCTGGCCAGGTGTGATGTCGTCCTCGGTCTCTTGCTGAGGGAGAGCTGTACCTGTGTCCTGAGGCTGGCCAGGTGTGATGTCTTCCTCGGTCTCTTGCTGAGGGAGACCTGTGCCAGCGTCCAGAGGCTGGCCAGGTGTGAAGTCATCTTCGGGCTCTTGCTGAGGGAGAGCTCTGCCAGCTTCCTGAAGCTGGCCAGGTGTGGTGTTGTCCTAGGTCTCTTGCTGAGGGAATGCTGTGCCAGCATCCTGAGGCTGGGCAGGTGTGGTGTTGTGAGGGAGAGCTGTGCCAGCATCCTGAGGCTGGTGTGATGTCGTCCTCGGTCTCTTGCTGAGGGAGAGCTGTGCCAGCATCCGGAGGCTGGCCAGGTGTCTTGTCATCCTCGGTCTCTTCCTGATGGAGACCTGTGCCAGCGTCCGGAGGCTGGCCAGGTGTGATGTCATCCTCAGTCTCTTGCTGAGGGAGACCTGTACCAGCGTCCTGAGGCTGGCCAGGTGTGATGTCGTCCTCGGTCTCTTGCTGAGGGAGACCTGTGCCAGCGTCCAGAGGCTGGCCAGGTGTGATGTCATCCTCGGGCTCTTGCTGAGGGAGAGCTCTGCCAGCTTCCTGAAGCTGGCCAGGTGTGGTGTTGTCCTTGGTCTCTTGTTGAGGGAGAGCTGTCCCAGCATCCTGAGGCTGGCCAGGTGTGGTGTTGTCGCCCTCGTTCTCTTCCTCCTTGGCCTCTTCAGTTATGATGGTATCCTCCTTGATCTCTTTTGTTGTGATGGTATCTCGTATGTTGTTGTCTGGTATGATGGTGCTTCCCTCGTTCTCTTCCTCCTTGGTCTCTTTAGTTATGGTTTCCTCCTTGATCTTTTTGGTCGTGATGTTGTCTCTTATGATGGTGTCTGGTATGATGGTGTCCTCCTTGGTCAATTTTACTGTGACGGTGTGAGGTAGGATGGTTTATTGGTGCAGGTGGGACAGGGAGATTGGAAACTATATCACTATGGGAAGAAGTTTTACTTTGTGGAAAAGATCATATTTCCTGCCAAGAAATGGGGAGTAAAGGACAATCACTACCCAGAGGGCAGTCTGTGATGTTTATGCAGGCTGGGGGAGAGAGCAAGGGATCAGTGTGCCACATAAAGCTTTAGGGCACCTCTGCACCTCAGCCCTTCCCCTCTGAGGAAGACCCAGTGGAAAGCCAGCCCCTCCTGCCTGGGATTTTACCTGGATAGATCTGCACTGGGATAGGTCCTGTGCAGAATGCTCCTGTGACCACACTCGGTTCTGGACATCTGGCCTGGCTTCCCCGAGAGGCTTTTCACATCTCATCCAGGCTGATCCCCAACCCATGGCCCACAAGCCATGGAGATGGGGCCTGTCGTCTTTAGGACTTCAAAGCAAAAAGACACAGGTAAGTGACTCTTACTGACTTTGAAGCACACAGAACTTTCTGTGCTTGCCCTGCAGCACCAAAGTGCCCTACTGGTCTCTCAGCAATCTCTGCTGACTTTGCCATGCCCCACCTGCTCCTCTTCCTGCTTTATCAGCATATGTATACAATCTACTTCTTGCTTAACAAGCCTGAGGTCACATTACCAAGATTACTATGGTATTGGTCTTTCTGAAGTGACAGAGGTTGTTAAGATCACAGGTGTGCCACAGTGGGCAAATTATCATTAGTTACAAAGGACAGAAGGAAAAGTGAATAAAATGAAGTGAAGTAATGCACTCACCTGGTGCTGAGGGTGGCTCCAAGGACCCTTTTCATTGGAGTCATGTTCTTACATGAGGCGGCCTCTGTCTTAGCAGGTGGCAGGCAGCAGCAGCACAGATGTCTGAGGTCGTTCATGATTGTCTTCTTCACCCGCTTCCAGCGTTGATGCTGGTTGTGTGGGGAAGCTGTACCAGTGTCCTGAGGCTGGCCAAGTGTGATGTTATCCTCGGTCCCTTGCTGAGGGAGACCTGTGCCAGCGTCCAGAGGCTGGCCAGGTGTGATGTTATCCTCGGTCCCTTGCTGAGGGAGAGCTGTGCCAGCTTCCTGAGGCTGACCAGGTGTGATGTCGTCCTCGGTCTCTTGCTGAGGGAGAGCTCTGCCAGCGTCCAGAGGCTGGCCAGATGTGATGCCGTCCTCGGTCCCTTGCTGAGGGAGAGCTGTGCCAGCTTCCTGAGGCTTGCCAGGTGTGATGTCATCCTCAGTCTCTTGCTGAGGGAGACCTGTGCCAGCGTCCAGAGGCTGGCCAGGTGTGATGTTATCCTCGGTCCCTTGCTGAGGGAGAGCTGTGCCAGCTTCCTGAGGCTGGCCAGGTGTGATGTCGTCCTCGGTCTATTGCTGAGGGAGACCTGTACCAGCGTCCTAAGGCTGGCCAGGTGTGATGTCATCCTCAGTCTCTTGCTGAGGGAGAGCTGTGCCAGGGTCCTGAGGCTGGCCAGGTATGGTGTCGTCCTTGGTCTCTTCCTGATGGAGACCTGTGCCAGTGACCTGAGGCTGGCCAGGTGTGATGTCATCCTCGGTCTCTTCCTGAGGGCTTGCTGTGCCAGCGTCCTGAGGCTGGCCAGGTGTGATGTTGTCGTCCTTGGTCTCTTCCTGTGGGGAAGCTATGCCAGCGTCCTGAGGCTGGCCAGCTGTGATGTTGTTCTCCTGGGTCTCTCCTTCCTCGGTCTCTTCCTCCTCCCTTACTTCAGGCATGGTGTCCTCCTTGATGATGTTCACTCTCAGGGCAATGATTGCTTCCTGAGCATCGATGTCTTCTTGTGTTAGGGTTTTTTCCTCTGCGACTATAGTAGACTCTATCTCTATGACTGTTGTCATCTCCGATAAATCCTCAGAGGAGGAGCTTGAGCTGTCCTCTTCCTCCAGGAAACTCCAGGATTCAGATTGGTGACTGTAGGACATGTGGCTCTCTAAGTCACTTGTACCCTCATTCTGGAATGTTCTAGAAGAGTTGGTGTATAGACCCAGAGATATATGGTCACTATCAGTGTGGCTGTCACGTGATCCAACCTGTGAAAAATAAATATTCATTTCCAGGATGCTGCCCTTGATGGACTTAGCAATAGGACAGCCCAGGTGGAGAGGGTGTGTGTCTGGATGGCAGCATAGGGTGGCAGGCATGCTATGGCATCTGGCAAGTTTCCTGGAATAATGCTCCTCCTCTTTTTCCTGGCACTCAGATGGCAAGGTAAAGGTATAGGGAACAGGTTCAGCTCTCCTTAGGGATCCAGGATAAGTGTAAGGCTCTGTCAGGCGGAGGACAGTGCCTGGCTGCCTGGGTTTCACAGGATTCACCTGGTTGTGGCCATAGTCTCCCGCAGGTGACTGGTGTTGCAATATAAGATAAGTTGCCATCACCTCGTCGTATTTTTGGTCTCTCAGGGATTCAATGATTACTTCAGGCTTATAGCCCATGACTCTCATGGTCCCGACAATGCTAGGGCTCGGGGTGCCTGGGAGGCTAGGGGTGGAAGTAGGTGGTGAACGTGCCTCACTGGCCCTGATCATGGGGCGCCTCATGATGTCCTTGATGGTGGGCCTTCTTCCGGGATTGATTATCAGTAATTCCAAGATGACATTGAAAATGTCCATAGAAACATGCTTAGGAATGGTGAAGTTGCCTGAGGTGACCTCGTTCCTCATGCCTGCCACAGATTTGGCTTGGAAAGGGAAATGCCCAGGCACCATGAGAAAGAGGAGAATCCCTAAACACCACATGTCGATGGGGTAAGCATCGTATTCCCCGGGTGCAAAGAGTTCTGGGGCACAATAGGGCAGAGTGCCACAGAAACCCCGCAGCTTCTGCCCAGGAGTTACTTTCACAGCGAGGCTAAAATCAATCAGCTTGGCATTCCCCCTGCAGTCCATAAGGATGTTGGTGGCTTTTATATCTCTATGGACAACTTGATTGTTATGACAGTAATTCACTGCATGCACCACCTGAGTAAATATCCTTTCAGCCTCGCACTCCGGTAGAGACCCCCGTTCCAGGATCCTCCGCAGCAGCTCTCCCTCTGAGGCATGCTCCATCACCAGGTAGGTGATCTCTTCCGTCTAAATCACGTGAAAAAGTTTGATAATATTGGGGTGGTTCATGGATTTCATAACGCTTATTTCACTATTAAAAATCGAGTTGTACTTCTTCTTATTTCTAAGGAGTTTTACAGCCACACAGGTCACAGTGGGAACATGGAAGGCGAGTTTCACTTCAGAGAAATGTCCGTGTCCCAGAGTCCTCATCATTCTATAGTCGGTGTTGAAGGGGTCCTTCACAGAGGAGCAGGCCTCCATGTCCTGCTTCAGAGTCAGGCCCTCCTCCTTCATATGGCTAGAGCCAAAAAGTTCAATGTGAAAGTTGACAGACTTAAAATCAGGCCTAGGAGAGTATTTAGAGCTATGAATTCCTACATCCAAAAGACTGGGAAAGGAAGGAAGGAAGGAAGAGGTCAGACACATTTCAGACCACCTAACTGGGTACTTAAATGCTTAGATAGACAAGAATGAAGTATGTTCCAAAGCAGTGTAGAGCAAAATATGACAGATTGGTTTGACAGGAATCAACTGCAAACTGGAAGAACCAACCAAAGGATTCTAGAAACTAAGAGCCACTGATAAGAAAGGATGGTCATCCCCTAACCCTGAGCTCACCTGTACTGGAAGAGAGCAGGCACGAATAAAATTAGATGCGGGAGAAGTATATAGAACAACAGACACCTCCCAAGCCCAGCGGTGTCCGTGCAGGGCAGCCAGCCCCTGAGTCCAGGTACAACTAGCTCTGCAAAGGACCTACCGAAATTTGGTTCTTAGGATCCAGGTCAGGTGGCTCACAATTACTCCAAACCCAGCTCTAGGAGATCCTACACCACGGGCCTCTGAGGGCATCCATACACATGTTCACATGCCCACACGCAAGTGCACTCTCTGCTACTACACATCAATTACATGCTGATAATGTCTATCTAGATAATGCTACAGGCAGTTATGATCTCCCATAGAAGAGCTGTACATCAAACCTAGTTCCAAGAGTACATGCTCTTGAAATGATGGGCCAGCTCTCCAGATTACCCCATCCGCAAAAATCTTTACTTTAAAACAAAGAGGGTCCCTTACATGAATTGGAGGAGACTTTCTGTATATAAAATAAACATAATAAAATGTTCTCAGATAGAAAACAGAATGAACTTACTATGATGGTTCAAAATCTTCAAAAATCCAGGAATGTCTTGTCACGGTGCAGAAATCCAGTTACTCTCTATTCTGCTCTGTAAGACAAGAGGAGTGGAGAATGGTGTGAGGGTGTGAGGGAGGGAATAGAAGGAGAGTTTATGTTTATTAAACAAACATAATAAAATATTGTAGGTTAGAGAACAGAAGGCACTTACTATATGGTGGTCAAAACAGCTTCTAAAATGCGAGTATAGTCTGTCACGGGCACAGAAGTCCAGTTGCTCTCCAACCAAGAGCTTCTGTTCTGTAAGACAAGAAGCAGGCTCAGCCAGAGCCTTAAGTGGATAGGTGTCACAATGGCTCCTTGTGGTGTCAGAGCAAGGAATGGACCAGTTCCCTCACATTCTGTCCTCAGGGACGGGAAAGCTGGTCTAGGGCAGTGGGGCAGTAGGGGCCTGAGGAAGCTGGTTACACTCCAGTGTCTGTCCACAGTGATGCCCAGAGGCCCACCTCTTCCTGCTAGGCCCACTGCCCAAGGTCCACAGTTTGCCCCACATGGTGCCACCTGCTTGGAACAATGTTCAAACACTTGATTCTTTGTGGGACTTTTGACGCCCAAACCTTAAGGAGGACACACACACACACACACACACACACACACACACACACACTCTACATCTAGACATGACACAACTAGCTGTGCCCTGACTGAGAGTACTTCAAGGGTCAGCTGATGGACCTTAGACAAGAGGTTTGGGTGAAAGTCAGTTTATCCTTTATCTCATAAAGGATAAACACTTGGCAGTTGGAAAAGCTAGAAAAATGGAGGCAGGAGGATCAGTTCAAGTCCTCTTTGGCCACACAGGGATGCTGAGGCCAGCCTGTGCTACAGGAGACCCTGCCTCACCAAATACAAAAGCAATAGCAAAGAGAAGATGAGGAAGGACTGCTTTTGTTTTCTGCATGACCTAGGTTCCCAACTGCTTCAAAAGTTCAAGGTTGCTGTTACACACAGGGCCTAGCCACAAGTGCTTGTGACAACAACGCGTGAGGGGGGTGGGCTGATCAGCCATTTCCATGCTCCTGAAGCTAGGCTGCTGTCAATTCCCACCAAAAGTCATCAGTTTTTCACATTAAGTGGACCTCACAGCACCCACCCAAGCTGCGTGACATACGCCAGAGAAACTGGGTGGAAGTTTACAGGAGGTCAACAAGGATGTTCACTCTTCAGAGAACGTGCATCACTCACTTGAGCACTGGATAGCAAGTCTAGTCAACTAAACCATCACACAATGAAAGGGAGACACAGGTACTGTTCAGCAATGGGCAACAAAGCGCAACTTGCCAGTTCTGTAATCAGATATCAGATTTTTGGAAGTCATAGACCATAGACCCTCCTCTCATCACCAATACCTTGGCAAAATAGAAAGGAACCTGAAGGGCTTTGTTGCTGGACCATGAAGGTTCTGTTACCCACTGTCTTTCCCCAAACATAAACAGATTAAGGTTGGAGGAAGGAGTTTTATTCAAGCCTAGACTTGGAAATTTGGGTAGACTGCCCTTGACAATAAAAAGTCCCCTGTTTCTCTAAAAAGACAGGTGCTTATTTTGGGGCTTGGGGTCTGTGCAGTGCTGGGCAGATAATTCCAGCACTAGGCAGTTTTTGTTCCTGAATATGTTCTTTGACCTGTAGGACCAGCAGAACTCAAGAGCACAGGCTCGACTCTTTGCTTCAAAATCATTATTGCCCTCCCCTCCGGTGCCTGATAACACCCTAGCTTGGTGACATCATCGCCCTCCTTAATACAGAAGATAACCCATGAATGTACAGCTGCAGGCAGAGAGAAGGACAGAAGTATGCTGGAGGGACAGGGCATGGCAAGTCTCACCAAGGAAAGTCCCATCCTTCCTCAAAGAACAAGCTCCTTTTAGACTTACACTTATTCTATCCCTGAATTCCTTTTCAGGTGCCCTGTTCCACAATCACCATCACAAGATCTGAGCTGACGCTTGTCTCTAGCCCCTTTGTTGGACTCATGCCTCTTGACCTGCCAGGAAGATCCTGAGATAACCAGCTAGGAGGAGACTTTGTGCTAGAGCCCAGAGACACATTGGTGTCCTTCCTTAAGAGACCATCCCGTGTGTCCATCAGTCCTCTGGACAGGAGTCCACTGCACTTGGCCCGTACTTGTATTTGGGAAGCAAGGTGCTGAACAGCAAAGGGAAAGAGTGAGGGGCTTGGAAGGGGAGGGCAGTAGGCACTGTCATCAGGGGAATGTCTTTAAAGTTCTCCTTGTACATGTACGGACGTGTCACTGGGCGATCGATCACTCGTGTTGTGTAGTTGATATAAATACTGTGATAGCGAGATACAATCAAAGTGAGCATGAGATAGATGAAGAATATAACGGTAAGCATAATCATGCCTGAAACCAATGAATGAATAAATAGAGGCGATTGCCACAAAACTGACAGTGTTAGAGGGAAACTCAATCTGCTGAGGGTCACAGGTCTGGTTGTCCTAGGGGAGCTGGCCAATGCTGTGATTCACCAACTCTCAAACCATTCAGTCTAGCAACCAATGGCTGCCACACTTGATGGTACCAAACCCAGTCCCAGTGAGTTCTCTATGTGGCCAGGTTCCACCATTCCTCACAAGGACTCTTTGTGATGTCAGAGCAAGGAATGACCTAGCCATGCTTGGGCACCAACCACACTGATTCCCCCAGTTTCTGCCCATAAGGACAGGGAAGGCATGGTAGCAGGAAAGGCAGGTAGCTAAAGGAGTAGGGACCTGAGCCAGCCAGTCATTTCTGTCCAGTTTTCCCTTGGTGCCAGTGACCCTCTTCCTCCTGTAAGAGCCCAGTTTATGTGCAAATATGCGAAGCTCAGTGAGTGGGTAATTCCTTTCCATATTTGATGCAAAAATGGAAAATTAACTTGTTCTTTAGAATAAGCAGTGAAATCCTAATAACACAGTCTCAGTGGAATCAGGGAGGAAAACGCATGCTCAGCTACTGCCAGTGTCATTTTACTCTGGGGTTTGTGGGGTTCAGGGTAGGGTAGGGGCAGGAAAACCCGGATGCTCTGCTAAGTCCAACTGAACACTGTTGGGTGTGGGATTTGTGAACACAGACCTAAGACTAGTTGGGAAAACCTCCCAGGATTAAACTGGTTCAGCCAAAGGCAGAGGGTGGTGGCTGTGAAGCAATAGGCTAAGACTATTGAACTCCTTTGGTTTTCCTGATGAGAGAAAATGGATCCCAAAGCCTTTGCAATGGCTTTGCAACCCTCTAGGGTGCTGACCACCATGGTTGATATTGGAGCCTTAAGGATTGCATTCTTGCTAAGAATGCTACAATGACTGTGTCCCCATTTTACAGATGGAAAACTGCGGCTTTTTGATGGTCACCGTTTTTTGTTTTTTTGTTTTTCAAGACAGGCTTTCTCTGTGTAGCCCTGGCTGTCCTGTCGTTTACTCTGTATACCAGGCTGATCTCAAACTCAGACAGCCACCTTTCTCTGTCTCCCAAGTGAGAGATTAAAGATTTACAACACACACACACACACACACACACACACACACACACACACACAAAAGCCAGGTGATCAAAAGACCATATAGTTCAGTTCAAAAATCGATTCAAAAATCAAAATTGTATGTAATCCTTATGGTATTAGTAGATTTCCCTGAATCTTAATATAATTGCTGGCTCTCAATATGTAGAATGAGTTGTTTGGCATATAGAAACTGCTGACTTTATTCCTGATGGTTTAGAATTAATTTTATTATTCATGCAACTGCAAAAGGCTTAACAAAAGTAGAAACCCTCCGTTATATATCACGCAGATTCGGTCTCATACAGGCTTTAAAGGTCCATTGGTACAAGCAAATGAGGAAACTGATCAATTACAACACCTCAACATTTCATGAAAGACACGATGTTAAAAGTAAAAGTTAATTTTTTTTTTTCTATAACTTGGGCAACAAGCAAAGAAATAATAAAAAATGTCCCACATGTCCTCTGTATAACCACACTCGACTGCGTGCTGGAAGTAAGCCTAGGGATACGAAAAAAGTGAAATATGGCAGATGGATGTGTTTCATTCTGCAGAATTTGGAAAACAAAGGTATGTACACCGTACCATAGGTGTATACCCAGGGTTTCAAAGGGCAACTGCTTTAAGTGCTGAAAAGGCTTATTGTGTAATTACACAGTTAGTGGAAATAATGGAAATTTTGGGGATACCTTCACAAATTAAGACTAATAATGAACCTACATATATATCTAGTAAGATGAAGCAATTCTTTGCCTATTATACTATAAATCTTTATACTATAAATGATTTATAAAATCTTTATGCTATAAATGATTTATAAAACTTTATACTTTAAATGTTTTATAAAATCTTCATACTATTGTATAAAATGATCTTTATATAACTTATACTATTATAAAGAGTTAAAAATCATTTATACTATAGTATAAAGATCATTTAAATGATCTCTATATAATTTATACTATAAAGGTTTATAAATCATTTATACTATAGTATACTCTAAATGATAGTACAGTATAAAGGATAGTATAGTATAAATTATACCATTTATACTATATATAGCATCATTTATACTATACTATCATTTATACTATATATAGTATCATTTATACTATACTACCATTTATACTTTACTTATATTATACTTTATAGTATAAGTATAAATTATATCATTTATACTATATATAATATCATTTATACTATACTACCATTTATACTTTACTTATATTATACTTTATACTATAAGTATAAATTATATCATTTATACTATATATAGTATCATTTGTACTATACTATCATTTATACTATATATACTATCATTTAGACTATACTACCATTTATCCTTTACTATCCTTTATAGTATACTAAAGTATAAATGATTTATAAATCACTTATACTATACTATAATTTATCCTATACTATCATTTATTGTATACTATAGTATAAATGATTTATAAATTTTTATAGTATAAATTATATAGAGATCATTTAAATGATCTTTATACTATAGTGTAAATGATTTATAAATCTTTATAATAATATAAGTTATATAAAGATCATTTTATACTATATTATAAAGATTTTATAAATCATTTATAGTATAAAGTTTTATAAAATCATTTGTAGTATAAAGATTTATAGTATAATAGGCAAAGAATTGCTTCATCTTACTAGACATATATGTAGGTTCATTATCAGTCTTAATTTGTGAAGGTATCTCCAAAATTTCCATTATTTCCAATAACTGTGTAATTACACAATCAGCCTTTTCAGCACTTAAAGCAGTTGCCCGTTGAAACCCTGGGTATACACCTATGGTACGGTGTACATACGTTTGTTTTCCAAATTGTGCAGAATGAAACACATCCATCTGCCATATTAAATGTCCATCCTATGGGCTTAGAGTTGCTCAAGAGTGTTTCGGTTGTGGAAGTACATTATGGGGACATGCTGTTGAAGATAGAGGCTATCTTCAAGGACCTTTGTCCTACATTCCAGTTCAGGGAAGCGCCAGGATGGATGGACCATACATGGTCAATCCCACAGACATCTGTGTGGCTCACGATGTGATACTTGTTGCCACAGTCTAGGGAGAAAGAACACAAGAGATGAAGTCTTACCACTGTGATACTAGGATGGAAAGATAAGGCTTCCCAGAACTCTCCCCAAAGGCTGTGCAAGGCTGATTAACTGTGCAAAAATATGCAAAGGGCAGAGACTTGAAGAAATGGAAGCAGCCTTAAGATCTGTCCAGCTGGTACATACACGAGGTAGGGGCTTGAGCCTGCCATGACACAGGGACACTGTGGGTTGCTCCTCCAAGAGTCTCTAGTTAGACTTGTCAGGACACCTATCACACCCTCACAGTGTGGCATGTGGTGGTGAGTGTGGGATCCAATGTGAATGGTCGCCTTGAAGGAACAAGAATAGATATGCAAGAGGTGAGTAACTAGGGCAGAATTGGTGTCAAGAGAGGGCACAGCTACCACTGCAGTCACTCCAAGACTGAGTTTTCCAGGCTTTGTTCTGAGTTGGGTCTGAGGATTCAAGCAATGTAACCTGTGATGGGTTTGGCATGTGTGTGGGTGCGGGGCTCTTGCAAAAGGATGGCAGGAGGCTCTTTCTAAAGAATTCCCATCAGGCTGCTTGTAGGCCTCAGTTCTCAACATGGGAACCCATCTTGGGGCAGGTAGAACAGGCAGACTGGAAACTATAGCACTAGGGAGAGATTAATTACAAAGGACAGAAGGAAAAGTCAATAAAATGAAGTGAAGTAATGCACTCACCTGATGCTAAGGGTGGCTCCAAGGTCCCTTTTCATTGGAGTCATGTTCTTACATGTGGCGGCCTTTGTCTTAGCAGGTGGCAGGCAGCAGCAGCACAGATGTCTGAGGCCATTCATGATTGTCTTCTTCACCCGCTTCCAGCGTTGACACTGGTTGTGTGGGGAAGCTGTGCCAGTGTCCTGAGGCTGGCCAAGTGTGATGTTGTCCTCGGTCTCTTTTTGAGGGAGAGCTGTGCCAGCGTCCTGAGGCTGGCCAGGCCTGATGTTGTTGCCCTCGTTCTCTTCCTCCTTGGTCTCTTCAGTTATGATGGTATCCTCCTTGATCTCTTTTGTTGTGATGGTATCTCGTATGATAGTGTCTGGTATGATAGTGTTTCCCTCGTTCTCTTCCTCCTTGGTCTCTTCAGTCATGGTGTCCTCCTTGATCTCTTTTGTCGTGATGGTGTCTCATATGATGGTGTCTGGTATGATGGTGTTTGGTACGATGGTGTCTGGTATGATGGTGTCCTCCTTGGTCAATTTTAGTGTGATGGTGTGTGGTAGGATGGTTTATTGGGGCAGGTGGGACAGGGAGATTGGAAACTATATCACTATGGGGAGAAGTTTTACTTTGTGGAAAAGATCATATTTCCTGCCAAGAAACAGGGAGTAAAGGACAATCACTACCCAGAGGGCAGTCTGTGATGTTTATGCAGGCTGGGGGAGAGAGCAAGGGATCAGTGTGCCACATAAAGCTTTAGGGCACCTCTGCACCTCAGCCCTTCCCCTCCCCTCAGTGCTGGAGGCTACAAGAACTCACACCCTGCATAGCTTTTACATAGGTGGTGAAGATTCAAATTCAGTCTTTATTCTTGTGCAGAAAGCACTGTTACCTCACCTCTACCCAGCCCAGACCCGCTCCACCCCTCCAGCCTCTCATTGGGTTTCAGAAGATTACTGTTTTTTCTTCTTTTTCTGAATGGTCATTCTACACCAATTAAGAATTCTCCACTGTGCCATTCCTCAACCCCTGGCAAACACCATTGCATTTTCCTTTCTTGAAAAATTACAGTACAGTACTCTCAGTTCCACCCCTAGATGTACAGAAGCTTGTCATTCTGTGACTGACAGGTCACTGGAAGTATGTGTTCCTCTGTGGTGGACCTACACCTACAGGTGGCTTTCCTTCCTGTTCAAGCTGAGTAATAGTCCATGATATATAAAGGCCACATGTGGTTGGTACATTCATCTGCTTATGGACAGAGAGTTATTTCCATCGTGGCTGTGGTTAAGTGTTGTTAATATAAACAAGCAAGCATCTGAGACTTTGAATCAATTATTTTTGCATAACTATGAAAGAACTATTGATGAATGATATGCAATTTTGTGATAATGCATCCATATTTAATTAGGTAAAATACAAAGTGTTAAGGTGATTGGCTTATTAAAAAGTGCTACACAGTGTAGCTTATTGATGAGTGCACAGAGCACCCTAATCTGTGATGTGTAATAGGTGTCCCCTGCTGCCACCAAGCAGAAATGTGCATGAAGACATTTGGCTCAAATATCCACAGGTGCTGTAACCCACATTTCAATGGAAGCAGTTTAACAAAGCAGGAGTCATTTGTTCAGTTTTCTGGAGGAGCATGAACACTAGCCTAGGATTCACCATCTGTCAGCGAGCATCTGTCAGTTGGCTCCTTAAGTGAACTCATCCTTCAATTACTCATTAAGCATGTGCTGTCCTCCCCACCAAGGATCGTAAGAAGCAAGCAGTTCGTTTCTCAGTGCCAATGAACAGCAAGGGGCTGACGGTGGTGTAGCCATTGGAGAACATCATGTGGATAATGTGGTGGACTGGGTCACTGTCCTGCATCAGTCTTGAGGCAGATATGATGCAGTCCAAACAGTACATCAGGACGAAGAAGTTCATGAGCAGCAGGATGGTCCTGGTGGCCCTTTGCAGTGGGGACACCTTTGCAGAAAGGCTGGTTCTGTGAAGGCGCCAAGCCTGTTTCTTGTGTCTGCACAAGAGAGCCACCATGTACCCACTGCAGAGGGCCATGAGACCTAGAAAAGACACATCTCGAAATATCCTCAGTATGGAAAATAAGGGTCTGCTGCTATACTCCATAGGTAAAATAATGCAAGATTCTGTGACAAATATGAGACCATGTGAGGTGACATTGTACTCAGCAACATAGGAGAAGGAGAAGTGAGCACCACAGGACATGTAAAGGCCCATAGCACAGGAAGGGGGGACAGGCTCTGCTGTGGGGATTTAGGTTTGAATTTTGCCAGACAGGTACTTCTGGGACTGAGGATGATGGCCTGAAGGATGCTCAGCAGGCAGGTGACACAAAGAGAGAGGCCCCTCAAAAGCCTGTGCAAGTGGAACAGGGAGTTACACTTGATGTCATTCCACATATTCTGAGATGCAAGAATGTCAGCAGCTGCAAATCCAATGACTGTTAGCATCCCAAGGTGGATGAGGGCCAAGAGAATGATGAGTGGGTCAATGATCCGGAGCCTGCTTTCAAGAAGGAACTCAAAAAGGTGGAAGAGGAAGAGGATAATGTTGAAGGAGATCCCAATGCCTACCTCAGAGAAAAATGTATAATGTGTCAACAACTCCATAAATGGTCTTGAGTCTTCTCATTGTATGAGACCAGGAAATAGAGTAAACATTTGAGAAAAAAGGCAAGAGAAATTATTAATCACAAACAGTAACAGCAACATTGGTACCAAACACTATTGCCTTTAGGAATATTGGTGGGCCCAGCCCAATACACCCCTCAGTACTCAAGTTTTCCTGAGCGCCAAACCTTCTCATTGTCAGTCATGCCTGGATTGTGTACCTATAGGTGGGCTCCCTTGCTGCTTCAAGTTTCCTGTGTATTAAAATGATCATGTATTACAGAAATGATTCCTTACCACTGCCTCATTTTGAGTTTTTTGGGGGCATTGCCTGGTTTTTGTTTTGTCATCTTGTCAGGTATAGGAAAAGCTTCAAAAATTTTGATTATTTCCCCTCTCTGTTTCCGTTGTTGCACTAAAACACCATAATCAAAACTGGCATAGAGGAGGACAGGGTTTATTTGGATTAACTCTCAGGTCATAGACCATCGTTAATGAGAGGTGAAATCAGGAGCACAAAGCAGATAGTCAAGTCATAGCCACAGTCAAGTGCAGAGAGAGGAGGCTGAAGCCAGGGCTTGGAGGTTAAGAGCTCTGGCTGGTCTTGCAGGGCCTTTGAGTTCAGTTCCAGCATCTAAGTCAACTGGCTTACAGCCACCTGTCACTCCAGCAATAGGGCATGGATGACCTCATCTGGCCCCTATGGCACCTGCGCTCATCTGCATATAATGCAAACAAATAATTAAATATAAAATTAAATAAATCTTGAGTTAAATTATAAGGAAATGTTGATGAAAGACATTAGATAGAGTATTTACTGTAATATACGTGTTTGGCCTGGAGAGATGGCTCAGTGACTAAGCCTACATTTAGATTATATGTTTACATGCCGAATTCTGCCCTCTGTGAGCACTGCACATGCAAACAGCACACTGATATATACACAGACATAACACACACACACACACACTTCAAATAAGTAAATACAACACAATTTAAGGCGCCTGTTTATGTTTTCATTCACATTTTTTAAACAGGAAGACAATGTTGCTGTAAATTTGTCCCCTCACTATGGAAAAGGAATTTCATCAGAAAGTTAAGGTGTGTAAGGTGCTTGCTTTCTGTAGCTTCTTCTGTGTCCGTGTACTTAAGGATCCATAAGTTCCCCAGAGAAGAGGGATGTGTTTAGCACCCATGAACAAGTTATGCTATTTAAAGTTTCAGAACTGAGGTAGACAATTGTAAAAATCTCAACAAGTGGACTTCTCTTCCATTTTAATTGGCATAGATTTTTATTAGATGAGGGGTACAGTATCTTAATTCAGCACATCTCTGTGTCCTGCTCTGACCAAGTCAGGATAATTTCTACCTTTTCAAATACTGTCATTTCTCTGTGTTTGACACCTTCAGGTCTTTGTGTTCCTTTGGAACATGCAAGCACTTGGTGTGGACAACAGCTATGCTGCAGTGCTCTAAGGCATGAGCACCATGACCTCACACAGCCTCTGCTCTGAACCTACCTTTCAGCCCTGTTCCACTGTCTCTTTCTGGAATTGACTGACCATTCTTCTTGCTATTTGGTGTAATCAGCTTTCATCTTGACTGAGAACAGACAGTTTGCTCCCATCAAAAGCTCAGCAAAGATGTCAATCATAGACATTTATCTGTTTCAGTCTTTAATCGGTCACAGTTGATCGCTAGGACCCAGCACAACCTTTGTGACATATATGTATTTTAGTACATGTGTTTATTAAAAGGGAAAAAGGAATATTGAAATATATTGTTTGTATATATTATACACTGGTAATATCATAAGAGTAACTTCAGATCTAGCTCCCTGCTCCTTTACCTCATTTTAAACACAAGATTTACAGACATAGCCATATAATCCTCATACCATCCCAAACTTTGATTACTTGTGAATCAAAGGTGGTGGATGCTGTCATTTTCAGTGTGGTTTGGCTAACTGCCCTTACAGATATTAAGGGACAGGGTTGTCTGGGTGCTGTGGGCCTACAATAATGATTATGATTTGTGAGTTTACTTTATAATTACTTTAAAGCCACTGCAAAATTTTTTCTACAGGTTAAATTCACAGATACAGCAAAGGGAAAAGTAGCCCTTTTCTCCAGAGTACAGTCCAGTTATACTCTGTTGGCATCCCAGGCACCAGGTCACCTTCCTCAATGCAGCCCCAGGAAATGCTGTAAAAAATATTCCATTAGTCATCTATTACAGACAACTAAACCAGCAATCACGTTCCTCAGGCAAACATGGCTCACATATGTAAACATCATGGCTCATTAAAGGAAAGACATACAATGACTTCTGAGCCAATATACCACTGTTTTCTTTAAAAGAAAAAAGACTTTAAAATGTTTCATTTTTACTTTATGTGTAAGTGTAGTTTGCCTCCTGAATTGCTGAAGTGTCCCTTGCCTAGCCACTGTGTCCTGCACCAACAGTGCATTTTGCACATGGAGAAATCACACTCTTTCTGCCTCTGCTGCTCTGAAGAAAGGGAAGGAGATCACAGTCACAGAAAATGAATTTCTGAAATGTCACATCTGAATAACCCGCATCTGGGAATTTTGTGCATTGGGATGGAGGTGTGGGCCTCTGCATGCAGATTAGAAAGCATGCCCAATATAGAGAAAGAAGCAGCAAGGAGAAATCTGCACTTTCATTGGTGAGAGCCAGCAGCGAAGGCTGGACCTCAGAGCAAAGTGTTGCTAAAAGTCACATCACACAGGGATCTAAGAGCAGTCTCTTCAGTTCCACAGAGTGGCATCCCATGAGAAGCTAAGTCCTTCACCATCCTGTGAGACATAGAACCTCACATGGCCCCAAACTAGGGACACATTTCATAGACAGTGGACTTGATGCAGTAGTCAGGACAGAAGCAGAGAGCAGAAAGCCCTAACAGACCCTGCTCGAAGTTTGGTCACTTATGACCTTTCTGGTGGACAGAATCCAGGGTGAAGTTTGAGGGCAGGATGTCTGTCTTCTCCTCTGCAGCACGGGTTCAAACATATCTGTTTCTGAATGAGAAGATGGTGCATAGTGTGGTTGCCCCACACTTACACCTCATGTCCAGACTCATGCCCACAAAGGACTTTGGTTTGCAGTGATCATGTTGCCTGACAGCAGCCTGTCACACCGTCACCACCTAAGGTGAAGCAAAAGTCGGCAAAAGGCCTGAGGAATGTGGCTGTAATGTTTGTGGTTGGGATTGGACTGCAGTTAAATGGAGAACCTGTCCTTCCTATTGTGCTGTTCTGCTTGGAAAATTAGGGACACTGGGGAGACATGGCTGGCACCACAGTGAAGGCAAGACAGCCACCAGCCAGGTGTAGACGCTGCATGCAGAGATACCATGGAGGGGCTGCAGTCTGGGATGCTATGAGCCAACATCTGGGAGGGTTCAATTAAGGACCGGCAGCTAGCTCCGAAGACAGCTAAGAAATGTCCACTGCATTTGTACATGGATAGGATTGTGAGGTTCAGCTTAGGGTCACACCGGCAGTTAAAATATTCGTAATAACCACTGTTAAAAATCTCTCTGTAGAAGTCAGTGGAAAGAAAATACTCTTTAAACATAAAGAAATAAGAAGACTTAGAGGAGTGCTCTACAGACTCCAGCTGTTGACACTGGTTCCTGCCACAGCCCAACCTGCTTCCCCCACCATCCAGTGACTCCTCCTGAGCAACTGTGACCTCCCTCCCAGTGTTCTCATTGTCTCAAGGACAAGGGAAGTAGGTCAGTTCCTGTCCATCTCTTCACATAGGTTCTTCAAAAGATGAGGTTTGGGGAAAACGAAGTAGAGGCAACAGGACAGGGTGGGGCTCAATTCTTCAAAGGTTTCCTGGAACTAAGAGATAGTTGGGCATTTCTATTCTGAAAAAGGAATGTTTATACAGAGACTGGAACACAGAAAAGATTAATGGACACAGGTATCATCTCCATTAGGACCATCTTCACTGTATAGTTGACAATTATTGTCCTGGCTAAATCATCATCACAGCACCTCAGGTGACTATTCCAACAAGCAGAGCAAGGTGAAGGGATGACATAAAATTAAACAGGGAATGCAAAGATTCTTAAGAAATTCTAGTAGGTAAAAGTCAGTGAGGAGCTGACTGTTAGACAAGGTTTGAACATACAGCCCATTTCTTTTCCTAAGGCTTTCAGTGCCTCTAAGTAGTCACACTACAGAAGCCAGGGTAACAAAAATGATTCTTTTATAGCACATATGCAACAGAAGTAAAATTAAGTGCATTTGTCTGCATTCGAAATTAAAACCTCACCTCCTCACAAGATGCGCACAAATGAGCAATTCTGAAAACCTCTAGATGTTATACCAAACAACTTAATGTCCATAAAGTAAAATTGGTAATTTACTTCAGCAAAGTAAATAGGAGTTAAAATTAACTGACATCCTATAAAGGTTATAATTTTAGGACCTTAAGCAATTGAACATCCTGGGAAGAAAACATGTCAGAGCTCAGGTCTCCTCCACAGGTGCTGAAAACCTCCCTGCCTCCCAGTGCTCCTCCTCCCACAGCCTGCCTGGGTCCAGGCCACCTCCTGACTGTGCACTTGGGTGCAGAGCAATTACCCAGATAGACTCTGTGCAGAGGAGATCCTGTGCAGCTTTGGTGAAGGGGTTTTTAATGCACCTCTGCAGCCTGTAGTTGTAGCTGCTGCCACTGACAAGTTCCTGCTGGAGAGCATGGACATCTGACCTCCCAGGGGAGCATCTTCCCCATGGAGCTGACTCTACTGTCTTGAACAGCAGCTGTCTGGGGAGAAGAGAGCACAGACTTTTCTCCAAGTTTCCTTGCCATGTCTGCATGATGGATCAGGTCACAATGTCGTCAATCCACTCTTGCTAATTTCCCCACACCTCTTCCCCAAGGGTGCTGGCTTCTGTCCTACTCTCTGGAACAGGCCACTTGCCATCCAGTTGCCATCTGGATTCCTGAAAGACTTCTGGGGCTGGTGTGACAGAGGAGGTGGCCTTTGTCTCCCTGGAGGAAGGGAGGGATTGGGATGGGAGGAGAAAGAGAACCACGGGGGGAATACAAAGTGAGTAAAGTGTAAATAATAATTAAATATAAAATAAAATAAGCAAAGTAATTAAAGAGCAGTCCAATTAGATTGTGTCAAAGGCAGTCCCTCTTCCCATACTATGGAACCCACTTGGACACTAAACTGCCATGGGCTACATCTGTGTAGGGGTTCTAGTTTATCTCCATGCATGGTACTTGGTTGGAGTATGAGTCTCAGGAAAGACCCCTGTGCTCAAAATTTTTGGTTCTGTTGCTCTCCTTGTGGACCTCCAGATGCCCCTCAACTGAAGAATGGATACAGAAATTGTGGTACATCTATACAATGGAGTATTACTCAGCAATGAAAAACAAGGAAATCATGAAATTTGCAGGTAAATGGTGGGATCTGGAAAGGATCATCCTGAGTTATCTATCCCAGAAGCAAAAAAACACATACGGTATATACTCACTCATATAGACATATAATATAAGATAAACCTACTAAAACCTGTACACCTAAAGAAAGTAATCTAGAGGAGGATTCTGAATAAAATGCTCAGTCCCCACCCAGAAAGGTAAAGAGGATGGACATCAGAAGAAGAAGAAAACAGGAAACAAATTAGGAGCCTCCCACAGAGGGCCTCTGAAAGCCTCTGCCCTGAAGACATTCAAAGCAGATGTTGAGACTTATGGCCAAACTTTGTGCAAAATGCATGGAATCTTATGAAAGAAGTGGGAAATAGTAAGATCTGGAGTTTCCCCAATTTAAGATAACACTGACTATAAAGATGTCAAATAGAGACATTATTAGATGGAAATATGTTCATCTATCACTGTCTAACAAAAAGTTGTTAGACTTTCACAAAGGCCTTTTATGTATCTATTGACATGATCCCATGGCTTCTCTTTTCGAGATCTCTTTCTTTTTGAGGGCCTCTATCTCTGTCTATTAACTATAACATCCTGGGAAGCAGGTCTCAGGCATTGTCATCTCATAGAAACTAGGATATAGCCACTAGTCCAGAGAACTTGTTAATGGCCAGATGTCCAGAGTAGGTCAGGATGGATGTTAAGCCTGGACCTGTTACCCACTGATGGAACTGAGAAGATTGTTGGCCTCAGAGAGCCTTTGTTACTGGTTTGTCAAACTGGGAGGGAAGTGTTTACTTCTCAGGGTGTTGGGGAATTGAGCAAGTAGTAGACAGTAGGTGTTTAATACTTCATAAGTGCTTCCTAAGAAATCCAGGAGTAGACTTGTATTCTCACCAGAAGACAGCCTGCAGAAAAGCTCTTTTGCCTGGCCCATGGTGGACACCTCAGACAGATGTCTGTTGGTGAGTGTGGATGTTGTCACTGTAGACAAAGGTGGAAGGAGTCAACACCAGTTACTGCTGCTCTCTGGCTTCTGACTCAGCATAAAACTTACATTTTCCATCATTCTCTACAAGAAAAAGATAGCTCTTATTCTTGAGAGCTCCCTGAAAGCCAACATTTGGTTTACACAAGTCCCCTTCCCCTTCCTTGGCAGAGCTGAATCAGTAAGATTTTGAAATAAAAACAAAGGATTCTGGTCCATGGTGACCGCGTGAGTACCATAGCAGACCACACTGCCCACATGAAGGATTATTCCTCCAGGGCCAAGAAAATCTCTCAGTTTCAGTTCCTCCCCCTAAGTTCCTCCCAGCCCCCAACTGAACATCACAAGGCACTGACTTTCCTCACTGCTGTCTTTTCTTGTGCTTAGGCTTGGAAAAGGATCTAAACCCTGAAGACCAGCAACCTGTCTCACTAATTTCCTCCTTAGAGCTCTGAGGCTTGTTGGATAGAGGCACCGGAGCCCGCTGAGTACTCTTCTGAGCCCTGTTCAGGCTCTTGCCTCCTCAGAAGGCACCCAGGGAGAAAGTCCTTCCTATAGATATCAATGCTGCAGTTCAAGATCCCTGGACATCCCTGCCTCTCCTGTGCCTTGTCTCTAGATCCACAAATGCTGTTCAGAATGACAACAGTAAGAGAAGGAACATGACAGAGCTTGGCATTGTTGACACAGCCCAGCAGCCCTGTATTGGTCATGGGAATGATGGTGAATACTGTCAGCTTCATGGGACCCAGAATCCACAGGACCCTCACTCAGCATGTTCTGGGCATGTCTGTGACAAAGTCTCTTGACTAGTGTACTTTTGGTGGGAAGACTCACTGACTGTGGATAACCCTGGGCTTGGTTCCTAGGCTGGGTGAAAAAGAAGCAGCTGAGCACCACAGTTCATCTTTGTTCCTTGAATCTGGAAATTTTACCAGCAGTTTCATGTTCCTGCTATAATGTCATTCCCCTCATGATGGGCTGCACCCTCAAACTACCAAAATAAACACTTTCATTCTAAAACAACTAACTAACTAACCCAACTAATACCTCTCCAAAGAGGTACCCCGTTCAGTGTGAGCTTTTTCCTCTGCTCCTGGGATCTCCCTGTAGGTTGTATGTGGTCTCTCCTCATCTGGCCTTCTCTCTAGAACCAGAATCACCTTCCTGTCATAAGGCCATTGACTAAGGCCAAGGACACAAGTGAGGCTGTGACAGCTTCCCCCACCTACTACAGGCTGCAGAGGAATTTTCCCTGATTGGGGTGCCTGACTCCCACAATGCCTTGTGGCTCACCTGGGTTGGTCACATTCAGGATCCCTGCTGCTGCCATTGGTCAGAAAACCTGAGTGGAACAATAAAGCCATGACATCTTTGGATTGCCCCAGAGAACCCAAACCCTAGCCTGAGCTGTTGCATTACCTCTCCCAGGGGAAGGTGGCAGAGTTTTCTTACCTGCTTTCTGTAGTTTGTACTCAGTCCCCTCCTGAGTTCTGGCCCTGGACCCTTGGTTTGCTCACTCCTTCATTTCCCATCCTTGTGCATCTAACTCTTGGTTCCTCCTTACTCTTGAGATGTCGCCACCTTACAAAGCAGAAGAGGAAGAGAAATTAAGTAGATAAATTTGAGATGAGGAGAGACTAGTGGGGTAATCAGGACGCTGCAGGTAACAGAGGCCCAAGTGAGTGCCCAGCTGAACCTTGTGGTATGAAGTTCTCTCCAGGATAGACTTAGTTAAGGATATTCCTCCTGCCTCCAAGTCCCAGCATTTCAGATTTTCTCACCTGTGTGAAATGCTTCTCTGCTCCTTCCTGGAATGCTCTAGGGTCTAGAATGTAGGAGTCCCCTCCTATAGCATGTTGATGCCAGTGCTGTGCAAACCTGATAGCGGATCCACTGGGGAAAAAAGCCCGTACAGTCCCTGTCCTGCAATTTGTCTTGTCTTCCTCTTTGCCAACAAGGCTCTCTCTGACACCAACTGTACATTCCCTGGACCAAGCTAGGAAAGGTCCCCATCTTAACTCCTGCAGTAGCAGGCACAAATTAAATTTATGAAGGTCCCTGGTCAAAGGAGCCAGACATTCTGGAAGAGCATTTAGACAACCGAAACACTCTCTGAATTAACCTGGTATACTGGTGCCTGACAAGTGTGAGTGATGGAGTAGCCCTCCCCCCCCAACATGAGCCCCAGCACAGTCAAGTACATGAAGTCAGCTCACAGCCTAAGTGGTGTTTAGCCACATAGCACAGCTTAGGAAAACCATGGTTTCTCCCTGCAGAATAGGGCAGTGGTTGTAGTTCCAGAGATGGAAACTGGTTTTAATCCCTCAAGTGAGGCATCCAAATCTCCTTTAAGCCCACTTTGCTGTGGCATTGGTGCTGGGTGGGTCTGTGTGACCTCATCAAATCTTTTTCCTCATTTATTTTTTATTGATCACAGTTTGTTCACATTGTATCCCAGCTGAAACCCCTTCCCTCATTCCATTCCAATCCCACCCTCCCTTCTTCATCTCCATCCATGCCCCTCCCCACGCTCACTGATAGGGGAGTTCCTCCTCCCCTTCCCTCTGAACCTAGCATTTCAGGTCTCATCAGGACTGTCTGCATGGTCTTCTTCTTCTGCCTGGTAAGGGTGATCACCTCTCAGAGGGGAGGGATGGTCAATGAAACAGCCACTGAATTCATGCCAGAGACAGTCCCTGTTCCCATTACCAGGAAACCCACGTGGAGACTGAGCTGCCCTGGACTTCATCTGTGCAGAGGGTCTAGGTTATCTCCATGCATGGTCCTTGTTTTGAGTATCAGTCTCAGAAAAGTATCCTGGGCCCAGATTGTTTGGTTCTGTTGCTCTCCTTGTGGAGCTCTTTACACTCCCAGGCTTTCTATCTTCCCCTTCTTTCATAGGTTCCCTGCACTCTGCCCAAAGTTTGGCTATGAGTCTCAGCATCTGCTTTGATATACTGCAGGGTAGAGTCTTTCAGAGGCCTCCTGTGGTATGCTCCTATCTTGTTCCTGGTTTTCTCCCTCTTCTGATTTCTGTTTTGTTTGACTTTCTGAGTGAGGATTGAGCATCTCACCCATGGTCCTCTTTCTTGTTTAGCTTCTTTAGGAGTACAGCTTTTAGTATGTTTATCTTATATTATATTTCTAATACCTCATCACATCTTACTCATATCTCCAGAACAGAAATGGACAGAGGACAGGGACAATAAGAATGACAGAATCCTACTACACCTGTATCTTGACAACTGTGGCAGTCACAGGTGTCCTTCTTTGCTTTCTAGTGTGATAAAACCATGAACAGAAACATCTTGGGGAGAAAACAGTTTATTTCAGCATATACTTCCCACATTACAGGCCATCACCAAGGAAGCTTTTTATAGTTGTTTTATATAACTTTGTTTTTAGTTTCTCTCTTAACTCAACTATCACAAAACAATTGAGACTCATATTTGTTTAATAACAAGCTTCACAACAAAATACTGATCAGTTATTACTCTATTCTTAACTCTCTAAGCTAATCTGGTTTCCTCCCAGCAAGTATCCCAGAGATACTTGCACTTTGTAGCTTTCCTGCCTAGCTGCTTCTCCTGGTGTCTCTTAGACTTCTCCTTTGGCTAAATCCCCTACTTCCTCCTCTAATTCCTCCTCCCCTGGCTGGCAGGCAGTTGAGCCCTATTCTCTCCCCTGCTCATCAGTTTGCTGTCAGCAGCCTCATGGGCATACCTGGGACTATTGAGGAGCACAGTTTATATAACCTCGAGACAGGTGATTTTCAGAACAAGGATTTCATCCAGATGTGAGGGGTACAGAAGGCAGCATTTGAATAACACAGTAACCTTGTACCTACAGAAAATCAGGGCAGAATCCCAGGGCAGGAACCTTGAGGCAGGAACTGAGGCAGAGGCTACAGAAGAACACAGTAAGGCAGTAAGAAGGCCTGCTTACTGCCCTTGCTCCTGCTTGCTTGCTCTCTCATACCACCTGCCCAAGGATGGCACCCTCCACACTGAGTGGAACCTACCACATCCATCATGAGTTAAGAAAATATCCTGCAGATTTGCCCATAAGACAGTCTGATGGAGGATTGAGGTTCTTTCTTCCCACATGACCCTAGCTTGTGTCACCTTGATAAAAATTCAGTAGCAGAACAGTGCAGCCCACTTCCATATACCATGTGAAAGGACCTTGCAACATGCTTTGAAGGGACCAAATAAAATCTCCTAGTTATCTTCAGTAGTCAACTTGATACATTGACCTAGTGAGTCTCAATAAGAGACGTTGTCGTTTTAAAAACAAAACAAAATTCCAATCATTTGAGTTTACCAATAAAGAGTCAGAGCAAGATGCTGGGGTGAAAACCTGCTAGCTCAGAGAAGCAGCTCACTTTATTTCAACAATATCCCAGAAGGATAAAGCCCTTTGTTCTCAGTTCAAGTCCCAGAGGAAAAAGCTCTTCCTATTCAGCTCATGTCTCAGAAGGAAAAAGTGTTCTCCTTCTCCATGTTGTCTTATGTACCTTCCTTCTCAATGTCCCTCCTGTCAGTTGAATCCCTGTCAGCTGGTTGGTTGCTTTGACCCTTGACCTAGGGTTAACTTTAATCCAGTTTACAGAAATGTCTTGGATTAAAGCTGTGTTCTAGTTTTGAGCCATACCACAAGAACTTGTTTATAATACACAGAAAGCTCTAGGCACAAATACTGAGCTACACCACAATTAGATACAGGTATTTACAGTTCACAGCCTTAGGACTCACAATGGAATAAAATTCCCTGCATCAAAAGGTAGCTAAGAAAGCCAGGGGTAGAAAGCAGATGGGCAGTCTTCCTCTGTGGTTTCTGTTTCAGTTCCTGCCTGAGCTCCTTCCCTAGCTTCCCTCGCTAATGTCCTATAGCCTGTAAATTGAAGCAAACTCTTATCTCTACGAGTTGGTTTTGCTCACAGTGTTTCATCACTACAGGAAAGCAAACCAGTACATGGAGCAACTTGAAAAATGATGGTGGGTCTTAGCTTGCTTGCAACAGACAATAATGCAGTCAGAAAAGACTTGAAACATTGGCCATTTAAAGAAGTATTTCCATAAAACATCCTTCGTAGTGAGAACCACACTGTAAATATAAAAATGCAGCTCCTTTCAGTGCACAGTGTCAAAACTGAAAGCCAGATGGAACTCTGCATGCAGTGGTGGGAGAACATCATTGTTTAGTTTTGCTTCCTTTTCTCTGCGTCCAGTGTTAGGATATTGTGGAGCGAGGGTCTCACGGAGGTTTTCCTAGGGCTCCACGAACTTGATGATTTTATTTGAAAGACTTCCCACAGAGCATAGTGGAGCTGACAGCAATAATTTATCACAGAACAACATGAGGCATTCACGGTGGCAAAAGTGAGAAATGTGTGCAGTCCATCATGGAGTATATCGCTGTTCAGGGATGTACAGCAAAGAGCCCATTGTTTGACTGTATGTGGAGGTAGGCTTCATACTTTCCCAAAGCCTGTGGAACAGAAGGTTCCTTTTGGTTCATGATGCTGGCATGCCCATCTACACTAATACTTAAGGAAGGGGATCATAGTATGTTCCTGTTCCTTGGATAACTTTTGTCTAGGTAGTTTGTAAACTATGGAGATGACAGGTTACTAGCAGTTCAGAAACGCAAGTCCTTTGATAGAATCAGATGCACCTCTCATATCCCACTATTTTGACTCAAAATCATGTCATAGCAATTTTAAAAGAATCCTCGAAAGAATATAATAATACTCAGATAAGAACAGACATCTTTAGCACCTGTAAATACCTCTCTTTATTGGCCTGAATCCCTGCTACCTCTGTTGTCCTCCATTTTGTCTAGTCTGCATTTATCCTTTCATGAGGTTCTTTCATATTCTAAGCAGAAAGAATTGTGGTACTTACTCTCCCCTTCCTTAGAGTTAGTGTGCTAACAAGGACACATGATGGGAGATTCAAAGCTGGTTTGGAAGGAAAGGATGGGACCAGGCATTATGGCAAGTGCTGAAATATTTATTACTCCACAAACCCACTGAAACCTTCTCCTTAGGGAAAGTGAAGTAATGTTCTTTATCCTGTTTTCCCAAGCTTCAGCAAAGCTCTTCCTGCTATGATCTCTGACTCCTGGTTTGTTTGGTGGTGATTTTAGTGGAATCATTTTAAGTTTCTCTCCCCTTATTTTGATGTTGGCTATAGGCTGGCTGTATATTGCTTTTGTGTTTAGCTATGTGCCCTGTATCCCTGACCTCTCCAAGACTTTAAACATTAAGGGGTGTTGGATTTTGTCAAAGCTTTTTTCAGCATCTAATGAGATGACCATATGATTTTTTTCTTTCTGTTTGTTTATATGCTGAATTAAATCGATGGCTTTTCTTCCTGAGTTCTTAGATGGAACCTTGAGTTTATGACTTTTAATATTTTTCCCCTTAATACCTGATGTTAGTCACATGGTCTAAATAACTATAAAATAGTCTTACCTTACAGCCTTGATTTTTAAATAACTCTTTTAATATTTTAATACATTTCACTGTAAAATATGAAAATTTCAATTTCCTTATGTGTGCCAGAGGGCAGATTTGTAGAGTTGGCTCTCTCTCTCCCTTTACATAGGTTGTGAGAATTGACTCAAGATCAAGTTTTCTACCCATGTACCCATTTGAAAGCCCTTACGGGTATATCTTGTCTATATTCAAAGCTGGGGTCCTCCTGTCTCTGTCTCTTAAACATACCCATCAGTGCCCACTACCACAAGCACTGTTGTTGGTTACATCACCTCCTCCGTATGTGTGATGCTACATTGAAAGTTAATGCATGTGTTCCCTCAGAGACATTCTGCCAGCAGACCATTTGACAAACTTCCTGGTGTAAAGTTGAGAGTCAGGACCTTGGAGTCTGGAGAAATAACTTGATGGAGAGATGACATCAGAATCCTAGAGCATCTACCATTCATGTTGGCTTGGATGCTTTCCCTCCATTGGAACCATATAATGGAATGGCTTGGAAGCTCATGTAACTGCACTTCTATTTGCATTCACACAACCCACTGTGAATTCTCATGCGAAAGGAGAGGAAATGTTAGAATCTGCTTTGCTAATATTTGACCATATGTGTCTGCTCACCTCGACTTCTGGTATTGAAACATGGTCGAGGTGAACAGACACATGTCAGGATTCAAAGAGACAAAAGCCCATGGGAGCACAGCAGAGGATTGCACAGGGGTTACATCGTTTGTTTTCTTTCCCCATGTCTGTTTCTTTGTTTCAGATAGGGACAGAGCTGAGCAGTCATTAACGGAGCTGCCTTAACTCTCCCAGGCCACAGGCACACATACCTCAGGAGGAGAGTGGCAGCTGCACGTCACAGAGACCACCGTGGGCTGGGCACACTTCCATGTTTGGTGTGTACACTTCATCTCATGGCACTCCTGGTGGGTCCCAAACACAGGCACAAGGCCATCCACGTAGTCCACAGGAGTCGACTTCAGCCTCAGAGCGCTCAAGTCACACTCAAGCCCTGTCCTTGTGAAACCCACAAACATACTGTCTTTCGATTTCTAATTTAATGTAATTGTCCTCATTCAAATGCACCAAAGCTGGCTGTTTGTGTACCTGACAGCAAGAGAACTGCAGATGAAGGCAGGGACAGTTCCCAGAGACGCTTGCACAGGAGGCAGCGAGAAAGGGAGTGTGTTCTGTGTTGCACAGCAGTTGTTAATTTATATGAGGGCTTCTGGGGCTGGGGTGAACTGAAGTTGAGGTTTTAAGTGGAAAATGATGAATTGGGCTGAGTTGATAGGATTTCCTGAGGTGAGGCATGGTTGGATCTATGGCCAAGGCTGTGTCTGGCATGAACAGAATCTTTTGGTTTTCCTGCAAGGTTTGCTGTATACTTCTCGACCTCATAAGATGTATCAGAACAGCAAACTATCCACTAACAATAACCTCAGAAACCCCTTCTTCTCTGACATAAGCATCAGGAGCTCATGTAACAGTATCCGTCCCCTCCTCCACGTCCTCACATTCAATAGTGGACACAAGCCCAGCCTCACTGACCTGTCCATTGGCTTACGTGACCTAATCCACCTTCTGCTGCTGCTGGTTGTAAACTTCATAGGCAGATATTTTACTGTTTCAGAGGACGGGATGACATCATATGTAAATTGCTTTTCTTCTTAAATAGATTTCTAAGGGGGTCTCTCCATTTGTACCTCTTGCCTCCTGACTGATCTGCAGGCCATCCCCCTCAATCCTAGACACTGAAGGTGACAAACTGCTTGGCCACATGTTACAACTTATAGTGGTTGTTTGCCCTGTCTTCTTTCTATTCGTCCATTTCTAGCAACCTTATCATCTGTCTCCATGGTTGTTACCATTAATGTGACCTCACACCACCTACTCTATATTACTGAATACTGCTCTTTTGTATGCCTCAGTTTCCCCAGGATGTACATAATATCAACACTGTTCATCTTCTGGGAAGCATTCTTTTTGGTGTCATGGCCCTCTCAGGCAGGTCTGTGGTGGCTCTCTTGTGCAGGCACAGAGAGCAGGCCTGGCATCTTCCCAGCACCAGCCTTTCTCCAAAAGCATCCCCAAAGCAAAGGGCCACTTGGACCATCCTGCTGCTCATGAGCTTCTTCATGCTCATGTCCATCTTAGATGGCTTTATCTTCTGCTCAAGACATACGTTCAAAAATGATCCAATATTCTACTGTATCAGATTCTTGTGAGCCTTAGGTACACCACTGTTTGTCTCTTCGTGTTCATCAGCAGTTTAAAGGATATAATCATCGTCTAAAGGTCCATGTGAGAGAGAACAGTGACTATTTGATTATTTAGTGATGGTGAGAATCCCTAAGATGAGGCTATCTTGGCATCAGAACCGTGATTCACTATTAACATGCTGTGTTGTAGAGACTTTCTGCAGGGGCTTCAGCTCACAGGACACTCTGTATCAAAGCCTCAGAAGACTGCCAGTCCTACCTCAGGGCTCCAGCACCTGCTTTCAGAGTGAAGGGTTGTCTGTTTTGTAAAAACTCCACATTTTTGGGTGAGGAGATGACCAGTGGGTAAGAGCACTTGCTGGGCAAAAATAATGACCTGGGCTGGATGACTAAGGGTTTCATCTACAGCTCACAGTGTCATGTTTTGTACCAGGGCTCATAATGTGTTTCATAGAACTGTTTTGGTTCTGAAACACAATTGCATATAGTTGCAGACCCAGTTCCTGCCTCTGTCAGCAAGGATGAACCTGAACATTCAGGCTGCTCATGGAGCAGAGCCCAGCTTGTCCTCAGCCTCAGCTTTGTCCCATCTGCCTGTGGTCACCCTGGCTCTCCAGCTCTGCCTTGAGTGCCCTGCATTGCATCTGATTTCTTTCACTATTCACCTTCAGATTTCACTCACAGCTAAAATCCTGCAACTACAAGTTTGGAAATGCTGGAGAAAACAGTTAATAAAAAAGCTGCTCCAAGGGAAGACTGACCTGGGGAAAGGTCACACCCTGTAGAAGGAAGACCCTTGGGTGGGTAGGAAATTCATAGGAGTTCCTGAATCTCAGAAGAGAGGCATCACAGGGAGCTAAATTATTTAGAATTATATCAAAAGTTCAACGTGAGAAAAGACATGGTTGTCCATTTGTTGCAAACTTTCTGATCACTCCAGCAGGTGTGGCAAGGGAGCTCAGATAAAGTTTGTTCTCAGCCCTCCCCAGGAGGCTGTTATCAGGACACAGGGAGTAAGATCACCAGGCAGAGAAGATGCTCCACTGGGTTGCCAGGTCTCCATGACCCCATCAGGAACATGTCACCTTCTACAGACACAGAAATAACATGTCACAGAGAGGCCTTAAATTCTCCCTTCACCTAAGATTTACAGGATCTCCTCAAGTGCACAGTCCTCCCCTGCCATGTCAATCTGGGTAAGTGCTCTGCACACAAGAGCAAATTCAGAAGGTGGTAGGAACCCAGGCAGGTTGTGGGAGGAGAAGGCTAAAGAGGGGTTTTCAGCAGCTACAGAGGAGATGCTGAGCTCTGACAGACCAACACCACAAGGGACTGTGTTCTGCAAGGGGTAACAAAAACGTTTTCTTCTTAACATACTCATTTCCTTAATTTATAGACTTTAAAATTACTATAGAATTTATGTTCATTTCTGTGAACTAAATAACTCACACTGTATACCTGGATAAGCTGTTTAGTTACATTTCTTTACTGATTTACCTATTCCTAGGATAAATTATCAGGGAAGTGAAAGGTCTGGAGAGCTCACTTTCCTGAGTTGTGCATCTGTAACTTTGGTGTGCACACAACTGTTTTCATGTACCATCTTCTCTGCTGTGAGGTATAAAAACTTCCAAATTCTGTGTAAGTAATAGAAGCTATAGATTCAAACTCTCATTCCACAGAGGGAGCTCCCCACAGGACTGCAATGTATCTTCTAGTGTTTGCTCATGGCTTCTATTCTTCTCAGCTCAATTTCAGAGATCACAAAGTAGTGCTGTCGGCTCTTAGCCTCTGCTGGCCTGATAGGAAGTGTCATTAAATGGCTATGATGATGAGGTTTCCAGGACACTAACTATCAATGCACAGTGACAGTGGCAGATTCCCTTCCCTGCCTCACTGAGATCAGGAATTCTGGGAAGAGCTGGTTGCATGTTTTGTCTTTTCTCTATGTTCTCCCCCATGTACTCTGTGCAATTTTTTATGAGAGAAAAACGTGAATCTTTTTTCTTTGAGGAAACTTTAGAGAACTGAACCCCCTCACCCTATCCTGCTGTCTTTATTTCGTTTCCAGGCTTATCCCAAAGCTCATCTTTACATGAACCTGTGTGAAGAGATGGACAGGAACTGACCTCCCTCTCCTGTCACTGAGGCAATGAGCACACTGGGAGGGAGGTCACAGCTCTTAGTAGAAAAGCCAAGCCTCTCCTGAGGCTCCTTGGGTGCTGGAGGAGCAGGTTGTGCTTCAGCACTGTGCAGGGTCCAGTGTTTCTGCCTGGAGTCTGTGCCATGCTACCCCTCAGGTACATCCAATCTTGCTCTTTCTGGAGGCTGATTTGGAAACCCTGTAAGACATCCTCACTGATACTCTGAGCTCAGAGATGCTGTATAAAGGCTTCAAAGTTCAAAAACACAATTCTCATCCAGGCTTTCAGAAACAGTCAGTATTCCTTAGCCCAAAGGTTCTTCATGATTTGCCTATAACGTTACCAGAGTTCATTTATTTCTGGCATCTCTGGAATCAGCATGGCATATGCTCACTGATGGTTTTGCCTTACCCGAAGTACCAGCCATTTCTCCCTAGTTTCTTTCTAGTTTTAAAGTTAGGATTGTGCCAAAGCTAGACAACCTGATTGAGTAACCTCCAGCCATTTTCATTGAGCAGGGACAGTGTCTCCACCAACCCCCTCTATGTGCTGATGCTATGGATTGTGGGTTGTCCATGATTTGGGTAACTGTGGGCTGACACAGGCTAAAGTCATGGCTTCTTGAATTCCTGCAGTACAGGGAGTTCAATTCCTCCCCCTACCCCCGAGCACCTGTAGCCTTCACAATTGGCTTTAACTGAGGAGCTCTCAGGTTCCCCTTGGTCATTTCTTGCTCTGTGCATGTTTTATTTCCTAATCTGCACAAAAGCCTTCCCTTCCTATTCTCCAATAGCCTCTTCTACTAGGACCTATTTCCCAAATGAGTGATTTTTTTTCTGGTTCCATGTACTGAGTTTCATGCCTCTGGGAAGCAGCTTATTTTGTTGCTTTGTATAAAGTGCAATCATACTACATGTTACAACAGGCTATACCAGTCCTGTGACAGCTTACTCCCTCCTGTCCTCTCCTCTTGGCTGGATGAGGTGGCCCTTAACCCATTTTGCGTATCAGAGAGTGTGTGTCCTGTGAAGTGTCCCTTAACGCATTCTGCAGGTCTGAGAGTGTGGGTCCAATCTCCTGGTTTTCAAAACCATACTCAGCCAGACAGATGAGCTGATAAGGGTCAGCTGGGTGGAGACAGGCTAGACGATTCTCTGTGGCTTGTTCCTGAAGAGAGAAAAATCACCAGAAGCTTTTCTATAGAAATTATAATCTGCCTGGAATCTGCATGCTTTACTGGTACTTATTGTATAAGATTTAGATATATCTGTCAGTGCATGTCATCTTTAGCTATTTGGATGACTAGAGACATGTAGGTCCCTCCTGGCAAGCTTGTATGTTTTCTCTTCAGCTACTATGGTATTCCATGTCCAGGATATAAGTGGTTTCAAACCCGGAATCCCTGAAGCCGTGATGTTAGGAATATCAATGAGGATGCACATCCTCTGTAGCTGCATGACTCTCCTAAGAGTTTTAGGTTTGTAGGGCTGTGGTTTCTGAAGAGATGGTGAAAACAGCACAGCTTGTGCCCCACTCTGCAGAGCTGACAGCTCACTGCCTGAGCAGTCTGATAGTGTGATGTGCTCATAAAGACCAAGTTTCTTTTTCTTCTTTCTTTTCTTGTTAGCTCAGTGGAATTAAAGAAAAAAAAATGTGCATTTCCAGAAATGACATGAGAAAAAGCATTTTAGAACTCTTTTGCCTTTTAGTTAGCCAGTGCTGATACACAGGCAATGCAAACTATTAGTTAAAATCTACAGGTGTGTTTTCCTTCCATGAAATAAGTATAGAATATGCACCTGCCTCTCAGTGCAGAGACCATAAAATGACATTCAGAGTATGTGCTTCCGATGACATTTGTAAATGTAGTTTGTAATTCTAAAAAGCTGTAAATAAACCTTGGAAACAATGGAGCCCCATCAGTCTCTCCATTGTTTTCCTGAGCTGTCACAGCACAACTCTAATGTCTGAGTTGTTCAAAGTAGAGACAACTGCCATTTTATCTGCTCAATGGAAAACAGAACTGCCCCCAACCTACTGTGTTCTGCTTCTTGTGACTGGGATTTGGAAAACTAACCCCTGAGCTTTATAAAAAATAATTGAGCACCACTCATTTAATCAACACTCTACTGCTATCTGGAGTACATGGTCCATAATCTTATAAAAGATTAACCTTTTCTAATGTTGCTACAGAACATTTATTTCAGAAAATCTCCTTTATTCGGTGTTTTCACCAACCATCTGCTTCAGGTCTAAATCCTGACATGGTACCCTGTACTTGTGAAATTTTATCTCCTTTGCCTGTCCTTAGTATCTTCTATGACAATGTCCCATGGTTGTCACATGCCAGTAGGATTTTCCAGGTGTGGTGACAATGTCACATGGTTTACAGAAGTATAAAACAATTTCACCCTACACACATGACTGTCAGTGATAAGTTTTCTTTTAAATTTTCATCAATTACACTTTATTCATTCTGCATCCCCCCATAAGCCCCTCCCTCCTCCCCTCGCAATCCCACCCTCCCTCCTCTCTCTGCTTGCATGCCACTCCCCAAGTCCACTAATAGGGGAGGTTCTCCTCTCCTTTCTGATCTTAGTCTGTCAGTTCACATCAAAAGTGGCTGCATTGTCCTCTACTATGGCCTGGTAAGGCTGCTCATCCCCCCAGAGGGAGGTGATCAAAGAGCAGGCCAATCAGATTATGTCAGAGGCAGTCCCTCTTCACATTACTATGTAAACCAATTGGACTCTGAACTGCCCTGGGCTACATCTGTGCAGGGGTTCTGGGTTATTTCCATGAATAGTCCTTGGTTGGAGTATGAATCTCTGGGAAGTTCCCTATGTTCAAATTTTCTTGTTCTGTTTCTCTCCTTGTGGAGACCCTGTCTTCTCCAGCTCTTACTATTTCCCAGTTCTTACCTAAAATTCCATTCACTCTGCCCAACAGTTGCCCATCAGACTCAGGATGTGCTTTGATAGTCTGTAGGGCAGGGGCTTTCAGAGGCCCTCTGTGGTAGGTTCCTAGGTTGTTTCCTGTTTTCTTCTTCTTCTGATGTCCATCCTCTTTGCCTTTCCGGATGGGGATTGGACATTTTAGTTAGGGTCCTCTCTCTTGCTTAGTTTCTTTAGATGCACAGGTTTTAGTGGGTTTGTCCTATGTTGTATGTCTATATGAGTAAGTATATACCATGTGTGTCTTTTTGCTTCTGGGACAACTCACTCAGGATGATCCTTTCCAGATCCCACCATTTACCTGCAAATTTCATGATTTCCTTATTTTTCATTGCTGAGTAATATTCCATTGTGTAGATGTACCACAATTTCTGCATCCATTCTTCAGTTGAGGGGCATCTGGGTTGTTTCCAGCTTCTGGCTATTACAAATAAAGCTGCTACAAACATGGTTGAGCAAATGTCCTTTTTGTGTACTTGAGCCTCTTTTTGATATATGCCCAGTAGTGGTATGGCTGGATCTTCAGGAAGCGCTATTCCTAGTTGTCTGAGAAAGTGCCAGATTGATTTCCAGAGTGGTTGTACAAGTTTACATTTCCACCAGCAGTGTAGAAGGGTTCCCCTTTCTCCACAACCTCTCCCGCATGTGTTGTCACTTGAGTTTTTGATCTTGGCCATTCTCATGGGTGTAAGGTGAAATCTCAGGGTTGTTTTGATTTGCATTTCCCTAATGGCTAGTGAGGTTGAGCATTTCTTTAAGTGCTTCTCTGCCATTCGGTATTCCTCTACAGAGAATTCTCTGTTTAGCTCTGTTCCCCATTTTTTAAGTGGATTACTTAGTTTGCTGCTTTTCAGCTTCTTTAGTTCTTTATGTATACTGGATATGAGTCCTCTGTCAGATAAACGGTTGGTGAAGATTCTTTCCCAATCTGTAGGTGGTCGTTTTGTTTTGATGACGGTGTCCTTTGCTTTGCAGAAGGTTTTCAGTTTCATGAGGTCCCATTTATTGATTGTTGCTCTTAGAGCCTGTGATGTTGGTGTTCTGTTCAGGAAGTTTTCCCCTGTACCAATGAGTTCTAGGGTATTTCCCACTTATTTTTCAAGCCGATTTAATGTGTCTGGTTTTATGTTGAGGTCTTTGATCCACTTGGACTTCAGTTTTGTGCAGGGTGACAAGTATGGATCTATTTTCATTTTTCTACATGTAGACATCCAGTTAGAGCAGCACCATTAGTTGAAGATGCTCTTTTTTCCATTGTATGGTTTTGGCGTCTTTGTCAAAGATCAGGTGTCCATAAGTGTGTGGGTTTATTTCTGGGTCCTCTGTTAGGTTCCATTGATCCACCATTCTGTTTCTATGCCAGTACCATGTAGTTTTTAAAACTGTTGCTCTATAGTACAACTTAAGATCAGGGATGGAGATACCTCCGGAAGATCTTTTATTGTAGAGGATTGTTTTAGCAATTCTGGGTTTCTTGTTATTCCAGATGAAGTTGAGAATTTTTCTTTCCAGGTGTGTAAAGAATTGTGTTGGTAATTTGATGGGCATTGCATTGAATCTGTAGATTGCTTTTGGTAAGATGGCCATTTTTACTATGTTAATCTTGCCAAGCCATGAGCATGGGAGATCTTTCCATCTTCTCATATCTTCTTCTAATTCTTTCTTCAGAGATCTGAAATTTTTTTCATACAAGTCTTTGACTTCCTTGGTTAGGGTTACTCTGAGGTACCTTATGTCATTTGTGGCTATTGTAAAGGGTGTTGTTTCCCTAATTTCTTTCTCAGCCCTTTTGTCTTTTGTATACAGGAGGGCTACTGAATTTTTTGAGTTAATTTTGTATCCAGCCACTTTGCTGAAGGTGTTTATCAGCTGTTGGATTTCCCTGGTAGAGTTTTTGGGGTCACTCATGTATACTATCATATTATCTGCAAATAGTGATAATTTGACTTTGTCCTTTTCAATTTTTATCCCCTTGTTCTCCTTCAACTGTCTTATTGCTCTAGTAAGGAATTCCAGTACTATGTTGAAGAGATGTGGAGAGAGTGGGCAGCCTTGCCTTGTCCCTGATTTTAGTGGGATTGCTTTAAGTTTCTCTCCGTTCAGTTTGATGTTGGCTATAGGCTTGCTGTATATCGCCTTTACTATGTTTAGATATGTGCCTTGTATCCCTGATCTCTCCAATACTTTGAACATAAATGGATGTTGGATTTTGTCAATGGCTTTTTCAGCATCTAGGGAGATTATCATGTGGTTTTTTTCTTTCAGTTTGTTAATATGGTGGATCACATTGATGGATTTCCGTATATTGAACCACCCCTGCATACCTGGGATGAAGCCTACTTGGTCATAGTCGATAATATCTTTGATGTGTTCTTGGATTCGGTTTGCAAGTATTTTATTAAGTATTTTTGCATCAATGTTCATAAGGGAGATTGGCCGGAAATTCTCTTTCTCTGTTGAGTCTTTGTGAGGTTTAGGTACCAAGGTGACTGTGGCTTCATAGAATGAATTTGGTAATATTCCTTCTGTTTCTATTTTGTGGAATAGTTTGAAGAGAATTGGTGTCAGCTCTTCTTTGAAGGTCTGGTAGAATTCTGCGCTGAAGCCATCTGGTCCTGGGCTTTTTTTGGATGGGAGACTTTTGATGACCGCTTCTATTTCTTTGGGGGATATAGGACTATTTAGTTGATTTACCTGGTCCTGATTCAGCTTTGGTAAGTCAAATCGATCAAGAAAATTGTGCATTTCATTTAGATTTTCAAATTTTGTGGCATATAGACTTTTGAAGTAAGTCCTAGTGATTGTTTGGATTTCCTCAGTGTCTGTAGTTATATCCCCCTTTTCATTACTGATTTTGTTGATTTGGGTGGTGTCTCTGCCTTTTAGTTAGCCTGGCTAAGGGTTTGTCGATCTTGTTGATTTTCTCAAAGAACCAGATCTTGGTTTCATTGATTCTTTGAATTGTTTTATTTGTTTCCAATTGATTGATTTCAGCCCTGAGTTTGATTATTTCCAGCCATCTTCTCCTTCTTGGTGTGTCTGCTTCTTCTTTTTCTAGGGTTTTTAAGTGAGCCATTAGGGTGCTTGAATGAGCTGTCTCGAATTTCTTCTTGAAGGCACTTAGTGCTATGAACTTTCCTCTTAGCACTGCTTTCATTGTGTCCCACAAGTTCGGGTATGTTGTGTCTTCATTTTCATTGATTTCTAGAAAGACTTTAATTTCTTTCTTTATTTCTTCCCTGACCCAGCTGTCATTTAGTAACAAGTTGTTCAGTTTCCATGTGTGTGTAGGCTTTTTGTTATTTCTGTTATTGTTGAGGTCCAGCTTTATTCCATGGTGATCAGACAAGATACATGGGATTATTTCAATCTTCTTGTATCTGTTGAGGCTTGCTTTGTGACCCATTATATGGTCTATTTTGTAGAAGGTTCCATGAGGTGCTGAGAAGAAGGTAAATTCTTTTGTGTTTGGGTATAAAGTTTTGTAAATGTCTGTTAGGTCCATTTGATTCATGACCTCTGTCAGAGACATTGTTTCTTTGTTTAATTTCTGTTTTGTTGACCTGTCCTTTGTTGAGAGTGGGGTGTTGAAGTCTCCCACTATTAATGTGTGGGGATCTATATGTGCTTTAAATTTTATCAATGTTTCTTTCACAAATGTGGGTGCCCTTGTATTTGGGGCATAGATGTTCAGGATTGTGATGTCTTCCTGGTGGAATTTTCCCTTGATGAGTATGAAGTGTCCTTCCCCATCTCTTTTGATTAATTTTGGTTGAAAGTCTATTTTATCAGATATTAGAATGGCTACTCCTGCTTGCTTCTTGGGTCCGTTTGCTTGGAAAGACGTCTTCCCACCCTTTACCCTCAGGTAATGTCTATCTTTGTGTCTTAGGTGTGTTTCTTGTATGCAACAGATTGCTGGGTTTAGTTTACGTATCCATTCTGTTAATCTGTGTCTTTTTATTGGAGAGTTGAGTCCATTGATGTTGAGAGAGATTAATGACCAGTGGCTGTTAGATCTCTTGATTTTGATGTTGGCTGTGGTCATACTGCTGTGTGCTTGGTTGCTTTTTGTTTTACTGAAGTGAGGTTATTTATTTCCTGTGTTTTCTTGAATGTAGCTAGCTTTCTTGGGTTGTATTTTCCCTTCCAGTTTCTTCTGTAATGCTGGATTTGTTTGTAGGTATTGTTGAAATTTGTTTTTGTCATTGAAAATCTTGTTTTCTCTATCTATGAGGACTGAGAGTTTTGCGGGTTATAGTAGCCTTGGCTGACATCTGTGTTCTCTTAGGGTCTGCATGATATCCATCCAGGCCCTTCTGGCTTTCATAGTCTCTGTTGAAAAGTCAGGTGTGATTCTAATGGGTTTGCCATTATATGTTACTTGGCCTTTTTCCCTTGCAGCTTTTAGTATTTTTTCTTTGTTCTGTATACTTACTGTTTTGATTATTATGTGGCGGAAGGATTTTCTTTTCTGGTCAAATTTGTTGGGTGTTCTGTAGGCCTCATGTATTCTAATTGGGCTCTCCTTTAGCTTGGGGAAATTTTCTTCAATGATTTTGTTGAAAATATTTTCTGGGCCTTGGAAAAGGGAGTCTTCTTTTTCCTCTATACCTATTATTCTTAGGTTTTGTCTTTTCATATTGTCTTGCATTTCTTGGACGGTCTGTGTCAGGAATTTTTCGGATTTAACATTTTCTTTGACAGATACATCTATTTTTTCCATTGTATCTTCCACACCTGAGATTCTTTCTTCCATCTCTTGTAGTCTGTTGGTTATGCTTATCTCTGTAGTTCCTGTTTTCTTCCCTATATTCTTCCTTTCCATTATTTCTTCCATTTGTGTTTTCTTTAATTTTTCCAATTCTATCTTCAGGTCTTGAGTTGTTTTGTTTACTTCCTTCACCTGTCTGATTGTACTTTCCTGTTTTTCTTTTAGTTCCTTCAACTCTGTTTCTATCATTTCATTCAGTGTTTTAAGCATTTCCTTTCTAAAGGCCATAAACTGTTTGGTTGCAGCTTCCTCTATTTCTTTACGGATGGCAATATTCTGTTTGAGTTTATCTTCCTCTATGTCTTTATGAATCTTATTTGTTTCCTCTGTTATCATCTTCATGAGCATACTTGTTAGTTCATCTTCTTGGATTTCAGTTATGGTGGGGTATCCAGGGCTACTTGCCCCTGGGTAATTGGGTTCTGGAGATGCCATATTGCTCTGTCTTTTGTTGCTTGAGCTTTTACGCTGGCCTCTACCCATTGTGTTATCTTAGGTGTTTGGGGTTATTTTCTGGTGGTTCCTGGGGATCCTGTGGTGGAGAGAATCCCCTTTGCAGAAAGCTGGATTTTCCTGAAGGATGTCTTCTCAGCTTTTTGGCTATGGTCCCTGGATGGCTGGTGTTTTTTCATGAGTTGCTCACCTCAGGGATATAGACCTGAGTGGTAACTGTGGTCTTTGTTAGTCGAGAGGGTTCTCCTCTCACCCAGGGAAGTCCTGAGGGCAGCTGCCCTGTTTCTGGGTTTCTTGTAAATTTAATGATCAGCTGCTGTGACCCAGTTGGACATCAGGCGTGCCTCAACTGTTTGTGCCTCTGTCTGGAGCACAGCTGAGTGCTGGCGCCTCGGCAACACTAGACTGCTAGACTTTTTCTAGGGAAGGATTGGGTGATTTAGGTCAGTATAGTTTCCTTCCTTCCCCGTGGATTCTCTGGAGACACGGACTCCCAGTGTCTTTTTTTGCCCTGGTGCACACTGCTCAGTGTTCACCCGCTGGCTGGCCGCAGTAACTGCCTGTGCCTGGAGCACAGCTGTGTGATGGCGGCTCAGTCTCTGCCAGCTGTCTGGTGCGCAGAAACTGCCTGTGTCTGCCTTTGCGGCTTTTGGGAGCCTGAGTGCCTCCCTAAGCTGGGTAATTTTCCGGGGACCTTTTCAGGTTGGGGGTGAGCTGTGTGTTCTGAGATCAGACCCGCTGTTTCTATGTCCGGCGGCGAATCAGGCGCACAGGCAGGCAGGGCTCTGTGCTGGAACCTGGGTCCCTGGCTCTGGCTCCGGGCTGGCTCCTGGGGTGCCCGTGGAACCCGCCCGAGTCTTTTCCAGGGGATGTCTGGGTGACCTAAGGCCGGTCCCAATCGTTTCCTGTACCCTGGGGTTATCTCTCAACTGAAAATTCCAGTCTCTGACAGTGTGGTGCCCACGGTTCAGTCTGGGACCGTGACCAGAGACACTGGCTTGTGGCTCTGTGCTGGGGCTGGGGCTGGCGGCGGGCAGCCAAGCGTCTGGCAGAACCGGGATCTCTTCTGCGGTTTAGCCAGGTGAGTTAAAAGCTGATTGAATCCCCCACTGAGGGGTATCCTCTCACCTGGGAAACACAATGACTGTGTTTTATGGCCAAGAGTTCTGATTGCTGGTCATTGTGCTGATCCTGCTGTGCTGCTGCTCAGAATGAGAGTCCTCCTGGGCGCTGCCATCTTGCCCCTCCTGTTCGATAAGTTTTTACTATAACACAGGAATTTGTTTACAAAATTCCATCTGCTGCATGCATGGTGTCTGTGCTGGAAAGTTTTATGGTGGCTTGAAACAAGCTGGAATTATTTCAGAAGAGGGCACCGCAGTTGAGGAAACATCCTCAGCAGACCAGCCTGTGGGCAAGCACCTGGTACAAGTCTTGATGGATGTTGATTTCATATGGATGGCCGTGCTCACTGTGAACAGTGCCGTCCCTGCCTGCTGGTCCCAGGTGCTACAAAAGTAGGTTGAGCAAGCTCTAAGGAGCAAGCTGGTGAGCAACACTACTCCATGGCCTCTCCATCAGTTCCTGCGTCCAGTCCCTGTCTTGAGTTCTCTCCTAGCTTCCCTGGCTGGGGACCTCCAGGCTGTGTGGTGGAATAATCCCTCCTCTCCCCACAGCAACAGAAACCCTGAGCAAGACAGGAAGTGACTAGGCCGTGAGGTATGACTACGACAGACCTGACCTTAGGTTTTTCGAGAACTGTGGAAAGGTTTTGAAACTTTGGGCTATAAAATACATAGAGTGCTGATACTCCAGTGGATTATTTGGTGTGATATTAGAATGTAATGCTGAGACCAGAGCAGATGATGGAGGATTGTCTTACACATTTCCATAGGGAAGCTTGAAAGTCCCTTAAAGATTATATGAGGGTCACTCATATTTTGAGATAAGAACCATTAAAGTGTTTCATCCTGTGGAGCTCCTGTCTTCTCCATGTCATACTAACTCCCCCTGCACTCTGCCCAAGTTTTGGTTATGAGTCTCAGCATCTGCTTTGATACACTGCTAGGCAGAGTCTTTCAGAGGCCCTCTGTAGTAGGCTCCTGTCCTGGGCACAGAGGGCTATTCTGAGACTGTTTCTCCAACCAAGGACCATGCATGGATATAACCTAAAACCCCTGCTTGGATGGAGCCCATGGCAACTCATTATCTGAGTGAGTACCCTAGTAAGGGGAACAGGGACTGTCTCTAACATGAAGTCAATGGCTGGCTCTTTTCCCTTCCCACCACCTCTACTAGGCCACAGAGGAGGACATTTCAGCCTATCCTGGAGAAATCTGATAAGCTAGGGTCAGATGGAAGGGGAGGAGTACCTCCCCTGTGAGTGTACTTAGAGTGGAGCAGGGAGGAGATGAGGGAGGGAAAGTGAGATTGGGAGGAAATGAGGGAGGGGGCTACAGCTGGGATACAAAGTAAATAAACTCTAACTAATATAAAAATAATTTTTTTTTCAATGCAGTTTATTCAGGAACCTTGAACAATCCTCAGACCCTGGGGAAAGCCAGCCCACAGCTTAAATAGCCTCTGGGTAGCCAACCCAGGCGTGCCACGTGGGCAATGCAGATAGGTCCACATACATGGAAGCAAGCCAGATCCTCAGCCTTAGCCAAATGTGGAATTGTTCGTGACAGAGAGCACTCACCATCGGAAAGGTGGAAGGCGGAGACCAGCTCCATCTTTAAGGCATAGCATTCCGCAGCTCTCTACAGTTCCCCCTTTTTGTTTTAGATGCATCAGGCAAGAGTTGAGGTGTGATCTCTGATATTAGAAATAAATTGGGACTTCGTACCGATGTTCATTTAGGTGTCATCCATCCAAAGAGCATCAGACTCGTCTGATACCTTTTTCTCAGGCCATAGTAGAGGACAATGCAGCTACTTTTGATGTGAACTGACAGACTAAAAATAAAAATTTAATTAAAAAATAACCACTAAAATGAAACCTTTGCCTTGCAGGAACAATTAAAATCCTCTGAAGTATTTTCTCAGCTTCAGCACACTGACACTGTGGTCTAAATACTGTTGAGGCTGCATCTCATGCTGGTAGCCAAACTTGGTAGCTCAGGAGTCTCTCAGGTGTTGAAGACCAGCCTGGTCTATAGAGGGAGTTCAGGACAGCCAAGGCTACATAGACAAAACCTTGTCTCAAAAAACAAACAAACAAATAAACAAAGGGGTTTTCAGGTGATACTGGTTCTGAAACATGGAGGGATCATGGAGTGAAGCTGTGACTTGGCACCATACGACTGTATAGAGTCCCTGAAGAGAGCCAAGAGGCCACGTTGCAGTGCAGATCCAGCCATTTGGAGATGTCAGTATCACATGCCAGCAGCAGCTGCTGTGGGCGAGGCCAGTTTGAACCTAGGAGACAGCTGTGTGGAAGGCTTTGCCAGCACTGTGGAGGAGCCCAGAAGATCACTGGTGAGTCCCAGAAGCCTGGCACTGAGAGTTATGCTGTTGGACTTTGTTGAACTTGATTGTGACTGTGCCCTGGTTCTTACCTTTCACATAAGAAAACATTTATTTTTATTTTACAGGAGCCCACAAAAGTCTCTTGACTCTGAACACTTAAAGGGATTTTGGAGATTTACCTTGAGTTTGGAGTTCTAGAGAGACTGTGGGTATTTTAGAGAGACTTTGAAAATGTTAGAGAAACTAGATGTTTTAGAGAGTTGAATATTTTGTAGAGGTTTTGAATGTGGAAAGAGACTTGAGATATTGAACTTTTAAAAAATGGAACTTTTCTATTGCAATGTTGACATTAGTTTAATATCTTGGGAACAACAAAATTGAGAGACAAAGTTATAGTGTAACAGAGATGTGTTTAGTGTCAGGTAGACAGGGGGTCAGCTGTGGCAGCTGTTTTTGTCTCTTGTTTGTTAAATCAACCACTAGACTCAATTGGGAAGGGAAACTCAGCTGAGAAAATGACCCACTAGGTTGTGCTATGGGCAAGTGTGTGATGAATTTTCTTGATTGGTGATCTATGAGAGAGGGCCCACATCACTGTGGGTGCAGGCTCTGGGCTCAGGGTTCTGTATACTAGAGAACACAGACTGAAAAATCCATGAGACCCAAGCTAGTAAGCAGTGTCCTTCAGTGACAGGCGCCTTAGTTCTTGCCCCAGGTTCCTGCCTCAAGTCCTTACCCTGCTTCCCTGCACAATGGATTATGAGCTATAAGATGAAATAAAGGCTTCCCAACCCAATTTGGTTTTGGTCATGGTGGTTTATTTAGTCTGTGTCTAAATCAAAGAAACTACAATAATTCAACAGCATGTACACCACATTTATTAATATAAACCTGGAGCCAGCATATCAGGTACCTGGTGAGTACCGCTCCATTATGGAGAGAGGGAATGTTGACTCCTATGGAGTCTGCCTTTCAAGACTGAGTTGGACCATTTTTCTTTAATTAATTCTGTAATATGGGACAGCTCCAAGTCTGTTATAACTGTAGTTCTATTTACTCCCTGACTTCACAAGCTGAAGGAGAAAGACACGGCATATACTCCTGCTGACATTTGCCCATTCTGCCCTTTTCTTGGAACAGTTTTGGACTGGGATCAGAACCATGCAAGATGAAGATACAGAGCAGCGATCAAAGACTGAATCATCCACCAGAGTTCTCTGAAAGGACTCCGTGCCAATGTGCTACTGTTTTCTGATTTGTCTTTTATCTTTTGTTTCAGGCAGTGACAGAGCTGAACAGTCTTTATGAGCTGCCTGAACTCTCCCAGAGCACAAACATAAGCCGCCAACACATCCACAGAGACCATCATGTGCTGGAATTCTCCCATGTTTGGTGTGTAAACAGTGTGTTCTTGCTCACCCAGTGTCTCTCTGACACAAGCACTCTGCACTTCACATGTTCAAGAGGAGGTGGCTGGGACCCGGCCTCAGAGTATTGAAGGACATAATTGGAGGAAACAGCAGATCATGAATAAAATCAGAAACATCTGGATTCATAGATTACAACCCCCAACATTTGCTATAGAAATATTCTAAGAAATTAGGATTTTCAATAGAGTACAGATAGCCCTGAATAGAATAAGTGCATACCCAATCCATGGGACCTTTTTTATTGGCAAGTTCTGCTTCTTCTTCTTTTTTTTTTTCTTTTACACAATCCTTCTCATTCAGATTCTACCCAAAATAGTAAAACTGTCTATAATGTGCCTGGCCATCAAGATGTTGTGGGTAAAAACCAAGTAAGATGCTGCTCCTGCTCTAGGAAAACCCAAACCTACAAAACACATAATTGCTGCAGCTCTTAATGTTGAGGGAGATCACACAATGGTGCAGCCACCATGGGACACAGGGTCCAGCCATGGCTCAGCTTAGGACAAGTGAGAGCAGGAGGATGGTCTGTGGGGTGTGAGGTAGAATGGAGGTCTTCAGTGGAATAAGCATTCAGGAGCATCTGCATGTTTTCCTGAGGCCAGAAGACTGGTCTAGAGTGGTGTGTGAGGTCTTGCTCATGGTGAGTCATTGTTTTACTTTTCTCCTCATCCACTCTTTGTTTCCACACAAGATGACTTCACACTCTTCTGACATAAGGAACACCTTCTTCTCTGAAATTGGCATTGGGATCTCATCCAACAGCTTCCTTCTTCTCTTCTACATCTTCAAGTTCATTCGTGGGCACAGGCCCAGACCCACTGAGGTGCACATTGTTCTGCTGTCCCTAATCCACCTACTGATGCTAATGTTCATAGCATTCATAGCCATGGACATTTTTATTTCTTTGAGGGGATGGGATGACACCATATGTAAACTCATTGTCTACTTGTAAAGAATTTTTAGGGGCCTCTCCCTTTGTACCACCAGCCTGCTGAGTGTCCTCCAGGCCATCATCCTCAGTCCCAGAAGCTCCTGTCTAGCCAAGTTCAAGCACAAATCTGCCCATAACATCTCATGTGCCCTTCTTTTTCTGAGTGTCCTCTATATGCTCATTAGCAGTCATCTCTTAGTATCAATTTTTGCCACTCCCAATTTGACTTCAAATAACTTCATGTATGTTACTAGGTCCTGTTCTGTCCTACCCATGAGTTACCTCATGAAAAGCACATTTTGTACACTGATGGCCATCAGGGAAGTCTTTCTTATTAGTGTTATGGTCATCTCGACTTGGTACATGGTGGCTCTCTTGTGCAGGCACAGGAAGCAGGCCCAGCATCTTCACAGCACCAGGCTTTCTCCAAAAGCATGCCCAGAGCAAAGAGCTAACAGGGCCTTCCTTCTGCTCATGAGCTTCTTCGTGTTGATGTCCATCTTGGATAGCTTTATCTCCTGCTCAAGAACTATGTTCCTGAATTATCCAACATCTTACTATATCCGACTCTTTGTGGTCCACAGCTATGCCACAATCAGCCCTTTTGTGTTTATGAGCACTGAAAAACATGTCGTTAACTTTTTCAGGTCTATGTGTGGGAGGACATAAATGTTTGAATATTCATTGATCATTGATGGCCACATTTCTTTATAAGAGGACCCAATACACTGGCATCAGAACTGTCAGTCATGGCATGGTGTTCACGTGCTTTGGCGTACATGAAAATCTGAAGCAGTGTTTTTGTTTTTGGTTTTGTTTTTCTGTTAAAATTATTTACTTTAACCTGTGTGGTAACAAACATTTAGCAGAAAATTAAACCTCATCCCTTTTGTGATATGACCAGGGCATTTTTGTTTCATTTTATTTTATTTTATTTTATTTTTTTATTTTATTTTATTTTATCTTTTTCCTCAATGCGTCATTATGGGAATCCTATGAGGTGGCTCTCATGCATCATGGCCGTGGACAGCTCACACTGTTTTGAAGGATGTAACCATGTCTAACACATTTCAATATTTTAATTTCCTGTGGTATAGCTATTTTGACAAATTAAATGAGGAGGCATTTCTTGCCATAAATAGTTCTATACTCCAGAAAGAAAGGAATTGTACACAGAAATTTCAGAACAGAATTCTGTGCAAGAAACACACGTGATGTATACAGCAATGCGAACAACAACTGGATTTAAAATTCTCAGAGTTATCAGAACTTTTGACCCAAACACAGCCTCTGTACAGCACAGGACCTCGATCAGTCTTACGGTGCAAGGCAGTTAATTCCAGCACTGGTCACTGAGGTATGGTGCCCTGGAAAACAGGAAAGACCAGCACCACTGGCCAGCTCCCTGAAGGTTCAACACTCTACACTACATTTCTTCTAAAACCAAATTCCTCCTCCTTTCACCTCTGCTATAAATAGATTGGGATAAAGTCTGTTGCTTGGGGAAACATTTATACTCATTATACTCATTACTTATACTTATTACAATCAGTTTATCAGACTGTAATAAGGAAGTTAATAAGACAATCAAACATATGTCATCTAGATTACTATGCAAGGGGACATGGCAACACAGGGGGCATGAAAAGCCTTGTTTAAGTTAATTTGGGAGTCAACTTTTAGACTGATGTCCCCTGGGCCTATAGTTCCCATACAATGAACTGCTTCTTGGCTTCAGCCTGGTTGTCCCATCTCTTGGTTGTTTTCTGTGTCAGTTGAGCATAGACAAACCACCCATTGTTACCCATTGTTAAAGGGTAGGAAAACTTTTTTTTCAAGCAAATGGACCCGAGAAGCACTCTGAGGTTGCCATTCTAATATCTTAAAAACAAAAACACTTCTAATTAAAATTAATCAAAAGAGATGGGAAAGGACTGTTCATATTCATCAAAAGGAAAATCCAACCCCCAAAAATGTTAATTCTGAACATCTATGCCTCAAAATGAAGGGCACCCCCATTTGTAAAAGGAACATTACTAAAGTTTTAACCACACATTGAACCTCATACAGTAAAAGCAGGGGACTTCAATACATTACTCTCATCAATAGACAGGTCATCCGGACAAAAACTAAGCAGAGAAATAATGGAGCTAACAGCCATTGTGAGTCAAGTCGACCAAACAGAAGTCTAGAGAATGTTTCACCCAACCAGAAAAGAATATACTCTCTTCTCAGGATCTCACAGATCTTTCTCCAAAATACTCAGTCACAAAGTGAGTCTCAACAGGTACAAGAAAATTGAAATAACCACCTGTAGCCTATCATACTCTCACAGATTAAAGCTATATTTTAACAACAAAAGAAATAACAAAAAGCCCACAAAATCATGGAAACTGAATAACTATCCTCTAAGTGACCACTGGGTCAAGGCAGAAATAAAGAGGTTAAAGACTTCCTAGAATTCAAGGAAAATGAATGCACAGCATACCTGAACTTATGAAACACAATAAAAATGGTAGTAAGAGGAATGTTCAGACTCCATACTAGCAACTTATTAGCATCCCTGTAAGCTCTAGAACAAAAAGAAAGTAAATTCATCCAAGAAGTGTAGAGGAAAGAAAATAATGCAACTCAGGACTGAAATCAATAAAATAGAAACAAAAAGACCAATACAAAAAAAATCAGTGAAACAAAGAATTTGTTATTAGAGAATATAAACAAGATAGACAACCCCTTGTCCAAACTAACTAAAAGGCAGAGACAAACTATCCAAATTAACCAAACAAAAAATAAAAAGGATGATATAACAACTGATACCAAGGAAATCCAAAGAATCATTAGGTCATACTTCAAAAACCGCTACTCTACAAATATGGAAAATCTGAAAGAAATGGACAGATATCTTAATAGATACCACTTACCAAAGATGAATCAGATAAAAAACTTAAATAGAATTCTAGCTTCTAGGGAAATAGAAGATGTCATTAAACGTCTCCCAACCAAAGGGAAAAAAAAAAAGCCCAGGGTCCGATGGTTTTTAGCACAGAATTTTCTGGATTTTCAAAGAAGAGCTAATAGCAATAGTCCTCAAATTATTCCATAAAATAGAAATGGGAGGAACATGTCAGATTTATTTTGTGAGGCCATAATCACCCTGACATCCGAACCAGGCCAACTCAACAAAAACAAAAAAGAAAATTACAGACCAATTTCCCTTATGATCATTGATTCAAAAATACTCAGAAAAATATTTGCAAACCAAATCCAATAACACATTAAAAATGTCATCTACCATGACCATCATACCAGGGATCATCCAAGGGATGCATAAATGATTTAAAATACAAAAATCAGTCAATGTAACCCAACACATAAACGAACTGAAAGAAGAAAAACCATATGATCATTTTATTGGATGCTGAAAAAGCCTTTGAGGAAATTCAACACCTCCTCATGATAAAAATCTTGACGAGATCAGGAATACAGTTACATACTTCAACATAAAAACAGCAATATATAGCAAGCTGATAGCCAACATCAAATTAAATAATAACTCACAGCAGTTCCTCAAAAATCTGGAACAATACAAGGCTGTCCACTTTCTTCATATCCATTCAATATAGTACTTGAAGTTCTAGCTAGAGCAATAAGACAACTAAAAGAGATCAAGGGGATACAAATAGGAAAGGAAGAAGTCAAAATATCATTATTTGCAGATGATATGATACTATACATAAGCTACCCCAAATATTCTACAAGGGAACTTCTACAGCTGATAAACACCTTCAGTAATGTGGCTGGATAAAAAATTAACTCAAGAAAAAAAATCAGTAGCCCTTTTTTATACAAATGACAAGTGAGCTGAGAAAGAAATCATAGAAACATCATTCTTCACAATAGCCACAAATAATATGCAATATTTTAGAGTAAATCTAACTAAGCAAGTAAGAGCTGAATGACAATAACTTAAAGTCTTTGAAAAAAATTAAAGAAGATATCAGAAGATGGAAAGATCTTCCATGTTAATTGGTCAGTAGAATCAACATAGTAAAATTGGCCATCTTACCAAAGGCATTCTACAGATTCAATGCAATTCTCCACCAAAATTCCAACACAATACTTTACAGACCTGGAAAGAAAATATACTCAACTTAAAATTGAAAAACAAAAAAAGCTTACATTCCCACCAGCAGTAGGTTCCCCTTTCTCCACAACCTCTCCAGCATGTGTTGTCATTTGAGTTTTTGATCATTTTGGCCATTCAGGGTTGTTTTGATTTTCATTTCCCTAATGGCTAATGAGGTTGAACATTTCTTTAAGTGCTTCTCTGCCATTCAGTATTCCTCTAGAGAGAATTCTCTGTTTAGCTCTGTTCCCCATTTTTTAAGTGGATTACTTGGTTTGCTGCTTTTCAGCTTCTTTAGTTCTTTATATATACTGGATATGAGTCCTCTGTCAGATAAAGGGTTGGTGATGATTCTTTCCCAATCTGTAAGCAGTCGCTTTGTTTTGATGACTGTGTCCTTTGCTTTACAGAAGCTTTTCAATTTCATGAGGTCCCATTTATTGATTGTTGCTCTTACAGCCTGTGCTATTGGTGTTCTGTTCAGGAAGTTTTCTCCTGTACCAATGAGTTCTAGAGTCTTCCCCACTTTTTTTCTAGCCGATTTAATGTGTCTGGTTTTATGTTGAGGTCTTTGATCCACTTGGACTTCAGTTTTGTGCAGGGTGATAAGTATGGATCTATTTGCATTTTTCTACGTGTAGACATCCAGTTGGACCAGCACCATTTGTTGAAGATGCTATCTTTTTTCCATTGTATGGTTTTGGAATCCTTGTTAAAAATCAGGTGTTCATAAGTGTGTGGGTTTATTTCTGGATCTTCTATTCGGTTCCATTGATCCACCATTCTGTTTCTATGCAAGTACCATGCAGTTTTTATAACTTTTGCTCTATAGTACAGCTTGAGATCAGGGATGGAGATACCTCCAGAAGATACTAGGAATAGCGCTTCGAAAGATCCAGCCATACCACTCCTAGGTATATACCCAAAAGAGGCTCAAGTACACAAAAAGGACTTTTGCTCAACCATGTTTGTAGCAGCTTCATTTGTAATAGCCAGAAGCTGGAAACAGCCCAGATGCCTCTCAACTGAAGAATGGATGCAGAAACTGTGGTACATCTATGCAATGGACTATTACTCAGCAAAAAAAAAAAAAAAAAAAAAAAAGGAAATCATGAAATTTGCAGGTAAATGGTGGGACCTGGAAAGGATCATCCTGAGTGAGTTGTCCCAGAACCAAAAAGACACACATGGTATATACTTACTCATATACACATACAACATAGAATAAACCCACTAAAATCAGTACATCTAAACATACTAAGCAAAAGAGAGGATACTAACTAAAATGTTCAAACCCCATCCTGAAAGGCAAAGAGTATGGACATCAGAAGAAAAAGAAAACAGGGAACAACTTAGGAACCTGTTACAGAGGACCTCTGAAAACCAGAAGAAGAAAACAGGAAACAACCTCGGAACCTGCCACAGAGGGCCTCTGAAAGCCTCTGCCACGCAGAGTGTGAAAGCAGATGCTGAGCCTGATGGCCAACTGACAAGCAGAGTGAATGGAATTTTATGTAAGAAGTGGGAAATAGCAAGAGCTTGAGAGGACAGGAACTCCACAAGGAGAGCAACAGAACAAGAAAATTTGAACACAGGGAACTTCCCAGAGACTCATACTCCAACTAAGGACTACTCATGGAGATAACCTAGAACACTGACAATGCTGCCACTTCTGATGAGAAATGATATACTAAGATCAGAAAGAAGGAGAGGAGGACCTCCCCTATCAGTGGACTTGGGGAGGGGCATGCATGCAGAAAGGGGAGTGAGAGTGGGACTGCAAGGGGAGGAGGGAGGGGCTTATGGGGGGATTCGAAATGAATAAAGTATAATTAATAAAAGTCAAATAAAAAATTTAAAAAAAGCAAGGATACCTAAAATAATATTGTAGAAAACAACAAACAAAAAACTTCTGGCATCATCACTATCCCTGATTTCCTGATTTCAAGCTCTATTACAGAGCTATAGTAATAAACACCACATAGTATTGACATTAAATAAATAAAGACAGGATGATCAAAGGAATTGAATCAAAGACCCAGATGTAAATCCACACACCTATGGACACCTGATTTTTACAAAGAAGCCGAACATGTACAATGAGGGAAAAGGCTTCTTCAACAAATTGTGCTACTCTTACTGGCAAATAGACCCATTTAATCAGCCTACATAAAATTCATATCCAAGTGGATCAAGACCTCAACATAAAACTAGATACATTGAACCTGACAGGGAAAGTGGGGAGTTGTTTTGGGTGCATTGGTATTTTTTTCTAGTACCTGGCTATATGAGAGTCTCCATAAAATGTCTGCCCTTCTTTACAAGGGCTCTGAGTTGCCCAGGCTGCTCTTGAACTCAGTATGCTCCTTCCTCCTCTCCTCAGTCCTGGGTGCAGGTGTGTGCACCATGTCTGCTGGGGAGACTGAAACACAGAGCATATAGTTGCACTCAGGCAAAGCACAGCCTCTTCCTGAAGTCTTCAATGAGAATGTGGTGTCCATTCCTCAGAGACTGGGGTCCAGTCAGACATGGCCTCAGCCTCAGCTATGTTCCACCTGCCTGTGACCACCTCAGCTTTGAGTTTTGCCTCTACTTCTCTGGTTTTCATTTAATTTCTTTTTTATTTACTTTTAAAATTTACTCACATCTTGAATTCAGATTTTGGAAACCAGGAAACAGAATCAACACTAAATGGAAATGACATGCTCCACGGGAGAGGGGTGTCAGGAAAAGGGTTGGTTGCATGTCACAGAGTGTAGGGAAAGCACACTCAGAACCATGGGAAGTCATGGGAGGCCCAGGAGTCCTCAACCCAGAATAGAAGCATCACAGTGAATAAAAACTGTTTGAAATAAGTCTAAGGAGCAATGTGAGAAAAGTTAGTGTTGGGGGTTGGTCTGGAGATGTGTACTGTGATGCTAATTGTTGACTCTCAAGATCTGGTTACTGTACAGATGAGAGCACATGCTCATCTACAACAGTCCTTGTGTAAAACTTGCCTAAGGAATTATTCTTGTTTAAACAATAAAAAGCCGACACACATGGGCAGGGTGCATGGCTAAGGTTCTAGGGTTGTAAGGACAGGAAGACCATGGGAAGGAGAGGAGAGAGAGGAAGAATAAGAGAATAAGGAAGCAGAGAGCCATCATGGGTGAGTGTGGAAAGAAGCACATGGTGGGCATGGATGGAGGAAGCTGCCTGATGAAGAATGAGCAAGTCATTATGGATTGTGGATGGGAGGCAGTCTGGGCTGGGGCTGGGAGGTAAAGGTAGTGTAGAGGGTTAATATCTGCCCTGTCCCGGGTAAAATAGGACTGTTATGAAATCTATCAGGTGTCTGTGTCTTTTATTGATTGTGATAGCAGGTTAGGTGTACTGCCGTGATAATTATAGGGCCAATAATAAACATTGTTAGATGGTACAATTAAAATAACAGCAACAACTTAGGGTTGTCATAAACTTTCTGATCCCTTTCTGAGGTCTGGCAAGGGGACTCAAAGTGTGTGCTCAGCCCTCCCCAGATGGCTGTTATCCAGGACAAAGTGAGTGAGATCAACAGGCAGGGAAGATCCCCCCCTGGGAAGCCACATTTCCATGCTCCCCAGCAGGAACCTGTCACCTTCCACAAGCAGCAAAATTGCAGGCTGTAGAGATGCATTAAATTCTCCCTCAGCCTAAGCTGTGCAGGATCTCCTCAGGCGCACAGTCCTCCCCTGCTATGTCCATCTGGGTAAGTGCTCTGCACCCAAGGGCAGAATCAGAAGGTGGTAGGGACCCAGGCAGTCTGTGGGAGGAGGAGCACTGGGCTACTGGGCTGTGGGAAGTTTTCAGCATGTGCAGAGGAGACACTGAGCTCTGACACCCCTCAGCACAGGGGACTGTGCTCTGCATGGACAAGAAGAATACTTTTCCTCTTAGGATATTTCCTGCAACTCCTAAAATTAGTTAATTTTTTCTTTGGAAACATCGTTGTTTCATATTTACATTTTGTTTTAATTAAGCAACTCACAGTGAAGAACTACATGAATTATCCTTATATGTAGAATATTTAGTGATTTAATTTGTGTACCTATTATAAAAATTGATGGAAGGAAATCTCCTTGAATATCACTATCTAGTAGAAAACTTCGCCTGACTCAGTTTCAGGAATTTCACGCAAATGCTCTTGGCTCGTGGTGCACTACACAGTAAAACACGTGCTCTGAGAGGACGTCCTTGAGGAGGCACTGGAATGCTAGATATTTTATACACAGTGGATACATGGCAGTTTCTCCTGCTGTTGCCTAAAGAGCCAGGATCCAAATCCCAAGAGCTTGAGAGGTAGAAAAGTGAAAAGCCTGAGAGCTCAGGGGACTGTGTTCTGCATGGGCAACAAGAAGAGTTTTCCTCTTAGGGTATTTCCCAAAACTCCTGAAAGTTTGCTTCTCCTTTTTCTCCTCCTCTTCTTGCCTATTCTGTTTTGTTTCTGACATCTGCTGAAATTGACATTGGGTAATCAAACGGATCTATTATATAAAGAGCATGGTAATGCAATGGGAATCACTCAGTGAAATGTATTTACAACTCTGCAGGTATATAGAACTCAGCATATTAATCTTGTAGAAGTTTCACCTTTCCTAATGGCTCTTTGCCATTCTATTTTAGAAAATCTCAATTTAAATTTTTTAGGTTATTTTTTTTTTGTGTTACACTTTTTGGGTGTTTGTTTTGTTTGATTTTGCTGTGTCTATATATTTGTATTGCATGCATGCCTGCTGCCTGAGGACCTCAGGAGTTTTTGGAACCCCTGGACCTAGAGTTGCAGATGGTTTTGAGCTGCCATGGGAGAGGTGAGAACTGTACCTGGGGCCTCTGTCAAAGCAGCAGGTTCTCTCCACACCAAGCACCCTATGTTTACAGTCTTTAACTGGCCATCCAACTTAGCTCTGATTTTTTTTGTTTGTTTTTTTATTTTTTTTATCAGTTACATTTTATTAACTCTGTATCCCAGCCGTGTCCCGATTCCTCATTCCCTCCCAGTCCCTCCCTCCCTCCCTCATCTCCACCGGGCCCCTTTCCAAGTCCACTGATAGGGGGGACCTCCTCCCCATTCATCTGATCCTGTTTTATCAGGTATCTTCAGGACTGGCTGCAAAGCCCTCCTCTGTGGCCTAACAGGACTGCTCCTCCCTTTGGGGGTGGGGAGACCAAAGAGCCAGTCATTGAGTTCCTGTTAGAAATAGTCTCTGTTCCCCTCACTTTGGGAAACCAATTGTTTACTGAGCTACCACAGGCTACACCTGAGTGGAGGTTCTAGGTTATATCCATCCATGGTCCTTGGTTGAATGTCAGTCTCAGAAAAGACCCTGTGCCCAGATATATTTGGTCCTTGTGGAGCTGCTATCCTTTCCCCATCAGACTAACTCCCCTTCTTTCTTATGATTCCCTGTACTCTGCCAAAGGTTTGGTCATGAGTCTTTGCTTTGAAAACACTGCTAGTTAGAGTCTTTCAGATGCGCTCAGTAGACTCCTGTCATACGTTCAATGCACATCCCAGCGGTCTTTCTAAACGAGGATTGATCATCTTACCCCATGTCTTTTTTAGGTGTATAGATTTAATTATGTTTATCATATCTTATAGGTCTATATAAGTGAGTATATCCCATGTTTGTCTTTCTCCTTCTGGGATATTTCACTCAGAATGATCTTTTCTAGATCCCACCATTTGCCTGCAAATTTCATGATTTCCTCCTTTTTGATTTAGCTCTCATTTTTTAAAGTTACTTTTCATCTTATGTATTTTGTGGAATGGGGTAGGGTGTGTATGTCACAGCACACATCTCAGGGTCAGAGGACCACTCTTTGGAATTGGTTCATCATGACTGGAGGCCAGCACTACTGAACACTGAGGCTCCCTCATTTCTCCTGCTCTGAGCATTTACTAAGCTGGTGCATCGGGTTTTGTAACTCAGGCACTTTTGCTTTCCCCTCATATCTCACATTACATATAAAATGAAACCATCTTACACCCTTGATATTCAAATGATGATTATTTCTTTACTATTTGACTTCATTTTTATATTATTGCATAACTTAGGATTATGATCCTTGCATTAAACTAAATACTTGCATTGCATGAGAAAGAACTTTCAAGAAGAACCTTCATCAAATCTTCTGATGTATATCTGAGGCTTTGGTCACCTGAGTCTGAGAAGCATCATTGCTTCCTCAAGGAGGTATGAAATCCTACACACCTGTGCAGCCCATCATTTAGGATGAGTTGGATAATTCTTCCTTCTATAAAACCTTACAATGGGAATGACCCTCAATCTATTGTAATTATAATTCTTAATAATTGTTTGCTTTCAAATGTGGAAAGAGACAAAACTTAGATAACATTCCTGGCAGCTTCTGATAACTGAACACTTCTCATGTAGGCTTTTGTTCTGCTGTGACATCAGAACATATTTCAGATGCAGTTACAATGTGAGATTCACAGAGAAGGCCTAAAAATCTACCAGGATGCTCTGGAAAGGATTGCTTGAGTAGTCTATTGTGTTCATACTTACTCTTCTCTGTTTGGAGCTGGGAGAAACCAAACAGTTGTTTTTAAAACTGTTTTAACTATCCCAAGGCACAAACATAAGGAACCTTCATGAGAATAAATCCAGCAGCCTACACTTCCAAAGAGTTCGCCCTATGCAGGGAACACCATGCTTGGTATGTAGACTTCATCTCCTTACACATCTCCCTGACACAGTCACACAGATGTCAAACGTTCTAACCCTGTAGCTCAGCCCCAGACTGCTCAGGGTCACACACAGAATATGGCAGGAGTGAGTATGATGTAAAGAAGTCTGGATTCAGAGTTTCCACTCCTAATGCTCCCTGCAGATCCACATGAAGAGCACAAAGTCTGAAGTAAATGAGCAGAACAAAGAGACTGGAATAAAATGACTCTGGGCCTGTTTAAGACAAGGACACAGCTTCATCTGAGGATCTTATTTCTACTTTCTTGCAATCCTCATGGAACTTCACCAAAACCTGCAGAGCTGCTCTGTGTCTGGCAATCAACATGATGCAGAAGAAAGACAAGTAAGACATTGTTTTTGCCTCAGGAAACCTCAAATAGGAAACAGTAGGAAAAGAAATATTTTCTTGACACATGACAATTGTAATGTGGGAGAAAGCTTCTATCTGGATGGGGCACATAAGTGTCAGAACAATAGAGAGAGTGGGCATCGCTTCTGGGCACTTTGAGATGAAGGCAATCTTAAGGGGTATAAGGCAGAGCTGCGAAATAAACATCTTTCTAAGGAGAGTGGAGCTGCCATTGTCTGAAGCTGATGATCAAGGCTAGACTGGTGATAAGGAATCTTCTTGCTGTTCTCCCCTCACAATTGCTACCTGCTTCTTTCAGCCTTAAAATGAACAAAATCAACAAACTGTCAGGTAACACCACGGTAAGAAACACCATTTATGCTGGAGCTGGGATTGGGCTCTCAGGCAACAGCTTCCTTCTTCTCTTCCACATCCTCATGTTTATTCCTGGGCAGAGGCCCAGACTCACTGATCTGCCCATCAGTCTCTTGGGCCTAATCCACATACTGATGCTGGTAGTCGTCGTGAGTTTAGTAGCTTCAGACATTTTTATGCCAGGGAAGAGATGGAGTGACTCCACATGCAAATTTGTTATGTTCTTGTACAGGTCTTTTAGGAGCCTCTCTCTTTGTGCCACTAGCCTGCTCAGCATCCTCCAGGCCATCACCCTCAGTTCCAGAAGTTCCCGTCTAGCAAAATTCAAATGTAAATCTCCACACCACATGCTAGGTTGCCTTCTTTTCCTGAGTATCTTTTATTCATCCATTAGCAGTCCCCTTATAACATATATAACTTCGACGCCTAATCTGACCTCACCTGGCTTTATGTACCTCAGTCAGTCTTGCTGTGTTGTGCCCATGAGCTACTCTGTCCAACACATTTTTTATATTGTTGACCTCCATGGATGTCATCTTTGTAGGTTTTATGAGCCTCTCCAGTGGGTACATGGTGACTTTCCTATAAGACATAAGATCCAGTCCCAGCTTCTCCACAGTGCCAGCCTTTCCCTCAGACCATCTGCAGAACAAAGAGCCACACGGACCATCCTTTGCCTCATGAGTTTCTTTATGGTGATGTACACCTTGGACAGCATCATCTCCTACCTAAGAAGTATAGATGATGATCTGATTTTGTTTTGTGTCCTTATTCTCACAGTCCATGGTTATGCCACAGTCAGCCCTTTTTTGGTTCTCAGTACTGAAAAGCACATAAGTAACATTTTTAGATCCATGTATGGAAGGATGGTAAACATCATATCACTTGGCTATAGGTAAGATTCCTTAAGATGAGCCGGTATAGTGGCATTAGAGCTATGAATTGTAATGTAGTTTACATGAGCTTCAGGTTAAATGAAATTATAGAGTTTTCTTTTTGTTGTTGTTAAACCTATTTCTTATGAGATGTGTGGATGCTACACATAAAAGACAAACCACATGCCAGATACATAAGTCTTTTGTACTTCCAAGTGTGTCTTTTGGGGAGACGTAAAGTGACTGTCTTGTTAGGGTCTGGATTATCCACATCAATTTATAATACGTGAAAGCTTATGATAGTCTTCCTTTATTCAAATCCCTCAGCTATCTCTGTTTTGCCAAGCGAGGTTTGTAAATAGTTATTATTATAATTATCTAGTATCCACAAATATTCAAATCACTTAGCATACACACACACACACACACACACTGTCTCTCACACAGAGTGAGAGACAGAGACACAGAGAGACAGAGACAAAGACAGACATAGAATCTATGTATAAAACACAGCCCTGATGATGGATAAACAGAGTTCATCTTCTCTGCACTAGATTGTTACTCCAGCTTTAAAAGAGAAGGAGATTCTGCACATGGTCCCACACAGATTGGCATGAAGCCACTGTACTGACTGCAATGAGAGTCTAGGCAGAATGAATTCTGTGTGGACTACTTGGAGCAGGAAGAGCTTGGAAACCTTCTAGGAGTGGAAACAAAAGCAGAGTCCCATCCTGAGCTCAGGAGGAAAGGCCATGGGCATCTTGCTGGGTGGAGGCAGATTGTAAAAATGTAATCAACGCCAAGCAGTATGCTGAAGATGGGAAATTCTTGTGTTGTGTGTGCTGTACCAAAATAACAATGTGTTCAGTTACCTTAACCAAGCAGTGAAGTATATTTTCCCTGAAATAATAAAGTTAACAATGGGGATGGAGAGATGGTTCAGGAGTTAAGACCACTGGCTGCCCTTGCAGAGGACCAAAGTTCAATTCCCAGCCTCTATATGAAAGCTCACAACTGTTAGTAACTCCAGTTCAAGAGGATCTCATGGTTTTTGGTCCTGCAGGCACCAGGCTTGCATTCATGCACACAAAATAAAAACAAATAAAACTACTAAAGTAAAATACAATTTTAAAAATGAAAACAAAATTGTCAAAATATTATTTTTCAAGTTTTAAAACATGACAGATTTTCTTGAACAATGAGGGTTTTCTCAGAGTCCTCAACTTTTTAAAAATTCTTTATTCATTATACTTTATTTAATTTGTATCCCCCATGTGGTTCCCTCCCTCCTCCTTTCCCAGTCCCCATAGTCCTCATCTTAATCTCAGGTCCTCAGAGAATGCAGAGGAGTTCATCTGTAAGAACTGGAGTCTCACTGTTCAGGAGCTCAGGATTTCGCCCTTCCCAGGAACTCTCACAGACCACAGCTTGATGCCAATGCAAGAGGTTTTATTGCTATCGGGAAAGGGTCGCCTTTCCAAAGACAGGAGATGACCCTGAACATGCAAAGCACAGGGTTTTTATACCTGAAAATCAGATCACTCTGTTCTATAGTTTACAGCTGGTTGTAGATAGTTTACAGGTGGTTGCTTCTCAGAACTGTTCACCCCGCCCTTCAAGAGCTCTCTGCACCTGGCTTCAATTCAAATAATCACAGTTGTTTCTCATTCCCAGGTGGCCCCTCACACCTTTGAGATCCAAGTTGCATCACAGCCTGTGCTCAGCCTTTGAGCAATCTTCAGGCCTGCCAGCCTTGGCTACAGTGAAGTAAGGCCAGCCTGGGCTACATTATAACCTTCCCCAAAAGCAACAGAATTTAATTTGAAAAAGCTCTCAGCCTCCTCTCAGCTCCAGTGCTATTGTAATGCCAAGTTCATGGGAACCTCAGAGACAAAACAATGCAATAGCAAGAGAGCTTTATTAAGAGAATACTCAAACTCGGGAAGCAAGTCTCACTGATGCAGCAGTAGAGAAGTGGGACCTTGAGCCCTGAGTGAGCAGGGTTTTTAAAGGGAAAGTCTGTGATCAGGGGGTTTCCATGACAACAAACAGGGGGGCACATGTTTCTATGAAAGCAAATGGGGTCCTATGCCTTGACATTACAGGATTAGGTAAAAGTTAGAGGGCTGAGGTGACCTCTGAATCACAATTGCCTAAGGCATATGCTTCTCTTAGGCACAATTGCCTAAGACTTATGATCACAATGGCTATTCTTTTAATCTATATCTGAAACATGGGGAGAATTTTCCCCCATGATTCTCAACCAATTCTCATTGATTATTGCCAGGGAGATTGTCTCTATTTTCTATGAAGTATTTATTCTGTGATATTTCCTGAAAGCTGTTGCTAGGAGAGTTAACTTTGTTTTCTGCCAGGTGCACATTTTGTGATATTTCCAGGTACCTGAATTCAGCTTCAGGTTAATATGGCTCTTTATTTCAAAAATGGAGTTATACTCAGGCTAAGTATATCCAGGCTAACTTAAATTCTTTATTTTTCCCTTGCAATCCTTCCCTTGCAGAAGGATTTTCTTTTCTGGCCAAATTTGTTGGATGTTCTGTAGGCCTCATGTATTCTTATTGGCTTCTCCTTTAACTTGGGGAAATTTTCTTCCATGATTTTGTTGAAAATATTTTCTGGTCCTTGGAGAAGGGAGTCTTCTTTTTCCTCTATTCCTATTATTCTTAGGTTTTGTCTTTTCATATTATCTTCAATTTCTTGGACGGTCTGTGTCAAGAATTTTTTGGATTTAATATTTTCTTTGACAGATACATCAATTTGTTCCATTTTATCTGCTACACCTGAGATTCTTTCTTCCATCTCTTGTAGTCTGTTGGTTATGCTTACCTCTGTAGTTCCTGTTTTCTTCCCTAAATTCTTCTTCTCCATTATTTCCTCCATTTGAGTTGTCTTTAATTTTTCCAGTTATATCTTCAGGTCTTGATTTGTTTTGTTTACTTCCTTTACCTGTCTGATTGTATTTTCCTCTTTTTCTTTTAGTTCCTTCAACTCTGTTTCTTTTACTTCTTTCAATGATTTAATTATTTCTTCTCTAAAGGCTGCAAACTGTTTGGCTGCATCTTCCCGTATTTCTTCATGGATGGCCATAATCTGCTTGTCTTTTACTTCCTCCCTTTCTTTATGGATAGCCATGATCTGTTTGGTTTTATCTTCCTATAATTCTTTTCGTATTTTATTTGTTTCCTCTATTATCCTCTTCATCAGCATAGATGTAAGGTCATCTTCTTGATTTTCTATTATGCTGGGTTGTCCAGGGCTGCTCGCCCCTGGATGGCTGGGTTCTGGAGATGCCGTCTTGCTCTGTCTTTTGTTGGTTGAGCTTTTACGCTGACCTCTACCCATTGGGCTGTATTAGATGTTGGCTGTTAGTTTCTGTGCTTCCTAGAGTCCTGATGTAGGGAGAATCTCCTTGTCCTGAAGATGATTTTCCTGAAGGAGTCCTCCTCTGCTTTTTGGTTATGGTCACTGTATGGCCAGTGTTTCTCAGGTATTGCCACTGCTCACCCCAGGTGTATAGCCCTGAGTAGTAGCTGAGGTCTTTGTTGGGCAGGGGGGCTCTCCTGTTACCCATATAAGTGCTCAAGACAGCTGCTCTACTGCTGGGTTTCCTGTTATAAATTTAGTGAGCTGCTGCTATTGTTACAGTTTTCCAGGTACAGTCCTCTTGAAGAACCTGCTGATTCCCTAGCTGTGGGGTTTTCTCCCAACAGGGAAACTCAGTCTGTTATCCTGGGGCACACAGTTCTGTCCAGGAAAGTAAGAGGGGCGCCCAGCAAGTCTCTGGGCCAGAGGCTGAGTGCTCTGCTCGGGGCCTGGAGAATGTGCACCTGGGTTGAGTTGGCACCTCCAGGCGCCGCTTTGGTCTGGAGGCTGGGTGCCTCAGTCTGGACCAGAAGCTGTGTGTCCCTTTCTGGGATGTCGGCTGCAGGCACTGCTCTGGTCTGGACGCTGTGGGTGCAGCCCTTTTGAAGGACTGTTATGCCAGGTTCACGGGACCCTCAGAGACCACCAGGAGATTACTCGATGCAATTGGAAGAGAGCTTTATTACGAGAGCGATTGAACTCGGGACCCAAGTCTCACTGGCGCAGCAGTAGAAAAGTGGAACCCCAAGCTCTGAGTGAACAGGATTTTTAAAGAGAAAGTCTTTGAGCAGGGGGTTTCCATGGCAGCAAGCAGGAGGGCACAAGCCTTGGCGTTACAGAATTGGGTGAAGTTTAGCAGAGCGGGGTGACCTTTTCTGAGGCATATAATCACAATGGCTAAGGCATATAATCACAATGGCTATTTTTCTAAACCATATCTGAAAAATTGGGGAGAATTTTCCCACCCGATTTTTTTTTCAATGCAGTTTATTCAGGAACCTTGAACAATCATCTGACCCTGGGGAAAGCCAGCCCACAGCTTAAATAGCCTCTGGGTAGCCAACCCAGGCGTGCCACGTGGGCAATGCAGATAGGTCCACATATATGGAAGCAAGCCAGATCCTCAGCCTTAGCAAAATGTGGAAGTGTTCGTGACAGAGAGCAATCACCATCGGGAAGGTGGAAGGCAGAAACCAGCTCCATCTTTAAGGCACAGCATTCTGCAGCTCTCTACATTTCCCCCTTTTTGTTTTAGACGCAACAGGCAAGAGTAGAGGTCTGATCTCTGATATTAGAAATAAATTGGGACTTTGTACCGATGTCCCACCCGATTTTTAACCGATTCCCATTGATTATTGCCAGGGAGTTTGTCTCTATTTTCTATGAAGCATTTATTCTATTATATTTCCTGCAGGCTGTTGCTAGGAGAGTTAACTTTGTTTTCTGCCAGGTGTACACTCTGTGATATTTCCTGGTACCTGAATTCAGTTCCCAGTCAAAATCTTTATTTCAAAATGGAGTTATATTTTGGCTAAATTAAACTCTTCATTTCCCCCTTTCCATGTAACTGAAGAGGCCAATCTTGGGCTCTTACAGTTCGTCATCTCCAAGTTGTTGGTATTGGGACCTCATTACCATTAATTGTATAATTCCAAGTCTTTGTTTAATATATCCCTACAATTTATTAAGTATGCATGGTCCAACAGTGATTAAGAGCAAAAAAATAAGAAGGGGCCCTAGCAAGGTAGAAATTAAAGTAGTAAGCCATGGGGAGGCATCAAACCAAGTTTCAAACCAGCTTTGGCTTGCCTCTCTTTGTTTATTTCTTTCTTCTAGTCCCTTTCTTATTTTAGCCATAGAGTTTTTGACTATCCCTGAATGATCCACATAGAAGCAACATTCTTCCCCTAGTGCTGCACATAATCCTCCTTGCTGTAAATATAACAAGTTTAGACCTCTTCTATTCTGTAACACCACTTCAGCCAGTGAGGATAATGACTCCTGTAAATAAGTAATTGAGTTTTCAAATTGCTTGATATCTGCATCGATTGATTCCCTCAACTTATTGTAATACTGATTTTGCATCACTAAAGATGAAATACCTGTCCCGGCACCTGTCAATCCCAGTCCCAATAGAACAGTTAAAGTTGTGGCAGTGATTGGCTCTCTTTTTTTTCCTTGGGGTACTTTTTCATCATCATATTGGCTAAGAACCTCTTCTTGTGAGTGATAAATCAGCCGGGGTACTAATTGAACTAAAACACAATAATCATTATGATCAGACAATATTTTGCCACTAATACAGGGAGTCAGCCCTGATCCACAGGCCCACCATCCCTCAGGGGGAGGGATCAGGTATTTATCATCTGAGGCAGTTACTCTCTCAGTTTTGTTGCATAATTCTTGAAAAGGAGCTGGTACTTTTCCTAGGCAGACACCTTGCCCTTTTATAGATTGTAAAGTCATTCGGGCATGTCCTTTCTGCTGCCATCTACAGTCCTTGGCCTCCCCAATAATATAACTATCAATGAGTGCTATTCCCTCATAATAAGGGGGCCTAACATCATAACATAACCAGCAGGAAGAAGTAAGTTCTGGTTGAGATGCATTTAAAATCTGGAAAGTATTCAGCAGCATTAACCAAAGGGGGTCATTAGGGTCTGAAGGGGGCTTTATTGAGGTGGAACTAACTGGAGCCTTAGCATTTGTGGGGGCTGGAGCCATTGTAGGATTTGGCTTTGGAGGTGCTGGCCTAGGCGCTAGGACATCATTAGGTCCCATAGCCACAGGGTGATCAATGGTACTGGGCGGTGTGACTTGCAATTTGATTGTAAAAATGAATCCATGATCATATCCGGTCTGGTATAGCCTAAGACCCAGTTCTCCCAGTTCTCCCAGTTTCCCAGGAGTGGAAGGCTTTACCTTTGTCAGTGAAGTTTACCAGTACCGGATTACAAAACAGGCTTTGGCATTTTTTAAGTAGTGGATTAGCACTTAGGTCCATTCTTGAAACTGAAATCAGGTCATTCTCTGGGAGATGCCAGGGCACAGTGCCTGTGGATTCACATCCCCAGCTTGAACAGAAAAATGTATCCGCTTCGCCACAGGTACTAACCCCATATTTTGATCTCCCTTCCCCAGGGCACACATAGAAGGGGGTATCTCGCAAGGCCATCCTTTGTGTCATGTGTCCACAGCCTGGCTCTCTGGGGAAGGAGAATGGCCTCATGAAGCAGCCTCCACCTCCAATACAAACCAGTTTTTTAAAATGTGTATCCATATCTTGATCCCCCAGTTGGCACAGGTCAAACTGGAGATTGGGCCACCAGGTTCCTCGAGGGGCTATCTTAGACGTTGAACTCATAATTTCTCCTGTAGCTGAATGGATAACGCTCCAAGTTAAATTTAGGGGTTGATGTGGATTATGGGCTGCCTGATTCTGAAAGAGACTTAAAGTTATAGTTATTAATTGGAGGAATGCTGTAACTTTAGCTTGAGCGGGTTGGTGTTGTCCTTGGAGACCTTCCATTCTGGAGCCGCTGGAGTCAAATAATCCTCTGGGATGGAGAACGGGTTAGCTGGCCAAGCGTGTGGGTAATGGATCCAAGCAGCAATCCCGTCAACCTTGATAGCCGTAGGAGTGGTCAGTAAGATGATGTAGGGTCCTTTCCATCTAGGTTCCAGTGTATTCTGACAAAACCGTTTCACGTATACCCAATCTCCGGGCCAGGAATTTGTGTGGCTCTGGTACTGGGCCTGCTTCATAAAGAGCACGTAGTTTAGGCCAAACATGTTTATGAGCCCACTGGGTGGCCTTGACCCGAAAAAGTAAGTCATCTTCATCCATTTCAGCAATAGCATCAGTCTTAAGGTTGGGTATTATAGGAGCTGGCATCCCATACATAATCTCAAAGGGAGTTAAACCTAGCTGGTAAGGGGAATTCCTGACCCTATAGAGGGCAAAGGGGAGAAGCATCACCCAGTCAGCGCCAGTCTCCAAGGTCAATTTAGTTAAGGTCTCTTTTAATGTTCTATTCATTCTCTCTACCTGTCCTGAACTTTGGGGCCTATATGCACAATGCAATCTCCAATCTGCCCCAATAAACTTAGTTACATTCTGACTTACCTTGAACACAAATGCTGGTCCATTATCTGACCCTATCATGTGGGGAAAGCTATACCTGGGCAGAATGTCCTCCAATAATTTCTTTGCCACAATCTGGGCAGTCTCATCTTTGGTGGGAAAGGCTTCAGTCCATCCTGAGAAGGTATCCACGAACACCAGCAGATATTTGTAGCCATATTTTCCAGGTTTGATTTCTGTGAAATCAACTTCCCAATAAGCCCCAGGTCTCTTACCTCGAAGTCAGGTCCCTGGATGTTGTGATTGGTTGGTGGCATTAGTCAGTTGACAAGCTTTGCAGTTAGTCACAATGTCATCTATAGTCTTATGTATGTCCCGGAATGTTACTTTTGATTGACAGACAGCATCTGCCATTCTCTTAGATCCCATGTGGGTAACTCTGTGAATCTTTTTAAGGATTGTTCTGGCTAGAGAGTTTGGCAGGATTAACTTACCCTCAGATGAGTGCCACCATCCTTCTAAGCATTGACTCATAGGCTGGTTTCTTGCCCATTGAATCTCCTCTTTTGTGTACCAGGGTGCATTTGGTAAGTTTGGATCAGGTGGTTCTGGTAGTATAGCAGCCAAAACATCAGTTGTTTCCTGGAGTGCAACACTTTTGGCTGTTCTGTCAGCAAGGTTATTTCCCATTGCTATCTTAATATTATTTCTCTGATGTCCAGGGCAATGAATAATGGCTAGCTTTTTGGGAAGCCATAAGGCTTTTAGGAGCCAAAGGATCTCCTCCTTATTTTTGATGGTTTTTCCTTCTGCTGTGAGGAGTCCCCTCTCCTGATATATAGCCCCGTGTAGATGGGCGGTGGCAAAGGCATAACGACTATCCGTGTATACATTGATAGCCAGCCCTTTGCCCATAGTCAGAGCTTGGGTCAAGGGTATTAATTCAGCCCGTTGGGCAGATGTTCCTGGAGGAAGAGGTTGAGCCCATATTACCTCAGTCTCAGTTGTTACTGCTGCACCTGCCCTCCTCTGACCCTCATGGATGAGGCTGCTTCCATCTGTGAACCAAGTGTGGTCAGCATTTTGCAAGGGTGTATCCTTAAGGTCCTCAAGAATGCCATGTGCTCGGGCCAAAATTTCTTCACATTGATGCAGAGGCTGTTCCAAATCCGGGTCCGGCAGGAGGGTTGCTGGATTCAAGGAGGCAGGGGGCTGAAAAATGACTCGACCAGGAGTAATTAACAAAGTCTGATAATGAGTCATATGGGCATTACTTAACCATCGATCAGGTGGTTGTTTAAGTATCCCTTCTATGGCATGGGGGGTGGTTACAATCAGATTTTGGCCCAGTGTCAATTTATCTGCGTCCTTAACGAGAAGTGCAGTTGCTGCAATGATTCGAAGGCATGGTGGCCATCCAGCAGCCACAGGATCAAGTTTCTTAGACAGGTATGCTATTGGTCTTCTCCAAGGCCCCAACGTTTGTGTCAGCACCCCTTTTGCCACTCCTTTGTTTTCATCCACGAACAAGTGGAAAGGCTTGGTTATATCGGGTAGCCCAAGAGCTGGTGCTGACAACAAAGCTCGTTTGAGTTGTTCAAATGCCTGTTGCTGTTCTGCAGTCCTTTCAAAGACCTTGGTTCCTTTGGTGGCTTCATAAAGGGGTCTAGCTATTTCCGCAAACCCAGGTATCCATAGTCTGCAAAAGCCAGCTGACCCCAAGAATTCTCTCACCTGACAAAGACTTGTAGGTGGAGGAATACTGAGGACTGTTTTCTTTCTAGTATCTGATAGCCATCTCTGTCCTTTTTGTAGAATATAGCCCAAATATGTCACTTCAGTTTTACAAAGTTGTGCCTTTCTAGCTGATGCTCGATAGCCCAAGGTCTGCAAAAGTCTCTGTGTGCCTTCCAGACAAGCTTGCTCTGACCCTGCTGCTACTAGGAGATCATCAACATATTGAATTAAAGTAATATCTGGATTTTCTTTTCGGTACTCACCCAGATCTTCATGGAGGGCTTCATCAAAGATGGTGGGAGAGTTTTTAAATCCTTGTGGCAAACGAGTCCATGTCAATTGTCCATTTATCCCTCTCTCGGGGTCATTCCATTAAAAGGCAAAATATTTTTGGCTCTTGGGGGCTAATAATAAGCTGAAGAAAGCATCTTTTAAATCTAATACCGTATACCAAGTCTGCTCAGGTGACAAAGAACTCAGAAGAGTATAAGGATTAGGCACTGTTGGATGTATATCCATTATTCACTTGTTGACTTCCCTCAAATCCTGGACAGGGCGATAGTCATTTGTATGAGACGTTTTTACTGGTAGTAAGGGAGTATTCCAGGCTGACTGGCATGGCCTTAAAGCCCCCTCAGCCAGTAGTTTTCGAATGTGAGGTGTTATCCCCTTTCGAGCCTCTTGGGGCATGGGATATTGACGTATTCGAACGGGATCTGCCCCAGGCTTGAGTTCAACAAACACTGGGGGTCGGTGTTTTGTCAATCCCATTCCTCCAGTTTCTGCCCAGGCTTGGGGATATCGTTCCAGCCATGTCTGCAAGTCACTTGAGGGGGTAATTGGCTCTTCAAACAATCTATATTCAGCCTCAGAGGCTAAATTTAGAGTCAACACCTGTATTGGGTTGTCTTTTTCATCTAATAGCTGAGGCCCTTCTGATTTGAAATGAATTTGAGCTTTCATTTTGGTAAGCAGGTCCCTCCCCAACAGGGGATAAGGACACTCTGGAATTACCATGAATGAATGGGTTACCCGGCCCTTTCCTAAGTCCACCGTTCTTCGGGTAGTCCATGAATATTGTTTCATACCGGTGGCCCCTTGGACCCAAGACCTTTTTGATGAGACTGGTCCTTCAGGTTTCAGGAGCACTGAATGCTGAGCTCCAGTATCTACTAAAAAGTCCAAAGGTTTCCCCTCCACTCTCAGAGTTACCCTAGGTTCAGGGAGGGGATCCGAACCCGTCCCCCTCAGTTTTCCCCCAAAGCCAGGACCTTAATTTGGGACCTGGGTCCCTTATGAGGACAGTTTTTAGCCCAATGTCCTTCCTCCTTGCAGTATGCACATTGGTTCTTACCCAGTGGTGGTTTGCTTCATCCCTTGGGTCCTTTGTCTTGAGCTATCCACTGAAGTTGGCGCCTCCTTTCTCTGCGGTCCAAAACATTGTTGGCCAAGAGGACTTGTGCCAGATCCCGGTTTAAAGCCTTTCCCGTTTTTAACTGCTTTTCCCCAGAGCTGTCCCTGTTATTATACACTCTCTCAGCTATCTGAACCAAATCTTGCAATGTCATCTGTCCTATTCTTTCCTGTTTCTGCAATTTTTTTTTTAATGTCTGGAGCAGACTGGTTAATGAAAGCAAAAGCAACTGTACCTGTATATTCAGGCTTTTCTGGATCTACATGTGTATATCTGCGAAAGGCTTCACTAATTCTCTCCAGGAAGGCGGCTGGGCTTTCATCCATTCCCTGCCTGACATCATATACCTTGGCCACATTAGTGGGCCGTCTTGCAGCCTCTTTGAGACCTGCCAACAGAGCCTGACGGTAGACTAGGAGACGCTCCCTACTTTCAGCCGTGTTGTAATCCCAGTTGGGCCTCCTGTAGGGAAAATAATCATCAATACAGGCTTGATTTGTAGTTGGAATTCCTGTAGCATCTGGGACATTTTTTTTCGTGCCTGTGAAATAATATGTCCCCACTCCTCTGTGGTAAATAAAACCTGTAAAAGCTGCTGGCAATCATCCCAGGTGGGCTGATGGGTGAAAAGAACAGTTTCAAGGAGATCAATCAAATCTCTAGGGTTGTCAGAGAACTTGGCATTCTGAGTTCTCCAGTTATAAAGATCTGATGTGGCAAAAGGCCAATAATGGTGAGGTTGATTGCCATTATCATCTGGTGGTCCTGTGGCCCGTAGGGGAAGGACCGTAGAATCTGCCTCTGTCACTTCAGAAGGAGAGGCTGCCCGGCGGCTCCCGGTCCTCTGCCCCAGGCCAGATGGTGGTAAAGTGTCTGACACTGAAGGAGCTGGTTGAGGGGTGGGAGGAGGTCTATATGGAGGGGGTGGAAAAATAGCTTCCTCTGGAGTTCCATCCTTCAACATAGGGTGAAGGGGAGCAGATGGAGTTGAAGGGGCACCTTTGGGGTCTTTTTTCTTGGTCTCAGTCATCAGAGCAGTGACCTCTGGTTCCGGAGATTCTATGGAAGGAGAATTGTTAGTGGGAATCAGAAAGGGCTTAATCCATGGAGGTGGATGAGTCACCAGGTTCTTCCAAACTACAATATATGGCACCTGATCTGGGTGCCGGCATGCTTTCTGAAAAACTTTATCTTCCACTGCTAAGACGGTGGGAAGGTGGAAGGTTCCTTCTGGTGGCCAGCCCACATTGAAGGTGGGCCATTCTGAGCTGCAAAAAGTCATCATTTTTCCTTTTCTCACATCAACTGAAAGACCATGAGCTCTAGCTTTAACCTCTCCAAAATGAGTCAGAATCAAGTCAAGGGGTTTGGAAGTAGTCTGCCCCATATTGTCAATCAGTCTATTCATCAAGAGAATTCAAGAGAACGCAGGAGAAGTAAGGAGAACAATTTCAACAAATAGTAAATCACTCATGCACAAAAAGAACCGGCCATCTCAGACAAAAATGAAACCAAAGGCAACAACTTACATACAGCCTATACCCGGGCTAACATCATGGGACAAAACTGAAATCAGAGAAACAAAAACAGCCGCAGTTTTGAACAAAAGTAAAATCAAGCACTCTCAAGTAGACGCAAAACACAAACAATTAATCACAAAAATTAAACAGTAAGTCTGGGCACAATACCAACGGGGGGGGGGGAGCAATTAATCACACGCAGAAACCAAGTAACACTGAAAACCTGGACTTCTCTTCCACAGAAGTTCCAGAAAACCAATCCTCACTCCAGTTCCCCTATCCCAGGAGTTTCAAGGAGGCAGAAACAGACAAAACCTGGACTTTTCTGCCACAGAAGTTCCAGGAAACCGATCCTCACTCCGGAAGCAGAAACAGATCCTCACTCCAGTCCCCCTATCCCAGGGGTCCCAAGGAGGCAGAAATTCCAGGACATCAAAACATCTTTTGAAGCCCCCACAGCCTAGGCCCCGACACGTCTGTCATACCTAATCTGGCTGCTCCCGTAAGCACCTCGAGGCTTTTCAGGAAAAGAAACAAAGAATAAAGGCAAACAAACACTTAAAGCAGACAGACAACATAGAAGACATTACATTTACCCACAGGACTAAGCTCTCCGGATCAGGAGTCCTAGAGGTCCCGAGGCATCCCGGATGGACGAGCCCCCAAATGTTATGCCAGGTTCATGGGACCCTCAGAGACCACCAGGAGACGACTTGATGCAATTGCAAGAGAGCTTTATTACGAGAGCGATTGAACTCGGGACCCAAGTCTCACTGGCGCAGCAGTAGAGAATTGGGACCCCGAGCTCTGAGTGAACAGGATTTTTAAAGGGAAAGTCTGTGAGCAGGGGGTTTCCATGGCAGCAAGCATGGGGGCACAAGCCTTGGCATTACAGAATTGGGTGAAGTTTAGCAGAGCGGGGTGACCTTTTCTGAGGCATATAATCACAATGGCTAAGGCATATAAACACAATGGCTATTTTTCTAAACCATATCTGAAACATTGGGGAGAATTTTCCCACCCGATTTTTAACCGATTCCCATTGATTATTGCCAGGGAGTTTGTCTCTATTTTCTATGAAGCATTTATTCTATTATATTTCCTGCAGGCTGTTGCTAGGAGAGTTAACTTTGTTTTCTGCCAGGTGTACACTCTGTGATATATCCTGGTACCTGAATTCAGTTCCCAGTCAAAATCTTTATTTCAAAATGGAGTTATATTCTGGCTAAATTAAACTCTTCAGGACCAGGGTTTCCTACAGTTTTGTCAGTCTACCTAGGGGTAACTGGTTGATCCTTGGCACAGTATCTGAGGGCTGCTGTAATGGCTCTCTGGCTTTTGTAGGTCTGAGGATCCATCTGTGTGCCCCAGTGCCCTAGGGTACTAAATAATGGTGGCTGAGCACAGCACTCCTGCCTGCAGTAGAAAGCTAGAGCCTAGAGCCTGCGTGAATCCAGGAAGTCTTTTGGTGCTGGGTGTCCTGAGCGTTAGACCTGATGATCCCCCCCGCTGGGGGTTTTCTCCTGCCAGGGACACCCAGGCTTTGCTTTGGGGACTGCCCTTCTGTCTGGGGTGGCAGTGAGTAGAACCCACCAGCACAGATGCCCGCCCGTGGCTCTGCTTTTCTGGCCTTTGGGAGCCTGGGCGTCTGTCTAAAGTGGGTAATTTTCCCGAGAACTTTTCAGGGTGGTGGTATCAGCTGAGTGCTCTGAGATCAGTCCAGCCGTTTCCCTCCCAGTGGGTTTGCACCCAATGGTGAAACTGAGTCTCTGGTGCCCTGGGGCCCACATTTCTATCTGAGGCGGCGAATCAGGTGAGCAGGCAGGGCTCTATGCAGGCGCCTGGGTCCCCGGCTCTGGCTCTGGCTGGCTCCAGGGGAGCCCGTGGAACCTGAGTCTTTTCCAGGGGATGTCTGGGTGACCTAAGGTCGGTCCCAATCCTTTCCTGCTCCGTGGGGTTATCTCTCGACTGGAAAATCCAGTCTGTGATGTTGTGGGCCCACAGTTCAGTCTGGGACAGTGACCAGATCACGTTAGAGTGTAGCTCTGGGCTGACGACCAAGCACCTGGCAGAACCAGGGTCTCTTCTGTGGTTTACCAGGGTGAGTTAAAGCTGATTAAACCCCCCCCACCATGGAGTATCCTCTCATCTGAGGAACACAGTCACGTGTGTTTTATAGCCGCAAGTTCTGCTTGCTGGTCACTGTGCCGATCCTGCTGTGCTGCTGTTCAGAATGAGAGTCCTCCCAGCGCCTCCATCTTGGCTTCCCCTACAATTTTCTTAATTGGTTCAAATCATATGGCTTGGTTTCACTTGGTAAAACTAACAAAATAAATGCCAAAGTCTTTTGTCTTCCCCCAAAGGACTGAGAAATTGTTTCAAGTCCTCTGTTAGAATGCCCACTGTCATTGTCTAAAATACCTGATAAACTTTAAAATATTTCATAACCTGAAACATAACTTTTTAAAACTCGTTTTTGCAATATGAAAATAAGGTACCGTTTTAGAAATGAAGTCACAAAATACAACCATAATTTTAAAAGTCAAAACCAGATTTTATCAATGCAAACAATTCAGTACTTTTAAAATCAATACCAACTATATTATTTTGATGTTGGCTGCCAGTAAGAAAAGTTCTTGTAATCAAACACATGGAGGTGCAGTTTTAATATTTTATAGAAATGTAGTTTTAAACATTATTATTTTTATAAACCTGGTTTTTAATACAGGACTGAAATTATGTAAAGTCTTAATACATTTAATAATCAATAATCAGACATCAAAATATATAGAACATAGTAAACTTATATATTTAAAACAAACAGACAAAACTATAAAACTAATTTTTACTCCCTTTAGCTTTAATTTCAAGGGAGGAACATCTTGCTCCCTGTTGAATACTATTTTAGGACCATAGAGGCTTGCAACTTTCTTACCTGAGAAGCTGCTGTGGACACTTTAAGAGCCTCTTGTAGGGAAAGTAATCATCAGTATGGCCTTCATCTGTGGTTTCAACTCCTGTAGTGTCTGGGACATTTTTGTGCATTTCTGATATAATATGTCCGCACTCCTCTATGGCAGAGAAAACTTTAAAAAGCTGCTGAAATCATCCCAGGTGGGCTGGTGGGTGAAAAGAACAATGAGATCAATCAAATCCCTAGAATTGTCAGAGAACTTGGATTCTGAGTTCTCCAGTCATCTGGTTCCCCGAGGGAGAGGCTGCCAAGGGGCTCTGAGGTTTTGGTGCTGGGCCAGATAGTGGATCGAATCTGGATAAAGGGCTGGAGCTCGCTGAGGAGTGGGAGGAGGAGGGGTTGGAAAAATTATTTCCATGGTTGTCTCATCCTGAAAAATAGAGTAAAGGGGATGTGAGGGTGCCAGGGAAGTGGCCTCTGGTTTTGTAGAGTCTGTGGAAGGAGGATTGTTAGTGGGGGTCAGAAAGGGCTTAATCCATGGAGGTGGATGAATCATTAGGTCTTTCCAGACTACAATATATGGAAATTGGTCTGGGTGCCCACATTTTTGCTGAAAAACACCATTTTCCACTGCAAGGATGGTGGGAAGGTGGAAAGTTCCTTCTGGTGGCCAGCCCACATTAAAGGTGGGCCATTCTGAGCTGCAAAAAGTCATCAGTTTTCCTCTCCTCACATCTTTCAAGACCGTGAATTCTAGTCTTAACTTCTCCAAAATGTGTCAGAACCAAGTCAAGGGGTTTGGAAGTATTCTGTCCAATATCATCAGCCAGTCTTTTCATCAAGAAAATTCAGGATAACGCAAAAGAAGTAAAGAGAACAATTTCAACAAATAGTAAATCACACATACACAAAAAAGAACCAGCCATCTCAGACAAAAACCAAACTAAAGGCAACAACTCACAACCTATACCTGGGCTCATATCTAAAATCACTAAAGCAAGAAGAGCTATGGCTTCAAAGGCAACTGCAAGACCACAAGCAATTAATCACAAAAATACAAAAGTAACTCCTGGCACAACACCAAGAAAAAGAAAATTAATCCTACAGAGAAACAAAGTAAAACCAAAAACCTGGCATTTCCTGTACTTCTCTGCCACAGAAGTGCCAGAAAGGCTATGAAAACCAATCCTCACTCTGGTTTCCCTATCCCAAGATTTCCAGGGAGGCAAAAACTTACAAGGCCAAAAATGTCTTTTTGATCCCTGCGGCCCTGGACCTCAACAGGTCTCTCTTGTCCACTTTTGGGCGCCTCTACATCACATTGAGGCTTTTCAAATCAATTTCTGATTGATTTTCAAATCAAATCAATCAGAAACAAACACTTAAAGCAGGCAGACAACACAAAAGACATTTACCCATGGGATTAAGTTCTCTGGGTTGTGAGTCCTAGAGGTCCTGAGTCACCTTGGACCAGACCCCAAATGTAATGCCAGGTTCAGAAGATCCTCAGAGCCCTTAGGAGACAACTCGATACAATAGCAAGAGAGCTTTATTATGAGAGCAATTAAACTCGAGACCGAGTCTCACTGATTCAGCAGTAGAGAAGTGGGACATGGAGCCCTGAGTGAGCAAGGTTTTTTAGGGAAAGTCTGTGATCAGGGAGTTTTCATGACAGCAAACAGGGAAGCACATGTTTCTATGACAGCAAACGGGGGGCATATGCCTTGATGTTACAGGATTAGGTAAAAGTTAGATGGGTGAGGTGACCTTTTCTGAATCACAATTACCTAAGGTACATGTCTCTCTGAGGCACAATTGCCTAAGACATATGATCACAATGGCTATTCTTTTAATCTATATCTGAAACATTGGGGAGAATTTTCCCACCAGATTATCAACCAATTTCCCTTGATTATTGCCAGGGAGATTGTCTCTAATTTCTATGAAGTATTTATCCTATGATATTTCCTAGAGATGGTGCTGGGGAGTAAACTTTGTTTTCTGCCAGGTGCACATTTTGTGATATTTCCTGGTACCTGAATTCAGCTCCCAGTCAAGATGGCTCTTTATTTTATAATGGAGTTATTCTCAGGCTAACTATACCCAGGCTAACTTAAACTCTTCACTATGACTTTCTAGGTGGTGTTTCTTATGAAGTTAAACTGTGAAACTCAGTATAAATCACACATAAAAGTCACCCAGCTGAAGGGGAATTTTAATTTAGCAACATGGCTACTCTAGCAGGAGATCACATGCGAAGACCTAGTTCTGTGCGATCTGGCTGAAATACAGACACACTCTTAGTACACACTCTTTTTTTTTTAAACTTTTATTAATTACACTTTATCCCTTTTTATCCCCCCCATAAACCCCACCCTCCTCCCCTCCTAATTCCACCTTCTCTCCCCCTTCTTCATGCATGCACCTTCTCAAATCCACTGATAGGGGAGGTCCCCCTCTCCTTCCTTCTGATCTTAGTTTATCAGATCTCATCAGGAGTGGCTGCATTGTCATCTTCTCTGGCCTGGTAAGGCTACTCCCCGCTCAGGAGAAGGTAATCAAAGAGCAGGCCAATCAGTTCAAGTCAGAGACAGTCCCTCTAATGACTATTATGGAACCCACTTGGACACTGAACTGCCATGGGCTACATCTGTGCAGTTGTTCTAGTTTATCTCCTTGCATGGTACTTGGTTGGAGTATGAGTATCTGGAAAGACACCTCTGTTCAAATTCTCTGGTTCTGTTGCTCTCCTTGTGGACCTCCTGTCCTCTCCAGATCTTATTATTTTCCACTTCTTTCATAAGATTCCATGCTCTCTGCCCAACAGTTAGCCTTAAGTCTTAGCATCTGCTTTGATAGTATGCAGGGCAGAGCCTTTCATAGGCCCTCTGTGGCAGACTCCTAACTTGTTTCCTGTTTTCTTCTTCTTCTGATGTCCATCCTCTTTGCCTTTTAGGATGGCGATTGAGCATTTTAGTCAGAATCCTCCCTCCTGATTAGCTTCTTTATATGTACAGATTTTAGTAGGTTTATCCTATATTATATGTCAATATAAATGAGTATATACCCTGTGTGTCTTTCTGCTTCTGGGACAGATAATTCAGGATGATCCTTTCCATTTCCCACCATTTAACTGCAAATTTCATAATTTCCTTATTTTTCATTGCTGAGTAATATTCCATTGTGTAGATGTACCACAATTTCGGTATCCATTCTTCAGTTGAGGGACATCTGGGTTGTTTCCAGCTTCTGGCTGTTACAAATAAAGGTGCTAAAATCATGATTGAACATATGTTCTTATTGTGTACTTGATCCTCTTTTGGATATATGCCTAGGAGTGCTATGGCTGGATCTGAGGAAGCGCTATTTCTGTTTGTCTGATAAAGCACCAGATGGATTTCCAGAGTGTGTGTACAAGTCTACATTCCCACCAACAGTGGAGAAGGTTTGCCTTTCTTCTGAACACATCCAGAATGTGTTTTCACTTGAGTTTTTAATCATGGCCATTCTGATAGATGTAATTTGAAATCTCAGGGTCATTTTGATTTGCATTCTCCTGATGGGTAATGAGGTTGAGCATTTCTATAAGAGTTTCTCTGCCATTCAATATTCCTCTACAGAGAATTCTGTTTAGCTCTGTTCCCCATTCTTTAATTGGATTACTTGGTTTGTTGCTTTTCAGCTTTTTTAGTTCTTTATATATACTGGATATTAGCCATCTGTCAGGAAAAGAGTTGGTGAAGATTCTTTCCCAATCTGTAGGCAGTCATTTTGTTTTGATGACAGTGTCCTTTGCTTTACAGAAGCTTTTCAGTTTCATGATGTCCCATTCATTGATTGTTGCTCTTAGAGCCCGTGTTGTTGGTGTTCTGTTCAGGAAATTGTCTCCTCTATTAATGAGTTCTAGGGTCTTCCCCACTTTTTCTTCTAACCGATTTAATGTGTCTCATTTCATGTTGAGGTCTTTGATCCACTTGGACTTTAATTTTGTGCTGGGTGACAAGTATAAATCTATTGCATTTTTCTACATGAAAACATCCACTTAAACCAGCACCATTTGTTGAAGATGCTATCTTTTTTCCATTGTATGCTTTTGTCATCTTTGTCAAAGAACAGTTGTCCATAAGTGCCTGGGATTATTTCTGTGTCTTCAGTTTTGTTCCCTTGATCCACCATTGTGTTTCTATGCCAGTATCATGCAGTTTTTCTAACTGTTGCTCTATAGTACAGATTGAGATCAGGGATGGAGATACCTCCAGAAGATCTTTTATTGTTGAGGATTGTTTTAGCAATTCTGCGTTCCTTGTTATTCCATATGAAGTTGAGAATTTTTCTTTCAAGATCTGTAAAGAATTGTGTTGGTAATTTGATGGGAATTGCATTGAATCTGTAGATGGCTTTTGGTAAGATGGCCATTTTTACTATGTTAATCCTGCCAAGCCATGAGCATGGGAGATCTTTCCATTTTCTGATGTCTTTTTCTAATTCTTTCTTCAGAGACATGAAATTTTTTTCATACAGATCTTTGACTTGCTTGGTTAGGGTAACACCAAGGTACTTTATGTCATTTGTGGCTAATGTGAAGGGTGTTGTTTCCATAATTTCTTTCTCAGCCCTTTTGTCTTTTGTATACAAGAGGGCTACTGATTTTTTTTTTAGTTAATTTTGTATATGGCCACTTTGCTGAAGGTGTTTATCAGCTATAGGAGTTCCCTGGTAGAATTTCGGGGGTCACTCAGGTATACTATCATATCATCTGCAAATAGTGATACTTTGAGTTCTTCTTTTCCACTTTGTATTCCCTTGAACTCCTTCAACTGTCTTATTGCTCTATCAAGGACTTCTAAAACTATGTTAAAGAGATATGGAGAGAGTGGGCAGCCTTGCCTTGTCCCTGATTTCAGTGGGATTGCTTTAAGTTTCTCTCTGTTTAGCTTGATTTTGGCTCTAGGCTTGCTGTATATTGCCTTTACTATGTTTAGATATGTGCCTTGTATCTCTGATTCTCTCCAATACTTTAAATATGAATGGATGTTGAATTTTGTCAAATGACTTTTAAGCATCTAAGGAGGTTATATGTTTTTTTTCTTTCAGTTTGTTATTTTGGTCTATCACATTGATGGATTTCCGTATATTGGACCACCCCTGCATACCTGGGATGAAGCCTACTTGGTCATAGTGGATGATATCTTTGATGTGTTCTTGTATTCAGTTTGCAAGTATCTTGTTGAGTATTTTTGCATCAATGTTCATAATGGAGATTGGCCTGAAATTCTCTCTTTTTGGGGGGGTCTTTGAGAGGTTTAGGTACCAAGGAGACTGTGGCTTCATAGAATGAGTTGGGTAGTGTTCTTTCTGTTTCTATTTTGTGGAACAGTTTGAAGAGAACTGGAGTTAACTCTTCTTTGAAGGTCTGGTAGAATTCTGTGCTGAAACCATCTGGTCCTGGGCTTTTTTTTTGGATGAGAAACTCTCAATGACAGCTTCTATATCTTGGTATATATGGGACTAATTAATTGATTTTCCTGGTCTTGATTCAGCTTTGGTAATTGGAATTGATGAAGAAAATTATCCATTACATTTAGATTTTCAAATTTTTTGGCATATACACTTTTGAAGTATATAAGTCCTAATGACTGTTTGGATTTCCACAGTGTCTATAGTTATATTCTCCTTTTCATTTCTGATTTTATTGATTTGGATGGAGTCTCTCTGCCTTTTAGTTAGCTTGGCTAAGGGTTTGTCGATCTTGTTGATTTTCACAAAGAACCAGCTCTTGGTTCCATTGATTCTTTGAATTGTTTTATTTGTTTCTAATTGATTGATTTCAGCCCTGAGTTTGATTATTTCCAGCCGTCTACTCCTTTTTGGTGTGTCTACTTCTTCCTTTTCTATGATTTGTAGGTGAGAAATTAAGTTCTTTGAATGAGTTGTCTTGAATTTCTTCTTGAAGGCACTTAGTCCTATGAATTTCCTCTCAGCACTCCTTTCATTGTGTCTCATAAGTGTGGATATGTTGTGCCTTCATTTTCATTGAATTCTAGGAAGACTTTAATTTCTTTCTTTGTTTCTTCCCTGACCCAGCTGTCATTGAGTATCAAGTTGTTCAGTTTCCACGTGTATATAGGCTTTTTGCTATTTCTGTTGTTGTTGATGTCCAGCTTTATTCCATGGTGATCAGATAGGATACAAGGGATTATTTCACTCTTCTTGTATCTGTTGAGCCTTGCTTTGTGACCAACTATATGGTCTATTTTGGAGAAGGTTCCATGAGGTGCTGAGAAGAAGGTAAATATTTTGTGTTTTGGTTTAAGGTTCTGTAAGTGTCTGTTAGGTCCATTTGATTCATGACCTCTGTTAGAGACATTGTTTCTTTGTTTCATTTCTGTTTTCTTGACCTATCCTTTGTTGAGAGTGGGGAGTTGAAGTCTCCCACTATTAATGTGTGGAGATCTATGTGTGGTTTAAGTTTTATCAATGTATCTTTTACAAATATGGGTACCCTTGTATTAGGGGCATAGATATTCAGGATTGTGATGTCTTCCTGGTGGAATTTCCCCTTGATGAGTATGAAGTGTCCTTCCCCATCTCTTTTGATTAATTTTGGAAGAAAGTATATTTTATCAGATATTAGAATGGCTACTCCTGCTTGCGTCTTGGGTCCATTTACTTGGAAAGCATTCTTCCAGCCCTTTACCCTTAGGTAATGACTATCTTTGTGACTTAGGTGTCTTTCTTGTATGCAACAGGTTGCTGAATCTTGTTATCGCATCCATTCTGTTAGTGTCTCATTATTGAAGAATTGAGTCCATTGATGTTGAGAGAAATTAATGACCAGTTGCTGTTAGATCCTGTGATGTTGATGTTGGCTGTGGTCATATGTTTGTGTGCTTGGTTGATTTTTGTTTTACTGTAGTGAGGTTAATTATTTCCTGTCTTTTCTTGAAAATAGGTAGGTGTCTTGAATTGTATTTTTCTTTCTAGTGTCTTCTGTAATGCTGGATTTGTGTGTAGGTATTGTTGAAAGTTGTATTTTTCATTGAATATCTTGTTTTCTCTGTCTATGAGGATTGATAGTATTGCTGGTTATAGTAGCCTGGGCTGACATCTGTGCTCTTTTAGATCCTGCATGATATCTGTCCAGGCCCTTCTGGCTTTCATAGTCTCATTTGAGAAGTCAGGTGTGATTCTGATGGGTTTGCCATTATATGTTACTTGGCATTTTCCCCTTGCAGCTTTTAATATTTTTTCTTTCTTCGGTATACATACTGTTTTGATTGTTATGTGGCAGGAGGACATTTTTTTCTGGTCTAATTTATTAATTTTTCTGTATGCCTCTTGTATTCTTATTGGCCTCTCTTTTAAGTTGGGGAAATTGCTTCAGTGATTTTGTTGAAAATATTTTCTGGGCCTTTGAGAAGGGAATCTTCTTTTTCCTAGATTCCTATTATTCTTAGGTTTTGTCTTTTTATGTTGTCTTGAATTTCTTGGACGGTGTGTGTCAGAAAGCTCAGATGAGGAGGTCGTTGCGGACAGAAGACAAATTAAACAGACACCATAGCAAAGCACCCTGGCTATGAGGAAGACCAACTGAGGCTCTCCACCACAGGAACTCAAGGGGAGTGTGAGAAATGTGCATTTCCAGGTCCTCATCAGACTTACAGAGCCAGAGCAACTGCCAACACTTCTGGGAAAGCCAAAGTCAGAACCACTGGTGCAGAGTATGGATGGCTGTCTAATCAGCCATCACCTCTTGGAGGTGGCTGGAAAGGGACATCTGGTCGCTGAGGAGGCTTGACTCACACTGTTCTGGGCCCAGTATTTCCCCAGTACTGCCTGTTGATGGCCACATGGATGGCTTTTCCCTCAGGGAGCTCTGTCTACCTACACACACAGTCCTGCCAACAGGGAGAGGGGTCAACCAACCAAGAGGTGAAGGAGATAACCTGAGTAGGCTTGGAGGCATGAACAGGCCTGACTTGTTGGAGGACCAGTGAGAGTGTAGGCTTGGTCTAGAGTGGGCCTGGGGTTTCCCTACTGCACAGTTAAGAACTGAATTTGATTCTTTCAAACAACCTTTCCATCTCAGAGCCATCATCAAACTCCTAAACCTCCAGCCCTTTGTGGAGAAATACTTGTGAGTCTGGAATAGAATTTTTTTTATGGCTGGGGACAGCCAGACGAGGAAAGAGCTTTCTGTGTAAGCCTGGTAATCTGAGTTCCATCCCTGAAATCCACCTAGAGGCAGGAGGATAAGGCGGATTCCACAAGTTTGTCTTCCAGCCTCCACAAGTGCACCATAGCTCGTTTGTATGCCTTCCCTCCCACACACACTAACAATCAACACATGATTGATTTGAAAAAAGACAACAAAGAAAATGTCTGGCTGGATTTTGTTACTAAGAGTTCTGGGTAGGCTTCACGGAGCCATGCCTAGTGGTCAGCTGGTGATGGAGGCGATGGTGGAGGAGATGGAGGTGGTAGAAATGATACCAGAAGGGAATGAAGACATAGCAGTGAGACAGAAGAAGAGACCATGGCGGTGGTGGCAGTGCCACAGGTGGTAGGAACAGTTGTAGAAGTCGTGGTGAGGATGGGTGACTTGTCCTCAGTGTGGGTGGCAGAATAAGTGAGGAGGGGATAGGCAACATATAAAAAAAAAGAGATGAAGGGGCCTGTGGTGGTGAAGCAGTAGAGGTAGAGCGGGCAATAAAGGTGGTGGAGGTGGCAGAATTGAGGCATGAAATGGTCAAGGTGACGGAAAGTGGTAATGATGGAGATTTATACAGGATAGAGATGGCTGTATTTTTCCAGATGGAGATGGAGGTATTTGGTCAAGTTTTGATACCAGTGGTAGGGACTGACCACATGGTAGTCAGGGACAGAGATGGTGGGGATGACAAAATGGTGGGTGGTAAAGTTGGCTAGGATGATGGAGAGGGTATATATGGTAGAATTGGTGGGTTTTATTGAGGTGATGGAGACAGTATGGGTGATGGGCTTGATGCAGATGGTGGAGGTAGTCAAGGTGATAGAGGCCATGAAGATGTGGGAGCTGAAAACAGAGGGGTCAATGGCAGTATCAGAAGTTGTGGGGATGATGGAATTGGTGGAGGGATGGAGATAGTGTAGGTGATAGATGGAGAAGGATGGAAGTAATCAAGTTTACGGCTACGGAGTTGGTGGTAGAGGGGGTAAGGAGACATTTATGTGTGAAATATGTGAAGCTCAGTGAGTGGGTAATTCCTTTCCATATTTGATGCAAAAAGGGAAAATTAACTTTTTCTTTAGAATAAGCAGTGAAATCCTTATAATACAGTCTCAGCAGAATCAGGGAGGAAAACCCATGCTCAGCTACTGCCAGTGTCATTTTGCTCTGGGGTTTGTGGAGTTCAGGGTAGGGGCATAAAAACCCGGATGCTCTGCTAAGTCTGACCGAACACTGTTGGATGTGTGATTTGTGAACACAGCCCTGAGACTAGTTGGGAAAACCTCCCAGGATTAAACTGGTTCAGCCGAAGGCAGAGGGTGGTGGCTGTGGAGCAATAGGCTAAGACTATTGAACTCCTTTGGTTTTCCTGATGAGAGAAAATGGATCCCAAAGCCTTTGCAATGGCTTTGCAACCCTCCAGGGTGCTGGCCACCATGGTTGCTGTTGGAGCCTTAAGGATTGCATTCTTGCTAAGAATCCTACAATGACTGTGTCCCCATTTTACAGATGGAAAACTGTGGCTTTTTGATGGTCACCGTTTTTGTTTTTTGTTTTTCAAGACAGGATTTCTCTGTGTAGCCCTGGCTGTTCTGTCGTTTACTCTGTATACCAGGCTGATCTCAAACTCAGACAGCCACCTTTCTCTGTCTCCCAAGTGAGAGATTAAAGACTTACACCACACACACACACACACACACACACACACACACACACACACACAAAGGCCAGGTGATCAAAAGACCATATAGTTCAGTTCAAAAATCGATTCAAAAATCAGAATTGTATGTAATCTTTATGGTATTAGTAGATTTCCCTGAATCTTAATATAATTGCTGGCTCTCAATATGTAGAATGAGTTGTTTGGCATATAGAAACTGCTGACTTTATTCCTGATGGTTTAGAATTAACTTTATTATTTATGCAACTGCAAAAGGCTTAACAAAAGTAGAAACCCTCCGTTACATATCACGCGGATTCGGTCTCATACAGGCTTTCCAGCTCCATTGGTACAAGCAAATGAGGAAACTGATCAATTACAACACCTCAACATTTCATGAAAGACACAATGTTAAAAGTAAAAGTTAATTTTTTTTTCTATAACTTGGGCAACAAGCAAGGAAATAATAAAAAATGTCCCACATGTCCTCTGTATAACCACACTCGACTGCGTGCTGGAAGTAAGCCTGGGGATACGAAAAAAGTGAAATAGGGCAGATGGATGTGTTTCATTCTGCAGAATTTGGAAAAAAAGGTATGTACACCGTACCATAGGTGTATAACCAGGGTTTCAACGGGCAACTGCTTTAAGTGCTGAAAAGGCTTATTGTGTAATTACACAGTTATTGGAAATAATGGAAATTTTGGGGATACCTTCACAAATTAAGACTGATAATGAACCTAAATATATATCTAGTAAGATGAAGCAATTCTTTCCCTATTATACTATAAATCTTTATACTATAAATGATTTATAAAACTTTATACTATGAATCATTTATAAAATCTTTATATTATAAATGATTTATAAAACTTTATACTACAAATGATTTATAAAATCTTTATACTATAGTATAAAATGATCTTTTTATAACTTATATTATAAAAATTTATAAATTATTCATACTATAGTATAAAGATCATTTAAATGATCTCTATATAATTTATACTATAAAGATTTATAAATCATTTATACTATAGTATACTCTAAATGATAGTATAGTATAAATTATAGTACAGTATAAATGATTTGTACTTTATAGTATATTATAAAGGATAGTATAAGTATAAATTATATCATTTATACTATATATAGCATCATTTATACTATACTATCATTTATACTATATATAGTATCATTTGTACTACACTATCATTTAAATGATAGTATAATATAAAGGATAGTATAGTATAAATTATACCATTTATACTATATATAGTATCATTTATAATGTACTACCATTTATACTTTACTATCCTTTATAGTATACTAAAGTATAAATGATTTATAAATCACTTATACTATACTATAATTTATACTATACTATCATTTATTGTATACTATAGTATAAATGATTTATAAAACTTTATAGTATAAATTATATAGAGATCATTTAAATGATCTTTATCCTATACTGTAAATGATTTATAAATCTTTATAATAATATAAGTTATATAAACATCAATTTATACTATAGTATAAAGATTTTATAAATCATTTGTAGTATAAAGTTTTATAAATCATTTATAGCATAAAGATTTTATAAATCATTTATAGTATAAAGTTTTATAAAATCATTTATAGTATAAAGATTTATAGTATAATAGGCAAAGAATTGCTTCATCTTACTAGATATATATGTAGGTTCATTATCAGTCTTAATTTGTGAAGGTATCCCCAAAATTTTCATTATTTCCAATAACTGTGTAATTTACACAATCAGCCTTTTCAGCACTTAAAGCAGTTGCCCATTGAAACCCTGGGTATACACCTATGGTATGGTGTACATACGTTTGTTTTCCAAATTGTGCAGAATGAAACACATCCATCTGCCATATTAAATGTCCATCCTATGGGCTTAGAGTTGCTCAAGAGTGTTTCGGTTGTGGAAGTACATTGGGGACATGCTGTTGAAGACAGAAGCTATCTTCAAGGACCTTTGTCCTACATTCAAGTTCCGGGACGCGCCAGGATGGATGGACCATACATGGTCAATCACACAGACATCTGTGTGTCTCACGATGTGATACTTGTTGCCACAGTCTAGGGAGAAAGAACACAAGAGATGAAGTCTTACCACTGTGATACTAGGATGGAAAGATAAGGCTTCCCAGAACTCTCCCCAAAGGCTGTTGCAAGGCTGATTAACTGTGCAAGAATATGCAAAGGGCAGAGACTTGAAGAAATGGAAGCAGCCTTAAGATCTGTCCAGCTGGTACATACGCGAGGTAGGGGCTTGAGGCTGCCATGACACAGGGACACAGTGGGTTGCTCCTCCAAGAGTCTCTAGTTAGACTTGTCAGGACACCTATCACACCCTCACAGTGTGGCATGTGGTGGTGAGTGTGGGATCCAATGTGAATGGTCGCCTTGAAGGAACAAGAATAGATATGCAAGAGGTGAGTAACTAGGGCAGAATTGGTGTCAAGAGAGGGCACAGCTACCACTGCAGTCACTCCAAGACTGAGTTTTCCTGGCTTTGTTCTGAGTTGGGTCTGAGGACTCAAGCAATGTAACCTGTGATGGGTTTGGCATGTGTGTGGGTGCTGGGCACTTGCAAAAGGATGGCAGGAGGCTCCTTCTAAAGAATTCCCATCAGGCTGCTTTTAGGCCTCAATTCTCAACCTGGGAACCCATCTTGGGGCAGGTAGGACAGGCAGACTGGAAACTATAGCACTAGGGATAGATTAGTTACAAAGGACAGAAGGAAAAGTGAATAAAATGAAGTGAAGTAATGCACTCATCTGGTGCTGAGGGTGGCTCCAAGGACCCTTTTCATTGGAGTCATGTTCTTATATGAGGCGGCCTTTGTCTTAGCAGGTGGCAGGCAGCAGCAGCACAGACTGGAAACTATAGCACTAGGGAGAGATTAGTTACAAAGGACAGAAGGAAAAGTGAATAAAATGAAGTGAAGTAATACACTCACCTGGTGCTGAGGGTGGCTCCAAGGACCCTTTTCATTGGAGTCATGTTCTTATATGAGGCGGCCTTTGTCTTAGCAGGTGGCAGGCAGCAGCAGCACAGATGTCTGAGGCCATTCATGATTGTCTTCTTCACCCGCATCCAGCGTTGACGCTGGTTGTGGGGGGAAGCTGTGCCAGTGTCCTGAGGCTGGCCAGGTGTGATGTTATCCTTGGTCCCTTGCTGAGGGAGAGCTGTGCCAGCTTCCTGAGGCTGGCCAGGTGTGATGTCGTCCTCGGTCTCTTGCTGAGGGAGAGGTGTGCCAGCGTCCTGAGGCTGGCCAGGTATGATGTCGTCCTCGGTCTCTTGCTGAGTGAGACCTGTGCCAGCGTCCAGAGGCTGGCCAGGTGTGATGTCATCCTCGGTCCCTTGCTGAGGGAGAGCTGTGCCAGCTTCCTGAGGCTGGCCAGGTGTGGTGTCATCCTCGGTCTCTTGCTGAGGGAGACCTGTGCCAGGGTCCTGTGGCTGGCCAGGTGTGATGTCGTCCTCGGTCTCTTGCTGAGGGAGATCTATGCCAGCATCCTGGGGCTGTCCAGGTGTGATGTCATCCTCGGTCTCTTGCTGAGGGAGAGCTGTGCCAGCGTCCAGAGGCTGGCCAGGTGTGATGTCATCCTCGGTCCCTTGCTAAGGGAGAGATGTGCCAGCTTCCTGAGGCTGGCCAGGTGTCTTGTCATCCTCGGTCTCTTCCTGATGGAGACCTGTGCCAGCGTCTGGAGGCTGGACAGGTGTGATGTCATCCTCGGTGTCTTGCTGAGGGAGACCTGTACCAGCGTCCTGAGGCTGGCCAGGTGTGATGTCGTCCTCTGGCTCTTGCTGATGAGAGCTCTGCCAGCTTCCTGAAGCTGGCCAGGTGTGATGTCGTCCTTGGTATCTTGCTGAGGGAGAGCTGTGCCAGCATCCTTAGGCTGGCCAGGTGTCGTGTTGTCGCCCTCGTTCTCTTCCTCCTTGGTCTCTTCAGTTATGATGGTATCCTCCTTGATCTCTTTTGTTGTGATGGTATCTCGTATGTTGGTGTCTGGTATGATGGTGTTTCCCTCATTCTCTTCCTCCTTGGTCTCTTTAGTCATGGTTTCCTCCTTGATCTTTTTGTTCGTGATGGTGTCTCTTATGATGGTGTCTGGTATGATGGTGTTTGGTACGATGGGTGTCTGGTATGATGGTGTCCTTCTTGGTCTATTTTAGTGTGATGGTGTGTGGTAGGATGGTTTATTGGGGCAGGTGGGACAGGGAGATTGGAAACTATATCACTATCGGGAGAAGTTTTACTTTGTAGAAAAGATCATATTTCCTGCCAAGAAACAGGGAGTAAAGGACAATCACTACCCAGAGGGCAGTCTGTGATGTTTATGCAGGCTGGGGGAGAGAGCAAGGGATCAGTGTGCCACATAAAGCTTTAGGGCACCTCTGCACCTCAGCCCTTCCCCTCTGAGGAAGACCCAGTGGAAAACCAGCCCCTCCTGCCTGGGATTTTACCTGGACAGATCTGCACTGGGATAGGTCCTGTGCAGAATGCTCCTGTGACCACACTGGCTTCTGGACATCTGGCCTGGCTTCCCCGAGAGGCTTTTCACATCTCATCCAGGCTGATCCCCAACCCATGGCCCACAAGCCATGGAGATGGGGCCTGTCGTCTTTAGGACTTCAAAGCAAAAAGACACAGGTAAGTGACTCTTACTGACTTTGAAGCACACAGAACTTTCTGTGCTTGCCCTGCAGCACCAAAGTGCCCTACTGGTCTCTCAGCAATCTCTGCTGACTTTGCCATGCCCCACCTGCTCCTCTTCCTGCTTTATCAGCATATGTATACAATCTACTTCTTGCTTAACAAGCCTGAGGTCACATTACCGGGATTTCTATGGTATTGGTCTTTCTGAAGTGACAGAGGTTATTAAGATCACAGGTGTGCCACAGTGGGCAAATTATCATTAGTTACAAAGGACAGAAGGAAAAGTGAATAAAATGAAGTGAAGTAATGCACTCACCTGGTGCTGAGGGTGGCTCCAAGGACCCTTTTCATTGGAGTCATGTTCTTACATGAGGCGGTCTTTGTCTTAGCAGGTGGCAGGCAGCAGCAGCACAGATGTCTGAGGCCGTTCATGATTGTCTTCTTCACCCGCTTCCAGCGTTGACGCCGGTTGCGGGGGGAAGCTGTGCCAGTGTCCTGAGGCTGGCCAGGTGTGATGTCGTCCTCAGTCTCATGCTGAGGGAGACCTGTGCCAGCATCCTGAGGCTGACCAGGTGTGATGTCGTCCTTGGTCTCTTGCTGAGGGAGAGCTGTGCCAGCATCCTGAGGCTAGCCAGGTACGGTATTGTCCTCGGTCTCTTGCTGAGGGAGAGATGTGCCAGCTTCCTGGGGCTGGCCAGGTGTGATGCCATCCTCGGTCCCTTGCTGAGGGAAAGCTGTGCCAGCTTCCTGAGGCTGGCCAGGTGTGACGTCATCCTCGGTCTCTTGCTGAGGGAGACCTGTACCAGCGTCCTGAGGCTGACCAGGTGTGGTGTCGTCCTCGGTCTCTTCCTGATGGAGACCTGTACCTGCGTCCTGATGCTGGCCAGGTGTGATGTCGTCCTTGGTCTCTTCCTGATGGAGACCTGTGCCAGCGACCTGAGGCTGGCCAGGTGTGATGTCGTCCTCGGTCTCTTGCTGAGGGCGTGCTGTGCCAGCGTCCTGAGGCTGGCCAGGTGTGATGTTGTCGTCCTTGGTCTCTTCCTGTGGGGAAGCTATGCCAGCGTCCTGAGGCTGGCCAGCTGTGATGTTGTTCTCCTGGGTCTCTCCCTCCTCGGTCTCTTCCTCCTCCCTCACTTCAGGCATGGTGTCCTCCTTGATGATGTTCACTCTCAGGGCAATGATTGCTTCCTGAGCATCGATGTCTTCCTGTGTTAGAGTCTTTTCCTCTGCGACTATAGTCGACTCTATCTCTATGACTGTTGTCATCTCCGATAAATTCTCAGTGGAGGAGCTTGAGCTGTCCTCTTCCTCCAGGAAACTCCAGGATTCAGATTGGTGACTGTAGGACATGTGGCTCTCTAAGTCACTTGTACCCTCATTCTGGAATGTTCTAGAAGAGTTGGTGTATAGACCCAGAGATATATGGTCACTATCAGTGTGGCTGTCACGTGATCCAACCTGTGAAAAATAAACATTCATTTCCAGGATGCTGCCCTTGATGGACTTAGCAATAGAACAGCCCAGGTGGAGAGGGTGTGTGTCTGGATGGCAGCATAGGGTGGCAGGCATGCTATGGCATCTGGCAAGTTTCCTGGAATAATGCTCCTCCTCTTTTTCCTGGCCCTTAGATGGCAAGTTAAAGGTATAGGGAACAGGTTCAGCTCTCCTTAGGGATCCAGGATAAGTGTAAGGCTCTGTCAGGCGGAGGACAGTGCCTGGCTGCCTGGGTTTCACAGGATTCACCTGGTTGTGGCCACAGTCCCCCGCAGGTGACTGGTGTTGCAATATAAGATAAGTTGCCATCACCTCGTCATATTTTTGGTCTCTCAGGGATTCAATGATTACTTCAGGCTTATAGCCCATGACTCTCATGGTCCCGACAATGCTAGGGCTCGGGGTGCCTGGGAGGCTAGGGGTGGAAGTAGGTGGTGAACGTGCCTCACTGGCCCTGATCATGGGGCGCCTCATAATGTCCTTGATGGTGGGCCTTCTTCCCGGATTGATTATCAGTAATTCCAAGATGACATTGAAAATGTCGATAGAAACATGCTTAGGAATGGTGAAGTTGCCTGAGGTGACCTCGTTCCTCATGCCTGCCACAGATTTGGCTTGGAAAGGGAAGTGCCCAGCCACCATGAGAAAGAGGAGAATCCCTAAACACCACATGTCGATGGGGTAAGCATCGTATTCCCCGGGTGCAAAGAGTTCTGGGGCACAATAGGGCAGAGTGCCACAGAAACCCCGCAGCTTCTGCCCAGGAGTTACTTTCACAGCGAGGCTAAAATCAATCAGCTTGGCATTCCCCCTGCAGTCCATAAGGATGTTGGTGGCTTTTATATCTCTATGGACAACTTGATTGTTATGACAGTAATTCACTGCATGCACCACCTGAGTAAATATCCTTTCAGCCTCGCACTCCGGTAGAGACCCCCGTTCCAGGATCCTCCACAGCAGCTCTCCCTCTGAGGCATGCTCCATTACCAGGTAGGTGATCTCTTCCGTCTCGATCACGTGAAAAAGTTTGATAATATTGGGGTGGTTCATGGATTTCATAACGCTTATTTCACTGTTAAAAATCGAGTTGTACTTCTTCTTATTTCTAAGGAGTTTTACAGCCACACAGGTCACAGTGGGAACATGGAAGGCGAGTTTCACTTCAGAAAAATGTCCGTGTCCCAGAGTCCTCATCATTCTATAGTCGGTGTTGAAGGGGTCCTCCACAGAGGAGCAGGCCTCCATGTCCTGCTTCAGAGTCAGGCCCTCCTCCTTCATATGGCTAGAGCCAAAAAGTTCAATGAGAAAGGTGACAGACTTAAAATCAGGCCTAGGAGAGTATTTAGAGCTATGAATTCCTACATCCAGAAGACTAGGAAAGGAAGGAAGGAAGAGATCAGACACATTTCAGACCACCTAACTGGGTACTTAAATGCTTAGATAGACAAGAATGAAGTATGTTCCAAAGCAGTGTAGAGCAAAATATGACAGATTGGTTTGACAGGAATCAACTGCAAACTGGAAGAACCAACCAGTTCTTAGTTTCAAGGATTCTAGAAACTAAGAGCCACTGATAAGAAAGGACGGTCATCCCCTAACCCTGAGCTCACCTGTACTGGAAGAGAGCAGGCACGAATAAAATTAGATGCGAGAGAAATATATAGAACAACAGACACCTCCCAAGCCCAGCGGTGTCCGTGCGGGGCAGCCAGCCCCTGAGTCCAGGTACAACTAGCTCTGCAAAGGACCTACCGAAATTTGGTTCTTAGGATCCAGGTCAGGTGGCTCACAATTACTCCAAACCCAGCTCTAGGAGATCCTACACCACGGGCCTCTGAGGGCATCCATACACATGTTCACATGCCCACACGCAAGTGCACTCTCTGCTACTACACATCAATTACATGGTGATAATGTCTATCTATATAATGCTATAGGCAGTTATGATCTCCCACAGAAGAGCTGTACATCAAACCTAGTTCCAAGAGTACATGCTCTTGAAATGATGGGCCAGCTCTCCAGATTACCCCATTCACAAAAATCTTTACTTCAAAACAAAGAGGGTCCCGTACATGAATTGGAGAAGACTTTCTGTGTATAAAATAAACATAATAAAATGTTCTCAGATAGAAAACAGAATGAACTTACTATGATGGTTCAAAATCTTCAAAAATCCAGGAATGTCTTGTCACGGTGCAGAAATCCAGTTACTCTCTATTCTGCTCTGTAAGACAAGAGGAGTGGAGAATGGTGTGAGGGTGTGAGGGAGGGAATAGAAGGAGAGTTTATGTTTATTAAACAAACATAATAAAATATTGTAGGTTAGAGAACAGAAGGCACTTACTATATGGTGGTCAAAACAGCTTCTAAACTGCGAGTATAGTCTGTCACGGGCACAGAAGTCCAGTTGCTCTAAAACCAAGAGCTTCTGCTCTGTAAGACAAGAAGCAGGCTCAGCCAGAGCCTTCAGTGGATAGGTGTCACAATGGCTCCTTGTGGTGTCAGAGCAAGGATTGGACAAGTGGTCACTAGGCACATCCCCATGGTTCCCTCACATTCTGTCCTTAGGGACTGGAAAGATGGTCTAGGGCAGTGGGGCAGTAGGAGCCTGAGGAAGCTTGTTACACTCCAGTGTCTGTCCACAGTGATGCCCAGAGGGCCACCTGTTCCTGCTAGGCCCACTGTCCAAGGTCCACAGTTTGCCCCATGTGGTGCCACCTGCTTGGAACAATGTTCAAACACTTGATTCTTTGTGGGACTTTTGGCACCCAAACCTTAAGGAGGACACACACACACACACACACACACACACACACACACTCTACATCTAGACATGACACAACTAGCTGTGCCCTGACTGAGAGTACTTCAAGGGTCAGTTGATGGACCTTAGACAAGAGGTTGGGGTGAAAGTCAGGAAAGTCTCATAAAGGATAAACACTTGGCAGTTGGAAAAGCTAGAAAAGTGGAGGCAGGAGGATCAGTTCAAGTTCTCTTTGGTCACACAGGGATGCTGAGGCCAGCCTGTGCTACAGGAGACCCTGCCTCACCAAATACAAAAGCAAAGCAAAGAGAAGATGAGGAAGGACTGCTTTTGTTTTCTGCATGACCTAGGTTCCCAACTGCTTCAAGAGTTCAAGGTTGCTGTTACACGCGGGGCCTAGCCACAAGTGCTTGTGACAACAATGCTTGAGGGTGGAGGGCTGATCAGCCATTTCCATGCTCCTGAAGCTAGGCTGCTGTCACCTCCCACCAAAAGTCATCAGTTTTTCACATTAAGTGGACCTCACAGCACCCACCCAAGCTGCGGGACATACTTCAGAGAAACTGGGTGGAAGTTTACAGGAGGTCAACAAGGATGTTCACTCTTCAGAGAACGTGCATCACTCACTTGAGCACTGGATAGCAAGTCTAGTCAACTAAACCATCACACAATGAAAGGGAGCCACAGGTACCGTTCAGCAAAGGGCCACAAAGTGCAACTTGCCAGTTCTGTAATCAGATATCAGATTTTTGGAAGTCACAGACCATAGTCCCTCCTCTCATCACCAATACCTTGGCAAAACAGAAAGGAACCTGAAGGGCTTTGTTGCTGGACCATGAAGGTTCTGTTACCCACTGCCTTTCCCCAAACATGAACAGATTAAGGTTGGAGGAAGGAGTTTTATCCAAGCCTAGACTTGGAAATTTGGGTAGACTGCCCTTGACAATAAAAAGTCCCCTGCTTCTCCAAAAAGACAGGTGCTTATTTTGGGGCTTGGGGTCTGTGCAGTGCTGGGCAGATAATTCCAGCACTAGGCGGTTTTTGTTCCTGAATATGTTCTTTGACCTGTAGGACCAGCAGAACTCAAGAGCACAGGCTCGACTCTTTGCTTCAAAATCATTATTGCCCTCCCCTCCGGTGCCTGATAACACCCTAGCTCGGTGCCATAATCGCCCTCCTTAAGACAGAAGATAACCCATGAACATACAGCTGCAGGCAGAGAGAAGGACAGAAGTAGGCTGGAGGGACAGGGCATGGCAAGTCTCACCAAGGAAAGTCCCATCCTTCCTCAAAGAACAAGCTCCTTTTAGACTTACACTTATTCTATCCCTGAATTCCTTTTCAGCTGCCCTGTTCCACAATCAGCATCACAAGATCTGAGCTGACGCTTGTCTCTAGCCCCTTTGTTGGACTCATGCCTCTTGACCTGCCAGGAAGATCCTGAGATAATCAGCTAGGAGGAGACTTTGTGCTAGAGCCCAGAAACACATTGGTGTCCTTCCTTAAGAGACCATCCTGTGTGTTCATCAGTCCTCTGGACAGGAGTCCACAGCACTTGGTCCGTACTTGTACTTGGGAAGCACGGTGCTGAACAGCAAAGGGAAAGAGTGAGGGGCTTGGAAGGGGTGGGCAGTAGGCAGTGTCATCAGGGGAATGTATTCAAAGTTCTCCATGTACACGTATGGAAGTGTCACTGGGTGATTGATCACTCGTGTTGTGTAGTTGATATAAATACTGTGATAGCGAGACACAATCAAAGTGAACATGAGATAGATGAAGAATATAACGGTAAGCATAATCATGCCTGAAACCAATGAATGAATAAATAGAGGCGATTGCCACAAAACTGACAGTGTTAGAGGGAAACTCAATCTGCTGAGGGTCAACAGGTCTGGTTGTCCTAGGGGAGCTGGCCAATGCTGTGATTCACCAACTCTCAAACCATTCAATCTAGCAACCAATGGCTGCCACACTTGATGGGACCAAACCCAGTCCCAGTGAGTTCTCTATGTGGCCAGGTTCCACCATTCCTCACAAGGACTCTTTGTGATGTCAGAGCAAGGAACGACCTAGCCATGCCTGGGCACCAACCACACCGATTCCCCCAGTTTCTGCCTGCAAGGACAGGGAAGGCATGGTAGTAGGAAAGGCAGGTAGCCGAAGGAGTAGGGACTTGAGCCAGCCAGCCAGTTTTGTCCAGTTTTCCCTTGGTGCCAGTGACACTCTTCCTCCTGTAAGACCCCACTTCCCCACACAGTGCCACATGCCGGGGCCCAGTGTTCAAACACGTGACTCTTTGTGGTACATTTGCCGTCTAAAGCAGCAGGCTCCAGAGGGTTGTCCTCAGGTGCGCTGTGGACACTCATGCCCATCCTTTAGGGCACAGGTAGCATGCTTCCCTTTTCCCCTGCTCCCTGGCACTCTAGCGGCTCTCTGCATACAAAGCTCAGCACATACACACTCATCAAGGACATCAGTTCCTTTCTCATTCGACTCAGGTGAACGAAAAATGGAGAGTGGCCTCGGGCTGAGGTTAGGATGCTGTGGTGGCTAATCACTGTTGTCAAAATGAGTACACCAAGAATTAACTGAGAGGGTGGCTCTCAGGAGTCTATGGGGTGACCCTACCTGAGACTCCTATCAGCAGGGGATATGGAGCCTGATGTGGCCCCCTCCTGCAGCCATGCAGGACTTCCAGTCAAGGGGGCCAGTGGAGGGAACTCACCCACCCACAAAGCCTTCCACCCAAAGTGTGCCCCGCCTACAGGAAGTGCAGGATTAAACAGGGAGCCGAGATGGAGGGAACTGGCAACCAATGACTGACCCCACTTGAGACCGACCCTAGGGGAGAGAGAGGCAACCGTTGACTCTACTAATAATACTGTGCTCTGCTTGCAGATGGGAGCCTAGCATAACTGTCTTCTGAGAGGCTTCATCCAGCAGTGAATGGAAACAAATGCATAGACCCACAGCCAAACACTAGATGGAGTTTGGGGAATCTTGTGGTAGAGTGGGAAGAAGGAGTGAGGGAGCTGGAGGGGTCAAGGATACCACGAGAAGACCCACAGAGTCAACTAAACCAGGTCCATGGGGGCTCACAGAGACTGAATCACCAACCAAAGGGGGATGTCTGGGCTGGACCTTGGCCCCCTACACATATGTAGCAGAGGTGCAGATTGTCCTTCATGTTGGTGCCCTAACAAGGGCTGTCTCTTCCTCTATTGCCTGCCTTTGGATCCCTTTGCCCTAGCTGCTCTGCCTTGTCTGGTGTCAGTGGGAGAGGATGCATGCAGTCCTTTGGGCAACTTGATGTGCCAGGGTGAGCTGGTGCCCATAGGGGACCTCCGTTTCTCTGAGGAGAATGGGAGTGGGGAATGCTGTGAGGGCATGTGAGGGAGGGAATAGGAGGACAGTTTATGTTTATGAAACTTACTCTACGGGAGTCTGAAATCTTCAAAAATCCAGGAATGTCTTGTCACTGATGCAGAAGTCCAGTTACTCTCTAACAAGAACTTCTGCTCTGTAAGACAAGAGGAGTGGAGAATGGTGTGAGTGTGTACGGGAGGGAATAGAAGGAGAGTTTATGTTTATTAAACAAACATAATAAAATATTGTAGGTTAGAGAACAGAAGGCACTTACTATATGGTGGTCAAAACAGCTTCTAAACTGCGAGTATAGTCTGTCACGGGCACAGAAGTCCAGTTGCTCTCCAACCAAGAGCTTCTGTTCTGTAAGACAAGAAGCAGGCTCAGCCGGAGCCTTCAGTGGATAGGTGTCACAATGGCTCCTTGTGATGTCAGAGCAAGGAATGGACCAGTTCCCTCACATTCTGTCCTCAGGGACGTGAAAGCTGGTCTAGGGCAGTGGGGCAGTAGGGGCCTGAGAATGCTGGTTACACTCCAGTGTCTGTCCACAGTGATACCCAGAGGCCCACCTCTTCCTGCTAGGCCCACTGTCCAAGGTCCACAGTTTGCCCCACGTGGTGCCACCTGCTTGGAACAATGTTCAAACACTTGATTCTTTGTGGGACTTTTGACACCCAAACCTTAAGGAGGACACACACACACACACACACACACTCTACATCTAGACATGACACAACTAGCTGTGCCCTGACTTAGAGTACTTCAAGGGTCAGCTGATGGACCTTAGACAAGAGGTTGGGGTGAAAGTCAGGAAAGTCTCATAAAGGATAAACACTTGGCAGTTGGAAAAGCTTGAAAAGTGGAGGCAGGAGGATCAGCTCAAGTCCTCTTTGGCCACACAGGGATGCTGAGGCCAGCCTGTGCTACAGGAGACCCTGCCTCACCAAATACAAAAGAAATAGCAAAGAGAAGATGAGGAAGGACTGCTTTTGTTTTCTGCATGACCTAGGTTCCCAACTGCTTCAAAAGTTCAAGGTTGCTGTTACACACAGGGCCTAGCCACAAGTGCTTGTGACAACAACGCTTGAGGGTGGAGGGTTGATCAGCCATTTCCATGCTCCTGAAGCTAGGCTGCCGTCACCTCCCACCAAAAGTCATCAGTTTTTCACATTAAGTGGACCTCACAGCACCCACCCAAGCTGCGGGACATATGCCAGAGAAACTGGGTAGAAGTTTACAGGAGGTCAACAAGGATGTTCACTCTTCAGAGAACGTGCATCACTCACTTGAGCACTGGATAGCAAGTCTAGTCAACTAAACCATCACACAATGAAAGGGAGCCACAGGTACCGTTCAGCAAAGGGCAACAAAGTGCAACTTGCCAGTTCTGTAATCAGATATCAGATTTTTGGAAGTCACAGACCATAGACCCTCCTCTCATCACCAATACCTTGGCAAAACAAAAAGGAACCTGAAGGGCTTTGTTGCTGGACCATGAAGGTTCTGTTACCCACTGCCTTTCCCCAAACATGAACAGATTAAGGTTGGAGGAAGGAGTTTTATCCAAGCCTAGACTTGGAAATTTGGGTAGACTGCCCTTGACAATAAAAAGTCCCCTGCTTCTCCAAAAAGACAGGTGCTTATTTTGGGGCTTGGGGTCTGTGCAGTGCTGGACAGATAATTCCAGCACTAGGCGGTTTTTGTTCCTGAATATGTTCTTTGACCTGTAGGACCAGCAGAACTCAAGAGCACAGGCTCGACTCTTTGCTTCAAAATCATTATTGCCCTCCCCTCCGGTGCCTGATAACACCCTAGCTCGGTGCCATAATCGCCCTCCTTAAAACAGAAGATAACCCATAAATGTACAGCTGCAGGCAGAGAGAAGGACAGAAGTAGGCTGGAGGGACAGGGCATGGCAAGTCTCACCAAGGAAAGTCCCATCCTTCCTCAAAGAACAAGCTCCTTTTAGACTTACACTTATTCTATCCCTGAATTCCTTTTCAGCTGCCCTGTTCCACAATCAGCATCACAAGATCTGAGCTGACGCTTGTCTCTAGCCCCTTTGTTGGACTCATGCCTCTTGACCTGCCAGGAAGATCCTGAGATAACCAGCTAGGAGGAGACTTAGTGCTAGAGCCCAGAGATACATTGGTGTCCTTCCTTAAGAGACCATCCCGTGTGTCCATCAGTCCTCTGGACAGGAGTCCACGGCACTTGGCCCGTACTTGTACTTGGGAAGCAAGGTGCTGAACAGCAAAGGGAAAGAGTGAGGGGCTTGGAAGTGGTGGGCAGTAGGCAGTGTCATCAGGGGAATGTATTCAAAGTTCTCCATGTACATGTACGGAAGTGTCACTGGGCGATCGATCACTCGTGTTGTGTAGTTGATATAAATACTGTGATAGCGAGACACAATCAAAGTGAACATGAGATAGATGAAGAATATAACGGTAAGCATAATCATGCCTGAAACCAATGAATGAATAAATAGAGGCGATTGCCACAAAACTGACAGTGTTAGAGGGAAACTCAATCTGCTGAGGGTCAACAGGTCTGGTTGTCCTAGGGGAGCTTTCCAATGCTGTGATTCACCAACTCTCAAACCATTCAGTCTAGCAACCAATGGCTGCCACACTTGATGGGACCAAACCCAGTCCCAGTGAGTTCTCTATGTGGCCAGGTTCCACCATTCCTCACAAGGACTCTTTATGATGTCAGAGCAAGGAATGACCTAGCCATGCTTGGGCACCAACCATACTGATTCCCCCAGTTTCTGCCCATAAGGACAGGGAAGGCATGGTAGCAGGACAGGCAGGTAGCTAAAGGAGTAGGACCTGAGCCAGCCAGTCAGTTCTGTCCAGTTTTCCCTTGGTGCCAGTGACACTCTTCCTCCTGTAAGAGCCCAGTTTATGTGCAAATATGCGAAGCTCAGTGAGTGGGTAATTCCTTTCCATATTTGATGCAAAAATGGAAAATTAATTTGTTCTTTAGAATAAGCAGTGAAATCCTAATAACACAGTCTCAGTGGAATCAGGGAGGAAAACGCATGCTCAGCTACTGCAGTGTCATTTTGCTCTGGGGTTTGTGGGGTTCAGGATGAGGGCAGGAAAACCCGGATGCTCTGCTAAGTCCAACTGAACACTGTTGGGTGTGGAATTTGTGAACACAGCCCTAAGACTAGTTGGGAAAACCTCCCAGGATTAAACTGGTTCACCCGAAGGCAGAGGGTGGTAGCTGTGAAGCAATAGGCTAAGACTATTGAACTCCTTTGGTTTTCCTGATGAGAGAAAATGGATCCCAAAGCCTTTGCAATGGCTTTGCAACCCTCCAGTGTGCTGACCACCATGGTTGATATTGGAGCCTTAAGGATTGCATTCTTGCTAAGAATCCTACAATGACTGTGTCCCCATTTTACAGATGGAAAACTGCGGCTTTTTGATGGTCACCGTTTTTTGTTTTCTTGTTTTTCAAGACAGGCTTTCTCTGTGTAGCCCTGGCTGTTCTGTCGTTTACTCTGTATACCAGGCTGATCTCAAACTCAGACAGCCACCTTTCTCTGTCTCCCAAGTGAGAGATTAAAGATTTACAACACAGACACACACACACACACACACACACACACACAAACACATAAAAGCCAGGTGATCAAAAGACCATATACTTCAGTTCAAAAATCGATTCAAAAATCAAAATTGTATGTAATCCTTATGGTATTAGTAGATTTCCCTGAATGTTAATATAATTGCTGGCTCTGAATATGTAGAATGAGTTGTTTGGCATATAGAAACTGCTGACTTTATTCCTGATGGTTTAGAATTAACTTTATTATTCATGCAACTGCCAAAAGGCTTAACAAAAGTAGAAACCCTCCGTTATATATCACGCAGATTCGGTCTCATACACGCTTTCCAGGTCCATTGGTACAAGCAAATGAGGAAACTGATCAATTACAACACCTCAACATTTCATGAAAGACACGATGTTAAAAGTAACAGATAAATTTTTTTCTATAACTTGGGCAACAAGCAAAGAAATAAAAAATGTCCCACATGTCCTCTGTATAACCACACTCGACTGCATGCTGGAAGTAAGCCTAGGGATACGAAAAAAGTGAAATATGGCAGATGGATGTGTTTCATTCTGCACAATTTGGAAAACAAAGGTATGTACACCGTACCATAGGTGTATACCCAGGGTTTCAAAGGGCAACTGCTTTAAGTGTAATTACACAGTTATTGGAAATAATGGAAATTTTGGGGATACCTTCACAAATTAAGACTGATAATGAACCTACATATATATCTAGTAAGATGAAGCAATTCTTTGCCTATTATACTATAAATCTTTATACTATAAATGATTTATAAAACTTTATACTATAAATGATTTATAAAATCTTTATGCTATAAATGATTTATAAAACTTCATACTATAAATGTTTTATAAAATCTTTATACTATAGTATAAAATGATCTTTATATAACTTATACTATTATAAAGATTTATAAATCATTTATACTATAGTATAAAGATCATTTAAATGATCCCTATATAATTTATACTATAAAGATTTATAAATCATTTATACTATAGTATACTCTAAATGATAGTATAGTATAAATGATATCATTTATACTATATTTAGTATCATTTATACTATACTACCTTTTATACTTTACTTATATTATACTTTATAGTATAAGTATAAATTATATCATTTATACTATATATAGTATCATTTATACTATACTATCATTTATACTATATATAGTATCATTTGTACTATACTATCATTTAAATGATCGTATAATATAAAGGATAGTATAGTATAAATGATACCATGTATATATAGTATCATTTATACTATACTATCCTTTATAGTATATATAGTATCATTTATACTATACTATCATTTATACTATATATAGCATCATTTATACTATACTACCATTTATACTTTACTATCCTTTATAGTATACTAAAGTATAAATGATTTATAAATCACTTATACTATACTATAATTTATCCTATACTATCATTTATTGTGTACTATAATATAAATGATTTATAAATCTTTATATTATAAATTATATAGAAGTCATTTAAATGATCTTTATACTATAGTGTAAATGATTTATAAATCTTTATAATAATATAAGTTATATAAAGATCGTTTTATACTATACTATAAAGATTTTATAAATCATTTATACTATACAGTCTAGGGAGAAAGAACACAAGAGATGAAGTCTTACCACTGTGATACTTGGATGGAAAGATAAGGCTTCCCAGAACTCTCCCCAAAGGCTGTGCAAGGCTGATTAACTGTGCAAGAATATGCAAAGGGCAGAGACTTGAAGAAATGGAAGCAACCTTAAGATCTGTCCAGCTGGTTCATACACGAGGTAGGGGCTTGAGGCTGCCATGACACAGGGACACAGTGGGTTGCTCCTCCAAGAGTCTCTAGTTAGACTTGTCAGGACACCTATCACATCTTCACAGTGTGGCATGTGGTGGTGAGTGTGGGATCCAATGTGAATGGTTGCCTTGAAGGAACAAGAATAGATATGCAAGAGGTGAGTAACTAGGGCAGAATTGGTGTCAAGAGAGGGCACAGCTACCACTGCAGTCACTCCAAAACTGAGTTTTCCAGGCTTTGTTCTGAGTTGGGTCTGAGGACTCAAGCAATGTAACCTGTGATGGGATTGGCATGTTTGTGGGTGCGGGGCACTTGCCAAAGGATGGCAGGAGGCTCTTTCTAAAGAATTCCCATCAGGCTGCTTGTAGGCCTCAGTTCTCAACATGGGAACCCATCTTGGGGCAGGTAGAACAGGCAGACTGGAAACTATAGCACTAGGGAGAGATTAGTTACAAAGGACAGAAGGAAAAGTCAATAACATGAAGTGAAGTAATGCACTCACCTGGTGCTGAGGGTGGCTCCAAGGTCCCTTTTCATTGGAGTCATGTTCTTACATGAGGCGGCCTTTGTCTTAGCAGGTGGCAGGCAGCAGCAGCACAGATGTCTGAGGCCTTTCATGATTGTCTTCTTCACCCGCTTCCAGCGTTGACGCTGGTTGTGGGGGGAAGCTGTGCCAGTGTCCTGAGGCTGGCCAAGTGTGATGTTGTCCTCGGTCTCTTTTTGAGGGAGGTCTGTGCCAGCATCCTGAGGATGGCCAGGCCTGATGTTGTCGCCCTCATTCTCTTCCTCCTTGGTCTCTTCAGTTATGATGGTATCCTCCTTGATCTCTTTTGTTGTGATGGTATCTCGTATGATGGTGTCTGGTATAATGGTGTTTCCCTCGTTCTCTTCCTCCTTGGTCTCTTCAGTCATGGTGTCCTCCTTGATCTCTTTTGTCGTGATGGTGTCTCATATGATGGTGTCTGGTATGATGGTGTTTGGTACGATGGTGTCTGGTATGATGGTGTCCTCCTTGGTCAATTATAGTGTGATGGTGTGTGGTAGGATGGTTTATTGGGGCAGGTGGGACAGGGAGATTGGAAACTATATCACTATGGGGAGAAGTTTTTTTTTTTTTTTTTTTTAATATGGAACACTTCACGAATTTGCATGTCATCCTTGCGCAGGGGCCATGCTAATCTTCTCTGTATCGTTCCAATGTTCCAATTTTAGTATATGTGCTGCCGAAGCAAGCACGAGAAGTTTTACTTTGTGGAAAAGATCATATTTCCTGCCAAGAAATGGGGAGTAAAGGACATTCACTACCCAGAGGGCAGTCTGTGATGTTTATGCAGGCTGGGGGAGAGAGCAAGGGATCAGTGTGCCACATAAAGCTTTAGGGCACCTCTGCACCTCAGCCGTTCCCCTCCCCTCAGTGCTGGAGGCTACAAGAACTCACACCCTGCATAGCTTTTACATAGGTGGTGAAGATTCAAATTCAGTCTTTATGCTTGTGCAGAAAGCACTGTTACCTCACCTCTACCCAGCCCAGACCCGCTCCACCCCTCCAGCCTCTCATTGGGTTTCAGAAGATTACTGTTTTTTCCTCTTTTTCTGAATGGTCATTCTACACCAATTAAGAATTCTCCACTGTGCCATTCCTCAACCCCTGGCAAACACCATTGCATTTTCCTTTCTTGAAAAATTACAGTACAGTACTCTCAGTTCCACCCCTAGATGTACAGAAGCTTGTCATTCTGTGACTGACAGGTCACTGGAAGTATGTGTTCCTCTGTGGTGGACCTACACCTACAGGTGGCTTTCCTTCCTGTTCAAGCTGAGTAATAGTCCATGATATATAAAGGCCACATGTGGTTGGTACATTCATCTGCTTATGGACAGAGAGTTATTTCCATCGTGGCTGTGGTTAAGTGTTGTTAATATAAACAAGCAAGCATCTGAGACTTTGAATCAATTATTTTTGCATAACTATGAAAGAACTATTGATGAATGATATGCAATTTTGTGATAATGCATCCATATTTAATTAGGTAAAATACAAAGTGTTAAGGTGATTGGCTTATTAAAAAGTGCTACACAGTATAGCTTATTAATGAGTGCACAGAGCACCCTAATCTGTGATGTGTAATAGGTGTCCCCTGCTGCCACCAAGCAGAAATGTGCATGAAGACATTTGGCTCAAATATCCACAGGTGCTGTAACCCACATTTCAATGGAAGCAGTTTAACAAAGCAGGAGTCATTTGTTCAGTTTTCTGGAGGAGCATGAACACTAGCCTAGGATTCACCATCTGTCAGCGAGCATCTGTCAGTTGGCTCCTTAAGTGAACTCATCCTTCAATTACTCATTAAGCATGTGCTGTCCTCCCCACCAAGGATCGTAAGAAGCAAGCAGTTCGTTTCTCAGTGCCAATGAACAGCAAGGGGCTGACGGTGGTGTAGCCATTGGAGAACATCATGTGGATAATGTGGTGGACTGGGTCACTGTCCTGCATCAGTCTTGAGGCAGATATGATGCAGTCCAAACAGTACATCAGGACGAAGAAGTTCATGAGCAGCAGGATGGTCCTGGTGGCCCTTTGCAGTGGGGACACTTTTGCAGAAAGGCTGGTTCTGTGAAGGCGCCAAGCCTGTTTCTTGTGTCTGCACAAGAGAGCCACCATGTACCCACTGCAGAGGGCCATGAGACCTAGAAAAGACACATCTCGAAATATCCTCAGTATGGAAAATAAGGGTCTGCTGCTATACCCCATAGGTAAAATAATGCAAGATTCTGTGACAAATATGAAACCATGTGAGGTGACATTGTACTCAGCAACATAGGAGAAGGAGAAGTGAGCACCACAGGACATGTAAAGGCCCATAGCACAGGAAGGGGGGACAGGCTCTGCTGTGGGGATTTAGGTTTAAACTTTGCCAGACAGGTGCTTCTGGGACTGAGGATGATGGCCTGAAGGATGCTCAGCAGGCAGGTGACACAAAGAGAGAGGCCCCTCAAAAGCCTGTGCAAGTGGAACAGGGAGTTACACTTGATGTCATTCTACATATTCTGAGATGCAAGAATGTCAGCAGCTGCGAATCCAATGACTGTTAGCATCCCAAGGTGGATGAGGGCCAAGAGACTGATGAGTGGGTCAATGATCCGGAGCCCGCTTTCAAGAAGGAACTCAAAAAGGTGGAAGAGGAAGAGGATAATGTTGAAGGAGATCCCAATGCCTACCTCAGAGAAAAATGTATAATGTGTCAACAGCTCCATAAAGGGTCTTGATTCTTCTTATTGTATGAGACAAGGAAATAGAGTAAACATTTGAGAAGAAAGGCAAGAGAAATTATTCATCACAAACAGTAACAGCAACATTGGTCCCAAACACTATTGCCTTTAGGAACATTGGTGGGCCCAGCCCAATACACCCCTCAGTACTCAAGTTTTCCTGAGCGCCAAACCTTCTCATTGTCAGTCATGCCTGGATTGTGTACCTATAGGTGGGCTCCCTTGCTGCTTCAAGTTTCCTGTGTATTACAATGATCATGTATTACAGAAATGATTCCTTACCACTGCCTCATTTTGAGTTTTTGGGGGGCATTGCCTGGTTTTTGTTTTGTCATCTTGTCAGGTATAGGAAAAGCTTCAAAAGTTTTGATTATTTCCCCTTTCTGTTTCCGTTGTTGCACTAAAACACCATAATCAAAACTGGCATAGAGGAGGACAGGGTTTATTTGGATTAACTCTCAGGTCATAGACCATCGTTAATGAGAGGTGAAATCAGGAGCACAAAGCAGATAGTCAAGTCATAGCCATAGTCAAGTGCAGAGAGAGGAGGCTGAAGCCAGGGCTTGGAGGTTAAGAGCTCTGGCTGGTCTTGCAGGGCCTTTGAGTTCAGTTCCAGCATCTAAGTCAACTGGCTTACAGCCACCTGTCACTCCAGCAATAGGCATGGATGACCTCATCTGGCCCCTATGGCACCTGTGCTCATCTGCATATAATGCAAACAAATAATTAAATATAAAATTAAATAAATCTTGAGTTAAATTATAAGGAAATGTTGATGAAAGACATTAGATAGAGTATTTACTGTATTATACGTGTTTGGCCTGGAGAGATGGCTCAGTGGCTAAGCCTACATTTAGAATATATGTTTACATGCCGAATTCTGCCCTCTGTGAGCACTGCACATGCAAACAGCACACTGATATATACACAGACATAACACACACACACACTTCAAATAAGTAAATACAATACAATTTAAGGCGCCTGTTTATGTTTTCATTCACATTTTTTAAACAGGAAGACAATGTTGCTGTAAATTTGTCCCCTCACTATGGAAAAGGAATTTCATCAGAAAGTTAAGGTGTGTAAGGTGCTTGCTTTCTGTAGCTTCTTCTGTGTCTGTGTACTTAAGGATCCATAAGTTCCCCAGAGAAGAGGGATGTGTTTAGCACCCATGAACAAGTTATGCTATTTAAAGTTTCAGAACTGAGGTAGACAATTGTAAAAATCTCAACAAGTGGACTTCTCTTCCATTTTAATTGGCATAGATTTTTACTTAGATGAGGGTTACAGTATCTTAATTCAGCACATCTCTGTGTCCTGCTCTGACCAAGTCAGGATAATTTCCACCTTTTCAAATACTGTCATTTCTCTGTGTTTGACACCTTCAGGTCTTTGTGTTCCTTTGGAACATGCAAGCACTTGGTGTGGACAACAGCTATGCTGCAGTGCTCTAAGGCATGAGCACCATGACCTCACACAGCCTCTGCTCTGAACCTAACTTTCAGTCCTGTTCCACTGTCTCTTTCTGGAATTGACTGACCATTCATCTTGCTATTTTGTGTAAACAGCTTTCATCTTGACTGAGAACAGACAGTTGGCTCCCATCAAAAGCTCAGCAATGATGTCAATCAAAGACATTAATCTGTTCCAGTATTTAATGGGTCACAGTTGATCACTAGAACCCAGCACAACCTTTGTGACATGCATGTATTTTAGTACATGTGTTTAATAAAAGGGAAAAAGGAATATTGAAATATATTGTTTGTATATATTATGCACTGGTAATATCATAAGAGTAACTTCAGATCTAGCTCCCTGCTCCTTTACCTCATTTTAAACACAAGATTACAGACATAGCAATATAATCCTCATACCATCCCAAACTTTAATTACTTGTGAATCAAAGGTGGTGGATGCTGTCATTTTCAGTGTGGTTTGGCTAACTGCCCTTACAGATATTAAGGGACAGGGTTGTCTGGGTGCTGTGGGCCTACAATAATGATTATGATTTGTGAGTTTATTTATAATTACTTTAAAGCCACTGCAAAGGTTTTTCTACAGGTTAAATTCACAGATACAGCAAAGGGAAAAGTAGTCCTTTTCTCAAGAGTACAGTCCAGTTATACTCTGTTGGCATCCCAGGCACCAGGTCACCTTCCTCAATGCAGCCCCAGGAAATGCTGTAAAAAATATTCCATTAGTCATCTATTACAGACAACTAAACCAGCAATCACGTTCCTCAGGCAAACATGGCTCACATATGTAAACATCATGGCTCATTAAAGGAAAGACATACAATGACTTCTGAGCCAATATACCACTGTTTTCTTTAAAAGAAAAAAGACTTTAAAATGTTTCATTTTTACTTTATGTGTAAGTGTAGTTTGCCTCCTGAATTGCTGAAGTGTCCCTTGCCTAGCCACTGTGTCCTGCACCAACGGTGCATTTTGCACATGGAGAAATCACACTCTTTCTGCCTCTGCTGCTCTGAAGAAAGGGAAGGAGATCACGGTCACAGAAAATGAATTTCTGAAATGTGACATCTGACTAACCCGCATCTGGGAATTTTGTGCATTGGGATGGAGGTGTGGGCCTCTTCATGCAGATTAGAAAGGATGCCCAATATAGAGAAAGAAGCAGCAAGGAGAAATCTGCACTTTCATTAGTGAGTGCCAGCAGCGAAGGCTGGACCTCAGAGCAAAGTGTTGCTAAAAGTCACATCACACAGGGATCTAAGAGCAGTCTCTTCAGTTCCACAGAGTGGCATCCCATGAGAAGCTAAGTCCTTCACCATCCTGTGAGACATAGAACCTCACACAGCCCCAAACTAGGGACACATTTCATAGATAGTGGACTTGATGCAGTGGTCACGACAGAAGCAGAGAGCAGAAAGCCCTAACAGACCCTGCTCCAAGTTTGGTCACTTATGACCTTTCTGGTGGACAGAATCCAGGGTGAAGTTTGAGGGCAGGATGTCTGTCTTCTCCTCTGCAGCACGGGTTCAAACATATCTGATTCTGAATGAGAAGATGGTGCATAGTGTGGTTGCCCCACACTTACACCTCATGTCCAGACTCATGCCCACAAAGGACTTTGGTTTGCCGTGATCATGTTGCCTGACAGCAGCATGTCACACCATCACCACCTAAGGTGAAGCAAAACTCGGCAAAAGGCCTGAGGGGTGTGGCTGTACTGTTTGTGATTGGGATTGGACTGCAGTTAAATGGAGAACCTGTCCTTCCTATTGTGCTGTTCTGCTTGGAAAATTAGGGACACTGGGGAGACATGGCTGGCACCACAGTGAAGGCAAGACAGCCACCAGCCAGGTGTAGACGCTGCATGCAGAGATACCATGGAGGGGCTGCAGTCCGGGATGCTATGAGCCAACATCTGGGAGGGTTCAATTAAGGACCAGCAGCTAGCTCCGAAGACAGGTAAGAAGTGTCCACTGCATTTGTACATGGATAGGATTGTGAGGTTCAGCTTAGGGTCACACCGGCAGTTAAAATATTCGTAATAACCACTGTTAAAAATCTCTCTGTAGAAGTCAGTGGAAAGAAAATACTCTTTAAACATAAAGAAATAAGAAGACTTAGAGGAGTGCTCTACAGACTCCAGCTGTTGACACTGGTTCCTGCCACAGCCCAACCTGCTTCCCCCACCACCCAGTGACTCCTCCTGAGCAACTGTGACCTCCCTCCCAGTGTTCTCATTGTCTCAAGGACAAGGGAAGTAGGTCAGTTCCTGTCCATCTCTTCACATAGGTTCTTCAAAAGATGAGGTTTGGGGAAAACCAAGTAGAGGCAACAGGACAGGGTGGGGCTCAATTCTTCAAAGGTTTCCTGGAACTAAGAGATAGTTGGGCATTTCTATTCTGAAAAAGGAATGTTTATACAGAGACTGGAACACAGAAAAGATTAATGGACACAGGTATCATCTCCATTAGGACCATCTTCACTGTATAGTTGACAATCATTGTCCTGGCTAAATCATCATCACAGCACCTCAGGTGACTATTCCAACAAGCAGAGCAAGGTGAAGGGATGACATAAAATTAAACAGGGAATGCAAAGATTCTTTTTTTTTTTTTTCAATGCAGTTTATTCAGGAACATTGAACAATCCTCGGACCCCGGAGAAAGCCAGCCCACAGCTTAAATAGCCTCTGGGTAGCCAACCCAGGCGTGCCACGGGGGCAATGCAGATAGGTCCACATACATGGAAGCAAGCCAGATCCTCAGCCTTAGCCAAATGTGGAATTGTTCATGACAGAGAGCACTCACCATCGGGAAGGTGGAAGGCGGAAACCAGCTCCATCTTTAAGGCATAGCATTCCGCAGCTCTCTACAGTTCCCCCTTCTTGTTTTAGACGCATCAGGCAAGAGTAGAGGTCTGATCTCTGATATTAGAAATAAATTGGGACTTTGTACAGATGTTCATTTAGGTGTCATCCACCCAAAGAGCCAATGTAGCTCATGTCTTAGTTGTACATAAAGGAATTAATGCTCAACTAAAAGGAAGTTTGATGGTGTTCAATCAGAGGATTGACTTCGTGCAGGAGCAAATTGATACCCTATGGCAAATCGCTCAACCTGGCTGTCAATGAAAGTATGCTGGACTTTGTGTCACTAGCATACAACATGAGAATTTTTCCTGTGCTGCAAAGATTCTTAAGAAATTCTAGTAGGTAAAAGTCAGTGAGGAGGTGACTGTTAGACAAGGTTTGAACATACAGCCCATTTCTTTTCCTAAGGCTTTCAGTGCCTCTAAGTAGTCACACTACAGAAGCCAGGGTAACAAAAATGATTCTTTTATAGCACATATGCAACAGAAGTAAAATTAAGTGCATTTGTCTGCATTCGAAATTAAAACCTCTCCTCCTCACAAGATGCGCACAAATGAGCAATTCTGAAAACCTCTAGATGTTATACCAAACAACTTAATGTCCATAAAGTAAAATTGGTAATTTACTTCAGCAAAGTAAATAGGAGTTAAAATTAACTGACATCCTATAAAGGTTATAATTTTAGGACCTTAAGCAATTGAACATCCTGGGAAGAAAACATTTCAGAGCTCAGGTCTCCTCCACAGGTGCTGAAAACCTCCCTGCCTCCCAGTGCTCCTCCTTCCACAGCCTGCCTGGGTCCAGTCCACCTCCTGACTGTGCACTTGGGTGCAGAGCAATTACCCAGATGGACTCTGTGCAGAGGAGATCCTGTGCAGCTTTGGTGAAGGGGTTTTTAATGCACCTCTGCAGCCTGTATTTGTAGCTGCTGTCACTGACAAGTTCCTGCTGGAGAGCATGGAGATCTGGCCTCCCAGGGGAGCATCTTCCCCATGGAGCTGACTCTACTGTCTTGAACAGCAGCTGTCTGGGGAGAGGAGAGCACAGACTTTTCTCCAAGTTTCCTTGCCACGTCTGCATGATGGATCAGGTCACAATGTCATCAATCCACTCTTGTTAATTTCCCCTCAGACCAAATGAGTCCAAACTAATCTTCTACTCTCAATTCCTGTGCTATTTCCAGAGAGTACTGGAGACGTAAGGAACTAAGCAGATATTAAAAACAAAACAAAACAAAACAAAACAAAAAACCCAAAGACTGCCTGGGGTTGTAGCACAGTGGTAGAGTCCTTGTGTGCCAAGTGATAGGCTCTGGGTTATGCCCCATTACCACATCATGAGTAAGTAAGTAAATTAATAAAGAAATGAGCCATATAGGCTTAAAAACTTCCCAAAGACTATAACATCTATTGTCTAAGATTCCACACAAGGCACCCAGTGGGAGTGGAACCCTCAGAGGATAGGAACGGCACCCATTATCAGATACCCAACTCATGCCAAGGGGGGAAGTCCAAATGCTGCCACAGTGGCTCCATGAACATGTTAATGTGCATACAACAGAGCTCAGCTGGGTGGGAAAAGCCCACACCTCTTCCCTGAGGGTGCTGGCTTCCGTCCTACTCTCTGGAACAGGCCACTTGCCATCCAGTTGCCATCTGGATTCCTGAAAGACTTCTGGGGCTGGTGTGACAGAGGAGGTGGCCTTTGTCTCCCTGGAGGAAGGGAGGGATTGGGATGGGAGGAGAAAGAGAATCACGGGGGGAATACAAAGTGAGTAAAGTGTAAATAATAACGAAAAATAAAATAAAATAAGCAAAGTAATTAAAGAGCAGTCCAATTAGATTGTGTCAAAGGCAGTCCCTCTTCCCATACTATGGAACCCACTTGGACACTAAACTGCCATGGGCTACATCTGTGTAGGGGTTGTAGGTTATCTCCATGCATGGTACTTGGTTGGAGTATGAGTCTCAGGAAAGACCCCTGTGCTCAAAATTTTTGGTTCTGTTGCTCTCCTTGTGGACCTCCAAATGCCCCTAAACTGAAGAATGGATACAGAAATTGTGGTACATCTATACAATGGAGTATTACTCAGCAATGGAAAACAAGGAAATCATGAAATTTGCAGGTAAATGGTGGGATCTGGAAAGGATCATCCCGAGTGATCTATCCCAGAAGCAGAAAGACACATACGGTATATACTCACTCATATAGACATATAATATAGGATAACCCTACTAAAACCTGTACACCTAAAGAAAGTAATCTAGAGGAGGATTCTGAATAAATTGCTCAGTCCCCACCCAGAAAGGTAAAGAGGATGGACATCAGAAGAAGAAGAAAACAGGAAACAAAATAGGAGCCTCCCACAGAGGGCCTCTGAAAGCCTCTGCCCTGAAGACTATCAAAGCAGATGTTGAGACTTATGGCCAAACTTTGTGCAAAATGCATGGAATCTTATGAAAGAAGTGGGAAATAGTAAGATCTGGAGTTTCCCCAATTTAAGATAACACTGACTATAAAGATGTCAAATAGAGACATTATTAGATGGAAATATGTTCATCTATTACTGTCTAACAAAAAGTTGTTAGACTTTCACAAAGGCCTTTTATGTACCTATTGACATGATCCCATGGCTTCTCTTTTCGAGATCTCTTTCTTTTTGAGGGCCTCTATCTCTGTCTATTAACTAAAACATCCTGGGAAGCAGGTCTCAGGCATTGTCATCTCATAGAAACTAGGATATAGCCACTAGTCCAGATAACTTTTTTAATGGCCAGATGTCCAGAGTAGGTCAGGATGGATGTTAAGCCTGGACCTGTTACCCACTGATGGAACTGAGAAGATTGTTGGCCTCAGAGAGCCTGTGTTACTGGTTTGTCAAACTGGGAGGGAAGTGTTTACTTCTCAGGGTGTTGGGGAATTGAGCAAGTAGTAGACAGTAGGTGTTTTATACTTCCTAAGTGCTTCCTAAGAAATCCAGAGTAGACTTCTTGTATTCTCACCAGAAGACAGCCTGCAGAAAAGCTCTTTTGCCTGGCCCATGGTGGACACCTCAGACAGATGTCTGTCGGTGAGTGTGGATGTTGTCACTGTAGACAAAGGTAAGGAGTCAACACCAGTTACTGCTGCTCTCTGGCTTCTGACTCAGCATAAAACTTACATTTTCCTTCATTCTCTACAAGAAAAAGATAGCTCTTATTCTTGAGAGCTCCCTGAAAGCCAACATTTGGTTTAAACAACTCCCCTTCCCCTTCCTTGGCAGAGCTGAATCAGTAAGGATTCTGGTCCATGGTGACCGCGTGAGTACCATAGCAGACCACACTGCCCACATGAAGGATTATTCCTCCAGGGCCAAGAAAATCTCTCAGTTTCAGTTCCTCCCCCTAAGTTCCTCCCAGCCCCCAACTGAACATCACAAGGCACTGACTTTCCTCACTGCTGTCTTTTCTTGTGCTTAGGCTTGGAAAAGGATCTAAACCCTGAAGACCAGCAACCTGTCTCACTAATTTCCTCCTTAGAGCTCTGAGGCTTGTTGGATAGAGGCCCCAGAGCCCACTGAGTACTCTTCTGAGCCCTGTTCAGGCTCTTGCCTCCTCAGAAGGCACCCAGGGAGAAAGTCCTTCCTATAGATATCAATGCTGCAGTTCAAGATCCCTGGACATCCCTGCCTCTCCTGTGCCTTGTCTCTAGATCCACAAATGCTGTTCAGAATGACAACAGTAAGAGAAGGAACATGACAGAGCTTGGCATTGTTGACACAGCCCAGCAGCCCTGTATTGGTCATGGGAATGATGGTGAATACTGTCAGCTTCATGGGACCCAGAATCCACAGGACCCTCACTCAGCATGTTCTGGGCATGTCTGTGACAAAGTCTCTTGACTAGTGTACTTTTGGTGGGAAGACTCACTGACTGTGGATAACCCTGGGCTTGGTTCCTAGGCTGGGTGAAAAAGAAGCAGCTGAGCACCACAGTTCATCTTTGTTCCTTGAATCTGGAAATTTTACCAGCAGCTTCATGTTCCTGCTATAATGTCATTCCCCTCATGATGGGCTGCACCCTCAAACTACCAAAATAAACACTTTCATTCTAAAACAACTAACTAACTAACTAACTAACTAACTAACTAACTAACCCAACTAATACCTCTCCAAAGAGGTACCCCGTTCAGTGTGAGCTTTTTCCTCTGCTCCTGGGATCTCCCTGTAGGTTGTATGTGGTCTCTCCTCATCTGGCCTTCTCTCTAGAACCAGAATCACCTTCCTGTCATAAGGCCATTGACTAAGGCCAAGGACACAAGTGAGGCTGTGACAGCTTCCCCCACCTACTACAGGCTGCAGAGGAATTTTCCCTGATTGGGGTGCCTGCCTCCCACAATGCCTTGCGGCTCACCTGGGTTGGTCACATTCAGGATCCCTGCTGCTGCCATTGGTCAGAAAACCTGAGTGGAGCGATAAAGCCATGACATCTTTGGGTTGCCCCAGAGAACCCAAACCCTAGCCTGAGCTGTTGCATTACCTCTCCCAGCGGAAGGTGGCAGAGTTTTCTTACCTGCTTTCTGTAGTTTGTACTCAGTCCCCTCCTGAGTTCTGGCCCTGGACCCTTGGTTTGCTCACTCATTCATTTCCCATCCTTGTGCATCTAACTCTTGGTTCCTCCTTACTCCTGAGATGTCGCCACCTTACAAAGCAGAAGAGGAAGAGAAATTAAGTAGATAGATTTGAGATGAGGAGAGACTAGTGGGGTAATCAGGACGCTGCAGGTAACAGAGGCCCAAGTGAGTGCCCAGCTGAACCTTGTGGTATGAAGTTCTCTCCAGGATAGACTTAGTTAAGGATATTCCTCCTGCCTCCAAGTCCCAGCATTTCAGATTTTCTCACCTGTGTGAAATGCTTCTCTGCTCCTTCCTGGAATGCTCTAGGGTCTAGAATGTAGGAGTCCCCTCCTATAGCATGTTGATGCCAGTGCTGTGCAAACCTGATAGCGGATCCACTGGGGAAAAAAGCCCGTACAGTCCCTGTCCTGCAATTTGTCTTGTCTTCCTCTTTGCCAACAAGGCTCTCTCTGACACCAACTGTACATTCCCTGGACCAAGCTAGGAAAGGTCCCCATCTTAACTCCTGCAGTAGCAGGCACAAATTAAATTTATGAAGGTCCCTGGTCAAAGGAGCCAGACATTCTGGAAGAGCATTTAGACAACCGAAACACTCTCTGAATTAACCTGGTATACTGGTGCCTGACAAGTGTGAGTGATGGAGTAGCCCTCCCCCCCCCAACATGAGCCCCAGCACAGTCAAGTACATGAAGTCAGCTCACAGCCTAAGTGGTGTTTAGCAACATTGCACAGCTTAGGAAAACCATGGCTTCTCCCTGCAGAATAGGGCAGTGGTTGTAGTTCCAGAGATGGAAACTGGTTTTAATCCCTCAAGTGAGGCATCCAAATCTCCTTTAAGCCCACTTTGCTGTGGCATTGGTGCTGGGTGGGTCTGTGTGACCTCATCAAATCTTTTTCCTAATTTATTTTTTATTGATCACAGTTTGTTCACATTGTATCCCAGCTGAAACCCCTTCCCTCATTCCATTCCAATCCCACCCTCCCTTCTTCATCTCCATCCATGCCCCTCCCCAAGCCCACTGATAGGGGAGTTCCTCCTCCCCTTCCCTCTGAACCTAGCATTTCAGGTCTCATCAGGACTGTCTGCATGGTCTTCTTCTGCTGCCTGGTAAGGGTGATCCCCTCTCAGAGGGGATGAAACAGCTACTGAATTCATGCCAGACAGTCCCTGTTCCCATTACCAGGAAATCCACGTGGAGACTGAGCTGCCCTGGACTTCATCTGTGCAGGGGGTCTAGGTTATCTCCATGCATGGTCCTTGTTTCGAGTATCAGTCTCGGAAAAGAATCCTGGGCCCAGATTGTTTGGTTCTGTTGCTCTCCTTGTGGAGCTCTTAACACTCCCAGGCTTTCTATCTTCCATTTCTTTCATAGGTTCCCTGCACTCTGCCCAAAGTTTGGCTATGAGTCTCAGCATCTGCTTTGATATACTGCAGGGTAGAGTCTTTCAGAGGCCTCCTGTGGTATGCTCCTATCTTGTTCCTGATTTTCTCCCTCTTCTGATTTCTGTTTTGTTTGACTTTCTGAGTGAGGATTAAGCATCTCACCCATGGTCCTCTTTCTTGTTTAGCTTCTTTAGGAGTACAGCTTTTAGTATGTTTATCTTATATTATATTTCTAATACCTCATCACATCCTACTCATATCTCCAGAACAGAAATGGACAGAGGACAGGGACAATAAGAATGACAGAATCCTACTACACCTGTATCTTGACAACTGTGGCAGTCACAGGTGTCCTTCTTTGCTTTCTACTGTGATAAAACCATGAACAGAAACATCTTGGGGAGAAAACAGTTTATTTCAGCATATACTTCCCACATTACAGGCCATCACCAAGGAAGCTTTTTATAGTTATTTTATATAACTTTGTTTTTAGTTTCTCTCTTAACTCAACTATCACAAAACAATTGAGACTCATATTTGTTTAATAACAAGCTTCACAACAAAATACTGAGCAGTTATTACTCTATTCTTAACTCTCTTAGCTAATCTGGTTTCCTCCCAGCACGTATCCCAGAGATACTTACACTTTGTAGCTTTCCTGCCTAGCTGCTTCTCCTGGTGTCTCTTAGACTTCTCCCTTGGCTAAATCCCCTACTTCCTCCTCTAAGTCCTCCTCCCCTGGCTGGCAGGCAGTTGAGCCCTATTCTCTCCCCTGCTCATCAGTTTGCTGTCAGCAGCCTCATGGGCATACCTGGGACTATTGAGGAGCACAGTTTATATAACCTCGAGACAGGTGATTCTCAGAACAAGGATTTCAGCCATATGTGAGGGGTACAGAAGGCAGCATTTGAATAACACAGTAACCTTGTACCTACAGAAAATCAGGGCAGAAACCCAGGGCAGGAACCTTGAGGTAGGAACTGAGGCAGAGGCTACAGAAGAACACTGCCTGCTTACTGCACTTGCTCCTGCTTGCTTGCTCTCTCATACCACCTGCCCAAGGATGGCACCTTCCACACTTAGTGGAACCTACCACATCCATCATGAGTTAAGAAACTATCCTGCAGATTTGCCCATAAGACAGTCTGATGGAGGATTGAGGTTCTTTCTTCCCACACGACCCTAGCTTGTGTCACCTTGATAAAAATTCAGTAGCAGTGCAGCCCACTTCCATATAACATGTGAAAGGACCTTTCAACATGCTTTGAAGGGACCAAATAAAATCTCCTAGTTATCTTCAGTAGTCAACTTGATACATTGACCTGAGTGAGTCTTAATAAGAGAAGTTGTCGTTTTAAAAACAAAACAAGATCCCAATCATTTGAGTTTACCAATAAAGAGTCAGGAGCCAGATGCTGGGGTGAAAACCTGCTAGCTCAGAGAAGCAGCTCACTTTATTTCAACAATATCCCAGTAGGATAAAGCCCTTTGTTCTCAGTTCAAGTCCCTGAGGAAAAAGCTCTTCCTATTCAGCTCATATCTCAGAAGGAAAAAGTGTTCTCCTTCTCCATGTTGTCTTATGTACCTTCCTTCTCAATGTCCCTCCTGTCAGTTGAATCCCTGTCAGCTGGTTGGTTGCTTTGACTCTTGACCTAGGGTTAACTTTAATCCAGTTTACAAAAAGCTCTTGGATTAAAGGTGTGTTCTAGTTTTGAGCCATACCACAAGAACTTGTTAATAATACACAGAAAGCTCTAGGCTCAAATATTGAGCCACACCACAATTAGATACAGGTATTTACAGTTCACAGCCTTAGGACTCACAATGGAATAAAATACCCTGCAACAAAAGGTAGCTAAGAAAGCCAGGGGTAGAAAGCAGATGGGCAGCCTTCCTCTGTGGTTTCCGTTTCAGCTCCTGCTTGAGCTCCTGCCCTAGCTTCCCTCGCTAATGGCCTATAGCCTGTAAATTGAAGCAAACTCTTATCTCTACGAGTTGGTTTTGCTCACAGTGTTTCATCACTACAGGAAAGCAAATCAGTACATGGAGCAACTTGAAAAATGATGGTGGGTCTTAGCTTGCTTGCGACAGACAATGATGCAGTCAGAAAAGACTTGAAACATTGGCCATTTAAAGAAGTATTTCCATAAAACATCCTTCATAGTGAGAACCACACTATAAATATAAAAATGCAGCTCCTTTCAGTGCACAGTGTCAAAACTGAAAGCCAGATGAAACTCTGCATGCAGTGGTGGGAGAACATCATTGTTTAGTTTTGCTTCCTTTTCTCTGTGTCCAGTGTTAGGATATTGTGGACCAAGGGTCTCAGGGAGGTTTTCCTAGGGCTCCATGAAATTGATGATTTTATTTGAAAGACTTCCCACAGAGCATAGTGGAGCTGAAAGCAATAATTTATTACAGAACAATATGAGGCATTCGCAGTGGCAAAAGTGAGAAATATGTGCAGTCCATCATGGAGGAAATCGCTGTTCAGGAATGCACAGCAAAGAACCCATTGTTTGACTGTATGTGGAGGTTGGCTTGATACTTTCCCAAAGCCTGTGGAACAGAAGGCTCCTTTTGGTTCATGGTGCTGGCATGCCCATCCACACTTATACTTAAGGAAGGGGATCATAGTATGTTCCTGTTCCTTGGATAACTTTTGTCTAGGTAGTTTGTAAACTATGGAGATAACAGGTTACTAGCAGTTCAGAAACGCAAGTCCTTTGAAAGAATCAGATGCACCTCTCATATCCCACTATTTTGACTCAAAATTATGTCATAGCAACTTTCAAAGAATCCTGGAAAGAAAATAATAATACTCAGATAAGAACAGACATCTTTAGCACCTGTAAATACCTCTTTTTATTGGCCTGAATCCCTGCTACCTTTGTTGTCCTCCATTTTGTCTAGTCTGCATTTATCCTTTCATGAGGTTTTTTCATATTCTAAGCAGAAAGAATTGTGGTACTTACTCTCCCCTTCCTTAGAGTTAGTGTGCTAACAAGGACACATGATGGGAGATTCAAAGCTGGTTTGGAAGGAAAGGATGGGACCAGGCATGATGGCAAGTGTTGAAATATCTATTACTCCACAAACGAACTGAAACCTTCTCCTTAGGGAAAGTGAAGTAATGTTCTTTATCCTGTTTTCCCAAGCTTCAACAAAGCTCTTCCTGCTATGATCTGTGACTCCTGGTTTGTTTGCTGGTGATTTTAGTGGAATCATTTTAAATTTCTCTCCCTTTATTTTGATGTTGGATATAGGCTTGCTGTATATTGCTTTTGTGTTTAGCTATGTGCCCTGTATACCTGACATCTCCGAGACTTTAAACATTAAGGGGTGTTGGATTTTGTCAAAGCCTTTTTCAGCATCTAATGAGATGACCATATGATTTTTTTCTTTCTGTTTGTTTATATGCTGAATTACATCGATGCCTTTTCTTCCTGAGTTCTTAGATGGAACCTTGAGTTTATGACTTTTAATATTTTTTCTTCCCCTTAATACCTGATGTTAGTCACATGGTCTAAATAACTATAAAATAGTCTCACCTTACAGCCTTGATTTTTAAATAACTCTTTTAATATTTTAATACATTTCACTGTAAAATATGAAAATTTCAATTTCCTTATGTGTGCCAGAGGGCAGATTTGTAGAGTTGGCTCTCTCTCTCCCTTTACATAGGTTGTGAGAATTGACTCAAGATCAAGTTTTCTACCCACGTACCTATTTGACAGCCCTTACGGGTGTGTCTTGTCTATACTCAAAGCTGGTGTCCTCCTGTCTCTGTCTCTTAAACATACAGACCAGTGCCCACCACCACAAGCACTGCTGTTGGTTTCATCACCTCCTCCGTATGTGTGACGCTACAGTGAAAGTTAATGCATGTGTTCCCTCAGAGACATTCTGTCAGCAGACCATTTGACAAACTTCCTGGTGTAAAGTTTAGAGTCAGGACCTTTGAGTCTGGAGAAATAACTTGATGGAGAGATGACATCAGAATCCTAGAGCATATACCATTCATGTTGGCTTGGATGCTTTCCCTTCCATTGGAACCATATAATGGAATGGCTTGGAAGCTCATGTAACTGCACTTCTATTTGCATTCACACAACCCACTGTGAATTTTCATGCGAAAGGAGAGGAAATGTTATAATCTGCTTTGCTAATATTTGACCACATGTGTCTGTTCACCTCGACTTCTGGTATTGAAACATGGTCAAGGTGAACAGACACATGTCAGGATTCAAAGAGACAAAAGCCCATGGGAGCACAGCAGAGGATTGCACAGAGGTTACATCATTTGCTTTCTTTCCCCGTGTCTGTTTCTTTGTTTTTTAGACAGGGACAGAGCTGAGCAGTCATTAACGGAGCTGCCTTAACTCTCCCAGGCCACATGCACAAATACCTCAGGAGGAGAGTGGCAGCTGCACTTCATAGAGAACACCGTGGGCTGGCCTCACTTCCATGTTTGGTGTGTACACTTCATCTCATGTCACTCCTGTCGGTCCCAGACACAGGCACAAGGCCGTCCACGTAGTCCACAGGAGTCGACTTCAGCCTCAGAGCGCTCAAGTCACACTCTATGAAGGTGTCAGGTTGTGGGTGAAATTTGAAGAAGTCTGTTTTTGGAGTTCACAAATCTCAACTTTTGTAAGAGAAATTCATTAAGAATATTTGCTAGTAGAGTGAAAGAATGAAGAGAGAACTGAAATAAATGGCCCTATCCTTGTGAAACCCACAAGCATACTGTCTTTCGATTTCTAATTTAATGTAATCGTCCTCCTTCAAATCCACCAAAACTAGCTGTTTGTGTACCTGACAGCAAGAGAACAGCAGATGAATGCAGGGACAGTTCCCAGAGATTCTTGCACAGGAGGCAGCGAGAAAGGGAGTGTGTTCTGTGTTGCACAGCAGTTGTTAATTTATATGAGGGCTTCTGGGGCTGGGGTGAACTGAAGTTGAGGTTTTAAGTGGAAAATGATGAATTGGGCTGAGCTGATAGGCTTTCCTGAGGTGAGGCATGGTTAGATCCATGGCCAAGGCTGTGTCTGGCATGAACAGAATCTTTTGGTTTTCCTGCAAGGTTTGCTCTATGCTTCTCGACCTCATAAGATGTATCAGAACAGCAAACTGTCCACTAACAATAACCTCAGAAACCCTTTCTTCTCTGACATAAGCATCAGGAGCTCATGTAACAGTATCCTTTCCCTCCTCAATGTCCTCACATTCAATAGTGGACACAAGCCCAACCTCACTGACCTGCCCATTGGCTCATGGGACCTAATCCACCTCCTGCTGCTGCTGGTTGTAAACATCATAGGTAGATATTTTTATGCTTCAGAGAGGACAGGATGACATCATATGTAAATTGCTTTTCTTCTTAAACAGTTTTCTAAGGGGGTCTCTTCCTTTGTACCTCTTGCCTCCTGAATGATCTGCAGGCCAACACCCTCAATCCTAGACACTGAGGGTGACAAACTGCTTGGCCACATGTTACAACTTATAGTGGTTGTTTGTCCTGTCTTCTTTCTATTTGTCCATTTCTAGCAACCTTATCATCTGTCTCCATGGTTGTTACCATTAATTTGACCTCACACCACCTACTCTATATTACTGAATACTGCTCTTTTGTATGCCTCAGTTTCCCCAGGAAATACATAATATCAGCACTGTTCATCTTCTGGGAAGCATTGTTTTTGGTGTCATGGCCCTCTCAAGTAGGTCTGTGGTGGCTCTCTTGTACAGGCACAGAGAGGAGGCCTGGCATCTTCACAGCACCAGCCTTTCTCCACAAGGCTTTCTTTTGGCCCAAAGCAAAGGGCCACATGGACCGTCATGCTGCTCATGAGCTTCTTCATGCTCATGTCCATCTTAGATGGCTTTATCTTCTGCTCAAGACATACGTTCAAAAGTGATCCAATATTCTACTGTATCAGATTCTTGTGAGCCTTGGGTACACCACTGTTTGTCTTTTCGTGTTCATCAGCAGTGGAAAGGATATAATCATTGTCTAAAGGTCCATGTGTGAGAGAACAGTGACTATTTGATTATTTAGTGATGGTGAGAATCCCTAAGATCCTAAGATGAGGCTATCTTGGCACCAGAACCGTGATTCACTTTTTTTTTTTTTTTTTTTTTTTTTTTTTTTTTTTTTTTGAGATCCTCTTTTGGTTTATTTGCCATGTGAGTATCTTCTTTTTTTTTTTTTTTTTTTTTTTTTTTTCAATGCAGTTTATTCAGGAACCTTGAACAGACATCTGACCCTGGGGAAATCACCCTGCTGTGTTGTAGAGACTTTCTGCAGGGGCTTCAGCTCACAGCATACTGTGTATCAAAGCCTCAGAAGACTGCCAGTCCTACCTCAGGGCTCCAGCACCTGCCTTCAGAGTGAAGGGTTGTCTGTTAGGTAAAAACTCCACATTTGTGGGTGAGGAGATGACCAGTGGGTAAGAGCACTTGCTGGGCAAAAATAATTACCTGGGCTGGATGACTAAGGGCTTCATCTACAGCTCACAGTGTCATGTTTTGTACCAGGGCTCATAATGTGTTTCGTGGAACTGTTTTGGCACTGAAACACAATTGCATATAGTTGCAGATCCAGTTCCTGCCTCTGTCAGCGAGGATGAACCTGAACATTCAGGCTGCTCATGGAGCAGAGCACAGCTTGTCCTCAGCTTCAGCTGTGTCCCATCTACCTGTGGTCACCCTGGCTCTCCAGCTCTGCCTTGAGTGCTCTGCATTGCATCTGATTTCTTTCACAATTAACCTTCAGATTTCACTCACAGCTAAAATCCTGCAACTAGAAGTTTGGAAATACTGGAGAAAACAATTAATAAAAAAGCTGCTCCAAGGGAACACTGACCTGGGTAAAGGTCACACCCTGTAGATGGAAGACCCTTGGGTGGGTAGGAAATTCATGGGAGTTCCTGAATCTCAGAAGAGAAGCATCACAGGGAGCTAAATTAATTAGAATTATATCAAAAGTTCAACGTGAGAAAAGACATGGTTGTCCATTTGGTGCAAACTTTCTGATCACTCCAGCAGGTGTGGCAAGGGAGCTCAGATAAAGTTTGTTCTCAGCCCTTCCCAGATGGCTGTTATCAGGACACAGGGAGTAAGATCACCAGGCAGAGAAGATGCTCCACTGGGATGCCAGGTCTCCATGACCCCAGCAGAAACATGTCACCTTCTACAGACACAGAAATAATATGTCACAGAGAGGCCTTAAATTCTCCCTTCACCTAAGATTTGCAGGATTTCCTCAAGCTCACAGTCCTCCCCTGCCATGTCAATCTGGGTAAGTGCTCTGCACCCAAGAGCAAATTCAGAAGGTGCTAAGAACCCAGGAAGGCTGTGGGAGGAGAAGGTTAAAGAGGGGATTTCAGCAGCTACAGAGGAGATGCTGAGATCTGACAGACCATCAGCACAAGGGACTGAGTTCTGCATGGGTAACAAGAACGTTTTCTTCTTAACATACTCATTTCCTTAATTTATAGACTTTCAAATTACTATAGAATTCATGTTCATTTCTGTGAACTAAGTAACTCCCACTGTATACCTGGATAAGCTGTTTAGTTACATTTCTTTTACTGATTTACCTATTCCTAGGATAAATTATCAGGGAAGTGAAAGTTCTGGAGAGCTTACTTTCCTGAGTAGTGCATCTGTAACTTTGGTGTGCACACCCCCTCTATGTGCTGATGCTATGGATTGTGGGTTGTCCATGATTTAGGTAACTGTGGGCTGACACAGGCTAAAGTCATGGCTTCTTGAATTCCTGCAGTACAGGGAGTTCAATTCCTCCCCCTACCCCCGAGCAGCTGTAGCCTTCACAATTGGCTTTAACTGAGGAGCTCTCAGGTTCTGCTTGGTCATTTCTTGATCTGTGCATGTTTTATTTCCTAATCTGCACAAAAACCTTCCATTCCTATTCTCCAATAGCCTCTTCTACTAGGACCTATTTCAAAAATGAGTGACTTTTTCTGTTTCCATGTACTGAGTTTCATGCCTCTGGGAAGCAGCCTATTTTGTTGCATTGTATAAAGTGCAATCATAGTACATGTTACAACAGGCTATCCCAGTCCTGTGACAGCTTACTCCCGCATTTCCTCTCCTCTTGGCTGGATGAGGTGGCCCTTAACCCATTTTGCATATCAGAGAGTGTGGGTCCCTTGAAGTGGTCCTTAACGCATTCTGCAGGTCTGAGAGTGTGGGTCCTATCTCCTGGTTTTTAAAACCATACTCAGCAAGGCAGATGAGCTGATAAGGGTCATCTGGGTGGAGACAGGCTAGAGGATTCTCTGTGGCTTGTTCCTGAGGAGAGGAACACTCACCAGAAGGTTTTCTATAAAAATTATAATCTGCCTGGAATCTGCATGCTTTACTGGTCCTTATTGTATAAGATTTAGATATATCTGTCAGTGCATGTCATCTTTAGCTATTTGGATGACTAGAGACATGTAGGTCCCTCCTGGCAAGCTTGTATGTTTTCTCTTTAGCTACTATGTTATTTCATTTCCAGGATATAAGTGGTTTCAAAGCCGGAATCCCTGAAGCCGTGATGTTAGGAATATCAATGAGGATGCACATCCTCTGTAGCTGCATGACTCTCCTATGAGTTTTAGGTTTGTAGGGTTGTGGTTTCTAAAGAGATGGTGAAATCAGCACAGCCTGTGCCCCACTCTGCAAAGCTGACAGCTCACTAGCTGAGCAGTCTGATAGTGTGATGTGCTCATAAAGACCAAGTTTCTTTTTCTTCTTTCTTTTCTTGTTAGATCAGTGGAATTAAAGAAAAAAATGTGCATTTTCAGAAATGACATGAGAAAAAGCATTTTAGAACTCTTTTGCCTTTTAGTTAGCCAGTGCTGATACACATGCAATGCAAACTATTAGTTAAAATGTACAGGTGTGTATTCCTTCCATTAAATAAGTATAGAATATGCACCTGCCTCTCAGTGCAGAGACCATAAAATGACATTCAGAGTGTGTGCTTCCGATGACATTTGTGAATGTAGTTTGTAATTCTATAAAGCTGTAAATAAAGCTTGGAAACAATGGAGCCCCATCAGTCTCTCCATTGTTTTCCTGGGCTGTCACAGCACAACTCTAATATCTGAGCTGTTCAAAATAGAGACAACTGCCATTTTATCTGCTCATTGGAAAACAGAACTGCCCCCAACCTACTGTGTTCTACTTCTTGTAACTGGGATTTGGAAAACAAACCCATGAGCTTTATAAAGAATAATTGAGCACCACTCATTTAATCAACACTCTAGTGCTATCTGGAGTACATGGTCCATAATCTTATAAAAGATTAACCTTTTCTAATTTTGCTACAGAACATGTATTTCAGAAAATCTGCTTTATTCAATGTTTTCACCAACCATCTGCTTCCAGTCTAAATCCTGACATGGTACCCTGTACTTGTGAAATTTTATCCCCTTTGCCTGTCCTTAGTATCTTCCATGACAATGTCCCATGGTTGTCACACGCCAGTAGGATTTTCCAGGTGTGGTGACAATGTCACATGGTTTACAGAAGTATAAAACAATTTCCCCCTACACATATGACAGTCATTGATAAGTTTTTATTATGTCACAGGAATTTATTTACAAAATTACATCTCCTGAATGCATGGTGTCTGTGCTGGAAAGTTTTATGGCAGCTTGAAACAACCTAGAATTATTTCAGAAGAGGGAACCGCAGTTGAGGAAACATGCTCAACAGACCGGCCTGTGGGCAAGCACCTGGTACAATTCTTCATTTATGTTGATTTCATATGGATGGCCATGCTCACTGTGAACACTGCCGTCCCTGCCTGCTGGTCCCAGGTGCTACAAAAAGTAGGTTGAGCAAGCTGTAAGTAGCAAGCTGGTGAGCAACACTACTCCATGGCCTCTCCATCAGTTCCTGCCTCCAGGTCCCTGTCTTGAGTTCTCTCCTAGCTTCCCTGGCTGAGGAACTACAGGCTGTGTGGTGAAATAAACCCTCCTCTCCCCACAGCAACAGAAACCCTGAGAAGACAGAAAGTGGTATTATGTGGTGAGATATGACTATGACAGACCTGACCTTAGCTTTTTGGAGAACTGTGGAAAAGTTTTGAAACGTTGGGCTGTAAAATACATAGAGTGCTGATACTCCACAGGATCATATGGTGAGATATTAGAATGTAATGCTGAGAGCAGAGCAGATGATGGAAGCTTGCTTTATGCAGTTCCATAGGGAAGTTTGAGAGTCCCTTAAAGATTATATGAGGGTTACTCATGTTTTGAGTTAAGAAAACACTAAACTGTTTGGTTCTTGTCGAGCTCCTGTCCTCTCCAGTCATACTATCTCCCCCTTCTTTCCTATGATTCCCTGCACTCTGCCCAAGGTTTGGTTATGAATCCCAGCATCTGCTTTGATACACTGCTTGGCAGAGTCTTTCAGAGACACGCTGTGGTAGGCTCCTGTCCTGGGCACAGAGGTCTATTCTGAGACTGTTTCTCCAACTAAAGACCATGCATGGATATAACCTAGAGCCCCTGCTTGGATCTAGCCCATGGCAGCTCATTATCCAAGTGAATACCCGAGTAAGGGGAACATGGATTGTCTCTGGCACAACTTCAATGGCTGGCTCTTTGACCTTCCTTCCTCCCCTGAGAGAGGAGCAGCATTGCTAGGCCACAGAGAAGGACATTTCAGCCAATCCTAAAGAAATCTGATAAGCTAGGGTCCGAGGAAAGGAGGGAAGACTTTGGCTGTCAGTGGACTTAGAGAAAGGTAGGGAGGAGGTGAGGGAGGGTGGGATTGGGAGGAAATGAGGGAGGGGGCTACAGCTGGGATACAAACTAAATAAACTGTAAGTAATATAAAAATATAAAAGTTTAATTAAAATAAAGAACCACTAAAATGAAACGTTTGACTTGGTGAAACAATTAAAACCCTCTGAAGTATTTTCTCAGCTTCAGCACACAGACACTGTGGTCTAAATACTGTTGAGGCTGCATCACATGCTAGTAGCCTAACTTGGTAGCTCAGGAGACTCTGAGGTGTTGAAGGCCAACTTGGTCTATGGAGGGAGTTCAGGACAGCCAAGGATACACAGACAAACCTTGTGTCAAACAAACAAATAAACAAAGAGTTTCTCAGGTGGTACTGGTTCTGAAACATGGAGGGATCATGGAATCAAGCTGTGACTTGGCTCCATACAACTGTGTTATCGTCCTTGAAGACAGCCAAGAGGACACTGATGAAGCCTTGGCCCCTTTGCTGTGCAGAGCCAAGCCATTTGGAGATGTCAGTATCACACGCCAGCAGCATCTGCTGTGGGGTGAGCCAGTTTGAACTTAGGAGACAGCTGTGTGGAAGGCTTTGCCAGCAGTGTGGAGGAGCCCAGAAGGTCACTGGTGAGTCCCAGAAGCCTTGCACTGAGAATTATGCTGTTAGACTTTGTTGAACTTGATTGTGACTGTGCCCTGGTTCTTTCCTTTTAAATAAGAAAATACTTATTTATTGATATTTTACAGGAGCCCACAAAGTCTCTTGACTTTGAACTTTTAAAGGGATTTTGGAGACTTCAGGAAGTTTGGAGTTCTAGAGAGACGGTGGGTTTTTAAGAGAGACTTTGAAAATGTTAGAGAAACTAGAGGTTTTAGAGAGTTGTATTTTGTAGAGTGTTTGAATGTGGAAAGTGACTTAAGAGATTGAAGTTTAAAAATAAAAAAAAAACATTGAAGTTTTATATTGCAATGTTGACATTAGTTTAATATCCTGGGAACAACAAAATTGAGAGACAAAGTTATAGTGTAACAGAGATGTGTTTAGTGTCAGGTAGATAGGGGGTCAACTGTGGCAGCTGTTTTTGTCTTTTGTTTGTTGAATCAACACACTAGACTCTTTTGGGAAGGGAACCTCAGTTGAGAAAATGCCCCCACTAGGTTGGCCTATGGGCAAGTGTGTGATGCATTTTCTGGATTGATGATCAGTGTGAGAGGGCCCACATAACTGTTCCTGTGGACTCTGGGCTCAGGGTTCTGGATACTTAAGAACACAGACTGAGAAAACAATGAGAACCAAGCTAGTAAGCAGCGTCTTTTTGTGACACGTGCCTCAGTTCTTGCCCCAGGTTTCTGCCTCAAGTCCCTCCCCAGCTTCCCTGCACAAGGGATTATCAGCTGTAAGATGAAATAAAGGCTTCCCAAGCCAATTTGGTTTTGGTCATGGTGGTTTATTTAGTCTGTGTCTAAATCAAAGAAACTACAATAATTCAACAGCATGTACATCACATTTATTAATATAAACCTGGAGCCAGCATATCAGGTACCTGGTAAGTACATCTCCATTATGGAGAGAGGGAATGTTGACTCCTATGGAGTCTGCCTTTCAAGAATGAGTTGGACCATTTTTCTTTAATTAATTCTGTAATATGGGACAGCTCCAAGTCTGCTATAACTGTAGTTCTATTTACTCCCTGAATTCACATGCTGAAGGAGAAAGACATGGCATATGTCCCTGCTGACATTTGCCCACTCAGCCATTCGCTTGGAGCAGCTCTGGACTGAGAGCAGAACCAAGCAAGATGCAGATACAGAGCAGCGATCAAAGACTGAATAGTCCACCAGAGTTCTCTAAAAGGACTATGTGCCAACGTGCTACTGTTTTCTGATTGATTTGTCTTTTATCTACTCTGTTTCAGGAAGGGACAGTGCTGAGCAGTCATTATGAGCTGCCTGAACTCTCCCAGAGCACAAATATAAGGCACTGTATGAGAAAACAAGCTGCCAACACATCCACACAGACGATCATGTGCTGGAACTCTCCCATGTTTGGTGTGTGAACATCATGTTCTTGCTCACCCAACTTCTCTCTGACAAAAATACACTGATGTCCACGTGTTCAAGAGGAGGTGACAGGAACCCCACCTCAGAGTATTGAAGGACACACTTGGAGGAAACAGCAGATCATAAATAGAATAAGAAACATCTGGATCATAAATTACAACCTCCAACATTTTCTATAGAAATTTTCTAAGAAATTAGGATTTTCAATAGAGTACAGATAGCCCTGAATAGAATAAGTGCATACCCAATCCATGGGACCACTTTAATTGGGAAGGTCTTGTTTCTTTCTTTCACACAATCCTCCCCATTCTATAAATTACCTGGCCTTCAAGATGTTGTGGTTGAGAACCAAGTAAGATGCTGCTCCTGCTCCAGCAAAACCCAAACCTGCAAAACATGAAAGCACATAATTGCTGCTGTTTTTAATGTTGAGGGAGCTCACACACTGGTGTAGCCACCATGGGACACAGGCTCCAGCCATGGCTCAGCTTAGGACAAGTGAGAGCAGGAGGATGGTCTGTGGGGTAGGAGTTAGAATGGAGGTCTTCAGTGGAATAAGCATTCAGGAGCATCTGCATGTTTTCCTGAGACCATAAGCCTGGTCTGGAGTGCTGTCTGAGGTCTTACTCATGGTGAGTCATTGTTTTACTTTTCTCCTGAGCCACTCTTTGTTTCCACATAAGATGACTTCACACTATTCTGACATAAGGAACACCTTTTTTTCTGAAATTGGCATTGGAATCTCAGCCAACAGCTTCCTTCTTCTCTTCTACATCTTCAAGTTCATTCGTGGGCACAGGCCCAGACCCACTGAGGTGCTCATTGATCTGCTGGCCATAATCCACCTACTGATGCTAATGTTCATAGCATTCGTAGCCATGGACATTTTTATTTCTTTTAGGGGATGGGATCACACCATATGTAAACTCATTGTCTACCTGTACAGAATTTTTAGAGGTCTCTAACTTTTTACCACCAGCCTGCTGAGTGTCCTCTAGGCCATCATCCTCAGTCCCAGAAACTCATGTTTAGCCAAGATCAAGCACAAATCTCACTATTACATCTCATGTGCACTTCTTTTTCTGAGTGTCCTCTATATGCTCATTAGCAGTCACCTCTTAGTATCGATTATTGCCACTCCTAATTTGACTAGGAATAACTTCATGTATGTTACTAGGTCCTGTTCCATCCTACCCTTGAGTAACCACATGAAAAGCACATTTTCTACACTGCTGGCCATCAGGGAAGCCTTTCTTATTAGTGTTATGGTCATCTCGACTTGGTACATGGTGGCTCTCTTGTGCAGGCACAGGAAGCAAGCCTGGAATCTTCACAGCACTAGGCTTTCTCCAAAAGCATCCCCAGAGCAAAGAGCTAACAGGACCTTCCTTCTGCTCATGAGCTTCTTCGTGTTGATGTCTGTCTTGGATGGCTTTATCTCCTGCTCAAGAACCATGTTCCTAAATGATTCAACATCTTAATATATCCAACTCTTTGTTGGCCACATCTATGCCACAGTCAGCCCTTTTGTGTTCTTGAGCACTGAAAAACATGTTGTTAACTTTTTCAGGTCTATGTGTGGGAGGTCATAAATGTTTGAATATTCATTGATCATTGATGGGCACATTTCTTTATAAGAGGACCCAATACACTGACCTAAGAAATGTCAGTCTGTGTTCACATGCTTCGGCGTACATGAAAATATAATGGTTTTTTTTTCTGTTAAAATTATTTACTAACTTGTGTGATCACAAAATGTAGCAGAAAATTAAACCACATCCCTTTTGTGATAAAATAGGCCATTTTTGTTTCATTTTATTTTATCTTATCCTATTTTTTTCTTTTTTTTTCTTTTTTTTATCAGTTACATTTTATTAACTCTGTATCCCAGCAGTGTCCTGATTCCTCATTCCCTCCCAGTCCCTCCTTCCCTCCCTCATCTCCACCGTGCCCCTTTCCAAGTCCACTGATAGGGGGGACCTCCTCCCCATTCATCTGATCCTGTTTTATCAGGTATCTTCAGGACTGGTTGCAAAGCCCTCCTCTATGGCCTAACAGGACTGCTCCTCCCTTCGGGGGTGGGGAGACCAAAGAGCCAGTCATTGAGTTCCTGTTAAAAATAGTCCCTGTTCCCCTCACTTTGGGAAACCAATTGGTTACTGAGCTACCACAGGCTACATCTGAGTGGAGGTTCTAGGTTATATTCATACATGGTCCTTGGTTGAATGTCAGTCTCAGAAAAGACCCTGTGCCCAGATATATTTGGTCCTTGTGGAGCTCCTATCCTTTCCCCATCAGACTAACTCCCCTTCTTTCTTATGATTCCCTATACTCTGCCAAAGGTTTGGTCATGAGTCTTTTCTTTGAAAACACTGCTAGTTAGAGTCTTTCAGATGCGCTCAGTAGACTCCTGTCATACGTTCAATGCACATCCCATCTGTCTTTCTAAATGAGGATTGTTCAAGTACACAAAAAGGACACTTGCTCAACCATGTTTATAGCAGCTCTATTTGTAATAGCCAGAACCTGGAAACAACCCAGGTGTCCATCAATGGTGGAATGGATACAGAAATTTTGGTATTTTTATACAATGGAATACTATTCAGCAATCAAGAAGGAGGAAATCATGAAATTTGCAGGCAAATGGTGGGATCTAGAAAAGATCATTCTGAGTGAAATATCCCAGAAGGAGAAAGACAAACATGGGATATACTCACTTATATAGACCTATAAGATATGATAAACATAATGAAATCTATACACCTAAAAAAGATAATCAATTGAGCAGACATGGGGTAAGATGATCAATCTTATCTTATTTTATCTTATTCCTCAATGTGTCTTTAAGGGAGTCCTATGAGGTGGCTCTCATGCATCATGGCCGTGGACAGCTCACAGTATTTTGAAAGATATAACCATGTCTAACACATTTAAATAATTCAATTTCCTGTGTTATAGCTATTGTGACAAATTAAATAAGGAGGCATATCTTGCCATAAATAGTTATACACTCCAGAAAGAAAGGAATTATTCAAAGAACGTTCAGAAAAGAATTCTTTGCAAGAAGCACATGTGATGTATACAGCAATGCGAACAACACCTGGATTTAAAATTCTCAGAGTTATCAGAACTTTTGCCCCAAACACAGCCTCTGCACGGCATAGGACCGCCTTCAGTTTTACAGTGCAAGGCAATTAATTCCAGCACTGGGCACTGAGGTGCCCTGGAAAACAGGAAAGACCCACACCACTGGCCAGCTCCCTAGAGGTTCAACACTCTACACTACATTTCTTTCAAAACCAAATTCCTCATCCTTTCATCTCTGCTATAAATAGATTGGGATAAAGTCTGTTGCTTGGGGAAACATTTATACTCATGAGGCAGTTTATCAAACTCTAATAAGGTGGTTTAATAAGCCAAACAAACATATGTCATCTAGATTACTATGCAGGGGACATGGCAACACAGGGGGCATGAAAAGCCTTGTTTAAGTTAATTTGGGACTCAGCTTTTGGACTGATGTCCCCTGGGCCTATTGTTCCCATCCAATGAACTGCTTCCTGGCTTCAGCCTGGTTGTCACATCTCTTGGTTGTTTTCTGTGTCAGTTGAACATAGACAAAACATGAAATGTTAAAGGGTAGGAATTTTTTTTTCCAAGCAAATGGACCCAAGAAGCAAGCTGGGGTTGCCATTCTAATATCTTAAAAACAAAAAGACTTCTAACCAAAATTAATCAAAAGAGATGGGAAAGGACTCTTCATACTCATCAAAAGGAAAATTCACCCCCCCAAAATGTTAATTCTGAACATCTATGCCCCAAATTCAAGGGCACCCACATTTGTAAAAGAAACATTCCTAAAGTATTAACCACACATTGAAACTCATACATTAAAAGTGGGGGAATTCAATACACTACTCTCATCAATAGACAGGTCATCCAGACAAAAACTAAGCAGAGAAATAATGGAGCTAAAAGCCATTGTGAGTCGAGTGGACCAAACAGAAGTCTAGAGAATATTTCACCCAAACAGAAAAGAATATAAGCTCTTCTCAGGATCTCACAGAACTTTCTCCAAAATTGACTACATATTCAGTCACAAAGTGAGTCTCAACAGGTATCAGAAAATTGAAATAACCAACTGTAGCCTATCATACTCTCACAGATTAAAGCTATATTTCAACAACAAAAGAAATAACATAAGGCTCACAAACTCATGGAAACTGAATAACTCTCCTTTCAATGACCACTGGGTCAAGGCATAAATAAAGAGGTTAAAGACTTCCTAGAATTCAAGGAAAATGAATGCACAGCATAACTGAACTTATGAAACACAATAAAAATGGTAGTCAGAGGAACGTTCAGACTTCATACTAGCAACCTAGTAGCACCCCTGAAAACTCTAGAATGAAAAGGAAGCAAATGCATACAAAAGGAGTAGAGGCAAGGAAATAATCCAACTAAGGACTGAAATCAATAAAATAGAAACAAAAAGACCAATACAAGAAAAAATCAGTGAAACAATAAATTTGTTATAAGAGAATATAAATAAGATAGACAATCCCTTGTCCAAACTAACTAAAAGGCATAGACAAACTATCCAAATTAACAAAAGAGAAAATAAATAGAATGACATAACAACAGATACCAAGGAAATCCAAAGAATCATTAGGTCATATTTCAAGAACCTCTGCTCTACAAATATGGATAATCTAAAAAAATGGACGAATTTCTTGATAGATACCACTTACCAAAGATGAATCAGATAAACAACTTAAACAGAATTCTAGCTTCTAGGGAAATAGAAGATGTCATTAAACGTCTCCCAACCAAAGGGAAAAAAAAAAGCCCAGGGTCCTATGGTTTTAGTACTGAATTTTCTGTATTTTGAAAGAGGAGCAATACTCCTCAAATTGTTCCACAAATTAGAAACTGGAGGAACACTGTCAGATTTATTTTGTGAGGCTATAATCACCCTGACACCCAAACCAGTCCAAATCAACAAAAACAAAAAAGAAAATTACAGACCAATTTTCCTTATGATCATTGATTCAAAAATACTCAATAAAATATTTGCAAACCAAATCCAATAACACATTAAAAAGATCATCTATCATGACGATCATACCAGGGAGCATCCCAGGATGCATAAATGGTTTAAAATACAAAAATCAGTCAATGTAACCCAACACATAAACGAACTGAAAGAAAAACCATATGATCATTTTATTGGATGCTGAAAAAGCCTTTGAGGAAATTCAACACCCCCTCATGATAAAAATCTTGATGAGATCAGGAATACAGTTACATACTTCAACATAATAAAGCAATATATAGCAAGCTAATAGTCAACATCAAATTAAATAACAACTCACAACAGTTCCACGAAAATCTGGAACAATACAAGGCTGTCCACTTTCTTCATATCCATTCAATATAGTACTTGAAGTTCTAGCTAGAGCAATAAGACAACTAAAAGAAATCATGGGGATACAAATAGGAAAGGAAGAAGTCAAAATATCATTATTTACAGATGATATGATACTATACATAAGCTACTCAAAAAATTCTACAAGGGAACTCCTACAGCTGATAAACACCTCAGTAAAGTGGCTGGATACAAAATTAACTAAAAAAATAATCAATAGCCCTTCTTTTTTTTTTTTTTTCAATGCAGTTTATTCAGGAACCTTGAACAATCATCTGACCCTGGGTAAAGCCAGCCCACTTTAATTAGCCTCTGGGTAGCCAACCTCAGCATGCCACGTGGGCAATGCAGATAGGTCCACATACATGGAAGCAAGCCAGATCCTCAGCCTTAGCCAAATGTGGAGTTGTTTGTGACAGAGAGCACTCACCATCAGGAAGGTGGAAGGCAGAAACCAGCTCCATCTTGCAGGCGCGGCATTACGCAGCTCTCTACAGTTCCCCATTTTTGTTTTGGACACATCAGGCAAGAGTAGAGGTCTGATCTCTGATATTAGAAATAAATTGAGACTTTGTACTGATGTTCATTTAGGTGTCATCCATCCAAAGAACATCAGACCCGTCCGATACCTTTTTCTCAGAGGTGGGAACTGGCACATCAACCCGCATGCAATCAGACATGCTCTTCTCTGGGTCGAAAGCAGCTGACCCTGAGTGCAGTGCTTAGCCTCGCATCCTGAGCGTAACTTTTTATGGTAACCAACCATGCTTGGGGAGACTGTCCTGCTTCAATGGCTGTAAAGGCCTCAATGGTCATGGCTGCATTACGCTGTTGTGAGACTCTAATCTTGCATATATACCACAGGCAAACCAAGGTGACCAACACCAGAAGGCCTGCTAACGCTCCCATGCCCACCCATTCCTTCAGATGATTCATGGCTGCAGCCATCCATGATGATACTCCTGTGGCTAGTCCTGCATCCACTCTGGTAGAATTTACCATGACAATGGCCACTCTCAGCTGCTCCATCATAGTATCGAATTCTCCAGTCCAATTACCTAAAATATAGCTAGACAATTGTTTAGACAGATTTGCAGCACAGGGAAAATGCCTCGCTGGGTACCTGTGCCCGTTGATGCCCTCACGCTATGACTCTCTTCAGGCAGAAAAGGGATCCTGGAATTACAGCTGCCATTGTTACTGCCATCTCATTGGCGGCTGTTGGAGCTACCACCACGGGATTAGTCATACTAGGCAGACTGCTCAGACCCTGAATAACCTTTTAGCCAATATAGCTCATGCCTTAGATGTACAAAAAGGAATTAATGCTCAACTAAAAGGAGGTTTGATGGTGTTCAATCAGAGGATTGACCTCGTACAGGAGCAAATTGATACCCTATGGCAAATCGCTCAACTTGGCTGTCAATGAAAGTATGCTAGACTTTGAGTCACTAGCATACAACATCAGTAGCCCTTCTCTTTATACAAATGACATGTGAGCTGAGAAAGAAATCAGGGAAACATCATCCTTCACAATAGCCACAAATAATATGCAATATCTTGGGGTAACTCTAACTAAGCAAGTGATGAGCTGAATGACAATAACTTAAAGTCTTTGAAAAAAAATAAAGAAGATATCAGAAGATGGAAAGATCTTCCATGTTAATTGGTCAGTAGCATCAACATAGTAAAACTAGCCATCTTACCAAAAGCAATCTACAGATTCAATGCAATTCCTTACCAAAATTCTAACACAATATTTTACAGAGCTGGAAAGAAAAAATACTCAACTTAAAACTGAAAAACAAAAAATCCAGGATACCTAAAACAATCTGTACAAAACAAAAACAAAAACAAACAAACAAAAAAACTTCTGGCAGTATCACCATCCCTGATTGCCTGATTTCAAGCTCTACTACAGAGCTATAGTAATAAAAACCACATAGTATTGACATTAAAAAAATAAAAACAGGTTGATCAAAGGAATTAAATCAAAGACCCATATGTAAATCCACACACCTATGGACACCTGATTTTTTACAAGGAAGCCGAACATGTACAATGAGGAAAAGGCATCTTCAACCAATTGTGCTGGTCTTACTGGCAAATAGACCCATTCAATCAGCCTACATAAAATTCATATCCAAGCTACCACTGGAGCAGTAGCCAGGAGTCATACTGTGCAGACTGCTCAGACCCTGAATAATCTTTTAGCCAATGTAGCTCATGCCTTAGATGTACAAAAAGGAATTAATGCTCAGCTAAAAGGAGGCTTGATGGAGTTCAGTCAGAGGATTGACCTCGTGCAGGAGCAAATTGATACCCTATGGCAAATCGCTCAACTTGGCTGTCAATGAAAGTATGCTGAACTTTGAGTCACGAGCATACAACATGAGAATTTTCCCTGTGATACAAATCTGTCTAAACAATTGTCTAGCTATATTTTAGGTAATTGGACTGGAGAATTCGATACTACGATGGAGCAGCTGAGAGTGGCCATTGTCACTTTAAATTCTACCAGAGTGGACACAGGACTAGCCACAGGTTTATCATCATGGATTGCTGTAGCCATGAATCATCTGAAGGAATGGACAGGCATGGGAGTGTTAGCAGGCCTTCTGGTGTTGGTCTCCTTGATTTGCCTGTGGTATATATGCAAGATTAGAGTCTCACAACAGCATAATGCAGCCATGACCATTCAGGCCTTTACAGCCATTGAAGCAGGACAGTCTCCCCAAGCATGGTTGGCTACCATAAAAAGCTAAAATGTTACGTTCAGGATGCGAGGCTAAGCACTGCACTCAGGGTCAGCTGCTTTCGACCCAGAGAAGAGCATGTCTGATTGCATGCGGGTTGATGCCCCAGGTCCCGCCTCTGAGAAAAAGGTATCAGACGGGTCTGATGTTCTTTGGGTGGATGACACCTAAATGAACATCAGTACAAAGTCCCAATTTATTTCTAATATCAGAGATCAGACCTCTATTCTTGCCTGATGCGTCTAAAACAAAAAGGGGGAACTGTAGAGAGCTGCGTAATACCATGCCTTAAAGATGGAGCTGGTTTCTGCCTTCCACCTTCCCGATGGTGAGTGCTCTCTGGCATGAACAACTCCACTTTTGGCTAATGCTGAGGATATGGCTTGCTTCCATGTATGTGGACCTATCTGTGTTTCCCACATAGCATGCTGGGACTGGCTACCCAGAGGCTATTTAAGCTGTGGGCTGGCTTTCCCCAGGGTCAGATGATTGTTCAAGGTTCCTGAATAAACTGCATTGAAAAAATAAAAGATAAAAAAAAATCATATCCAAGTGGATCAAGACCTCAACATAAAACCAGATACATTGAACATGACAGAGAGAAAGTGGGAAGTTGTCTTGGGTGCATTGGTATTTTTTTCTAGTACCTGGCTATATGAGAGTCTCCATAAAATGACTGCCCTTCTTGACAAGGGCTCTGAGTTGCCCAGGCTGCTCTTGAACTAAGTATGCTCCTTCCTCCTCGTCTCAGTCCTGGGTGCAGGTGTGTGCATCATGCCTGCTGGGGAGATTGAAACACAGAGCATATAGTTGCACTGAGGCAAAGCACATCCTCTTCCTGAAGTCTTCAATGAGAATATGGTGTCCATTCCTGCTCCTCAGAGACTGGGAGACAGTCAGATAAGGCCTCAGCCTCAGCTATGTTCCACCTGCCTGTGACCACTTCAGCTCTGAGCTTTGCCTCTACTTCTCTGATTTTCATTTCATTTCTTTTTTATTTACTTTTAAAATTTACTAACATCTTGAATTCAGATTTTGGAAACCAGGAAATACAGAATCAACACTAAATGGAAATGACATGCTCCATGGGAGAGGGGTGTCTCAGGAAAAGGGTTGGTTGCATTTCACAGAGTGTAGGAACAGCACACTCAGAACCATGGGAAGTCATAGGAGGCCCAGGAGTCCTCAACCCAGAATAGAAGCATCACAGTGAATAAAAACTGTTTGAAATAAATCTAAGGAGCAATGTGAGAAAAGTTAGTGTTGGGGGTTGGTCTGGAGCTGTGTACTCTGATGCTAATTGTTGACTCCCACAATCTGGTTACTGCACAGATGAGAGCACATTCTCATCTACAACAGTCCTTGTGTAAAACTTGCCTAAGGATTTTTTCTTGTTTAAACAATAAAACCCGACACACATGGGCAGGGTGTATGGCTAAGGTTCTAGGGTTGTGAGGACAGGAAGACCATGGGAAGGAGAGGAGAGAGAGGAAGAGGAAGAGAAGTAAGGAAGCAGAGAGCCACCATGGGTGAGTGTGGAAAGAAGCACATGGCGGGCATGGATGGAGGAAGCTGCCTGATGAAGAATGAGCAAGTCGAGAGGGGTAGAGCCAAGATGGCGACTAGCACACACAGTATCTGAGCTGTGGAAGAGCTAAATGTCTGAGTCGGTGAGTGGAAGGACCTCTAACCCAGGAAAACAATGGTGAGGATTTCTAAACAAAAGGGAATATCACACTAGGTGAAAACTTTGGTCTCAGGTCACCTGGGGACTTGTTTGGGGAAGGTGAGAAATGATCCTTTGATCTCCCAGGACTCCCCTCCTCCAGAACTCCCTCCTCCTCGGCACAGAGGTACAGTGGACTCATCTTTCTCAGTGCAGACCTAACAGGCTGGGGTCTACAGCTACTGAGGTGGAGCTCCAAGCCTTTTAGTGGCAAATGCCAGCAGTACCTGTCTCGGAGTCCCACATTCACTGGGAGGCTGCACCATCCTCCCAAGGCTCGAGTCTGCTAGACGCCATACTACCTCCAAAGGATCGCTATCACTGATGGTTCAGGCCCGCCCATACCACACTGTCAGAGAATAAGTTATATACTCACCAAAACCAGATAGAAACCCCATACAAGCTAGGCACACCAGGCGCTGGGCCTCCCAAGCTTGGAGAGCACAATGAAGAGACCCCAGGCCTTCCCAGAAAGCATCTGGACTAGCAACCCAGTCTCTAGTTACAGTGGAGCTTCCTGGCAGCAGAGCAGTACTGAGCTGGTTGGGCACATCAGCCCTCCAGTTTAAGACTAACCATGGCCAAATCAGAGAACAGAGGTCCTGGTTACCCTGACGTGACCACCTTGAAATCTCCAGCTGCAGCAAAACCTCATAGACTGGCAGTGACAGCAGCATGGAGCTGGCGGTGCATATCAAAGAAGCAGGGCCAAACCAGACAGCAGAGAGCCTGGACACCCCGATCTCTGCCGAGTGACCTGCCTGTAAGTGAGTGCACCCTTGAGAATCTGCAGATCCCCAGATCCTGGGTCCTTCTAAAACAGAAACCAGGCATCAAACCCCCTCTCACCCATATACCCACTTTGGGAAACAGAGGGGCACTTGGGACATTGAAGTTCCTGCTCTGTGGGTCTAATTGAGAGGTTAAAGCAATTAATGCCAGAAATTGCACTGTGATCATCACTAGCGCCTGCGACATATACAGTGCAGAGCCCCTCCCACACACTCAAGGGTTCAACATCAGCCATCACTCTGTCCCTCAACACATATGTCCACGCACACTTACACACACACACACACACGAGCATGAACGGACGCACGAACCTGCATTTGTGATCATCAGCCATCACACTGTCCCTCGACACATATGTCCAAGCACACTTCCACACACAAACACTTCCACAGACACACACAGATACACACACACACACACACACACACACTTGATCCCGCACTCACACACATGCCTGCATTTGCCCCGTTTGGGCCTGCGTACTTTTCTCCCACAGGTACAGCTAGTCCTCAGCACACACTGAGGACACAGGACCTCTTTCAGCTTCCTGAAGAACTCTCCAGACACCAGAGAGAGACAGTACCAGTCTAATCTGGAGAATCCAAAAACAAACAGGGAAGGTTTCAGATAAACCAATGGCCAGGGGTAGGTGAAAGAACACTTCCAACATAAATCAGGACATCATGACTTCACCAGCAAACCCCAAAATTGATGGATACTACAATTCATCAGAAGCACAGGATAATGACTTTAAAGCCATGCTTACCCAATTATTCGAGGTCATAAGGAGGAAATGAACAAATCTTTCAAAGAGTTGGCCAGTCAAATGGAGGTAAAGAAAGAAGAAATAGACAAAATCCTTAAAGAAACAGGGGCAAACATAGCCAAACAAATAGAGGCACAAGTAGAGATAAAGTTAGTGCAATATAAAAAGGAAATGAACAAAGAAATAGAGACCATTGTGGAGAGACAGGAATCCAAATTCAAACAGATGAAAAGGTGCAAGTCATGAAAACAGAATTAGATTCAATAAAGAAAACACAAACTGAGAAAACCCTTGAGCTGGAGAACTTGGAGAAAAAATAAGGAACCACAAAAGTAAGCATCACCAACAGAATACAAGAGATGGAAGAGAGAATCTCTGGAGCTGAAGACACACTTGCAGAAATTGATACTTCTCTCAAAGAAAAAGTAAAATCAGAAAAGTTCCAATCACAAAATATCCAAGAAATCAAGGACGCTATGAAAAGACAAAATCTAAGAATAATAGGAACTGATGAAAAAGAAGATTCCAGGCTCCAAGGTCCAGAAAATATTTTCAAGAAAATCATAGAAGAAAATTTTCCCAACTTAAAGAAAGAGATGTCCATAAATATACAAGAGGCCTACAGAACACCAAATAGACTAGACCAGAAAAGAAACATATCATGTCACATCATAGTCAAAACACTAAATCTACAGAACAAAGAAAATATATTAAAAGCAGCAAGGGAAAAAGGTCAAGTGACATATGAAGGTAGACCTATGAGAATCACACCGGACTTCTCATCAGAAACTATGTAAGCCAGAAGGGCCTGGGCAAGTATCATGGAGACTCTAAGAGATCAAAAATGTCAACCCAGACTACTATACCCTCAAAGCTTTCAATCAACATAGATGGAGAAAACAAAATATTCCATGACAAAACTAAATTTATGCAATATCTACACAGCAAACCAACCCTACAGAAGATACTAGAAGGAAAACTCCAATCCAACGAAAACAACTTCACCCAAGAAAACAGGGCATACCGATAATATCCCAACAAAAATGAAAAGAAAACAAGTAATGAAACAGGGTAAGATCACCAACTCCATTACAAAAGGAACTAACATGCATTGGTCACTATTATCTATCAATATCAATGGACTCAACTGACAATAAAAAGACACAGGCTAACAGAATGGTTGCGGAAACAGGATCCAACATTCTGTTGCATCCAAGAAACACACCTCTGCACCAAAGATAAACACTACCTCAGAGTAAAGGGCTGGAAAAACGATTTTCAAGCAAATGGTTCCAGAAAACAAGCTGGAGTAGCCATCCTAATATCTAAAAAAATAGACTTTCATCCAAAATTAATCAAAAAAGATAAGGAGGGCCACTATATTTTCATCAAAGTAAAAATCCACGAAGAGGACATCACAATCTTGAATATCTATGCCCCAAATACAAGATCACCTACATTCGTCAATGAAACATTATTAAAGCTTAAATCATACATTGATCCTAATACCTTAATAGTGGGGAGACTTCAAAACCCCACACTCATCAAGGGACAGATCAACGAGACAGACACCAAATAGGGAAATAAGAGCACTCACAGAATCCCTAAATCAAATGGACCTAATAGATGTCTACAGATCGTTGCACCCTAACTCAAAAGAGAACACCTTCTTTTCAGCACCACATGGAACCTTCTCCAAAATAGACCATATAGTGGGTCACAAAGCAAGCCTCAACAGATACAAAAAGATTGAAATAATCCCTTGTATACTATCTGACCACCATGGACTAAAGCTGGACATCAACAACAACAGAAACAACAAAAAGTCGACACACACATGGAAACTGAACAACTTACTACTCAATGAGAGCTGGGTTAAGGAAGAAATAAAGAAAGAAATTAAAGTCTTCCTAGAATTCAATGAAAATGAAGGCAGAACATACCCAAATTTATGGGACACATTGAAAGCAGTGCTCAGAGGAAAATTTATAGCAGTAAGTGCCTGCAAGAAGGAATTCGTAACATCACATACAAACAAATTAATGGCCCAACTGAAAACACTAGGAAAAAAAGAAGCAGATACACCCAAGAGGAGCAGACGGCTGGAAATAATCAAACTCAGGGCTGAAATCAATCAATTAGAAACAAATAAACTGTTCAAAGAATCAATGAAACAAGAAGCTAGTTCTTTGAGAAAATCAACAAGATAGACAAACCCTTAGCCAAACTACCTAAAAAGCAGAGAGAAACTATCTAAATCAACAAAATTAGAAATGAAAATGGGGACATGACTACAGACACTGAGGAAATCCAAACAATTATTAGGTCATACTACAAAAGCCTATATGCCACAAAATTTGAAAATCTAAATAAATGGATAATTGTCTTGACAGATTCCATCTACGAAAATTAAGCCAAGATCAGGTAGAAAGACTGAATAGCCCTATATCTCCCAAGGAAATTGAAGCAGTCATTAACAATCTCACCTCCAAAAAAAGCCTTTGACCAGATGGCTTCAGCGCAAAATTCTACAAGACCTTCAAAGAAGTGCTAACACCAATTCTCCTCAAACTAGTCCACAAAATAGAAACAGAAGGAACACTACAAACTCATCCTATGAAGCCACAGTCACCTTGATACCTAAACCACACAAAGATCCAACAGAAAAAGAGAACTTCAGACCTATCTCTCTTATGAACATTGATGCAAAAATACTCAATAAAATACTCGCAAACCAAATCCAAGAACACATCAAAGATATCATCCACCATGACCAAGTAGGTTTCATCACAGGCATGCTAGGGTGGTTCAACATACAGAAATCCATCAATGTAATCCACCACACAAATAAACTGAAGGAGAAAAACCACATGATCATCTCCCTAGATTCCGAAAAAGCATTTGGCAAAGTACAACACCCATTCATGTTTAAAGTCTTGGAGAGTCAGGGATACAAGGCACATACCTAAAGATAGTAAAGGCAATATACAGCAAGCCTATAGCCAACATCAAACTTAATGGAGAGAAACTTAAGTCAATCCCACTGAAATCAGGGACAAGACAAGGCTGCCCATTGTCTCCATATCTCTTCAACATAGTACTTGAAGTACTAGCCAGAGCAATAAGACAACTAAAGGAGATCAAGGGGATACAAATCGGAAAGGAAGAGATCAAAGTGTCACTATTTGCAGATGATATGATAGTATACATGAGCAACCCCAAAAATTCAACCAGAGAATCCTTCAGCTGATAAACACCTTCAGCAAAGTGGCAGGATACAAAATCAACTCAAAAAAATCAGAAGCCCTCCTGTATACCAAAGACAAAAAAGGCTGAGAAAGAAACTAGGGAAACAATACCCTTCACAATAGCCACTTATAACATAAAGTACCTAGGTGTGACTCTAACCAAGCAAGTGAAAGACCTGTTTGAGAAAAACTTCAAGTCTGTGAAGAAAGAAATCGAAGAAGATATCAGAAGATGGAAAGATCCCCCGTGCTCATGGATTGGTAGGATTAACATTGTGAAAATGGCCATACTGCCAAAAGCAATCTACAGATTCAATGTAATTCCCATCAAAATACCTACTCAATTCTTTACAGACCTTGAAAAAAAGATTGTCAGCTTCATATGGAAAAACAAAAAACCCAGAATCTCCAAAATGATCCTATACAACAACAGATCATCTGGAGGTATTTCCAACCCCGATCTCAAGCTGTACTACAGGGCAACAGTAATAAAAACTGCATGGTTTTGGCATAGAAACAGATAGGAGGATCGATGGAACCACATAGAAGACCCAAAAATAAACCCACACACCTATGAATACTCGATATTTGACAAAGAAGCCAAATCCATTCAATGGAGAAAAGACAGCATCTTCAACAAATGGTGCTAGAACAACTGGATGTCTACATGCAGAAAAATGAAAATAGATCCATATTTATCACCCTGCACAAAACTAAAGTTGAAGTGGATCAAGGACCTCAACATAAAACCAGATACTCTAAATCAGTTGGGAAAAAAGTGGGGAACTGCCTAGAACTCATTGGGACAGGAGAAAACTTCCTGAACAGAACACAAACAGCACAGGCTCTAAGAGCAACAATCAATAAATGGGACCTCATGAAACTGAAAAGCTTCTGTAAAACAAAAGACACTGTCATCAAAACAAAAGGACTGCCTACAGATTGGGAAAGAATCTTCACCAACCCTTTATCTGACAGAGGGCTAATATCCAGTATATATAAAGAACTAAAGAAGCAGAAAAGCAATAAACCATGTAATCCAATTAAAAAATGGGGAACAGAGCTAAACAGAGAATTCTTGAAAGAGGAACATCGAATGGCAGAGAAACACTTAAAGAAGTGCTCAACATCATTAGCCATTAGGGAAATGCAAATCGAAACGACCCTGAGATTTCACCTTACACCCACATATTCTGAGATGCAAGAATGTCAGCAGCTGCAAATCCAATGACTGTTAGCATCCCAAGGTGGATGAGGGCCAAGAGACTTATGAGTGGGTCAATGATCCGGAGCCTGTGTTCAAGAAGGAACTCAAAAAGGTGGAAGAGGAAGAGGATAATGTTGAAGGAGATCCCAATGCCTACCTCAGAGAAAAATGTATAATGTGTCAACAACTCCATAAAGGGCCGAGATGAAAAACTCAAGTGACAGCCAAGGACCATCTATGGATATAGCCTACAACTTCTGCTCGGGTGTGGACAGTGGTAGCTCAATAACCAAGTAGTATTCCAAAGTAAGGGGAACAAGGACTATTTCTAACAGGATCTCAAGGGCAGATTCTTTGACTACACCCCCCAGGGGAGGAGCAGTCCTGTTAGGCCACAGAGGAGGACTTTTCAGCCAGCCTTGAAGATACCTGATAAAACAGGGTCAAATGAAAGGGGAGGACGTCCTCCACTATCAGTGCACTTGGAAAGGAGCAGGGAGGAGACCAGGGAGGGAGTTGGGGAGGGGGAAGGAATGAGGGAGCGGGATACAGCTGGGACACAGAGTTAGCAAATTGTAACTAAAAATAAAAATTAAAATTAAAAAGAGTGCTATACAGTTCAGCTTATTGATAAGTACACAGAGCACCCTAATCTGTGAAGTGTAACAGGTGTCCCCTGCTGACACCAAGCAGAAATGCACATGAAGACATTTGCCTCAAATACCTACAGATGTAACCCACATTTCAAAAGAAGCAGTTTAACAAAGCAGGAATCATTTTTTTCACTTCTGTGGAGTAGCATGAGCACGAGGCCGGGATTCACCATCTGTCAGCAAGCATCTGTCAGTTGGCTCCTTAAGTGAACTCATCCTTCAATTACTAGTTAAGCATGTGCTGTCCTCCTTACCAAGGATTGTAAGAAGCCAGCGATTCGTTTCTCAGTGCCAATGAACAGCAAGGGGCTGACGGTGGCATGGCCATTGGAGACCATCATGTGGATTGTGTGGTGGACTGGGTCATTATCCTGAATCAGTCTGGAGGCAGATATGATGCAGTCCATACAGTACATCAGAACAAAGAAGTTCATGAGCAGCAGGATCATACAGTTGGCCTTTTACCTGGGATGCTTTTGCAGAAAGGCTGGTTCTGTGAAGGCCCTGAGCCGGCTTCTTGTGTCTGCATAAGAGAGCCACCATGTACCCACTAGAGAGGGCCACGAGACCTAGAAAGGACACATCTCGAAATATCCTCAGTATGGAAAATAAGTGTCTGCTGCTATACCCCATAGGTAAAATAATGCAAGATTCTGTGACAAATATGAGACCATGTGAGGTGACATTGTACTTAGCAACATAGGAGAAGGAGAAGTGAGCACCACAGGACATGTAGAAGGCCCACAGCACGAGAAGGGGGCACAGGCTCTGCTGTGGGGATTTAGGTTTGAACTTTGCCAGACAGGAGCTTCTGGGGCTGAGGATGATGGCCTGAAGGATGCTCAGCAGGCAGGTGGCACAAAGAGAGAGGCCCCTCAAAAGTCTGTACAAGTGGACAAGGGAGTTACAAATGATGTCATTCCACATATTCTGAGATGCAAGAATGTCAGCAGCTGCGAATCCAATGACTGTTAGCATCCCAAGGTGGATGAGGGCCAAGAGACTTATGAGTGGGTCAATGATCCGGAGCCTGCGTTCAAGAAGGAACTCAAAAAGGTGGAAGAGGAAGAGGATAATGTTGAAGGAGATCCCAATGCCTACCTCAGAGAAAAATGTATAATGTGTCAACAACTCCATAAAGGGTCTTGATTCTTCTCATTGTATGAGACAAGGAACTAAAGTAAACATCTGAGAAGAAAGGCAAGAGAAATTATTCATCACAAACAGTAACAGCAACATTGGTAGCAAACACTATTGCCTTTAGGAATATTTGTGGACCCAGCCCAATACACCCTCAGTACTCAAGTTTTCCTGAGGTCCAAACCCCCTCATTGTCAGTCATGCCTGGATTGTGTACCTATAGATGGGCTCCCTTGCTGCTTTAAGTTTCCTGTGCATTAAAATGATCATGTATTATAGCAATGATTCCCCACCACTGCCTCATTTTGAGGTTTTCAGGGGCATTGACTGGTTCTTGTTTTGTCATCTTATCAGGTATAGAAAAAGCTTCAAAAGTTTTGATAATTTTCCCATTCTGTTTCCATTGCTGCACTAAAACACCATAACCAAAACTGGCATAGAGGAGGACAGGGTTTATTTGGCTTAACTCTCAGGTCATAGTCCACAGTTCATGAGAGGTGAAGTCAGGAGCAGAAAGCAGATAGTAAAGTCACAGCCACAGCAAGAGCAGAGAGAGGAGCCTGAAGCCACGGCTTGGAAGTTAAGAGCTCTGGCTAGTCTGGCAGAGCCATTGAGTTCAGTTCCAGCACCTAAATCAACTGGCTCACATCCACCTGTCACTGCAGCGACAGGGCATGAATCACCTCATCTGGCCTCTATGGCACCTGTGCTCACTCCCATACTATGCAAACAAGTAATTAAAAATAAAATTAAATAAATCTTGAGTTAATTTATATTAGAAATGCTGATGAAGAGGTTAGATAGAGTATTTCCTGTAAAATACATGTTTGGCCCAGAGAGACGGCTCAGTGGTAAGCACACATTTAGAATACATGTTTACATGCCAAATTCTGCCCTCTGTGAGCACTGCAAATGCAAACAGCACACTGATATACACACAGACATAACACACACACACTTCAAATAAGTAAATACAAAACAAATCAAGGTGCCTGTTTATGTTTTCTTTCACATTTCTTAAACAGGAAGACAAGGTGCTGTAATTTTTCCTGTCATGTATGGAAAAGGAATTTCATCAGAAAGTTAAGGATTATAAGGTGCTTGCTTTCTGTAGCTTATTCTGTGTCCTTGTACTTAAGGATCCATAAGTTCCTCAGAGAAGAGGGATGTGTTTAGCACCTATGAACAAGTTATGCTATTTAAAGTTTCAGAACTGAGGTAGACAATTGTAAAAATCTCAACAAGTGGACTTCTCTTCCATTTTAATTGGCATGGATTTTTACTTAGATGAGGGGTACAGTATTGTACTTCAGCACATCTGTGTGTCCTGCTCTGACCACGTCAGGATAATTTCCACCTTTTCACATACTGTCATTTCTCTGTGTTTGACACCTTCAGGTCTTTGTGTTCCTTTGGAACATGCAAGCACTTGGTATGGACAACAGCTATGATGCAGTGCTCTAAGGCATGAGCACCATGACCTCACACAGCCTCTGCTCTGTACCTACCTTTCAGTCCTGTTCCACCGTCTCTTTCTGGCCTTGACTGACCATTCTTCTTGCTATTTTGTGTAATCAGCTTTGTCAGCTTCCATACTGACTGAGAACAGACAGTTTGCTCCCATCAAAAGCTCAGCAAAGATGTCAATCAAAGACATTAATCTGTTCCAGTATTTAATGGGTCACAGTTGATCACTAGAACCCAGCACAACCTTTGTGACATGCATGGATTTTAGTACATTTGTTTAATAAAAGGTAAAATGCATATTGATAATATATTGATTGTATATATTATACACTGGTAATATCATGAGAGTAACCTCCGATCTGGCTCCCTGCTCTTTTATCTCATTTTAAACACACAAGATATACAGACACAGCAATATAAACCTCATATTGTCCCAGATATTAATTACTTGTGAATAAAAGGTGTGGGTGCTGTCATTTTCAGTGTGGTTTGGCTAACTGCCCTCATAGACAGTAAGGGACAAGGTTGCTTGGGTGCTGTGGGCTTATAATAATGAATATGATTTGTGAGTTTATTTTATAATTACTTTAAAACCACTGCAAAGTTTTCTCTACAGGTTAAATTCACAGATACAACAAAGGAAATACTAGCCCTTTTCTCCAGAGTACAGTCTAGAAACACTCTGATGGCATCCTAGGTACCAATTCACCTTCCTCAGGGCAGTACCAGGAAGAGCCTACAGAAATATATCCTGTTAGTCATCTTCCACAAATGACTAAACCAGCAATCACATCCCTCAGGCAAACATGGCTCAAGTATGTAAATATTATGATGCATTAAAAGAAAGACATATAATGACTTCTGAGCCAATGCACCACTCTTTTCTTTAAAAAAAATACTTTAAAATGTTTCATTTTTACTTTATGTGTAAGTGCAGTTTGCCTCCTGAATTGCTGAAGTGGTCCTTGCCTAGCCACTGTATCCTGCACCAACACTGCATTTTACATGTCGAGAAATCCCACTCTTTCTGCCTCTGCTGTTCTGAAGAAAGGAAGGGAGATTGTGGGGACAGAACATGAAATGTCACATCTGACTAACCCGCATCTGGGAATTTTGTGCACTGGGATGGAGGGGTGGGGCTCTGCATGCAGATTAGAAAGCATGCCCAATATAGAGAAAGAAGCAGCAAGGAGAAATCTGCACTTTATTGGTGAGAGGCAGCAGCGAGGGCTGGACCTCAGAGCAAAGTGGTGCTAAAAGTCCCATCACACAGGGATCAAAGAGCAGTCTCTTCAGTTCCACAGAGTGGCATCCCATGAGAAGCTAAGTCCTTCACCATCCTGTGGGACATAGAACCTCACATGGCCCCAAACTAGGGACACATTTCATAGACAGTGGACTTGATGCAGTGGTCAGGACAGAAGCAGAGAGCAGAAAGCCCTAAAAGACCCTACTCCAAATTTGGTCACTTATGACCTTTCTGTTACGCAGAATCCAGGGTGAAGGCTGGAGGGCAGGATGTCTGTCTTTTCCTCTGCAGCACAGGTTCAAACATATCTGTTTCTGACAAAATGGTGTATAGTGTAGTTTTTCCACACTTATACCTCATGTCCAGACTCATGCCCACAAAGGACTGTGGTTTGCCATGATCGTGTTGCCTGACAGCAGCCTGTCACACCATCAGCACCAAAGGTGAAGCAAAACTGGACAAAAGGCCTGAGGGGTGTGGCTGCACTGCATGCGGTTGGGGTTGGACTGCAGTTAAATGGAGAACCTGTCCTTCCTATGCTACCCTTCTGCTTGGGAAATTAGGGACACTGGGGAGACATGGCTGGCACCACAGTGAAGGCAAGACAGCCACCAGCCAGGTGTAGACGCTACATGCAGAGATACTGTGGAGGGGCTGCAGTCTGGGATGCTATGAGCCAACATCTGGGAGCGTTCAATTAAGGACCATCAGCTAGCTCCAAAGACAGGTAAGAAGTGTCCACTGCATTTGTACATGGATAGGATTGAGAGGTTCAGCTTAGGGTCACACCCACAGTTACAATATTCATAATAACCACTGTTAAAAATCTCTCTGAAGAAGTCAGTAGAAAGAAAATACTCTTTAAACATAGAGAAATAAGTAGACCTACAGGAGTGCCCCACAGACTCCAGCTGTAGACACTGGTTCCTGCCACAGCCCAACCTGCCTCCCCCACCACCCCGTGACTCCTCCTGAGCAGCTGTGACCCCCCTCCCAGTGTTCTCATTGTCTCAAGGACAAAGGAAGTAGGTCAGTTCCTGTCCACCTCTTCACATAGGTTCTTCAAAAGATGAGGTTTGGGGAAAACCAGGTAGAGGCAACAGGACAGGGCGGGGCTCAGTTGTCCAAAAGTTTCCTGGAACTATGAGATAGTTGGGCATTTCTATTATGAAAAAGGAATGTGTATGCAATGGCTGGTACACAGAAAAGATTAACGGACACAGGTATCATTTCCATTAGGACCATCTTCCCTGTGTAGTTGACAGTCATTGTCCTGGCTACCTCATCATCACAGCCACTCAGGTGACCATTCCAACAAGCAGAGCAAGGTGAAGGGATGACATAAAATTAAACAGGGAATGCAGATGCTCCTAAGAAAATTCTAGTAGGTAAAAGTCAATGAGGAGCTGACTGTTAGACAAGGCTTGAACATACAGCCCATTGCCTTTCCTAAGGCTTTTAGTGTCTCTAAGTAGTCACACTACAGAAGCCACTGTACCAACAATGATGCTTTTATAGTACATAAACAACAGAAGTAAAATTAAGTGTATTTGTTTATATTCGAAATTAAAACCTCACCTCCGCAGAAGATGGGCACAAATGAGCAATTCTGAAAACCTCTAGAAGTTATACCAAACAACTTATGGTCCATAAAGTAAAATTGCTAATTTACTCCAGATAAGTAAATTGGAGTTAAAATTAGCTGACATCCTATAAAGGTTATAATTTTAGGACCTTAAGCAATTGAACATCCTGGGAAGAAAACGTGTCAGAGCTCAGGTCTCCTCCACAGATCTGAGAACCTCCCTGCCTCCCAGGGCTCCTCCTCCCACAGCCTGCCTGAGTCCAAGCCACCTCCTGACTGTGCACTTGGGTGCAGAGCACTTACCCAGATGGATTCTGTGCAGAGATCTTGCACAGCTTCGGAGAAGGGGTTTTTAATACACCTCTGCAGCCTGTAGTTGTAGCCGCTGTCACTGACAAGTTCCTGCTGGAGAGCATGGAGATCTGGCCTCCCAGGGGAGCATCTTCCCCATGGAGCTGACTCTACTGTCTTGAACAGCAGCTGTCTGGGGAGAGCAGAGCACAGACTTTTCTCCAAGTTTCCTTGCCATATCTGCATGATGGATCAGGTCACAATGTCATCAATCCACTCTTGCTAATTTCCCCTCAGACCAAATGAGTTCAACCTAACCTTCTACTCGCAATTCCTATGCTATATCCAGAGAGTACTGAAGTCTTAAGGAACTAAGCAATTATTAAAAACAAAATATAACAAAAGAAAAACAAAACAAAATAACCCCAAGGACTGCCTGGGGTTGTAGCACAGTGGTAGAGTACCTGTGTGCCAAGTGCTAGGTTCTGGGTTATGCCCCATTACCACATCATAAGTAAGTAAGTAAATTAATAAAGAAATGTGCCATATAGGCTTAAAAACCTCCCAAAGTCTATAACCTCTACTGTCGAAATTTCCACACAAGGTATCCAGTGGGAGTGGAACCCTCAGAGGAAAGGAACGGCACGCATTATCAGATACCCAGCTCATGCCAAGGGGGGAAGTCCAAATGCTGCCACAGTGTCTCCATGAACATGTTAATGTGCATACAACAGAGCTCAGCTGGGTGGGAAAAGCCCACACCTCTTCCCTGAGGGTGCTGGCTTCCGTCCTACTCTCTGGAACAGGCCACTTGCCATCCAGTTGCAAGTGGTTCCTGAAAGACTTCTGGGGCTGGTGTGGCAGAGGAGGTGGCCTTTCTCTTCCTTCTTTATGAAGACATTGTTCTCTGGAGGAGAGGGAGAGAGATACCAGCACACATTCCAGGCCAACCTCGAACCTGCTGTGTGACCTTGGGGAGCTGAGTCCACCTTCCTGAATTTTCATTTCTCTGAGATCTTAAAAATAGATGCTTATTTTTGAGTGTTTTGCAGGTGTGTATGTAAGTGCACTGCGTGCTTGATCCTTTTGAACTGGAGATACAGACTTTTTGAGAGCCTCAGGTGGGTGCTGGGAACCAAACTGGGGTCTCCCCCAAAGAGCAACCAATGCTCTTAACTGCTGAGATTCACCTCCAACCCTTGTTATAAAAAATCTTTTATTGTTAAATATTCAATGTGCATTGTCTTTTGTGTTCATATAAATCCTAGAATGTATTTCCTACTTCTGTGAAGAGTGACTTTGTAATTTTCACAGAGATTGCACCCAACTGTGAACTGCTTTTGATAGTACAGACATTTACACAATATTAACCCTATTTGTTCAGGAGCATGATGGAGGGTACTTTCTTTATTCTAGCGTTTTCTTTATTCAGTGTTTAAACATTTTTTCATTGAGTAAGTTTCAACTCCTTGTTAGGGTTTACTCTGAAGATTGTTACTATTTAATATTTTTTTCATTTACTTGAGGTTCCTTTGAATGGGACTGTTTCTTTCTCAACAGGTTTGTTATCACTACACAGAAAATGTACACACACACACACACACACACACACACACACACACACATGCCGGGGCCATCCGGGCAGAGTCGAACTGTTCTTGAGTTGCGAATGAGGATTAAAATTAATAAAATAAACACATAGCACACAGGAAACTTTTTAAAGGTCCAGACTCCACAGCTTTTGCAAAAAACAGACTGCCGCAGCAAGCAGTGCCAGTAGCAAGTCTCAAGTGCTGCCTCATCCTCTGCCTCCAGCATTCTGACCACTTTATTTTGTGAGGAGTTACTTTAGCCAGTAAAACATCTCAGAACAATAGGTTAATTTGCACAAGGAGCCTGAGGAAGAGGTGTAACCCTCACAAGCTATCCCACCTGTTGTCACAAAAAAAAAGGAGATGGACTAGTAAGTTCTCCTCTGCCTTTAGTAAAAGGCCTCCAAAAAGCCATCTCTCCACAGAGATTTAAATATCAAAGCAGGGCTCTGAGTCATAGCTCCCGACATGTCCCCCTTTTTTATATTATTAAAATTGGCCATAACTTAATAGTTATGGAGCAGAAGATTGTGTTGTCTTAGGTTGTTTCTCTCGAAAGGTATATATTTTTTATTCATGTCCCCATTTTTGGGTCAATATTTGTACATGAATTTTCATACACCCCAGAGAAAACTTACCCGTCTTTGACTATCAACCTCTGCTAGGGTGTTGACTACCAACCTCTGCTAGGGTGGACACTGTGATATGATCTTGAGCAGATCAGCTCAGCTTTGACACACCAAAAGGCCTTCAGGCAGATTTTAGTTGTCACTGATAGGAGTGGTCTCCTACCACAAGCCAAGTCCAAAATAACACTCCAAAAGTGATTAGCAGGTGACTCCCTGTGTAAATTACCAAGTCTGAGAAACATTTAGAGGAAACATAGTAAAAGGCTGTCAAGCAAACAGAACCATTTGAAAGCTTAACATCTCCAAACAGCAAAACAAAAGGTGAATTTACATAGGCAGTTACAGGCCCCCCCAAGAGTTCCTGAAACAAGTCTGTTTTGCTCTGCTGAAAACCAGAGCCAGATTAAAGTTTTACAGTTAGTTCTCTCTTGATTTTGTTGAAGTTTGTAGCAAAACAGTCAAATCCAGTTTATTATATAAGAGGTTTTTCTTTATGATGTCTTCTCCCGGGAGCAGAATGAAGCAAAAGTGGTGTCAGGAGCTCAGGTCCAATGAAGCTTTTCAGTCTAGTAGGTCAGGGCAGAGTTTACGGTTGTCTGCAGCGGGAATATCGTCATTTTGGGGAACAACTGTAAACCGTACCAGCCTCTCTGGGATCCACCTGGCTCCCTCTGCGTCCTGTGGAAAAACACAAACATGCCCTCTTCCCCATATTAATACAGGGTCGGGGCCCTGCCATAATCCAGTTATCAGGATCTTTCCATTTTACTTGGGCAAAATTATCTTTGGTATTAGGATGCCACAATCGATCAGCCGCAGAACGGGTTGTGTATCCACATTTAAAAAATTTAAAATAAAGAGAGCATGATTAATATTTGGGGACATGACTCCCCCCTTTTTTATTTTTTGCAATTGGTTATTAAGAGATCCATGTGCTTGTTTTATAATATTTGGCCCTGGAAATTACATGGAATGCCCGTTTTTTGACTTATATTAATGGAAGGTATACCAATTGCAGCAAGACACTTTAAGCAATGACTTATAAAATGTTTGGTGACTTTCCCTGTTAAGGGAGTTGCCATGATAAATCTTGAAAAACTGTCAATTGTTACATGAACATATTTTAGTTTCCCAAATTCTGGGACATGAGTTACATGCATTTGCCACAAATGATTGGGAGTCAAACCTCTAGGGTTGACACCATAATGAGGTACATTAAAATGTTCAGGGCAAGAGGAACATGATCTTACAATTTGTCTAGCAGCTTCTCTGGTAATATTAAATTGTTTTCTTAAGCTCTTGCTATTTTGATGATGTAATGCATGAGAATTTTGAGCCAATTCTTGTTGAGTTAATCCAACCAAATGTGTGGCTAGATCTGCTAAATAATTTTCTAAAGTTAAAGGTCCAGGAAGCCCTGAATGAGCTCGAATATGCCCTATGTAACAAGGCTGCACATGGCTCCAAATACTTTGTTGAATCTCTCTAAATAGATCTTGTATTGGCTATCAGTATACAAGTTGAAAGAGGTAGAAGCCAAATTTTTAAAGACTGCAGCAACAGCTCGTAATTCTACAACTTGAGCTGAGGCTGGCAATGTTTGCAAAAGAAAAGTTTGTCCCTCTAGTACATAAACAGCTTTTTTATTTGAAGATGCATCAGTGAATACTGTTGGAACTTAAGGTAATAGCTTTTGTTTAATTATTTTAAGAAATCCAAAACCATGCTCATTGGCAAATTGAAGTAATTTATGTTTTGGATAATGATTATCAATACGTCCTAAATAATGAGCAAAAGCTATCGCCCAACAATCTGCATTTTGAAATAACCAATCTACTTGCTGTTTGGTAAGAGGGACTCCAATTAAGTAGGGTCTCTATCAAAATATTTACGAGATTCTGTGCGAGCCATTTGAACTAAACTAGCCACTCCTTTATAATATGGTGTCAGAACTCAAACAGGAGACACAGGCAGGTGCAACCATAATAATGGTCCTTCTTGCCACAATACAGCAGTTGGAGTATGAACAGTAGCCAAAATATATGCGCCCCATTCTTTTGAATAATCAATATATTGAACATGCTGCTTTTCAATAGCTAATTCTATCTTTTGCAAAGCATCACGAGTTTCTTTGGTAAGTTTCCTTTTTGACAAAGGATTAACCTCTCTTTTTAAAATGTCAAAAAGTGGTTTTAGTTCTCCTGTTGTTAATTTTAAATGGGGTCTTAGCCAATTTACGCCGTAACAAACAAAGCCCAGTTGATTATTTTAGTTGAAGTTTCAATAAATTGGCGGACCCTTACCAGAAAGAGCTGACAAATACCTTGCAGCCAGAGAGCTTTGAATTTTAGCCGTTATTAACCTAATTATTTGGATGAGTCCTATTGTCTGTTACTTAGTACCCCAATCCTTGGCCTTTTGTCTCAAGGCTGCTTGGCAAGCACTGTTAGCATTCTCATAAGCCAATTGTTTTACTAATAACAATCCAGACTTTTCATCACTTATAAGTCTGTTTGCTGCTTGCATTAATCTTGCCACAAAATCTTGAAATAACTCATCAGGTCCCTGACAGATTTTAGACAAATCCTCCACCTGTCTACCTGCTTGTAGAAGCTTATTCCAGGCCCTCCGGGCAGCAGTATTGACCTGAGCATAAACGGTCACATCAAAATCCAATTGTCCTATTTCCCTGTAGATTCCTTCTCCAGCAAGCATGTCATAAGTTATAGGAATTTGCTGAGCTCGATTAACTTCAGCTGTAGCTTGACAATGCTCTGCAAATTCTGACTTCCATAATAAATTATCTCCTCCTGATAAGCATGTTCTTGCTAACTGTTTCCAGTCCCCTGGGCAGAGAGCCTCAGTAGACATGGATTCCAGCAGAGCCAGGGTGAAAGGCGCTGTAGGACCGTATTGGGAGCATGGAGATTTTAATTGTCTTATCTGTTTAAAAGGCATAGGAGCATGGACTCTCACCATATTACCTTGTCCATCGGGTTGCTCTAGAACTGGAAAACTATAAAACTCAGGTACGTCTTCTCCATTCTGTCTGGCTTCTTGTAAAGCAGATACAGATGTTCGTACAGTGGACAAAGGGAAAGGTCCCATTGCCTTATAGGCCATTGAAACTGTAGGATTCCCAGGAGGAGGGCCTAAGCCTTCCACCAAAGATGGAGTTGGAGTACGAGATTGAGCCTCATTTTCCCTAGTAGTTAATGCTCCAATTTTTCTGTTTATTTCCTCCAAGCCCCACTCCAGTCTTTTAATTTCTTTTTGCAAAGGCTTATGCTTTTTAACATGCATAGCCTGAATTGGAGGGTATCTCTCAGAATAGTGCTGATCTGGTTCTTCCTCCAGCTCTGCAACCTCATTAGGTTGCAAGTCTTCCTCAAAGTCTCCTTCTGGCAAGAAATTATTGTCATCAGAAAGACAATACAACTCCTCTGGAGGAGCTGATGGTATAATAACATTTTCTTTTGAAGTCTGCCATCTTTCTAACCTCGTTTTCTCTGAGCCTGAAAGTTTAGCTTTCTCAGTTTCCTGTTGCTTATACAGACTACCTTTAACTAAGTTCCATAAAGAAAACACTAGGCTAATGCCTTGTCCCATTTTTATTCTGGGATTTACTCACCGCAACCTTTCTATTTAATGTGAGCTCGCCAGCCAAACAGCGGTGTCCTTCATGGGTTCCCTTTATCTCAAGCCACATGTTCGGGTGCCAATATGCCGGAGCCAGCCGGGCAGAGTCGAACGGTTCTTGAGTTGGGAATGAGGATTAAAATTAATAAAATAAACACATAGCACACAGAAAACTTTTTAAAGGTCCAGACTCGACAGCTTTTGCAAAAGGCAGACTGCTGCAGCAAGCAGTTCCAGTAGCAAGTCTCAAGTGCTGCCTCATCCTCTGCCTCCAGCATTCTGACCACTTTATTTTTTGAGGAGTTACTTTAGCCAGTAAAACATCTCAGAACAATAGGTTAATTTGCACAAGGAGCCTGAGGAAGAGGTGTAACCCTCACAAGCTATCCCACCTGTTGTCACAAACAAAAGGAGATGGACTTGTAAGTTCTCCTCTGCCATTAGTAAAAGGCCTCCAAAAAGCCATCTCTCCACTGAGATTTAAATATCAAAGCAGGCCGCTGAGTCACAGCTCTTCACACACACACACACACACACACACACACACACACACACACACTTGTATGTCCTGCTACTTTGTGGAGCTTTGTGTCACCAAAAAGGTCCTTTAGGGTCTTATGGACATTGAGGATCATGTTAGCTGCAAATAGCTTCACTTCCCCATTTGTATTTCCGTTATCTCATTGTTATGTCTTCTGCCTATAGCAGAGACTTGAAAAAATTGTATTAGGTAAGAGTGGAGAAAGTGGCAACCTTTTCTCGCTCTTGATTTTTAGTGGAAATGCTTGAGTTTCCCCAATTTGAGATAACATTGATTATAAAGTTGTCAAATACAGATATTATTAGATGGAAGTATGTTCATATTTCTCTGTCTCCAACAAAAAGTTGTTAGATTTTCACCAAGGTCTTTTCTGCACCTATTGACATGATCCCATGGCTTCTCTTTTTGAGATCTCTTTCTTTTGGGGGCTTCTATTGAAAGACCCCCGAAGGTTGTCTTCCGTCAGGGAGACCCCGTACCCAAAGATCAACGAGTCCAGTTGTTCGGATGCAACCAGCAAGAGGCTTTATTGAGTACACGGGTACCCGGGACGACAAAGTCTCTCGGAAGACTTGCAAGCCTCTCGGTTAGGGTGACGGGTTTTTATAGGGCTCGGGAGCAGGAAGTGCAGTTACAGAAGCGAGAAGCATAGTTACAGGGGTCTGATTGGGTGGTTTGAACAAAGCCGTAGTTAAGTCACATACCCAGAACAGGGAAGGCGGGAAGGCAGATTGTGAGCCGAGTCATGTACCCGGAACCGGGAAGGCGGGAGGGCAGATTGTGAGCCGAGTCACGTACCCAGAACCGGGAAGGCAGGAAGGCAGATTGTGAGCCGAGTCACGTACCCGGAACTGGGAAGGCGGGAAGGCAGATTGTGAGCCGAGTCACGTACCCGGAACCGGGAAGGCGGGAAAGAATACAGCGAGGTAGCTCTCCCCTCAGGGAACTTACTGCTATACCGCGCCTACTCTACATAGTGTTAACAATGGCTGCTTATCTTTTGGTCTCTCATTTCCCCCTTTCCTATGATCATTTGAAGACCCAATCTTGGGTCTTCCAGATATGACCCCTTGTATCTTACAGATTTATTTTTTATAATGGGATCTGGGGTCCCTTCAGGGTGGATATAGGGGTAGTAAGCCAAGGAGAACTATTACAGGATCTCTCTAGGCTTTTAGCCCAGTTGCTGCAATATTAGTGTCCATTTCAGCTAAGCAGATGTCCAAGACAATAGCTAATTCCAGGGAGCCCCTTTTGACTTAGCATTTCAGCCTGCTAGGGGGGATTTGGGTGTAGATCCGTCTTCTGGAGCTTCTTCGAGCTGACCGTTGGACCGTAGGCATCAGGGGCTAGGAAGGCTGAAATGCCAATCAAAGGCTGGGCAATGGGGAAGTCCCAAGCATCTGGTTCGTTGATCCACCCGAAGAGGCAGGGAGCAATCATGTCAGTTTCCAGGAAGTCCAGATCTCAGCTTGCAGTCCACAGCTGATCCCGGAACAGAGTTAAACAGGTGAAAATCTGCTGAGACAAATTTAGACTGGAGATAGAAGTTAAAATTTGTCTATTAAATGGGAAAGACCAGGGAAAACGTTATCTGCGATCGTTTTGAGCTATGCCAGATCCAGGTCACATCCTGAAACTCATATGAAATTTTAGTACACAAAAGGAAATACATAATTTTAAATACTCAGAAAAGTAACATATCAGCAAATCAAACATTTTGAGAGTAGCAGGTAAAACTGCATCCCACTGAATGAGTATCAGTTAGCTGTTTGTTTTGTAACCTTTATATACAACCTAAGTGTGTCCACAGTAACATTTTTTTCTGTGGGCATAGCTGTTTGTAATTAGTCACAAATGAAGCTTGGCCATTTTTATACATTCAGCATATACTTTTAGTTTTCACTTTCACTTTTATGTTTACACTGGAAAGTTAGGCAGAAATACATTACTGGCTTTTAGTGCTAAACCCTGGATGTTTGGACTTTCCTTAACAAAGCAACTAGAAGGAATAGGTTTAGGATATTTCTGTGTCAAAATCTACCCCATAAATGGCAGATATTAAGAATACCATACTAAAAGCTATGACTTTTGGGTCAGATACACACATTAAACAGATGTTTTTAAAATAACGAGAAGCACCTTTAGTCTATCTTTAGAAGCCAACAAAGGAAATTAAAATCTTAACCTGGTGACTGAATAATAAGCAGTTATTGCTCCATCAACTTATTAGAACTCTATTGATCAATGCCAAAACTCTGAACTTTTAAAATTTTATAACATAAGCACAACAGTAGCAAAGAGGGGGGAGAAATTTAAAATATCTCCCATTTTTAATCTGCTTTAAAATATTTATCTCTTTATAACTTATAATTATATCTTAAAAAAACTACTTAGACTCTCCAATCTTTTGAATTTATCAACCCTGAAACATTTTTTTAAACTAAATAATAACACTCTAGATTTTTACAACCTAAACTCCTATATTCTCAGACCCTATATAAGCTCCACTTATTTATCTTAAGACATGAGTCCTGTGAGCAAGGCAAACCTGTCTTTTTTTCTAAATAAGGTATCTAGTACTCTGTGGTTCTAGCTAATGAGCTGATCAATGTGCTAACAGTCGATCTAATTGTCTTTTCTCTAGCTGCAAAGCTACCGTAAGCTTAGCATAGCCGTCAAGGTGTTCAGAGACCTGAGAAGGATAAATTATAAGCTAAATAAATACCAATCCATGTGCCAATCAAAATGACAGGGATGACTAGTTAGCCCATTACCTAGGCAGTGTCCCTGGCTCCTGTGTTTCAGCATCCTGAACAAACGCAGTTCTGCCAGGCACATAAGATGAGAGACTGTTTCTGTGGAGAAAGAAACAAGAGAATGGCCTCACCTCGCCCTTAGCAATGTGAAACATTGACTCCAGGTGTCCACAGTTTTGGCTGGGCCCTAACAGTGGGCCAGTTGAGGCAGTATTGCCCAGTGGTTAGCATACCACAATCCAGAGTTGCAGTCATCTGTCGTTGTGCCCAAATCTTCTCGGAGACCTTGGGGGAGCTACTGCCAGGATTGCGGGACTTCCTGTCACAATAAGCTTACACATGTTAAAATGCCTAATTCAGATTTCTGACAAGCTTGAGGGCCAGCATATCCGAGTTACTCTGTTTTTATCATCTGCTCTAAACTGTGTCCTATAAAACAGAATGCTATGATCTCTGATTCTAGCATATTTTCGAGATGCATGTCCTAGAAGTATATATTTTAAGACAAATAAACAAGAGACTAGGTAAGGCTCAACTGCAGTATTTAGCATGACTTTAAATCTGTTCTTTCTGGACTAAAATCAAAGCAAACCTTTTAATCGGATACAGTTTATAGAGAGGCTAGCTAATCTTGCTGCTCCTACCACTTGCATTAAAATTGAACAGTAAAAAGCTTTGCATTTAGCACTAATGACTAAACATATCTCCGGACCAGCATGGCGGCTGGCCATGTGTAACCAAACTGAGCTGGAATCCCTAAACAAACATGGCAGCTAAACTACAGCTTTACGCGCTCTCTATTGCTGAACCATCATGGCGGCTGGCCATGTGCTAGCATTAGCACAGGCTGTGACTGACAATGCCAAACATGGCCATTAGGTGCTGATGATACAGCAAACACTTCGGAGCTTCCATAATCCCCCACAACCAAAAGTTCCCAGTAATCGAACAAGCTTTAGAACCAACTGCATAACAGAACAATTTTAAACTGTAATTATTTTAGCCATACCAAACCTATCAGCTAAAATTTTTTTTCCTTAAAAGAGCATAAAAAACATTTTGTAATGAGGAATCACCAGCCTTTTAAATGAAGTATAACATTTTAAAATACAGTTTTTCTGTAAATCATATTAACTCTCTGGCTTTTTATAACATATCCACTAACCTTCTGCAACATGCTATATACCTTCAGATTTCTAGCTTTTCTTTTCTGGCTTAACTAGACATGCTTACTTTTTTTCTCTCTTTCTTGCTTTTCAGACAACATAAAAACTCTCACTAAAATCCTTTCCATTCTGACATGATCCTGCTGAAGCCCAGAGTCTACGTACGATTTGCTTTTTATAGGCAAAGCAAAAGCAAGTTACATTACTATAAAGAGGAGTTCTGAAACTGCCAAATTTTTTTTAAAATAGCTTTCCTGTATCTGATAACATAAAGGTAACAACCAAACTCTAAGGAACTTAGAACAAGCTTTAAGGAACTTGGTGAAACTTCCCCTTTTCTGTGTCTCAAGATAAAGAACAGGGTGTAAACATGTTTTTTATAAACATAGCAGCTTATCAAACAAACAGCTCTCCATAAGATACTTTTTAAAAACTGCAATTTTCTCAGTCATTGTCATACCCAAATGTCTGATAAACTTTAAACAATTTTTAAAACCCTTTTTTGCAATATTAAAACAAAGTACCCCTTTTGTAGAAGTCACAAGGCATAAACATAATCTTTAAAATTAAAACCAGATTTTAAAACCAGAATTTACCAGTGCAAGCAATTTAATTTTTAAAACCAATACCAATTTAAAATAAGCTATCCTTTTAACCTAGAAGGAAATGAGATTTGACCAAGGTTTTTCTTTTTTTTTTTTTTTTTTTACCCATACCAAGATGGCGGTTACATAATAAAATCACATGGTGAAGTCAAGATGGCGGTGAGACACTGAGACACTTTAGACCACGTGGCAACCTATACAATATGCGCTTATGGATCTAATAAAGCTCATAGGCACACATTTTAAACAAGTTTCGGGAGACCTTTCAGAACAGAAAACAAAAGGTAGACAGACAAACAACACTCACTACACTTATGACAAAAATCAGGCAGACAGAAGACAACACAAACCGCGCGGTACGAGATCCGTGCCAAAGCGAAAACAAAAATTCAGATGGAGACCGTGTCGGAGGTCTGGTTCCTCCGTCTCCCAGATGAAGCACGCAGCCTTCAGTCAGAGGCGTCGCCCCAAAGAATCCGATTCGGCTCGTGTTTCCAGACAGGAGGGAACCCAAGAAGGGTTACCTTTCAGACGGGGAAGCAAATGATTCCCCTACCAGGCACTCCTGAGACGTCTCCCAGGAGGCACGGAAAAGAAGTCCGAGCCCGTCGGCTCCTTCTAGTTTCCGTCTGATACAGATGACCTGGCCAAGTCTCAGACTACAGGGGGACTCGAACCCCCTGGAAACGAACTCACAAAGACAGACCGTTTAACACAACGATACACAAGACTCACAGAACAAGAAGCCGGCAATCTTACCTCCCGATGCTGGGTCGGTGGTCCCTGGGCAGGGGTCTCAAATCCCGGACGAGCCCCCAAATGAAAGACCCCCGAAGGTTGTCTTCCGTCAGGGAGACCCCTGATCAACGAGTCCAGTTGTTCGGATGCAACCAGCAAGAGGCTTTATTGAGTACACGGGTACCCGGGGCGACAAAGTCTCTTGGAAGACTTGCGCGCCTCTCGGTTGGGGTGACAGGTTTTTATAGGGCTCGGGAGCAGGAAGCGTGGTTACAGAAGCGAGAAGCATAGTTACAGGGGTCTGATTGGGTGGTTTGAACAAAGCCGTAGTTAAGTCACATACCCAGAACAGGGAAGGCGGGAAGGCAGATTGTGAGCCGAGTCATGTACCCGGAACCGGGAAGGCAGGAGGGCAGATTGTGAGCGAGTCACATACCCGGAACCGGGAAGGCGGGAAAAAATGCAGCGAGGTAGCTCTCCCCTCAGGAAACTTACTGCTATACCGCGCCTACTTTACATAGTGTTAACAATCGCTGCTTATCTTTTGGTCTCTCACTATCTCTGTCCATTAACTAAAATGTCCTGGAAAGTAGGTCTCAGACATTGTCATCTCATAGAAACTAGGATATATTCACTAGTCCAGGGCACTTGTTAATGGCCAGAGGTCCAGAGTAAGTCAGGATGGATGTTAAGCCTCAAACTGATCCCCACTGATGGAACTGAGAAGATTGCTGGCCTCAGAGAGCCTTTGTTACTGGTTTGTCAAACTGGGAGGGAAGTGCTTACTTCTCAGGGTGTTGGGGAATTGAGCAAGTAGTAGACAGTAGGTGTTTAATACTTCCTAAGTGCTTCCTAAGAAATACAGAGTAGACTTCTTGTATTCTCACCAGAGGACAGCCTGCAGGAAAGCTCTTTTGCCTGGCCCATGGTGGACACCTCAGACAGACGTCTGTCAGTGAGTGTGGATGTTGTCACCGTAGACTAAGATGGAAGGACCCAATCCCAGCTGTTCCTGCTCTCTGCTTTTGTCTCAGGATAAAACTTACATTTTCCATCATTCTCTACAAGAAAAAGATAGCTCTTGTCCTTGAGAGCTCTGTGGAAGCCAACATTTGGTTTATACAACTCCCCTTGCCCTTCTCTTGCAGAGCTGAATCAAGTAAGAGTTTGAAATGGGGACAGGATTGTGGCCCATGGTGACCTGGTGAGTACCATAGGAGACCACACTGCCCAACTGAGGGATTATTCCTGGAGGGCCAAGAAAATCTCTCAGTTTTAGTTCCTCCCCCAACCTTCTCCCAGACCCCAACTAAAGATCACCAGGATTTGACTTTCCTCACTGCCCTCTTTTCTTGTTTTTTTGTGCTTAGGCTGTGGAAAAGAATCTAAACCCAGAAGACCAGCTACTTGTTTCACTAATTCCTTCCTTAGAGTTCGAAGCCTTGTTGGATAGAGGCAACACAGACTGCTGAGCCCTCTTCTGAGCCCAGTCTAGGTTCTGGCCTCCTCAGAAGGCTCATCGGCAGAAAGTCTGTTTCACAGTTATCAGTGTTGAAGTTCAAGATCCCTGGACATCCCTGCCTTTCCTGTGCTTTGTCTCTAGATCCACAAATGCTGTTCAAAATGACAATAGTAAGAGAAGGAACAAGACAGAGCTTGGCATTGTTGACCCAGCCTAGGAGCCCTGAATTTGTCATGGTGCAGAAATCAGCATTTGAATTACACAATGAACTTATACATAGAGGATGTCAGTCCAGAAAACCAGGGCAGGAATCTTGAGGCAAGGACTGAAGCATAGGATATAAAAGAACACTATCTGCTCACTGCCCTTGCTCCTGCTTGCTTGCTCTCCATACCACCTGCCCAAGGATGACACCATCCACACTGAGTGGAACCTATAACATCAATCATGAATTAAGAAAATATCCTGCAGATTTGCCCACAAGACTGTCTTATGGAGGATTGAGGAGGTTCTTTCTTCCCAGATAACCCTAGCTTATGTCACCTTGATAAAAATTCAGTAGCAGAACAGTGCAGCCCACTTCCATATACTATGTGAGAGGACCTTGCAGCATGCTTTGAAGGGACCAAAGAAAATCTCCTAGTTAGCTTCAGTAGTCAACTTGATACAGTGACCTGAGGGAGTCTAAATAAGAGAAGTTGTTGTTTTAAAAACAAAACAAAATCCCAATTGTTTGAGTTTGCCAATAAAGACTCAGGAGCCAGATGCTAGGGTGAAAACCTGCTAGCTCAGAGAAGCAGCTCACCTTACTTCAACAATGTCCCAGAAGGATAAAGCCCTTTGTTCTCAGTTCACATTCCAGAGGAAAAAGCTCTTCCTTTTCAGCCTATGTCCTAGATGGAAAAAGCCCTTCTTACTCAAATCATGTCCTAAAAGGAAAAACATCCTTCTTCTCCATATTGTCTTAAATACCTTCCTTCTCAATGTCCCTCCTATCAGTTTAATCCCTGTCAGCTGGTTGCTAACTTTGCTACTTGAGTTAGGGTTATCTTAATTTAATCCTGTTTACAGAAAGCTCTTGGATTAAAGCTGTGTTGTAGTGTTGAGCCACACCACAAGAACTTGTTTATAATGCACAGAAAGCTCTAGGATCAAAGACTGAGCCACACCACAATTAGAAACAGGTAATTACAATTCACAGCCTCAGGACACACAATGGAATAAAATACCCTCCAACAAAAGATAGCTAAGAATGCCAGGGGTAGAAAGCTGGTAGGCAGCCTTCCTCTGTGGATTCTGCTTCAGTTCCTGCTTGAGCTCCTGCCCTGGCTTCCCTCACTAATGGCCTATAGCTTGTAAATTGAAGCAAACACTTATCTCTCCACGTTGGTTTTGCTCACAGTATTTCATCACAACAGAAAAGCAAACCAGTACATGGAGCAACTTGAATGATGATGGTGGGTTTAGTTTGCTCTCCACAGGCAATAATGCAGTCAGAAAAGACGTTTGAAACATTAAAGAAGTATTTCCATAAAAAATCCTTTGTAGTAAAAAACACTGTAAATATCAAAGTGCAGCTCCTTTCAGTGCACAGTGTCAAAACTGAAAGCCAGGTGAAACTCTGCATGTGGTCTTGGGAGAACATCATTGTTTAGTTTTGCTCCCTTTTCTCGGGGTCCAGTGTTAGGATATTGTGGAGCGAGGGTCTCACGGTGGTTTTCCTAGGGCTTCCCTGAACTTCATGATTTTATTTGAATGACTTCCCACAGAGCATAGTAGAGAAGACATCAAGAATTTATTAAAGAATAACATGAGGCATTCTCAGTGGCAAAACTGAGCAATGGCTGTAGTCCACCATGGAGGAAATCACTGTCCAGGGAAGAGCACCAAAGAGCCCATTGTTTGGCTGTATATGTGGAGGTAGGCTTCATACTTTCCCAAAGCCCGTGAACAGAAGGCTCCTTTTGGTTCATGGTGCTGACATGCCCATCTACATTTATCCTTAAGAAAGTGGATCATAGTATGTCCCCATGGATAACTCCCTTCTAGGTATTTTATAATCTATTGAGATGACAGGTTACTAGCAGTTCAGAAATGCAAGTCCCTTCATAGAGTCAGATGCACCTCTCATCTCCCACTATTGTGACTCAAACTCATGTCATTGAGCAACTTTAGCAGAATCACAGAAAGAAAACAATAATACACATATAAAAAGAGACATCTTTTTATCAATAAGGACATTTGCTCAACCATGTTTGTAGCAGCCTTATTTGTAATAGCCAAAAGCTGTAAACAGCCCAGATACCCCTCAGTGGAGGAATGGATGCACAAATTCTAGTACATCTACACAATGGAATATTACCCAGGAACAAAAATCTAGGAAATCATGAAATTTGCAAATAAAATGGTGGGATCTGGAAAAGAACATCCTGAGTGAGCTCTCCCAGAAGCAGAAAGATACACATGGTATATACTTACTCATATAGACATATAATAGTAGATAAACCTACTAAAAGTAGACATCTTTAGCATCTGGAAATACACCCCCTTTATTGAGCCTGAAACCCTGCTACCACTGTTGTCCTCCATTTTGTCTAGTCTGCATTTATCCTTTCAAGAGGTTCTTTTGTATTCTACGTAGAAGGAGTTGTGGCACTTATTCTCCCCATCTTTAGAGTCAGTGTGCTAACAAGGACACATGATGGGAGATTCAAAGCTGATTTTGAAGGAAAGGATGAGACCAGGCATGTTGGCATGTGCTGAAATAGTCTGTCTATTACTCCATAAACCTGCTGAAACCTTCTCCTTAGGGAAAGTTTTTTGAGACAGACATTCTTTATCCTGTTTCCTAAAGCTTGGGCATGAACTAAACTCTTCCTGCTATGGTCTCTCTCTCCTGGTTGGGGGTTGGGGGTAGAAATTACATGGGTTGGTAACTTAGCATCAGGTTCAGTTCTGGATTTTACAAACAGTTGTTTAGGTTGGGGGCCCCACCCTTACTGACCTTTGGACCTGTGATCTCTGACTACTGCTTATTAGATGGAGCCTTCACATTTCTAACCTGCCAGAGAGTGATCAGATTCTTCCTTCATTCCTGTCATTGCTTTCATCCCTCAAATTGCTGGTATATGCTTTAATGTTGTCATGTAGTGAAGCCTCATCTGATAATGTTGAGCCTTGTCTTCAGCCACAACCTTGCAAGCTTGGTTCCCAGCAGACTAAGGATGGTGAGGAAATGAAGGACAGGCATATACACACACACACATACAAGCTTGGATTGGTTGGCTTGTGATCTCTGTGCTGTGGATACAGCACTCCAGAAGCTCAGTGTGTATATGGTATTCACTTGTAATGGGAAGTGGTCTGCAATAGCAAACAGATACACAGGCTATTGCAGAAGTTGGGAAATAAGGCAGGTCTAGTTAATCTCAGGCACATTGCCTCTGTGGGGAAGCAGTCTTCAGGTTGTAATCTTCAGGGAAGGGGGAAACTGTGGTGGATATTTTCTACACACACTGAGAACATTCCTGTTTGGACCAGAGGAAGGCTTTGCCATCTTACTGAGCGTCCTCCAGGGAAGGTTTTGCCCTTGACATTGGGTTTGAGCCATTGGTCATTGACACAGCCAGGCCAGTGTCAAATAACACACAGTGATTCAGGACTTCACTGGCTTCCTACAAAACCATTCATTAGTCAGGTCTTTCTTGACCTCTTGGAAATGTTCCAGTTCATTTGGCTAACGGTACCATTGTGGTGGGAAAACATGGCAGCAAGCAGCAGGCATGGCAGCTGGAATAAGACACAGAGTTCACATCGTAAAACCAAACATATATCAGAGAGTGGAAGTGAAGAAATAGTAGGATATTAGGTTAAATCCACCCTCGGCCACTTTCATCTGCCTGTGGCTGCCTCACAAAAGGCCAAGCTGTGTGTCTCTCCCTCGACATTTCCATATTATTTCTCTTTACATTTGTTTGTAAATGCCAGACAGTTCAAATCCTGAAGCTAAGCATCTGAAAATTGAGGCACACAAAACCAGTATTACAGGGAAACCATATACTCTGTGTGAGTACTGGCCCAGGGAAAGGCTGCTTGTTAACACTTTAGGGAGAACCTCAGAGCCATGGAAAGTCATGGGAGGGCCAGCAGTTTCTCAGCTCAGAGCAGACACAGTGAAAGTTATGAAATGGTTTGGGACTGATTACGTCAGAGGTTCAAAGGGAGCAAAGCTAGAATTGCCTGTTTGGTGCAAACTTTCTGATCCCTCCCGCAGGTGTTGCAAGATAACTCAGATAAAGTCCATGCTCAGCCCTCCCCAGATGGCTGTTATCAGGACACAGGGAGTAAGATCAACAGGCAGACAGGATGCCCCACTGGGACACCAGTTCTTCATGCTCCCCAGCAGGAAATTGTCACCTTGCACAGACACAGAAATAACAAACTTCTGACAGGCATTAAAGACCTCTTTGCTTATGCTGTGCAGGATCTCCTCAGGCACAGAGTCCTCCTCTGCCACGCCCATCTTGGTAAGTGCTCTGCACCCAAGTACTGAATCAGAAGGTGTTCTGTTTCCAGGCAGACTGTGGGAGGAGGAGCACTGGGCTACAGGAGGTTTTCAGCATCTGCAGAGAAGATGCTGAACTCTGACAGCCTCACTGCACAGGCAACTTTGTTCTGCACTAGTAACCAGCATGGTTTTTCCTTAGGATATTAATTTTCTGTAATTCTTAAATTCATTAGTTTTTCATGCTTCCAGAATACCAATACACTTTTGGTTTGCACTCATGTTGTTCTAAAGACTTTCTGTGTTAGCACTTCAGTCACACAATCTATTTCCTAATTTATTCTTTCCTTCAGCTCTCCTCATGTCATCCAGGAAAGCTTAAACCCACAGCTTAATGTAATGTCCTCAACACTGTATCTGACTTCTGTGGTCTGAATAATTAAGAGGTTTGAATCTTTACAAGGAAATGAAGGTGTAGGTTCAAAGCCCCACAGAGGACAGCCCCATACTGTGCTGTGGTTCACTCCCAGTTCATTTATAGATCCTAGAACTCAGAGGCTGCCTTTAGCCTGAGTTCTGCCCACTGGGATGTCTCAGGTAAAGGACAAGGTTGCCAGGTATCAGTGGCAAGATGTCAAGTATATGTTAATCCTGGTAGTGGTTTCTTATTTCTGGGAAATAAGGATAGGAATTTATGGCTCTAGAGCCTGGGAGACACAATTGCAAAGTGCTCAGATAATGGAAACATCTAGCTTTTGTTTCTCTCTCTAGGCCTTGTCTCTGTTCTTATCTCTCACAGTTTCACAAACTGTGTCTTTACATGGGGTTAGGAACAGATGAACAGAAGCCTATCTTCTTTTCTGTTTCAAAGAGAGCATCAAAGCTGCTGGGCAAGAAGGTAGTTATCCCTTGCTCCCTCACAGAGTCCATCAGATCACAGGTTCTGTCAGGAAAAGTTTCTCCTATAGGACAATTGGCTCCATGTAGTAAGAGCAGGCATCTGTGAGAAAACTGTCAGGTCAGTGCAGAGGCTTCTCTGGGACCTCATTACTTCATTTTGCTGTACTACAACAGTCTAGCTGCAAGGGTGAGCTCTGAGGACAATAAAAAGTGTTTCAGCCATTCCTTAGCCCAGGTGTTTTTCTTGGTTTTCCCCATCACATCCCCACAGCTCCTTTATTTCATGGCCTCTCTGGACACAGCTCTGATACCTTCTAGTGACAGTTTTCCTTTTCTGGGTCCCTGTTGACTTCTTCCCCACTGTTTTATGAGCTTTCCAAGTAGAATTTTTAGAGAATACTGCCCATTGTAACTCCGTTTTAAACACAGCCCACATTGATGAAGCAGAGCTAGTCCCAACTTCCAAACCCCTCTGTGCACTGCATGAGGAGGCTGAGAATGGGAGGAGAGTGATGTGACACTGTACAGGTGAGCTCTGTGACGGTGACAAACACGAACACACAGCTTCAAAAGCATGAGGGTGGACAGGTTCTGCTCAGCCCAGACATAAACATGCTCTTTACACAGCCTCTCAGCTTCCAGGAATGGGCAGGCTGTATCCAAGATGTAGAGGAGGACACAGACATCACTTCCTGCCTTTCTCCTCCCCAGCTACAGTGCACCCACAGGGCCACAAGCACCCAGCATGCAGTGGTTTCTGCAGAAGGGGTTCCTTTCCCCTTTCCACTCTCTATTTCCCTCCAGGTCACAATTTCAGGCCACTGCTGTTCTAAAAACTGGTCACTTGTTTGAGGCCCGTTTGATGATGTTATAGATCTCAAGCTGTCCATGATTCGGGTAACTGAGGGATGACACAGTGTCTAAAGTCCTGGTCTCCTGACTCCATGCAGAGCAGGGGGCTCTAACCTTGTTGGTCTGAGCAGCTGAAGCCTTCATAGTTGCTTTAACAGGTAATGTTCAGGATTCTTATGGATGTCTTTGCTTCAGATATATTTTGTTCTCCCGTTCTACCCTCTAAGCCTTTCCGTCCTCATCCCCAAGGTTCACAGGGAACCTATATCACAAATACAGGTCCATTCTCTGAGTGCAGAACCCCTATTACCTCTGCAGGAAAGCTGATAGACAATGCTAAAAAAGGTAATTTTAGGGCACAGCACAATTTTATCTCAAGGACACAGGCGGCTGTTGAAGGCTGAACTGTTGAGCGAAAGGCTTTCTCTTATCTAATGTTTCTGATGGCAGGAAGTGGCTATCATGTTCTCTGATCTCCTTTGCTGGGCTAGTAGGCATTCATGTGAGGACTACCATCTTGGAAGACAGCAGTTTTTCTATGAAGGGTTTTTAGTCACTGTAATGTTTTGTATACAAATGATGCATTAGCCCTGAATTTTCTACAAACCTTCACATAGGCACAGTTGAGGGGGCTGCAAAGCCTGGAGCTGGCAGGTGGCTCAAGGCTGTTGTTTGTTTCACTCCACACAAGCTGGTGTTCACAGTGACACATGACATTGTGTCACTCTCCTCAGGTTTTTCTGCAGAGAGGAAGCAACTGTGAACTTTCTCCTCCACACTAACAAGGTTCTGCAGTGATTTCAAAACAATGATTTCCTGAAGCCATAATGCCATGAATATGGCTAAAGATTCCTGGCTCCTGAGAAGGCCTGGCTTCCCTAAGTGATTTACGTTTTGCAGGGATGTAGTTACTGAAGTCACCCTAAAAATAGCACAGCCTGCACCGAACTCTACAGAGGTTGACAACCCTCTCCCTGGTTTGACAATGTGATATCTTTATAAGAATCAATTCCTCACCCTCTCCTTCTCCCTCTCCTTTTCCCTCCTCTTTCTCTTCTCCCCTCTCTCTCATGTTTGTGTGTGTATGTATTTATGTGTTCCTTTGTATTCATGTGAACATAGAAGACTTGCATTTCATGAAAATGGTGGTTATAAACATAGATTGGGATTATATTGTTGGTAGCTGCTAGTGAATGCATACATTTCAGATTTTTTAAACTCTTAAAACTTTACAAATGTCTACTTTATCCTCTATGAAATGTGTCTATCAAACCCATGGCTACCATTATGGGTGCACACAGGTCAAAACCTGACGTTCAGGTTGAGCGACTGTGAGCACCACAGCTCTTTGTCCTAAAGGCTTGATTACTGTTTATTTTTCTGGGGTCATCATGGCACAGACTCAACCATATTGGCTGTGTGCCATAAAGTCTTAGTCTATGTCACCTGTTGATGAAACTGAATTTCCTCTGCTCTTCTTCCTTCTCTTTCCTGGTTCTTCCTTCTCCACTGACTTCTCTTCATTGAGACTGTCTTCGGGAAGGAGCAAGGGCATTATGAGGAACTCCATAGGTTCACAGGAAGAAAAATCTGAAGAGCTTGATCATGACTCTCTGGGCCTGGTGGCCACTAATCTTTTGAAGAACTAGCTTTTTGTGTCGCTATTATAGAATTTTTATGTGAGGAAACTCAAATTATTAATTGTTTTTATCAAGTATTTATTTTCAGCTCTGAATTATTCATTCTTATCAAGTATTTATGAATTTTAACATTTTCCCTCTTCCCTCATTTTATAAATACTTCTTTAAATTTTTAAGCTTATAATATAATGATGTAATATGTCCTTTCCCATTCCTCCCTCAAAACCCATCCAAATATCCTTCCCATGCTGTCCCTCATCCTCATGGCCTCTTTTTCTTTAATTGTTATTATATACATATATAGTCTCAGAGGCATCACTGCGACCTGCTCAGTCTGTATAATGTGACTTGTTTGCTTGTTTTCAGGGCTGATAATTGGGTTTTGGACTACCAGTTTGTGTGCTCTTCCCTGGAGAGGACTGTTGCTCCGGCTCTTGGCATTCCTTAGTCTCCTGTAGTTCTTTGAGAAGGGCTGAGCAGTGGTTTTCCTGTACCTTGGCATGTCTAAGTGTTGTTGTCCTTGTTTAGCTCAGGTTTAAGCAGTCATGTGCGTAAGGTTATTGCTGTAGCTCCTTAACACTACTGGGAGACACAATCTCACAGTGAATTCCCTAATCCCCTGCTTTCAATCTCTCCATGCCATCTTCAGAAGCAATGTTCTCTGAGCCTTGCTTGCAGTTCTTTGGTAGATGGGTCCACCGAGACTGGGATCCACAACTCTACATCTTGATCAGTTGTGGTTTTCTGTACTGATCTCATTCTGCTCAAAGAGAAGTTTTCATGTTGAGAGGTGAGGGTTACACTCATCTGTGGATATAAGAACAAATACTTAGAACATTTAAAACATTTTTGCTTCTTGTCAGTATACTGTATTACAGTGCAATATGGTGAGAAAAATTATGAAGTTATTTCATCTCACACCCTTGATTTTCAGTTGATAATTCTTTACTGTGTATCTGGGAAACTTTTTACAACATTATATACTTCATGTGTATTCAAAATTCATTAGAGGAAATGATGATCTCTACATAAAACACACACTGAATTTCCTACATTCCTGAAGTCTGGAGAAGTCCCCTACACCTTGAAGGTAAGGAGACTTAAGACTCCTGTGGAGCCCATCCCTCAAGACTGGGTGGACACTTTCATTTAATTATGAACTTAGAATGAGATGGCCCTGAGCTTATTATAATTGTAGTTTTGTTTAGCACCCTAATTTTACCTGTCAAAAGAGGAAAAAATAAGGAGTATGCTCACCCTGAACTTATCCCGATATTGGATGCTCAGGCTCTCTTCACAGAGGCATCATGGCTGGAGATTAAAGTCATAGGTTGGAGGCAGAGTCACTTAAGAGAGTTCAGAGAAAAACCAGGATTTCTCTGGAAACAGAACTTGTCTCCATCATTCTATCCTTTTGGTCATTTTTTTCTTTTCTGCTTCATGCAGGGAAGGAGCTGATCTGTCATTCACAGAGCTGCATTCTGTCTCCCAGGACACTGCATGAGAAAACCAGCAGCTGACAAGTACAGAGATCACTTTGTGCCTGAAACAGTTCCATGCTTGGTGTGTAGGTAGAATCCTCACACCTAGGGGCTTCTTGACTGTGCATATGTTCCAGAGTTGCTGACTGGAGCTCATCTTCTGAGTGCTTATGGTCACACTCTGAAGAAATGGCAGATAGTCGGCAGGATTTGATTCAGAGTCCAAACTGGTAATTATTTGTTCTGGAGATTAATAAGACCATTTGGCCTGGCCGGGCAGTGGTGGTGCATGTTTTCAATCCCAGCACTCAGGAGGCAAAGGCAGGAGGATCTCTGAGTTCTAGGTCAGTGTTGTCTACAGAGTGAGTTCCAGGACAGCCAGGACTACATAGAGAAACCCTGACTTGAAAAACCGAGAGAGAGAGAGAGAGAGAGAGAGAGAGAGAGAGAGAGAGAGAACGAGGAGGAGGAGACAGAGGTAAGAGGGGCAGGGAGGGGGAGAGAGACAGACAGAAAGAGACATAGAGAATGAATGATTAATGACTGAATGAAAAAGAGAGTGAATGACTACTTGGCCAGCAATGAAGAGGGCAGTGAGATAAATGACCCTGTGCACGTGGGTCTGACAATCAAGTGAGATGCAGCTATTACCCCTGAATAAACCAAACATGTGGATCAGGAGAGGTTAATTTTTTATAACTTGTGGAAATGTTTAATGTACAAGAAAGTTTGTATTTTGAGACAGGCCTACAATGGTCTGCACAGTTCAGTTTTGCATGGGAAGCGTCAGGACAGTGGGGACAATGAAGACTATGGGGATGGCCTCAAGGGAGTCTGAGATGGAGCTGAGTTCTTTTTGGATGAGGTGGAGTTGGGATGAATTGACATCTTGTTGCCATCTCAGTGTTGGGGGGTAATGCTTCATTACCAGTATTTGTAATGAAGAGTTTTCTCTTTTCTCCTCAGATTTTTGGTACTTCAAATACACACACATACAATGAATAAAGCCAGCATACTCCACACTAACACAAACATTAAAATCACCTTGTTCTCTGAATTGAGTGTTGGGATCTCAGCCAACAGCATCCTTTTCGTCTTCCATCTCTGTATGCTCATTGGTGCGCACAGGCCTAAGCTCATTGATCTCGCCATTGGTTTCTTGGCCCTGACCCAACTACTGATGCTGCTAACTATGGGACTCATAGCTTCAGACATGTTTATGTCTCAGGGGAGGTGGGACCCCACCACATGCCAATCCCTTATCTATCTGCACAGGTTCTTGAGGGGCCTCTCCCTTTGTGCTGCCTGTCTGCTGAATGTCCTCTGGACCATCATCCTCAGCCCTAGAAGCTGCTGCTTAGACAAGTTTAAATATAAATTTCCCCATGACATCTCCTGCGCCCTTTTTCTTTTTGTTCTCTACATGTCTTTTAGCAGTTACCTCCTGGTATCAATAAGTGCCATCCCCAATTCGACCTCAGATAATTTTATGTATGTTACTCAGTCTTGCTCACTTCTCACACTGAGTTACTCCAGACAAAACACATTTTCCACACTGGTGGTCTTCAGGGAAGCCTTTCTTATAAGTCTCATGGTGTTCTCCAGTGGGTACATGGTGACTCTTTTATACAGACACATGAAGCAGGCCCGGCATCTTCACAGCACCAAACTTTCTCCAAAAGCATCCCCAGAGCGAAGGGCCACCCGGACCATCCTGCTGCTCATGAGCTTCTTTGTGGTTCTCTACATTTTGGACAGTGTTATCTTCCACACAAGAATGAAGTTCAAAGATGGCTCTCTGTTTTACTGTATCCAGATTCTTGTGTCCCATGGCTATGCCACAGTCAGTCCTCTTGTGTTTATTTGCACTGAAAAGCATATAACTAAATTTTTAAGGTCACTGTGGGACAGGAAATTAAATATCTGATTAATCAATGATGGGTAAAATTGTACACTCCTTAATACAATCCAATATGTTGCCATCATATCATGACATAGTAGGAACATTCTGTGGCTTAAACTGATATGTGAAAACATCCTTTTAACATTCCATCTGTTTACTCTGTGTGTGGATGGCAAGTATATAAAACAATATTAAACTGCATTCCCACTCAGATATCACATGAAGTTTATCTTTCTCAACGGGTTTTCAAAGGAGGTGTGTGAAATGGCTCTCATCTGTCTTTTTTAGCACATTACTTTTTATTTATTTATTTATTTATTTATTTTGGAATTTGTGGCAGGGTTTCTCCATGTAGCCCTGGCTATCCTGGGCTTGCTTTGTAGATCAGGCTGACCTCATACTCACAGAGATCTACCTGCTTCTGTCTCCCTGAGTGCCGGGATCAAAGGCATGTGCCATCATGCCCAGATTACTTTTAATTTTTTTAAAAAATGATTTAACTTTTAACTGTGTGTGTATGTTTTTGTGTCTGTGCTTGTGTCTGTGTGTGTGTTTGTGTGTGTGTGTGTGTGTGTGTGTGTGTGTACGTGAGTGCAGGTCATCCTGGAGGCCAGAAATGTCAATTACTCTTAGAGCTAGACTTATAGGCAGTTGTGTGCCACCCAAGGGTGAGTGGTGATAATTGAACTTGAGTCTTTTAGAAAACAGTTTGCATATGTGCTGAGCCATTTCTCTGGCACAGCCCATTACTTTAAATATGACATTTTCAATAAATCAATGCCTCAGTTGTTTATATTTGGAAAAATATACAAGGAAACACTGTTTTGAGAATAAATTATCACAGGATGCAGAACACACACACACACACACATACACAGAGCCAAAATGATATGCAGAGAAGCATCCTGTCATTTGCATAATGGTGCTCCTATGGCCTGATTTAAAACAGTCAAAGTAGAAACAGCCACTGTCTAGAAGTGTCAGGATGTGGGATCAGGTCATGGCCTCCCCTTGTTAAGGAATGCTAGTCAGAACATGAAGAACACCTCGAATGTCTGCCATGTCAGTCAGGTACACTGCACAATCTTGATGAGTTACTTATGAAAGACAGAGCTTAGATGTGTCAAAGGAATAGAGACCATAGACAAAGTGCTTTATCTGGGCTCAAAAAATCCAAATTTAAGTAGGAAACTAGTCACAGATAGTTACTCAGCTGCACTATTGATATACTCCAGGGACCTGAGGGCTTGCAGCATGCCTGCTTAATTGAGACTAATCAGATACCTGCCCAGAGCACACTTCATGTGAGAGAACACGGACTCAGTCACACAAGTCACACAGTTGAGCACACTCACAGGAAGACTTCACACAGCTGAACCCACTCACAGGCATACTTTACAGTGCAGAACACACACTTAGAGACTTACTTCCCACAGTAAAACTGTTATCTGTCACTCAGTGTGAGGATATGTCACAAGCATGGACCCCACTCACACCCAGAATCGAGTAATTTCAGTGTTGACACTTACACATAATCTAAAGAAATAACTGAAAACTGGTTAGTGGAAAAAGAAAGATCAGAGAAGATCTGTTTCATGTTCTGTCTACACTCTGAGTGAGACCTAGAGCCTCAGACAGGATGTAAATTAACAAAAAGAATGGAATTTAACTAGGTAACATGAGAGAACATTTCACACACCAAGGACATGGAGGAGAAGAAATAAACCACACAACTGTAAGTTGTATAAACCCACGAGCAGACATTTGCCTGGTGGCTCAAGTCTATAACCATGAAATCAAAACAGGAGGATAGTGAGTTCAAGGCCAGCCTGAGCTACAGGATGAGTCCAGACTAGCACATAACAGTCACAAAGCAAAAATAATTGTAAGAATAAAATATTATTTTAAAATCCAATATAAGATGGGTGGTGGAGGCGCAAGCATTTAATCATAGCACTCAGATGGCAGAAACAGGAGATTCTCTGAGTTCAAGGTCAGCCTAGACTTTAAATCAGGTTCCAGGGCAACTAGGGCTACACAGAGAAACGCTGACTCAGAAAAAAATTCCAAATTAAACAAAAGGAAATGTGCACAGGAAAGGATTAACCTTTCTTCTTCACAGTGGGTGAAGAGCATAAACGAATGTGCTGATCCCATGGTAAAGGTGAGCTGTATGATGGTGGCAAAATCAAGCCCATGGATTCATAAACACAGGGTGGACAGGTACTGCTCAGCCCTGACATAAACCATGCTCTGCACACATTTTCTCAACATGAGGAGATGGGCAGGCTGAGTCCATGTTGTAGAGGAGGAAACTTTTTCTCCTCCCTGGATGTAGTGCACCCTCAGTGCCACAGTCACACAGCATGCACTAGGTCTGCAGAAGGTTTGCTTCTTTCCATTGCACGCTTTATTTCTGTTTGTCAGGCTAGACAATTTGAGATATCTTAGCTGACATTCTTGTAGTATCTCTTTTAGTAAAGCTGAATCAAGAGCAGATAAATCAATTAAATAGTCCTATATACCCTAAAGAAATAGAAATAGTCATCGAAAGTCTCCCGTCCAAAAAAAGACCAGGACCAGATAGTTTCAGCACAGAATTCTACCAGACCTTCAAAGAAGAGTTGATTCCAATTCTCTTCAAACTATTCCACGAAATAGAAACAGAAGGAACACTTCCCAACTCATTCTATGAAGCCACAGTTACCTTGGTACGTAAACTACACAAAGACCCAACAAAGAAAGAGAATTTCAGGCCAATCTCTCTTATGAACTTCAATGCAAAATACTCAACAAAATGCTTGCACACTGAATACAAGAACACATCAAGGATATCATCCACTATGACCAAGTAGGCTTCATCCCAGGTATGCAGGGGTGGTTCAATATATGGGAAACTGCTACAATTGTTGCTGCTAAGGCTTGCTGCTGTGGCTGTCCAGTCCGGAGCCTCAAAAAAAAAGTCTCCTATTTGCTGTGTGCTTTTATTAATTTTAATCCTCATTCCCGACTCAAGAACCCATTTGACTCTGCTGGCGGTCTCCGGCAGATTGGTGCCCGAACATGGGACTTGAGATACAGGGAATCAGTGAAGGACACCATGGTTGTTGGCAAGCTGGCATCAATAAGTAGAAAGGGTGCAGTGAGTAAATCCAAAAATGGGACAAGGCATTAGCCTAGTGTTTTCTGTATGGATCTCAATTAAAGGTAGTCTGTATAAGCAACAGAAAACTGAGAAAGCTAAACTTTCAGGCTCAGAGAAAAGGAGGTTAGAAAGATGGCAGGCTTTAAGAGAAAATGATATTATGCCATCAGCTCCTCCAGAGGAGTTATATTTCCCTCCTGATGACAGTAATTTCTTGCCAGAAGGAGACTTTGAGGAAGACTTACATCCTAATGAGGTTGCAGATTTGGAGGAAGAACCAGATCAGTATTATTCTGAAAGATACCCTCCAGTTCAGGCTATGCATGTTACAAAGTATAAGCCTTGGCAAAAAGAAATTAAAAGACTGGAGTGTGGCTTGGAGGAAATAAACAGAAAAATTAGAGAATTAACTACTAGGGAATATGAAGCTCAATCTCCCACTCCAACCTTATCATTGGTTGCAGGTTTGGACCCTCCTCCTGGGAGTTCTACAGTTGCAGTGGCCCAAAAGACAGGGGGATCTTTTCCTTTGTCCACTGTACGGGCAACTCTATCCCCTTTGCAAGCTTCTTTACAAGAAGCTAGGCAAAATGAAGAAGATGTATCTGAGTTTTATGGTTTTCCAGTTCTGGAGCAACCTGATGGACAGGGTAATATGGTGAGAGTCCATGCTCCTTTACCTTTTAAACAGATAAGAGAATTAAAATGTGCATGCTGCCAATAAAGTCCTACAGCACCTTTTACCCAGGCTTTGTCTACTGAGGTTCTCTGCCTAGGGGACTGGAAAGAGTTAGCAAGAGCATGCTTATCAGGAGGAGATAATTTATTATGGAAGTCAGAATTTGCAGAGCATTGTCAAGCTACAGCTGAACTTAATCGAGCTCAGGGACTTCCTATAACTTATGACATGCTTGCTGGAGAATAAATCTACAAAAAAACAGGACAGCAATTCGATACTATTCCTCTTGCTCCTCAAGATTGTAAAAGATTTGCTTTTAGCGTGCCATCTGTAAATTTTAAAGAACCTATGAAAAGGTATCATTAGCTTGTATTACCTCAAAGTATGGCAAACAGTCCAACTTTATGTCAAAAATTTGTGGCTCAAGCTGTTTTTAAAACAATAGAGGAAAATTGTTCTGTGTATATTATTCATTATATGGATGACATTTTACTGGCTCATAAAAATGAAGGGATATTATTAGGTGCTTTTACACACTTACAACAAGCTGTAAAGGATCTAGGTTTAGTGGTTACACCAGAAAAGGTACAAGACAACCACCCTATTAATATTTGGGACATTATATCCTCAGACTATTATGCCTCAAAAAGTTCAATTAAGGAAAGACAACCTAAAAACTTTAAATGAGTTTCAAAAGTTGTTAGGTGATATTAATTGGCTAATACTCCATTTAAAATTAACTACAGGAGAGCTAAAACCACTTTTTTACATTTTAAAAGGAGAGGCTAATCCTTTGTCAAAAGGAGAACTTACCAAAGAAGCTCTGATGCTTTACAAAAGATAAAATTAGCTATTGAAAAGCAACATGTTCAATATATTGATGATTCAAAAGAATGGGGTGCATATATTTTGGCTACTGTTCATACTCCAACTGCTGTATTGTGGCAAGAAGGACCATTATTATGGTTGCACTTGCCTGTGTCTCCTGTTTGAGCGCTGACACCATATTATAAAGCAGTTGCTAATTTAGTTCCAATGGCTCACACAAAATCTCACATGTATTTTAGTAGAGCACCTGCATTAATTGGAGTCCCTTTTACCAAACAGCAAGTAGATTGGTTATTTCAAAATGCAGATTGTTGGGCCCTAGCTTTGCTCATTATTTAGGACATATTGATAATCATTATCCAAAAGATAAATTACTTCAATTTGCCAATGAGCATGCTTTTGTATTTTCTAAAATAATTAAACAAAAGCCATTCACTCAGGGTCCAACACTATTCACAGACGAATCTTCAAATGGAAAAGCTGTATGTGTAATACAGTGACAAACTTTTGTTTTACAGACATTGCCAGCCTCGGCTCAAGTTATAGAATGCTGTTGGTGCAATCTTTAAAAATATGGCTTCTACCTCTTTCAACTTGTACACTGATATCCATTATATAGCTAAAGCCTTGCAAGTCCTAGAGACTGTAACATATGTTAATACAGCTAATAAACAAATACAAGATATATTTAGAGATATTCAACAAAGTATTTGGAGCCATGTGCAGCCTTATTATGTAGGACATATTAGGGCTCATTCAGGGCTTCCTGGACCTTTAACTTTAGGAAATAATTTAGCAGATCAAGCCACAAGTTTGGTTGGATTAACTCAACAAGAAGTGGCTCAAAATTCTCATTCATTACATCATCAAAATAGCAAGAGCTCAAGAAAACAATTAGTATTACCAGAGAAGCTGCTAGACAAATTGTAAGATCATGTTCCTCTTGTCCTGAACATTTTAATGTACCTCATTATCGTGTAAATCCTAGAGGCTTGACTCCCAACCATTTGTGGCAAATGGACTTAACTCATGTCCCAGAATTTGGGAAACTAAAATATGTTCATGGAACAATTGACACTTTTTCAGGATTTATCATGGCAGCTCCCTTAACAGGAGAAGCCACCAAACATGTTATAAGTCATTGCTTAAAGTGTTTTGCTGCAATTGGTATTCCTTCCATTATAAAAACTGATAATAGCTCCGGATATATGAGTCTAGCTTTTCAATGTTTTTGTGCACAAATGAGTATTAATCATAAAACGGGCATGCCATATAATCCTCAAGGCCAAGGAATTGTGGACCAAGCCCATGGATCTCTTAAGAACCAATTGCAAACAATAAAAAGGGGGGAGCTATATCCCCAAACACCACAGAATTATAGTAATTATGCTCTCTTTATTTTAAATCTTTTGAATGTGGATATACAAGGCCATTTTAACGGCTGATCGATTGTGGCATCCTAATACCAAAGATAATTATGCCCAATTAAAATAGAAAGATCCGATTACTGAAACATGGCAGGGCCCTGACCCCGTATTAATATGGGGAAGAGGGCATGTTTGTGTTTTTCCACAGGACGCAGAGGGAGCTAGGTGGATCCCAGAGAGGCTAGTACGGTTTGCAGTTGTTCCCCAGAAGGAGGATGTTCCTGCTGCAGACAGTCATAAATTCTGCCCTGACTGAGACCGAAAAGCTGCATTGGACTTAAGCTCCTGACCCAGTTTTTGTTTCATTCTGCTCCTGCGAGAAGACATCATGAAGAAAAACCTCTTATACAATGGACTGGACTTGATTGTTCTGTTAATAAGGACAATTCTCAACAAAATAAAAATAAAAAATAAAAATAAAGAGGACTAACTGTGAAACTTTGGTTCTGATTCTGGTTTTCAGCAGACCAAAACAAGCTTGCTTCAAAAACTGTTGGGAGGCCTTGTAACTGCCTACATAAATTCTCCTTTTGTTTTGTTGTTTGGAAATGTTAACAAGATTCAAACTTTAATGTTTCTTGACTTCAATGTAAACTAACAAACTGTATTTGTAAGTTTTCAAATGGTTCTGATTGTTCGACAGCCTTTTTACTATGGTTCCGTGAATGATTCTCAGACTTGGTAATTTACAAAAGGTGTCACCTGCTAAGTCACCTTTATGGAGTATTATTTTGGACTTGGCTTGTGATAGGAGATGCGCAACTAAAACAAGGAGATGGCAACTAAAACCTGCCTGAAGGCCTTTCAGTATGTCAGAGCTGAGCTGATCTGCATAAGATCATACCACAGTGTCTACCCTAGCAGAGGTTGGTAGTCAATGACAAGTAAAGTTTCTCTGGGATATATTCAACACAAAGCTGGGCATGAATGATGAAATTCATGTACAAATAAAAATATGTCTTCAGATAGATACAACCTAAGACAGGCACAATCTTCTGCTCCATAAATCTTAAGTTATGGCCAATTTAAAAAATATAAAAAAGGGAGACCTTTTGGGAGCCATGGCCCTGGCAGTTGCTTTGATATTTAAATCTCAGCAGAAAGACTGCTTTTACCAGGCAATCACTGAAGTCAGGGAAGAATTTGCAAGTCCATCTCCTTTTGTTTGTGACAGCAGGTGGGATAGCTTGTGAAGCTCACACCTCTTGCTCCATCTCCTTGTGGAAATTTAACCCATTGTTCTGAGATGCTTTACTCTGGCTTAAAAGCTCTGCAATAGAAAAAGTCAGGCTTGCTGCTTGAGGCTGCTTACTGTTACTATGGCTGCTGCTGGGAAAGCTTGCTGCTGTGGGTGTCCAGTCCAGAGCCTCAAAAAAAAAAATCTCCTTTGTGCTGTGTGTATGTGTGTGTGTGTGTGTGTGTGTGTGTGTGTGTGTGTGTTGTTGAATTTTAATCCTCACTCCCAACTCAAGAACACACTAGACTCTCCTGGCAGGCTCTGGCAAGAAATAAACCCACACACTTATGGACACCTAATCTATGACAAAGATGCCAAAACCACATAATGGAAAAAAGATAGCACCTTCAACAAATGGTGCTGGTCAAACTGGATATCTACATGTAGAAAAATGCAAATAAATCCATACTTATCACCCTGCACAAAACTAAAGTCCAAGTGCATCAAAGACCTCATCAAAAAACGGGAAACATTAATTTGGTTAGAAGAAAAAAAAATTGGGGAAAAGCCTAGAATTCATTGGTTCAGGAGACAATTTCCTGAAAAGAACACTGCCAGCACGGGCTCTAAGAGCAAGAATCAATAAATGGGACTTCATGAAACTGAAAAGCTTATGTAAAGGAAAGTACACCATGATCAAAAAAAATGAATGCCTACAGATCAGGAATGAATCTTCACCAACCCTTTATCTGATATCCAATATTTAATATCTAATAAATATCTAATATCCAATATTTAAAAAAACTAAAGAAGCTGAAAAGCAACAAACCAAGTAATCCAATTAAAAAGAGGGGACAGAGCTAAACAGAGAATTTTCAATAGAGGAATATCGAATGGCAGAGAAACACTTAAAGAAATGCACAATCTCCTTAGCCATCAGGGAGATGCAAATCAAAACAACACTGAGATTTCACCTTACACCCATCAGAATGGCCAAGATCAAAAACTCAAGTGACAAAACATGCTGGAAAAGTTGTGGAGAAAGGGAAACCCTCCTCCACTGCTGGTAGGAATGTAAACTTGTACAAGCACTCTAGAAATCCATCTGGCACTTTCTCAGACAAGTAGGAATAGTGCTTCCTCAAGATCCAGCCATACCACTCCTAGGCATATATCCAAAAGAGGCTCAAGTACACAATGAGGACATTTGCTCAACCATGTTTGTAGCAGCATTATTTGTAATAGCCAGAAGCTGGAAACAACTCAGTAGTCCCTCAACTGAAGAATGGATACAGAAATTATGGTACAACTACACAATGGAATATTACTCAGTAATGAAAAACAAGGAAATCATGAAATTTGCAGGTAAATGGTGGGAACTGGAAAGGATCATCCTGAGTGATCTGTCCCAGAAGCAGAAAGACACACAGGGTATATACTCATTCATATAGACATATAATATAGGATAAACCTACTAAAATCCATACACCTAAAGAAACTAATCAAGAGGGGGACTCTGACTAACATGCTCAATCCTCATCCCAAAAGGCAAAGATTATGGACATCAGAAGAAGAAGAAAACAGGAAACAAGTTAGGAACTGGTCACAGAGGGCTTCTAAAGGCTCTGCCCTGCAGACTATCAAAGCAGATGCTGAGGCTTATGGCTAACTGTTGGGCAGAGAGCATGGAATCTTATGAAAGAAGTGGGAAATAGTGAGATCTGGAGAGGACAGGAACTTCACAAAGACAGCAACAGAACCAGAAAATTTGAACACAGGGGATTTTCTAGAGACGCATACTCCAACCAAGTACCTTTTATGGAGATAACCTAGAACTACTGCACAGTTGTAGCCCAAGGCAGTTCAGTGCTCAAGTGGGATCCATAGTAATCAGAAGAGGGACTACCTCAGACATACAATGATTGGCCTACTCTTTGATCACCTTCCTCTGAGGTGGGAGCAGCCTTACCAGGCCACAGAAGATGACAATGCAGCCACTCCTTATGAGATCTGATAGACTAGGATCAGAAGGAAGGAGAGGGGGACCTCCCCTATCAGTGGACTTAGGGAGGTGAGTGCATGAAGAAGGGAGAGGAAAGGTGGGATCAGGAGGGGAGGAGACAGGGGTTTATGAGGAGATACAAAGTGAATAAAGTGTAATTAATAAAAGTTAAAAAAAATTGACATTAAATAAAAATAAACAGTCATGTACACAACAATGCTCATGACAAATTTTCAGCATTCCAACAACCTAAGATCTGCTACACCATCAAGTCTGCATCCACATGGGGAGTTCTCTCAGATGCCCTCTTTTTGCCCTGTGTCTTTGGAGATCAGGCAGCTTTGGATCTACAGGACTGGCCCTTTCATCCTCTCCAGCAGGTCACAGAAGTGCAGGTGTTGGGGTGGACAAACTCAAAGCTCTGGATCTGCCGGGGTGGTAGCTGAGTTGGTGAGCCTCCAGCTCTCCTGCACCCACACCCCAGGGTGAGCCCACCAGCTCTCCTGCACCCACACCCCAGGGTACGCCCAGCATGGCCCTGGATATCCCACCCAGTGTTGCAGCAGACAAGGAGCAAGGTCAGCTCTCCTCCTCTCATGCCCTTGAAGCCAAATCACCCGTGCCTTCACCACCAGGGCCAGCTGTGCTGTGCTGCCCAGGTGAGGTACAGGGCCCACTCTTCTGAGTGCAGCAACTGGGGAGAGGCAGAGACAACTCCCCTGCACTCATGACCTTGGGGCCAGGTCTCCATCTGCTACAGCTGGTGAGGGACAAAATGTGAGGAGTGGGGAGGGCATCTCTTCCTTGCCCAAGCCATCCCACAGCAGAGCAGGGGCAGGCCCAGCTCTCCAGTGTGGTGGCCTTTGAGGGGTAGAGCCAGCTCAGAACAGTGCTTCAGTTAGCATTCCAGTCCAGGGATATCTGCATGGCCTCTGGTGGAAACATGGACCTGGGGTATCGAAAAGACCCTAGCTGCCATGGGACCAGGGACCCAGACTTGACTCCTGGCAGCAGCTTAGGTCCACATGTCCCCATGGCCTCGGGTGGCAGTGGAGGCCATTCTGATCATTATGTCTTCCTCACCAGCACATCCTTCAGACAATCACATGGTCTTCAGTGGCAGCCCTAAACCTGACATCCACTTGGCCTTTGTTGGTAACTTAAGCTACAGACATAGACAAAGACCCCAGCTGCAGCAGGACTTCACCTTGGCCTCCTTATGATGTCTGTTCCTCACTGCCATTAAGTCTCCATTTCTACCTTTTTCTACAGTGTGTAAACCCTTCCACTTCCTTTCTCTTTCATCTTTCTACCATGTACTCCATCTTCCCAATTTTTCGTTCACAAATTTTTCCATTGAAAGGGAACCTGTGGGAGCGCTGGGAGGCCACGTGTGGATACTTGGCCTGGGTTGTCATTTCTTGAAGTAACTTTACAATTGGGTGCTGGCCTCTTTATTTTGGATATCATGAACACACACATACACACACACACACCATAGAGAGACAGACTGACAGCAAGCAGACAGACAGAGACACAGAGACGGAGATAGAGAAAACCTCCTAAGTTTAAATGCAGAATAGAGATGGAACATAACACAGCCTTGACCTCAACTAATGCCAGAAAAGTGTGAGTTTGCTCTATCCTGATTACTTATAAAGGGAAATCAAATGCAAGCCTCTAACACAGGTGGGCTTTTCTATACTAATGACAGTTTCATTTGTCACTCAGTAACTGAAAAGAGCAATTTGGGGAGATGTTACATATCAAAGCACACTCATACCCATGAGCAGTGATGTCACTGTCCATGTGTAGATCTCATAAGTTAGCCTTTAGGATCATTTAAAAAATGAGTTCATTACTAGGTAATATAGGCAGGGCAGATGGAGAAAAAGATATCATGTCCTTTATACATACTGGGTTGGTCAGAAATGCTGATGACAGGCTATATGCTAGCAAAATTGAATGTTGTGAATGACTCTAAGGGAGAGAATATTTACAGATACATAAAGATGAAGAAAATGGGGAGAAATTAATAAACTGTTAAAACAAACATGTGAACACATGAACAGGTCCAAATGTGTGGGCACATGCCTTTAGTGCCAGCACTTAGTTTGTGGGCAGAGGCAGAATTTGGCAGAGCTCTATGAGTTCAAGGCAAGCCTGTTGTATATAGTGAGTTCCAGGCCAGCCAGGGCTACATGGAGAGACCGTGACTAAAAATAAAAGAACATTCAATATCTCTGAATTTCCAATTCTCTCTAGAATCATGTTTACATCTATGCTATCTATTTAATTATTGACATAAGACAGGAGGTTTTTATTTTTGAAGGCTTCTCTTCTAATTCTAATGTCCTTAATGTAAATCACCCACCTGAAAACATTATACTTGTTTCCCTTTGGTAAATGAGAACGTCTTTGTAGCCAGGCTAGCCATGAATCCTCCTGTCTCCACCTCTGGAGTCATCCCTTTATTCAGACTTTAGAGCTCGGCTTGTCCTCAGCCTCAGCTGGGTCCCATCTTCCTGTGGTCACCCCAGCTCTCCAACTCTGCCTTGAGCTCTCTGCATTGCATCTGATTTCTTCTACAATTCACCTTCAGATTTCACTCACAGCTAAAATCCTGCAACTAGGAGTTTGGATACACTGGAAAATACATCAACAAAACAGGTGCTCCATGGGAAGACTGACCTGGGGAGAGGCTGTCACACACTGTAGAAGGAGGACCCTCAAGTGGGCATGTAAATCATTGGAGGACCAAGAGTTCTGCATCTCAGAAGAGAGGCAGTACAGCGGAGAAATTGCTCAAAATTAAGCCTAAGGTGTAAAGTGAGAAAAGAAACTGTTGTCTATTTGGTGTAAACTTTCTGATCAGTCCCGCAGGTGTGGCAAGGGAGCTCAGATAAAGTTTGTTCTCAGCCCTCCCCAGATGGCTGTAATCAGGACACAGGGAGTAAGATCAACAGGCAGAGAAGATGCTCCACTGGGGTGCCAGATCTCCATGACCCCAGCAGGAATGTGTCATCTTCTACAGACACAGAAATAACATGTCACAGAGAGGCCTTAAATTCTTCCTTCACATAAGCTGTGCAGGATCTCCTCAGGTGCACAGTCCTCCCCTGCTACGTCCACCTGGGTAAGTGCTCTGCAACCCAGGGCAAATTCAGAAGGTGGTAGGAACCCAGGCAGGCTGTGGGAGGAGGAGGCTAAAGAGGGGTTTTCAGCAGCTACAGAGGAGACTCTGAGCTCTGACAGACCATCGGCACAAGGGACTGTGTTCGGCATGGGCAACAAGAACGTTTTCTTCATAACATACTCATTTCCTTAATTTATAGACTTTCAAATTACTATAGAATTCATGTTCATTCCTGTGAACTAAGTAACTCACACTGTATATCTGGATAAGCTGTTTAGTTACATTTCTTTTACTGATTTACCTATTCCTAGGACAAATTATCAGGGAAGTGAAAGGTCCAGAGAGCTCACTTTCCTTGGTTGTGTATCTGTAACTTTGGTGTGCACAGGACTATTTTGATGCAACAGCTTCTGTGCTGTGAAGTAGAAAACCTTCCAAATTCTGTGTAAGTAATAGAGGCTGTAGATTCAAAATCTCATTCCACAGAGGGAGGCCCCACAGGACTGCAATGTGCCTTCTAGTGTTTGCTCATGGCCTCGATTCTTCTCAGCTCAATTTCAGAGATCACAAATTAGTGGTGTCGGTCCTTAGCCTCTGCTGGCCTGGTAGGAGGTGTCAGTAAATGGCTATGATGATGAGGTTTCCAGGACACTAACTATTAATGCACAGTGACAGTGGCAGATTCCCTTCCCTGACTCACTGAGATCAGGAATCCTGGAAAGAGCTGGTTGCATGTTTTGTCTTTTCTCTATGTTCTCCCCATGTACTCTGTGCAATTTTTTATGATAGAAAAACCTGAATCTTATTTTCTTTGAGGAAACTTTGGAGAAATGAACCCCCTCACCCTGTTCTGCTGTCTTAATTTCATTTCCAGACTTATCCCAAAGCTCATCTTTACATGAATCTATGTGAAGAGATGGACAGGAACTGACTCCCCCTCTCCTGTCACTGAGGCAGTGGGCAAACAGGGAGGGAAGTCACAGCTCTTAGCAGCAAAGCCAAATCTCTCCTGAGGCTCCTTGGGTGCTGGGGGAGCAGGTTGTGCTGCAGCACTATGCGGGGTCCAGTGTTTGTGGCTGGAGTCTGTGCCATGTTGCCCCTCAGGGACATCCACTCTTGCTGTTTCTGGAGGCTGATTTGGAAACCCTGTAAGACATCCTCACTGACACTCTGAGCTCAGAGATGCTGTACAAAGGCTTCAAAGTTCAAAATCACAATTCTCACCCAGGCTTTCAGAAACAACTGTAATTCCTTAGTCTAAAGGCTCTTCATGATTTGCCTATAACATTACCACAGTTCATTTATTCCTGGCATCTCAGGAAACAGTGCTGGCATATGCTCGGTGAAGGTTTTGCCTTACCCTGAGTACCAGCCATTTCTCCCGAGAGTCTTCCTAGTTTTAAAGTTAGGATTGTGCCAAAGGTAGACATCCTGACTGAGTAACCTCCAGCCATTTTCATTGAGCAGGGACAGTGTCTCCACCAACCCCCTCTATGTGCTGATGCTATGGATTGGGGGTTGTCTAGGATTTGGGTAACTGTGGGCTGACACAGTCTAAAGTCATGGCTTCTTGAATTCCTGCAGTACACAGAGTTCAATTCCTCCCCCCGACCCCAGAGCAGCTGTTGCCTTCACAACTGGCTTTAACTGAGGAGCTCTCCTGTTCCCCTTTGTCATTTCTTGCTCTGTGCATGTTTCATTTTCCTAATCTGTCCAAATACCTTCCCTTCCTATTCTCCAATATAGCCTCTTGTAGTGGGACCTATTTCACAAATGAGTGACTTTTTCTGGTTCCATGTACTGAGTTTCATGCCTCTGGGAAGCAGCCTATTTTGTTATATTGTGTAAAGTGCAATCATAGTACATGTTACAACAGGCTATCCCAGGCTGGGCACAGCTTACTGTCTCCTGTCCTCTTGGTTGGATGAGGTGGCCCTTAACCCATTTTGCATATCAGAGAGTGTGTGTCCTATGAGGTGGCCCTTAACCCATTTTGCATATCAGAGAGTGTGGGTCCTAACTCCTGGTTTTTCAAATCATACTCAGGTAGGCAGATGCGCTGATGAGGCTCAGCTGGGAGGAGACAGGCTAGAGGATTCTCTGTGGCTTGTTCCTGAGGAGAGGAACACTCACCAGATGGTTTATAGAAATTATAATCTGCTTGGAATCTGCATGCCTTACTGGTCCTTATTGTATAAGATTTAGATGTAGCAGTCAGTGCATGTCATCTGTAGATATTTGGATGACTAGAGACATGTCTGTCCCTCCTGGCAAGCCTGTATGTTTTCTCTTTTGCTACTATGGAATTCCACTTCCAGGACATAAGTGGTTTCAAAGAAGGAATCCCTGAAGCCATGATGTTAAGAATGTCATGGAGGATTTGCTGTCTCTGTAGCTGCCTGACTCTCCTAAGAGCTTTAGGTTTGTAGGGCTGTGGTTTCTGAAGAGATGCTGAAAACAGCACAGCCTGTGCCCCGCTCACTGCCTGGGCAGTCTGATAGCATGATGTGCTCACAAAGACCAAGTTCTCTTTTCTTCTTTCTTTTCTTGTTAGCTCAGTGGAATTAAAGAAAAAATGTGCATTTCCAGAAATGACATGAGAAAAAGCATTTTAGAACTCTTTTGCTTTTTAGTTAGCCATTGCTAATACACATGCAATGCAAACTATTAGTTAAAATCTACAGGTGAGTTTTCCTTCCGTGAAATAAGTATAAAACATGCACCTGCCACTCAGCGCAGAGACCATAAAATGACATTCAGAGTGTGTGCTTCTGATGACATTTGTAAATGTAGTTTGTAATTCTAAAAAGCTGTAAATAAAGCTTGGAAACAATGGAGCCCCATCAGTCTCTCCATTGTTTTCCTGGGCTATCACAGCACAACTTTAATGTCTGAGTTGTTCAAAGTAGAGACAACTGCCATTTTACCTGATCGTTGGAAAACAGAGCTGCCCCCAACCTACTGTGTTCTGCTTTTCGTGACTGGGATTTGGAAAACAAACCCATGAGCTTTATAAAGAATATTTACGCACCACTCAATTAATCAACACTCTACTGCTATCTGGAGTGCATGGTCCATAATCTTATAAAAGATTAACCTTTTCTAATGTTGCTACAGAACATTTATTTCAGAAAATCTGCTTTCTTCAATGTTTCACCAAATATTTGCTTTGGGTCTAAGTCCTGACAAGTTACCCCAAATTAGTGAAATTTTATCCCTTTTGCCTGTCCTTAGTATCTTCCATGACAATGTCCCATGGTTGTCACACGCAGTGGGATTTGACAGTTGTGGTGACAATGTCACATGGTTTAAATAAGTGTAAAACAATTTCACTGTACACACTCTACTTTCAGTGATAAGTTTTTACTACAACACAGGAATTTGTTTACAAAATTAAATCTCCTGCATGCATGGTGTCTGTGCTGGAAAGTTTTATGGCAGCTTGAAACAAGCTAGAATTATTTTAGAAGAGAGAACCACAGTTGAGGAAATATCCTCAGCAGACCGACTGGAACAATTTTTGATGGATGTTGATTTCATATGGATGGCTGTGCTCACTGTGAACAGTGCCATCCCTGCCTGATGGTCCCAGGTGCTACAAAAGCAGGTTGAGCAAGCTCTAAGGATCAAGCTGGTGGAAACACTACTCCATGGCCTCTCCATCAGTTCCTGCCTCCAGGTCCCTGTCTTGTGTTCTCTCCTAGCTTCCCTGGCTGGGGACCTACAGGCTGTGTGGTGAAATAATCCCTCCTCTCCCCACAGCAACAGAAACCCTGAGCAAGACAGGAAGTGGTACTAGGCTGTGAGGTATGACTATTACAGACCTGACCTTGGGTTTTTGGAGAATTGTGGAAAGGGTTTGAAACTTTGGACTGTAAAATACATACAGTGCTGATACTCTAGTGGATTATATAGTGTGATATTAGAATGTAATGCTGAGAGCAGAGCAGATGATGGAGGCTTGTCTTATGCAGTTCCATAGGGAAGCTTGAGAGTCCCTTAAAAATTCTATGAGGGGCACTCATATTTTGAGTTAAGAACCACTAAAATGTTTGGTCTTTGTGGACTCTTGTCCTCTCCAGTCATACTAACTCCCCATTCTTTCATATCATTCCTTGCACTCTGCCCAAGGTTTGGTTATGAGTCTCAGCATCTGCTTTGATACACTGTTAGGCAAAGTCTTTCAGAGGCCCTTGTAGTAGGCTCCTGTCCTGGGCACAGTGGTCTATTCTGAGACTGTATCTCCAACCAAGGACCATGCATGGATATAACTTAGAACCCCTGCTTGAATGTAGCCCATGGAAGCTCAGTATCCAAGTGAGTACCCTAGTAAGGGGAAAAGGGACTGTCTCTGACATGACCTCAATGGATAGCTGTTTGACCCTCCCCTCCCCTGAGGGAGGAGCAGCCTTGCTATGCCACAGAGGAGGAAATTTCAGGCAATCCTGAAGAAATCTGATAGCTAGGGTCAGATGGAAGTGGTGGAGGACATCCCCTGTCAGTGGACTTAGAAAGGGGCAGGGAGGAGGTGAAGGAGGAAGGGTGGGATAGGGAGGAAATGAGGGAGGAGGCTACAGCTGGGATACAAACTAAATAAACTATAAGTAATATAAAAAATAAAAATTTAATTAAAAAAAAGAATCACTAAAATTAAACCTTTGCCTTGCTGGAACAATTAAAATCCTCTATTTTCTCAGCTTCATCACACAGACACTGTGGTCAAAATACTGTTAAGGCTGCATCTCATGCTGGTAGCCAGACTTGGTAGCTCAGGAGTCTCTCAGGTGTTCAAGGCCAGCCTGGACTAGGGAGGGAGTTCAGGACAGCGAAGGCTACATAGCAAACCTTGTCTCAACAAACAAACAAATAAATAAACAGAGTTTCTCAGGTAGTACTGTTCTGAAACATTGAGGGATCATGGACTGAATCTGTGACTTGGCACCATAAGACTGTATAGAGTCCCTGAAGAGAGCCTCGGCCCCTTTGCTGTGCAGAGCCAAGCCATTTGGAGTTGTCAGTATCACATGCCAGCAGCAGCTGCTGTGGGGTGAGGCCAGTTTGAACCTAGGAGACAGCTGTGTGGAAGGCTTTGCCAGCTGTGGAGGAGCCCAGAAGATCATTGGTGAGTCCCAGAAGCATGGCACTGAGAGTTATGCTTTCAGACTTTGTTGAACTTGATTGTGACTGTGCCCTGGTTCTTTCCTTTTAAATAAGAAAATACTTATTTATTCTTATTTTACAGGATCTCACAACGTCTCTTGACATTGAACTTTTAAAGGGATTTTGGAGATTTACAGTGAGTTTGGAGTTCTAGAGAGACCGTGGGTTTTTTAGAGAGACTTTGAAAATGTTAGAGAAACTAGATGTTTCAGAGATTTGAATGTTTTGGAGAGGCTTTGAATGTAGAAAGAGACTTGAGAGACTGAAATTTTAAAAAACAGGAAACTTTTATATTGCAATGTTGACATTAGTTTAATATCTTGGGAACAACAAAATTGAGAAACAAAGTTATAGTGTAACAGAGATGTGTTCAGTGTCAAGTAGTGTCAGCTCTTTTTTCTTTTTCTTTCTTTTTTTAATGAGGTTTCCCTATGGAGCTTCCCAAACTCACTGGCCGAAGCCCCCTGCTACTCTATTTATTTTTTTTAATTTTTATTTTTTATATTAATCACAGGTTATTTACTTTGTATCCCAGCCTTAGCCCACTCCCTTATTCCCTCTCAATCCTATGTTCCCTCCCTCATCTCCTCTCTGCCCCTTTTCAAGTCCACTGCTAGGGGATGTCCTCTTCCCCTTCCATCTGACCCTAGCTTATCAGTTATTCTATAACCTAGAACCCCTGCCTGGATGTAGCCCATGGTAGCTCAGTAACCAAGTGAATTTCCCTAGTAAGGGGAACAGAAACTATTTCTGACATGAATTCAAAGACTGGCTCATTGACCACTCCCCCGCCCCCAAGGGAGGAACAGTCTCACTAGGACATAAAGGAGTACATGGCAGCCAGTTCTGGCAGCTGTTTTAGTCTTTTGTTTGTTAAATCAACACAAGCTAGAGTCATTTGGGAAGGGAACTTCAGTTGAGAAAATACCACACTAGATTGGCCTATGGGCAAGTGTGTGATGCATTTTCTTGATTGGTGATCTATGTGAGAAGGCCCACATCACTGTGGGTGCAGGCTCTTGGCTCAGGGATCTTGATACTAGAGAACACAGACTAAGAAAACCATGAGACACAAAGCTATTAAGCAGCATCCTTCTGTGACCCTTGCTTCAGTTCTTGCCCCAGGTTCCTGCCTCAAATTCTTCCTCAGCTTCCTTGCATGATGGATTATCAGCTGTAAGATGAAATAAAGGCTTCCCAACCCAAATTGTTTTTGGTCATGGTGGTTTATTTAGTCTGTGTCTAAATAAAGAAACTGCAGTAATTCAACAGCATGTACACCACACTTATTAATATATGCAGAGACCAGCATATCAGGTATGTGGAGAAGTATCACAGCTCCATTATGGAGAGAGGGAATGTTGACTCCTATGGAGTCTGCCTTTCAAGACTGAGTTGGACCATTTTTCTTTAATCAATTCTGTAATATGGGACAGCTCCAAGTCTGTTATAACTGTAGTTCTATTTGCTCCCTGACTTCACACGCTGAAGGAGAAAGACATGGCATATGGTCCTGCTGACATTTGCCCACTCTGCCCTTCTCTTGGAGCAGCTCTGGACTGAGAGCAGAACCAAGCAAGATGCAGGTACAGAACAGCGATCAAAGACTGAATCGTCCACCCACCAGAGTTTTCTGAAAGGAATCCATGCCAATGTGCTGCTGTTTTCTGATTTATTTGTCTTTTATCTTCTCTGTTTCAGGAAGGGACAGCGCTGAACAGTCATTATGAGCTGCCTGAACTCTCCCAGAGCACAAACATAAGCCGCCGACACATCCACAGAGACCATCATGTGCTGGAACTCTCCCATGTTTGGTGCGTACACAGCATGTTCTTGCTCACCCAGTGCATCTCTGACACAAGCACTCTGCTCTTCACATGTTCAAGAGGAGGTGACTGGAACCCCGCCTCAGAGTATTCAAGGAGACACTTGGAGGAAATGGCAGATCATGAATAAAATCAGAAACATCTGGATCATAGATTACAACCCCCAACATTTGCTATAGAAATATTCTAAGAAATTAGGATTTTCAATAGAGTACAGATAGCCCTGAATAAAACAAGTGCATACCCAATCCATGGGACCGCTTTTATTGGCAAGGTCTGGTTTTTTCTTTTACATATCCTCCTCATTCAGACTCCACGAGAAATAGTAAAACTCTGTCTATGAATTACCTGGCCATCAAGATGTTGTGGGTGACAACCAAGTAAGATGCTGCTCCTGCTCCAGTAAAACCCAAACCTGCAAAACATGAAAGCACATAATTGCTGCTGTTTTTAATGTTGAGGGAGCTCACACACTGGTGCAGCCACCATGAGACACAGGGTCCAGCCATGGCTCAGCTTATGACAAGTGAGAGCAGGAGGATGGTCTGTGGGGTAGGAGTTAGAATGGAGGTCTTCAGTGGAATAAGCATTCAGGAGCATCTGCATGTTTTCCTGAGGCCAGAAGCCTGGTCTGGAGTGGTGTCTGAGGTCTTCCTCATGGTGAGTCATTGTTTTACTTTTCTCCTGAGCCACTCTTTGTTTCCACATAAGATGACTTCACACTATTCTGAAATAAGGAACACATATTTTTCTGAAATTGTCATTGGGATCTCAGCCAACAGCTTCCTTTTTCTCTTCTACATCTTCAAGTTCATTCGTGGGCACAGGCCCAGACCCACTGATGTGCTGATTGGTCTGCTGGCCATAATCCACCTACTGATGCTAATATTCATAGCATTCGTAGCCATGGACATTTTTATTTCTTTTAGGGGATGGGATCACACCATATGTAAACTCATTGTATACTTGTACAGAATTTTAGGGGTCTCTCACTTTGTACCACCAGCCTGCTGAGTGTCCTCCAGGCCATCATCCTCAGTCCCAGAAGCTCCTGTTTAGCCAAGATCAAGCACAAATCTCACCATTACATCTCATGTACCCTTCTTTTTCTGAGTGTCCTCTATATGCTCATTAGCAGTCACCTCTTAGTATCGATTATTGCCACTCCTAATTTGACTAGGAATAACTTCATCTATGTTACTAGGTCATGTTCCATCCTACCCATGAGTAACCTCATGAAAAGCACCATTTTCTAAACTGCTGGCCATCAGGGAAGCCTTTCTTATTAGTGTTATGGTCATCTCGACTTGGTACATGGTGGCTCTCTTGTGCAGGCACAGGAAGCAGGCCCGGCATCTTCACAGAACCAGGCTTTCTCCAAAAGCATCCCCAGAGCAAAGAGCTAACAGGACCTTCCTTCTGCTCATGAGCTTCTTCGTGTTGATGTCTGTCTTGGATGGCTTTATCTCCTGCTCAAGAACCATGTTCCTAAATGATTCAACATCTTACTATATCCAACTCTTTGTGGGCCACATCTATGCCACAGTCAGCCCTTTTGTGTTCTTTAGCACTGAAAAACATGTTGTTAACTTGTTCAGGTCTATGTGTGGGAGGACATAAATGTTTGAATATTCATTGATCATTGATGGGCACGTTTCTTTATAAGAGGACCCAATACACTGGCATCAGAACTGTCAGTCAGGGTTCACATGCTTTGGCGTACATGAAAATATAATGTTTTTTTTTTTTCTGTTAAAATTATTTACTTTAACTTGTGTGGTCACAAAATGTAGCAGAAAATTAAACCACATCCCTTTTGTGATAAAACTAGGGCAGTTTTGTTTCATTTTCTTTTATCTTATCTTATTTTATCTTATTCCTCAATGAGTCTTTAAGGGAGTCCTATGAGGTGGCTCTCATGCATCATGGCCGTGGAGATCTCACAGTATTTTGAAGGATATAACCATGTCTAACACATTTTAATATTTCAATTTCCTGTGTTATAGCTATTGTGACAAATTAAATGAGGAGGCATTTCTTGCCATAAATAGTTATACACTCCAGAAAGAAAGGAATTATTCAAAGAACATTCAGAACAGAATTCTGTGCAAGAAGCACATGTGATGTATACAGCAATGCAAACAACAGCTGGATTTAAAATTCTCAGAGTTATCAGAACTTTTGACCCAAACACAGCCTCTGCAAGGCATAGGGCATAGGACCTCCTTCAGTTTTACAGTGCAAGGCAATTAATTCCAGCACTGGGCACCGAGGTGCCCTGGAAACAGGAAAGACCCACACCACTGGCCAGCTCCCTTGAGGTTCAACACTCTACACTACATTTCTTTCAAAACCAAATTCCTCCTCCTTTCATCTCTGCTATAAATAGATTGAGATAAAGTCTATTGTTTGGGGAAACATTTATACTCATGAAGCAGTTTATCAAACTCTAATAAGGTGGTTTAATAAGCCAAACAAACGTATGTCATCTAGATTGCTATGCAGGGGACATGGCAACACTGGGGGCATGAAAAGCCTTGTTTAAGTTAATTTGGGACTCAGCTTTTGGACTGATGTCCCCTGGGCCTATTGTTCCCATCCAATGAACTGCTTCCTGGCTTCAGGCTGGTTGTCCCATCTCTTGGTTGTTTTCTGTGTCAGTTGAACATAGACAAAACACGAAATGTTAAAGGGTAGGAAATTTTTTTCCCAAGCAAATGGACCGAAGAAGCAAGCTGAGGTTGCTATTCTAATATCTTAAAAACAAAAAGACTTCTAACCAAAATTAATCAAAAGAGATGGGAAAGGACTCTGCATACTCATCATAAGCAAAATCCACCCCCCCAAAAAAATGTTAATTCTGAACATCTATGCCCCAAATTCAAGGGCACCCACATTTGTAAAAGAAGCATTCCTAAAGTTTTAACCACACATTGAATCTCATACATTAAAAGTGGGGGACTTCAATACACTACTCTCATCAATAGACAGGTCATCCAGATAAAAACTAAACAAAGAAATAATGGAGTTAAAAGCCATTGTGAGTCGAGTGGACCAAACAGAAGTCTAGAGAATATTTCACCCAAACAGAAAAGAATATACCCTCTTCTCGGGATCTCACAGAACTTTCTCCAAAATTGGCTACATACTCTCACAAAGTGAGTCTCAACAGGTATCAGAAAATTGAAATAACCACCTGTAGCCTATCATACTCTCACAGATTAAAGCTATAATTCAACAACAAAAGAAATAACATAAAGCTCACAAACTCATGGAAAGTGAATAACTCTCCTCTCAGTGACCACTGGGTCAAGGCAGAAATAAAGAGGTTAAAGACTTCCTAGAATTCAAGGAAAATGAATGCACAGCATAACTGAACTTATGAAACACAATAAAAATGGTAGTCAGAGGAACGTTCAGACTTCATACTAGCAACCTAGTAGCACCCCTGAAAACTCTAGAATGAAAAGGAAGCAAATGCATCCAACAGGAGTAGAAGAAAGGAAATAATCCAACTCAGGACTGAAATCAATAAAATAGAAACAAAAAGACCAATACAAAAAAAAATCAGTGAAACAAAGAATTTGTTATTAGAGAATATAAAGAAGATAGACAAATCCTTGTCCAAACTAACTAAAAGGCATAGACAAACTATCCAAATTAACAAAAGAAAAAATAAAAAGGATGACATAACAACAGATACCAAGGAAATCCAAAAAATCATTGGGTCATATTTCAAAAACCTCTGCTCTACAAATATGGATAATCTAAAGAAATGGACGAATTTCTTGATAGATACCACTTACCAAAAATGAATCAGATAAACATCTTAAATAGAATTCTAGCTTCTAGAGAAATGGAAGATGTCATTAAATGTCTCCCAACCAAAGGAAAAAAAAGCCCAGGGTCCTATGGTTTTAGTACCGAATTTTCTGTATTTTGAAAGAAGAGCTAATAGCAATACTCCTCAAATTATTCCACAAATTAGAAACGGGAGGAACATTGTCAGATTTATTTTGTGAGGCCATAATCACCCTGACACCCAAACCAGGCCAACTCAACAACAACAAAAAAGAAAATTATAGACCAATTTCCCTTATGATCATTGATTCAAAAATACTCAATAAAATATTTGCAAACCACATCCAATAACACATTAAAAAGATCATCTATCATGACAATCATACAAGGGATCATCCAAGGGATGCATAAATGGTTTAAAATACAAAAATCAGTCAATGTAACCCAACACATAAATGAACTAAAAGAAGAAAAACCATATGATCATTTTATTGGATGCTGAAAAAGCCTTTGAGGAAATTCAACACCCCCTCATGAGAAAAATCTTGACAAGATCAGGAATACAGTTACATACTTCAACGTAAAAACAGCAATATATAGCAAGCCGATAGCCAACATCAAATTAAATAAAAACTCACAGCAGTTCCACAAAAATCTGGAACAACAGAAGGCTGTCCACTTTCTTCATATCCATTCAATATAGTACTTGAAGTTCTAGCTAGAGCAATAAGACAACTAAAAGAGATCATGGGGATACAAATAGGAAAGGAAGAAGTCAAAATATCATTATTTACAGATGCTATGATACTATACATAAGCTACTCAAAAAATTCTACAAGGGAACTCTTACAGCTGATAAACACCTCAGTAAAGTGGCTGGATACAAAATTAACTAAAAAAATAATCAGTAGCCCTTCTTTATACAAATGACATGTGAGCTGAGAAAGAAATCAGGGAAACATCATCCTTCACAATAGCCACAAATAATATGCAATATCTTGGGGTAACTCTAACTAAGCAAGTGATGAGCTGAATGACAATAATTTAACGTCTTTGAAAAAAATTAAAGAAGATATCAGAAGATGGAAAGATCTTCCATGTTAATTGGTCAGTAGCATCAACATAGTAAAACTGGCCATCTTACCAAAAGCAATCTACAGATTCAATGCAATTCCTCAACAGAATTCTAACACAATATTTTACAGACCTGGAAAGAAAAATACTCAACTTAAAATTGAAAAACAAAAAATCCAGGATACCGAAAACAATCCTGTACAAAAGAAAAACAAACAAAAAAACTTCTGGCAGTATCACCATCCCTGATTACCTGATTTCAAGCTCTACTACAGAGCTATAGTAATAAAAACCACATAGTATTGACATTAAAAAAATAAAAACAGGTTGATCAAAGGAATTAAATCAAAGACCCAGATGTAAATCCACACACCTATGGACACCTGATTTTTCACAAAGAACCCGCAGATGTACAATGAGGAAAAAGGCAACTTCAACCAATTGTGCTGGTCTTACTGGCAAATAGACCCATTCAATAAGCCTATATAAAATTCATATCAAAGTGGATCAAGACCTCAACATAAAACCAGATACACTGAACCTGACAGAGAGAAAGTGGGGAGTTGTCTTGGGTGCATTGGTATTTTTTTTTTTTAGTACCTGGCTATATGAGAGTCTCCATAAAATGACTGCCCTTCTTGACAAGGGCTTTGTGAGTTGCCCAGGCTGCTCTTGAACTCAGTATGCTCCTTCCTCCTTTTCTCAGTCCTGGGTGCAGGTGTGTACACTATGCCTGCTGGGGAGACTGAAACACAGAGCATATAGTTCGACTCAGGCAAAGCACAGCCTCTTCCTGAAGTCTTCAGTGAGAATGTGGTGTCCATTCCGTCCATTCAGATACTGGGATACAGTCAGACATGGCCTCAGACTCAGCTATGTTCCACCTTCCTATTGACCACCTCAGCTCTGAGCTTTACCTCTACTTCTCTGGTTTTCATTTCATTTCTTTTTTTATTAACTTTTAAAATTTACTCACATCTTGAATTCAGATTTTGGAAACCAGGAAATACAGAATCAACACTAAATGAAAATGACATGCTCCATGAGAGAGGGGTATCTCAGGAAAAGGGTTGGTTGCATTTCACAGAGTGTAGGAAAAGCACACTCAGAACCATGGGAAGTCAGGGGAGGCCCAGGAGTCCTCAACCCAGAATAGAAGTATCACAGTGAATAAAAACTTTTTGAAATAAGCCTAAGGAGCAATGAGAGAAAAGTTAGTGTTGGGGGTTGGTGTGGAGCTGTGTACTCTGATGCTAATTGTTGACTCCCAAGATCTGGTTACTGCACAGATGAGAGCACATTCTCATCTACAACAGTCCTTGTGTAAAATTGCCTAAGGAATTATTCTTGTTTAAACAATAAAATGTCGACACACATGGGCAGCCTAAGATGCGTGGCTAAGGTTCTAGGGTTTTGAGGACAGGAAGACCATGGGAAGGATAGGAGAGAGAGGAAGAATAAGAGAAGTAAGGAAGCAGAGAGCCACCATGGGTGAGTATGGAAAGAAGCACGTGGCAGGGAGGATGGAGGAAGCTGCCTAATGAAGAATGAGGAAGTCGAGAGGGGTGGAGCCAAGATGGCGACTAGCACACACAGTATCTGAGTTGTGGAAGAGCTAAACATCTGAGTTGGTGAGTGGAAGGACCTCTAACCCAGGAAAACAATGGTGAGGATTTCTAAACAACAGGGAACATCACAGGAGGTGAAAACTTTGGTCTCTGGTCACCTGGGGACTTGTTTGGGGAAGGTGAGAAATGATACTTTGATCTCCCAGCACTCCCCTCCCCCAGACCTCCCTCCTCCTTGGCACAGAGGCACAGTGGACTCATCTTTCTCAGTGCAGACCCAACTGCCTGGGGTCTGCAGCTGCTGAGGCGGAGCTCCAAGCCCTTTAGGGGCAAATGCCAGCAGTTCCCGTTCCGTAGTCCCAGATTTGCTGGGTGGCTGCACCATCCTCCTAGGGACCAAGTCTGCTAGATGCCATACTAGCTCCGCAGGATCGCTATCACTGATGGTACGGCCCGCCCATACCACAGTGCCAGAGATTACGCTATATACTCACCAAAACCAGACAGAAAGCCCATACAAGCTAGGCACACCAGGCGCTGGGCCTCCCAAGGTTGGAGAGCACAATGAAGAGACCCCAGGACTTCCCAGAAAGCATCTGGACTAGCAACCTAGTCTCCAGTTACAGTGGAGCTTCCTGGCAGCAGAGCAGCACTGAGATGGCAGGGCACAGCAGCCCTCCAGTTTAAGACTAACCAGGGCCAAACCAGAGAACAGAGAGCCTGGTTACTCCAATCCCTACTGACGTGACCACCTTGATATCTCCAGCTGCAGCAAGACCTCATAGACTGGCAGTGACAGCAGCACAGAGCTGGAGGTGCATATCAAAGAAGTAGGGCCAAACCAGAGAGCAGAGAGCCCGAATACCCCGATCTCTGCCAAGTGACCTGCCTGTAAGTGAGTGCACCCTTGAGAATCTGCAGATGCCCAGATCCTGGGTCCTTCTAAAACAGAAGCCAGGCATCGAACCCCCTCTCACCCATATACCCACTTTGGGAAACAGAGGGACACTTGGGACATTGAAGTTCCTGCTCTGTGGGTCTAATTGAGGAGTTAAGGCAGTTAATGCCAGAAATTGTGCTGAGATCATCACTAGTGCCTGCGACATATAGAGTGCAGAGCCCCTCCCACACACTCAAGGGTTCAACATCAGTCATCACTCTGTCTCTCGAGACACATGTCCACGCACACTTACACACACACACACACACACACACGAGCACGCACGCATGCACACACCTGCATTTGCCACGTTTGCACCTGCGTACTTTTCTCCCACAGGTACAGCTAGTCCTCAGCACACGCTGAGGACACAGGACCTCTCTCAGCTTCCTGAAGAACTCTCCAGATGACAGAGAGAGACAGTACCAGTCTGATCTGCAGAATCCAAAAACAAACAGGGAAGGTTTCAGATAAGCCAATGGCCAGGGGTAGGCGAAAGAACACTTCCAACATAAATCAGGACATCATGACTTCACCAGCAAACCCCAAAATTGATGGATACTACAATTCATCAGAAGCACAGGATAATGACTATAAAGCCATGCTTACCCAATTATTTGAGGCTCAAAAGGAGGAAACTTTCAAAGAGTTGGCCAGTCAATTGGAGGTAAAGAAAGAAGAAATAGACAAAATCCTTAAAGAAACACAGGCAAACATAGCCAAACAAATAGAGGCACAAGTAGAGATAAAATTAGTGGCATATAAAAAGGAAATGAACAAAGAAATAGAGACCATTGTAGAGAGACAGGAATCCAAATTCAAACAGATGAAAAAATGATACAAGGCATGAAAACAGAATTAGAATCAGTAAAGAAAACACAAAAGAGAAAACCCTTGAGCTGGAGAACTTGGAGAAAGATCAGGAACCACAAAAGTAAGCATCACCAACAGAATACAAGAGATGGAAGAAAGAATCTCTGGAGCTGAAGACACACTTGCAGAAATTGACACTTCTCTCAAAGAAAAAGTAAAATCAGAAAAGTTCCAATCACAAAATATCCAAGAAATCAAGGACGCTATGAAAAGACAAACTCTAAGAATAATAGGAACTGATGAAAAAGAAGACTCCAGGCTCCAAGGTCCAGAAAATATTTTCAAGAAAATCATAGAAGAAAATTTTCCCAACTTAAAGAAAGAGATGTCCATAAATATACAAGAGGCCTACAGAACACCAAATAGACTAGACCAGAAAAGAAACACATCACGTCACATCATAGTCAAAACACTAAATCTACAGAACAAAGAAAAGATATTAAAAGCAGCAAGGGAAAAAGGCCAAGTAACATATGAAGATAGACCTATCAGAATCACACCGGACTTCTCATCAGAAACTATGAAAGCCAGAAGGGTCTGGGCAAGTATGATGGAGACTCTAAGAGATCACAAATGTCAACCCAGACTACTATACCCTCAAAGCTTTCAATCAACATAGATGGAGAAAACAAAATATTCCATGACAAAACTAAATTTATGCAATATCTACACAGCAAACCAACCCTACAGAAGATACTAGAAGAAAAACTCCAATCCAACAAAAACAACTTCACCCAAGAAAACAGGGCATACCGATAATATCCCAACAAAAATGAAAAGAAAACAACCAATGAAACAGGGTAAGATCACCAACTCCATTACAAAAGGAACTAACATGCATTGGTCACTATTATCTATCAATATCAATGGACTCAACTCGCCAATAAAAAGACACAGGCTAACAGAATGGTTGCGGAAACAGGATCCAACATTCTGTTGCATCCAAGAAACACATCTCTGCAATAAAGATAAACCCTACCTCAGAGTAAAGGGCTGGAAAAACGTTTTTCAAGCAAATGGTTCCAGAAAACAAGCTGGAGTAGCCATCCTAATATCTAATAAAATAGACTTTCATCCAAAGTTAATAAAAAAAGATAATGAGGGCCACTGTATTTTCATCAAAGGAAAAATCCACCAAGAGGACATCACAATCTTGAATATCTATGCCCCAAATACAAGAGCACCTACATTCGTCAATGAAACATTATTAAAGCTTAAATCATACATTGATCCTAATACCTTAATAGTGAGAGACTTCAACACCCCACTCTCATCAAGGGACAGATCAACTAGACAGACAACAAATAGGGAAATAAGAGCACTCACAGAATCCCTAAATCAAATGGACCTAATAGATGTCTACAGATTTTTTCACCCAAACTCAAAAGAGAACACATTCTTTTCAGCACCGCATGGAACCTTCTCCAAAATAGACCATATAGTGGGTCACAAAGCAAGCCTCAACAGATACAAAAGGATTGAAATAATCCCTTGTATACTATCTGACCACCATGGACTAAAGCTGGACATCAACAACAACAGAAACAACAAAAAGCCGACATGAACATGGAAACTGAACAACTTACTACTCAATGAGAGCTGGGTTAAGGAAGAATAAAGAAAGAAATTAAAGTCTTCCTAGAATTCAATGAAAATGAAGACACAACATACCCAAATTTATGGGACACATTAAAAGCAGTGCTCAGAGGAAAATTTATAGCACTAAGTGCCTGCAAGAAGGAATTTGTAACATCACATACAAACAAATTAATGGCCCAACTGAAAACACTAGGAAAAAAAGAAGCAGATACACCCAAGAGGAGCAGACGGCTGGAAATAATCAAACTCAGGGCTGAAATCAATCCATTAGAAACAAATAAAACTATTCAAAGAATCAATGAAACAAGAAGCTAGTTCTTTGAGAAAATCAACAAGATAGACAAACCCTTAGCCAAACTTACTAAAAAGCAGAGAGAAACTATCTAAATCAGCAAAATTAGAAATGAAAATGGGGACATAACCACAGACATTGAGGAAATCCAAACAATTATTAGGTCATACTACCAAAGCCTATATGCCACAAAATTTGAAAATCTAAATGAATGGATAATTTTCTCGACAGATTCCATCTACCAAAATTAAGTCAAGATCAGGTAGAAAGACTGAATAGCCCTATATATCCCAAGGAAATTGAAGCAGTCATTAACAGTTTCCTGTCCAAAAAAAGCCCTGGGCCAGATGGCTTCAGCACAGAATTCTACAAGACCTTCAAAGAAGTGCTAACACCAATCCTCCTCAAACTAGTCCACAAAATAGAAACAGAAGGAACACTACCAAACTCATTCTATGAAGCCACAGTCACTTTGTTATCTAAACCACACAAAGATCCAACAAAAAAGGGAACTTCAGACTTATCTCTCTGATGAACATTGATGCAAAAATACTCAATAAAATACTTGCAAACTGAATCCAAGAACACATCAAAGATATCATCCACCACAACCAAGTAGAATTCATCCCAGGCATGCAAGGGTGGTTCAACATATGGAAATCCATCAATGTAATCCACCACATAAACAAACTGAAGGAGAAAAGCCACATGCTCATCTCCTTAGATGCCGAAAAAGCATTTGACAAAGTCCAACACCCATTCATGTTTAAAGTCTTGGAGAGATCAGGGATACAAGGCACATACCTAAAGATAGTAAAGGCAATATACAGCAAGCCTATAGCCAACATCAAACTCAATGGAGAGAAACTTAAATCAATCCCACTGAAATCAGGGACAAGACAAGGCTGCCCATTGTCTCCATATCTCTTCAACATAGTACTTGAAGTCCTAGCCAGAGTAATAAGAAAACTGAAGGAGATCAAGGGGATACAAACCTGAAAGAAAGAGGTCAAAGTGTCACTATTTGCAGATGATATGATAGTATACATGAGTGACCCCAAAAATTCAACCAGAGAATCCTTCAGCTGATAAACACCTTCAGCAAAGTGGCAGGATACAAAATCAACTCAAAAAAACAGAAGCCCTCCTGTATACCAAAGAGAAAAAGGCTGAGAAAGAAATTAGGGAAACAACACCCTTCACAATAGCCACTGATAACATAAAGTATCTAGGTGTAACTCTAATCAAGCAAGTGAAAGACCTGTTTGAGAAAAACTTCGAGTCTCTGAAGAAGAAGAAAAAAAAATCGAAGAAGATATCAGAAGATGGAAAGATATCCCGTGCTCATGGATTGGTAGGATTAACATTGTGAAAATGACCATCCTGCCAAAAGCAATCTACAGATTCAATGAAATTCCCATCAAAATACCAACTCAATTCTTTTCAGACCTTGAAAAAAGATTGTCAGCTTCATGTGGAGAAACAAAAAACCCAGAATCTCCAAAATGATCCTGTACAACAACAGATCATCTGGAGGTATCTCCATCCCCGATCTCAAGCTGTACTACAGGGCAACAGTAATAAAAACTGCATGGTATTGGCATAGAAACAGAAAGGATAGATGGAACCGCATAGAAGACCCAGAAATAAACCCACACACCTATGAATGCTCGATATTTGACAAAGAAGCCAAATCCATCCAGTGGAGAAAAGACAGCATCTCCATCAAATGGTGCTAGACCAACTGGATATCTACATGCAGAAAAATGAAAATAGATCCATATTTATCACCCTGCACAAAACTAAAGTTGAAGTGGATCAAGGACATCAACATAAAACCAGATACTCTAAATCAGTTGGGAAAAAAGTGGGGAACAGCCTAGAACTCATTGGGACAGGAGACAACTTCAGAACAGAACAGCAACAGCACAGGCTCTAAGAGCAACAATCAATAAATGGGACCTCATGAAACTGAAAAGCTTCTGTAAAACAAAAGACACTGTCATCAAAACAAAACGACTGCCTACAGATTGGGAAAGAATCTTCACCAACCCTTTATCTGACAGAGCACTCATATCCAGTATATATAAGAACTAAAGAAGCAGAAAAGCAATAAACCAAGTAATCCACTTAAAAAATGGGGAACGGAGCTAAACAGAGAATTCTCGAAAGAGGAACATCGATTGGCAGAGAAACACTTAAAGAAATGCTCAACCTCATTAGCCATTAGGGAAATGCATATTGAAACAACCCTGAGATTTCACCTTACACCCATGAGAATGGCCAAGATCAGAAACTCAAGTGACAAAACATGCTGGAAAAGTTGTGGAGAAAGGGAAACCCTCCTCCACTGCTGGTGGGAATGTAACCTTGTACAACCACTTTAGAAATCCATTTGGTGTTTTCTCAGACAAATAGGAATAGCACTTCCTCAAAATCCAGCCGTACCACTCCTAGGCATATATCCAAAAGAGGCTCAAGTACACAATAAGGACATTTGCTCAACCATGTTTGTAGCAGCTTTATTTGTAATAGCCAGAATCTGGAAACAACCCAGATGTCCATCGATGGAGGAATAGATACAGAAATTGTGGTATTTTTACACAATGGAATACTATTCAGCAATCAAAAGGAGGAAATCATGAAATTTGCAGGCAAATGGTGGGATCTAGAAAAGATCATTCTGAGTGAAGTATCCCAGAAGGAGAAAGATAAACATGGCATATACTCGCTTATATAGACCTACAAGATATGATAAACATAATGAAAACTACACACCTAAAGAAGATAATCAAGAAAGCAGACACGGGCGAAGATGATCAATCCTCATTTAGAAAGACAAATGGGATGTGCATTGAACGGATAACAGGGGTTTACCGCAAAAGGCATCTGAAAGACTCTATCTAGCAGTGTTTCAAAGCAGAGACTAAGACTCACAACCAAACCTTCGGCAGAGTGCTGGGAATCATATGAAAGAAGGGGAGTTAGTATGATATGGAAAGGATAGGAGCTCTACAAGGACCAAATATATCCAGTTATAAGGTCTTTTCTGAGACTGACTCTCAACCAAGGACCATCTATGGATATAACCTACAACTTCTGCTCGGATGTGGCCCGTGGTAGCTCAGTAACCAAGTAGTTTTCCAAAGTAAGGGTAACAAGGACTATTTCTAACAGGATCTCAAGAGCAGGCTCTTTGACCTCCCCACACCCCCAGGGAAGGAGCAGTCCTGTTAGGCCCCAGAGGAGGACTTTGCAGCCAACCCTGAAGATACCCGATAAAACAGGGTCAAATGAAGGGGGAGGAGGTCCTCTCCTATCAGTGGACTTGGAAAGGGGCAGGGAGGAGACCAGGGAGGGAGTGTGGGGTTGGGGAGGGAATGAGGGAGTGGGATACAGCTGGGATACAGAGTTAATAAAATGTAACCAATAAGAAAAATAAAATTAAAAATAAAAGTATGAGCAAGTCATTATGGATTATGGATGGGAGGTAGCCTGGGATGGGGCTGTGAGGAAAAGGTAGTTTAGAGGGTAAATATCTCCCTGTCCTGGGTGAAATAGGAATGTTATAAAATCTATCAGGTGTCTGTGTCTTTTATTGATTGTGATACAGGTCAGGTGTACTGCCGTGATAATTAGAGGGCCAATAATAAACATTATTATACCGTACAGTTAAAATAACAGCAACAAGTTAGGGTTGTCATAAACTTTCTGATCCCTTTCTCAGGTCTGGCAAGGGGACTCAAAGTGTGTGCTCAGCCCTCCCCTGATGGCTGTTATCCAGGACAGAGTGAGTGAGATCAACAGGCAGGGAAGATCCCCCCTGGGATGCCACATTTCCATGCTCCCCTACAGGAACCTGTCACCTTCCACAAGCAGTAAAATTGCAGGCTGTAGAGATGCATTAAATTCTCCCTCAGCCTAAGCTGTGCAGGATCTCCTCAGGCGCACAGTCCTCCCCTGCTATGTCCATCTGGGTAAGTGCTCTGCACCCAGGGCAGAATCAGAAGGTGGTAGGGACCCAGGCAGTCTGTGGGAGGAGGAGCCCTGGGCTACTGGGCTGTGGGAAGTTTTCAGCATGTGCAGAGGAGACACTGAGCTCTGACAGCCCCTCAGCACAGGGGACTGTGCTCTGCATGGACAACAAGAATACTTTTCCTCTTAGGATATTTCCTGCAACTCCTAAAATTAGTTAATTTTTTCTTTGGAAACATCATTGTTTCATATTTACATTTTGTTTTAATTAAGCAACTCACAGTGAAGAACTACATGAATTATCCTTATATGTAGAATATTTTAGTGATTTAATTTGTGTACCTATTATAAAAAATGATGTTTTTAATTTCATATCTTCATTAAATCCTTTTACCTTTGTTATATTCTTAACTGAAACAAAACTATTTGTGATGTAAGTCACTCTGTATTTTGAGTAATTAAAAGTAATTCCAGTGTGTTTGGAAGGAAATCTCCTTACTGTATCAATATCTAATAGAGAACATCACCTACTCAGTTTCAGGAATTTCACGCAAATGCTCTTGGCTCGTGGTGCACTACACAGTAAAACACGTCCTCTGAGAGGACATCCTTGAGGAGGCGCTGGAATGCTAGAAATTTTATACACAGTGGATAGATGGCAGTTTCCCCTGCTGTTGCCTAAAGAGCCAAGATCCAAACCCTAAGAGCTTGAGAGGAACAAAAGTAAAAAGCCTGAGAGCACAGGGGACTGTGTTCTGCATGGGCAACAAGAAGAATTTTCCTCTTAGGATGTTTCCTAGAACTCCTGAAAGTTGGCTTCTCCTTTTTCTCCTTCTCTTCTTGCCTATTCTGTTTTGTTTCTGACATCTGATGAAATTGACATTGGGTAATCAAACGGATCTATTATATAAAGAGCATGGTAATACAATGGGAATCACTCAGTAAAATGTATTTACAGCTCTGCTGGTACATAGAACTCAGCATATTAATCTTGTATAAGTTTCACCTTTCCTAATGACTCTTTGCCATTCTATTTTAGAAAATCTCAATTTAAATTTTTTAGGTTATTTTGTTATGTGTGTTACACTTTTTGGGTGTTTGTTTTGTTTGATTTTGCTGTGTCTATATATTTGTATTGCATGCATGCCTGCTGCCTGAGGACCTCAGGAGTTTTTGGAACCCCTGGACCTAGAGTTGCAGATGCTTTTGAGCTGCCATGGGAGAGGTGAGAACTGTACCTGGGGCCTCTGTCAAAGCAGCAGGTACTCTCCACACCAAGCACCTATGTTTACAGTCTTTAACTGGCCATCCACCTTATCTCTCATTTTTTAAAGTTACTTTTTATCTTATATATTTTCTGGAATGGGGTAGGGTGTGTATGTCACAGGACACATCTCGGGGTCAGAGGACCACTCTTTGGAATTGGTTCTTCCCTTCTAGAATGTAACTCATCATGACTGGAGGGCAGCACTTCTGAACACTGAGGCTCCCTCATTTCTCCTGCTCTGAGCATTTACTAAGCTGGTGCATCGGGTTTTGTAACTCAGGCACTTTTGCTTTCCCCTCATATCTCACATTACATATAAAATGAAACCATCTTACACCCTTGATATTCAAATGATAATTATTTCTTTACTATTTGACTTCATTTTTATATTATTGCATAATTTAGGATTATGATACTTGAATTAAACTTAATACTTGCATTGCATGAAAAAGAACTTTCAAGAAGACCCTTCATCAAATCTTCTGATGTATATCTGAGGCTTTGGTCACCTGAGTCTGAGAAGCATCACTGCTTCCTCAAGGAGGTATGAAATCCTACACACCTGTGCAGCCCATCATTTAGGATGAGTTGGATAATTCTTCTTTCATTAAAACCTCACAATGGGAATGGCACTCAATCTATTGTAATTATAATTCTTAATAATTGTTTGCTTTCAAATGTGGAAAGAGACAAAACTTAGACCACATTCCTGGCAGCTTCTGATAACTGATCACTTCTCATGTAGGATTTTGTTCTGCTGTGACATCAAAACATATTTCAGATGCAGTTACAATGTGAGATTCATAAAGAAGGCCTAAAATGCTACCAGGATGCTTTGGAAAGGATTGCTTGGGTAGTCTATTGTGTTCCTACATACTCTTCTCTGTTTGGGGCTGCGAGAAACCAAACAGTTGTTTTTAAAACTGTATTAACTATACCAAGTCACAAACATAAGGAACCTTCATGAGAATAAAGCCAGCAGCCTACACTTCCAAAGAGTTCGCCCTGTGCAGGGAACACCATGCTTGGTATGTAGACTTCATCTCCTTACAAATCTCCCTGACACAGTCACACAGATGTCATATGTTCTAACGCTGTATCTCAGCCCCAGACTGCTCAGGGTCACACACAGGATATGGCAGGAGTGAGTATGATGTAAAGAAGTCTGGATTCAGAGTTTCCATTCCTAAGGCTCCCTGCAGATCCACATGAAGAGCACAAAGTCTGACGTAAATGAGCAGAAGAAAGAGACTGGAATAAAATAACTCTGGGCCTGTTTAAGACAAGGGCACAGCTTCATCTGAGGATCTTATTTCTACTTTCTTGCAATCCTCATTGAACTTCACCAAAACCTGCAGAGCTGCTCTGTGTCTGGCAATCAACATGATGCAGATGAAAGACAAGTAAGACATTGCTTTTGCCTCAGGAAACCTCAAATAGGAAACAGTAGGAAAAGAAATATTTTCTTGACACATGACAATTGTAATGTGGGAGAAAGCTTCTATCTGGATGGGGCATATAAGTGTCGGAACAATGGAGAGAGTGGGCATCCCTTCTGGGCACTTTGAGATGAAGGCAATCTTAAGGGGTATAAGGCAGAGCTGTGAAATAAACATCTTTCTAAGGAGAGTGGAGCTGCCATTGTCTGCAGCTGATGAGCAAGGCTAGACTGGTGTTAAGGAATCTTCTTGCTGTTCTCCCCTCACAGTTGCTACCTGCTTCTTTCAGCCTTAAAATGAACAAAATCAACTAACAGTCAGGTAACACCAAGGTAAGAAACACCATTTATGGTGGAGCTGGGATTGGGCTCTCAGGCAACAGCTTCCTTCTTCTCTTCCACATCCTCATGTTTATTCCTGGGCAGAGGCCCAGACTCACTGATCTGCCCATCAGTCTCTTGGCCCTAATCCACATACTGATGCTGCTAGTCGTGAGTTTAGTAGCTTCAGACATTTTTATGCCAGGGAAGAGATGGAGTGACTCCACATGCAAATTTGTTATGTTCTTGTACAGGTCTTTTAGGAGCCTATCTCTTTGTGCCACTAGCCTGCTCAGCATCCTCCAGGCCATGACCCTCAGTCCCAGAAGTTCCCGTCTAGCAAAATTCAAATGTAAATCTCCACACCACATGCTAGGTTGCCTTCTTTTCCTGAGTATCTTTTATTCATCCATTAGCAGTCCCCTTATAACATACATAACTGCAACGCCTAATCTGACCTCACCTGGTTTTACATACCTCAGTCAATCTTGCTGTGTTGTACCCATGAGCTACTCTGTCCATCACACATTTTTTATATTGTTGACCTCCATGGATGTCATCTTTGTAGGTTTTATGACCCTCTCCAGTGGGTACATGGTGACTTTCCTATGCAGACATAAGAACCAGTCCCAGCTTCTCCACAGTGCCAGCCTTTCCCTCAGACCATCTGCAGAACAAAGAGCCACACGGACCATCCTGTGCCTCATGAGTTTCCTTATGGTGATGTACACCTTGGACAGCGTCATCTCCTACCTAAGAAATATAGATGATGATCTGATTTTGTTTTGTGTCCATATTCTCACAGTCCATGACTATGCCACAGTCAGCCCTTTTTTGGTTCTCAGTACTGAAAAGCACATAATTAACATTTTTAGATCCATTGTATGGAAGGATGGTAAACATCATATTACTCAGGTATAGGTAAGATTCCTTAAGATAAGTCAGTATTCTGGCATTAGAGCTATGAATTGTAATGTAGTTTACATGAGCTTCAGGTTAAATGAAATTACAGAGTTGTCTTTTTCTGTTGTTAAACCTATTTCTTATGAGATGTGTAGATGCTACACATAAAAGACAAACCACATGCCAGATACATGAGTCTTTTGTACTTCCCATTGTGTCTTTTGGGGAGACATAAAGTGACTGTCTTGTTAGTGTCTGGATTATCCACGTCAATTTATAATACATGACAGCTTATGATACTCTTCGTTTATTCAAATCCCTCAGCTATCTCTGTTTTGCCAAACGAGGTTTGTAAATAGTTATTATTATAATTATCAAGTATCCAGAAATATTCAAATCACTTAGGACACACACACACACACACACACACACACACTCAGAGTGAGAGACAGAGACACAGAGAGACAGAGACAAAGACAGACATAGAATCTATGTATAAAACGCAGTCCTGATGATGGATAAACAGAGTTCAGCTTCTCTGCACGGGACTGTTACTCCAGCATTAAAAGAGAAGGAGATTCTGCACATGGTCCCACACAGATTGGCATGAAGCCACTGTACTGACTGCAATGAGAGTCTAGGCAGAATGAATTCTGTGGACTACTGGGAGCAGGACGAGCTTGGAAACTTTCTAGGAGTGGAAACAAAAGCAGACTCTCATCCTCAGCTCAGGATGGAAGGCCATGGGCGACTTGCTGGGTGGAGGCAGACTGTACAAATGTAATCAACGCCAAGCAGTATGCTGAAGATGGGAAATTCTTGTGTTGTGTGTGCTTTACCAAAATAACAATGTGTTCAGTTACCTTAACCAAGCAGTGAAGTATATTTTCCCTGAAATAATAAAGTGAACAATGGGGATGGAGAGATGGTTCAGGAGTTAAGAACACTGGCTGTCCTTGCAGAGGACCAAAGTTCAATTCCCAGCCTCTAGATGAAGGCTCACAACTGTTAGTAATTCCAGTTCAAGAGGATCTCATGGTTTCTGGTCCTGCAGGCACCAGGCATGCATTCATGCACACAAAATAAAAAATAAATAAAACTACTAAAGTAAAATACAATTTTAAAAATGAAAAAAAGTCAAAATATGATTTTCAAGTTTTAAAATATGATAGATTTTCTTGAACAATGAGGGTTTTCTCAGAGTCCTCATCTTTTTAAAACTTCTTTCTTCATTATACTTTATTTAATTTGTATCCCCCCCCATGTGGGTCCCTCCCTCCTCCTTTCCCAATCCCCATAGTCCTCATCTTAATCTCAGGTCCTCAGATCAAGCAGAGGAGTTCATCTGTAAGACCTGGACTGTCACTGCTCAGGAGTTCAGGATGGCACCCTTCCCAGGAACTCTCACAGACCACAGCTAGATGCCAAAGCAAGAGGTTTTATTGCTATTGAGATAGGGTCGCCCCTCCAAAGACAGGAGACGACCCTGAACATGCATAGCACAGGGTTTTTATACCTGAAAATCAGATCACTCTGCTCTATAGTTTACAGATGGTTGTAGATAGTTTACAGCTGGTTGCTTCTCAGAACAGTTCACCCCGCCCTTCAAGAGCACTCTGGGCATGGCTTCAATTCAAATAATCACAGTTGTTTCTCATTCCCAGGTGGCCCCTCACACCTTTGAGATCCAGGTTGCATCCCAGCCTGTGTTCAGACTTTGAGCAATCTTCAGGCCTGCCAGCCTTGGCTACAGTGAAGTAAGGCCAGCCTGGGCTATATTATAACCTTCCCCAAAAGCAACAGAATTTAATTTGAAAAAGCTCTCAGCCTCCTCTCAGCTCCAGTGCTATTGTAATGCCAAGTTAATGGGACGCTCAGAGATGAAACAATGCAATAGCAAAAGAGCTTTATTAAGAGAACACTCAAACTCAGGAAGCAAGTCTCACTGATGCAGCAGTAGAGAAGTGGGACCTTGAGCCCTGAGTGAGCAGGGTTTTTAAAGGGAAAGTCTGTGATCAGGAGGTTTCCATGAGAAAAACAGGAGGTCACATGTTTCTAGAACAGCAAATGGGGGACCTATGCCTTGACATTACAGGATTAGGTAAAAGTTAGAGGGCTGATGTGACCTCTGAATCACAATTGCCTAAGGCATATGCTTCTCTTAGGCACAATTGCCTAAGACTTATGATCACAATGACTATTCTTTTAATCTATATCTGAAACATGGGGAGAATTTTCCCACATGATTCTCAACCAATTCTCATTGATTATTGCCAGGGAGATTGTCTCTATTTTCTATGAAGTATTTATTCTGTGATATTTCCTGAAAGCTGTTGCTAGGAGAGTTAACTTTGTTTTCTGCCAGGTGCACATTTTGTGATATTTCCAGGTACCTGAATTCAGCTTCAGGTTAAGATGGCTCTTTATTTCAAAAATGGAGTTATACTCAGGCTAAGTATATCCAGGCTAACTTAAACTCTTTATTTTTCCCTTGCAATCCTTCCCTTGCGGAAGGATTTTCTTTTCTGGTCAAATTTGTTGAATGTTCTGTAGGCCTCATGTATTCTTATTGGCTTCTCCTTTAACTTGGGGAAATTTTCTTCCATGATTTTGTTGAAAATATTTTCTGGTCCTTGGAGAAGACAGTCTTCTTTTTCCTCTATTCCTATTATTCTTAGGTTTTGTCTTTTCATATTATCTTTGATTTCTTGGACGGTCTGTGTCAAGAATTTTTTGGATTTAACATTTTCTTTGACAGATACATCGATTTGTTCCATTTTATCTTCTACACCTGAGATTCTTTCTTCCATCTCTTGTAGTCTGTTGTTTATGCTTACCTCTGTAGTTCCTGTTTTCTTCCCTAAATTCTTCCTCTCCATTATTTCCTCCATTTGTGTTTTCTTTAATATTTCCAGGTCTATCTTCAGGTCTTGATTTGTTTTGTTTACTTCCTTCACCTGTCTGATTGTATTTTCCTCTTTTTCTTTTAGTTCCTTCAACTCTGTTTCTTTTACTTCTTTCAGTGATTTAATTATTTCTTCTCTGAAGGCTGCAAACTGTTTGGCTGCATCTTCCCATATTTCTTCATGGATGGCCATAATCCGCTTGTCTTTAACTTCCTCCCTTTCTTTATGGATAGCCATGATCTGTTTGGTTTTATCTTCCTATAATTCTTTTCGTATTTTATTTGTTTCCTCTATTATCCTCTTCATCAGCACAGATGTAAGGTCATCTTCTTGATTTTCTATGATGTTGGGTTGTCCAGGGCTGCTCACCCCTGGATGGCTGGGTTCTGGAGATGCCGTATTGCTCTGTCTTTTGTTGGTTGAGCTTTTACGCTGACCTCTACCCATTGGGCTGTACTAGGTGTTGGCTGTTAGTTTCTGTGCTTCCTGGAGTCCTGATGTAGGGAGAATCCCCTTGGCCTGAAGATGATTTTCCTGAAGGAGTCCTCCTCTGCTTTTTGGTTATGGTCACTGTATGGCCAGTGTTTCTCAGGAATTGCCACTGCTCACTTCAGGTGTATAGCCCTGAGTAGTAGCTGAGGTCTTTGTTGGGCAGGGGGGCTCTCCTCTTCCCCATATAAGTGCTCAAGACAGCTGCCCCACTGCTGGGTTTCCCGTTATAAATTTAGTGAGCTGCTGCTATTGTTACAGTTTTCCAGGTACAGTCCTCTTGAAGAACCTGCTGATTCCCTAGCTTTGGGGTTTTCTCCCAACAGGGAAACTCAGTCTGTTATCCTGGGGCACACAGTTCTGTCCGGGAAAGTAAGAGGGGCGCCCAGCAAGTCTCTGGGCCAGAGGCTGAGTGCTCTGCTCTGGGCCTGGAGAATGTGCACCTGGGTTGAGTTGGTGCCTGGGGGCGCCGCTTTGGTCTGGAGGCTGGGTGCCTCAGTCTGGACCAGAAGCTGTGTGTCCCTGTCTGGGATGTTGGCTGCAGGCACTGCTCTATTCTGGACACTGTGGGTGCAGCCCTTTTGAAGGACCACGGTTTCCCACAGTTTTGACAGTCTAGCTAGGGGTAACTGGTTGATCCTTGGCACAGTATCTGAGGGCTGCTGTAATGGCTCTCTGGCTTTTCTAGGTCTGAGGATGCATCTGTGTGCCCCAGTGCCCTAGGGGTACTCAATAATGGTGGCTGAGCACAGCACTCCTGCCTGCAGTAGAAAGCTAGAGCCTAGACCCTGCATGAATCCAGAAAGTCTTTTGGTGCTGGGTGTCCTGAGCGTTAGACCTGATGATCCCCCCGGCTGGGGATTTCCTCCTGCCAGGGACACCCAGGCTTTGCTTTGGGGACTGCCATTCTGTCTGGGGTGGCGGCGAGTAGAACCCACCAGCACAGATGCCCGCCCGTGGCTCTGCTTTTCTGGCCTTTGGGAGCCTGGGCGTCTACATAAAGTGGGTAATTTTCCCAAGACCTTTTCAGGGTGGTGGTATCAGCTGAGTGCTCTGAGATCAGTCCAGCCATTTCCCTCCCTGTGGGTTTGCACCCAATGGTGAAATTGAGTCTCTGGTGCCCTGGGGCCCACAGTTCTATCTGAGGCGGCGAATCAGGTGCACAGGCAGGGCTCTATGCAGGCGCCTGGGTCCCTGGCTCTGGCTCTGGCTGGCTCCAGGGAAGCCCGTGGAACCTGAGTCTTTTGCAGGGGATGTCTGGGTGACCTAAGGTCGGTCCCAATTGTTTCCTGCTCTGTGGGGTTATCTCTCAACTGGAAAATCCAGTCTGTGATGTTGTGGGCCCACTGTTCAGTCTGGGACAGTGACCAGATCATGCTGGAGTTTTGCTCTGGGCTGGCGACCAAGCTCCTGGCAGGACCAGGGTCTCTTCTGTGGTTTACCCGGGTGAGTTAAAGCTGATTGAACCCCCCCACCTTGGGGTATCCTCTCATCTGAGGAACACAATCACGTGTGTTTTATGGCTGCGAGTTCTGCTTGCTGGTCACTGTGCCGATCCTGCTGTGCTGCTGTTCAGAATGAGAGTCCTCCCAGCGCCGCCATCTTGGCCGCCCCTACAATTTTCTTAATTGGTTCAAATCATATGGCTTGGTTTCACTTGGTAAAACTAACAAAATAAATGCCAAAGTCTTTTATCTTCCCCCAAAGGACTGAGAAATTGTTTCAAGTTCTCTGTTAGAATGCCCACTGTCATTGTCTATAATACCTGATAAACTTTAAAATATTTCATAACCTGAAACATAACTTTTTAAAACTTGTTTTTGCAATATCAAAATAAGGTACCCTTTTAGAAATGAAGTCACAAAATACAACCATAATTTTAAAAGTCAAAACCAGATTTTATCAATGCAAACAATTCAGTACTTTTAAAATCAATACCAAGTATATTATTTTTATGTTGGCTGCCAGTAAGAAAAGTTCTTGTAATCAAACACATGGAGGTGCAGTTTTAATATTTTATATAAATTTAGTTTTAAACATTATTATTTTTATTAACCTTGTTTTTAATACAGGACCAAAATTATATAAAGTCTTAATATATTTAATAATCAATAATCAGACATCAAAATATACATAGAACATAGTAAACTTATATATTTAAAACAAACAGACAAAACTATAAAACTAATTTTTACTCCCTTTAGCATTAATTTCAAGGGAGGAACATCTTGCTCCCTGTTGAACACTATTTTATGACCATAGAGGCTTGCAACTTTCTTACCTGAGAAGCTGCTGTGGACACTTTAAGAGCCTCTTGTAGGGAAAGTAATCATCAGTATGGCCTTCATCTGTGGTTTCAACTCCTGTAGTGTCTGGGACATTTTTGTGCATTTCTGATATAATATGTCCGCACTCCTCTATGGCAGACAAAACTTTAAAAAGCTGCTGAAATCATCCCAGGTGGGCTGGTGGGTGAAAAGAACAGTTTCAATGAGATCAATCACATACCTAGAATTGTCAGAGAACTTGGATTCTGAGTTCTCCAGTCATCTGGTTCCCCGAGGGAGAGGCTGCCAAGGGGCTCTGGGTTTTTGGTGCTGAGCCAGAACCTGGATAAAGGGCTGGAGCTCGCTGAGGAGTAGGAGGAGGAGGGGTTGGAAAAATTATTTCCATGGTTGTCTCATCCTGAAAAAGAGAGTAAAGGGGGTGTGAGTGTGCCAAGGCAGTGGCCTCTGGTTTTGTTTAGTCTGTGGAAGGAGGATTGTTAATGGGGGTCAGAAAGGGCTTAATCCATGGAGGTGGATGAATCATTAGGTCTTTCCAGACTACAATATATGGAAATTGGTCTGGGTGCCCACATTTATGCTGAAAAACACCATTTTCCACTGCAAGGATGGTGGGAAGGTGGAAAGTTCCTTCTGGTGGCCAGCCCACATTAAAGGTGGGCCATTCTGAGCTGCAAAAAGTCATCATTTTTCCTCTCCTCACATCAACTGAAAGACCGTGAATTCTAGTCTTAACTTCTCCAAAATGTGTCAGAACCAAGTCAAGGGGTTTGGAAGTATTCTGTCCCATATCATCAGCCAGTCTTTTCATCAAGAAAATTCAGGATAACGCAAAAGAAGTAAGGAGAGCAATTTCAAAAAATAGTAAATCACATATACACAAAAAAGAACCAGCCATCCCAGACAAAAACCAAACTAAAGGCAACAACTCACAACCTATACCTGGGCTAATATCTAAAATCACTAAAGCAAGAAGAGCTATGGCTTCAAAGGCAACTGCAAGACCACAAGCAATTAATCACAAAAATACAAAAGTAACTCCTGCCACAACACCAAGAAAAAGAAAATTAATCCAACACGGAAACAAAGAAAAACCAAAAACCTGGCATTTGCTGTACTTCTCTGCCACAGAAGTCCCAGAAACTCTATGAAAACCAATCCTCACTCTGGTTTCCCTATCCCAAGATTTCCAGGGAGGCAAAAACTTACAAGGCCAAAAATGTCTTTTTGACCCCTGCAGCCCTGGACCTCAACAGGTCTCTCTTGTCCACTTTTGGCCACCTCTACAACACATCGAGGCTTTTCAGATCAATGAACAGAAACAAACACTTAAAGCAGGCAGACAACACAAAAGACATTTACCCATGGGATTAAGTTCTCTGGGTCGGGAGTCCTAGAGGTCCTGAGGCACCCTGGACCAGACCCCAAATGTAAGGCCAGGTTCAGGAGATCCTCAGAGGCCCCACGAGACAACTCGATACAATAGCAAGAGAGCTTTATTATGAGAGCAATCAAACTCAAGACTGAGTCTCACTGATGCACCAGTAGAGAAGTGGGACCTGGAGCCCTGAGTGAGCAAGGTTTTTTAGGGAAAGTCTGTGATCAGGGAGTTTTCATGACAGCAAACAGGGAAGCACATGTTTCTATGACAGCAAACAGGGGGCATATGCCTTGATGTTACAGGATTAGGTAAAAGTTAGATGGGTGAGGTGACCTTTTTTGAATCACAATTACCTAAGGTATATGCCTCTCTGAGGAACAATTGCCTAAGACATATGATCACAATGGCTATTCTTTTAATCTATATCTGAAACATTGGGGAGAATTTCCCACCAGATTATCAACCGATTTCCCTTGATTATTGCCAGGGAGATTGTCTCTAATTTCTATGAAGTATTTATTCTATGATATTTCCTAGAGATGGTGCTGGGAGAGTTAACTTTGTTTTCTGCCAGGTGCACATTTTGTGATATTTCCTGGTACCTGAATTCAGCTCCCAGTCAAGATGGCTCTTTATTTTATAATGGAGTTATTCTCAGGCTAACTATACCCAGGCTAACTTAAACTCTTCACTATGACTTTCTAGGTAGTGTATATTATGAAGTTAAACTGTGAAACTCAGTATAAATCACACATAAAAGTCACCCAGCTGAAGGGGAATTTTAATCTAGCAACATGGCTACTCTGGCAGGAGATGACATGCGAAGACCTAGTTCTGTGCGATGTGGCTGAAATACAGACACACTCTTAGTACACACTCTCTTTTTTTAACTTTTATTAATTACACTTTATTCACTTTGTATCCCCCCCATGTACCCCACCCTCCTCCCCTCCTAATTCCACCTTCTCTCCCCCTTCTTCATGCATGCACCTCCTCAAATCCACTGATAGGGGAGGTCCCCCTCTCCTTCTTTCTGATCTTAGTTTATCAGATCTCATCAGGAGTGGCTGCATTGTCATCTTCTCTGGCCTGGTAAGGCGACTCCCCGCTCAGGAGAAGGTGATAAAAGAGCAGACCAATCAATTCATGTCAGAGACAGTCCCTCTAATGATTATTATGGAACCCACTTGGACACTGAACTGCCATGGGCTACATCTGTGCAGTTGTTCTAGTTTATCTCCTTGCATGGTACTTGGTTGGAGTATGAGTATCTGGAAAGACACCTCTGTTCAAATTATCTTGTTCTGTTGCTCTCCTTGGGGACCTCCTGTCCTCTCCAGATCTTACTATTTTCCACTTCTTTCATAAGATTCCATGCTCTCTGCCCAACAGTTAGCCATAAGTCTTAGCATCTGCTTTGATAGTCTGCACGGCAGAGCCTTTCATAGGCCCTCTGTGGCAGACTCCTAACTTGTTTCCTGTTTTCTTCTTCTTCTGATGTCCATCCTCTTTGCCTTTTAGGATGGGGATTGAGCATTTTAGTCAGAATCCTCCCTCCTGATTAGCTTCTTTATATGTACAGATTTTAGTAGGTTTATCCGATATTATATGTCAATATAAATGAGTATATACCCTGTGTGTCTTTCTGCTTCTGGGACAGATAATTCAGGATGATCCTTTCCAGTTCCCACCATTTAACTGCAAATTTCATAATTTTCTTATTTTTCATTGCTGAGTAATATTCCATTGTGTAGATGTACCACAATTTCGGTATCCATTCTTCAGTTGAGGGACATCTGGGTTGTTTCCAGCTTCTGGCTGTTACAAATAAAGGTGCTAAAATCATGATTGAACATATGTTCTTATTGTGTACTTGAGCCTCTTTTGGATATATGCCTAGGAGTGCTATGGCTGGATCTGAGGAAGCGCTATTTCTGTTTGTCTGATAAAGTACCAGATGGATTTCCAGAGTGGTTGTACAAGTCTACATTCCCACCAGCAGTGGAGGAGGTTTGCCTTTCTTCTGAATCCCTCCAGAATGTGTTTTCACTTGAGTTTTTAATCATGGCCATTCTGATAGATGTAATTTGAAATCTCAGGGTCATTTTGATTTGCATTCTCCTGATGGGTAATGAGGTTGAGCATTTCTATAAGAGTTTCTCTGCCATTCAATATTCCTCTACAGAGAATTCTGTTTAGCTCTGTTCCCCATTCTTTAATTGGATTACTTGGTTTGTTGCTTTTCAGCTTTTTTAGTTCTTTATATATACTGGATATTAGCCATCTGTCAGGTAAAGAGTTGGTGTAGATTCTTTCCCAAAATGTAGGCAGTCATTTTGTTTTGATGACAGTGTCCTTTGCTTTACAGAAGCTTTTCAGTTTCATGAGGTCCCATTTATTGATTGTTGCTCTTAGAGCCCGTGTTGTTGGTGTTCTGTTCAGGAAATTGTCTCCTCTATTAATGAGTTCTAGGGTCTTCCCCACTTTTTCTTCTAACCGATTTAATGTGTCTCATTTCATGTTGAGGTCTTTGATCCACTTGGACTTTAATTTTGTGCTGGGTGACAAGTATAAATCTATTGCATTTTTCTACATGAAAACATCTACTTAAACCAGCACCATTTGTTGAAGATGCTATCTTTTTTCCATTGTATGCTTTTGTCATCTTTGTCAAAGATCAGTTGTCCATAAGTGCCTGGGATTATTTCTGAGTCTTCAGTTTTGTTCCCTTGATCCACCATTGTGTTTCTATGCCAGTACCATGCAGTTTTTCTAACTGTTGCTCTATAGTACAGATTGAGATCAGGGATGGAGATACCTCCAGAAGATCTTTTATTGTAGAGGATTGTTTTAGCAATTCTGCGTTCCTTGTTATTCCATATGAAGTTGAGAATTTTTCTTTCAAGATCTGTAAAGAATTGTGTTGGTAATTTGATGGGAATTGCATTGAATCTGTAGATGGCTTTTGGTAAGATGGCCATTTTTACTATGTTAATCCTGCCAAGCCATGAGCATGGGAGATCTTTCCATTCTCTGATGTCTTCTTCTAATTCTTTCTTCAGAGACATGAAATTTTTTTCATACATATCTTTGACTTGCTTGGTTAGGGTTACACCAAGGTACTTTATGTCATTTGTGGCTAATGTGAAGGGTGTTGTTTCCATAATTTTTTTCTCAGCCCTTTTGTCTTTTGTATACAAGAGGGCTACTGATTTTTTTGAGTTAATTTTGTATATGGCCACTTTGCTGAAGGTGTTTATCAGCTATAGGAGTTCCCTGGTAGAATTTCGGGGGTCACTCAGGTATACTATCATATCATCTGCAAATAGTGATACTTTGAGTTCTTCTTTTCCAATTTGTATCCACTTGATCTCCTTCAACTGTCTTATTGCTCTATCAAGGACTTCCAAAACTATGTTAAAGAGATATGGAGAGAGTGGGCAGCCTTGCCTTGTCCCTGATTTCAGTGGGATTGCTTTAAGTTTCTCTCTGTTTAGCTTGATGTTGGCTCTAGGCTTGCTGTATATTGCCTTTACTATGTTTAGATATGTGCCTTGTATCTCTGATTCTCTCCAGTACTTTAAATATGAATGGATGTTGAATTTTGTCAAATGACTTTTAAGCATCTAAGGAGGTTATATGTGTTTTTATTTTCTTTCAGTTTGTTATTTTGGTCGATCACATTGATGGATTTCTGTATATTGGACCACCCCTGCATACCTGGGATGAAGCTTGCTTGGTCATAGTGGATGATATCTTTGATGTGTTCTTGTATTCAGTTTGCAAGTATCTTGTTGAGTATTTTTGCATCAATGTTCATAATGGAGATTGGCCTGAAATTCTCTCTTTTTTGGGGGGTCTTTGTGAGGTTTAGGTACCAAGGAGACTGTGGCTTCATAGAATGAGTTGGGTAGTGTTCTTTCTGTTTCTATTTTGTGAAACAGTTTGAAGAGAACTGGAGTTAACTCTTCTTTGAAGGTCTGATAGAATTCCGTGCTGAAACCATCTGGTCCTGGGCTTTTTTTTGGATGAGAAACTCTCAATGACAGCTTCTATATCCTTGGTATATATGGGACTAATTAATTGATTTACCTGGTCTTGATTCAGCTTTGGTAATTGGAATTGATCAAGAAAATTATCCATTACATTTAGATTTTCAAATTTTTTGACATATACACTTTTGAAGTATATAAGTCCTAATGACTGTTTGGATTTCCACAGTGTCTATAGTTATGTTCTCCTTTTCATTTCTGATTTTATTGATTTGGATGGTGTCTCTCTGCCTTTTAGTTAGCTTGGCTAAGGGTTTGTCGATCTTGTTGATTTTTCACAAAGAACCAGCTCTTGGTTCCATTGATTCTTTGAATTGTTTTATTTGTTTCTAATTGATTGATTTCAGCCCTGAGTTTGATTATTTCCAGCCGTCTACTCCTTTTTGGTGTGTCTACTTCTTCCTTTTCTATGATTTGTAGGTGAGACATTAAGTTCTTTGAATGAGTTGTCTTGAATTTCTTCTTGAAGGCACTTAGTCCTACGAATTTCCTCTCAGCACTCCTTTCATTGTGTCGCATAAGTGTGGATATGTTGTGCCTTCATTTTCATTGAATTCTAGGAAGACTTTAATTTCTTTCTTTGTTTCTTCCCTGACCCAGCTGTCATTGAGTATCAAGTTGTTCAGTTTCCATGTGTATATAGGCTTTTTGCTATTTCTGTTTTTGTTGATGTCCAGCTTTATTCCATGGTGATCAGACAGGATACAAGGGATTATTTCAATCTTCTTGTATCTGTTGAGGCTTGCTTTGTGACCAACTATATGGTCTATTTTGGAGAAGGTTCTATGAGGTGCTGAGAAGAAGGTAAATATTTTGTGTTTGGGTTTAAGGTTCTGTAAGTGTCTGTTAGGTCCATTTGATTCATGACCTCTGTTAGAGACATTGTTTCTTTGTTTCATTTCTGTTTTCTTGACCTATCCATTGTTGAGAGTGGGGTGTTGAAGTCTCCCACTATTAATGTGTGGAGATCTATGTGTGGTTTAAGTTTTATCAATGTATCTTTTACAAATATGGGTACCCTTGTATTTGGGGCATAGATATTCAGGATTGTGATGTCTTCCTGGTGGAATTTTCCCTTGATGAGTGTGAAGTGTCCTTCCCCATCTCTTTTGATTAATTTTGGAGGAAAGTATATTTTATCAGATATTACAATGTCTACTCCTGCTTGCTTCTTGGATCCATTTACTTGGAAAGCAGTCTTCCAGCCCTTTACCCTTAGGTAATATCTATCTTTGTGACTTAGGTGTATGCAACAGGTTGCTGAGTCTTGTTAGCGCATCCATTCTGTTAGTTTGTGTCTCATTATTGAAGAATTGAGTCCATTGATGTTGAGAGAAATTAATGACCAGTGGCTGTTAGATCCTGTGATTTTGATGTTGGCTGTGGTCATATGTTTGTGTGCTTGGTTGATTTTTGTTTTACTGTAGTGGGGTTAATTATTTCCTGTGTTTTCTTGAAAATAGGTAGGTTTCTTGAATTGTATTTTTCCTTCTAGTGTCTTCTGTAATGCTGGATTTTTGTGTAGGTATTGTTGAAAGTTTTATTTGTCATTGAATATCTTGTTTTCTCTGTCTATGAGGATTGAGAGTATTGCTGCTTATAGTAGCCTGGGCTGACATCTGTGTTCTTTTAGGTCTTGCATGATATCTTTCCAGGTCCTTCTGGCTTTCATAGTCTCATTTGAGAAGTCAGGTGTGATTCTGATGGGTTTGCCATTATATGTTACTTGGCATTTTCCCCTTTCAGCTTTTAATATTTTTTCTTTCTTCGGTATACATACTGTTTTGATTGTTATGTGGCGGGAGGACATTTTTTTCTGGTCTAATTTATTAATTTTTCTGTATGCCTCTTGTATTCTTATTGGCCTCTCCTTTAAGTTGGGGAAATTGCTTCAGTGATTTTGTTGAAAATATTTTCTGGGCCTTTGAGAAGGGAATCTTCTTTTTCCTAGATTCCTATTATTCTTAGGTTTTGTCTTTTTATGTTGTCTTGAATTTCTTGGACAGTGTGTGTCAGAAAGCTCAGATGAGGAGGTCGTTGTGGACAGAAGACAAATTAAACAGACACCATAGCAAAGCACCCTGGCTATGAGGAAGACCAACTGAGGCTCTCCACCACCAGAACTCAAGGAGAGTGTGAGAAATGCGCATTTCCAGGTCCTCATCAGACTTACAGAGCCAGAGCAACTGCCAACACTTCTGGGAAAGCCAAAGTCAGAACCACCGGTGCAGAGTATGGATGGCTGTCTAATCAGCCATCACCTCTTGGAGGTGGCTGGAAAGGGACATCTGTTCGCTGAGGAGGCTTGACTCACACTGTTCTGGGCCCAGTATTTCCCCAGTACTGCCTGTTGATGGCCACATGGATGGCTTTTCCCTCAGGGAGCTCTGTCTACCTACATACACAGTCCTGCCAACAGGGAGAGGGGTCAACCAACCAAGACGTGAAGGAGATAACCTGAGTAGGCTTGGAGGCATGAACAGGCCTGACTTGTTGGAGGACCAGTGAGAGTGTAGGCTTGGTCTAGAGTGGGCCTGGGGTTTCCCTACTGCACAGTTAAGAACTGAATTTGAATCTTTCAAACCACCTTTCCATCTAGGAGCCATCATCAAACTCCTAAATCTCCAGCCCTTTGTGGAGAAATACTTGTGAGTCTGGAATAGAATTTTTTTTTATGGCTGGGGACAGCCAGACAAGGAAAGAGCTTTCTGTGTAAGCCTGGTAATCTGAGTTCCATCCCTGAAATCCACCTAGAGGCAGGAGGATAAGGCGGATTCCACAAGTTTGTCTTCCAGCCTCCACAAGTGCACCATAGCTCATTTGTATGTCTTCCCTCCCACACACACTAACAATCAACACATGATTGATTTGAAAAAAGACAACAAAGAAAATGTCTGGCTGGATTTTGTTACTAAGAGTTCTGGGTAGGCTTGACGGAGCCATGCCTAGTGGTCAGCTGGTGATGGAGGCGATGGTGGAGGAGATGGAGGTGGTAGAAATGATACCAGAAGGGAATGAAGACATAGCAGTGAGACAGAAGAAGAGACCATGGCGGTGGTGGCAGTGCCACAGGTGGTAGGAACAGTTGTAGAAGTCGTGGTGAGGATGGGTGACTTGTCCTCAGTGTGGGTGGCAGAATAAGTGAGGAGGGGGTAGGCAACATATAAAAAAAAGAGATGAAGGGGCCTGTGGTGGTGAAGCAGTAGAGGTAGAGCAGGCAATAAAGGTGGTGGAGGTGGCAGAATTGAGGCGCGAAATGGTCAAGGTGACAGAAAGTGGGAATGATGGAGATGTATACAGGATAGAGATGGCTGTATTTTTCCAGATGGAGATGGAGGTATTTGGTCAAGTTTTGATACCAGTGGTAGGGACTGACCACATGGTAGTCAGGGACAGAGATGGTGGGGATGACAAAATGGTGGGTGGTAAAGTTGGCGAGGATGATGGAGAGGGTATATATGGTAGAATTGGTGGGTTTTATTGAGGTGATGTAGAGAGTATGGGTGATGGGCTTGATGCTGATGGTGGAGGTAGTCAAGGTGATGGAGGTCATGAAGATGTGGGAGCTGAAAACAGAGAGGTCAATGACAGTATCAGAAGTGGCGGGGATGATGGAATTGGTGGAGGGATGGAGATAGTGTAGGTGATAGATGGAGAAGGATGGAAGTAATCAAGTTTACGGCTACGGAGTTGGTGGTAGAGGGGGTAAGGAGACATTTATGTGTGAAATATGTGAAGCTCAGTGAGTGGGTAATTCCTTTCCATATTTGATGCAAAAAGGGAAAATTAACTTGTTCTTTAGAATGAGCAATGAAATCTTTATAATACAGTCTCAGCAGAATCAGGGAGGAAAACACATGCTCAGCTACTGCCAGTGTCATTTTGCTCTGGGGTTTGTGGGGTTCAGGGTAGGGGCAGAAAAACCCGGATGCTCTGCTAAGTCCGACCGAACACTGTTGGATGTGGGATTTGTGAACACAGCCCTAAGACTAGTTGGGAAAACCTCCCAGGATTAAACTGGTTCAGCCGAAGGCAGAGGATGGTGGCCATGGAGCAATAGGCTAAGACTATTGAACTCCTTTGGTTTTCCTGATGAGAGAAAAAGGATCCCAAAGCCTTTGCAATGGCTTTGCAACCCTCCAGGGTGCTGACCACCATGGTTGCTGTTGGAGCCTTAAGGATTGCAATCTTGCTAAGAATCCTAAAATGACTGTGTCCCCATTTTACAGATGGAAAACTGCGGCTTTTTGATGGTCACCGTTTTTTGTTTTTCAAGACAGGCTTTCTCTGTGTAGCCCTGGCTGTTCTGTCGTTTACTCTGTATACCAGGCTGATCTCAAACTCAGACAGCCACCTTTCTCTGTCTCCCAAGTGAGAGATTAAAGACTTACACCACACACACACACACACACACACACACACACACACACAGACAGACACACACACACAAAAAAAAAAAGGCCAGGTGATCAAAAGACCATATACTTCAGTTCAAAAATAGATTCAAAAATCAGAATTGTATGTAATCTTTATGGTATTAGTAGATTTCCCTGAATCTTAATATAATTGCTGGCTCTCAATATGTAGAATGAGTTGTTTGGCATATAGAAACTGCTGACTTTATTCCTGATGGTTTAGAATTAACTTTATTATTTATGCAACTGCAAAAGGCTTAACAAAAGTAGAAACCCTCCATTATATATCACGTGGATTCGGTCTCATACAGGCTTTCCAGGTCCATTGGTACAAGCAAATGAGGAAACTGATCAATTACAACACCTCAACATTTTATGAAAGACACGATGTTAAAAGTAAAAGATAATTTTTTTTTTCTATAACTTGGGCAACAAGCAAGGAAATAATAAAAAATGTCCCACATGTCCTCTGTATAACCACACTCGACTGCATGCTGGAAGTAAGCCTAGGGATACGAAAAAAGTGAAATATGGCAGATGGATGTGTTTCATTCTGCAGAATTTGGAAAACAAAGGTATGTACACTGTACCATAGGTGTATAACCAGGGTTTCAACGGGCAATTGCTTTAAGTGCTGAAAAGGCTGATTGTGTAATTACACAGTTATTGGAAATAATGAAAATTTTGGGGATACCTTCACAAATTAAGACTGATAATGAACCTACATATATATCTAGTAAGATGAAGCAATTCTTTGCCTATTATACTATAAATCTTTATACTATAAATGATTTATAAAACTTTATACGACAAATCATTTATAAAATCTTTATACAATAGTATAAAATGATCTTTATATAACTTATAAAAATTTATAAATCATTTATACTATAGTATAAAGATCATTTAAATGATCTCTATATAATTTATACTATAAAGATTTATAAATCATTTATACTATAGTATACTCTAAATGATAGTATAGTATAAATTATAGTATAGTATAAATGATTTGTAAATCATTTATACTATAGTATATTATATACTATTCTATCATTTATACTATATATAGTATCATTTGTACGATACTATCATTTAAATTACAGTATAGTATAAATGATACCATTTATACTATATATAGCATCATTTATACTGTACTACCATTTATACTTTACTATCCTTTATAGTATACTAAAGTATAAATGATTTATAAATCACTTTTACTATACTATAATTTATACTATACTATCATTTATTGTATACTTTAGTATAAATGATTTATAAAACTTTATAGTATAAATTATATAGAGGTCATTTAAATGATCTTTATACTATAGGGTAAATGATTTATAAATCTTTATAATAATATAAGTTATATAAAGTTCATTTTATACTATAGTATAAAGATTTTATAAATCATTTGTAGTATAAAGTTTTATAAATCATTTATAGCATAAAGATTTTATAAATCATTTATAGTATAAAGTTTTATAGTATAATAGGCAAAGAATTGCTTCATCTTACTAGATATATATGTAGGTTCATTATCAGTCTTAATTTGTGAAGGTATCCCCAAAATTTTCATTATTTCCAATAACTGTGTAATTACACAATCAGCCTTTTCAGCACTTAAAGCAGTTGCCCGTTGAAACCCTGGGTATACACCTATGGTACGGTGTACATACGTTTGTTTTCCAAATTGTGCAGAATGAGACACATCCATCTGCCATATTAAATGTCCATTCTATGGGCTTAGAGTTGCTCAAGAGTGTTTCGGTTGTGGAAGTACATTATGGGGACATGCTGTTGAAGATAGAGGCTATCTTCAAGGACCTTTATCCTACATTCAAGTTCAGGGAAGCGCCAGGATGGATGGACCATACATGGTCAATCACACAGACATCTGTGTGTCTCACGATGTGATACTTGTTGCCACAGTCTAGGGAGAAAGAACACAAGAGATGAAGTCTTACCACGGTGATACTAGGATGGAAAGATAAGGCTTCCCAGAACTCTCCCCAAAGGCTGTGCAAGGCTGATTAACTGTGCAAGAATATGCAAAGGGCAGAGACTTGAAGAAATGGAAGCAGCCTTAAGATCTGTCCAGCTGGTACATACACGAGGTAGGGGCTTGAGGCTGCCATGACACAGGGACACAGTGGGTTGCTCCTCCAAGAGTCTCTAGTTAGACTTGTCAGGATACCTATCACACCCTCACAGTGTGGCATGTGGTGGTGAGTGTGGGATCCAATGTGAATGGTCGCTTAGAAGGAACAAGAATAGATATGCAAGAGGTGAGTAACTAGGGCAGAATTGGTGTTAAGAGAGGGCACAGCTACCACTGCAGTCACTCCAAGACTGAGTTTTCCAGGCTTTGTTCTGAGTTGGGTCTGAGGACTCAAGCAATGTAACCTGTGATTGGTTTGGCATGTGTGTGGGTACAGGGCTCTTGCAAAAGAATGGCAGGAGGCTCCTTCTAAAGAATTCCCATCAGGCTGCTTGTAGGCCTCAATTCTTAACCTGGGAACCCATCTTGGGGCAGGTAGGACAGGCAGACTGGAAACTATAGCACTAGGGAGAGATTAGTTACAAAGGACAGAAGGAAAAGTGAATAAAATGAAGTGAAGTAATGCACTCACCTGGTGCTGAGGGTGACTCCAAGGTCCCTTTTCATTGGAGTCATGTTCTTACATGAGGTGGCTTTTGTCTTAGCAGGAGGCAGGCAGCAGCAGCATAGATGTCTGAGGCCGTTCATGATTGTCTTCTTCACCTGCTTCCATCGTTGATGTTGGTTGTGGGGGGAAGCTGTGCCAGTGTCCTGAGGCTGGCCAGGTGTGATGTTGTCCTCGGTCTCTTGCTGAGGGAGAGTTGTGCCCGCGTCCAGAGGCTGGCCAGGTGTGATGTCGTCCTCTGTCTCTTGCTGAGGGAGACCTGTGCCAGCGTCCAGAGGCTGGCCAGGTGTGATGTCATCCTCGGGCTCTTGCTGAGGGAGAGCTCTGCCAGCTTCCTGAAGCTGGCCAGGTGTGGTGTTGTCCTTGGTCTCTTGCTGAGGGAGAGCTGTGCCAGCGTCCTGAGGCTGGCCAGGTGTGATGTCGTCCTCGGTCTCTTGCTGATGGAGAGCTGTGCCAGTGTCCTGAGGCTGGCCAGGTGTGATGTCGTCCTCGGTCTCTTGCTGATGGAGAGCTGTGCCAGTGTCCTGAGGCTGGCCAGGTGTGATGTCATCCTCGGTCCCTTGCTGAGGGAGAGCTGTGCCAGCTTCCTGAGGCTCGGCAGGTGTGGTGTTGTCCTCGGTCTCTTCCTGATGGAGACTTGTGCCAGCGTCAGGAGGCTGGCCAGATGTGATGTCATCCTCGGTCTCTTGCTGAGGGAGACCTGTACCAGCGTCCTGCGGCTGGCCAGGTGTGATGTCGTCCTTGGTCTCTTGCTGAGGGAGAGCTATGCCAGCGTCCTGAGGCTGGCCAGGTCTGATGTAGTCGCCCTCGTTCTCTTCCTCCTTGGTCTCTTCAGTTATGATGGTATCCTCCTTGATCTCTTTTGTTGTGATGGTATCTCATATGATGGTATCTGGTATAATGGTGTTTCCCTCGTTCTCTTCCTCCTTGGTCTCTTTAGTCATGGTTTCCTCCTTGATCTTTTTGGTCGTGATGGTGTCTCGTATGATGGTGTCTTGTATGATGGTGTTTGGTATGATGCATGTCTGGTATGATGGTGTCCTCCTTGGTCAATTTTAGTGTGATGGTGTGCGGTAGGATGGTTTATTGGGGCAGGTGGGACAGGGAGATTGGAAACTATATCACTATGGGGAGAAGTTTTACTTTGTGGAAAAGATCATATTTCCTGCCAAGAAACGGGGAGTAAAGGACAATCACTACCCAGAGGGCAGTCTGTGATGTTTATGCAGGCTGGGGGAGAGAGCAAGGGATCAGTGTGCCACATAAAGCTTTAGGGCACCTCTGCACCTCAGCCCTTCCCCTCTGAGGAAGACCCAGTGGAAAGCCAGCCCCTCCTGCCTGGGATTTTACCTGGACAGATCTGCACTGGGATAGGTCCTGTGCAGAATGCTCCTGTGACCACACTGGCTTCTGGACATCTGGCCTGGCTTCCCCGAGAGGCTTTCCACATCTCATCCAGGCTGATCCCCAACCCTTGGCCCACAAGCCATGGAGATGTGGCCTGTCGTCTTTAGGACTTCAAAGCAAAAAGACACAGGTAAGTGACTCTTACAGACTTTGAAACACACAAAACTTTCTGTGCTTGCCCTGGAGCACCAAAGTGCCCTACTGGTCTCTCAGCAATCTCTGCTGACTTTGCCATGCCCCACCTGCTCCTCTTCCTGCTTTATTAGCATATGTATACAATCTACTTCTTGCTTAACAAGCCTGAGGTCACATTACCTGGATTTCTATGGTATTGGTCTTTCTGAAGTGACAGAGGTTGTTAAGTTCACAGGTGTGCCACAGTGGGCAAATTATCATTAGTTACAAAGGACAGAAGGAAAAGTGAATAAAATGAAGTGAAGTAATGCACTCACCTGGTGCTGAGGGTGGCTCCAAGGTCCCTTTTCATTGGAGTCATGTTCTTACATGAGGCGGTCTTTGTCTTAACAGGTGGCAGGCAGCAGCAGCACATATGTCTGAGGCTGTTCATAATTGTCTTCTTCATCCACTTCCAGCGTTGACGCTGGTTGTGGGGGGAAGCTGTGCCAGTGTCCTGAGGCTGGCCAGGTGTGATGTTGTCCTATGTCTCTTGCTGAGGGAGACCTGTGCCAGCGTTCTGAGGCTGGCCAGGTGTGATGTCGTCCTCGCTCTCTTGCTGAGGGAGACCTGTGCCAGCGTCCAGAGGCTGGTCAGGTGTGATGTCATCCTCGGTCTCTTGCTGAGGGAGAGCTGTGCCAGCTTCCTGAGGCTGGCCAGCTGTGATGTCGTTCTCGGTCTCTTGCTGAGGGAGACCTGTGCCAGCGTCCTGAGGCTGACCAGATGTGGTGTCGTCCTTGGTCTCTTCCTGATGGAAACCTGTGCCAGCATCCTGTGGCTGGCCAGGTGTGATGTCGTCCTCGGTCTCTTGCTGAGGGAGAGCTGTGCCAGTGTCCTGAGGCTGGCCAGGTGTGATGTCGTCCTCAGTCTCATGCTGAGGGAGACCTGTGCCAGCGTCCTGAGGCTGGCCAGGTGTGATGTCATCCTCGGTCTCTTCCTGTGGGGAAGCTATGCCAGCGTCCTGAGGCTGGCCAGCTGTGATGTTGTCCTCCTGGGTCTCTCTCTCCTCGGTCTCTTCCTCCTCCCTCACTTCAGGCATGGTGTCCTCCTTGATGATGTTCACTCTCAGGGAAATGATTGCTTCCTGAGCATCGATGTCTTCCTGTGTTAGAGTCTTTTCCTCTGCGACTATAGTAGAGTCTATCTCTATGACTGTTGTCATCTCCGATAAATCCTCAGAGGAGGAGCTTGAGCTGTCCTCTTCCTCCAGGAAACTCCAGGATTCAGATTGGTGACTGTAGGACATGTGGCTCTCTAAGTCACTTGTACCCTCATTCTGGTATGTTCTAGAAGAGTTGGTGTATAGACCCAGAGATATATGGTCACTATCAGTGTGGCTGTCACGTGATCCAACCTGTGAAAAATAAACATTCATTTCCAGGATGCTGCCCTTGATGGACTTAGCAATAGGACAGCCCAGGTGGAGAGGGTGTGTGTCTGGATGGCAGCATAGGGTGGCAGGCATGCTATGGCATCTGGCAAGTTTCCTGGAATAATGCTCCTCCTCTTTTTCCTGGCCCTTAGATGGCAAGGTAAAGGTATAGGGAACAGGTTCAGCTCTCCTTAGGGATCCAGGATAAGTGTAAGGCTCTGTCAGGCAGAGGACAGTGCCTGGCTGCCTGGTTTTCACAGGATTCACCTGGTTGTGGCCATAGTCTCCCGCAGGTGACTGGTGTTGCAATATAAGATAAGTTGCCATCACCTCGTCATATTTTTGGTCTCTCAGGGATTCAATGATTACTTCAGGCTTATAGCCCATGACTCTCATGGTCCCAACAATGCTAGGGCTCGGGGTGCCTGGGAGGCTAGGGATGGAAGTAGGTGGTGAACGTGCCTCACTGGCCCTGATCATGGGGCGCCTCATGATGTCCTTGATGGTGGGCCTCCTTCCGGGATTGATTATCAGTAATTCCAAGATGACATTGAAAATGTCGATAGAAACATGCTTAGGAATGGTGAAGTTGCCTGAGGTGACCTCGTTCCTCATGCCTGCCACAGATTTGGCTTGGAAAGGGAAGTGCCCAGCCACCATGAGAAAGAGGAGAATCCCTAAACACCACATGTCGATGGGGTAAGCATCGTATTCCCCGGGTGCAAAGAGTTCTGGGGCACAATAGGGCAGAGTGCCACAGAAACCCCGCAGCTTCTGCCCAGGAGTTACTTTCACAGCGAGGCTAAAATCAATCAGCTTGGCATTCCCCCTGCAGTCCATAAGGATGTTGGTGGCTTTTATATCTCTATGGACAACTTGATTGTTATGACAGTAATTCACTGCATGCACCACCTGAGTAAATATCCTTTCAGCCTCGCACTCCGGTAGAGACCCCCGTTCCAGGATCCTCCGCAGCAGCTCTCCCTCTGAGGCATGCTCCATCACCAGGTAGGTGATCTCTTCCGTCTCGATCACGTGAAAAAGTTTGATAATATTGGGGTGGTTCATGGATTTCATAACGCTTATTTCACTGTTAAAAATCGAGTTGTACTTCTTCTTATTTCTAAGGAGTTTTACAGCCACACAGGTCACAGTGGGAACATGGAAGGCGAGTTGCACTTCAGAAAAATGTCCGTGTCCCAGAGTCCTCATCATTCTATAGTTGGTGTTGAAGGGGTCCTCCACAGAGGAGCAGGCCTCCATGTCCTGCTTCAGAGTCAGGCCCTCCTCCTTCATATGGCTAGAGCCAAAAAGTTCAATGAGAAAGTTGACAGACTTAAAATCAGGCCTAGGAGAGTATTTAGAGCTATGAATTCCTACATCCAAAAGACTAGGAATGGAAGGAAGGAAGAGGTCAGACACATTTCAGACCACCTAACTGGGTACTTAAATGCTTAGATAGACAAGAATGAAGTATGTTCCAAAGCAGTGTAGAGCAAAGTATGACAGATTGGTTTGACAGGAATCAACTGCAAACTGGAAGAACCTACCAAAGGATTCTAGAAACTAAGAGCCACTGATAAGAAAGGACGGTCATCCCCTAACCCTGAGCTCACCTGTACTGGAAGAGAGCAGGCACGAATAAAATTAGATGCGAGAGAAGTATATAGAACAACAGACACCTCCCAAGCCCAGCGGTGTCCGTGCGGGGCAGCCAGCCCCTGAGTCCAGGTACAACTAGCTCTGCAAAGGACCTACCGAAATTTGGTTCTTAGGATCCAGGTCAGGTGGCTCACAATTACTCCAAACCTAGCTCTAGGAGATCCTACACCACGGGCCTCTGAGGGCATCCATACACATGTTCACATGCCCACACACAAGTGCACTCTCTGCTACTACACATCAATTACATGGTGATAATGTCTATCTAGATAATGCTACAGGCAGTTATGATCTCCCACAGAAGAGCTGTACATCAAACCTAGTTCCAAGAATACATGCTCTTGAAATGGTGGGCCAGCTCTCCAGATTACCCCATCCGCAAAAATCTTTATTTTAAAACAAAGAGGGTCCCTTACATGAATTGGAGGAGACTTTCTGTGTATAAAATAAACATAATAAAATGTTCTCAGATAGAAAACAGAATGAACTTACTATGATGGTTCAAAATCTTCAAAAATCCAGGAATGTCTTGTCATGGTGCAGAAATCCAGTTACTCTCTATTCTGCTCTGTAAGACAAGAGGAGTGGAGAATGGTGTGAGTGTGTGAGGGAGGGAATAGAAGGAGAGTTTATGTTTATTAAACAAACATAATAAAATATTGTAGGTTAGAGAACAGAAGGCACTTACTATATGGTGGTCAAAACAGCTTCTAAAATGCGAGTATAGTCTGTCATGGGCACAGAAGTCCAGTTGCTCTCCAACCAAGAGCTTCTGCTCTGTAAGACAAGAAGCAGGCTCAGCCAGAGCCTTAAGTGGATAGGTGTCACAATGGCTCCTTGTGGTGTCAGAGCAAGGAATGGACAAGTGGTCACTAGGCACATCCCCATGGTTCCCTCACATTCTGTCCTCAGGGACGGGAAAGCTGGTCTAGGGCAGTGGGGCAGTAGGAGCCTGAGGAAGCTTGTTACACTCCAGTGTCTGTCCACAGTGATGCCCAGAGGCCCACCTCTTCCTTCTAGGCCCACTGTCCAAGGTCCACAGTTTGCCCCACGTGGTGCCACCTGCTTGGAACAATGTTCAAACACTTGATTCTTTGTGGGACTTTTGGCACCCAAACCTTAAGGAGGACACACACACACACACACACACACACACACACACTCTACATCTAGACATGACACAACTAGCTGTGCCCTGACTGAGAGTCCTTCAAGGGTCAGCTGATGGACCTTAGACAAGAGGTTGGGGTGAAAGTCAGGAAAGTCTCATAAAGGATAAACACTTGGCAGTTGGAAAAGCTAGAAAAGTGGAGGCAGGAGGATCAGTTCAAGTCCTCTTTGGCCACACAGGGATGCTGAGGCCAGCCTGTGCTACAGGAGACCCTGCCTCACCAAATAAAAAAGCAATAGCAAAGAGAAGATGAGGAAGGACTGCTTTTATTTTCTGCATGGCCTAGGTTCCCAACTGCTTCAAAAGTTCAAGTTTGCTGTTACACGCGGGGCCTAGCCACAAGTGCTTGTGACAACAATGCTTGAGAGTGGAGGGCTGATCAGCCATTTCCATTTCAGCTTTCCTCCTGAAGCTAGGCTGCTGTCATCTCCCATCAAAAGTCATCAGTTTTTCACATTAAGTGGACCTCACAGCACCCACCCAAGCTGCGGGACATACTTCAGAGAAACTGGGTGGAAGTTTACAGGAGGTCAACAAGGATGTTCACTCTTCAGAGAACGTGCATCACTCACTTGAGCACTGGATAGCAAGTCTAGTTAACTAAACCATCACACAATGAAAGGGAGACACAGGTACTGTTCAGCAAAGGGCACAAAAGCGCAACTTGCCAGTTCTGTAATCAGATATCAGATTTCTGGAAGTCACAGACCATAGACCCTCCTCTCATCACCAATACCTTGGCAAAACAGAAAGCAACCTGAAGGGCTTTGTTGCTGGACCATGAAGGTTCTGTTACCCACTGCCTTTCCCCAAACATGAACAGATTAAGGTTGGAGGAAGGAGTTTTATCCAAGCCTAGACTTGGAAATTTGGGTAGACTGCCCTTGACAATAAAAAGTCCCCTGCTTCTCCAAAAAGACAGATGCTTATTTTGGGGCTCGGGGTCTGTGCAGTGCTGGGCAGATAATACCAGCACTAGGCGGTTATTGTTCCTGAATATGTTCTTTGACCTGTAGGACCAGCAGAACTCAAGAGCACAGGCTCAACCCTTTGCTTCAAAATCATTATTGCCCTCCCCTCCGGTGCCTGATAACACCTTAGCTTGGTGCCATAATCGCCCTCCTTAAGACAGAAGATAACCCATGAATGTAAAGCTGCAGGCAGAGAGAAGGACAGAAGTAGGCTGGAGGGACAGGGCATGGCAAGTCTCACCAAGGAAAGTCCCATCCTTCCTCAAAGAACAAGCTCCTTTTAGACTTACACTTATTCTATCCCTGAATTCCTTTTCAGCTGCCCTGTTCCACAATCACCATCACAAGATCTGAGCTGATGTTTGTCTCTAGCTCCTTTGTTGGACTCATGCCTCTTGACCTGCCAGGAAGATCCTGAGATAACCAGCTAGGAGGAGACTTTGTGCTAGAGCCCAGAGACACATTGGTGTCCTTCCTTAAGAGACCATCCTGTATGTTCATCAGTCCTCTGGACAGGAGTCCACGGCACTTGGCCCGTACTTGTACTTGGGAAGCAAGGTGCTGAACAGCAAAGGGAAAGTGTGAGGGGCTTGGAAGGGGTGGGCAGTAGGCAGTGTCATCAGGGGAATGTATTCAAAGTTCTCCATGTACATGTATGGAAGTGTCACTGGGTGATCGATCACTCGTGTTGTGTAGTTGATATAAATACTGTGATAGCGAGACACAATCAAAGTGAACATGAGATAGATGAAGAATATAACGGTAAGCATAATCATGCCTGAAACGAATGAATGAATAAATAGAGGCGATTGCCACAAAACGGACAGTGTTAGAGGGAAACTCAATCTGCCGCGGGTCAACAGGTCTGGTTGTCCTAGGGGAGCTGGCCAATGCTGTGATTCACCAACTCTCAAACCATTCAGTCTAGCAACCAATGGCTGCCACACTTGATGGGACCAAACCCAGTCCCAGTGAGTTCTCTATGTGGCCAGGTTCCACCATTCCTCACAAGGACTCTTTGTGATGTCAGAGCAAGGAATGACCTAGCCATGCTTGGGCACCAACCACACTGATTCCCCCAGTTTCTGCCCATAAGGACAGGGAAGGCATGGTAGCAGGAAAGGCAGGTAGCTAAAGGAGTAGGGACCTGAGCCAGCCAGTCAGTTCTGTCCAGTTTTCCCTTGGTGCCAGTGACCCTCTTCCTCCTGTAAGACCCCACTTCCCCACACAGTACCACATGCCGGGGCCCAGTGTTCAAACACGTGACTCTTTGTGGTAAATTTGCCGTCTAAAGCAGCAGGCTCCAGAGGGTTGTCCTCAGGTCCGCTGTGGACACTGATGCCCATCCTTTAGGGCACAGGTAGCATGCTTCCCTTTTCCCCTGCTCCCTGGCACTCTAGCGGCTCTCTGCATACAAAGCTCAGCACATACACACTCATCAAGGACATCAGTTCCTTTCTCATTCGACTCAGGTGAACGAAAAATGGAGAGTGGCCTTGGGCTGAGGTTAGGATGCTGTGGTGGCTAATCACTGTTGTCAAAATGAGTACACCAAGAATTAACTGAGAGGGTGGCTCTCAGGAGTCTATGGGGTGACCCAACCTGAGACTCCTATCATCAGGGATATGGAGTCTGATGTGGCCCCCTCCTGCAGCCATGCAGGACTTCCAGTCAAGGGGGCCAGTGGAGGGAACTCACCCACCCACAAAGCCTTCAACCCAAAGTGTGCCCCGCCTACAGGAAGTGCAGGATTAAACAGGGAGCCGAGATGGAGGGAACTGACAACCAATGACTGACCCCACTTGAGACCGACCCTAGGGGAGAGAGAGGCAACCGTTGACTCTACTAATAATACTGTGATCTGCTTGCAGATGGGAGCCTAGCATAACTGTCTTCTGAGAGGCTTCATCCAGCAGTGAATGGAAACAAATGCATAGACCCACAGCCAAACACTAGATGGAGTTTGGGGAATCTTGTGGAAGAGTGGGAGGAAGGAGTGAGGGAGCTGGAGGGGTCAAGGATACCACGAGAAGAGCCACAGAGTCAACTAAACCAGGTCCATGGGGGCTCACAGAGACTGAATCACCAACCAAAGGGGGATGTCTGGGCTGGACCTTGGCCCCCTACACATATGTAGCAGAGGTGCAGATTGTCCTTCATGTTGGTGCCCTAACAACGGGTGCCCTAAAAAGGGCTGTCTCTTCCTCTGTTGCCTGCCTTTGGATCCCTTTGCCCTAGCTGCTCTGCCTTGTCTGGTGTCAGTGGGAGAGGATGCATGCAGTCCTTTGGGCAACTTGATGTGCCAGGGTGAGCTGGTGCCCATGGGGGACCTCCCTTTCTCTGAGGAGAATGGGAGTGGGGAATGGTGTGAGGGCATGTGAGGGAGCGAATAGGAGGGCAGTTTATGTTTATGAAACTTACTCTACGGTAGTCTGAAATCTTCAAAAATCCAGGAATGTCTTGTCACGGGTGCAGAAGTCCAGTTACTCTCGAACAAGAACTTCTGCTCTGTAAGACAAGAGGAGTGGAGAATGGTGTGAGTGTGTGAGGGAGGGAATAGAAGGAGAGTTTATGTTTATTAAACAAACATAATAAAATATTGTAGGTTAGAGAACAGAAGGCACTTACTATATGGTGGTCAAAACAGCTTCTAAAATGGGAGTATAGTCTGTCACGGGCACAGAAGTCCAGTTGCTCTCCAACCAGGAGCTTCTGTTCTGTAAGACAAGAAGCAGGCTCAGCCAGAGCCTTAAGTGGATAGGTGTCACAATGGCTCCTTGTGATGTCAGAGCAAGGAATGGACCAGTTCCCTCACATTCTGTCCTCAGGGATGGGAAAGCTGGTCTAGGGCAGTGGGGCAGTAGGGGCCTGAGAAAGCTGGTTACACTCCAGTGTCTGTCCACAGTGATGCCCAGAGGCCCACCTCTTCCTGCTAGGCCCACTGCCCAAGGTCCACAGTTTGCCCCACGTGGTGCCACCTGCTTGGAACAATGTTCAAACACTTGATTCTTTGTGGGACTTTTGACAACCAAACCTTAAGGAGGACACACACACACACACACACACACACACACACACACACACTCTACATCTAGACATGACACAACTAGCTGTGCCCTGACTGAGAGTCCTTCAAGGGTCAGCTGATGGACCTTAGACAAGAGGTTGGGGTGAAAGTCAGGAAAGTCTCATAAAGGATAAACACTTGGCAGTTGGAAAAGCTAGAAAAGTGGAGGCAGGAGGATCAGTTCAAGTCCTCTTTGTCCACACAGGAATGCTGAGGCCAGTCTGTGCTACAGGAGACCCTGCCTCACCAAATAAAAAAGCAATAGCAAAGAGAAGATGAGGAAGGACTGCTTTTGTTTTCTGCATGACCTAGGTTCCCAACTGCTTCAAAAGTTCAAGGTTGCTGTTACACTCAGGGCCTAGCCACAAGTGCTTGTGACAACAACGCTTGAGGGTGGAGGGCTGATCAGCCATTTCCATGCTCCTGAAGCTAGGCTGCTGTCACCTCCCACCAAAAGTCATCAGTTTTTCACATTAAGTGGACCTCACAGCACCCACCCAATCTGCGGGACATACTTCAGAGAAACTGGGTGGAAGTTTACAGGAGGTCAACAAGGATGTTCACTCTTCAGAGAACGTGCATCACTCACCTGAGCACTGGATAGCAGGTCTAGTCAACTAAACCATCACACAATGAAAGGGAGACACAGGTACCGTTCAGCAAAAGGCAACAAAGTGCAACTTGCCAGTTCTGTAATCAGATATCAGATTTTTGGAAGTCACAGACCATAGACCCTCCTCTCATCACCAATACCTTGGCAAAACAGAAAGGAACCTGAAGGGCTTTGTTGCTGGACCATGAAGGTTCTGTTACCCACTGCCTTTCCCCAAACATGAACAGATTAAGGTTGGAGGAAGGAGTTTTATCCAAGCCTAGACTTGGAAATTTGGGTAGACTGCCCTTGACAATAAAAAGTCCCCTGCTTCTCCAAAAAGACAGATGCTTATTTTGGGGCTCGGGGTCTGTGCAGTGCTGGGCAGATAATTCCAGCACTAGGCGGTTTTTGTTCCTGAATATGGTCTTTGACCTGTAGGACCAGCAGAACTCAAGAGCACAGGCTCGACTCTTTGCTTCAAAATCATTATTGCCCTCCCCTCTGGTGCCTGATAACACCCTAGCTTGGTGCCATAATCACCCTCCTTAAAACAGAAGATAACCCATGAATGTAAAGCTGCAGGCAGAGAGAAGGACAGAAGTAGGCTGGAGGGACAGGGCATGGCAAGTCTCACCAAGGAAAGTCCCATCCTTCCTCAAAGAACAAGCTCCTTTTAGACTTACACTTATTCTATCCCTGAATTCCTTTTCAGCTGCCCTGTTCCACAATCACCATCACAAAATCTGAGCTGATGCTTGTCTCTAGCCCCTTTGTTGGACTCATGCCTCTTGACCTGCCAGGAAGATCCTGAGATAACCAGCTAGGAGGAGACTTTGTGCTAGAGCCCAGAGACACATTGGTGTCCTTCCTTAAGAGACCATCCCGTGTGTCCATCAGTCCTCTGGACAGGAGTCCACGGCACTTGGCCCGTACTTGTACTTGGGAAGCAAGGTGCTGAACAGCAAAGGGAAAGAATGAGGGGCTTGGAAGGGGTGGGCAGTAGGCAGTGTCATCAGGGGAATGTATTCAAAGTTCTCCATGTACATGTACAGAAGTGTCACTGGGCGATCGATCACTCGTGTTGTGTAGTTGATATAAATACTGTGATAGCGAGACACAATCAAAGTGAGCATGAGATAGATGAAGAATATAACGGTAAGCATAATCATGCCTGAAACCAATGAATGAATAAATAGAGGCGTTTGCCACAAAACTGACAGTGTTAGAGGGAAACTCAATCTGCTGATGGTCAACAGGTCTGGTTGTCCTAGGGGAGCTGGCCAATGCTGTGATTCACCAACTCTCAAACCATTCAGTCTAGCAACCAATGGCTGCCACACTTGATGGGACCAAACCCAGTCCCAGTGAGTTCTCTATGTGGCCAGGTTCCACCATTCCTCACAAGGACTCTTTGTGATGTCAGAGCAAGGAATGACCTAGCCATGCTTGGGCACCAACCACACTGATTCCCCCAGTTTCTGCCCATAAGGACAGGGAAGGCATGGTAGCAGGAAAGGCAGGTAGCTAAAGGAGTAGGGACCTGAGCCAGCCAGTCAGTTCTGTCCAGTTTTCCCTTGGTGCCAGTGACCCTCTTCCTCCTCTAAGAGCCCAGTTTATGTGCAAATATGCGAAGCTCAGTGAGTGGGTAATTCCTTTCCATATTTGATGCAAAAAGGGAAAATTAACTTGTTCTTTAGAATAAGCAGTGAAATCCTAATAACACAGTCTCAGTGGAATCAGGGAGGAAAACGCATCCTCAGCTACTGCCAGTGTCATTTTGCTCTGGGGTTTGTGGGGTTCAGGGTAGGGGCAGGAAAACCCGGATGCTCTGCTAAGTCCAACTGAACACTGTTGGGTGTGGGATTTGTGAACACAGCCCTAAGACTAGTTGGGAAAACCTCCCAGGATTAAACTGGTTCACCCGAAGGCAGAGGGTGGTGGCTGTGAAGCAATAGGCTAAGATTATTGAACTCCTTTGGTTTTCCTGATGAGAGAAAATGGATCCCAAAGCCTTTGCAATGGCTTTGCAACCCTCCAGGGTGCTGACCACCATGGATGATATTGGAGCCTTAAGGATTGCATTCTTGCTAAGAATCCTACAATGACTGTGTCCCCATTTCACAGATGGAAAACTGTGGCTTTTTGATGGTCACCGTTTTTTGTTTTTTTGTTTTTCAAGACAGGCTTTCTCTGTGTAGCCCTGGCTGTCCTGTCGTTTACTCTGTATACCAGGCTGATCTCAAACTCAGACAGCCACCTTTCACTGTCTCCCAAGTGAGAGATTAAAGATTTACAACACAGACACACACACACACACACACACACACACACACACACACACATAAAAGCCAGGTGATCAAAAGACCATATAGTTCAGTTCAAAAATCGATTCAAAAATCAAAATTGTATGTAATCCTTATGGTATTAGTAGATTTCCCTGAATCTTAATATAATTGCTGGCTCTCAATATGTAGAATGAGTTGTTTGTCATATAGAAACTGCTGACTTTATTCCTGATGGTTTAGAATTAACTTTATTATTCATGCAACTGCAAAAGGCTTAACAAAAGTAGAAACCCTCCGTTATATATCACGCAGATTCGGTCTCATACAGGCTTTCCAGGTCCATTGGTACAAGCAAATGAGGAAAGTGATCAATTACAACACCTCAACATTTCATGAAAGACACGATGTTAAAAGTAAAAGATAATTTTTTTTTCTATAACTTGGGCAACAAGCAAAGAAATAATAAAAAATGTCCCACATGTCCTCTGTATAACCACACTCGACTGCGTGCTGGAAGTAAGCCTAGGGATACAAAAAAAGTGAAATATGGCAGATGGATGTGTTTCATTCTGCACAATTTGGAAAACAAAAGTATGTACACCGTATCATAGGTGTATACCCAGGGTTTCAACGGGCAACTGCTTTAAGTGCTGAAAAGGCTTATTGTGTAATTACACAGTTATTGGAAATAGTGGAAATTTTGGGGATACCTTCACAAATTAAGACTGATAATGAACCTACATATATATCTAGTAAGATGAAGCAATTCTTTGCCTATTATACTATAAATCTTTATACTATAAATGATTTATAAAACTTTATACTATAAATGATTTATAAAATCTTTATGCTATAAATGATTTATAAAACTTTATACTATAAATGTTTTATAAAATCTTTATACTATAGTATAAAATGATCTTTATATAACTTATACTATTATAAAGATTTATAAATCATTTATACTATAGTATAAAGATCATTTAAATGATCCCTATATAATTTATACTATAAAGATTTATAAATCATTTATACTATAGTATACTCTAAATGATAGTATAGTATAAATGATATCATTTATACTATATTTAGTATCATTTATACTATACTACCATTTATACTTTACTTATATTATACTTTATAGTATAAGTATAAATTATATCATTTATACTATATATAGTATCATTTATACTATACTATCATTTATACTATATATAGTATCATTTGTACTATACTATCATTTAAATGATCGTATAATATAAAGGATAGTATAGTATAAATTATACCATGTATACTATATGTAGTATCATTTATACTATACTATCATTTATAGTATATATAGTATCATTTATACTATACTATCATTTATACTATATATAGCATCATTTATACTATACTACCATTTATACTTTACTATCCTTTATAGTATACTAAAGTATAAATGATTTATAAATCACTTATACTATACTATAATTTATCCTATACTAGAATTTATTGTATATTATAGTATAAATGATGTATAAATCTTTATATTATAAATTATATAGAGGTCATTTAAATGATCTTTATACTATAGTGTAAATGATTTATAAATCTTTATAATAATATAAGTTATATAAAGATCTTTTTATACTATAATATAAAGATTTTATAAATCATTTATACTATACAGTCTAGGGAGAAAGAACACAAGAGATGAAGTCTCACCACTGTGATACTAGGATGGAAAGATAAGGCTTCCCAGAACTCTCCCCAAAGGCTGTGCAAGGCTGATTAACTATGCAAGAATATGCAAAGGGCAGAGACTTGAAGAAATGGAAGCAGCCTTAAGATCTGTCCAGCTGGTACATACACGAGGGAGGGGCTTGAGGCTGCCATGACACAGGGACACAGTGGGTTGCTCCTCCAAGAGTCTCTAGTTAGACTTGTCAGGACACCTATCACACCCTCACAGTGTGGCATGTGGTGGTGAGTGTGGGATCCAATGTGAATGGTCGCCTTGAAGGAACAAGAATAGATATGCAAGAGGTGAGTAACTAGGGCAGAATTGGTGTCAAGAGAGGGCACAGCTACCACTGCAGGCACTCCAAGACTGAGTTTTCCAGGCTTTGTTCTGAGTTGGGTCTGAGGACTCAAGCAATGTAACCTGTGATGGGTTTGGCATGTGTGTGGGTGCAGGGCACTTGCAAAAGGATGGCAGGAGGCTCTTTCTAAAGAATTCCCATCAGGCTGCTTGTAGGCCTCAGTTCTCAACATGGGAACCCATCTTGGGGCAGGTAGAACAGGCAGACTGGAAACTATAGCACTAGGGAGAGATTAGTTACAAAGGACAGAAGGAAAAGTGAATAAAATGAAGTGAAGTAATGCACTCACCTGGTGCTGAGGGTGGCTCCAAGGTCCCTTTTCATTGGAGTCATGTTCTTACATGAGGCGGCCTTTGTCTTAGCAGGTGGCAGTCAGCAGCAGCACAGATGTCTGAGGCCGTTCATGATTGTCTTCTTCACCTGCTTCCAGCGTTGACGCTGGTTGTGGGGGGAAGCTGTGCCAGTGTCCTGAGGCCGGCCAAGTGTGATGTTGTCCTCGGTCTCTTTTTGAGGGAGAGCTGTGCCAGCGTCCTGAGGCTGGCCAGGCCTGATGTTGTTGCCCTCGTTCTCTTCCTCCTTGGTCTCTTCAGTTATGATGGTATCCTCCTTGATCTCTTTTGTTGTGATGGTATCTCCTATGATGGTGTCTGGTATGATGCTGTTTCCCTCGTTCTCTTCCTCCTTGGTCTCTTCAGTCATGGTGTCCTCCTTGATCTCTTTTGTCGTGATGGTGTCTCATATGATGGTGTCTGGTATGATGGTGTTTGGTACGATGGTGTCTGGTATGATGGTGTCCTCCTTGGTCAATTTTAGTGTGATGGTGTGTGGTAGGATGGTTTATTGGGGCAGGTGGGACAGGGAGATTGGAAACTATATCACTACGGGGAGAAGTTTTTTTTTTTTTTTTTTTTTTTTTTTTTAAATATGGACCACTTCACGAACTTGCATGTCATCCTTGCGCAAGGGCCATGCTAATCATCTCTGTATCATTCCAATTTTAGTATATGTGCTGCCGAAGCAAGCACGAGAAGTTTTACTTTGTGGAAAAGATCATATTTCCTGCCAAGAAACGGGGAGTAAAGGACAATCACTACCCAGAGGGCAGTCTGTGATGTTTATGCAGGCTGGGGGAGAGAGCAAGGGATCAGTGTGCCACATAAAGCTTTAGGGCACCTCTGCACCTCAGCCTTTCCCCTCCCCTCAGTGCTGGAGGCTACAAGAACTCACACCCTGCATGGCTTTTACATAGGTGTTGAAGATTCAAATTCAGTCTTTATGCTTGTGCAGAAAGCACTGTTACCTCACCCCTACCCAGCCCAGACCCCTCCACCCCTCCAGCCTCTCATTGGGTTTCAGAAGATTACTGTTTTTTCTTCTTGTTCTGAATGGTCATTCTACACCAATTAAGAATTCTCCACTGTGCCATTCCTCAACCCCTGGCAAACACCATTGCATTTTCCTTTCTTGAAAAATTACAGTACAGTACTCTCAGTTCCACCCCTAGATATACAGAAGCTTGTCATTCTGTGACTGACATGTCACGGGAAGTATGTGTTCCTCTGTGGTGGACCTACACCTACAGGTGGCTTTCCTTCCTGTTTAAGCTGAGTAATAGTCCATGATATATAAAGGCCACACGTGGTTGGTACATTCATCTGCTTACGGACAGAGAGTTATTTCCATCGTGGCTGTGGTTAAGTGCTGTTAATATAAACAAGCAAGCATCTGAGACTTTGAATCAATTATTTTTCCATAACTATGAAAGAACTGTTGATGAATGATATGCGATTTTGTGATAATGCATCCATATTTAATTAGGTAAAATACAAAGTGTTAAGGTGATTGGCTTATTAAAAAGTGCTACACAGTGTAGCTTATTGATAAGTGCACAGAGCACCCTAATCTGTGATATGTAACAGATGGCCCCTGCTGACACCAAGCAGAAATGCGCATGAAGACATTTGGCTCAAATTTCCACAGGTGTTGTAACCCACATTTCAATGGAAGCAGTTTAACAAAGCAGGAGTCATTTGTTCAGTTTTCTGGAGGAGCATGAACACTAGCCTGGGATTCACCATCTGTCAGCGAGCATCTGTCAGTTGGCTCCTTAAGTGAACTCGTCCTTCAATTACTCGTTAAGCATGTGCTGTCCTCCCCACCAAGGATCGTAAGAAGCATGCAATTCGTTTCTCAGTGCCAATTAACAGCAAGGGGCTGACGGTGGTGTAGCCATTGGAGACCATCATGTGGATACTGTGGTGGACTGGGTCACTGTCCTGCATCAGTCTGGAGGCAGATATGATGCAATCCAAACAGTACATCAGGACGAAGAAGTTCATGACCAGCAGGATGGTCCTGGTGGCCCTTTGCAGTGGGGACACTTTTGCAGAAAGGCTGGTTCTGTGAAGGCGCCGAGCCTGTTTCTTGTGTCTGCACAAGAGAGCCACCATGTACCCACTGCAGAGGGCCATGAGACCTAGAAAAGACACATCTCGAAATATCCTCAGTATGGAAAATAAGGGTCTGCTGCTATACTCCATAGGTAAAATAATGCAAGATTCTGTGACAAATATGAGACCATGTGAGGTGACATTGTACTCAGCAACATAGGAGAAGGAGAAGTGAGCACCACAGGACATGTAAAGGCCCATAGCACAGGAAGGGGGGACAGGCTCTGCTGTGGGGATTTAGGTTTGATTTTGCCAGACAGGTGCTTCTGGGACTGAGGATGATGGCCTGAAGGATGCTCAGCAGGCAGGTGACACAAAGAGAGAGGCCCCTCAAAAGCCTGTGCAAGTGTAACAGGGAGTTACACTTGATGTCATTCTACATATTCTGAGATGCAAGAATGTCAGCAGCTGCGAACCCAATGACTGTTAGCATCCCAAGGTGGATGAGGGCCAAGAGACTGATGAGTGGGTCAATGATCCGGAGCCTGCTTTCAAGAAGGACCTCAAAGAGGTGGAAGAGGAAGAGGTTAATGTTGAAGGAGATCCCAATGCCTACCTCAGAGAAAAATGTATAATGTGTCAACAACTCCATAAAGGGTCTTGATTCTTCTCATTGTATGAGACAAGGAAATAGAAGAAATATCTGAGAAGAAAGGCAAGAGAAATTATTCATCACAAACAGTAACAGCAACATTGGTACCAAACACTATTGCCATTAGGAATATTGGTGGGCCCAGTCCAATACACCCCTCAGTACTCAAGTTTTCCTGAGCGCCAAACCTTCTCATTGTCAGTCATGCCTGGATTGTGTACCTATAGGTGGGCTCCCTTGCTGCTTCAAGTTTCCTGTGTATTAAAATGATCATGTATTACAGAAATGATTCCTTACCACTGCCTTATTTTGACTTTTTTGGGGGCATTCCCTGGTTTTTGTTTTGTCATCTTGTCAGGTATAGGAAAAGCTTCAAAAGTTTTGATTATTTCCCCTTTCTGTTTCCGTTGTTGCACTAAAACACCATAATCAAAACTGGCATAGAGGAGGACAGGGTTTATTTGGATTAACTCTCAGGTCATAAACCATCGTTAATGAGAGGTGAAATCAGGAGCACAAAGCAGAGAGTCAAGTCATAGCCACAGTCAAGTGCAGAGAGAGGAGGCTGAAGCCAGGGCTTAAAGGTTAAGAGCTCTGGCTGGTCTTGCAGGGCCTTTGAGGTCAGTTCCAGCATCTAAGTCAACTGGCTTACAGCCACCTGTCACTCCAGCAATAGGGCATGGATGACCTCATCTGGTCTCTGTGGCACCTGCGCTCATCTGCATATAATGCAAACAAATAATTAAATATAAAAGTAAATAAATCTTGAGTTAAATTATAAGGAAATGTTGATGAAAGACATTAGATAGAGTATTTACTGTAAAATACATGTTTGGCTCAGTGGCTAAGCCTACATTTAGAATACATGTTTCCATGCCAAATTCTGCCCTCTGTGAGCACTGCACATGCAAACAGCACACTGATATATACAGAGACATAACACACACACACACTTCAAATAAGTAAATACTACACAATTTAAGGTGCCTGTTTATGTTTTCATTCACATTTTTTAAACAGGAAGACAATGTTGCTGTAAATATGTCCCCTCACTATGGAAAAGGAATTTCATCAGAAAGTTAAGGTGTGTAAGGTGCTTGCTTTCTGTAGCTTATTCTATGTCTGTGTACTTAAGGATCCATAAGTTCCCCAGAGAAGAGGAGTGTGTTTAGCACCCACGAACAAGTTATGCTATTTAAAGTTTCAGAACTGAGGTAGACAATTGTAAAAATCTGGACAAGTGGACTTCTCTTCCATTTTAGTTGGCACAGATTTGTACTTAGATGAGGGGTACAGTATCTTAGTTCAGCACATCTGTGTGTCCTGCTCTGACCAAGTCAGGATAATTTCCACCTTTTCACATACTGTCATTTCTCTGTGTTTGACACCTTCAGGTCTTTGTGTTCCTTTGGATCATGCAAGCACTTGGTGTGGACAACAGCTATGCTGCAGTGCTCTAAGGCATGAGCACCATGACCTCACACAGCCTCTGCTCTGTACCTACCTTTCAGTCCTGTTCCACTGTCTCTTCTGGCCATTCTTCTTGCTATTTTGTGTAATCAGCTTTGTCAGCTTCCATACTGACAGAGAACAGACAGTTTGCTCCCATCAAAAGCTCAGCAAAGATGTCAATCAAAGACATTTATCTGTTCCAGTATTTAATGGGTCACAGTTGATCACTAGGACCCAGCACAACCTTTGTGACATGCATGGATTTTAGTACATTTGTTTAATAAAAGGTAAAATGCATATTGATAATATATTGATTGTATATATTATACACTGGTAATATCATGAGAGTAACCTCAGATCTAGCTCCCTGCTCTTTTATCTCATTTTAAACACACAAGATATACAGACACAGCAATATAAACCTCATATTGTCCCAGATATTAATTACTTGTGAATAAAAGGTGTGGGTGCTGTCATTTTCAGTGTGGTTTGGCTAACTTCCCTCATAGACAGTAAGGGACAACGTTGCTTGGGTGCTGTGGGCTTATAATAATGAATATGATTTGTGAGTTTATTTTATAATTACTTTAAAACCACTGCAAAGTTTTCTCTACAGGTTAAATTCACAGATACAACAAAGGAAATACTAGCCCTTTTCTCCAGAGTACAGTCTAGAAACACTCTGATGGCATCCTAGGTACCAATTCACCTTCCTCAGGGCAGTACCAGGAAGAGCCTACAGAAATATATCCTGTTAGTCATCTTCCACAAATGACTAAACCAGCAATCACATCCCTCAGGCAAACATGGCTCAAGTATGTAAATATTATGATGCATTAAAAGAAAGACATATAATGACTTCTGAGCCAATGCACCACTCTTTTCTTTAAAAAAAAAATACTTTAAAATGTTTCATTTTTACTTCATGTGTAAGTGCAGTTTGCCTCCTGAATTGCTGAAGTGGTCCTTGCCTAGCCACTGTATCCTGCACCAACACTGCATTTTACATGTCAAGAAATCCCACTCTTTCTACCTCTGCTGTTCTGAAGAAAGGAAGGGAGATCGTGGGGACAGAACATGAAATGTCACATCTGACTAACCCGCATCTGGGAATTTTGTGCACTGGGATGGAGGGGTGGGGCTCTGCATGCAGATTAGAAAGCATGCCCAATATAGAGAAAGAAGCAGCAAGCAGAAATCTGCACTTTATTGGTGAGAGGCAGCAACGAGGGCTGGACCTCAGAGCAAAGTGGTGCTAAAAGTCCCATCACACAGGGATCAAAGAGCAGTCTCTTCAGTTCCACAGAGTGGCATCCCATGATAAGCTAAGTCCTTCACCATCCTGTGGGACATAGAACCTCACATGGCCCCAAACTAGGGACACATTTCATAGACAGTGGACTTGATGCAGTGGTCAGGACAGAAGCAGAGAGCAGAAAGCCCTAACAGACCCTACTCCAAGTTTGGTCACTTATGACCTTTCTGTTGCGCAGAATCCAGGGTGAAGGCTGGAGGGCAGGATGTCTGTCTTTTCCTCTGCAGCACAGGTTCAAACATATCTGTTTCTGACAAAATGGTGTATAGTGTAGTTTTTCCACACTTATACCTCATGTCCAGACTCATGCCCACAAAGGACTGTGGTTTGCCATGATCGTGTTGCCTGACAGCAGCCTGTCACACCATCAGCACCTAAGGTGAAGCAAAACTGGACAAAAGGCCTGAGGGGTGTGGCTGCACTGCATGTGGTTGGGGTTGGACTGCAGTTAAATGGAGAACCTGTCCTTCCTATGGTACTCTTCTGCTTGGGAAATTAGGGACACTGAGGAGACATGGCTGGCACCACAGTGAAGGCAAGACAGCCACCAGCCAGGTGTAGACGCTACATGCAGAGATACTGTGGAGGGGCTGCAGTCTGGGCTGCTATAAGCCAACATCTGAGAGGGTTCAATTATGGACCAGCAGCTAGCTCCAAAGACAGGTAAGAAGCGTCCACTGCATTTGTACATGGATAGGATTGTGAGGTTCAGCTTAGGGTCACACCCACAGTTACAATATTCATAATAACCACTGTTAAAAATCTCTCTGAAAAAGTCAGTAGAAAGAAAACACTCTTTAAACATAGAGAAATAAGAAGACCTACAGGAGTGCCCCACAGACTCCAGCTGTAGACACTGGTTCCTGCCACAGCCCAACCTGCCTCCCCCACCACCCATTGACTCCTCCTGAGCAGCTGTGACCCCTCTCCCAGTGTTCTCATTGTCTCAAGGACAAGGGAAGTAGGTCAGTTCCTGTCCATCTCTTCACATAGGTTCTTCAAAAGATGAGGTTTGGGGAAAACCAAGTAGAGGCAACAGGACAGGGCGGGGCACAGTTGTCCAAAAGTTTCCTGGAACTATGAGATAGTTGGGCATTTCTATTATGAAAAAGGAATGTGTATGCAATGGCTGGTACACAGAAAAGATTAACGGACACACGTATCATTTCCATTAGGACCATCTTCACTGTGTAGTTGACAGTCATTGTCCTGGCTACCTCATCATCACAGCCACTCAGGTGACCATTCCAACAAGCAGATAAGGTGAAGGGATGACATAAAATTAAACAGGGAATGCAAATGCTCCTAAGAAAATTCTAGTAGGTAAAAGTCAATGAGGAGCTGACTGTTAGACAAGGTTTGAACATAGAGCCCATTGCCTTTCCTAAGGCTTTTAGTGTCTCTAAGTAGTCACACTACAGAAGCCACCGTACCAACAATGATCCTTTTATAGTACATAAACAACAGAAGTAAAATTAAGTGTATTTGTTTATATTCGAAATTAAAACCTCACCTCCGCAGAAGATGGGCACAAATCAGCAATTCTGAAAACCTCCTGAAGTTATACCAAACAACTTATGGTCCATAAAGTAAAATTGCTAATTTACTCCAGAAGAGTAAATAGGGGTTAAAATTAGCTGACATCCTATAAACGTTATAATTTTAGGACCTTAAGCAATTGAACATCCTGGGAAGAAAACGTGTCAGAGCTCAGGTCTCCTCCACAGATTTGAGAACCTCCCTGCCTCCCAGGGCTCCTCCTCCCACAGCCTGCCTGAGTCTAAGCCACCTCCTGACTGTGCACTTGGGTGCAGAGCACTTACCCAGATGGACTCTGTGCAGAGATCTTGCACAGCTTCGGAGAAGGGGTTTTTAATGCACCTCTGCAGCCTGTAGTTGTAGCCGCTGTCACTGACAAGTTCCTGCTGGAGAGCATGGAGATCTGGCCTCCCAGGGGAGCATCTTCCCCATAGAGATGACTCTACTGTCTTGAACAGCAGCTGTCTGGGGAGAGCAGAGCACAGAATTTTCTCCAAGTTTCCTTGCCATATCTGCATTATGGATCAGGTCACAATGTCATCAATCCACTCTTGCTAATTTCCCCTCAGACCAAATGAGTCCAAACTAACCTTCTACTCTCAATTCCTGTGCTATTTCCAGAGAGTACTGAAGACTTAAGGAACTAAGCAATTATTAAAAACAAAATAAAACAAAAGAAAAACAAAAGAAAATAACCCCAAAGACTGCCTGGGGTTGTAGCACAGTGGTAGAGTACTTGTGTGCCAAGTGCTAGGCTCTGGGTTATGTCCCATTACCACATCATGAGTAAGTAAGTAAATTGATAAAGAAATGAGCCATATAGGCTTAAAAACCTCCCAAAGACTATAACATCTATTGTCTAAGATTCCACACAAGGCACCCAGTGGGAGTGGAACCCTCAGAGGAAAGGAACGGCACCCATTAACAGATACCCAACTCATGCCAAAGGGGGAGTCCAAATGCTGCCACAGTGGCTCCATGAACATGTTAATGTGCATACAACAGAGCTCAGCTGGGTGGGAAAAGCCCACACCTCTTCCCTGAGGGTGCTGGCTTCTGTCCTACTCTCTGGAACAGGCCATTTGCCATCCAGTTGCAAGTGGTTCCTGAAAGACTTCTGGGGCTGGTGTGGCAGAGGAGGTGGCCTTTGTCTCCCTTCTTTATGAAGCCATTGTTCTCTGGAGGAGAGGGAGAGAGATACCAGCACACATTCCAGGCCAACCACGAACCTGCTGTGTGACCCTGGAGAGCTGAGTCCACCTTCCTGAATTTTCATTTCTCTGAGATTTTAAAAATAGATGCTTATTTTTGAGTGTTTTGCAGGTAACGTATGTAAGTGCACTGCATGCTTGATCCTTTTGAACTGGAGATACAGACTTTTTGAGAGCCTCAGGTGGGTGTTGGGAACCAAACTGGGGTCTCCCCCAAAGAGCAACCAATACTCTTAACTGCTGAGATTTACCTCCAACCCTTGTTATAAAAAATCTTTTATTGTTAAATATTCAATGTGCATTGTCTTTTGTGTTCATATAAATCCTAGAATGTATTTCCTACTTCTGTGAAGAGTGACTTTGTAATTTTGACAGAGATTGCATCCAACTGTGGACTGCTTTTGATACTACAGTCATTTACACAATATTAACCCTATCAGTTCAGGAGCATGAAGGAGGGTACTTGCTTTATTCTAGCGTTTTCTTTATTCAGTGTTTAAACATTTTTTCATTGAGTAAGTTTCAACTCCTTGTTAGGGTTTACTCTGAAGATGGTTACTATTTAATTTTTTTTTCATTTACTCGAGGTTCCCTTGAATGGGACTGTTTCTTTCTCAACAGGTTTGTTATCACTACACAGAAAATGTACACACACACACACACACACAGACACACACACACATGCCGGGGCCAGCCAGGCAGAGTCGAACGGTTCTTGAGTTGGGAGTGAGGATTAAAATTAATAAAATAAACACATAGCACACAGGAAACTTTTTAAAGGTCCAGACTCGACAGCTTTTGCAAAAGGCAGACTGCTGCAGCAAGCAGTGCCAGTAGCAAGTCTCAAGTGCTGCCTCATCCTCTGCCTCCAGCATTCTGACCACTTTATTTTTTGAGGAGTTACTTTAGCCAGTAAAACATCTCAGAACAATAGGTTAATTTGCACAAGGAGCCTGAGGAAGAGGTGTAACCCTCACAAGCTATCCCACCTGTTGTCACAAACAAAAGGTGATGGACTTACAAGTTCTCCTCTTCCATTAGTAAAAGGCCTCCAAAAAGCCATCTCTCCACTGAGATTTAAATATCAAAGCAGGCCGCTGAGTCACAGCTCTTCACACACACACACACACACACACAAACACACACACACACACACACTTGTATGTCCTGCTACTTTGTGGAGCTTTGTGTCATCAAAAAGGTCCTTTAGGGTCTTATGGACATTGAGGATCATGTTAGCTGCAAATAGCTTCACTTCCCCATTTGTATTTCCGTTATCTCATTGTTATGTCTTCTGCCTATAGCAGAGACTTGAAAAAATTGTATTAGGTAAGAGTGGAGAAAGTGGCAACCTTTTCTCGCTCTTGATTTTTAGTGGAAATGCTTGAGTTTCCCCAATTTGAGATAACATTGATTATAAAGTTGTCAAATACAGATATTATTAGATGGAAGTATGCTCATCTTTCTCTGTCTCCAACAAAAAGTTGTTAGATTTTCACCAAGGTCTTTTCTGCACCTATTGACATGATCCCATGGCTTCTCTTTTTGAGATCTCTTTCTTTTGGGGGCTTCTATTGAACGACCCCCGAAGGTTGTCTTCCGTCAGGGAGACCCCGAACCCAAAGATCAACGAGTCCAGTTGTTCGGATGCAACCAGGAAGAGGGTACCCGGGGCGACCAAGTCTCTCAGAAGACTTGCGTGCCTCTCGGTTAGGGTGACGGGTTTTTATAGGGCTCGGGAGCAGGAAGCACGGTTACAGAAGCAAGAAGCATAGTTACAGGGGTCTGATTGGGTGGTTTGAACAAAGCCGTAGTTAAGTCACGTACCCGGATCCGGGAAGGCGGGAGGGCAGATTGTGAGCCGAGTCACGTACCCGGAACCGGGAAGGCGGGAAAGAATGCAGCGAGGTAGCTCTCCCCTCCTGGAACTTACTGCTATACTGCGCCTACTCTACATAGTGATAACAATCGCTGCTTATATTTTGGTCTTTCACTATCTCTGTCCATTAACTAAAATGTCCTGGAAAGTAGGTCTCAGACATTGTCATCTCATAGAAACTAGAATATATTCACTAGTCCAGGGCACTTGTTAATGGCCAGAGGTCCAGAGTAAGTCAGGATGGATGTTAAGCCTCAAACTGATCCACTCTGATGGAACTGAGAAGATTGCTGGCCTCAGAGAGCCTTTGTTACTGGTTTGTCAAACTGGGAGGGAAGTGCTTACTTCTCAGGGTGTTGGGGAAATGAGCAAGTAGTAGACAGTAGGTGTTTAATACTTCCTAAGTGCTTCCTAAGAAATCCAGAGTAGACTTCTTGTATTCTCACCAGAGGACAGCCTGCAGGAAAGCTCTTTTGCCTGGCCCATGGTGGACACCTCAGACAGACGTCTGTCAGTGAGTGTGGATGTTGTCACCATAGACTAAGATGGAAGGAGCCAAACCCAGCTGTTCCTGCTCTCTGCTTTTGACTCAGGATAAAACTTACATGTTCCATCATTCTCTACAAGAAAAAGATAGCTCTTGTCCTTGAGAGCTCTGTGGAAGCCAACATTTGGTTTATATAACTCCCCTTGCCCTTCTCTTGCACAGCTGAATCATGTAAGATTTTGAAATGGGGACAGGATTGTGGCCCATGGTGACCTCGTGAGTACCATAGGAGACCACACTGCCCAACTGAGGGATTATTCCTGGAGGGCCAAGAAAATCTCTCAGTTTTAGTTCCTCCCCAAACCTTCTCCCAGACCCCAACTAAAGATCACCAGGATTTGACTTTCCTCACTGCCCTCTTTTCTTGTTTTTTTGTGCTTAGGCTGTGGAAAAGAATCTAAACCCAGAAGACCAGCTACTTGTTTCACTAATTCCTTCCTTAGAGTTCAAAGCCTTGTTGGATAGAGGCACCACAGACTGCTGAGCCCTCTTCTGAGCCCAGTCTAGGTTATGGCCTCCTCAGAAGGCTCATCGGCAGAAAGTCTGTTCCACAGTTATCAGTGTTGAAGTTCAAGATCCCTGGACATCCCTGCCTCTCCTGTGCTTTGTCTCTAGATCCACAAATACTGTTCAAAATGACAATAGTAAGAGAAGGAACAAGACAGAGCTTGGCATTGTTGACACAGCCTAGGAGCCCTGAATTTGTCATGGTGCAGAAATCATCATTTGAATTACACAATGAACTTATACATACAGGACGTCAGTCCAGAAAACCAGGGCAGGAATCTTGAGGCAAGGACTGAAGCATAGGCTATAAAAGAACACTATCTGCTCACTGCCCTTGCTCCTGCTTGCTTGCTCTCCATACCACCTGCCCAAGGATGACACCATCCACACTGAGTGGAACCTATAACATCAATCATGAATTAAGAAAATATCCTGCAGATTTGCCCACAAGACAGTCTTAGGGAGGATGGAGGAGGTTCTTTCTTCCCAGACAACCCTAGCTTATGTCACCTTGATAAAAATTCAGTAGCAGAACAGTGCAGCCCACTTCCATATACTATGTGAGAGGACCTTGCAGCATGCTTTGAAGGGACCAAAGAAAATCTCCTAGTTAGCTTCAGTAGTCAACTTGATACAGTGACCTGAGGGAGTCTAAATAAGAGAAGTTGTTGTTTTAAAAACAAAACAAAATCCCGATTGTCTGAGTTTGCCAATAAAGACTCAGGAGCCAGATGCTAGGGTGAAAACCTGCTAGCTCAGAGAAGCAGCTCACCTTACTTCAACAATGTCCCAGAAGGATAAAGCCCTTTGTTCTCAGTTCACATTCCAGAGGAAAAAGTTCTTCCTTTTCAGCCTATGTCCTAGATGGAAAAAGCCCTTCTTACTCAAATCATGTCCTAAAAGGAAAAACATCCTCCTTCTCCATATTGTCTTAAATACCTTCCTTCTCAATGTCCCTCCTATCAGTTTAATCCCTGTCAGCTGGTTGCTAACTTTGCTACTTGACTTAGGGTTAACTTGATTTAATCCTGTTTACAGAAAGCTCTTGGATTAAAGCTGTGTTGTAATGTTGAGCCACACCACAAGAACTTGTTTATAATACAAAGAAAGCTCTAGGATCAAAGACTGAGCCACACCACAATTAGAAACAGGTAATTACAATTCACAGCCTCAGGACACACAATGGAATAAAATACCCTCCAACAAAAGATAGCTAAGAATGCCAGGGGTAGAAAGCTGGTAGGCAGCCTTCCTCTGTGGATTCTGCTTCAGTTCCTGCTTGAGCTCCTGCCCTGGCTTCCCTCACTAATGGCCTATAGCTTGTAAATTGAAGCAAACATTTATCTCTCCAAGTTGGTTTTGCTCACAGTATTTCATCACAACAGAAAAGCAAACCAGTACATGGAGCAACTTGAATGATGATGGTGGGTTTAGTTTGCTCTCCACAGGCAATAATGCAGTCAGAAAAGACGTTTGAAACATTAAAGAAGTATTTCCATAAAAAATCCTTTGTAGTAAAAAACACTGTAAATATCAAAGTGCAGCTCCTTTCAGTGCACAGTGTCAAAACTGAAAGCCAGGTGGAACTCTGCATGTGGTCTTGGGAGAACATCATTGTTTAGTTTTGCTCCCTTTTCTCGGGGTCCAGTGTTAGGATATTGTGGAGCGAGGGTCTCACAGTGGTTTTCCTAGGGCTTCCCTGAACTTCATGATTTTATTTGAATGACTTCCCACAGAGCATAGTAGAGAAGACATCAAGAATTTATTAAAGAATAACATGAGGCATTCTCAGTGGCAAAAATGAGCAATGGCTGTAGTCCACTATGGAGGAAATCACTGTCCAGGGATGAGCACCAAAGAGCCCATTGTTTGCCTGTATATGTGGAGGTAGGCTTCATACTTTCCCAAAGCCCGGGAACAGAAGGCTCCTTTTGGTTCATGGTGCTGACATGCCCATCTACATTTATCCTTAAGAAAGTGGATCATAGTATGTCCCCGTGGATAACTCCCTTCTAGGTATTTTATAATCTATTGAGATGACAGGTTACTAGCAGTTCAGAAATGCAAGTCCCTTCATAGAGTCAGATGCACCTCTTATCTCCCACTATTGTGACTCAAACTCATGTCATTGAGCAACTTTAGCAGAATCACAGAAAGAAAACAATAATACACATATAAAAAGAGACATCTTTTTATCAATAAGGACATTTGCTCAACCATGTTTGTAGCAGCCTTATTTGTAATAGCCAAAAGCTGGAAACAGCCCAGATACCCCTCAGTGGAGGAATGGATGCACAAATTCTAGTACATCTACACAATGGAATATTACCCAGGAACAAAAATCAAGGAAATCATGAAATTTGCAAATAAACTGGTGGGATCTGGAAAAGAACATCCTGAGTGAGCTCTCCCAGAAGCAGAAAGATACACATGGTATATACTTACTCATATAGGCATATAATAGTAGATAAACCTACTAAAAGTAGACATCTTTAGCATCTCGAAATACACCCCCTTTATTGAGCCTGAAACCCTGCTACCACTGTTGTCCTCCATTTTGTCTAGTCTGCATTTATCTTTTCAAGAGGTTCTTTTGTATTCTATGGAGAAGGAGTTGTGGTACTTATGCTCCCCATCCTTAGAGTCAGTGTGCTAACAAGGACACATGATGGGAGATTCAAAGCTGATTTTGAAGGATAGGATGAGAACAGGCATGATGGCATATGCTGAAATAGTCTGTCTATTACTCCATAAACCTGCTGAAACCTTCTCCTTAGGGAAAGTTTTTTGAGACAGACATTCTTTATCCTGTTTCCCAAAGCTTGGGCATGAACTAAACTCTTCCTGCTATGGTCTCTCTCTCCTGGTTGGGGGTTGGGGGTAGAAATTACATGGGTTGGTAACTTAGCATCAGGTTCAGTTCTGGATTTTACAAACAGTTGTTTAGGTTGGGGGCCCCACCCTTACTGACCTTTGGACCTGTGATCTCTGACTACTGCTTATTAGATGGAGCCTTCACATTTCTAACCTGCCAGAGAGTGACCAGATTCTTCCTTCATTCCTGTCATTGCTTTCATCCCTCAACTTGCTGGTATATGCTTTAATGTTGTCATGTAGTAAAGCCTCATCTGATAATGTTGAGCCTTGTCTTCAGCCACATCCTTGCACAGCTTGGTTCCCAGCAGACTAAGGATGGTGAGGAAATGAAGGACAGGCATATACACACACACATATACAAGCTTGGATTGGTTGGTTTGTGATCTCTGTGCTGTGGATATAGCACCCCAGAAGCTCAGTGTGTATATGGTATTCACTTGTAATGGGAAGTGGTCTGCAATAGCAAACAGATACACAGGCTATTGCAGAAGTTGGGAAATAAGGCAGGTTTAGTTAATCTCAGGCAGATTGCCTCTGTGGGGAAGCAGTCTTCAGGTTGTAATCTTCAGGGAAGGGGGAAACTGTGGTGGATATTTTCTACACACACTGAGAACATTCCTGTTTGGGCCAGAGGAAGGCTTTGCCATCTTACTGAGCGTCCTCCAGGGAAGGTTTTGCCCTTGACATTGGGTTTGAGCCATTGGTCATTGACACAGCCAGGCCGGTGTCAAATAACACACATTGATTCAGGACTTCACTGGCTTCCTACGAAACCATTCATTAGGCAGGTCTTTCTTGACCTCTTGGAAATGTTCCAGTTCATTTGGCTAAAGGTACCATTGTGGTGGGAAAACATGGCAGCAAGCAGCAGGCATGGCAGCTGGAATAAGACACAGGGTTCACATCGTAAAACCAAACATATATCAGAGAGTGGAAGTGAAGAAATAGTAGGATTTTAGGTTAAATCCACCCTCGGCCACTTTCATCTGCCTGTGGCTGCCTCACCAAAGGCCAAGCTGTGTGTCTCTCCCTCGACATTTCCATATTATTTCTCTTAACATTTGTTTGTAAATGCCAGACAGTTGAAATCCTGAAGCTAAGCATCTGAAAATTGAGGCACACAAAACCAGTATTACAGGGAAACCATATACTCTGTGTGAGTACTGACCCAGGGAAAGGCTGCCTGTTAACACTTTAGGGAGAACCTCAGAGCCATGGAAAGTCATGGGAGGGCCAGCAGTTTCTCAGCTCAGAGCAGACACAGTGAAAGTTATGAAATGGTTTGGGACTGATTACATCAGAGGTTCAAAGGGAGCAAAGCTAGAATTGCCTGTTTGGTGCAAACTTTCTGATCCCTCCCGCAGGTGTTGCAAGATAATTCAGATAAAGTCCATGCTCAGCCCTCCCCAGATGGCTGTTATCAGGACACAGGGAGTAAGATCAACAGGCAGACAGGATGCCCCACTGGGACACCAGTTCTTCATGCTCCCCAGCAGGAAATTGTCACCTTGCACAGACACAGAAATAACAAACTTCTGACAGGCATTTAAGACCTCTTTGCTTATGCTGTGCAGGATCTCCTCAGGCACAGAGTCCTCCTCTGCCACATCCATCTTGGTAAGTGCTCTGCACCCAAGTACTGAATCAGAAGGTGTTCTGTTTCCAGGCAGACTGTGGGAGGAGGAGCACTGGGCTACAGGAGGTTTTCAGTATCTGCAGAGAAGATGCTGAACTCTGACAGCCTCACTGCACAGGCAACTTTGTTCTGCACTAGTAACCAGCATGGTTTTTCCTTAGGATATTAATTTTCTGTAATTCCTAAAATTCATTAGTTTTTCATGCTTCCAGAATACCAATACACTTTTGCTTTGCACTCATGTTGTTCTAAAGACTTTCTGTGTTAGCACTTCAGTCACACAATCTATTTCCTGATTTATTCTTTCCCTCAGCTCTTCTCATGTCATCCAGGAAAGCTTAAACCCACAGCTTAATGTAATGTCCTCAACACTGTATCTGACTTCTGTGGTCTGAATAATTAAGAGGTTTGAATCTTTACAAGGAAATGAAGGTGTAGGTTCAAAGCCCCACAGAGGACAGCCCCATACTGTGCTGTGGTTCACTCCCAGTTCATTTATAGATCCTAGAACTCAGAGGCTGCCTTTAGCCTGAGTTCTGCCCACTGGGATGTCTCAGGTAAAGGACAAGGTTGCCAGGTATCAGTGGCAAGATGTCAAGTGTATGTTAATCCTGGTAGTGGTTTCTTATTTCTGGGAAATAAGGACAGGAATTTATGGCTCTAGAGCCTGGGAGAGACAATTGCAAAGTGCTCAGATAATGGAAACATCTAGCTTTAGTTTCTCTCTCTAGGCCTTGTCTCTGTTCTTAGCTTTCACAGTTTCACAAACTGTGTCTTTACATGGAGTTAGGAACAGATGAACAGAAGCCTATCACCTTTTCTGTTTCAAAGAGAGCATCAAAGCTGCTGGGCAAGAAGGTAGTTATCCCTTGCTCCCTCACAGAGTCCATCAGATCACAGGTTCTGTCAGGAAAAGTTTCTCCTGTAGGACAATTGGCTCCATGTAGTAAAAGCAGGCATCTGTGAGAAAACTGTCAGGTCAGTGCAGAGGCTTCTCTGGGACCTCATTACTTCATTTTGCTGTACTACAACAGTCTAGCTGCAAGGGTGAGCTCTGAGGACAATAAAAAGGGTTTCAGCCATTCCTTAGCCCAGGTGTTTTTTTTTGGTTTTCCCCATCACATCCCCACAGCTCCTTTATTTCATGGCCTCTCTGGACACAGCTCTGATACCTTCTAGTGACAGTTTTCCTTTTCTGGGTCTTCTTCCCCACTGTTTTATGAGCTTTCCAAGTAGAATTTTTAGAGAATACTGCCCATTGTAACTCCGTTTTAAACACAGCCCACATTGATGAAGCAGAGCTAGTCCCAACTTCCAAACCCCTCTGTGCACTGTATGAGGAGGCTGAGAATGGGAGGAGAGTGATGTGACACTATACAGGTGAGCTCTGTGACGGTGACAAACACGAACACACAGCTTCAAAAGCATGAGGGTGGACAGGTTCTGCTCAGCCCAGACATAAATATGCTCTTTACACAGCCTCTCACCTTCCGGGAATGGGCAGGTCGTACCCAAGTTGTAGAGGAGGACACAGACATCACTCCCTTCCTATCTCCTCCCCAGCTACAGTGCACCCACAGGGCCAAAAGCACCCAGCATGCAGTGGTTTCTGCAGAGGGGGTTCCTTTCCCCTTTCCACTCTCTATTTCCCTCCAGGTCACAATCTCAGGCCACTGCTGTTCTAAAAACTGGTCACTTGTTTGAGGCCCGTTTGATGATGTTATGGATCTCAAGCTTTCCATGATTCGGGTAACTGAGGGATGACACAGTGTCTACAGTCCTGGTCTCCTGACTCCATGCAGAGCAGGGGGCTCTAACCTTGTTGGTCTGAGCAGCTGAAGCCTTCATAGTTGCTTTAACAGGTAATGTTCAGGATTCTTATGGATGTCTTTGCTTCAGATATATTTTGTTCTCCCGTTCCACCCTCTAAGCCTTTCTGTCCTCATCCCCAAGGTTCACAGGGAACCTATATCACAAATACAGGTCCATTCTCTGAGTGCAGAACCCCTATTACCTCTGCAGGAAAGCTGATAGACAATGCTAAAAAAGGTAATTTTAGGGCACAGCACAATTGTATCTCAAGGACACAGGCGGCTGTTGAAGGCTGAACTGTTGAGCAAAAGGCTTTCTCTTATCTAATGTTTCTGATGGCAGGAAGTGGCTATCATGTTCTCTGATCTCCTGTGCTGGGCTAGTAGGCATTCATGTGAGGACTACCATCTAGGAAGACAGCAGTTTTTCTACGAAGGGTTTTTAGTCACTGTAATGTTTTGTATACAAATGATGCATTAGCCCAGAATTTTCTACACAGTTGAGGGGGCTGCAAAGCCTGGAGCTGGCAGGTGGCTCAAGGCTGTTGTTTGTCTCACTCCACACAAGCTGGTGTTCACAGTGACACATGACATGGTGTCACTCTCCTCATCTTTTTCTGCAGAGAGGAAGCAACTGTGAACTTTCTCCTCCACACTAACAAGGTTCTGCAGTGATTTCAAAACAATGATCTCCTGAAGACATAATGCCATGAATATGGCTAAAGATTCCTGGCTCCTGAGAAGGCCTGGCTTCCATAAGTGATTTATGTTTTGCAGAGCTGTAGTTAATGAAGACAACCTAAAAATAGCACAGCCTGCACCCAACTCTACAGAGGTTGACAACCCTCTCCCTGGTTTGACAAGGTGATATCTTTATAAGAATCAATTCCTCACCCTCTCCTTCTCCCTCTCCTTTTCCCTCCTCTTTCTCTTCTCCCCTCTCTCTCATGTTTGTGTGTGTATGTATTTATGTGTTTGTTTGTATTCACGTGAACATAGAAGACTTGCATTTCATGAAAATGGTGGTTATAAACATAGATTGGGATTATATTGTTGGTAGCTGCTAGTGAATGCATACATTTCAGATTTTTTAAACTCTTAAAACTTTACAAATGTCTACTTTATCCTCTATGAAATGTGTCTATCAAACCCATGGCTACCATTATGGGTGCACACAGGTCACAAACTGACGTTCAGGTTGAGCGACTGTGAACACCACAGCTCTTTGTCCTAAAGGCTTGATTACTGTTTATTTTTCTGGGGTCATCACGGCACAGACTCAACCATATTGGCTGTGTGCCATAAACTCTTAGTCTATGTCACCTGTTGATGAAACTGAATTTCCTCTCCTCTTCTTCCTTCTCTTTCCTGGTTCTTCCTTCTCCACTGACTGCTCTTCATTGAGACTGTCTTCGGGAAGGAGCAAGGGCATTATGAGGAACTCCATAGGTTCACAGGAAGAAAAATCTGAAGAGCTTAATCATGACTCTCTGGGCCGGGTGGCCACTAATCTTTTGAAGAACTAGCTTTTTGTGTCGCTATTATAGAATTTTTATGTGAGGAAACTCAAATTATTAATTGTTTTTATCAAGTATCCATTTCAGCTCTGAATTATTCATTCTTATCAAGTATTTATGAATTTTAACATTTTCCCTCTTCCCTCATTTTATAAATACTTCTTTGAATTTTTAAGCTTATAATATAATGATGTAATATGTCCTTTCCCATTCCTCCCTCAAAACCCATCCAAATATCATTCCCATGCTGTCCCTCATCCTCATGGCCTCTTTTTCTTTAATTGTTATTATATACATATATAGTCTCAGAGGCATCACTGCGACCTGCTCAGTCTGTATAATGTGACTTGTTTGCCTGTTTTCAGGGCTGATAATTTGGTTTTAGACTACCAGTTTGTGTGCTCTTCCCTGGAGAGGACTGTTGCTCCGGCTCTTGGCATTTCTTAGTCTCCTGTAGTTCTTTGAGAAGGGCTGAGCAGTGGTTTTCCTGTACCTTGGCATGTCTAAGTGTTGTTGTCCTTGTTTAGCTCAGGTTTAAGCAGTCAGGTGCGTAAGGTTATTACTGTAGCTCCTTAACACTACTGGGAGACACAATCTCACAGTGAATTCCCTAATCCCCTGCTTTCAATCTCTCCATGCCATCTTCAGAAGCAATGTTCTCTGAGCCTTGCTTGCAGTTCTTTGGTAGATGTGTCCACCGAGACTGGGATCCACAACTCTACATCTTGATCAGTTGTGGTTTTCTGTACTGATCTCATTCTGCTGCAAAGAGAAGTTTTCATGTTGAGAGGTGAGGGTTACACTCATCTGTGGATATGTGAACAAATACTTAGAACATTTAAAACATTTTTGCTTTTTGTCAGTATACTGTATTACAGTGCAATATGGTGAGAAAAATTATGAAGTTATTTCATCTCACACCCTTGATTTTCAGTTGATAATTCTTTACTGTGTATCTGGGAAACTTTTTACAACATTATATACTTCATGTGTATTCAAAATTCATTAGAGGAAATGATGATCTCTACATAAAACACACACTGAATTTCCTACATTCCTGAAGTCTGGAGAAGTCCCCCACACCTTGAAGGTTAGGAGACTTAAGACTCCTGTGGAGCCCATCCCTCAAGACTGGGTGGACACTTTCATTTAATTATGAACTTAGAATGAGATGTCCCTGAGCTTATTATAATTGTAGTTTTGTTTAGCACCCTAATTTTACCTGTCAAAAGAGGAAAAAATAAGGAGTATGCTCACCCTGAACTTATCCCGATATTGGATGCTCAGGCTCTCTTCACAGAGGCATCATGGCTGGAGATAAAAGTCATAGGTTGGAGGCAGAGTTACTTAAGAGAGTTCAGAGAAAAACCAGGATTTCTCTGGAAACAGAACTTGTCTCCATCATTCTATCCTTTTGGTCATTTTTTTTCTTTTCTGCTTCATGCAGGGAAGGAGCTGATCTGTCATTCACAGAGCTGCATTCTGTCTCCCAGGACACTACATGAGAAAACCAGCAGCTGACATGTACAGAGATCACTTTGTGCCTGAAACAGTTCCATGCTTGGTGTGTAGGTGGAATCCTCACACCTAGGGGCTTCTCGACTGTGCATATGTTCCAGAGTTGCTGACTGGAGCTCATCTTCTGAGTGCTCATGGTCACACTCTGAAGAAATGGCAGATAGTCGGCAGGATTTGATTCAGAGTCCAAACTGGTAATTATTTGTTCTGGAGATTAATTAAGAACATTTGGCCTGGCCGGGCAGTGGTGGTGCATGTTTTCACTCCCAGCACTCAGGAGGCAAAGGTAGGAGGATCTCTGAGTTCTAGGTCAGTGTTGTGTACAGAGTGAGTTCCAGGACAGCCAGGACTACATAGAGAAACCCTGACTTGAAAAACTGAGAGAGAGAGAGAGAGAGAGAGAGAGAGAGAGAGAATGAGGAGGAGGAGGCAGAGGTAAGAGGGGCAGGGAGGGGGAGAGAGACAGACAGAAAGAGACATAGAGAATGAATGATTAATGACTGAATGAAAAAGAGAGTGAATGACTACTTGGCCAGCAATGAAGAGGGCAGTGAGATAAATGACCCTGTGCACGTGGGTCTGACAATCAAGTGAGATGCAGCTATTACCCCTGAATAAACCAAACATGTGGATCAGGAGAGGTTAATATTTTATAACTTGTGGAAATGTTTAATGTACAAGAAAGTTTGTATTTTGAGACAGGCCTACAATGGTCTGCACAGTTCAGTTTTGCATAGGAAGCATCAGGACAGTGGCGACAATGGGGACTATGGGGATGGCCTCAAGGGAGTCTGAGCTGGAGCTGAGTTCTTTTTGGATGAGGTGGAATTGGGATGAATTGACATCTTGTTGCCATCTCAGTGTTGGGGGGTAATGCTTCATTACCAGTATTTGGAATGAAGAGTTTTCTCTTTTCTCCTCAGATTTTTGGTACTTCAAATACACACACATACAATGAATAAAGCCAGCATACTCCACACTAACACAAACATTAAAATCACCTTGTTCTCTGAAATGAGTGTTGGGATCTCAGCCAACAGCATCCTTTTCGTCTTCCATCTCTGTATGGTCATTGGTGCACACAGGCCTAAGCTCATTGATCTCGCCATTGGTTTCTTGGCCCTGACCCAACTACTGATGCTGCTAACTATGGGACTCATAGCTGCAGACATGTTTATGTCTCAGGGGAGGTGGGACCCCACCACATGCCAATCCCTTATCTATCTGCACAGGTTCTTGAGGGGCCTCTCCCTTTGTGCTGCCTGTCTGCTGAATGTCCTCTGGACCATCATCCTCAGCCCTAGAAGCTGCTGCTTAGACAAGTTTAAACATAAATTTCCCCATGACATCTCCTGCGCCCTTTTTCTTTGTGTTCTCTACATGTCTTTTAGCAGTTACCTCCTGGTATCAATAAGTGCCATCCCCAATTCGACCTCAGATAATTTTATGTATGTTACTCAGTCTTGCTCACTTCTCCCACTGAGTTACTCCAGACAAAACACATTTTCCACACTGGTGGTCTTCAGGGAAGCCTTTCTTATCAGTCTCATGGTGTTCTCCAGCGGGTACATGGTGACTCTTTTATACAGACACATGAAGCAGGCCCGGCATCTTCACAGCACCAGCCTTTCTCCAAAAGCATCCCCAGAGCGAAGGGCCACCCGGACCATCCTGCTGCTCATGACCTTCTTTGTGGTTCTCTACATTTTGGCCAGTGTTATCTTCCACACAAGAATGAAGTTCAAAGATGGGTCTCTGTTCTACTGTATCTAGATTCTTGTGTCCCATGGCTATGCCACAGTCAGTCCTCTTGTGTTTATTTGCACTGAAAAGCGTATAACTAAATTTTTTAAGGTCACTGTGGGACAGGAAATTAAATATCTGATTAATCAATGATGGGTAAAATTGTACACTCCTTAATACAATCCAATATGTTGCCATCATATCATGACATAGTAGGAACATTCTGTGGCTTAAACTGATATGTGAAAACATCCTTTTAACATTCCATCTGTTTACTCTGTGTGTGGATGGCAAGTATATAAAACAATATTAAACTGCATTCCCACTCAGATATCACATGAAGTTTATCTTTCTCAATGGGTTTTCAAAGGAGGTGTGTGAAATGGCTCTCATCTGTCTTTTTTAGCACATTACTTTTTATTTATTTACTTATTTTGGAATTTGTGGCAGGGTTTCTCCATGTAGCCCTGGCTATCCTGGGCTTGCTTTGTAGATCAGGCGGACCTCATACTCACAGAGATCTACCTGCGTCTGCCTCCCTGAGTGCCAGGATCAAAGGCATGTGCCATCATGCCCAGATTACTTTTAATTTTTTTAAAAAATGATTTAACTTTTAACTGTGTGTGTATGTGTTTGTGTCTGTGTTTGTGTCTGTGTGTGTGTTTGTGTGTGTGTATGTGTGTGTGTGTGTGTGTGTGTGTGTGTGTGTACTTGAGTGCAGGTCATCCTGGAGGCCAGAAATGTCAATTACTCTTAGAGCTAGACTTATAGGCAGTTGTGTGCCACCCAAGGGTGAGTGTTGATAATTGAACTTGAGTCTTTTAGAAAACAGTTTGCATATGTGCTGAGCCATCTCTCTGGCACAGCCCATTACTTTAAATATGACATTTTCAATAAATCAATGCCTCAGTTGTTTATATTTGGAAAAATATACAAGGAAACACTGTTTTGAGAATAAATTATCACAGGATGCAGAACACACACACACACACATACACAGAGCCAAAATGATATGCAGAGAAGCATCCTGTCATTTGCATAATGGTGCTCCTATGGCCTGATTTAAAACAGTCAAAGTAGAAACAGCCACTGTCTAGAAGTGTCAGGATGTGGGATCAGGTCATGGCCTCCCCTTGTTAAGGAATGCTAGTCAGAACATGAAGAACACCTCGAATGTCTGCCATGCCAGTCAGGTACACTGCACAATCTTGATGAGTTACTTATGAAAGACAGAGCTTAGATGTGTCAAAGGAATAGAGACCATAGACAAAGGGCTTTATCTGGGCTCAAAAAATCCAAATTTAAGTAGGAAACTAGTCACAGATAGTTACTCAGCTGCACTATTGATATACTCCAGGGACCTGAGGGCTTGCAGCATGCCTGCTTAATTGAGACTAATCAGATACCTGCCCAGAGCACACTTCATGTGAGAGAACACGGACTCAGTCACACTAGTCACACAGTTGAGCACACTCACAGGAAGACTTCACACAGCTGAACCCACTCACAGGCATACTTTACAGTGCAGAACACACACTTAGAGACTTACTTCCCACAGTAAAACTGTTATCTGTCACTCAGTGTGAGGATATGTCACAAGCATGGACCCCACTCACACCCAGAATCGAGTAATTTCAGTGTTGACACTTACACTTAATCTAAAGAAATAACTGAAAACTGGTTAGTGGAAAAAGAAAGATCAGAGAAGATCTGTTTCATGTTCTGTCTACACTCTGAGTGAGACCTAGAGCCTCAGACAGGATGTAAATTAACAAAAAGAATGGAATTTAACTAGGTAACATGAGAGAACATTTCACACACCAAGGACATGGAGGAGAAGAAATAAACCACACAACTGTAAGTTGTATAAACCCACGAGCAGACATTTGCCTGGTGGCTCAAGTCTATAACCATGAAATCAAAACAGGAGGATAGTGAGTTCAAGGCCAGCCTGAGCTACAGGATGAGTCCAGACTAGCACACAACAGTCACAAAGCAAAAATAATTATAAGAATAAAATATTATTTTAAAATCCAATATAAGATGGGTGGTGGAGGCGCATGCATTTAATCATAGCACTCAGATGGCAGAAACAGGAGATTCTCTGAGTTCAAGGTCAGCCTAGACTTTAAATCAGGTTCCAGGGCAACTAGGGCTACATAGAGAAACGCTGACTCAGAAAAAAAATTCCAAATTAAACAAAAGGAAATGTGCACAGGAAAGGATTAATCTTACTTCTTCACAGTGGGTGAAGAGCATAAACGAATGTGCTGATCCCATGGTAAAGGTGAGCTGTATGATGGTGGCAAAATCAAGCCCATGGATTCATAAACACAGGGTGGACAGGTACTGCTCAGCCCTGACATAAACCATGCTCTGCACACATTTTCTCAACATGAGGAGATGGGCAGGCTGAGTCCATGTTGTAGAGGAGGAAACTTTTTCTCCTCCCTGGATGTAGTGCACCCTCAGTGCCACAGTCACCCAGCATGCACTAGGTCTGCAGAATGTTTGCTTCTTTCCATTGCACTCTTTATTTCTGTTTGTCAGGCTAGACAATTTGAGATATCTTAGCTGACATTCTTATAGTATCTCTTTTAGTAAACATTCTTGTCTTATTCTGCATCATCATTAATCACCCAGTTAAATTTTGTGAACTATTTTGCTGACACATTTTCCCTTCCTGCCTTCTCCCTATAAAGTTGTGTGAAATTTTTCAAATAAGTGAGAGCTGGATCAGATTGTACACTTGCTTTCCCTCTTTGTGTCTCTTTCCCAACACGTTCTTTTCACCCCTGCTTAGGATCGCATTGAACTACTACTGGACAGGACATACTTGGTGCCCAACATGGGGTTGAGGCACGGGAATCAAATTGAATGTCCTTCTTTGTGTACCCACACTCCTACATAGGATCTGGTGCTTCCACATGGGAAGTGATTGAAGGTTATGCATTGAGATCTCCATGGGACTGCCCATCTGTGTGTTTGATCCATTGAGGTAAGTCAAAATGACGAATTATTGGACAAAAATTGAGCAAGCATGACTTATTCTTACAGGGTCTCAAGCAGTCCTTCAAGACACAAGGAGTAAAGGTAAACAAAAAGGAATCTCACAAGCTAAAGAGTTACTTTAAAAATTAGAGCAGCCAAACAGGCAGAAAAAAAGTACTTCTAAGGTTATTTCAAATGTTCATAAAGGAGCTCAAACAGATTTGTGTAATTTGACAGCAGAAAATAATTTAGGAGACAAGCCCTAGATAATGAGTATAAAACAGAGTCAGATGGGAAAAATAAAGTTGCCAAGTCTCATAATTCAGAATGGCCTCCTGCACCCACCTCTCTCTAACCCTAACAAAGAAAAAAGGCCCCCAGTCTGGCGGGGACAGAACACAGGGCCGTAGCTCAGTGAGCAGGAAAATCGGGGACACTACATGCCTCCTTCCCTCTCCCCTACCAGGAGCTAGGCTTGGATGGCTTGCAGAGAACTGGGTGGATGGGAATGCTCACACCCTCTGAATCAGCCTAAGACCAGCCTCTATCAGCTGCTGAGCTGAGCAGCAGTTCACCCTGCCACCATCCTCCTCTCATCTCTTCTCCCAGGAGCTTCATTCAGTGTTGGCTCTTGGACATGGGCCAGAGGGATGGAGCCACTTCTAGTTTTAAAGTTTAAATTGTGTGCACTGATAAATTCTGAAATTTACATCTAGTTCTGACTTTTGAAATCATGGTTATGCTCTATAAATTCACTCCTAAGGAGGATGTTTTGTTTTAATATTACAAAAACAGGTTTAAAAAAATATGCAAATGTTTAAAAAGTAGGTACCACAGTTGTTCTTGTCTTTGTCACTGTTATTGTTTTTATCTGCCAGCTGTCTGTTTTGGTTTCTGGTTTCGGTTTGCTTGCGAGATCTGGAAAAATTGGAGAGTTTCCATTCTGGTCAAGGGAATCTGGGGGATGCCCCAGTTCCCGGGAAAAGACCTGTAACTGCTACACTTTTTTCAGGACAAAAAGAGAGGGTCGGTGGGACCTTATTCTTTGTGAAGAGAGGGCTAAGGGGGCTCTGCTCCTTCGGGAATCTATGTGTGTATATGTTTCTATGTGTGTATATGTATATCTGTGGACTTAAAATGACGATAAACTGTGGACTTAAATGTGACTGATGATATTAATATTTTTGGACATGAGACAGTGCAAATCAACACCTCTGAGTTTGGTCCTGGACCATTAGACTTAAATTCTATAAAACATTTTAAAATTTATTGGTTATTTTAAAATGGTAATCCTTGGACAGTCTAACAAAAAACTTAAAAATAGTTTCTCAACCCTTTGGGGGAGGTCAAAAGACCTTGGTTATTTATTTTATTAATTTTAAAAAGGAAAACCAAGCAATTCTGTTTTAACCAATTAAAAAAAATTTAGTTATTACAATATATCATGTAATAAAAACCTATAAAATATGTTGTTCTTCATTTTAAAAGGCTGGAGATTCTTCAATGCAAAACGTTTGCTTATGCTCTTTTACAGGACAAAAAGGACAACAGTTCCATGTTAGCCCAGGGTTAAGCAGGGTTATATTCAGATCACTGTTAACCACTGTATAAAATATATGCCTGATGGATAGTACCTAAATAAATGATTTAATAGTGTTTCTTTCTGGCCTATAGATTTGGTATGGCCAGAATAGTCCATTTTTTGAGGGTTGCAGGCTAAGTTTAGTTCTCTGTTTAATGCTAAATAAAACTTTTGTCGTTTAATTTTTTGCTGTTAAGTTTTAATACAATATGATAAATAAGACTTGCTAGCCCCTTTATAAATTATGTTTAATTAAAAGTTTTGCCTTGATTTTAGCTTGAAAAGAGCAGATTAAAAGTTATGCTAAAGATTATAATTGAGTACAAGATTGAGTTTTACCTCATCTCTTTGTTTAGGCTGTATTTTCTTAAGGTTAAATTTAAAATGGGTAACTATCACAAAAACACCAGAGACTGGGAGTCCCAGTCGGGAGAAAAACCCACAAGGAAGAAAGGAAACAGTATTGGCCTTGGGTCACCCAATCTTTCCCTGTAAAAGGTCTTGCAGAATGGCAGGTGCGAGCCACCATTACTGAACTGGGCTCTAGCAGAGAGCACGTAGAGCCCAGAGACTGCTGTACACCCAGCTCTCTGTCACAGACAGAGTTGTGTGCCCCAGGGCACCAGATTCTGGGAGTCTCTTTCAGGAGAAAACCCCACAGGGAAGAAAGCAAACAGGGACAGACTTAGGCCACACAGTATATCCCTAGAAAAGGTCCCACAGACCAGTGGGCAGGCGTGCCATGAGTCCAGAAACCTGCTGTGTGCCAACAGTTTTTCACAGACAGAACTGTGCGCCACAGAGCACCAGAGACTTGGAGTCCCTGTCGGGAGAAATCCCCAACAGGGAAGGAAGCAAACGGGGGAGACTTAGGCCCCCCAGTATATCCCTGGTAAGGTCCCACAGACTGGCCCAACCCATGGACCTGCTGTGCACCAACTAGCCTGCTGCTGCCAGGAGAGCAGTAATCACCTGCCACAGATTACCACTTTGGTACTGGGGCCCATAGCCCCACCCTCAAACTTACAGAAGCCTGGGATCCCTGAGATCAATCCCCAGGTGCTCCAAGTGGCAACCAGCTATCCCTAACAAAATGACTAAACCAAGGGACACCCAGGTTAAAGCAGCAGCTCAATAAATTTACAGCAAGAAACCCAGAAGCAGGGCATCTGTCTCCAGGAATTCTCAGGGTAAAAGAAGAGCCCTCTCCACTAATAGGGACCATAGTTACCACTCAGGTCTGTATGCCTGAGGTGAGCTCTGGCAAGTCCCATACAACACCGGCCATACAGTGACCAAACCCAAAAAGCTGAGGAGGCTTGCTTCAGGAAAAACCATCTTCCTGCCAAGGGGATTCTCTCCAATACAGGATTCCAGGAATCACCAGAAACTAACACCCAACACCCAAGATAGCCCAATGGGTAGAGGCCAGTGTAAAAGCTCAACCAACAAAAGACAGACCAATATGACATCTCCAGAACCCAGTTATCCAGTGGCAAGTAGCCCTGGACACCCCAGCCTAACTGAAATTCAAGAAGATGACATAACCTCTATGCTCATGAAGAGGGTAACACAGGAAACAAATAAAATGCGTAAAGACCTAGAGGCAGATAAATTCAAACAGCTTACAGTCATCTGTAAAGAAATAAAGGAAGATAAAGAAAAAGAGATTATGGCCATCTATAAAGAAATACAGGAAGTTGCAGCCAAACAGTTTGAGGTATTTAGAGAGGAAATACTTAAATCACTGAAACAAATTAAAGAAACATAGGATTGTTCAAACAAACAGCTGAAGGAATTGAAGGAAAATCACGAAAATACACAGTCAGATAGGTGAAAGAAATAAAAAAAGGCTGAAGATCTGTAGATAGAATTGAAAAAAATTAAAGAAAACACAAATGGAAAAAATTGTGGAGAGAAAGAAATTAGGGAAGCAAACAAGAACTACAGAGGTTGGCATAAGCAATAGACTACAAGAGATGGAAGAAAGAATCTCAGGTGTGGAAGATACAATTGAAGAAATAGATGTATCTGTCAAAGAAAACGTTAAATCTAAAAAATTCTGGACACAGACGGTCCAAGAAATTCAAGACAACATAAAAACACAAAACCTAAAAATAATAGGAATAGAGGAAAAAGAAGATTCCCTCCTCCAAGTCCCAGAGAATATTTTCAACCAAATCATTAAAGAAAATTTCCCAAACTTAAAGGAGAGGCCAATAAGAATACAAGAGGCCTACAGAACACCCACTATATTAGACCAGAAAAGAAAATCCTCCTGCCACATGATAATCAAAGCAGTAAGAATTCAGAACAAAGAAAAACACTAAAAGCTGCAAGGGAAAAATGCTAAGTAACATATAGTGGCAAGCTCATCCAAATCACACCTGACTTCTCAACTGAGACTATGAAAGCCAGAAGGGCCTGGATGAATATCATGCAGGCCCTAAGGGAACACAGATGTTAGCCCAGGCTACTATACCCAGCAAAACTCTCAGTCCTCATAGACAGAGAACAAAATGATATTCAATGACAAAAACAAATTGAAAAATACCTACACACAAATCCAGTGTTACAGAAGACACTAGAAGGAAAAATGCAACCCAAGAATACTAGCTACTTTCAAGAAAACACAGAAAATAATTAACCACATTACAGTAAACAGAAAGCAACCAAGCACACAAACTTATGACCACAGCCAACATCAGAATCAAAAGATCTAACAGCCATTGGTCATTAATCTCTCTCATCATCAATGGACTCAATTTTCCAATAAAAAGACATAGAATAACAGAATGAATGTGTAAACAAGACACAGCAATCTGTTGTATACAAGAAACACACCTAAGTCACAAAGATAGATATTACCTGAGTGTAAAGAGCTGGAAGATGGCTTTCTAAGCAAATGAACCGAAGAATCAAGCAGGAGTAGCCATTCTAATATCTGATAAAATAGATTTTAAACCAAAATTCATCAAAGGAGATGGATTAGGAAACTTCATACTCATCAAGGGAAAAATTCCACCAGGAAGACATCACAATCCTGAACATCTATGTCCCTAATACAAGGGCACCCACATTTGTAAAAGAAACATTGTTAAAACTTAAACCACACATAGATCCCCACACATTAATAGTGGGAGACTTCAACATCCCACTCTCAACAAAGGACAGGTCAACAAAACAGAAATTAAACAAAGAAACAATGTCTCTAACAGAGGTCATGAATTAAATGGACCTAACAGACATTTACAGAGCCTTACACCAAACACAAAAGAATTTACCTTCTTCTCAGCACCTCATGGAACCTTCTCCAAAATAGACCATATGGTTGGTCACAAAGCAAGCCTCAAGAGATACAAGAAGAATGAAATAATCCCCTGTATCTTATCTGATCACTGTGGAATAAAACTGGACTGCAACACCAACAGAAATAGCAAAAAGCCTACACACACATGGAAACCGAACTACTTGCTACTCAATGACAGCTGGGTCAGGGAAGAAATGAAGAAAGAAATTTAAGACTTCCTAGAATTCGATGAAAATGAAGGCAAAACATACCCAAACTTGTGGGACACAATGAAAGCAGTGCTAAGAGGAAAGTTCATAGCACTAAGTGCCTTCAAGAATAAATTCCAGACAGCTCATTCAAGCAACTTAATAGCTCACCTAAAACTCTAGAAAAAGAAGCAGACACACCGAAAAGGAGTAGATGGCTGGAAATAAACTAAGGGCTGAAATCAATCAATTAGAAACACATAAAACAATTCAAAGAATCAATGAAACCAAGAGCTAGTTCTTTGAGAAAATCAACAACATAGACAAACCCTTAGCCAAGCTAACTAAAAGGCAGAGAGACACCATCCAAATCGATAAAATCAAATATAAAAAGGAGGACATAAATAGAGACACCAAGGAAATCCAAACAATTATTAGGACTTACTTCAAAAGTGTATATGCCACAAAATTTGAAAATCTAAATGAAATGGACAATTTTCTTGATCCATTCCACTTACCAAAGCTGAATCAAGAGCAGATAAATCAATTAAATAGTCCTATATCCCCTAAAGACATAGAAATAGTCATCGAAAGTCTCCCGTCCAAAAAAAGACCAGGACCAGATAGTTTCAGCACAGAATTCTACCAGACCTTCAAAGAAGAGTTGATTCCAATTCTCTTCAAACTATTCCACGAAATAGAAACAGAAGGAACACTTCCCAACTCATTCTATGAAGCCACAGTTACCTTGGTACCTAAACTACACAAAGACCCAACAAAGAAAGAGAATTTCAGGCCAATCTCTCTTATGAACTTCAAAGCAAAATACTCAACAAAATGCTTGCACACTGAATACAAGAACACATCAAGGATATCATCCACTATGACCAAGTAGGCTTCATCCCAGGTATGCAGGGGTGGTTCAATATATGGGAAACTGCTACGGCTGTTGCTGCTAAGGCTTGCTGCTGTGGCTGTCCAGTCCGGAGCCTCAAAAAAAGTCTCCTATTTGCTGTGTGCTTTTATTAATTTTAATCCTCATTCCCCACTCAAGAACCCATTTGACTCTGCTGGCGGTCTCCGGCAGATTGGTGCCCGAACATGGGACTTGAGATACAGGGAATCAGTGAAGGACACCATGATTGTTGGCAAGCTGGCCTCAATAAGTAGAAAGGGCGCAGTGAGTAAATCCAAAAATGGGACAAGGCATTAGCCTAGTGTTTTCTGTATGGATCTCAATTAAAGATAGTCTGTATAAGCAACAGAAAACTGAGAAAGCTAAACTTTCAGGCTCAGAGAAAAGGAGGTTAGAAAGATGGCAGGCTTTAAGAGAAAATGATATTATGCCATCAGCTCCTCCAGAGGAGTTATATTTCCCTCCTGATGACAGAAATTTCTTGCCAGAATGAGATTTTGAGGAAGACTTACATTCTAATGAGGTTGCAGATTTGGAGGAAGAACCAGATCAGTATTATTCTGAAAGATACCCTCCAATTCAGGCTATGCATGTTACAAAGTATAAGCCTTGGCAAAAAGAAATTAAAAGACTGGAGTGTGGCTTGGAGGAAATAAACAGAAAAATTAGAGAATTAACTACTAGGGAATATGAAGCTCAATCTCCCACTCCAACCCTATCATTGGTTGCAGGTTTGGACCCTCCTCCTGGGAGTTCTACAGTTGCAGTGGCCCAAAAGACAGGGGGATCTTTTCCTTTGTCCACTGTACGGGCAACTCTATCCCCTTTGCAAGCTTCTTTACAAGAAGCCAAGCAAAATGAAGAAGATGTATCTGAGTTTTATGGTTTTCCAGTTCTGGAGCAACCTGATGGACAGGGTAATATGGTGAGAGTCCATGCTCCTATACCTTTTAAACAAATAAGAGAATTAAAATGTGCATGCTGCCAATAAAGTCCTATAGCACCTTTTACCCAGGCTTTGTCTACTGAGGCTCTCTGCCTAGGGGACTGGAAATAGTTAGCAAGAGCATGCTTATCAGGAGGAGATAATTTATTATGGAAGTCAGAATTTGCAGAGCATTGTCAAGCTACAGCTGAACTTAATCGAGCTCAGGGACTTCCTATAACTTATGACATGCTTGCTGGAGAATAAATCTACAAAAAAACAGAACAGCAATTCGATACTATTCCTCTTGCTCCTCAAGATTGTAAAAGATTTGCTTTTAGCGTGCCATCTGTAAATTTTAAAGAACCTATGAAAAGGTATCATTAGCTTGTATTACCTCAAAGTATGGCAAACAGTCCAACTTTATGTCAAAAATTTGTGGCTCAAGCTGTTTTTAAAACTAGAGAGGAATATTGTTCTGTGTATATTATTCATTATATGGATGACATTTTACTGGCTCATAAAAATGAAGGGATTTTATTAAGTGCTTTTACACACTTACAACAAGCTGTAAAGGATCTAGGTTTAGTGGTTACACCAGAAAAGGTACAGACAAACCACCCTATTAATATTTGGGACATTATATCCTCAGACTATTATGCCTCAAAAAGTTCAATTAAGGAAAGACAACCTAAAAACTTTAAATGAGTTTCAAAAGTTGTTAGGTGATATTAATTGGCTAATACCCCATTTAAAATTAACTACAGGAGAGCTAAAACCAGTTTTTAAATTTTAAAAGGAGAGGCTAATCCTTTGTCAAAAGGAGAACTTACCAAAGAAGCTCTGATGCTTTACAAAAGATAAAATTAGCTATTGAAAAGCAACATGTTCAATATATTGATGATTCAAAAGAATGGGGTGCATATATTTTGGCTACTGTTCATACTCCAACTGCTGTATTGTGGCAAGAAGGACCATTATTATGGTTGCACTTGCCTGTGTCTCCTGTTTGAGCGCTGACACCATATTATAAAGCAGTTGCTAATTTAGTTCCAATGGCTCACACAAAATCTCACATGTATTTTGGTAGAGCACCTGCATTAATTGGAGTCCCTTTTACCAAACAGCAAGTAGATTGGTTATTTCAAAATGCAGATTGTTGGGCCCTAGCTTTGCTCATTATTTAGGACATATTGATAATCATTATCCAAAAGATAAATTACTTCAATTTGCCAATGAGCATGCTTTTGTATTTTCTAAAATAATTAAACAAAAGCCATTCACTCAGATTCCAACACTATTCACAGATGAATCTTCAAATGGAAAAGCTGTATGTGTAATACAGGGACAAACTTTTGTTTTACAGACATTGCCAGCCTCGGCTCAAGTTGTAGAATGCTGTTGGTGCAATCTTTAAAAATATGGCTTCTACCTCTTTCAACTTGTACAATGATATCCATTATATAGCTAAAGCCTTGCAAGTCCTAGAGACTGTAACATATGTTAATACAGCTAATAAACAAATACAAGATCTATTTAGAGATATTCAACAAAGTATTTGGAGCCATGTGCAGCCTTGTTATGTAGGACATATTAGGGCTCATTCAGGGCTTCCTGGACCTTTAACTTTAGGAAATAATTTAGCAGATCAAGCCACAAGTTTGGTTGGATTAACTCAACAAGAAGTGGCTCAAAATTCTCATTCATTACATCATCAAAATAGCAAGAGCTCAAGAAAACAATTAGTATTACCAGAGAAGCTGCTAGACAAATTGTAAGATCATGTTCCTCTTGTCCTGAACATTTTAATGTACCTCATTATCGTGTAAATCCTAGAGGCTTGACTCCCAACCATTTGTGGCAAATGGACTTAACTCATGTCCCAGAATTTGGGAAACTAAAATATGTTCATGGAACAATTGACACTTTTTCAGGATTTATCATGGCAGCTCCCTTAACAGGAGAAGCCACCAAACATGTTATAAGTCATTGCTTAAAGTGTTTTGCTGCAATTGGTATTCCTTCCATTATAAAAACTGATAATAGCTCCGGATATATGAGTCTAGCTTTTCAACGTTTTTGTGCACAAATGAGTATTAATCATAAAACGGGCATGCCATATAATCCTCAAGGCCAAGGAATTGTGGACCAAGCCCATGGATCTCTTAAGAACCAATTGCAAACAATAAAAAGGGGGGAGCTATATCCCCAAACACCACAGAATTATAGTAATTATGCTCTCTTTATTTTAAATCTTTTGAATGTGGATATACAAGGCCATTTTAACGGCTGATCGATTGTGGCATCCTAATACCAAAGATAATTATGCCCAATTAAAATAGAAAGATCCGATTACTGAAACATGGCAGGGCCCTGACCCTGTATTAATGTGGGGAAGAGGGCATGTTTGTGTTTTTCCACAGGACGCAGAGGGAGCCAGGTGGATCCCAGAAAGGCTGGTACGGTTTGCAGTTGTTCCCCAGAAGGAGGATGTTCCTGCTGCAGACAGTCATAAATTCTGCCCTGACTGAGACTGAAAAGCTGCATTGGACTTAAGCTCCTGACCCAGTTTTTGTTTCATTCTGCTCCTGTGAGAAGACATCATGAAGAAAAACCTCTTATACAATGGACTGGACTTGATTGTTCTGTTAATAAGGACAATTCTCAACAAAATAAAAATAAAAAATAAAAATAAAGAGGACTAACTGTGAAACTTTGGTTCTGATTCTGGTTTTCAGCAGACCAAAACAAGCTTGCTTCAAAAACTGTTGGGAGGCCTTGTAACTGCCTACATAAATTCTCCTTTTGTTTTGTTGTTTGGAAATGTTAACAAGATTCAAACTTTAATGTTTCTTGACTTCAATGTAAACTAACAAACTGTATTGGTAAATTTTCAAATGGTTCTGATTGTTCGACAGCCTTTTTACTATGGTTCCGTGAATGATTCTCAGACTTGGTAATTTACAAAAGGAGTCACCTGCTAAGTCACCTTTATGGAGTGTTATTTTGGACTTGGCTTGTGATAGGAGATGCACAACTAAAACAAGGAGATGGCAACTAAAACCTGCCTGAAGGCCTTTCAGTATGTCAGAGCTGAGCTGAGCTGCATAAGATCATACCACAGTGTCTACCCTAGCAGAGGTTGGTAGTCAATGACAAGTAAAGTTTCTCTGGGATATATTCAACACAAAGCTGGGCATGAATGATGAAATTCATGTACAAATAAAAATATGTCTTCAGATAGATACAACCTAAGACAGGCACAATCTTCTGCTCCATAAATCTTAAGTTATGGCCAATTTAAAAAATATAAAAAAGGGAGACCTTTTGGGAGCCATGGCCCTGGCAGTTGCTTTGATATTTAAATCTCAGCAGAAAGACTGCTTTTACCAGGCATTCACTGAAGTCAGGGAAGAATTTGCAAGTCCATCTCCTTTTGTTTGTGACAGCAGGTGGGATAGCTTGTGAAGATCACACCTCTTGCTCCATCTCCTTGTGGAAATTTAACCCATTGTTCTGAGATGTTTTACTCTGGCTTAAAAGCTCTGCAATAGAAAAAGTCAGGCTTGCTGCTTGAGGCTGCTTACTGTTACTATGGCTGCTGCTGGGAAAGCTTGCTGCTGTGGCTGTCCAGTCCGGAGCCTCAAAAAAAAATCTCCTTTGTGCTGTGTGTGTGTGTGTGTGTGTGTGTGTGTGTGTGTGTGTGTGATATTAAATTTTAATCCTCACTCAAGAACACACTAGACTCTCCTGGCAGGCTATGGCAAGAAATAAACCCACACACTTATGGACACCTAATCTATGACAAAGATGCCAAAACCACATAATGGAAAAAAGATAGCACCTTCAACAAATGGTGCTGGTCAAACTGGATATCTACATGTAGAAAAATGCAAATAAATCCATACTTATCACCCTGCACAAAACTAAAGTCCAAGTGCATCAAAGACCTCATCAAAAAACCGGAAACATTAATTTGGTTAGAAGAAAAAAAAATTGGGGAAAAGCCTAGAACTCATTGGTACAGGAGACAATTTCCTGAAAAGAACACTGCCAGCACGGGCTCTAAGAGCAAGAATCAATAAATGGGACTTCATGAAACTGAAAAGCTTATGTAAAGCAAAGTACAACATGATCAAAAAAAATGAATGCCTACAGATCGGGAACGAATCTTCACCAACCCTTTATCTGATATCCAATATTTAATATCTAATAAATATCTAATATCCAATATTTAAAAAACTAAAGAAGCTGAAAAGCAACAAACCAAGTAATCCAATTAAAAATAGGGGACAGAGCAAAACAGAGAATTTTCAATAGAGGAATATCGAATGGCAGAGAAACACTTAAAGAAATGCACAATCTCCTTAGCCATCAGGGAGATGCAAATCAAAACAACACTGAGATTTCACCTTACACCCATCAAAATGGCCAAGATCAAAAACTCAAGTGACAAAACATGCTGGAAAAGTTGTGGAGAAAGGGAAACCCTCCTCCACTGCTGGTAGGAATGTAAACTTGTACAACCACTCTAGAAATCCATCTGGCACTTTCTCAGACAAGTAGGAATAGTGCTTCCTCAATATCCAGCCATACCACTCCTAGGCATATATCCAAAAGAGGCTCAAGTACACAATGAGGACATTTGCTCAACCATGTTTATAGCAGCTTTATTTGTAATAGCCAGAAGCTGGAAACAACCCAGTAGTCCCTCAACTGAAGAATGGATACAGAAATTATGGTACATCTACACAATGGAATATTACTCAGTAATGAAAAACAAGGAAATCATGAAATTTGCAGGTAAATGGTGGGAACTGGAAAGGATCATCCTGAGTGATCTGTCCCAGAAGCAGAAAGACACACAGGGTATATACTCATTCATATAGACATATAATATAGGATAAACCTACTAAAATCCATACACCTAAAGAAACTAATCAACAGGGGGACTCTGACTAACATGCTCAATCCTCATCCCAAAAGGCAAAGATTATGGACATCAGAAGAAGAAGAAAACAGGAAACAAGTTAGGAACTGGTCACAGAGGGCTTCTAAAGGCTCTGCCCTGCAGACTATCAAAGCAGATGCTGAGGCTTATGGCTAACTGTTGGGCAGAGAGCATGGAATCTTATGAAAGAAGTGGGAAATAGTGAGATCTGGAGAGGACAGGAACTCCACAAAGACAGCAACAGAACCAGAAAATTTGAACACAGGGGATTTTCTAGAGATTCATACTCCAACCAAGTATCTTGCATGGAGATAACCTAGAACAACTGCACAGTTATAGCCCAAGGCAGTTCAGTGGCTCAAGTTCAGAGGCTCAAGTGGGATCCATAGTAATCAGAAGAAGGACTACCTCAGACATACAATGATTGGCCTACTCTTTGATCACCTTCCTCTGAGGGGTGAGCAGCCTTACCAGGCCACAGAAGATGACAGTGCAGCCACTCCTTATGAGATCTGATAGACTAGGATCAGAAGGAAGGAGAGGGGGACCTCCCCTATCAGTGGACTTAGGGAGGTGAGTGCGTGAAGAAGGGAGAGGAAAGGTGGGATCAGGAGGGGAGGAGAGAGGGGTTTATGGGGAGATACAAAGTGAATAAAGTGTAATTAATAAAAGTTTAAAAATTTGACATTAAATAAAAATAAACAGTCATGTACACAACAATGCTCATGACAAATTTTCAGCATTCCAACAACCTAAGATCTGCTACACCATCAAGTCTGCATCCACATGGGGACTTCTCCCAGATGCCCTCTTATTGTCCTGTGTCTTTGGAGATCCGGCAGCTTTGGATCTAGAGGATTGGCCCTTTCATCCTCTCCAGCAGGTCACAGAAGGGCAGGTGTTGGGGTGGACAAACTCAAAGCTCTGGATCTGCCTGGGTGGTAGCTGAGTTGGTGAGCCTCCATCTCTCCTGCACCCACACCCCAGGGTGGGCCCACCAGCTCTACTGCACCCATACCCCAGGGTGGGCCCAGCTTGGCCCTGGATATCCCACCTAGTGTTGCAGCAGGCAAGGAGCAAGGTCAGCTCTCCTGCTCTCATGCCATTGAGGCCAAATCACCTGTACCTTCATCACCAGTGCCAGCTGTGCTGTGCTGCCTAGGGGAGGTGCAGGGCCCACTCTTCTGAGTGCAGCAACTGGGGAGAGGCAGAGACAACTCTCCTGCTCTCATGACCTTGGGGCCAGGTCTCCCACCTGCTACAGCTGGTGAGGGGCAATGTGTGAGGAGTGGGGAGGGCATCTCTTCCTCGCCCAAGCCATCCCACAGCAGAGCAGGGGCAGGCCCAGCTCTCCCAAGGTGGTGGCCTTTGTGGGGTGGAGCAAGCTCAAAACAGTGATTCAGGTCACATTCCAGACCAGGGACATCTCCATGGCCTCTGGTGGAAACATGGACCTGGGGCATTGAACAGACCCTGGCTGCCATAGGACCAGGTACCCAGACTTGACTCCTGGCAGCAGCTTAGGTCCACATGTTCCCATGGCCTCGGGTGGCAGTGGAGGCCATTCTGATCATTATGTCTTCCTCACCAGCACATCCTTCAGACAATCACATGGTCTTCAGTGGCAGCCCTAAACCTGACATCCACTTGGCCTTTATTGGTAACTTAAGCTACAGACATAGACAAAGACCCCAGCTGCAGCAGGACTTCACCTTGGCCTCCTCATGATGTCTGTTCCTCACTGCCATTAAGTCTCCATTTCTACCTTTTTCTACAGTGTGTAAACCCTTCCACTTCCTTTCTCTTTCATCTTTCTACCGTGTACTCCGTCTTCCCAATTTTTCCTTCACAAATTTTTCCATTGAAGGGGAACCTGTGGCAGCGCTGGGAGGCCACGTGTGGATACTTGGCCTGGGTTGTCATTTCTTAAAGTAACTTTACAATTGGGTGCTGGCCTGGCCTCTTTATTTTGGATATCATGAACACACACATACACACACACACCATAGAGAGACTGACTGACAGCAAGCAGACAGACAGAGACACAGAGACAGAGATAGAGAAAATCTCCTAAGTTTAAATGCAGAATAGAGATGGAACATAACACAGCCTTGACCTCAACTAATGCCAGAAAAGTGTGAGTTTGCTCTATCCTGATTACTTATAAAGGAAAATAAAATGCAAGCCTCTAACACAGGTGGGCTTTTCTATACTAATGACAGTTTCGTTTGTCACTCAGTAACTGGAAAGAGCAATTTGGGGAGATGTTACAAATCAAAGCACACTCATACCCATGAGCAGTGATGTCACTGTCCATGTGTAGATCTCATAAGTTAGCCTTTAGGATCATTTAAAAAATGAGTTCATTACTAGGTAATGTAGGCAGGGCAGCTGGAGAAAAAGATCACATGTCCTTTATACATACTGGGTTGGTCAGAAATGCTGATGACAGGCTGTATGCTAGCAAAATTGAATGTTGTGAATGACTTAAAGGGAGGGAATATTTACAGATACATAAAGATGGAGAAAATGGGGAGAAATTAATAAACTATTAAAACAAACATGTGAACACATGAACAGGTCCAAATGTGTGGGCACATGCCTTTAGTGCCAGCACTTAGTTTGTGGGCAGGGGCAGAAGTCAGCAGAGCTCTGTGAGTTCAAGGCAAGCCTGTTGTATATAGTGAGTTCCAGGCCAGCCAGGGCTATATGGAGAGACCCTGACTAAAAATAAAAGAACATTCAATATCTCTGAATTTCCAATTCTCTCTAGAATCATGTTTACATCTATGCTATCTATTTAATTATTGACATAAGACAGGAGGTTTTTATTTTTGAAGGCTTCTCTTCTAATTCTAATGTCCTTAATGTAAATCACCCACCTAAAAACATTATACTTGTTTCCCTTTTGTAAATGAGAATGTCACTGTAGCCAGGCTAGCCTTGAATCCTCTGGGCTCCACCTCTGGAGTCATCCCTTTATTCAGACTTTAGAGCTCAGCTTGTCCTCAGCCTCAGCTGGGTCCCATCTTCCTGTGGTCACCCCAGCTCTCCAACTCTGCCTTGAGCTCTCTGCATTGCATCTGATTTCTTCCACAATTCACCTTCAGATTTCACTCACAGCTAAAATCCTGCAACTAGGAGTTTGGATACAGTGGAAAATACATCAACAAAACAGGTGCACCATGGGAAGACTGACCTGGGGAGAGGCTGTCACACACTGTAGAAGGAGGACCCTCAAGTGGGCATGTAAATCATTGGAGGACCAAGAGTTCTGCATCTCAGAAGAGAGGCAGTACAGCGGAGAAATTGCTCAAAATTAAGCCTAAGGTGCAAAGTGAGAAAAGAAACTGTTGTCTATTTGGTGCAAACTTTCTGATCAGTCCCGCAGGTGTGGCAAGGGAGCTCAGATAAAGTTGGTTCTCAGCCCTCCCCAGATGGCTGTAATCAGGACACAGGGAGTAAGATCGACAGGCAGAGAAGATGCTCCACTGGGGTGCCAGGTCTCCATGACCCCAGCAGGAATGTGTCATCTTCTACAGACACAGAAATAAAATGTCGCAGAGAGGCCTTAAATTCTTCCTTCACATAAGCTGTGCAGGATCTCCTCAGGTGCACAGTCCTCCTCTGCCACGTCCACCTGGGTAAGTGCTCTGCAACCCAGGGCAAATTCAGAAGGTGGTAGGAACCCAGGCAGGCTGTGGGAGGAGGAGGAGAAAGAGGGGTTTTCAGCAGCTACAGAGGAGACTCTGAGCTCTGACAGACCATAGGCACAAGGGACTGTGTTCTGCATGGGCAAAAAGAACGTTTTCTTCTTAACATACTCATTTCCTTAATTTATAGACTTTCAAATTACTATAGAATTCATGTTCATTCCTGTGAACTAAATAACTCACACTGCATATCTGGATAAGCTGTTTAGTTACATTTCTTTTACTGATTTACCTATTCCTAGGACAAATTATCAGGGAAGTGAAAGGTCCAGAGAGCTCAATTTCCTTGGTTGTGCATCTGTAACTTTGGTGTGCACAGGACTATTTTGATGCAACAATTTCTGTGCTGTGAAGTAGAAAACCTTCCAAATTCTGTGTAAGTAATAGAGGCTGTAGATTCAAAATCTCATTCCACAGAGGGAGGCCCCACAGGACTGCAATGTGCCTTCTAGTGTTTGCTCATGGCCTCGATTCTTCTCAGCTCAATTTCAGAGATCACAAATTAGTGGTGTTGGCCCTTAGCCTCTGCTGACCTGGTAGGAGGTGTCAGTAAATGGCTATGATGATGAGGTTTCCAGGACACTAACTATTAATGCACAGTGACAGTGGCAGATTCCCTTCCCTGACTCACTGAGATCAGGAATCCTGGGAAGAGCTGGTTGCATGTTTTGTCTTTTCTCTATGTTCTCCCCATGTACTCTGTGCAATTTTTTATGATAGAAAAACCTGAATCTTAGTTTCTTTGAGGAAACTTTGGAGAAATGAACCCCCTCACCCTGTTCTGCTGTCTTAATTTCATTTCCAGACTTATCCCAAAGCTCATCTTTACATGAATCTATGTGAAGAGATGGACAGGAACTGACCCCCCTCTCCTGTCACTGAGGCAATGAGCACACTGGGAGGGAGGTCACAGCTCTTAGCAGCAAAGCCAAGTCTCTCCTGAGGCTCCCCTGGGTGCTGGGGGAGCAGGTTGTGCTGCAGCACTGTGCGGGGTCCAGTGTTTGTGCCTGGAGTCTGTGCCATGTTGCCCCTCAGGGACATCCACTCTTGCTCTTTCTGGAGGCTGATTTGGAAACCCTGTAAGACATCCTCACTGACACTCTGAGCTCAGAGATGCTGTACAAAGGCTTCAAAGTTCAAAATCACAATTCTCACCCAGGCTTTCAGAAACAACTGTAATTCCTTAGCCCAAAGGCTCTTCATGATTTGCCTATAACATTACCACAGTTCATTTATTCCTGGCATCTCAGGAAACAGTGCTGGCATATGCTCGGTGAAGGTTTTGCCTTACCCTGAGTACCAGCCAATTCTCCCTAGAGTCTTCCTAGTTTTAAAGTTAGGATTGTGCCAAAGGTAGACATCCTGATTGAGTAACCTCCAGCCATTTTCATTGAGCAGGGACAGTGTCTCCACCAACCCCCTCTATGTGCTGATGCTATGGATTGGGGGTTGTCCAGGATTTGGGTAACTGTGGGCTGACACAGGCTAATGTCATGGCTTCTTGAATTCCTGCAGTACAGGGAGTTCAATTCCTCCCCCCGACCCCAGAGCAGCTGTTGCCTTCACAACTGGCTTTAACTGAGGAACTTTCATGTTTCCCTTTGTCATTTCTTGCTCTGTGCATGTTTCATTTTCCTAATCTGTCCAAATACCTTCCCTTCCTATTCTCCAATATAGCCTCTTGTAGTGGGACCTATTTCACAAATGAGTGACTTTTTCTGGTTCCATGTACTGAGTTTCATGCCTCTGGGAAGCAGCCTATTTTGTTATATTGTGTAAAGTGCAATCATAGTACATGTTACAACAGGTTATCCCAGGCTGGGCACAGCTTACTGTCTCCTGTCCTCTTGGTTGGATGAGGTGGCTCTTAACCCATTTTGCATATCAGAGAGTGTGTGTCCTATGAGGTGGCCCTTAACCCATTTTGCATATCAGAGAGTGTGGGTCCTAACTCCTGGTTTTTCAAACCATACTCAGCTAGGCAGATGCGCTGATGAGGCTCAGCTGGGAGGAGACAGGCTAGAGGATTCTCTGTGGCTTGTTCGTGAGGAGAGGAACACTCACCAGATGGTTTATAGAAATTATAATCTGCTTGGAATCTGCATGCCTTACTGGTCCTTATTGTATAAGATTTAGATGTAGCAGTCAGTGCATGTCATCTGTAGATATTTGGATGACTAGAGACATGTCTGTCCCTCCTGACAAGCCTGTATGTTTTCCCTTTTGCTACTATGGAATTCCACTTTCAGGACATAAGTGGTTTCAAAGAAGGAATCCCTGAAGCCATGATGTTAAGAATGTCATGGAGGATTCACTGTCTCTGTAGCTGCCTGATTCTCCTAAGAGCTTTAGGTTTGTAGGGCTGTGGTTTCTGAAGAGATGCTGAAAACAGCACAGCCTGTGCCCCGCTCACTGCCTGGGCAGTCTGATAGCATGATGTGCTCACAAAGACCAAGTTCTCTTTTCTTCTTTCTTTTCTTGTTAGCTCAGTGGAATTAAAGAAAAAAAATGTGCATTTCCAGAATTGACATGAGAAAAAGCATTTTAGAACTCTTTTGCTTTTTAGTTAGCCAGTGCTAATACACATGCAATGCAAACTATTAGTTAAAATCTACAGGTGAGTTTTCCTTCTATGAAATAAGTATAGAACATGCACCTGCTACTCAGTGCAGAGACCATAAAATGACATTCAGAGTGTGTGCTTCTGATGACATTTGTAAATGTAGTTTGTAATTCTAAAAAGCTGTAAATAAAGCTTGGAAACAATGGAGCCCCATCAGTCTCTCCATTGTTTTCCTGGGCTATCACAGCACAACTTTAATGTCTGAGTTGTTCAAAGTAGAGAGAACTGCCATTTTACCTGATCGTTGGAAAACAGAGCTGCCCCCAACCTACTGTGTTCTGCTTTTCGTGACTGGGATTTGGAAAACAAACCCATGAGCTTTATAAAGAATATTTAAGCACCACTGATTTAATCAACACTCTACTGCTATCTGGAGTGCATGGTCCATAATCTTATAAAAGATTAACCTTTTCTAATGTTGCTACAGAACATTTATTTCAGAAAATCTGCTTTCTTCAATGTTTCACCAAATATTTGCTTTGGGTCTAAGTCCTGACAAGTTACCCCAAATTTGTGAAAATTTATCCCTTTTGCCTGTCCTTAGTATCTTCCATGACAATGTCCCATGGTTGTCACACGCAGTGGGATTCGCCAGTTGTGGTGACAATGTCACATGGTTTAAATAAGTGTAAAACAATTTCACTGTACACACTCTACTTTCAGTGATAAGTTTTTACTATAACATAGGAATTTGTTTACAAAATTAAATCTCCTGCATGCATGGTGTCTGTGCTGGAAAGTTTTATGGCAGCTTGAAACAAGCTAGAATTATTTTAGAAGAACCACAGTTGAGGAAATATCCTCAGCAGACCGACTGGAACAATTTTTGATGGATGTTGATTTCATATGGATGGCCATGCTCACTGTGAACAGTGCCATCCCTGCTTGATGGTCCCAGGTGCTACAAAAGCAGGTTGAGCAAGCTCTAAGGATCAAGCTGGTGGAAACATTACTCCATGGCCTCTCCATCAGTTCCTGCCTCCAGGTCCCTGTCTTGTGTTCTCTCCTAGCTTCCCTGGCTGGGGACCTACAGGCTGTGTGGTGAAATAATCCCCCCCCCCCCCACAGCAACAGAAACCCTGAGCAAGACAGGAAGTGGTACTAGGCTGTGAGGTATGACTATTTCAGACCTGACCTTGGGTTTTTGGAGAATTGTGGAAAGGGTTTGAAACTTTGGACTGTAAAATACATACAGTGCTGATACTCGAGTGGATTATATAGTGTGATATTAGAATGTAATGCTGAGAGCAGAGCAGATGATGGAGGCTTGTCTTATGCAGTTCCATAGGGAAGCTTGAGAGTCCCTTAAAAATTCTATGAGGGGCACTCATATTTTGAGTTAAGAACCACTAAAATGTTTGGTCTTTGTGGACTCTTGTCCTCTCCAGTCATACTAACTCCCCATTCTTTCATATCATTCCTTGCACTCTGCCCAAGGTTTGGTTATGAGTCTCAGCATCTGCTTTGATACACTGTTAGGCAAAGTCTTTCAGAGGCCCTTGTAGTAGGCTCCTGGCCTCGGCACAGTGGTCTATTCTGAGACTGTATCTCCAACCAAGGACCATGCATGGATATAACTTAGAACCCCTGCTTGAATGTAGCCCATGGCAGGTCAGTATCCAAGTGAGTACTCTAGTAAGGGGAAAAGGGACTGTCTCTGACATGACCTCAATGGATAGCTGTTTGACCCCCCCTCCCCTGAGGGAAGAGCAGCCTTGCTAGGCCACAGAGGAGGAAATTTCAGGCAATCCTGAAGAAATCTGATAGCTAGGGTCAGATGGAAGTGGTGGAGGACCTCCCCTGTCAGTGGACTTAGAAAGGGGCAGGGAGGAGGTGAAGGAGGATGGGTGGGATAGGGAGGAAATGAGGGAGGAGGCTACAGCTGGGATACAAACTAAATAAACTATAAGTAATATAAAAAATAAAAAATTTAATTAAAAAAAAGAATCACTAAAATGAAACCTTTGCCTTGCTGGAACAATTAAAATCCTCTATTTTCTCAGCTTCATCACACAGACACTGTGGTCAAAATACTGTTAAGGCTGCATCTCATGCTGGTAGCCAGACTTGGTAGCTCAGGAGTCTCTCAGGTGTTCAAGGCCAGCCTGGACTAGGGAGGGAGTTCAGGACAGCGAAGGCTACACAGCAAACCTTGTCTCAACAAACAAACAAATAAATAAACAGAGTTTCTCAGGTAGTACTGTTCTGAAACATTGAGGGATCATGGAGTGAAGCTGTGACTTGGCACCATAAGACTGTATAGAGTCCCTGAAGAGAGCCTCGGCCCCTTTGCTGTGCAGAGCCAAGCCATTTGGAGTTGTCAGTATCACATGCCAGCAGCAGCTGCTGTGGGGCGAGGCCAGTTTGAACCTAGGAGACAGCTGTGTGGAAGGCTTTGCCAGCACTGTGGAGGAGCCCAGAAGATCATTGGTGAGTCCCAGAAGCATGGCACTGAGAGTTATGCTTTCAGACTTTGTTGAACTTGATTGTGACTGTGCCCTGGTTCTTTCCTTTTAAATAAGAAAATACTTATTTATTCTTATTTTACAGGATCTCACAACGTCTCTTGACATTGAACTTTTAAAGGGATTTTGGAGATTTACAGTGAGTTTGGAGTTCTAGAGAGACCGTGGGTTTTTTAGAGAGACTTTGAAAATGTTAGAGAAACTAGATGTTTCAGAGATTTGAATGTTTTGGAGAGGCTTTGAATGTAGAAAGAGACTTGAGAGATTGAAATTTTAAAAAACAGGAAACTTTTATATTGCAATGTTGACATTAGTTTAATATCTTGGGAACAACAAAATTGAGAAACAAAGTTATAGTGTAACAGAGATGTGTTCAGTGTCAAGTAGTGTCAGCTCTTTTTTCTTTTTCTTTCTTTTTTTAATGAGGTTTCCCTATGGAGCTTCCCAAACTCACTGGCCGAAGCCTCCTGCTACTCTATTTATTTTTTTTAATTTTTATTTTTTATATTAATCACAGGTTATTTACTTTGTATCCCAGCCTTAGCCCACTCCCTTATTCCCTCTCAATCCTATGTTCCCTCCCTCATCTCCTCTCTGCCCCTTTTCAAGTCCACTGCTAGGGGATGTCCTCCTCCCCTTCCATCTGACCCTAGCTTATCAGTTATTCTATAACCTAGAACCCTTGCCTGGATGTAGCCCATGGTAGCTCAGTAACCAAGTGAATTTCCCTAGTAAGGGGAACAGAAACTATTTCTGACATGAATTCAAAGACTGGCTCATTGACCACTCCCCCGCCCCCAAGGGAGGAACAGTCTCACTAGGACATAAAGGAGTACATGGCAACCAGTCCTGGCAGCTGTTTTAGTCTTTTGTTTGTTAAATCAACACAAGCTGATTTGGGAAGGGAACTTCAGTTGAGAAAATACCACACTAGATTGGCCTATGGGCAAGTGTGTGATGCATTTTCTTGATTGGTGATCTATGTGAGAAGGCCCACATCACTGTGGGCGCAGGCTCTGGGCTCAGGGATCTTGATACTAGAGAACACAGACTAAGAAAACCATGAGACACAAAGCTATTAAGCAGCGTCCTTCTGTGACACATGCCTCAGTTCTTGCCCCAGGTTCCTGCCTCAAATTCTTCCTCAGCTTCCTTGCATGATGGATTATCAGCTGTAAGATGAAATAAAGGCTTCCCAACCCAATTTGGTTTTGGTCATGGTGGTTTATTTAGTCTGTGTCTAAATAAAGAAACTGCAGTAATTCAACAGCATGTACACCACACTTATTAATATATGCAGAGACCAGCATATCAGGTATGTGGAGAAGTATCACAGCTCCATTATGGAGAGAGGGAATGTTGACTCCTATGGAGTCTGCCTTTCAAGACTGAGTTGGACCATTTTTCTTTAATCAATTCTGTAATATGGGACAGCTCCAAGTCTGTTATAACTGTAGTTTTATTTACTCCCTGACTTCACACGCTGAAGGAGAAAGACATGGCATATGGTCCTGCTGACATTTGCCCACTCTGCCCTTCTCTTGGAGCAGCTCTGGACTGAGAGCAGAACCAAGCAAGATGCAGGTACAGAACAGTGATCAAAGACTGAATCGTCCACCCACCAGAGTTTTCTGAAAGGAATCCATGCCAATATGCTGCTGTTTTCTGATTTATTTGTCTTTTATCTTCTCTGTTTCAGGAAGGGACAGCGCTGAACAGTCATTATGAGCTGCCTGAACTCTCCCAGAGCACAAATATAAGCCGCCGACACATCCACAGAGACCATCATGTGCTGGAACTCTCCCATGTTTGGTGTGTAAACAGCATGTTCTTGCTCACCCAGTGTCTCTCTGACACAAGCACTCTGCTCTTCACATGTTCAAGAGGAGGTGACTGGAACCCCACCTCAGAGTATTCAAGGAGACACTTGGAGGAAACGGCAGATCATGAAGAAAATCAGAAACATCTGGATCATAGATTACAACCCCCAACATTTGCTATAGAAATATTCCAAGAAATTAGGATTTTCAATAGAGTACAGATAGCCCTGAATAAAACAAGTGCATACTCAATCCATGGGACCGCTTTTATTGGCAAGGTCTGGTTTTTTCTTTTACATATCCTCCTCATTCAGACTCCACGAGAAATAGTAAAACTCTGTCTATGAATTACCTGGCCATTAAGATGTTGTGGGTGAGAACCAAGTATTATGCTGCTCCTGCTCCAGTAAAACCTAAACCTGCAAAACATGAAAGCACATAATTGCTGCTGTTTTTAATGTTGAGGGAGCTCACACACTGGTGCAGCCACCATGGGACACAGGGTCCAGCCATGGCTCAGCTTACGACAAGTGAGAGCAGGAGGATGGTCTGTGGGGTAGGAGTTAGAATGGAGGTCTTCAGTGGAATAAGCATTCAGGAGCATCTGCATGTTTTCCTGAGGCCAGAAGCCTGGTCTGGAGTGGTGTCTGAGGTCTTCCTCATGGTGAGTCATTGTTTCACTTTTCTCTTGAGCCACTCTTTGTTTCCACATAAGATGACTTCACACTATTCCGACATAAGGAACACCTTTTTTCTGAAATTGGCATTGGAATCTCAGCCAACAGCTTCCTTCTTCTCTTCTACATCTTCAAGTTCATTCGTGGGCACAGGCCCAGACCCACTGACGTGCTCATTGGTCTGGTGGCCATAATCCACCTACTGATGCTAATGTTCATAGCATTCATAGCCATGGACATTTTTATTTCTTTGAGGGGATGGGATCACACCATATGTAAACTCATTGTCTACCTATACAGAATTTTTAGGGGTCTCTCACTTTGTACCACCAGCCTGCTGAGTGTCCTCCAGGCCATCATCCTCAGTCCCAGAAGCTCCTGTTTAGCCAAGATCAAGCACAAATCTCACCATTACATCTCATGTGCCCTTCTTTTTCTGAGTGTCCTCTATATGCTCATTAGCAGTCACCTCTTAGTATCGATTATTGCCACTCCTAATTTGACTAGGAATAACTTCATGTATGTTACTAGGTCATGTTCCATCCTACCCATGAGTAACCTCATGAAAAGCACCATTTTCTAAACTGCTGGCCATCAGGGAAGCCTTTCTTATTAGTGTTATGGTCATCTCGACTTGGTACATGGTGGCTCTCTTGTGCAGGCACAGGAAGCAGGCCCGGCATCTTCACAGCACCAGGCTTTCTCCAAAAACATCCCCAGAGCAAAGAGCTAACAGGAACTTCCTTCTGCTCATGAGCTTCTTCGTGTTGATGTCTGTCTTGGATGGCTTTATCTCCTGCTCAAGAACCATGTTCCTAAATGATCCAACATCTTACTATATCCAACTCTTTGTGGGCCACATCTATGCCACAGTCAGCCCTTTTGTGTTCTTGAGCACTGACAAACATGTTGTTAACTTGTTCAGGTCTATGTGTGGGAGGACATAAATGTTTGTATATTCATTGATCATTGATGGGCATGTTTCTTTATAAGAGGACCCAATACACTGGCATCAGAACTGTCAGTCAGGGTTCACATGCTTTGGCGTACATGAAAATATAATGTTTTTTTTTCTGTTAAAATTATTTACTTTAACTTGTGTGGTCACAAAATGTAGCAGAAAATTAAACCACATCCCTTTTGTGATAAAACTAGGGCAGTTTTGTTTCATTTTCTTTTATCTTATCTTATTTTATCTTATTCCTCAATGAGTCTTTAAGGGAGTCCTATGAGGTGGCTCTCATGCATCATGGCCGTGGAGATCTCACAGTATTTTGAAGGATGTAACCATGTCTAACACATTTTAATATTTCAATTTTCTGTGTTATAGCTATTGTAACAAATTAAATAAGGATGCATTTCTTGCCATAAATAGTTATACACTCCAGAAAGAAAGGAATTATTCAAAGAACATTCAGAACAGAATTCTGTGCAAGAAGCACATGTGATGTATACAGCAATGTGAACAACAGCTGGATTAAAAATTCTCAGAGTTATCAGAACTTTTGACCCAAACACAGCCTCTGCAGGGCATAGGGCATAGGACCTCCTTCAGTTTTACAGTGCAAGGCAATTGATTCCAGCACTGGGCACCGAGGTGCCCTGGAAACAGGAAAGACCCACACCACTGGCCAGCTCCCTGGAGGTTCAACACTCTACAGTACATTTCTTTCAAAACCAAATTCCTCATCCTTTCATCTCTGCTATAAATAGATTGAGATAAAGTCTATTGTTTGGGGAAACATTTATACTCATGAAGCAGTTTATCAAACTCTAAATGGTGGTTTAATAAGCCAAACAAACGTATGTCATCTAGATTACTATGCAGGAGACATGGCAACACAGGGGGCATGAAAAGCCTTGTTTAAGTTAATTTGGGACTCAGCTTTTGGACTGATGTCCCCTGGGCCTATTGTTCCCATCCAATGAACTGCTTCCTGGCTTCAGGCTGGTTGTCCCATCTCTTGGTTGTTTTCTGTGTCGGTTGAACATAGACAAAACACGAAATGTTAAAGGGTAGGAAATTTTTTTCCCAAGCAAATGGACCGAAGAAGCAAGCTGAGGTTGCTATTCTAATATCTTAAAAACAAAAAGACTTCTAACCAAAATTAATCAAAAGAGATGGGATAGGACTCTGCATACTCATCAAAAGCAAAATCCACCCCTCCAAAAAAATGTTAATTCTGAACATCTATGCCCCAAATTCAAGGGCATCCACATTTGTAAAAGAAACATTCCTAAAGTTTTAACCACACATTGAATCTCATACATTAAAAGTGGGGGACTTCAATACACTACTCTCATCAATAGACAGGTCATCCAGATAAAAACTAAGCAGAGAAATAATGGAGCTAAAAGCCATTGTGAGTCGAGTGGACCAAACAGAAGTCTAGAGAATATTTCACCCAAACAGAAAAGAATATACCCTCTTTTCGGGATCTCACAGAACTTTCTCCAAAATTGGCTACATACTCTCACAAAGTGAGTCTCAACAGGTATCAGAAAATTGAAATAACCACCTGTAGCCTATCATACTCTCACAGATTAAAGCTATATTTCAACAACAAAAGAAATAACATAAGCTCACAAACTCATGGAAACTGAATAACTCTCCTCTCAGTGACCACTGGGTCAAGGCAGAAATAAAGAGGTTAAAGACTTCCTAGAATTCAAGGAAAATGAATGCATAGCATAACTGAACTCATGATAGTCAGAGGAACGTTCAGACTTCATACTAGCAACCTAGTAGCACCCCTGAAAACTCTAGAATGAAAAGGAAGCAAATGCATCCAACGGGGGTAGAGGAAAGGAAATAATCCAACTCAGGACTGAAATCAATAAAATAGAAACAAAAAGACCAATACAAAAAAAAAAATCAGTGAAACAAAGAATTTGTTATTAGAGAATATAAAGAAGATAGACAAATCCTTGTCCAAACTAACTAAAGGCATAGACAAACTATCCAAATTATCAAAAGAAAAAATAAAAAGGATGACATAACAACAGATACCAAGGAAATCCAAAAAATCATTGGGTCATATTTCAGAAACCTCTGCTCCATAAATATGGATAATATAAAAGAAATGGAGAAATTTCTTGATAGATACCACTTACCAAAAATGAATCAGATAAACAACTTAAATAGAATTCTAGCTTCTAAAGAAATGGAAGATGTCATTAAATGTCTCCCAACCAAAGGAAAAATAAGCCCAGGGTCCTATGGTTTTAGTACCGAATTTTCTGTATTTTGAAAGAAGAGTTAATAGCAATACTCCTCAAATTATTCCACAAATTAGAAACGGGAGGAACATTGTCATATTTATTTTGTGAGGCCATAATCACCCTGACACCCAAACCAGGCCAACTCAACAACAACAAAAAAGAAAACAATAGACCAATTTCCCTTATGATAATTGATTCAAAAATACTCAATAAAATATTTGCAAACCACATCCAATAACACATTAAAAAGATCATCTATCATGACAATCATACCAGGGATCATCCAAGGGATGCATAAATGGTTTAAAATACAAAAATCAGTCAATGTAACCCAACACATAAATGAACTGAAAGAAGAAAAACCATATGATCATTTTATTGGATGCTGAAAAAGCCTTTGAGGAAATTCAACACCCCCTCATGAGAAAAATCTTGACAAGATCAGGAATACAGTTACATACTTCAATGTAAAAACAGCAATATATAGCAAGCCGATAGCCAACATCAAATTAAATAAAAACTCACAGCAGTTCCACAAAAATCTGGAACAACAGAAGGCTGTCCACTTTCTTCATATCCATTCAATATAGTACTTGAAGTTCTAGCTCGAGCAATAAGACAACTAAAAGAAATCATGGGGATACAAATAGGAAAGGAAGAAGTCAAAATATCATTATTTACAGGTGATATGATACTATACATAAGCTACTCAAAAAATTCTACAAGGGAACTCCTACAGCTGATAAACACCTCAATAAAGTGGCTGGATACAAAATTAACTAAAAAAATAATCAGTAGCCCTTCTTTATACAAATGACATGTGAGCTGAGAAAGAAATCAGGGAAACATCATCCTTCACAATAGCCACAAATAATATGCAATATCTTGGGGAAACTCTAACTAAGCAAGTGATGAGCTGAATGACACTAATTTAACGTCTTTGAAAAAAATTAAAGAAGATATCAGAAGATGGAAAGATCTTCCATGTTAATTGGTCAGTAGCATCAACATAATAAAACTGGCCATCTTACCAAAAGCAATCTACAGATTCAATGCAATTCCTCAACAAAATTCTAACACAATATTTTACAGACCTGGAAAGAAAAAATACTCAACTTAAAATTGAAAAACAAAAAATCCAGGATACCGAAAACAATCCTGTACAAAACAAAAACAAACAAACAAAAACTTCTGGCAGTATCACCATCCCTGATTGCCTGATTTCAAGCACTACTACAGAGCTATAGTAATAAAAACCACATAGTATTGACATTAAAAAAATAAAAACAGGTTGATCAAAGGAATTAAATCAAAGACGCAGATGTAAATCCACACACCTATGGACACCTGATTTTTCACAAAGAACCCGCAGATGTACAATGAGGAAAAAGGCAACTTCAACCAATTGTGCTAGTCTTACTGGCAAATAGACCCATTCAATAAGCCTACATAAAATTCCTATCAAAGTGGATCAAGACCTCAACATAAAACCAGATACACTGAACCTGACAGAGAGAAAGTGGGGAGTTGTCTTGGGTGCATTGGTATTTTTTTTTTAGTACCTGACTATATGAGAGTCTCCATAAAATGACTGCCCTTCTTGACAAGGGCTCTGTGAGTTGCCCAGGCTGCTCTTGAACTCAGTATGCTCCTTCCTCCTCTTCTCAGTCCTGGGTGCAGGTCTGTGCACCATGCCTGCTGGGGAGACTGAAACACAGAGAATATAGTTCGACTCAGGCAAAGCACAGCCTCTTGCTGAAGTCTTCAATGAGAATGTGGTGTCCATTCCGTCCCTTCAGATACTGGGATACAGTCAGACATGGCCTCAGCCTCAGCTATGTTCCACCTGCATGTGACCACCTCAGCTCTGAGCTTTTCCTCTACTTCTCTGGTTTTCATTTCATTTCTTTTTTATTCACTTTTAAAATTTACTCACATCTTGAATTCAGATTTTGGAAACCAGGAAATACAGAATCCACACTAAATGGAAATGACATGCTCCATGAGAGAGGGGTATCTCAGGAAAAGGGTTGGTTGCATTTCACAGAGTGTAGGAAAAGCACACTCAGAACCATGGGAAGTCAGGGGAGGCCCAGGAGTCCTCAACCCAGAATAGAAGTATCACAGTGAATAAAAACTTTTTGAAATAAGTCTAAGGAGCAACGAGAGAAAAGTTAGTGTTGGGGATTGGTCTGGAGCTGTGTACTCTGATGCTAATTGTTGACTCCCAAGATCTGGTTACTGCACAGATGAGAGCACATTCTCATCTACAACAGTCCTTGTGTAAAATTGCCTAAGGAATTATTCTTGTTTAAACAATAAAAGGTCGACACACATGGGCAGGCTAAGATGCGTGGCTAAAGTTCTAGGGTTTTGAAGACAGGAAGACCATGGGAAGGAGAGGAGAGAGAGGAAGAATAAGAGAAGTAAGGAAGCAGAGAGCCACCATGGGTGAGTGTGGAAAGAAGCACGTGGCGGGGAGGATGGAGGAAGCTGCCTAATGAAGAATGAGCAAGTCGAGAGGGGTGGAGCCAAGATGGCGACTAGCACACACAGTATCTGAGCTGTGGAAGAGCTAAACGTCTGAGTTGGTGAGTGGAAGGACCTCTAACCCAGGAAAACAATGGTGAGGATTTCTAAACAACAGGGAACATCACAGGAGGTGAAAACTTTGGTCTCGGGTCACCTGGGGACTTGTTTGGGGAAGGTGAGAAATGATACTTTGATCTCCCAGCACTCCCCTCCCCCAGACCTCCCTCCTCCTTGGCACAGAGGCACAGTGGACTCATCTTTCTCAGTGCAAACCCAACTGCCTGGGGTCTGCAGCTGCTGAGGCGGAGCTCCAAGCCCTTTAGGGGCAAATGCCAGCAGTACCCGTTCCGGAGTCCCAGATTTGCTGGGTGGCTGCAACATCCTCCTAGGGCCCAAGTCTGCTAGACACCATACTAGCTCCGCAGGATCGCTATCACTGATGGTGCGCCTGCCCATACCACAGTGTCAGAGATTATGCTATATACTCATCAAAATCAGACAGAAACCCCATACAAGCTAGGCACACCAGGCGCTGGGCCTCCCAAGCTTGGAGAGCACAATGAAGAGACCCCAGGACTTCTCAGAAAGCATCTGGACTAGCAACCCAGTCTCCAGTTACAGTGGAGCTTCCTGGCAGCAGAGCAGCACTGAGATGGCAGGGCACAGCAGCCCTCCAGTTTAAGACTAACCAGGGCCAAACCAGAGAACAGAGAGCCTGGTTACCCCAATTCCCACTGATGTGACCACCTTGATATCTCCAGCTGCAGCAAGACCTCATAGACTGGCAGTGACAGCAGCACAGAGCTGGAGGTGCATATCAAAGAAGCAGGGCCAAACCAGAGAAAAGAGAGCCCGAATACCCCGATCTCTGCCAAGTGACCTGCCTGTAAGTGAGTGCACCCTTGAGAATCTGCAGATCCCCAGATCCTGGGACCTTCTAAAACAGAAGCCAGGCATCGAACCCCCTCTCACCCATATACCCACTTTGGGAAACAGAGGGACACTTGGGACATTGAAGTTCCTGCTCTGTGGGTCTAATTGAGGAGTTAAGGCAGTTAATGCCAGAAATTGCACTGAGATCATCACTAGCGCCTGCGACATATAGAGTGCAGAGCCCCTCCCACACACTCAAGGGTTCAACATCAGTCATCACTCTGTCTCTCGAGACACATGTCCACGCACACTTACACACACACACACACACACACACACACACACACGAGCACGCACACATGCACACACCTGCATTTGCCACGTTTGCGCCTGCGTACTTTTCTCCCACAGGTACAGCTAGTCCTCAGCACACGCTGAGGACACAGGACCTCTCTCAGCTTCCTGAAGAACTCTCCAGATGACAGAGAGAGACAGTACCAGTCTGATCTGCAGAATCCAAAAACAAACAGGGAAGGTGTCAGAAAAGCCAATATCCAGGGGTAGGCGAAAGAACACTTCCAACATAAATCAGGACATCATGACTTCACCAGCAAACCCCAAAATTGATGGATACTACAATTCATCAGAAGCACAGGATAATGATTTCAAAGCCATGCTTACCCAATTATTTGAGGCTCAAAAGGAGGAAACTTTCAAAGAGTTGGCCAGTCAATTGGAGGTAAAGAAAGAAGAAATAGACAAAATCCTTAAAGAAACACAGGCAAACATAGCCAAACAAATAGAGGTACAAGTAGAGATAAAATTAGTGGCATATAAAAAGGAAATGAACAAAGAAATAGAGACCATCGTAGAGAGACAGGAATCCAAATTCAAACAGATGAAAAAATGATACAAGGCATGAAAACAGAATTAGAATCAGTAAAGAAAACACAAACTGAGAAAACCCTTGAGCTGGAGAACTTGGAGAAAAGATGAGGAACCACAAAAGTAAGCATCACCAACAGAATACAAAAGATGGAAGGAAGAATCTCTGGAGCTAAAGACACACTTGCAGAAATTGATATTTTTCTCAAAGAAAAAGTAAAATCAGAAAAGTTCCAATCACAAAATATCCAAGAAATCAAGGACGCTATGAAAAGACAAAATCTAAGAATAATAGGAACTGATGAAAAAGAAGACTCCAGGCTCCAAGGTCCAGAAAATATTTTCAAGAAAATCATAGAAGAAAATTTTCCCAACTTAAAGAAAGAGATGTCCATAAATATACAAGAGGCCTACAGAACACCAAATAGACTAGACCAGAAAAGAAACACATCATGTCACATCATAGTCAAAACACTAAATCTACAGAACAAAGAAAAGATATTAAAAGCAGCAAGGGAAAAAGGCCAAGTAACATATGAAGATAGACCTATCAGAATCACACCGGACTTCTCATCAGAAACTATGAAAGCCAGAAGGGTCTGGGCAAGTGTGATGGAGACTCTAAGAGATCACAAATGTCAACCCAGACTACTATACCCTCAAAGCTTTCAATCAACATAGATGGAGAAAACAAAATATTCCATGACAAAACTAAATTTATGCAATATCTACACAGCAAACCAACCCTACAGAAGATACTAGAAGAAAAACTCCAATCCAACGAAAACAACTTCACCCAAGAAAACAGGGCATACCGATAATATCCCAACAAAAATGAAAAGAAAACAACCAATGAAACAGGGTAAGATCACCGACTCCATTACAAAAGGAACTAAATGCATTGGTCACTATTATCTACCAATATCAATGGACTCAACTCGCCAATAAAAAGACACAGGCTAACAGTATGGTTGCGGAAACAGGATCCAACATTCTGTTGCATCCAAGAAACACACCTTTGCAATAAAGATAAACCCTATCTCAGAGTAAAGGGCTGGAAAAACGTTTTTCAAGCAAATGGTTCCAGAAAACAAGCTGGAGTAGCCATCCTAATATCTAATAAAATAGACTTTCATCCAAAGTTAATCAAAAAAGATAAGGAGGGCCACTGTATTCTCATCAAAGAAAAAATCCACCAAGAGAACATCACAATATTGAATATCTATGCCCCAAATACAAGAGCACCTACATTCGTCAATGAAACATTATTAAAGCTTAAATCATACATTGATCCTAATACCTTAATAGTTAGAGTCTTCAACACCCCACTCTCATCAAGGGACAGATCAACTAGACAGACAACAAATAGGGAAATAAGAGCACTCACAGAATCCCTAAATCAAATGGACCTAATAGACCTCTACAGATTTTTTCACCCAAACTCAAAAGAGTACACCTTCTTTTCAGCACCTCATGGAACCTTCTCCAAAATAGACCATATAGTGGGTCACAAAGCAAGCCTCAACAGATACAAAAGGATTGAAATAATCCCTTGTATACTATCTGACCACCATGGACTAAAGCTGGACATCAACAACAACAGAAACAACAAAAAGCCGACATGAACATGGAAACTGAACAACTTACTACTCAATGAGAGCTGGGTTAAGGAAGAAATAAAGAAAGAAATTAAAGTCTTCCTAGAATTCAATGAAAATGAAGACACAACATACCCAAATTTATGGGACACATTGAAAGCAGTGCTCAGAGGAAAATTTATAGCACTAAGTGCCTGCAAGAAGGAATTCGTAACATCACATACAAACAAATTAATGGCCCAACTGAAAACACTAGGAAAAAAAGAAGCAGATACACCCAGGAGGAGCAGACGGCTGGAAATAATCAAACTCAGGGCTGAAATCAATCCATTAGAAACAAATAAACTATTCAAAGAATCAATGAAACAAGAAGCTAGTTCTTTGAGAAAATCAACAAGATAGACAAACCCTTAGCCAAACTTACTAAAAAGCAGAGAGAAACTATCTAAATCAGCAAAATTAGAAATGAAAATGGGGACATAACTACAGACACTGAGGAAATCCAAACAATTATTAGGTCATACTACAAAAGCCTATATGCCACAAAATTTGAAAATCTAAATGAATGGATAATTTTCTCGACAGATTCCATCTACCAAAATTAAGTCAAGATCAGGTATAAAGACTGAATAGCCCTATATATCCCAAGGAAATTGAAGCAGTCATTAACAGTTTCCTGTCCAAAAAAAGCCCTGGGCCAGATGGCTTCAGCGCAGAATTCTACAAGACCTTCAAAGAAGTGCTAACACCAATCCTCCTCAAACTAGTCCACAAAATAGAAACAGAAGGAACACTACCAAACTCATTCTATGAGGCCACAGTCACCTTGCTATCTAAACCACACAAAGATCCAACAAAAAAGGGAACTTCAGACTTATCTCTCTTATGAACATTGATGCAAAAATACTCAATAAAATACTTGCAAACTGAATCCAAGAACACATCAAAGATATCATCCAACACAACCAAGTAGAATTCATCCCAGGCATGCAAGGGTGGTTCAACATACGGAAATCCATCAATGTAATCCATCACATAAACAAACTGAAGGAGAAAAGCCACATGATCATCTCCTTAGATGCCGAAAAAGCATTTGACAAAGTCCAACACCCATTCATGTTTAAAGTCTTGGAGAGATCAGGGATACAAGGCACATACCTAAAGATAGTAAAGGCAATATACAGCGAGCCTATATCCAACATTAAACTCAATGGAGAGAAACTTAAATCAATCCCACTGAAATCAGGGACAAGACAAGGCTGCCCATTGTCTCCATATCTCTTCAACATAGTACTTGAAGTCCTAGCCAGAGTAATAAGACAACTGAAGGAGATCAAGGGGATACAAACCCGAAAGGAAGAGGTCAAAGTGTCACTATTTGCAGATGAGATGATAGTATACATGAGCGACCCCGAAAACTCTACCAGAGAATCCTTCAGCAGATAAACATCGTCAGCAAAGTGGCAGGATACAAAATCAACTCAAAAAACTCAGAAGCCCTCCTGTATACCAAAGAGAAAAAGGCTGAGAAAGAAATTAGGGAAACAACACCCTTCACAATAGCCACTGATAACATAAAGTATCTAGGTGTAACTCTAATCAAGCAAGTGAAAGACCTGTTTGAGAAAAACTTCGAGTCTCTGAAGAAAAAAATTGAAGAAGATATCAGAAGATGGAAAGATCTCCCGTGCTCATGGATTGTTAGGATTAACATTGTGAAAATGACCATCCTGCCAAAAGCAATCTACAGATTCAATGAAATTCCCATCAAAATACCAACTCAATTCTTTTCAGACCTTGAAAAAAAGATTGTCAGCTTCATATGGAGAAACAAAAAACCCAGAATCTCCAAAATGATCCTGTACAACAACAGATCATCTGGAGGTATCTCCATCCCCGATCTCAAGCTGTACTACAGGGCAACAGTAATAAAAACTGCATGGTATTGGCATAGAAACAGAAAGGATAGATGGAACCGCATAGAAGACCCAGAAATAAACCCACACACCTATGAATACTCCATATTTGACAAAGAAGCCAAATCCATCCAGTGGAGAAAAGACAGCATCTCCATCAAATGGTGCTAGACCAACTGGATATCTACATGCAGAAAAATGAAAATAGATCCATATTTATCACCCCGCACAAAACTAAAGTTGAAGTAGATCAAGGACCTCAACATAAAACCAGATACTCTAAATCAGTTGGGAAAAAAGTGGGGAACAGCCTAGAACTCATTGGGACAGGAGACAACTTCCTGAACAGAACACCAACAGCACAGGCTCTAAGAGCAACAATCAATAAATGGGACCTCATGAAACTGAAAAGCTTCTGTAAATCAAAAGACACTGTCATCAAAACAAAACGACTGCCTACAGATTGGGAAAGAATCTTCACCAACCCTTTATCTGACAGAGGGCTAATATCCAGTATATATAAAGAACTAAAGAAGCAGAAAAGCAATAAACCAAGTAATCCAATTAAAAAATGGGGAACGGAGCTAAACAGAATTTTCGAAAGAGGAACATCGATTGGCAGAGAAACACTTAAAGAAATGCTCAACCTCATTAGCCATTAGGGAAATGCAAATCAAAATAACCCTGAGATTTCACCTTACACCCATGAGAATGGCCAAGATCAAAAACTCAAGTGACAAAACATGCTGGAAAAGTTGTGGAGAAAGGGAAACCCTCCTCCACTGCTGGTGGGAATGTAACCTTGTACAACCACTTTAGAAATCCATCTGGTGTTTTCTCAGACAAATAGGAATAGCCCTTCCTCAAAATCCAGCCGTACCACTCCTAGGCATATATCCAAAAGAGGCTCAAGTACACAATAAGGACATTTGCTCAACCATGTTTGTAGCAGCTTTATTTGTAATAGCCAGAATCTGGAAACAACCCAGATGTCCATCAATGGAGGAATAGATACAGAAATTGTGGTATTTTTACACAATGGAATACTATTCGGCAATCAAAAGGAGGAAATCATGAAATTTGCAGGCAAATGGTGGAATCTAGAAAAGATCATTCTGAGTGAAGTATCCCAGAAGGAGAAAGACAAACATGGCATATACTCGGTTATATAGACCTACAAGATATGATAAACATAATGAAAACTACACACCTAAAGAAGATAATCAAGAAAGCAGACAAGGGCGAAGATGATCAATCCTCATTTAGAAAGACAATTGGGATGTGCATTGAACGGATAACAGGGGTTTACCGCAAAAGGCATCTGAAAGACTCTATCTAGCAGTGTTTCAAAGCAGAGACTAAGACTCACAACCAAACCTTCGGCAGAGTGCTGGGAATCCTATGAAAGAAGGGGAGTTAGTATGATATGGAAAGGATAGGAGCTCTACAAGGACCAAATATATCCAGTTACAGGGTCTTTTCTGAGACTGACTCTCAACCAAGGACCATCTATGGATATAACCTACAACTTCTGCTCGGATGTGGCCCGTGGTAGCTCAGTAACCAAGTAGTTTTCCAAAGTAAGGGTAACAAGGACTATTTCTAACAGGATCTCAAAAGCAGGCTCTTTGACCTCCCCACACCCCCAGGGAAGGAGCAGTCCTGTTAGGCCCCAGAGGAGGACTTTGCAGCCAGCCCTGAAGATACCTGATAAAACAGGGTCAAATGAAGGGGGAGGAGGTCCTCTCCTATCAGTGGACTTGGAAAGGGGCAGGGAGGAGACCAGGGAGGGAGTGTGGGGTTGGGGAGGGAATGAGGGAGTGGGATACAGCCTGGATACAGAGTTAATAAAATGTAACCAATAAGAAAAATAAAATTAAAAATAAAAGTATGAGCAAGTCATTATGGATTATGGATGGGAGGTAGCCTGGGATGGGGCTGTGAGGAAAAGGTAGTTTAGAGGGTAAATATCTGCCTGTCCTGGGTGAAATAGGACTGTTATAAAATCTATCAGGTGTCTGTGTCTTTTATTGATTGTGATACAGGTCAGGTGTACTGCCGTGATAATTATAGGGACAATAATAAACATTATTAGACCGTACAGTTAAAATAACAGCAACAAGTTAGGGCTGTCATAAACTTTCTGATCCCTTTCTCAGGTCTGGCAAGGGGACTCAAAGTGTGTGCTCAGCCCTCCCCAGATGGTTGTTATCCAGGACAGAGTGAGTGAGAACAACAGGCAGGGAAGATCCCCCCTGGGAACCACATTTCCATGCTCCCCTACAGGAACCTGTCACCTTCCACAAACAGTAAAATTGCAGGCTGTAGAGATGCATTAAATTCTCCCTCAGCCTAAGCTGTTCAGGATCTCCTCAGGCCACAGTCCTCCCCTGCTATGTCCATCTGGGTAAGTGCTCTGCACCCAGGGCAGAATCAGAAGGTGGTAGGGACCCAGGCAGTCTGTGGGAGGAGGAGCCCTGGGCTACTGGGCTGTGGGAAGTTTTCAGCATGTGCAGAGGAGACACTGAGCTCTGACACCCCTCAGCACAGGGGACTGTGCTCTGCATGGACAACAAGAATACTTTTCCTCCTGGGATATTTCCTGCAACTCCTAATATTAGTTAATTTTTTTTTGGAAACATCATTGTTTCATATTTACATTTTGTTTTAATTAAGCAACTCACAGTGAAGAACTACATGAATTTTCCTTATATGTAGAATATTTTAGTGATTTAATTTGTGTACCTATTATAAAAATTGATGTTTTTAATTTCATATCTTCATTAAATCCTTTTACTTTTGTTATATTCTTAACTGAAACAAAACTATTTGTGATGTAAGTCACTCTGTATTTTGAGTAATTAAAAGTAATTCCAGTGTGTTTGGAAGGAAATCTCCTTACTGTATCACTATCTAGTAGAGAACATCGCCTACTCAGTTTCAGGAATTTCACGCAAATGCTCTTGGCTCGTGGTACACTACACAGTAAAACACATCCTCTGAGAGGACATCCTTGAGGAGGCGCTGGAATGCTAGAAATTTTATACACAGTGGATAGATGGCAGTTTCCCCTGCTGTTGCCTAAAGAGCCAAGATCCAAACCCCAAGAGCTTGAGAGGAACAAAAGTAAAAAGCCTGAGAGCACAGGGGACTGTGTTCTGCATGGGCAACAAGAATAGTTTTCCTCTTAGGATGTTTCCTAAAACTCCTGAAAGTTGGCTCCTCCATTTTCTCCTTCTCTTCTTGCCTATTCCGTTTTGTTTCTGACATCTGATGAAATTGACATTGGGTAATCAAACGGATCTATTATATAAAGAGCATGGTAATGCAATGGGAATCACTCAGTAAAATGTATTTACAACTCTGGTGGTACATAGAACTCAGCATATTAATCTTGTAGAAGTTTCACCTTTCCTAATGACTCTTTGCCATTCTATTTTAGAAAATCTCAATTTAAATTTTTTAGGTTATTTTGTTATGTGTGTTACACTTTTTGGGTGTTTGTTTTGTTTGATTTTGCTGTGTCTATAAATTTGTATTGCATACATGCCTGCTGCCTGAGGACCTCAGGAGGTTTTGGAACCCCTGGACCTAGAGATGCAGATGGTTTTGAGCTGCCATGGGAGAGGTGAGAACTGTACCTGGGTCCTCTGTCAAAGCAGCAGGTTCTCTCCACACCAAGCACCTATGTTTACAGTCTTTAACTGGCCATCCACCTTAGCTCTCATTTTTTAAAGTTACTTTTCATCTTACGTATTTTGTGGAATGGGGTAGGGTGTGTATGTCACAGGACACATCTCGGGGTCAGAGGACCACTCTTTGGAATTGGTTCTTCCATTCTAGAATGTAACTCATCATGACTGGAGGGCAGAACTTCTGAACACTGATGCTCCCTCATTTCTCCTGCTCTGAGCATTTACTTAGCTGGTGCATCGGGTTTTGTAACTCAGGCACTTTTGCTTTCCCCTCATATCTCACATTACATATAAAATGAAAGCATCTTACACCCTTGATATTCAAATGATAATTATTTCTTTACTATTTGACTTCATTTTTATAATATTGCATAATTTAGGATTATGATACTTGAATTAAACTAAATACTTGCATTGCATGAGAAAGAACTTTCAAGAAGACCCTTCATCAAATCTTCTGATGTATATCTGAGGCTTTGGTCACCTGAGTCTGAGAAGCATCACTGCTTCCTCAAGGAGGTATGAAATCCTACACACCTGTGCAGCCCATCATTTAGGATGAGTTGGATAATTCTTCTTTCATTAAAACCTCACAGTGGGAATGGCCCTCAATCTATTGTAATTATAATTCTTAATAATTGTTTGATTTCAAATGTGGAAAGAGACAAAACTTAGAACACATTTTTGGCAGCTTCTGATAACTGATCACTTCTCATGTAGGATTTTGTTCTGCTGTGACATCAAAACATATTTCAGATGCAGTTACAATGTGAGATTCATAAAGAAGGCCTAAAATGCTACCAGGATGCTTTGGAAAGGATTGCTTGGGTAGTCTATTGTGTTCCTACATACTCTTCTCTGTTTGGGGCTGCGAGAAACCAAACAGATGTTTTTAAAACTGTATTAACTATCCCAAGTCACAAACATAAGGAACCTTCATGAGAATAAAGCCAGCAGCCTACACTTCCAAAGAGTTCGCCCTGTGCAGGGAACACCATGCTTGGTATGTAGACTTCATCTCCTTACAAATCTCCCTGACACAGTCACACAGATGTCATATGTTCTAACGATGTAGCTCAGCCCCAGACTGCTCAGGGTCACACACAGGATATGGCAGGAGTGAGTATGATGTAAAGAAGTCTGGATTCAGAGTTTCCACTCCTAAGGCTCCCTGTAGATCCACATGAAGAGCACAAAGTCTGACGTAAATGAGCAGAAGAAAGAGACTGGAATAAAATGACTCTGGGTCTGTTTAAGACAAGGGCACAGCTTCATCTGAGGACCTTATTTCTACTTTCTTGCAATCATCATTGAACTTCACCAAAACCTGCAGAGCTGCTCTGTGTCTGGCAATCAACATGATGCAGATGAAAGACAAGTAAGACATTGCTTTTGCCTCAGGAAACCTCAAATAGGAAACAGTAGGAAAAGAAATATTTTCTTGACACATGACAATTGTAATGTGGGAGAAAGCTTCTATCTGGATGGGGCACATAAGTGTCGGAACAATGGAGAGAGTGGGCATCCCTTCTGGGCAATTTGAGATGAAGGCAATCTTAAGGGGTATAAGGCAGAGCTGTGAAATAAACATCTTTCTAAGGAGAGTGGAGCTGCCATTGTCTGCAGCTGATGAGCAAGGCTAGACTGGTGTTAAGGAATCTTCTTGCTGTTCTCCCCTCACAGTTGCTACCTGCTTCTTTCAGTCTTAAAATGAACAAAATCAACAAACTGTCAGGTAACACCATGGTAAGAAACACCATTTATGCTGGAGCTGGGATTGGGCTCTCAGGCAACAGCTTCCTTCTTCTCTTCCACATCCTCATGTTTATTCCTGGGCAGAGGCCCAGACTCACTGATCTTCCCATCAGTCTCTTGGCCCTAATCCACATACTGATGCTGCTAGTCGTTAGTTTAGTAACTACAGACATTTTTATGCCAGGGAAGAGATGGAGTGATTCCACATGCAAATTTGTTATGTTCTTGTACAGGTCTTTTAGGAGCCTCTCTTGTTTTGCCACTAGCCTGCTCAGCATTCTCCAGGCCATCACCCTCAGTCCCAGCAGTTTCCGTCTAGCAAAATTCAAATATAAATCTCCACACCACATGCTAGGTTGCCTTCTTTTCCTGAGTATCTTTTATTCATCCATTAGCATTCCCCTTATAACATACATAACTGCAACGCCTAATCTGACCTCACCTTGTTTTACATGCCTCAGTCAATCTTGCTGTGCTGTGCCCATGAGCTACTCTGTCCATCACACATTTTTTATATTGTTGACCTCCAGGGATGTCATCTTTGTAGGTCTTATGACCCTCTCCAGTGGGTACATGGTGACTTTCCTATGCAGACATAAGAACCAGTCCCAGCTTCTCCACAGTGCCAGCCTTTCCCTCAGACCATCTGCAGAACAAAGAGCCACACGGACCATCCTGTGCCTCATGAATTTCTTTATGGTTATGTACACCTTGGACAGCGTCATCTCCTACCTAAGAAGTATAGATGATGATCTGATTTTGTTTTGTGTCCATATTCTCACAGCCCATGGTGATGCCACAGCCAGCCCTTTTTTGGTTCTCAGTACTGAAAAGCACATAACTAACATTTTTAGATCCATGTATGGCAAGATGGTAAACATCATATTACTCAGGTATAGGTAAGATTCCTTAAGATGAGCCAGTACACTGGCATTAGAGCTATGAATTGTAATGTAGTTTACATGAGCCTCAGGTTAAATGAAATTACAGAGTTGTCTTTTTGTTGTTGTTAAACCTATTTCTTATGAGATGTGTGGATGCTGTGTGGATGCTACACATAAAAGACAAACCACATGTCAGATACATAAGTCTTTTGTACTTCCCAGTGTGTCTTTTGGGGAGACATAAAGTGACTCTCTTGTTAGGGTCTGGATTATCCACAGCAATTTATAATACGTGACAACTTATGATAGTCTTCATTTATTCAAATCCCTCAGCTATCTCTGTTTTGCCAAACGAGGTTTGTAAATAGTTATTATTATAATTATCAAGTATCCAGAAATGTTCAAATCACTTAGCATACACACACACACACACACACACTCAGAGTGAGAGACAGAGACAGAGAGAGACAGAGACAAAGACAGACATAGAATCTATGTATAAAACGCAGTCCTGATGATGGATAAACAGAGTTCAGCTTTTCTGCACTGGACTGTTATTCCAGCTTTAAAAGAGGAGATTCTGCACATGGTCCCACACAGATTGGCATGAAGCAACTGTACTGACTGCAATGAGAGTCTAGGCAGAACGAATTCTGTGTGGACTACTTGGATCAGGAAGAGCTTGGAAGCTTTCTAGGAGTGGAAACAAAAGCAGACTCTCATCCTCAGCTGAGGAGAGATGGCCATGGGCGACGTGCTGGGTGGAGGCAGATTGTAAAAATGTAATCAATGAAAGCAGTATGCTGAAGATGGGAAATTCTTGTGTTGTGTGTGCTTTACCAAAATAACAATGTGTTCAGTTACCTTAACCAAGCAATGAAGTATATTTTCCCTGAAATAATAAAGTGAAAAATGAGGATGGAGAGATGGTTCAGGAGTTAAGAACACTGGCTGTCCTTGCAGAGGACCAAAGTTCAATTCCCAGCCTCTAGATGAAGGCTCACAACTGTTAGTAACTCCAGTTCAAGAGGATCTCATGGTTTCTGATCCTGCAGGCACCAGGCATGCATTCATGCACACAAAATAAAAATAAATAAAACTACTAAAGCAAAATACAATTTTAAAAATGAAAACAATTGTCAAAATATGATTTTTCAAATTTTAAAACATGACAGATTTTCTTGAACAATGAGGGTTTTCTCAGAGTCCTCATCTTTTTAAAAATTCTTTATTCATTACACTTTATTTATTTTGTATCCCCCCATGTGGGTCCTTCCCTCCTCCTTTCCCAATCCCCATAGTCCTCATCTTAATCTCAGGTCCTCAGAGCAAGCAGAGAAGTCCACCTGTAAGACCTGGAGTCTCACTGCTCAGGATCTCAGGATCTCGCCTTTCCCAGGAACTCTCACAGACCACAGCTCGATGCCAAAGCAAGAGGTTTTATTGCTATCGAGATAGGGTCGCCCCTCCAGAGACAGGAGACGACCCTGAACATGCATAGCACAGGGTTCTTATACCTGAAAATCAGATCACTCTGCTCTATAGTTTACAGCTGGTTGTAGATAGTTTACAGCTGGTTGCTTCTCAGAACACTTCACCCCTCCCTTCAAGAGCTCCCTGCACCTGGCTTCAATACAAATAATCACAGTTGTTTCTCATTCCAAGGTGGCCCCTCACACCTTTGAGATCCAGGTTGCATCCCAGCCTGTGTTCAGCCTTTGAGCAATCTTCAGGCCTGCCAGCCTTGGCTACAGTGAAGTAAGGCCAGCCTGGGCTATATTATAACCTTCCCCAAAAGCAAGAGAATTTAATTTGAAAAAGCTCTCAGCCTCCTCTCAGCTCCAGTGCTATTGTAATGCCAAGTTAATGGGAACCTCAGAGACGAAACAATGCAATATCAAGAGAGCTTTATTAAGAGAACACTCAAACTCGGAAAGCAAGTCTCACTGATGCAGCAGTAGAGAAGTGGGACCTTGAGCCCTAAGTGAGCAGGGTTTTTAAAGGGAAAGTCTGTGATCAGGGGGTTTCCATGAGAAAAGCAGGAGGTCACATGTTTCTAGAACAGCAAATGGGGTCCTATGCCTTGACATTACAGGATTAGGTAAAAGTTAGAGGGCTGAGGAGACCTCTGAATCACAATTGCCTAAGGCATATGCCTCTCTGAGGCACAATTGCCTAAGACTTATGATCACAATGGCTATTCTTTTAATCTATATGTGAAACATGGGGAGAATTTTCCCACATGATTCTCATCCAATTCTCATTGATTATTGCCAGGGAGATTGTCTCTATTTTCTATGAAGTATTTATTCTGTGATATTTCCTGAAAGCTGTTGCTAGGAGAGTTAACTTTGTTTTCTGCCAGGTGCACATTTTGTGATATTTCCAGGTACCTGAATTCAGCTTCAGGTTAAGATGGCTCTTTATTTCAAAAAATGGAGTTATACTCAGGCTAAGCATATCCAGGCTAACTTAAATTCTTTATTTTTCCCTTGCAATCCTTCCCTTGCAGAAGGATTTTCTTTTCTGGTCAAATTTGTTGGATGTTCTGTAGGCCTCATGTATTCTTATTGGCTTCTCCTTTAACTTGGGGAAATTTTCTTCCATGATTTTGTTGAAAATATTTTCTGGTCCTTGGAGAAGGGAGTCTTCTTTTTCCTCTATTCCTATTATTCTTAGGTTTTGTCTTTTCATATTATCTTCGATTTCTTGGACGGTCTGTGTCAAGAATTTTTTGGATTTAATATTTTCTTTGACAGATACATCGATTTCTTCCATTTTATCTTCTACACCTGAGATTCTTTCTTCCATCTCTTGTAGTCTGTTGTTTATGCTTATCTCTGTAGTTCCTGTTTTCTTCCCTAAATTCTTCCTCTCCATTATTTCCTCCATTTGAGTTTTCTTTAATTTTTCCAGTTCTATCTTCAGGTCTTGATTTGTTTTGTTTACTCCCTTCACCTGTCTGATTGTATTTTCCTCTTTTTCTTTTAGTTCCTTCAACTCTGTTTCTTTTACTTCTTTCAATGATTTAATTATTTCTTCTCTAAAGGCTGCAAACTGTTTGGCTGCATCTTCCCATATTTTTTCATGGATGGGCATAATCTGCTTGTCTTTAACTTCCTCCCTTTCTTTATGGATAGCCATGATCTGTTTGGTTTTATCTTCCTATAATTCTTTTCGTATTTTATTTGTTTCCTCTATTATTCTCTTCATCAGCATAGATGTAAGGTCATCTTGATTTTCTATTATGGTGGGTTGTCCAGGGCTGCTTGCCCATGGATGGCTGGGTTCTGGAGATGCCATATTGCTCTGTCTTTTGTTTGGTTGAGCTTTTACGCTGACCTCTACCCATTGGGCTGTATTAGGTGTTGGCTGTTAGTTTCTGTGCTTTCTGGAGTCCTGATGTAGGGAGAAACCCCTTTGGCCTGAAGATGATTTTCCTGAAGGAGTCCTCCTCTGCTTTTTGGTTATGGTCACTGTATGGCCAGTGTTTCTCAGGAATTGCCACTGCTCACCTCAGGTGTATAGCCCTGAGTAGTAGCTGAGGTTTTTGTTGGGCAGGGGAGCTCTCCTCTTACCCATATAAGTGCTCAAGACAGCTGCCCCACTGCTGGGTTTCCGTTATAAATTTAGTGAGCTGCTGCTATTGTTACAGTTTTCTAGGTACAGTCCTCTTGAAGAACCTGCTGATTCCCTAGCTGTGGGGTTTTCTCTCAACAGGGAAACTCAGTCTGTTATCCTGGGGCACACAGTTCTGTCCGGGTAAGTAAGAGGGGCGCCCAGCAAGTCTCTGGGCCAGAGGCTGAGTGCTCCACTCAGGGCCTGGAGAATGTGCACCTGGGTTGATTTGGCACCTCAGGGCACCGCTTTGGTCTGGAGGCTGGGTGCCTCAGTCTGGTCCAGAAGCTGTGTGTCCCTTTCTGGGATGCCGGCTGCAGGCACTGCTCTGGTCTGGACACTGTGGGTGCAGCCCTTTTGAAAGACTGTTATGCCAAGTTCACGGGACCCTCAGAGACCACCAGGAGACGACGTGATGCAATTGCAAGAGAGCTTTATTACGAGAGCGATCGAAACTCGGGACCCAAGTCTCACTGGCGCAGCAGTAGAGAAGTGGGACCCCGAGCTCTGAGTGAACAGGATTTTTAAAGGGAAAGTCTGTGAGCAGGGGGTTTCCATGGCAGCAAGGAGGGGGGCACAAGCCTTGGCGTTACAGAATTGGGTGAAGTTTAGCAGGGCGGGGTGACCTTTTCTGAGGCATATAATCACAATGGCTAAGGCATATAATCACAATGGCTATTTTTCTAAACCATATCTGAAACATTGGGGAGAATTTTCCCACCCGATTTTTAACCGATTCCCATTGATTATTGCCAGAGAGTTTGTCTCTATTTTCTATGAAGCATTTATTCTATTATATTTCCTGCAGGCTGTTGCTAGGAAAGTTAACTTTGTTTTCTGCCAGGTGTACACTCTGTGATATTTCCTGGTACCTGAATTCAGTTCCCAGTCAAAATCTTTATTTCAAAATGGAGTTATATTCTGGCTAAATTAAACTCTTCAGGACCAGGTTTCCTACAGTTTTGTCAGTCTACCTAGGGGAAACTGGTTGATCCTTGGCACAGTATCTGAGGGCTGCTGTAATGGCTCTCTGGCTTTTGTAGGTCTGAGGATGCATCTGTGTGCCCCAGTGCCCTAGGGGTACTCAATAATGGTGGCTGAGCACAACACTCCTGCCTGCAGTAGAAAGCTAGAGCCTAGAGCCTGCGTGAATCCAGAAAGTCTTTTGGTGCTGGGTGTCCTGAGAGTTAGACCTGATGATCCCCCCACTGGGGGTTTCCTCCTGCCAGGGACACCCAGGCTTTGCTTTGGGGACTGCCATTCTGTCTGGGGTGGCGGTGAGTAGAACCCACCAGCACAGATGCCCGCCCGTGGCTCTGCTTTTCTGGCCTTTGGGAGCCTGGGCGTCTGCCTAAAGTGGGTAATTTTCCCGAGACCTTTTCCGGGTGGTGGTATCAGCTGAGTGCTCTGAGATCAGTCCAGCCGTTTCCCTCCCTGTGGGTTTGCACCCAATGGTGAAACTGAGTCTCTGGTGCCCTGGGGCCCACAGTTCGATCTGAGGCGGCGAATCAGGTGAGCAGGCAGGGCTCTATGCAGGCGCCTGGGTCCCCGGCTCTGGCTCTGGCTGGCTCCAGGGGAGCCCGTGGAACCTGAGTCTTTTCCAGGGGATGTTTGGGTGACCTAAGGTCGGTCCCAATCGTTTCCTGCTCCGTGGGGTTATCTCTCGACTGGAAAATCCAGTCTGTGATGTTGTGGGCCCACAGTTCAGTCTGGGACAGTGACCAGATCACGCTAGAGTGTAGCTCTGGGCTGGTGACCAAGCACCTGGCGGAACCAGGGTCTCTTCTGTGGTTTACCCGGGTGAGTTAAAGCTGATTGAACCCCCCCACCGTGGGGTATCCTCTCATCTGAGGAACACAGTCACGTGTGTTTTATGGCCGCGAGTTCTGCTTGCTGGTCACTGTGCCGATCCTGCTGTGCTGCTGTTCAGAATGAGAGTCCTCCCAGCGCCGCCATCTTGGCCGCCCCTACAATTTTCTTAATTGGTTCAAATCATATGGCTTGGTTTCACTTGGTAAAACTAACAAAATAAATGCCAAAGTCTTTTGTCTTCCCCCAAAGGACTGAGAAATTGTTTCAAGTTCTCTGTTAGAATGCCCACTGTCATTGTCTAAAATACCTGATAAACTTTAAAATATTTCATAACCTGAAACATAACTTTTTAAAACTCGTTTTTGCAATATCAAAATAAGGTACCCTTTTAGAAATGAAGTCACAAAATACAACCATAATTTTAAAAGTCAAAACCAGATTTTATCAATGCAAACAATTCAGTACTTTTAAAATCAATACCAACTATATTATTTTGATGTTGGCTGCCAGTAAGAAAAGTTCTTGTAATCAAACACATGGAGGTGCAGTTTTAATATTTTATATGAATGTAGTTTTAAACATTATTATTTTTATAAACCTGGTTTTTAATACAGGACCGAAATTATGTAAAGTCTTAATACATTTAATAATCAATAATCAGACATCAAAATATATATAGAACATAGTAAACTTATATATTTAAAACAAACAGACAAAACTATAAAACTAATTTTTACTCCCTTTAGCATTAATTTCAAGGGAGGAATATCTTGCTCCCTGTTGAATACTATTTTATGACCATGGAGGCTTGCAAGTTTCTTACCTGAGAAGCTGCTGTGGACACTTTAAGAGCCTCTTGTAGGGAAAGTAATCATCAGTATGGCCTTCATCTGTGGTTTCGACTCCTGTAGTGTCTGGGACATTTTTGTGCATTTCTGATATAATATGTCCGCACTCATCTATGGCAGACAAAACTTTAAAAAGCTGCTGAAATCATCCCAGGTGGGCTGGTGGGTGAAAAGAACAGTTTCAATGAGATCAATCAAATCCCTAGAATTGTCAGAGAACTTGGATTCTGAGTTCTCCAGTCATCTGGTTCCCGAGGGAGAGGCTGCCAAGGGGCTCTGAGTTTTTGGTGCTGGGCCAGAACCTGGATAAAGGGCTGGAGCTAGCTGAGGAGTGGGAGGAGGAGGGGTTGGAAAAATTATTTCCATGGTTGTCTCATCCTGAAAAATAGAGTAAAGGGGCTGTGAGGGTGCCAGGGAAGTGGCCTCTGGTTTTGTAGAGTCTCTGGAGGGAGGATTATTAGTGGGGGTCAGAAAGGGCTTAATCCATGGAGGTGGATGAATCATTAGGTCTTTCCAGACTACAATATATGGAAATTGGTCTGGGTGCCCACATTTTTGCTGAAAAATACCATTTTCCACTGCAAGGATGGTGGGAAGGTGGAAAGTTTCTTCTGGTGGCCAGCCCACATTAAAGGTGGGCCATTCTGAGCTGCAAAAAGTCATCATTTTTCCTCTCCTAACATCAACTGAAAGACCGTGAATTCTAGTCTTAACTTCTCCAAAATGTGTCAGAACCAAGTCAAGGGGTTTGGAAGTATTCTGTCCCATATCATCAGCCAGTCTTTTCATCAAGAGAATTCAGGATAACGCAAAAGAAGTAAGGAGAGCAATTTCAAAAAATAGTAAATCACACATACACAAAAAAGAACCAGCCATCCCAGACAAAAAACAAACTAAAGGTAACAACTCACAACCTATACCTGGGCTCATATCTAAAATCACTAAAGCAAGAAGAGCTATGGCTTCAAAGGCAACTGCAAGACCACAAGCAATTAATCACAAAAATACAAAAGTAACTCCTGCCACAACACCAAGAAAAAGAAAATTAATCCTACACAGAAACAAAGTAAAACCAAAAACCTGGCATTTCCTGTACTTCTCTGCCACAGAAGTGCCAGAAAGGCTATGAAAACCAATCCTCACTCTGGTTTCCCTATCCCAAGATTTCCAGGGAGGCAAAAACTTACAAGGCCAAAAATGTCTTTTTGACCCCTGAGGCCCTGGACCTCAACAGGTCTCTTTTGTCCACTTTTAGGCACCTCTACATCACATTGAGGCTTTTCAAATCAATGAACAGAAACAAACACATAAAGCAGGCAGACAACACAAAAGACATTTACCCATGGGGTTAAGTTCTCTGGGTTGGGAGTCCTAGAGGTCCTGAGGTACCTTGGACCAGACCCCAAATGTAATGCCAGGTTCAGAAGATCCTCAGAGCCTTTAGGAGACAACTCGATACAATAGCCAGAGAGCTTTATTAAGAGAGCAATTAAACTCGAGACCGAGTCTCACTGTTGCAGCAGTAGAGAAGTGGGACCTGAAGCCCTGAGTGAGCAAGGTTTTTTAGGGAAAGTCTGTGATCAGGGAGTTTTCATGACAGCAAACAGGGAAGCACATGTTTCTATGACAGCAAACGGGGGGCATATGCCTTGATGTTACAGGATTAGGTAAAAGTTAGATGGGTGAGGTGACCTTTTCTGAATCACAATTACTTAAGGTATATGTCTCTCTGAGGCACAATTGCCTAAGACATATGATCACAATGGCTGTTCTTTTAATCTATATCTGAAACATTGGGGAGAATTTTCCCACCAGATTATCAACCAATTTCCGTTGATTATTGCCAGGGAGATTGTCTCTAATTTCTATGAAGTATTTATTCTATGATATTTCCTAGAGATGGTGCTGGGAGAGTTAACTTTGTTTTCGGCCAGGTGCACATTTTGTGATATTTCCTGGTACCTGAATTCAGCTCCCAGTCAAGATGGCTCTTTATTTTATAATGGAGTTATTCTCAGGCTAACTATACCCAGGCTAACTTAAACTCTTCACTATGACTTGCTAGGTGGTGTTTATTATGAAGTTAAACTGTGAAACTCAGTATAAATCACACATAAAAGTCACCCAGCTGAAGGGGAATTTTAATCTAGAAACCTGGCTACTCTGGCAGGAGATCACCTGCGAAGACCTAGTTCTGTGCGATCTGGCTGAAATACAGACACACTGTTAGTACACACTCTTTTTTTTTAAACTTTTATTAATTATACTTTATCCACTTTGTAACCCCCCCATGAGCCCCACCCTCCTCCCCTCCTAATTCCACATTCCCTCCCCCTTCTTCATGCATGCACCTCCTCAAATCCACTGATAGGGGAGGTCCCCCTCTCCTTCCTTCTGATCTTACTTTATCAGATCTCATCAGGAGTGGGTGCATTGTCATCTTCTCTGGCCTGGTAAGGCTACTCCCCCCTCAGGAGAAGGTGATCAAAGAGCAGGCCAATCAGTTCATGTTAGAGACAGTCCCTCAAATGATTACTATGGAACCCATTTGGACACTGAACTGCCATGGGCTACATCTGTGCAGTTGTTCTAGTTTATCTCCTTGCATGGTACTTGGTTGGAATATGAGTATCTGAAAAGACACCTCTGTTCAAATTCTCTGGTTCTGTTGCTCTCCTTGTGGAGCTTCTGTCCTCTCCACATCTTACTATTTTCCACTTCTTTCATAAGATTCCATGCTTTCTGCCCAACTGTTAGCCATAAGTCTTAGCATCTGCTTTGATAGTCTGCAGGGCAGAGCCTTTCATAGGCCCTCTGTGGCAGACTCCTAACTTGTTTCCTGTTTCCTTCTTCTTCTGATGTCAATTCTCTTTGCCTTTTAGGATGGGGATTGAGCATTTTAGTCAGAATCCTCCCTCCTGATTAGCTTCTTTATATGTACAGATTTTAGTAGGTTTATCCTATATTATATGTCAATATAAATGAGTATATACCCTGTGTGTCTTTCTGCTTCTGGGACAGATCATTCAGGATGATCCTTTCCAGTTCCCACCATTTAACTGCAAATTTCATAATTTCCTTATTTTTCATTGCTGAGTAATATTCCATTGTGTAGATGTACCACAATTTTGGTATCCATTCTTCAGTTGAGGGACATCTGGGTTATTTCCAGCTTCTGGCTGTTACAAATAAAGGTGCTAAAAACATGATTGAGCATATGTTCTTATTGTATACTTGATCCTCTTTTGGATATATGCCTAGGAGTGCTATGGCTGGATATGAGGAAGCACTATTTCTGTTTGTCTGATAAAGCACCAGATGGATTTCCAGAGTGTGTGTACAAGTCTACATTCCCACCAACAGTGGAGGAGGTTTGCCTTTCTTCTGAACCCATCCAGAATGTGTTTTCACTTGAGTTTTTAATCATGGCCATTCTGATAGATGTAATTTGAAATCTCAGGGTCATTTTGATTTGCATTCTGCTGATGGGTAATGAGGTTGAGCATTTCTATAAGAGTTTCTCTGCCATTCAATATTCCTCTACAGAGAATTCTGTTTAGCTCTGTTCCCCATTCTTTAATTGGATTACTTGGTTTGTTGCTTTTCATCTTTTTTAGTTCTTTATATATACTGGATATTAGCCATCTGTCAGGTAAAGAGTTGGTGAAGATTCTTTCCCAATCCGTAGGCAGTCATTTTGTTTTGATGACAGTGTCCTTTCCTTTACAGAAGCTTTTCAGTTTCATGAGGTCCCATTTATTGATTGTTGCTCTTAGAGCCCGTGTTGTTGGTGTTCTGTTCAGGAAATTGTCTCCTCTATTAATGATTTCTAGGGTCTTCCCCACTTTTTCTTCTAACCGATTTAATGTGTCTCATTTCATGTTGAGGTCTTTGATCCACTTGGACTTTAATTTTGTGCTGGGTGATAAGTACAAATCTATTGCATTTTTCTACATGAAAACATCCACTTAAACCAGCACCATATGTTGAAGATGCTATCTTTTTTCCATTGTATGCTTTTGTCATCTTTGTCAAAGATCAGTTGTCCATAAGTGCCTGGGATTATTTCTGAGTCTTCAGTTTTGTTCCCTTGATCCACCATTGTGTTTCTATGCCAGTACCATGCAGTTTTTCTAACTGTTGCTCTATAGTACAGATTGAGATCAGGGATGGAGATACCTCCAGAAGATCTTTTATTGTAGAGGATTTTTTTTAGCAATTCTGCGTTCCTTGTTATTCCATATGAAGTTGAGAATTTTTCTTTCAAGATCTGTAAAGAATTGTGTTGGTAATTTGATGGGAATTGCATTGAATCTGTAGATGGCTTTTGGTAAGATGGCCATTTTTACTATGTTAATCCTGCCAAGCCATGAGCATGGGAGATCTTTCCATTCTCTGATGTCTTCTTCTAATTCTTTCTTCAGAGACATGAAATTTTTTTCATACAGATCTTTGACTTGCTTGGTTAGGGTTACACCAAGGTACTTTATGTCATTTGTGGCTAATGTGAAGGGTGTTGTTTCCATAATTTCTTTCTCAGCCCTTTTTTCTTTTGTATACATGAGGGCTACTGATTTTTTTGAGTTAATTTTGTATATGGCCACTTTGCTGAAGGTGTTTATCAGCTATAGGAGTTCCCTGGTAGAATTTCGGGGGTCACTCAGGTATACTATCATATCATCTGCAAATAGTGATACTTTGAGTTCTTCTTTTCCAATTTGTATTCCCTTGATCTCCTTCAACTGTCTTATTGCTCTATCAAGGACTTCCAAAACTATGTTAAAGAGATATGACGGAGAGTGGACAGCCTTGCCTTGTCCCTGATTTCAGTGGGATTGCTTTAAGTTTCTCTCTGTTTAGCTTGATGTTGGCTCTAGGCTTACTGTATATTGCATTTACTATGTTTAGATATGTGCCTTGTATCTCTGATTCTCTCCAATACTTTAAATATGAATGGATGTTGAATTTTGTCAAATGACTTTTAAGCATCTAAGGAGGTTATATGTGTTTTTTTTTCTTTCAGTTTGTTATTTTGGTCTATCACATTGATGGATTTCCGTATATTGGACCACCCCTGCATACCTGGGATGAAGCCTACTTGGTCATAGTGGATGATATCTTTGATGTGTTCTCGTATTCAGTTTGCAAGTATCTTGTTGAGTATTTTTGCATCAATGTTCATAATGGAGATTGGCCTGAAATTCTCTCTTTTTTGGGGGGTCTTTGTGAGGTTTAGGTACCAAGGCGACTGTGGCTTCATAGAATGAGTTGGGTAGTGTTCTTTCTGTTTCTATTTTGTGGAACAGTTTGAAGAGAACTGGAGTTAACTCTTCTTTGAAGGTCTGGTAGAATTCTGTGCTGAAACCATCTGGTCCTGGGCTTTTTTTTGGATGAGAAACTCTCAATGACAGCTTCTATATCCTTGGTATATATGGGACTAATTAATTGATTTACCTGGTCTTGATTCAGCTTTGGTAATTGGAATTGATCAAGAAAATTATTCATTACATTTAGATTTTCAAATTTTTTGGCATATACACTTTTGAAGTATATAAGTCCTAATGACTGTTTGGATTTCCACAGTGTCTATAGTTATATTTTGCTTTTCATTTCTGATTTTATTGATTTGGATGGTGTCTCTCTGCCTTTTAGTTAGCTTGGCTAAGGGTTTGTCGATCTTGTTGATTTTCACAAAGAACCAGCTCTTGGTTCCATTGATTATTTGAATTGTTTTATTTGTTTCTAATTGATTTATTTCAGCCCTGAGTTTGATTATTTCCAGCCGTCTACTCCTTTTTGGTGTGTCTACTTCTTCCTTTTCTATGATTTGTAGGTGAGACATTAAGTTCTTTGAATGAGTTGTCTTGAATTTCTTCTTGAAGGCACTTAGTCCTACGAATTTCCTCTCAGCACTCCTTTCATTGTGTCGCATAAGTGTGGATATGTTGTGCCTTCATTTTCATTGATTTCTAGGAAGACTTTAATTTCTTTCTTTGTTTCTTTCCTGACCCAGCTGTCATTGAGTATCAAGTTGTTCAGTTTCCATGTGTATGTAGGCTTTTTGCTATTTCTGTTGTTGTTGATGTCCAGCTTTATTCCATGGTGATCAGATAGGATACAAGGGATTATTTCAATCTTCTTGTATCTGTTGAGCCTTGCTTTGTGACCAACTATATGGTCTATTTTGGAGAAGGTTCCATGAGGTGCTGAGAAGAAGGTAAATATTTCGTGTTTGGGTTTAAGGTTCTGTAAGTGTCTGTTAGGTCCATTTGATTCATGACCTCTGTTAGAGACATTGAATTTCATTTCTGTTTTCTTGACCTATCCTTTGTTGAGAGTGGGGTGTTGAAGTCTCCCACTATTAATGTGTGTGGATCTATGTGTGGTTTAATTTTTATCAATGTATCTTTTACAAATATGGGTACCCTTGTATTAGGGGCATAGATATTCAGGATTGTGATGTCTTCCTGGTGGAATTTTCCCTTGATGAGTATGAAGTGTCCTTCCCCATCTCTTTTGATTAATTTTGGAAGAAAGTATATTTTATCAGATATTAGAATGGCTACTCCTGCTTGCGTCTTGGGTCCATTTACTTGGAAAGCAGTCTTCCAGCCCTTTACCCTTAGGTAATGTCTATCTTTGTGACTTAGGTGTCTTTCTTGTATGCAACAGGTTGCTGAATCTTGTTATCGCATCCATTCTGTTAGTGTCTCATTACTGAAGAATTGAGTCCATTGATGTTGAGAGAAATTAATGACCAGTTGCTGTTAGATCCTGTGATGTTGATGTTGGCTGTGGTCATATGTTTGTGTGCTTGGTTGATTTTTGTTTTACTGTAGTGAGGTTAATTATTTCCTGTCTTTTCTTGAAAATAGGTAGGTATCTTGAATTGTATTTTTCCTTCTAGTGTCTTCTGTAATGCTGGATTTGTGTGTAGGTATTGTTGAAAGTTGTATTTGTCATTGAATATCTTGTTTTTTCTGTCTATGAGGATTGAGAGTATTGCTGGTTATAGTAGCCTGGGCTGACATCTGTGCTCTTTTAGATCCTGCATGATATCTGTCCAGGCCCTTCTGGCTTTCATAGTCTCATTTGAGAAGTCAGGTGTGATTCTGATGGGTTTGCCATTATATGTTACTTGGCATTTTCACCTTGCAGCTTTTAATATTTTTTCTTCTTCGGTATACATACTGTTTTGTTTGTTATGTGGCGGGAGGACATTTTTTTCTGGTCTAATTTATTAATTTTTCTGTATGCCTCTTGTATTCTTATTGGCCTCTCTTTTAAGTTGGGGAAATTGCTTCAGTGATTTTGTTGAAAATATTTTCTGGGCCTTTGAGAAGGGAATCTTCTTTTTCCTAGATTCCTATTATTCTTAGGTTTTGTCTTTTTATGTTGTCTTGAATTTCTTGGACGGTGTGTGTCAGAAAGCTCAGAGGAGGAGGTCGTTGCGGACAGAAGACAAATTAAACAGACACCATAGCAAAGCACCCTGGCTATGAGTAAGACCAACTGAGGCTCTCCACCACCAAAACTCAAGGGGAGTGTGAGAAATGCGCATTTCCAGGTCCTCATCAGACTTACAGAGCCAGAGCAACTGCCAACACTTCTGGGAAAGCCAAAGTCAGAACCACTGGTGCAGAGTATGGATGGCTGTCTAATCAGCCATCACCTCTTGGAGGTGGCTGGAAAGGGACATCTGGTTGCTGAGGAGGCTTGACTCACACTGTTCTGGGCCCAGTATTTCCCCAGTACTGCCTGTTGATGGCCACATGGATGGCTTTTCCCTCAGGGAGCTCTGTCTACCTACACACACAGTCCTGCCAACAGAGAGAGGGGTCAACCAACCAAGAGGTGAAGGAGATAACCTGAGTAGGCTTGGAGGCATGAACAGGCCTGACTTGTTGGAGGACCAGTGAGAGTGTAGGCTTGGTCTAGAGTGGGCCTGGGGTTTCCCTACTGCACAGTTAAGAACTGAATTTGATTCTTTCAAACAACCTTTCCATCTCAGAGCCATCATCAAACTCCTAAACCTCCAGCCCTTTGTGGAGAAATACTTGTGAGTCTGGAATAGAAATTGTTTTATGGCTGGGGACAGCCAGACGAGGAAAGAGCTTTCTGTGTAAGCCTGGTAATCTGAGTTCCATCCCTGAAATCCACCTAGAGGCAGGAGGATAAGGCAGATTCCACAAGTTTGTCTTCCAGCCACCACAAGTGCACCATAGCTCATTTGTATGCCTTCCCTCCCACACACACTAACAATCAACACATGATTGATTTGAAAAAAGACAACAAAGAAAATGTCTGGCTGGATTTTGTTACTAAGAGTTCTGGGTAGGCTTGACGGAGCCATGCCTAGTGGTCAGCTGGTGATGGAAGCGATGGTGGAGGAGATGGAGGTGGTAGAAATGATACCAGAAGGGAATGAAGACATAGCAGTGAGACAGAAGAAGAGACCATGGCGGTGGTGGCAGTGCCACAGGTGATAGGAACAGTTGTAGAAGTCGTGGTGAGGATGGGTGACTTGTCCTCAGTGTGGGTGGCAGAATAAGTGAGGAGGGGGTAGGCAACATATAAAAAAAGAGATGAAGGGGCCTGTGGTGGTGAAGCAGTAGAGGTAGAGCGGGCAATAAAGGTGGTGGAGGTGGCAGAATTGAGGCACGAAATGGTCAAGGTGACAGAAAGTGGTAATGATGGAGATGTATACAGGATAGAGATGGCTGTATTTTTCCAGATGGAGATGGAGGTATTTGGTCAAGTTTTGATACCAGTGGTAGGGACTGACCACATGGTAGTCAGGGACAGAGATGGTGGGGATGACAAAATGGTGGGTGGTAAAGTTGGCTAGGATGATGGAGAGGGTATATATGGTAGAATTGGTGGGTTTTATTGAGGTGATGGAGACAGTATGGGTGATGGGCTTGATGCAGATGGTGGAGGTAGTCAAGGTGATGGAGGCCATGAAGATGTGGGAGCTGAAAACAGAGGGGTCAATGGCAGTATCAGAAGTGGCGGGGATGATGGAATTGGTGGAGGGATGGAGATAGTGTAGGTGATAGATGGAGAAGGATGGAAGTAATCAAGTTTACGGCTACGGAGTTGGTGGTAGAGGGGGTAAGGAGACATTTATGTGTGAAATATGTGAAGCTCAGTGAGTGGGTAATTCCTTTCCATATTTGATGCAAAAAGGGAAAATTAACTTTTTCTTTTAGAATAAGCAGTGAAATCCTTATAATACAGTCTCAGCAGAATCAGGGCGGAAAACACATGCTCAGCTACTGCCAGTGTCATTTTGCTCTGGGGTTTGTGGGGTTCAGGGTAGGGGCATAAAAACCTGGATGCTCTACTAAGTCTGACTGAACACTGTTGGATGTGGGATTTGTGAACACAGCCCTAAGACTAGTTGGGAAAACCTCCCAGGATTAAACTGGTTCAGCCAAAGGCAGAGGGTGGTGGCTGTGGAGCAATAGGCTAAGACTATTGAACTCCTTTGGTTTTCCTGATGAGAGAAAATGGATCCCAAAGCCTTTGCAATGGCTTTGCAACCCTCCAGTGTGCAGACCACCATGGTTGCTGTTGGAGCCTTAAGGATTGCATTCTTGCTAAGAATCCTACAATGACTGTGTCCCCATTTTACAGATGGAAAACTGCGGCTTTTTGATGGTCATCGTTTTTTGTTTTTTGTTTTTCAAGACAGGGTTTCTCTGTGTAGCCCTGGCTGTTCTGTCGTTTACTCTGTATACCAGGCTGATCTCAAACTCAGACAGCCACCTTTCTCTGTCTCCCAAGTGAGAGATTAAAGACTTACACCACACACACACACACACACACACACACACACACACACACACACACACAAAAGCCAGGTGATCAAAAGACCATATAGTTCAGTTCAAAAATCGATTCAAAAATCAGAATTGTATGTAATCTTTATGGTATTGGTATATTTCCCTGAATCTTAATATAATTGCTGGCTCTCAATATGTAGAATGAGTTGTTTGGCATATAGAAACTGCTGACTTTATTCCTAATGGTTTAGAATTAACTTTATTATTTATGCAACTGCAAAAGGCTTAACAAAAGTAGAAACCCTCCGTTACATATCACGCGGATTCAGTCTCATACAGGATTTCCAGGTCCATTGGTACAAGCAAATGAGGAAACTGATCAATTACAACACCTCAACATTTCATGAAAGACACAATGTTAAAAGTAAAAGTTAATTTTTTTTCTATAACTTGGGCAACAAGCAAGAAAATAATAAAAAATGTCCCACATGTCCTCTGTATAACCACACTCGACTGCGTGCTGGAAGTAAGCCTGGGGATACGAAAAAAGTGAAATATGGCAGATGGATGTGTTTCATTCTGCAGAATTTGGAAAACAAAGGTATGTACACTGTACCATAGGTGTATAACCAGGATTTCAACGGGCAACTGCTTTAAGTGCTGAAAAGGCTTATTGTGTAATTACACAGTTATTGGAAATAATGGAAATTTTGGGGATACCTTCACAAATTAAGACTAATAATGAACCTAAATATATATCTAGTAAGATGAAGCAATTCTTTCCCTATTATACTATAAATCTTTATACTATAAATGATTTATAAAACTTTATACTATAAATGATTTATAAAATCTTTATGCTATAAATGATTTATAAAACTTAATACTATAAATGTTTTATAAAATCTTTATACTATAGTATAAAATGATTTTTATATAACTTATTATAAAGGATAGTATAAGTATAAATTATATCATTTATACTATATATAGCATCATTTATACTATACTATCATTTATACTATATATAGTATCATTTGTACTACACTATCATTTGAATGATAGTATAATATAAAGGATAGTATAGTATAAATTATACCATTTATACTATATATAGTATCATTTATACTGTACTACCATTTATACTTTACTATCCTTTATAGTATACTAAAGTATAAATGATTTATAAATCACTTATACTATACTATAATTTATACTATACTATAATTTATTGTATACTATAGTATAAATGATTTATAAAACTTTATAGTATAAATTATGTAGAGATCATTTAAATTATCTTTATGCTATAGTGTAAATGATTTATAAATCTTTATAATAATATAAGTTATATAAAGATCATTTTATACTATAGTATAAAGATTTTATAAATCATTTGTAGTATAAAGTTTTATAAATCATTTATAGCATAAAGATTTTATAAATCATTTATAGTATAAAGTTTTATAAAATCATTTATAGTATAAAGATTTATAGTATAATAGGCAAAGAATTGCTTCATCTTACTAGATATATATATAGGTTCATTATCAGTCTTAATTTGTGAATGTATCCCCAAAATTTTCATTATTTTCATTATTTCCAATAACTGTGTAATTTACACAATCAGCCTTTTCAGCACTTAAAGCAGTTGCCCGTTGAAACCCTGGGTATACACCTATGGTATGGTGTACATACGTTTGTTTTCCAAATTGTGCAGGATGAAACATATCCATCTGCCATATTAAATGTCCATCCTATGGGCTTAGAGTTTCTCAAGAGTGTTTCGGTTGTGGAAGTACATTGGGGACATGCTGTTGAAGATAGAAGCTATCTTCAAGGACCTTTGTCCTACATTCAAGTTCAGGGAAGCGCCAGGATGGATGGACCATACATGGTCAATCACACAGACATCTGTGTGTCTCACGATGTGATACTTGTTGCCACAGTCTAGGGAGAAAGAACACAAGAGATGAAGTCTTACCACTGTGATACTAGGATGGAAAGATAAGGCTTCCCAGAACTCTCCCCAAAGGCTGTTGCAAGGCTGATTAACTGTGCAAGAATATGCAAAGGGCAGAGACTTGAAGAAATGGAAGCAGCCTTAAGATCTGTCCAGCTGGTACATACACGAGGTAGGGGCTTGAGGCTGCCATGACACAGGGACACAGTGGGTTGCTCCTCCAAGAGTCTCTAGTTAGACTTGTCAGGACACCTATCACACCCTCACAGTGTGGCATGTGGTGGTGAGTGTGGGATCCAATATGAATGGTCGCCTTGAAGGAACAAGAATAGATATGCAAGAGGTGAGTAACTAGGGCAGAATTGGTATCAAGAGAGGGCACAGCTACCACTGCAGTCACTCCAAGACTGAGTTTTCCAGGCTTTGTTCTGAGTTGGGTCTGAGGACTCAAGCAATGTAACCTGTGATGGGTTTGGCATGTGCGTGGGTGCGGGGCTCTTGCAAAAGGATGGCAGGAGGCTCCTTCTAAAGAATTCCCATCAGGCTGCTTGTAGGCCTCAATTCTCAACCTGGGAACCCATCTTGGGGCAGGTAGGAAAGGCAGACTGGAAACTATAGCACTAGGGAGAGATTAGTTACAAAGGACAGAAGGAAAAGTGAATAAAATGAAGTGAAGTAATGCACTCACCTGGTGCTGAGGGTGGCTCCAAGGACCCTTTCCATTGGAGTCATGTTCTTATATGAGGCGGCCTTTGTCTTAGCAGGTGGCAGGCAGCAGCAGCACAGATGTCTGAGGCCATTCATGATTGTCTTCTTCACCCGCTTCCAGCGTTGACGCTGGTTGTGGGGGGAAGCTGTGCCAGTGTCCTGAGGCTGGCCAGGTGTGATGTTATCCTTGGTCCCTTGCTGAGGGAGAGCTGTGCCAGCTTCCTGAGGCTGGCCAGGTGTGATGTCGTCCTCGGTCTCTTGCTGAGGGAGAGGTGTGCCAGCGTCCTGAGGCTGGCCAGGTATGATGTCGTCCTCGGTCTCTTGCTGAGTGAGACCTGTGCCAGCGTCCAGAGGCTGGCCAGGTGTGATGTCATCCTCGGTCCCTTGCTGAGGGAGAGCTGTGCCAGCTTCCTGAGGCTGGCCAGGTGTGGTGTCATCCTCGGTCTCTTACTGAGGGAGACCTGTGCCAGGGTCCTGAGGCTGGCCAGGTGTGATGTCGTCCTCGGTCTCTTGCTGAGGGAGATCTGTGCCAGCATCCTGGGGCTGTCCAGGTGTGATGTCATCCTCGGTCTCTTGCTGAGGGAGAGCTCTGCCAGCGTCCAGAGGCTGGCCAGGTGTGATGTCATCCTCGGTCCCTTGCTAAGGGAGAGATGTGCCAGCTTCCTGAGGCTGGCCAGGTGTCTTGTCATCCTCGGTCTCTTCCTGATGGAGACCTGTGCCAGCGTCTGGAGGCTGGCCAGGTGTGATGTCATCCTCGGTGTCTTGCTGAGGGAGACCTGTACCAGCGTCCTGAGGCTGGCCAGGTGTGATGTCGTCCTCGGACTCTTGCTGAGGAGAGCTCTGCCAGCTCCCTGAAGCTGGCCAGGTGTGGTGTTTTCCTGGGTCTCTTGCTGAGGGAGAGCTGTGCCAGCATCCTTAGGCTGGCCAGGTGTCGTGTTGTCGCCCTCGTTCTCTTCCTCCTTGGTCTCTTCAGTTATGATGGTATCCTCCTTGATCTCTTTTGTTGTGATGGTATCTCATATGTTGGTGTCTGGTATGATGGTGTTTCCCTCATTCTCTTCCTCCTTGGTTTCTTTAGTCATGGTTTCCTCCTTGATCTTTTTGTTCGTGATGTTGTCTCTTATGATGGTGTCTGGTATGATGGTGTTTGGTACGATGGGTGTCTGGTATGATGGTGTCCTTCTTGGTCAATTTTAGTGTGATGGTGTGCGGTAGGATGGTTTATTGGGGCAGGTGGGACAGGGAGATTGGAAACTATATCACTATGGGGAGAAGTTTTACTTTGTGGAAAAGATCATATTTCCTGCCAAGAAACAGGGAGTAAAGGACAATCACTACCCAGAGGGCAGTCTGTGATGTTTATGCAGGCTGGGGGAGAGAGCAAGGGATCAGTGTGCAACATAAAGCTTTAGGGCACCTGTGCACCTCAGCCCTTCCCCTCTGAGGAAGACCCAGTGGAAAACCAGCCCCTCCTGCCTGGGATTTTACCTGGACAGATCTGCACTGGGATAGGTCCTGTGCAGAATGCTCCTGTGACCACACTGGCTTCTGGACATCTGGCCTGGCTTCCCCGAGAGGCTTTTCACATCTCATCCAGGCTGATCCCCAACCCATGGCCCACAAGCCATGGAGATGGGGCCTGTCGTCTTTAGGACTTCAAAGCAAAAAGACACAGGTAAGTGACTCTTACTGACTTTGAAGCACACAGAACTTTCTGTGCTTGCCCTGCAGCACCAAAGTGCCCTACTGGTCTCTCAGCAATCTCTGCTGACTTTGCCATGCCCCACCTGCTCCTCTTCCTGCTTTATCAGCATATGTATACAATCTACTTCTTGCTTAACAAGCCTGAGGTCACATTACCGGGATTTCTATGGTATTGGTCTTTCTGAAGTGACAGAGGTTATTAAGATCACAGGTGTGCCACAGTGGGCAAATTATCATTAGTTACAAAGGACAGAAGGAAAAGTGAATAAAATGAAGTGAAGTAATGCACTCACCTGGTGCTGAGGGTGGCTCCAAGGTCCCTTTTCATTGGAGTCATGTTCTTACATGAGGCGGTCTTTGTCTTAGCAGGTGGCAGGCAGCAGCAGCACAGATGTCTGAGGCCGTTCATGATTGTCTTCTTCACCCGCTTCCAGCGTTGACGCCGGTTGCGGGGGGAAGCTGTGCCAGTGTCCTGAGGCTGGCCAGGTGTGATGTCGTCCTCAGTCTCATGCTGAGGGAGACCTGTGCCAGCATCCTGAGGCTGGCCAGGTGTGATGTCGTCCTTGGTCTCTTGCTGAGGGAGAGCTGTGCCAGCATCCTGAGGCTGGCCAGGTACGGTATTGTCCTCGGTCTCTTGCTGAGGGAGAGATGTGCCAGCGTCCTGAGGCTGGCCAGGTGTGATGTCGTCCATGGTCTCTTGCTGAGAGAGAGCTGTGCCAGCTTCCTGAGGCTGGCCAGGTGTGATGTTGTCCTCGGTCTCTTGCTGAGGGAGACCTGTGCCAGCGTCCAGAGGCTGGCCAGGTGTGATGCCATCCTCGGTCCCTTGCTGAGGGAGAGCTGTGCCAGCTTCCTGAGGCTGGCCAGGTGTGATGTCATCCTCGGTCTCTTGCTGAGGGAGACCTGTACCAGCGTCCTGAGGCTGGCCAAGTGTGATGTCGTCCTCGGTCTCTTGCTGAGGGAGACCTGTGCCAGCGTCCTTAGACTGGCCAGGTGTGATGTCGTCCTCAGTCTCATGCTGAGGAAGAGCGGTGCCAGCGTCCTGAGGCTGGCCAGGTGTGATGTCATCCTCGGTCTCTTCCTGAGGGCGTGCTGTGCCAGCGTCCTGAGGCTGGCCAGGTGTGATGTTGTCGTCCTTGGTCTCTTCCTGTGGGGAAGCTATGCCAGCGTCCTGAGGCTGGCCAGCTGTGATGTTGTTCTCCTGGGTCTCTCCCTCCTCGGTCTCTTCCTCCTCCCTCACTTCAGGCATCGTGTCCTCCTTGATGATGTTCACTCTCAGGGCAATGATTGCTTCCTGAGCATCGATGTCTTCCTGTGTTAGAGTCTTTTCCTCTGCGACTATAGTCGACTCTATCTCTATGACTGTTGTCATCTCCGATAAATCCTCAGAGGAGGAGCTTGAGCTGTCCTCTTCCTCCAGGAAACTCCAGGATTCAGATTGGTGACTGTAGGACATGTGGCTCTCTAAGTCACTTGTACCCTCATTCTGGGATGTTCTAGAAGAGTTGGTGTATAGACCCAGAGATGGATGGTCACTATCAGTGTGGCTGTCACGTGATCCAACCTGTGAAAAATAAACATTCATTTCCAGGATGCTGCCCTTGATGGACTTAGCAATAGGACAGCCCAGGTGGAGAGGGTGTGTGTCTGGATGGCAGCATAGGGTGGCAGGCATGCTATGGCATCTGGCAAGTTTCCTGGAATAATGCTCCTCCTCTTTTTCCTGGCCCTTAGATGGCAAGGTAAAGGTATAGGGAACAGGTTCAGCTCTCCTTAGGGATCCAGGATAAGTGTAAGGCTCTGTCAGGCGGAGGACAGTGCCTGGCTGCCTGGGTTTCACAGGATTCACCTGGTTGTGGCCATAGTCTCCCGCAGGTGACTGGTTTTGCAATATAAGATAAGTTGCCATCACCTCATCATATTTTTGGTCTCTCAGGGATTCAATGATTACTTCAGGCTTATAGCCCATGACTCTCATGGTCCCAACAATGCTAGGGCTCGGGGTGCCTGGGAGGCTAGGGGTGGAAGTAGGTGGTGAACGTGCCTCACTGGCCCTGATCATGGGGCGCCTCATGATGTCCTTGATGGTGGGCCTTCTTCTGGGATTGATTATCAGTAATTCCAAGATGACATTGAAAATGTCGATAGAAACATGCTTAGGAATGGTGAAGTTGCCTGAGGTGACCTCGTTCCTCATGCCTGCCACAGATTTGGCTTGGAAAGGGAAGTGCCCAGCCACCATGAGAAAGAGGAGAATCCCTAAACACCACATGTCGATGGGGTAAGCATCGTATTCCCCGGGTGCAAAGAGTTCTGGGGCACAATAGGGCAGAGTGCCACAGAAACCCTGCAGCTTCTGCCCAGGAGTTACTTTCACAGCGAGGCTAAAATCAATCAGCTTGGCATTCCCCCTGCAGTCCATAAGGATGTTGGTGGCTTTTATATCTCTATGGACAACTTGATTGTTATGACAGTAATTCACTGCATGCACCACCTGAGTAAATATCCTTTCAGCCTCGCACTCCGGTAGAGACCCCCGTTCCAGGATCCTCCGCAGCAGCTCTCCCTCTGAGGCATGCTCCATCACCAGGTAGGTGATCTCTTCCGTCTCGATCACGTGAAAAAGTTTGATAATATTGGGGTGGTTCATGGATTTCATAACGCTTATTTCACTGTTAAAAATCGAGTTGTACTTCTTCTTATTTCTAAGGAGTTTTACAGCCACACAGGTCACAGTGGGAACATGGAAGGCGAGTTGCACTTCAGAAAAATGTCCGTGTCCCAGAGTCCTCATCATTCTATAGTCGGTGTTGAAGGGGTCCTCCACAGAGGAGCAGGCCTCCATGTCCTGCTTCAGAGTCAGGCCCTCCTCCTTCATATGGCTAGAGCCAAAAAGTTCAATGAGAAAGTTGACAGACTTAAAATCAGGCCTAGGAGAGTATTTAGAGCTATGAATTCCTACATCCAAAAGACTAGGAAAGGAAGGAAGGAAGAGGTCAGACACATTTCAGACCACCTAACTGGGTACTTAAATGCTTAGATAGACAAGAATGAAGTATGTTCCAAAGCAGTGTAGAGCAAAATATGACAGATTGGTTTGACAGGAATCAACTGCAAACTGGCATAACCAACCAAAGGATTCTAGAAACTAAGAGCCACTGATAAGAAAGGACAGTCATCCCCTGACCCTGAGCTCACCTGTACTGGAAGAGAGCAGGCACGAATAAAATTAGATGCGAGAGAAGTATATAGAACAACAGACACCTCCCAAGCCCAGCGGTGTCCGTGCGGGGCAGCCAGCCCCTGAGTCCAGGTACAACTAGCTCTGCAAAGGACCTACCGAAATTTGGTTCTTAGGATCCAGGTCAGGTGGCTCACAATTACTCCGAACCCAGCTCTAGGAGATCCTACACCACGGGCCTCTGAGGGCATCCATACACATGTTCACATGCCCACACGCAAGTGCACTCTCTGCTACTACACATCAATTACATGGTGATAATGTCTATCTAGATAATGCTACAGGCAGTTATGATCTCCCACAGAAGAGCTGTACATCAAACCTAGTTCCAAGAGTACATGCTCTTGAAATGGTGGGCCAGCTCTCCAGATTACCCCATTCGCAAAAATCTTTACTTTAAAACAAAGAGGGTCCCTTACATGAATTGGAGGAGACTTTCTGTGTATAAAATAAACATAATAAAATGTTCTCAGATAGAAAACAGAATGAACTTACTATGATCGTTCAAAATCTTCAAAAATCCAGGAATGTCTTGTCACGGTGCAGAAATCCAGTTACTCTCTATTTTGCTCTGTAAGACAAGAGGAGTGGAGAATGGTGTGAGTGTGTGAGGGAGGGAATAGAAAGAGAGTTTATGTTTATTAAACAAACATAATAAAATATTGTAGGTTAGAGAACAGAAGGCACTTACTATATGGTGGTCAAAACAGCTTCTAAAATGCGAGTATAGTCTGTCACGGGCACAGAAGTCCAGTTGCTCTCCAACCAAGAGCTTCTGCTCTGTAAGACAACAAGCAGGCTCAGCCAGAGCCTTACGTGGATAGGTGTCACAATGGCTCCTTGTGGTGTCAGAGCAAGGAATGGACAAGTGGTCACTAAGCACATCCCCATGGTTCCCTCACATTCTGTCCTCAGGGACGGGAAAGCTGGTCTAGGGCAGTGGGGCAGTAGGAGCCTGAGGAAGCTTGTTACACTCCAGTGTCTGTCCACAGTGATGCCCAGAGGCCCACCTGTTCCTGCTAGGCCCACTGTCCAAGGTCCACAGTTTGCCCCACGTGGTGCCACCTGCTTGGAACAATGTTCAAACACTTGATTCTTTGTGGGACTTTTGGCACCCAAACCTTAAGGAGGACACACACACACACACACACACACACACACACTCTACATCTAGACATGACACAACTAGCTGTGCCCTGACTGAGAGTCCTTCAAGGATCAGCTGATGGAACTTAGACAAGAGGTTGGGGTGAAAGTCAGGAAAGTCTCATAAAGGATAAACACTCGGCAGTTGGAAAAGCTAGAAAAGTGGAGGCAGGAGGATCAGTTCAAGTCCTCTTTGGCCACACAGGGATGCTGAGGCCAGCCTGTGCTACAGGAGACCCTGCCTCACCAAATACAAAAGCAATAGCAAAGAGAAGATGAGGAAGGACTGCTTTTGTTTTCTGCATGACCTAGGTTCCCAACTGCTTCAAAAGTTCAAGGTTGCTGTTACACGCGGGGCCTAGCCACAAGTGCTTGTGACAACAACGCTTGAGGGTGCAGGGCTGATCAGCCATTTCCATGCTCCTGAAGCTAGGCTGCTGTCACCTCCCACCAAAAGTCATCAGTTTTTACACATTAAGTGGACCTCACAGCACCCACCCAAGCTGCGGGACATACGCCAGAGAAACTGGGTGGAAGTTTACAGGAGGTCAACAAGGATGTTCACTCTTCAGAGAATGTGAATCACTCACTTGAGCACTGGATAGCAAGTCTACTCAACTAAACCATCACACAATGAAAGGGAGACACAGGTACCATTCAGCAAAGGGCACCAAAGCGCAACTTGCCAGTTCTGTAATCAGATATCAGATTTTTGGAAGTCACAGACCATAGACCCTCCTCTCATCACCAATACCTTGGCAAAACAGAAAGGAACCTGAAGGGCTTTGTTGCTGGACCATGGAGGTTCTGTTACCCACTGCCTTTCCCCAAACATGAACAGATTAAGGTTGGAGGAAGGAGTTTTATCCAAGCCTAGACTTGGAAATTTGGGTAGATTGCCCTTGACAATAAAAAGTCCCCTGCTTCTCCAAAAAGACAGGTGCTTATTTTGGGGCTTGGGGTCTGTGCAGTGCTGGGCAGATAATTCCAGCACTAGGTGGTTTTTGTTCCTGAATATGTTCTTTGACCTGTAGGACCAGCAGAACTCAAGAGCACAGGCTCAACCCTTTGCTTCAAAATCATTATTGCCCTCCCCTCTGGTGCCTGATAACACCTTAGCTCGGTGCCATAATCGCCCTCCTTAAGACAGAAGATAACCCATGAACATAAAGCTGCAGGCAGAGAGAAGGACAGAAGTAGGCTGGAGGGATAGGGCATGGCAAGTCTCACCAAGGAAAGTCCCATTTTTCCTCAAAGAACAAGCTCCTTTTAGACTTACACTTATTCTATCCCTGAATTCCTTTTCAGCTGCCCTGTTCCACAATCAGCATCACAAGATCTGAGCTGACGCTTGTCTCTAGCTCCTTTGTTGGACTCATGCCTCTTGACCTGCCAGGAAGATCCTGAGATAACCAGCTAGGAGGAGACTTTGTGCTAGAGCCCAGAGACACATTGGTGTCCTTCCTTAAGAGACCATCCCGTGTGTTCATCAGTCCTCTGGACAGGAGTCCATGGCACTTGGCCCGTACTTGTACTTGGGAAGCAAGGTGCTGAACAGCAAAGGGAAAGAGTGAGGGGCTTGGAAGGGGTGGGCAGTAGGCAGTGTCATCAGGGGAATGTATTCAAAGTTCTCCATGTACATGTATGGAAGTGTCACTGGGTGATTGATCACTCGTTTTGTGTAGTTGATATAAATACTGTGATAGCGAGACACAATCAAAGTGAACATGAGATAGATGAAGAATATAATGGTAAGCATAATCATGCCTGAAACCAATGAATGAATAAATAGAGGCGATTGCCACAAAACTGACAGTGTTAGAGGGAAACTCAATCTGCTGAGGGTCAACAGGTCTGGTTGTCCTAGGGGAGCTGGCCAATGCTGTGATTCACCAACTCTCAAACCATTCAATCTAGCAACCAATGGCTGCCACACTTGATGGGACCAAACCCTGTCCCAGTGAGTTCTCTATGTGGCCAGGTTCCACCATTCCTCACAAGGACTCTGTGATGTCAGAGCAAGGAACGACCTAGCCATGCCTGGGCACCAACCACACCGATTCCCCAGTTTCTGCCTGCAAGGACAGGGAAGGCACGGTAGTAGGAAAGGCAGGTAGCTGAAGGAGTAGGGACCTGAGCCAGCCAGCCAGTTTTGTCCAGTTTTCCCTTGGTGCCAGTGACCCTCTTCCTCCTGTAAGACCCCACTTCCCCACACAGTGCCACATGCCAGGGCCCAGTGTTCAAACACGTGACTCTTTGTGGTACATTTGCCGTCTCAAGGAGCAGGCTCCAGATGGTTGTCCTCAGGTGCGCTGTGGACACTGATGCCCATCCTTTAGGGCACAGGTAGCATGCTTCCCTTTTCCCCTGCTCCCTGGCACTCTAGCGGCTCTCTGCATACAAAGCTCAGCACATACACACTCATCAAGGACATCAGTTCCTTTCTCATTCAACTCAGGTGAACGAAAAATGGAGAGTGGCCTCGGGCTGAGGTTAGGATGCTGTGGTGGCTAATCACTGTTGTCAAAATGAGTACACCAAGAATTAACTGAGAGGGTGGCTCTCAGGAGTCTATGGGGTGACCCAACCTGAGACTCCTATCAGCAGGGGATATGGAGCCTGATGTGGCCCCCTCCTGCAGCCATGCAGGACTTCCAGTCAAGGGGGCCAGTGGAGGGAACTCACCCACCCACAAAGCCTTCAACCCAAAGTGTGCCCCGCCTACAGGAAGTGCAGGATTAAACAGGGAGCCGAGATGGAGGGAACTGGCAACCAATGACTGACCCCACTTGAGACCGACCCTAGGGGAGAGAGAGGCAACTGTTGACTCCACTAATAATACTGTGCTCTGCTTGCAGATGGGAGCCTAGCATAACTGTCTTCTGAGAGGCTTCATCCAGCAGTGAATGGAAACAAATGCATAGACCCACAGCTAAACACTAGATGGAGTTTGGGGAATCTTGTGGAAGAGTGGGAGGAAGGAGTGAGGGAGCTGGAGGGGTCAAGGATACCACGAGAAGAGCCACAGAGTCAACTAAACCAGGTCCATGGGGGCTCACAGAGACTGAATCACCAACCAAAGGGGGATGTCTGGGCTGGACCTTGGCCCCCTACACATATGTAGCAGAGGTGCAGATTCTCCTTCATGTTGGTGCCCTAACAACGGGTGCCCTAACAAGGGCTGTCTCTTCCTCTGTTGCCTGCATTTGGATCCCTTTGCCCTAGCTGCTCTGCCTTGTCTGGTGTCAGTGGGAGAGGATGCATGCAGTCCTTTGGGCAACTTGATGTGCCAGGGTGAGCTGGTGCCCATGGGGGACCTCCCTTTCTCTGAGGAGAATGGGAGTGGGGAATGGTGTGTGGGCATGTGAGGGAGGGAATAGGAGGACAGTTTATGAATATGAAACTTACTTTACGGTAGTCTGAAATCTTCAAAAATCCAGGAATGTCTTGTCACGGGTGCAGAAGTCCAGTTACTCTCTAACAAGAACTTCTGCTCTGTAAGACAAGAGGAGTGGAGAATGGTGTGAGTGTGTGAGGGAGGGAATAGGAGAGTATATGTTTATTAAACAAACATAATAAAATATTGTAGGTTAGAGAACAGAAGGCACTTACTATATGGTCGTCAAAACAGCTTCTAAAATGCGAGTATAGTCTGTCACGGGGACAGAAGTCCAGTTGCTCTCCAACCAAGAGCTTCTGTTCTGTAAGACAAGAAGCAGGCTCAGCCAGAGCCTTAAGTGGATAGGTGTCACAATGGCTCCTTGTGATGTCAGAGCAAGGAATGGACCAGTTCCCTCACATTCTGTCCTCAGGGACAGGAAAGCTGGTCTAGGGCAGTGGGGCAGTAGGGGCCTGAGAAAGCTTGTTACACTCCAGTGTCTGTCCACAGTGATGCCCAGAGGCCCACCTCTTCCTGCTAGGCCCACTGCCTAAGGTCCACAGTTTGCCCCACGTGGTGCCACCTGCTTGGAACAATGTTCAAACACTTGATTCTTTGTGGGACTTTTGACACCCAAACCTTAAGGAGGAAACACACACACACACACACACACACAAACACACTCTACATCTAGACATGACACAACTAGCTGTGCCCTGACTGAGAGTCCTTCAAGGATCAGCTGATGGAACTTAGACAAGAGGTTGGGGTGAAAGTCAGGAAAGTCTCATAAAGGATAAACACTTGGCAGTTGGAAAAGCTAGAAAAGTGGAGGCAGGAGGATCAGTTCAAGTCCTCTTTGGCCACACAGGGATGCTGAGGCCAGCCTGTGCTACAGGAGACCCTGCCTCACCAAATACAAAAGCAATAGCAAAGAGAAGATGAGGAAGGACTGCTTTTGTTTTCTGCATGACCTAGGTTCCCAACTGCTTCAAAAGTTCAAGGTTGCTGTTACACACAGGGCCTAGCCAAAAGTGCTTGTGACAACAACGCTTGAGGGTGGAGGGCTGATCAGCCATTTCCATGCTCCTGAAGCTAGGCTGCTGTCACCTCCCACCAAAAGTCATCAGTTTTTCACATTAAGTGGACCTCACAGCACCCACCCAAGCAGCGGGACATACGCCAGAGAAACTGGGTGGAAGTTTACAGGAGGTCAACAAGGATGTTCATTCTTCAGCGAACATGCATCACTAACTTGAGCACTGGATAGCAAGTCTACTCAACTAAACCATCACACAATGAAAGGGAGACACAGGTACCGTTCAGCAAAGGGCAACAAAGTGCAACTTGCCATTTCTGTAATCAGATATCAGATTTTTGGAAGTCACAGACCATAGACCCTCCTCTCATCACCAATACCGTGGCAAAACAGAAAGGAACCTGAAGGGCTTTGTTGCTGGACCATGAAGGTTCTGTTACCCACTGCCTTTCCCCAAACATGAACAGATTAAGGTTGGAGGAAGGAGTTTTATCCAAGCCTAGACTTGGAAATTTGGGTAGATTGCCCTTGACAATAAAAAGTCCCCTGCTTCTCCAAAAAGACAGGTGCTTATTTTGGGGCTTGGGGTCTGTGCAGTGCTGGGCAGATAATTCCAGCACTAGGTGGTTTTTGTTCCTGAATATGTTCTTTGACCTGTAGGACCAGCAGAACTCTAGAGCACAGGCTCGACTCTTTGCTTCAAAATCATTATTGCCCTCCCCTCTGGTGCCTGATAACACCCTAGCTTGGTGCCATAATCGACCTCCTTAAAACAGAAGATAACCCATGAATGTACAGCTGCAGGCAGAGAGAAGGACAGAAGTAGGCTGGAGGGACAGGGCATGGCAAGTCTCACCAAGGAAAGTCCCATCCTTCCTCAAAGAACAAGCTCCTTTTAGACTTACACTTATTCTATCCCTGAATTCCTTTTCAGCTGCCCTGTTCCACAATCAGCATCACAAGATCTGAGCTGACGCTTATCTCTAGCCCCTTTGTTGGACTCATGCCTCTTGACCTGCCAGGAAGATCCTGAGATAACCAGCTAGGAGGAGACTTTGTGCTAGAGCCCAGAGACACATTGGTGTCCTTCCTTAAGAGACCATCCCGTGTGTCCATCAGTCCTCTGGACAGGAGTCTACGGCACTTGGCCCGTACTTGTACTTGGGAAGCAAGGTGCTGAACAGCAAAGGGAAAGAGTGAGGGGCTTGGAAGGGGTGGGCAGTAGGCAGTGTCATCAGGGGAATGTATTCAAAGTTCTCCATGTACATGTATGGAAGTGTCACTGGGCGATCGATCACTCGTGTTGTGTAGTTGATATAAATACTGTGATAGCGAGATACAATCAAAGTGAGCATGAGATAGATGAAGAATATAATGGTAAGCATAATCATGCCTGAAACCAATGAATGAATAAATAGAGGCAATTGCCACAAAACTGACAGTGTTAGAGGGAAACTCAATCTGCTGAGGGTCAACAGGTCTGGTTGTCCTAGGGGAGCTGGCCAATGCTGTGATTCACCAACTCTCAAACCATTCAGTCTAGCAACCAATGGCTGCCACACTTGATGGGACCAAACCCAGTCCCAGTGAGTTCTCTATGTGGCCAGGTTCCACCATTCCTCACAAGGACTCTTTATGATGTCAGAGCAAGGAATGACCTAGCCATGCTTGGGCACCAACCACACTGATTCCCCCAGTTTCTGCCCATAAGGACAGGGAAGGCATGGTAGCCGGAAAGGCAGGTAGCTAAAGGAGTAGGGACCTGAGCCAGCCAGTCAGTTCTGTCCAGTTTTCCCTTGGTGCCAGTGACCCTCTTCCTCCTGTAAGAGCCCAGTTTATGTGCAAATATGAGAAGCTCAGTGAGTGGGTAATTCCTTTCCATATTTGATGCAAAAATGGAAAATTAACTTGTTCTTTAAAATAAGCAGTGAAATCCTAATAACACAGTCTCAGTGGAATCAGGGAGGAAAACGCATGCTCAGCTACTGCCAGTGTCATTTTGCTCTGGGGTTTGTGGGGTTCAGGGTAGGGGCAGGAAAACCAGGGTGCTCTGCTAAGTCCAACTGAACACTATTGGGTGTGGGATTTGTGAACACAGCCCTAAGACTAGTTGGGAAAACCTCCCAGGATTAAACTGGTTCACCCGAAGGCAGAGGGTGGTGGCTGTGAAGCAATAGGCTAAGACTATTGAACTCCTTTGGTTTTCCTGATGAGAGAAAATGGATCCCAAAGCCTTTGCAATGGCTTTGCAACCCTCCAGGGTGCTGACCACCATGATTGATATTGGAGCCTTAAGGATTGCATTCTTGCTAAGAATCCTACAATGACTGTGTCTCCATTTTACAGATGGAAAACTGCGGCTTTTTGATGGTCACCGTTTTTTGTTTTTTTGTTTTTCAAGACAGGCTTTCTCTGTGTAGCCCTGGCTGTCCTGTCGTTTACTCTGTATACCAGGCTGATCTCAAACTCAGACAGCCACCTTTCTCTGTCTCCCAAGTGAGAGATTAAAGATTTACAACACAGACACACACACACACACACACACACACACACACACACACACACACACACATAAAAGCCAGGTGATTAAAAGACCACATAGTTCAGTTCAAAAATCGATTCAAAAATCAAAATTGTATGTAATCCTTATGGTATTAGTAGATTTCCCTGAATCTTAATATAATTGCTGGCTCTCAATATGTAGAATGAGTTGTTTGTCATATAGAAACTGCTGACTTTATTCCTGATGGTTTAGAATTAACTTTATTATTCATGCAACTGCAAAAGGCTTAACAAAAGTAGAAACCCTCCGTTATATATCACGCAGATTCGGTCTCATACAGGCTTTCCAGGTCCATTGGTACAAGCAAATGAGGAAACTGATCAATTACAACACCTCAACATTTCATGAAAGACACGATGTTAAAAGTAAAAGATAATTTTTTTTTTCTATAACTTGGGCAACAAGCAAAGAAATAATAAAAAATGTCCCACATGTCCTCTGTATAACCACACTCGACTGCATGCTGGAAGTAAGCCTAGGGATACGAAAAAAGTGAAATATGGCAGATGGATGTGTTTCATTCTGCACAATTTGGAAAACAAAGGTATGTACACCGTACCATAGGTGTATACCCAGGGTTTCAAAGGGCAACTGCTTTAAGTGCTGAAAAGGCTTATTGTGTAATTACACAGTTATTGGAAATAATGGAAATTTTGGGGATACCTTCACAAATTAAGACTGATAATGAACCTACATATATATCTAGTAAGATGAAGCAATTCGTTGCCTATTATACTATAAATCTTTATACTATAAATGATTTATAAAACTTTATACTATAAATGTTTTATAAAATCTTTATACTATAGTATAAAATGATCTTTATATAACTTATACTATTATAAAGATTTATAAATCATTTATACTATAGTATAAAGATCATTTAAATGATCCCTATATAATTTATACTATAAAGATTTATAAATCATTTATACTATAGTATACTCTAAATGATAGTATATAGTATAAATGATATCATTTATACTATATAGTATCATTTATACTATACTCCCATTTATACTTTACTTATATTACAATTTATAGTATAAGTATAAATTATATCATTTATACTATATATAGTATCATTTATACTATACTATCATTTATACTATATATAGTATCATTTGTACTCTACTATCATTTAAATGATCGTATAATATAAAGGATAGTATAGTATAAATTATACCATGTATACTATGTATAGTATCATTTATACTATACTATCATTTATAGTATATATAGTATCATTTATACTATACTATCATTTATACTATATATAGCATCATTTATACTATACTACCATTTATACTTTACTATCCTTTATAGTATACTAAAGTATAAATGATTTATAAATCACTTATACTATACTATAATTTATCCTATACTATCATTTATTGTATACTATAGTATAAATGATTTATAAATCTTTATATTATAAATTATATAGAGGTCATTTAAATGATCTTTATACTATAGTGTAAATGATTTATAAATCTTTATAATAATATAAGTTATATAAAGATCATTTTATATTATAGTACAAAGATTTTATAAATCATTTATACTATACAGTCTAGGGAGAAAGAACACAAGAGATGAAGTCTTACCACTGTGATACTAGGATGGAAAGATAAGGCTTCCCAGAACTCTCCCCAAAGGCTGTGCAAGGCTGATTAACTGTGCAAGAATATGCAAAGGGCAGAGACTTGAAGAAATGGAAGCAGCCTTAAGATCTGTCCAGCTGGTACATACACGAGGTAGGGGCTTGAGGCTGCCATCACACAGGGACACAGTGGGTTGCTCCTCCAAGAGTCTCTAGTTAGACTTGTCAGGGCACCTATCATACCCTCACAGTGTGGCATGTGGTGGTGAGTGTGGGATCCAATGTGAATGGTCGCCTTGAAGGAACAAGAATAGATATGCAAGAGGTGAGTAACTAGGGCAGAATTGGTGTCAAGAGAGGGCACAGCTACCACTGCAGTCACTCCAAGACTGAGTTTTCCAGGCTTTGTTCTGAGTTGGGTCTGAGGACTCAAGCAATGTAACCTGTGATGGATTTGGCATGTGTGTGGGTGCGGGGCTCTTACAAAAGGATGGCAGGAGGCTCTTTCTAAAGAATTCCTATCAGGCTACTTGTAGGCCTCAGTTCTCAACATGGGAACCCATCTTGGGGCAGGTAGAATAGGCAGACTGGAAACTATAGCACTAGGGAGAGATTAGTTACAAAGGACAGAAGGAAAAGTGAATAAAATGAAGTGAAGTAATGCACTTACCTGGTGCTGAGGGTGGCTCCAAGGTCCCTTTTCATTGGAGTCATGTTCTTACATGAGGCGGCCTTTGTCTTAGCAGGTGGCAGGCAGCAGCAGCACAGATGTATGAGGCCGTTCATGATTGTCTTCTTCACCCGCTTCCAGCGTTGACGCTGGTTGTGGGGGGAAGCTGTGCCAGTGTCCTGAGGCTGGCCAAGTGTGATGTTGTCCTCGGTCTCTTTTTGAGGGAGAGTTGTGCCAGCGTCCTGAGGTTCGCCAGGCCTGATGTTGTCGCCCTCGTTCTCTTCCTCCTTGGTCTCTTCAGTTATGATGGTATCCTCCTTGATCTCTTTTGTTGTGATGGTATCTTGTATGATGGTGTCTGGTATGATGGTGTTTCCCTCGTTCTCTTCCTCCTTGGTCTCTTCAGTCATGGTGTCCTCCTTGATCTCTTTTGTCATGATGGTGTCTCATATGATGGTGTCTGGTATGATGGTGTTTGGTATGATGGTGTCTGGTATGATGGTGTCCTCCTTGGTCAATTTTAGTGTGATGGTGTGTGGTAGCATGGTTTATTGGGGCAGGTGGGACAGGGAGATTGGAAACTATATCACTATGGGGAGAAGTTTTTTTTTTTTTAAATATGGAACACTTCACGAATTTGCATGTCATCCTTGCGCAGGGGCCATGCTAATCTTCTCTGTATCGTTCTAATTTTAGTATATGTGCTGCCGAAACAAACACGAGAAGTTTTACTTTGTGGAAAAGATCATATTTCCTGCCAAGAAACGGGCAGTAAAGGACAATCACTACCCAGAGGGCAGTCTGTGATGTTTATGCAGGCTGGGTGAGAGAGCAAGGGATCAGTGTGCCACATGAAGCTTTAGGGCACCTCTGCACCTCAGCCCTTCCCCTCCCCTCAGTGCTGGAGGCTACAAGAACTCACACCCTGCATGGCTTTTACATAGCTGTTGAAGATTCAAATTCAGTCCTTATGCTTGTGCAGAAAGCACTGTTACCTCACCCCTACCCAGCCTAGACCCCTCCACCCCTCCAGCCTCTCATTTGTTTTCAGAAGATTACTGTGTTTTCTTCTCGTTCTGAATGGTCATTCTACACCAATTAAGAATTCTCCACTGTGCCATTCCTCAACCCCTGGCAAACACCATTGCATTTTCCTTTCTTGAAAAATTACAGTACAGTACTCTCAGTTCCACTCCTAGATATACAGAAGCTTGTCATTCTGTGACTGACATGTCACGGGAAGTATGTATTCCTCTGTGGTGGACCTACACCTACAGGTAGCTTTCCTTCCTGTTTAAGCTGAGTAATAGTCCATGATATATAAAGGCCACATGTGGTTGGTACATTCATCTGCTTACGGACAGAGAGTTATTTCCATCGTGGCTGTGGTTAAGTGCTGTTAATATAAACAAGCAAGCATCTGAGACTTTGAATCAATTATTTTTCCATAACTATGAAAGAACTGTTGATGAATGATATGCGATTTTGTGATAATGCATCCATATTTAATTAGGTAAAATACAAAGTGTTAAGGTGATTGGCTTATTAAAAAGTGCTACACAGTGTAGCTTATTGATAAGTGCACAGAGCACCCTAATCTGTGATGTGTAACAGGTGGCCCCTGCTGACACCAAGCAGAAATGCGCATGAAGACATTTGGCTCAAATTTCCACAGGTGTTGTAACCCACATTTCAATGGAAGCAGTTTAACAAAGCAGGAGTCATTTGTTCAGTTTTCTAGAGGAGCATGAACACTAGCCTGGGATTCACCATCTGTCAGTGAGCATCTGTCAGTTGGCTCCTTAAGTGAACTCGTCTTTCCCTCACTAGGTAAGCATTTGCTGTCCTCCCCACCAAGGATCGTAAGAAGCAAACAATTCGTTTCTCAGAGCCAATTAACAGCAAGGAGCTGACGGTGGTGTAGCCATTGGAGACCATCATGCGGATACTGTGGTGGACTGGGTCACTGTCCTGCATCAGTCTTGAGGCAGATATGATGCAGTCCAAACAGTACATCAGGACGAAGAAGTTCATGATCAGCAGGATGGTCCTGGTGGCCCATTGCAGTGGGGACACTTTTGCAGAAAGGCTGGTTCTGTGAAGGCCCCGAGCCTGTTTCTTGTGTCTGCACAAGAGAGCCACCATGTTCCCACTGCAGAGGGCCATGAGACCTAGAAAAGACACATCTCGAAATATCCTCAGTATGGAAAATAAGGGTCTGCTGCTATACTCCATAGGTAAAATAATGCAAGATTCTGTGACAAATATGAGACCATGTGAGGTGACATTGTACTCAGCAACATAGGAGAAGGAGAAGTGAGCACCACAGGACATGTAAAGGCCCATAGCACAGGAAGGGGGCACAGGCTCTGCTGTGGGGATTTAGGTTTGAATTTTGCCAGACAGGTGCTTCTGGGACTGAGGATGATGGCCTGAAGGATGCTCAGCAGGCAAGTGACACAAAGAGAGAGGCCCCTCAAAAGCCTGTGCAAGTGGAACAGGGAGTTACACTTGATGTCATTCTACATATTCTGAGATGCAAGAATGTCAGCAGCTGCGAACCCAATGACTGTTAGCATCCCAAGGTGTATGAGGGCCAAGAGACTGATGAGTGGGTCAATGATCCGGAGCCTGCTTTCAAGAAGGAACTCAAAAAGGTGGAAGAGGAAGACGATAATGTTGAAGGAGATCCCAATGCCTACCTCAGAGAAAAATGTATAATGTGTCAACAACTCCATAAAGGGTCTTGATTCTTCTCATTGTATGAGACAAGGAAATAGAGTAAACATTTGAGAAGAAAGGCAAGAGAAATTATTCATCACAAACAGTAACAGCAACATTGATACCAAACACTATTGCCTTTAGGAATATTGGTGGGCCCAGCCCAATACACCCCTCAGTACTCAAGTTTTCCTGAGTGCCAAACATTCTCATTGTCAGTCATGCCTGGATTGTGTACCTATAGGTGGGCTCCCTTGCTGCTTCAAGTTTCCTGTGTATTAAAATGATCATGTATTACAGAAATGATTCCTTACCACTGCCTCATTTTGAGTTTTTTGGGGGCATTGCCTGGTTTTTGTTTTGTCATCTTGTCAGGTATAGGAAAAGCTTCAAAAGTTTTGATTATTTCCCCTTTCTGTTTCCGTTGTTGCACTAAAACACCATAATCAAAACTGGCATAGAGGAGGACAGGGTTTATTTGGATTAACTCTCAGGTCATAGACTATCGTTAATGAGAGGTGAAATCAGGAGCACAAAGCAGATAGTCAAGTCATAGCCACAGTCAAGTGCAGAGAGAGGAGGCTGAAGCCAGGGCTTGGAGGTTAAGAGCTCTGGCTGGTCTTGCAGGGCCTTTGAGTTCAGTTCCAGCATCTAAGTCAACTGGCTTACAGCCACCTGTCACTCCAGCAATAGGGCATGGATGACCTCATCTGGCCCCTATGGCACCTGCGCTCATCTGCATATAATGCAAACAAATAATTAAATATAAAATTAAATAAATCTTGAGTTAAATTATAAGGAAATGTTGATGAAAGACATTAGATAGAGTATTTACTGTAATATACGTGTTTGGCCTGGAGAGACGGCTCAGTGGCTAAGCCTACATTTAGAATATATGTTTACATGCCGAATTCTGCCCTCTGTGAGCACTGCACATGCAAACAGCACACTGATATATACACAGACATAACACACACACACACACACACACTTCAAATAAGTAAATACAATACAATTTAAGGCGCCTGTTTATGTTTTCATTCACATTTTTTAAACAGGAAGACAATGTTGCTGTAAATTTGTCCCCTCACTATGGAAAAGGAATTTCATCAGAAAGTTAAGGTGTGTAAGATGCTTGCTTTCTGTAGCTTCTTCTGTGTCCGTGTACTTAAGGATCCATAAGTTCCCCAGAGAAGAGGGATGTGTTTAGCACCCATGAACAAGTTATGCTATTTAAAGTTTCAGAACTGAGGTAGACAATTGTAAAAATCTCAACAAGTGGACTTCTCTTCCATTTTAATTGGCATAGATTTTTACTTAGATGAGGGGTACAGTATCTTAATTCAGCACATCTCTGTGTCCTGCTCTGACCAAGTCAGGATAATTTCCACCTTTTCAAATACTGTCATTTCTCTGTGTTTGACACCTTCAGGTCTTTGTCTTCCTTTGGAACATGCAAGCACTTGGTGTGGACAACAGCTATGCTGCAGTGCTCTAAGGCATGATCACCATGACCTCACACAGCCTCTGCTCTGAACCTAGCTTTCAGTCCTGTTCCACTGTCTCTTTCTGGAATTGACTGACCATTCTTCTTGCTATTTTGTGTAATCAGCTTTCATCTTGACTGAGAACAGACAGTTTGCTCCCATCAAAAGCTCAGCAAAGATGTCAATCATAGACATTTATCTGTTTCAGTCTTTAATGGGTCACAGTTGATCGCTAGGACCCAGCACAACCTTTGTGACATGCATGTATTTTAGTACATGTGTTTAATAAAAGGGAAAAAGGAATATTGAAATATATTGTTTGTATATATTATACACTGGTAATATCATAAGAGTAACTTCAGATCTAGCTCCCTGCTCCTTTACCTCATTTTAAACACAAGATTACAGACATAGCAATATAATCCTCATACCATCCCAAACTTTAATTACTTGTGAATCAAAGGTGGTGGATGCTGTCATTTTCAGTGTGGTTTGGCTAACTGCCCTTACAGATATTAAGGGACAGGTTTGTCTGGGTGCTGTGGGCCTACAATAATGATTATGATTTGTGAGTTTACTTTATAATTACTTTAAAGCCACTGCAAAGGTTTTTCTACAGGTTAAATTCACAGATACAACAAAGGGAAAAGTAGTCCTTTTCTCCAGAGTACAGTCCAGTTATACTCTGTTGGCATCCCTGGCACCAGGTCACCTTCCTCAATGCAGCCCCAGGAAATGCTGTAAAAAATATTCCATTAGTCATCTATTACAGACAACTAAACCAGCAATCACATTACTCAGGCAAACATGGCTCACATATGTAAACATCATGGCTCATTAAAGGAAAGACACACAATGACTTCTGAGCCAATATACCACTGTATTCTTTAAAAGAAAGAAGACTTTAAAATGTTTCATTTTTACTTTATGTGTACGTGTAGTTTGCCTCCTGAATTGTTGAAGTGTCCCTTGCCTAGCCACTGTGTCCTGCACCAACAGTGCATTTTGCACATGGAGAAATCACAATCTTTCTGCCTCTGCTGCTCTGAAGAAAGGGAAGGAGATCACGGTCACAGAAAATGAATTTCTGAAATGTGACATCTGACTAACCCGCATCTGGGAATTTTGTGCATTGGGATGGAGGTGTGGGCCTCTGCATGCAGATTAGAAAGCATGCCCAATATAGAGAAAGAAGCAGCAAGGAGAAATCTGCACTTTCATTAGTGAGAGCCAGCAGCGAAGGCTGGACCTCAGAGCAAAGTGTTGCTAAAAGTCACATCACACAGGGATCTAAGAGCAGTCTCTTCAGTTCCACAGAGTGGCATCCCATGAGAAGCTAAGTCCTTCACCATCCTGTGAGACATAGAACCTCACACAGCCCCAAACTAGGGACACATTTCATAGACAGTGGACTTGATGCAGTAGTCAGGACAGAAGCAGAGAGCAGAAAGCCCTAACAGACCCTGCTCCAAGTTTGGTCACTTATGACCTTTCTGGTGGACAGAATCCAGGGTGAAGTTTGAGGGCAGGATGTCTGTCTTCTCCTCTGCAGCACGGGTTCAAACATATCTGTTTCTGAATGAGAAGATGGTACATAGTGTGGTTGCCCCACACTTACACCTCATGTCCAGATTCATGCCCACAAAGGACTTTGGTTTGCCGTGATCATGTTGCCTGACAGCAGCCTGTCACACCGTCACCACCTAATGTGAAGCAAAACTGGGCAAAAGGCCTGAGTGGTGTGGCTGTACTGTTTGTGGTTGGGATTGGACTGCAGTTAAATGGAGAACCTGTCCTTCCTATTGTGCTGTTCTGCTTGGAAAATTAGGGACACTGGGGAGACATGGCTGGCACCACAGTGAAGGCAAGACAGCCACCAGCCAGGTGTAGACGCTACATGCAGAGATACCATGGAGGGGCTGCAGTCTGGGATGCTATGAGCTAACATGTGGGAGGGTTCAATTAAGGACCGGCAGCTAGCTCCGAAGACAGCTAAGAAATGTCCACTGCATTTGTACATGGATAGGATTGTGAGGTTCAGCTTAGGGTCACACCCGCAGTTAAAATATTCGTAATAACCACTGTTAAAAATCTCTCTGTAGAAGTCAGTGGAAAGAAAATACTCTTTAAACATAAAGAAATAAGAAGACTTAGAGGAGTGCTCTACAGACTCCAGCTGTTGACACTGGTTCCTGCCACAGCCCAACCTGCTTCCTCCACCACCCAGTGACTCCTCCTGAGCAACTGTGACCTCCCTCCCAGTGTTCTCATTGTCTCAAGGACAAGGGAAGTAGGTCAGTTCCTGTCCATCTCTTCACTCTTCAAAAGATGAGGTTTGGGGAAAATCAAGTAGAGGCAACAGGACAGGGTGGGGCTTAATTCTTCAAAGGTTTCCTGGAACTACGAGATAGTTGGGCATTTCTATTCTGAAAAAGGAATGTTTATATAGAGACTGGAACACAGAAAAGATTAATGGACACAGGTATCATCTCCATTAGGACCATCTTCACTGTGTAGTTGACAATCATTGTCCTGGCTAAATCATCATCACAGCACCTCAGGTGACTATTCCAACAAGCAGAGCAAGGTGAAGGGATGACATAAAATTAAACAGGGAATGCAAAGATTCTTAAGAAATTCTAGTAGGTAAAAGTCAGTGAGGAGGTGACTGTTAGACAAGGTTTGAACATACAGCCCATTTCTTTTCCTAAGGCTTTCAGTGCCTCTAAGTAGTCACACTACAGAAGCCAGGGTATCAAAAATGATTCTTTTATAGCACATATGCAACAGAAGTAAAATTAAGTGCATTTGTCTGCATTCAAAATTAAAACCTCACCTCCTCACAAGATGCGCACAAATGAGCAATTCTGAAAACCTCTAGATGTTATACCAAACAACTTAATGTCCATAAAGTAAAATTGGTAATTTACTTCAGCAAAGTAAATAGGAGTTAAAATTAACTGACATCCTATAAAGGTTATAATTTTAGGACCTTAAGCAATTGAACATCCTGGGAAGAAAACATGTCAGAGCTCAGGTCTCCTCCACAGGTGCTGAAAATCTCCCTGCCTCCCAGTGCTCCTCCTTCCACAGCCTGCCTGGGTCCAGGCCACCTCCTGACTGTGCACTTGGGTGCAGAGCAATTACCCAGATGGACTCTGTGCAGAGGAGATCCTGTGCAGCTTTGGTGAAGGGGTTTTTAATGCACCTCTGCAGCCTGTAGTTGTAGCTGCTGTCACTGACAAGTTCCTGCTGGAGAGCATGGAGATCTGGCCCCCCAGGGGAGCATCTTCCCCATGGAGCTGACTCTACTGTCTTGAACAGCAGCTGTCTGGGGAGAGGAGAGCACAGACTTTTCTCCAAGTTTCCTTGCCACGTCTGCATGATGGATCAGGTCACAATGTCATCAATCCACTCTTGTTAATTTCTCCTCAGTCCAAATGAGTCCAAACTAATCTTCTACTCTCAATTCCTGTGCTATTTCCAGAGAGTACTGGAGACGTAAGGAACTAAGCAGATATTAAAAACAAAACAAAACAAAACAAAACAAAACAAAACAAAAAACCCAAAGACTGCCTGGGGTTGTAGCACAGTGGTAGAGTCCTTGTGTGCCAAGTGCTAGGCTCTGGGTTATGCCCCATTACCACATCATGAGTAAGTAAGTAAATTAATAAAGAAATGAGCCATATAGGCTTAAAAACTTCCCAAAGACTATAACATCTATTGTCTAAGATTCCACACAAGGCACCCAGTGGGAGTGGAACCCTCAGAGGATAGGAACGGCACCCATTATCAGATACCCAACTCATGCCAAGGGGGGAGTCCAAATGCTGCCACAGTGGCTCCATGAACATGTTAATGTGCAAACAACAGAGCTCAGCTGGGTGGGAAAAGCCCACACCTCTTCCCCGAGGGTGCTGGCTTCCGTCCTACTCTCTGGAACAGGCCACTTGCCATCCAGTTGCAATCTGGATTCCTGAAAGACTTCTGGGGCTGGTGTGACAGAGGAGGTGGCCTTTGTCTCCCTGGAGGAAGGGAGGGATTGGGATGGGAGGAGAAAGAGAACCACAGGGGGAATACAAAGTGAGTAAAGTGTAAATAATAAAGAAAAATAAAATAAAATAAGCAAAGTAATTAAAGAGCAGTCCAATTAGATTGTGTCAAAGGCAGTCCCTCTTCCCATACTATGGAACCCACTTGGACACTAAACTGCCATGGGCTACATCTGTGTAGGGGTTGTAGGTTATCTCCATGCATGGTACTTGGTTGGAGTATGAGTCTCAGGAAAGACCCCTGTGCTCAAAATTTTTGGTTCTGTTGCTCTCCTTGTGGACCTCCAAATGCCCCTCAACTGAAGACTGGATACAGAAATTGTGGTACATCTATACAATGGAGTATTACTCAGCAATGAAAAACAAGGAAATCATGAAATTTGCAGGTAAATGGTGGGATCTGGAAAGGATCACCTGAGTGATCTATCCCAGAAGCAGAAAGACACATAAGGTATATACTCACTCATATAGACATATAATATAGGATAAACCTACTAAAACCTGTACACCTAAAGAAAGTAATCTAGAGGAGGATTCTGAATAAAATGCTCAGTCCCCACCCAGAAAGGTAAAGAGGATGGACATCAGAAGAAGAAGAAAACAGGAAACAAAATAGGAGCCTCCCACAGAGGGCCTCTGAAAGCCTCTGCCCTGAAGACTATCAAAGCAGATGTTGAGACTTATGGCCAAACTTTGTGCAAAATGCGTGGAATCTTATGAAAGAAGTGGGAAATAGTAAGATCTGGAGTTTCCCCAATTTAAGATAACACTGACTATAAAGATGTCAAATAGAGACATTATTAGATGGAAATATGTTCATCTATCACTGTCTAACAAAAAGTTGTTAGACTTTCACAAAGGCCTTTTATGTACCTATTGACATGATCCCATGGCTTCTCTTTTCGAGATCTCTTTCTTTTTGAGGGCCTCTATCTCTGTCTATTAACTAAAACATCCTGGGAAGCAGGTCTCAGGCATTGTCATCTCATAGAAACTAGGATATAGCCACTAGTCCAGATAACTTTTTTAATGGCCAGATGTCCAGAGTAGGTCAGGATGGATGTTAAGCCTGGACCTGTTACCCACTGATGGAACTGAGAAGATTGTTGGCCTCAGAGAGCCTGTGTTACTGGTTTGTCAAACTGGGAGGGAAGTGTTTACTTCTCAGGGTGTTGGGGAATTGAGCAAGTAGTAGACAGTAGGTGTTTTATACTTCCTAAGTGCTTCCTAAGAAATCCAGAGTAGACTTCTTGTATTCTCACCAGAAGACAGCCTGCAGAAAAGCTCTTTTGCCTGGCGCATGGTGGACACCTCAGACAGATATCTGTCGGTGAGTGTGGATGTTGTCACTGTAGACAAAGGTGGAAGGAGTCAACACCAGTTACTGCTGCTCTCTGGCTTCTGACTCAGCATAAAACTTACATTTTCCATCATTCTCTACAAGAAAAAGATAGCTCTTATTCTTGAGAGCTCCCTGAAAGCCAACATTTGGTTTACACAACTCCCCTTCCCCTTCCTTGGCAGAGCTGAATCAGTAAGGATTCTGGTCCATGGTGACCGCGTGAGTACCATAGCAGACCACACTGCCCACATGAAGGATTATTCCTCCAGGGCCAAGAAAATCTCTCAGTTTCAGTTCCTCCCCCTAAGTTCCTCCCAGCCCCCAACTGAACATCACAAGGCACTGACTTTCCTCACTGCTGTCTTTTCTTGTGCTTAGGCTTGGAAAAGGATCTAAACCCTGAAGACCAGCAACCTGTCTCAGTAATTTCCTCCTTAGAACTCTGAGGCTTGTTGGATAGAGGCACCAGAGCCTGCTGAGTACTCTTCTGAGCCCTGTTCAGGCTCTTGCCTCCTCAGAAGCCTCCCAGGCAGAAAATCCTTCCTATAGATATCAATGCTGCAGTTCAAGATCCCTGGACATCCCTGCCTCTCCTGTGCCTTGTCTCTAGATCCACAAATGCTGTTCAGAATGACAACAGTAAGAGAAGGAACATGACAGAGCTTGCCATTGTTGCCACAGCCCAGCAGCCCTGTATTGGTCATGGGAATGATGGTGAATACTGTCAGCTTCATGGGACCCAGAATCCACAGGAACCTCACTCAGCATGTTCTGGGCATGTCTGTGACAAAGCTCTTGACTAGTGTACTTTTGGTGGGAAGACTCACTGACTGTGGATAACCCTGGGCTTGGTTCCTAGGCTGGGTGAAAAAGAAGCAGCTGAGCACCACAGTTCATCTTTGTTCCTTGAATCTGGAAATTTTACCAGCAGCTTCATGTTCCTGCTAGAATGTCATTCCCCTCATGATGGGCTGCACCCTCAAACTACCAAAATAAACACTTTCATTCTAAAACAACTAACTAACTAACTAACTAACTAACTAACTAACTAACCCAACTAATACCTCTCCAAAGAGGTACCCCGTTCAGTGTGAGCTTTTTCCTCTGCTCCTGGGATCTCCCTGTAGGTTGTATGTGGTCTCTCCTCATCTGGCCTTCTCTCTAGAACCAGAATCACCTTCCTGTCATAAGGCCATTGACTAAGGCCAAGGACACAAGTGAGGCTGTGACAGCTTCCCCCACCTACTACAGGCTGCAGAGGAATTTACCCTGATTGGGGTGCCTGCCTCCCACAATGCCTTGCGGCTCACCTGGGTTGGTCACATTCAGGATCCCTGCTGCTGCCATTGGTCAGAAAACCTGAGTGGAGCAATAAAGCCATGACATCTTTGGGTTGCCCCAGAGAACCCAAACCCTAGCCTGAGCTGTTGCATTACCTCTCCCAGGGGAAGGTGCAGAGTTTTCTTACCTGCTTTCTGTAGTTTGTACTCAGTCCCCTCCTGAGTTCTGGCCCTGGACCCTTGGTTTGCTCACTCCTTCATTTCCCATCCTTGTGCATCTAACTCTTGGTTCCTCCTTACTCCTGAGATGTCGCCACCTTACAAAGCAGAAGAGGAAGAGAAATTAAGTAGATAGATTTGAGATGAGGAGAGACTAGTGGGGTAATCAGGACGCTGCAGGTAACAGAGGCCCAAGTGAGTGCCCAGCTGAACCTTGTGGTATGAAGTTCTCTCCAGGATAGACTTAGTTAAAGATATTCCTCCTGCCTCCAAGTCCCAGCATTTCAGATTTTCTCACCTGTGTGAAATGCTTCTCTGCTCCTTCCTGGAATGCTCTAGGGTCTAGAATGTAGGAGTCCCCTCCTATAGCATGTTGATGCCAGTGCTGTGCAAACCTGATAGCAGATCCACTGGGGAAAAGAGCCCCTACAGTCCCTGTCCTGCAATTTGTCTTGTCTTCCTCTTTGCCAACAAGGCTCTCTCTGACACCAACTGTACATTCCCTGGACCAAGCTAGGAAAGGTCCCCATCTTAACTCCTGCAGTAGCAGGCACAAATTAAATTTATGAAGGTCCCTGGTCAAAGGAGCCAGACATTCTGGAAGAGCATTTAGACAACCGAAACACTCTCTGAATTAACCTGGTATACTGGTGCCTGACAAGTGTGAGTGATGGAGTAGCCCTCCCCCCCAACATGAGCCCCAGCACAATAAAGTACATGAAGTCAGCTCACAGCCTAAGTGGTGTTTAGCCACATAGCACAGCTTAGGTAAACCATGGCTTCTCCCTGCAGAATAGGGCAGTGGTTGTAGTTCCAGAGATGGAAACTGGTTTTAATCCCTCAAGTGAGGAATCCAAATCTCCTTTAAGCCCACTTTGCTGTGGCATTGGTGCTGGGAGGGTCTGTGTGACCTCATCAAATCTTTTTCCTAATTTATTTTTTATTGATCACAGTTTGTTCACATTGTATCCCAGCTGAAACCCCTTCCCTCATTCCATTCCAATCCCACCCTCCCTTCTTCATCTCCATCCATGCCCCTCCCCAAGCCCACTGATAAGGGAGTTCCTCCTCCCCTTCCCTCTGAACTTAGCATTTCAGGTCTCATCAGGACTGTCTGCATGGTCTTCTTCTGCTGCCTGGTAAGGGTGATCCCCTCTCAGAGGGGATGAAACAGCTACTGAATTCATGCCAGACAGTCCCTGTTCCCATTACCAGGAAACCCACGTGGAGACTGAGCTGCCCTGGACTTCATCTGTGCAGGGGGTCTAGGTTATCTCCATGCATGGTCCTTGTTTCGAGTATCAGTCTCAGAAAAGAATCCTGGGCCCAGATTGTTTGGTTCTGTTGCTCTCCTTGTGGAGCTCTTTACACTCCCAGGCTTTCTATCTTCCCCTTCTTTCATAGGTTCCCTGCACTCTGCCCAAAGTTTGGCTATGAATCTCAGCATCTGCTTTGATATACTGCAGGGTAGAGTCTTTCAGAGGCCTCCTGTGGTATGCTCCTATCTTGTTCCTGGTTTTCTCCCTCTTCTGATTTCTGTTTTGTTTGACTTTCTGAGTGAGGATTGAGCATCTCACCCATGGTCCTCTTTCTTGTTTAGCTTCTTTAGGAGTACAGCTTTTAGTATGTTTATCTTATATTATATTTCTAATACCTCATCACATCTTACTCATATCTCCAGAACAGAAATGGACAGAGGACAGGGACAATAAGAATGACAGAATCCTACTACACCTGTATCTTGACAACTGTGGCAGTCACAGGTGTCCTTCTTTGCTTTCTAGTGTGATAAAACCATGAACAGAAACATCTTGGGGAGAAAACAGTTTATTTCAGCATATACTTCCCACATTACAGGCCATCACCAAGGAAGCTTTTTATAGTTATTTTATATAACTTTGTTTTTAGTTTCTCTCTTAACTCAACTATCACAAAACAATTGAGACGCATATTTGTTTAATAACAAGCTTCACAACAAAATACTGAGCAGTTATTACTCTATTCTTAACTCTCTAAGCTAATCTGGTTTCCTCCCAGCACGTATCCCAGATACTTGCACTTTGTAGCTTTCCTGCCTAGCTGCTTCTCCTGGTGTCTCTTAGACTTCTCCCTTGGCTAAATCCCCTACTTCCTCCTCTAACTCCTCCTCCCCTGGCTGGCAGGCAGTTGAGCCCTATTCTCTCCCTTGCTCATCAGTTTGCTGTCAGCAGCCTCATGGGCATACCTGGGACTATTGAGGAGCACAGTTTATATAACCTCGAGACAGGTGATTCTCAGAACAAGGATTTCAGCCAGATGTGAGGGGTACAGAAGGCAGCATTTGAATAACACAGTAACCTTGTACCTACAGAAAATCAGGGCAGAAACCCAGGGCAGGAACCTTGAGGCAGGAACTGAGGCAGAGGCTACAGAAGAACACTGCCTGCTTACTGCCCTTGCTCCTGCTTGCTTGCTCTCGCATACCACCTGCCCAAGGATGGCACCTTCCACACTGAGTGGAACATACCACATCCATCATGAGTTAAGAAAATATCCTGCAGATTTGCCCATAAGACAGTCTGATGGAGGATTGAGGTTCTTTCTCCCCACATGACCCTAGCTTTTGTCACCTTGATAAAAATTCAATAGCAGTGCGGCCCACTTCCATATACCATGTGAAAGGACCTTGCAACATGCTTTGAAGGGACCAAATAAAATCTCCTAGTTATCTTCAGTAGTCAACTTGATACATTGACCTAGTGAGTCTCAATAAGAGAAGTTGTAGTTTTAAAAACAAAACAAAATTCCAATCATTTGAGTTTACCAATAGAGTCAGAGCAAGATGCTGGGGTGAAAACCTGCTAGCTCAGAGAAGCAGCTCACTTTATTTCAACAATATCCCAGAAGGATAAAGCCCTTTGTTCTCAGTTCAAGTCCCAGAGGAAAAAGCTCTTCCTATTCAGCTCATGTCTCAGAAGGAAAAAGTGTTCTCCTTCTCCATGTTGTCTTATGTACCTTCCTTCTCAATGTCCCTCCTGTCAGTTGAATCCCTGTCAGCTGGTTGGTTGCTTTGACTCTTGACCTAGGGTTAACTTTAATCCAGTTTACAGAAAGGTCTTGGATTAAAGCTGTGTTCTAGTTTTGAGCCATACCACAAGAACTTGTTTATAATACACAGAAAGCTCTAGGCTCAAATACTGAGCCACACCACAATTAGATACAGGTATTTACAGTTCACAGCCTTAGGACTCACAATTGAGTAAAATACCCTGCATCAAAAGGTAGCTAAGAAAGCCAGGGGTAGAAAGCAGATGGGCCGTCTTCCTCTGTGGTTTCTGTTTCAGTTCCTTCTTGAGCTCCTGCCCTAGCTTCCCTCGCTAATGTCCTATAGCCTGTAAATTGAAGCAACTCTTGTGAGTTGGTTTTGCTCACAGTGTTTCATCACTACAGGAAAGCAAACCAGTACATGGAGCAACTTGAAAAATGATGGTGGGTCTTAGCTTGCTTGCAACAGACAATAATGCAGTCAGAAAAGACTTGAAACATTGGCCATTTAAAGAAGTATTTCCATAAAACATCCTTCGTAGTGAGAACCACACTGTAAATATAAAAATGCAGCTCCTTTCAGTGCACAGTGTCAAAACTGAAAGCCAGATGGAACTCTGCATGTAGTTGTGGGAGAACATCATTGTTTAGTTTTGCTTCCTTTTCTCTGCGTCCAGTGTTAGGATATTGTGGAGCGAGGGTCTCACGGAGGTTTTCCTAGGGCTCCATGAACTTGATGATTTTATTTGAAAGACTTCCCACAGAGCATAGTGGAGCTGACAGCAATAATTTATCACAGAACAACATGAGGCATTCACAGTGGCAAAAGTGAGAAATGTGTGCAGTCCATCATGGAGGATATCGCTGTTCAGGGATGCACAGCAAAGAGCCCATTGTTTGACTGTATGTGGAGGTAGGCTTCATACTTTCCCAAAGCCTGTGGAACAGAAGGCTCCTTTTGGTTCATGATGCTGGCATGCCCATCTACATTTATACTTAAGGAAGGGGATCATAGTATGTTCCTGTTCCTTGGATAACTTTTGTCTAGGTAGTTTGTAAACTATGGAGATGACAGGTTACTAGCAGTTCAGAAACGCAAGTCCTTTGATAGAATCAGATGCACCTCTCATATCCCACTATTTTGACTCAAAATCATATCATAGCAACTTTAAAAGAATCCTCGAAAGAATATAATAACACTCAGATAAGAACAGACATCTTTAGCACCTGTAAATACCTCTCTTTATTGGCCTGAATCCCTGCTACCTTTGTTGTCCTCCATTTTGTCTAGTCTGCATTTATCCTTTCATGAGGTTCTTTCATATTCTAAGCAGAAAGAATTGTGGTATTTACTCTCCCCTTCCTTAGAGTTAGTGTGCTAACAAGGACACATGATGGGAGATTCAAAGCTGGTTTGAAAGGAAAGGATGGGACCAGGCATGATGGCAAGTGCTGAAATATCTATTACTCCACAAACCCACTGAAACCTTCTCCTTAGGGAAAGTGAAGTAATGTTCTTTATCCTGTTTTCCCAAGCTTGAACAAAGATCTTCCTGCTATGATCTCTGACTCCTGGTTTGTTTGGTGGTGATTTTAGTGGAATCATTTTAAGTTTCTCTCCCCTTATTTTGATGTTGGCTATAGGCTGGCTGTATATTGCTTTTGTGTTTAGCTATGTGCCCTGTATCCCTGACCTCTCCAAGACTTTAAACATTAAGGGGTGTTGGATTTTGTCAAAGCCTTTTTCAGCATCTAATGAGATGACCATATGATTTTTTTCTTTCTGTTTGTTTATATGCTGAATTACATCGATGGCTTTTCTTCCTGAGTTCTTAGATGGAACCTTGAGTTTATGACTTTTAATATTTTTCCCCTTAATACCTGATGTTAGTCACATGGTCTAAATAACTATAAAATAGTCTCACCTTACAGCCTTGATTTTTAAATAACTCTTTTAATATTTTAATACATTTCACTGTAAAATATGAAAATTTCAATGTCCTTATGTGTGCCAGAGGGCAGATTTGTAGAGTTGGCTCTCTCTCTCCCTTTACATAGGTTGTGAGAATTGACTCAAGATCAAGTTTTCTACCCACGTACCCATTTGAAAGCCCTTACGGGTATATCTTGTCTAGATTCAAAGCTGGGGTCCTCCTGTCTCTGTCTCTTAAACATACCGACCAGTGCCCACCACCACAAGCACTGTTGTTGGTTACATCACCTCCTCCGTATGTGTGATGCTACAGTGAAAGTTAATGCATGTGTTCCCTCAGAGACATTCTGCCAGCAGACCATTTGACAAAATTCCTGGTGTAAAGTTTAGACTCAGGACCTTGGAGTCTGGAGAAATAACTTGATGGAGAGATGACATCAGCATCCTAGAGCATATACCATTCATGTTGGCTTGGATGCTTTCCCTTCCATTGGAACCATATAATGGAATGGCTTGGAAGCTCACGTAACTGCACTTCTATTTGCATTCACACAACCCACTGTGAATTCTCATGCGAAAGGAGAGGAAATGTTAGAATCTGCTTTGCTAATATTTGACCATACGTGTCTGCTCACCTCGACTTCTGGTATTAAAACATGGTCGAGGTGAACAGACACATGTCAGGATTCAAAGAGACAGAAGCCCATGGGAGCACAGCAGAGAATTGCACAGAGGTTACATCGTTTGCTTTCTTTCCCTGTGTCTGTTTCTTTGTTTCAGACAGGGACAGAGCTGAGCAGTCATTAACGGAGCTGCCTTAACTCTCCCAGGCCACATGCACACATACCTCATGAGGAGAGTGGCAGCTGCACTTCATAGAGACCACCGTGGGCTGGGCACACTTCCATGTTTGGTGTGTACACTTCATCTCATGTCACTCCTGGTGGGTTCCAGACACAGGCACAAGGCCGTCCACGTAGTCCACAGGAGTCGACTTCAGCCTCAAGTCACACTCTATGAAGGTGTCAGGTTGTGGGTGAAATTTGAAGAAGTCTGTTTTTGGAGTTCACAAATTTCAACTTTTGTAAGAGAAATTCATTAAGAATATTTGCTAGTAGAGTAAAAGAATGAAGAGAGAACTGAAATAAATGGCCCTGTCCTTGTCAAACCCACAAACATACTGTCTTTTGATTTCTAATTTAATATAATCGTCCTCATTCAAATCCACCAAAACTAGCTGTTTATGTACCTGACAGCAAGAGAACTGCGGATGAAGGCAGGGACAGTTCCCAGAGATGCTTGCACAGGAGACAGCGAGAAAGGGAGTGTGCTCTGTGATGCACAACAGTTGTTAATTTATATGAGGGCTTCTGGGGCTGGGGTGAACTGAAGTTGAGGTTTTAAGTGGAAAATGATGAATTGGGCTGAGCTGATAGGATTTCCTGAGGTGAGGCATGGTTGGATCTATGGCCAAGGCTGTGTCTGGCATGAACAGAATCTTTTGGTTTTCCTGCAAGGTTTGCTCTATGCTTCTTGACCTCATAAGATGTATCAGAACAGCAAACTGTCCACTAACAATAACCTCAGAAACCCCTTCTTCTCTGACATAAGCATCAGGAGCTCATGTAACAGTATCCTTCCCCTCCTCCACGTCCTCACATTCAATAGTGGACACAAGCCCAGCCTCACTGACCTGCCCATTGGCTTACGGGACCTAATCCACCTCCTGCTGCTGCTGGTTGTAAACTTCATAGGCAGATATTTTAATGTTTCAGAAGACGGGATGACATCATATGTAAATTGCTTTTCTTCTTAAATAGATTTCTAAGGGGGTCTCTCCATTTGTACCTCTTGCCTCCTGACTGATCTGCAGGCCATCCCCCTCAATCCTAGACACTGAAGGTGACAAACTGCTTGGCCACATGTTACAACTTATAATGGTTGTTTGCCCTGTCTTCTTTCTATTCGTCCATTTATAGCAACCTTATCATCTGTCTCCATAGTTGTTACCATTAATGTGACCTCACACCACCTACTCTATATTACTGAATACTGCTCTTTTGTATGCCTCAGTTTCCCCAGGAAGTACATAATATCAACACTGTTCATCTTCTGGGAAGCATTCTTTTTGGTGTCATGGCCCTCTCAGGCAGGTCCGTGGTGGCTCTCTTGTGCAGGCACAGGAAGCAGGCCTGGCATCTTCACAGCACCAGCCTTTCTCCAAAAGCATCCCCAAAGCAAAGGGCCACCTGGACCATCCTGCTGCTCATGAGCTTCTTCATGCTTATGTCCATCTTAGATGGCTTTATCTTCTGCTGAAGACATACGTTCAAAAATGATCCAATATTCTACTGTATCAGATTCTTGTGAGCCTTAGGTACACCACTGTTTGTCTCTTCGTGTTCATCAGCAGTTTAAAGGATATAATCATCATCTAAAGGTCCATGTGTGAGAGAACAGTGACTATTTGATTATTTAGTGATGGTGAGAATCCCTAAGATGAGGCTATCTTGGCATCAGAACTGTGATTCACTATTAACATGCTGTGTTGTAGAGACTTTCTCCAGGGGCTTCAGCTCACAGCACACTCTGTATCAAAGCCTCAGAAGACTGCCAGTCCTACCTCAGGGCTCCAGCATCTGCCTTCAGAGTGAAGGGTTGTCTGTTTTGTAAAAACTAAACATTTGTGGGTGAGGAGATGACCAGTGGGTAAGAGCAATTGCTGGGCAAAAATAATGACCTGGGCTGGATGACTAAGGGCTTCATCTACAGCTCACAGTGTCATATTTTGTACCAGGGCTCATAATGTGTTTCATAGAACTGTTTTGGTTCTGAAACACAATTGCATATAGTTGCAGACCCAGTTCCTGCCTCTGTCAGCGAGGATGAACCTGAACATTCAGGCTGCTCATGGAGCAGAATCCAGCTTGTCCTCAACCTCAGCTGGGTCCCATCTGCCTGTGGTCACCTTGGCTCTCCAGCTCTGCCTTGAGTGCTCTGCATTCCATCTGATTTCTTTCACAATTCACCTTCGGATTTCACTCACAGCTAAAATCCTGCAACTACAAGTTTGGAAATGCTAGAGAAAACAGTTAATAAAAATGCTGCTCCAAGGGAAGACTGACCTGGGGAAAGATCACACCCTGTAGAAGGAAGACCCTTGGGTGGGTAGGAAATTCATAGGAGTTCCTGAATCTCAGAAGAGAGGCATCACAGGGAGCTAAATTAATTAGAATTATATCAAAAGTTCAACGTGAGAAAAGACATGGTTGTCCATTTGGTGCAAACTTTCTGATCACTCCAGCAGGTGTGGCAAGGCAGCTCAGATAAAGTTTGTTCTCAGCCCTCCCCAGGAGGCTGTTATCAGGACACAGGGAGTAAGATCACCAGGCAGAGAAGATGCTCCACTGGGATGCCAGGTCTCCATGACCCCATCAGGAACATGTCACCTTCTACAGACACAGAAATAACATGTCACAGAGAGGCCTTAAATTCTCCCTTCACCTAAGACTTACAGGATCTCCTCAAGTGCACAGTCCTCCCCTGCCATGTCAATCTGGGTAAGTGCTCTGCACCCAAGAGCAAATTCAGAAGGTGGTAGGAACCCAGGCAGGCTGTGGGAGGAGAAGGCTAAAGAGGGGTTTTCAGCAGCTACAGAGGAGATGCTGAGTTCCGACAGACCAACACCACAAGGGACTGTGTTCTGCAAGGGGTAACAAAAACGTTTCTTCTTAACATACTCATTTCCTTAATTTATAGACTTTAAAATTACTATAGAATTCATGTTCATTTCTGTGAACGAAATAACTCACACTGTATACCTGGATAAGCTGTTTAGTTTCATTTCTTTTACTGATTTACCTATTCCTAGGACAAATTATCAGGGAAGTGAAAGTTCTGGAGAGCTCACTTTCCTGAGTTGTGCATCTGTAACTTTGGTGTGCACACAACTGTTTTCATGTAACATCTTCTGTGCTGTGAGGTATAAAAACTTCCAAATTATGTGTAAGTAATAGAGGCTATAGATGCAAACTCTCATTCCATAGAGGGAGCTCCCCACAGGAATGCAATGTATCTTCTAGTGTTTGCTCATGGCCTCTATTCTTCTCAGCTCAATTTCAGAGATCACAAAGTAGTACTGTCGGCTCTTAGCCTCTGCTGCCCTGATAGGAAGTGTCATTAAATGGCTATGATGATGAGGTTTCCAGGACACTAACTATCAATGCAAAGTGACAGTGGCAGATTCCCTTCCCTGCCTCACTGAGATCAGGAATTCTGGGAAGAGCTGGTTGCATGTTTTGTCTTTTCTCTATGTTCTCCCCCATGTACTCTGTGCAATTTTTTATGAGAGAAAAACCTGAATCTTTTTTCTTTGAGGAAACTTTAGAGAACTGAACCCCCTCACCCTGTTCTGCTTTCTTTATTTCATTTCCAGGCTTATCCCAAAGCTCATCTTTACATGAACCTATGTGAAGAGGTGGACAGGAACTGACCTACCTCTCCTGTCACTGAGGCAATGAGCACACTGGGAGGGAGGTCACAGCTCTTAGTAGCAAAGCCAAGCCTCTCCTGAGGTTCCTTGGGTGCTGGGGGAGCAGGTTGTGCTTCAGCACTGTGCAGGGTCCAGTGTTTCTGCCTGGAGTCTGTGCCATGCTGCCCCTCAGGTACATCCAATCTTGCTCTTTCTGGAGGCTGATTTGGAAACCCTGTAAGACATCCTCATTGATACTCTGAGCTCAGAGATGCTGTATAAAGGCTTCAAAGTTCAAAAACACAATTCTCACCCAGGCTTTCAGAAACAGTCAGGATTCCTTAGCCCAAAGGTTCTTCATGATTTGCCTATAACGTTACCAGAGTTCATTTATTTCTGGCATCTCTGGAATCAGCACTGGCATATGCTCACTGATGGTTTTACCTTACCCGAAGTACCAGCCATTTCTCCCTAGTTTCTTTCTAGTTTTAAAGTTAGGATTGTGCCAAAGCTAGACAACCTGATTGAGTAACCTCCAGCCATTTTCATTGAGCAGGGACAGTGTCTCCACCAACCCCCTCTATGTGCTGATGCTATGGATTGTGGGTTGTCCATGATTTGGGTAACTGTGGGCTGACACAGGCTAAAGTCATGGCTTCTTGAATTCCTGCAGTACAGGGAGTTCAATTCCTCCCCCTACCCACGAGCAGCTGTAGCCTTCACAATTGGCTTTAACTGAGGAGCTCTCAGGTTCTGCTTGGTCATTTCTTGCTCTGTGCATGTTTTATTTCCTAATCTGCACAAAAGCCTTCCCTTCCTATTCTCCAATAGCCTTTTCTACTAGGACCTATTTCACAAATGAGTGATTTTTTTCTGGTTCCATGTACTGAGTTTCATGCCTCTGGGAAGCAGCTTATTTTGTTGCAATCATACTACATGTTACAACAGACTATACCAGTCCTGTGACAGCTTACTCCCTCCTGTCCTTTCCTCTTGGCTGGATGAGGTGGCCCTTAACTCATTTTGCATATCAGAGAGTGTGTGTCCTGTGAAGTGGCCCTTAACTCATTCTGCAGGTCTGAGAGTGTGGGTCCTATCTCCTGGTTTTCAAAACCATACTCAGCCAGACAGATGAGCTGATAAGGGTCAGCTGGGTGGAGACAGGCTATAGGATTCTCTGTGGCTTGTTCCTGAAGAGAGAAAATCTCACCAGGAGGTTTTCTATAGAAATTATAATCTGCCTGGAATCTCCATGCTTTACTGGTCCTTATTGTATAAGATTTAGATATATCTGTCAGTGCATGTCATCTTTAGCTATTTGGATGACTAGAGACATGTAGGTCCCTCCTGGCAAGCTTGTATGTTTTCTCTTTAGCTACTATGGTATTCCATGTCCAGGATATAAGTGGTTTCAAAGCCGGAATCCCTGAAGCCGTGATGTTAGGAATATCAATGAGGATGCACATCCTCTGTAGCTGCATGACTCTCCTAAGGGTTTTAGGTTTGTAGGGCTGTGGTTTCTGAAGAGATGGTGAAAACAGCACAGCTTGTGCCCCGCTCTGCAGAGCTGACAGCTCACTGCCTGAGCAGTCTGATAGTGTGATGTGCTCATAAAGACCAAGTTTCTTTTTCTTCTTTCTTTTCTTGTTAGCTCAGTGGAATTAAAGAAAAAAAAATGTGCATTTCCAGAAATGACATGAGAAAAAGCATTTTAGAACTCTTTTGCCTTTTAGTTAGCCAGTGCTGATACACATGCAATGCAAACTATTAGTTAAAATCTACAGGTGTGTTTTCCTTCCATGAAATAAGTATAGAATATGCACCTGCCTCTCAGTGCAGAGACGATAAAATGACATTCAGAGTGTGTGCTTCCGATGACATTTGTAAATGTAGTTTGTAATTCTAAAAAGTTGTAAATAAACCTTGGAAGCAATGGAGCCCCATCAGTCTCTCCATTGTTTTCCTGAGCTGTCACGGCACAACTCTAATGTCTGAGTTGTTCAAAGTAGAGACAACTGCCATTTTATCTGCTCAATGGAAAACAGAACTGCCCCCAACCTACTGTGTTCTGCTTCTTGTGACTGGGATTTGGAAAACTAACCCCTGAGCTTTATAAAGAATAATTGAGCACCACTCATTTAATCAACAATCTACTGCTAGCTGGAGTACATGGTCCATAATCTTATAAAAGATTAACCTTTTCTAATGTTGCTACAGAACATTTATTTCCAAAAATCTGCTTTATTCAGTGTTTTCACCAACCATCTGCTTCAGATCTAACTCCTGACATGGAACTCCGTACTTGTGAAATTTTATCCCTTTTGCCTGTCTTTAGTATCTTCCATGACAATGTCCCATGGTTGTCACATGCCAGTAGGATTTTCCAGGTGTGGTGACAATGTCACATGGTTTACAGAAGTATAAAACAATTTCACCCTACACACGTGACTGTCAGTGATAAGTTTTTACTATAACAGAGGAATTTGTTTACCAAATTCCATCTGCTGCATGCATGGTGTCTGTGCTGGAAAGTTTTATGGCAGCTTGAAACAAGCTGGAATTATTTCAGAAGAGAGAACCGCAGTTGAGGAAACATCCTCAGCAGACCGGCCTGTGGGCAAGCACCTGGTACAAGTCTTGATGGATGTTGATTTCATACGGATGGCCATGCTCACTGTGAACAGTGTTGTCCCTGCCTGCTGGTCCCAGGTGCTACAAAAAGTAGGTTGAGCAAGCTCTAAGGAGCAAGCTGGTAAGCAACACTACTCCATGGCCTCTCCATCAGTTCCTGCCTCCAGGTCCCTGTCTTGAGTTCTCTCCTAGTTTCCCTGGCTGGGGAACTCCAGGCTGTGTGGTGAAATAATCCCTCCTCTCCCCACAGCAACAGAAACCCTGAGAAGACAGAAAGTGGTACTATGTGGTGAGGTATGACTATGACAGACTTTACCTTAGCTTTTTGGAGAACTGTGGAAAAGTTTTGAAACGTTGGGCTGTAAAATACATAGAGTGCTGATACTCCACAGGATTATATGGTGAGATATTAGAATGTAATGCTGAGAGCAGAACAGATGATGGAAGCTTGCTTTATGCAGTTCCATAGGGAAGTTTGAGAGTCCCTTAAAGATTATATGAGGGTCACTCATATTTTGAGTTAAGAAACACAAAACTGTTTGGTCCTTGTCGAGCTCCTGTCCTCTCCAGTCATACTAACTGCCCCTTCTTTCATATGATTCCCTGCACTCTGCCCAAGGTTTGGTCCCAGCATCTGCTTTGATACACTGCTAGGCAGAGTCTTTCAGAGACACTCTGTGGTAGGCTCCTGTCCTGGGCACAGAGGTCTATTCTGAGACTGTTTCTCCAACTAAAGACCATGCATGGATATAACCTAGAGCCCCTGCTTGGATGTAGCCCATGGCAGCTCATTATCAAGTGAATACCATAGTAAGGGGAACATGGATTGTCACTGGCATGACTTCAATGGCTGGTTCTTTGACCTTCCTTCCTCCCCTGAGGGAGGAGCAGCATTGCTAGGCCACATAGAAGGACATTTCAGCCAATCCTAAAGAAATCTGATAAGCTAGGGTCAGATGGAAAGGAGGGAAGACTTCCCCTTTCAGTGGACTTAGAGAAGGGCAGGGAGGAGGTGAGGGAGGGTGGTATTGGGAGGAAATGAGGGAGGGGGCTACAGCTGGGATACAAACTAAATAAACTGTAAGTAATATAAAAATTTAATTAAAATAAAGAACTACTAAAATGAAACTTTTGACTTGGTGAAACAATTAAAACCCTCTGAAGTATTTTCTCAGCTTCAGCACACAGACACTGTGGTCTAAATACTGTTGAGGCTGCATCACATGCGACTAGCCTAACTTGGTAGCTCAGGAGTCTCTGAGGTGTTGAAGGCCAACTTGGTCTATGGAGGGAGTGCAGGACAGCCAAGGATACACAGACAACCCTTGTGTCAAACAAACAAACAAATAAACAAAGAGTTTCTCAGGTGGTACTGGTTCTGAAACATGGAGGGATCATGGAGTGAAGCTGTGACTTGGCTCCATACAACTGTGTTAGAGTCCTTGAAGAGAGCCAAGAGGACACTGATGAAGCCTTGGCCCCTTTGCTGTGCAGAGCCAAGCCATTTGGAGATGTCAGTATCACATGCCAGCAGCACCTGCTGTGGGGTGAGCCAGTTTGAACCTAGGAGATAGCTGTGTGGAAGGATTTGCCAGCAGTGTGGAGGAGGCCAAAAGATCACTGTTGAGTCCCAGAAGCCTTGCACTGAGAGTTATGCTGTTAGACTTTGTTGAACTTGATAGTGACTGTGCCCTGGTTCTTTCCTTTTAAATAAGAAAATACTTATTTATTGTTATTTTACAGGAGCCCACAAAGTCTCTTGACTTTGAACTTTTAAAGGGATTTTGGAGACTTCAGGTAGTTTGGAGTCCTAGAGAGACCGTGGGTTTTTAAGAGAGACATTGAAAATGTTAGAGAAACTAGAGGTTTTAGAGAGTTGTATTTTGTAGAGTCTTTGAATGTGGAAAGTGACTTAAGAGATTGAAGTTTAAAAATAAAAATAAAAAAAACATTGAAGTATTATATTGCAATGTTGACATTAGTTTAATATCTTGGGAACGGCAAAATTGAGAGACAAAGTTATAGTGTAACAGAGATGTATTTATTGTCAGGTAGATAGGGGGTCAACTGTGGCAGCTGTTTTTGTCTTTTGTTTGTTGAATCAACACACTAGACTCATTTGGGAAGGGAACCACAGTTGAGATAATGACCCCACTAGGTTGGCCTATGGGCAAGTGTGTGATGCATTTTCTGGATTGATGATCAGTGTGAGAGGGCCCACATAACTGTGCCTGTGGACTCTGGGCTCAGGGTTTTGGATACTTAAGAACACAGACTGAGAAAACAATGAGACCCAAGCTAGTAAGCAGCGTCTTTTTGTGACACATGCCTCAGTTCTTGCCCCAGGTTCCTGTCTCAAGTCCCTCCCCAGCTTCCCTGCACAAGGGATTATCAGCTGTAAGATGAAATAAAGGCTTCCCAACCCCATTTGGTTTTGGTCATGGTGGTTTATTTAGTCTGTGTCTAAATCAAAGAAACTACAATAATTCAACAGCATGTACACCACATTTATTAATATAAACCTGGAGCCAGCATATCAGGTACCTGGTAAGTACAGCTCCATTATGGAGAGAGGGAATGTTGACTCCTATGGAGTCTGCCTTTCAAGACTGAGTTGGACCATTTTTCTTTAATTAATTCTGTAATATGGGACAGCTCCAAGTCTGCTATAACTGTAGTTCTATTTACTCACTGAATTCACATGCTGAAGGAGAAAGACATGGCATATGTCCCTGCTGACATTTGCCCACTCTGCCATTCGCTTGTAGCAGCTCTGGACTGAGATCAGAACCATGCAAGATGAAGATACAGAGCATGGATCAAAGACTGAATAGTCCACCAGAGTTCTCTAAAAGGACTATGTGCCAATGTGGTACTGTTTTCTGATTTATTTGTCTTTTATCTACTCTGTTTCAAAAAGGGACAGTGCTGAGCAGTCATTATGAGCTGCCTGAACTCTCCCAGCGCACAAATATAAGTCACTGTATGAGAAAACAAGCTGCCAACACATCTACACAGACGATCATGTGCTGAAACTCTCCCATGTTTGGTGTGTGAACATCATATTCTTGCTCACCAAACTTCTCTCTGACAAAAATACACTGATGTCCACGTGTTCAAGAGGAGGTGACTGGAACCCCACCTCAGAGTATTGAAGGACACACTTGGAGGAAACAGCAGATCATGAATAGAATCAGAAACATCTGGATCATAGATTACAACCTCCAAAATTTTCTATAGAAATTTTCTAAGAAATTAGGATTTTCAATAGAGTACAGATAGCCCTGAATAGAATAAGTGCATACCCAAACCATGGGACCACTTATTTGGGAAGGTCTTGTTTTTTTCTTTCACACAATCCTCCCCATTCTATAAATTACCTGGCCTTCAAGATGTTTTGGGTGAGAACCAAGTAAGATGCTGCACCTGCTCCAACAAAACCCAAACCTGCAAAACATGAAAGCACATAATTGCTGCAGTTTTTAATGTTGAGGGAGCTCACACACTGGTGTAGCCACCATGGGACACAGGGTCCAGCCATGGCTCAGCTTAGGACAAGTGAGAGCAGGAGGATGGTCTGTGGGGTAGGAGCTAGAATGGAGGTCTTCAGTGGAATAAGCATTCAGGAGCATCTGCATGTTTTCCTGAGGCCAGAAGCCTGGTCTGGAGTGGTGTCTGAGGTCTTACTCATGGTGAGTCAGTGTTTTACTTTTCTCCTGAGCCACTCTTTGTTTCCACATAAGATGACTTCACACTATTCTGACATAAGGAACAACTTTTTTTCTGAAATTGGCATTGGAATCTCAGCCAACAGCTTCCTTCTTCTCTTCTACATCTTCAAGTTCATTCGTGGGCACAGGCCCAGACCCACTGAGGTGCTCATTGATCTGCTGGCCATAATCCACCTACTGATGCTAATGTTCATAGCATTCGTAGCCATGGACATTTTTATTTCTTTGAGGGGATGGGATGACACCATATGTAAACTCATTGTCTACCTGTACAGAATTTTTAGAGGTCTCTCACTTTGTACCACCAGCCTGCTGAGTGTCCTCCAGGCCATCATCCTCAGTCCCAGAAACTCCTGTTTAGCCAAGATCAAGCAAAATCTCACTATTACATCTCATGTGCACTTCTTTTTCTGAGTGTCCTCTATATGCTCATTAGCAGTCACCTCTTAGTATCTGTTATTGCCATTCCTAATTTGACTAGGAATAACTTCATGTATGTTACTAGGTCCTGTTCTATCCTACCTATGAGTAACCACATGAAAAGCACATTTTCTACACTGCTGGCCATCAGGGAAGCCTTTCTTATTAGTGTTATGGTCATCTCGACTTGGTACATGGTGGCTCTCTTGTGCAGGCACAGGAAGCAAGCCTGGAATCTTCACAGCACTAGGCTTTCTCCAAAAGCATCCCCAGAGCAAAAAGCTAACAGGACCTTCCTTCTGCTCATGAGCTTCTTCGTGTTGATGTCTGTCTTGGATGGCTTTATCTCCTGCTCAAGAACCATGTTCCTAAATGATTCAACATCTTACTATATCCAACTCTTTGTGGGCCACATCTATGCCACAGTCAGCCCTTTTGTGTTCTTGAGCACTGAAAAACATGTTGTTAACTTTTTCAGGTCTATGTGTGGGAGGACATAAATGTTTGAATATTCATTGATCATTGATGGGCACATTTCTTTATAAGAGGACCCAATACACTGACATCAGAACTGTCAGTCAGTGTTCACATGCTTCGGCGTACATGAAAATATAATGTTTTTTTTTTTTTTCTGTTAAAATTATTTACTAACTTGTGTGGTCACAAAATGTAGCAGAAAATTAAACCACATCCCTTTTGTGATAAAATAGGGCATTTTTGTTTCATTTTATTTTATCTTATCTTATTTTTTTTTCTTTTCTTTTTTTTTATCAGTTACATTTTATTAACTCTGTATCCCAGCGGTGTCCTGATTCCTCATTCCCTCCCAGTCCCTCTTTCCCTCCCTCATCTCCACCGTGCCCCTTTCCAAGTCTACTGATAGGGGGGACCTCCTCCCCATTCATCTGATCCTGTTTTATCAGGTATCTTCAGGACTGGTTGCAAAGCCCTCCTCTGTGGCCTAACAGGACTGCTCCTCCCTTCGGGGGTGGGGAGACCAAAGAGCCAGTCATTGAGTTCCTGTTAGAAATAGTCCCTGTTCCCCTCACTTTGGGAAACCAATTGGTTACTGAGCTACCACAGGCTACATCTGAGTGGAGGTTCTAGGTTATATCCATACATGGTCCTTGGTTGAATGTCAGTCTCAGAAAAGACCCTGTGCCCAGATATATTTGGTCCTTGTGGAGCTCCTATCCTTTCCCCATCAGACTAACTCCCCTTCTTTCTTATGATTCCCTGCACTCTGCCAAAGGTTTGGTCATGAGTCTTTGCTTTGAAAACACTGCTAGTTAGAGTCTTTCAGATGCGCTCAGTAGACTCCTGTCATACGTTCAATGCACATCCCATCTGTCTTTCTAAATGAGGATTGTTCAAGTACACAAAAAGGACACTTGCTCAACCATGTTTATAGCAGCTCTATTTGTAATAGCCAGAACCTGGAAACAACACAGATGTCCATCAACGGTGGAATGGGTACAGAAATTGTGGTATTTTGATAAAATGGAATACTACTCAGCAATCAAAAAGGAGGAAATCATGAAATTTGCAGGCAAATGGTGGGATCTAGAAAAGATCATTCTGAGTGAAATATCCCAGAAGGAGAAAGACAAACATGGGATATACTCACTTATATAGACCTATAAGATATGATAAACATAATGAAATCTATACACCTAAAAAAGATAATCAATTGAGCAGACATGGGGTAAGATGATCAATCTTATCTTATTTTATCTTCTTCCTCAATGTGTCTTTAAGGGAGTCCTATGAGGTGGCTCTCATGCATCATGGCCGTGGACAGCTCACAGTATTTTGAAGGATGTAACCATGTCTAAAACATTTAAATAATTCAATTTCCTGTGTTATAGCTATTGTGACAAATTAAATAAGGAGGCATTTCTTGCCATAAATAGTTATACACTCCAGAAAGAAAGGAATTATTCAAAGAATGTTCAGAACAGAATTCTTTTCAAGAAGCACATGTGATGTATACAGCATTGCGAACAACCCCTGGATTTAAAATTCTCAGAGTTATCAGAACTTTTGCCCCAAACACAGCCTCTGCACGGCATAGGACCTCCTTCAGTTTTACAGTGCAAGGCAATTAATTCCAGCACTGGGCACTGAGGTGCCCTGGAAAACAGGAAAGACCCACACCACTGGCCAGCTCCCTAGAGGTTCAACACTCTACAATACATTTCTTTCAAAACCAAATTCCTCATCCTTTCATCTCTGCTATAAATAGATTGGGATAAAGTCTGTTGCTTGGGGAAACATTTATACTCATGAGGCAGTTTATCAAACTCTAATAAGGTGGTTTAATAAGCCAAACAAACATATGTCATCTAGATTACTATGCAGGGGACATGGCAACACAGGGGGCATGAAAAGCCTTGTTTAAGTTAATTTGGGACTCAGCTTTTGGACTGATGTCCCCTGGGCCTATTGTTCCCATCCAATGAACTGCTTCCTGGCTTCAGCCTGGTTGTCACATCTCTTGGTTGTTTTCTGTGTCAGTTGAACATAGACAAAACACGAAATGTTAAAGGGTAGCAAATTTTTTTTCCAAGCAAATGGACCCAAGAAGCAAGCTGGGGTTGCCATTCTAATATCTTAAAAACAAAAAGACTTCTAACCAAAATTAATCAAAAGAGATGGGAAAGGACTCTTCATACTCATCAAAAGGAAAATTCACCCCCCCCAAAAAATGTTAATTCTGAACATCTATGCCCCAAATTCAAGGGCACCCACATTTGTAAAAGAAACATTGCTAAAGTTTTAACCACACATTGAACCTCATACATTAAAAGTGGGGGACTTCAATACACTACTCTCATCAATAGACAGGTCATCCAGACAAAAACTAAGCAGAGAAATAATGGAGCTAAAAGCCATTGTGAGTCGAGTGGACCTAACAGAAGTCTAGAGAATATTTCACCCAAACAGAAAAGAATATAAGCTCTTCTCAGTATCTCACAGAGCTTTCTCCAAAATTGACTACATATTCAGTCACAAATTGAGTCTCAACAGGTATAAGAAAATTGAAATAACCACCTGTAGCCTATCATACTCTCACAGATTAAAGCTATATTTCAACAACAAAAGAAATAACATCAAGCTCACAAACTCATGGAAACTGAATAACTTTCCTTTCAATGACCACTGGGTCAAGGCAGAAATAAAGAGGTTAAAGACTTCCTAGAATTCAAGGAAAATGAATGCACAGCATAACTGAACTTATGAAACACAATAAAAATGGTAGTCAGAGGAACGTTCAGACTTCATACTAGCAACCTAGTAGCACCCCTGAAAACTCTAGAATGAAAAGGAAGAAAATGCATCCAAGAGGAGTAGAGGAAAGGAAATAATCCAACTCAGGACTGAAATCAATAAAATAGAAACAAAAAGACCAATACAAAAAAAAAATCAGTGAAACAAAGGATTTGTTATAAGAGAATATAAATAAGATAGACAACCCCTTGTCCAAACTAACTAAAAGGCATAGACAAACTATCCAAATTAACAAAAGAGAAAATAAATAGAATGACATAACAACAGATACCAAGGAAATACAAAGAATCATTAGGTCATTTTTCAAGAACCTTTGCTCTACAAATATGGATAATCTAAAAGAAATGGATGAATTTCTTGATAGATACCACTTACCAAAGATGAATCAGATAAACAGCTTAAACAGAATTCTAGCTTCTAGGGAAATAGAGGATGTCATTAAACGTCTCCCAACCAAAGGGGAAAAAAAAAAAGCCAGGGTCCTATGGTTTTAGTACTGAATTTTCTGTATTTTTTTGAAAAAAGAGCTAATAGCAATACTCCTCAAATTGTTCCACAAATTAGAAACTAGAGGAACACTGTCAGATTTATTTTGTGAGGCTATAATCACCCTGACACCCAAACCAGTCCAAATCAACAAAAAACAAAAAAGAAAATTACAGACCAATTTTCCTTATGATCATTGATTCAAAAATACTCAAAATATTTGCAAACCAAATCCAATAACACATTAAAAAGATCATCTATCATGACGATCATACCAGGGATCATCCCAGGATGCATAAATGGTTTAAAATACAAAAATCAGTCAATGTAACCCAACACATAAACGAACTGAAAGAAAAACCATATGATCATTTTATTGGATGCTGAAAAAGCCTTTGAGGAGATTCAACAACCCCTCATGATAAAAAACTTGATGAGATCAGGAATACAGTTACATACTTCAACATAAAAACAGCAATATATAGCAAGCTGATAGTCAACATCAAATTAAATAAAAACTCACACCAGTTCCACAAAAATCTGGAACAATACAAGGCTGTCCACTTTCTTCATATCCATTCAATATAGTACTTGAAGTTCTAGCTAGAGCAATAAGACAACTAAAAGAAATCATGGGGATACAAATAGGAAAGGAAGAAGTCAAAATATCATTATTTACAGATGACATGATACTATACATAAGCTACTCAAAAAATTCTACAAGGGAACTCCTACAGCTGATAAACACCTCAGTAAAGTGGCTGGATACAAAATTAACTAAAAAAATAATCAGTAGCCCTTTTTTTTTTTTTTTTTTTTTTTTTCAATGCAGTTTATTCAGGAAACTTGAACAATCATCTGACCCTGGGTAAAGCCAGCCCACTTTAAATAGCCTCTGGGTAGCCAACCTCAGCATGCCACGTGGGCAATGCAGATAGGTCCACATACATGGAAGCAAGCCAGATCCTCAGCCTTAGCCAAATGTGGAGTTGTTTGTGACAGAGAGCACTCACCATCGGGAAGGTAGAAGGCGGAAACCAGCTCCGTCTTTCAGGCGCGGCATTATGCAGCTCTCTACAGTTCCCCCTTTTTGTTTTGGACGCATCAAGTAAGAGTAGAGGTCTGATCTCTGATATTAGAAATAAATTGGGACTTTGTACTGATGTTCATTTAGGTGTCATCCACCCAAGGAGCATCAGACCCGTCCGATACCTTTTTCTCAGAGGCGGGACCTGGCACAGCAACCCGCATGCAATCAGACATGCTCTTCTCTGGGTCGAAAGTGGCTGACCCTGAGTGCAGTGCTTAGCCTCGCATCCTGAGCGTAACATTTTGGCTTTTTATGGTAGCCAACCATGCTTGGGGAGACTGTCCTGCTTCAATGGCTGTAAAGGCCTGAATGGTCATGTCTGCATTACGCTGTTGTGAGACTCTAATCTTGCATATATACCACAGGCAAACCAAGGTGACCAACACCAGAAGGCCTGCTAACGCTCCCATGCCCGCCCATTCCTTCAGATGATTCATGGCTGCAGCAATCCATGATGATAATCCTGTGGCTAGTCCTGCGTCCACTCTGGTAGAATTTACCATGACAATGGCCACTCTCAGCTGCTCCATCATAGTATCGAATTCTCCATTCCAATTACCTAAAATATAGCTAGACAATTGTTTAGACAGATTTGCAGCACAGGGAAAATGCCTCGCTGGGTGCCTGTGCCCGTTGATGCCCTCACGCTATGACTCTCTTCAGACAGAAAAGGGATCCTGGAATTACAGCTTCCATTGTTACTGCCATCTCATTGGCGGCTGTTGGAGCTACCACCACGGCATTAGTCATACTGGGCAGACTGCTCAGACCCTGAATAACCTTTTAGCCAATATAGCTCATGCCTTAGATGTACAAAAAGGAATTAATGCTCAACTAAAAGGAGGTTTGATGGTGTTCAATCAGAGGATTGACCTCGTACAGGAACAAATTGATACCCTATGACAAATCGCTCAACTTGGCTGTCAATGAAAGTATGCTGGACTTTGAGTCACTAGCATACAACATCAGTAGCCCTTCTCTTTATACAAATGACATGTGAGCTGAGAAAGAAATCAGGGAAACATCATCCTTCACAATAGCCACAAATAATATGCAATATCTTGGGGTAACTCTAACTAAGCAAGTGATGAGCTGAATGACAATAACTTAAAGTGTTTGAAAAAAAAATAAAGAAGATATCAGAAGATGGAAAGATCTTCCATGTTAATTGGTCAGTAGCATCAACATAGTAAAACTAGCCATCTTACCAAAAGCAATCTACAGATTCAATGCAATTCCTCACCAAAATTCTAACACAATATTTTACAGACCTGGAAAGAACAAATACTCAACTTAAAATTGAAAAACAAAGAATCCAGGATACCTAAAACAATCTGTACAAAACAAAAACAAAAACAAACAAACAAACAAACAAAAAAAAACTTCTGGCAGTATCACCATCCCTGATTGCCTGATTTCAAGCTCTACTACAGAGCTATAGTAATAAAAACCACATAGTATTGACATTAAAAAAATAAAAACAGGTTGATCAAAGGAATTAAATCAAAGACACAGATGTAAATCCACACACCTATGGACACCTGATTTTTTACAAGGAAACCGAACATGTACAATGAGGAAAAAGGCATCTTCAACCAATTGTGCTGGTCTTACTGGCAAATAGACCCATTCAATCAGCCTACATAAAATTCATATCCAAGCTACCACTGGGGCATTAGCCAGGAGTCATACTGTGCAGACTGCTCAGACCCTGAATAATCTTTTAGCCAATGTAGCTCATGCCTTAGATGTACAAAAAGGAATTAATGCTCAACTAAAAGGAGGCTTGATGGAGTTCAGTCAGAGGATTGACCTCGTGCAGGAGCAAATTGATACCCTATGGCAAATCGCTCAACTTGGCTGTCAATGAAAGTATGCTGGACTTTGAGTCACTAGCATACAACATGAGAATTTTCCCTGTGATACAAATCTGTCTAAACAATTGTCTAGCTATATTTTAGGTAATTGGACTGGAGAATTCGATACTACGATGGAGCAGCTGAGAGTGGCCATTGTCACTGTAAATTCTACCAGAGTGGACACAGGATAGCCACAGGTTTATCAACATGGATTGCTGTAGCCATGAATCATCTGAAGGAATGGGCGGGCATGGGAGCATTAGCAGGCCTTCTGGTGTTGGTCTCCTTGCTTTGCCTGTGGTATATATGCAAGATTAGAGTCTCACAACAGCATAATGCAGCCATGACCATTCAGGCCTTTACAGCCATTGAAGCAGGACAGTCTCCCCAAGCATGGTTGGCTACCATAAAAAGCTAAAATGATACGCTCAGGATGCGAGGCTAAGCACTGCACTCAGGGTCAGCCGCTTTCGACCCAGAGAAGAGCATGTCTGATTGCATGCGGGTTGATGTGCCAGGTCCCGCCTCTGAGAAAAAGGTATCAGACGGGTCTGATGTTCTTTGGGTGGATGACACCTAAATGAACATCAGTACAAAGTCCCAATTTATTTCTAATATCAGAGATCAGACCTCTACTCTTGCCTGATGAGTCTAAAACAAAAAGGGGGAACTGTAGAGAGCTGCGTAATGCCATGCCTTAAAGATGGAGCTGGATTCTGCCTCCCTCCTTCCAGATGGTGAGTGCTCTCTGGCATGAACAACTCCACATTTGGTTAATGCTGAGGATATGGCTTGCTTCCATGTATGTGGACCTATCTGTGTTTCCCACGTAGCATGTTGGGGCTGGCTACCCAGAGGCTATTTATGCTGTGGGCTGGCTTTCCCCAGGGTCAGATGATTGTTCAAGGTTCCTGAATAAACTGCATTGAAAAAATAAAAAATAAAAAAATAAAAAAAAATCATATCCAAGTGGATCAAGACCTCAACATAAAACCAGATACATTGAACATGACAGAGAGAAAGTGGGGAGTTGTCTTGGGTGCATTGGTATTTTTTTCTAGTACCTGGCTATATGAGAGTCTCCATAAAATGAGTGCCCTTCTTGACAAGGGCTCTGAGTTGCCCAGGCTGCTCTTGAACTAAGTATGCTCCTTCCTCCTCGTCTCAGTCCTGGGTACAGGTGTGTGCATCATGCCTGCTGGGGAGACTGAAACACAGAGCATATAGTTGCACTCAGGAAAAGCACAGCCTCTTCCTGAAGTCTTCAATGAAAATGAGGTCTCCATTCCTGCTCCTCAGAGACTGGGAGACAGTCAGATATGGCCTCAGCCTCAGCTATGTTCCACCTGCCTGTGACCACTTCAGCTCTGAGCTTTGCCTCTACTTCTCTGGTTTTCATTTCATTTCTTTTTTATTTACTTTTAAAATTTACTAACATCTTGAATTCAGATTTTGGAAACCAGGAAATACAGAATCAACATTAAATGGAAATGACATGCTCCATGGGAGAGGGGTGTCTCAGGAAAAGGGTTGGTTGCATGTCACAGAGTGTAGGAACAGCACACTCAGAACCATGGGAAGTCATAGGAGGCCCAAGAGTCCTCAACCCAGAATAGAAGCATCACAGTGAATAAAAACTGTTTGAAATAAGTCTAAGGAGCAACGTGAGAAAAGTTAGTGTTGGGGGTTGGTCTGGAGCTGTGTACTCTGATGCTAATTGTTGACTCCCACAATCTGGTTACTGCACAGATGAGAGCACGTGCTCATCTACAACACTCCTTGTGTAAAATTGCCTAAGGAATTATTCTTGTTTAAACAATAAAAAGCTGACACACATGGGCAGGGTGTATGGCTAAGGTTCTAGGGTTGTGAGGACAGGAAGACCATGGGAAGGAGAGGAGAGAGAGGAAGAGGAAGAGAAGTAAGGAAGCAGAGAGCCACCATGGGTGAGTGTGGAAAGAAGCACATGGCGGGCATGGATGTAGGAAGCTGCCTGATGAAGTATGAGCAAGTCGAGAGGGGTGGAGCCAAGATGGCGACTAGCACACACAGTATCTGAGCTGTGGAAGAGCTAAATGTCTGAGTTGGTGAGTGGAAGGACCTCTAACCCAGGAAAACAATGGTGAGGATTTCTAAACAAAAGGGAACATCACACTAGGTGAAAACTTTGGGCTCGGGTCACCCAGGGACTTGTTTGGGGAAGGTAAGAAACGATTCTTTGATCTCCCAGGACTCCCCTCCTCCAGACCTCCCTCCTCCTCGGCACAGAGGCACAGTGGACTCAACTTTCTCAGTGCAGACCTAACAGCCTGTGGTCTACAGCTACTGAGGTGGAGCTCCAAGCCCTTTAGTGGCAAATGCCCGCAGTACCTGTCTCGGAGTCCCAGATTCATTGGGAGGCTGCACCATCCTCCCAAGGCTCGAGTCTGCTAGACGCCATACTACCTCCACAGGATCGCTATCACCGATGGTACAGGCCCGCCCATACCACACTGTCAGAGAATACGTTATATACTCACCAAAACCAGACAGAAACCCCATACAAGCTAGGCACACCAGGCGCTGGGCCTCCCAAGCTTGGAGAGCACAATGAAGAGATCCCAGGACTTCCCAGAAAGCATCTGGACTAGCAACCCAGTCTCTAGTTATAGTGGAGCTTCCTGGCAGCAGAGCAGTACTGAGCTGGTGGGGCACATCAGCCCTCCAGTTTAAGACTAACCAGGGCCAAATCAGAGAACAGAGGTCCTGGTTACCCTGACGTGACCACCTTGAAATCTCCAGCTGCAGCAAGACCTCATAGACTGGCAGTGACAGCAGCATGGAGCTGGCGGTGCATATCAAAGAAGCAGGGCCAAACCAGAGAGCAGAGAGCCTGGATACCCCAATCTCTGCCGAGTGACCTGCCTGTAAGTGAGTGCACCCTTGAGAATCTGCAGATCCCCAGATCCTGGGTCCTTCTAAAGCAGAAACCAGGCATCGAACCCCCTCTCACCCATATACCCACTTTTGGAAACAGAGGGGCACTTGGGACATTGAAGTTCCTGCTCTGTGGGTCTAATTGAGAGGTTAAAGCAGTTAATGCCAGATTTTGCACTGTGATCATCACTAGCGCCTGCGACATATACAGTGCAGAGCCCTCCCACACACTCAAGGGTTCAACATCAGCCATCACTCTGTCCCTCAACACATATGTCCACGCACACTTACACACACACACACACACACACACACACACACACGAGCATGAACACACGCACGCGCCTGCATTTGCGATCATCAGCCATCACTCTGTCCCTCGACACATATGTCCAAGCACACTTCCACACACAAACACTTCCACAGACACACACAGATACACAAACACACACACTCGAGCCTGCACTCACACACATGCCTGCATTAGCCCCGTTTGCACCTGCGTACTTTTCTCCCACAGGTACAGCTAGTCCTCAGCACACACTGAGGACACAGGACCTCTCTCAGCTTCCTGAAAAACTCTCCAGACACCAGAGAGAGACACTACCAGTCTAATCTGCAGAATCCAAAAACAAACAGGGAAGGTTTCAGATAAACCAATGGCCAGGGGTAGGCAAAAGAACACTTCCAACATAAATCAGGACATCATGACTTCACCAGCAAACCCCAAAATTGATGGATACTCCAATTCATCAGAAGCACAGGATAATGACTTTAAAGCCATGCTTACCCAATTATTCGAGGTCATAAGGAGGAAATGAACAAATCTTTCAAAGAGTTGGCCAGTCAAATGGAGGTAAAGAAAGAAGAAATAGACAAAATCCTTAAAGAAACAGGGGCAAACATAGCCAAACAAATAGAGGCACAAGTAAAGGTAAAATTAGTGGTATATAAAAAGGAAATGAACAAAGAAATAGAGACCATTGTGGAGAGACAGGAATACAAATTCACACAGATGAAAGAAATGGTGCAAGTCATGAAAACAGAATTAGAATCAATAAAGAAAACACAAACTGAGAAAACCCTTGAGCTGGAGAACTTGGAGAAAAGATCAGGAACCACAAAAGTAAGTCTCACCAACAGAAAACAAGAGATGGAAGAGAGAATCTCTGGAGCTGAAGACACACTTGCAGAAATTGATACTTCTCTCAAAGAAAAAGTAAAATCAGAAAAATTCCAATCACAAAATATCCAAGAAATCAAGGACGCTATGAAAAGACAAAATCTAAGAATAATAGGAACTGATGAAAAAGAAGACTCCAGGCTCCAAGGTCCAGAAAATATTTTCAAGAAAATCATAGAAGAAAATTTTCCCAACTTAAAGAAAGAGATGTCCATAAATATACAAGAGGCCTACAGAACACCAAATAGACTAGACCAGAAAAGAAACACATCATGTCACATCATAGTCAAAACACTAAATCTACAGAACAAAGAAAAGATATTAAAAGCAGCAAGGGAAAAAGGCCAAGTGACATATGAAGGTAGACCTATCAGAATCACACCGGACTTCTCATCAGAAACTATGAAAGCCAGAAGGGCCTGGGCAAGTATCATGGAGACTCTAAGAGATCACAAATGTCAACCCAGACTACTATACCCTCAAAGCTTTCAATCAACATAGATGGAGAAAACAAAATATTCCATCACAAAACTAAATTTATGCAATATCTACACAGCAAACCAGCCCTACAGAAGATACTAGAAGGAAAACTCCAATCCAACGAAAACAACTTCACCCAAGAAAACAGGGCATACCGATTATATCCCAACAAAAATGAAAAGAAAACAAGCAATGAAACAGGGTAAGATCACCAACTCCAATACAAAAGGAACTAACATGCATTGGTCACTATTATCTATCAATATCAATGGACTCAACTGACAATAAAAAGACACAGGCTAACAGAATGGTTGCGGAAACAGGATCCAACATTCTCTTGCATCCAAGAAACACACCTCTGCAACAAAGATAAACACTACCTCAGAGTAAAGGGTTGGAAAAACGATTTTCAAGCAAATGGTTCCAGAAAACAAGCTGGAGTAGCCAACCTAATATCTAATAAAATAGACTTTCATCCAAAGTTAATCAAAAAAGATAAGGAGGGCCACTATATTTTCATCAAAGGAAAAATCCACGAAGAGGACATCACAATCTTGAATATCTATGCCCCAAATACAAGATCACCTACATTCGTAAATGAAACATTATTAAAGCTTAAATCATACATTGATTCTAATACCTTAATAGTGGGGAGACTTCAACACCCCACTCTCATCAAGGGAAAGATCAAGTAGACAGACAACAAATAGGGAAATAAGAGCACTCACAGAATCCCTAAATCAAATGGACCTAATAGACGTCTACAGATTGTTGCACCCAAACTCAAAAGAGAACATCTTCTTTTCAGCACCACATGGAACCTTCTCCAAAATAGACCATATAGTGGGTCACAAAGCAAGCCTCAACAGATACAAAAAGATTGAAATAATCCCTTGTATACTATCTGACCACCATGGACTAAAGCTGGACATCAACAACAACAGAAACAACAAAAAGTTGACACACACATGGAAACTGAACAACTTACTACTCAATGAGAGCTGGGTTAAGGAAGAAATAAAGAAAGAAATTAAAGTCTTCCTAGAATTCAATGAAAATGAAGGCAGAACATACCCAAATTTATGGGACACATTGAAAGCAGTGCTCAGAGGAAAATTTATAGCACTAAGTGCTTGCAAGAAGAAATTCGTAACATCACATACAAACAAATTAATGGCCCAACTGAAAACACAGGAAAAAAAAAAAAAAGATGCACCCAAGAGGAGCAGACGGCTGGAAATAATCAAACTCAGGGCTGAAATCAATCCATTAGAAACAAATAAACTGTTCAAAGAATCAATGAAACAAGAAGCTAGTTCTTTGAGAAAATCAACAAGATAGACAAACCCTTAGCCAAACTACTTAAAAAGCAGAGAGAAACTATCTAAATCAGCAAAATTAGAAATGAAAATGGGGACATGACTACAGACACTGAGGAAATCCAAACAATTATTAGGTCATACTACAAAAGCCTATATGCCACAAAATTTGAAAATCTAAATGAATGGATAATTGTCTTGACAGATTCCATCTACGAAAATTAAGCCAAGATCAGGTAGAAAGACTGAATAGCCCTATATCTCCCAAGGAAATTGAAGCAGTCATTAACAGTCTCACCTCCAAAAAAAGCCTTTGACCAGATGGCTTCAGTGCAAAATTCTACAAGACCTTCAAAGAAGTGCTTTCACCAATTCTCCTCAAACTATTCCACAAAATAGAAACAGAAGGAACACTACAAACTCATCCTATGAAGCCACAGTCACCTTGATACCTAAACCACACAAAGATCCAACAGAAAAAGAGAACTTCAGACCTATCTCCCTTATGAACATTGATGCAAAAATACTCAATAAAATACTTGCAAACCAAATCCAAGAACACATCAAAGATATCATCTACCATGACCAAGTAGGCTTCATCACAGGCATGCTAGGGTGGTTCAACATACAGAAATCCATCAATGTAATCCACCACATAAATAAACTGAAGGAGAAAAACCACATGATCATCTCCCTAGATTCCGAAAAAGCATTTGACAAAGTCCAACACCCATTCATGTTTAAAGTCTTGGAGAGTCAGGGATACAAGGCACATACCTAAAGATAGTAAAGGCAATATACAGCAAGCCTATAGCCAACATCAAACTCAATGGAGAGAAACTTAAGTCAATCCCACTGAAATCAGGGACAAGACAAGGCTGCCCATTGTCTCCATATCTCTTCAACATAGTACTTGAAGTACTAGCCAGAGCAATAAGACAACTAAAGGAGATCAAGGGGATACAAATTGGAAAGGAAGAGGTCAAAGTGTCACTATTTGCAGATGATATGACAGTATACATGAGCGACCTCAAAAATTCAGCCAGAGAATCCTTCAGCTGATAAACACCTTCAGCAAAGTGGCAGGATACAAAATCAACTCAAAAAAATCAGAAGCCCTCCTGTATACCCAAGACAAAAAAGGCTGAGAAAGAAACTAGGGAAACAATACCCTTCACAATAGCCACTAATAACATAAAGTACCTATGTGTGACTCTAACCAAGCAAGTGAAAGACCTGTTTGAGAAAAACTTCAAGTCTCTGAAGAAAGAAATCGAAGAAGATATCAGAAGATGGAAAGATCCCCCGTGCTCATGGATTGGTAGGATTAACATTGTGAAAATGGCCATACTGCCAAAAGCAATCTACAGATTCAATGCAATTCCCATCAAAATACCAACTCAATTCTTTACAGACCTTGAAAAAAAGATTGTCAGCTTCATATGGAAAAACAAAAAAACCAGAATCTCCAAAATGATCCTGTACAACAACAGATCATCTGGAGGTATTTCCAACCCCAATCTCAAGCTGTACTACAGGGCAACAGTAAGAAAAACTGCATGGTATTGGCATAGAAACAGATAGGAGGATCGATGGAACCACGTAGAAGACCCAAAAATAAACCCACACACCTATGAATACTCGATATTTGACAAAGAAGCCAAATCCATTCAATGGAGAAAAGACAGCATCTTCAACAAATGGTGCTAGAACAACTGGATGTCTACATGCAGAAAATTGAAAATAGATCCATATTTATTACCCTGCACAAAACTAAAGTTGAAGTGGATCAAGGACCTCAACATAAAACCAGATACTCTAAATCAGTTGGGAAAAAAAGTGGGGAACTGCCTAGAACTCATTGGGACAGGAGAAAACTTCCTGAACAGAACACAAACAGCACAGGCTCGAAGAGCAACAATCAATAAATGGGACCTCATGAAACTGAAAAGCTTCTGTAAAACAAAAGACACTGTCATCAAAACAAAAGGACTGCCTACAGATTGGGAAAGAATCTTCACCAACCCTTTATCTGACAGAGGGCTAATATCCAGTATATATAAAGAACTAAAGAAGCAGAAAAGCAATAAACCAAGTAATCCAATTAAAAAATGGGGAACAGAGCTAAACAGAGAATTCTTGAAAGAGGAACATCGAATGGCAGAGAAACACTTAAAGAAATGCTCAACATCATTAGCCATTAGGGAAATGCAAATTGAAACAACCTGAGATTTCACCTTACACCCATCAGAATGGCCGAGATGAAAAACTCAAGTGACAACCAAGGACCATCTATGGATATAACCTACAACTTCTGCTCGGATGTGGACAGTGGTAGCTCAATAACCAAGTAGTATTCCAAAGTAAGGGGAACAAGGACTATTTCTAACAGGATCTCAAGGGCAGGCTCTTTGACTACCCCCCCAGGGGAGGAGCAGTCCTGTTAGGCCACAGAGGAAGACTTTTCAGCCAGCCTTGAAGATACCTGATAAAACAGGGTCAAATGAAAGGGGAGGACGTCCTCCCCTATCAGTGCACTTGGAAAGGAGCAGGGAGGAGACCAGGGAGGGAGTTGGGGAGGGGGAAGGAATGAGGGAGCGGGATACAGCTGGGACACAGAGTTAGCAAATTGTAACTAAAAATAAAAATTAAAATTAAAAAAAAAAGTGCTATATAGTTCAGCTTATTGATAAGTACACAGAGCACCCTAATCTGTGAAGTGTAACAGGTGTCCCCTGCTGACACCAAGCAGAAATGCACATGAAGACATTTGCCTCAAATACCTACAGATGTAACCCACATTTCAAAAGAAGCAGTTTAACAAAGCAGGAATCATTTTTTCACTTCTGTGGAGGAGCATGAGCACGAGGCCGGGATTCACCATCTGTCAGCAAGCATCTGTCAGTTGGCTCCTTAAGTGAACTCATCCTTCAATTACTAGTTAAGCATGTGCTGTCCTCCTTACCAAGGATTGTAAGAAGCCAGCAATTCGTTTCTCAGTGCCAATGAACAGCAAGGGGCTGACAGTGGCATGGCCATTGGAGACCATCATGTGGATTGTGTGGTAGACTGGGTCATTATCCTGAATAAGTCTGGAGGCAGATATGATGCAGTCCATACAGTACATCAGGACAAAGAAGTTCATGAGCAGCAGGATCATATAGTTGGCCTTTTACCTGGGATGCTTTTGCAGAAAGGCTGGTTCTGTGAAGGCCCTGAGCCTGATTCTTGTGTCTGCATAAGAGAGCCACCCTGTACCCACTGGAAAGGGCCATGAGACCTAGAAAGGACACATCTCGAAATATCCTCAGTATGGAAAATAAGTGTCTCCTGCTATACCCCATAGGTAAAATAATGCAAGATTCTGTGACAAATATGAGACCATGTGAGGTGACATTGTACTCAGCAACATAGGAGAAGGAGAAGTGAGCACCACAGGACATGTAGAAGGCCCACAGCACGAGAAGGGGGCACAGGCTCTGCTGTGGGGATTTAGGTTTGAACTTTGCCAGACAGGAGCTTCTGGGGCTGAGGATGATGGCCTGAAGGATGCTCAGCAGGCAGGTGGCACAAAGAGAGAGGCCCCTCAAAAGTCTGTACAAGTGGACAAGGGAGTTACAAATGATGTCATTCCACATATTCTGAGATGGAAGAATGTCAGCAGCTGCGAATCCAATGACTGTTAGCACCCCAAGGTGGATGAGGGCCAAGAGACTTATGAGTCGGTCAATGATCCGGAGCCTGTGTTCAAGAAGGAACTCAAAAAGGTAGAAAAGAAAGAGGATAATGTTGAAGGAGATCCCAATGCCTACCTCAGAGAAAAATGTATAATGTGTCAACAACTCCATAAAGGGTCTTGATTCTTCTCATTGTATGAGACAAGGAACTAAAGTAAACATCTGAGAAGAAAGGCAAGAGAAATTATTCATCACAAACAGTAATAGCAACATTGGTACCAAACACTATTGCCTTTAGGAATATTGGTGGACCCAGCCCAATACACCCTCAGTACTCAAGTTTTCCTGAGGTCCAAACCCCCTCATTGTCAGTCATGCCTGGATTGTGTACCTATAGGTGGGCTCCCTTGCTGCTTCAAGTTTCCTGTGTATTAAATGATCATGTATTACAGAAATGATTCCTTACCACTGCCTTATTTTGAGTTTTTTGGGGGCATTGCCTGGTTTTTGTTTTGTCATCTTGTCAGGTATAGGAAAAGCTTCAAAAGTTTTGATTATTTCCCCTCTCTGTTTCCGTTGTTGCACTAAAACACCATAATCAAAACTGGCATAGAGGAGGACAGGGTTTATTTGGCTTAACTCTCAGGTCATAGTCCACAGTTCATGAGAGGTGAAGTCAGGAGCAGAAAGCAGATAGTAAAGTCACAGCCACAGCAAGAGCAGAGAGAGGAGCCTGAAGCCACGGCTTGAAAGTTAAGAGCTCTGGCTAGTCTGGCAGAGCCATTGAGTTCAGTCCCAGCACCTAAATCAACTGGCTCACATCCACCTGTCACTGCAGCGACAGGGCATGGATGACCTCATCTGGCCTCTATGGCACCTGTGCTCACTCCCATACTATGCAAACAAGTAACTAAAAATAAAATTAAATAAATCTTGAGTTAATTTATATTAGAAATGTTGATGAAGAGGTTAGATAGAGTATTTCCTGTAAAATACATGTTTGGCCCAGAGAGACGGCTCAGTGGTAAGCACACATTTAGAATACATGTTTACATGCCAAATTCTGCCCTCTGTGAGCACTGCACATGCAAACAGCACACTGATATATACACAGACATAACACACACACACTTCAAATAAGTAAATACAAAACAAATTAAGGTGCCTGTTTATGTTTTCTTTCACGTTTCTTAAACAGGAAGACAAGGTGCTGTAAATTTTTCCTGTCATGTATGGAAGAGGAATTTCATCAGAAAGTTAAGGATTATAAGGTGCTTGCTTTCTGTAGCTTATTTGTGTCTGTGTGCTTAAGGATCCATAAGTTCCCCAGAGAAGAGGGGTGTGTTTAGCACCCACGAACAAGTTATGCTATTTAAAGCTTCAGAACTGAGGTAGACAATTGTAAAAATCTGGACAAGTGGACTCCTCTTCCATTTTACTTGGCACAGATTTGTACTTAGATGAGGGGTACAGTATCATAGTTCAGCACATCTGTGTGTCCTGCTCTGACCAAGTCAGGATAATTTCCACCTTTTCACATACTGTCATTTCTCTGTGTTTGACACCTTCAGTTCTTTGGATTCCTTTGGAACATGCAAGCACTTGGTGTGGACAACAGCTATGCTGCAGTGCTCTAAGGCATGAGCACCATGACCTCACACAGCCTCTGCTCTGTACCTACCTTTCAGTCCTGTTCCACCAACTCTTTCTGGCCTTGACTGATCATTCTTCTTGCTATTTTGTGTAATCAGCTTTGTCAGCTTCCATACTGACAGAGAACAGACAGTTTGCTCCCATCAAAAGCTCAGCAAAGTTATCAATACAAGATATTTATCTGTTCCAGTCTTTAATGGGACACAGTTGATCACTAGGACCCAGCACAACCTTTGTGACATGCATGTATTTTAGTACATTTGTTTAATAAAAGGTAAAATAAATATTGATAATATATTGATTGCAATATTATACACTGGAAATATCATAAGATTAACTTCAGATCTGGCTCCCTGCTCCTTTACCTCATTTTAAACACACGAGATTTACAGACATAGCAATATAAAGCTCATACCATCCCAAACTTTATTTACTTGTGAATCAAAGGTGCTGGGTGCTGTCATTTTCAGTGTGCTTTGGCTAACTGCCCTTACAGATATTAAGGGACAGGGTTGCCTGGGTGCTGTGGGCTTAGAATAATGATTATGGTTTGTGAGTTTATTTTATAATTACTTTAAAACCACTGCAAAGTTTTTTTCTACATGTTAAATTCACAGATACAACAAAGGGAGAACTAGCCCTTTTCTCCAGAGTACAGTCCAGACACACTCTGTTGACATCCTAGGCACCACTTCACCTTCCTCAATGCAGCCCCAGGAAATGCTGCAGAAAAATATTCCATTAGTCATCTATTACAGACAACTAAACCAGCAATCACGTTCCTCAGGCAAACATGGCTCATGTAAACATCATGACTCATTAAAGAAAGACATATAATGACTTCTGAGCCAATGCACCACTGTTTTCTTAAAAAAAAAAAGACTTTAAAATGTTTCATTTTTACTTCATGTATAAGTGTAGTTTTCCTCCTGAATTGCTGAAGTGTCCCTTGCCTAGCCACTGTGCCCTGCACCAACAGTGCATTTTGCACATGGAGACATTACACTCTTTCTGCCTCTGCTGCTCTGAAGAAAGGGAAGGAGATCACAGTCACAGAAAATGAATTTCTGAAATGTCACATCTGACTAACCCGCATCTGGGAATTTTGTGCACTGGGATGGAGGCATGGGGCTATGCAGGCAGATTAGAAAGCATGCCCAATATAGAGAAAGAAGCAACAAGGAGAAATCTGCAGTTTCATTGGTAAGAGCCAGCAGTAAAGGCTGGACTTCAGATCAAAGTGGTGCTAAAAGTCCCATCACACATGGGTCAAAGAGCAGTCTCTTCAGTTTCACAGAGTGGCATCCCATGAGAAGTCAAGTCCTTCACCATCCTGTGAGACATAGAACCTCACATGGCCCCAAAGAAGGGACACATTTCATAGACAGTGGACTTGATGCAGTGGTCAGGACAGAAGCAGAGAGCAGAAAGCCCTAACAGACTCTGCTCTAAGTTTGGTCACTTATGACCTTTCTGGTGGGCAGAATCCAGGGTAAAGTTTGAGGGCAGGATGTCTGTCTTCTCCTCTGCAGCACAGGTTCAAACATATCTGTTTCTGAATGACAAGATGGTGCATAGTGTGGTTACCCCACACTTACACCTCATGTCCAGACTCATGCCCACAAATACTTTGGTTTGCCGTGATCGTGTTGCCTGACAGCAGCCTGTCACACCATCGCCACCTAAGGTGAAGCAAACCTGGGCAAAAGGCCTGAGGGGTGTGGTTGCACTGTATGTGGTTGGGGTTGGACTGCAGTTAAATGGAGAACCTGTCCTTCCTATGGTGCTGTTCTGCTTGGAAAATTAGGGATACTGGGGAGACATGGCTGGCAACATAGGGAAGGCAAGACAGCCACCAGGCAGGTGTAGATGCTGCCTGAAGAGATACCGTGGAAGGACTGCAGTCCGGGATGCTATGAGCCAACATCTGGGAGGGTTCAATTAACTTCCAGCAGCTAGCTCTGAAGACAGCTAAGAAATGTCCACTGCATTTGTACATGGATAGGATTGTGAGGTTCAGCTTAGGGTCACACAAAGTAGTTACAATAGTCATAATAACCACTATTAAAAATCTCTCTGTAGAAGTCAGTAGAAAGAAAATACTCTTTAAACATAGAGAAATAAGAGGACTTAGGGGACTGCCCTATATACTCCAGCTGTTGACACTGGTTCCTGCACAGGTCCGCAGCCCAACCTGCCTCCCCCACCACCCAGTGACTCCTCCTGTGCAGCTGTGACCTCCCTCCCAGTGTTCTCATTCTCTCAAGGACAAGGAAAGTTGGTCAGTACCTTTCCATCTCTTCACATAGGTTCTTCAAAAGATGAGGTTTGGGAAAGCCAAGTAGAGGCAACAGGACAGGGTGGCGCTCAGTTGTCCAAAACTTTCCTGGAACTAAGAGATAGTTGGGCATTTCTATTATGAAAAAGGAATGTGTATACAATGGCTGGAACACAGAAAAGATTAACGGACACACGTATCATCTCCATTAGGACCACATTCACTGTGCAGTTGACAGTCATTGTCCTGGCTACCTCATCATCACAGCCACTCAGTTGACCATTCCAACAAGCAGAGCAAGGTGAAGGGATGACATAAAATTAAACATTGAATGCAAATGCTCCTAAGAAAATTCTAGTAGGTAAAAGTCAACGAGGAGCTGACTGTTAGATAAGGTTTGAACATACAGCCCATTTCCTTTCCTAAGGCTTTTAGTGCCTCTAAGTAGTCAGACTACAGAAGCCAGTGTATCAACAATGATCCTTTTATAGTACATAAACAACAGAAGTATAATTAAGTGTATTTGTTTACATTCGAAATTAAAACCTCACCTCCTCAGAAGATGCACACAAATGAGCAATTCTGAAAACCTTTAGAATTATACCAAACAACTTACAGACGATAATGTGAAATTGGTAATTTACTTTAGAAAAGTAAATAGAAGTTAAAATTAACTGATATCCTATAACAGTGAAGTAATTTTAGGACCTTAAGCAATTGAACATCCTGGGAAGAAAATGTTTCAGAGCTCAGTTCTCCTCCACAGATGTGAAAACCTCCCTGCCTCCCAGTACTCCTCCTCCCACAGCCTTCCTGGGTCCAGGCCACCTCCTGACTATGCCCTTGGGTGCAGAGCACTTACCCAGACAGACTCTGTGCAGGGGAGATCCTGCGCAGCTTCGGTGAGGGGTTTTTAATGCACCTCTGCAGCCTGTAGTTGTAGCTGCTGTCACTGACAAGTCCCTGCTGGAGAGCATGGAGATCTGGCCTCCCAGGGGACCATTTTCCCTGGGGAGAGCAGAGCACAAACTTTTCTCTGAGCTTCCTTGCCACATCTGTGTGATGGATCAGGTCACAATGTCGTCAAACTACACTTGCTAATTTCCCCTCAGACCAAATGAGTCCAAACTAGCCTTCTACTCGCAATTCCTGTGTGGATATTGAGACTCATGGTTCCTTCCTTGAACTTTAGTCTTTCTGATTACACCTCTACAGCAAGTGATGGGTTACTTCTTCCTGTGTCCTTCTGCACACACACACCTGTTTCCAGCTTCATGTTTCTAGATTTCTAGCTTTCTGTTTCCTGTTCTTAGCAAATGTTAAAAATAAATTTAAAGAAAGACCAAAAGCAAATGTTAAAAATGAATTCAAAATGAATAAAGTATAATTAATAAAAAATAAAAAAATAGAAAAAAAATGAATTAAAAAAAAGAGAGAGAGACCACAAGTAAAGAAAGGCTTGGAGTTTGGAGCTGTGCAGTAATAGGCAGCTTGAACACAAACGTGCCTGAGGCTGAGGCCATCCCTGAGCTGGATTCTTCTCTCTGAGGCGCTTGAATGGCCAGCTTCCTCCTCACTGGTGGAGGCAGGAAGTCTTAGCATCTGCTGTGACAAAATGGCATGCAAGTTTGCTTTCATCCCCTAGGTTCTTTATACACAGTCTATAAAGCTCCTGACAAATGCCACTCAGGATCCACAGTCAGAAGAGAGGTCTAGCAGCATCCAGTTTGGCCTACTTCTGTTTCTGGGTCTCAGACTTAGAAGATATTATAGACTCTATAATAATAGTTCTCAGTATGTCAAAGAAGTACCAAAAAATGGACAATTAGCTATTTCCAGAGAGTCCTGAACACTTAAGGAAGTAAACAGATATAAAAAAAACCAAACCAAACAAAAAAAAACCAGAAAAACAGGAAAACGAAGCCTGGGCTGGGGCTGTAAAACAGTGGAAAAATAACTGTGGGCCAAGTGCTAGGCTCTGGGCTATGCCCCAGTACCACATAATAAGTAAGTAAGTAAGTAAGTAAGTAAGTAAGTAAGTAAGTAAGCACGTAAGCCATATAGGCTCTAAAAAATCCCAAAGACTATAACATCTATTGTCTAAGATTCCACACAAGGCACCCAGTGGGAGTGGAACCCTCAGAGGAAAGGAACGGCACCCATTATCAGATACCCAGCTCATGCCAAGGGGGGAAGTCCAAATGCTGCCACAGTGGCTCCATGAACATGTTAAAGTGCATGCAACAGAGCTCAGCTGGGTGGGAAAAGCCCACACCTCTTCCCCGAGGGTGCTGGCTTATGTCCTACTCTCTGGAACAGGCCATTTGCCATCCAGTTGCAAGTGGTTCCTGAAAGACTTCTGGGGCTGGTGTGGCAGAGGAGGTGGCCTTATCTTCCTTCTTTATGAAGACATAGTTCTCTGGAGGAGAGGGAGAGAGATACCAGCACACATTCCAGGCCAACCTCGAACCTGCTGTGTGACCCTGGGGAGCTGAGTCCACCTTCCTGAATGTTCATTTCTCTGAGATCTTAAAAATAGATGCTTATTTTTGAGTGTTTTGCAGGTGTGTATGTAAGTGCACTGCGTGCTTGATCCTTTTGAACTGGAGATACAGACTTTTTGAGAGCCTCAGGTGGGTGCTGGGAACCAAACTGGGGTCTCCCCCAAAGAACAACCAATACTCTTAACTGCTGAGATTCACCTCCAACCCTTGTTATAAAAAATCTTTTATTGTTAAATATTCAATGTGCATTGTCTTTTGTGTTCATAGAAATCCTAGAATGTTCCAGCATTGGGCAAAAAAGCAAGTATCATTACCACAATTACTTGGCTCTATCTGGCTAATAATGAATAAAAATGGGGGATATAGACAAACAGGTGTGGGCTTATAGGAAATATTATGAGAAGCCTTAACCCCTCGTTGGAACATCCTGCGTCAGTTCTAGAACTAGCAGTGGTGGTGTCCGAGGTCTGAGTAGGTTCAGGAGACCATTGCCCCCAGGGGCGAGACGTGCTCCATGCCAATTGACTAACTCCATGTTTTCCTCCAATTTTGAAAGTCATTTAAGGTTCTTAAATTATTTTTTTCCCTTTTTTCTTAAATTTTTTATCAATTACACTTTATTCATTCTGCCCTGGTTACTCGCATGCCTCACTGGGTGCCTATGCCCATTGATGCCCCTCACGCTATGACTCTCTTCAGACAGAAAAGGGATCTTGGAACTACAGCCACCATTGTTACTACCATCTCATTGACGGCTGTTGGAGCTACCACCAGGGCATTAGCCATGAGTCATACTGGGCAGACTGCTCAGACCCTGAATAATCATTTAGCCAATGTAGCTCATGCCTTAGTTGTACATAAAGGAATTAATGCTCAACTAAAAGGAAGCTTGATGGTGTTCAATCAGAGGATTGACCTCTTGCAGGAGCAAATTGATACCCTATGGCAAATCGCTCAACCTGGCTGTCAATGAAAGTATGCTGGACTTTGTGTCACTAGCATACAACATGAGAATTTTTCCTGTGCTGCAAATCTGTCTAAACAATTGTCGAGCTATATTTTAGGTAATTGGACTGGAGAATTCGATACTACGATGGAGCAGCTGAGAGTGGCCATTGTCACAGTAAATTCTACCGGAGTGGACGCAGACTAGCCACAGGATTATCAACATGGATTGCTGCAGCCATGAATCATCTGAAGGAATGGGCGGGCATGGGAGTGTTAGCAGGCCTTCTGGTGTTGGTCTCCTTGGTTTGCCTGTGGTATATATGCAAGATTAGAGTCTCACAACAGTGTGATGCAGCCATGATCATTCAGGCCTTTACAGCCATTGAAGCAGGACATTCTCCCCAAGCATGGTTGGATACCATAAAAAGCTAAAATGATACGCTCAGGATGCGAGGCTAAGCACTGCACTCAGGGTCAGCCGCTTTGGACCCAGAGAAGAGCATGTCTGATTGCATGCGGGTTGATGCCCCAGGTCCCGCCTCTGAGAAAAAGGTATCGGACGGGTCTGATGCTCTTTGGGTGGATGACACCTAAATGAACATCTGTACAAAATCCCAATTTATTTCTAATATCAGAGATCAGACCTCTACTCTTTCCTGATGCGTCTAAAACAAAAAGGGGGAACTGTAGAGAGCTGCGGAATGCTATGCCTTAAAGATGGAGTTGGTTTCCGCCTTCCACCTTCCCGATGGTGAGTGCTCTCTGTCACGAACAACTCCACATTTGGCTAAGGCCGAGGATCTGGCTTGCTTCCATGTATGTGGACCTATCTGCATTGCCCCCGTGGCACGCCTGGGTTGGCTACCCAGAGGCTATTTAAGCTGTGGGCTGGCTTTCCCCGGGGTCCGAGGACTGTTCAATGTTCCTGAATAAACTGCATTGAAAAAAAAAAAAAAAAAGAAATCCTAGAATGTATTTCCTACTTCTGTGAAGAGTGACTTTGTAATTTTGATGGAAATTGCATTCAACTGTGGACTGCTTTTGATAGTACAGTCATTTACACAATATTAACCCTATCTGTTCAGGAGCATGAAGGAGGGTACTTGCTTTATTCTAGCCTTTTCTTTATTCAGTGTTTAAACATTTTTTCATTGAGTAAGTTTCAACTCCTTGTTAGGGTTTACTCTGAAGATGGTTACTATTTAATTTTTTTCATTTACTTGAGGTTCCTTTGAATGGGACTGTTTCTTTCTCAACAGGTTTGTTATCACTACACAGAAAATGTACACACACACACACACACACACACACACACTTGTGTATCCTGCTACTTTGTGGAGCTTTGTGTCACCAAAAAGGTCCTTTAGCGTCTTATGGACATTGGACATGTTAGCTGCAAATAGCTTGACTTCCCCATTTGTATTTCCGTTATCTCATTGTTATGTCTTATGCCTATAGCAGAGACTTGAAAAAATTGTATTAGGTAAGAGTGGAGAAGGTGGCACCCTTTTCTTGCTCTTGATTTTTAGTGGAAATGCTTGAGTTTCCCCAGTTTGAGATAACATTGATTATAAAGTTGTCAAATAGTGACATTATTAAATGGAAGTATGCTCATCTTTCTCTGTCTCTAACAAAAAGTTGTTAGACTTTCACCAAGGCCTTTTCTGCACCTATTGACATGATCCCATGGCTTCTCTTTTTGAGATCTCTTTCTTTTGGGGGCCTCTATCTCTGTCCATTAACTAAAATGACCTGGAAAGTAGGTCTCAGACATTGTCATCTCATAGAACTAGGATATAGCCACTAGTCCAGGGCGCTTGTTAATGGCCAGAGTTCCAGAGTAAGTCAGGATGGATGTTAAGCCTCGAACTGATCCTCACTGATGGAACTGAGAAGATTGCTGGCCTCACAGAGCCTTTGTTACTGGTTTGTCAAACTGGGAGGGAAGTGCTTACTTCTCAGGGTGTTGGGGAATTGAGCAAGTAGTAGACGGTAGGTGTTTAATACTTCCTAAGTGCTTCCTAAGAAAGCCAGAGTAGACTTCTTGTATTCTCACCAGAGGACAGCCTGCAGGAAAGCTCTTTTGCCTGGCCCATGGTGGACACCTCAGACAGATGTCTGTCAGTGAGTGTGGATGTTGTCACCGTAGACAAAGGTGGAAGGAGCCAACCCCAGCTGTTCCTGCTCTCTGCTTTTGACTCAGGATAAAACTTACACGTTCCATCATTCTCTACAAGAAAAAGATAGCTCTTGTCCTTGAGAGCTCTGTGGAAGCCAACATTTGGTTTATACAACTCCCCTTGCCCTTCTCTTGCAGAGCTGAATCAAGTAAGATTTTGAAATGGGGACAGGATTCTGGCCCATGGTGACCTGGTGAGTACCATAGCAGACCACACTGCCCAACTGAGGGATTATTCCTCCAGGGCCAAGAAAATCTCTCAGTTTTAGTTCCTCCCCCTAACCTTCTTCCAGACCCCAACTAAAGATCACCAGGATTTGACTTTCCTCACTGCCCTCTTTTCTTGTTTTTTTGTGCTTAAGCTGTGGAAAAGAATCTAAACCCAGAAGACCAGCTACTTGTTTCACTAATTCCTTCCTTAGAGCTCGAAGCCTTGTTGGATAAAGGCAACACAGACTGCTGAGCCCTCTTCTGAGCCCAGTCTAGGCTCTGGCCTCCTCAGAAGGCTCCTTGGCAGAAAGTTTGTTCCACAATTATCAGTGTTGAAGTTCAAGATCCCTGGACATCCCTGCCTCTCCTGTGCTTTGTCTCTAGATCCACAAATGCTGTTCAAAATGACAACAGTAAGAGAAGGGACAAGACAGAGCTTGGCATTGTTGACACAGCCTAGGAGCCCTGAATTTGTCATGGTGCAGAAATCAGCATTTGAATTACACAATGAACTTATACATACAGGACGTCAGTCCAGAAACCCAGGGCAGAAATCTTGAGGCAAGGACTGAAGCATAGGCTATAAAAGAACACTATCTGCTCACTGCCCTTGCTCCTGCTTGCTTGCTCTCCATACCACCTGCCCAAGGATGGCACCATCCACACTGAGTGGAACCTACCACATCAATCATGAATTAAGAAAATATCCTGCAGATTTGCCCACAAGACAGTCTGATGGAGGATTGAGGAGGTTCTTTCTTCCCAGATGACCCTAGCTTGTGTCACCTTGATAAAAATTCAGTAGCAGAACAGTGCAGCCCACTTCCATATACTATGTGAGAGGACCTTGCAGCATGCTTTGAAGGGACCAAAGAATATCTCCTAGTTAGCTTCAGTAGTCAACTTGATACAGTGACCTGAGGGAGTCTAAATAAGAGAAGTTGTTGTTTTAAAAACAAAACAAAATCCCAATTGTTTGAGTTTGCCAATAAAGACTCAGGAGCCAGATGCTGGGGTTAAAACCTGCTAGCTCAGAGAAGCAGCTCACATTACTTCAACAATGTCCCAGAAGGATAAAGCCCTTTGTTCTCAGTTCACATTCCAGAGGAAAAAGCTCTTCCTATTCAGCCTATGTCCTAGATGGAAAAAGCCCTTCTTACTCAAATCATGTCCTAAAAGAAAAAACATCCTCCTTCTCCATATTGTCTTAAATACCTTCCTTCTCAATGTCCCTCCTATCAGTTTAATCCCTGTCAGCTGGTTGCTAACTTTGCTACTTGACTTAGGGTTAACTTGATTTAATCCTGTTTACAGAAAGCTCTTGGATTAAAGCTGTGTTCTAGTGTTGAGCCACACCACAAGAACTTGTTTATAATACACGGAAAGCTCTAGGCTCAAAGACTGAGCCACAGCACAATTAGAAACAGGTGTTTACAGTTCACAGCCTCAGGACTCACAATGGAATAAAATACCCTCCAACAAAAGGTAGCTAAGAAAGCCAGGGGTAGAAAGCTGGTAGGCAGCTTTCCTCTGTGGATTCTGCTTCAGTTCCTGCTTGAGCTCCTGCCTTGGCTTCCCTCACTAATGGCTTATAGCTTGTAAATTGAAGCAAACTCTTATCTCTCCAAGTTGGTTTTGCTCACAGTATTTCATCACAACAGAAAAGCAAACCAGTGCATGGAGCAACTTGAATGATGATGGTGGGTTTAGTTTGCTCTCCACAGACAATAATGCAGTCAGAAAAGACTTTTGAAACATTGACCATTTAAAGAAGTGTTTCCATAAAAAATGCTTTGTAGTAAAAAACACTGTAAATATAAAGATGCAGCTCCTTTAAGTGCACAGTGTCAAAACTGAAAGCCAGGTGGAACTCTGCATGTGGTCTTGGGAGAACATCATTGTTTAGTTTTGCTCCCTTTTCTCAGGGTCCAGTGATAGGATATTGTGGAGCGAGGGTCTCAAGGTGGTTTTCCTAGGGCTTCCCTGAACTTGATGATTTTATTTGAATGACTTCCCACAGAGCATAGTAGAGAAGACATCAATAATTTATTAAAGAATAACATGAGGCATTCTCAGTGGCAAAACTGAGCAATGGCTGTAGTTTACCATGGAGGAAATCACTGTCCAGGAATGAGCACCAAAGAGCCCATTGTTTGCCTGTATATGTGGAGGTAGGCTTCATACTTTCCCAAAGCCCGTGAACAGAAGGCTCCTTTTGGTTCATGGTGCTGACATGCCCATCTACATTTATCCTTAAGAAAGGGGATCATAGTATGTCCCTGTGGATAACTCCCTTCTGGGTATATTATAATCTATTGAGATGACAGGTTATTAGCAGGTTAAGAAATGCAAGTCCCTTGGTAGAGTCAGATGCACCTCTCATCTCCCACTATTTTGATTCAAACTCATGTAATAGCAACTTTAACAGAATCACAGAAAGAAAACAATAATACACATATAAAAAGAGACATCTTTTTATCAATAAGGACATTTGCTCAACCATGTTTGTAGCAGCCTTATTTGTAATAGCCAAAAGCTGGAAACAGCCCAGATACCCCTCAGTGGAGGAATGGATGCACAAATTCTAGTACATCTACACAATGGAATATTACTCAGGAACAAAAATCAAGGAAATCATGAAATTTGCAAATAAAATGGTGGGATCTGGAAAAGAACATCCTGAGTGAGCTCTCCCAGAAGCAGAAAGATACACATGGTATATACTTATTCATATAGACATATAATACAGGATAAATCTACTAAAAACAGACATCTTTAGCATCTGGAAATACCCCCCCCCCTTTATTGAGCCTGAAACCCTGCTACCGCTGTTGTCCTCCATTTTGTCTAGTCTGCATTTATCCTTTCAAGAGGTTTTTTCATATTCTATGGAGAAGGAGTTGTGGTACTTACTCTCCCCATCCTTAGAGTCAGTGTGCTAACAAGGACACATGATGGGAGATTCAAAGCTGATTTTGAAGGAAAGGATGAGACCAGGCATGATGGCATGTGCTGAAATAGTCTGTCTATTACTCCATAAACCTGCTGAAACCTTCTCCTTAGGGAAAGTTTTTTGAGACAGACATTCTTTATCCTGTTTCCCAAAGCTTGGATATGAACTAAACTCTTCCTGCTATGATCTCTGTCTCCTGGTTGGGGGTTGGTGGTAGAAATTACATGGGTTGGTAACTTAGCATCAGGTTCAGTTCTGTATTTTACAAACAGTTGATTAGGTTGGCGGCTCTATCCTTACTGACCTTTGGACCTGTGATCTCTGACTACTGCTTATTAGACGGGGCCTCCACATTTCTAACCTGCCAGAGAGTGATCAGATTCTTCCTTCACTCCTGTCCTTGCTTTCATCCCTCAACTTGCTGGTATATGCTTTAATGTTGTCATATAGTGAAGCCTCATCTGATAATGTTGAGCCTTGGCTTCAGCCACATCCTTGCACAGCTTGGTTCCCAGCACACTAAGGATGGTGAGGAAATGAAGGACAGGCGTATACACACACACACACATACAAGCTGGCTTGTGATCTCTGTGCTGTGGATACAGCACCCCAGAAGCTCAGTGTGTATATGGTATTCACTTGTAATGGGAAGTGGTCTGCAATAGCAAACAGATACACAGGCTATTGCAGAAGCTGGGAAATAAGGCAGGTTTAGTTAATCTCAGGCAGATTGCCTCTGTAGGGAAGCAGTCTTCAGGTTGTAAGCTTCAGGGAAGGGGGAAGCTGTGGTGGATATTTTCTACACACACTGAGAACATTCCTGTTTGGACCAGAGGAAGGCTTTGCCATCCTACTGAGCCTCCTTCAAAGAAAGTTTTGCCCTTGATATTGGGTTTGAGCCATTGGTCATTGACACAGCCCCGCCAGTGTGAAATAACACACATTCATTCAGGACTTCACTGGCTTCCTACGAAACCATTCATTAGGTAGGTCTTTCTTGACCTCTTGGAAATGTTCCAGTTCATTTGGCTAACGGTACCATTGTGGTGGGAAAACATGGCAGCAAGCAGCAGGCATGGCAGCTGGAATAAGACACAGGGTTCACATCGTAAAACCAAACATAAATCAGAGAGTGGACGGGAAGAAACAGTAGGATTTTAGGATAACCCCACCCTTGGCCACTTTCATCTGCCCATGGCTGCTTCACCAAAGGCCAAGCTGTGTGTCTGTCCCTCGACATTTCCATATTATTTCTCTTTACATTTGCTTGTAAATGCCAGACAGTTCAAATCCTGAGCCTGAGCATCTGAAAATTGAGGCACACAGAACCAATATTACACGGAAACCGTATTCTCTGTGTGAGTACTGACCCAGGGAAAGGCTGCCTGTTAACACTTTAGGGAGAACCTCAGAGCCATGGGAAGTCATGGGAGGACCAGCAGTTTCTCATCTCAGAGCAGACACAGTGAAAATTATATAATGGTCTGGGACTGATTAGATCAGAGGTTCAAAGTGAGCAAAGCTAGAGTTGCCTGTCTGGTGCAAACTTTCTGATCCCTCCCACAGGTATTGCAAGATAACTCAGCTAAACTCCGTGTTCAGCCCTCCCCAGATGGCTGTTATCAGGACACAGGGAGTAAGATCAACAGGCAGACAGGACACCGCCCTGGGATGCCACTTCTTCATGCTCCCCAGTGGAAAATTTTCACCTTCTATAGACACAGCAATAACAAACTTCTGACATGCATTAAAGACCCCTTCACCTTAGCTGTGCAGGATCTCCTCAGGAGCAGAGTCTGCCCCTGCCATGTCCATCTGTGTAAGTGCTCTACACCCAAGGGCAGAATCCGAAGGTGTTCAGGTCCCAGGCAGACTGTGGAAGAAGAAGAACTGGGCTACAGGACGTTTTCAGCATCTGCAGATAAGATGCTGAACTCCGACAGCCTCAGCACTGGGGACTGTTTTTGCACTGGTAATGAGCATGATTTTTCCTTAGGATATTCATTTTCTGTAATTCCTAAAATTCTGTAAATCCTAAAATTTTTCTTGCTTCCAGAATAGTAATACATTTTGGTTTGCATGCATGTTGTTCTAAAGTAAATGACTTTCTGTGTTAGCACTTCCATCACACAATCAATTTCCTGATTTATTGTTTCCTGTAGCTCTCCTCATGTTATCCAGGAAAGCTTAAACCCACAGCTTAATGTAATGTCCTCAACACTGTATCTGACTTCTGTGGTCTGAATAATTAAGAGGTTTGAATCTTTACAAGGAATTGAAGGTGTAAGTTCAAAGCCCCACAGAAGACAGCCCCACACCGTGCTGTGGTTCACTCCCAGTTCATCTATAGATCCTAGAACTCAGAGGCTGCCTTTAGCCTGGGCTCTGCCCACTGGGATGTCTCAGGTAAGGGACAAGGTTGCCAGTTATCAGATGTCAAGGCCATGTTAAGCCTGGTGGTGGTTTCCCCTTTCTGGATTCTAAGAACAGGAATTTATGACTCCTAGAGCCTGAGAGAGACAATTGCAAAGTGCTCAGATAATGGAAATACCGAGGTTTTGTTTCTCTCTAGGCCTTGTCTCTGCTCTTAGCTCTCACAGTTTCACAAGCTGAGTTTTTGCATGGGGTTAGGAACAGATGAACAGAAACCTATCTCCCTTTTTGTTATAAAGAGAGCATCAAAGCTGCTAGGTAAGAAGGATGTTATCCCTTGTTCCATCATGGACACCACCATATCAAGGTTATGTCAGGAAAAGTTTCTCTTGTACAACAATTGGTTCCCTGTAGTAACAGCAGTCATCTGTGACAAAACTGTCAGGTCTGTGAGGAGGCTTCTCTGGGATCTCATTCCTTTGTTGTGCAATACTGCAACAGTCTCACTGCAAGGGTGAGATCTGAGGACAATAAAAAGAGTTTTAGCCATTCCTTAGGCCAAGTGTTTTTCACAGTTTTCTGCATCACATCCCCATAGCTCCTTTACTTCATGGTCTCTCTGGACACATCTCTTATACCTTCTTGTGATGGTTTGCCTCTTCTGAGGCTCTGGTGGCTTCTCCCCCACTGTTTCCTGAGCTTTCCAAGTAGAATTGTTAGAGAGTACTGCCCAGTGTAACTCCATGCTAAACACAACCTACTTTGATGAAGCAGGGCCAGTTCTACCTTCCAAACCCCTCTGTGCACTATGCACGGGGAGGCCGGGGGGGGCAGTGATGTGACACTGTACAGGTGAGCCATTTGAGGGTGAGGAACACGAGGACAGCTTCGTAAGTATGATGGAGGACAGGTTCTGCTCAGCCCAGACATAAACATGCTCTTTATACAGCCTCTCAGCTTCCGGGAATGGGCAGGTGTACCCAAGTTGTAGAGAAGGACAGAGACATCACTCCCTGCCTTTCTCCTCCCTGGCTGCAGTGCACCCACAGGGCCACAAGCACCCAGCATGCAGTGGCCTCTGCAGAGGGGGTTCCTGTCCCCTTTCCACTCTCTATTTCCCTCCAGGTCACAAGCTCAGGCCACTGCTGTGCTGAACACTGGTCACTTGTTTGAGGCCTCTTTGTGATGTCATGGATCTTAGGCTGTCCATGATTCAGGTAACTGAGGGATGACACAGTGTCTACAGTCCTGGCTTCCTGACTCCATGCAGAACAGGGGGCTTTAACCTTGTTGCCCTGAGCAGATGAAGCCTTCATAGTTGCTTTAACAGAGAATGTTCAAGAATCTTATGGATATTTCTTGCTCCAGGTGTATTTTGTTCTCCTGTTCTACATTCTAAGCCTTTCCTTCCTTGTCCCCAATGTGGCCTCTTCACAGGGAACCTATTACACAAATCCAGGTCCTTTTTCTGTGTACAGAACACCAATTTTTTCTGCAGGAAACCTGATAGACCAGGCTATAAAAACTAATTTTAGGGCACAGTGCAATTGAATCCCAAGGACACACGTGGCTGTGGCAGCCTGAACTGTTGTGCAAAAGGCTTTTCTTACGTAATTTTTCTGATGGTAGGAAGTCGCTGTCATGTTCTCTGATCTCCTTTGCTGGGCTAGTAGTCATTCATGTGAGCACTACCATCTGGGAAGAGGGACAAGGTAACCCCTTTCAGCGGTTTTTCTACGAAGGGTTTTTAGTCACCGCAATGCTTTGTATACGAATGATGCATTAGCCCAGAATTTTCTATAGACCTTCACATAGGCACAGTTGAGGTAGCTGCAAAGCCTGGAGCTGGCAGGTGGCTCAAGGCTGTTGTTTGTCTCACTCCAGACAAGCTGGTGCTCACAGTTCATGACATGGTGTCACTCTCCTCAGCTTTTTCTGCAGAGAGGAAGCAACTGTGAACTTTCTCCTCCACACTAACAAGGTTCTGCAGTGCCTTCAAAGCAATGATCTCCTGAAGCCATGATGCCATGAATATGGCTGAGGATTCCAGGCTCCTGAGATGTCCTGGCTACCCTAAGTGATCTACATTTTACAGGGCTGTATTTACTGAAATCACCCTAAAAATAGCACAACCTGCACCCAACTCTACAGATGTTGACAACCCTCTCCCTGGGTTGACAATGTCATGTCTTTGTAAAAATCAGTTCCTCAACCTCTCCTTCTCCCTCTCCTTTTCCCTCTTCCTCTTTCTCTTCTCCCCTAGCTCTCATGTTTGTGTGTGTATGTATTTATGTGTGTGTTTGTATTCGCTTGAACAAAAAAACCTGCATCATAAAAATGATAGGAGAGAAATATGTATTAGGATTGTTTTGTTAGTATTTGCTAATGAATGCATATATTTTGAGGTTTTTAAACTTTTAAAACTTTGCCAGTGTGTACTTTATCCTCCATGAAAGGTGTGTCTATCAAACCCACGGCTACGATTATGGGTGCACACAGGTCACAAGCTGATGTTCAGGTTGAGTGCTAGTGTGCACTGCTACTCTTTGTCCTGAAGGCTTGATTACTGTTTATTTTTCTGGGGTTATCATGGCACAGACTCAACCATATTGGCTGTGTGCCTTAAACTGTTATTCTATGTCACCTGAAGATGGAACTGAATTTCCCCCTCTTCTTCCTTTTCTTTCCTGGTCCTTCCTTCTCCATCACCCCTGACTTCTCTTCATTGAGACTGAGGTCAGGGAGGAGCAAGGACATTATGAGGAACTCCACAGATTCACAGAAAGAAAAATCTGAAGAGCTTAATCATGACTCTCTGTGCCTGGTGGCCACCAATCTTTTGAAGAACTAGCTTTTTGTGTTGCTATTATAGAGCTTTTAGGTGAGGAAGCCCAAATTATCAACTGTTATTATCACATATTTATTTTCAGCTCTGAATTATTCATTCTTTTCAAGTGTTTATGAATTTTAACATCTTCCCTCTTCCCTCATTTTATAAATACTTCTTTGAATTTTAAGCTTATAATATAATGATGTAATATGTCCTTTCCCATTCCTCCCTCAAAACCCATCCAAATATCCTTCCCATGCTGTCCTCCAGCCTCATGGGCCATTTTTCCTCTAATTTTCATTACAAACATATATAGTCTCAGATGCATAACTGTGACCTGCTCAGTCTGTATAATGTGACATGTTTGCCTGTTTTCAGGGCTGATAATTTGGTTTTGGACTACCAGTTGGTGTACTCTTCCCTGGACTGTTGATCCTGCTCTTAGCATTCCTTAGTCTCCTTTAGTTCTTTGAGAAGGGCTGAGCAGTGGTTTTCCTGTACCTTGGCATGTCTAAGTGTTGTTGTCCTTGTTTAGCTCCTGTTCAGGCAGTCATGTGGGTAAGGTTATTGCTGTAGCTCCTTAACTCTACCGGGAGACACAATCTCACGGGGAATTCCCTAATCCCCTGCTTTCAATCTCTCCATGCCATCTTCAGAAGCAATGTTCTCTGAGCCTTGCTTGCCGGAGTTCTTTGGTAGATGGGTCCACCGAGACTGGGATCCACAACTCTCCATATTGATCAGTTGTGGTTTTCTGTACTGATCTCTGTCCCCTGAAAAAGAGAAGTTTTCTTGTTGAGAGGTGAGGGTTACACTCATCTGTGGATATAAGAACAAATACTTAGATCATTTAAAACATTTTTGCTTCTTGTCAGTATACTGTATTACAGTGCAATATGGTCAGAAAAATTATGAAGTTATTTCATCTCACACCCTTGATTTTCAGTTGATAATTCTTTACTGTGTATCTGGAAAACTTTTTACAATATTATATATTTTGTGTGTATTTAATCGTCATTAAAAGAAATGATGAGCTCTACATAAAATGCCCACTGAATTTCCTACATCCATGAAGTCTGGCAAAGTCCCCTACAACTTGAAGGTGATGGAGACCTAAGACTCTTGTGGAGCCCATCCCTCAACACTGGGTGGACACTTTTCATTTAATTGTGACCTTAGAATGAGATGGCCCTAAGTGTATTGTAATTGTAGTTTTGTTTACTACCCTGATTTTACCTGTCAAAAGAGGGAAAAAAAAGGAGAATGCTCACCCTGAACTCAGACCATACTGGATCTCATGGCTGGAGATTAAATTCATAGGTTGGAGGCAGAGTCACTTAGAAGAGTTCAGAGAAAGGCCAGAATTTCAAACTCTCTGGAAAGAAAACTTGGCTCCATCATTCTAGCCTTTTGGTCATCTTTGTCTTTTCTGTTTCATGCAGGGAAGGAGCTGATCAGTCATTAACAGAGCTGCATTCTGTCTCCCAGGCCACTGCATGAGAAAACCAGCAGGTGACCTGTACAGAGATCACTCTGTGCCAGAAACAGTTCCATGCTTGGTGTGTATGTAGCATCCTCACATCTAGGGGCTCCTTGACTGTGCATATGCTCCAGAGTTGCTGAATGGAGCTCATCTTCTGAGTGCTTATGGTCACACCTCGAAGAAATGGCAGAGAGTCAGTAGGATTCAATTCAGAGTCCAAATTGGTAATTATTTGTTCTGGAGGTTTATTAAGAACATTTGCCTGAGCAGTGGTGGTGCATGCTTTGAATCCCAGCACTCAGGAGGCAAAAGCAGGTGGATCTCCAAGTACTAGGACATCTTTGTTTACAGAGTGAGTTCCACGACAGCCAGGACTACATAGAGAAACCCTGACCTGAAAAACTGAGAGAGAGAGAGAGAGAGAGAGAGAGAGAGAGAGAGGGAATAGGAGGAGGAGGCAGAGGTAAGGGGGACAAAGGGGAGAGAGAAGAAGAGAAAGAGACAAAGAGAATGAATGAATAATGAATGAATGAAAAAGAAGGTGAATGAATACTTGGCCAGCAATGAAGAGGGCAGTGAGAGAAATGACCCTGTGCACGTGTGTCGACAATCAAGTGAGATGCCGCTATTACCCCTGAATAAACAAAACATGTGCGCCAGGAGTGGAAAATTTTTTATATCTTGTGGAAATGTTTAATGTACAAGAAAGTTTGTATTCTGAGAAGCCCCACAATGATCTGCACAGTTCAGTTTTGCTTGAGAAGCATCAGGACAGTGGGGACAGTGGGGACTGTGGGGATGGCCTCAAGGGGGTGTGAGCTGGAGCTGAGTTCCAATTAGACAAGTTATAATTGGGATGAATTGACATCTTGTTGCCAGCTCAGTGTTGGTGGGTAATGCTTCATTCCCTGTATTTGTAATGAAGAGTTTTCTCTTTTCTCCTCAGACTTTTGATACTTGCAAATGCACACACAATGAATAAAGCCAGCATACTCCACACTAACACAAACATTAAAATTACCTTGTTCTCTGAAATGAGTATTGGGATCTCAGCCAACAGCATCCTTTTTCTCTTCCACCTCTGCAGGCTCATTGGTGCACACAGGCCTAAGCCCATTGATCTCGCCATTGGTTTCTTGGCCCTGACCCAACTACTGATGCTGCTAACTATGGGACTCATAGCTGCAGACATGTTTCTGTCTCGGGGGAGGTGGGACCCCACCACATGCAAATCCCTTTTCTATCTACACAGGTTCTTGAGGGGCCTCTCCCTTTGTGCTGCCTGTCTGCTGAATGTCCTCTGGACCATCATCCTCAGCCCTAGAAGCTGCTGTTTAAACAAGTTTAAACATAAATCTCCCCATCCCATCTCCTGCGCCCTTTTTCTTTGTGTTCTCTACATGTCTTTTAGCAGTTACCTCCTGGTATCAAATAGTGCCATCCCCAATTCGACCTCAGATAATTTTATGTTTGTTACTCAGTCTTGCTCACTTCTACTCCCGAGTCACTCTAGACAAAGCACATTTTCCACATTGTTTTTCTTCAGGGAAGCCTTTTTTATTAGTCTCATGGTCCTCTCCAGTGGGTACATGGTGGCTCTCTTGTACAGACACATGAAGCAGGTCTGGCATCTTCACAGCACCAGCCTTTCTCCAAAGGCATCTCCAGAGCAAAGGGCCACACAGACCATACTGCTGCTCATGAGCTTCTTTGTGTTTCTCTGCATTTTGGAGACTGTTATCTTGCAAACAAGAATGAAGTTCAAAGATGGCTTGCTACTTTATTCATATTCTTGTGTCCCATAGCTCTGCCACAGTCAGTCCCCTTGTGTTTATTTGCACTGAAAAGCGTATCATTAAATTTTTGAGGTCAGTGTGGGACAGGAAAGTAAATATCTGATTATTCAGGAATGGGTTTCATCCCTTAATACAATCCAATATGTTGTCATCAGAGCTATGATCATGACATAGTAGGAACATTCCAAGGTTTAAACTGATATGTAAAAACATCCTTTTCCCATTATATCTGTTTACTCTGTTTGTGGATGGCAAGTATGTAAAAGAAGATTAAACTGCATTCCCACTCAGATATCATATGAGGTTTATCTTTCTCCATGGGTTTTCCAAGGAGATCTGTGAGATGTCTCTCACCTGACCTGTGTTAGCACATTACTTTTTATTATTTATTTATTTATTGAGGATTTTGAGGCAGGGTTTCTCTGTATGGCCCTGGCTATTCTGGGATTGCTTTGTAGACCAGGCTGACCTCAAACTCAGAGATCCACCTGCCTCTGCTTCCCTGAGTGCTGGGAACAAAGATGTGTGTCACCATGCATAGTTTGTTTTTAATTTTTTGAACAATGATTTCAGTTTTAACTGTGTGTGTGTGTGTGTGTGTGTGTGTGTGTGTGTGTGTACTTGAGTGCAGATGCTCTTGGAGCCCAGATGTGTCAATTACTGTTAGAGCTAGACTTATAGGCAGTTGTAGGCCAGCCAAGTGTGAGTGTTGGTAATTGAACTTGAATCTTCTGAAAAACAGTTTACTTATGTGCTGAGCCAACTCTCTGGCACAACCATTACTTTAAATATGTAGCAACTATGACATTTTCAATAAATGAATGCCTCAATTGTTTATATTTGGAAAAATACACAAGGAAACATTGTTTTGAGAATAAATTATCACAGGATGAAGAACACACACACAAATACACAGAGCTAAAATGATATGCAGAGAACCATAATGTCATTTGCATAATGGTGCTCCTATGGCCAAATTTAAAATAGTCAAAGGTAGGAGCAGCCACTGTCTAGTCTAGGGGTATCAGGATGTGGGATCAGGTCATGGCCTCCCTGTGCCAAGAAGTGCTAGTCAGAACATGAAGAACACCTCGAATGTCTGCCATGCCAGTCAGACACACTGCACAAACTTGATGAGTTACTTATGAAAGATGAAACTTAGGGGTGTCAAAGGAATAGAGACCTTAAACAAAGTGCTTTATCTGTGCTCAAAATATCATAGCCAAATGTAAATAGTAAACTAGTCACAGATAGTTACTCAGCTGTACTATTGATATACTCCAGGGAACTGAGGGCTTGCAGCATGCCTGCTTATTGGAGACTAATCAGATACCTCCTCAGAGCACCCTTCATGTGAGGGAACACGGACTCAGTCACACAAGTCACACAGCTGAGCACACTCACAGGAAGACTTCACACAACCAAACACAATCAGCGGGATAATTCACAATGATGAACACTCTCAGAGGCACAATGCACACTGCTGAACACAATCAGAGGCAAAATGCACACTGCTGAACACTCTCAGAAAGAAACGCTTCACACAACGGAACAGACAGTGAAAATTTTACACAGCTGAACACACCCAGAGGCATACATTACAGAGCAGAACACACACTTAGAGGCGTACTTCACATAGGAAAACTGTTATCTGTCACTCAAAGCAAGGGAATGTCACAAACATGAACCCCACCCACACCTGGAATCCAGTAATTTCAGTGTTGACACTTATATAAAATTTAAAAAAAAAATAACTGGAACCTGGTTGCTGGAAAGAGAAATATCAAAGAAGATCTATTCCATGTTCTGTCTACCCTTTGAGTAAGGCCTAGAACTTCAAACAGTCTGTATTGTAATGCAAGGATCACGGGATCCTCAGAGACCTCCAGGAGACAACTTGATGCAAGAGCATGAGAGCTTCATGAGGAGAGCAATCCAAATCAGGACCCAAGTCTCACTGAAACAGCAGTAGAGAAGTGGGACTCTGAGCCCTGAGTGAGGAGGGTTTTTAAAGGAAAAGACTGTAAGAAGGGGGTTTCCATGACAGCAAGCAGGGGGTTAGCAAGCAGGGGATTCCAGGAACCACCAGAAACTAACACCCAACACCTAAGATAGCCCAATCTGTAAAGGCCAGTGTAAAAGCTCAACCAACAAAGGAAAGAGCAATATGACATCTCGAGAACCCAGTTATCCAGAGGCAAGTAGCCCTGGACACCCCAGCATAAATGAAATTCAAGAGGATGACCTAAATTCTATGCTCATGAAGAGGATAACAGAGGAAACAAATGCTTAAAGACCTAGATAAAGATAAACTCTAATAGCTTATGGCCATCTCTAAAGAAGTAGAGGAAGATAAAGAAAAACAGATTATGGCCATCCATAAAGAAATACAGGAAGTTGCAGCCAAACAGTTTGTGGCCTTTAGAGAGGAAATACTTAAATCACTGAAAGAAATAAAAGAAACAGAGGATTGTTCAAACAAACAGCTGAAGGAATTGAAGGTAAAACAGGAAAATACAGTCAGACAGGTGAAGGAAATCAACAAAACGGTTCAAGATCTGAAGATAGAATTGGAAAAATTAAATAAAACACAAATGGAGAATATTGTGGAGAGAAATAATTCAAGGAAGATAACTGGAACTACAAAGGTAAGAATAACCAATAGACTACAAGAGATGGAGAAAGAATCTCAGGTGTGGACAATACAATGGAAGAAATCGATGTATCTGTCAAAGAAAAGGTTAAATCTAAAAAATGCCTGACACAGACCATCCAAGAAATTCAAGACAACATAAAAAGACAAAACCTAAGAATAATAGGAATAGAGGAAAAAGAAGATTCCATCCTCCAAAGCCCAGAGAATATTTTCAACCAAATCATTGAAGAAAATTTCCCCAACTTAAAGGAGAGGCCAATAAGAATACAATTGGCCTACAGAACCCCCAATATATTAGAGCAGAAAAGAAAATCCTCCTGCCACATAACAATCAAAATAGTAAGTGTAAAGAACAAAGAAAAAATACTAAAAGCTGCAAGTGAAAAATGCGAAGTAACATAATGGCAAGCCCATCAGAATCACACCTGACTTCTCAACAGAGACTATGGAAGCCAGAAGGGCCTGGTTGAATATCATATAGACCTTAAGAGAACACAGATATCAGCCTATGCTACTATACCCAGCTAAACTCTCAGTCCTCATAGATGGAGAAAACAAGATATTCAATGGCAAAAACAAATTTCAATAATACCTACACACAAATTCAGCGTTACAGAAGACACTGGAAGGAAAAATACAACCCAAGGAAAGTAGCTACTTTCAAGAAAACACAGGAAATAATTAACCTCACTATAGTAAAAGAAAAAGCAACCAAGTGCAAAAACTTGTGACCACAGCCAACATCAAAATCAATGGATCTAAGAGCCACTGGTCATTAATCTCTCTTAACATCAATAGACTCAATTCTCCAATAAAAAGACACAGACTAACAGAATGGATGGGTAACCAAGACCCAGCAACCTGTTGCTAACAAGAAAGACACCTAAGTCACAAAGATAGACATTACCTGAGGGAAAAGGGCTAGAAGACTGCTTTCCAAGTAAATGGACCCAAGAAGCAAGCAGGAGTAGCCATTCTAATGACTGATAAAATAGGCTTTCAAACAAAATCAATCAAAAGCGATGGGAAGGACACTTCATACTCATCAATGGAAAATTCCACCAGGAAGACATCACTATCCTGAACTTCTATGCCCCTAATACAAGGGCACCCACATTTGTAAAAGATACATTGATAAAACTTAAACCACACAAAGATCCCCACACATTAATAGTGGGAGACTTCAACACCACACTCTCAAAAAAGGACTGATCAACAAAACAGAAATTAAACAAAGAAACAATGTCTCTAACAGAGGTTATGAATCAAATGGACCCAACAGACGTTTATAGAACTTTACACCCAAACACAAAAGAATTTACCTTCTTCTCAGCACCTCATGGAACGTTCTCTAAATTAGACCGTATGGTTGGTCACAAAGCAAGCCTCAACAGATACAAGAAGATTGAAATAATTCCTTGTATCCTATCTGATCACTATGGAATAAAGCTGGACCTCAATAACAACAGAAATAGTAAAAAGCCTCCACACTCATGGAAACTGAATTATTTGCTACTAAATGACAGCTGGGTCAGGGAAGAAATGAAGAAAGAAATTGAAGTCTTCCTAGAATTCAATGAAAATGAAGGCACAACATACCCAAACTTGTGGGACACAATGAAAGCAGTGCTAAGAGGAAAGTTCATAGCACTAAGTACCTTCAAGAAGAAATTTGAGACAGCTCATTCAAACAACTTAATGGCTCACCTAAAAACCCTGGAAAAAGAAGCAGACACACGAAAAATGAGTAGACGGCTGAAAATAAACTCAGGGCTGAAATCAATCAATTTAAAACAAATAAAACAATTCAAAGAATCAATGAAACCAAGAGCTAGTTCTTTGAGAAAATCAACAAGATAGACCAACTCTTAGCCAAGCTAACTAAAAGGCAGAGAGACATCATCCAAATCAACAAAATCAGAAATGAAAAGGAGGACATAACTACAGACACCTAGGAAATCCAAACAATTATTAGGTCTAATTTTAAAAGTCCTCTTGGCACAAAATTTGAAAATCAAAATGCAATGGACAATTTTCTTGATCGATTCCACTTAAAAAGCTGAATCAAGACCAGGCAAATCAATTAAATGGTCCTATATCTCCTAAGGAAATAGAAGCAGTCATTGAAAGTGTCCCATCCACGAAAAGACCAGGACCAAATGGTTTCAGCATAGAATTCTACCAGACCTTCAAAGAAGAGTTACTTCCAGTTCTCTTAAAACTATTCCACAAAATAGAAACAGAAGGAACATTACCAAACTCATTCTATGAAGCCACAGTCACCTTGGTACCTAAACCTCACAAAGACGCAACAAAGAAAATTTCAGGCCAATCTCCCTTATGAACATTGATGCAAAAATACTCAACAAGATACTTGCAAACCCAATACAAGAACACATCAAAGATATCATCCACTATGACCAAGTAGGCTTCATCCCAGGTATACAAGGGTGGTTCAATATATGGAAATCCATCAATGTGATCCATCATATTAACAAACTGAAAGAAAAAGACCACATGCTAATCTCCTTAGATGCTGAAAAGGCCTTTGAAAAAATCCAACATACATTCATGTTTAAAGTATTGGAGAGATCAGGGATGCAAGGCAAATTCCTAAACATAGTAAAGGCAATATACAGGAAGCCTATAGCCAACATCAAACTAAACAGAGAGAAACTTAAAGCAATCCCATTGAATAGGGACAAGGCAAGGCTGCCCACTCTCCATATCTCTTCAACATAGTTCTGGAAGTCCTTGCTAGAGCAATAAGACAGTTGAAGGAGATCAAGGGGATACAAATTGGAAAGGACAAAGTCAAATTATCACTATTTGCAGATGATATGATAGTATACCTGATTGACCTCAAAAACTCTACCATGGAACTCCTACAGTTGATAAACACCTTCAGGAAAGTGGCTGGATACAAAATTAACTAAAATAAAAATCAGTAGCCCCCCTTTATACAAAACACAAAGGGCTGAAAAATATATTAGGGAAACAACACCTTCACAATAGCCACAAATAACATAAGGGAACTTGTACCTAACCAAGCCAGTCAAGGACATGTATGAAAAAAGTTTCCAGTCTCTGAAGAAAAAATTAGAAGAAGATATCAGAAGATGGAAAGATCTCCCATACTCATGGCTTGGCAGGATTAACATAGTAAAAATGGCCATCTTACCAAAAGCAATCTACAGATTCAATGCAATTCCCGTCAAATTACCAACACAATTCTTTACAGACTATCAAAGCAGATGCTGAGACTTTTGGCTAACTGTTAGGCAAAGATCATGGAATCTTATGAAAGAAGTGGGAAATAGTAAGATCAGGAGAGGACAGGAACTCCACAAGGAGAGCAACAGAACCAGAAAATTTGTACACAGGGGAATTTCTAGAGACTCATACTCCAACCAAGTACCATGCACAGAGATAACCTGGAACACCTGCATAGATGTAGCCCATGGCTGTTCATTATCCAAGTGGGTTCCATAGTAATGGGAAGAGGGACTGTCTCTGACATAAACTGATTGGCCTGCTCTTTAATCACCTTCCTCTGAGGGGGGAGCAGTGTTACCAGGCCACAGAAGATGACAATGCAGCCACTCCTAATGAGATCTGATAGACTAAGATCAGAAGGAAGGAGAGGGGGACCTCCCCTATCAGTAGACTTGGAGTGGTGCATGTGTGAAGAAGGGGGAGAGAAGTTGGGATTAGGAGGGGAGGAGGGAGGGATTTATGAGAGGATACAAAGTGAATAAAGTGTAATTAATAAAGTTAAAAAAATGACATTAAATTAAAAAAAAAAACAGTCATGTACTCGACAATGCTCCTGACAAATTTTCAGCATTCCAACAACCTAAGATCTAGAACACTCTGAACACAGGAACACAACTGTAGCCTGTGCATGAGTGAACTGTTATTTAGCATTCAGAAAGGAGGAGACACCTGCACATGAATCAATGCCCATGAGCCCCAAAGCTACTTAGCAAAGTGAAATTTCAGTCACAGAGGAGCAGACATTGTATGAATACATTTATAGATGACAGGACTCAGAGTAACCAACAGGAACAAAATCAGAATGTTATTCTAGAGTTTCAATAGCATACGCATTGTGGAAGTTTTGCTGGTGGGGTCTTTAGAGGCATTCGCTCTGGCTGGCCAGTAATGTGACTGTTCTCACCAATGTATGTCCACAATATTCAGAGGGGAACTGTGTATCTTAAGTCCATTTTCTCATTATGAAAATGTGTACAGTTAGTTTAAACATGCTGCAAAAGCATTGCCGCTGCAATTAAAAATAAAAGTATTCTAAAAGTATCAAGCTGTCATTTCTCAACAGTTTAAAATCCTTAAGGTAAATTTGCCTCAAGCAATGTATTGTCTGTTATTTCCTAATGCTCTGACTCTTAGTCTCAGGTTTCCCATGAAAGCAGAGAAGTCCTTCAGTTAAGCAGTGCTCTTAGGAAGGTACTCTTCCACCCTGGAAGGATTTCCCACCTTGTGCTGACATCCAGTTATTACCTTCTGGATGAGATATTTTAAATTCAGTCAGAGCCATAAAAAAATGTAGATTAAACATGGAAAATTACCTAGCTTGAAAACAAGTGATGGTGTGTAAATTGTGGGCTTTTTCTTTTGTTATGTGGAAAAATCAACCAAACATAAAACATACCCAGCCCTGTATTTTTACATCAGTGATTGAAAAATCATATGTCCCTTAATGTTTCAAAAGAGCAACTCTGTAAGAGATTATGAACTAATAAGACTTATGTCCTATTACGTAGACATGCTCTTTATATGTCAATATGGTCATTCAGCTTTCAGGATTGTCACTTCTTTCTTAAACGAAAATTTTAATTGATTATTTCTGAAGTTTACATCATGGTCCCCATTCCAACTCATGTCTCTGTTCCTTGGTTTCCACCCTGTACCCTTGCAACCTCTCCACCAAATGAAATGAAAAGAAGTGAAATGAAATGAAAAGTTTTGCTGTGGAACCGTAGTGTGGCATCTTTTCTTGCTTATGTTCACTGCAATGAGTCATGGGTCTGGATTGAAGCCTCTGGCTTCTGCTACACCATCAAGACTGTATCCACACGGGGACTTCTCTCAGATGCCCTCTTATTGCCCTGTGTCTTTGGAGATCAGGCAGCTTTGGATCTACAGGACCGGCCCTTTCATCCTCTCCAGCAGGTCACAAAAGGTCAGGTGTTGGGGTGGACCACCTCAAAGCTCTGGATCTGCCTGGGTGGTAGCTGAGTTGGTCAGCCACCAGCTCTCCTGCACCCACACCCCAGGGTGAGCCCACCAGCTCTCCTGTACCCACACCCCAGGGTGAGCCCATCACGACCCTGGATATCTCACCCAGTGTTGCAGCAGGCAAGGAGCAAGGTCAGCTCTCCTGGTCTCATGCCATTGAGGCCAAATCACCCGTGCCTTCACCACCAGGGCCAGCCATGCTGTGCTGCCCAGGTGAGGTACAGGGCCCACACTTCTGAGTGCTGCAAATGGGGAGAGGCAGAGACAATTCTCCTGCTCTCATGACCTTGGGGCCAGGTCTCCCACCTGCTACAGCTGGTGAGGGACAAAATGTGAGGAGTAGGGAGGGGATCTCTTCCTTGCCCAAGCCATCCCACAGCAGAGCAGGGGCTGGCCCAGATCTCCCAGTGTGGTGGCCTTTGAGGGGTGGAGTCAGCTCAGAACAGTGCTTCAGGTTGCATTCCAGACCAGGGACACCTGCATGGCCTCTGGTGGAAACATGGGCCTGGGGCATCAAACAGACCCTGGTTGCCATAGGACCAGGGACCCAGACTTGGCTCCTGGCAGCAGCATGGTTCCACATGTCCCCATGGCCTCAGGTGGCAGTGGAGGCCTTTCTGATCATTATGTCTTCCTCCGCAGCATATCCTTCACATGATCTTCAATGGCAGCCCTAACCTTGACATCCATTTGGCCTTTGTTGGTAACTTAAGCTACAGACATAGACAAAGACCCCAGCTGCAGCAGGGCTTCACCTGGGCCTCCTCATGGATGTCTGTCCCTCACTGCCATTAACTCTCCATTTCCACCTTTTTCTACAGTGTATAAACCCCTCCACTTCACTTTTTCTTCCCTCATTTCACTGTGTACTCCATCTTCCCAATTTTTCCTTCACACATTTCCATTGAAGGGGAACCTGTGGCAGCGCTAGGAGGCCACGTGTGGATACTTGGCCTGGGTTGTCATTTTTAAAAGTAAATTTACAATTGGGTGCTGGCCTCTTTATTTTGGATATCATGAATACACACACACACATACACACACACCAGAGACAGACAGCAGACTGACAGCAAACAGAGAGTCAGACAGAGACACAGAGAGAGAGAGAAAACCTCCTAAGTTTAAATGCATAATAAGTGATGGAACATAACACATCTTTGACCTCAACTAATGCCAGAAAATTGTGAGCTTGCTCTATCCTGATTACTTATAAAGGGAAATCAATTGCAAGCCTCTAACTCAGATAGACTTTCCTATACTAATGACAGTTTCATTTGTCACACAGTAACTCAAAAGAGCAATTTGGGGAGATGTTACAAATCAAAGCACACTCATACCCATGAGCAGTGATGTCACTGTCCATGTGTAGTTCTCATAAGTTAGACTTTAGGATCATTTAAAGAAATGACTTAAGAACTAGGTAATGTAGGCTGGGCAGATGGAGAAAAAGATCACATGTCCTTTATACATACTGGGTTGGTCAGAAATGCTGATGACAGGCTGTATGCTCGCAAAATTGAATGTTGTGAATGACTTAAAGGGAGAGAATATTTACAGATACATAAAGATGGAGAAAATGGGGAGAAATTAATAAACTGTTAAAACAAACATGTGAACCCATGAACATGTCCAAATGTGTGGGCACATGCCTTTAGTGCCAGCACTTAGTTTGTGGGCAGGGGCAGAAGTCAGCAGAGCTCTGTGAGTTCAAGGCAAGTCTGGTGTATATAATGAGTTTCAGGCCAGCCATGGCTACATGGGGAGACCCTGACTAAAATAAAAGAACATTCATTCAATATCTCTGAATTTCCAGTTTTCGCTAGAATGTTGTTTCCATCTATATTTATATTCAATTGTTGACATAAGACAGAAGGTTTATATTTTTAAAGCCTTCTCTTCTATTTCTATTGTCTTTAATGTAATTCACACACCTGAAAACATTATACTTGTTTCCCTTTTGCAAATGAGAATGTCATTGTAGCCGGGCTAGCCTTGAATCCTCCTGGCTCCACCTCTGGAGTCATCCTTTATTCAGACTTCAGGAGTGCACCACCAGGCTTGCGTGACTAAGGGCTTCAACTACAGGTCACTGGGTCCCTTATGTCACAGGACTCATAATGCTTTTCATAGCTGTGTGTTAGCTCTGTTGGAGATGAAGCAAAATTGCATATAGATTCAGATCCTGTTCCTGCCCATGTCAGAGAGAATGAACCTGATCATTCCGGATGCCAATGGTGCAGAGCTCAGCTTGACCTCGGCCTCAGCTGACTCCCATCTGCCTGTGATCACCCCGACTCTTCCAGCTCTGCCTTGAGCTCTCTGCATTGCATCTGATTGCTTTCACAATTCACCTTCAGATTTCACTCACAGCTAAAATCCTGCAACTAGGAGTTTGGATAGACTGGAAAATACATCAACAAAACAGGTGCTCCATGGGAAGACTGACCTGGGGAGAGGCTGTCACACACTGTAGAAGGAGGACCCTCAAGTGGGCATGTAAATCATTGGAGGACTAAAAGTTCTGCATCTCAGAAGAGAGGCAGTACAGCGGAGAAATTGCTCAAAATTAAGCCTAAGGTGTAAAGTGAGAAAAGAAACTGTTGTCTATTTGGTGCAAACTTTCTGATCACTCCCGCAGGTGCGGCAAGGGAGCTCAGATAAAGTTTGTTCTCAGCCCTCGCCAGATGGCTGTAATCAGGACACAGGGAGTAAGATCAACAGGCAGAGAAGATGCTCCACTGGGAGGCCAGGTCTCCACGACCCCAGCAGGAACGTGTCTGCTTCTACAGACTCAGAAATAACATGTCACAGAGAGGCCTTAAATTCTCCCTTCACCTAAGCTGTGCAGAATCTCCTCAGGCACACAGTCCTCCCCTGCCATGTCCATCTAAGTAAATGCTCTGCACCCAAGAGCAAATTGAGAAGGTGGTAGGAACCCAGGCAGGCTGTGGGAGGAGGAGGCCTAAGAGGGGTTTTCAGCAGCTACAGAGGAGATGCTGAGCTCTGACAGTCCATCAGCACAAGGACTGTGTTCTGCATGGGCAACGAGAATGTTTTCTTCATTACATACTCATTTCCTTAATTTATAGACTTTCATATTACTATATACTTCATGTTCATTCCTGTGAACTAAGTAACTCCCACTGTATACCTGGATGAGCTGTTAAGTTACATTTCTTTTACTGATTTACCTATTCCTAGGGCAAATTATTAGGGAACTGAAAGGTCTGGAGAGCTCACTTTCCTCAGTTGTGCATCTGTAACTTTGGTGTGCACACAACTGTTTTGATGTAACATCTTCTGTGCTGTTAGGTATAAAAACTTCCAAAGTCTGCGTAAGTAATAGAGGCTGTAGATTCAAAATCTCATTCCACAGAGGGAGGCACCACAGGACTGCAATGTGCCTTCTAGTGTTTGCTCAAGGCCTCTATTCTTCTCAGCTCAAATTCAGAAATCACAAATTAGGGGTGTCGGCCCTTAGCCTCTGCTGACCTGGTAAGAGGTGTCAGTAAATGGCTATGATGATGAGGTTTCCAGGACACTAACTATTAATGCACAGTGACAGTGGCAGATTCCCTTCCCTGACTCACTGAGATCAGGAATCCTGGGAAGAGCTGGTTGCATGTTTTGTCTTTTCTCTATGTTCTCCCCATGTACTCTGTGCAATTTTATGATAGGAAAACCTGAATCTTATTTTCTTTGAGGAATCTTTGGAGAACTGAACCCCCTCACCCTGTCCTGCTCTCTTTATTTCATTTCCAGACTTATCCCAAAGCTCATCTTTACATGAACCTATGTGAAGCGATGGACAGGAACTGACCTCCCTCTCCTGTCACTGAGGCAATGAGCACACAGGGAGGGAAATCACAGCTCTTAGCAGCAAAGCCAAGACTCTCCTGAGGCTCCCCTGGGTGCTGGGGAGCAGGTTGTGCTGCAGCACTATGCGGGGTCCAGTGTTTGTGGCTGGCATCTGTGCCATGCTGCCCCTCAGGGACATCCACTCTTGCTCTTTCTGGAGGCTGATTTGGAAACCTTGTAAGACATCCTCACTGACACTCTGAGCTCAGAGATGCTGTACAACGGCTTCAAAGTTCAAAATCACAATTCTCACCCAGCCTTTCAGAAACAACTGTGATTCCTTAGCACAAATGCTCTTCATGATTTGCCTATAACGTTACCACAGTTCATTTATTCCTGGCATCTCTGGAAACAGCATTGTCATATGTTCAGTGAAGGTTTTGCCCTCCCTGGAGTATCAGCCATTTCTCCCTAGAGTCATCCTAGTTTTAAAGTTAGGATTGTGCCAAAGGTAGACATCCTGACTGAGTAACCTCCAGCCATTTTCATTGAGCAGGGACAGTGTCTCCACCAACCCTCTCTATGTGCTGATGCTATGGATTGTGGGTTGTCCAGGATTTGGGTAACTGTGGGCTGACACAGGCTAAAGTCGTGGCTTCTTGAATTCCTGCAGTACAGAGAGTTCAATTCCTCTCCTCACCCCAGAGCAGCTGTAGCCTTCACAACTGGCTTTAACTGAGGAACTCTCAGGTTTCCCTTTGTCATTTCTTGCTCTGTGCATGTTTTATTTTCCTAATCTCTCCAAATGCCTTCCCTTCCTATTCTCAAATATAGCCTCTTCTAATGGGACCTATTTCAGAGATCGGTGAGAGTTCCTGGTGCCATATACACAGTTTCATGCCTCATTTTTCTCAGTTGTTCATCATTAACTTTGGTGTGCACAGAACTATTTTGATGTAACATCTTCTGTGCTGTTAGGTATAAAAACTTCCCAAGTCTGTGTAAGTAATAGAGGCTGCAGATTCAAAATCTCCTTCCACAGAGGGAGGCCCCACAGGACTGCCATGTGCCTTCTAGTGTTTGCTCATGGCCTCTATTCTTCTCAGCTCAATCTCAGAGATCACAAAGTAGTGGTGTCGGCCCTTAGCCTCTGCTGGCCTGGTAGGAGGTGTCAGTAAATGGCTATGATGATGAGGTTTCCAGGACACTAACTCTTAATGCACAGTGACAGTGGCAGATTCCCTTCCCTGACTCACTAGGATCAGGAATCCTGGGAAGATCTGGTTGCATATTTTGTCTTTTCTCTATGTTCTCCCCATATACTCTGTGCAATTTTTTTTTTGCTTTTTTTTTTCTTTTTATTTTATTTTTTTTTATCAGTTACATTTTATTAACTCTGTATCCCAGCCGTGTCCCGATCCCTCATTCCCTCCCAGTCCCTCCCTCCCTCCCTCCCTCCCTCATCTCCACCGTGCCCCTTTCCAAGTCCACTGATGGGGGGACCTCCTCCCCATTCATCTGATCCTGTTTTATCAGGTATCTTCAGGACTGGCTGCAAAGCCCTCCTCTGTGGCCTAACAGGACTGCTCCTCCCTTCGGGGGTGGGGAGACCAAAGAGCCAGTCATCGAGTTCCTGTTAGAAATAGTCCCTGTTCCCCTCACTTTGGGAAACCAATTGGTTACTGAGCTACCACAGGCTACATCTGAGTGGAGGTTCTAGGTTATGTCCATACATGGTCCTTGGTTGAATGTCAGTCTCAGAAAAGACCCTGTGCCCAGATATATTTGGTCCTTGTGGAGCTCCTATCCTTTACCCATCAGACTAACTCCCCTTCTTCTGTGCAATTTTTTATGATAGAAAAACCTGATTCTTCCCAACAGTTGACCATCAGGCTCAGCATCTGCTTTGATAGCCTGTAGGGCAGAGGCTTTCAGAGGCCCTTTGTGGTAGGTTCCAAGTTTTTTTCCTGTTTTTTTCTTCTGGCTTTCAGAAGCCCTCTGTAGAAGGTTCCTAGGTTGTTTCCTGTTTTCTTCTTCTACTGATGTCCGTTCTCTTTGCCTTTCAGGATGGGGATTGACCGTTTTAGTTAGGGTCCTCTCTCTTGCTTAGTTTCTTTAGATGCACAGGTTTTAGTGAATGGAATTTTATGTAAGAAGTGGGAAATAGTAAGAGCTGGAGAGGACAGGGTCTCCACAAGGAGAGCAACAGAACAAGAAAATTTGAACACAGGGAACTTCCCAGAGACTCATACTCCAACCAAGGACTATTCATGGAGATAACCTAGAACCCCTGCACAGATGTAGCCCATGACAGTTCAGTGTCCATGTGGGTTACATAGTAATGGGAAGAGGGACTGTCTCTGACATAATCTGATTGGCCTGCTCTTTGATCACCTCCCCCTGAGGGGGGAGCAGCCTTACCAGGCCACAGTAGAGGACAATGCAGCCACTTTTGATGTGAACTGATAGACTAAGATCAGAAAGGAGAGAAGGACCTCCCCTATCAGTGGACTTGGGGAGTGGCATGCATGCAGAAAGAGGATGGAAGGTGGAATTGGTAGGGGAGGAGGAAGGGGCTTGTGGGGGGATACAAAATGAATAAAGTGTAATTAATAAAATAAAAAAAATTAAAAAAGTAGAAACTTTAAATTTTAAATTATATGACACTTTTACCTTGCTAATTTTCCTTAAAATAAAAAATTAGAATTTAAGTACATTAAACTTTTTCAATCCCATATTCTAGCTTTTGCTGTGCATATAATAATCATAGACAACATAGGAGGTTTTTTTTGTTTTGTTTTGTTTTCTGTTATGTCAAACATCAAATAAAATAGCATAACAGTGTCCTGGGGTGAGGTCTTTCTAAGAAGCATGGTTCACAAAGAAAGTAATAAAATGTTTGTGTTATCTGCTAAAAAAAAAAAAAGAAAGAAAGAAAGAAAGAAAAGAAAAGAAAAAGGAAAAACCTGAATCTTATTTTCTTTAAGGAAACTTTGGAGAACTGAACCCCCTCACCCTTTCCTGCTGTCTTTATTTCATTTCCAGACTTATCCCAAAGCTCATCTTTACATGAACCTATGTGAAGAGATGTACAGGAACTGACCCCCCTCTCCTGTCACTGAGGCAATGAGCACACAGGGAGGGAGGTCACAGCTCTTAGCAGCAAAGCCAAGCTTCTCCTGAGGCTCCTTGGGTGCTGGGGAGCAGGTTGTGCTGCAGCACTGTGCAGGGTCCAGTGTTTGTGCCTGGAGTCTGTGCCATGCTGCCCCTCAGGGACTTCCAATCTTGCTCTTTCTGGAGGCTGATTTGGAAACCCTGTAAGACATCCTCACTGACACTCTGAGCTCAGAGATGCTGTACAAAGGCTTCAAAGTTTAAAAACACAATTCTCACCCAGGCTTTCAGAAACAGTCATGATTCCTTAGCCAAAAGGCTCTTCATCATTTGTCCATAACGATACCACAGTTCATTTATTTCTGGTATCTCTGGAAACAGTGCTGGCATATGCTCAGTGATGATTTTGCCTTGCCTGGAGTACCAGCCATTTCTCCCCAGAGTCTTCCTAGTTTTAAAGTTAGGATTGTTCCAAAGGTAGACATCCTGATTGAGTAACCTCCAGCCATTTTCACTGAGCAGGGACAATGTCTCCACCAACCCCCTCTATGTGCTGATGCTATGAATTGTGGTTGTCCATGATTTGGGTAACTGTGTCCTGACACAGGCTAAAGTCGTCGCTTGAATTCAGGCAGTACAGGGAGTTCAATTCCTCCCCCCACTCCCAGAGCAGCTGTAGCCTTCACAACAGAATCTATCTGAGGAGCTCTCATGTTCCCCTCTGTCATTTCTTGCCCTGTGCATGTTTTATTTTCCTAATCTGCCCAAATGTCTTCCCTTCCTATTCTCCAATATAGTCTTTTCTAAAGGTATATATGTCACAGAGCGGTGAGTTTTCCTGGTGCCATGTACAGAGTTTCATGCCTCTAGGAAGCAGCCTATTTTGTTACATTGTGTAAAGTGCAATCAGAAACGACATGAGAAAAAGCATTTTAGAACTCTTTTACTTCTTAGTTAGCCAGTGCTGATACACATGCAATGCAAACTATTAGTTAAAATCTACAGGTGTGTTTTCCTTCCATGAAATAAGTATAGAACATGCACCTGCCACTCAGTGCAGAGACCATAAAATGACATTCAGAGTGTGTGCTTCCGATGACATTTGTAAATGTAGTTTGTAATTTTAAAAAGCTGTAAATAGAGCTTGGAAACAATGGAGCCCCCTCAGTCTCTCCATTGTTTTCCTGGTCTATCACAGCAAAACTCCAATGTCTGAGTTGTTCAAAGTAGAGACAACTGCCATTTTACCTGGTCGTTGGAAAAAGGATCTGCCCCCTACCTACTGTGTTCTGCGCCTTGTGATTGGGATTTGGAAAACAAACCCATGAGCTTTATAAAGAATAATTAAGCACCACTCATTTAATCAACACTCTTCTGCTATCTGAAGTGCATGGTCCATAATCTATAAAGGATTAATGTTTTCTAATGATGCTACAGAACATTTATTTTAGAAAATCTGCTTTATTCAATGTTTCACCAACTATCTGCTTTGGGTCTAACTCCTGACATGGTACCCTGTACTTGTGAAATTTTATCCCCTTTGCCTGTCCTTAGTATTTTCCATGACAATGTCACATGGTTGTCACACGTGGTAGGATTTGCCAGTTGTGGTGACAATGTCACATGGTTTAAATAAGTATAAAACAATTTCATCCTACACACTTGACTGTCAGTGATAAGATTTTCCTATGTAACAGGAATTTGTTTACAAAATTACATCTGTTGCATGCATGGTGTCTGTGCTGGAAAATTTTATGGCAGCTTGAAACAAGGTGGAATTAATTCAGAAGAGGCAATAGCAGTTGAGGAAACATCCTCAGCAGACCAGCCTGTGGGCAAGCACCTGGAACAAATCTTGATGGATGTTGATTTCATATGGATGGCCATGCTCACTGTGAACAGTGCCATCCCTGCCTGGTGGGCCCAGGTGCTACAAAAAGTAGATTGAGCAAGCTCTAAGGAGCAAGCTGGTGAGCAGCACTACTCCATGGCCTCTCCATCAGTTCCTGCCTCCAGGTCCCTGTCTTGAGTTCTCTCCTAGCTTCCCTGGCTGGGGAACTACAGGCTGTGTGGTGAAATAATCCCTCCTCTCCCCACTTTCTGAGAAGACAGAAAGTGGTACTAGGCTGTGAGATATGACTACGACAGACCTGAACTTGGGTTTTTAGAGAACTGTGGAAAGGTTTTGAAACTTTGGGCTGTAAAATACATAGAGTGCTGATACTTTAGTGGATTATTTGGTGTGATATTAGAATGTAATGCTGAGAGCAGAGCAGATGATGGAGTCTTCTCTTATGCAGTTCCATAGGGAAGTTTGAGAGTCCCTTAAAGATTATATGAGGGTCACTCATATTTTGAGTTAAGAACCAATAAAATGTTTGGTCCTTGTCGAGCTCATGTCCTCTCCACATCATACTAACTCCCCCTTCTTTTATATGATTCCTTGCACTCTTCCCAAGGTTTGGTTATGAGTCTCAACATATGCTTTGATACACTGGCCTCTGTGGTAGTCTCCTGGGCACAGGGGCCTATTCTGATACTGTTTCTCCAACCAAAGACCATGCGTGGATATAACCTGGAACCCCTGCTTGGATGTAGCCCATGGCAGCTCATTATCCAAGTGAATACCCCAGTAAAGGGAACAGGGACTGTCTCTGACATGACCAAAATGGCTGGCTCTTTCACCTTTTCTCTTCCCCTGAGGGAGGAGCAGGCTTGCTAATCCACAGAAGAGGAAATTTCAGCCAATCCAAAAGAGACCTGATAAGATAGGGTCAGATGGAAGGGGAGGAGGACCTCCCCTGTCAGTGGACTTAGAGAGGAGTAAGGAGGAGGTGAGGGAGGTAGGGTGGGATAGGGAGGAAATGAGGGAGGGGCTACATCTGGGATACAAAGTAAATAAACTCCAACTAATATAAAAAATAAAAATTTAATTAAAAAAAACGGAACACTAAAATGAAACCTTTGCCTTGCTGGAACAATTAAAACACTATGAAGTATTTTCTCAGCTCTAGCACACAGACACTGTGGTCTAAATACTGTTGAGGCTGCATCTCATGCTGGTAATCAGATTTGGTAGCTCAGGAGTCTCTCAGGTGTTCAAGGCGAGCCTGGTCTAGGGAGGGAGTTCAGGATAGCCAAGGATACACAGACAAAACCTTGTCTCAAAAAACAAACAAACAAATAAACAAAGGGTTTCTCAGGTGGTACTCGTTCTGAAACAGGGAGGGATCATGGAGTGAAGCTGTGACTTGGCACCATACGACTGTAGAGAGTCCCTGAAGAGAGCCAAGAGGCCATTGATGAAGGCTCGGCCCCTTTGCCGTGCAGAGCCAAGCCATTTGGAGATGTCAGTATCACATGCCATCAGCAGCTACTGTGGGTCGAGGCCAGTTTGAACCTAGGAGACAGCTGTGCGGAAGGCTTTGCCAGCAGTGTGGAGGAGCCCAGAAGATCACTGGTGAGTCCCAGAAGCCTGGCACTGAGAGTTACGCTGTTGGACTTTGTTGAACTTGATTGTGACTGTGCCCTGGTTCTTCCCTTTTAGATAAGAAAATACTTATTTATTTTTATTTTACAGGAGCCCAGAAGGGCTCTTGACTTTGAACTCTTAAAGGGATTTTGGAGACTTGCACTGAGTTTGGAGTTCTAGAGTGACCGCAGATTTTTTTTAGAGAGACTTTAAAAATGTTAGTGAAATTAGATGTTTTAAAGATTCAATGTTTTGTAGAGGCTTTGAATGTTGAAAGAGACTTGAGAGATTGAACGTTTAAAAAACATGAAACTGTGTTCAAATTTGAACACAGGGGCCTTCCCAGAGACTCTTACTCCAACCAAGTACCATGCATGGAGATTACCTAGAACTCCTGCACAGTGGTAGCCCATGGCAGTTTAGTGTCCAAGTGGGTTCAATAGTAATGGGAAGAGGGACTGCCTCTGACATAAACTGATTGGCCTGCTCTTTTATCACCTCCCCCCCTGAGGGGTGAGCAGCCTTACCAGGCCACAGAGGATGACAAGGCAGCCACTCCTGATGAGATCTGATAGACTAAGATCAGAAGGAAGGAGAGGAGGACCTCCCCTATCAGTGGACTTGGGGAGGGGCATTAGTGAAGAAGGGTGGGGGGGGAGAATGGGATTGGAAGGAGAGGAGGGAGGAGCGGAGGGAGGAGCTTAAGGGGGGATACAATGTGAATAAAGTGTAATTAATAAAAATAAAAAAGAAACTTTTACATGGCAATGTTGATATTAGTTTAATATCTTGGGAACAACAAAATTGAGAGACAAAGTTAGAGTGTAACTGAGATGTGTTCAGTGTTAAGTAGTGTCAGCTGTGCCAGCTGTTTTTCCTTTTTCTTTCTTTTTTAATGAGGTTTTCCTATGGAGCTTCCTAAATTCACTGGCCAAAGCCCCTTGCTACTGTATTTCTTCTTTTTAATTTTAACTTTTGTAATATTATCCACAGGTTATTTACTTTGTATCCCAGCCATAGCCCCTTTCTTTATTCCCTCCCAATTCTACCCTCCCTCCCTCATCTCCTCTCTGCCCCTTTCCAAGTCTACTGCTAGGGGAGATCCTTCTCCCCTTCCATCTGGCCCTAGCTTATCAGGTATCTTATAACCTAGAACCCCTCCTAATATGTAGTCCATGGTAGCTCAGTAACCAAGTGGATTTCCCTAGTAAGGGGAACAGTAACTATTTCTGACATGAACTCAATGACCAGCTCATTTACCACAACCCCACCCCTGCCTGAGGGAGGAACAGTCTCTAGAGGCCATGGAGAAGGACATGGTAGCCAGTCCTGGCAGCTGTTTTAGTCTTTTGTTTGCTAAATCAACACAAGCTAGAGTCATTTGGAAGCGAACTTCAGTTGAGAAAATACCACACTAGATTGGCCTATGAGCAAGGGTGTGATGAATTTTCTTGATTGGTGATCTATGTGAGAAGGCCCACATCACTGTGGGTGCAGGCTCTGGGCTTGTGGTTCTGGATAGTTAAGAACACAGACTAAGAAAACCATGAGACACAAGCTTGTAAGCAGCGTCCTTCTGTGACACATGCCTCAGTTCTTGCCCCAGGTTCCTGCCTCAAATTCTTCCCTGCATAATGGATTATCAGCTGCAAGATGAAATAAAGGCTTCGCATCCCAATTTGGTTTTGGTCATGGTGGTTTATGTAGTCTGTGTCTAAATCAAAGAAACTGCAGTAATTCAACAGCATGTACACCACACCTATTAATAGAAACAGAGACCAGCATATCAGGTACCTGGTAAGTATCGCAGCTCCATTATGGAGAGAGGGAATGTTGACTCCTATGGAGTCTACCTCTCAAGACTGAGTTGGACCATTTTACTTTAATTAATTCCGTAATATGGACAGCTCCAAGTCTGTTAGAACTGTAGTTCTATTTACTCCCTGACTTCACACACTGAAGGAGAAAGACACGGCACATGCTCCTGCTGACATTTGCCCACTCTGCCCTTCTCTTGGAGCAGTTCTGGACTGAGATCAGAACCATGCAAGATGCAGGGACAGAGCAGCGATCAAAGACTGAATTGTCCACCAGAGTTCTCTGAAAGCACTCTGTGCAAACATGTTACTGTTTTCTGATTCATTTGTGTTTTATCTTCTCTGTTTCAGGAAAGGACAGCGCTAAGCAGTCATTTATGAGCTGTCTGAACTCTCCCAGAGCACAAACATAAGGCACTGTATGAGAAAACCAGCTGCTGACACATCCACACAGACCTCAAGTGCTGGAACTCTCCCATGTTTGGTGTGTAAACAGCTTGTTCTTCCTCACCCAGTGTCTCCCTGATCCAGGCACGCTGCTGTCCACATGTTCAAGAGGAGGTGACTGGAACCCTGCCTCAGAGTATTCAAGGACACACTTGGAGGAAACAGCAGATCATGAATAGAATCAGAAACATCTGGATCATAGATTACAATCCCCAATATTTGCTATAGAAATTTTCTAAGAAATTAGGATTTTCAATAGTGTACAGATAGCCCTGAATAGAATAAGTGCATACCTAATCCATGGTACTGCTTTTATTGGGAAGGCCTGCTTTTTTTGTTTTCACACAATCTTTCTCATTCAGACTCCACCCAAAATAGTAAAACTGTCTATAATATGCCTAGCCATCAATATGTTGTGCGTGAGAACCAAATAAGATGCTGCTCCTGCTCCTGTAAACCCAAACCTGCAAAGCATGAAAGCACATAATTGCTGCAGTTTTTAATGTTGAGGGAGCTCACACACTGGTGCAGCCACAATGGGACATAGGGTCCAGCCATGGCTCAGGGTAGGAACGTGAAAGCAGGCGTATGGTCTGTGGGATACGAGGTTGAATGGAGGACTTCAGTGGAATAAGCTTTCATGAGCATCTACATGTTTTCCTGAGGCCAGAAGACTGGTCTGGAGTGGTGTGTGAGGTTTTGCTCATGGTGAACCATTTTTTTTACTTTTCCCCTCAGCCACTGTTTGTTTCCACACAGAATGACTTCACACTCTTCTGACATAAGGAACACCCTTTTCTCTGAAATTGGCATTGGGATCTCAGCCAACAGCTTCCTTCTTCTCTTCTACATCCTCAAGTTCATTCGTGGACACAGGCCCAGACCCACTGAAGTGCTCATTGTTCTTCTTCTGTTGCTCTTCTTGTGGAGACCCTGTCCTCTCCAGCTCTTACTATTTCCCACTTTTTACATAAAATTCCATTCACTCTACCCAACAGTTGCCCATCAGGCTCTGCTTTGATAGACTATGGGGCAGAGGCTTTCAGAGGCCCTCTGTGGTAGGTTCCTAGGTTGTTTCCTGTTTTCTTCTTCTTCTGATGTCCATCCTCTTTGCCTTTCCGGATGGGGATTGGGCATTTTAGTTAGGGTCCTCTCTCTTGATTAGTTTCTTTAGATGCACAGGTTTTAGTGGGTTTGTCCTATGTTGTATGTCTATATGAGTGAGTATATACCATGTGTGTCTTTTTGCTTCTGGGACAACTCACTCAGGATGATCCTTTCCAGATCCCACCATTTACCTGCAAATTTCATGATTTCCTTATTTTTCATTGCTGAGTAATATTCCATTGTGTAGATGTACCACAATTTCTGCATCCATTCTTCAGTTGAGGGGCATCTGGGTTGTTTCCAGCTTCTGGCTATTACAAATAAAGCTGCTACAAACATGGTTGAGCAAATGTCCTTTTTGTGTGCTTGAGCCTCTTGTGGATATATGCCTAGGAGTGGTATGGCTGGATCTTGGGGAAGCACTATTTCTAGTTGTCTGAGAAAGCACCAAATTGATTTCCAGAGTGGTTGTACAAGTTTACATTCCCACCAGCAGTGGAGAAGTGTTCCCCTTTCTCCACAACCCCTCCAGCATGTGTTGTCACTCGAGTTTTTGATCTTGGCCATGATCGTGGGTGTAAGGTGAAATCTCAGGGTTGTTTTGATTTGCATTTCCCTAATGGCTAGTGAGGTTGAGCATTTCTTTAAGTGCTTCTCTGCCATTCAGTATTCCTCTACAGAGAATTCTCTGTTTAGCTCTGTTCCCCATTTTTTAAGTGGGTTACTTGGTTTGCTGCTTTTCAGCTTCTTTAGTTCTTTATATATACTTGATATGAGTCCTCTGTCAGATAAAGGGTTGGTGAAGATTCTTTCCCAATCTGTAGGCGGTCGCTTTTTTTTTTGATGACTGTGTCCTTTGCTTTGCAGAAGCTTTTCAGTTTCATGAGGTCCCATTTATTGATTGTTGCTCTTAGAGCCTGTTCTGTTGGTGTTCTGTTCAGGAAGTTTTCCCCTGTACCAATGAGTTCTAGGGTATTTCCCACTTTTTTTCGAGCTGATTTAATGTGTCTGGTTTTATGTTGAGGTCTTTGATCCACTTGTACATCATTTTTGTGCAGGGTGATAAATATGGATCTATTTTCATTTTTCTACATGTAGACATCCAATTGGACCAGCACCATTTGTTGAAGATGCTATCTTTTTTCCATTGTATGGTTGTGGCATCTTTGTCAAATATCAGGTGTCCACAAGTGTGTGGGTTTATTTCTGGGTCCTCTGTTCGGTTCCATTGATCCACCATTCTGTTTCTATGCCAGTACCATGCAGTGTTTAAAACTGTTGCTCTATAGTACAACTTAAGATCAAGGATGGAGATACCTCCAGAAGATCTTTTATTGTAGAGGATTGATTTAGCAATTCTGGGTTTCTTGTTATTCCATATGAAGTTGAGAATTTTTCTTTCTAGGTCTGTAAAGAATTGTGTTGGTAATTTGATGGGCATTGCATTCAATGTGTAGATTGCTTTTGGTAAGATGGCCATTTTTACTATGTTAATCCTGCCAAGCCATGAACATGGGAGATCTTTCCATCTTCTCATATCTTCTTCTAGTTCTTTCTTCAGAGATTTGAAATATTTTTTTCATACAATTCTTTGACTTCCTTGGTTAGGGTTACTCCGAGGTACCTTATGTCATTTGTGGCTATTGTGAAGGGTGTTGTTTCCCTAATTTCTTTCTCAGCCCTTTTGTCTTTTGTATACAGGAGGGCTACTGATTTTTTTTTTAGTTAATTTTGTATCTGGCCACTTTGCTGAAGGTGTTTATCAGCTGTAGGAGTTCCCTGGTAGAGTTTTTGGGGTCACTCAGGTATACTATTATATCATCTGCAAATAGTGATAATTTGATTTCTTCCTTTCCAATTTGTATCCCCTTGATCTCCTTCAATTGTCTTATTGCTCTAGCAAGGACTTCCAGAACTATGTTGAAGACATATGGAGAGAGTGGGCAGCCTTGTCTTGCCCCTGATTTCAGTGGGATTGCTTTAAGTTTCTCTCCGTTCAGTTTGATGTTGGCAATAGGTTTGCTGTATATTGCCTTTACTATGTTTAGATATGTGCCTTGTATTCCTGATCTCTCCAATACTTTAAACATGAATGGATGTTGGATTTTGTCAAAGGCTTTTTCAGCATCTAGGGAGATTATCATGTGTTTTTTTTTTCTTTCAGTTTGTTAATATGGGGGATCACATTGATGGATTTCCGTATATTGAACCACCCCTGCATACCGGGGATGAAGCCTACTTGGTCATAGTGGATGATATCTTTGATGTGTTCTTGTATTCGGTTTGCGAGTATTTTGTTGAGTATTTTTACATCAATGTTCATAAGGGAGATTGGCCTGAAGTTCTCTTTTTTTGGGTGGGTCTTTGTGAGGTTTAGGTACCAAGGTGACTGTGGCTTCATAGAATGAGTTTGGTAATGTTGCTTCTGTTTCGATTTTGTGGAATAGTTTGAAGAGAATTGGAGTTAGCTCTTTTTTGAATGTCTGGTAGAATTCTGCACTGAAACCATCAGGTCCTGGGCTTTTTTTGGATGGGAGACTTTCGATGACTGCTTCAATTTCCTTGGGGAATATAGGACTATTTAATTTATTTACCTGGTCCTGATTTAGCTTTGGTAAGTGGAATCAATCAAGAAAATTGTCCATTTCATTTAAATTTTCAAATTTTGTTCCGTATAGACTTTTGAAGTAAGTCCTAATGAGTGCTTGGATTTCCTCAGTGTCTGTAGTTATGTCCCCCTTTTCATTTCTGATTTTGTTGATTTCGATGGTGTCTCGCTGCCTTTTAGTTAGCTTGGCTAAGGGTTTGTCTATCTTGTTGATTTTCTCAAAGAACCAGCTCTTGGTTTCATTGATTCTTTGAATTGTTTTATTTGTTTCTAATTGATTGATTTCAGCCCTGACTTTGATTATTTCCAGCCATCTGCTCCTTCTTGGTGTGTCTGCTTCTTCTTTTTCTAGGGTTTTTAAGTGAGCCATTAAGTTGCTTGAATGCACTGTCTGAAATTTCTTCTTGAAGGCACTTAGTGCTATGAACTTTCCTCTTAGCGCTGCTTTCATTGTGTCCCACAAGTTTGGGTATGTTGTGTCTTCATTTTCATTGAGTTCTAGGAAGATTTTAATTTCTTTCTTTATTTCTTCCCTGACCCAGCTGTCTTTTAGTAGCAAGTTGTTCAGTTTCCATGTATGTGTAGGCTTTTTGCTATTTCTGTTGTTACTGAGGTCCAGCCTTATTCTATGGTGATCAGACAGGATACAAGGGATTATTTCAATCTTCCTGTATTTGTTGAGGCTTGCTTTGTGACCAACTATGTGGTCTATTTTGGAGAAGGTTCCATGAGGTGCTGAGAAGGTAAATTCTTTTCTGTTTGGGTGTAAGGTTCTGTAAATGTCTGTTAGTTCCATTTGATTCATGACCTCTGTTAGAGATATTGTTTCTTTGTTTAATTTCTGTTTTGTTGACCTGTCCTTTGTTGAGAGTGGGGTGTTGAAGTCTCCCACTATTAGTGTGTGGGGATCTATATGTGGTTTAAGTTTTATCAATGTTTCTTTCACAAATGTGGGTACCCTTGTATTTGGGGCATAGATGTTCAGGATTGTGATGTCTTCTTGGTGGAATTTTCCCTTGATGAGTATAAAGTGTCCTTCTCCATCTCTTTTGATTAATTTTGGTTGAAAGACTATTTTATCAGATATTAGAATGGCTACTCCTGCTTGCTTCTTGCGTCCATTTGCTTGAAAAGCCGTCTTCCATCCCTTTACCCTCAGGTAATGTTTATCCTTCTGTCTTAGGTGTGTTTCTTGTATACAACAGATTGCTGGGTTTTGTTTACACATCCATTCTGTTAGTCTGTGTCTTTTCATTGGAGAATTAAGTCCATTGATATTGGGACAGAGTAATGACCAGTGCCTGTTAGTTCCTTTGAATTTGATGTTGGCTGTGGTCATATGGTTGTATGCTTGGTTGCTTTTTGTTTTACTGTAGTGGGGTTATTTATTTCCTGTGTTTTCTTGAATGTAGCTAGCTTTCTTGGGTTGTATTTTCCCTTCCAGTGTCTTCTGTAATGCTGGATTTGTTTGTAGGTATTGTTGAAATTTGTTTTTGTCATTGAATATCTTGTTTTCTCCGTCTATGAGGACTGAGAGTTTTGCAGGGTATAGTAGCCTGGGCTGACATCTGTGTTCTCTTAGGGTCTGCATGATATCTGTCCAGGCCCTTCTGGCTTTCATAGTCTATGTTGAAAAGTCAGGTGTGATTCTAATCGGTTTGCCATTATATGTTACTTGGCCTTTTTCTCTTGCAGCTTTTAGTATGTTTTCTTTGTTCTGTATACTTACAGTTTTGATTATTATGTGGCGGGAGGATTTTCTTTTCTGGTCTAATTTATTGGGTGTTCTATAGGCCTCTTGTATTCTTATTGGCCTCTCCTTTAAGTTGGGGAAATTTTCTTCAATGATTTTGTTGAAAATATTTTCTGGGCCTTGGTGCAGGGAATCTTCTTTTTCCTCTATTCCTATTATTCTTAGGTTTTGTCTCTTTATGTTGTCTTGAATTTCTTGGATGTTTTTTTTAGATTTAACATTTTCTTTGACAGATACATCTATTTCTTCCATTGTATCTTCCACACCTGAGATTCTTTCTTCCATTTCTTGTAAGCCATTGGTTATGCTAACCTCTGTAGTTCCTGCTTTCTTCCCTAAGTTCTTTCTTTCTACAATTTCTTCCATTTGTGTTTTTTTTAATTTTTCCAATTCTATCTTCAGGTCTTGAGCTATTTTGTTAGTTTCCTTCCCCTGTCTGACTGTATTTTCATGTTTTTCCATCAATTCCTTCAGCTGTTTGTTTGAACAATCCACTGTTTCTTTTATTTCATTCAGTGATGTAATCATTTCCTCTTTAAAGGCCACATGCCGTTTGGCTGCAGCTTCTTCTAGTTCTTTTCGTATTTTATTTGTTTCCTCTGTTATCATCTTCTTGAGCATAGATGTTAGGTCATCTCCTTGAATTTCATTTATGCTGGGGTGTCTAGGGCTATTTGCCCCTGGATAACTGGGTACTGGAGATGCCATAATGCTCTGGCTTTTGTTGGTTGAACTTTTACGCTGTCCTCTACCCATTGGGCTATCTTAGTTGTTTGAATTTAGTTTCTGGTTGTTCCTGGACTGTTGTAGTGGAGAGAATCCCTTTGGCAGGAAGATGGTTTCTCCTCAAGGACGCCTTCCCAGCTTTTTGGGTATAGCCCCTGGATGTCTGATGTTTTTTAGGAGTTGCTAAAGCTCACCTCAGGCATAGAGACCTGGGTGGTAACTGTGGACCTGATTAGTCAAGAGGGCTCTCCTCTCACCGGGAGAACTCCTGGAGACAGCTGCCCTCCTTCTGGGTTTCTTGCTGTAAATTTAGTGATCAGCTGCTGTAACCTGTGTGTCCGGTGGTTTGGTCGGTTTTGTTAGGGATAACTGGTTGCCCCTTGGAGCAGTATCTGGGGGTTGATCTCAGGGTTCCCGGTCTTTTGTAGGTCTGAGGTTGGGGCTCTGTGCCCCAGAACCCAAGAGGTAATCTGTGGCAGGTGAGTACTGCTCTGGTGTCTTGGGGCACTCAGTTCTGTCTGTAAGGAGTAGTTGGTACGAAGCAGGCCTCTGACTGGCGGAGGGTGCGCCCACCTACCAGTCTGTGGGAGCTGAGTTTCCAATCACTCTGTGCTCCCTGTTTGGGCCCAGATCTGTGATGTCTGGGAGTACTCACCTGTTTGCAATCTGCAGTCTGCTAGACTTTCCCTAGTTGACCCCAGCAGCATGGTTTCTTCCTTCTCTGTGGGGTCTTCTCTGGACATGGGTTCCCAGTCCCTGTTGTACTGGGGCGTGCAGCTTGTCTGTACTGCTGAGTTGAGCGCAAAGCTCTCCAAGCGGCAGGATCTCATCTGTGATGGTGGCAGAGACCTTCCGGGAAAGACTGGGTGACCTGCGATCAGACCCACAACCCTGCTTCCCCGTGGGGTCCCCCTGCAACTGGGACTCCCAGTCTCAGGTATCCTTGTGCCCAGGGATCAGCCTGGGAAAATGACTGGGACCCGCCCACTTGGGGCTCCAGCCCGGAGACCCAAAGCCTGCGTTACCCCGATTTCTTCCGAGTTCTGGCTGGGTAGCCGTGATTGGACCCAACCGATTCCCATGCTGTGGGAGCCTCCCCTCACCTGGGAAACACGATTGAAGTAGTTTCAGGGCCCCGAGTTTGGTCTCCTGGTCTCTGCACGGAGAGTGCTGTCCTGCTTCTCAGATGCACTGTTCTCCCGGTGCCGACATCTTGGCTCCCCCCTAAAATTTTTTTCATTGAGTAAGTTTCACCTCCTTGTTTAGATTTACTCTCAGGTCAGTTACTTATTTACTTAGTCATTTTCTTGAGGTTCTTTTGAAAGGGAATGTTTCTTTCTCAACAGGTTTGTTATCACTACACAGAAAATGTACACACACACACACACACACACACACACACACACACACTTGTGTATCCTGCTACTTTGTGGAGCTTTATGTCACCAAAAAGGTCCTTTAGGGTCTTATGGACACTGAGGATCATGTTATCTGCATATATCTTGACTTCTCCAATTCTAGTTCCATTATCTCATTCTTATGTCTTATGCCTATAGCTGAGACTTGCAAGACTGTGGTAGGTAAAAGTGGAGAAAGTGGCACCTTTTCCTCACTCTTGATTTTTACTGGAAATGCTTGAGTTTCCCCATTTTAAGATAACATTGATTATAAATTGTCAAATAGAGATATTGTTATATGGAAGTATGTTCATCTATTCCCATCTCTCTAGGTCTTTATCACAAGAAGTTGCTAGACTGTCACAAAGCCCTTTTCTGCACCTTTTGACATGATCCCATGGTTTCTCTTTTTGAACTTTTTCTTTTAGGGGGGTTTCTATCATTGTCCATTAACTAAAATATCCTGGGAAGTAGGTCTCAGACATTGTCATCTCATAGAAACTAGGATATAGCCACTAGTCCAGAGCACTTGTTAATGGCCAGAGGTCCAGAGTAAGTCAGGATGGATGTTAAGCCTCGAACTGTTCCCCACTGATGGAACTGAGAAGATTGCTGGCCTCAGAGAGCCTTTGTTACTGGTTTGTCAAACTGGGAGGGAAGAGCTTACTTCTCAGGATATTGGGGAATTGAGCAAGTACTAGACAGTAGGTGTTTTATACTTCCTAAGTGCTTCCTAAGAAAGCCACAGTAGACTTCTTGTATTCTCACCAGAGGACACCTTACAGGAAGGGTCTTTTGCCTGGCCCATGGTGGACACCTCAGACAGATGTCTGTTGGTGAATGTGGATGTTGTCACCGTAGACAAAGGTGGAAGGAGCCAACACCAGTTACCGCTGCTCTCTGGCTTTTGACTCAGGATAAATCTCACATTTTCCATCATTCTCCACAAGAAAAAGATAGCTCTTATTCTTGAGAGCTCTGTGGAAGCCAACATTTGGATTACACAACTCCCCTTCCCCTTCCTTGGCAGACCTGAATTGAGTAAGATTTAGAAATGGAAACAAAGGATTCTGGTCCATGGTCACCTGGTGAGTACCATAGCAGACCACACTGCCCAACTGAGGGATTATTCCTCCAGGGCCAAGAAAATCTCTCACTTTTAGTTCTTCCCTCTAACCTCCTCACAGCCCCCAACTAAAGATCACCAAGCATTGACTTTCCTCACTGCCATATCTTTCTTTTTTTTTTTTTATTTTTCTTAGACTGTGGAAAAGAATCTAAACCCAGAAGACTAGCAACCTGTCTCACTAATTCTCTCCTCAGAGCTCAGAGCCTTCCTGGATAGAGGCACTGGAGCCTGCCAAGCCCTCTTCTGAGCTCTGTCCAGGCTCTGGCCTCCTTAGAAGGCTCCCAGGCAGAAAGTCCTTTCTGTAGGTATCAATGCTGAAGTTCAAGATCCCTGGACATCCCCGGCTGTCCTGTGCCTTGTCTCTAGATCCACAAATGCTGTTCAGAATGACAACAGTAAGAGAAGGAACATGACAGAGCTTGGCATTGTTGACACAGCCCAGCAGCCCTGTATTGGTCATGGGAATGATGGTGTATACTGACTCAGAATCTACAGAATCAGCCCATTCTGGGTGTGTCTGTGACAAAGTCTCTTGACTAGTGTACTTTTGGTGGGAAGACTCTCTGACTGTGGATAATCCTGGGCTGGGTTCCTAGGCTGGGTGAAAAGAAAGCAGCTGAGCACAGTGGTTCATCTCTTTGCTCCTTGAATCTGGAAATTTTACCAGCAGCTTCATTTCCCTGCTATAATGCCATCCCCCTCACAATGGGCTGCACCCTCAAACTGCCAAAATAAACACTTTCATTCTAAAATATGAATAAATAATTAAAGCACCTAATACCTCTCCAAAGAGGTACCCTGTTCAGTGTGAGCTTTTTCTTCTGCTCCCGGGATCGCCCTGTAGGTTGTAGGCAGTCTCGCCTCATCTGGCCTTCTCTCTAGAACCAGAATCACTTTCCTGTCATAAGGCCATTGCCTAAGGCCCAGGACAAAAGTGAGGCTGTGAGAGCTTCCCCCACCTACTCCAGGTTGCAGAAGAATTTGCCCTGAAAGAGGTTCCTGCCTCCCACAATGCTTTGAAGCTCACCTGGGTTGGTCACATTCAGGATCACTGCTGCTGCCATAGCCCAGGAAACCTGAGGGGAACACTAAAAGTGATGACATCTTTGGGTTGCCCCAGAGAAGCCAAACCCTAGCCTGAGCTGTTGCATTACCTCTCTCGGGCAGTAGGTGGCAGGGTGTTCTTGCTGTTTTCTGTAGTTTGTACTCAGTCCCCTCCTGAGTTCTGGCCCTGCACCCTAGGTTTGCTCACTCCTTCATTTCCCATCCTTGTGCATCTAACTCTTGGTTCCTCCTTACTCCTGGGATGTCTCCACCTTACAAGGCAGAAGAAGAAGAGAAATTAAGGAGATAGATTTCAGATGCTGAGAGACTAGTGGGGTAAGCAGGACCCTGCAGGCAATAGAGGCCCAAGTGAGTGCTCAGCTGACCTTTGGGGTATCAAGTGCTCTCCAGGATAGACTTAGTTAAGGATATTCCTCCTGCCTCCAGGTCCCTGCACTTCAGATTTTCTCACCTGTGGGAAATGCTTCCGTGCTCCTTCCTGGAATGCTCTAGAGTCTAGAATGTAGGAATCCCCTCCTATAGCATGTTGATGCCAGTGCTGTGCAAACCTGATAGTGGATCCATTGGGAAAAAGAGCCCCTACAGTCTCTGTCCTGCATTTTGCCTTGTCTTCCTCTTTGCCAACAAGGCTCTCTCTGGCACCAACTGTACATTCCCAGGACCAAGCTAGGATAGGTCCATATCTTAGCTCCTGTGGTAGCAGGGACCAATGGAAATTATGAAGGTGACAGGTCAAAGGAGCCAGACATTCTGGAAGAGCACTTAGACACCCCAAACGCTCTCTGAATTAACCTGGTATCCTGTTGCCTGCCAATTGTGAGTGATGGAATAGCCCCCCCCCGCCCCAACATGAGCCCCAGCACAGTCAAGTACATGAAGTCAGCTCACAGCCTAAGTGGTGTTTAGCCACATAGCACAGCTTAGGAAAACAATGGCTTCTCCCTGCTGCATAGGGCAGTGGGTGTAGTTCCAGAGATAGAAAGTGGTTGTAAACCCCCAGGTGAGGCATCCAAAAATCTCCTTCAAGCCCTCTTTTGCTGTGGCATTGACGCTGGGTGGGTCTGTGTGACCTCATCAAATCTTTTCTCTAATTTATTTTTTATTGATTACAGTTTGTTCACATTGTATCCCAGCTGGAGCCCCCTCTGTCATCCCATCCCAGTCCCACCCTCCCTGCCTCATCTCCTCCCATGCCCCTCCCCAAGTCCACTGAACTTGGAGGTCCTCCTCCCCTTCCCTCTGACCCTAGCATATCAGGTCTCATCATGGTTGCATGCATTGTCTTCCTCTGTGGCCTGGTAAGGGTGATCCCCTCTCATGGGTGAGGGGTGTTCAATGAACCAGCCACTGAGTTCATGCCAGAGACAGTCCCTGTTCCCATTACCAGGAAACCCACGTGGAGACTGAGCTGCCCTGGATTTCATCTGTGCAGGGGTTTTAGGTTATCTCCATGCATATTCCTTGGTTGGAGTATCAGTCTCAAAAAAGACTTATAGGCCCAGATTGATTGCTTCTGTTGGTCTCCTTGTGGAGCTCCTGTCCCTCCCAGTCTTTCTATCTCCTTCTTCTTTCATAGATTCTCTGCACTCTGCCCAAATTTTGGCTATGAGTCTTAGCATCTGTTTTGATATCCTGCAGGGTAGAGTCTTCAGAGTCCCCCTGTGGTAGTCTCCTGTCCTGTTCCTGGTTTTCTACCTTTTCTGATTTCTGTCCTGTTTGCCTTACTGAGTGAGGATTGAGCATCTCACTCATGGTCCTCTTTCTTGCTTAGCTTCTTTAGGTGTACAGATTTTAGTATGTTTATCCTATGTTATATTTCTAATACCTCATCAAATCTTGCTCATATCTCCAGAACAGAAGTGGACAGAGGACAGGGACAATAAGAATGACAGAATCCTACTACACCTGTATCTTGACAGCTTTTGCAGTCACAGGTGTCCTCCTTTGCTTTCTATTTTGATAAAACCATGACCAGAAACATCGTGGGGAGAAAACGGTTTATTTCAGCATATACTTCCCACATTACAGGCCATCACCAAGGAAATGTTTTTATAGTTAATTTATATAACTTTCAGTTTCTCTCTTAACCCAGCTATCACAAAACAATCTAGACTCATGTTTAATAATAAGCTTCACAACAAAATACTGAGCAGTTATTACTCTATTCTTAACCCTCTAAGCTAATCTGGTTTCCTCCCAGCATGTATCCCAGAGATACCTGCCCTTTGTAGCTTTCCTGCCTAGCTGCTTCTCCTGGTGTTTCTTAGACTTCTCCCTTGGCTGAATCCCCTATTTCCTCCTCCCCTGGCTGGCAGGCAGTTGAGCCCTATTTTCTCCCTTGCTCATCAGTTGGCTGTCATCAGCCTCATTGGCATATCAGGGGACTATTGAGGAGCAGAGTTTATATAAGCTTGAGACAGATGATTCTCAGAACAAGGACAGATGTGAGGGGTACAGAAGGCAGCATTTGAATAACACAGTAACCATGTACCTATATAAAATGAGGGCAGAAACCCAGGGCAGGAACCTTGAGGCAGGAACTGAGGCAGAGGCTATAGAAGAACACTGGCTGCTTACTGCCCTTGCTTCTGCTTGCTTGCTCTCTATACCACCTGCCCAACGATGGCGCCATCCACACTGAGTGGAACCTACCACATCCATCATGAGTTAAGAAAATATCCTGCAGATTTGCCCATAAGACAGTCTGATGGAGGATTGAGGTTCTTTCTTCCCAGATGACCCTAGCTTGTGCCACCTTATAAAAATTCAGTAGCAGAATTCAGTAGCAGAAGTGCAACCCACTTCCCTATAACATGTGAGAGGACCTTGCAACATGCTTTGAAGGGACCAAATAAAATCTCCTAGTTATCTTCAGTAGTCAACTTGATACATTGACCTGAGTGAGTCTCAATAAGTGAAGTTGTTGTTTTAAAAACAAAACAAAATCCCAAATATTTGAGTTTACCAATAAAGAGTCAGGAGCCAGATGCTGGGGTGAAAACCTGCTAGCTCAGAGAAGCAGCTCACTTTATTTCAACAATGTCCCAGAAGGATAAAGCCCTTTGTTCTCAGTTCCAGTCCCAGAGGAAAAACCTCTTCCTATTCAGCTCATGTCTCAGAATGAAAAAGTGTTCTCCTTCTCCATGTTGTCTTACATACCTTCATTCTCAATGTCCCTCCTGTCAGTTGAATCCCTGTCAGCTGGTTGGTTGCTTTGACTCTTGACCTAGGGTTAACTTTAATCCAGTTTACAGAAAGATCTTGGAATAAAGCTGTGTTCTAGTTTTGAGCCATACCACAAGAACTTGTTTATAATATACAGAAAGCTCTAAGCTCAAAGACTGACCCACAACACAATTAGAAATAGGTATTTACAGTTCACAGCCGTAAGACTCACAATGGAATAAAATACCCTCCAACAAAAGGTAGCTAAGAAATCAAGGGGTATAAAGCAGATGGGCAGCCTTCCTATGTGGTTTCTGTTTCGGTTCCTGCTTGAGCTCCTGCCCTGGCTTCCCTCGCTAATGGCCTATAGCCTGTAAATTGAAGCAAACTCTTATCTCTCCCAGTTGGTTTTTCTCACAGTGTTTCATCACAACAGGAAAGCAAAACAGGACTTTGAGCAACTTGAATGATGATGGTGGGTCTTAGCTTGCTTGGGACAGACACTAAGGCAGTCAGAAAAGACTTTTGATACATTGGCCATTTAAAGAAGTATTTCCATAAAACATCCTTCTTAGTGAGAACCACACTGTAAATATAAAAATGCAGCTCCTTTCAGTGCACAGTGTCAAAAGTGAAAGCCAGGTGGAACTCTGCATGCAGTGGTGAGAAAACATCATTGTTTAGTTTTGCTCCCTTTTCTCTGCGTCGTCCAGTGTTAGGATATTGTGGTCCGAGAGTCTCAAGGTGGTTTTCCTAGGGCTCCTGGAACTTGATTTTATTTGAATGACTTTCCGCAGAGCATAGTGAAAATGACAGCAATAATTTATTACAGAACAACATGAGGCATTCGCAGTGGCAAAAGTGAGAAATGTGTGCAGTCCATCATGGAGGAAATCGCTGTTCAGGAATGCACAGCAAAGAGCCCATTGTTTGACTGTATATGTGGAGGTAGGCTTCATACTTTCCCAAAGCCTGTGGAACAGAAGGCTCCTTTTGGTTCATGGTGCTGGCATGCCCATCTACACTTATACTTACAGAAGGGGATCATAGTATGTCCGTGTTCCTTAGTGGATAACTTCTGTCTAGGTAGTTTGTAATCTATCAAGATGACAGGTTAGCAGAAGTTCAGAAACGCAAGTCCCTTGGTAGAGTCAGACGCATCTCTCATATCTCACTATTTTGACTCAAAATCATGTCATAACAACTTTAAAAGAATCCTGGAAAGAAAATAATAACACTCAGATAAGAAAAGACATCTTTAGCACTGGAAATACCTCTCTTTGTTGGCCTGAATCCCTGCTACCTCTGTTGTCCTCCATTTTGTCTAGTCTGCATTTATCCTTTCATGAGGTTCTTTCATATTCTAAGGAGAAAGAGTTGTGGTACTTACTCTCCCTTTCCATAGAGTTCGTGTGCTAACAAGGACACATGATGGGAGATTCAAAGCTGGTTTGGAAGGAAAGGATGGGACCAGGCAAAATGGCAAGTGCTGAAATACTCTATTACTTCACAAACCCACTGAAACCTTCTCCTTAGGGAAAGTGAAGTAATGTACTTTATCCTGTTTTCCCAAGTTTCAACTAAGCTCTTCCTACTATGATCTCTGTCTCCTGATTTATTTGGTGGTGATTTTAGTGGAATCATTTTAAGTTTCTCTCCCCTTATTTTTTTATGTATTTTTATTTATTTATCTATTTATTTATTTATTTATTTATTTTCTCAATGCAGTTTATTCAGGAACCTTGAACAATCTTCTGACCCTGGGAAAGCCAGCTCACAGCTTAAATAGCCTCTGGGTAGCCAACCCCAGCGTGCCACGTGGGCAATGCAGATAGGTCCACATAAATGGAAGCAAGCCAGATCTTCAGCCTTATCCAAATATGGAGTTGTTCGTGACAGAGAGCACTCACCATCAGGAAGGTGGAAGGCAGAAACCAGCTCCATCTTTAAGGCGCGGCATTACTCAGCTCTCTACAGTTCCCCCTTTTTGTTTTAGATGCATTGGGCAAGAGTAGAGGTCTGATGTCTGATATTAGAAATAAATTGGGACTTTGTACCGATGTTCATTTAGGTGTCATCCACCCAAAGAGCATCAGACCCATCCGATACCTTTTTCTCAGATGCGGGACCTGGGGCATCAACCCACATGCAATCAGACATGCTCTTCTCTGGGTTGAAAGCGGCTGACCCTGAGTGCAGTGCTTAGCCTCGCATCCTGAACATTTTAGCTTTTTATGGTAGCCAACCAAGCTTGGGGAGACTGTCCTGCTTCAATGGCTGTAAAGGCCTGAATGATCATGGCTGCATTATGCTGTTGTGAGACTCTAATCTTGCATATACACCACAGGCAAACCAAGGAGACCAACACCAGAAGGCCTGCTAATGCTCCCATGCCCGCCCATTCCTTCAGATGATTCATGGCTGCAGCAATCCATGATGATAATCCTGTGGCTAGTCCTGTGTCCACTCTGGTAGAATTTACCATAACAAAGGCCACTCTCAGATGCTCCATCATAGTATAGATTCTCCAGTCCAATTACCTAAAATATAGCTAGACAATTGTTTAGACAGATTTGCAACATGGGAAAAATTCTCATATTGTATGCTAGTGACACAAAGTCCTGCATGCTTCCATTGACAGCCAAGTTGAGCGATTTGCCATAGGGTATCAATTTGCTCCTGCACCAGGTCAATCCTCTGATTGAACACCATCAAGCCTCCTTTTAGTTGAGCATTAATCCCTTTTTGTACATCTATAGCATGAGCTACATTGGCTAAAAGATTATTCAGGGTCTGAGCAGTCTGCCCAGTATGACTCATGGCTAATGCCCTGGTGGTAGCTCCAACAGCCGCTAATGAGATGGCATTAACAATGGTGGCTGTAATTCCAAGATCCCTTTTCTGTCTGAAGAGAGTCATAGCATGAGGGGCATCAACGGGCACAGGCACCCAGCGAGGCATGCGAGTAACCAGGGCATACCTAAATTCACTAGCATTTCAGCATTGGGCAAAAAAGCAAGTATCATTACCACAATTACTTGGCTCTATCTGGGTAACAATGAATAAAAATGGGGGATATAATCAAACAGCTGTGGACTTATAGGAAATATTATGAGAAGCCTTAACCCCCTCGTTGGAACATCCTGCATCAGTTCTAGAACTTGCAGTGGTGGCGTCCGAGGTGTGAGTAGGTTCAGGAGACCATTGCCCCCAGTGGCCAGATGTACTCCATGTAAATTGACTAACTCCATGTTTTCCTCCACTTTTTAAAGTCATTTAAGGTTCTTAAATCATCTTTTCTGTTTTTTTTCTTCCTTTTTTAAAAATTTTTCATCAATTACACTTTATTCATTCTGCATCCCCCCATAAGCCCCTCCCTCCTCCCCTCCCAATCTCACCCTCCCTCCTCCCTCTGCATGCATGCCACTCCCCAAGTCCACTGATAGGGGAGGTTCTCCTCTCCTTTTTGATCTTAGTCCATCAGTTCACATCAAAAGTGGCTGCATTGTCCTCTACTATGGCCTGGTAAGGCTGCTCCCCCCCAGGGGGAGGTGATCAAAGAGAAGGCCAGTTAGATTATGTCAGAGGCAGTCCCTCTTCACATTACTATGTAACCCACAGGGTTTCTCTGTGTTGCCCTGCCTGTCTTGGAACTCACTTTGAAGACCAGGCTAGCCTCCAACTCACAGAGATCCACCTGCCTCTCCCTACCACCACACGGCTCTTTTAAAAGTTTTTGAAGATTTGTCTATTTCATTTTATGTGTATGAATGTTTGGGTGCATGAGTGTATATATGTATAGGTACCACGCGCCCATGGAGGTCAGAAAAAGGTGTTCACTCTCCTGGAAAGGGAGGTCACAGATGGTTGTGAGCCACCATGTAGGTGCTGGGAATTGATCTCAGGTCCTCTTCAAGAGCAAGCAGTGCTCTTAACCACTGAGCCATCTCTCCAGGCCTGTTTTTACTTTTGGGGCAAGGTTTCATGCGGTCCAGGTTGGTCTTGAAGTTGCTGTATCACCATGGATGACCCTTAACTCTTACCCTGTCTCCAGCCCAAGTGCTTGGACACTGAACTGCCATAGGCTACATCTGTGCAGGGGTTCTAGGTTATCTCCATGAATAGTCCTTGGTTGGAATATGAGTCTCTGGGAAGTTCCCTGTGTTCAAATTTTCCTGTTCTGTTGCTCTCTTTATGGAGACCCTGTTCTCTCCAGCTCTTACTATTTCCCAGTTCTTACATAAAATTCCATTCACTCTGCCCAACAGTTGCCCATCAGGCTCAGCATCTGCTTTGATAGTCTGTAGGGCAGAGGCTTTCAGAGGCCCTCTGTGGTAGGTTCCTAGGTTGTTTCCTGTTTTCTTCTTCTTTGGATCTCCATCCTCTTGCCTTTCAGGATGGGGATTGGACATTTTAGTTAGGGTCCTCTCTCTTGCTCAGTTTCTTTAGATGCACAGATTTTAGTGGGTTTGTCCTATGTTGTATGTCTATATGAGTGAGTATATACCATGTGTGTCTTTTTGCTTCTGGGACAACTCACTCAGGATGATCCTTTCCAGATCCCACCATTTACCTGCAAATTTCATGATTTCCTTATTTTTCATTGCTGAGTAATATTCCATTGTGTAGATGTACCACAATTTCTGCATCCATTCTTCAGTTGAGGGGCATCTGGGTTGTTTCCAGCTTCTGGCTATTACAAATAAAGCTGCTACAAACATGGTTGAGAAAATGTCCTTTTTGTGTACTTGAGCCTCTTTTGGATATATGCCCAGGAGTGGTATGGCTGGATCTTGAGGAGGAGCTATTCCTAATTGTCTGAGAAAGCGCCAGATTGATTTCCAGAGTGGTTGTACAAGGTTACATTCCCACCAGTAGTGGAGAAGGGTTCCCCTTTCTCCACAACCTCTCCAGCATGTGTTGTCACTTGAGTTTTTGATCTTGGCCATTCTGATAAGTGTAAGGTGAAATCTCAGGGTTGTTTGGATTTGCATTTCCCTAAAGGCTAATGAGGTTGAGCATTTCTTTAAGTGCTTCTATGTCATTCGATATTCCTCTGTTGAGAATTCTCTATTTAGCTCTGTTCCCCATTTTTTAAGTAGATTACTTGGTTTGCTGCTTTTCAGCTTCTTTAGTTCTTTATATATACTGGATATGAGTCCTCTGTAAGATAAAGGGTTGATGAAGTTTCTTTCCCAATCTGTAGGCAGTCGCTTTCTTTTGATAACGGTGTCCTTTGCTTTGCAGAATCTTTGCAGTTTCATGAGGTCCCATTTATTGATTGTTGCTCTTAGAGCCTGTGCTGTTGGTGTTCTGTTCAGGAAGTTTTCTCCTGTACCAATGAGTTCTAGGGTATTCCCCACTTTTTTTTTTCTAGCGGATTTAATGTGTCTGGTTTTATGTTGAGGTCTTGATCCACTTGGACTTCAGTTTTGTGCAGGGTGATGAGTATGGATCTATTTTCATTTTTCTACATGTAGACATCCAGTTAGACCAGCACCATTTGTTGAATATGCTATCTTTTTTCCATTGTATGGTTTTGGCGCATTTGTCAAAGATCAGGTGTCCATAAGTGTGTGGGTTTATTTTTGGGTCCTCTGTTCGGTTCCATTAATCCACTATTCTGTTTCGATGCCAGTACCATGCAGTTTTTAAAACTGTTGCTGTATAGTACAACTTAAGATCAAGGATGCAGATACCTCCAGAAGATTTTTAATTGTAGAGAATTGCTTTAGCAATTCTGGGTTTCTTGTTATTCTATATGAAGTTGAGAATTTTTCTCTCCAGGTCTGTAAAGAATTTTGTTGGTAATTTGATGGGAATTGCATTGAATCTGTAGATTGCTTGGGCATTTTTACTATGTTAATCCTGCCAAGCCATGAGCATGGGAGATCTTTCCATCTTCTCATATCTTCTTCTAATTCTTTCTTCAGAGACTTGAAATTTTTTTCATACAAGTCTTTGACTTCCTTGGCTAGGGTTACTCCGAGGTACCTTATGTCATTTGTGGCTATTGTGAAGGGTGTTGTTTCCCTAATTTCTTTCTCAGCCCTTTTGTCTTTTGTATACAGGAGGGCTACTGATTTTTTGGAGTTAATTTTGTATCCGGCCACTTTGCTGAAGGTGTTTATCAGCTGTAGGAGTTCCCTGGTAGAGTTTTTGGGGTTACTCACATATAGTATCATATAATCTGCAAATAGTGATAATTTGACTTCTTCCTTTCCAATTTGTATCCCCTTGAACTCCTTCAACTGTCTTATTGCTCTAGCAAGGACTCCCAGAACTATGTTGAAGAGATATGGAGAGAGTGGGCAGCCTTGTCTTGTCCCTGATTTCAGTGGGATTGCTTTAAGTTTCTCTCTGTTTAGTTTGATGTTGGCTATAGGCTTGCTGTATATTGCCTTTACTAAGTTTAGATATGTGCCTTGTATCCCTGATCTCTCCAACACTTTAACCATGAATGGATGTTGGATTTTGTCAAAGGCTTTTTCAGCATCTAGGGAGATTATCATGTGTTTTTTTTTTCTTTCAGTCTGTTAATATGTTGGATCACATTGATGGATTTCCATATAAAGAACCACCCCTGCATACCTGGGATGAAGCCTACTTGGTCATGGTGGATGATATCTTTGATGTGTCCTTGCATTCGGTTTGCGAGTATTTTGTTGAGTATTTTTGCATCAATGTTCATAAGGGAGATTGGCCTGAAATTCTCTTTTTTTGTTGGGCCTTTATGAGGTTTAGGTACCAAGGTGACTGTCTCTTCATAGAATGAGCTTGGTAATGTTGCTTCTGTTTCGATTTTGTGGAATAGTTTGAAGAGAACTGGAGTTAGCTCTTTTTTGAATGTCTGGTAGAATTCTGCACTGAAACCATCAGGTCCTGGGTTTTTTTTTTTTTGGATGGGAGACTTTCGATGACTGCTTCTATTTCCTTGGGGGATATAGGACTATTTAATTGATTTACCTGGTCCTATTTAGCTTTGGTAAGTGGAATCGATCAAGAAAATTGTCCATTTCATTTAAATTTTCAAATTTTGTTGTGTATAGACTTTTGAAGTAAGTCCTAATGAGTGCTTGGATTTCCTCAGTGTCTGTAGTTATGTCCCCCTTTTCATTTCTGATTTTGTTGATTTGGATGGTGTCTCACTGCCTTTTCGTTAGCTTGGCTAAGGGTTTGTCTATCTTGTTGATTTTCTCAAAGAACCAACTCTTGGTTCCATTGATTCTTTGAATTGTTTTATTTGTTTCTAATTGATTGGTTTCAGCCCTGAGTTTGATTATTTCCAGCCATCTGCTCCTTCTTGGTGTGTCTCCTTCTTCTTTTTCTAGGGTTTTTAAGTGAGCCATTAAGTTGCTTGAATGTGCTCTCTCAAACTTCTTCTTGAAGGCACTTAGTGCTATGAACTTTCCTCTTAGCACTGCCTTCATTGTGTCCCACAAGTTTGGGTATGTTGTGTCTTCATTTTCATTGAGTTCTTGGAAGACTTTAATTTCTTTCTTTATTTCTTCCCTGACCCAGCTATCATTTAATAACAAGTTGTTCAGTTTCCATGTGCATGTAGGCTTTTTGCTATTTCTGTTATTGTTGAAGTCCAACTTTATTCCATGGTGATCAGACAAGATACAAGGGATTATTTCAATCTTATTGTATCTGTTGAGGATTGCTTTGTGACCAACTATATGGTCTATTTTGGAGAAGGTTCAATGAATTGCTGAGAAAAAGGTCAATTCTTTTGTGTTTGGGTGTAAGGTTCTGTAAATGTCTGTTAGGTCCATTTGATTCATAACCTCTGTCAGAGACATTGTTTCTTTGTTTCATTTCTGTTTTGTTGACCTGTCCTTTGTTGAGAGTGGGGTGTTGAAGTCTCCCACTATTAGTGTGTGGGAATCTATGTGTGGTTTAAGTTTTATCAATGTTTCTTTCACAAATGTGGGTGCCCTTGTATTTGGGGCAAAGATGTTCAGGATTGTGATGTCTTCTTGGTGGAATTTTCCCTTGATGAGTATGAAGTGTCCTTCCCCATCTCTTTTGATTAATTTTGGAAGAAAGTATATTTTATCAGATATTAGAATGGCTACTCCTGCTTGCTTCTTGCGTCCATTTGCTTGAAAAGCCGTCTTCCATCCCTTTACCCTCAGGTAATGTCTATCTTTGTGACTTAGGTGTCTTTCTTGTTTACAACAGATTGCTGGGTTTTGTTTACGCATCCATTCTGTTAGTCTGTGTTTTTTTATTGGAGAATTAAGTCCATTGATATTGAGAGAGATTAATGACCAGTGGCTGTTAGATCCTTTAAATTTGATGTTGGCTGTGGTTATATGGTTGTGTGCTTGGTTGCTTTTTGTTTTACTGTAGTGGGGTTATTTATTTTCTGTGTTTTCTTGAATGTAGCTAGCTTTCTTGGGTTGTATTTTCCCTTCCAGTGTCTTCTGTAATGCTGGATTCGTGTGTAGGTATTGTTTAGATTTGTTTTTGTCACTGAATATCTTGTTTTCTCCGTCTATGAGGACTGAGAGTTTTGCAGGGTATAGTAGCCTGGGCTGACATCTGTGTTCTCTTAGGGTCTGCATGATATCCATCCAGGCCCTTCTGGCTTTCATAGTCTCTGTTGAAAAGTCAGGTGTGATTCTAATGGGTTTGCCATTATGTTACTTGGCCTTTTTCTCTTGCAGCTTTTAGTATTTTTTCTTTGTTCTGTATACTTACTGTTTTGATTATTATGTGGTGGGAGGATTTTATTGTGTGGTCTAATTTATTGGGTGTTCTATAGGCGTCTTGTATTCTTATTGGCCTCTCTTTTAAGTTGGGGAAATTTTCTTCAATGATTTTGTTGAAGATATTTTCTCGGGCTTGGTGCAGGGAATCTTCTTTCTCCTCTATTCCTATTATTCTTAGGTTTTTTCTTTTTATGTTGTCTTGAATTTCTTGGACGGTCTGTGTCAGGAATTTTTTAGATTTAACATTTTCTTTGATAGATACATCTATTTCTTCCATTGTATCTTCCACACCTGAGATTCTTTCCTCCATTTCTTGTAGCCTTTTGGTTATGCTAATCTCTGTAAGTTCCTGCTTTCTTCCCTAAGTTCTTTCTCTCCACAATTTCTTCCATTTGTGTTTTTTTTTTTAATTTTTCCAATTCTATCTTCAGTTCTTGACCTATTTTGTTGGTTTCCTTCCCCTGTCTGACTGTATTTTCCTTTTTTTTCCTTCAATCCCTTCAGCTGTTTGTTTGAACAATCCACTGTTTCTTTTATTTCATTCAGTGATTTAAGCATTTCCTCTCTAAAGGCCACAGAGTGTTTGGCTGCAGCTTCCTCTATTTCTTTTCGTATTTTATTTGTTTTCTCTGTTATCTTCTTCATGAGCATAGATGTTAGGTCATCTCCTTGAATTTCATTTATGTGGGGTGTCTAGGGCTATTGGCCCCTGGATAACTGGGTTCTGGAGATGCCATATTGCTCTGGCTTTTGTTGGTTGAATTTTTACGCTGTCCTCTACCCATTGGGCTATCTTAATTGTTTGAATTTAGTTTCTGGTTGTTCCTGGACTCTTGTAGTGGAGAGAATCCCTTTGGCAGGAAGATAGTTTTTCCTCAAGGAAGCCTTCCCAGCTTTTTGGGTATAGTCACTGGATGTCTGGTGTTTTTCAGGAGTTGCTACAGCTCATCTCAGGCATAGAGACCTGGGTGGTAACTGTGGTCCTGATTAGTCAAGAGAGCTCTCACCGGGAGAACTCCTGGAGACAGCTGCCCTCCTTCTGGGTTTCTTGCTGTAAATTTAGTGATCAGCTGCTGTAACCTGTGTGTGTCCCCTGGTTTGGTCAGTTTTGTTAGGGATGACTGGTTGCCCCTTGGAGCAGTATCTTGGGGTTGATCTCAGGGTTCCCGGTCTTTTGTAGGTCTGAGGTTGGGGCTCTGTGCCCCAGAACCCAAGAAGTAATCTGTGGCGGGTGAGTACTGCTCTGGTGTCTTGGGGCACACAGTTCTGTCTGTAAGGAGTAGCTGGTACAAAGCAGGCCTCTGAGCTGGCGGAGAGTGTGCCCATCTGCTAGTCTGCAGGAGCTGAGTTTCCAATCACTCTGTGCTCCCTGTTTGGGCCCAGATCTTTGATGGCTGGGCTTACTCAACTGTTTGTGATCTGCAGTATGCTAGACTTTCCCTAGGTGACCCCAGCAGCACGGTTTCTTCCTTCCCTGTGGGGTCCTCTCTGGACAGGGGTTCCCAGTCCCTGTTGTACCGGGGTGCACAGCTTGTCTGTACGCTGAGCTGAGTGCGCAGCTCTCCGCGTGGCAGGAGCTCAGTTGCTATGGCAGTAGGCACCTGCCTTCCTAGAGACCTTCCAGGGAAAGACTGGGTGACCGGTGATCAGACTGACAACTTTGCTTCCCCGAGGGGTTTTCTTGCGACTGGGACTCCCAGTCTCAGGCACCCTTGTGCCCACGGATCAGCCTGGAAAAGTGATTGGGACACGCACGCTTGTGGCTCCAGCCCGGAGACCTAAAGCCTGCATTACCCAGGATTTCTTCCGGGTTCTTGCTGGGCAGCCGTGAGTGGAACCCACCTATTCCCATGCCGTGGGAGCCTCCCCTCACCTGGGAAATATGATCGATGTAGTTTCAGGGCCCAGAGTTCAGTCTCTTGGTTGCTGCGTGGAGAGTGCTGTCCTGCTTCTCAGATGTGGTGCTCTCCCTTCGCTGCCATCTTGGCTCCCTCGCAGCTTTCTTATCTGAGAAGCTGCTGTTGACACTTTAAGAGCTGTCTGCTAGCGCAGAAGCCTTAAATATTTTTCAAAATATGTATTTTTGGCATTTTTAAAATTTTATTTTATTTTATTAATTACACTTTATTCACTTTGTATCCCCCCATAAACCTCTCCCACCTCCCCTCCCAGTCCTCCCCTCCCTCCCCTTTCTTCACGAATGCTCCTCCCTATGTCCACTGATAGGTGAGGTCTTCCTCTCCTTCCTTCTGATCTTAGTCTATCAGATCTCATAAAGAGTGGCTGCATTGTCGTCTTCTGTGGCCTGGTAAGACTGCTCCCCCCTCAGGGAGATGTGTTCAAAGAGCAGGCCAATCAGATTATGTCAGAGGCAATCTCCCTTCCCATTACTATGGAACCCACCTGGACACTAAACTGTCATGAGCTACATCTGTGCAGGGGTTCTAGGTTATCTCCCAAAAGAAGAAAACAGTAAACAACCTAGGAACCTGCAACAAAGGGCCTCTGAAAGGCTCTGCCCCGCAGACTATCAAAGCAGACACTGAGACTTATGGCCAACTGTTGGGCAGAGTGCATGGAATCTTATGTAAGAAGTAAGAATTAGTAAGATCTGGAGAGGACAGGAACCCCACAAGGAGAGCAACAGAACCAGAAAATTTGAACACAGGGGTCTTTCCAGATTCTCATACTCCAACCATGTACCAGGCATGGAGATAATCAATATCTGTTTTAATCTACTTCAGAAGTAGCATCAGTCTTAAGGCTGGGGACTATAGGGGCTGGCATCCCATATATAATCTCAAAGGGACTTAAAATTAGCTGGTAAGGGGAATTACTAACCCTGTAAAGGGCAAAGGGGAGGAACATCACCTAGTCAGTGCCAGTCTCCAAGGTCAATTTCATTAATGTCTCTTTTAATGTTCTGTTCATCCTCTCTACCTGTCCTGAACTTTGGTGGCTATATGCACAATGCAATGTCCAATCTGCCCCAATAAACTTAGCTACATTCTAACTTACCTTCAACACAAATGCTGATCCTCCAGAGCCAGGAACTTAGTCTGAGTCCTGGGTCCCTTTTTGTGGCAATATCTGACCCAATGACATTCTTCCTTGCATTGTGTGCACTGGTTTTTACCCAGTGGTGGTTTGCATTGTCCTTCAGGTCCTTTGCCCTGGGCTATCCACTGAAGTTGGTGCTTTCTTTCTCTGTGGTATGAAACATTGTTGGCCAATAGGACACTTGCCAGATCCCAGTTCAAAGTCTTTCCTGACTTCAACTGCTTTTTCTCAGAACTGTCCCTGTTATTGTACACTCTCTCAGCTACCTGGACGAAATCTTGCAATGTCATCTGTTTTAGTCTTTCCTGTTTAATGAAATCCAAAGCAACCGTGCCTGTATGTTCAGATTTTTCTGGATCTACATGTGTATGTCTGCAAAAGACTTCATTAATCCTTTCCAAGAAGGAGGCTGGAATTTCCTCCATTCCCTTTCTGACATCATATACTTTGGCCAAATTAGCGGGCTGCCTTGTGGCAGCCTTGAGACCTGCCAACAGGGCCTGACAATAGACTAGGAGATGTTCCTTATCTGCAGCAGTGTTGTAATCCCAATTGGGACTTTTGTAGGGAACTAATCATCAATATGGCTTTCATCTGTGGTTTCAACTCCTGTAGTGTCTGGAACATTTTTGTGCATTTCTGAAATAATATGTCCACACTCCTCTATGGCAGACAAAACTTTTTTTTTTTCAATGCAGTCTATTCAAGAACCTTGAACAATCATCTGACCCTGAGGAAAGCCAGCCCACAGCTTAAATAGCCTCTGGGTAGCCAACCTCAGCATGCCACGTGGGCAATGCACATAGGTCCACATACATGGAAGCAAGCCAGATCCTCAGCCTTAGCCAAATGTGGAGTTGTTCGTGACAGAGAGCACTCACCATCGGGAAGGTGGAAGGCATAAACCTTTTAAAAAGCTGCTGAAATCATCCCAGGTGGGCTGGTGGGTGAAAAGAACAGTTTCAAAGAGATCAGTCAAATCCCTAGAATTGTCAGAGAACTTGGATTCTGAGTTCTCCAGTCATCTGGTTCCCCAAGGGAGAGGCTGCCAAGGGGCTCTGGGGTTTTGGTGCTGGGCCAGATGGTGGTTCCAACTTGGATAAAGGGCTGGAGCAGTCTGAGGAGTGGGAGGAGGAGGGGTTGGAGAAATTATTTCCATGGAAGTCTCATCCTGAAAAATAGAGTAAAGGGGATATGAGGGAGCCAGGGCAGTGGCCTCTGGTTTTGGAGAGGCTGTGGAAGGAGGATTGTTAGTGGGTGTCAGAAAGGGCTTAATCCATGGAGGTGGATGAATCATTAGGTCTTTCCAGACAACAATATATGGCAATTGGTCTGGGTGCCCACATGTTTTCTGAAAAACCCCATTTTCCACTGCAAGGAGAGTGGGAAGGTGGAAAGTTCCTTCTGGTGGCCAGCTCACATTGAAGGTGGGCCATTCTGAGTTGCAAAAAGTCATCATTTTTCCTCTCCTCACATTAACTGAAAGACCGCAAGCTCTATTCTTAACTTCTCCAAAATGTGTCAAAACCAAGTCAAGGGGTTTGGAAGTATTCTGTCCCATATCATCAGCCAGTCTTTTCATCAAGAAAATTCAGAATAACACAAAAGAAGTAAGGAGAGCAATTTCAACAAATAGTAAATCACATATACACAAAACAAACCAGCCATCCCAGACAAAAACCAAACTAAAGGCAACAACTCACAACCTATACCTGGGCTAATATCTAAAATCACTAAAGCAAGAAGAACTATGGCTTCAAAGGCAAATGCAAGACCACAAGCAATTAATCACAAAAATACAAAAGTAACTCCTGGCACAACACCAAGAAAAAGAAAATTAATCCTACACAGAAACAAAGTAAAACCAAAAACCTGGCATTTCCTAGACTTTTCTGCCACAGAAGTGCTAGAAAGGCTGTGAAAACCAATCCTCACTCTGGTTTCCTTATCCCAAGATTTCCAGGGAGGCAGAAACTTACAAGGCCCAAAATGTCTTTTTGACCCCTGTGGCCCTGGACCTCAACAGTTCTCTCTTGTCCACTTTTGGCCACCTCTACAACACCTCGAGGCTTTTCAGATCAATGAACAGAAACAAACACTTTAAGCAGACAGACAACACAAAAGACATTTACCCATGGGATTAAGTTCTCTGGGTCAGGAGTCCTAGAGGTCCTGAGGCACCCTGGACCAGATCCCAAATGTAATGCCAGGTTCAGGGGATCCTCAGAGCCCCCAGGAGACAACTCGATACAATAGCAAGAGAGCTTTATTATGAGAGCAATCAAACTTGGGACCGTGTCTCACTGATTCAGCAGTAGAGAAGTTGGACCTCAAGCCCTGAGTGAGCAAGGTTTTTTAGGGAAAGTCTGTGATCAGGGAGTTTTCATGGCAGCAAACAGGGAAGCACATGTTTCTATGACAGCAAACAGGGAGCATATGCCTTGATGTTACAGGATTAGGTAAAAGATAGATGGGTGAGGTGACCTTCTCTGAATCATAATTACCTAAGGTATATGCCACTCTGAGGCACAATTGCCTAAGACATATGATCACACTGGCTATTCTTTTAATCTATATCTGAAACATTGGGGAGAATTTTCCAACCGATTATCAACCAATTCTCATTGATTATTGCCAGGGAGGTTGTCTCTAATTTCTATGAAGTATTTATTCGGTGATATTTCCTAGAGATGGTGCTGGGAGAGTTAACTTTGCTTTCTGCCAGATGCACATTTTGTGATGTTTCCTGGTACCTGAATTCAGCTCCTAGTGAAGATGGCTTTTTATTTTAAAATGGAGTTATTCTCAGGCTAACTTTACCCAGGCTAACTTAAACTCTTCACTATGACTTTCTAGGTGGTGTATATTATGAAGTTAAACTGTGAAACTCAGTATAAATCACACATAAAAGTCACCCAGCTGAAGGGGAATTTTATCTAGCAACAGCAACATGGCTACTCTGGCAAGAGATCACATGTGAAGACCTAGGTCTGTGCGTTCTGGCTGAAATACAGACACACTCTTAGTGTGTACACACTCATTTTTTTTAAAACTTTTATTAATTACACTTTATTCACTTTGTATCCCCCCATAAATCCCACCCTCCTCCCCTCCTAATCCCACCTTCACTCCCCCTTCTTCCTGGATGCACCTCCTCAAATCCACTAATAAGGGAGGTCACCCTCTCCTTCCTTCTGATCAGATTATCAGATCTCATCAGGAGTGGCTGCATTGTCATCTTCTCTGGCCTGGTAAGGCTGCTCCCCCCTCAGGAGTAGGTGATAAAAGAGCAGGCCAATCAGTTCACGTCAGAGACAGTCCCTCTTCCGATTAGTATGGAACCCACTTGGACACTGAACTGCCATGGGCTACATCTGTGCAGTTGTTTTAGGTTATCTCCTTGCATGGTACTTGGTTGGAGTATGAGTATCTGGAAAGACACCTCTGTTCAAATTATCTGGTTCTGTTGCTCTTCTTTGTGGAGCTCCAGTCCGGTCCAGATCTTACTATTTCCCACTTCTTTCATAAGATTCCATGCTCTCTGCCCAACAGTTAGCCATAAGTCTTAGCATCTGCTTTGATAGTCTACAGGGCAGAGCCTTTCATAGGCCCTCTGTGGCAGACTCCTAACTTGTTTCCTGTTTTCTTTTTCTTCTGATGTCAATCCTTTTTGCCTTTTAGGATGGGGATTGAGCATTTAGTCCGAGTCCTCCCTCTTGATTAGCTTGTTTATATGTACAGATTTTAGTAGGTTTACCCTATATTATATGTCTACATAAGTGAGTATATACCCTGTGTGTCTTTCTGACTCTGGGACAGATCATTCAGGATGATCCTTTCCAGTTCCCACCATTTACCTGCAAATTTCAGGATTTCCTTATTTTTCATTGCTGAGCAATATTCCATTGTGTAGATGTACCACAATTTCTGTATCCATTCTTCAGTTGAGGGACATCTGGATTGTTTCCAGCTTCTGGCTATTACAAATAATGCTGCTACAAACATGGTTGAGCAAATGTCCTTATTGTGTAATTGAGCCTCTTTTGCAAATACTCCTAGGAGTGCTATGACTGGATCTGAGGAAGCACTATTCCTATTTGTCTGAGAAAGCACCAGACGGATTTCCAGAGTCATTGTAAAAATTTACATTCCCCTGAGCAGTGGAAGAAGGTTCCCCTTTCTCCACAACCTCTCCAGAATGTGATGTCACTTGAGTTTTTGATCTTGGCCATTCAGATGGGTGTAAGGTAAAATTTCATGGTCATTTTGATTTGCATTTCCCTGATGGGTAATGAGGTTGAGCATTTCTTTGTTTTCCTGCCAATCAATATTCCTCTACAGAGAATTCTGTTTAGCTCTGTTCCCCATTTTTTAATTGGATTACTTAGTTTGTTGCTTTTCAACTTTTTTATTTCTTTATATATACTGGGTATTAGCCCTCTGTCAGAAAAAAGGTTGGTGAAGATTCTTTCCCAATCTGTAGGCAGTCGTTTTGTTTTGATGATGGTGTCCTTTGCTTTACAGAAGCTTTCAGTTTCATGAGGTACTATTTATTGATTGTTGCTCTTAGAGCCTGTGCTGTTGGTGTTCTATTCAGGAAGTTTTCTCCTGTACCAATGAGTTCTAGGGTCTTCCCCACCTTTTCTTCTAACCTAGTTAATGTGTCTGGTTTTATGTTGAAATCTTTCATCCACTTGGAATTTAATTTTGTCCTGGGTGATGAGTATAGATATATTTGTATTTTTTTTACATGTAAACATCCAGTTAGACCATCACCATTTGTTGAAGATGCTATCTTTTTTCCATTGTATGGTTTTGGCATCTTTGTCAAAGATAAGTTGTCCATAAGTGTCTGGGTTTTTTTCTGGGTCTTCAGTTTGGTTCATTGATCCACCATTGTGTTTCTATGCCAGTACCACGCAGTTTTTATTACTGTTACTGTATAATACAGCTTAATATCAGGGATGGAGATACCTCCAGAAGATCTTTTATTGTAGAGGATTATTTTAGCAATTCTTGGTTTCTTGTTATTCCATATGAAGTTGAGAATTTTTCTTTCGAGGTCTGTAAAGAATTGTGTTGGTAATTTGATGGGAATTGCATTGAATCTGTAGATTGCTTTTGGTAAAATGGCCATTTTTACTATGTTAATCCTGCCAAGCCATGAGCATGGAGATCTTTCCATCTTCTGATATCTTCTTCTAATTCTTTCATCAGAGATTTAATTTTTTTTTTTCTTTTCAGACAAGATATGACTTGCTTATTTAGGGTTACACCAAGGTACTTTATGTCATTTGTGGCTATTGTGAAGGGTGTTGTTTCCCTAATTTTTTTCTTAGCCCCTTTGTCTTTTGTATACAGGAGGGCTACTGATTTTTTTTTTAGTTAATTTTGTATCTGGCCACTTTCCTGAAGGAGTTTATCAGCTGTAGGAGTTCCCTGGTAGAATTTTTGGGGTCACTCAAGTATACTATTATATCATCTGCAAATAGTGATACTTTGACTTCTTCTTTTCCAATTTGTATCCACTTGATCTCCTTCAACTGTATTATTGCTCTATCAAGGACTTCTAAAACTATGTTAAAGAGATATGGAGAGAGTGGGCAGCCTTGCCTCGTCCCTGATTTCAGTGTGATTGCTTTAAGTATTCTCTCTGTTTAGCTTGATGTTGGCTCTAGGCTTGCTGTATATTGCCTTTAGTATGTTTAGGTATGTGCCTTTTATCTCTGATCTTTCCAATACTTTAAACATGAATGGATGCTGGATTTTGTCAAATGACTTTTAAACTTGTAAGGAGGTTATATGTGGTTTTTTTCTTTTAGTTTGTTATTTTGGTGGATCACATTGAAGTATTTCCATATATTGGACCACCCCTGCATACCTGGGATGAAGTCATAGTGGATGATATCTTTGATGTGTTCTTATACTCAGTTTGCAAGTATCTTGTTGAGTATTTTTCATCAATGTTCATAAGGGAAATTGGCCTGAAATTCTCTTTTTTTTTTTGTGGGGGTGTCTTTGTGAGGTTTAGGTACCACGGTGACTGTGGCTTCACAGAATGAGTTTTGTAGTGTTCCTTTTGTTTCTATTTAGTGGAATAGTTTGAAGAGAATTGGAGTTAACTCTTCTTTGAAGGTCTGGTAAAATTCTGCCCTGAAACCATCTGGTCCTGGGCTTTTTTTGGATGAGAAACTCTCGATGACAGCTTCTATTTCCTTGGGAGATATAGGATTATTTAATGCATCTTGATTCATTCATCAAGACCTGGTCTTGATTCAGCTTTGGTAAGTGGAATCGATCAAGAAAATTGTCCATTTCATTTAGATTTTCAAATTTTGTGCATATACACTTTTGAAGTCTATTAAGTCCTAATGACTGTTTGGATTTCCACAGTCTCTCTAGTTATGTCCTCCTTTTCATTTCTGATTTTGTTGGTTTGGATGGTGTCTCTCTGCTTTTTAGTTAGCTTGGCTAAGAGTTTGTCTATCTTCTTGATTTTCACAAAGAAACAGCTCTTGGTTTCATGGAATCTTTGAATTGTTTTATGTGTTTCTAATTGATTTATTTCTTCCCTGAGTTTTGATTATTTCCAGCCATCTACTCCTTTTTGGTGTTTCTGCTTCTTTTTCTAGGATGTAGGTGAGACATTAAGTTGTTCTGTATACTTACTGTTTTGATTATTATGTGGCAGGAAGATTTTCTTTTCTGGTCTAATTTATTGGGTGTTCTAAAGGCCTCTTGTATTCTTATTGGTCTCCTTTAAGTTGTGAAACTTTTCTTTAATGATTTGGTTGAAAATATTTTCTGGTCCTTGAAGCAGGGAATCTTCTTTTTCCTCTACACCTGTTATTCTTAGGTTTTGTCTTTGTATGCTGTCTTGAATTTCTTGGACGGTCTGTTTCAGGAATTTTTTGATTTAACATTCATTGATTTATTCCATTGTATTTTCCACACCTGAGATTCTTTCTTCCATCTCTTGAATTTTTTGGTTATGTTAACCTCTGTGGTTCCTGTTTTCTTCCCTAAGTTCTTTCTTTCCGAAATTTCCTCCATTTGTGTTTTCTTTAATTTTTCCAATTCTATCTTTATATCTTGAGCCGTTTTGTTGATTTCCTTCACCTGACTGTGTATTTTCCTGTTTATCCTTCAATTCCTTCAGTTGTTTGTTTGAACATTCCTCTGTTTCTTTTATTTCTTTCAGTGATTTAAGTATTTCCTCTCTAAAGTCCACAAACTGTTTGGCTGCAAATTCCTGTATTTCTTTACGCCTGGCCATAATCTGTTTGAGTTTATCTTCCTCCAGGTCTTTACACATTTTTTTTTCTTCTGTTATCCTCTTCATGAGCATAGGTGTTAGGTCATCTTTTTGAATTTCAATTAAACTTGGGTGTCCAGGGCTACTTGCCCCTGGATAACTGGGTTCTCAAGATGCCATATTGTTCTGTCTTTTTTTGGTTGAGCTTTTATGCTGACCTCTAGCCATTGGCCTATCTTAGCTGTTGGGTGTTAGATTCTGGTGGTTACTGTAATCCTGTGGTAGAGAGAATCCCCTTGGCAGAAAGATGGATTTTCCTGAAGGAAGCCTCCTCAGCGTTTTGGGTATGGTCACTGTATGGCTAGTGTTTTTCGGGAGTTGCCACACTCACCACAGGCATAGAGACCTGAGTGTTAACTGTGGTTCTTGTTAGTGGAGGGGGCTCTCCTCTCACGCGGAGAGGAGACAGCTGCCCTGCTTCTGGGTTTCTTGCTGTAAATTTAGTGAGCTGCTGCTGTAACCTGAGTGTCCTGTGGTTTGGTCAGTTTTGTGAGGGATAACTGGTTGCCCCTTGGAGCAGTATCTGGGGGTTGATCTTGGGGAACCCAGGCTTCTATAGGTCTGAGATAGAGGCTCTTTGTCCCAGTGTGCAAGTGGTAATCTGTGGCAGGTGAGTACAGCTATCCTGGTAGCAGCAGGCTAGCTGGTGCACAGCAGGTCTGTGGATTGGGATGGTCTGTGGGACCTTTTCCAGGGATATACTGCGTGGACTATTTCTGACCCCGTTTGCTTCGTTCCCTGTGAGGATTTCTCCCGACAGGAACTCCCAGTCTCTGTTGCCCTGAGTCGCACAGCTCTGTCTGTGACACAGAGCTGGGCACGCAGCCAGTCTCTGTGCTAGTGGCTGGAGCTCAGTTTAGTGCTGGGGCACACACCCGCCATTCTGCAAGAACTTTTCCATGGAAAGACTGGGTGACCAGTGGCCATCCCTGTTTCCGTCCTTCCCCATGGGTTTTTCTTGCGACTGGGGCTCCCAGTCTCTGCTGTTATTGTGCCGCCCGTTCAGCCTGGGAAGGTGATCAGGAATGTGGCTCTGGTCTGGAGACCTAGTGCCTGCATGACCTGGGATCTCTTTCGGGTTCTGGCTGGGTGACCTGAGAGTGGACCCGACTGATTCACATGCTGTGGAGTTTTCCTCTTACCTGGGAAACACAATCACTGTTGTTTTAGGGCCCAGAGTTCAATCTCTTGGTCGCTGTACGGAAAATGTTGTCCTGCTCCTCAGATGCAGTGTTCTCCTGGCACCGCCATCTTGCTCTTCCTAGTACACACTCTTAATCCATCTGGCTGGAATACAGACACACTCTTAGTATACACCTTTAATCCTAAACAATGAAGCCTGTCCGGTCCTCGTGCCGATTCTTGCTCATGCCACACGGTGGCACCAGAGAGCAGCATACACTTGGGAGACCACAAGGAGAAACTTGAGCTCCTGAAAGGGAACTGCAGAGTGCAGCTTCCAGAAGAGACATGAATCTTCCGGACGTTTTACAACCTCTAGTCTCTGCTCCTGTCTCCATCAAAGAGGCCTGTAATCACTCTTCCTCACCTCCTGTGATTTCCCTGACACTGAGCCGTGGGGTAGTGTATCTCTTCTTCATCCATTCATTTACCCAACTCAGGGCTCCCAGCAGTTCTAGGTATTTCAGGAATATCCCCCCACCCCAAATGTGTGTTTTCCTACAATCACACCCACCACCAATTACAAGTGGGAAACGACAACCTATCCAGGGGACCTGACAACAGGAAGAGCCTTGAACAGGATTTTGTAGATAAGGATTGCCCCACAAGGCAGCAGTGGATCTCACAACCTCACATTGCAGAGGCACAGGTGGCCCTAATGTGGCAGCACAAGACAGCACCTCAGCCTTCACAGCCACCTAAAGAAGTTAGAGCCATGTCCTTCCGTATTGAGCAGGAGAATAGAAGCGAATAACTTTGCCAAGACCACAGAGATAATCGATGTTGGAGCCCAGATTGAGACCCAGGGGGCCGGATCCAGTGAGTCCACAGGAGTTTGGGGGCGTGGCTATTGCTGCCCTGGGCTGTTAATGCTGCCCTGGGACTGAGGTGGCCTTTTCTTCTGCTCCTGCAGGTGGCGACAAAGCACAAAGCCAAGCATAGTCCTGACCTGTTGATAGCTTGGTTTGCTTGAAGATGTCACACTCAATTGGTCATAGTGGGGGAGCAGGGAGGGAGGTGGGAAATGCCTCCTTCCTGGACCCATACAGAACTTGCAAATGGGAGACTAGCCTGGCCTAGCACCAATCTGCCTACCTTAATTCTGCAGTCAGTCTGATCTCAGGAGGTTCTGGATCTTAGGGTGGATCAGATTCAGTTTCCCCCTCAGAACTCTCAGCCTGGAAGTTAGTAGCTGCAGAGGACACCCAGTAAGTTCACACACGCACGGCCACAATGCACACAGACATGTTATAGCTGGTGTCCGCACAAGTTGTTTGACTGAGTTACCTTCTGCTCAGAACATCCAGGCAGAGTCCAGTAAGTACTATGAAGGAATGCTCTCCCCCTTTTCCCAGCCTCCTTCAAGAATTCACAAGAACCCAGAGCAGGAAAACTTGTCACATGCATTGATTTTTAACAGCTCAAAGCCCAGTGCCACAGGGAAAGAAAGCCAGGCCCTTTCACTCTCCCCAGTTCACTTGCTCACCCCAACCTGATGCATTTTCTCCCTATTCCAGCATCTCCCTGCAGGAGCCTGGGAGCCTAAGCTGAGGTGTGTGTTGGTGGGGGCATAAGGGAGAAAGGGGGAGCTGTGGCTGCAGTGGCCTTGCACACTCATGTGGGCTCCTGCTGTACTAAGTCCAGCGCACGGACCACCTGTGGGATGCCCAGAGGAAGTCTTTCCACCCCACCCCAAGGGGACCAAGGAGGGATTATGTGAGGGCCACATGCCATCTTTGTGGTCAACTCTCGGTCAAGGTTGTCTTTGCCTGGTTCATCCTCCATGGTTGCACCTTCTCCCTCTTCCTGCTTTATTCTTTAGAAGCCAGTCACCATTCCTGCCCACCATCATAAATGGAGGACCCAAGCTTTCGAGCTTCGCACCCCTGAGAGTCATCACCTATGCACAACCATTAAATTCTTCCTCAGGAAGATTTCCTCTTCTCCCTCACTTACTGTGTGCAGTCATTCTGTCTGTCCCTGTGGAGTGACATGTTCATTCTGTACTGCCAGTTCAGCCTGCTGTTGATGCTCACTCTCCAGCGCTGGCTCTTCTGTGGTCTCTCATCCTCACTCTCCAGTCCTTGGTTGCCCCTGTGTTATCTGGGGGCACTTCCTTCCGGGTAAAGACAGCCAGGCTCCTTTGTGTCTATCTTTTCAGTTCTCTGAGTCAGAGAATTCTGCAAAGAGTTAGGCTCCTTATACTGTCATTTAAATGTTCTTTGAGTGTGATGATTGTGGCATATTTACTCATTTGTGTGGGTTAGTACATATGTATGTATGTACATGTTCAAGTGTGTATATGTGGAGGCCAGAAATGAATGTTAACTGTCTTCCTCTGTCATCACCCACCTGATTATACATTTCATCCTCTGTGTGTGTGGGTGTGTGTGTGTGTGTCTGTGTAAGGACTTGTATGTGGAGGTAAGAGGTTATGCTCAGGTGTCAGATCTTACATTTCATTCTCTGTGGGACAGGATCTTTGCAGGGAACCATTTAGTTGGCCTGGCCTGGCTGCATTGAGCGGCATAGGGGTTCTTAACTTAGGGTTCATGGCTCCTGGGACACTAAGCACCTTCCATTCCTGAGAGACTGACACACTCCCCCAGGCAGCTGAAGTGTTGGGCAGTTTTGTGTTTCTCTGATGCAGGACATTTGATCCTATTGTGAGAGTGCAAAATGTTTCTTGTTTGGTGTGGCTCAGCCCTCACACACACCTTTAATCCAAGAGCTTTCTGTACACAGGATTAAGTAAAGTTAACCCCAGGTCAAGAGGTGGAGTAGAAACCAGCTGACAGGAAGTTAACAGGAAAGAGGGGCATTGAGTTGAAGGGAATTCAAGACAGTGTGGAGAGGAAGGGGCTTCCTTCTGGGACGTGAGCTGAGTAGGAAGATCAGCTGAGAAGAAAGGACTTTCTTTGCCTCTCTGAACTAGCAAGCTTTCACCCCAGCATCTGGATCCTAAGTCTTTATAGGTAATAATTGAACGCTTGGGATTTTGTGTTTAATAACAACAACATTTCTCTGCATGTTTCTTTAGTAGTGAAGGAAACATGGAAACTCGACAGGACAATTACTCTTAGACATAACTTGTGTACCCTCCAGTGGTTGCAAACATCAATGTATCCTGGCAAAGACCACTGTGTTGATCCTGGCAATGGCCGTTTTATCTGTTTCTGACAAAGGTATAAAAGGTCTGATTGCTCTTCATAGAATTGTCACAGCCTCAACCTTGCTGTAAATTAAACCTACCAGCCTGGTTTAATTCCTTGAAGCCATATTAAGCAATCGTGATCTCATAAGCAATGAAGTTGCTTTTGTTGTTCTCTGCTGTGTACTTCAGGTTAGTTGGCCTGCAGGCTTCTAGGAATTCTCGTATCTCTGCTTCCATCTCAACATAGGAGCACTGAGTACAGACAGGTACTACCCTGTCTGGCTTTATGTGGCTTCTCTGCACACAAGCTAAGGTCTTCATGCTTGCAAGGTAAATGAACCTAATCAATCTGAACCTTATCAGTCTGGCTGGGATATCTGGTCATTGAGCTCTAGGGTCTTACTTGTCTCTGCCCCCTCAGTGCTGGGGGCTACAAGAACTCACACCCTGCATAGCTTTTACATAGGTGTTAAAGATTCAAATTCAGGCTTCATGCTTGTTCAGAAAGCACCGTTACCTCACCTCTACCCAGCCCAGATCCCCTCCACCCCTCCAGCTTTTCATTTGTTTTCAGAAGATTACTGTTTTTTCTTCTTATTCTGAATGATCATTCTACACCAATTAAGAATTCTCCACTGTGCCATTCCTTAACCCCTGGCAAACACCATTGCATTTTCCTTTCTTGAAAAATTACAGTACAGTACTCTCAGTTCCACCCCTAGATGTACAGAAGCTTGTCATTCTGTGACTGACAAGTCACGGGAAGTATGTATTCCTCTGTGGTGGACCTACACCTACAGGTGGCTTTCCTTCCTGTTTAAGCTGAGTAATAGTCCATGATATATAAAGGCCACATGTGGTTGGTACATTCATCTGCTAACGGACAGAGAGTTATTTCCATCGTGGCAGCGGTTAAGTGTTGTTAATATAAACAAGCAAGCATCTGAGACTTTGAATCAATTATTTTTCCATAACTATGAAAGAACTGTTGATGAATGATATGCAATTTTGTGATAATGCATCCATGTTTAATTAGGTAAAATACAAAGTGTTAAGGTGATTGGCTTATTAAAAAGTGCTATACAGTCAGATTATTGATAAGTGCACAAAGCACCCTAATCTGTGATGAGTAACAGGTGATCCCTGCTGACACCAAGTAGAAATGCACATGAAGACCTTTGGCTCAAATATCTACAGGTGTACTAACCCACATTTCAATGGAAGCAGTTTAACAAAGCAGGAGCATGAACACTGTAAGAGCATGAACACTAGGCTGGGATTCACCATCTGTCAGTGAGCATCTGTCAGTTGGCTCCTTAAGTGAACTCGTCCTTCAATTACTAGTTAAGCATTTGCTGTCCTCCCCAACAAGGATTGTAAGAAGACAACAATTCGTTTCTCAGTGCCAATGAACAGCAAGGGGCTAACAGTGGCGTAGCCATTGACACCATCATGTGGATACTGTGGTGGATTGGGTCACTGTCCTGCATCAGTCTGGAGGCAGATATGATGCAGTTCAAACAGTACATCAAGACGAAGAAGTTCATGAGCAGCAGGATGGTCCTGGTGGCCCTTTGCACTGGGGACACTTTTGCAGAAAGGCTGGTTCTGTGAAGGTGCTGAGCCTGTTTCTTGTGTCTGCACAAAAGAGCCACCATGTACCCGCTGGAAAGGGCCATGAGACCTAGAAAGGACACATCTCGAAATATCCTCAGTATGGAAAATAAGGATCTGCTGCTATACCCCATAGGTAAAATAATGCAAGATTCTGTGACAAATATGAGACCATGTGAGGTGACATTGTACTTAGCAACATAGGAGAAGGAGAAGTGAGCACCACAGGACATGTAGAAGGCCCAAAGCACAGGAAGGGGGCACAGGCTCTGTTGTGGGGATTTAGGTTTGAACTTTGCCAGACAGGAGCTTCTGGGGCTGAGGATGATGGCCTGAAGGATGCTCAGCAGGCAGGTGACACAAAGAGAGAGGCCCCTCAAAAGACTGTACAAGTGGAGCAGGGAGTTACACTTGATGTCATTCCACATATTCTGAGATGCAAGAATGTCAGCAGCTGCGAATCCAATGACTGTTAGCATCCCAAGGTGGATGAGGGCCAAGAGACTGATGAGTGGGTCAATGATCCGGAGCCTGCGTTCAAGAAGGAACTCAAAAAGGTGGAAAGGGAAGAGAATAATGTTGAAGGAGATCCCAATGCCTACCTCAGGGAAAAATGTATAATGTGTCAACAGCTCCATAAAGGGTCTTGATTCTTCTCATTGTAAGAGACAAGGAACTAGAGTAAACATCTGAGAAGAAAGGCAAGAGAAATTATTCACCACAAACAGTAACAGCAACATTGGTACCAAACACTATTGCCTTTAGGAATATTGGTGGGCCCAGCCCAATACACCCCTCAGTACTCAAGTTTTCCTGAGGTCCAAACCTTCTCATTGTCAGTCATGCCTGGATTGTGTACCTATAGGTGGGCTCCCTTGCTGCTTCAAGTTTCCTGTGCTAAAAATGATCATGTCATATAGAAATGATTTCTTACCACTGCCTCATTTTGAGGTTTTCAGGGGCATTGCCTAGTTTTTGTTTTGTCATCTTGTCAGGTATAGGAAAAGCTTCAAAAGTTTTGATAATTTCCCCATTCTGTTTCCGTTGTTGCACTAAAACACCATAACCAAAACTGGCATAGAGGAGGACAGGGTTTATTTGAATTAACTCTCAGGTCATAGACCATCGTTAATGAGAGGTGAAGTCAGGAGCACAAAGCAGATAGTCAAGTCACAGCCACAGTCAAGAGCAGAGAGAGGAGGCTGAAGCCAGGGCTTGGAGGTTAAGAGCTCTGGCTGGTCTTGCAGGGACTTTGAGTTCAGTTCCAGCATCTAAGTCAACTGGCTTACAACCACCTGTCACTCCAGCAACAGGGCATGGATGACCTCATCTGGCCTCTATGGCACCTGCGCTCATCTGCATATAATGCTCACATATAATTAAAAATAAAAGAAGTAAATAAATCTCGAGTTAATTATATTAGAAATGTTGATGAAGAGGTTAGATAGAGTATTTCCTGTAAAATACGTGTTTGGCCTGGAGAGACGGCTCAGTGGCTAAGCGCACATTTAGAACACATGTTTACATGCCGAATTCTCCCTCTGTGAGCACTGCACATGCAAACAGCACACTGATATACACACAGACATAACACAGACACACTTCAAATAAGTAAATACAACACAATTTAAGGTGCCTGTTTATGTTTTCATTCACATTTCCTAAACAGGAATAAAATGTTGCTGTAAATTTTTCCCATCATGTATGGGAAAGGAATTTCATCAGAAAGTTAAGGTTTGTAAGGTGCTTGCTTTCTGTAGCTTATTCTGTGTCCGTGTGCTTAAGGATCCATAAGTTCCCCAGAGAAGAGGGATGTGTTTAGCATCCATGAACAAGTTATGCTATTTAAAGTTTCAGAATTGAGGTAGACAATTGTAAAAATCTCAACAAGTGGACTTCTCTTCCATTTTACTTGGCATAGATTTTTACTTAGATGAGGGGTACAGTATCGTACTTCAGCACATCTCTGTGTCCTGCTCTGACCAAGTCAGGATAATTTCCACCTTTTCACCTACTGTCATTTTTCTGTGTTTGACACCTTCAGGTCTTTGTGTTCCTTTGGAACATGCAAGCACTTGGTGTGGACAACAGCTATGCTGCAGTGCTCTAAGGCATGAGCACCATGACCTCACACAGCCTCTGCTCTGTACCTACCTTTCAGTCCTGTTCCACTGTCTCTTTCTGGAATTGACTGACCATTCTTCTTGCTATTTTGTGTAATCAGCTTTCATCTTGACTGAGAACAGACAGTTTGCTCCCATCAAAAGCTCAACAAAGATGTCAATCATAGACATTTATCTGTTTCAGTCTTTAATGGGTCACAGTTGATTGCTAGGAGCCAGCACAACTTTGTGACATGCATGTATTTTAGTACATTTGTTTAATAAAAGGTAAAATAAATATTAATAATATATTGATTGCATATATTATACACTGGAAATGTCATAAGAGTAACTTCAGATATGGCTCCCTGCTTCTTTACCTCATTTTAAACACACGTGATTTACAGACATAGCAATATAATTCTCATACCATCCCAAACTTTAATTACTTGTGAATCAAAGGTGGTGGATGCTGTCATTTTCAGTGTGGTTTGGCTAACTGCCCTTACAGATATTAAGGGACATGGTTTGCCTGGGTGCTGTGGGCTTACAATAACGAATATGATTTGTGAGTTTACTTTATAATTACTTTAAAGCCACTGCAAAGTTTTTTCTACAGGTTAAATTCACAGATACAACAAAGGGAAAACTAGCCCTTTTCTCCAGAGTACAGTCCAGTTATACTCTGTTAGCATCCTAGGCACCAATTCACCTTCCTCAATGCAGCCCCAGGAAATGCTGTAGAAAAATATTCCATTAGTCATCTATTACAGACAACTAAACCAGCAATCACATTCCTCAGGCAAACATGGCTCACGTATGTAAACATCATGGCTCATTAAAAGACAGACATGTAATGACTTCTGAGCCAATGCACCACTGTTTTCTTTAAAAAAAAAAAGACTTTAAAATGTTTCATTTTTACTTTATGTGTAAGTGTATTTTGCCTCCTGAATTGCTGAAGTGTCCCTTGCTTAGCCTCTGTACCCGGCACCAACAGTGCACTTTGCACATGGAGACATCACACTCTTTCTGCCTCTGCTGCTCTGAAGAAAGGGAAGGAGATCACGGTCATAGAAAATGAATTTCTGAAATGTCACATCTGACTAACCTGCATCTGGGAATTTTGTGCACTGGGATGGAGGCGTGGGGCTATGCAGGCAGATTAGAAAGCATGCCCAATATAGAGAAAGAAGCAGCAAGGAGAGATCTGTACTTTCATTGGTGGGAGCCAGCAGCGAAGGCTGGACCTCAGAGCAAAGTGGTGCTAAACGTCCCATCACACGGGGATCAAAGAGCAGTCTCTTCAGTTCCACAGAGTGGCATCCTATGATGAGCCAAGTCCTTGGCAATCTTGTGAGACATAGAACCTCACATGGCCCCAAACTAGGGACATATTTCATAGACAGTGGACTTGATGCAGTGGTCAGGACAGAAGCAGAGAGCAGAAAGCCCTAACAGACCCTGCCCAAGTTTGGTCACTTATGACCTTTCTGGTGGGCAGAATCCAGGGTGAAGTTTGAGGGCAGGATGTCTGTCTTCTCCTCTGCAGCACGGGTTTCAAACATATCTGTTTCTGAATGACAAGATGGTGCATAGTGTGGTTGCTCCACAATTACACCTCATGTCCAGACTCATGCCCACAAATACTTTGGTTTGCCTTGATCGTGTTGCCTGACAGCAGCATGTCACACCATCACCACCTAAGGTGAAGCAAAACTGGGCAAAAGGCCTGAGGGGTGTGTCTGTACTGTATGCGGTTGGGGTTGGACTGCAGTTAAATGGAGAACCTGTCCTTCCTATGGCGCTGTTCTGCTTGGAATATTAGGGACACTAGGGAGACATGGCTGGCACCACAGTGAAGGCAAGACAGCCACCAGCCAGGTGTAGATGCTGCGTGCAGAGATACTGTGGAGGGGCTGCAGTCCAGGATGCTATGAGCCAACATCTTGCAGGGTTCAATTAAGGACCGGCAGCTAGCTCCGAAGACAGCTAAGAAATGTCCACTGCATTTGTTCATTGATAGGATTGTGAGGTTCAGCTTAGGGCCACACATGCAGTTACAATAGTCATAATAACCACTATTAAAAATCTCTCCATAGAAGTCAGTAGAAAGAAAATACTCTTTAAACATAGAGAAATAAGTAGACCTACAGGAGTGCCCCACAGACTCCAGCTGTAGACACTGGTTCCTGCCACAGCCCAACCTGCCTCCCCCACCACCCAGTGACTCCTCCTGAGCAGCTGTGACCTCCCTCCCAGTGTTCTCATTATCTCAAGGACACGGGGAGTAGGTCAGTTCCTGTCCATCTCTTCACATAGGTTCTTCAAAAGATGAGGTTTGGGAAAAACCAAGTAGAGGCAACAGGACAGGGTGGGGCTCAGTTGTTCAAAAGTTTCCTGGAACTAAGAGATAGTTGGGCATTTCTATTATGAAAAAGGAATGTGTATACAATGGCTGGAACACAGAAAAGATTAACGGACACACGTATCATCTCCATTAGGACCATCTTCACTGTGCAGTTGACAGTCATTGTCCTGGCTACCTCATCATCACAGCCACTCAGGTGACCATTCCAACAAGCAGAGCAAGGTGAAGGGATGACATAAAATTAAACAGGGAATGCAAATGCTCCTAAGAAAATTCTAGTAGGTAAAAGTCAGTGAGGAGCTGTCTGTTAGAAGAGCTTTGAAAATACAGCCCATTTCCTTTCTTAAGGCTTTTAGTGCCTCTAAGTAGTCACACTACAGAAGCCAGGGTACCAACAATGATCCTTTTTATAGGACATAAAAAACAGAAGTGAAATTAAGTGTATATGTTTACATCGAAATTAAAGCCTCACTTCCTCAGAAGATGCACACAAATGAGCAATTCTGAAAACCTCTAGAAATTATGCCAAACAACTTATGGACGATAAAGTGAAATTGGTAATTTACTTTAGAAAACTAAATAGGAGTTAAAATTAACTGATATCCTTTAAAAGTTATAATTTTAGGATCTTAAGCAATTGAACATCCTGGGAAGAAAACGTGATAGAGCTCAGGTCTCCTCCACAGTAGCTGAAAACCTCCCTGCCTCCCAGTGCTCCTCCTCCCACAGCCTGCCTGGGTCCAGGCCATCTCCTGACTGTGCACTTGGGTGCAGAGCAATTACCCAGATGGACTCTGTGCAGAGGAGATATTGCACAGCTTTGGTGAAGGGGTTTTTAATGCACCTCTGTAGCCTGTAGTTGTAGCCACTGTCACTGACAAGTTCCTGCTGGAGAGCATGGAGATCTAGCCTCCCAGGGGAGCATCTTCCCCATGGAGCTGACTCTACTGTCTTGAACAGCAGCTGTCTGGGGAGAGGAGAGCACAGACTTTTCTCCAAGTTTCCTTGCCATATCTGCGTAATGGATCAGGTCACAATGTCGTCAATCCACTCTTGCTAATTTCCCCTCAGACCAAATGAGTCCAAACTAACCTTCTACTCGCAATTCCTGTGCTATATCCAGAGAGTACTGGAAACTTAAGGAACTAAGCAGATATTAAAAAAACAAAACAAAACAAAAAACCCAAAGACTGCCTGAGGTTGTAGCACAGTGGTAGAGTACTTGTGTTCCAAGTGCTAGGCTCTGGGTTATGCCCCATTACCACATCATAATTAAGTAAGTAAATTAATAAAGAAATGAGCCATATAGGCTTTAAAAAATCCCAAAGACTATAACATCTACTGTTTAAGATTCCACACAAGGCACCCAGTGGGAGTGGAACCCTCAGAGGAAAGGAACGGCACCCATTAACAGATACCCAACTCATGCCAAGGGGGAAGTCCAAATGCTGTCACAGTGGCTCCATGAACATGTTAATGTGCAAACATCAGGCAGAGCTCAGCTGGGTGGGAAAAGCCCACACCTGTTCCCCGAGGGTGCTGGCTTCTGTCCTACTCTCTGGAACAGGCCATTTGCCTTCCAGTTGCCATCCAGGTTCCTGAAAGACTTCTGGGGCTGGTGTGGCAGAGGAGGTGGCCTTTGTCTCCCTGCTTTATGAAGCCATTGTTCTCTGGAGGAGAGGGAGAGAGATACCAGCACACATTCCAGGCCAACCTCGAACCTGCTGTGTGACCCTGGGGAGCTGAGTCCACCTTCCTGAATGTTCATTTCTCTGAGATCTTAAAAATAGATGCTTATTTTTGAGTGTTTTGCAGGTGTGTATGTAAGTGCACTGCGTGCTTGATCCTTTTGAACTGGAGATACAGACTTTTTGAGAGCCTCAGGTGGGTGCTGGGAACCAAACTGGGGTCTCCCCCAAAGAGCAACCAATGCTCTTAACTGCTGAGATTCACCTCCAACCCTTGTTATAAAAAATCTTTTATTGTTAAATATTCAATGTGCATTGTCTTTTGTGTTTCACAGAAATCCTAGAATATATTTCCTATTTCTGTGAACAGTGACTTTGTGATTTGATGAAGATTGCATCCAACTATGGACTGCTTTTGATAGTACAGACATTTATACCATATTAACCCTATCTGTTCAGGAGGGTACTTTCTTTATTCTAGCGTTTTTCTTATTCAGTGTTTAAACATTTTTTCATGGAGTAAGTTTCACTTTCTTGTTTGGGTTTACTCTGAGGTTAGTTTCTTATTTAATTTTCTCATTTACTTGAGGTTCCTTTGAATGGGACTGTTTCTTTCTCAACAGCTTTGTTATCACTACACAGAAAATGCACAGACACACACACACACACACACACACACACACACACTTGTGTACCCTGCTATTTTGTGGAGCTTTGTGTCATCAAAAAGGTCCTTTAGGGTCTTATGGACATTGAGGATCATGTTATCTGCAAATAGCTTGACTTCCCCATTTGTATTTCCTTTATCTCCTTTTTATGTCTTATGCCAATGGTGGAGACTTGAAAGACTGTAGTAGGTAAGAGTGGAGAAAGTGATACCCTTTTCTCACTCTTGATTTTTAGTGGAAATGCTTGAGTTTTCTCAATTTTTTCTTTTTCTTTTATTTTATTTTTAATTACACTTTTTTTTTACTTTGTATCCCCCCTCTAGTTACCTCCTTCCTCCCCTCTCAATCCTTCCCTTCCTCCCCCTTTTCCACACATGCCCCTCCCTTTGCCCACTGGTAGGGGAAGGTTTCTTTTTCCTCCTTTTGATCCTAGTCTGTTAGGTCTCATCAGGAGTGGCTGCATTGTCTTCCTCTGTGGCCTGGTAAGGCTGCTCCCCTCTCAGGGGGCGGTGATCAAAGAGCAGGCCAAACAGTTCATGTTAGAAGCAGTCCCTGTTCCTATTACTATGGAAACCACTTGGACACTGAACTTCCATGGGCTACCTCTGTGCAGGGGTTCTAGGTTATCTCCATGCATGGTACTTGGTTGGAGTATGAGTCTCAGGAAAGACCCCTGTGCTCAATATTTTTGGTTCTGTTGCTCTCCTTGTGGACCTCCAGATGCCCCTCAACTGAAGAATGGATACAGAAATTGTGGTACATCTATACAATGGAATATTACTCAGCAATGAAAAACAAGGTAATCATGAAATTTGCAGGTAAATGGTGGGAACTGGAAAGGATCATCCTGAGGGAGTTGTCCCAGAAGCAGAAGGGCACCTAATGTATATACTCACTCATATAGACATATAATATAGGATAAACCTACTAAAACCTGTACACCTAAAGAAAGTAATCTAGAGGGAAAATTCTGACTAAAATGCTCAATACCCATCTGGAAAGGCAAAGAGGATGGACATCAGAAGAAAAAAAACACAGGAAACAAGTTAGGAACCTGCCACAGAGGGCCTCTGAAAGGCGCTGCCCTGCAGACTATCAAAGCAGATGTTGAGACTTATGGCCCAACTTTGTGCAGAATGCATGGAATCTTATGAAAGAAGTGGGAAATAGTAAGATCTGGAGTTTCCCCAATTTAAGATAACATTGACTATAAAGATGCCAAATAGAGATATTATTAGTTGGAAGTATGTTCATCTATCTCTGTCTCCAACAAAAAGTTGTTAGAATTTCACAAAGGCCTTTTCTGCACCTATTGATATGATCCCATGGTTTTTCTTTTTTAGCTCTCTTTCTTTTTGAGGTCCTCTATCTCTGTCCATTAAATAAAATATCCTGGGAAGCAGGTCTCACACATTGTCATCTCATAGAAACTAGGATATATCTACTAGTCCAGGGCACTTGTTAATGTCCAGAGATCCAGAGTAAGTCAGGATGGATGTTAAGCCTCACCCTGTTACCCACTGATGGAACTGAGAAGATTGTTGTCCTCAGAGAGCCTTTGTTACTGGTTTGTCAAACTGGAAGGGAAGTGCTTACTTCCCAGGGTGTTGGGGATTTGAGCAAGTAGTAGACAGTAGGTGTTTAATACTTCCTAAGTGCTTCCTAAGAAAGCCAGGAGTAGACTTCTTGTATTCTCACCAGAAGACAGCCTGGAGGAAAGCTCTTTTGCCTGGCCCATGGTGGACACCTCAGACAGATGTCTGTCAGTGAGTGTGGATGTTGTCACTGTAGACAAAGGTGGAAGGAGCCAACACCAGTTACTCCTGCTCTCTGGCTTTTGACTCAGGATAAAACTTACATTTCCAAAAGATAGCTGTTGTCCGTGAGAGCTCTGTGGAAGCCAACATTTGGTTTACATAACTCCTCTTCCCTTGCAGAGCTGAATCAATAAGATTTTGAAAGGGAAACAACGGATTCTGGTCCATGGTAGCCTCGTGAGTACCATAGCAGACCACACTGCCCACGTGAGGGATTATTCCTCCAGGGCCAAGAAAATCTCTCAGTTTCAGTTCCTCCCCCTAACCTCCTCCAGACCCCAACAAAAGATCACCAGGCATTGACTTTCCTCACTGCCCTCTTTTCTTGTTTTTGTGCTTAGGCTGTGGAAAAGAATCTAAACCCAGAAGACCAGCAACCTGTCTCACTAATTCCCTCCTTAGGGCTTTGAGGCTTATTGGATAGAAGCACCAGAGCCCACTGAGCACTCCTTGAGCCCCGTCCAGGCTCTGGCCTCCTCAGAAGGCTCCCAGGCAGAAAGTCCTTTCTATAGGTATCAATGTTGAAGTTCAAGATCCCTGGACTTCCCTGTGTCTCCTGTGCCTTGTCTCTAGATACAAAAATGCTGTTCAGAATGACAACAGTAAGAGAAGGAACATGACAGAGCTTGGCATTGTTGACACAACCCAAGAGCCCTGAATTGGCCATGGGAATGATGGTGAATACTGTCAGCTTCATGGGACCCAGAATCCACAGGACCCTCACTCAGCATGTTCTGGGCATGTCTGTGACAAAGTCTCTTGACTAGTGTACTTTGGGTAGGAAGACTCTCTGACTGTGGATAACCCTGGGCTGGGTTTCTAGGCCAGGTGAAAAGAAAGCAGCTGAGCACCGTGGTTCATCTCTTTGTTCCTTGAATCTGGAAATTTTACCAGCACTTTATGTTCTTGCTATAATGTCATCCTCCTCACGATGGGCTGCACCCTCAAACTACCAAAACAAACACTTTCATTCTAAAACAACTAACTAACTAACTAAACAACTAACTAACTAACTAACTAACTAACTAACTAATTAAACCAACTAATACCTCTCCAAAGAGGTACCCTGTTCAGTGTGAGCTTTTTCCTCTGCTCCCGGGATAGCCCTGTAGGTTGTAGGCAGTCTCTCCTCATCTGGCCTTCTCTCTAGAACCAGAATCACTTTCCTGTCATTAGTGATTCTGGACACAAGTGAGGCTGTGACAGCTTCCCCCACCTACTCCAGGCTGCAGAGGAATTTATCCTGATTGGGGTGCCTGCCTCCCACAATGCCTTGTGGCTCTCCTGGGTTGGTCACAATCAGGATCCCTGCTGCTGCCATGGGCCAGAAAACCTGAGGGGAACTATAAAGCCATGACATCTTTAGGTTGCCCCAGAGAAGCCAAACCCTAGCCTGAGCTGTCATATTACCTCTCCTGGGAAGAAGGTGGCAGAGTTTTCTTACCTGCTTTCTGTAGTTTGTACTCAGTCTCCTCCTGAGTTCTGGCCCTGGACCCTTGGTTTGCTTACTCCTTCATTTCCCATCCTTGTGCATCTAACTCTTGGTTCCTCCTTACTCCTGGGATGTCACGACCTTACAAGGCAGAAGAGGAAGAGAAATTACTGAGATAGATTTCAGATGCGGAGAGAGTAGTGGGTTAAGCAGAACACTGCAGGGAACAGAGGCGCAAGTGAGTGCCCAGCTGACCCTTGGGGTATGAAGTGCTCTCCAGGATAGACTTAGTTAAGGATATTCCTCCTGCCTCCAGGTTCCTGCACTTTATATTTTTTCACCTGTGGGAAATGCTTCCCTGCTCCTTCCTGGAATGCTCTAGAGTCTAGAATGTAGGAGTCCCCTCCTATAGCATGCTGACCCCAGCCATGTGCAAACCTGATAGTGGATCCACTGGGAGAAAAACCCCCTACAGTCCCTGTCCTGCAATTTGTCTTGTCTTCCTCTTTGCCAACAAGGCTCTCTCTGGCACCAACTGTACATTCCCAGGACCAAGCTAGGAAAGGTCCCATCTTAACTCCTGTGGTACCAGGCACCAATGCAAACTATGAAGGTGACAGGTCAAAGGAGCCAGACATTCTGGAAGAGCACTTAGACACCCCAAACGCTCTCTGAATTAACCTGGTATCCTGGTGCCTGACAAGTGTGAGTGATGGAGTAGCCTCCCCCCCCAACATGAGCCCCAGCACAGTCAAGTACATGAAGTCAGCTCACAGCCTAAGTGGTGTTTAGCCACATAGCACAGCTTAGGAAACCATGGCTTCTCCCTGCAGGATAGGGCAGTGGGTGTAGTTCCAGAGATGGAAAGTGGTTGTATTCCCCCAGGTGAGGCACGCAAATCTCCTTCAAGCCCTCCATTGCTGTGGCATTGGTGCTGGGTGGGTCTGGGTGACCTCATCAAATCTTTTTTCTAATTTATTTTTTATTGATTACAGTTTGTTCACATTGTATCCCAGGTGAAACCTCTTCCCTCATCCCATCCCAATCCCACCCTCCCTCCCTCATCTCCTCCCATTCCCCTCCCCAAGCCCACTGATAGGGGAGTTCTTTCTCCCCTTCCCTCTAACCCTAGCACATCAGGTCTCATCAGGACTGGCTGCACAGTCTTCTTCGGTGGCCTGGTAAGGGTGATCCCCTCTCAGTCGGGAGGGGTGTTCAATGAACCAGCCACTGAGTTCATGCCAGAGACAGTCCCTGTTCCCATTACCAGAAAACCCACATGGAGACTGAGCTGCCCTGGACTTCATATGTGCAGGGGTTCTAGGTTATCTCCATGCATATTCCTTGGTTTGAGTATCAGTCTCAGAAAAGACTCCTGGGCCCAGATAGTTTGGTTCTGTTGCTCTCCTTGTGGAGCTCCTGACCCTCCCAGTCTTTCTATCTCCTTCTTCTTTCATAGATTCCATGCACTCTGCCAAAAGTTTGGCTATGAGTCTCAGCACCTGTTTTGATATCCTGCAGGGTAGAGTCTTTCAGAGGCCCCCTGTGGTAGTCTCCTGTACTGTTCCTGGTTTTCTCCCTTTTCTGATTTCTATCCTGTTTCCTTACTGAGTGAGGATTGAGCATCTCACTCATGGTCTCTTTCTTGCTTAGCTTCTTTAGGTGTACAGATTTTACTGTGTTTATCCTATGTTATATTTCTAATACCTCATCAAATCTTGCTCATATCTCCAGAACAGAAATGGACAGAGGACAGGGACAATAAGAATGACAGAATCCTACTACAACCTGTATCTTCACAGCTGTGGCAGTCACAGGTGTCCTCCTTTGCTTTCTATTGTGATAAAACCATGACCAGAAACATCGTGGGGAGAAAACGGTTTATTTCAGCATATACTTCCCACATTACAGGCCATCACCAAGGAAATTTTTTATAGTTATTTTATATAACTTTGTTTTTAGTTTCTCTCTTAACTCAGCTATCACAATACAATCGAGACTCATGTTTGTTTAATAACAAGCTTCACAACAAAATACTGAGCAGTTATTACTCTATTCTTCACCCTCTAAGCTAATCTGGTTTCCTCCCAGCACGTATCCCAGAGATACCTGCACTTTGTAGCTTTCCTGCCTAGCTGCTTCTCCTGGTGTCTCTTAGACTTCTCCCTTGGCTGAATCCCTATTTCTTCCTCTAATTCCTCCTCTCCTGGTTTGCAGGCAGTTGAGCCCTATTCTCTCCCCTCCTCATCAGTTGGCTGTCAGCAGACTCATTGGCATACCTGGGACTATTGAGGAGCAGAGTTTATATAACCTCAAGACAGGTGATTCTCAGAACAAGGATTTCATCCAGATGTGAGGGGAAAGAAGGCAGCATTTGAATAACACAGTAACCTTGTACCTACAGAAAATCAGGGAAGAAACCCAGGGCAGGAACCTTTAGGCAGGAACTGAGGCAGAGGCTATAGAAGAACACTGCCTGCTTACTGCCCTTGCTCCTGCTTGCTTGCTCTCTCATACCACCTGCCCAAGGATCCACCATCCACACTGAGTGGAACCTACCACATCCATCTTGAGTTAGGAAAATATCCTGCAGATTTGCCCACAAGAGAGTCTGATGGAGGATGGAAATTCTTTCTTCCAAGATGACCCTATCTTGTGTCACCTTGATAAAAATTCAGTAGCAGAACAGTGCAGCCCACTTCCATATACTATGTGAGAGGACCTTGCAGCATGCATTGAAGAGACAAAAGAAAATCTCCTTGTTATCTTCAGTAGTCAACTTGATATTGTGACCTGAGTGAATCTCAATAAGAGAAGTTGTCATTTTAAAAACAAAACAAAATCCAAATCATTTGAATTTACCAATAAAGAGTCAGGTGCCAGATGCTGGGGTGAAAACCTGCTAGCTCAGAGAAGTAGCTCACCTTAATTCAACAATGTCCCAGAAGGATAAAGTCCTTTGTTCTCAGTTCAAGTCCCAGAGGAAAAAGCTCTTCCTATTCATCTCATGTCTCAGAATGAAAAAGTGTTCTCCTTCTCCATGTTGTCTTACATACCTTCCTTCTCAATGTCCCTCCTGTCAGTTGAATCCCTGTCAGCTGGTTGGTTGCTTTGACTATTGACCTAGGGTTAACTTGATTTATTCGAGTTTACAGAAAGCTCTTGGATTAAAGCTGTGCTGTAGTGTTTGGCTGCACCACAAGAACTTGTTTAAAATACACAGAAAGCTCTAGGGTCAAAGACTGAGCCAAACCACAATTAGAAACAGGTATTTACAGATCACAGCCTCAGGACTCACAATGAAATAAAATACCCTGCAACAAAAGGTAGCTAAGAAAGCCAAGGGTAGAAAGCTGGTGGGCAGCCTTCCTCTTTCGTTTCTGCTTGGGTTCCTGTTTCAGCTCCTGCCCTGGATTCCCTCACTAATGGCCTATAGCTTGTAAATTGAAGCAAATTCTTATCTCTCCATGTTGGATTTGCTCACTGTATTTCATCACAACAGGAAAGCAAACCAGGACATGGAGCAACTTGAATGATGATTGTGGGTCTTAGCTTGATCCCCCAAAACAATAATGTAGTCAGAAAAGACGTTTGAAATATTGGCCATTTAAAGAAGTATTTCCATAAAAAATCCTTTGTACTGAAAGCCATTGTAAATATAAAGATGCAGCTCCTTTCAGTGCACAGTGTCAAAACTGAAAGCCAGGTGGAACTCTGAATGTGGTGGTGGGAGAACATCATTGTTTAGTTTTGCTTCCTTTTCTCTGGGTTCAGTGTTAGGATATTTTGGAGGGAGGGTCTCACAGTGGTTTTCATAGGGCTCCACGAACTTGATGATTTTATTTGAATGACTTTCCACAAAGCATAGTGAAGATGACAGCAAAAATTTATTACAGAATAGCATGAGGCATTCTCGGTGGCAAAAATGAGCAATGGCTGGAGTCCATCATGGAGGAAATCACTGTCCAGGGATGAGCACTAAAAAGCCCATTGTTTGAGTGTATATGTGGAGGTAGGCTTCATACTTTCCCAAAGCCCCTGGAACAGATGGCTCCTTTTGCTTCATGGTGCTAACATGCCCATCTACATTTATCCTTAAGGAAGGGGATCATAGTACGTCTCTGTTCCTTAGTGGATAACTCCCTTCTAGGTAGTTTGTAATCTATCAAGGTGACAGGTCACTAGAGGTTCAGAAATGCAAGTCCCTTGGTAGAGTCAGATGCACCTCTCATAGCACCACTATTTTGATTCAAAAGCATGTTATGGGAACTTTATAAGAGTCACAGAAAAAAAATAATAATACCCATATAAGAACAGACATTTTGACTCTTGATGAGACCTGATAGACTGGGATGGCAGTGCCGGGAGGACTCTCATTCTGACCAGCAGCACAGCAGGATTGGCACAGTGACCAGCAATCAGAACTCGAGGCCATAAAACACAAGTGATTGTGTTTCCCAGGTGAGAGGATACCCCACGGTGGGGGATTTAATCAGCTTTTAACTTACCTGTCTAAACCTTGGAAGAGATTCCTGTTCTGCCAGATGCTTGGTCGCCAACACAGAGCCATACACCAGTGTGCTCTGGTCATGGTCCCAAACTGAACTGTGCTCACCACAACATCAGAGACTGGAATCTCCAGTTGAGAGATACCCCACGGTGCAGGAAACAATTGGAACCGACCTTAGGTCACCCAGACATCCCCTTGAAAAGACTCGGGTTCCGTGGGCGCCCGAGGAGCCAGCCCAGAGCCAGAGCCGGAGACCCAGGCTCCAGCACAGAGCCCTGCCTGCACACCTGATTCGCTGCATCAGATAGAACTGCGGGTCCCAGGGCACCAGACACTGAGTTTCACTGTCGGGTGCAAACCCTCAGGGAGGGAATCAGCTGTTCTGATCTCAGAGCATTCAGCCAACACCCCCATCCCGAAAAGGTCTAGGGAAAATTTCCCAGGTTAGGCAGATGCCCAGACTCCCAAAGGCCAGAAAGGCAGAGCCAAATGCATCTGTGCCTGCGGGTTCTACTCGCCATCCCAGACAGAAAAGCAGTCCCCAATCTGACCCAGAAGGGGACACACACTGCCAGCCCAGATCAGAGCTTAGAGCCTCTGGTCCAAAGCAGCGCCCTCAGCCACCATCCCAGACCCAGGTGCAGAGCATCCGGACTAGGGCAGCACCTGCAGCTGCCATCCCAGACAGGGACACACAGCTTCTGGCCCAGAGTGAGGTGCCCAGCCTCCAGACCAGAGAGGAACCCTCAACTGCCAGCCCAGAGAAGTGTGCACAACATCCAGACCAGAGCAGCACCCCCAGGTGCCAACTCAACCTAGGCACACATTCTCCAGGCCCAGAGCAGAGCACTCAGCCCCTGGCCCAGAAACTTGCTGGGTGCTCCTCTCACCTTCCCGAACAGAACTGTGTGCCCCAGGATAACAAGCTGAGTTTCCCTGTTGGGAGAAAACTCCACAGCTAGGGAATCAGCTGGATCTTCAAGAGGGCTGTACCTGGAAAACAGTGTAACAACAACAACAGCTCACTAAATTCAGAACGAGAAACCCAGCAGTGGGGCAACTGTCTTGAAAACTTCTATGGGTGAAAGGAGAGCCCCCCTAACTAACAAGGACCACAGCTACTACTCAGGTCTTTACACCTGAGATGAGCAGTGGCAATTCCTGAGAAACACTGGCCATACAGTGACCATACCCAAAAAGCAGAGGAGGCCTCCTTCAGGAAAATCATCTTCTGGCCAAGGGGATTATCCCTACCTCAGGACTCCAGGAAGCACAGAAACTAACAGCCAACACCTAATACAGCCCAATGGGTAGAGGTCAGCCTAAAAGCCCAACCAACAAAAGACAGAGCAATATGGCATCTCCAGAACCCAGCCATCCAGGGGCGAGCAGCCCTGGACAACCCAGCAAAATAGAAAATCAAGAAGATGACCTTACATCTATGCTGATGAAGAGGATAATAGAGGAAACAAATAAAATACATAAAGAATTAGAGGAAGATAAAACCAAACAGATTGTGCACCCCTGGGGGGGGGGGGGAGCCAAGATGGCGGCACCGGGAAAACAGCGCATCTGAGGAGCAGGACAGCACTTTCCGTGCAGAGACCAGGAGACTGAACTCGGGCCCTGAAACTACATCGATCATGTTTCCCAGGTGAAGGGAGGCTCCCATGGCGTGGGAATCGGTTGGGTCCACTCACAGCTACCCAGCCAGAACCCGGAAGAAATCCCGGGTAACGCAGGCTTTGGGTCTCCGGGCTGGAGCCACAAGAAGGCATGTCCTGATCACTTTCCCAGGCTGATCCGTGGACACAAGGGTACCTGAGACTGGGAGTCCCAGTCGCGGGGGGACCCCACGGGGAAGCAGGGTTGCAGGTCTGATCGCAGGTCACCCAGTCTCTCCCCGGAAGGTCTCTGCCGCCATCACAGCCGAGCTCCTGCCACGCGCAGAGAGCTTTGTGCTCAGCTCAGCGGTACAGACAAGCTGTGCACCTCAGTACGACAGGGACTGGGAACCCCTGTCCGGAGAGGACCCCACAGAGAAGGAAGAAACCTTGCTGCTGGGGTCACCTAGGGAAAGTCTAGCAGACTGCAGATTGCAAACAGACAGAACTGAGTGCCCCAAGACACCAGAGCAGTACTCACCCGCCACAGATTACCGCAACTGATCACTAAATTTACAGCAAGAAACACAGAAGGAGGGGAGCTGCCCCCAGGACTTCTCCCGGTGAGAGGAGAGCCCTCTTGACTAATCAGGACCACAGTTACCACCCAGGTCTCTAGGCCTGAGGTGAGCTGTAGGAACTCCTGAAAAACACCAGACATCCAGGGACTATACCCAAAAAGCTGGGAAGGCTTCCTTGAGAAAAAACCATCTTCCTGCCAAAGGGATTCTCTCCACTACAAGAGTCCAGGAACAACCAGAAAATAAATCCAAACAACTAAGATAGCCCAATGGGTAGAGGACAGCGTAAAAGTTCAACCAACAAAAGCCAGAGCATTATGGCATCTCCAGAACCCAGTTATCCAGGGGCAAATAGCCCTAGACACCCCAGCATAAATGAAATTCAAGGAGACGACCTAACATCTATGCTCAAGAAGATGATAACAGAGGAAACAAATAAAATACGAAAAGAAATAGAAGAAGCTGAAGCCAAAAAGTATGTGGCCTTTAGAGAGGAAATGCTTAAATCACTGAATGAAATAAAAGAAACAGTGGATTGTTCAAACAAACAGCTGAAGGAATTGACAGAAAAACATGAAAATACAGTCAGACAGGGGAAGGAAACAAACAAAATAGCTCAAGAACTGAAGATAGAATTGGAAAAATTAAAAAAAAAAACACACACAAATGGAAGAAATTGTGGAGAGAAAGAACTTAGGGAAGAAAGCAGGAACTACAGAGGTTAGCATAACCAATAGGCTACAAGAAATGGAAGAAAGAATCTCAGGTGTGGAAGATACAATGGAAGAAATAGATGTATCTGTCAAAGAAAATGTTAAATCTAAAAAATTCCTGACACAGACTGTCCAAGAAATTCAAGACAACATAAAAAGACAAAACCTAAGAATAATAGGAATAGAGGAAAAAGAAGATTCCCTGCACCAAGGCCCAGAAAATATTTTCAACAAAATCATTGAAGAAAATTTCCCCAACTTAAAGGAGAGACCAATAAGAATACAAGAGGCCTATAGAACACCCAATAAATTAGACCAGAAAAGAAAATCCTCCCGCCACATAATAATCAAAACAGTAAGTATGCAGAACAAAGAAAACACACTAAAAGCTGCAAGAGAAAAAGGCCAAGTAACATATAATGGCAAACCCATTAGAATCACACCTGACTTTTCAACACAGACTATGAAAGCCAGAAGGGCCTGGACAGATATCATGCAGACCCTAAGAGAACACAGATGTCAGCCCAGGCTACTATACCCTGCAAAACTCTCAGTCCTCATAGACAGAGAAAACAAGATATTCAATGACAAAAACAAATTTCAACAATACCTACACACGAATCCAGCATTACAGAAGACACTGGAAGGGAAAATACAACCCAAGAAAGCTAGCTACATTCAAGAAAACACAGGAAATAAATAACCCCAATACAGTAAAACAAAAAGCAACCAAGCACACAACCTTATGACCACAGCCAACATCAAATTCAAAGGATCTAACAGCCACTGGTCATTACACTCTCTCAATATCAATGGACTCAATTCTCCAATAAAAAGACACAGACTAACAGAATGGATGCGTAAACAAAACCCAGCAATCTTTTGTATACAAGAAACACACCTAAGTCACAAAGATAGATATTACCTGAGGGAAAAGGGATGGAAGATGGCTTTTCAAGCAAATGGACGCAAGAAGCAAGCAGGAGTAGCCATTCTAATATCTGATAAAATAGTCTTGCAACCAAAATTAATCAATAGAGATGGGGAAGGACACTTGATACTCATCAAGGGAAAATTTCACAAAGAAGACATCACAATCCTGAACATCTATGCCCCAAATACAAGGGTACCCACATTTGTGAAAGAAACATTGATAAAACTTAAACCACATATAGATCCCCACACACTAATAATGGGAGACTTCAACACCCCACTCTCAAAAAAGGACAGGTCAACAAAACAGAAATTAAACAAAGAAACAATGTCTCTAACAGAGGTCATGAATCAAATGGACCTAACAAACACTTACAGAACCTTAAACCCAAACACAAAATAGTTACCTTTTTCTCAGCACCTCATGAAACCTTCTCCAAAATAGACCTTACAGTTGGTCACAAAGCAAGCTTCAACAGATACAAGAAGATTGAAATAATCCCTTGTATCCTGTCTGATCACCATGGAATAAAGCTGGACCTCAACAACAACAGAAATAACAAAAAGCCTACATACACACAGAAACTGAACAACTTGCTACTAAATGACAGCTGGGTCAGGGAAGAAATAAAGAAAGAAATTAAAGTCTTCCTAGAACTCAATGAAAATGAAGACACAACATACCCAAACTTGTAGGACATAATGAAAGCAGTGCTAAGAGGAAAGTTCATAGCACTAAGTGCCTTCAAAAAGAAATTTGAGACAGTGCATTCAAACAACTTAATGGCTCACTTAAAAACCCTAGAAAAAGAAGAAGGAGACACACCAAGAAGGAGCAGATGGCTGGAAATAATCAAACTCAGGGCAGAAATCAATCAATTAGAAACAAATAAAACAATTCAACGAATCAATGAAACCAAGAGCTGGTTCTTTGAGAAAATCAACAAGATAGACAAATCCTTAGCCAAGCTAACTAAAAGGCAGCAAGACACCATCCAAATCAACAAAATCAGAAATGAAAAGGGGGACATAACTACAGACACTGAGGAAATCCAAGCAATAATTAGGACTTACTTCAAAAGTCTATACGGAACAAAATTTGAAAATTTAAATGAAATGGACAATTTTCTTGATCAATTCCACTTACCAAAGCTAAATCAGGACTAAGTAAATCAAATAATAGTCCTATATCCCCCAAGGAAATAGAAGCAGTCATCGAAAGTCTCCCATCCAAAAAAGCCCAGGACCTGATGGTTTCAGTGCAGAATTCTACCAGACATTCAAAGAAGAGCTAACACCAATTCTCTTCAAACTGTTCCACAAAATAGAAACAGAAGGAACAATACCAAACTAATTCTATGAAGCCACAGTCACCTTGGTACCTAAACCTCACAAAGACTCAACAAAGAAAGAGAATTTCAGGCCAATCTCCCTATTGAACATTGATGCAAAAATACTCAACAAAATACTCGCAAACTAAATACAAGAACACATCAAAGATATCATCCACCATGACCAAGTAGGCTTCATCCTAGATATGCAGGGGTGGTTCAATATACGAAAATCCATCAATGTGATCCACCATATTAACAAATTGAAAGAAAAAAAAACCACATGATAATCTCCCTAGATGCTGAAAAAGCCTTTGACAAAATCCAACATCCATTCATGTTTAAAGTATTGGAGAGATCAGGGATACAAGGCACATATCTAAACATAGTAAAGGCGATATACAGCAAACCTATAGCCAACATCAAACTGAATGGAGAGACACTTAAAGTAATCCCACTGAAATCAGGGACAAGACAAGGCTGCCCACTCTCTCCATATCTCTTCAACATAGTTCTGGAAGTCCTTGCTAGAGCAATAAGACAGTTGAAGGAGATCAAGGGGATACAAATTGGAAAGGAAGAAGTCAAATTATCACTATTTGCAGATGATATGATAGTATACGTGAGTGCCCCCAAAAACTCTACCAGGGAACTCCTACAGCTGATAAACACCTTCAGCAAAGTGGCCGGATACAAAATTAACTCCAAAAAATCAGTAGCCCTCCTGTATACAAAAGACAAAAGGGCTGAGAAAGAAATTAGGGAAACAACACCCTTCACAATAACCACAAATGAGATAAGGTACCTTGGAGTAACCCTAACCAAGGCAGTCAAAGACTTGTATGAAAAAAATTTCAAATCTCTGAAGAAAGAACTAGAAGAAGATATGAGAAGATGGAAAGATCTCCCATGATCATGGCTTGGTAGGATTAACATAGTAAAAATGGCCATCTTACCAAAAGCAATCTACAGATTCAATGCAATGCCCATCAAATTACCAACACAATTCTTTACAGACCTGGAAAGAAAAATTCTCAACTTCATATGGAATAATAAGAAACCCAGAATTGCTAAAACAATCCTCTACAATAAAAGATCTTCCGGAGGTATCTCCATCCCTGATCTTAAGTTGTACTATAGAGCAACAGTTTTAAAAACTACATGGTACTGGCATAGAAACAGAATGGTGGATCAATGGAACTTAACAGAGGACCCAGAAATAAACCCACACACTTATGGACACCTGATATTTGACAAAGACGCCAAAACCATACAATGGGAAAAAGATAGCATCTTCAACAAATGGTGCTGGTCCAACTGGATGTCTACATATAGAAAAATAAATAGATCCATACTTATCACCCTGCACAAAACAGAAGTCCAAGTGGATCAAAGACCTCAACATAAAACCAGACCCATTAAATCGGCTTGAAATAAAAGTGGGGAATACCCTAGAACTCATTGGTACAGGAGAAAACTTCCTGAACAGAACTCCAACAGCACAGGCTCTAAGAGCAACAATCAATAAATGGGACCTCATGAAACTGAAAAGCTTCTGCAAAGCAAAGGACACCGTCATCAAAACAAAGCGAATTCCTACAGATTGGGAAGGAATCTTCACCAACCCTTTATCTGACAGAGGACTCATATCCAGTATATATAAAGAACTAAAGAAGCTGAAAAGCAACAAACCAAGTAACCCACTTAAAAAATGGGGAACAGAGCTAAACAGAGAATTCTCTGGAGAGGAATACCGAATGGCAAAGAAGCACTTAAAGAAATGCTCAACCCACTAGCCATTAGGGAAATGCAAATCAAAACAACCCTGAGATTTCACCTTACACCCATGAGAATGGCCAAGATCAAAATTCAAGTGACAACACATGCTGGAGAGGTTGTGGAGAAAGAGGAACCCTTCTCCACTGCTGGTGGTAATGTAAACTTGTACAACCACTCTGGAAATCAATCTGGCGTTTTCTCAGACAACTAGGAATAGTGCTTCCCCAAGATCCAGCCATACCACTCCTAGGCATATATCCAAAAGAGGCTCAAGCACACAAAAAGGAAATTTGCTCAACCATGTTTGTAGCAGCTTTATTTGTAATAGCCAGAAGCTGGAAACAACCCAGATACCCCTCAACTGAACAATGGATGCAGAAATTGTGGTACATCTACACAATGGAATATTACTCAGCAATGAAAAATAAGGAAATCATGAAATTTGCAGGTAAATGGTGGGATCTGGAAAGGATCATCCTGAGTGAGTTGTCCCAGAAGCAAAAAGACACACATGGTATATACTGACTCATATAGACATACAACATAGGACAAACCCACTAAAACCTGAGCATTTAAAGAAACTAAGCAAGAGAGAGGACCCTAACTAAAATGTCAAATCCCCATCCGGAAAGGCAAAGAGGATCAGAAGAAGAAGAAAACAGGAAACAACCTAGGAACCTACCACAGAGGGCCTCTGAAAGCCTCTGCCCTACAGACTATCAAAGCAGATGCTAAGCCTGATGGGCAACTGTTGGGCAGAGTGAATGGAATTTTATGTAAGAACTGGGAAATAGTAAGTGCTGGAGAGGACAGGGTCTCCACAAGGAGAGCAACAGAACAAGAAAATTTGAACACGGGGAACTTCCCAGAGACTCATACTCCAACCAAGGAGTATTCATAGAGATAACCCAGAACCCCTGCACAGATATAGCCCAGGGCAGTTCAGAGTCCAATTGGGTTACATAGTAATGTGAAGAGGGACTGCCTCTGAAATGAACTGACTGGCCTGCTCTTTAGTCACCTCCTCCTGAGGGGGAGCAGCCTTACCAGGTCATAGTAGAGGACAATGCAGCCACTTTTGATGTGAACTGATGGACTAAGTTCAGAAAGGAGAGGAGAACCTCCCCTATCAGTGGACTTGGGGAGTGGCATGCATGCAGAGGGAGGAGGGAGGGTGGGATTGGGAGGGGAGGGAGGGGCTTATGGGGATGCAGAATGAATAAAGTGTAATTGATGAAAAATTTTTAAAAAAGGGAAAAAATAATTTAAGAACCTTAAATGACTTTCAAAAGTGGAGCAAAACATGGAGTTAGTCAATTTACATGGAGCACGTCTCGCCCCTGGGGGCAATAGTCTCCTGAACCTACTCAGACCTCAGACACCACCACTGCTAGTTCTAGAACTGATGCAAGATGTTCCAACGAGGGGGTTAAGGCTTCTCATATTTCGTATAAGCCCACACCTGTTTGTTTATGTCCCCCATTTTTATTCATTATTAGCCAGATAGAGCCAAGTAATTGTGGTAATAATACTTGCTTTTTTGCCCAATGCTGCAATGCTAGTAAATTTACTAGCTGGTTACTCACATGCCTCCCTGGGGGCCTGTGCCCATTGATGCCCCTCACGCTATGACTCTCTTCAGACAGAAAAGGGATCTTGGAATTACAGCTGCCATTGTTACTGCCATCTCATTGGCGGCTGTTGGAGCTACCACCAGGGCATTAGCCATGAGTCATACTGGGCAGACTGCTCAGACCCTGAATAACCTTTTAGCCAATGTAGCTCATGCCTTAGATGTACAAAAAGGAATTAATGCTCAACTAAAAGGAGGTTTGATGGTGTTCAATCAGAGGATTGACCTCGTGCAGAAGCAAATTGATACCCTATGGAAAATCGCTCAACTTGGCTGTCAATGAAAGTATGCTGGACTTTGAGTCACTAGCATACAACATGAGAATTTTCCCTGTGCTGCAAATCTGTCTAAACAATTCTCTAGCTATATTTTAGGTAATTGGACTGGAGAATTCGATACTATGATGGAGCAGCTGAGAGTGGCCATTGTCATGGTAAATTCTACCAGAGTGGACGCAGGACTAGCCACAGGATTATCATCATGGATTGCTGCAGCCATGAATCATCTGAAGGAATGGGCGGGCATGGGAGCGTTAGCAGGCCTTCTGGTGTTGGTCACCTTGGTTTGCCTGTGGTATATATGCAAGATTAGAGTCTCACAACAGTGTAATGCAGCCATGACCATTCAGGCCTTTACAGCCATTGAAGCAGGACAGTCTCCCCAAGCATGGTTGGCTACCATAAAAATCTAAAATGTTATGCTCAGGAAATAGAAAAAGGGTAGATTATTGAATCTACTCAACTTAAGGTTTTGTTTTGTTTTTTTTTTTTTTTTTTTTTGTTATTCCAAAATAAGGTTAATTTTAACTCTGGTATAGGATATAGTTTGTGACAAAGGAAGCCTCAACAGATACAAGAAGATTGAAATAATCCCTTGTATCCTGTCTGATCACCATGGAATAAAGCTGGACCTCAACAACAACAGAAATAACAAAAAGCCTACATACACACGGAAACTGAACAACTTGCTACTAAATGACAGCTGGGTCAGGGAAGAAATAAAGAAAGAAATTAAAGTCTTCCTAGAACTCAATGAAAATGAAGACACAACATACCCAAACTTGTAGGACATAATGAAAGCAGTGCTAAGAGGAAAGTTCATAGCACTAAGTGCCTTCAAGAAGAAATTTGAGACAGCTCATTCAAGCAACTTAATGGCCCACTTAAAAACCCTAGAAAAAGAAGAAGCAGACACACCAAAAAGAAGTAGACAGCTGGAAATAATCAAACTCAGGGCTGAAATCAATCAATTAGAAGGAAATAAAACAATTCAAGGAATCAATGAAACGAAGAGCTGGTTCTTTGAGAAAATCAACAAGATAAACAAACCCTTAGCCAAGCTAACTAAAAGGCAGCGAGACACCATCCAAATAAACAAAATCAGAAATGAAAAGGGGGACATAACTACAGACGATGAGGAAATCCAAACAATCATTAAGACTTACTTCAAAAGTCTATATGCCACAAAATTTGAAAATCTAAATGAAATGGACAATTTTCTTGATCAATTTGACTTACCAAAGCTGAATCAGGACCAGGTAAATCAATTAAATAGTCCTATATCCCCCAAGGAAATAGAAGTGGTCATCAAAACTCTCCCATCCAAAAAAAGGCCAGGACCAGATGGCTTCATCGCAGAATTCTACCAGATCTTCAAAGAAGAGCTAACTCCAATTCTCTTCAAACTATTCCACAAAATAGAAACAGAAGGAACGTTACCAAACTCATTCTATGAAGCCACAGTCACCTTGGTACCTAAACCTCACAAAGACTCAACAAATAAAGAGAATTTCAGGCCAATCTCCCTATTGAACATTGATGCAAAAGTACTCAACAAAATACTTGCAAACTGAATACAAGAACACATCAAAGATATTATCCACCATGACCAAATAGGCTTCATCCCAGGTATGCAGGGGTGGTTCAATATACGGAAATCCATCAATGTGATCCACCATATTAACAAACTGAAAGAAAAAAACCACATGATAATCTCCCTAGATGCTGAAAAAGCATTTGACAAAATCCAACATCCATTCATGTTTAAAGTATTAGAGAGATCAGGGATACAGGGCACATATCTAAACATAGTAAAATTAATATACAGGAAGCCTATAGCCAACATCAAACTGAATGGAGAGAAACTTAAACAATCCCACAGGAACCAGGGACAAGACACGGCTGCCCACTCTCTCCATATCTCTCCAACATAGTGCTGGAAGTCCTTGCTAGAGCAATAAGACAGTTGAAGGAGATCAAGGGGATACAAATTGGAAAGGAAATCAGAGAGTGGACAGGAAAAAATAGTAGGATTTTAAGTTAACCCAAACCTCAGCCACTTTCATCTACCCGTTGCTGCCTCACCAAAGGCCAAGCTGTGTGTCTGTCCCTCGACATTTCCATATTATTTCTCTTTACATTTGCTTGTAAATGCCAGACAGTTCAAATCCTGAAGCTGAGCATCTGAAAATTGAGGCACACAAAACCAATATTACATGGAAACCATATTCTCTGTGTGAGTACTGACCCAGGGAAAGGCTGCCTGTTAACACTTTAGGGAGAACCTCAGAGCCATGGGAAGTCATGGGAGGACCAGCAGTTTCTCACCTCAGAGCAGACACAGCGAAAATTATGAAATGGTTTGGGACTGATTAGATCAGAGGTTCAAAGTGAGCGAAGCTAGAGTTGCCTGTGTGGTGCAAACTTTCTGATCCCTCCCGCAGGTATTGCAAGATAACTCAGATAAAGTCCGTGTTCAGCCCTCTCCAGATGGCTCTTATCTGGGCACCGGGAGTAAGATCAACAGGCAGACAGGACACCCCACTGGGACGCCAGGACTTCATGCTCCCCAGCGGGAACTTGTCACCTTCTACAGACACAGAAATAACAAACTTCTGATATGTATTAAAGACACCTTCACCTTAGCTGTGCAGGAACTCCTCAGGAGCAGAGTCCTCCCCTGCCACATCCATCTGGGTAAGTGCTCTGCACCCAAGTGCAGAATCAGAAGGTGGTTAGGTCTCAGGCACACAATGGGAGGAGGAGAACTGGGCTACAGAAGGTTTTCAGCATCTGTGGAGATGCTGAACTCTGACAGCCTCTCAGCACAGGAGACTGTGTTCTGCACTGGTAATCAGCATGGTTTTTCCTTAGGATATTAATTTTCTGTAAATCCTAAAAATCATCAATTTTTCATGTTTCCAAAATACCAATACATTTTGGTTTGCACTCATGTTGTTCAAAAGTAAATGACTTTCTTTGTTAGTAATTCAGTCATACAATCAATTTCCTGATTTATTCTTTCTTGCAGCTCTCCTCATGTTATCCAGGAAAGCTTAAACCCACAGCTTAATGTAATGTCCACACAGAGATCACTTCCTGCCTTTCTCCTCCCTGGCTGCAGTGCACCCACAGGGCCACAAGCACCCAGCATGCAATGGCCTCTGCAGAGAAGGTTTCTTTCCCCTTTCCACTCTCTATTTCCCTCCAGGTCACAAGCTCAGGCTATTGCTGTGCTGAACACTGGTAACTTGTTTGAGGCCTCTTTGTGATGTCATGGATCTCAGGCTGTCCATGATTCTGGTAACTGAGGGATGATACAGTGTCTACTCCATGCAGAACAGTGGGCTCTAACTTTGTAGCCCTGAGCAGCTGAAGCCTTCATAGTTGCTTTAACAGGGAATGTTCAGGATTCTTGTGGATATTTCTCGTTCCAGGTGTATTTTGTTCTCCTGTTCTACCCTCTAAGGCTTTCCTTCCTTGTCCTCAATATGGCCTCTTCACAGGGAACCTATTTCACAAATCCTGGTCTTTTTTTCTGTGTAGAGAACACCAATTCTCTCTGCAGGAAACCTGATAGACCAGGCTATAAAAGGTAATTTATGGCACAGTGCAATTGAATCCCAAGGTGGCTGTGGCAGCCTGAACTGTTGTGCAAAAGGCTTTCTCTTACATAATTTTTCTGATGGCAGGAAGTGGCTGTCATGTTCTCTGATCTCCTGTGATGGAATAGTAGGCATTCATGTGAGCACTACCATCTGGGAAGACAGGAGTATTTCTACGAAGGGTTTTTAGTCACCGCAATGCTTTATATACGAATGATGCATTAGCCCAGAATTTCCTACAGACCTTCACATAGGCACAGTTGAGGGGGCTACAAAGACAGGAGCTGGCAGGTGGCTCAAGGCTGTTGTTTGTCTCACTCCAGACAAGCTGGTGCTCACAGTTCATGACATGGTTTCACTCTCCTCAGGTTTTCTGCAGAGAGGAAGCAACTGTGAACTTTCTCCTCCACACTAACATGGTTCTGCAGTGACTTCAAAGCATTGATCTCCTGAAGCCATGATGCCATGAATATGGCTGAAGATTCCTGGCTCCTGAGATGTCCTGGCTTCCCTAAGTGGTTTACATTTTGTAGGGCTGTAGTTACTGAAGTAATCCTAAATATAGCACAGCCTCCATCCATCCTCCATTCATCTACAGAGGTTGACAACCCTCTCCCTGCGTTGTCAATATCATGTCTTTGTAAAAATCAATTCCTCACCCTCTCTTCTCCCTCTACTTTTCGCTCTTCCTCTTTCTCTTCTCCCCTCTCTCTCATGTATGTGTGTATGTATTTAGGTGTTTTTGTATTCACTTGAACAAAAAGATCTGCGTTATAAAAATGATAGGAGAGAAACATGTATTAGGATTATTTCGTTAGTATCTGCTAGTGAATGCATATATTTCAAGTTTCTTAAACTCTTAAAACTTTACCAATGTATACTTTACCAATGTATACTCCATGAAATGTGTTTACCAAACCCACGGCTACCATTATGGGTGCACACAGGTCACAAGCTGACATTCAGGTTGAGCGCCAGTGTGCACAGCTGCTCTTTGTCCTGAAGGCTTCATTACTGTTTATTTTTCTGGGGTCATCACAGCACAGACTCAAACATATTGGCTGTGTGCCTTAAACTGTTATTCTATGTCACCTGAAGATGGAACTGAATTTCCCCCCTCCTCTTCCTTTACTTTCCTGGTCCTTCCTTCTCCATCACCTGTGTCTTCTCTTCATTGAGACTGAGGTCAAGGAGGAGCACTTGCATTATGAGGAACTCCACAGGTTCACAGAAATTAAAATCTGAAGAGCTTAATCATGACTCTCTGGGCCTGGTGGCCACTAATCTTTTGAAGAACTAGCTTTTTGTGTTGCTATTATAGAATTTTTATGTGAGGAAACTCAAATTATTAATTGTTTTTATCAAGTATTTATTTTCAGCTCTGAATTATTCATTCTTTTCAAGTGTTTATGAATTTTAAAATTTTCCCTATTCCCTCATTTTATAAATACTTCTTTGAATTTTTAAGCTTATAATATAATGACGTAATATGGCCTTTCCCATTCCGCCCTCAAAACCCATCCAAATATCCTTCCCATGCTGTCCTCCAGCCTCATGGCTGTTTTTCCTCTAATTTTCATTACACACATATATAGTCTCAGATGCATAACTGCGACCTGCTCAGTCTGTATAATGTGACGTGTTTGCCTGTTTTCAGGCCTGATAATTTGGTTTTGGACTACCAGTTTGTGTGCTCTTCCCTGGAGAGGACTGTTGCTCCTGCTCTTAGCATTCCTCAGTCTCCTGTAGTTCTTTGAGAAGGGCTGAGCAGTGGTTTTCCTGTACCTTGGCATGTCTAAGTGTTGTTGTCTTTGTTTAGCTCCTGTTCAGGCAGTCATGTGCGTAAGGTTATTGCTGTAGCTCCTTAACTCTACCGGGAGACACAATCTCACAGTGAATTCCCTAATCCCCTGCTTTCAATCTCTCCATGCCATCTTCAGAAGCAATGTTCTCTGAGCCTTGCTTGCAGGAGGTCTTTGGTAGATGGGTCCACCGAGACTGGGATCCACAACTCTACATCTTGATCAGCTGTGGTTTTCTGTACTGATCTCAGTCTGCTGCAAAGAGAAGTTTTCTTGTTGAGAGGTGAGGGTTACACTCATCTGTGGATATAAGAACAAATACTTAGATCATTGAAAACATTTTTGCTTCTTGTCAGTATACTGTATTATAGTGCAATATGATCTGAAAAGCTATAAAGTTATTTCATCTCACACCCTTGATTGTCAGTTGATAATTTGTTAATGTTTATCTGGGAAACTTTTTACAATATTATATACTTTGAGTGTATTTAATCGTCATTAAAGGAAATGATGAGCTCTACATAAAATGCCCACTGAATTTCCTACATCCCAGAGGTCTGACAAAGTCCCCTACACCTTGAAGGCAATGGAGACTTAAGACTCCTGTGGAGCCTATCCCTCAAGACTGGGTGGACACTTTTCATTTACTTATGACCTTAGAATGAGATGGCCCTAAGTCTATTGTAATTGTAGTTTTGTTTACTACCCTGATTTTACCTGTCAAAAGAGGGGGAAAAAAAGGAGTATGCTCACCCTGAACTCAGACCATACTGGATCTCATGGCTGGAGATTAAATTCATAGGTTGGAGGCAGAGTCACTTAGAAGAGTTCAGAGAAACACCAGGATTTCAAACTCTCTTGAAAGGGAACTTGGCTCCATCATTCTAGCCTTTTGGTCATTTTTGTCTTTTCTGTTTCATGCAGGGAAGGAGATGATCAGTCATTCACAGAGCTGCATTCTGTCTCCCAGGCCACTGCATGAGAAAACCAGCAGCTGACATGTATAGAGATCACTCTGTGTCGGACAGTTCCATGCTTGGTGTGTAGGTAGAATCCTCACACCTAGGGGCTTCTTGACTGTACATATGCTCCAGAGTTGCTGACTGGAGCTCATCTTCTGAGTGCTTATGGTCACACTTCGAAGAAATGGCAGAGAGTCATTAGGATTCAACTCAGAGTCCAAACTGGTAATTATTTGTTCTGGAGATTTATTAAGAACATTTGGCTGGGAAGCGGTGGTGCATGCTTTGAATCCCAGCACTCAGGAGGCAAAGGCAGGTGGATCTCCGAGTACTAGGACATCTTTGTTTACAGAGTGAGTTCCAGGACAGCCAGGACTATATAGAGAAACCCTGACTTGAAAAACTGAGAGAGAGAGAGAGAGAGAGAGAGAGAGAGAGAGAGAGAGAGAATAAGAGGAAGAGAAGGAGGCAGAGGTAAGGGGGACAAAGGGGAGAGAAAAGAAGAGAAAGAGACAAAGAAAATGAATGAATAATGAATGAATGAAAAAGAAGGTGAATGAATACTTGGCCAGCAGGGAAGAGGGCACTGAGATAAACGATCCTGTGCACGTGTGTCTGACAATCAAGTGAGATGCAGCTATTACCCCTTAATAAACCAAACATGTGGACCAGGAGAGGAAATTTTTTTATAACTTCTGGAAATGTTTAATGTACCAGAAAGTTTGTATTCTGAGACAGCCCCACTATGGTTCGAAGAGTTCAGTTTTGCTTGAGAAGCATCAGGACAGTGGGGACAGTGGGGACTATGGGGATGGTCTCAAGGGGGTGTGAGCTGGAGCTGAGTTCCAATTAGACAAGTTATAATTGGGATGAATTGACATCTTGTTGCCAGCTCAGGGTTGGTGGTTAATGCTTCATTACCAGTATTTATAATGAAGAGTTTTCTCTTTTCTCCTCAGACTTTTGATATTTGCAAATACACACACAATGAATAAGGCCAGCATACTCCACACTAACACAAATATTAAAATCACCTTGTTCTCTGAAATGAGTGTTGGGATCTCAGCCAACAGCATCCTTTTTCTCTTCCATTTCTGCATGCTCATTGGTGCACACAGGCCTAAGCCTATTTATTTCGTCATTGCTTTCTTGTCCCTGACCCAACTACTGATGCTGTTAACTATGGGACTCATAGCTGCAGACATGTTTATGTCTCAGGGGAGGTGGGACCCCACCACATGCAAATCCCTTTTCTATCTACACAGGTTCTTGAGGGGCCTCTCCCTTTGTGCTGCCTGTCTGCTGAATGTCCTCTGGACCATCATCCTCAGCCCTAGAAGCTGCTGTTTAAACAAGTTTAAACATAAATCTCCCCATCACATCTCGTGTGCCCTTTTTCTTTGCGTTCTCTACATGTCTTTTAGCAGTTACCTCTTGGTATCAAATAGCGCCGTCTCCAATTCGACCTCAGATAATTTTATGTATGTTACTCAGTCTTGCTCACTTCTACCCCTGAGTTACTCGAGACAAAGCACATTTTCCACACTGTTTGTCTTCAGGGAAGCCTTTCTTATCAGTCTCATGGCCCTCTCCAGTGGGTACATGGTGGCTCTCTTGTGCAGGCACATGAAGCAGGCCTGGCATCTTCACAGCACCAGCCTTTCTCCAAAAGCATCTCCAGAGCAAAGGGCCACCTGGACCATCCTGCTGCTCATGAGCTTCTTTGTGTTTCTCTGCATTTTGGAGACTGTTATCTTGCAAACAAGAATGAAGTTCAAAGATGGCTTACTATTCTACTTTATTCATATTCTTGTGTCCCATAGCTATGCCACAGTCAGTCCTCTTGTGTTTATTTGCACTGAAAAGCATATAATTAAAATTTTTAGGTCAGTGTGGGACAGGAAAGTAAATATGTGATTATTCAGGAATGGGTATGATCCCTTAATGCAATCCAATATGTTGTCATCAGAGCTATGATCATGACATAATAGGAACATTCCAAGGTTTAAACTGATATGTGAAAACATCCTTTTCCCATTACATCTGTTTACTGTGTTTGTGGATGGCAAGTATGTAAAAGAAGATTAAAAAGCATTTCTACTCAGATATCACATGAGGTTTATCTTTCTCAATTTGTTTTCCACAGAGATCTGTGAGATGTCTTTCATCTGACCTGCATTAGCACATTACTTTTTATTATTTATTTATTTATTGAGGATTTTGAGGCAGGGTTTCTCTGTGTGGCCCTGGCTCTTCTGGGCTTTCTTTGTAGATCAGGCTGACCTCAAACTCACAGAGATCCACCTGCCTCTGCCTCCCTGAGTGCAGGGAACAAAGGTGTGTGTCACCATGCATAGTTTATTTCTAATTTTTTGAACAATGATTTAAGTTTTAACTGTGTGTGTGTGTGTGTGTGTGTGTGTGTGTGTGTGTGTGTGCACTTGAGTGCAGATGCTCTTGGAGCCCAGATGTGTCAATTACTGTTAGAGCTAGACTTATAGGCAGTTGTGGGCCAGCCAAGTGTGAGTGTTGGTAATTGAACTTGAGTCTTCTAGAAAACAGTTCACTTATGTGCTGAGCCAACTCTCTGGCACAACCATTACTTTAAATATGTGGCAACTATGACATTTTCAATAAATGAATGCCTTGATTGTTTATATTTGAAAAAATACACAAGGAAACATCGTTTTGAGAATAAATTATCACAGAATGCACAACACACACACAAATACACAGAGCTAAAATGATATGCAGAGAACCATAATGTCATTTGCATAATCGTGCTCCTATGGCCAAATTTAAAATAGTCAAAGGTAGGAGCAGCCACTGTCTAGTCTAGGGGTATCAGGATGTGGGATCAGGTCATGGCCTCCCTGTGCCATGGAGTGCTAGTGAGAATATGAAGAACACCTCGAATGTCTGCCATGCCAGTCAGACACACTCCACAAACTTGATGAGTTACTTATGAAAGATGAAGCTTAGGGGTGTCAAAGGAATAGAGACCATAAACAAAGTGCTTTATCTGTGCTCAAAATATCATAGCCAAATGTAAATAGTAAACTATTCACAGATAGTTACTCAGCTGTGCTATTGATATACTCCAGGGAACTGAGGGCTTGCAGCATGCCTGCTTATTGGAAAAGAAGAAAAAGAAAAAGAAAAAGAAGAAGCAGACACACGAAAAATGAGTAGACAGCTGAAAATAAACTCAGGGCTGAAATCAATCAATTAAAAACAAATAAAACAATTCAAAGAATCAATGAAACCAAGAGCTAGTTCTTTGAGAAAATCAACAAGATAGACCAACTCTTACCCAAGCTACCTAAAAGGCAGAGAGACACCATCCAAATCAATAAAATCAGAAATGAAAAGGAGGATATAACTACAGACACCGAGGAAATCCAAACAATTATTAGGTCTAATTTTAAAAGTCCGCATGGCACAAAATTTGAAAATCAAAATGCAATGGTCAATTTTCTTGATTGATTCCACTTAGAAAGCTGAATCAAGACCAGGTAAATCAATTAAATAGTCCTATATCTCCTAAGGAAATAGAAGCAGTCATTGAAAGTGTCCCATCCACAAAAAGACCAGGACCAGATGGTTTCAGCATAGAATTCTACCAGACCTTCAAAGAAGAGTTACTTCCAGTTCTCTTAAAACTATTCCACAAAATGGAAACAGAAGGAACATTACAAAACTCATTCTATGAAGCCACAGTCACCTTGTTACCTAAACCTCACAAAGACCCAACAAAAAAAAAAGTGAACTTCAGGCCAATCTCCCTTATGAACATTGATGCAAAAATACACAACAAAATACTTGCAAACCTAATACAAGAACACATCAAAGATATCATCCACTATTACCAAGTAGGCTACATCCCAGGTATGCAAGGGTGGTTCAATATATGGAAATCCATCAATGTGATCCATCATATTAACAAACTGAAAGAAAAAGATCACATGCTAATCTCCTTAGATGCTGAAAAAGCATTTGACAAAATCCAACATCCATTCATGTTTAAAATATTGGAGAGATCAGGGATGCAAGGCACATACCTAAACATAGTAAAGGCAATATACAGCCAGCCTATAGCCAACATCAAACTAAACAGAGAGAAACTTATAGCAATCCCACTGAAATCAGGTACAAGGCAAGGCTGCCCACTCTCTCCATATCTCTTCAACATAGTTCTGGAAGTCCTTGCTAGAGCAATAAGACAGTTGAAGGAGATCAAGGGGATACAAATTGGAAAGGAAGAAGTCAAATTATCACTATTTGCAGATGATATGATAGTATACCTGATTGACCTCAAAAACTCTACCATGGAACTCCTACAGTTGATAAACACCTTCAGCAAAGTGGCCGGATACAAAATTAACTAAAAAAAAAAAAAAAAAAAAAAAAAAAAAAAAAAAAAAAAAAAAAAAAAAAAATCAGTAGCCCTCCTGTATACAAAACACAAAGGGCTGAAAAATATATTAGGGAAACAGCACCTTCACAATAGCCACAAATGACATAAGGGAATTTGTACCTAACCAAACCAGTCAAGGACAGGTATGAAAAAGAAAATTTCCAGTCTCTGAAGAAAAAATTAGAAGATATCAGAAGATGGAAAGATCTCCCATACTCATGGCTTGGCATGATTAACATAGTAAAAATGGCCATCTTACCAAAAACAATCTACAGATTCAATGCAATTCCCGTCAAATTACCAACACAATTCTTTACACACTATCAAAGCAGATGCTGAGAATTTTGGCTGTTAGGCAAAGATCATGGAATCTTATGAAAGAAGTGGGAAATAGTAAGATCAGGAGAGGACAGGAACTCCACAAGGAGAGCAACAGAACCAGAATATTTGTATACAGGGGAATTTCTAGAGACTCATACTCCAACCAAGTACCATGCACGGAGATAACCTAGAAACCCTGCACAGATGTAGCCCATGGCAGTTCAGTATCCAACTGGGTTCCATAGTAATGGGAAGAGGGACTGTCTCTGACATAAACTGATTGGCATGCTCTTTAATCACCTTCCTCTGAGGGGGGAGCAGTGTTACCAGGCCACAGAAGATGACAATGCAGCCACTCCTAATGAGATCTGATAAACTAGGATCAGAAGGAAGGAAAGGGGGACCTCCCCTATCAGTGGACTTGGGGTGGTGCATGCGTGAAGAAGGGGGAGAGAAGTTGGGATTAGGAGGGGAAGAGGGAGGGATTTATGAGAGGATACAAAGTGAATAAAGTGTAATTAATAAAAGTTAAAAAAATGACATTAAAAAAAAAAACAGTCATGTACTCGACAATGCTCCTGACAATTTTTCAGCATTCCAACAACCTAAGATCTAGAACACTCTGAACACAGGAACACAACTGTAGCCTGTGCATGAGTGAACTGTTATTTAGCATTCAGAAAGGAGGAGACACCTGCACATGAATCAATGCCCATGAGCCCCAAAGCTACTTAGCAAAGTGAAATTTCAGTCACAGAGGAGCAGACATTGTATGAATCCATTTATAGATGACAGGACTCAGAGTAACCAACAGGAACAAAATCAGAATGTTATTCTAGAGTTTCAATAGCATACGCATTGTGGAAGTTTTGCTGGTGGGGTCTTTAGAGGCATTCGCTCTGGCTGGCCAGTAATGTGACTGTTCTCACCAATGTATGTCCACAATATTCAGAGGGAACTGTGTATCTTCAGTCCATTTTCTCATTATGGAAATGTATACAGTTAGTTTAAACATGCTGCAAAAGCATTGCCGCTGCAATTAAAAACAAAAGTATTCTAAAAGTATCAAGCTGTCATTTCTCAACAGTTTACAGTCCTTAAGGTAAATTTGCCTCAAGCAATGTATTGTCTGTTATTTCCTAATGCTCTGACTCTTAGTCTCAGGTTTCCCATGAAAGCAGAGAAGTCCTTCAGTTAAGCAGTGCTCTTAGGAAGCTACTCCTCCACCCTGGAAGGGTTTCCTACCTTGTGCTGGCATCCAGTTATTACCTTCTGGATGAGATATTTTAAATTCAGTCAGAGCCATAAAAAAATGTAGATTAAACGTGGAAAATTACCTAGCTTGAAAACAAGTGATGGTGTGTAAATTGTGGGCTTTTTCTTTTGTTATGTGGAAAAATCAACCAAACATAAAACATACCCAGCCCTGTATTTTTACATCAGTGATTGAAAAATCATATGTCCCTTAATGTTTCAAAAGAGCAACTCTGTAAGAGATTATGAACTAATAAGACTTATGTCCTATTACGTAGACATGCTCTTTATATGTCAATATGGTCATTTAGCTTTCAGGATTGTCACTTCTTTCTTAAACGAAAACTTTAATTATTTCTGATGTTTCCATCATGGGCCCCATTCCAACTCATGTCTCTGTTCCTTGGTTTCCACCCTGTACCCTTGCAACCTCTCCTCCAAATGAAATGAAATGAAATGAAAAGTTTTGCTGTGGAATCATAGTGTGGCATCTTTTCTTTACGTGCTTATGTTCACTGCAATGAGTCATGGGTCTGGATTGAAGCCTCTGGCTTCTGCTACACCATCAAGACTGCATCCACATGGGGACTTCTCTCAGATGCCCTCTTGTTGCCCTGTGTCTTCGGAGCTCCGGCAGCTTTGGATCTACAGGACCGGCCCTTTCATCCTCTCCAGCAGGTCACAGAAGGACAGGTGTTGGGGTGGACCAACTCAAAGCTCTGGATCTGCCTGGGTGGTAGCTGAGTTGGTGAGCCACCAGCTCTCCTGCACCCACACCCCAGGGTGAGCCCACCAGCTCTCCTGGACCCACACCCCAGGGTGAGCTCAGCACGGCCCTGGATATCTCACACAGTGCTGCAGCCGGCAAGGAGCAAGGTCATCTTTCCTGCTCTCCTGCTCTTGGGGCCAAATCACCCATGCCTTCACTACCAGGGCCAGCTGTGCTGTGCTGCCCAGGGGAGGTGCTCTTCTGAGTTCTGCAAATGGGGAGAGGCAGAGACAACTCTCCTGCTCTCATGACCTTGGAGCCATGTCTCCAACCTGCTACAGCTGGTGAGAGACAAAATGTGAGGAGCGGGGAGGGGATCTCTTCCTTGCCCAAGCCATCCCACAGCAGAGCAGGGGAAGGCCCAGCTCTCCCAAGTTCGTGGCCATTGAGGGGTGGAGCCAGCTCAGAACAGTGCTTCAGTTAGCATTCCTAACCAGGGACACCTGCATGGCCTCTGGTGGAAACATGGGCCTGGGTCATCGAACAGACCCTGGCTGCCATAGGACCAGGGGACCCAGACTTGGCTCCTGGCAGCAGCATGGTTCCACATGTCCCCATGGCCTAGGTGGCAGTGGAGGCCATTCTGATCATTATATCTTCCTCAGCAGCACATCCTTCAGACAATCACACGGTCTTCAGTGGCATCCCTAACCCTGACATTCACTTGGCCTTTGTTGGTAACTTAGGCTACAGACATAGCCAAAGACCCAAGCTGCAGCAGGACCTCACCTTGGCCTCCTCATGGATGTCTGTTCCTCACTGCCATTAAGTCTCCAATTCCGCCATTTTCTACAGTGAATAAACCCCTCCACTTCACTTTCTCTTTCATCTTTCTGCCATGTACTCCATCTTCCAAATTTTTCCTTCACACATTTTTTTCCATTGAAGGGTCACCTGTTGCAGCGCTGGGAGGCCACATATGGATACAAGGCCTGGGTTGTCGTTTCTTAAAGTAACTTTACAATTGGGTGCTGGCCTCTTTATTTTGGATATCATGAATACACACACACACACACACACACACACACACACACACACACAGAGACACACAGACACACACACAGACACACACACACACACACCAGAGAGAGACAGACACAGAGTAGACGGACAGCAAACAGAGATACAGACAGAGACACAGAGACAGAGATAGAGAAAACCTCCTAAGTTTAAATGCAGAATAAGACATGGAACATAACACAGCTTTGACCTCAACTAATGCCATGAAAAGTGGGAGCTTGCTCTATCCTGATTACTTATAAAGAGAAATCAATTGCAAGCCTCTAACTCAGGTGGGCTTTTCTATACTAATTACAGTTTCATTTGTTATTCAGTAACTGAAAAGAGCAATTTGGGGAGATATTACAAATCAAAGCACACTCATATCCATGAGCAGTGATGTCACTGTCCATGTGTAGATCTCATAAGTTAGCCTTAAGGATCATTTAAAGAAATGACTTAAGTACTAGGTAATGTAGGCAGGGCAGCTGGAGAAGAAGATCACATGTCCTTTATACATACTGGGTTGGTGAGAAATGCTGATGACAGGCTATATGCTCGCAAAATTGAATGTTGTGAATGACTTAAAGGGAGGGAATATTTACAGATACATAAAGATGGAGAAAATGGGGAGAAATTAATAAACTGTTAAAACAAACATGTGAACACATGAACAGGTCCAAATGTGTGTGCACATGCCTTTAGTGCCAGCACTTAGTTTGCCGGCAGGGGCAGAAGTTGGCAGAGATCTGTGAGTTCAAGGCAAGCCTGGTGTATATAGTGAGTTCCAAGCCAGCCAGGGCTACATGGGGAGACCCTGACTAAAAATAAAAGAACATTCAGTATCTCTGAATTTCCAGTTCTCTCTAGAATCATGTTTCCATCTATCCTGTATATTTAATTGTTGACATAAGACAGGAGGTTTATATTTTTAAAGGCTTCTCTTCTAATTCTAGTGTCCTTAATGTAAATCATCCACCTGAAAACATTATGTTTGTTTAACTTTTGTAAGTGAGAATGTCATTGTAGCCAGGATAGCCTTGAATCCTCCTGGCTCCACCTCTGGAGTCATCCCTTTATTCAGACTTTAGAGCTCGGCTTGTCCTCAGCCTCAGCTGGGTCCCATCTGCCTCTGGTCACCCTGGCTCTCCAGCTCTGCCTTGAGCTCTCAGCATTCCATCTGCTTTCTTTCACAATTCACCTTCAGATTTCACTCACAGCTAACATCCTGCAACTAGGAGTTTGGATAGACTGGAAAATACATCAATAAAGCAGGTGCTCCATGGGAAGACTGACCTGGGGAGAGGCTGTCTCTCACACACTGTAGAAGGAGGACCCTCAAGTGGGCATGTAAATCATTGGAGGACTAAAAGTTCTGCATCTCAGAAGAGAGGCAGTACAGTGGAGAAATTGCTCAAAATTAAGCCTAAGGTGTAAAGTGAGAAAAGATACTGTTGTCTATTTGGTGTAAACTTTCTGATCACTCCAGCAGGTGTGGCAAGGGAGCTCAGATAAAGTTTGTTCTCAGCCCTCCCCAGATGGCTGTTATCAGGACACAGGGAGTAAGATCAACAGGCAGAGAAGATGCTCCACTGGGAGGCCAGGTCTCCATGACCCCAGCAGGAACGTGTCATCTTCTACAGACACAGAAATAAATGTCACAGAGGGGCCTTAAATTCTCCATTCACCTAAGCTGTGCAGAATCTCCTCAGGCGCACTGTCCTCCCCTGCCACGTCCATCTGGGTAAGTGCTCTGCACCCAAGAGCAAATTCAGAAGGTGGTAGGAACCCAGGCAGGCTGTGGGAGGAGGAGGCTAAAGAGGGGTTTTCAGCAGCTACAGAGGAGTTGCAGAGCTCTGACAGATCATCAGCACAAGGGACTGAGTTCTGCATTGGCAACAAGAACATTTTCTTCTCAACATACTCATTTCCTTAATTTTTAGACTTTCAAATTGCTTTAGAATTCATGTTCATTCCTGTGAACTAAGTAACTCACACTGTATACCTGGATAAGCTGTTAAGTTACATTTCTTTTACTAATTTACCTATTCCTAGGACAAATTATCAGGGAAGTGAAAGGTCTGGAGAGCTCACTTTCCTCGGTTGTGCATCTGTAACTTTGGTGTGCATAGAACTGTTTTGATGTAACATCTTCTGTGCTGTGAAGTATAAAAACTTCCAAAGTCTGTGTAAGTAATAGAGGCTGTAGATTCAAAATCTCATTCCACAGAGGGAGGCCCCACAGGACTGCAAATGTTCCTTCTAGTGTTTGCTCATGGCCTCTATTCTTCTCAGCTCAATTTCAGAGATCACAAATTAGTGGTGTCAGCCCTTAGCCACTACTGGCTTGGTAGGAGGTGTCAGTAAATGGCTATGATGGTGAGGTTTCCAGGACACTAACTATTAATGCACAGTGACAGTGGCAGATTCCCTTCCCTGACTCACTGAGATCAGGAATTCTGGGAAGAGCTGGTTGCATGTTTTGTCTTTTCTCTATGTTCTCCACATGCATCTGTGCAATTTTTTATGATAGAAAAACTTGAATCTCATTTTATTTGAGGAAATTTGGAGAAGTGAACCCCCTCACCCTGTCCTGCTGTCTTTATTTCATTTCCAGACTTATCCCAAAGCTCAAATTTTCATGAACCTATGTGAAGAGATGGACAGGAACTGACCCCCCTCTCCTTTCTCTTAGGCAATGAATGCACTGGGAGGGAGGTCAGAGCTCTTAGCAGCAAAGCCAAGCCTCTCCTGAGGCTCCCCTGGGTGCTGGGGGAGCAGGTTGTGCTGCAGCACCATGCATGGTCCAGTGTTTGTGTCTGGAGTCTGTGCCATCCTGCTCCTCAGGGTCATCGAATCTTTCTGTTTCTGGAGGCTGATTTGGAAACCTTGGGGTACAGCCTCACTGACACTCTGAGCTCAGAGATGCTGTACAAACACTTCAAAGTTCAAAAACACAATTCTCAGTCAGGCTTTCAGACAGAGCTGTGATTCCTTAACCAAAAGGCTCTTCATGATTTGCCTATAACGTTACCACAGTTCATTTATTTCTTGCATCTCTGAAACAGCACTGGCCTATGCTTGGTGAAGGTTTTGCCTTCCCTGGAGTACTGGCCATTTATCCCTAGAGTCTTCCTATTTTTAAAGTTAGGATTGTGCCAAAGGTAGACATCCTGACTGAGTAACTTTCAGCCATTTTCATTGAGCATGGACAGTGTCTCCACCAACCCCCTCTATGTGCTGATGCTATGGACTGTGAGTTGTCCATGATTTGGGTAACTGTGGGCTAACACAGGCTAAAGTCGCGGCTTCTTGAATTCCTGCAGTACAGGGAGTTCAATTCCTCCCCCCACCTCCTGAGCAGCTGTAGTCTTCACAACTGGTTTTAACTGAGGAGATCTCAGGTTCCCCGTTGGTCATTTCTTGCTCTGTGCAAGTTTTATTTTCCTAATCTTTCCAAATGCTTTCCCTTTCTCTTCTCCAATACAGCCTTTCCTAATGGGACCTATTTCACAGATTGGTGAGTTTTCCTGGTGCCATGTACAGAGTTTCTTGCCTCTAGGAAGCAGCCTATTTTGTTGTGTTGTGTAAAGTGCAATCATAGTACATGTTACAACAGGTCATCCCAGGCTGGGCACAGCTTTCTTCACTCCAGTCCTCTAGGTTGGATGAGGTGGCCCTTGACCCATTCTGCAGATCTGAAAGTGTGTGTCCTATCTCCTGGTTTCTTACAGCATACACAGGCTGGCAGGTGGGCTGATGAGGCTCAGCTGGGAGGAGCCAGGCTAGAGGATTCTCTGTGGCTTGTTCCTGAGGAGAGGAACACTCACCAGAAGGTTTTCTCTAGAAATTATAATCTGCCTGCCTTACTGGTCCTGATTGTATAAGACTTAGATGTAGCTGTCAGTGCATGCTATGTGTAGATATTTGGATGACTAGAGACATGTCTATCCCTCCTGGCAAGCCTGTATGTTTTCTCTTTTGCTACTATTGAATTCCACTTCCAGAACAAAAGTGGTTTCAAAGAAGGAATCCCTGAAGCCATGATGTTAATATTAAGACTCATAACCTAACCTTTGGCAGAGTGCAGGGAATCATATGAAAGAAGGGGGAGTTAGTAAGACCTGGAGAAGACAGGAGTTCCACAAGGCCCAAATATATCAGGGCACAGGGGTCTTTCATGAGACTGTTTCTCCAACCAAGGACCATGTATGTAAATAACTTAGAATCTCTGCTCCTATATAGTCCATGGTAGCTCAGTTTCCAAGTGGGTTCTCTAGTAAGGGGAACAGGGAGTGTCTCTGACATGAACTCAATGGCTAGCTCTTTGACTCCTCTCACCCCCCGCTGAAGGAGGAGCAGCCTTGCTAGGCCACAGAGGAGGACATTGCAGCCAGTCCTGAAGAGACCTGATAAGTTAGGGTCAGATGGAATGGGAGGAGGTTCTCCCCTATCAGTGGACTTTGAAAGGTTCAGGGAGAAGATGAGGAAGGGATTGTGGGACTGGGAATGAATGAAGGAGGTTGCTACAGCTGAGATACAAAGTAAACAACCTGTGATTGATATAAAAATAAAAATTATAAGAAAAAATGAAATTAAAAAAGAAAAGAAAAGAGTATCAGGGAGGATTCACAGTCTCTGTGGCTGCCTTTCTCTCCTAAGAGCTTTTGGTTTGTAGGGCTGTGGTTTCTGAAGAGATGCTGAAAACAGCACAGCCTGTGCCCTGCTCTGCAGAGCTGACAGCTCACTGCCTGGGCAGTCTGATAGTGTGATGTGCTCATAAAGACCAAGTTCCTTTTTCTTATTTCTTTTCTTGTTAACTCAGTGGAATTAAAGAAAAAATATATGCATTTCCAGAAACGACACGAGAAAAAGCATGTTAGAATTCTTTTGCTTCTTAGTTAGCCAGTGCTAATACACATGCAATGCAAACTATTAGTTAAAATCTACAAGTGTGTTTTCCTTCCATGAAATAAGTATAGAACATGCACCTGACACTCAGTGCAGAAACCATAAAATGACATTCAGAGCGTGTGCTTCCGATGACATTTGTAAATGTAGTTTGTAATTTTAAAAAGTTGTAAATAAAGCTTGGAAACAATGGAGCCCCATCAGTCTCTCCATTGTTTTCCTGGTCTATCACATCACAACTCTAATGTCTGAGTTGCTCAAAGTAGAGACAACTGCCATTTTACCTGATCATTGGAAAACAGAGCTGCCCCCAACCTACTGTGTTCTGCTTCTTGTGACTGGGATTTGGAAAACAAACACATGAGCTTTATAAAGAATAATTGAGCACCACTCATTTAATCAACACTCTACTGCTATCTGGAGTACATGGTCCATAATCTAATAAAGGATTAACCATTTCTATGATGCTACAGAACATTTATTTCAGAAAATCTGCTTTATTCAATGTTTTCACCAACCATCTGCTTCAGGTATAACTCCTGTCATGGTACCCCATACTTGTGAAATTTTAAACCCTTTGCCTATCCTTAGTATCTTCCATGACAATGTCCCATGGTTGTCACACGTGGTAGGATTTGCCAGTTGTGGTGACAATGTGACATAGTTTAAATAAGTGTAAAACAATTTCACTGTACACACTTGACTTTCAGTGATAAGTTTTTACTATGTCACTGGAATTTATTTACAAAATTACATCTCCTGCATGCATGGTGTCTATGCTGGAAAGTTTTATGTTAGCTTGAAACAAGCTAGAATTATTTCAGACAAGAGAACCTCAGTTGGGGAAACATCCCTACCAGACCGGCCTGTGGGCAAGCACCTGTACATAGTAGGGCTGTGGTTTCTGAAGAGATGCTGAAAACAGCACAGCCTGTGCCCTGCTCTGCAGAGCTGACAGCTCACTGCCTGGGCAGTCTGATAGTGTGATGTGCTCATAAAGACCAAGTTCCTTTTTCTTATTTCTTTTCTCGTTAGCTCATTATCTTGATTGATGATTGATTTCATATGGCTGGGCCATGCTCACTGTGAACAGTGCCGTCCCTGTCTGTTGGTCCCAGGTGCTACAAAAAGTAGGTTGAGCAAGTTCTAAGAAGCAAGCTGCTGAGCAACACTACTCCATGGCCTCTCCATCAGTTCCTGCCTCCAGGTCCCTGTCTTGAGTTCTCTCCTAGCTTCCCTGGCTGGAGAACTACAGGCTGTGTGGTGAAATAATCCCTCATCTCCCCACAGTAACAGAAACTCGAGAAGACAGAAAGTGGTACTAGGTCGTGAGATATGACTATGATAGACCTGACCTTGGGAGAAGTGTGGAAAGGTTTTGAAACTTTGGAGTGTAAAGTACATAGAGTGCTGATACTCCAGTGGATTATTTGGTGTGATATTAGAATGTAATGCTGAGAGCAGAGCAGATGATGGAGGCTTCTCTTATGCAGTTCCATGGGGAAGCTTGAGAGTCCCTTAAAGATTCTATGAGGGTCACTCATATTTTGAGTTAAAAACCATTAAAATGATTTGTCCTGTGCAGCTCCTGTCCTCTCCAAGTCATACTAACTCCCCCTTCTTTCATATGATTCCCTGCACTCTGCCCAAGTTTTGGTTATGAGTCTCAGCATCTGCTTTGATACACTGCTAGGCAGAGTCTTTCAAAGACACTCTGTCCTGGGCATAGAGGGCTATTCTGAGACTGTTTCTCCAACCAAGGACCATGCATGGATATAACCTAAAACCCGTGCTTGGATGGAGCCCATGGCAACTCATTATCTGAGTGAGTCTCCTAGTAAGGGGAACAGGGACTGTCTCTAACATGAAGTCAATGGCTGGCTCTTTGACCTTCCCACCACCCCTGAGGGAGGAGCAGCCTTGCTAGGCCACAGCGGAGGACATTTCAGACAATCCTGAAGAAATCTGATAAGCTAGGGTCAGATGGAAGTGGAGGAGGACCTCCCCTGTGAGTGTATTTAGAGAGGAGATGAGGGAGGGAAGGTGAGATTGGGAGGAAATGAGGGAGGGGCTATAGCTGGGATACAAAGTAAATAAACTCTAACTAATATAAAAATAAAAATTTAATTAAAAAAAGGAACCACTAAAATGAAACCTTTGCCTTGCAGGAACAATTAAAATCCTCTGAAGTATTTTCTCAGCTTCAGCCTACAGACATTGTGGCCTAAATACTGCTGAGGCTGCATCTCATGCTGGTAGCCAAACTTGGTAGCTCAGGAGTCTCTCAGGTGTTCAAGACCAGCCTGTTCTAGGGAGGGAGTTCAGCACAGCCAAGGCTACATAGAAAAACCTTGTGTCAAAAAAAAAAAAAAAACAAAAAAAAACAAAACAAAATAAAAACAAAACAAAACAAAAAAACAACAAATAAACAGAGTTTCTCAGGTGGTACTGTTCTGAAACATGGAGGGATCATGGAGTGAAGCTGTGACTTGGCACCATATGACTGTATAGAGTCCCTGAAGAGAGCCAAGAAGCCACTGAAGAAGGCTCGACCCCTTTGCAGTGCAGAGCCAAGCCATTTGGAGATGTCAGTATCACATGCCAGCAGCAGCTGCTGTGGGACGAGGCCAGTTTAAACCTAGGAGACAAGCTGTGTGGAAGGCTTTGCCAGCAGTGTGGAGGAGCCCAGAAGATCACTGGTGAGTCCCGGAAGCCTGGCACTGAGAGTTACACTGTTGGACTTTGTTGAACTTGATTGTGACTGTGCCCTGGTTCTTCCCTTTTACATAAGAAAATATTTATTTTTATTTTACAGGAGCCCACAAAGTCTCTTGACTCTGAACACTTAAAGGGATTTTGGAGATTTACAGAGAGTTTGGAGTTCTAGAGAGACTGTGGGTATTTTAGAGAGACTTTGAAAATGTTAGTGAAACTAAATGTTTTAGAGGCTTGAATATTTTGTAGAGGCTTTGAATGTTGAAAGAGACTTGAGAGATAGAACTTTTAAAAAAATGGAACTTTTCTATTGCAATGTTGACATTAGTTTAATATCTTGGGAACAACAAAATTGAGAGACAAAGTTATAGTGTAACAGAGATGTGTTTAGTGTCAGGTAGATAGGGGGTCAACTGTGGCAGCTGTTTTTGTCTTTTGTTTGTTGAGTCAACACACTAGACTCATTTGGGAAGGGAACCTTAGTTGAGAAAATGCCCCCACTAGATTGGCCTATGGGCAAGTGTGTGATGCATTTTCTGGATAGATGATCAGTGTGAGAGGGCCCACATCACTGTGGGTGCAGGCTCTGGGCTCAGGGTTCAGGATACTTAAGAACACAGACTGAGAAAACCATGAGACACAAGCTTGTAAGCAGCGTCCTTCAGTTCTTGCCTCAAGACACGTGCCTCAGTTCTTGCCCCAGGTTCCTGCCTCAAGTCCCTCCTCAGCTTCCCTGCACAATGGATTATCAGCTGTAAGATGAAATAAAGGTTTCCCAAGCCAATTTGGTTTTGGTCATGGTGGTTTATTTAGTCTGTGTCTAAATAAAAAAACTACAATAATTCAACAGCATGTACACCACACTTATTAATATAAACCTGGAGCCAGCATATCAGGTACCTGGTGAGTATAAACTGTAATAATTCAACAGCATCTACACCACACTTACTAATATAAACTTGGACCAGCAAGTTTATATCAGGTATGTGGAGAAGTATCGCAGCTCCATTATGGAGAGAGGGAATGTTGACTCCTATGGAGTCTGCCTTTCAAGACTGAGTTGGACCATTTTTCTTTAATTAATTCTGTAATATGGACAGCTCCAAGTCTGTTAGAACTGTAGTTCTATTTACTCCCTGACTTCACACGCTGAAGGAGAAAGACACGGTATATGCTCCTGCTGACATTTGCCCACCTTGCCCTTCTCTTGTAGCAGCTCTGGACTGAGATCAGAACCAAGCAAGATGGAGGTACAGAGCAGTGATCAAAGACTGAATCATCCACCAGAGTTTTCTGAAAGGACTCCGTGCCAATGTGCTATTGTTTTCTGATTTGTCTTTTATCTTCTGTTTCAGGCAGTGACAGAGCTGAACAGTCTTTATGAGCTGCCTGAACTCTCCCAGACCACAAACATAAGCCACCAACACATCCACAGAGACCATCATGTGCTGGAATTCTCCCATGTTTGGTGTGTAAACAGTGTGTTCTTGCTCACCCAGTGTCTCTCTGACACAAGCACTCTGTTCTTCACATGTTCAAGAGGAGGTGGCTGGGACCCGGCCTCAGAGTATTGAAGGACACAATTGGAGGAAACAGCAGATCATGAATAAAATCAGAAACATCTGGATTCATAGATTACAACCCCCAACATTTGCTATAGAAATTTTCTAAGAAATTAGGATTTTCAATAGAGTACAGATAGCCCTGAATAGAATAAGTGCATACCCAATCCATGGGACCGCTTTAGTTGGCAAGGTCTGCTTTTTTTTCTTTTATACAATCCTTCTCATTCAGACTCTACCCAAAATAGGAAAACTGTCTATAATGTGTCTGGCCATCAAGATGTTGTGGGTAAAAACCAAGTAAGATGCTGCTCCTGCTCCAGGAAAACCCAAACCTGCAAACATGAGAACACATAATTGCTGCTGTTTTTAATGTTGAGGGAGCTCACACACTGGTGCAGCCACCATGGGACACAGGGTCCAGCCATGGCTCAGCTTAGGACAAGTGAGAGCAGGAGGATGGTCTGTGGGGTAGGAGTTAAAATGGAGGTCTTCAGCGGAATAAGCATTCAGGAGCATCTGCATGTTTTCCTGAGGCCAGAAGACTGGTCTGGAGTGGTATGTGAGGTCTTGATCATGGTGAATCATTGTTTTACTTTTCTCCTCAGCCACTCTTTGTTTCCACATAAGATGACTTCACACTCTTCTGACATAAGGAACACCTTCTTCTCTGAAATTGGCATTGGGATCTCAGCCAACAGCTTCCTTCTTCTCTTTTACATCCTCAAGTTCATTCCTGGGCACAGGCCTAGACCCACTGACGTGCTCATTGGTCTGCTGGCACTAATCCACCTACTGATGCTAATGTTCATAGCATTTATAGCCACGGACATTTTTATTTCTTTGAGGGGATGGGATGACACCATATGTAAACTCATTGTCTACCTGTACAGAATTTTTAGGGGCCTCTCGCTTTGTACCACCAGCCTGCTGAGTGTCCTCCAGGCCATCATCCTCAGTCCCAGAAGCTCCTGTTTAGCCAAGTTCAAGCACAAATCTGCCCATTACATCTCATGTGCCTTTCTTTTTCTGAGTGTCCTTTATGTGCTCATTAGCAGTCACCTCTTAGTATCAATTATTGCCACTCCCAATTTGACTTCGAATAACTTCATGTACGTTACTAGGTCCTGTTCTCTCCTACCCATGAGTTACCTCATGAAAAGCACATTTTGTACACTGATGGCCGTCAGGGAAGTCTTTCTTATTAGTGTTATGGTCATCTCTACTTGGTACATGGTGGCTCTCTTGTGCAGGCACAGGAAGCAGGCCCAGCATCTTCACAGCACCAGGCTTTCTCCAAAAGCATGCCCAGAGCAAAGAGCTAACAGGGCCTTCCTTCTGCTCATGAGCTTCTTTGTGTTGATGTCCATCTTGGATGGCTTTATCTCCTGCTCAAGAACTATGTTCCTGAATGATCCAACATCTTACTATATCCGACTCTTTGTTGTCCACAGCTATGCCACAGTCAGCCCTTTTGTGTTTATGAACACTGAAAAACATGTCGTTAACTTTTTCAGGTCTATGTGTGGAAGGACATAAATGTTTGAATATTCATTGATCATTGATGGGCCTATTTCTTTATAAGAGGACCCAATACACTGCCATCAGAACTGTCAGTCATGGCATGGTGTTCATGTGCTTTGGTGTACATGAAAATCTAAAGCAGTGTTTTTGTTTTTGTTTTTGTTTTTCTGTTAAAATTATTTACTTTAACCTGTGTGGTAACAAACATGTAGCAGAAAATTAAACCTCATCCCTTTTCTGATATGACCAGGGCATTTTTGTCTCATTTTATTTTATTTTATTTTATTTTATTTTATTTTATTTTATTTTATTTTATTTTATTTTATTTTATTTTATTTTATCTTTTTCCTCAATGCGTCATTATGGGAATCCTATGAGGTGGCTCTCATGCATCATGGCCGTGGACAGCTCACACTGTTTTGAAGGATGTAACCATGTCTAACACATTTCAATATTTTAATTTCCTGTGGTATAGCTATTTTGACAAATTAAATGAGGAGGCATTTCTTGCCATAAATAGTTCTATACTCCAGAAAGAAAGGAATCATACACAGAACTTTCAGAAGAGAATTCTTTGCAAGAAGCACATGTGATGTATACAGCAATGCGAACAACAGCTGGATTTAAAATTCTCAGAGTTATCAAAACTTTTGACCCAAACACAGCCTCTGCACAGCATAGGACCACGTTCAGTTTTACGGTGCAAGGCAGTTAGTTCCAGCACTGGTCACCAAGGTATGGTGCCCTGGAAAACAGGAAAGACCCACACCACTGGCCAGCTCCCTTGAGGTTCAACACTCTACACAACATTTCTTCTAAAACCAAATTCCTCCTCCTTTCACCTCTGCTATAAATAGATTGGGATAAAGTCTGTTGCTTGGGGAAACATTTATATCCATGAGGCAGTTTATCAGACTATAATAAGGAAGTTTAATAAGCCAATCAAACATATGTCATCTAGATTACTATGCAAGGGGACATGGCAACACAGGGGGCATGAAAAGCCTTGTTTAAGTTAATTTGGGATTCAACTTTTGGACTGATGTCCCCTGGGCCTATTGTTCCCATACACTGAACTTCTTCCTGGCTTCAGCCTGGTTGTCCCATCTCTTGGTTGTTTTCTGTGTCAGTTGAGCATAGACAAACCACCCATTGTTACCCATTGTTAAAGGGTAGGAAAACTTTTTTTCCAAGCAAATGGACCCAAGAAGCAAGCTGAGGTTGCCATTCTAATATCTTCAAAACAAAAAGACTTCTAATTAAAATTAATCAAAAGAGATGGGAAAGGACTCTTCATACTCATCAAAAGGAAAATCCAACCGCAAAAAAAATGTTAATTCTGAACATCTATGCCTCAAAATGAAGGGCACCCCCATTTGTAAAAGGAACATTAGTAAAGTTTTAACCACACATTGAACCTTATACATTAAAAGCAGGGGACTTCAATACACTACTCTTATCAATAGACAGGTCATCCAGACAAAAACTAAGCAGAGAAATAATGGAGCTAACAGCCATTGTGAGTCAAGTGGACCAAACAGAAGTCTAGAGAATATTTCACCCAAACAGAAAAGAATATACACTCTTCTCAGGATCTCACAGATCTTTCTCCAAAATTGGCTACATACTCAGTCACGAAGTGAGTCTCAACAGGTACAAGAAAATTGAAATAACCACCTGTAGCCTATCATACTCTCACAGATTAAAGCTATATTTTAACAATAAAAGAAATAACAAAAAGCCCACAAAATCATGGAAACTGAATAACTATCCTCTAAGTGACCACTGGGTCAAGGCAGGAATAAAGAGGTTAAAGACTTCCTAGAATTCAAGGAAAATGAATGCACAGCATATCTGAACTTATGAAACACAATAAAAATGGTAGTCAGAGGAAAGTTCAGACTCCATACTAGCAACTTAGTAGCACCCCTGTAAGCTCTAGAACAAAAAGGAAGCAAATTCATCCAAGAGGAGTAGAGGAAAGTAAATAATCCAACTAAGGACTGAAATCAATAAAATAGAAACAAAAAGACCAATACAAAAAAAAAAATCAGTGAAACAAAGAATTTGTTATTAGAAAATATAAACAAGATAGACAATCCCCTGTCCAAACTAACTAAAAGGCAGAGACAAACTATCCAAATTAACCAAACAAAAAATAAAAAGGATGACATAACAGATACCAAGGAAATCCAAAGAATCATTAGGTCATACTTCAAAAACATCTACTCTACAAATATGGAAAATCTAAAAGAAATGGACAGATATCTTGATAGATACCACTTACCAAAGATGAATCAGATAAACAACTTAAATAGAAGTCTAGCTTCTAGGGAAATAGAAGATGTCATTAAACGTCTCCCAACTAAAGGAAGTAAAAAAAGCCCAAGGTTGTTCTGTTGCTCTCCCTGTGGAGACCCTGTCCTCTCCAGCTCTTACTATTTCCCAGTTCTTACCTAAAATTCCATTCACTCTGCCCAACAGTTGCCCATTAGGCTCAGCATCTGCTCCGATAGTCTGAACGGCAGAGGCTTTCAGAGGCCCTCTGTGGTAGGTTCCTAGGTTTTTTCCTGTTTTCTTCTTCTTCTGATGTCCATCCTCTTTGCCTTTTTGGATGGGGATTGGACATTTTTGTTAGGGTCCTCTCTCTTGCTTAGTTTCTTTAGATACACAGGTTTTAGTGGGTTTGTCCTATGTTGTATGTCTATATGAGTGAGTATATACCATGTGTGTCTTTTTGCTTCTGGGACACCTCACTCAGGATGATCCTTTCCAGATCCCACAATTTACCTGCAAATTTGAACACAGGGAACTTCCCAGAGACTCATACTCCAACCAAAGACTATTCATGGAGATAACCCAGAACCCCTGCACAGATGTAGGCCAGGGCAGTTCAGAGTCCAATTGGGTTACATAGTAATGTGAAGAGGGACTGCCTCTGACATAATCTGATTGACCTGCTCTTTGATCACCTCCCCCTGGGGGGGAGCAGCCTTACCAGGCCATAGTAGAGGACAATGCAGCCACTTTTGATGTGAACTGATGGACTAAGATCAGAAAGGAGAGGAGAACCTCCCCTATCAGTGGACTTGGGGAATGGCATGCAAGCAGGGGGAGGAGGGAGGGTGGGGTTGGGAGGGGAGGAGGGAGGGGCTTATGGGGGGATGCAGAATGAATAAAGTGTAATTGATGAAAAATTTAAAAAAAAAGGGAAAAATAATTTAAGAACCTTAAATGACTTTCAAAAGTGGAGGAAAACATGGAGTTAGTCAATTGGCATGGAGCGTGTCTCGCCCCTGGGGGCAATGGTCTCCTGAACCTACTCAGACCTTGGACACCACCACTGCTAGTTCTAGAACTGATGCAGGATGTTCCAATGAGGGGGTTAAGGCTTCTTGTAATATTTCCTATAAGTACACACCTGTTTGTTTATATCCCCCATTTTTATTTATTGTTACCCAGATAGAGCCAAGTAATTGTGGTAATGATACTTGCTTTTTTGCCCAATGCTGGAATGCTAGTTAATTTAGGTGTGCCCTGGTTACTCGCATGCCTCACTGCGTGCCTGTGCCCATTGATGCCCCTCACGCTATGACTCTCTTCAGACAGAAAAGGGATCTTGGAACTACAGCCACCATTGTTACTACCATCTCATTGGCGGCTGTTGGAGCTACCACCGGGGCATTAGCCATGAGTCATCCTGGGCAGACTGCTCAGACCCTGAATAATCATGTAGCCAATGTAGCTCATGCCTTAGTTGTACAAAAAGGAATTAATGCTCAACTAAAAGGAAGCTTGATGGTGTTCAATCAGAGGATTGACCTCTTGCAGGAGCAAATTGATACCCTATGGCAAATCGCTCAACTTGGCTGTCAATGAAAATATGCTGGACTTTGTGTCACTAGCATATAACATGAGAATTTTTCCTGTGCTGCAAATCTGTCTAAACAATTGTCGAACTATATTTTAGGTAATTGGACTGGAGAATTCGATACTACGATGGAGCAGCTGAGAGTGGCCATTGTCACGGTAAATTCTACCAGAGTGGACGCAGGACTAGCCACAGGATTATCATCATGGATTGCTGCAGCCATGAATCATCTGAAGGAATGGGCGGGCATGGGAGTGTTAGCAGGCCTTCTGGTGTTTGTCTCCTTGGTTTGCCTGTGGTGTATATGCAAGATTAGAGTCTCACAACAGTGTGATGCAGCCATGATCATTCAGGCCTTTACAGCCATTGAAGCAGGAGAGTCTCCCCGGCATGTTTGGCTACCATCAAAAGCTAAAATGTTATGCTCAGGATGCGAGGCTAAGCACTGCACTCAGGGTCAGCCGCTTTGGAACCAGAGAAGAGCATGTCTGATTGAATGCGGGTTGATGCCCCAGGTCCCGCCTCTGAGAAAAAGGTATCGGTCCGGTCTGATGCTCTTTGGGTGGATGACACCTAAATGAACATCAGTACAAAGTCCCAATTTATTTCTAATATCAGAGATCAGACCTCTACTCTTGCCTGATGCGTCTAAAACAAAAAGGGGGAACTGTAGAGAGCTGCGGAATGCTATTCCGTGAAGATGGAGCTGGTTTCCACCTTCCACCTTCCTGATGGTGAGTGCTCTCTGTCATGAACAATTCCACATTTGGCTAAGGCTGAGGATCTGGCTTGCTTCCATGTATGTGGACCTATCTGCATTGCCCACGTGGCATGCTGGGGTTGGCTACCCAGAGGCTATTTAAGCTGTGGGCTGGCTTTCCCCAGGGTCAGATGATTGTTCAAGGTTCCTGAATAAACTGCATTGAAAAAAAAAAGCCCACGGTTCTATGATTTTAGCACAGAATTTTCTGGATTTTCAAAGAAGAGATAATAACAATACTCCTCAAATTATTCCACAAATTAGAAACGGGAGAAACATTGTCAGATTTATTTTGTGAGGCCATAATCACCCTGACATCCAAACCAGGCCAACTCAACAACAGAAAAAGAAAATTACAGACCAATTTTTCTTATGATCATTGATTCAAAAATACTCAATAAAATATTTGAAAACCAAATCCAATAACACGTTAAAAATATCATCTATCATGACTATTGTCCCGGGATCATCCCAGGGATGCATAAATGGTTTAAAATACAAAAATCAGTCAATGTAACCCAACACATAAATGAACGGAAAGAAGAAAAAACATATGATCATTTTATTGGATGCTGAAAAAGCCTTTGAGGAAACTCAACACCCCCTCATGATAAAAATCTTGACGAGATCAGGAATACAGTTACATACTTCAACATAAAAACAGCAATATATAGCAAGGTGTTAGCCAACATCAAATTAAATAAAAATTCACAGCAGTTCCACGAAAATCTGGAACAACAGAAGGCTGTCCACTTTCTTCATATCCATTCAATATAGTACTTGAAGTTCTAGCTAGAGCAATAAGACAACTAAAAGAGAACAAGGGGATACAACCAGGAATGGAAGAAGTCAAAATATCATTATTTGCAGATGATATGATACTATACATAAGCTACCCCAAAAATTCTACAGGGGAACTCCTACAGCTGATAAACACCTTCAGTAAAGTGGCTGGATACAAAAGTAACTCAAGAAAAAAAAAATCAGTAGCCCTTCTTTATACAAATGACATGTAAGCTGAGAAAGAAATCAGGGAAACATCATCCTTCACAATAGCCACAAATAATATGCAATATCTTGGGGTAACTCTAACTAAGCAAGTGAAGAGCTGAATGACAATAACTTAATGTCTTTAAAAAAATTGAAGAAGATATCAGAAGTTGGAAAGATCTTCCATGTTAATTGGTCAGTAGGATCAACATAGTAAAACTGGCCATCTTACCAAAGCAATCTACAGATTCAATTCAATTCCTCACCAAAATTCCAACACAATATTTTACAGACCTGGAAAGAAAAAATACTCAACTTAAAATTGAAAAAGAAAAAGCCAGGATACCTAAAACAATCCTGTACAAAACAAAAACAAAAAACAAAGAACAACAACAAAAAAAACTACTGGCAGTATCACCATTCCTGATTTCAAACTCTACTACAGAGCTATAGTAATAAAACAAACAAACAAACAAACAAAAAACAACAAAAAAACATAGTATTGGCATTAAAAAACAAAACAAAACAGGTGGGTCAAAGGAATTAAATCAAAGACCCAGATGTAAAGCCACAAACCTATGGACACCGGATTTGTTACAAAGAAGTCGAAGATGTACAATGAGGGAAAAGGCATGTTCAATCAATTGTGCTGGCCTTACTGGCAAATATACCCATTCAATCAACCTGCATAAAATTCACATCCAAGTGGATCAAGACCTCAACATAAAACCAGATACTCTGAACCTGACAGAGAGAAAGTGGTCAGTAGTTTTGAGTACACTGGTATTGTTTTCTAGTACCTGGCTATATGAGAGTCTCCATAAAATGACTGCCCTTCTTGACAAGGGCTCTGTGAGTTGCCCAGGCTGCTCTTGGACTAAGTATGTTCCTTCCTCCTCTCCTCAGTCCTGGGTGCAGGTGTGTGCACCATGTCTGTTGGGGAGACTGAGACACAGAGCATAAAGTTCCACTAAAGCAAAGCACAGCCTCTTCCTGAAGTCTTCAATGAAAATGAGGTCTCCATTCCTGCTCCTCAGAGACTGGGGTCCATTCAGACATGGCCTCAGCCTCAGCTATATTCCACCTGCCTGTGACCACCTCAGCTCTGAGCTTTGCCTCTACTTCTCTGTTTTTCAATCTGTTTTGTTTCTGACATCTGCTGAAATTGACATTGGGTAACCAAACGGATCTATTATATAAAGAGCATGGTAATGCAATGGGAATCACTCAGTAAAATGTATTTACAGCTCTGCTGGTACATAGAACTCAGCATATTAATCTTGTAGAAGTTTTACCTTTCCTAATGATGCTTTACCATTCTATTTTAGAAAATCTCAATTTAAATTTTTTAGGTTATTTTGTTATGTGTGTTATACTTTTTGGGTGTTTTATTTTGTTTGCTTTTGCTGTGTCTATATATTTGTATTGCATGCATGCCTGTTGCCCGAGGACCTCAGCAGTTTTGGGAACCCCTGGACCTAGAGTTACAGATGGTTTTGAGCTGCCATGTGAGAGGTGAGAACTGTACCCGGGGCCTCTGTCAAAGCAGCAGGTTCTCACCACACCAAGCACCCCATGTTTACAGTCTTTAACTGGCCATCAACTCTGATTTTTTAAAGTTACTTTTCATCTTATGTATTTTGTGGGATGGGGTAGGGTGTGTATGTCACAGCACACATCTCGGGGTCAGAGGACCACTCTTTGAAATTGGTTCTTCCCTTCTAGAATGTAACTCATCATGACTGGAGGCCAGCACTTCTGAACACTGAGGCTCCCTCATTTCTTCTGCTCTGAGCACTTACTTAGCTGGTGCATCAGGTTTGGTAACTCAGGCCCTTTTGCTTTCCCTCATATCTCACATTAAAGATAAAATAAAACCATCTTACACCCATGATATTAAAATGATAATTATTTCATTACTATATGACTTCATTTTTTATTATTGCATAATTTAGGATTATGATACTTGAATTAAAGTAAATACTTGCATTGCATGAGAAATAATTTTCGAGAAGACCCGTCATCAAATCTTCTGCTGTACCTCTGAGGCTTTGGCCACCTGAGTCTGAGTAGCATCACTGCTTCCTCAAGGAGGTATGAAATCCTACACACCTGTGCAGCCCCTCATTCAGGATGAGTTAGATAATTCTTCTTTCATTAAAACCTTACAATGGGAATGGCCCTCAATCTATTGAAACTATAATTCTTATTAATTGTTTCCTTTCAAATGCGGAAAGAGACAAAATGTAGACCACATTCCTGGCAGCCTCTGATAACTGAAAACTTCTCATGGAGGCTTTTGTTTGTTGTGACATCAGCACATACCTCAGATGAAGTTACAATGTGAGATTCACAGAGAAGGACTAAAATGCTACCAGGATGCTCTGGAAAGGATTGCTTGGGAAGTCTATTGTGTTCATGCTTACTCTTCTCTGTTTTGGGCTGGGAGAAACCAAACGGTTTTTTTTTTTTAAATCTGTATTAACTATTCCAAGTCACAAACATAAGGAACCTTCATGAGAATAAAGCCAGCAGCCTACACTTCCAAGAGTTCGCCCTGTACAGGGAACACCGACATTCTTGGTATGTAGACTTCATCTTCTTACACATCTCCCTGACGCAGGCACACAGATGTCATATGTTCTAATGCTGTAGCTCAGCCCCAGACTGCTCAGGGTCACACACAGGATATGGCAGGAGTGAGTATGATGTGAAGGAGTCTGGATTCAGAATTTCCACTCCTAATGCTCCCTGCACATCCACATGAAAAGCACAAGGTCTGAAGTAAATGAGCAGAACAAAGAGATTGGAATAAAATGACTCTGGGCCTGTTTAAGACAAGGGCACAGCTTCATCTGAGGATCTTATTTCTATTTTCTTGCAATCCTCATTGAACTTCACCAAAACCTGCAGAGCTGCTCTGTGTCTGGCAATCAACATGATGCAGATGAAAGACAAGTAAGACATTGCTTTTGCCTAAGGAAACCTCAAAAAGGAAACAGTAGGAAAAGAAATATTTTCTTGACACATGACAATTGTAATGTGGGAGAAAGCTTCTATCTGGATGGGGCAATAAGTGTCAGAACAATGGAGAGAGTGGGCATCCCTTCTGGGCACTTTGAGATGAAGGCACTCTTAAGCGGAATAAGGCAGAGCTGTGAAATAAACATCTTTCCAAGGAGAGTGGAGCTGCCATTGTCTGCAGCTGATGATCAAGGCTAGATTGGTGATAGAAATCTTCTTGCTGTTCTCCCCTCACAGTTGCTACCTGCTTCTTTCAGCCTTAAAATGAACAAAATCAACAAACTGTCAGGTAACACCAAGGTAAGAAACACCATTTATGCTGGAGCTGGGATTGGGCTCTCAGGCAACAGCTTCCTTCTTCTCTTCCACATCCTCATGTTTATTCGTGGGCAGAGGCCCAGACTCACTGATCTGCCCATCAGTCTCTTGGCCCTAATCCACATACTGATGCTGCTAGTCGTGAGTTTAGTAGCTTCAGACATTTTTATGCCAGGGAAGAGATGGAGTGATTCCACATGCAAATTTGTCATGTTCTTGTACAGGTCTTTTAGGAGCCTCTCTCTTTGTGCCACTAGCCTGCTCAGCATTCTCCAGGCCATCACCCTCAGTCCCAGAAGTTCCCATCTAGCAAAATTCAAATGTAAATCTCCACACCACATGCTAGGTTGCCTTCTTTTCCTGAGTATCTTTTATTCATCCATTAGCAGTCCCCTTATAACATACATAACTGCAACGCTAATCTGACCTCACCTGGCTTTATATAAGTCAGTCAATCTTGGTGTGTTGTGCCCATGAGCTACTCTGTCCATCACACATTTTTTATATTGTTGACCTCCAGGGATGTCATCTTTGTAGGTCTTATGACCCTCTCCAGTGGGTACATGGTGACTTTCCTATAAGACATAAGAACCAGTCCCAGCTTCTCCACAGTGCCAGCCTTTTCCTCAGACTATCTGCAGAACAAAGAGCCACACGGACCATCCTTTGCATCATGAGTTCCTTTATGGTGATGTACACCCTGGACAGCGTCATCTCCTACCTAAGAAGTATAGATGATGACCTGATTTTGTTTTGTTTCCATATTCTCACAGTCCATGGCTATGACACAGTCAGCCCTGTTTTGGTTCTCAGTACTGAAAAGCACATAATTAACATTTTTAGATCCATGTATGGAAGGATGGTAAACATCATATTACTTGGGTATAGGTAAGATTCCTTAAGATAAGCCGGTATTCTGGCATTAGAGCTATGAATTGTAATGTAGTTTACATGAGCTTCGGGTTAAACGAAATTACAGAGTTGTCTTTTTGCTGTTGTTAAACCTATTTCTTATGAGATGTGTGGATGCTACACATAAAAGACAAACCACATGCCAGATACATGAGTCTTTTGTACTTCCCAGTGTGTCTTTTGGGGAGACATAAAGTGACTGTCTTGTTAGAGTCTGGATTATCCACAGCCATTTATAATACGTGACAGCTTATGATAGTCTTCGTTTATTCAAATCCCTCAGCTATCTCTGTTTTGCCAAATGAGGTTTGTAAATAGTTATTATTATAATTATCAAGTATCCAGAAATGTTCAAATCATTTAGCATACACACACACACACACACACACACACTCAGAGTGAGAGACAGAGACACAGAGAGACAGAGCCAAAAACAGACAGAGAATCTACGTATAAAATGCAGTCCTGATGATGGATAAACAGAGTTCAGCTTCTCTGCACTGGACTGTTACTCCAGCTTTAAAAGAGAAGGAGATTGTGCACATGGTCCCACACAGATTGGCATGAAGCCACTGTACTGACTGCAATGAGAGTCTAGGCAGAACAAATTCTGTCTGGACTACTGGGAGCAGGAAGAGCTTGGAAACTTTCAGGAGTGGAAACAAAAACAGACTCTCATCCTCAGCTCAGGAGGGAAGGCCATGGGCGACTTGCTGGGTGGAGGCAGACTGTAAAAATGTAATCAACGCCAAGCAGTATGCTGAAGATGGGAAATTCTTGTTTTGTTTGTGCTTTACCAAAATAACAATGTGTTCAGTTACCTTAACCAAGCAGTGAAGTATATTTTCCCTGAAATAATAAAGTGAACAATGGGGATGGGGAGATGGTTCAGGAGTTAAGAACACTGGCTGTCCTTGCAGAGGACCAAAGTTCAATTCCCAGCCTCCATATGAAGGCTCACAACTCTTAGTAACTCCAGTTCAAGAGGATCTCATGGTTTCTGGTCCTGCAGGCACCAGGCATGCATTCATGCATACAAAATAAAAAATAAATAAAACTACTAAAGTAAAATACAATTTTAAAAATGAGAATAAAATTGTCAAAATATGATTTCTCAAGTTTTAACACATGACAGATTTTCTTGAACAATGAGGGTTTTCTCATAGTCCTCATCTTTTAAAAAATTCTTTCTTCATTATACTTTATTTAATTTGTATCCCCCCATGTGGGTCCCTCCCTCCTCCTTTCTCAATCCCCATAGTCCTCATCTTAATCTCAGGTCCTCAGAGCAAGCAGAGAAGTCCACTTGTAAGACCTGGAGTCTCACTGCTCAGGAGTTCAGGATCACACACTTCCCAGGAATTCTCACAGAGCACAGCTTGACGCCAAAGCAAGAGGTTTTATTGCTATTGAGGTAGGGTCACCCCTCCAAAGACAGGAGATGACTCTGAACATGCAAAGCACAGGGTTTTTATACCTGAAAATCAGATCAGTCTGCTCTATAGTTTACAGCTGGTTGTAGATAGTTTACAGCTGGTTGTTTCTCAGGACAGTTCACCCCGCCCTTCAAGAGCTCTCTGCGCATGGCTTCAATTCAAGTAATCACAGTTGTTTCTCATTCCCTTGTGGTCCCTCACACCTTTGAGATCCAGGTTGCATCACAGCCTGTGCTCAGCCTTTGAGCAATCTTCAGGCCTGCCAGCTTTGGCTACAGTGAAGTAAGGCCAGCCTGGGCTATATTAGAACCTTCCTCAAAAGCAACAGAATTTAATTTTAAAAAGCTCTCAGCCTCCTCTCAGCTCCAGTGCTATTGTTATGCCAAGTTTATGAGAACCTCAGAGATCCCCAATAACAAGACAGAGAGCTTTATTAAGAGAACATTCAAACTCTGGACTCAAGTCTCACTGATGCAGCAGCAGAGAAATGGGACCGTGAGCCCTGAGTGAGCAGCATTTTTAAAGGGAAAGTCTGTGATCAGGGGGTTTCAATGACAACAAACAGGGGTCACATGTTTCTATGACAGCAATGGGGGGGCATATGCCTTGACATTACAGGATTAGGTAAAAGAGGGTTGAGGTGATCTTCTTTGAATCACAATTGCCTAAGGTATATGCTTCTCTTAGGCACAATTGCCTAACACATATGATCACAATGGCTATTCTTTTAATCTACTAATTCTTTTATTCTGAAACATTGGGGAGAATTTTCCCACCAGATTCTCAACTGATTCACAGTGATTATTACCAGGAAGTTTGACTCTATTTTCTATGAAATATTTATTCTGTGATTTTCCTGGAGGCTATTGCTAGGAGAGTTAACTTTGTTTTCTTCCAGGTGGACATATTGTGATGTTTCCTGGTTCCTGAATTCAGCTCCCAGTCAAGATGGCTCTTTATTGCAAAAAATGGAGTTAACCTCAGGCTAACTATACCCAGGCTAACTTAAACAATTTATTTTTCCCTTTCCATGAACCTGAATAGGCCACTCTTGGGCACTTATAGTTCAAGGGCATGTCCAAGCTGACATTACTGGGTTTTCATTATCATCAACTGTATAGTCCTAGTCTTTGCCTAATATATCCTAACAACTTATTAAGTAAGCATAATCCAAAAATGACCAAAAGCAAAAGATTCTGCTTTTGAGATGCTATAATTCTGGCTTTGTACATCTAGTATGGCAACACTAATTTCTGATCCAGCTAAACTGGTCTCCAAGATAATAGGTAATGTCAAGGAGCTCCCTTTGACCTAGCATTTCAGCCTTTTGTTGGGATTTTGGGCTGATGGTCTCTTCTTCTGAAAATGCTTTAATTATGATAATAGCACCGTTGGCATCAGGGGCTAGGAAGACTGAAATGCCAGCGAAAGGCTGCACAGTGGGGCAGTCCTCAGAAACGTCTGGTTAGGTGATCCATCCAAGGAGGCTGTGAGCAATCATGTCAGCTTCCAGCAAGTTCAGATCTCAGCTTGCAGTCTCAACCAGGTGAAAATCTGCTGAGACAAATTCAAACTAGAAACAGAAGTTAAAATTGTGTAATAAATGGGAAAAATGAGGAATCCCAAGACCAGGGAAAAACTCAACTGAGGTCTGTTTGAGCTATGTCAGATTCAGGTCTCATGAACTTTTGATTTCCTGAAACATTTTGTGAGTAACAGGTAAAACTACATCCAATGGAATGAGTATCAATTTTTCTTAGCTGTTTGTTTTGTGACCTTTATAAACAAGTTAAGTTGTCCATGGCCTGAAACTCTTAACATTTTAATTAATGTGGGCCCTGTTGTTGGTAATCAGCCATCAAAGAGCTTGGCTATTTTTTGTCATATTTTCTTAGCATTTACTTTTAGTCCCCATCTCCATGTTACATTGGAAAGTTAGGCAGAAATACATTAATGGCTTTAGTATTAAACTCTGAATGGTTGGACTTTCCTTAACAAAGCAACTAGAAGAAACATATTTAAAATATTCTTAAATCCTATATCAAAGTCTACCTCAGAAATGGCAGATATTAAAAATATCATTGTAAAAGCTCAGATATACACATTGTATAGACGTGTTTAGCATGATGAAATACACTTCTAAATCTACCTCCAAAAGACAACCAAAAGGTAATTAAAATCTCAAGCTTAAGACTGGGTAATAAGCAATCAGTGTTTCATCAACATATCAGAACTCTATTGGTCAATGTCAAAACTCTAGACTTCTGAAACCTTATAACATCATAGGCACAACAATAGCAGAGAGAGGAGAGAAATCTGACATATCTCCCGTTTTTAATATGCCTCAAATCATTACACTCCACATTCATATACCTTAAAACACCTCCTTACACCCTCCAATGTTTCTTGTATTTATCAACCCTGAAACATTTTTCCACACCAAACAACATTCTCTAGATTCTCAAAACCTAAACTCCTATATCCTCAAACCCTACATAAACTCTATTATCTTTCTATCCAGCCATTCATCATAAGACATAAATAATGAAGATGGAGCCTGTAGACATGGCAACCCTTTTTTAAATAGAAAACCTAGTACCTGGTAATTTTAACTAAGTAATAAATTAACCAATAAACTAACACTGGATCTAACTATCTGGTCTTTAGCTGCAAAGACTACCATTAGCTTAGCTTAGCCATCAATGTAATCAGAGACCTGAGAAGGATAAATATGTACCAATCCAAATGACAGTGAAAGCTAGTCAGTGAATCACTCCAGTCAGCTGTCCCTGGGTACTGTGGTCTTATGGCATCATGAGCAGGGAAGTCCAGCAACCAGGCCCAGATAATGAGAGGGAAGAGAATGGCCTCACCTCGCCCTTAGCAATGTGAAACATTGACTCTTCAGGTGTCCACAGTTTTGTCCATAGTTTAGGCTGGGCCCTAGCATTGGGCCAGTTGGGGCAGTCTGGCCCAGTGGTTAGCATACCATAATACAGAGTTGCAGTGTGTCCAAATCTTCTTGGAGACCTTGGGGGAGCTACTGTCAGGATTTTAGAAATCTGTGTCAAAATAATCTTACAAATGTTAAAATGCCATATTCATCAGATCTCTGACAAGCTTGTGGGCCAGGATATCTGAATTATTCTTCATCTCTCTCAATTATCAATTTTAAATTGCATCCTATGAAATAGAATGTCATAATCTCTAATTCTGGCATATTCTTTAAATAAATGTTTTAGAGCCATATTCATCTCAAGTAAATCTCTATAGGCAAACTTTATAATTACCCATCCTAAGCTTAACTTCAAAAACATAAACAGAAGACTAGATAAAACTGATTCTTATAGCATAACTTCAAATACCTTTCTGAACTAGAATCAAAGCAAAACTTTTGATCAGATACAATATATAGAAGGGGCAGCAAATCTTGCTCATCCCAACATACTGCATTAAGACTGAGCAGCAAAAAAGCACAAAGGACACAAGTTTCATTTAGCCCTAAATCGAGAACTAAACATAACTGGCAACCTTAGCAGAGATGGACAGTTCTGGCCATATCAAACCTATCAGCCAGGAAGAAACAGCATTAAATCATTTATACAGGAACTGGTAACCAGGCATACATTTTTATACTAATTAACAATGACTTGAACATTACATTGTATAAACCTGGGTGAAAGAGCATAAGAAAACAATTTCATTGAAGAATCACCAGCCTTTGAAATGAAGAGCAACATATCTTACAGTTCTTTCTCAAATCATGCTTGCAGGTGTAAAAACAAAAACAAAACAACAACAAAAAAATACACAAAGCAAATACAGTTTATATCTTCTCTAACATTCTGTGTATCTTCAAGTTAGACTTTTCTCAGCTTTGTTTTTTGATTCAACCGACATATTTCTTGATTTTCAGACCATATAAAATTTTCATCAGAACTTTTTTATTATTTTATCATTTTGACATAATACATTATTAAAACTGCAATTTTCTTAATTGGCTCAAATCATATGGCTTGGTTTCATTTGGTAAAACTAACAAAATAAATACCAAAGTCTTTTGTCTTCCCCCAAAGGACTGAGTAATTGTTTCAAGTTCTCTGTTAGAATGCCCACAGCCATTGTCTAAAATACCTGATAAACTTTAAAATATTTCATAACCTTGAACATATTTTTTAACATCAGTTTTTGCAATATCAAAATAAGGTATCCTTTTTAGAAATGAAGTCACAAAATATAACCATAATTTTAAAATTAAAAACCAGATTTTATCAATGCAAACTATTCAGTACTTTTAAAATCAATACCAACTACATTATTTTGATGTTGGCTGCCAGTAAGAAAAGTTCTTGTAATCAAACACACGGAGATGCAGTTTTAATATTTTATATAAATGTACTTTTAAACATTATTATTTTTATAAACCTGGTTTTTAATACAGGACCAAAATTATGTAAAGTCTTAGTACATTTAATAATCAATAATCAAACATCAAAATATACATAGAATATAGTAAACTTACATATTTAAAACAAACACACAAAGTTATAAAACTAATTTTTTACCCCCTTTAGCTGTAATTTCAACGGAGGAACGTCTTGCTCCCGGTTGAATACTATTTTATGACCATAGAGGCTTGCAGCTTTCTTCCCTGAGAAGCTGCTGTTGACACTTTAAGAGCTGTCTGCTTGCACAGAAGCCTTAAATATTTCTCAAAACCTGTTTTTTATCATTTTTAAAATTTTATTTTATTAATTACACTTTATTCACTTTGTATCCCCCCATAAGTCCCGCCCACCTCACCTCCCAGTCCAACCCTCCCTCCCCTTTCTTCACGAATGCTCCTCTCCAAGTCCACTGATAGGGGAGGTCCTCCTCTCCTTCCTTCTGATCTTAGTCTATCAGATCTCAACAGGAGTGGCTGCATTATCATCTTTTGTGGTCTGGAAAGACTACTCCCCCCTCAGGGAGATGTGTTCAAAGAGGAGGCCAATCAGATTATGTCAGAGTCAATGCCTCTTCCCATTACTATGGAACCCTCTGGACACTAAATTGTCATGGGGTACATCTGTGCAGGGGTTCTAGGTTATCTCCTAGAAGAAGAAAACAGTAAACAACCTAGGAACCTGCCACAGAGGGCCTCTGAAAGGCTCTGCCCTGCAGACTATCAAAGGAGACACTGACACTTATGGCCAACTGTTGGGCAGAGTGCATGGAATCTTGTGTAAGAAGTGAGAATTAGTAAGATCTGGAGAGGACAGGAACCCCACAAGGAGAGCAACAGAACCAGAAAATTTGAACACAGGGGTCTTTCCAGAGACTCATATTCCAACCACGTACCAGGCATGGCGATAATCAATATCTGTTTTAATCTACTTCAGAAGTAGCATCATTCTTAAGACTGGGCACTATAGGGGCTGGCATCTTATATATAATCTCAAAGGGAGTTAAACTTAGCTGGTAAGGGGAATTCCCAACCCTATAAAGGGCAAAGGGGAGGAACATCACCCAGTCAGTGCCAGTCTCCAAGGTCATTTTCATCAAGGTCTCTTTAGATGTTTTGTTCATCCTCTCTACCTGTCCTGAACTTTGGTGGCTATATGCACAATGCAATGTCCAATCTGCCCCAATAAACTTAGCTACATTCTGACTTACCTTCAACACAAATGCTGATCCTCCAGAGCCAGGAACTTATTCTGATTCCTGGGTCCCTTTTTGTGGCAATATCTGACCCAATGACCTTCCTCCTTGCATTATGTGCACTGGTTTTTACAGTGGTGGTTTGCATTGTCCTTCAGGTCCTTTGCCTTGGGCTAGCCAGTGAAGTTGGTGCTTTCTTTCTCTGTGGTATGAAACATTGTTGTCCAATAGGACACTTGCCAGATCCCAGTTCAAAGTCTTTCCTGACTTCAACTGCTTTTTCTCAGAACTGTCCCTGTTATTGTACACTCTCTCAGCTACCTGGACTAAATCTTGCAATGTCGTCTGTCCTATTCTTTCCTGTTTCTGCAATTTCTTTTTATGTCTGGAGCAGACTGGTTAATGAAAGCCAAAGCAACCGTGCCTGTATGTTCAGATTTTTCTGGATCTCCATGTGTATATCTGCGAAAGATGTCATTACTTCTTTCCAGGAAGGAAGCTGGATTTTCATCCATTCCCTGTCTGACATCATATACCTTGGCCAAATTATCGGGCTGCCTTGTGGCAGCCTTGAGACCTGCCAACAGGGCCTGACAATAGACTAGGAGATGTTCCTTATCTGCAGCAGCGTTGTAATCCCAATTGAGCCTCTTGTAGGAAACTAATCATCAATATGGCCTTCATGTGTGGTTTCAACTCCTGTAGTATCTGGGACATTTTTTGGATTTCTAAAATAATAAGTCCGCACTACTCTATGGCAGACAAAACTTTTAAAAGCTGCTGAAATCATCCCAGGTTGGCTGGTGGGTGAAAAGAACAGTTTCAAAGAGATCAATCAAATCCTTAGAATTGTCAGAGAACTTGGCATTCTGAGTTCTCCAGTTATCTGGTTCCCCAGAGAAAGAGGCTGCCAAGAGACTCTGGGTTTTTGGTGCTGGGACAGATGGTGGTTCCAACCTGGATAAAGGGCTGGAGCTGTCTGAGGAATGTGAGGAGGAGGGGTTGGAAAATTATTTCCATGGGAGTCTCATCCTGAAAAATAGAGTAAAGGAGATATGAGGGAGCCAGGGCAGTGGCCTCTGGTTTTGGAGAGGCTGTGGAAGGAGGATTGTTAGTGGGGGTCAGAAAGGGCTTAATTCATGGAGGTGGATGAATCATTAGGTCTTTCCAGACTACAATATATGGCAATTGGTCTGGGTACCCACATGTTTTCTGAAAAACCCCATTTTCCACTGCAAGGATGGTGGAAAGGGTGGAAAGTTCATTCTGCTGGCCAGCCCACATTAAAGGTGGGCCATATTGAGCTACAAAAAGTCATCATTTTTCCTCTCCTCACATCAACTGTAAGACCATGAGCTCTAGTCTTAACTTCTCTAAAAATGTGTCAGAACCAAGTCAAGGGGTTTGGAAATATTCTGTCCCATATCATCAGCCAGTCTTTACATAAAAAGAATTCAGGATAACACAAAAGAAGTAAGGAGAGCAATTTCAACAAATAGTAAATGACACATACACAAAAAAGAACCAGCCATCCCAGATAAAAACCAAACTAAAGGCAACAACTCACAACCTATACCTGGGCTAATATCTAAAATCACTAAAGCAAGAAGAGCTATGGCTTCAAAGGCAAATGCAAGACCACAAGCAATCAATCACAAAAATACAAAAGTAACTCCTGGCACAACAACAAGAAAAAGAAAATTAATCCTACACAGAAACAAATAAAACCAAAAACCTGTCATTTCCTGTACTTCTCTGCCACAGAAGTGCCAGAAAGTCTATGAAAACCAATCCTCACTCTCATTTCCCTATCCCAAGACTTCCAGGGAGGCAGAAACTTACAAGGCCCAAAATGTCTTTTTGACCCCTGAGGCCCTGGACCTCAACAGGTCTCTCTTCTCCACTTTTGGCTGCCTCTACAACACATCGAGGCTTTTCAGATCAATGAACAGAAACAAACACTTTAAGCAGACAGACAACACAAAAGACATTTACCCATGGGATTAAGTTCTCTGGGTCAGGAGTCCTAGAGGTCCTGAGGCACCCTGGACCAGACTCCAAATGTAATGCCAGGTTCAGGGGATCCCCAGAGCCCCCAGGAGACAACTCGGTACAATAGCAAGAGAGCTTTATTATGAGAGCAATCAAACTTGGAACTGAGTCTCACTGATGCAGCAGCAGAGAAGTGTGACCTGGAACCCTGAGTGAGCAAGGGTTTTTAGGGAAAGTCTTTGATCAGGGAGTTTTCATGACAGTAAACAGGGAAGCACATGTTTCTATGACAGCAAACAGGGCATATGCCTTGATGTTACAGGATTAGGTAAAAGTTAGATGGGTGAGGTGACCTTTTCTGAATCACAATTACCTAAGGTATATGCCTCTCTGAGGAACAATTGCCTAAGACATATGATTACAATGGCAATTCATTTAATCTATATCTGAAACATTGGGGAGAATTTTCCCACCAGATTCTCAACCGATTCCCATTGATTATTGCAAGGGAGATTGTCTCTATTTTCTATGAAGTGTTTATTCTGTGATATTTCCTAGAGATGGTGCTGGGAGAGTTAACTTTGTTTTCTGACAGGCGCACATTTTGTGATATTTCCTGGTACCTGAATTCAGCTCCCAGTCAAGATGGCTCTTTATTTTATAATGGAGTTATACTTAGGCTAACAATACCCAGGCTAATTTAAACTCTTCACCAAGACTTTCTAGATGGTGTTTCTTATGAAGTTAAACTGTGAAACTAAGTATAAATCACACATAAAAGTCACCCAGTTGAAGGTTAATTTTAATCTAGCAAAATGGCTACTCTGGCAAGAGATCACATCCGAAGACCTAGGTCTGTGTGATCTGGCTGAAATTCAGACACACTCTTAGTACACACCCTTTTTTTTAAGTTTTATTAATTACACTTTATTCACTTTGTATCCCCCCATGAACTCCACCCTCCTCCCCTCCTAATCCCACCTTCCCTCCCCTTTCTTCATGGATGCACCTCCTCAAATCCACTGATAGGCGAGGTCCCCCTCTCCTTCCTTCTGATCTTAGTCTATCAGATCTCATCAGGAGTGGCTGCATTGTCATCTTCTGTGGCCTGGTAAGGCTGCTCCCTCCTCAGGAGAAGGTGATCAAAGAGCAGGTCAATCAGTTCATGTCAGAGACAGTCCTTCTTCTGATTACTATGGAACCCACTTGGACACTGAACTGCCATGGGCTATATCTGTGCAGTTGTTCTAGGTTATCTCCATGCATGGTACTTGGTTGGAGTAGGAGTATCTGGAAAGACACCTCTGTTCAAAGTTTCTGGTTCTGTTGCTCTCCTTGTGGAGCTCCTGTCCTCTCCAGATCTTACTATTTCCCACTTCTTTCATAAGATTCCATGCTCTCTGCCCAACAGTTAGCCATAAGTCTTAGCACCTGCTTTGCTAGTCTGCAGGGCAGAGCCTTTCATAGGCCCTCTGTGGCAGGCTCCTAACTTGTTTCCTGTTTTCTTTTTCTTCTGATGTCCATCCTCTTTGCCTTTTAGGATGGGGATTGAGCATTTTAGTCAGAGTCCTTGCTTTTGTACGGACTTCTTTATATGTACAGATTTTAGTAGGATTGTCCTATATTATATGTCTATACGAGTGAGTATATACCCTGTGTGTCTTTCCGCTTCTGGGACAGATCACTCAGGATGATCCTTTCCAGTTGCCACCATTTACCTGCAAATTTCAGGATTTCCTTATTTTTCATTGCTGAGTAATATTCCATTGTATAGACGTACCACAATTTCTGTATCCATTCTTCAGTTGAGAGACATCTGGATTGTTTCCAGGTTCTGGCTATTACAAATAAAGCTGCTACAAACATGGTTGAGCAAATGTCCTTATTGTGTACTTGAGCCTCTTTTGCAAATATGTCTAGGAGTGCTATGGCTAGATCTGAGGAATGCTATTCCTATTTGTCTGAGAAAGCGCCAGATTGATTTCCAGAGTTGTTGTACAAATTTACATTCCCATGAGCAGTGGAGGAGGGTTCCCCTTGCTCCTCAACCTCTCCAGAATGTGATGTCACTTGAGTTTTTGATCTTGGCCATTCTGATGTGTGTAAGGTGAAATCTCAGCATCGTTTTGATTTGCATTTCCTTTATGGGTAATGAGGTTGAGCATTTCTTTGTTTTTCTGCCATTCAATATTCCTCTACAGAGAATTCTGTTTAGCTCTGTTCCCCAGTTTTTAATTGGATTACTTAGTTTGTTGCTTTTCAGCTTTTTTAGTTCTTTATATACTAATATTGGATATTAGTCCTCTGTCAGAAAAAAAAAAAAAAAGGTTAGTGAAGATTCTCTCCCAATCTGTAGGAATTAATTTTGTTTTGGTGATGGTGTCCTTTGCTTTACAGAAGCTTTTCAGTTTCATGAGGTCCCATTTATTGATTGTTGCTCTTAGAGCCCGTGTTGTTGTTGTTCTGTTCAGGAAATTGTGTCCTCTATTAATGACTTCTAGGGTCTTCCCCACTTTTTCTTCTAACCGATTTAATGTGTCTGGTTTTATGTTGAGGTCTTTGATCCACTTGGAATTTAATTTTGTGCTTGGTGATGAGTATAGATCTATGTGCATTTTTCTACATGTAAACATCCAGTTAGACCAGCACCATTTTTTGAAGATGCTACCTTTTTTCCATTGTATGGTTTTGGCATCTTTTTCAAAGATGAGTTGTTCATAAGTGTCTGGGTTTTTTTCTGGGTCTTCAGTTTGTATCCATTGATCCACCATTCTGTTTCTATGCCAGTACCATGCAGTTTTTATTACTGTTGCTCTATAGTAGAGCTTAATATCAGGGATGGAGATACCTCCAGAAGATCTTTTATTGTAGAGGATTGCTTTAGCAATTCTGGGTTTCTTGTTATTCCATATGAAGTTGAGAATTTTTCTTTCCAGGTCTGTAAAGAATTGTGTTGGTAATTTGATGGGAATTGCATTGAATCTGTAGATTGCTTTTGGTAAGATGGCCATTTTTACTATGTTATTCCTGCCAAGCCATGAGCATGGGAGATATTTCCATCTTCTGATATCTTCTTCTAATTCTTTCATCAGAGACTTATTTTTTTTTCATACAAGATATGACTTGCTTGTTTAGGGTTACACCAAGGTACTTTATGTAATTTGTGGCTATTGTGAAGGGTGTTGTTTCCCTAATTTTTTTTTCTCAGCCCTTTTATCTTTTGTATACAGAAGGGCTACTCTTTTTTTTTTTTTTTTTTGAGTTAATTTTGTATCTGGCCACGTTGATGAAGGTGTTTATCAGCTGTAAGAGTTCCCTGGTAGAATTTTAGGGGTCACTCAAGTATACTATCATATCATCTGCAAATAGTGATAATTCTCCTTCTTCCTTTCCAAATTGTTTCCCCTTTATCTCCTTCAACTGTCTTATTGCTCTAGCAAGGACATCCAGAACTATGTTGAAGAGATATGGAGAGAGTGGGAAGCCTTGCCTTGTCCCTGATTTCAGTGGAATGACTTTAAGTTTCTCTCCATTTAGCTTGTTGTTGGCTCTAAGCTTGCTGTATATTGCCTTTACCATGTTTAGGTATGTGCCTTTTATCTCTGATCTCTCCAATACTTTAAACATGAATGGATGCTGGATTTTGTCAAATGACTTTTAAACATGTAAGGAGGTTATATGTGGTTTTTTTCTTTCAGTTTGTTATTTTGGTGGATCACATTGAAGGATTTCCATGTATTGGACCACCCCTGCATACCTGTGATGAAGCCCACTTTGTCATAGTAGATGATATCTTTGATATGTTCTTGTATTCAGTTTGCAAGTATCTTGTTGAGTATTTTTGCATCAGTGTTCATAAGGGAGATTGGCCTGAAAATTCTCTTTTTTTTGGGGGGGGTCTTTGTAAGGTTTAGATACCAAGGTGACTGTGGCTTCATAGAATGAGTTTGGTAGTGTTTTTCTGTTTCTATTTTGTGGAATAGTTTGAAGAGAATTGGAGTTAACTCTTCTTTGAAGGTCTGGTAGAATTCTGCCCTGAAACCATCTGGTCCTGGGCTTTTTTTGGATGAGATACTCTTGATGACAACTTCTATTTCCTTGGGAGATATAGGACTATTTAGTTGATTTACCTACTCTTGATTCAGCTTTGTTAAGTGGAATTGATCAAGAAAATTTTCCATTTCATTTTGATTTTCAAATTTTGTGGCATATCCACTTTTGAAGTCTATTAAGTCCTAATGGCTGTTTGGATTTCCACAGTGTCTATAGCTTTTCATTTCTGATTTTGTTGATTTGGATGGTGTCTCTCTGCCTTTTAGTTAGCTTGGCTAAGGGTTTGTCTATCTTGTTGATTTTCTCAAAGTACCAGCTCTTGGTTCCATCGATTTTTTGAATAGTTTTATTTGTTTCTAATTGATTTATTTCTGTCCTGACTTTGATTATTTCCAGCCATCTAGTCCTTTTTGATGTGTCTGCTTTTTTTTTCTAGGATTTGTAGGTGAGACATTAAGTTGCTTGAATGAGTTGTCTCAAATTTCTTCTTGAAGGCTCTTAGTTCTATGAACTTTCCTCTTAGCACTGCTTTCATTGTGTCCCATAAGTTTGGATATGTTGTGGCTTCATTTTCATTGAAGTCTAGGAAGACATTAATTTCTTTCTTTATTTCTTCCCTTACCCAGCTCTCATTGAGTAGCAAGTTGCTCAGTTTCCATGTGTGTGTAGGATTTTTGCTATTTCTGTTGTTGTTGAGGTCCAGGTTTATTCCATGGTGATCAGATAAGATACAAAGAATTATTTCCATCTTCTTGTATCTGTTGAGGCTTGCTTTGTGACCAACCATATGGTCTATTTTTGAGAAGGTTCCATGAGGTGCTGAGAAGGAGGTAAATTCTTTTGTGTTTGGGTGTAAGGTTCTGTAAGTGTCTGTTAGGTCCATTTGATTCATGTCCTCTGTTAGAAACATTGTTTCTTTGTTTAATTTCTGTTTTGTTGATCTGTCCTTTGTTGAGAGTGTGGTGTTGAAGTCTCCCAATAATAATGTGTGGGGATCTTTATGTCGTTTGAGTTTTATCAATGTATCTTTTGCAAATGTGGGTGCCCTTGTATTTGGGGCATAGAAGTTCAGGATTGTGATGTCTTTCTGGTGGAATTTTCCCTTGATGAGTATGAAGTGTCCTTCCCCATCTCTTTTTATTGATGTTGGTTGAAAGCCTATTTTTATCAGACATTTGAATGGCTACTCCAGCTTGCTTCTTGTGTCCATTTGCTTGGAAAGCAGTCTTCCAGCACTTTACCCTCAGGTCTATCATTGTGACTTAGGTGTGTTTCTTGTATGCAACAGCTTCCTCGGTTTTGTTTACGTATCCATTCTATTAGTCTGTGTCTTTTTATTGGAGAATTGAGTCCACTGATGTTGAGAGAGATTAATGATCAGTGGCTGTTAGATCTTTTTATTTTGATGGTGGCTGTGGTCATAGGTTTGTGTACTTGGTTGCTTTCTGTTTTACTGTAGTGAGGTTAATTATTTCCTGTGTTTTCTTGAAAATAGGTAGGTTTCTTGAGTTGTATTTTTTCTTGTAGTGTCTTCTTTAATGCTGCATTTGTGTGTAGGTATTGTTGAAATTTGTTTTTGTCATTGAATATCTTGTTTTCTTCATCTATGAGGACTGAGAGTTTTGCTGGGTATAGTAGCCTGGGCTGACATCTATGTTCTCTTAGGGTGTGCATGATATCAGTCCAGGCCCTTCTGCCTTCCATAGTTTCTGTTGAGAAGTCAGGTGTGATTCTAATGGGTTTGCCATTATATGTTACTTGGCCTTTTTCCCTTGCAGCTTTTAGTATTTTTATTAAGTTCTGTATCCTTATTGTTTTGATTATTATGTGGTGGGAATATTTTCTTTTCTGGTCTAATTTATTGGGTGTTCTGTAGGGCTCTTGTATTCTTATTGGCCTCTCCTTTAAGTTGGGAAAACTTTCTTCAATGATTTTGTTGAAAATATTTTCTGGGCCTTGGAGCAGGAAATCTTCTTTTTCCTCTACAGCTATTATTCTTAGGCTTTGTCTTTTTATGCTGTCTTGAATTTCTTGGACTGTGTGTGTAAGGAATTTTTTAGATTTAACATTTTCTTTGACAGATATATTGATTTCTTCCATTGTATCTTCCCCACCTGAGATTCTTTCTTCCATCTCTTGTATTCTATTGTTTATGCTAACCTCTGTGGTTCCTGTTTTCTTCCCTAAGTTCTTTCTTTCCACAATTTCCTCCATTTGTGTTTTCTTTAATTTTTCCAATTCTATCTTCAAATCTTGAGCCATTTTGTTGATTTCTTTCACCTATCTGACTGTGTATTTTCCTGTTTTTCCTTCAATTCCTTCAGTTGTTTGAACATTCCTCTGTTTCTTTTATTTCTTTCAGTGATTTAAGTCTTTCCTCTCTAAAGTCCATAAACTGTTTGGCTGCAAATTCCTGTATTTCTTACTCCTGGCCATAATCTGTTTCAGTTTATCTTCCTCCAGGTCTTTACACATTTTATTTTTTTTTTCTTCTATTATCCTCTTCATGAGCATAGATGTTAGGTCATCTTCTTGAATTTCAATAAAACTGGGGTGTCCAGGGCTACTTGCTCCTGGATAACTGGGTTCTGGAGATGCCATATTGCTCTGTCTTAAGTTGGTTGAGCTTTTATGCTGGCCTCTACCCATTGGGCTATCTTAGCTGTTGGGTGTGAGAATCTGGTGGTTCCTGTAATCCTGTGGTTTACAGAATCCCCTTGGCAGGAAGATGGATTTTCCTGAAGGAAGCCTCCTCAGCACTTTGGGTATGGTCACTGTATGGCTAGTGTTTTTCGGGAGTTGCCATAGCTCACCTCAGATGTAGAGACCTGAGTATTAACTGTGGTTTTTGTTAGTCGAGGGGGCTCTCCTCTCACCCAGAGAGGAGACAGCTGCCCTGCTTCTGCGTTTTCTGCTGTAAATTTAGTGAGCTGCTGCTGTAACCTGGGTGTCCTGTGGTTTGGTCAGTTATGTGAGGGATAACTGGTTGCCCCTTGGAGCAGTATCTGGGGGTTGATCTCGGAGATCCCAGGCTTCTATAGATCTGAGGTTGAGGCTGTTTGTCCCAGTATGCAAGTGGTAATCTGTGGCAGGTGAGTACAGCTCTCCTGGTAGCAGCAGGCTAGCTGGTGCACAGCAGGTCTGTGGTTTGGGCTGGTCTGTGGGACCTTTTCCATGGATATACTAAGTCTGACCCCATTTGCTTCGTTCCCTGTGAGGATTTTTCCCGACAGGGACTGCCAGTCCCTGTTGCCCTGTGTCACACAGCTCTGTCTGTCTGTGACACAGAGCTGGGTGGGCAGCCAGTCTCTGTGCTGGTGGCTGGAGCCCAGTTCAGTGCTGGGGGCACACCCGCCATTCTGCAAGAACTTTTCCAGGGAGAGAGTGGGTGGCCCATGGCCATCCCTGTTTCCTCCTTCCCCATGGGTTTTTCTCTAGACTGGGACTCTCAGTCTCTGATGTTATTGTACACCCATTCAGCCTGGGAAGGTGATCAGGACACGCTGGCTCTGGTCCGGCGACCTAGTGCTTGTGTGACCTGGGATCTCTGTAGGGTTCTGGCTGGGTGACCTGAGAGTGGACCCGAATGATTCACATATTATGGGGGTTTCCTCTTACCTGGGAAACACAATCACTGTTGTTTTAGGGCCCAAAGTTCAGTCTCTTGGTTACTGTACAGAAAATATTGTCCTACTTCTCAGATGTAGTGTTCTCCTGGCACCGCCATCTTGTTCTTCCCAGTACACACTTAATCCATCTGGCTGGAATACAGACACACTCTTAGTATACACCTTTAATCCTAAGCAATGAAGCCTGTCAGGTCCTTGTGCTGATTCCTCCTCATACCACACAGTGACACCAGAGAGCAGCATACAAGTGAGATCACCTGAGCACCTGAAAGGGAAGTGCAGAAGGCAACTTCCAGAAAAGACTTAATCACCTCCTGTGATTTCCCTGACACTGCACCGTGGGGTAGTGTATCTCTTCTTCACCCATTCATTTACCCAACTCAGGGCTCCCAGCAGCTCTAGGTATTTCAGGAAAATCCCCCCCAATATGTGTTTTCCTACAATCACACCCACCACCAAATACAAGTGGGAAACGACAGCCTATCAAGGGGACCTGACAACAAGAAGAGCCTTGAACAGGATTTTGTACATAAGGATTGCCCCATGAGGCAGCAGTGGATCTCACAACCTCACTTTGCAGAGGCACAGGCGGCCTTAATGTGGCAGCAGGAGACAGCACCTCAGCCTTCACAGCCACCTAAGGAAGTTAGAGCCATGTCCTTCAGGTTTGAGCAGGAGAATAGAGCGAATAACTTTGCTAAGACCACAGAGATAATTGATGTTGGAGCCCTGATTGAGACCCAGGGGGCGGGGTCCAGTGAGCCCAGGGGAGTTTGGGGGCGTGGCTATTGCTGTCCTGGGATTGTTAATGCTGCCCTGGGACTGAGGTGGCCTTCTCTTCTGCTTCCTGCAGGTGGCGACAAAGCACCAAGCCAAGCATAGTCCTGAGGTGTTGATAGCTTGGTTTGCTTGAAGATGTAACACTCACTTGGTCATAGTGGGGGAGCAGGGAGGGAGGTGGGAAATGCCTCCCCCTGGACCCATACAGAAGTTGCAAATGGGAGACTAGCCTGGCCTAGCACCAATCTGCCAGCCTTAAGTCTGCAGTCAGTCTGATCTCAGGAGGGTCTGGATCTTAGGGTGGATCAGATTCTGTTTCCCTCTCAGAACTCTCAGCCTGGAAGTTAGTAGCTGTACAGGACACCCAGTAAGTTCATACACGCACGTGCACAATGTACACAGACATGTTATAGTTGGTGTCTGCACAGGTTGTTTGACTGAGTTACCTTCTGCTCAGAACATCCAGGCAGAGTCCAGTAAGTACTATGAAGGAATGCTCTTCGCCCTTTCCCAGCCTCCTTCAAGAATTCACAAGAGCTGAGAACTGTAAAACTTGTCAAAAGCAGTGATTTTTAATAGCTCAAAGCCCAGTGCCACAGTGAAAGGGGGCCAGGCCTTCACTCTCCCCAGTTCTCTTGATCAGCCCAAGCTGATGAATTTTCTCCTTATTCCAGCATCCCACTGCAGGGAACCTGAGAGCCTGAGCTGAGGTGTGTTTTGGTGTGGGCAGAAGGGAGGAAGGGGGAACTGTGGCTACAGTGACCTTGCACACTCATTTGGGCTCCTGCTATGCTGACTCCAGTGCACAGACCACCTGTGGGATGCACAGAGGAAGTCTTTCCACCCCACCCCAAGTGGTCTAAGGAGAGAATATGTGAGGGCCACATGCCATCTTTGTGGTCATCCCTTGGTCAAGGTTGCCTTGCCTGGTTCATCCTCCATGGTTGCACATTCTACCTCTTCCTCCTTTGTTCTTTGGAAGCCAGTCACCATGCCTGCCCAACACCATAAACAGAAGGCCCAAGCTTTCAAGCTTCATGCCCCTGAGAGGAATCACCTATGCACAATAATTAAATTCTTTGTAGGAAGATTTCCTCTTCTCCCTCACTTACTGTGTGCGGTCATTCTGTCTGTCCCTGTGGAGTGACATGTTCATTCTTTACTGCCAGTTCAGCCTGCTGTTGATGCTCACTCTCCAGCACTGGCTCTTTAGGGGTCCCTCATCCTCACTCTCCAGTCCTTGGTTGCCCCTGTGTTATCTGGGGTACTTCCTACCTGGTAAAAGACAGCCAGGTTCCTATATATCTATCTTTTCAGTTCCCTGAATCAGAGAGTTCTGCAAAGAGTTAGGCTCCTTATACTGGCATTTAAATTTTCTTTGAGTGTGATGAGTGTGGCATACTTACACATTTGTGTGGGTTAGTACATATGTATGTATGTACATGTGCAAGTGTGTATATGTGGAGGCCAGAAATGATTGTTAACTGTCTTCCTCTGTCATCACCCACCTTATTTATACATTTCATCATCTCTGTGTGTGTGTGTGAGTGTGTGTAAGGACATATATGTGGAGGTAAGAGGTTAAGCTCAGATCGTACATTTCACTCTCTGTGGGACAGGATCTTTGCAGGGAACCATTTAGTTGGCCTGGCCTGGCTGCCTTGAGCGGCATAGGGGTTCTTAAGTTAGGGTTCATGGCTCCTGGGACACTAAGCACCTTCAGTTCCTGAGAGACTGACACACTCCTGCAGGCAGTTGAAGTGTTAGGCAGTTTTGTGTTTCTCTGATGCAGGATATTTGATCCTATTGTGAGAGTGCAAAAAGTTTCTTGTTTGGTGTGGCTCAGCCCTCAAACACACCTTTAATCTAAGAGCTTTCTGTACACAGGATTAAGTAAAGTTAACCCCAGGTCAAGAGGTGGAGTAAAAAACCAGCTGACAGGAAGTTAACAGGAAAGAGGGGCTTGAGGTGAAGGGAATTTAAGACAGTGTGGAGAAGAAGGTGCTTCCTTCTGGGACGTGAGCTGAGTAGGAAGATCAGCTGAGCAGGAAGGTCTTTCTCTGCCTCTCTGAGCTAGCAAGCTTTCACCCCAGCATCTGGATCCTAATAGGTAATAATTGAACGCTTGGGATTTTGTTTTTAATAACAACAACATTTCTCTGTATGTTTCTTTAGTAGTCAAGGAAACATGGAAACTCGACAGGACAATTACTCTTAGACATAACCTTGTGTACCCTCCAGTGCTTGCAAACATCAATGTATCCTGGCAACGACCACTGTGTTGATCCTGGCAATGGTCATTATATCTGTTTTTGACAAAGGTATAAAAGGTCTGATTGTTCTCCATAAAATTGTCACAGCCTCAACCTTGCTGCGATCCCTCCTACGAGCCTGGTTTAATTCCTTGAAGCCATAGTAAGCAATCTTGATCTAATAAGCAATGAAAGTTTCTTTTGTTGTTCTCTGCTGTGTACTTCAGGTTAGTTGACCTGCAAGCTTCTAGGAATTCTCCTATCTCTGCTTCCATCTCAACATAGGAGCACTGAGTACAGACAGGTACTAACCCTGTCTGGCTTTATGTGGCTTCTCTGCACTCTAGCTAAGGTCCTCATGATTGCATGGCAAATGAACCTAATCAATCTGAATCTTATCAGTTTGGCTTGGGTATCTGGTCAATGAGCTCTAGGGTCTTACTTGTCTCTGCCCCCTCAGTGCTGGGGGCTACAGGAACTCACACACAGCATGGCTTTTATATAGCTGTTGAAGATTCAAATTCAGTCTTTATGCTTGTGCAGAAAGCACTGTTACCTCACCCCTACCCAGCCCAGTCCCCCTCCACCCCTCCAGCCTTTCATTTGGTTTCAGAAGATTACTGTTTTTTCTTCTTGTTCTGAATGGTCATTCTATACCAATTAAGAATTCTCCACTGTGCCATTCCTCAATCCCTGGCAAACACCATTGCATTTTCCTTTCTTTAAAAATTACAGTACAGTACTCTCAGTTCCACCCCTAGATATACAGAAGCTTGTCATTCTGTGACTGACAGGTCACTGGAAGTATGTATTCATCTGTGGTGGACCTATACCTATATGTGGCTTTCCTTCCTGTTTAAGCTGAGTAATAGTCCATGATATATAAAGGCCAGATGTGGTTGGTACATTCATCTGCTTATGGACAGAGAGTTATTTCCATCGTGGCTGTGGTTAAGTGCTGTTACTATAAACAAGCAAGCATCTGAGACTTTGAATCAATTATTTTTCCATAACTATGAAAGAACTGTTGATGAATGATATGCGATTTTGTGATAATGCATCTATGGAGAGCTGAGACTCAGACGCCATCTACTGGCGCTGACATCTGCCCTCGAAACTGTAAGGAACCTCCAGAACGCATGTGCATGTTGCGTAAGCACGCCAAGCCACTGCCCAGGGGTAAAGAGTGAGCAGCCAATCAGGGTATGACACGCCACTTAGGTGCGACCAGGGCTTATATAAACAGCACCACTTTGGGGCCCTGGCACTCTCCTCCCTCTCTCCCCGCCGGGGGGTTGCCCGCTCCCGCCGCGGCCCGCTGGACGCAGCTGCGCTGTAGGCCAATGCGAGCGCTGCCCACGGCCGCAGTAGCCGGGCCTGTGCCGTGGCGCGCTGCCGCCCCGAGCTTCGTGGGGCTGGTCCCGCGGCTCTCCTCCTCCTTTCAAGGCTTGACTGTAATAAAAAGCCTGTTGCAGAAGGATTCTTGTGTCCGCGTGCATTCTTGCTGGCGAGACCATCACGCGGCTTTCAACATCTGGTGCTGAAACCGGGGACCAAACCACCCGGGAAGCAGGGAGGCTCCCACTGCCGGTGCTGCCAAGGAGAGCCCTCGTTTGCGGGGAGGATTCAGAACTGCAACATCGAGGTTTGTCCTGAGAGGCATGTTCAATCTTGATTCATCTCATTTTTCATTTCAGCTAGCAGAAGCCCTTATCGCCTTCCCCGTTGTGATCGCTGCCATAGCCCTCTTTCTTTTGGTTTTGTGCAAACTTGAGGGCGGCCTCAGAAGGAAAGAGATTAACCAAAGGGTAAGAGTAGACACTAAGGGAGTGTTAAGGGAGATGCGAGACCGCATGTCAGAAACAGGATGTGACAAAAGATTGGGGCCCCAATGGATAGAAATAGAGACGTCTCTAAGAAGAAAGGCCCTTCTGTGGATGTTAAAGCCACAGAAGTGAGAGATAAGGGAAAAAACGCCCTGGGAGAGAAAGGTAAAAGGAGAAGAAAAAAACCAATAAAAAAGGCTCTTTATCCAATAAGATTAAAATTCCCGCTAAATGCCTGGGCGCAGCCATCTTGGCTTTCATCAGAGGCTTCCACGTGGCTGGTGACTGGGCACAGCCATCTTGGCTTTGGGAAAAATGGGCGGGACCTTGGGTATATCAGCGGTTTCCATGTGGCCAGTGCCATCTTTAGTTCGGGCAAGGACGCCCTGCCCCACGTGGCCGGTGCCATCTTTAATTCGGGCAAAGAGGCCCTGCCTCCCGTGTGCCTCCCTCTCCCCCACAATAACCCAGCCCCTTTCCCAAGCCGCTTCTATTTAAATGCCCTCATAATTTTTTCACTGGGTTTATGCTCTTGGGTATCTTATCAATTTACTAAATAAAACCCTGCCGTATTGTTTGTGCTAACTAAAAAATTACAGTTTTTAAAATGTATCTTGTGGAGAGCTGTTTGTTTGATAAGCTGTTTTGTTTATAAAAAACATGTTTACGCCCTGCTCTTTACCTTGAGACAAAAAAAAAGGGGGGGGGGGAAGTTTCACCAAGTTCCTTAGAGTATGTTTGTTACCTGCTACAGGGAGGTTATTTTAAAAAGTTAGGCAGTTTCAAAACTCCTCTTTATAGTAATGTAACTTGCTTTTACAGTTAATATAATTCTAAAAAAAAAAACAACTGTATTTTAAATATGTTATAATTCATTTAAAGGGCTGGTGATTGTTCATTACAAAATGTTTTTTATGCTCTTTTAAGGAAAAAATTCTAGCTGATAGGTTTGGTATGGCTAAAATAATTCTTACAGTTTAAAATTGTTCCGTTAAGCAGTTAATTATAAAGCTTGTTTAATCACTAAAAACTTTTGGTTGTGGGGGATTATAGATGCTCCACAGTGTTTACTGTATCAGCAACACCTAGTGGCTGTACTTGGTGTTGTCAGTCACCGCCTGCTAATGCTAGCACATGGCCTGCCGCCATGATGGTTCAACAATAAAAAGCATGTAAGCTGTAGTTTGGCTGCCATGTTTGTTTAGGGTTTCCAGCTGAGTTCAGTTGCACGTGGCCAGCCGCCATACTGGGCCGGAGATAAAGAGGGTGGAGCTATGAGTTTGCCACCATTTTGTTCAGGTACTGTTCAATTTTAATGCCGTATCCTTTGTTGCAAAAAACCCTGCAGCAATGGGGATTGCATATTGCCACTAAAAAGGTCCAAATTTCAGAAGTAGGTTCCTTTCTCATCCCAGGAACCACTTTGGGATGGACTGGTGGTTTATACAGATGGGTCAAAAACAGGAGTGGAAACTTATGTGGTTAATAATAAAGTTGTTTCTAAGCAATATCATGAGACCTCGCCTCAAACTGTGGAATGTTTAGTAGTGCTAAAAGTTTTGAAAAAATTTCCAGGTCCTTTAAATATTTTTTCTGATTCTAGTTATGTGGTAAATGCAACCAAAATCTTAGAGGCTGCTGGATTGATTAAAGCATCTAGCAAGCTTGCAAAATTCTTTCAAAGGATTCAGTTTGCCTTAATTACCAAAAAATTCCCTGTTTTTATTACACATATTAGGGCTCATTCCGGTCTACCGGGGCCCACGTCCCATGAAAATGACCTGGCAGATCGAGCCACAAAGATGATTGCATTTGCCCTCCTTTCAAATTTAGAATTGGCTAAGGAGTTTCATAAAAAGTTTCATGTTACAGCTGAGACATTGCATCATCGATTTTACATAACTAGAAAAGAAGCTAGAGATATTGTTACCCAATGTCAAAATTGTTGTCAGTTCTTACCTATGCCTCATGTTGGGATTAATCCCAGAGGAATCCATCCACTACAAGTGTGGCAGATGGATGTTACCCACATTTCATTTTTTGGTAAAATTCAATATTTGCATGTTTCCGTTGATACTTGCTCTGGAGTTATGTTTGCTTCTCCCCTGACTGGAGAAAAGGCAGCCCATGTTATTCAACATTGCCTGGAGGCATGGAGTGCCTGGGGAAAGCCCAAAATTCTAAAAACTGACAATGGGCCAGCCTATACTTCTCAAAAATTTGGACAGTTTTGTCATCAAATGGAAGTGACTCACCTAACGGGTCTGCCATATAACCCTCAAGGGCAGGGTATTATTGAACGTGCTCATAGCACTCTAAAATCCTACTTAATAAAACAAAAAGGGGGAGTCGAGGAGGCTCTGCCCTCAGTGCCACAAGTGACTGTTTCCTTGGCACTCTTTCCTCTCAATTTTTAAAATTTGGACAGTCAGGGCCATTCGGCGGCTGATCGTCACTGCTTAGGGCCTGATAGGCCTAAGGAAATGAATAAATGGAAGGATGTCTTGACTGGTCAATGGAAAGGCCTGGATCCTATCTTAATAAGATCCAGGGGAGCTGTCTGTGTTTTCCCACAGGAAGAAAACAATCCATTCTGGGTACTGGAGCAACTCACGCGAAAGCTCCTGACAGCTGAAGATGATCTTTCAACAAATACACCTGCTACTACTTGAAGAATTAAGGGCGGCCATGGTGACCACTAATTCTACTCGAGTGGAATCATTGCTCACGGATGGCTTATTATCCTGGGTTTCTTCCGCCTTTTCTTACTCTAAGATTGGGTGGGGGTTGGAATGTTTGGTGCAGCACTATGTTGTGGCTTAGTGTTTTTACTCTGGTTGTTCTGCAAACTCAATACGCAACACAAACGTGACAAGGTTGTGATCGCGCAAGCACTTGTGGCCTTGGAACAAAGATCATCTCCCAAAATTTGGTTATCCATGTTAAAAAATTAAAACAGACTGTGACACTCAGTCGATGCACCTCAGGGGTTTTACCCATTGCACTGAGTCGATGAGTGATCCAAGTCATAATCTTGCCTTTGCCTAAGTGGCTATGGTACCTAGATAGGAGGATGACAGCCCTTGCACTCCCTGGAATTTTATTCCATTGCACAGGAATGGGTGTCACCTCCATTTTCAATCTTCTCCCTTAGCCCCTGCACCCAGAGGACTTGTCTCCATTGCACCTGGTCCGGAAAGGGAGTAATCTAAAGCTCTTGATTGCTTACTCCCCAAAGAAGGAGTTCGCTTGATCGAGCTTAGGGCTCTCTTGTGCCGCGCTTATAAGGCTTTAAGGCAGTTTTCATTTATTAAAACAAAAGGGGGAGATGTGGAGAGCTGAGACTCAGATGCCATCTACTGGCACTGACATCTGCCCTCAAAACTGTAAAGAACCTCCAGAACGCATGTGCGGGTTGCGTAAGCACGCCAAGCCACTGCCCAGGGGTAAAGAGTGAGCAGCCAATCAGGGTATGACACGTCACTTAGGTGCGACCAGGGCTTATATAAACAGCACCACTTCGGGGCCCTGGCGCTCTCCTCCCTCTCTCCCGGCCCAGGGGTTGCCCGCCCCGGCTGCGGCCCGTAGTCCAATGTGAGCATTGCTCGCGGCCGTGAGGTAGTAGGGCCTGTGAGGTGGCGCGCTGCCGCCCCGAGCGTCATGGGGTTGGTCCTGAGGCTTTCCTCCTCCTTTCATCGCTTGACTGTAATAAAAAGCCTGTTGCAGAAGGACTCTTGTGTCTGCGTGCATTCTTGCTGGCGTGACGATCACGTGTGACGATCACGAGCATCAAAGTTGCTGGGCAAGAAGGATGTTATCCCTTGTTCCATCACAGAGTCCATCAGATCACAGGTTCTGTCAGGAAAAGTTTCTCCTGTAGGACAATTGGATCCCTTTAGTAACAGCAGGCATCTGTGACAAAACTTTTAGGTCGGTGAGGAGGCTTCTCTGGGACTTCATTCCTTCGTTTTGCTGTACTGCACCAGTCTAGCTGGAAGGGTGAGCTCTGAGGACAATAAAAAGGGTTTCAGCCATTCCTTAGCCCAACTGTTTTTCATGTTTTCCCCATCACACCCCCACAGCTCCTTTGTTTCATGGCCTCTCTGGACACAGCTCTGATACCTGCTTAGTGACAGTTTTCCTTTTCTAGGTCCCTGGTGGCTTTTCCCCACTGTTTTCTGAGCTTTCCAAGTAGAATTGTTGGAGGATACTGCCCAGTGTAACTCCGTTCTAAACACAGCCCACTTTGATGAAGCAGAGCTAGTCCCACCTTCCAAACCCCTCTGTTCACTGCATGGGGAGGCAGAGCAGGGGAGGAGAGTGATGTGACACTGTACAGGTGAGCCATGTGATGGCGACAAACACGAACACACAGCTTCAAAAACATGAGGGTGGACAGGTTCTGCTCAGCCCAGACATAGACATGCTCTTTACCCAGCCTCTCAGCTTCCGGGAATGGGCAGGCCGTACCCAAGTTGTAGAGGAGGACACAGACATCATTCCCTTCCTTTCTCCTCCCTGTCTACAGTGCACCCACAGGGCCACAAGCACTCAGCATGCAGTGACCTCTGCAAAAGGGCTTCCTTTCTCCTTTCCACTTTCTATTTCACTCCAGGTCACAAGCTCAGGCCACTGCTGTGCTGAACACTGGTCACCTGTCTGAGGCCTGTTTGATGATGTCATGGATCTCAGGCTGTCCATGATTCAGGTAACTGAGGGATGACACAGTGTTTACAGTTGTGGCTTCCTGACTCCATGCAGAACAGGGTCTCTAACCTTGTTGCCCTGAGAAGCTGAAGCCCTCACAGCTGCTTTAACAGGGAATGTTCAGGATTCTTGTGGATATTTCTTGCTCCAGGTGTATTATGTTCTCCTGTTCTACCCTCTAAGCCTTTCCTTTCTTGTCCCCAATGTGGCCTCTTCACAGGGAACTTATTTCACCAATCCGGGTCCTTTCTCTGTGTACAGAACACCAATTCTTTCTGCAGGAAATGTGATAGACCATGCTAAAAAAGGTAATTTTAGGGCACAGTGCAATTGAATCTCAAGGACACAGGCGGCTGTTGAAGCCTGAGCTGTTGAGCAAAAGGCTTTCTCTTACATAACTTTTCTGATGGCAGGAAGTGGCTGTCATGTTCTCTGATCTCCTGTGATGGGCTAGTAGGCATTCATGTGAGGACTACCATCTGGGAAGACAGCAGTTTTTCTACGAAAGGCTTTTAGTCACCATAATGTTTTGTATACAAATGATGCATTAGCCCAGAATTTCCTACAGACCTTCACATAGGCACAGTTGAGGGGGCTGCAAAGACAGGAGCTGGCAGGTGGCTTAAGGCTGTTGTTTGTCTCACTCCAGACAAGCTGGTGCTCACAGTTCCATGACATTGTGTCATTCTACTCAGCTTTTTCTGCAGAGAGGAAGCAACTGTGAACTTTCTCCTCCACACTAACATGGTTCTGCAGTGCCTTCAAAGCAATGATCTCCTGAAGCCATGATGCCATGAATATGCCTGAAGATTCCTGGCTCCTGAGAAGGCCTGGCTTCCCTAAGTGATTTATGTTTTTCAGGGCTGTAGTTACTGAAGTCACCCTAAAAATAGCACAGCCTGCACCGAACTCTACAGAGGTTGACAACCCTCTCCCTGGGTTGACAATGTGATATCTTTGTAAGACTCAATTCCTCACCCTTTCCTTCTCCCTCTCCTCCTCCGTCTTCCCCTCTCTCTTCTCCTCTCATTCTCTCATGTTTGTGTGTGTATGTATTTATGTGTTTTTGTATTCATTGGAACATAAAAACCTTTCCTTTCATAAAAATGGTAAGAGATAAACATATATTAGCATTATTTTGTTAGTAGCTGTTAGTGAATGCATACATTTCAAGTTTTTTAAACTTTTGAAATCTTACCAATGTGTACTTTCTCCTCCACGAAATGTGTGTATTAAACCCATGGCTACCATTATGGGTGCACACAGGTCACAAGCTGACATTCAGGTTGAGCACCAGTGTGCACAGCTACTCTTTGTCCTGAAGGCTTGATTACTGTTTATTTTTCTGGGGTTATCATGGAACAGACACAACCATATTGGCTGTGTGCCTTAAACTGTTATTTTATGTCACCTCTTGATGGAACTGAATTTCCTCCTCCTCTTCCTTTTCTTTCCTGTTCCTTCCTTGTCATCACCGCTGACTTCTCTTCATTGAGACTGAGGTCAGGGAGGAGCAAGGGCATTATGAGGAACTCCACAGATTCACAGAAAGAAAAATCTGAAGAGCTTAATCATGACTCTCTGGGCCTAGTTGCCACCAATCTTTTGAAGAACTAGCTTTTTGTGTTGCTGTTATAGAATTTTTATGTGAGGAAACTCAAATTATTGTTTTTATCAAGTATCCATTTCAGCTCTGAATTATTCATTCTTATCAAGCAATTATGAATTTTAACATTTTCCTTATTCCCTCATTTTATAAGTATTTCATTGATTTTTAAGCTTATTATGTAAATATATAATATGTCCTTTCCCATTCCTCTCTCAAAACACATCCAAAAATCTTCCCTGTGCTGTCCTTCATGTTCACGGCCTCTTTTCTTTAATTGTTATTATATACATATGTAGTCTCAGATGCATAACTGTGACCTGCTCAGTCTGTATAATGTGACGTGTTTGCATGTTTTCAGGGCTGATAATTTCATTTTGGACTACCAGTTGGTGTGCTCTTCCCTGGAGAAGACTGTTGCTCCTGCTCTTGGCATTCCTTAGTTTCCTGTAGTTCTTTGAGAAGGGCTGAGCAGTGGTTTTCCTGTAACTTGGCATGTCTAAGTGTTGTTGTCCATGTTTAGCTCGTGTTTAGGCACTCATGTGGGTAAGGTTATTGCTGTAGCTCCTTAACTCTACTGAGAGACACAATCTCACAGTGAATTCCCTAACCCCTGCTTTCAATCTCTCCATGCCATCTTCAGAAGCAATGTTCTCTGAGCCTTGCTTACAGGAGTTCTTTGGTAGATGGGTCCACCAAGACTAGGATCCACAACTCTACATCTTGATCAGCTGTAGTTTTCTGTACTGATCTCATTCTGCTGCAAAGAGAAGTTTTGTTTTTGAGAAGTGGGGGTTACACTCATCGGTGGATATAAGAACAAATACTTAGATCATTGAAAACATTTTTGCTTCTTGTCAGTATACTGTATTACAGTGCAATATGTTCTGAAAAGCTATAAAGTTATTTCATCTCACCCCCTTGATTTTCAGTTGATAATTCATTAATGTTTACTTGGGAAACTTTTTACAATATTATATACTTTGTGTGTATTTAATCGTCATTAAAGGAAATGATGAGCTCTACATAAAATGCCCACTGAATTTCCTACATCCCTGAAGTCTGGCCAAGTCCCCTACACCTTGAAGGCAATGGAGACTTAAGACTCTTGTGGAGCCCATCCCTCAAGACTGGGTGAACACTTTTCATTTACTTATGACCTTAGAATGAGATGGCCCTAAGTCTATTGTAATTGTAGTTTTGTTTACTACCCTGATTTTACCTGTCAAAAGAGGGGAAAAAAAGGAGTATGCTCACCCTGAACTCAGACCATACTGGATCTCATGGCTGGAGATTAAATTCATAGGTTGGAGGCAGAGTCACTTACCAGAGTTCAGAGAAAGACCAAGATTTCAAACTCTCTGGAAAGTGAACTTGTCTCCATCATTCTAGATTTTCGGGTAATTTTTTTCTTTTCTGTTTCATGCAGGGAAGGAGCTGATCAGTCATTCACAGAGCTGCATTCTGTCTCCCAGGCCACTGCATGAGAAAACCAGCAGGTGACCTGTACAGAGATCACTCTGTGCTAGAAACAGTTCCATTCTTGGTGTGTATGTAGCATCTTCACACCTAGGGTCTCCATGACTGTGCATATGCTCCAGAGTTGCTGACTGGAGCTCATCTTCTGAGTGCTTATGGTCACACGTCGATGAATGGCAGATAGTCAGTAGGATTCAATTCAGGGTCCAAACTGGTAATTATTTGTTCTGGAGATTTATTAAGAACATTTGGCTGGGCAGTGGTGGTGCATGCTTTGAATCCCAGCACTCAGGAGGCAAAGGCAGGAGGATCTCCGAGTACTAGGCCAGCTTTGTTTACAAAGTGAGTTCCAGGACAACCAGGACTACATAGAGAAACCCTGAGAAAAACTGAAAAGAGAGAGAGAGACAGAGAGACAAAGAGACAGAGAGAGAAAGAGAGAGAGAATAGGAGGAGGAGGACGCAGAGGTAAGGGGGACAAAGGGGAGAGAGAAGAAGAGAAAGAGACAAAGAAAATGAATGAATAATGAATGAATGAAAAAGAAGGTGAATGAATACTTGACCAGCAGGGAAGAGGGCACTGAGATAAACGATCCTGTGCATGTGTGTCTGACAATCAAGTGAGATGCAGCTATTACCCCTTAATAAACCAAACATGTGGACCAGGAGAGGAAATTTTTTTATAACTTCTGAAAATGTTTAATGTACCAGAAAGTTTGTATTCTGAGACAGCCCCACTATGGTCTGCAGAGTTCAGTTTTGTTTGAGAAGCATCAGGACAGTGGGGACAGTGGGGATTGTGGGGATGGCCTCAAGGGGGTGTGAGCTGGGGCTGAGTTCCAATTAGACAAGTTATAATTGGGATGAATTGACATCTTGTTGCCAGCTCAGTGTTGGTGGGTAATGCTTCATTCCCTGTATTTGTAATGAAGAGTTTTCTCTTTTCTCCTCAGACTTTTGATACTTGCAAATGCACACACAATGAATAAAGCCAGCATACTCCACACTAACACAAACATTAAAATTACCTTGTTCTCTGAAATGAGTATTGAGATCTCAGCCAACAGCATCCTTTTTCTCTTCCACCTCTGCAGGCTCATTGGTGCACACAGGCCTAAGCCCATTGATCTCGCCATTGGTTTCTTGGCCCTGACCCAACTACTGATGCTGCTAACTATGGGACTCATAGCTGCAGACATGTTTCTGTCTCGGGGGAGGTGGGACCACACCACATGCAAATCCCTTTTCTATCTACACAGGTTCTTGAGGGGCCTCTCCCTTTGTGCTGCCTGTCTGCTGAATGTCCTCTGGACCATCATCCTCAGCCCTAGAAGCTGCTGTTTAAACAAGTTTAAACATAAATCTCCCCATCCCATCTCCTGCGCCCTTTTTCTTTGTGTTCTCTACATGTCTTTTAGCAGTTACCTCCTGGTATCAAATAGTGCCATCCCCAATTCGACCTCAGATAATTTTATGTTTGTTACTCAGTCTTGCTCACTTCTACTCCCGAGTCACTCTAGACAAAGCACATTTTCCACATTGTTTTTCTTCAGGGAAGCCTTTTTTATTAGTCTCATGGTCCTCTCCAGTGGGTACATGGTGGCTCTCTTGTACAGACACATGAAGCAGGCCTGGCATCGTCACAACACCAGCCTTTCTCCAAAGGCATCTCCAGAGCAAAGGGCCACCCGGACCATCCTGCTGCTCATGAGCTTCTTTGTGTTTCTCTGCATTTTGGAGACTGTTATCTTGCAAACAAGAATGAAGTTCAAAGATGGCTTACTATTCTACTTTATTCATATTCTTGTGTCCCATAGCTATGCCACAGTCAGTCCCCTTGTGTTTATTTGCACTGAAAAGCATATAATTAAATTTTTGAGGTCAGTGTGGGACAGGAAAGTAAATATGTGATTATTCAGGAATGGGTATGATCCCTTAATACAGTCCAATATGTTGTCATCAGAGCTATGATCATGACATAGTAGGAACATTCCAAGGTTTAAACTGATATGTGAAAACATCCTTTTCCCATTACATCTGTTTACTCTGTTTGTGGATGGCAAGTATGTAAAAGAAGATTAAACTGCATTTCCACTCAGATATCACATGAGGTTTATCTTTCTCAATTGGTTTTCCACAAAGATCTGTGAGATGTCTTTCATCTGACCTTCATTAGCACATTACTTTTTATTATTTATTTATTTATTTATTTATTTAGGAATTTGAAGCACAGTTTCTCTGTGTGGCCCTGGCTCTTCTGGGCTTTCTTTGTAGATCAGGCTGACCTCAAACTCACAGAGATCCACCTGCCTCTGCCTCCCTGAGTGCTGGGAACAAAGGTGTGTGTCACCATGCATAGTTTATTTTTAATTTTTTGAACAATGATTTAAGTTTTAACTGTGTGTGTGTGTGTGTGTGTGTGTGTGTGCCCTTGAGTGCAGATGCTCTTGGAGCCCAGATGTGTCAATTACTGTTAGAGCTAGACTTATAGGCAGTTGTGGGCCAGCCAAGTGTGAGTGTTGGTAATTGAACTTGAGTCTTCTAGAAAACAGTTTACTTATGTGCTGAGCCAACTCTCTGGCACAACCATTACTTTAAATATGTGGCAACTATGGCATTTTCAATAAATGAATGCCTCAATTGTTTATATTTGGAAAAATACACAAGGAAACATTGTTTTGAGAATAAATTATCACAGGATGCAGAACACACACACAAATACACAGAGCTAAAATGATATGCAGAGAACCATAATGTCATTTGCATAATTGTGCTCCTATGGCCAAATTTAAAAAAGTCAAAGGTAGGAGCAGCCACTGTCTAATCTAGGGGTGTCAGGATGTGGAATCAGGTCATGGCCTCCCTGTGCCAAGAAGTGCTAGTGAGAACATGAAGACCATCACGAATGTCTGCCATGCCAGTCAGACACACTGCACAAACTTGATGAGTTACTTATGAAAGATGAAGCTTAGGGGTGTCAAAGGAATAGAGACCATAAACAAAGTGCTTTATCTGTGCTCAAAATATCATAGCCAAATGTAAATAGTAAACTAGTCACAGATAGTTACTCAGCTGTACTATTGATATACTCCAGGGAACTGAGGGCTTGCAGCGTGCCTGCTTATTGGAGACTAATCAGATACCTCCTCAGAGCACCCTTCATGTGATGGAACACAGACTCAGTCACACATGTCACACAGCTGAGCACACTCACAGGAAGACTTCACACAACCAAACACAATCAGCGGCATAATTCACACTGCTGAACACTCTCAGAGGCACAATGAACACTGCTGAACACAATCAGAAAGAAACACTTCACACAACAGTACATACAACGAAAAATTTACACAGCTGAACACACCCAGGGGCATACATTACAGAGCAGAACACACACTTAGAGGCGTACTTCACACAGGAAAACTGTTATCTGTCACTCAAAGCAAGGGAATGTCACAAACATGAACCCCACCTGACCTGGAATTCAGTAATTTCAATGTTGACACTTACATAAAATCTAAAAAAAAATAACTGGAACCTGGTTGTTGGAAAGAGAAATATCAAAGAAGATCTATTCCATGTTCTGTCTACACTTTGAGTAAGGCCTAGAACCTCAAACAGGCTGTATTGTAATGCAAGGATCACAGGATCCTCAGATACCTCCAAGAGACAACTTGATGCAAGAGCATGAGAGCTTTATGACGAGAGCAATCCAACTCAAGTCTGGACGGGACCCAAGTCTCACTGACACAGCAGTAGAGAAGTGGGATCCTAAGCCCTGAGTGAGTTTTTAATGGAAAAGACTGTAAGAAGGGGGTTTCCATGACAGCAAACAGGGGGTTCATGTTTCCATGATAGAAAGCAGGAGGATTCATGCCTTGACTTTACAGAATTGGGTAAAAGCCACAGAGGAGAGGTGATCGTTTACATAATCACAAATGCCAGGGAATTTGTCTTTTTTTTTACTAAACATTTATTCTGTGATATTTCCTGGTTGCCATTGCTTAGAGAGATAACCTTGTTTCTGCCGGGTGCATATTATGTGACATTTCTTGGTACCTAAGATCAGCTCCCAGTCATGATGGATCCTTATTTCAAAATGGAGTCACCCAGGCTAACTTAAACTCTTCAGAATATTAACAAAAAGGAAGGGAATTTAACAAGTGAAATGAGAGAATATTTCACACATCAATGACTTGGAGGAGGAGAAAGAAACCACACAACTGTAAGTTGTATAAACCCACGAGCAGAGGTTTGCCTGGTGGCTCAAGTCTGTAACCCTGAAGTCGAAACAGGATAGTGAGTTCAAGGTCCACCTGAGCTACAGGAGTGAGTCCAGACTAGCACACAACAGTCACAAAGCAAAAAATAAGTATAAGAATAACATATTTTTTTTAAAATCCAAAATAAGATGAGTGGTGGAGGTGTATGCATTTAATCCTAGCACTCAGATGGCAGAGGCAGGGGAATCTCTGAGTTCAAGGCCAGCCTAGTCTACAGATCAGGTTCCAGGCCAGCCAGGGCTATGCAGAGAAACCCTGACTCAGAAAAAAAATCCCAAAATAAACAGAAGGAAAATATACACGGGAAAGGATTAATCTTACTTCTTGATTCTGGGTTAAGAGCATAAATGCTCCAATGAAATGTGTAACTGCACATCAGAACACCACCCTCACTGACTGTCTGAGGGAGTGGCAAACATTTTGAGCTTGGGGGAAAGATATGGACATTTCTCACCCACAGCACTGGACAGAGTACCCTCAGCCACAGGCACCTTGTGGGAACACACCCACAGCCCCTCATCTTCATGCCGAGAGATTTGAAAAATGATGAAACAGGTAGAGACCAATTAAAGCTGACATTAAGAATAAGCAAAGTTGGGTTGCTTGTGTGATGTGACCCTTTCATTCTTCTGGCAGATGAGTGATGGGAATTTATGAGAAAAGTTTGAGCCCAGCTCTCCTCGCCCCCCCCCCTCTGGTGTGCAGTTACCTAGAATGCAACACAATAAAACCAAGAGGGAGGCAAAGATTTTCACCAGGGATGCCATGTGTGTGGTTGCCCAGGGGCCTCTTGTTGTAGACAGGCATTAAAATTACAGACTGCAGAGATGCATTAAAGGCACCAAGAGTGTGCAGGTCTCTACCGGTATAGAGTCTTGCCCTGTCACGTCCATCTGGGTAAGAGCTCTGCACCCAAGTTCAGAGTCAGAAGGTGGTCGGGTCCCAGGCAGACTGTGGGAGGAGGAGCATGAATGATACAGGGGGTTTCAGCATCTGCAGAGGAGACCTGAGCCCTGGCAGCCCCTCAGCACAGGGGACTGTGTTCTGAAAAATGAGGGGATTTCATCTTAGAAAACTTGTTTCTTTGACTTAGAACCTCCAGGTTACATAGCATCAACTTTACACCTTAATTTCTTTTTTTGAATTTGATGACTTCTGTTGACCAGCTGTGTTGGCATTCATGTTACCGAGGTGCTTTTACAAATGTACCATGAGAGAACTGATGTTTTCATTTCAATTTTTAATCATAAATAGTGTTTGCATCTGTGGTTGACATATGGCAAATGCAAGTGTTATAAGGGACTTCTGTAGTTTGAGAAATCAAAATAATTTCAGGATCTTCAGAAGAGAGACCCACCCCCAATTTCATCTCCTAGAGGATACCTTCACATGGCTACAAAGTATCTACCAGAATTTTCTCACTGCATCTTTGTCTCCTAATTTGGCTTCAGAAATTACAAACTGTGCTGTTTGTCCTGCCCCACACTTTATAAGTTAAGTCATGTCAGCAGAGGGTCCATGGAGATGAGGCTGCAGGCCACCAACCATTGAACAGTGAATGTGATGTCCTCCCTGGACCTTGAGGCACCAGGACCTGATAAGTTCCAGAGCTCTTTGTGTTCTGTTAATTGAAATAAATATCCCCATCAATTTCTCTGCTAATGGGAGTTCATGGTCTCTCTTCCTTCAGAGGAGCCTTTGTTCCTGTCCTTTGCTCTGTGCTTGGTTTTCATATATTTTTCCACAAAAAGCCCTGGCATCTTTTTACAGTCAAATCAGCTCGAACCTTCCTCTTTTGCTCTTGTAGCTTATAGGGTATGGTATCACGAGGATAAAGCCAGTTAGGAAGAAAGTCAGTCTCAGCTGTGACTGCATCATGGAAAGGGGCAGAAAGGCAGGTACTTCTGCAGCCCTCCTGAGTTTCCCAGCAAGGACAGCTGCTATGTCTATGACCAAGCTCTCCCAGCTTTTTCTCTTCATTTTAAAAGAATGCTGATCTATTTCTGTTTCTGAAGGTGTATATAAACATCGAGGCTGCAGATTTGAGCCCTGGCAAGGCTAAAATAATTTCAATTACAGAACAAACAAACAAACAAACAAACCCAAGAGGGATAATTCCAGCTCATTTTCTAGAAATATCTGCCATTCCTTAGTTCAAACATTGGACATGATTTTGCCCATAATATTTTTGCAGTTCATTTACTTCATGGCATTTCTGGATTCAAAGCTAGCATCTGCTTGGATATAGTATCCTTTCCTGAGACACCAGCCATCTCTCTAGTATACCTCTGGCTTTCCAGGAAGAGCTGTGCGACACACAGGCCACACTGTTAAATTCCACCTCATTCTACACCAATTGCAAGAGACAGGAGCAGTTCCCCTCCTGAGCCACCCTGTGCATTTTGCAGTGCCTCACAGCATGGGGCAAGACTGATGATCCCATGGTAAAGCTGTGCTGTGTGATGGTGGCGAAATCAAGCCCATGGATTCATAAGCACAGGGTGGACAGGTGCTGCTCAGCCCTGACATAAACCATGCTCTGCACACATTTTCTCAGCATTAGGAAATGGGAAGGCTGAGTCCATGTTGTAGAGGAGGAAACTTTTTCTCCTCCCTGGATGTAGTGCACCCTCAGTGCCACAGTCACCCAGCATGCACTAGGTCTGCAAAAGGTTTGCTTCTTTCCATTGCACTCTTTATTTCCCTCCAGGTCACAAGTTCACATCCCTGTTGTGCTGATCACTGGTCATGAGTTTGAGTCCTATGGATCTCAGGCTATCCACAATTCAGGCAACTGAAGGATGACACGGTGTCTACAGTCATGGCTTCCTGGCTTTGTGCAGAACAGGGGCCTCTAACCCTGTTGCCCTGATAAGCTGAAGTCTTTGGAAGGACAGAGAAAGTGGGCTGCAAAGAAGAAACTCAGTTATGTTATGTAAGCAGAGTTTTGTTTTAATCCCAGCTGTGGAATGTTGGGCTGATCTACATTGTCCAAGCAACAGACTATTTGCCTCATGCAGGCTCTGAGAGGAGCATGATCTTTGCCAGTTACAAATATTTTAATGTTGAAGACTCTGAAGAGAGAGTAAATGCCAGGCACAGGAGAGAAATAGTTGTGTGTGTGTATGAGGCTCCAAGGAAGAAGAAATCTGTTGCTGCTTTCTCCTGCTTCTCCTGTTTGCTGTTGATGCAGTTTGACAACAAGTTGGAGATATCCTGAAATGAAGATTGGACTTGCCCTAAGGCACCCAGTTACCCTAACCAGTAGGAAGTAGGTAAAGGGAACTATGTCTCCTCTCTCCTCTAGCCTTCTTTCTCTCCTACCTGAGGTCAGGGTGTTAGAAGGGATTGGGGTGGAGAGGGAAGAAAGAGATGTAAGAAACCCCAATAAATAAAATAGACTAAAAAAGTATGCCAACAACACCTCCCTTTACAGGTGATGAAATACAGTGCATGGGAGCTTGACAAGGAAATACATGTAAGGATCAAGGTTCTCTCTCTGTGTGTGTGTGTGTGTGTCTTCTGTTACTTTCCTTTTTCTTTTGATGAACTAAAATGTTTAAAAAAATAAGTATTCCACAAGAATAACATGCTATATACCAGGGTTAAAATATGTGTTTCAGATTAGTTTGTGTATAGATTTTTATTTTATTTTTAATTACATGTGTGTGTTCAGTCCTGTGTTCAGCTGTCTACAGAGGTGAAAATAGGAGCTGGAGGCAGCAGTTGTAAACTGCTGCATGTAGATACCAGGGAATCATCCTGGTATCTCAGCAAGAGCAGTAAGTGTTCTTAATTGCTGAGCCTTCTCCCCAGCTCCCAGAACAGTATTTTTCAAAATGTGGTGTTGAAGATCCAAATTCTTACCTTGTGCTTACTCAAACGGTGCTCTTATCCACAGATCCATGAGCATGGGAGATCTTTTCCATCTTCTGATATATTCTTCAATTTCTTTATTCAGAGACTTGAAGTTCTTGTCACACAGGTCTTTCACTAGTTTGGTTAGAGTTACACCAAGATAGTTTGTACTGTTTATGGCTATTGTGAAGTGTTGTTTTCCTACCTTCCTTGTCAGCCCGTTTATTGTTTGTGTAAAGCAGGGGCTACTATTGTTTTGAGTTCATCGAGTATACAGCCACTTTGCTGAACATGTTTATCATGTGGAGGAGTTCTCTGGTAAAAATTTGGGTGCTGGGAGCCAATGCCAGCTAGTAGAAAGTCACAGACCGCTGCAACAAGGTTGTGGGTGAGAGATTTATGTTTCTGGAACTTATGAGACATCTGTTTGTCAGGCTAGACAATTTGAGATATCTTAGCTGACATTCTTGTAGTACCTCTTTTAGTAAACATTCTTGTGGTATTCTGCATCATCATTAATCACCCAGTTATGTTTTGTAAACTATTTTGCTGAGACATTTTCCCTTCCTGCCTTCTCCCTATAAAGTTGTGTGAAATTTTTCAAATATAAGAGAGTTGGATCAGATTATAGACTTGCTCTCCCTCTTTTATCTCTTTCCCAACCCATTCTTTTCGCCACTCCTTAGGAACACATTGAACTCCTGCTGGACAGAACACACTTGGCACCCAACATGGGGTTGAGGCATGGGAATCAAATTGAATGTCTTTCTTTGTGTGCCCACACCCCTACATAAGATCTCGTGCTTCCACATGGGAAGTGATTGAAGGTAATGCATTGAGATCTCCACAGGACTGCCCATCTGTGAGTCTGATCCATTGAGGTAAGTCAGAATGACGAATTATAGGACAAAAATTGAGTCAGCATGACTTATTCTTACAGGATCTCAAGGAGTCCTTCAAGACAGGAGGAGTAAGGGTAAACAAAAAGGAATCTCACAAGCTAAAGAGTTACTTAAAACATTATAGCAGCCAAACAGGCAGAAAAAAGTACTTCTAAGGTTATTTCAAATGTTCATAAAGGAGCTCAAACAGATTTGTGTAATTTGAGAGCAGAAAATAATTTAGGAGACAAGCTCTAGATAATGAGTATAAAACAGAGTCAGAAGGGAAAAAATAAAGCTGCCAATTCTCATACTTCAGACTGGCCTCCTGTGCCCACCTCCCCCTAGCCCTAACAAAGAAAAAAGGCCTCCAGTCTGTCAGGAACAGAATACAGGGCTGTTGCTCAGTGAGCAGGAAAAACAGGGACACTACAAATCTCCTTCCCTCTCCCCTACCAGTTGCTAGGCTTGGATGGCTTGCAGAGAACTAGGTGGATGGGAAGGCTCACACTCTCAGAATCAGCCGAAGACCAGCCTCCACCAGCTGCAGAGATGAGCTGCACTTCACCCTGACACCTTCCTCCTCTCATCTCTTCTCCCATGGGCTTCAGTCAGTGTTGGCTCTCAGACAGTGGCCGGAGGGATGGAGCCACTTCTAGTTTTAAAGATTAAGTTGTGTGCACTGATAAATTCTGAGTTTTAAATCTAGTTCTGACTTTTGAAATCATGGTTATGTCATGCTCTATAAATTCACTCTTAAAGAGGATGTTTTGTTTTAATATTACAAAAACAAGTTTTAAAGAAAATATTTAAATGTTTAAAAAGTAGGTACCGCAGTTGTTATTGTCTTTGTCTCTGTGTTTTTTGTTTGTTTGTTTGTTTGTTTGTTTGCCAGCTGTCTGTTTTGGTTTCTGGTTTCAGTTTGCTTGCAAGTTGTGGGAGAGTTTCCAATCTGGTCAAGGGAATCTGGGGGACGTCCCAGTTCCCTGGGAAAGGCCCTGTAATGGCTCTACTCCTTTTAGGACCAGGAGAGAGGGTCGCTGGGACGTTATTCTGTGTGAAGTGAAGGTCATGTGGACCCTACTCCTTCTGGAATGTATATGTGTATATGTTTATCTGCGGACTTAAACTGACGATATTTTAAAAACTGACTGACGATATTAATATTTTTTGACATGAGACAGTTTAAACACCTCTGAGTTTCGTCCTGGACCATCAAACTTAAATTCTATAAAACATTTTAAAATTTATCAGGTATTTTAAAATAATAATCCTTGGACAGTCTAACAAAAAAACTTAAAAAAATTTCTCATCCCTTTGGGGGAGGTCAAAAGACCTTGGTGTTTATTTTATTAATTTTGCAAAGTAAAACCAAGCCATGCTGTTTAAGCCAATTAAACAAAAACTGCAATTACAATATATCATGTCAAAAAACCCTATAAAATAAGTTGTTCTTCATTTAAAAAGGCTGGAGATTCTTCAATGCAAAATGTTTGCTTATGCTCTTTTACAGGACAAAAAGGACAACAGTTCCATGTTAGCCCAGGGTTAAGCAGGGTTATATTCAGATCATTGTTAACCATTATATAAAATTTATGCCTGACTGCCAGTAACTAAATAAATGATTTAATGCTGTTTCTTTTTAGCCTATAGCTTTGGTATGGCCAGAATAGGCCTTTTTTGCTGAGGCCTGCAGGCTAAGTTTAGTTCTCTGTTTAATGCTAAATAAAACTTTTGTCCTTTAATTTTTTGCTGTTAAGTTTTAATACAATGTGATAGGATTAATAAGATTTGCTAGCTCCTTTAAAAATATGTTTAATAAAAAGTTTTGCTTTGATTTTAGTTTAAAAAGTGCAGATTTAAAGTTATGCTAAAGATTATAGTTGAGTTCAAGATTGAGTTTTATCTAGTCACTTTGTTTAGGTTGTTTATTCTTAAGGTTAAATTTAAAATGGGTAACTATCACAAAAACACCAGAGTCTGGGAGTCCCAGTCGGGAGAAAAATCCACAGGGAAGGAAGGAAACGGGATTGGCCTTGGGTCACCCAATCTTTTCCTGGAAAAGGTCTTGCAGAATGGTGTATCCGAGCCACCATCATTGAGCTGGGCTGTAGCAGAGACCACAGAGACTGCTGCGCACCCAGCTCTCCAAAACAGACAGAGTTGAGCGCCTCAGGGCACCAGAGACTGGGAGTCTCTTTCAGGAGAAAACCCCACAGGGAAGAAAGCAAACAGGGATAGACTTAGGCCACCCAGTATATCCCTGGAAAAGGTCCCACAGACCAGCCGACCTGTGTGCCGCCAGCCCAAAATCCTGCTGTGTACCAGCTATTAATCACAGACAGAAATGTGCACTCCAGGGCACCAGAGACTTGGAGTCCCTGTGGGGAGAAATCTCCCACAGGGAAGCAAGCAAAGGGGGCAGACCTAGGCCACCAAATATATCCCTGGAAAAGGTCCTGCAGACTGGCCCAACCCAGGGACCTGCTGTGTACCAGCTAGCCTGCTGCTCTCAGGAGAGCAGTACTTATCTGCCACAGATTACAGTTTGGGTACTGGGGCACAAAGCTCCAACCTTAGACCTACAGAATCCTGGGATCTTCGAGATCAACCCCCAGATGCTCCAAGGGGCAACCATCTATCCAGAACAAAATTGACCAAACCACAGGACACCCAGTTACAGCAGCAGCTCACTAAATTTACAGCAAGAAACCCAGAAGCAGGGAAGCTGTCTCCAGGACTTCACTGGGTGAGAGGAGAGCCCTCTGGACTAACAAGGACTACACTAACCACTCAGTTCTGTGTGTCTGAGGTGAGCTGTGGCAACTCCTGAAAAGCATCGGCCATACAGTGACCATACCCAAAAAGCTGAGGAGGCTTCCTTCAGGAAAAACCATCTTTCTGCCAAGGGAATTTTCTGCACTACAGGATTCCAGGAACCATCAGAAACTAACACCCAATACCTAACATAATGGGTAGAGGCCAGTATAAAAGCTTAACCAACAAAAGCCAGAGCAATATGACATCTCCAGAAACCAGTTATCAAGGGGCAAGTAACCCTGGACTCCCAAGCATAATTGAAATTCAAGAAAATGACCTAACATCTATTCTCAAAAAGAGGATAACAGAGGAAACAAATAAAATGCGTAAAGACCTAGAGAAAGATAAATTCAAAAAGCTTACGGCCATCTGTAAAAAAATAGAGGAAGATAAAGAAAAAAACCAAACAGATTATGGCCATCCGTAAAGAAATACAGGAAGTTGCAGGGAAACAGTTTGTGGCCTTTAGAGAGGAAATACTTAAATCACTGAAACTAATAAAAGAGGATTATTCAAACAAAGAGCTGAAGGAATTGAAGGAAAAACAGGAAATACAAAGTCAGACAGGTGAAGGAAATCCACAAAATGGCTCAAGATCTGAAGATAGAATAGGAAAAATTAAAGAAAACACAAATGGAGGAAATTGTGGAGAGAAAGAACTTAGGGAAGTAAACAGGAACTACAGAGGTAAGCATAACCAATAGACTACAAGAGATGGAAGAAAGAATCTCAGGTGTGGACGATACAATGGAAGAAATCGATGTATCTGTCAAAGAAAATGTTAAATTTAAAAATTCCTGACACACACCGTCCAAGAAATTCAAGACAACATAAAAACACTAAACCTAAGAATAATAAGAATAGAGGAAAAAAAAAAAAAAAGATTTCCTCTTCCAAGGCCCAGAGAATATTTTAAACAAAATCACTGAAGAAAATTTCCCCAACTTAAAGGAGAGGCCAATAAGAATACAAGAGGCCTACAGAACACCCAATAAATTAGACCAGAAAAGAAAATCCTCCCTCCACATAATAGTCAAAACAGTAAGTATACAGAACAAAGAAAAAAATACTAAAAGCTGCAAGTGAAAAAGGCCAAGTAACATATAATGGCAAGCCCATCAGAATTACACCTGACTTCTCAAGAGACTATGGAAGCCAGAAGGGCCTGGATGAATATCATGCAGGCCCTAAGAGAACACAGATGTCAGCCCAGTCTACTATACCTAGCAAAACGCTCAGTCCTAATAGAGGGAGAAAACAAGATATTCAATGGCAAAAACAAATTTCAACAATGCCTACACACAAATCCAGCATTACAGAAGACACTAGAAGAAAAAATTCAACCCAAGAAAACTAGCTACTTTCAAGAAAAATTTTTCAAAAAGAATTATTTCAAGGAAATAATTAACCTCATTACAGTAAAACAAAAAGCCACCAAGCACATAAACTTCTGACCACAGTCAACATCAAAATCAAAGGATCTAACAGCGATTGGTCATTAATCTCTCTCAACATCAACGGACTCAATTCTCCAATAAAAAACACACACTAAAAGAATGGATGTGTAAACAAGACCCAGCAATCTGTTGCTAACAAGAAACACACCTAAGTCAGAAAGATAGACATTACCTGAGGGTAATGGGGTGGAAGACGGCTTTCCAAGCAAATGGACCCAAGAAGCAAGCAGGAGTAGCCATTCAAATGTCTGATAAAATAAGCTTTCAACCAAAATTAATAAAAAGAGATGAAGAAGGACACTTCCTGCTCATCAGTGGAAAATTCCACCAAGAAGACATCACAATCCTGAACTTCTATGCCGCAAATACAACAGCACCCACATTTGTAAAAGAAAGAACGATAACACTTAAACCACAAAAAGATCCCCACACATTAATCATGGAAGACTTTAACACCCCACTCTCAACAAAGGACAGGTCAACAAAACAGAAATTAAACAAAGAAACAATAACTCTTACAGATGTCATGAATCAAATGGACCTAACAGACTGTTACAGAGCCTTACACCCAAACACAAAAGAATTTACCTTCTTCTCAGCACCCCATGGAACCTTCTCCAATATAGACCATACGGTTGGCCACAAAGCAAGACTCAACATATACAAGAAGATTGAAATAATTCCTTGTATCCTCTCTGATCACTATGGAATACAGCTGGACCTCAACAACAACAGAAATAGCAAAAAGCCTACACACACACGGAAACTGGACAAGTTGCTACTAAATGACAGCTGGGTCAGGGAAGAAATAAAGAAATTAAAGTCTTCCTAGAATTAAAAGAATATGAAGCCACAACATACCCAAACTTGTAGGACACAATGAAAGCAGTGCTAAGAGGAAAGTTCATAGCACTAAGTGCTTTCAAGAAGAAAATCGAGACAGCTCATTCAAGCCACTTAATGGCTCACCTAAAAGCCCTAGAAAAAGAAGAAGCAGACACACCAAAAGGGAGTAGATGGCTGGAAATAATCAAACTCGGGGCTGAAATCAATCAATTATAAACACATAATACAATTCAAAGAATCAATAAAACCAAAAGCTGGTTCTTTGAGAAAATCAACAAGATAGACAAACCATTAGTCAAGCTAACTAAAAGGCAGAGAGACACCATCCAAATCAACAAAATCAGAAATGAAAAGGAGGACATAACTAGAGACACTGAGGAAATCCAAACAATTATTAGGACTTGCCTCAAAAGTGTATATGCCACAAAATTTGAAAATTTAAATGAAATGGACAATTTTCTTGATCGTTCCACTTACCAAAGCTGAATCAAGACCAGATAAATCAGATAAATAGTCCTACATCCCCTAAGGAAATAGAAGCAGTCATCAAGAATCTCCCATTCAAAAAAAGCCCAGGACCAGGTAGTTTCAGCGCAGAATTCTACCAGACATTCAAAGAAGAGTTAACACCAAATCCTCTCAAACTATTCCACAAAATAGAAACAGAAGGAACACTACCCAACTCATTCTATGAAGCCGCAGTCACCTTGGTACCTAAACCCTGCAAAGACCCAACAAAGACAGAATTTCAGGGCAATCTTGGTTATAGACATTGATGCAAAATATTAAAAAAAATACTTGCAAATTGAATACAAGAACACATCAAAGATATTATCCACTATGACCAAGTAGGCTTCATCTCAGGTATGCAGGGGTGATTCAGTATATAGAAATCCCTCAATGTGATCCACCATATTAACAAACTGAAAGAAAAAGACCACATGATAATCTCCTTAGATGCTGCAAAAGCATTTGACAAAATCCAATATCCATTCATGTTTAAAGTATTGGAGAGATCAGGGATACAAGGCACATACCTAAACATAGTAAAGTCAATATACAGGAAGCCTATAGCCAACATCAAACTGAACGGAGAGAAACTTAAAGCAATCTCACTGAAATCAGGGACAGGGCAAGACTGCTCACTCTCTCCATATCAATTCAACATAGTGCTGCATGTCCTTGCGAGAGCAATAAAACAGTTGAAGGAGATCAAGGGGATTCAAATTGGAAGGGAATATGTCAAATTATCACTTTTTGCAGATGATATGATAATATACCTGAGTAACCCCAAAAATTCTACCAGAGAACTTCTACAGCTGATAAACACCTTCAGCAATGTGGCCAGATACAAAATCAACTCAAAAAAATCAGAAGCCTTACTGTATACAAAAGACAAAAGGGCTGAGAAAGAAATTAGGGAAACAACACCCTTTACAACAGCCACAAATGACAAAAGGGAACTTGTACTTAACCAAGCAAGTCAAAGACTTGTTTGAAAAAAAATCCAGCCTCTGAAGAAAGAATTAGAAGAAGATATCAGAAGATAGAAAGATCTCCCATGCTCATGGCTTGGCAGGAATAACATAGTAAAAATGGCCATCTTACCAGAAGCAATCTACAGATTTAATGCAATTCCCATCAAATTACCAACACAATTCTTTATAGACCTTGAAATAAAAATTCTCAAATTCATATGGAATGTCAAGAAACCCAGAATAGCTAAAACAATCCTCTACAATAAAAGATCATCTGGAGGTATCTGCATCCCTGATCTTAAGCTGTACATTAGAGCAACAGTAATAATACAACTGTGTGTTATTGGCATAGAAACAGAATGGTGGATCAATGGAACTGAACAGAGGACCCAGAAATAATCCCACACACTTATAGACACCTGATCTTTGACAAAGATGCCAAAACCATACAATGGAAAAAAGATAGCATCTTCAACAAATGTTGCTGGTCTAACTGGATGTCTACATGTATAAAAATGCAAATACATCCATACTTATCACCCTGCACAAAATTAAAGTCCAAGTGGAATAAAGAGCCCAACATAAAACCATTAAATCAGTTAGAAGAAAAAGTTGGGAAGAGCCTAGACTTCATTGGTACAGGAGAAAACTTCCTTAACAGAACACTAACAGCACAGGCTCTAAGAGCAACAATCAATACATGGGACCTCATGAAACTGAAAAGCTTCTGTAAAGCAAAGGACACTGTCATCAAAACAAAATGAATACCTACAGATAGGAAAAGAATCTTCCCCAACCCTTTATCTGACAGAGGGCTAATATCCAGTATATATAAAGAACTAAAGAAGCTGAAAAGCAACAAACCAAGTAATCCAATTGAAAAATGGGGAACAGAGCTAAACAGAGAATTCTTTATGGAGGAATATTGAATGGCAGAGAAACACTTACAGAAATGCAAAACCTCCTTAGCCATCAGGGAGATGCAAGTGAAAATGACCCTGAAATTTCACCTTTCACTCATTAAAATGGCCAAGATCAAAAACTCAAGTGACAACACATGCTGGAAAAGTTGTGGAGAAAGGGAAACCCTCCTTCACTGCTGGTGGGAATGTAACCTTGTACAACCACTCTAGAAATCCATGTGGTGCTTTCTCAGACAACTAGGAATAGCACTTCCTCAAGATCCAGCCATACCACTCCTAGGCATATATCCAAAAGAAGCTCAAGTACACAATAAGGACATTTGCTCAACCATGTTTGTAGCAGCTTTATTTGTAATAGCCAGAAGCTGGAAACAACCCAGATGTCCCTCAACGGAAGAATGGATACAGAAATTGTGGTACATCTACACAATGGAATAATATTCAGCAATGAAAAATAAGGAAATCATGAAATTTGCAGGTAAATTTGGGACCTGGAAAGGATCATCCTGAATGAGCTGTCCCAGAAGCAGAAAGACACACAGGGCATATACACACTCAGGGTATATATAGACATATAATATAGGATATACCCACTAAAATTTGTACATCATTATCTCTTCCTCAGCAGCACATCCTTCAGACAATCTCATGGTCTTCAGTGGCAGCCCTAACCATGTCATCCACTTGGCCTTTGTTGGTAACTTAAGCTACAGACATAGAAAAAGACCCCAGTTTCAGCAGGACCTCACCTTGGCCTCCTCATGGATGTCTGTTCCTCACTGCCATTAAGTCTCCATTTCCACCCTTTTCTACAGTGTGTATACCAATCCACTTCACTTTCTCTTTCATCTTTCTACCGTGTACTCCATCTTTCCAATTTTTCCTTCACAATTTTTTCCATTGAAGGGGAACCTGTGGCAGTGCTAGGAGGCCATGTGTGAATGCTTGGCCTGGGTTATTATATTTAAAAGTAAATTTACAATTGGGTGCTGGCCTCTTTGTTTTGGATATCATGAATACACACACACACACACCAGAGAGAGACAGACAGACAGCAGACTGACAGTAAACAGAGAGACAGGCAGAGACACCGAGACAGAGGTAGACAAAACCTCCTAAATTTAAATGCAGAATAAGACATGCAACATAACACAGCTTGGACCTCAATTAATGCCATCAAAAGTGGGAGCTTGCAGTATCCTGATTACTTATAAAGTGAAATCAAATGCAAGCCTCTAACTCAGGTGGGCTTTTCTATACTAATTACAGTTTCATTTGTTATTCAGTAACTGAAAAGAGCAATTTGGGGAGATGTTACATATCAAAGCACACTCATACCCATGAGCAGTGATGTCACTGTCCATGTGTAGATCTCATAAGTTAGCCTTTAGGATCATTTAAAGAAATGACTTAAGAACTAGGTAATGTAGGCAGGGCAGATGGAGGAAAAGATCACATGTCCTTTATACATACTGGGTTGGTCAGAAATGCGGATGACAGGCTATATGCTAGCAAAATTGAATGTTGTGAATGACTCTAAGGGAGGGAATATTTACAGATACATAAAGATGGAGAAAATGGGGAGAAATTAATAGTTAAAACAAACTTGTGAACCCATGAACAGGTCCAAATGTGTGGGCACATGCCTTTAGTGCCAGCACTTAGTTTGTGGGCAGGGGAAGAAGTCAGCAGAGCTCTGTGAGTTCAAGGCAAGCCTGGTGTATATAATGAGTTTCAGGCCAGCCACGGCTACATTGGGAGACCCTGACTAAAATAAAAGGACATTCAATATCTCTGAATTTCCAGTTTTCGCTAGAATCTTGTTTCCATCTATATTTATATTCAATTGTTGACATAAGACAGGAGGTTTGTATTTTTAAAGGCTGCTCTTCTAATTCTAATGTCCTAAATCTAAATCACCTACCTGAGAACCTTATACTTGTTTCCTTTTTGTAAATGAGAACATCATTGTAGCCAGGGTAGCCATGAATCCTCCTGGCTCCACCTCTGGAGTCATCCCTTTATTCAGACTTTAGAGCTCAGCTTGTTCTGGCCTCAGCTGGGTCCCATCTGCCTGTGGTCACTCTGGCTCTCCAGCTCTGCCTTGAGCTCTCTACATTGCATATGATTTCTTTCATAATTCACCTTCAGATTTCACTCACAGCTAAAATCCTGCAACTAGGAGTTTGGATAGACTAGAAAATACATCAACAAAACAGGTGCTCCATGGGAAGACTGACCTGGGAAGAGGCTGTAGTCACACACTGTAGAAGGAGGACCCTCAAGTGGGCATGCAAATCATTAGAGGACCAAGAATTCTGAATCTCAAAAGAGAGGCAGTACAATGGAGAAACTGCTCAAAATTAAGCCTAAAGCGTAAAGTGAGAAAAGATACTGTTGTCAATTTGGTGCAAACTTTCTGATCACTCCCCCAGGTGTGGGAAGGGAGCACAGATAAAGTTTGTTCTCAGCCCTCCCCAGATGGCTGTTATCAGGACACAGGAAGTAAGATCAACAGGCAGAGAAGATGCTTCACTGGGATGCCAGGTTTCCATTACCCCAGCAGGAACGTGATAACTTCTACAGACACAGAAATAACATTTCACAAAGAGGCCTTAAATTCTCCCTTCACCTAAGCTGTGCAGGATCTCCTCAGGCGAACAGTCCTCCCCTGCCATGTCAATCTGGGTAAGTGCTCTGCATCCAAGAGCAAATTCAGAAGGTGGTAGGAACCCAGGCAGGCTGTGGGAGGAGGAGGCTAAAGAGGGGTTTTCAGCAGCTACAGAGGAGATGCTGAGCTCTGACAGACCAACACCAAAAGGGACTGTGTTCTGCATGGGCAACAAGAACATTTTCTTCCCAACATACTCATTTCCTTAATTTATAGACTTTCAAATTACTATAGAATTCATGTTCATTCTTGTGAACTAAGTAACTCACACTGTATACCTGGATAAGCTGTTTAGTTACATTTCTTTTACTGATTTACCTATTCCTAGGATAAATTATCAGGTAAGTGAAAGGTCCGGAGAGCTCACTTTCCTCACTTGTGTATCTGTAACTTTGGTGTGCACAGAACTATTTTGATGTAACATCTTCTGTGCTGTGAAGTATAAAAACTTCCAATGTCTGTGTAAGTAATAGAGGCTGCAGATTCAAAATCTCATTCCACAGAGGAAGGCACCACAGGACTGCAATGTGCCTTCTAGTGTTTGCTCATGGCCTCTATTCTTCTCAGCTCAATTTCAGAGATCACAAATTAGTGGTGTCGGCCCTTAGCCTCTGCTGGCCTGGTAGGAGGTGTCAGTAAATGGCTATGATGATGAGGTTTCCAGGACACTAACTATTAATGCACAGTGACAGTGGCAGATTCCCTTCCCAGTCTCACCGAGATCAGGAATCCTGAGAAGAGCTGGTTGCATGTTTTGTCTTTTCTCTATGTTCTCCCCCATATACTCTGTGCAATTTTTTTTATGAGAGAAAAACCTGAATCTTTTTCTTTGAGGAAACTTTAGAGAACTGAACCCCAGCACCCTGTCTTGCTGTCTTTATTTCATTTCCAGGCTTATCCCAAAGCTCAATTTTTCATGAATTTATCTGAAGAGATGGACAGGAACTGACCTCCCTCTCCTGTCACTGAGGCAATGAATGCACTGGGAGGGAGGTCACAGCTCTTAGCAGCAAAGCCAAGTCTCTGCTAAGGCTCCTTGGGTGCTGGGGGAGCAGGTTGTGCTGCAGCACTGTGCAGGGTCCAGTGTTTCTGGCTGGAGTCTGTGCCATGCTGCCCCTCAGGTACATCCACTCTTGCTCTTTCTGGAGGCTGATTTGGAAACCTTGTAAGACATCCTCACTGACACTCTGAGCTCAGAGATGCTGTACAAAAGCTTCAAAGTTTAAAAACACAATTCTCACCCAGGCTTTCAGAAACAGTCATGATTCTTTAGCCAAAAGGCTCTTCATCATTTGTCTATAATGATACCACAGTTCATTTATTTCTGGTATCTCTGGAAACAGTGCTGGCATATGCTCAGTGATGGTTTTGCCTTGCGTGGAGTACCAGCCATTTCTCGCCAGAGTCTTCCTAGTTTTAAAGTTAGGATTGTGCCAAAGGTAGACATCCTGATTAAGTATCCTCCAGCAATTTTCATTGAGCAGAGACAGTGTCTCCACCAATACACTCTACGTGCTGATGCTATGGATTGTGGTTGTTCATGATTTGGGTAACTATGGCCTGACACAGGCTAAAGTTGTCGCTTGAATTCAGGCAGGATACGGAGTTCAATTCCTCCCTCCACTCCCAGAGCAGCTGTAGCCTTCACAACAGACTCTATCTGAGGAGCTCTCATGTTCCCCTTTGTCATTTCTTGCTCTGTGCATGATTTATTTTCCTAATCTGCCCAAATGTCTTCCCTTCCTATTCTCCAATATAGCCTTTTCTGAAGGTACATATATCACAGATCAGTGAGGTTTCCTGGTGCCATGTACAGAGTTTCATGCCTCTAGGAAGCAGCCTATTTTGTTACATTGTATAAAGTGCAATCAGAAACAACATAAGAAAAAGCATTTTAGAACTCTTTTACTTCTTAGTTAGCCAGTGCTGATACACATGCAATGCAAACTATTAGTTAAAATCTACAGGTGTGTTTTCCTTCCATGAAATAAGTATAGAACATGCACCTGCCACTCAGTGCAGAGACCATAAAATGGCATTCAGAGTGTGTGCTTCCGATGACATTTGTAAATGTACTTTGTAATTTTAAAAAGCTGTAAATAGAGCTTGGAAACAATGGAGCCCCATCAGTCTCTCCATTGTTTTCCTGGGCTGTCACAGCACAACTCTAATGTCTAAGTTGTTCAAAGTAGAGACAACTGCCATTTTACCGGCTCATTGGAAAACAGAGCTGCCCCCAACCTACTGTGTTCTGCTTCTTGTGACTGGGATTTGGAAAACAAACCCATAAGCTTTATAAAGAATAATTAAGCACCACTCTTTTAATCAACACTCTTCTGCTACCTGAAGTGCATGGTCCATAATCCATAAAGGATTAACATTTTCTAATGATGCTACAGAACATTTATTTTAGAAAATCTGCTTTATTCAATGTTTCACCAACTATCTGCTTTGGGTCTAACTCCTGACATGGTACCCTGTACTTGTGAAATTTTATCCCAGTTGCCTGTCCTTAGTATGTTCCATGACAATGTCTCATGGTTGTCACACATGGTAGGATTTGCCAGTTGTGGTGACAATGTCACATGGTTTAAATAAGTACAAAACAATTTCACCCTACACACTTGACTTTCAGTGATAAGATTTTCCTATGAACAGGAAGTTGTTTACCGAATTACATCTCCTGCATGCATGGTGTCTGTGCTGGAAAGTTTTATGGCAGCTTGAAACAAGCTGGAATTATTTCAGAAGAGGGCACCGCAGTTGAGGAAACATCCTCAGCAGACCGGCCTGTGGGCAAGCACCTGGTACAAGTCTTGATGGATGTTGGTTTCATATGGATGGCCATGCTCACTGTGAACAGTGCCGTCCCTGCCTGCTGGTCCCAGGTGCTACAAAAAGTAGGTTGAGCAAGCTCTAAGGAACAAGCTGGTGAGCAGCAATACTCCATGGCCTCTCCATCAGTTCCTGCATCCAGGTCCCTGTCTTGAGTTCTCTCCTAGCTTCCCTGGCTGGGGAACTACAGGCTGTGTGGTGAAATAATCCCTCCTCTCCCCATAGCAACAGAAACCCTGAGAAGACAGAAAGTGGTACTAGGCCATGAGGTATGACTATGACAGACCTGACCTTGGGTTTTTGGAGAACTGTGGAAAGGTTTTGAAACTTTGGACTGTAAAATACATAGAGTGCTGATACTTTAGTGGATTATTTGGTGTGATATTAGAATGTAATGCTGAGAGCAGAGCAGATGATGGAGGCTTGTTTTATGTAGTTCCGTAGGGAAGCATGAGAGTCCCTTAAAGATTCTATGAGGGTCACTCATATTGTGAATTAAGAAAAACTAAAATGTTTGGTCCTTGTCAAGCTCCTGTCCTCTCCAGTCATACTAACTTCCCCTTCTTTCCTATGATTCCCTGCACTCTGCCCAAGGTTTGGTTATGAGTCTCAGCATCTGCTTTGATACACTGCTAGGCAGAGTCTTTCAGAGACACTGTGTGGTAGGCTCCTGTCCTGGGCACAGAGGTCTATTCTGAGACTGTTTCTCCAACTAAAGACCATGCATGGATATAACCTAGAGCCCCTGCTTGGATGTAGCCCATGGCAGCTCATTATCCAAGTGAGTACCCTAGTAAGGGGAACGTGGATTGTCTCTGGCACGACTTCAATGGCTGGCTCTTTGACCTTCCTTCCTCCCCTGAGAGAAGAGCAGCATTGCTAGGCCACAGAGAAGGACATTTCAGCCAATCCTAAAGAAATCTGATAAGCTAGGGTCCGATGGAAAGGAGGGAAGACTTCCCTGTCAGTGGACTTAGAGAGGGGCAGGGAGGAGGTAAGGGAGGGAGGGTGGGATTGGAAGGAAATGAGGGAGGGGGCTACAGCTGGGATACAAACTAAATAAACTGTAAGTAATATAAAAATATAAAAGTTTAATTAAAATAAAGAACCACTAAAATGAAACCTTTGACTTGGTGAAACAATTAAAACCCTCTGAAGTATTTTCTCAGCTTCAGCACACAGACACTGTGGTCTAAATACTGTTGAGGCTGCATCACATGCTAGTAGCCTAACTTGGTAGCTCAGGAGTCTCTGAGGTGTTGAAGGCCAACTTGGTCTATGGAGGGAGTTCGGGACAGCCAAGAATACACTGACAAACCTTGTGTCACACAAACAAACAAATAAACAAAGAGTTTCTCAGGTGGTATTGGTTCTGAAACATGGAGGGATCATGGAGTGAAGCTGTAACTTGGCTCCATACAACTGTGTTAGAGTCCCTGAAGACAGCCAAGAGGACACTGATGAAGCCTCGGCCCCTTTGCTGTGCAGAGCCAAGCCATTTGGAGATGTCAGTATCACATTCCAGCAGCAGCTGCTGTGGGGTGAGCCAGTTTGAACCTAGGAGACAGCTGTGTGGAAGGTTTTTCCAGCACTTTGGAGGAGCTCAGAAGATCATTGGTGAGTCCCAGAAGCCTAGTACTGAGAGTTATGCTTTTAGACTTTGTTCAACTTGATTGTGACTGTGACCTGGTTCTTTCCTTTTAAATAAGAAAATAATTATTTATTGTTATTTCACAGGAGCCCACAAAGTCTCTTGACTTTGAACTTTTAAAGGGATTTTTGAGACTTCAGGGAGTTTGGAGTTCTAGACAGACCGTGGGTTTTTAAGAGAGACTTTGAAAATGTTAGAGAAACTAGAGGTTTTAGAGAGTTGCATTTTGTAGAATCTTTGAATGTTGAAAGTGACTTAAGAGAATGAAGTTTAAAAATAAAAAAAAAAAACATTGAAGTTTTATATTGCAATGTTGACATTAGTTTAATATCTTGGGAAAAACAAAATTGAGAGACAACGTTATAGTGTAACAGAGATGTGTTTAGTGTCAGGTAGATAGGGGGTCAACTGTGGCAGCTGTTTTTGTCTTTTGTTTGTTAAATCAACACAAGCTAGACTCATTTGGGAAGGGAACCTCAGTTGAGAAAATGACCCCACTAGGTTGGCCTATGGGCAAGTGTGTGATGCATTTTCTTGATTGATGATCAATGTGAGAGGGCCCACATCATTGTGCCTGTGGACTCTGAGCTCAGGGTTCTGGATACTAGAGAACACATACTGAGAAAACCATGAGACCCAAGCTAGTAAGCAGCATCCTTCTGTGACACATACCTCAGTTCTTGCCCCAGGTTCCTGCCTCAAGTCCCTCCCCAGCTTCCCTGCACAAGGGATTATCAGCTATAAGATGAAATAAAGGCTTCCCAAGCCAATTTGGTTTTGGTCATGGTGGTTTATTTAGTCTGTGTCTAAATCAAAGAAACTACAATAATTCAACACCATGTACACCACATTTATTAATTTAAACCTGGAGCCAGCATATCAGGTACCTGGTAAGTACCGCTCCATTATGGAGAGAGGGAATGTTGACTCCTATGGAGTCTGCCTTTCAAGACTGCGTTGGACCATTTTCTTTAATTAATTCTGTAATATGGGACAGCTCCAAGTCTGTTATAACTGTAGTTCTATTTACTCCCTGAATTCACATGCTGAAGGAGAAAGACATGGCATATGTCCCTGCTGACATTTGCCCACTCTGCCATTCGCTTGGAGCAGCTCTGGACTGAGATCAGAACCAAGCAAGATGCAGATACAGAGCAGCGATCAAAGACAGAATAGTCCACCAGAGTTCTCTAAAAGGACTATGTGCCAACGTGCTACTGTTTTCTGATTTATTTGTCTTTTATCTACTCTGTTTCGGGAAGGGACAGTGCTGAACACTCATTATGAGCTGCCTGAACTCTCCCAGAGAACAAACATAAGGCACTGTATGAGAAAACCAGCTGCCAACACATCTACACAGTCGATCATGTGCTGGAACTCTCCCATGTTTGGTGTGTAAACATCATGTTCTTGCTCACCCAGCGTCTCTATGACAAAAGTACACTGATGTCCTCGTGTTCAAGAGGAGGTGACTGGAACCCCACCTCAGAGTATTGAAGGACACACTTGGAGGAAACAGCAGATCATGAATAGAATCAGAAACATCTGGATCATAGATTACAACCCCTAATATTTTCTGTAGAAATTTTCTAAGAAATTAGGATTTTCAATAGAGTAAAGATAGCCCTGAATAGAATAAGTGCATACCCAATCCATGGGACCGCTTTTATTGGGAGGTCTTTTTTTTTTTTCTTTCACACATCCTCCTCATTCAGACTCCACCCAAAATAGTAAAACTCTGTCTATATATTACCTGGCCATCAGGATGTTGTTTGGGAGAACCAAGTAAGATGGTGCTCCTGCTCCAGTAAAACCCAAACCTGCAAAACATGAAAGCACGTAATTCCTGCTGTTTTTAATGTTGAGGGAGCTCACACATTGGTGAAGCCACCATGGGACACAGGGTCCAGCCATGGCTCAGTTTATGACAAGTGGGAGCAGGAGGATGGTCTTTGGGGTAGGAGTTAGAATTGAGGTCTTCAGTGGAATAAGCATTCAGGAGCATCTGCATGTTTTCCTGAGGCCAGAAGCCTGGTCTGTAGTGGTGTCTGAGGTCTTCCTCATGGTGAGTCATTGTTTTACTTTTCTCCTGAGCCACTCTTTGTTTCCACATAAGGTGACTTCACACTCTTCTGACATAAGGAACACCTTTTTGTCTGAAATTGGCATTGGAATCTCAGCCAACAGCTTCCTTTTTCTCTTCTACATCTTCAAGTTCATTCGTGGGCACAGGCCCAGACCCACTGATGTGCTAATTGGTATGCTGGCCATAATCTGCCTACTGATGCTAATGTTCATAGCATTCATAGCCATGGACATTTTTATTTCTTTGAGGGGATGGGATGACATCATATGTAAACTCATTGTCTACCTGTACAGAATTTTTAGAGGTCTCTCACTTTGTACCACCAGCCTGCTGAGTGTCCTCCAGGCAATCATCCTCAGTCCCAGAAGCTCCTGTTTAGCCAGGATCAAGCACAAATCTTACTATTACATCTCATGTGCCCTTCTTTTTCTGAGTGTCCTCTATATGCTCATTAGTAGTCACCTCTTAGTATCGATTATTGCCACTCCTAATTTGACTAGGAATAACTTCATGTATGTTACTAGGTCATGTTCCATCCTACCCATGAGTAACCTCATGAAAAGCACCATTTTCTAAACTGCTGGCCCTCAGGGAAGCCTTTCTTATTAGTGTTATGGTCATCTTGACTTGGTACATGGTGGCTCTCTTATGCAGGCACAGCAAGCAGGCCTGGCATCTTCACAGCACCAGGCTTTCTCCAAAAGCATCCTCAGAGCAAAGAGCTAACAGGACCTTCCTTCTGCTTATGAGCTTCTTCGTGTTGATGTCTGTCTTGGATGGCTTTATCTCCTACTCAAGAACCATGTTCCTAAATGATTCAACATCTTACTATATTCAACCCTTTGTGGGCCACATCTATGCCACAGTCAGTCCTTTTGTGTTCTTGAGCACTGAAAAACATGTTGTTAACTTTTTCAGGTCTATGTATGGGAGGACATAAATGTTTGAATATTCATTGATCATTGATGGGCACATTTCTTTATAAGAGGACCCAATACACTGGCATCAGAACTGTCAGTCAGTGTTCACATGCTTGGCGTACATGAAAATATAATTTTTTTTTCTGTTAAAATTATTTACTAACTTGTGTGGTCACAAAATGTAGCAGAAAATTAAACCACATCCCTTTTGTGATAAAACCAGGGCATTTTTATTTCATTCTATTTTATCTTATCTTATTTTATCTTATTCCTCAATGAGTCTTTAAGGGAGTCCTATGAGGTGGCTCTCATGCATCATGGCCGTGGACAGCTCAAAGTATTTTGAAGGATGTAACCATGTCTAACACATTTCAATAATTCAATTTCCTGTGTTATAGCTATTGTGACAAATTAAATAAGGAGGCATTTCTTGCCATAAATAGTTATACACTCCAGAAAGAAAGGAATTATTCAAAGAACATTCAGAACAGAATTCTTTGCAAGAAGCACATGTGATGTATACAGCAAAGCGAACAACAGCTAGATTTAAAATTCTCAGAGTTATCAGCACTTTTGACCCAAACACAGCCTCTGCACGGCATAGGACCTCCTTCAGTTTTATGGTTGAAGGCAATTAATTCCAGCACTGGGCACCAAGGTGCCCTGGAAACAGGAAAGACCCACACCACTGGCCAGCTCCCTAGAGGTTCAACACTCTACACTACATTTCTTTCAAAACCAAATTCTTCATCCTTTCATCTCTGCTATAAATTGATTGGGATAAAATCTGTTGCTTGGGGAAACATTTCTACTCATGAGGCAGTTTATCAAACTCTAATAAGGTGGTTCAATAAGCCAAACAAACATATGTCATCTAGATTATTATGCAGGGGACATGGCAACACAGGGGGCATGAAAAGCCTTGTTTAAGTTAATTTGGGACTCAACTTTTGGACTGATGTCCCATGGGCCTATTGTTCCCATCCAATGAACTGCTTCCTGGCTTCAGCCTGATTGTCACATCTCTTGGTTGTTTTCTGTGTCAGTTGAACATAGACAAAACACGAAATGTTAAAGGGTAGGAATTTTTTTTTCCAAGCAAAAGGACCCAAGACACTGGAGTTGCCATTCTAATATCTTAAAAACAAAAAGACTTCTTACCAAAATTAATCAAAAGAGATGGGAAAGGACTCTTCATACTCATCAAAAGGAAAATTCACCCCACCAAAAAAATGTTAATTCTGAACTACTATGCCCCAAATTCAAGGGCACCCACATTTGTAAAAGAAACATTCCTAAAGTTTTAACCTCATACATTAAAAGTGGGGGACTTCAATACACTACTCTCATCAATAGACAGGTCATCCAGACAAAAACTAAGCAGAGAAATAATGGAGCTAAAAGCCATTGTGAGTCCAGTGGACCAAACAGAAGTCTAGAGAATATTTCACCCAAACAGAAAAGAACATACCCTCTTCTCAGGATCTCACAGAACTTTCTCCAAAATTGGCTACATACTCAGTCACAAAGTGAGTCTCAACAGGTATAAGAAAATTGAAATAACCACCTGAAGCCTATCATACTATCACTGATTAAAGCTATAATTCAACAACAAAAGAAATAACATAAAGCTCACAAACTCTTGGAAACTGAATAACTCTCCTCTCAGTGACCACTGGGTCAAGGCAGAAATAAAGAGGTTAAAGACTTCCTAGAATTCAAGGAAAATGAATGCACAGCATAACTGAACTTATGAAACACAATAAAAATGGTAGTCAGAGGAACGTTCAGACTTCATACTAGCAACCTAGTAGCACCCCTGAAAACTCTAGAATGAAAAGGAAGCAAATGCATCCAAGAGGAGTAGAGGAAAGGAAATAATCCAACTCAGGACTGAAATCAATAAAATAGAAACAAAAAGACCAATACAAAAAAAAATCAGTGAAACAAAGAATTTGTTATTAGAGAATATAAACAAGATAGACAAACCCTTGTCCAAACTAACCAAAAGGCATAGACAAAGTATCCAAATTAACAAAAGAAAAAATAAAAAAGGATGACATAACAACAGATACCAAGGAAATAAAAAAAATCATTGGGTCATATTTCAAAAACATCTGCTCTACAAATATGGATAATCTAAAAGAAATGGACGAATTTCTTGACAGATACCACTTACCAAAGATGAATCAGATAAACAACTTAAATAGAATTCTAGCTTCTAGGTAAATAGAAGATGTCATTAATTGTCTCCCAACCAAAGGAAAAAAAAGCCCAGGGTCCTATGGTTTTAGTACCGAATTTTCTGTATTTTGAAAGAAGAGCTAATAGCAATACTCCTCAAATTATTCCACAAATTAGAAACCAGAGGAACATTGTCAGATTTATTTTGTGAGGCCATAATCACCCTGACACCCAAACCAGGCCAACTCAACAACAACCAAAAAGAAAATTATAGACCAATTTCCCTTATGATCATTGATTCAAAAATACTCAATAAAATATTTGAAAACCAAATCCAATAACACATTAAAAAGATCATCTATCATGACAATCATACCAGGGATCATCCAAGGGATGCATAAATGGTTTAAAATACAAAAATCAGTCAATGTAACCCAACACATAAACGAACTGAAAGAAGAAAAACCATATGATCATTTTATTGGATGCTGAAAAAGCCTTTGAGGAAATTCAACACCCCCTCATGATAAAAATCTTGATGGGATCAGGAATACAGTTACATAATTCAACATAAAAACAGCAATATATAGCAAGCTGATAGCCAACATCAAATTAAATAAAAACTCACAGCAGTTCCACGAAAATCTGGAACAATACAAGGCTGTCCACTTTCTTCATATCCATTCAATATAGTACTTGAAGTTCTAGCTAGAGCAATAAGACAACTAAAAGAGATCATGGGGATACAAATAGGAAAGAAAGAAGTCAAAATATCATTATTTACAGATGATATGATACAATACATAAGCTACTCAAAAAATTCTACAAGGGAACTCCTACAGCTGATAAACACCTCAGTAAAGTGGCTGGATACAAAATTAACTAAAAAAAATAATCAGTAGCCCTTCTTTATACAAATGACATGTGAGCTGAGAAAGAAATCAGGGAAACATCATCCTTCAGAATAGCCACAAATAATATGCAATATCTTGGGGTAACTCTAACTAAGCAAGTGATGAGCTGAATGACAATAATTTAACGTCTTTGAAAAAAAATAAGGAAGATATCAGAAGATGGAAAGATCTTCCATGTTAATTGGTCAGTAGCATCAACATAGTAAAACTAGCCATCTTACCAAAAGCAATCTACAGATTCAATGCAAGTCCTCACCAAAATTCTAACACAATATTTTACAGACATGGAAAGAAAAAATACTCAAATTAAAATTGAAAAACAAAAAATACAGGATACCTAAAACAATCCTGTACAAAACAAAAACAAAAACAAAACAAAACAAAAAAACAAAAAAACTTCTGGCAGTATCACCATCCCTGATTGCCTGATTTCAAGCTCTACTACAGAGCTATAGTAATAAAAACCACATAGTATTGACATTAAAAAAATAAAAACAGGTTGATCAAAGGAATTAAATCAAAGATCCAGATGTAAATCCACACACCTATGGACACCTGATTTTTCACAAAGAACCCGCTGATGTACATACAATGAGGAAAAAGGCATCTTCAACCAATTGTGCTGGTCTTACTGGCAAATAGACCCATTCAATAAGCCTACATAAAATTCATATCCAAGTGGATCAAGACCTCAAAATAAAACCAGATACACAGAACCTGACAGAGAGAAAGTGGGGAGTTGTCTTGGGTGCATTGGTATTTTTTTCTAGTACCTGGCTATATGAGAGTCTCCATAAAATGACTGCCCTTCTTGACAAGGGCTCTGTGAGTTGCCCAGGCTGCTCTTGAACTAAGTATGCTCCTTCCTCCTCTCCTCAGTCCTGGGTGCAGGTGTGTGCACCATGCCTGCTGGGGAGACTGAAACACAGAGCATATAGTTCCACTCAGGCAAAGCACAGCCTCTTCCTGAAGTCTTCAAAGAGAATGCGGTGTCCATTCCGTCCATTCAGATACTGGGATACAGTCAGACATGGCCCCAGCCTCAGCTATGTTCCACCTGCCTGTGACCACCTCAGCTCTGAGCTTTGCCTCTACTTCTCTGGTTTTCATTTCATTTCTTTTTTATTCACTTTTAAAATTTACTAACATCTTGAATTCAGATTTTGGAAACCAGGAAATACAGAATCAACACTAAATGGAAATGACATGCTCCATGGGAGTGGGGTGTCTCAGGAAAAGGGTTGGTTGCATTTCACAGAGTGTAGGAAAAGTGCACTCAGAACCATGGGAAGTCAGGGGAGGCCCAGGAGTCCTCAACCCAGAATAGAAGTATCACAGTGAATAAAACCTTTTTGAAATAAGTCTAATGAGCGAAGTGAGAAAAGTTAGTGTTGGGGGGTTGGTCTGGTGCTGTATACTCTGATGCTAATTGTTGACTCCCAAGATCTGGTTACTGCACAGATGAGAGCACATTCTCATCTACAACAGTCCTTGTGTAAAATTGCCTAAGGAATTATTCTTGTTTAAACAATAAAAAGCCGACACACATGGCAGGGTGCATGGCTAAGGTTCTAGGTTCTAGAGGACAGGAAGACCATGGGAAGGAGAGGAGAGAGAGGAAGAATAAGAGAAGTAAGGAAGCAGAGAGCCACCATGGGTGAGTGTGGAAAGAAGCACATGGCGGGCATGGATGGAGGAAGCTGCCTGATGAAGAATGAGCAAGTCGAGAGGGGCGGAGCCAAGATGGCGACTAGCACACACATTATCTGAGCTGTGGAAGAGCTCAATGTCTGAGTTGGTGAGTGGAAGGACCTCTAACCCAGGAAAACAATGGTGAGGATTTCTAAACAACAGGGAACATCATAGGAGGTGAAAACTTTTGTCTCGGGTCACCCAGGGACTTGTTTCAGAAAGGTGAGAAACAATCCTTTGATCTCCCATCACTCCCTTCCTCCAAACAACCCTCCTCCTCGGCACAGAGGCACAGTGGACTCATCTTTCTCAGTGCAGACCTAACAACCTGGGGTCTGCAGAAGCTGAGGCAGAGCTCCAAGCAATTTAGCAGCAAATGACAGCAGTACCTGTCTCGGAGTCCCAGATGTGCTGGGCGGCTGCACCATCCTCCCAGGGCCCAAGTCTGCTAGAAGCCATATTAGCTCTGCAGGATCACTATCACTGATGGTACGGCCCGCCCATACCACACTGTCAGAGAATATGCTATATACTCACCAAAACCAGACAGAAACCCCATACAAGCTAGGGACACCAGGCGCTGGGCCTCCCAAGCTTGGAGAGCACAGTGAAGAGACCCCAGGACTTCCCAGAAAGCATCTGGACTTGCAACCCAGTCTCCAGTTACAGTGGAGCTTCCTGGCAGCAGAGCAGCACTGTGCTGGCAGGGCACAGCAGCCCTCCAGTTTAAGACTAACCAGGGCCAAACCAGAGAACAGAGGTCCTGGTTACCCCAATCCCTACTGACGTGACCACCTTGAAATCTCCAGCTGTAGCAAGACCTCATAGACTGGCAGTGACAGCAGCATGGAGCTGGAGGTGCATATCAAAGAAGCAGGGCCAAACCAGAGAGCAGAGAACCCAGATACCCTGATCTCTGCCAAGTGACCTGCCTGTAAGTGAGTGCACCCTTGAGAATCTGCAGATGCCCAGATCCTGGGTCCTTCTAAAACAGAAGCCAGGCATCGAACCCCCTCTCACCCATATACCCTCTTTGGGAAAAAGAGGGGCACTTGGGACATTGAAGTTCCTGCTCTGTGGGTCTAATTGAGGAGTTAAGGCAGTTAATGCCAGAAATTATGCTGAGATCATCACTAGCGCCTGCGACATATACAGTGGAGAGCCCCTCCCACACACTCAAGGGTTCAACATCAGCCATCACTCTGTCTCTCGAGACACATGTCCACGCACACTTACACACACACACACACACACACACACGAGCACGCACGCATGCACACGCCTGCATTTGCCCCATTTGCACTGCGTACTTTTCTCCCACAGGTACAGCTAGTCCTCAGCACACGCTGAGGACACAGGACCTCTCTCAGCTTCCTGAAGAACTCTCCAGATGACAGAGAAAGACAGTATCAGTCTGATCTGCAAAATCCAAAAACAAACAGGGAAGGTTTCAGATAAGCCAATGGCCAGGGGTAGGCGAAAGAACACTTCCAACATAAATCAGGACATCATGACTTCACCAGCAAACCCCAAAATTGATGGATACTCCAATTCATCAGAAGCACAGGATAATGACTTTAAAGCCATGCTTACCCAATTATTTGAGGCTCAAAAGGAGGAAACTTTCAAAGAGTTGGCCAGTCAATTGGAAGTAAAGAAAGAAAAAATAGACAACATCCTTAAAGAAACACAGGCAAACATAGCCAAACAAATAGAGGCACAAGTAGAGATAAAATTAGTGGCATATATAAAGGAAATGAACAAAGAAATAGAGACCATCGTAGAGAGACTGGAATCCAAATTCGAACAAATGAAAAAATGGTACAAGGCATGAAAACAGAATTAGAATCAATAAAAAAAAACACAAACTGAGAAAACCCTTGAGCTGGAGAACTTGGGGAAAAGATCAGGAACCACAAAAGTAAGCATCACCAACAGAATACAAGAGATGGAAGAAAGAATCTCTGGAGATGAAGACACACTTGCAGAAATTGATACTTCTCTCAAAGAAAAAGTAAAATCTTTATTTCAAAATGGAGTTATATTCTGGCTAAATTAAACTCTTCAGGACCAGGATTTCCTACAGTTTTGTCAGTCTACCTAGGGGTAACTGGTTGATCCTTGGCACAGTATCTGAGGGCTGCTGTAATGGCTCTCTGGCTTTTGTAGGTCTGAGGATGCATCTGTGTGCCCCAGTGCCCTAGGGGTACTCAATAATGGCGGCTGAGCACAGCACTCCTGCCTGCAGTAGAAAGCTAGAGCCTAGAGCCTGCGTGAATCCAGAAAGTCTTTTGGTGCTGGGTGTCCTGAGCATTAGACCTGATGATCCCCCCTGCTGGGTGTTTCCTCCTGCCAGGGAAACCCAGGCTTTGCTTTGGGGACTGCCGTTCTGTCTGAGGTGGCTGAAAGTAGAACCCACCAGCACAGATGCCCACCCGTGGCTCTGCTTTTCTGGCCTTTGGGAGCCTGGGCGTCTGCCTAAAGTGGGTAATTTTCCCAAGACCTTTTCGGGGTGGTGGTATCAGCTGAGTGCTCTGAGATCAGTCCAGCCGTTTCCCTCCCCGTGGGTTTGCACCCAATGGTGAAACTGAGTCTCTGGTGCCCTGGGGCCCACAGTTCTATCTGAGGCGGCGAATCAGGCGAGCAGGCTGGGCTCTATGCAGGCGCCTGGGTCCCTGGCTCTGGCTCCGGCTGGCTCCAGGGGAGCCCGTGGAACCTGAGTCTTTTCCAGGGGATGTCTGGGTGACCTAAGGTCGGTCCCAATCCTTTCCTGCTCCGTGGGGTTATCTCTCGACTGGAAAATCCAGTCTGTGATGTTGTGGGCCCACAGTTCAGTCTGGGACAGTGACCAGATCACGCTAGAGTGTAGCTCTGGGCTGGCGACCAAGTACCTGGCGGAACCAGGGTCTCTTCTGTGGTTTACCCGGGTGAGTTAAAGCTGATTGAACTCCTCCACCGTGGGGTATCCTCTCATCTGAGGAACACAGTCACGTGTATTTTATGGCCGCGAGTTCTGCTTGCTGGTCACTGTGCCGATCCTGCTGTGCTGCTGTTCAGAATGAGTGTCCTCCCAGCGCCGCCATCTTGGCTGCCCCTACAATTTTCTTAATTGGTTCAAATCATATGGCTTGGTTTCACTTGGTAAAACGAACAAAATAAATGCCAAAGTCTTTTGTCTTCCCCCAAAGGACTGAGAAATTGTTTCAAGTTCTCTGTTAGAATGCCCACTGTCATTGTCTAAAATACCTGATAAACTTTAAAATATTTCATAACCTGAAACATAACTTTATAAAACTCGTTTTTGCAATATCAAAATAAGGTACCCTTTTAGAAATGAAGTCACAAAATATAACCATAATTTTAAAAGTCAAAACCAGATTTTATCAATGCAAACAATTCAGTACTTTTAAAATCAATACCAAGTATATTATTTTGATGTTGGCTGCCAGTAAGAAAAGTTCTTGTAATCAAACACATGGAGGTGCAGTTTTAATATTTTATAGAAATGTAGTTTTAAACATTATTATTTTTATAAACCTGGTTTTTAATACAGGACCGAAATTATGTAAAATCTTAATACATTTAATAATCAATAATCAGACATCAAAATATATATAGAACATAGTAAACTTATATATTTAAAACAAACAGACAAAACTATAAAACTAATTTTTACTCCCTTTAGCATTAATTTCAAGGGAGGAACATCTTGCTCCCTGTTGAATACTATTTTATGACCATAGAGGCTTGCAACTTTCTTACCTGAGAAGCTGCTGTTGACACTTTAAGAGCCTCTTGTAGGGAAAGTAATCATCAGTATGGCCTTCATCTGTGGTTTCGACTCCTGTAGTGTCTGGGACATTTTTGTGCATTTCTGATATAATATGTCCGCACTCCTCTATGGCAGACAAAACTTTAAAAAGCTGCTGAAATCATCCCAGGTGGGCTGGTGGGTGAAAAGAACAGTTTCAATGAGATCAATCAAATCCCTAGAATTGTCAGAGAACTTGGATTCTGAGTTCTCCAGTCATCTGGTTCCCCGAGGGAGAGGCTGCCAAGGGGCTCTGAATTTTTGGTGCTGGGCCATATAGTGGTTCTAACCTGGATAAAGGGCTGGAGCTCGCTGAGGAGTGGCAGGAGGAGGGGTTGGAAAAATTATTTCCATGGGAGTCTCATCCTGAAAAATAGTGTAAAAGGGGTGTGAGGGTGACAGGGAAGTGGCCTCTGGTTTTGTAGAATCTGTGGAAGGAGGATTGTTAGTGGGGGTCAGAAAGGGCTTAATCCATGGAGGTGGATGAATCATTAGGTCTTTCCAGACTACAATATATGGAAATTGGTCTGGGTGCCCACATTTATGCTGAAAAACACCATTTTCCACTGCAAGGATGGTGGGAAGATGGAAAGTTCCTTCTGGTGGCCAGCCCACATTAAAGGTGGGCCATTCTGAGCTGCAAAAAGTCATCATTTTTCCTCTCCTCACATCAACTGAAAGACCGTGAATTCTAGTCTTAACTTCTCCAAAATGTGTCAGAACCAATTCAAGGGGTTTGGAAGTATTCTCTCCCATATCATCAGCCAGTCTTTTCATCAAGAGAATTCAGGATAACGCAAAAGAAGTAAGGAGAGCAATTTCAACAAATAGTAAATCACACATACACAAAAAAGAACCACCCATCCCAGACAAAAACCAAACTAAAGGCAACAACTCACAACCTATACCTGGGCTCATATCTAAAATCACTAAAGCAAGAAGAGCTATGGCTTCAAAGGCAACTGCAAGACCACAAGCAAGCAATCACAAAAATACAAAAGTAACTCCTGGCACAACACCAAGAAAAAGAAAATTAATCCTACACAGAAACAAAGTAAAACGAAAAACCTGGCATCTCCTGTACTTCTCTGCCACAGAAGTGCCAGAAAGGGTATGAAAACCAATCCTCACTCTGGTTTCCCTATCCCAAGATTTCCAGGGAGGCAAAAACTTACAAGGCCAAAAATGTCTTTTTGACCCCTGAGGCCCTGGACCTCAACAGGTCTCTTTTGTCCACTTTTGGGCGCCTCTAGAACACATTGAGGCTTTTCAAATCAATGAATAGAAGAAACAAACACTTAAAGCAGGCAGACAACACAAAAGACATTTACCCATGGGGTTAAGTTATCAGGGTTCGGATTCCTAGAGGTCCTGAGGCACCTTGGACCAGACCCCAAATGTAATGCCAGGTTCAGGAGATCCTCAGAGCCCTTAGGAGACCACTCGATACAATAGCAAGAGAGATTTATTATGAGAGCAATCAAACTCGAGACCGAGTCTCACTGATTCAGCAGTAGAGAAGTGGGACATGGAGCCCTGAGTGAGCAAGGTTTTTTAGGGAAAGTCTGTGATCAGGGAGTTTTCATGACAGCAAACAGGGAAGCACATGTTTCTATGACAGCAAACAGGGCATATGCCTTGATGTTACAGGATTAGGTAAAAGTTAGATGGGTGAAGTGACCTTTTCTGAATCACAATTACCTAAGGTATATGTCTCTCTGAGTCACAGTTGCCTAAGACATATGATCACAATGGCTGTTCTTTTAATCTATATCTGAAACATTGGGGAGAATTTTCCCACCAGATTATCAACCAATTTCCCTTGATTATTGCCAGGGAGATTGTCTCTAATTTCTATGAAGTATTTATCCTATGATATTTCCTAGAGATGGTGCTGGGGAGTTAACTTTGTTTTCTGCCAGGTGCACATTTTGTGATATTTCCTGGTACCTGAATTCAGCTCCCAGTCAAGATGGCTCTTTATTTTATAATGGAGTTATTCTCAGGCTAACTATACCCAGGCTAACTTAAACTCTTCACTATGACTTTCTAGGTGGTGTTTCTTATGAAGTTAAACTGCGAAACTCAGTATAAATCACACATAAAAGTCACCCAGCTGAAGGGGAATTTTAATCTAGCAACCTGGCTACTCAGGCAGGAGATCACATGCGAAGACCTAGTTCTGTGCGATCTGGCTGAAATACAGACACACTCTTAGCACACACTCCTTTTTTTAAACTTTTATTAATTACACTTTATTCACTTTGTATCCCCCCCATGAACCCCACCCCCTCCTCCCCTCCTAATTCCACATTCCCTCCCCCTTCTTCATGCATGCACCTCCTCAAATCCACTGATAGGGGAGGTCCCTCTCTCCTTCCTTCTGAACTTAGTTTATCAGATCTCATCAGGAGTGGCTGCATTGTCATCTTCTCTGGCCTGGTAAGGCTACTCCCCCCTCAGGAGAAGGTGATCAAAGAGCAGGCCAATCAGTTCATGTCAGAGACAGTCCCTCTAATGATTACTATGGAACCCACTTGGACACTGAACTGCCATGGGCTACATCTGTGCAGTTGTTCTAGTTTATCTCCTTGCATGGTACTTGGTTGGAGTATGAGTATCTGGAAAGACACCTCTGTTCAAATTATCTGGTTTTGTTGCTCTCCTTGTGGAGCTCCTGTCCTCTCCAGATCTTACTATTTTCCACTTCTTTCATAAGATTCCATGCTCTCTGCCCAACAGTTAGCCATAAGTCTTAGCATCTGCTTTGATAGTGTGCAGGGCAGAGCCTTTCATAGGCCCTCTGTGGCAGACTCCTAACTTGTTTCCTGTTTTCTTCTTCTTCTGATGTCCATCCTCTTTGCCTTTTAGGATGGGGATTGAGCATTTTAGTCAGAATCCTCCCTCCTGATTAGCTTCTTTATATGTACAGATTTTAGTAGGTTTATCCTATATTATATGTCAATATAAATGAGTATATACCCTGTGTGTCTTTCTGCTTCTGGGACAGATAATTCAGGATGATCCTTTCCAGTTCCCACCATTTAACTGCAAATTTCATAATTTCCGTATTTTTCATTGCTGAGTAATATTCCATTGTGTAGATGTACCACAATTTTGGTATCCATTCTTCAGTTGAGGGACATCTGGGTTGTTTCCAGCTTCTGGCTGTTACAAATAAAGGTGCTAAAAACATGATTGAGCATATGTTCTTATTGTGTACTTGATCCTCTTTTGGATATATGCCTAGGAGTGCTATGGCTGGATATGAGGAAGCGCTATTTCTGTTTGTCTGATAAAGCACCAGATGGATTTCCAGAGTGGTTGTACAAGTCTACATTCCCACCAACAGTGGAGGAGGTTTGCCTTTCTTCTGAACCCATCCAGAATGTGTTTTCACTTGAGTTTTTAATCATGGCCATTCTGATAGATGTAATTTGAAATCTCAGGGTCATTTTGATTTGCATTCTGCTGATGGGTAATGAGGTTGAGCATTTCTATAAGAGTTTCTCTGCCATTCAATATTCCTCTACAGAGAATTCTGTTTAGCTCTGTTCCCCATTCTTTAATTGGATTACTTGGTTTGTTGCTTTTCAGCTTTTTTTAGTTCTTTATATATACTGGATATTAGCCATCTGTCAGGTAAAGAGTTGGTGAAGATTCTTTCCCAATCTGTAGGCAGTTATTTTGTTTTGATGACAGTGTCCTTTGCTTTACAGAAGCTTTTCAGTTTCATGAGGTCCCATTTATTGATTGTTGCTCTTAGAGCCCATGTTGTTGGTGTTCTGTTCAGGAAATTGTCTCCTATATTCATGATTTCTAGGGTCTTCCCCACTTTTTCTTCTAACCGATTTAATGTGTCTCATTTCATGTTGAGGTCTTTGATCCACTTGGACTTTAATTTTGTGCTGGGTGACAAGTATAAATCTATTGCATTTTTCTACATGAAAACATCCACTTAAACCAGCACCATTTGTTGAAGATGCTATCTTTTTTCCATTGTATGCTTTTGTCATCTTTGTCAAAGATCGTTTTCCATAAGTACCTGGGATTATTTCTGAGTCTTCAGTTTTGTTCCCTTGATCCACCATTGTGTTTCTATGCCAGTACCATGCAGTTTTTCTGACTGTTGCTCTATAGTACAGCTTGAGATCAGGGATGGAGATACCTCCAGAAGATCTTTTATTGTTGAGGTTTGTTTTAGCAATTCTGCGTTCCTTGTTATTCCATATGAAGTTGAGAATTTTTCTTTCAAGATCTGTAAAGAATTGTGTTGGTAATTTGATGGGAATTGCATTGAATCTGTAGATGGCTTTTGGTAAGATGGCCATTTTTACTATGTTATTCCTGTCAAGCCATGAGCATGGGAGATCTTTCCATTTTCTGATGTCTTCTTCTAATTCTTTCTTCAGAGACATGAAATTTTTTTTCATACAGATCTTTGACTTGCTTGGTTAGGGTAACACCAAGGTACTTTATGTCATTTGTGGCTAATGTGAAGGGTGTTGTTTCCATAATTTCTTTCTCAGCCCTTTTGTCTTTTGTATACAAGAGGGCTACTGATTTTTTTGAGTTAATTTTGTATATGGCCACTTTGCTGAAGGTGTTTATCAGCTATAGGAGTTCCCTGGTAGAATTTCGGGGGTCACTCAGGTATACTATCATATCATCTGCAAATAGTGATACTTTGAGTTCTTCTTTTCCAATTTGTATTCCTTTGATCTCCTTCAACTGTCTTATTGCTCTATCAAGGACTTCCAAAACTATGTTAAAGAGATATGGAGAGAGTGGGCAGCCTTGCCTTGTCCCTGATTTCAGTGGGATTGCTTTAAGTTTCTCTCTGTTTAGCTTGATGTTGGCTCTAGGCTTGCTGTATATTGCCTTTATTATGTTTAGATATGTGCCTTGTATCTCTGATTCTCTCCAATACTTTAAATATGAATGGATGTTGAATTTTGTCAAATGACTTTTAAGCATCTAAGGAGGTTATACGTGTTTTTTTCTTTCAGTTTGTTATTTTGGTCTATCACATTGATGGATTTCCGTATATTGGACCACCCCTGCATACCTGGGATGAAGCCTACTTGGTCATAGTGGATGATATCTTTGATGTGTTCTTGTATTCAGTTTGCAAGTATCTTGTTGAGTATTTTTGCATCAATGTTCATAATGGAGATTGGCCTGAAATTCTCTCTTTTTTGGGGGGTCTTTTTGAGGTTTAGGTACCAAGGAGACTGTGGCTTCATAGAATGAGTTGGGTAGTGTTCTTTCTGTTTTTATTTTGTGGAACAGTTTGAGGAGAACTGGAGTTAACTCTTCTTTGAAGGTCTGGTAGAATTCTGTGCTGAAACCATCTGGTCCTGGGCTTTTTTTTGGATGAGAAACTCTCAATGACAGCTTCTATATCCTTGGTATATATGGGACTAATTAATTGATTTTCCTGGTCTTGATTCAGCTTTGGTAATTGGAATTGATCAAGAAAATTATCCATTACATTTAGATTTTCAAATTTTTTGGCATATACACTTTTGAAGTATATAAGTCCTAATGACTGTTTGGATTTCCACAGTGTCTATAGTTATATTCTCCTTTTCATTTCTGATTTTATTGATTTGGATGGTGTCTCTCTGCCTTTTAGTTAGCTTGGCTAAGGGTTTGTCGATCTTGTTGATTTTCACAAAGAACCAGCTCTTGGTTCCATTGATTCTTTGAATTGTTTTATTTGTTTCTAATTGATTGATTTCTGCCCTGAGTTTGATTATTTCCAGCTGTCTACTCCTTTTTGGTGTGTCTACTTCTTCCTTTTCTATGATTTGTAGGTGAGACATTAAGTTCTTTGAATGAGTTGTCTTGAATTTCTTCTTGAAGGCACTTAGTCCTACGAATTTCCTCTCAGCACTCCTTTCATTGTGTCGCATAAGTGTGGATATGTTGTGCCTTCATTTTCATTGAATTCTAGGAAGACTTTAATTTCTTTCTTTGTTTCTTCCCTGACCCAGCTGTCATTGAGTATCAAGTTGTTCAGTTTCCATGTGTATATAGGCTTTTTGCTATTTCTGTTGTTGTTGATGTCCAGCTTTATTCCATGGTGATCAGACAGGATACAAGGGATTATTTCACTCTTCTTGTATCTGTTGAGCCTTGCTTTGTGACCCACTATATGGTCTATTTTGGAGAAGGTTCCATGAGGTGCTGAGAAGAAGGTAAATATTTTGTGTTTTGGTTTAAGGTTCTGTAAGTGTCTGTTAGGTCCATTTGATTCATGACCTCTGTTAGAGACATTGTTTCTTTGTTACATTTCTGTTTTCTTGACCTATCCTTTGTTGAGAGTGGGGTGTTGAAGTCTCCCATTATTAATGTGTGGAGATCTATGTGTAGTTTAAGTTTTATCAATGTATCTTTTACAAATATGGGTACCCTTGTATTAGGGGCATAGATATTCAGGATTGTGATGTCTTCCTGGTGGAATTTCCCCTTGATGAGTATGAAGTGTCCTTCCCCATCTCTTTTGATTAATTTTGGAAGAAAGTATATTTTATCAGATATTAGAATGGCTACTCCTGCTTACGTCTTGGGTCCATTTACTTGGAAAGCAGTCTTCCAGCCCTTTACCCTTAGGTAATGTCTATCTTTGTGACTTAAGTGTCTTTCTTGAATGCAACAGGTTGCTGAATCTTGTTATCGCATCCATTCTGTTAGTGTCTCATTATTAAAGAATTGAGTCTATTGATGTTGAGAGAAATTAATGACCAGTTGCTGTTAGATCCTGTGATGTTGATGTTGGCTGTGGTCATATGTTTGTGTGCTTGGTTGATTTTTGTTTTACTGTAGTGAGGTTAATTATTTCCTGTCTTTTCTTGAAAATAGGTAGGTGTCTTGAATTGTATTTTTCCTTCTAGTGTCTTCTGTAATGCTGGATTTGTGTGTAGGTATTGTTGAAAGTTGTATTTTTCATTGAATATCTTGTTTTCTCTGTCTATGAGGATTGAGAGTATTGCTGGTTATAGTAGCCTGGGCTGACATCTGTGCTCTTTTAGATCCTGCATGATATCTGTCCAGGCCCTTCTGGCTTTCATAGTCTCATTTGAGAAGTCAGGTGTGATTCTGATGGGTTTGCCATTATATGTTACTTGGTATTTTTCCCTTGCAGCTTTTAATATTTTTTCTTTCTTGGGTATACATACTGTTTTGATTGTTATGTGGCGGGAGGACATTTTTTTCTGGTCTAATTTATTAATTTTTCTGTATGCCTCTTGTATTCTTATTGGCCTCTCTTTTAAGTTGGGGAAATTGCTTCAGTGATTTTGTTGAAAATATTTTCTGGGCCTTTGAGAAGGGAATCTTCTTTTTCCTAGATTCCTATTATTCTTAGCTTTTGTATTTTTATGTTGTCTTGAATTTCTTGGATAGTGTGTGTCAGAAAGCTCAGATGAGGAGGTCGTTGCGAACAGAAGACAAATTAAGCAGACACCATAGCAAAGCACCCTGGCTATGAGGAAGACCAACTGAGGCTCTCCACCACCAGAACTCAAGGGGAGTGTGAGAAATGCGCATTTCCAGGTCCTCATCAGACTTACAGAGCCAGAGCAACTGCCAACACTTTTGGGAAAGCCAAAGTCAGAACCACTGGTGCAGAGTATGGATGGCTGTCTAATCAGCCATCACCTCTTGGAGGTGGCTGGAAAGGGACATCTGGTCGCTGAGGAGGCTTGACTCACACTGTTCTGGGCCCAGTATTTCCCCAGTACTGCCTGTTGATGGCCACATGGATGGCTTTTCCCTCAGGGAGCTCTGTCTACCTACACACACAGTCCTGCCAACAGGGAGAGGGGTCAACCAACCAAGAGGTGAAGGAGATAACCTGAGTAGGCTTGGAGGCATGAACAGGCCTGACTTGTTGGAGGACCAGTGAGAGTGTAGGCTTGGTCTAGAGTGGGCCTACTGCACAGTTTCCCTACTGCACAGTTAAGAACTGAATTTGATTCTTTCAAACAACCTTTCCATCTCAGAGCCATCATCAAACTCCTAAACCTCCAGCCCTTTGTGGAGAAATACTTGTGAGTCTGGAATAGAAATTGTTTTATGGCTGGGGACAGCCAGATGAGTAAAGAGCTTTCTGTGTAAGCCTGGTAATCTGAGTTCCATCCCTGAAATCCACCTAGAGGCAGGAGGATAAGGCGGATTCCACAAGTTTGTCTTCCAGCCTCCATAAGTGCACCATAGCTCGTTTGTATGCCTTCCCTCCCACACACACTAACAATCAACACATGATTGATTTGAAAAAAGACAACAAAGAAAATGTCTGGCTGGATTTTGTTACTAAGAGTTCTGGGTAGGCTTGACGGAGCCATGCCTAGTGGTCAGCTGGTGATGGAGGCGATGGTGGAGGAGATGGAGGTGGTAGAAATGATACCAGAAGGGAATGAAGACATAGCAGTGAGACAGAAGAAGAGACCATGGCGGTGGTGGCAGTGCCACAGGTGATAGGAACAGTTGTAGAAGTCGTGGTGAGGATGGGTGACTTGTCCTCAGTGTGGGTAGCAGAATAAGTGAGGAGGGGGTAGGCAACATTTAAAAAAAAGAGATGAAGGGGCCTGTGGTGGTGAAGCAGTAGAGGTAGAGCAGGCAATAAAGGTGGGGGAGGTGGCAGAATTGAGGCACGAAATGGTCAAGGTGACGGAAAGTGGTAATGATGGAGATATATACAGGATAGAGATGGCTGTATTTTTCCAGATGGAGATGGAGGTATTTGGTCAAGTTTTGATACCAGTGGTAGGGACTGACCACATGGTAGTCAGGGACAGAGATGGTGGGGATGACAAAATGGTGGGTGGTAAAGTTGGCTAGGATGATGGAGAGGGTATATATGGTAGAATTGGTGGGTTTTATTGAGGTGATGGAGACAGTATGGGTGATGGGCTTGATGCAGATGGTGGAGGTAGTCAAGGTGATGGAGGCCATGAAGATGTGGGAGCTGAAAACAGAGGGGTCAATGGCAGTATCAGAAGTGGCGGGGATGATGGAATTGGTGGAGGGATGGAGATAGTGTAGGTGATAGATGGAGAAGGATGGAAGTAATCAAGTTTACGGCTACGGAGTTGGTGGTAGAGGGGGTAAGGAGAGATTTATGTGTGAAATATGTGAAGCTCAGTGAGTGGGTAATTCCTTTCCATATTTGATGCAAAAAGGGAAAATTAACTTTTTCTTTAGAATAAGCAGTGAAATCCTTATAATACAGTCTCAGCAGAATCAGGGAGGAAAACACATGCTCAGCTACTGCCAGTGTCATTTTGCTCTGGGGTTTGTGGAGTTCAGGGTAGGGACATAAAAACCCAGATGCTCTGCTAAGTCTGACCGAACACTGTTGGATGTGTGATTTGTGAACACAGCCCTAAGACTAGTTGGGAAAACCTCCCAGGATTAAACTGGTTCAGCCGAAGGCAGAGGGTGGTGGCTGTGGAGCAATAGGCTAAGACTATTGAACTCCTTTGGTTTTCCTGATGAGAGAAAATGGATCCCAAAGCCTTTGCAATGGCTTTGCAACCCTCCAAGGTGCTGGCCACCATGGTTGCTGTTGGAGCCTTAAGGATTGCATTCTTGCTAAGAATCCTACAATGACTGTGTCCCCATTTTACAGATGGAAAACTGTGGCTTTTTGATGGTCACCATTTTTTGTTTTTTGTTTTTCAAGACAGGCTTTCTCTGTGTAGCCCTGGCTGTTCTGTCGTTTACTCTGTATACCAGGCTGATCTCAAACTCAGACAGCCACCTTTCTCTGTCTCCCAAGTGAGAGATTAAAGACTTACACCACACACACACACACACACACACACACACACACACACACACAAAAGGCCAGGTGATCAAAAGACCATATAGTTCAGTTCAAAAATCGATTCAAAAATCAGAATTGTATGTAATCTTTATGGTATTAGTAGATTTCCCTGAATCTTAATATAATTGCTGGCTCTCAATATGTAGAATGAGTTGTTTGGCATATAGAAACTGCTGACTTTATTCCTGATGGTTTAGAATTAACTTTATTATTTATGCAACTGCAAAAGGCTTAACAAAAGTAGAAACCCTCCGTTACATATCACGCAGATTCGGTCTCACACAGGCTTTCCAGGTCCATTGGTACAAGCAAATGAGGAAACTGGTCAATTACAACACCTCAACATTTCATGAAAGACACAATGTTAAAAGTAAAAGTTAATTTTTTTTTCTATAACTTGGGCATCAAGCAAGGAAATAATAAAAAATGTCCCACATGTCCTCTGTATAACCACACTCAACTGCGTGCTGCAAGTAAGCCTGGGGATATGAAAAAAGTGAAATATGTCAGATGGATGTGTTTCATTCTGCAGAATTTGGAAAACAAAGGTATGTACACCGTAACATAGGTGTATAACCAGGGTTTCAACGGGCAACTGCTTTAAGTGCTGAAAAGGCTTATTGTGTAATTACACAGTTATTGGAAATAATGGAAATTTTGGGGATACCTTCACAAATTAAGACTGATAATGAACCTAAATATATATCTAGTAAGATGAAGCAATTCTTTCCCTATTATACTATAAATCTTTATACTATAAATTATTTATAAAACTTTATACTATGAATCATTTATAAAATCTTTATATTATAAATGATTTATAAAACTTTATACTACAAATGATTTATAAAATCTTTATACTATAGTATAAAATGATCTTTTTATAACTTATATTATAAAAATTTATAAATCATTCATACTATAGTATAAAGATTATTTAAATGATCTCTATATAATTTATACTATAAAGATTTATAAATCATTTATACTATAGTATACTCTAAATGATAGTATAGTATAAATTATAGTATATTATAAAGGATAGTATATGTATAAATTATATCATTTATACTATATATAGCATCATTTATACTATACTATCATTTATACTATATATAGTATCATTTGTACTACACTATCATTTAAATGATAGTATAATATAAAGGATAGTATAGTATAAATTATACCATTCATACTATATATAGTATCATTTATACTGTCCTACCATTTATACTTTACTATCCTTTATAGTATACTAAAGTATAAATGATTTATAAATCACTTATACTATACTATAATTTATACTATACTGTCATTTATTGTATACTCTAGTATAAATGATTTATAAAACTTTATAGTATAAATTATATAGAGATCATTTAAATGATCTTTATGCTATAGTGTAAATGATTTATAAATCTTTATAATAATATAAGTTACATAAACATCATTTTATACTATAGTATAAAGATTTTATAAATCATTTGTAGTATAAAGTTTTATAAATCATTTATAGCATAAAGATTTTATAAATCATGTATAGTATAAAGTTTTATAAAATCATTTATAGTATAAAGATTTATAGTATAATAGGCAAAGAATTGCTTCATCTTACTAGATATATATGTAGGTTCATTATCAGTCTTAATTTGTGAAGGTATCCCCAAAATTTTCATTATTTCCAATAACTGTGTAATTTACACAATCAGCCTTTTCAGCACTTAAAGCAGTTGCCCGTTGAAACCCTGGGTATACACCTATGGTGTGGTGTACATACGTTTGTTTTCCAAATTGTGCAGAATGAAACACATCCATCTGCCATATTAATTGTCCATCCTATGGGCTTAGAGTTGCTCAAGAGTGTTTCGGTTGTGGAAGTACATTGGGGACATGCTGTTGAAGATAGAAGCTATCTTCAAGGACCTTTGTCCTACATTCAAGTTCAGGGAAGCTCTAGGATGGATGGACCATACATGGTCAATCACACAGACATCTGTGTGTCTTACGATGTGATACTTGTTGCCACAGTCTAGGGAGAAAGAACACAAGAGATGAAGTCTTACCACTGTGATACTAGGATGGAAAGATAAGGCTTACCAGAACTCTCCTCAAAGGCTGTTACAAGGCTGATTAACTGTGCAAGAATATGCAAAGGGCAGAGACTTGAAGAAATGGAAGCAGCCTTAAGATCTGTCCAGCTGGTACATACACGAATTAGGGGCTTGAGGCTGCCATGACACAGGGACACAGTGGGTTGCTCCTCCAAGAGTCTCTAGTTAGACTTGTCAGGACACCTATTACACCTTCACAGTGTGGCATGTGGTGGTGAGTGTGGGATCCAATGTGAATGGTCGCCTTGAAGGAACAAGAATAGATATGCAAGAGGTGAGTAACTAGGGCAGAATTGGTGTCAAGAGAGGGCACAGCTACCACTGCAGTCACTCCAAGACTGAGTTTTTCAGGCTTTGTTCTGAGTTGGGTCTGAGGACTCAAGCAATGTAACCTGTGAAGGGTTTGGCATGTGTGTGGGTGCGGGGCACTTGCAAAAGGATGGCAGGAGGCTCCTTCTAAAGAATTCCCATCAGGCTGCTTGTAGGCCTCAATTCTCAACCTGGGAACCCATCTTGGGGCAGGTAGGACAGGCAGACTGGAAACTGTAGCACTAGGGAGAGATTAGTTACAAAGGACAGAAGGAAAAGTGAATAAAATGAAGTGAAGTAATGCACTCACCTGGTGCTGAGGGTGGCTCCAAGGACCCTTTTCATTGGAGTCATGTTCTTACATGAGGCAGCCTTTGTCTTAGCAGGTGGCAGGCAGCAGCAGCACAGATGTCTGAGGCCGTTCATGATTGTCTTCTTCACCTGCTTCCAGCATTGACGCTGGTTGTGGGGAGAAGCTGTGCCAGTGTCCTGAGGCTGGCCAGGTGTGATGTTATCCTCGGTCCCTTGCTGAGGGAGAGCTGTGCCAGCTTCCTGAGCCTGGCCAGGTGTGGTGTTGTCCTCGGTCTCTTGCTGAGGGAGACCTGTGACAGCGTCCAGAGGCTGGCCAGGTGTGATGTCATCCTCGGTCCCTTGCTGAGTGAAAGCTGTGCCAGCTTCCTGAGGCTGGCCAGGTGTGGTGTTGTCCTCGGTCTCTTGCTGAGGGAGAGCTGTGCCAGCGTCCTGAGGCTCGCCAGGTGTGATGTTGTCCTCGGTCTCTTGCTGAGGGAGACCTGTGCCAGCGTCCAGAGGCTGGCCAGGTGTGATGTCATCCTCGGTCCCTTGCTTAGGGAGAGCTGTGCCAGTGTCCTGAGGCTGGCCAGGTGTGGTGTCGTCCTCGGTCTCTTGCTGAGGGAGACCTGTGCCAGCGTCCTGAGGCTGGCCTGGTGTGATGTCGTCCTTGGTCTCTTGCAGAGGGAGAGCTGTGCCAGTGTCCTGGGGCTGTCCAGGTGTGATGTTGTCCTCGGTCTCTTGCTGATGGAGACCTGTGCCAGCGTCCAGAGGCTGGCCAGGTGTGATGTCATCCTCGGTCCCTTGCTAAGGGAGAGATGTGCCAGCTTCCTGAGGCTGGCCAGGTGTCTTGTCGTCCTTGGTCTCTTCCTGATGGAGACCTGTGCCAGCGTCCGGAGGCTGGCCAGGTGTGATGTCGTCCTCGGGCTCTTGCTGAGGGAGAGCTGTGCCAGCGTCCTGAGGCTCGCCAGGTGTGATGTCGTCCTCGGTCTCTTGCTGAGGGAGACCTGTGCCAGCGTCCAGAGGCTGGCCAGGTGTGATGTCATCCTCGGTCCCTTGCTGTGGGAGAGCTCTGCCAGCTTCCTGAAGCTGGCCAGGTGTGGTGTTGTCCTGGGTCTCTTGCTGAGGGAGAGCTGTGTCAGCATCCTGAGGCTGGCCAGGTGTGGTGTTGTCGCCCTCGTTCTCTTCCTCCTTGGTCTCTTCAGTTATGATGGTATCCTCCTTGATCTCTTTTGTTGTGATGGTATCTCCTATGTTGGTGTCTGGTATGATGGTGTTTCCCTCGTTCTCTTCCTCCTTGGTCTCTTTAGTCATGGTTTCCTCCTTGATCTTTTTGGTCGTGATGGTGTCTCTTATGATGGTGTCTGGTATGATGGTGTTTGGTACGATGGGTGTCTGGTATGATGGTGTCCTCCTTGGTCAATTTTAGTGTGATGGTGTGTGGTAGGATGGTTTATTGGGGCAGGTGGGACAGGGAGATTGGAAACTATATCAGTATGGGGAGAAGTTTTACTTTGTGGAAAAGATCATATTTCCTGCCAAGAAACGGGGAGTAAAGGACAATCACTACCCAGAGGGCAGTCTGTGATGTTTATGCAGGCTGGGGGAGAGAGCAAGGGATCAGTGTGCCACATAAAGCTTTAGGGCACCTGTGCACCTCAGCCCTTCCCCTCTGAGGAAGACCCAGTGGAAAGCCAGCCCCTCCTGCCTGGGATTTTACCTGGACAGATCTGCACTGGGATAGGTCCTGTGCAGAATGCTCCTGTGACCACACTGGCTTCTGGACATCTGGCCTGGCTTCCCCGAGAGGCTTTTCACATCTCATCCAGGCTGATCCCCAACCCATGGCCCACAAGCCATGGAGATGGGGCCTGTCGTCTTTAGGACTTCAAAGCAAAAAGACACAGGTAAGTGACTCTTACTGACTTTGAAGCACACAGAACTTTCTGTGCTTGCCCTGCAGCACCAAAGTGCCCTACTGGTCTCTCAGCAATCTCTGCTGACTTTGCCATGCCCCACCTGCTCCTCTTCCTGCTTTATCAGCATGTGTATACAATCTACTTCTTGCTTAACAAGCCTGAGGTCACATTACCGGGATTTCTATGGTATTGGTCTTTCTGAAGTGACAGAGGTTGTTAAGATCACAGGTGTGCCACAGTGGGCAAATTATCATTAGTTACAAAGGACAGAAGGAAAAGTGAATAAAATGAAGTGAAGTAATGCACTCACCTGGTGCTGAGGGTGGCTCTAAGGTCCCTTTTCATTGGAGTCATGTTCTTACATGAGGCTGTCTTTGTCTTAGCAGGTGGCAGGCAGCAGCAGCACAGATGTCTGAGGCTGTTCATGATTGTCTTCTTTATCTGCTTCCAGCGTTGACGACGGTTGTGGGGGGAAGCTGTGCCAGTGTCCTGAGGCGGGCCAGGTGTGATGTCGTCCTCAGTCTCATGCTGAGGGAGAGCTGTGCCAGCATCCTGAGGCTGGCCAGGTGTGATGTCGTCCTTGGTCTCTTGCTGAGGGAGAGCTGTGCCAGCATCCTGAGGCTGGCCAGGTATGGTATTGTCCTCGGTCTCTTGCTGAGGGAGAGCTGTGCCAGCGTCCTGAGGCTGGCCAGGTGTGGTTTCATCCTTGGTCTCTTCCTGATGGAGACCTGTGCCAGCGTCCTGAGGCTGGCCAGGTGTGATGTTGTCGTCCTTGGTCTCTTCCTGTGGGGAAGCTATGCCAGCGTCCTGAGGCTGGCCAGCTGTGATGTTGTTCTCCTGGGTCTCTCCCTCCTCGGTCTCTTCCTCCTCCCTCACTTCAGGCATGGTGTCTTCCTTGATGATGTTTACTCTCAGGGCAATGATTGCTTCCTGAGCATCGATGTCTTCCTGTGTTAGAGTCTTTTCCTCTGCGACTATAGTAGACTCTATCTCTATGACTGTTGTCATCTCCGATAAATCCTCAGAGGAGGAGCTTGAGCTGTCCTCTTCCTCCAGGAAACTCCAGGATTCAGATTGGTGACTATAGGACATGTGGCTCTCTAAGTCACTTGTACCCTCATTCTGGGATGTTCTAGAAGAGTTGGTGTATAGACCCAGAGATATATGGTCACTATCAGTGTGGCTGTCACGTGATCCAACCTGTGAAAAATAAATATTCATTTCCAGGATGCTGCCCTTGATGGACTTAGCAATAGGACAGCCCAGGTGGAGAGGGTGTGTGTCTGGATGGCAGCATAGGGTGGCAGGCATGCTATGGCATCTGGCAAGTTTCCTGGAATAATGCTCCTCCTCTTTTTCCTGGCCCTTAGATGGCAAGGTAAAGGTATAGGGAACAGGTTCAGCTCTCCTTAGGGATCCAGGATAAGTGTAAGGCTCTGTCAGGCGGAGGACAGTGCCTGGCTGCCTGGGTTTCACAGGATTCACCTGGTTGTGGCCATAGTCTCCCGCAGGTGACTGGTTTTGCAATATAAGATAAGTTGCCATCACCTCATCATATTTTTGGTCTCTCAGGGATTCAATGATTACTTCAGGCTTATAGCCCATGACTCTCATGGTCCCGACAATGCTAGGGCTCGGGGTGCCTGGGAGGCTAGGGGTGGAAGTAGGTGGTGAACGTGCCTCACTGGCCCTGATCATGGGGCGCCTCATGATGTCCTTGATGGTGGGCCTTCTTCCGGGATTGATTATCAGTAATTCCAAGATGACATTGAAAATGTCGATAGAAACATGCTTAGGAATGGTGAAGTTGCCTGAGGTGACCTCGTTCCTCATGCCTGCCACAGATTTGGCTTGGAAAGGGAAGTGCCCAGCCACCATGAGAAAGAGGAGAATCCCTAAACACCACATGTCGATGGGGTAAGCATCGTATTCCCCGGGTGCAAAGAGTTCTGGGGCACAATAGGGCAGAGTGCCACAGAAACCCCGCAGCTTCTGCCCAGGAGTTACTTTCACAGCGAGGCTAAAATCAATCAGCTTGGCATTCCCCCTGCAGTCCATAAGGATGTTGGTGGCTTTTATATCTCTATGGACAACTTGATTGTTATGACAGTAATTCACTGCATGCACCACCTGAGTAAATATCCTTTCAGCCTCGCACTCCGGTAGAGACCCCCGTTCCAGGATCCTCCGCAGCAGCTCTCCCTCTGAGGCATGCTCCATCACCAGGTAGGTGATCTCTTCCGTCTCGATCACGTGAAAAAGTTTGATAATATTGGGGTGGTTCATGGATTTCATAACGCTTATTTCACTGTTAAAAATCGAGTTGTACTTCTTCTTATTTCTAAGGAGTTTTACAGCCACACAGGTCACAGTGGGAACATGGAAGGCGAGTTTCACTTCAGAAAAATGTCCGTGTCCCAGAGTCCTCATCATTCTATAGTCGGTGTTGAAGGGGTCCTCCACAGAGGAGCAGGCCTCCATGTCCTGCTTCAGAGTCAGGCCCTCCTCCTTCATATGGCTAGAGCCAAAAAGTTCAATGAGAAAGTTGACAGACTTAAAATCAGGCCTAGGAGAGTATTTAGAGCTATGAATTCCTACATCCAAAAGACTAGGAAAGGAAGGAAGGAAGAGGTCAGACACATTTCAGACCACCTAACTGGGTACTTAAATGCTTAGATAGACAAGAATGAAGTATGTTCCAAAGCAGTGTAGAGCAAAATATGACAGATTGGTTTGACAGGAGTCAACTGCAAACTGGAAGAACCAACCAAAGGATTCTAGAAACTGAGAGCCACTGATAAGAAAGGACGGTCATCCCCTAACCCTGAGCTCACCTGTACTGGAAGAGAGCAGACACGAATAAAATTAGATGCGAGAGAAGTATATAGAACAACAGACACCTCCCAAGCCCAGCAGTGTCCGTGCGGGGCAGCCAGCCCCTGAGTCCAGGTACAACTAGCTCTGCAAAGGACCTACCGAAATTTGGTTCTTAGGATCCAGGTCATGTGGCTCACAATTACTCCAAACCCAGCTCTAGGAGATCCTACACCACGGGCCTCTGAGGGCATCCATACACATGTTCACATGCCCACACGCAAGTGCACTCTCTGCTACTACACATCAATTACATGGTGATAATGTCTATCTATATAATGCTATAGGCAGTTATGATCTCCCACAGAAGAGCTGTACATCAAACCTAGTTCCAAGAATACATGCTCTTGAAATGATGGGCCAGCTCGCCAGACTACCCCATCCGCAAAAATCTTTACTTCAAAACAAAGAGGGTCCCTTACATGAATTGGAGAAGACTTTCTGTGTATAAAATAAACATAATAAAATGTTCTCAGATAGAAAACAGAATGAACTTACTATGATGGTTCAAAATCTTCAAAAATCCAGGAATGTCTTGTCACGGTGCAGAAATCCAGTTACTCTCTATTCTGCTCTGTAAGACAAGAGGAGTGGAGAATGGTGTGAGGGTGTGAGGGAGTGAATAGAAGGAGAGTTTATGTTTATTAAACAAACATAATAAAATATTGTAGGTTAGAGAACAGAAGGCACTTACTATATGGTGGTCAAAACAGCTTCTAAACTGCGAGTATAGTCTGTCACGGGCACAGAAGTCCAGTTGCTCTCCAACCAAGAGCTTCTGCTCTGTAAGACAAGAAGCAGGCTCAGCCAGAGCCTTCAGTGGATAGGTGTCACAATGGCTCCTTGTGGTGTCAGAGCAAGGATTGGACAAGTGGTCACTAGGCACATCCCCATGGTTCCCTCACATTCTGTCCTTAGGGACGGGAAAGCTGGTCTAGGGCAGTGGGGCAGTAGGAGCCTGAGGAAGCTTGTTACACTCCAGTGTCTGTCCACAGTGATGCCCAGAGGCCCACCTCTTCCTGCTAGGCCCACTGTCCAAGGTCCACAGTTTGCCCCACGTGGTGCCACCTGCTTGGAACAATGTTCAAACACTTGATTCTTTGTGGGACTTTTGGCACCCAAACCTTAAGGAGGACACACACACACACACACACACACACACACACACACACACTCTACATCTAGACATGACACAACTAGCTGTGCCCTGACTGAGAGTACTTCAAGGGTCAGCTGATGGACCTTAGACAAGAGGTTGGGGTGAAAGTCAGGAAAGTCTCATAAAGGATAAACACTTGGCAGTTGGAAAAGCTAGAAAAGTGGAGGCAGGAGGATCAGTTCAAGTTCTCTTGGGCCACACAGGGATGCTGAGGCCAGCCTGTGCTACAGGAGACCCTGCCTCACCAAATACAAAAGCAATAGCAAAGAGAAGATGAGGAAGGACTGCTTTTGTTTTCTGCATGACCTAGGTTCCCAACTGCTTCAAAAGTTCAAGGTTGCTGTTACACGCGGGGCCTAGCCACAAGTGCTTGTGACAACAATGCTTGAGGGTGGAGGGCTGATCAGCCATTTCCATGCTCCTGAAGCTAGGCTGCTGTCATCTCCCACCAAAAGTCATCAGTTTTTCACATTAAGTGGACCTCACAGCACCCACCCAAGCTGCGGGACATACTTCAGAGAAACTGGGTGGAAGTTTACAGGAGGTCAACAAGGATGTTCACTCTTCAGAGAACGTGCATCACTCACTTGAGCACTGGATAGCAAGTCTAGTTAACTAAACCATCACACAATGAAAGGGAGATACAGGTACTGTTCAGCAAAGGGCACCAAAGCACAACTTGCCAGTTCTGTAATCAGATATCAGATTTTTGGAAGTCACAGACCATAGACCCTCCTCTCATCACCAATACCTTGGCAAAACAGAAAGGAACCTGAAGGGCTTTGTTGCTGGACCATGAAGGTTCTGTTACCCACTGCCTTTCCCTAAACATGAACAGATTAAGGTTGGAGGAAGGAGTTTTATCCAAGCCTAGACTTGGAAATTTGGGTAGATTGCCCTTGACAATAAAAAGTCCCCTGCTTCTCCAAAAAGACAGGTGCTTATTTTGGGGCTTGGGGTCTGTGCAGTGCTGGGCAAATAATTCCAGCACTAGGCGGTTTTTGTTCCTGAATATGTTCTTTGACCTGTAGGACCAGCAGAACTCAAGAGCACAGGCTCAACCCTTTGCTTCAAAATCATTATTGCCCTCCCCTCCGGTGCCTGATAACACCTTAGCTCGGTGCCATAATCGCCCTCCTTAAGACAGAAGATAACCCATGAACATACAGCTGCAGGCAGAGAGAAGGACAGAAGTAGGCTGGAGGGACAGGGCATGGCAAGTCTCACCAAGGAAAGTCCCATCCTTCCTCAAAGAACAAGCTCCTTTTAGACTTACACTTATTCTATCCCTGAATTCCTTTTCAGCTGCCCTGTTCCACAATCACCATCACAAGAACTGAGCTGATGCTTGTCTCTAGCTCCTTTGTTGGACTCATGCCTCTTGACCTGCCAGGAAGATCCTGAGATAATCAGCTAGGAGGAGACTTTGTGCTAGAGCCCAGAGACACATTGGTGTCCTTCCTTAAGAGACCATCCTGTGTGTTCATCAGTCCTCTGGACAGGAGTCCACGGCACTTGGCCCGTACTTGTACTTGGGAAGCAAGGTGTTGAACAGCAAAGGGAAAGAGTGAGGGGCTTGGAAGGGGTGGGCAGTTGGCAGTGTCATCAGGGGAATGTATTCAAAGTTCTCCATGTACACGTATGGAAGTGTCACTGGGTGATTGATCACTCGTGTTGTGTAGTTGATATAAATACTGTGATAGCGAGACACAATCAAAGTGAACATGAGATAGATGAAGAATATAACGGTAAGCATAATCATGCCTGAAACCAATGAATGAATAAATAGAGGCGATTGCCACAAAACTGACAGTGTTAGAGGGAAACTCAATCTGCTGAGGGTCAACAGGTCTGGTTGTCCTAGGGGAGCTGGCCAATGCTGTGATTCACCAACTCTCAAACCATTCAGTCTAGCAACCAATGGCTGCCACACTTGATGGGACCAAACCCAGTCCCAGTGAGTTCTCTATGTGGCCAGGTTCCACCATTCCTCACAAGGACTCTTTGTGATGTCAGAGCAAGGAACGGCCTAGCCATGCCTGGGCACCAACCACACCGATTCCCCCAGTTTCTGCCTGCAAGGACAGGGAAGGCATGGTAGTAGGAAAGGCAGGTAGCCGAAGGAGTAGGGACCTGAGCCAGCCAGCCAGTTCTGTCCAGTTTTCCCTTGGTGCCAGTGACCCTCTTCCTCCTGTAAGACCCCACTTCCCCACACAGTGCCACATGCCAGGGCCCAGTGTTCAAACATGTGACTCTTTGTGGTACATTTTCCATCTAAAGCAGCAGGCTCCAGAGGGTTGTACTCATGCCCATCCTTTAGGGCACAGGTAGCATGCTTCCCTTTTCCCCTGCTCCCTGGCTCTCTAGCGGCTCTCTGCATACAAAGCTCAGCACATACACACTCATCAAGGACATCAGTTCCTTTCTCATTCGACTCAGGTGAACGAAAAATGGAGAGTGGCCTCGGGCTGAGGTTAGGATGCTGTGGTGGCTAATCACTGTTGTCAAAATGAGTACACCAAGAATTAACTGAGAGGGTGGCTCTCAGGAGTCTATGGGGTGACCCTACCTGAGACTCCTATCAGCAGGGGATATGGAGCCTGATGTGGCCCCCTCCTGCAGCCATGCAGGACTTCCAGTCAAGGGGGCCAGTGGAGGGAACTCACCCACCCACAAAGCCTTCAACCCAAAGTGTGCCCCGCCTACAGGAAGTGCAGGATTAAACAGGGAGCCGAGATGGAGGGAACTGGCAACCAATGACTGACCCAACTTGAGACCGACCCTAGGGGAAAGAGAGGCAACCGTTGACTCTACTAATAATACTGTGCTCTGCTTGCAGATGGGAGCCTAGCATAACTGTCTTCTGAGAGGCTTCATCCAGCAGTGAATGGAAACAAATGCATAGACCCACAGCCAAACACTAGATGGAGTTTGGGGAATCTTGTGGTAGAGTGGGAGGAAGGAGTGAGGGAGCTGGAGGGGTCAAGGATACCACGAGAAGACCCACAGAGTCAACTAAACCAGGTCCATGGGGGCTCACAGAGACTGAATCACCAACCAAAGGGGGATGTCTGGGCTGGACCTTGGCTCCCTACACATATGTAGCAGAGGTGCAGATTGTCCTTCATGTTGGTGCCCTAACAAGGGCTGTCTCTTACTCTGTTGCCTGCCTTTGGATTCCTTTGCCCTAGCTGCTCTGCCTTGTCTGGTGTCAGTGGGAGAGGATGCATGCAGTCCTTTGGGCAACTTGATGTGCCAGGGTGAGCTGGTGCCCATGGGGGACCTCCCTTTCTCTGAGGAGAATGGGAGTGGGGAATGGTGTGAGGGCATGTGAGGGAGGGAATAGGAGGACAGTTTATGTTTATGAAACTTACTCTACGGTAGTCTGAAATCTTCAAAAATCCAGGAATGTCTTGTCACTGATGCAGAAGTCCAGTTACTCTCTAACAAGAACTTCTGCTCTGTAAGACAAGAGGAGTGGAGAATGGTGTGAGTGTGTGAGGGAGGGAATAGAAGGAGAGTTTATGTTTATTAAACAAACATAATAAAATATTGTAGGTTAGAGAACAGAAGGCACTTACTATATGGTGGTCAAAACAGCTTCTAAATTGCGAGTATAGTCTGTCACGGGCACAGAAGTCCAGTTGCTCTCCAACCAAGAGCTTCTGTTCTGTAAGACAAGAAGCAGGCTCAGCCAGAGCCTTCAGTGGATAGGTGTCACAATGGCTCCTTGTGATGTCAGAGCAAAGAATGGACCAGTTCCCTCACATTCTGTCCTCAGGGACGGGAAAGCTGGTCTAGGGCAGTGGGGCAGTAGGGGCCTGAGAAAGCTGGTTACACTCCAGTGTCTGTCCACAGTGATGCCCAGAGGCCCACCTCTTCCTGCTAAGCCCACTTTCCAAGGTCCACAGTTTGCCCCACGTGGTGCCACCTGCTTGGAACAATGTTCAAACACTTGATTCTTTGTGGGACTTTTGGCACCCAAACCTTAAGGAGGACACACACACACACACACACACACACACACACTCTACATCTAGACATGACACAACTAGCTGTGCCCTGACTGAGAGTACTTCAAGGGTCAGCTGATGGACCTTAGACAAGAGGTTGGGGTGAAAGTCAGGAAAGTCTCATAAAGGATAAACACTTGGCAGTTGGAAAAGCTAGAAAAGTGGAGGCAGGAGGATCATCTCAAGTCCTCTTTGGCCACACAGGGATGCTGAGGCCAGCCTGTGCTACAGGAGACCCTGCCTCACCAAATACAAAAGCAATAGCAAAGAGAAGATGAGGAAGGACTGCTTTTGTTTTCTGCATGACCTAGGTTCCCAACTGCTTCAAAAGTTCAAGGTTGCTGTTACACACAGGGCCTAGCCACAAGTGCTTGTGACAACAACGCTTGAGGGTGGAGGGCTGATCAGCCATTTCCATGCTCCTGAAGCTAGGCTGCCGTCACCTCCCACCAAAAGTCATCAGTTTTTCACATTAAGTGGACCTCACAGCACACACCCAAGCTGTGGGACATACGCCAGAGAAACTGGGTCGAAGTTTACAGGAGGTCAACAAGGGTGTTCATTCTTCAGAGAACGTGCATCACTCACTTGAGCACTGGATAGCAAGTCTAGTCAACTAAACCATCACACAATGAAAGGGAGACACAGGTACCGTTCAGCAAAGGGCACCAAAGCGCAACTTGCCAGTTCTGTAATCAGATATCAGATTTTTGGAAGTCACAGACCATAGACCCTCCTCTCATCACCAATACCTTGGCAAAACAGAAAGGAACCTGAAGGGCTTTGTTGCTGGACCATGAAGGTTCTGTTACCCACTGCCTTTCCCCAAACATGAACAGATTAAGGTTGGAGGAAGGAGTTTTATCCAAGCCTAGACTTGGAAATTTGGATAGACTGCCCTTGACAATAAAAAGTCCCCTGCTTCTCCAAAAAGACAGGTGCTTATTTTGGGGCTTGGGGTCTGTGCAGTGCTGGGCAGATAATTCCAGCACTAGGCGGTTTTTGTTCCTGAATATGTTCTTTGACCTGTAGGACCAGCAGAACTCAAGAGCACAGGCTCGACTCTTTGCTTCAAAATCATTATTGCCCTCCCCTCCGGTGCCTGATAACACCCTAGCTCGGTGCCATAATCACCCTCCTTAAAACAGAAGATAACCCATGAATGTACAGCTGCAGGCAGAGAGAAGGACAGAAGTAGGCTGGAGGGACAGGGCATGGCAAGTCTCACCAAGGAAAGTCCCATCCTTCCTCAAAGAACAAGCTCCTTTTAGACTTACACTTATTCTATCCCTGAATTCCTTTTCAGCTGCCCTGTTCCACAATCAGCATCACAAGATCTGAGCTGACGCTTGTCTCTAGCCCCTTTTTTGGACTCATGCCTCTTGACCTGCCAGGAAGATCCTGAGATAACCAGCTAGGAGGAGACTTTGTGCTAGAGCCCAGAGACACATTGGTGTCCTTCCTTAAGAGACCATCCCGTGTGTCCATCAGTCCTCTGGACAGGAGTCCACGGCATTTGGCCCGTACTTGTACTTGGGAAGCAAGGTGCTGAACAGCAAAGGGAAAGAGTGAGGGGCTTGGAAGTGGTGGGCAGTAGGCAGTGTCATCAGGGGAATGTATTCAAAGTTCTCCATGTACATGTACGGAAGTGTCACTGGGAGATCGATCACTCGTGTTGTGTAGTTGATATAAATACTGTGATAGCGAGACACAATCAAAGTGAACATGAGATAGATGAAGAATATAACGGTAAGCATAATCATGCCTGAAACCAATGAATGAATAAATAGAGGCGATTGCCACAAAACTGACAGTGTTAGAGGGAAACTCAATCTGCTGAGGGTCAACAGGTCTGGTTGTCCTAGGGGAGCTGGCCAATGCTGTGATTCACCAACTCTCAAACCATTCAGTCTAGCAACCAATGGCTGCCACACTTGATGGGACCAAACCCAGTCCCAGTGAGTTCTCTATGTGGCCAGGTTCCACCATTCCTCACAAGGACTCTTTATGATGTCAGAGCAAGGAATGACCTAGCCATGCTTGGGCACCAACCATACTGATTCGCCCAGTTTCTGCCCATAAGGACAGGGAAGGCATGGTAGCAGGACAGGCAGGTAGCTAAAGGAGTAGGGACCTGAGCCAGCCAGTCAGTTCTGTCCAGTTTTTCCTTGGTGCCAGTGACCCTCTTCCTCCTGTAAGAGCCCAGTTTATGTTCAAATATGCGAAGCTCAGTGAGTGGGTAATTCCTTTCCATATTTGATGCAAAAATGGAAAATTAACTTGTTCTTTAGAATAAGCAGTGAAATCCTAATAACACAGTCTCAGTGGAATCAGGGAGGAAAACGCATGCTCAGCTACTGCCAGTGTCATTTTGCTCTGGGGTTTGTGGGGTTCAGGGTAGGGGCAGGAAAACCCGGATGCTCTGCTAAGTCCAACTGAACACTGTTGGGTGTGGAATTTGTGAACACAGCCCCAAGACTAGTTGGGAAAACCTCCCAGGATTAAACTGGTTCACCTGAAGGCAGAGGGTGGTGGCTGTGAAGCAATAGGCTAAGACTATTGAACTCCTTTGGTTTTCCTGATGAGAGAAAATGGATCCCAAAGCCTTTGCAATGGCTTTGCAACCCTCCAGTGTGCTGACCACCATGGTTGATATTGGAGCCTTAAGGATTGCATTCTTGCTAAGAATCCTACAATGACTGTGTCCCCATTTTACAGATGGAAAACTGCGGCTTTTTGATGGTCACCGTTTTTTGTTTTCTTGTTTTTCAAGACAGGCTTTCTCTGTGTAGCCCTGGCTGTCCTGTCGTTTACTCTGTATACCAGGCTGATCTCACTCAGACAGCCACCTTTCTCTGTCTCCCAAGTGAGAGATTAAAGATTTACAACACAGACACACACACACACACACACACACCCACACCCACACACACATAAAAGCCAGGTGATCAAAAGACCATATAGTTCAGTTCAAAAATCGATTCAAAAATCAAAATTGTATGTAATCCTTATGGTATTAGTAGATTTCCCTGAATCTTAATATAATTGCTGGCTCTCAATATGTAGAATGAGTTGTTTGTCATATAGAAACTGCTGACTTTATTCCTGATGGTTTAGAATTAACTTTATTATTCATGCAACTGCAAAAGGCTTAACAAAAGTAGAAACCCTCCGTTATATATCACGCAGATTCGGTCTCATACAGGCTTTCCAGGTCCATTGGTACAAGCAAATGAGGAAACTGATCAATTACAACACCTCAACATTTTATGAAAGACACGATGTTAAAAGTAAAAGATAATTTTTTTTTCTATAAATTGAGCAGCAAGCAAAGAAATAATAAAAAATGTCCCACATGTCCTCTGTATAACCACACTCGACTGCATGCTGGAAGTAAGCCTAGGGATACGAAAAAAGTGAAATATGGCAGATGGATATGTTTCATTCTGCAGAATTTGGAAAACAAAGGTATGTACACTGTACCATAGGTGTATACCCAGGGTTTCAAAGGGCAACTGCTTTAAGTGTAATTACAAAGTTATTGGAAATAATGGAAATTTTGGGGATACCTTCACAAATTAAGACTGATAATGAACCTACATATATATCTAGTAAGATGAAGCAATTCTTTGCCTATTATACTATAAATCTTTATACTATAAATGATTTATAAAACTTTATACTATAAATGATTTATAAAATCTTTATGCTATAAATGATTTATAAAACTTTATACTTTAAATGCTTTATAAAATCTTTATACTATAGTATAAAATGATCTTTATATAACATACTATTATAAAGATTTATAACTCATTTATACTATAGTATAAAGATCATTTAAATGATCCCTATATAAGTTATACTATAAAGATTTATAAATCATTTATACTATAGTATACTCTAAATGATAGTATAGTATAAATGATATCATTTATACTATATTTAGTATCATTTATACTATACTACCATTTATACTTTACTTATATTATACTTTATAGTATATGTATAAATTATATCATTTATACTATATATAGTATCATTTGTACTATACTATCATTTAAATGATCGTATAATATAAAGGATAGTATAGTATAAATTATACCATGTATACTATATATAGTATCATTTATACTATACTATCCTTTATAGTATATATAGTATCATTTATACTATACTATCATTTATACTATATATAGCATCATTTATACTATACTACCATTTATACTTTACTATCCTTTATAGTATACTAAAGTATAAATGATTTATAAATCACTTATACTATACTATAATTTATCCTATACTATCATTTATTGTATACTATAGTATAAATGATTTATAAATCTTTATATTATAAATTATATAGAGGTCATTTAAATGATCTTTATACTATAGTGTAAATGATTTATAAATCTTTATAATAATATAAGTTATATAAAGATCATTTTATACTATAGTATAAAGATTTTATAAATCATTTATACTATACAGTCTAGGGAGAAAGAACACAGGAGATGAAGTCTTACCACTGTGATACTAGGATGGAAAGATAAGGCTTCCCAGAACTCTCCCCAAAGGCTGTGCAAGGCTGATTAACTGTGCAAGAATATGCAAAGGGCAGAGACTTGAAGAAATGGAAGCAGCCTTAAGATCTGTCCAGCTGGTACATACATGAGGTAGGGGCTTGAGGCTGCCATGACACAGGGACACAGTGGGTTGCTCCTCCAAGAGTCTCTAGTTAGACTTGTCAGGACACCTATCACATCTCCACAGTGTGGCATGTGGTGGTGAGTGTGGGATCCAATGTGAATGGTCGCCTTGAAGGAACAAGAATAGATATGCAAGAGGTGAGTAACTAGGGCAGAATTGGTGTCAAGAGAGGGCACAGCTACCACTGCAGTCACTCCAAGACTGAGTTTTCCAGGCTTTGTTCTGAGTTGGGTCTGAGGACTCAAGCAATGTAACCTGTGATGGGATTGGCATGTTTGTGGGTGCGGGGCACTTGCAAAAGGATGGCAGGAGGCTCTTTCTAAAGAATTCCCATCAAGCTGCTTGTAGGCCTCAGTTCTCAACATGGGAACCCATCTTGGGGCAGGTAGAACAGGCAGACTGGAAACTATAGCACTAGGGAGAGATTAGTTACAAAGGACAGAAGGAAAAGTGAATAAAATGAAGTGAAGTAATGCACTCACCTGGTGCTGAGGGTGGCTCCAAGGTCCCTTTTCATTGGAGTCATGTTCTTATATGAGGCGGCCTTTGTCTTAGCAGGTGGCAGGCAGCAGCAGCACAGATGTCTGAGGCCGTTCATGATTGTCTTCTTCACCTGCTTCCAGCGTTGACGCTGGTTGTGGGGGGAAGCTGTGCCAGTGTCCTGAGGCTGGCCAAGTGTGATGTTGTCCTCGGTCTCTTTTTGAGGGAGAGCTGTGCCAGCGTCCTGAGGCTGGCCAGGCCTGATGTTGTCGCCCTCGTTCTCTTCCTCCTTGGTCTCTTCAGTTATGATGGTATCCTCCTTGATCTCTTTTGTTGTGATGGTATCTTGTATGATGGTGTCTGGTATGATGGTGTTTCCCTCGTTCACTTCCTCCTTGGTCTCTTCAGTCATGGTATCCTCCTTGATCTCTTTTGTTGTGATGGTGTCTCATATGATGGTGTCTGGTATGATGGTGTCCTCCTTGGTCAATTTTAGTGTGATGGTGTGTGGTAGGATGGTTTATTGGGGCAGGTGGGACAGGGAGATTGGAAACTATATCACTATGGGGAGAAGTTTTTTTTTTTTTTTTAAATATGGAACACTTCACGAATTTGCATGTCATCCTTGCGCAGGGGCCATGCTAATCTTCTCTGTATCGTTCCAGTGTTCCAATTTTAGTATATGTGCTGCTGAAGCAAGCACAAGAAGTTTTACTTTGTGGAAAAGATCATATTTCCTGCCAAGAAACGGGGAGTAAAGGACAATCACTACCCAGACGGCAGTCTGTGATGTTTATGCAGGCTGGGGGAGAGAGCAAGGGATCAGTGTGCCACATAAAGCTTTAGGGCACCTCTGCACCTCAGCCGTTCCCCTCCCCTCAGTGCTGGAGGCTATAAGAACTCACACCCTGCATGGCTTTTACATAGGTGTTGAAGATTCAAATTCAGTCTTTATGCTTGTGCAGAAAGCACTGTTACCTCACCCCTACCCAGCCCAGACCCCTCCACCCCTCCAGCCTCTCATTGGGTTTCAGAAGATTACTGTTTTTTCTTCTTTTTCTGAATGGTCATTCTACACCAATTAAGAATTCTCCACTGTGCCATTCCTCAACCCCTGGCAAACACCATTGCATTTTCCTTTCTTGAAAAATTACAGTACAGTACTCTCAGTTCCACCCCTAGATATACAGAAGCTTGTCATTCTGTGACTGACATGTCACGGGAAGTATGTGTTCCTCTGTGGTGGACCTACACCTACAGGTGGCTTTCCTTCCTGTTTAAGCTGAGTAATAGTTCATGATATATAAAGGCCACACGTGGTTGGTACATTCATCTGCTTACGGACAGAGAGTTATTTCCATCGTGGCTGTGGTTAAGTGCTGTTACTATAAACAAGCAAGCATCTGAGACTTTGAATCAATTATTTTTCCATAACTATGAAAGAACTGTTGATGAATGATATGCGATTTTGTGATAATGCATCCATATTTAATTAGGTAAAATACAAAGTGTTAAGGTGATTGGCTTATTAAAAAGTGCTACACAGTGTAGCTTCTTGATGAGTGCACAGAGCACCCTAATCTGTGATGTGTAACAGGTGGCCCCTGCTGACACTAAGCAGAAATGCGCATGAAGACATTTGGCTCAAATTTCCACAGGTGTTGTAACCCACATTTCAATGGAAGCAGTTTAACAAAGCAGGAGTCATTTGTTCAGTTTTCTGGAGGAGCATGAACACTAGCCTGGGATTCACCATCTGTCAGCGAGCATCTGTCAGTTGGCTCCTTAAGTGAACTCGTCCTTCAATTACTCGTTAAGCATGTGCTGTCCTCCCCACCAAGGATCATAAGAAGCAAGCAATTCGTTTCTCAGTGCCAATGAACAGCAAGGGGCTGACGGTGGCGTAGCCATTGGAGACCATCATGTGGATACTGTGGTGGACTGGGTCACTGTCCTGCATCAGTCTTGAGGCAGATATGATGCAGTCCAAACAGTACATCAGGACGAAGAAGTTCATGACCAGCAGGATGGTCCTGGTGGCCCTTTGCAGTGGGGACACTTTTGCAGAAAGGCTGGTTCTGTGAAGGCGCCGAGCCTGTTTCTTGTGTCTGCACAAGAGAGCCACCATGTACCCACTGCAGAGGGCCATGAGACCTAGAAAAGACACATCTCGAAATATCCTCAGTATGGAAAATAAGGGTCTGCTGCTATACCCCATAGGTAAAATAATGCAAGATTCTGTGACAAATATGAAACCATGTGAGGTGACATTGAACTCAGCAACATAGGAGAAGGAGAAGTGAGCACCACAGGACATGTAAAGGCCCATAGCACAGGAAGGGGGGACAGGCTCTGCTGTGGGGATTTAGGTTTGAACTTTGCCAGACAGGTGCTTCTGGGACTGAGGATGATGGCCTGAAGGATGCTCAGCAGGCAGGTGACACAAAGAGAGAAGCCCCTCAAAAGCCTGTGCAAGTGGAACAGGGAGTTACACTTGATGTCATTCTACATATTCTGAGATGCAAGAATGTCAGCAGCTGCGAATCCAATGACTGTTAGCATCCCAAGGTGGATGAGGGCCAAGAGACTGATGAGTGGGTCAATGATCCGGAGCCTGCTTTCAAGAAGGAACTCAAAAAGGTGGAAGAGGAAGAGGATAATGTTGAAGGAGATCCCAATGCCTACCTCAGAGAAAAATGTATAATGTGTCAACAGCTCCATAAAGGGTCTTGATTCTTCTCATTGTATGAGACAAGGAAATAGAGTAAACATTTGAGAAGAAAGGCAAGAGAAATTATTCATCACAAACAGTAACAGCAACATTGGTACCAAACACTATTGCCTTTAGGAATATTGGTGGGCCCAGCCCAATACACCCCTCTGTACTCAAGTTTTCCTGAGCGCCAAACCTTCTCATTGTCAGTCATGCCTGGATTGTGTACCTATAGGTGCGCTCCCTTGCTGCTTCAAGTTTCCTGTGTATTAAAATGATCATGTATTACAGAAATGATTCCTTACCACTGCCTCATTTTGAGTTTTTGGGGGGCATTGCCTGGTTTTTGTTTTGTCATCTTGTCAGGTATAGGAAAAGCTTCAAAAGTTTTGATTATTTCCCCTTTCTGTTTCCGTTGTTGCACTAAAACACCATAATCAAAACTGGCATAGAGGAGGACAGGGTTTATTTGGATTAACTCTCAGGTCATAGACCATCGTTAATGAGAGGTGAAATCAGGAGCACAAAGCAGATAGTCAAGTCATAGCCACAGTCAAGTGCAGAGAGAGGAGGCTGAAGCCAGGGCTTGGAGGTTAAGAGCTCTGGCTGGTCTTGCAGGGCCTTTGAGTTCAGTTCCAGCATCTAAGTCAACTGGCTTACAGCCACCTGTCACTCCAGCAATAGGGCATGGATGACCTCATCTGGCCCCTAGGGCACCTGCGCTCATCTGCATATAATGCAAACAAATAATTAAATATAAAATTAAATAAATCTTGAGTTAAATTATAAGGAAATGTTGATGAAAGACATTAGATAGAGTATTTACTGTAATATACGTGTTTGGCCTGGAGAGACGGCTCAGTGGCTAAGCCTACATTTAGAATATATGTTTACATGCTGAATTCTGCCCTCTGTGAGCACTGCACATGCAAACAGCACACTGATATATACACAGACATAACACACACACACACACACTTCAAATAAGTAAATACAACACAATTTAAGGCGCCTGTTTATGTTTTCATTCACATTTTTTAAACAGGAAGACAATGTTGCTGTAAATTTGTCCCCTCATTATGGAAAAGGAATTTCATCAGAAAGTTAAGGTGTGTAAGGTGCTTGCTTTCTGTAGCTTATTCTGTGTCCGTGTACTTAAGGATCCATAAGTTCCCCAGACAGGAGGGATGTGTTTAGCACCCATGAACAAGTTATGCTATTTAAAGTTTCAGAACTGAGGTAGACAATTGTAAAAATCTCAACAAGTGGACTTCTCTTCCATTTTAATTGGCATAGATTTTTACTTAGATGAGGGTTACAGTATCTTAATTCAGCACATCTCTGTGTCCTGCTCTGACCAAGGCAGGATAATTTCCACCTTTTCAAATACTGTCATTTCTCTGTGTTTGACACCTTCAGGTCTTTGTGTTCCTTTGGAACATGCAAGCACTTGGTGTGGACAACAGCTATGCTGCAGTGCTCTAAGGCATGAGCACCATGACCTCACACAGCCTCTGCTCTGAACCTAACTTTCAGTCCTGTTCCACTGTCTCTTTCTGGAATTGACTGACCATTCTTCTTGCTATTTTGTGTAATCAGCTTTCATCTTGACTGAGAACAGACAGTTGGCTCCCATCAAAAGCTCAGCAAAGATGTCAATCATAGACATTTATCTGTTTCAGTCTTTAATGGGTTACAGTTGATCACTAGGACCCAGCACAACCTTTGTGACATGCATGTATTTTAGTACATGTGTTTAATAAAAGGGAAAAAGGAATATTGAAATATATTGTTTGTATATATTATACACTGGTAATATCATAAGAGTAACTTCAGATCTAGCTCCCTGCTCCTTTACCTCATTTTAAACACAAGATTACAGACATAGCAATATAATCCTCATACCATCCCAAACTTTAATTACTTGTGAATCAAAGGTGGTGGATGCTGTCATTTTCAGTGTGGTTTGGCTAACTGCCCTTACAGATATTAAGGGACAGGGTTGTCTGGGTGCTGTGGGCCTACAATAATGATTATGATTTGTGAGTTTATTTATAATTACTTTAAAGCCACTGCAAAGGTTTTTCTACAGGTTAAATTCACAGATACAGCAAAGGGAAAAGTAGCCCTTTTCTCCAGAGTACAATCCAGTTATACTCTGTTGGCATCCCAGGCACCAGGTCACCTTCCTCAATGCAGCCCCAGGAAATGCTGTAAAAAATATTCCATTAGTCATCTATTACAGACAACTAAACCAGCAATCACGTTCCTCAGGCAAACATGGCTCACATATGTAAACATCATGGCTCATTAAAGGAAAGACATACAATGACTTCTGAGCCAATATACCACTGTTTTCTTTAAAAGAAAAAAGACTTTAAAATGTTTCATTTTTACTTTATGTGTAAGTGTAGTTTGCCTCCTGAATTGCTGAAGTGTCCCTTGCCTAGCCACTGTGTCCTGCACCAACAGTGCATTTTGCACATGGAGAAATCACACTCTTTCTGCCTCTGCTGCTCTGAAGAAAGGGAAGGAGATCACGGTAACAGAAAATGAATTTCTGAAATGTGACATCTGACTAACCCGCATCTGGGAATTTTGTGCATTGGGATGGAGGTGTGGGCCTCTTCATGCAGATTAGAAAGCATGCCCAATATAGAGAGAGAAGCAGCAAGGAGAAATCTGCACTTTCATTAGTGAGAGCCAGCAGCGAAGGCTGGACCTCAGAGCAAAGTGTTGCTAAAAGTCACATCACACAGGGATCTAAGAGCAGTCTCTTCAGTTCCACAGAGTGGCATCCCATGAGAAGCTAAGTCCTTCACCATCCTGTGAGACATAGAACCTCACACAGCCCCAAACTAGGGACACATTTCATAGATAGTGGACTTGATGCAGTGGTCACGACAAAAGCAGAGAGCAGAAAGCCCTAACAGACCCTGCTCCAAGTTTGGTCACTTATGACCTTTCTGGTGGACACAATCCAGGGTGAAGTTTGAGGGCAGGATGTCTGTCTTCTCCTCTGCAGCATGGGTTCAAACATATCTGTTTCTGAATGAGAAGATGGTGCATAGTGTGGTTGCCCCACACTTACACCTCATGTCCAGACTCATGCCCACAAAGGACTTTGGTTTGCCGTGATCATGTTGCCTGACAGCAGCATGTCACAACATCACCACCTAAGCTGAAGCAAAACTCGGCAAAAGGCCTGAGGGGTGTGGCTGTACTGTTTGTGGTTGGGATTGGACTGCAGTTAAATGGAGAACCTGTCCTTTCTATTGTGCTGTTCTGCTTGGAAAATTAGGGACACTGGGAGACATGGCTAGCACCACAGTGAAGGCAAGACAGCCACCAGCCAGGTGTAGACGCTGCATGCAGAGATACCATGGAGGGGCTGCAGTCCGGGATGCTATGAGCCAACATCTGGGAGGGTTCAATTAAGGACCGGCAGCTAGCTCCGAAGACAGCTAAGAAATGTCCACTGTATTTGTACATGGATAGGATTGTGAGGTTCAGCTTAGGGTCACACCGGCAGTTAAAATATTCGTAATAACCACTGTTAAAAATCTCTCTGTAGTAGTCAGTGGAAAGAAAATACTCTTTAAACATAAAGAAATAAGAAGACTTAGAGGAGTGCTCTACAGACTCCAGCTGTTGACACTGGTTCCTGCCACAGCCCAACCTGCTTCCCCCACCACCCAGTGACTCCTCCTGAGCAACTGTGACCTCCCTCCCAGTGTTCTCATTGTCTCAAGGACAAGGGAAGTAGGTCAGTTCCTGTCCATCTCTTCACATAGGTTCTTCAAAAGATGAGGTTTGGGGAAAACCAAGTAGAGGCAACAGGACAGGGTGGGGCTCAATTCTTCAAAGATTTCCTGGAACTACGAGATAGTTGGGCATTTCTATTCTGAAAAAGGAATGTTTATACAGAGACTGGAACACAGAAAAGATTAATGGACACAGGTATCATCTCCATTAGGACCATCTTCACTGTATAGTTGACAATCATTGTCCTGGCTAAATCATCATCACAGCACCTCAGGTGACTATTCCAACAAGCAGAGCAAGGTGAAGGGATGACATAAAATTAAACAGGGAATGCAAAGATTCTTTTTTTTTTTTTCAATGCAGTTTATTCAGGAACATTGAACAATCCTCGGACCCCGGGGAAAGCCAGCACACAGCTTAAATAGCCTCTGAGTAGCCAACCCAGGCGTGCCACGGGGGCAATGCAGATAGGTCCACATACATGAAAGCAAGCCAGATCCTCAGCCTTAGCCAAATGTGGAATTGTTCATGACAGAGAGCACTCACCATCGGGAAGGTGGAAGGCAGAAACCAGCTCCATCTTTAAGGCATAGCATTCCGCAGCTCTCTACAGTTTCCCCTTCTTGTTTTAGATGCATCAGGCAAGAGTAGAGGTCTGATCTCTGATATTAGAAATAAATTGGGACTTTGTACAGATGTTCATTTAGGTGTCATCCACCCAAAGAGCCAATGTAGCTCATGCCTTAGTTGTACATAAAGGAATTAATGCTCAACTAAAAGGAAGCTTGATGGTGTTCAATCAGAGGATTGACTTCGTGCAGGAGCAAATTGATACCCTATGGCAAATCGCTCAACCTGGCTGTCAATGAAAGTATGCTGGACTTTGTGTCACTAGCATACAACATGAGAATTTTTCCTGTGCTGCAAAGATTCTTAAGAAATTCTAGTAGGTAAAAGTCAGTGAGGAGGTGACTGTTAGACAAGGTTTGAACATACAGCCCATTTCTTTTCCTAAGGCTTTCAGTGCCTCTAAGTCGTCACACTACAGAAGCCAGGGTAACAAAAATGATTCTTTTATAGCACATATGCAACAGAAGTAAAATTAAGTGCATTTGTCTGCATTTGAAATTAAAACCTCACCTCCTCACAAGATGCGCACAAATGAGCAATTCTGAAAACCTCTAGATGTTATACCAAACAACTTAATGTCCATAAAGTAAAATTGCTAATTTACTCCAGAGACGTAAGGAACTAAGCAGATATTAAACAAAACAAAACAAAACAAAACAAAAAACCCAAAGACTGCCTGGGGTTGTAGCACAGTGGTAGAGTCCTTGTGTGCCAAGTGATAGGCTCTGGGTTATGCCCCATTACCACATCATGAGTAAGTAAGTAAATTAATAAAGAAATTAATAAAGAAATTAATAAAGAAATTAATTAATCATTAAATTAATAAGGAAATTAATAAAGAATAAAGAAATCAACAATGAAATTAATAATCAATTAATTAATAAATAAATAATTAATGAATAATTGATCAATAAATAATTAATAAAGAAATTAATTAATCATTAAATTAATAAAGAAATTAATAAAGAATGAGAAATTAATAAAGAAATTAATAAAGAAATGAGCCATATAGGCTTAAAAACTTCCCAAAGACTATAACATCTATTGTCTAAGATTTCACACAAGGTACCCAGTGGGAGTGGAACCCTCAGAGGAAAGGAACAGCACCCATTATCAGATATCCAACTCATGCCAAGGGGGGAAGTCCAAATGCTGCCACAGTGGCTCCATGAACATGTTAATGTGCAAACAACAGAGCTCAGCTGGGTGGGAAAAGCCCACACCTCTTCCCCGAGGGTGCTGGCTTCTGTCCTACTCTCTGGAACAGGCCACTTGCCATCCAGTTGCCATCTGGATTCCTGAAAGACTTCTGGGGCTGGTGTGACAGAGGAGGTGGCCTTTGTCTCCCTGGAGGAAGGGAGGGATTGGGATGGGAGGAGAAAGAGAACCACGGGGGGAATACAAAGTGAGTAAAGTGTAAATAATAAAGAAAAATAAAATAAAATAAGCAAAGTAATTAAAGAGCAGTCCAATTAGATTGTGTCAAAGGCAGTCCCTCTTCCCATACTATGGAACCCACTTGGACACTAAACTGCCATGGGCTACATCTGTGTAGGGGTTGTAGGTTATCTCCATGCATGGTACTTGGTTGGAGTATGAGTCTCAGGAAAGACCCCTGTGCTCAAAATTTTTGGTTCTGTTGCTCTCCTTGTGGACCTCCAAATGCCCCTCAACTGAAGAATGGATACAGAAATTGTGGTACATCTATACAATGGAGTATTACTCAGCAATGAAAAACAAGGAAATCATGAAATTTGCAGGTAAATGGTGGGATCTGGAAAGGATCATCCTGAGTGATCTATCCCAGAAGCAGAAAGACACATACGGTATATACTCACTCATATAGACATATAATATAGGATAAACCTACTAAAACCTGTACACCTAAAGAAAGTAATCTAGAGGAGGATTCTGAATAAAATGCTCAGTCCCCACCCAGAAAGGTAAAGAGGATGGACATCAGAAGAAGAAGAAAACAGGAAACAAAATAGGAGCCTCCCACAGAGGGCCTCTGAAAGCCTCTGCCCTAAAGACTATCAAAGCAGATGTTGAGACTTATGGCCAAACTTTGTGCAAAATGCATGGAATCTTATGAAAGAAGTGGGAAATAGTAAGAGCTGGAGTTTCCCCAATTTAAGATAACACTGACTATAAAGATGTCAAATAGAGACATTATTAGATGGAAATATGTTCATCTATCACTGTCTAACAAAAAGTTGTTAGACTTTCACAAAGGCCTTTTATGTACCTATTGACATGATCCCATGGCTTCTCTTTTCGAGATCTCTTTCTTTTTGAGGGCCTCTATCTCTGTCTATTAACTAAAACATCCTGGGAAGCAGGTCTCAGGCATTGTCATCTCATAGAAACTAGGATATAGCCACTAGTCCAGAGAACTTGTTAATGGCCAGATGTCCAGAGTAGGTCAGGATGGATGTTAAGCCTGGACCTGTTACCCACTGATGAAACTGAGAAGATTGTTGGCCTCAGAGAGCCTTTGTTACTGGTTTGTCAAACTGGGAGGGAAGTGTTTACTTCTCAGGGTGTTGGGGAATTGAGCAAGTAGTAGACAGTAGGTGTTTAATACTTCCTAAGTGCTTACTAAGAAATCCAGAGTAGACTTCTTGTATTCTCACCAGAAGACAGCCTGCAGAAAAGCTCTTTTGCCTGGCCCATGGTGGACACCTCAGACAGATGTCTGTCGGTGAGTGTGGATGTTGTCACTGTAGACAAAGGTGGAAGGAGTCAATACCAGTTACTGCTGCTCTCTGGCTTCTGACTCAGCATAAAACTTACATTTTCCATCATTCTCTACAAGAAAAAGATAGCTCTTATTCTTGAGAGCTCCCTGAAAGCCAACATTTGGTTTACACAACTCCCCTTCCCCTTCCTTGGCAGAGCTGAATCAGTAAGATTTTGAAATGAAAACAAAGGATTCTGGTCCATGGTGACCGCGTGAGTACCATAGCAGACCACACTGCCCACATGAAGGATTATTCCTCCAGGGCCAAGTAAATCTCTCAGTTTCAGTTCCTCCCCCTAAGTTCCTCCCAGCCCCCAACTGAACATCACAAGGCACTGACTTTCCTCACTGCTGTCTTTTCTTGTGCTTAGGCTTGGAAAAGGATCTAAACCCTGAAAACCAGCAACCTGTCTCACTAATTTCCTCCTTAGAGCTCTGAGGCTTGTTGGATAGAGGCACCAGAGCCCACTGAGTACTCTTCTGAGCCCTGTTCAGGCTCTTGCCTCCTCAGAAAGCACCCAGGGAGAAAGTCCTTCCTATAGATATCAATCCTGCAGTTCAAGATCCCTGGACATCCTTGCCTCTCCTGTGCCTTGTCTCTAGATCCACAAATGCTGTTCAGAATGACAACAGTAAGAGAAGGAACATGACAGAGCTTGGCATTGTTGACACAGCCCAGCAGCCCTGTATTGGTCATGAGAATGATGGTGAATACTGTCAGCTTCATGGGACCCAGAATCCACAGGACCCTCACTCAGCATGTTCTGGGCATGTCTGTAACAAAGTCTCTTGACTAGTGTACTTTTGGTGGGAAGACTCACTGACTGTGGATAACCCTGGGCTTGGTTCCTAGGCTGGGTGAAAAAGAAGCAGCTGAGCACCACAGTTCATCTTTGTTCCTTGAATCTGGAAATTTTACCAGCAGCTTCATGTTCCTGCTATAATGTCATTCCCCTCATGATGGGCTGCACCCTCAAACTACCAAAATAAACACTTTCATTCTAAAACAACTAACTAACTAACTAACTAACTAACTAACCCAACTAATACCTCTCCAAAGAGGTACCCCGTTCAGTGTGAGCTTTTTCCTCTGCTCCTGGGATCTCCCTGTAGGTTGTATGTGGTCTCTCCTCATCTGGCCTTCTCTCTAGAACCAGAATCACCTTCCTGTCATAAGGCCATTGACTAAGGCCAAGGACACAAGTGAGGCTGTGACAGCTTCCCCCACCTACTACAGGCTGCAAAGGAATTTTCCCTGATTGGGGTGCCTGCCTCCCACAATGCCTTGCGGCTCACCTGGGTTGGTCACATTCAGGATCCCTGCTGCTGCCATTGGTCAGAAAACCTGAGTGGAGCAATAAAGCCATGACATCTTTGGGTTGCCCCAGAGAACCCAAACCCTAGCCTGAGCTGTTGCATTACCTCTCCCAGGGGAAGGTGGCAGAGTTTTCTTACCTGCTTTCTGTAGTTTGTACTCAGTCCCCTCCTGAGTTCTGGCCCTGGACTCTTGGTTTGCTCACTCCTTCATTTCCCATCCTTGTGCATCTAACTCTTGGTTCCTCCTTACTCCTGAGATGTCGCCACCTTACAAAGCAGAAGAGGAAGAGAAATTAAGTAGATAGATTTGAGATGAGGAGAGACTAGTGGGGTAATCAGGATGCTGCAGGTAACAGAGGCCCAAGTGAGTGCCCAGCTGAACCTTGTGGTATGAAGTTCTCTCCAGGATAGACTTAGTTAAAGATATTCCTCCTGCCTCCAAGTCCCAGCATTTCAGATTTTCTCACCTGTGTGAAATGCTTCTCTGCTCCTTCCTGGAATGCTCTAGGGTCTAGAATGTAGGAGTCCCCTCCTATAGCATGTTGATGCCAGTGCTGTGCAAACCTGATAGCGGATCCACTGGGGAAAAGAGCCCCTACAGTCCCTGTCCTGCAATTTGTCTTGTCTTCCTCTTTGCCAACAAGGCTCTCTCTGACACCAACTGTACATTCCCTGGACCAAGCTAGGAAAGGTCCCCATCTTAACTCCTGCAGTAGCAGGCACAAATTAAATTTATGAAGGTCCCTGGTCAAAGGAGCCAGACATTCTGGAAGAGCATTTAGACAACCGAAACACTCTCTGAATTAACCTGGTATACTAGTGCCTGACAAGTGTGAGTGATGGAGTAGCCCTCCCCCCCCCCCAACATGAGCCCCAGCACAGTAAAGTACTTGAAGTCAGCTCACAGCCTAAGTGGTGTTTAGCAACATAGCACAGCTTAGGAAAACCATGGCTTCTCCCTGCAGAATAAGGCAGTGGTTGTAGTTCCAGAGATGGAAACTGGTTTTAATCCCTCAAGTGAGGCATGCAAATCTCCTTTAAGCCCACTTTGCTGTGGCATTGGTGCTGGGTGGGTCTGTGTGACCTCATCAAATCTTTTTCCTAATTTATTTTTTATTGATCACAGTTTGTTCACATTGTATCCCAGCTGAAACCCCTTCCCTCATTCCATTCCAATCCCACCCTCCCTTCTTCATCTCCATCCATGCCCCTCCCCAAGCCCACTGATAGGGGAGTTCCTCCTCCCCTTCCCTCTGAACCTAGCATTTCAGGTCTCATCAGGACTGTCTGCATGGTCTTCTTCTGCGGCCTGGTAAGGGTGATCCCCTCTCAGAGGGGAGGGATGGTCAATGAAACAGCCACTGAATTCATGCCAGAGACAGTCCCTGTTCCCATTACCAGGAAACCCACGTGGAGACCGAGCTGCCCTGGACTTCATCTGTGCATGGGGTCTAGGTTATCTCCATGCATGGTCCTTGTTTCGAGTATCAGTCTCAGAAAAGAATCCTGGGCCCAGATTGTTTGGTTCTGTTGCTCTCCTTGTGGAGCTCTTTACACTCCCAGGCTTTCTATCTTCCCCTTCTTTCATAGGTTCCCTGCACTCTGCCCAAAGTTTGGCTATGAGTCTCAGCATCTGCTTTGATATACTGCAGGGTAGAGTCTTTCAGAGGCCTCCTGTGGTATGCTCCTATCTTGCTCCCGGTTTTCTCCCTCTTCTGATTTCTGTTTTGTTTGACATTCTGAGTGAGGATTGAGCATCTCACCCATGGTCCTCTTTCTTGTTTAGCTTCTTTAGGAGTACAGCTTTTAGTATGTTTATCTTATATTATATTTCTAATACCTCATCACATCTTACTCATATCTCCAGAACAGAAATGGACAGAGGACAGAGACAATAAGAATGACAGAATCCTATTACACCTGTATCTTGACAACTGTGGCGCACAGGTGTCCCTCTTTGTTTCTAGTGTGATAAAACCATGAACAGAAACATCTTGGGGAGAAAACAGTTTATTTCAGCATATACTTCCCACATTACAGGCCATCACCAAGGAAGCTTTTTATAGTTATTTTATATAACTTTGTTTTTAGTTTCTCTCTTAACTCAACTATCACAAAACAATTGAGACGCATATTTGTTTAATAACAAGCTTCACAACAAAATACTGAGCAGTTATTACTCTATTCTTAACTCTCTAAGCTAATCTGGTTTCCTCCCAGCACGTATCCCAGAGATACTTGCACTTTGTAGCTTTCCTGCCTAGCTGCTTCTCCTGGTGTCTCTTAGACTTCTCCCTTGGCTAAATCCCCTACTTCCTCCTCTAACTCCTCCTCCCCTGGCTGGCAGGCAGTTGAGCCCTATTCTCTCCCCTGCTCATCATTTTGCTGTCAGCAGCCTCATGGGCATACCTGGGACTATTGTGGAGCACAGTTTATATAACCTCGAGACAGGTGATTCTCAGAACAAGGATTTCATCCAGATGTGAGGGGTACAGAAGGCAGCATTTGAATAACACAGTAACCTTGTACCTACAGAAAATCAGGGCAGAAACCCAGGGCAGGAACCTTGAGGCAGGAACTGAGGCAGAGGCTACAGAAGAACACTGCCTGCTTACTGCCCTTGCTCCTGCTTGCTTGCTCTCTCATACCACCTGCCCAAGGATGGCACCCTCCACACTGAGTGGAACCTACCACATCCATCATGAGTTAAGAAAATATCCTGCAGATTTGCCCATAAGACAGTCTGATGGAGGATTGAGGTTCTTTCTTCCCACATGACCCTAGCTTGTGTCACCTTGATAAAAATTCAGTAGCAGTGCAGCCCACTTCCATATACCATGTGAAAGGACCTTGCAACATGATTTGAAGGGACCAAATAAAATCTCCTAGTTATCTTCAGTAGTCAACTTGATACATTGACCTAGTGAGTCTCAATAAGAGAAGTTGTCGTTTTAAAAACAAAACAAAATTCCAATCATTTGAGTTTACCAATAAAGAGTCAGAGCAAGATGCTGGGGTGAAAACCTGCTAGCTCAGAGAAGCAGCTCACTTTATTTCAACAATATCCCAGTAGGATAAAGCCCTTTGTTCTCAGTTCAAGTCCCAGAGGAAAAAGCTCTTCCTATTCAGCTCATGTCTCAGAAGGAAAAAGTGTTCTCCTTCTCCATGTTGTCTTATGTACCTTCCTTCTCAATGTCCCTCCTGTCAGTTGAATCCCTGTCAGCTGGTTGGTTGCTTTGACTCTTGACCTAGGGTTAACTTTAATCCAGTTTACAGAAAGGTCTTGGATTAAAGCTGTGTTCTAGTTTTGAGCCATACCACAAGAACTTGTTTATAATACACAGAAAGCTCTAGGCTCAAATACTGAGCCACACCACAATTAGATACAGGTATTTACAGTTCACAGCCTTAGGACTCACAATGGAATAAAATACCCTGCATCAAAAGGTAGCTAAGAAAGCAAGGGGTAGAAAGCAGATGGACAGTCTTCCTCTGTGGTTTCTGTTTCAGTTCCTGCTTGAGCTCCTGCCCTAGCTTCCCTCACTAATGTCCTATAGCCTGTAAATTGAAGCAAACTCTTATCTCTATGAGTTGGTTTTGCTCACAGTGTTTCATCACTACAGGAAAGCAAACCAGTACATGGAGCAACTTGAAAAATGATGGTGGGTCTTAGCTTGCTTGCAACAGACAATAATGCAGTCAGAAAAGACTTGAAACATTGGCCATTTAAAGAAGTATTTCCATAAAACCTCCTTCGTAGTGAGAACCACACTGTAAATATAAAAATGCAGCTCCTTTCAGTGCACAGTGTCAAAACTGAAAGCCAGATGGAACTCTGCATGCAGTGGTGGGAGAACATCATTGTTTAGTTTTGCTTCCTTTTCTCTGCGTCCAGTGTTAGGATATTGTGGAGCGAGGGTCTCACGGAGGTTTTCCTAGGGCTCCACGAACTTGATGATTTTATTTGAAAGATTTCCCACAGAGCATAGTGGAGCTGACAGCAATAATTTATCACAGAACAACATGAGGCATTCACAGTGGCAAAAGTGAGAAATGTGTGCAGTCCATCATGGAGGATATCGCTGTTCAGGGATGCACAACAAAGAGCCCATTGTTTGACTGTATGTGGAGGTAGGCTTCATACTTTCCCAAAGCCTGTGGAACAGAAGGCTCCTTTTGGTTCATGATGCTGGCATGCCCATCTACACTTATACTTAAGGAAGGGGATCATAGTATGTTCCTGTTCCTTGGATAACTTTTGTCTAGGTAGTTTGTAAACTATGGAGATGACAGGTTACTAGCAGTTCAGAAACGCAAGTCCTTTGATAGAATCAGATGCACATCTCATATCCCACTATTTTGACTCAAAATCATGTCATAGCAACTTTAAAAGAATCCTCGAAAGAATATAATAATACTCAGATAAGAACAGACATCTTTAGCACCTGTAAATACCTCTCTTTATTGGCCTGAAACCCTGCTACCTCTGTTGTCCTCCATTTTGTCTAGTCTGCATTTATCCTTTCATGAGGTTCTTTCATATTCTAAGCAGAAAGAATTGTGGTACTTACTCTCCCCTTCCTTAGAGTTAGTGTGCTAACAAGGACACATGATGGGAGATTCAAAGCTGGTTTGGAAGGAAAGGATGGGACCAGGCATGATGGCAAGTGCTGAAATATCTATTACTCCACAAACCCACTGAAACCTTCTCCTTAGGGAAAGTGAAGTAATGTTCTTTATCCTGTTTTCCCAAGCTTGAACAAAGCTCTCCCTGCTATGATCTCTGACTCCTGGTTTGTTTGGTGGTGATTTTAGTGGAATCATTTTAAGTTTCTCTCCCCTTATTTTGATGTTGGCTATAGGCTGGATGTATATTGCTTTTGTGTTTAGCTATGTGCCCTGTATCCCTGACCTCTCCAAGACTTTAAACATTAAGGGGTGTTGGATTTTGTCAAAGCCTTTTTCAGCATCTAATGAGATGACCATATGATTTTTTTCTTTCTGTTTGTTTATATGCTGAATTAAATCGATGGCTTTTCTTCCTGAGTTCTTAGATGGAACCTTGAGTTTATGACTTTTAATATTTTTCCCCTTAATACCTGATGTTAGTCACATGGTCTAAATAACTATAAAATAGTCTCACCTTACAGCCTTTATTTTTAAATAACTCTTTTAATATTTTAATACATTTCACTGTAAAATATGAAAATTTCAATATCCTTATGTGTGCCAGAGGGCAGATTTGTAGAGTTGGCTCTCTCTCTCCCTTTACATAGGTTGTGAGAATTGACTCAAGATCAAGTTTTCTACCCACGTACCCATTTGAAAGCCCTTATGGGTATATCTTGTCTAGATTCAAAGCTGGGGTCCTCCTGTCTCTGTCTCTTAAACATACCGACCAGTGCCCACCACCACAAGCACTGTTGTTGGTTACATCACCTCCTCCGTATGTGTGATGCTACAGTGAAAGTTAATGCATGTGTTCCCTCAGAGACATTCTGCCAGCAGACCATTTGACAAACTTCCTGGTGTAAAGTTTAGACTCAGGACCTTGGAGTCTGGAGAAATAACTTGATGGAGAGATGACATCAGATACTGCAGAAATTGATACTTCTCTCAAAGAAAAAGTAAAATCAGAAAAATTCCAATCACAAAATATCCAAGAAATCAAGGACGCTATGAAAAGACAAAATCTAAGAATAATAGGAACTGATGAAAAAGAAGACTCCAGGCTCCAAGGTCCAGAAAATATTTTCAAGAAAATCATAGAAGAAAATTTTCCCAACTTAAAGAAAGAGATGCCAATAAATATACAAGAGGCCTACAGAACACCAAATAGACTAGACCAGAAAAGAAACACATCATGTCACATCATAGTCAAAACACTAAATCTACAGAACAAAGGAAGTATATTAAAATCAGCAAGGGAAAAATGCCAAGTGACATATGAAGGTAGACCTATCAGAATCACACCTGACTTCTCATCAGAAACTATGAAAGCCAGAAGGGCCTGGGCAAGTATCATGGAGACTCTAAGAGATCACAAATGTCAACCCAGACTACTATACCCTCAAAGCTTTCAATCAACATAGATGGAGAAAACAAAATATTCCATCACAAAACTAAATTTATGCAATATCTACACAGCAAACCAGCCCTACAGAAGATACTAGAAGGAAAACTCCAATCCAACGAAAAAACAACTTCACCCAAGAAAACAGGGCATACCGATAATATCCCAACAAAAATGAAAAGAAAACAAGCAATGAAACAGGGTAAGATCACCAACTCCAATACAAAAGGAACTAACATGCATTGGTCACTATTATTTATCAATATCAATGGACTCAACTGACAATAAAAAGACACAGGCTAACAGAATGGTTGCGGAAACAGGATCCAACATTCTCTTGCATCCAAGAAACACACCTCTGCAACAAAGATAAACACTACCTCAGAGTAAAGGGTTGGAAAAACGATTTTCAAGCAAATGGTTCCAGAAAACAAGCTGGAGTAGCCAACCTAATATCTAATAAAATAGACTTTCATCCAAAGTTAATCAAAACAGATAAGGAGGGCCACTATATTTTCATCAAAGGAAAAATCCACGAAGAGGACATCCCAATCTTGAATATCTATGCCCCAAATACAAGATCACCTACATTCGTAAATGAAACATTATTAAAGCTTAAATCATACATTGATTCTAATACCTTAATAGTGGGGAGACTTCAACACCCCACTCTCATCAAGGGACAGATCAAGTAGACAGACAACAAATAGGGAAATAAGAGCACTCACAGAATCCCTAAATCAAATGGACCTAATAGACCTCTACAGATCGTTGCACCCAAACTCAAAAGAGAACACCTTCTTTTCAGCACCGCATGGAACTTTCTCCAAAATAGACCATATAGTGGGTCACAAAGCAAGCCTCAACAGATACAAAAAGATTGAAATAGTCCCTTGTATACTATCTGACCACCATGGACTAAAGCTGGACATCAACAACAACAGAAACAACAAAAAGTCAACACACACATGGAAACTGAACAACTTACTACTCAATGAGAGCTGGGTTAAGGAAGAAATAAAGAAAGAAATTAAAGTCTTCCTAGAATTCAATGAAAATGAAGGCAGAACATACCCAAATTTATGGGACACATTGAAAGCAGTGCTCAAAGGAAAATTTATAGCACTAAGTGCTTGCAAGAAGAAATTCGTAACATCACATACAAACAACTTAATGGCCCAACTGAAAACACAGGAAAAAAAGAAAAAGATACACCCAGGAGGAGCAGACGGCTAGAAATAATCAAATTCAGGGCTGAAATCAATCAATTAGAAACAAATAAACTGTTCAAAGAATCAATGAAACAAGAAGCTAGTTCTTTGAGAAAATCAACAAGATAGACAAACCCTTAGCCAATCTACCTAAAAAGCAGAGAGAAACTATCTAAATCAGCAAAATTAGAAATGAAAATGGGGACATGACTACAGACACTGAGGAAATCCAAACAATTATTAGGTCATACTACAAAAGCCTATATGCCACAAAATTTGAAAATCTAAATGAATGGATAATTGTCTTGACAGATTCCATCCATGAAAATTAAGCCAAGATCAGGTAGAAAGACTGAATAGCCCTATATCTCCCAAGGAAATTGAAGCAGTCATTAACAGTCTCACCTCCAAAAAAAGCCTTTAACCAGATGGCTTCAGCGCAAAATTCTACAAGACCTTCAAAGAAGTGCTAACACCAATTCTCCTCAAACTATTCCACAAAATAGAAACAGAAGGAACACTACAGACTCATCCTATGAAGCCACAGTCACCTTGATACCTAAACCACACAAAGATCCAACAGAAAAAGAGAACTTCAGACCTATCTCTCTTATGAACATTGATGCAAAAATACTCAATAAAATACTTGCAAACCAAATCCAAGAACACATCAAAGATATCATCCACCATGACTAAGTAGGCTTCATCACAGGCATGCTAGGGTGGTTCAACATACAGAAATCCATCAATGTAATCCACCACATAAATAAACTGAAGGAGAAAAACCACATGATCATCTCCCTAGATTCCGAAAAAGCATTTGACAAACTCCAACACCCATTCATGTTTAAAGTCTTGGAGAGTCAGGGATACAAGGCACATACCTAAAGATAGTAAAGGCAATATACAGCAAGCCTATAGCCAACATCAAACTCAATGGAGAGAAACTTAAGTCAATCCCACTGAAATCAGGGACAAGACAAGGCTGCCCATTGTCTCCATATCTCTTCAACATAGTACTTGAAGTACTAGCCAGAGCAATAAGACAACTAAAGGAGATCAAGGGGATACAAATCGGAAAGGAAGAGGTCAAAGTGTCACTATTTGCAGATGATATGATAGTATACATGAGCGACCTCAAAAATTCAGCCAGAGAATCCTTCAGCTGATAAACACCTTCAGCAAAGTGGCAGGATACAAAATCAACTCAAAAAAATCAGAAGCCCTCCTGTATACCAAAGACTTAAAAGGCTGAGAAAGAAACTAGGGAAACAATACCCTTCACAATAGCCACTGATAACATAAAGTACCTAGGTGTGACTCTAACCAAGCAAGTGAAAGACCTATTTGAGAAAAACTTCAAGTCTCTGAAGAAAGAAATCGAAGATATCAGAAGATGGAAAGATCCCCTGTGCTCATGGATTGGTAGGATTAACATTGTGAAAATGGCCATACTGCCAAAAGCAATCTACAGATTCAATGCAATTCCCATCAAAATACCAACTCAATTCTTTACAGACCTTGAAAAAAAGATTGTCAGCTTCATATGGAAAAACAAAAAACCCAGAATCTCCAAAATGATCCTGTACAACAACAGATCATCTGGAGGTATTTCCAACCCCGATTTCAAGCTGTACTACAGAGCAACAGTAATAAAAACTGCATGGTATTGGCATAGAAACAGATAGGAGGATCGATGGAACCACATAGAAGACCCAAAAATAAACCCACACACCTATGAATACTCGATATTTGACAAAGAAGCCAAATCCATTCAATGGAGAAAAGACAGCATCTTCAACAAATGGTGCTAGAACAACTGGATGTCTACATGCAGAAAAATGAAAATAGATCCATATTTATTACCCTGCACAAAACTAAAGTTGAAGTGGATCAAGGACCTCAACATAAAACCAGATACTCTAAATCAGTTGGGAAAAACGTGGGGAACTGCCTAGAACTCATTGGGACAGGAGAAAACTTCCTGAACAGAACACAAAGAGCACAGGCTCTAAGAGCAACAATCAATAAATGGGACCTCATGAAACTAAAAAGCTTCTGTAAAACAAAAGACACTGTCATCAAAATAAAAGGACTGCCTACAGATTGGGAAAGAATCTTCACCAACCCTTTATCTGACAGAGGGCTAATATCCAGTATATATAAAGAACTAAAGAAGCAGAAAAGCAATAAACCAAGTAATCTAATTAAAAAATGGGGAACAGAGCTAAACAGAGAATTCTTGAAAGAGGAACATCGAATGGCAGAGAAACACTTAAAGAAATGCTCAACATCATTAGCCATTAGGGAAATGCAAATCGAAACGACCCTGAGATTTCACCTTACACCCATCAGAATGGCCGAGATGAAAAACTCAAGTGACAACCAAGGACCATCTATGGATATAACCTACAACTTCTGCTCGGATGTGGCCAGTGGTAGCTCAATAACCAAGTAGTATTCCAAAGTAAGGGGAACAAGGACTATTTCTAACAGGATCTCAAGGGCAGGCTCTTTGACTACCCCCCCCCAGGGGAGGAGCAGTCCTGTTAGGCCACAGAGGAAGACTTTTCAGCCAGCCTTGAAGATACCTGATAAAACAGGGTCAAATGAAAGGGGAGGACGTCCTCCCCTATCAGTGGACTTGGAAAGGAGCAGGGAGGAGACCAGGGAGGAAGTTGGGGAGGGGGAAGAAATGAGGGAGCGGGATACAGCTGGGACACAGAGTTAGCAAATTGTAACTAAAAATAAAAATTAAAATAAAAAAAAGCGATATACAGTTCCGCTCATTGATAAGTACACAGAGCACCCTAATCTGTGAAGTGTAACAGGTGTCCCCTGCTGACACCAAGCAGAAATGCACATGAAGACATTTGCCTCAAATACCTACAGATGTAACCCACATTTCAAAAGAAGCAGTTTAACAAAGCAGGAATCATTTTTTTCACTTCTGTGGAGGAGCATGAGCACGAGGCCGGGATTCACCATCTGTCAGCAAGCATCTGTCAGTTGGCTCCTTAAGTGAACTCATCCTTCAATTACTAGTTAAACATGTGCTGTCCACCTTACCAAGGATTGTAAGAAGCCAGCAATTCGTTTCTCAGTGCCAATGAACAGCAAGGGGCTGACGGTGGCATGGCCATTGGAGACCATCATGCGGATTGTGTGGTAGACTGGGTCATTATCCTGAATAAGTCTGGAGGCAGATATGATGCAGTCCATACAGTACATCAGGACAAAGAAGTTCATGAGCAGCAGGATCATACAGGTGGCCTTTTTACTTGGGATGCTTTTGCAGAAAGGCTGGTTCTGTGAAGGCCCTGAGCCTGCTTCTTGTGTCTGCATAAGAGAGCTACCATGTACCCACTGGAAAGGGCCATGAGACCTAGAAAGGACATACAGGCACTTGGTGTGGACAAGAGCTATGCTGCAGTGCTTTAAGGCATGAGCACCATGACCTCACACAGCCTCTGCTCTGTACCTACCTTTCAGTCCTGTTCCACTGTCTCTTCTCGCCATTCTTCTTGCTATTTTGTGTAATCAGCTTTGTCAGCTTCCATACTGACTGAGAACAGACAGTTTGCTCCCATCAAAAGCTCAGCAAAGGTGTCAATCCAAGACATTTATCTGTTCCAGTATTTAATGGGTCACAGTTGATCACTAGAACCCAGCACAACCTTTGTGACATGCATGGATTTTAGTACATTTGTTTAATAAAAGGTAAAATGCATATTGGTAATATATTGATTGTATATATTATACACTGGTAATATCATGAGAGTAACCTCAGATCTAGCTCCCTGCTCTTTTATCTCATTTTAAACACACAAGATATACAGACACAGCAATATAAACCTCATATTGTCCCAGACATTAATTACTTGTGAATAAAAGGTACTGGGTGCTGTCATTTTCAGTGTGGTTTGGCTAACTGCCCTCATAGACAGTAAGGGACAAGGTTGCTTGGGTGCTGTGGGCTTATAATAATGAATATGATTTGTGAGTTTATTTTATAATTACTTTAAAACCACTGCAAAGTTTTCTCTACAGGTTAAATTCACAGATACAACAAAGGAAATACTAGCCCTTTTCTCCAGAGTACAGTCTAGAAACACTCTGATGGCATCCTAGGTACCAATTCACCTTCCTCATGGCAGTACCAGGAAGAGCCTACAGAAAAATATCCTGTTAGTCATCTTCCACAACTGACTAAACCAGCAATCACATACCTCAGGCAAACATGGCTCAAGTATGTAAATATTATGATGCATTAAAAGAAAGACATATAATGACTTCTGAGCCAATGCACCACTCTTTTCTTTAAAAAAAATACTTTAAAATGTTTCATTTTTACTTTATGTGTAAGTGCAGTTTGCCTCCTGAATTGCGGAAGTGGTCCTTGCCTAGCCACTGTATCCTGCACCAACACTGCATTTTACATGTCGAGAAATCCCACTCTTTCTGCCTCTGCTGTTCTGAAGAAAGGAAGGGAGATCATGGGGACAGAACATGAAATGTCACATCTGACTAACCCGCATCTGGGAATTTTGTGCACTGGGATGGAGGGGTGGGGCTCTGCATGCAGATTAGAAAGCATGCCCAATATAGAGAAAGAAGCAACAAGGAGAAATCTGCACTTTATTGGTGAGAGGCAGCAGCGAGGGCTGGACCTCAGAGCAAAGTGGTTCTAAAAGTCCCATCACACAGGGATCAAAGAGCAGTCTCTTCAGTTCCACAGAGTGGCATCCCATGATAAGCTAAGTCCTTCACCATCCTGTGGGACATAGAACCTCACATGGCCCCAAACTAGGGACACATTTCATAGACAGTGGACTTGATGCAGTGGTCAGGACAGAAGCAGAGAGCAGAAAGCCCTAACAGACCCTACTCCAAGTTTGGTCACTTATGACCTTTCTGTTGCGCAGAATCCAGGGTGAAGGCTGGAGGGCAGGATGTCTGTCTTTTCCTCTGCAGCACAGGTTCAAACATATCTGTTTCTGACAAAATGGTGTATAGTGTAGTTTTTCCACACTTATACCTCATGTACAGACTCATGCCCACAAAGGACTGTGGTTTGCCATGATCATGTTGCCTGACAGCAGCCTGTCACACCATCAGCACCTAAGGTGAAGCAAAACTGGACAAAAGTCCTGAGGGGTGTGGCTGCACTGCATGCGGTTGGGGTTGGACTGCAGTTAAATGGAGAACCTGTCCTTCCTATGGTACTCTTCTGCTTGGGAAATTAGGGACACTGGGGAGACATGGCTGGCACCACAGTGAAGGCAAGACAGCCACCAGCCAGGTGTAGACGCTACATGCAGAGATACTGTGGAGGGGCTGCAGTCTGGGATGCTATGAGCCAACATCTGGGAGGGTTCAATTAAGGACCATCAGCTAACTCCAAAGACAGGTAAGAAGTGTCCACTGCATTTATACATGGATAGGATTGTGAAGTTCAGCTTAGGGTCACACCCACAGTTACAATATTCATAATAACCACTGTTAAAAATCTCTCTGAAGAAGTCAGTAGAAAGAAAATACTCTTTAAACATAGAGAAATAAGAATACCTACAGGAGTGCCCCACAGACTCCAGCTATAGACACTGGTTCCTGCCACAGCCCAACCTGCCTCCCCCACCACCCCGTGACTCCTCCTGAGCAGCTGTGACCCCCCTCCCAGTGTTCTCATTGCCTCAAGGACAAGGGAAGTAGGTCAGTTCCTGTCCATCTCTTCACATAGGGTCTTCAAAAGATGAGGTTTGGGGAAAACCAAGTAGAGGCAACAGGACAGGGCGGGGCTCAGTTGTCCAAAAGTTTCCTGGAACTATGAGATAGTTGGGCATTTCTATTATGAAAAAGGAATGTGGCCTGGTAAGGCTGCTCCCCCCCCCAGGAGGGAGGTGATCAAAGAGCAGGCCAATCAGATTATGTCAGAGGCAGTCCCTCTTCACATTACTATGTAACCCAATTGGACTCTGAACTGCCCTGGGCTACATCTGTGCAGGGGTTCTAGGTTATCTCCATGAATAGTCCTTGGTTGGAGTATGAGTCTCTGGGAAGTTCCCTATGTTCAAATTTTCTTGTTCTGTTGCTCTCCTTGTGGAGACCCTGTCCTCTCCAGCTCTTACTATTTCCCAGTTCTTACCTAAAATTCCGTTCTCCTGCCCAACAGTTGCCCATCCGGCTCAACATCTGCTTTGATAGTCTGAAGGGCAGAGGCTTTCAGAGGCCCTCTGTGGTAGGTTCCTAGGTTGTTTCCTGTTTTCTTCTTCTTCTGATGTCCATCCTCTTTGCCTTTCTGGATGGGGAGTGGACGTTTTAGTTAGGGTCCTCTCTCTTGCTTAGTTTCTTTAGATGCACAGGTTTTAGTGGGTTTGTCCTATGTTGTATGTCTATATGAGTGAGTATATACCATGTGTGTCTTTTTGCTTCTGGGACAACTCAGTCAGGATGATCCTTTCCAGATCCCACCATTTACCTGCAAATTTCTTGATTTCCTTATTTTTTATTGCTGAGTAATATTCCATTGTGTAGATGTACCACAATTTCTGCATCCATTCTTCAGTTGAGGGGCATCTGGGTTGTTTCCAGCTTCTGGCTATTACAAATAAAGCTGCTACAAACATGGTTGAGCAAATGTCCTTTTGGTGTACTTGAGCCTCTTTTGGATATATGCCCAGTAGTGGTATGGCTGGATCTTGAGGAAGCGCTATTCTTAGTTGTCTGAGAAAGCGCCAGATTGATTTCCAGAGTGGTTGTACAAGTTTACATTCCCACCAGCAGTGGAGAAGGGTTCCCCTTTCTCCACAACCTCTCCAGCATGTGTTGTCACTTGAGTTTTTGATCTTGGCCATTCTCATGGGTGTAAGGTGAAATCTCAGGGTTGTTTTGATTTGCATTTCCCTAATGGCTAGTGAGGTTGAGCATTTCTTTAAGTGCTTCTCTGCCATTCGGTATTCCTCTACAGAGAATTCTCTGTTTAGCTCTGTTCCCCATTTTTTAAGTGGATTACTTGGTTTGCTGTTTTTCAGCTTCTTTAGTTCTTTATATATACTGGATATGAGTCCTCTGTCAGATAAAGGGTTGGTGAAGATTCTTTCCCAATCTGTAGGTGGTCACTTTGTTTTGATGACGGTGTCCTTTGCTTTACAGAAGCTTTTCAGTTTCATGAGGTCCCATTTATTGGTTGTTGCTCTTAGAGCCTGTGCTGTTGGTGTTCTGTTCAGGAAGTTTCCCCCTGTACCAATGAGTTCTAGGGTATTTCCCACTTTTTTTTCAAGCCGATTTAATGTGTCTGGTTTTATGTTGAGGTCTTTGATCCACTTGGACTTCAGTTTTGTGCAGGGTGACAAGTATGGATCTATTTCCATTTTTCTACATGTAGACATCCAGTTAGACCAGCACCATTTGTTGAAGATGCTATCTTTTTTCCATTGTATGGTTTTGGCGTCTTTGTCAAAGATCAGGTGTCCATAAGTGTGTGGGTTTATTTCTAGGTCCTCTGTTCGGTTCCATTGATCCACCATTCTGTTTCTATGCCAGTACCATGCAGTTTTTAAAACTGTTGCTCTATAGTACAAATTAAGATCAGGGATGGAGATACCTCCAGAAGATCTTTTATTGTAGAGGATTGTTTTAGCAATTCTGGGTTTCTTGTTATTCCATATGAAGTTGAGAATTTTTCTTTCCAGGTCTGTAAAGAATTGTGTTGGTAATTTGATGGGCATTGCATTGAATCTGTAGATTGCTTTTGGTAAGATGGCCATTTTTACTATGTTAATCCTACCAAGCCATGAGCATGGGAGATCTTTCAATCTTCTCATATCTTCTTCTAGTTCTTTCTTCAGAGATTTGAAATTTTTTTCATACAAGTCTTTGACTGCCTTGGTTAGGGTTACTCCGAGGTACCTTATCTCATTTGCGGTTATTGTGAAGGGTGTTGTTTCCCTAATTTCTTTCTCAGCCCTTTTGTCTTTTGTGTACAGGAGGGCTACTGATTTTTTTGAGTTAATTTTGTGAGGTTCAGCTTAGGGTCACACCCACAGTTACAATATTCATAATAATCACTGTTAAAAATTTCTCTTAAGTAGTCAGTAGAAAGAAAATACTCTTTAAACATAAAGAAATAAGAAGACCTACAGGAGTGCCCCACAGACTCCAGCTGTAGACACTGGTTCCTGCCACAGCCCAACCTGCCTCCCCCACCACCCAGTGACTCCTCCTGAGCAGCTGTGACCTCCCTCCCAGTATTCTCATTGTCTCAAGGACACGGGAAGTAGGTCAGTTCCTGTCCATCTCTTCACATAGGTTCTTCAAAAGATGAGGTTTTGGGAAAACCAAGTAGAGGCAACAGGACAGGGTGGGGCTCAGTTGTTCAAAAGTTTCCTGGAACTAAGAGATAGTTGGGCATTTCTATTATGAAAAAGGAATGTTTATACAGAGAATGGAACACAGAAAAGATTAATGGACACAGGTATCATCTCCATTAGGACCATCTTCGCTGTATAGTTGACAATCATTGTCCTGGCTAAATCATCATCACAGCACCTCAGGTGACTATTCCAACAAGTAGAGCAAGGTGAAGGGATGACATAAAATTAAACAGGGAATGCAAATGCTCCTAAGAAAATTCTAGTAGGTAAAAGTCAATGAGGAGCTGACTGTTAGACAAGGTTTGAACATACAGCCCATTGCCTTTCCTAAGGCTTTTAGTGTCTCTAAGTAGTCACACTACAGAAGCCACTGTACCAACAATGATCCTTTTATAGTACATAAACAACAGAAGTAAAATTAAGTGTATTTGTTTATATTAGAAATTAAAACCTCACCTCCGCAGAAGATGGGCACAAATGAGCAATTCTGAAAACCTCTAGAAGTTATACCAAACAACTTATGGTCCATAAAGTAAAATTGCTAATTTACTCCAGAAAAGTAAATAGGAGTTAAAATTAGCTGACATCCTATAAAGGTTATAATTTTAGGACCTTAAGCAATTGAACATCCTGGGAAGAAAACGTGTCAGAGCTCAGGTCTCCTCCACAGGTGCTGAAAACCTCCCTGCCTCCCAGTGCTCCTCCTTCCACAGCCTGCCTGGGTCCAGGCCACCTCCTGACTGTGCACTTGGGTGCAGAGCACTTATCCAGATGGACTCTGTGCAGAGATCTTGCACAGCTTCGGAGAAGGGGTTTTTAATGCACCTCTGCAGCCTGTAGTTGTAGCCGCTGTCACTGACAAGTTCCTGCTGGAGAGCATGGAGATCTGGCCACCCAGGGGAGCATCTTCCCCATGGAGATGACTCTACTGTCTTGAACAGCAGCTGTCTGGGGAGAGCAAAGCACAGACTTTTCTCCAAGTTTCCTTGCCATATCTGCATTATGGATCAGGTTACAATGTCATCAATCCACTCTTGCTAATTTCCCCTCAGACCAAATGAGTCCAAACTAACCTTCTACTCTCAATTCCTGTGCTATTTCCAGAGAGTACTGAAGACTTAAGGAACTAAGCAATTATTAAAAACAAAATAAAACAAAAGAAAAACAAAACAAAATAACCCCAAAGACTGCCTGGGGTTGTAGCACAGTGGTAGAGTATTTGTGTGCCAAGTGCTAGGCTCTGGGTTATGTCCCATTACGACATCATAAGTAAGTAAGTAAATTAATAAAGAAATGAGCCATATAGGCTTAAAAACCTCCCAAAGACTATAACATCTACTGTCGAAGATTCCACACAAGGCACCCAGTGGGAGTGGAACCCTCAGAGGAAAGGAACGGCACCCATTATCAGATACCCAACTCATGCCAAGGGGGGAGTCCAAATGCTGCCACAGTGGCTCCATGAACATGTTAATGTGCATACAACAGAGCTCAGCTGGGTGGGAAAAGCCCACACCTCTTCCCTGAGGGTGCTGGCTTCTGTCCTACTCTCTGGAACAGGCCATTTGCCATCCAGTTGCAAGTGGTTCCTGAAAGACTTCTGGGGCTGGTGTGGCAGAGGAGGTGGCCTTTGTCTACCTGCTTTATGAAGCCATTGTTGTCTGGAGGAGAGGGAGAGAGATACCAGCACACATTCCAGGCCAACCTCGAACCTGCTGTGTGACCCTGGGGAGCTGAGTCCACCTTCCTGAATGTTCATTTCTCTGAGATTTTAAAAATAGATGCTTATTTTTGAGTGTTTTCCAGGTAACGTATATAAGTGCACTGCATGCTTGATCCTTTTGAACTGGAGATACAGACTTTTTGAGAGCCTCAGGTGGGTGTTGGGAACCAAACTGGGGTCTCCCCCAAAGAGCAACCAATACTCTTAACTGCTGAGATTTACCTCCAACCCTTGTTATAAAAAATCTTTTTTGTTAAATATTCAATGTGCATTGTCTTTTGTGTTCATAGAAATCCTAGAATGTATTTCCTACTTCTGTGAAGAGTGACTTTGTAATTTTGACAGAGATTGCATCCAACTGTGGACTCCTTTTGATAGTACAGTCATTTACACAATATTAACCCTATCAGTTCAGGAGCATGAAGGAGGGTACTTGCTTTATTCTAGCGTTTTCTTTATTCAGTGTTTAAACATTTTTTCATTGAGTAAGTTTCAACTCCTTGTTAGGGTTTACTCTGAAGATGGTTACTATTTAATTTTTTTTCATTTACTCGAGGTTCCTTTGAATGGGACTGTTTCTTTCTCAACAGGTTTGTTATCACTACACAGAAAATGTATACACACACACACACACACACACACACACACACACACACACACATGCCGGGGCCAGCCGGGCAGAGTCGAATGGTTCTTGAGTTGGGAGTGAGGATTAAAATTAATAAAATAAACACATAGCACACAGGAAACTTTTTAAAGGTCCAGACTCGACAGCTTTTGCAAAAAGCAGACTGCTGCAGCAAGCAATGCCAGCAGCAAGTCTCAAGTGCTGCCTCATCCTCTGCCTCCAGCATTCTGACCACTTTATTTTTTGAGGAGTTACTTTAGCCAGTAAAACATCTCAGAACAATAGGTTAATTTGCACAAGGAGCCTGAGGAAGAGGTGTAACCCTCACAAGCTATCCCACCTGTTGTCACAAAAAAAAAAGGAGATGGACTAGTAAGTTCTCCTCTGCCTTTAGTAAAAGGCCTCCAAAAAGCCATCTCTCCACAGAGATTTAAATATCAAAGCAGGCCCCTGAGTCACAGCTCCCGACATGTCCCCCTTTTTTATATTATTAAAATTGGCCATAACTTAATAGTTATGGAGCAGAAGATTGTGCCTGTCTTAGGTTGTTTCTCTCGAAAGGTATATATTTTTTATTCATGTCCCCATTTTGGGTCAATATTTGTACATGAATTTTCATACACCCCAGAGAAAACTTACCCGTCTTTGACTACCAACCTCTGCTAGGGTGTTGACTACCAACCTCTGCTAGGGTGGACACTGTGATATGATCTTGTGCAGATCAGCTCAGCTTTGACACACCAAAAGGCCTTCAGGCAGATTTTAGTTGTCACTGATAGGAGCACGTCTCCTACCACAAGCCAAGTCCAAAGTAACACTCCAAAAGTGACTAGCAGGTGACTCCCTGTGTAAATTACCAAGTCTGAGAAACATTTAGAGGAAATATAGTAAAAGGCTGTCAAGCAAACAGAACCATTTGAAAGCTTAACATCTCCAAACAGAAAAACAAAAGGTGAATTTACATAGGCAGTTACAGGCCCCCCCAAGAGTTCCTGAAACAAGTCTGTTTTGCTCTGCTGAAAACCAGAGCCAGATTAAAGTTTTACAGTTAGTTCTCTCTTGATTTTGTTGAAGTTTGTAGCAAAACAGTCAAGTCCAGTTTATGATATAAGAGGTTTTTCTTTATGATGTCTTCTCCCGGGAGCAGAATGAAGCAAGAGTGGGGTCAGGAGCTCAGGTCCAATGCAGCTTTTCTGTCTAGGTCAGGGCAGAGTTTACGGTTGTCTGCAGCGGGAACATCTTCTTTCTGGGGAACAACTGCAAACCGTACCAGCCTCTCTGGATCCACCTGGCTCCCTCTGCGTCCTGAGGAAAAACACAAACATGCCCTCTTCCCCATATTAATACAGGGTCGGGGCCCTGCCGTAATCCAGTTATCGGATCTTTCCATTTTACTTGGGCAAAATTATCTTTGGTATTAGGATGCCACAACATCCTAATCGATCAGCCGCAGAACGGGTTGTGTATCCACATTTAAAAAATTTAAAATAAAGAGAGCATGATTAATATTTGGGGACATGACTCCCCCCTTTTTTATTTTTTGCAATTGGTTATTAAGAGATCCATGTGCTTGTTTTATAATATCTGGCCCTGGAAATTACATGGAATGCCCGTTTTTTGACTTATATTAATGGAAGGTATACCAATTGCAGCAAGACACTTTAAGCAATGACTTATAAAATGTTTGGTGACTTTCCCTGTTAAGGGAGTTGCCATGATAAATCTTGAAAAACTGTCAATTGTTACATGAACATATTTTAGTTTCCCAAATTCTGGGACATGAGTTACATCCATTTGCCACAAATGATTGGGAGTCAAACCTCTAGGGTTGACACCATAATGAGTTACATTAAAATGTTCAGGGCAAGAGGAACATGATCTTACAATTTGTCTAGCAGCTTTTCTGGTAATATTAAATTGTTTTCTTAAGCTCTTGCTATTTTGATGATGTAATGCATGAGAATTTTGAGCCAATTCTTGTTGAGTTAATCCAACCAAATGTGTGGCTAGATCTGCTAAATCATTTTCTAAAGTTAAAGGTCCAGGAAGCCCTGAATGAGCTCGAATATGCCCTATGTAACAAGGCTGCACATGGCTCCAAATACTTTGTTGAATCTCTCTAAATAGATCTTGTATTGGCTATCAGTATACAAGTTGAAAGAGGTAGAAGCCAAATTTTTAAAGACTGCAGCAACAGCTCGTAATTCTACAACTTGAGCTGAGGCTGGCAATGTTTGCAAAAGAAAAGTTTGTCCCTCTAGTACATAAATAGCTTTTTTATTTGAAGATGCATCAGTGAATACTGTTGGAACTGAAGGTAATAGCTTTTGTTTAATTATTTTAAGAAATCCAAAACCATGCTCATTGGCAAATTGAAGTAATTTATGTTTTGGATAATGATTATCAATACGTCCTAAATAATGAGCAAAAGCTATCGCCCAACAATCTGCATTTTGAAATAACCAATCTACTTGCTGTTTGGTAAAAGGGACTCCAATTAAGTAGGGTCTCTATCAAAATATTTACGAGATTCTGTGCGAGCCATTTGAACTAAACTAGCCACTCATTTATAATATGGTGTCAGAACTCAAACAGGAGACACAGGCAGGTGTAACCATAATAATGGTCCTTCTTGCCACAATACAGCAGTTGGAGTATGAGCAGTAGCCAAAATATATGCGCCCCATTCTTTTGAAGAATCAATATATTGAACATGCTGCTTTTCAATAGCTAATTCTATCTTTTGCAAAGCATCACGAGTTTCTTTGGTAAGTTTCCTTTTTGACAAAGGATTAACCTCTCTTTTTAAAATGTCAAAAAATGGTTTTAGTTCTCCTGTTGTTAATTTTAAATGGGGTCTTAGCCAATTTACGCCGTAACAAACAAAGCCTAGTTGATTATTTTAGTTGAAGTTTCAATAAATTGGCGGACCCTTACCAGAAAGAGCTGACAAATACCTTGCAGCCAGAGAGCTTTGAATTTTAGCTGTTATTAACCTAATTATTTGGATGAGTCCTATTGTCTGTTACTTAGTACCCCAATCCTTGGCCTTTTGTCTCAAGGCTACTTGGCAAGCACTGTTAGCATTCTCATAAGCCAATTGTTTTACTAATAACAATCCAGACTTTTCATCACTTATAAGTCTGTTTGCTGCTTGCATTAATCTTGCCACAAAATCTTGAAATAACTCATCAGGTCCCTGACAGATTTTAGACAAATCCTCCACCTGTCTACCTGCTTGTAGAAGCTTATTCCAGGCCCTCCGGGCAGAAGTATTGACCCGAGCATAAACGGTCACATCAAAATCCAATTGTCCTATTTCCCTGTAGATTCCTTCTCCAGCAAGCATGTCATAAGTTATAGGAATTTGCTGAGCTCGATTAACTTCAGCTGTAGCTTGACAATGCTCTGCAAATTCTGACTTCCATAATAAATTATCTCCTCCTGATAAGCATGTTCTTGCTAACTGTTTCCAGTCCCCTGGGCAGAGAGCCTCAGTAGACATGGATTCCAGCAGAGCCAGGGTGAAAGGCGCTGTAGGACCGTATTGGGAGCATGCAGATTTTAATTCTCTTATCTGTTTAAAAGGTATAGGAGCATGGACTCTCACCATATTACCTTGTCCATCGGGTTGCTCTAGAACTGGAAAACTATAAAACTCAGGTATGTCTTCTCCATTCTGTCTGGCTTCTTGTAAAGCAGATACAGATGTTGGTACAGTGGACAAAGGGAAAGGTCCCATTGAAACTGTAGGATTCCCAGGAGGAGGGCCTAAGCCTTCCACCAAAGATGGAGTTGGAGTACGAGATTGAGCCTCATTTTCCCTAGCAGTTAATGCTCCAATTTTTCTGTTTATTTCCTCCAAGCCCCACTCCAGTCTTTTAATTTCTTTTTGCCAAGGCTTACGCTTTTTAACATGCATAGCCTGAATTGGAGGGTATCTCTCAGAATAGTGCTGATCTGGTTCTTCCTCCAGCTCTGCAACCTCATTAGGTTGCAAGTCTTCCTCAAAGTCTCCTTCTGGCGAGAAATTATTGTCATCAGAAGGACAATACAACTCCTCTGGAGGAGCTGATGGTATAATAACATTTTCTTTTGAAGTCTGCCATCTTTCTAACCTCGTTTTCTCTGAGCCTGAAAGTTTAGCTTTCTCAGTTTCCTGTTGCTTATACAGACTACCTTTAACTAAATTCCATAAAGAAAACACTAGGCTAATGCCTTGTCCCATTTTTATTCTGGGATTTACTCACCGCAACCTTTCTATTTAATGCGAGCTCGCCAGCCAAACAGCGGTGTCCTTCACGGGTTCCCTTTATCTCAAGCCACATATTCGGTCGCCAATATGACGGAGCCAGCCAGGCAGAGTCGAACGGTTCTTGAGTTGGGAGTGAGGATTAAAATTAATAAAATAAACACATAGCACACAGGAAACTTTTTAAAGGTCCAGACTCGACAGCTTTTGCAAAATGCAGACTGCTGCAGCAAGCAGTGCCAGTAGCAAGTCTCAAGTGCTGCCTCATCCTCTGCCTCCAGCATTCTGACCACTTTATTTTTTGAGGAGTTACTTTGGGCCAGTAAAACATCTCAGAACAATAGGTTAATTTGCACAAGGAGCCTGAGGAAGAGGTGTAACCCTCACAAGCTATCCCACCTGTTGTCACAAACAAAAGGAGATGGACTTGTAAGTTCTCCTCTGCCATTAGTAAAAGGCCTCCAAAAAGCCATCTCTCCACTGAGATTTAAATATCAAAGCAGGCCGCTGAGTCACAGCTCTTCACACACACACACACACACACACACACACACACACACACACACTTGTATGTCCTGCTACTTTGTGGAGCTTTGTGTCACCAAAAAGGTCCTTTAGGGTCTTATGGACATTGAGGATCATGTTAGCTGCAAATAGCTTGACTTCCCCATTTGTATTTCCGTTATCTCATTGTTATGTCTTAGGCCTATAGCAGAGACTTGAAAAAATTGTATTAGGTAAGAGTGGAGAAAGTGGCACCCTTTTCTCGCTCTTGATTTTTAGTGGAAATGCTTGAGTTTCCCCAATTTGAGATAACATTGATTATAAAGTTGTCAAATACAGATATTATTAGATGGAAGTATGCTCATCTTTCTCTGTCTCCAACAAAAAGTTGTTAGATTTTCACCAAGGTCTTTTCTGCACCTATTGACATGATCCCATGGCTTCTCTTTTTGAGATCTCTTTCTTTTGGGGGCTTCTATCTCTGTCCATTAACTAAAATGTCCTGGAAAGTAGGTCTCAGACATTGTCATCTCATAGAAACTAGGATATATCCACTAGTCCAGGGCGCTTGTTAATCGCCAGAGTTCCAGAGTAAGTCAGGATGGATGTTAAGCCTCGAACTGATCCCCACTGATGGAACTGAGAAGATTGCTGGCCTCACAGAGCCTTTGTTACTGGTTTGTCAAACTGGGAGGGAAGTGCTTACTTCTCAGGGTGTTGGGGAATTGAGCAAGTAGTAGACAGTAGGTGTTTAATACTTCCTAAGTGCTTCCTAAGAAATCCAGAGTAGACTTCTTGTATTCTCACCAGAGGACAGCCTGCAGGAAAGCTCTTTTGCCTGGCCCATGGTGGACACCTCAGACAGACGTTTGTCAGTGAGTGTGGATGTTGTCACCGTAGACTAAGATGGAAGGAGCCAACCCCAGCTGTTCCTGCTCTCTGCTTTTGACTCAGGATAAAACTTACATGTTCCATCATTCTCTACAAGAAAAAGATAGCTCTTGTCCTTGAGAGCTCTGTGGAAGCCAACATTTGGTTTATACAACTCCCCTTGCCCTTCTCTTGCAGAGCTGAATCAAGTAAGATTTTGAAATGGGGACAGGATTCTGGCCCATGGTGACCTGGTGAGTACCATAGGAGACCACACTGCCCAACTGAGTGATTATTCCTCCAGGACCAAGAAAATCTCTCGGTTTTAGTTCCTCCCCCAACCTTCTCCCAGACCCCAACTAAAGATCACCAGGATTTGACTTTCTTCACTCCCCTCTTTTCTTGTTTTTTTGTGCTTAGGCTGTGGAAAAGAATCTAAACCCAGAAGACCAGCTACTTGTTTCACTAATTCCTTCCTTAGAGTTCGAAGCCTTGTTTGATAGAGGCACCACAGACTGCTGAGCCCTCTTCTGAGCCCAGTCTAGGTTCTGGCCTCCTCAGAAGGCTCATCGGCAGAAAATCTGTTCCACAGTTATCAGTGTTGAAGTTCAAGATCCCTGGACATCCCTGCCTCTCCTGTGCTTTGTCTCTAGATCCACAAATGCTGTTCAAAATGACAATAGTAAGAGAAGGAACAAGACAGAGCTTGGCATTGTTGACACAGCCTAGGAGCCCTGAATTTGTCACGGTGCAGAAATCAGCATTTGAATTACACAATGAACTTATACATACAGGACTTCAGTCCAGAAAACCAGGGCAGGAATCTTGAGGCAAGGACTGAAGCATAGGCTATAAAAGAACACTATCTGCTCACTGCCCTTGCTCCTGCTTGCTTGCTCTCCATATCACCTGCCCAAGGATGACACCATCCACACTAAGTGGAACCTATAACATCAATCATGAATTAAGAAAATATCCTGCAGATTTGCCCACAAGACAGTCTTAGGGAGGATGGAGGAGGTTCTTTCTTCCCAGATAACCCTAGCTTATGTCACCTTGATAAAAATTCAGTAGCAGAACAGTGCAGCCCACTTCCATATACTATGTGAGAGGACCTTGCAGCATGCTTTGAAGGGACCAAAGAAAATCTCCTAGTTAGCTTCAGTAGTCAACTTGATAGAGTGACCTGAGGGATTCTAAATAAGAGAAGTTGTTGTTTTAAAAACAAAACAAAATCCCGATTGTTTGAGTTTGCCAATAAAGACTCAGGAGCCAGATGCTAGGGTGAAAACCTGCTAGCTCAGAGAAGCAGCTCACCTTACTTCAACAATGTCCCAGAAGGATAAAGCCCTTTGTTCTCAGTTCACATTCCAGAGGAAAAAGCTCTTCCTTTTCAGCCTATGTCCTAGATGGAAAAAGCCCTTCTTCCTCAAATCATGTCCTAAAAGGAAAAACATCCTCCTTCTCCATATTGTCTTAAATACCTTCCTTCTCAATGTCCCTCCTATCAGTTTAATCCCTGTCAGCTGGTTGCTAACTTTGCTACTTGACTTAGGGTTAACTTGATTTAATCCTGTTTACAGAAAGCTCTTGGATTAAAGCTGTGTTGTAGTGTTGAGCCACACCACAAGAACTTGTTTATAATACACGGAAAGCTCTAGGATCAAAGACTGAGCCACACCACAATTAGAAACAGGTAATTACAGTTCACAGCCTCAGGACTCACAATGGAATAAAATACCCTCCAACAAAAGATAGCTAAGAATGCCAGGGGTAGAAAGCTGGTAGGCAGCCTTCCTCTGTGGATTCTGCTTCAGTTCCTGCTTGAGCTCCTGCCCTGGCTTCCCTCACTAATGGCCTATAGCTTGTAAATTGAAGCAAACACTTATCTCTCCAAGTTGGTTTTGCTCACAGTATTTCATCACAACAGAAAAGCAAACCAGTACATGGAGCAACTTGAATGATGATGGTGGGTTTAGTTTGCTCTCCACAGGCAATAATGCAGTCAGAAAAGACGTTTGAAACATTAAAGAAGTATTTCCATAAAAAATCCTTTGTAGTAAAAAACACTGTAAATATAAAAGTGCAGCTCCTTTCAGTGCACAGTGTGAATACTGAAAGCCAGGTGGAACTCTGCATGTGGTCTTGGGAGAACATCATTGTTTAGTTTAGCTCCCTTTTCTCGGGGTCCAGTGTTAGGATATTGTGGAGCGAGGGTCTCACAGTGGTTTTCCTAGGGCTTCCCTGAACTTCATGATTTTATTTGAATGACTTCCCACAGAGAATAGTAGAGAAGACATCAAGAATTTATTAAAGAATAACATGAGGCATTCTCAGTGGCAAAACTGAGCAATGGCTGTAGTCCACCATGGAGGAAATCACTGTCCAGGGATGAGCACCAAAGATCCCATTGTTTGCTTGCATATGTGGAGGTAGGCTTCATACTTTCCTAAAGCCCCTGGAACAGAAGGCTCCTTTTGGTTCATGGTGCTGACATGCCCATCTACATTTATCCTTAAGAAAGTGGATCATAGTATGTCCCCGTGGATAACTCCCTTCTAGGTACTTAATAATCTATTGAGATGACAGGTTACTAGCAGTTCAGAAATGCAAGTCCCTTCATAGAGTCAGATGCACCTCTCATCTCCCACTATTGTGACTCAAACTCATGTCATTGAGCAACTTTAGCAGAATCACAGAAAGAAAACAATAATACACATGTAAAAAGAGACATCTTTTTATCAATAAGGACATTTGCTCAACCATGTTTGTAGCAGCCTTATTTGTAATAGCCAAAAGCTGGAAACAGCCCAGATACCCCTCAGTGGAGGAATGGATGCACAAATTCTAGTACATCTACACAATGGAATATTACCCAGGAACAAAAATCAAGGAAATCATGAAATTTGCAAATAAAATGGTGGGATCTGGAAAAGAACATCCTGAGTGAGCTCTCCCAGAAGCAGAAAGATACACATGGTATATACTTACTCATATAGGCATATAATAGTAGATAAACCTACTAAAAGTAGACATCTTTAGCATCTCGAAATACACCCCCTTTATTGAGCCTGAAACCCTGCTACCACGGTTGTCCTCCATATTGTCTAGTCTGCATTTATCTTTTCAAGAGGTTCTTTTGTATTCTATGGAGAAGGAGTTGTGGTACTTATGCTCCCCATCCTTAGAGTCGGTGTGCTAACAAGGACACATGATGGGAGATTCAAAGCTGATTTTGAAGGAAAGGATGAGAACAGGCATGATGGCATATGCTGAAATAGTCTGTCTATTACTCCATAAACCTGCTGAAACCTTCTCCTTAGGGAAAGTTTTTTGAGACAGACATTCTTTATCCTGTTTCCCAAAGCTTGGGCATGAACTAAACTCTTCCTGCTATGGTCTCTGTCTCCTGGTTGGGGATTGGGGGTAGAAATTACATGGGTTGGTAACTTAGCATCAGGTTCAGTTCTGGATTTTACAAACAGTTGTTTAGGTTGGGGGCCCCACCCTTACTGACCTTTGGACCTGTGATCTCTGACTACTGCTTATTAGATGGAGCCTTCACATTTCTAACCTGCCAGAGAGTGACCAGATTCTTCCTTCATTCCTGTCCTTGCTTTCATCCCTCAACTTGCTGGTATATGCATTAATGTTGTCATGTAGTGAAGCCTCATCTGATAATGTTGAGCCTTGTCTTCAGCCACATCCTTGCACAGCTTGGTTCCCAGCAGACTAAGGATGGTGAGGAAATGAAGGACAGGCATATACACACACACACATACAAGCTTGGATTGGTTGGCTTGTGATCTCTGTGCTGTGGATACAGCACCCCAGAAGCTCAGTGTGTATATGGTATTCACTTGTAATGGGAAGTGGTCTGCAATAGCAAACAGATACACAGGCTATTGCAGAAGTTGGGAAATAAGGCAGGTTTAGTTAATCTCAGGCAGATTGCCTCTGTAGGGAAGCAGTCTTCAGGTAGTAATCTTCAGGGAAGGGGGAAACTGTGGTGGATATTTTCTACACACACTGAGAACATTCCTGTTTGGACAAGAGGAAGGCTTTGCCATCTTACTGAGCGTCCTCCAGGGAAGGTTTTGCCCTTGACATTGGGTTTGAGCCATTGGTCATTGACACAGCCAGGCCAGTGTCAAATAACACACATTCATTCAGGACTTCACTGGCTTCCTACGAAACCATTCATTAGGCAGGTCTTTCTTGACCTCTTGGAAATGTTCCAGTTCATTTGGCTAAAGGTACCATTGTGGTGGGAAAACATGGCAGCAAGCAGCAGGCATGGCAGCTGGAATAAGGCACAGAGTTCACATCGTAAAACCAAACATATATCAGAGAGTGGAAGTGAAGAAATAGTAGGATTTTAGGTTAAATCCACCCTCGGCCACTTTCATCTGCCTGTGGCTGCCTCACAAAAGGCCAAGCTGTGTGTCTCTACCTCGACATTTCCATATTATTTCTCTTTACATTTGTTTGTAAATGCCAGACAGTTCAAATCCTGAAGCTAAGCATCTGAAAATTGAGGCACACAAAACCAGTATTACAGGGAAACCATATACTCTGTGTGAGTACTGACCCAGGGAAAGGCTGCCTGTTAACACTTTAGGGAGAACCTCAGAGCCATGGAAAGTCATGGGAGGGCCAGCAGTTTCTCACCTCAGAGCAGACACAGTGAAAGTTATGAAATGGTTTGGGACTGATTACATCAGAGGTTCAAAGGGAGCAAAGCTAGAATTGCCTGTTTGGTGCAAACTTTTTGATCCCTCCCGCAGGTGTTGCAAGATAACTCAGATAAAGTCCATGCTCAGCCCTCCCCAGATGGCTGTTATCAGGACACAGGGAGTAAGATCAACAGGCAGACAGGACACCCCACTGGGACGCCAGTTCTTCATGCTCCCCAGCAGGAAATTGTCACCTTGTACAGACACAGAAATAACAAACTTCTGACAGGCATTAAAACCTCTTTGCTTCTGCTGTGCCGGATCTGCTCAGGCACAGAGTCCTCCTCTGCCACATCCATCTTGGTAAGTGCTCTGCACCCAAGTACTGAATCAAAAGGTGGTCTGTTTCCAGGCAGACTGTGGGAGGAGGAGCCCTGGGCTACAGGAGGTTTTCAGCATCTGCAGAGAAGATGCTGAACTCTGACAGCCTCACTGCACAGGCAACTTTGTTCTGCACTAGTAACCAGCATGGTTTTTCCTTAGGATATTAATTTTCTGTAATTCCTAAAATTCATTAGTTTTTCATGCTTCCAGAATACCAATACACTTTTGGTTTGCACCCATGTTGTTCTAAAGACTTTCTGTGTTAGCACTTCAGTCACACAATCTATTTCCTGATTTATTCTTTCCTTCAGCTCTCCTCATGTCATCCAGGAAAGCTTAAACCCACAGCTTAATGTAATGTCCTCAACACTGTATCTGACTTCTGTGGTCTGAATAATTAAGAGGTTTGAATCTTTACAAGGAAATGAAGGTGTAGGTTCAAAGCCCCACAGAGGACAGCCCCATACTGTGCTGTGGTTCACTCCCAGTTCATTTATAGATCCTAGAACTCAGAGGCTGCCTTTAGCCTGAGTTCTGCCCACTGGGATGTCTCAGGTAAAGGACAAGGTTGCCAGGTATCAGTGGCAAGATGTCAAGTGTATGTTAATCCTGGTAGTGGTTTCTTATTTCTGGGAAATAAGGACAGGAATTTATGGCTCTAGAGCCTGGGAGAGACAATTGCAAAGTACTCAGATAATGGAAACATCTAGCTTTTGTTTCTCTCTCAAGGCCTTGTCTCTGTTCTTAGCTCTCACAGTTTCACAAACTGTGTGTTTACATGGGGTTAGGAACAGATGAACAGAAGCCTATCTCCTTTTCTGTTTCAAAGAGAGCATCAAAGCTGCTGGGCAAGAAGGTAGTTATCCCTTGCTCCCTCACAGAGTCCATCAGATCACAGGTTCTGTCAGGAAAAGTTTCTCCTGTAGGACAATTGGCTCCATGTAGTAAGAGCAGGCATCTGTGAGAAAACTGTCAGGTCAGTGCAGAGGCTTCTCTGGGACCTCATTACTTCATTTTGCTGTACTACAACAGTCTAGCTGCAAGGGTGAGCTCTGAGGACAATAAAAAGGGTTTCAGCCATTCCTTAGCCCAGGTGTTTTTCTTGGTTTTCCCTATCACATCCCCACAGCTCCTTTATTTCATGGCCTCTCTGGACACAGCTCTGATACCTTCTAGTGACAGTTTTCCTTTTCTGGGTCCCTGTTGGCTTCTTCCCCACTGTTTTATGAGCTTTCCAAGTAGAATTTTTAGAGAATACTGCCCAGTGTAACTCCTTTCTAAACACAGCCCGCATTGATGAAACAGAGCTAGTCCCAACTTCCAAACCCCTCTGTGCACTGCATGAGGAGGCTGAGAATGGGAGGAGAGTGATGTGACACTGTACAGGTGAGCTCTGTGACGGTGACAAACACGAACACACAGCTTCAAAAGCATGAGGGTGGACAGGTTCTGCTCAGCCCAGACATAAACATGCTCTTTACACAGCCTCTCAGCTTCCAGGAATGGGCAGGCTGTATCCAAGATGTAGAGGAGGACACAGACATCACTTCTTGCCTTTCTCCTCCCCAGCTACAGTGCACCCACAGGGCCACAAGCACCCAGCATGCAGTGGTTTCTGCAGAGGGGGTTCCTTTCCCCTTTCCACTCTCTATTTCCCTCCAGGTCACAATCTCAGGCCACTGCTGTTCTAAAAACTGGTCACTTGTTTGAGGCCCGTTTGATGATGTTATGGATCTCAAGCTGTCCATGATTCGGGTAACTGAGGGATGACACAGTGTCTACAGTCCTGGTCTCCTGACTCCATGCAGAGCAGGGGGCTCTAACCTTGTTGGTATGAGCAGCTGAAGCCTTCATAGTTGCTTTAACAGGTAATGTTCAAGATTCTTATGGATGTCTTTGCTTCAGATATATTTTGTTCTCCCGTTCTACCCTCTAAGCCTTTCCGTCCTCATCCCCAAGGTTCACAGGGAACCTATATCACAAATACAGGTCCATTCTCTGAGTGCAGAACCCCTATTACCTCTGCAGGAAAGCTGATAGACAATGCTAAAAAAGGTAATTTTAGGGCACAGCACAATTGTATCTCAAGGACACAGGCGGCTGTTGAAGGCTGAACTGTTGAGCAAAAGGCTTTCTCTTATCTAATGTTTCTGATGGCAGGAAGTGGCTATCATGTTCTCTGATCTCCTGTGCTGGGCTAGTAGGCATTCATGTGAGGACTACCATCTAGGAAGACAGCAGTTTTTCTATGAAGGGTTTTTAGTCACTGTAATGTTTTGTATACAAATGATGCATTAGCCCAGAATTTTCTACAAACCTTCACATAGGCACAGTTGAGGGGGCTACAAAGCCTGGAGCTGGCAGGTGGCTCAAGGCTGTTGTCTCACTCCACACAAGCTGGTGTTCACAGTGACACATGACATTGTGTCACTCTCCTCAGCTTTTTCTGCAGAGAGGAAGCAACTGTGAACTTTCTCCTCCACACTAACAAGGTTTTGCAGTGATTTCAAAACAATGATCTCCTGAAGCCATAATGCCATGAATATGGCTAAAGATTCCTGGCTCCTGAGAAGGCCTGGCTTCCCTAAGTGATTTACGTTTTGCAGGGCTGTAGTTAATGAAGTCAACCTAAAAATAGCACAGCCTGCACCCAACTCTACAGAGGTTGACAACCCTCTCCCTGGTTTGACAATGTGATATCTTTATATGAATCAATTCCTCCCCCTCTCCTTCTCCCTCTCCTTTTCCCTCCTCTTTCTCTTCTCCCCTCTCTCTCATGTTTGTGTGTGTATGTATTTATGTGTTCCTTTGTATTCATGTGAACATAGAAGACTTGCATTTCATGAAAATGGTGGTTATAAACATAGATTGGGATTATATTGTTGGTAGCTGCTAATGAATGCATACATTTCAGATTTTTTAAACTTTTAAAACTTTACAAATGTCTACTTTATCCTCTATGAAATGTGTCTATCAAACCCATGGCTACCATTATGGGTGCACACAGGTCAAAAGCTGATGTTCAGGTTGAGCGACTGTGAGCACCACAGCTCTTTGTCCTAAAGGCTTTATTACTGTTTATTTTTCTGGGGTCATCATGGCACAGACTCAACCATATTGGCTGTGTACCATAAACTCTTAGTCTATGTCACCTGTTGATGAAACTGAATTTCCTCTGCTCTTCTTCCTTCTCGTTCCTGGTTCTTCCTTCTCCACTGACTGCTCTTCATTGAGACTGTCTTCGGGAAGGAGCAAGGGCATTATGAGGAACTCCATAGGTTCACAGGAAGAAAAGTCTGAAGAGCTCTATCATGACTCTCTGGGCCTTGTGGCCACTAATCTTTTGAAGAACTAGCTTTTTGTGTCGCTATTATAGAATTTTTATGTGAGGAAACTCAAATTATTAATTGTTTTTTATCAAGTATTTATTTTCAGCTCTGAATTATTCATTCTTATCAAGTATTTATGAATTTTAACATTTTCCCTCTTCCCTCATTTTATAAATACTTCTTTGAATTTTTAAGCTTATAATATAATGATGTAATATGTCCTTTCCCATTCCTCCCTCAAAACCCATCCAAATATCCTTCCCATGCTGTCCCTCATCCTCATGGCCTCTTTTTCTTTAATTGTTATTATATACATATATAGTCTCAGAGGCATCACTGCAACCTGCTCAGTCTGTATAATGTGACTTGTTTGCTTGTTTTCAGGGCTGATAATTTGGTTTTGGACTACCAGTTTGTGTGCTCTTCCCTGGAGAGGACTGTTGCTCCGGCTCTTGGCATTCCATAGTCTCCTGTAGTTCTTTGAGAAGGGCTGAGCAGTGGTTTTCCTGTACCTTGGCATGTCTAAGTGTTGTTGTCCTTGTTTAGCTCAGGTTTAAGCAGTCATGTGCATAAGGTTATTGCTGTAGCTCCTTAACACTACTGGGAGACACAATCTCACAGTGAATTCCCTAATCCCCTGCTTTCAATCTCTCCATGCCATCTTCAGAAGCAATGTTCTCTGAGCCTTGCTTGCAGTTCTTTGGTAGATGGGTCCACCGAGACTGGGATCCACAACTCTACATCTTGATCAGTTGTGGTTTTCTGTACTGATCTCATTCTGCTCAAAGAGAAGTTTTCATGTTGAGAGGTGAGGGTTACACTCATCTGTGGATATAAGAATAAATACTTAGAACATTTAAAACATTTTTGCTTCCTGTCAGTATACTGTATTACAGTGCAATATGGTGAGAAAAATTATGAAGTTATTTCATCTCACACCCTTGATTTTCAGTTGATAATTCTTTACTGTGTATCTGGGAAACTTTTTACAACATTATATACTTCATGTGTATTCAAAATTCATTAGAGGAAATGATGATCTCTATATAAAACACACACTGAATTTCCTACATTCCTGAAGTCTGGAGAAGTCCCCTACACCTTGAAGGTAAGGAATCTTAAGACTCCTGTGGAGTCCATCCCTCAAGACTGGGTGGACACTTTCATTTAATTATGAACTTAGAATGAGATGGCCCTGAGCTTATTATAATTGTAGTTTTGTTTAGCACCCTAATTTTACTTGTCAAAAGAGGGAAAAATAAGAAGTATGCTCACCCTGAACTTATCCCGATATTGGATGCTCAGGCTCTCTTCACAGAGGCATCATGGCTGGAGATTAACATCTAGGTTGGAGGCAGAGTCACTTAAGAGAGTTCAGAGAAAAACCAGGATTTCTCTAGAAACAGAACTTGTCTCCATCATTCTATCCTTTCGGTCATTTTTTTCTTTTCTGCTTCATGCAGGGAAGGAGCTGATCTGTCATTCACAGAGCTGCATTCTGTCTCCCAGGACACTGCATGAGAAAACCAGCAGCTGACATGTACAGAGATCACTTTGTGCCTGAAACAGTTCCATGCTTGGTGTGTAGGTAGAATCCTCACACCTAGGGGCTTCTTGACTGTGCATATGTTCCAGAGTTGCTGACTGGAGCTCATCTTCTGAGTGCTTATGGTCACACTCTAAAGAAATGGCAGATAGTCGGCAGGATTTGATTCAGAGTCCAAACTGGTAATTATTTGTTCTGGAGATTAATTAAGAACATTTGTCCTGGCCGGGCAGTGGTGGTGCATCTTTTCAATCCCAGCACTCAGGAGGCAAAGGCAGGAGGATCTCTGAGTTCTAGGTCAGTGTTGTCTACAGAGTGATTTCCAGGACAGCCAGGACTACATAGAGAAACCCTAACTTGAAAAACCGAGAGAGAGAGAGAGAGAGAGAGAGAGAGAGAGAGAGAGAGAGAGAGAGAAAACGAGGAGGAGGAGGCAGAGGTAAGAGGGGCAGGGAGGGGGAGAGAGACAGACAGAAAGAGACATAGAGAATGAATGATTAATGACTGAATGAAAAAGAGAGTGAATGACTACTTGGCCAGCAATGAAGAGGGCAGTGAGATAAATGACCCTGTGCACGTGGGTCTGACAATCAAGTGAGATGCAGCTATTACCCCTGAATAAACGAAACATGTGGATCAGGAGAGGTTAATTTTTTATAACTTGTGGAAATGTTTAATGTACAAGAAAGTTTGTATTTTGAGACAGGCCTACAATGGTCTGCACAGTTCAGTTTTGCATGGGAAGCATCAGGACAGTGGGGACAATGGGGACTATGGGGATGGCCTCAAGGGAGTCTGAGATGGAGCTGAGTTCTTTTTGGATGAGGTGGAATTGGGATGAATTGACATCTTGTTGCCATCTCAGTGTTGGGGGGTAATGCTTCATTACCAGTATTTGTAATGAAGAGTTTTCTCTTTTCTCCTCAGATTTTTGGTACTTCAAATAAACACACATACAATGAATAAAGCCAGCATACTCCACACTAACACAAACATTAAAATCACCTTGTTCTCTGAAATGAGTGTTGGGATCTCAGCCAACAGCATCCTTTTCGTCTTCCATCTCTGTATGCTCATTGGTGCGCACAGGCCTAAGCTCATTGATCTCGCCATTGGATTCTTGACCCTGACCCAACTACTGATGCTGCTAACTATGGGACTCATAGCTGCAGACATGTTTATGTCTCAGGGGAGGTGGGACCCCACCACATGCCAATCCCTTATCTATCTGCACAGGTTCTTGAGGGGCCTCTCCCTTTGTGCTGCCTGTCTGCTGAATGTCCTCTGGACCATCATCCTCAGCCCTAGAAGCTGCTGCTTAGACAAGTTTAAACATAAATTTGCCGCTGACATCTCCTGCACCCTTTTTCTTTGTGTTCTCTACATGTCTTTTAGCAGTTACCTCCTGGTATCAATAAGTGCCATCCCCAATTCGACCTCAGATAATTTTATGTATGTTACTCAGTCTTGCTCACTTCTCCCACTGAGTTACTCCAGACAAAACACATTTTCCACACTGGTGGTCTTCAGGGAAGCCTTTCTTATCAGTCTCATGGTGTTCTCCAGCGGGTACATGGTGACTCTTTTATACAGACACATGAAGCAGGCCCGGCATCTTCACAGCACCAAACTTTCTCCAAAAGCATCCCCAGAGCGAAGGGCCACCCGGACCATCCTGCTGCTCATGAGCTTCTTTGTGGTTCTCTACATTTTGGACAGTGTTATCTTCCACACAAGAATGAAGTTCAAAGATGGCTCTCTGTTTTACTATATCCAGATTCTTGTGTCCCATGGCTATGCCACAGTCAGTCCTCTTGTGTTTATTTGCACTGAAAAGCGTATAACTAAATTTTTAAGGTCACTGTGGGACAGGAAATTAAATATCTGATTAATCAATGATGGGTAAAATTGTACACTCCTTAATACAATCCAATATGTTGCCATCATATCATGACATAGTAGGAACATTCTGTGGCTTAAACTGATATGTGAAAACATCCTTTTAACATTCCATCTGTTTACTCTGTGTGTGGATGGCAAGTATATAAAACAATATTAAACTGCATTCCCACTCAGATATCATATGAAGTTTATCTTTCTCAATGGGTTTTCAAAGGAGGTCTGTGAAATGGCTCTCATCTGTCTTTTTTAGCACATTACTTTTTATTTATTTATTTATTTATTTATTTATTTATTTATTTTGGAATTTGTGGCAGGGTTTCTCCATGTAGCCCTGGCTATCCTGGGCTTGCTTTGTAGATCAGGCTGACCTCATACTCACAGAGATCTACCTGCTTCTGCCTCCCTGAGTGCCGGGATCAAAGGCATGTGCCCTCATGCCCAGATTACTTTTAATTTTTTAAAAAAATGATTTAACTTTTAACTGTGTGTGTATGTGTTTGTGTCTGTGTTTGTGTCTGTGTGTGTGTTTGTGTGTGTGTATGTGTGTGTGTGTGTGTGTGTGTGTGTGTGTGTACTTGAGTGCAGGTCATCCTGGAGGCCAGAAATGTCAATTACTCTTAGAGCTAGACTTATAGGCAGTTGTGTGCCTCCCAAGGGAGAGTGTTGGTAATTGAACTTGAGTCTTTTAGAAAACAGTTTGCATATGTGCTGAGCCATCTCTCTGGCACAGCCCATTACTTTAAATATGACATTTTCAATAAATCATTGCCTCAGTTGTTTATATTTGGAAAAATATACAAGGAAACACTGTTTTGAGAATAAATTATCACAGGATGCAGAACACACACACACACACATACACAGAGCCAAAATGATATGCAGAGAAGCATCCTGTCATTTGCATAATGGTGGTCCTATGGCCTGATTTAAAACAGTCAAAGTAGAAACAGCCACTGTCTAGAAGTGTCAGGATGTGGGATCAGGTCATGGCCTCCCCTTGTTAAGGAATGCTAGTCAGAACATGAAGAACACCTCGAATGTCTGCCATGCCAGTCAGACACACTGCACAATCTTGATGAGTTACTTATGAAAGACAGAGCTTAGATGTGTCCAAGGAATAGAGACCATAGACAAAGTGCTTTATCTGGGCTCAAAAAATCCAAATTTAAGTAGGAAACTAGTCACAGATAGTTACTCAGCTGCACTATTGATATACTCCAGGGACCTGAGGGCTTGCAGCATGCCTGCTTAATTGAGACTAATCAGATACCTGCCCAGAGCACACTTCATTTGAGAGAACACGGACTCAGTCACACAAGTCACACAGCTGAGCACACTCACAGGAAGACTTCACACAGCTGAACCCACTCATAGGCATACTTTACAGTGCAGAACACACACTTAGAGACTTACTTCCCACAGTAAAACTGTTATCTGTCACTCAGTGTGAGGATATGTCACAAGCATGAACCCCACTCACACCCAGAATCGAGTAATTTCAGTGTTGACACTTACATATAATCTGAAGAAATAACTGAAAACTGGTTAGTGGAAAAAGAAAGATCAGAGAAGATCTGTTCCATGTTCTGTCTACACTCTGAGTGAGACCTAGAGCCTCAGACAGGCTGTAAATTATCAAAAAGAATGGAATTTAACTAAGTAACATGAGAGAACATTTCACACACCAAGGACATGGAGGAGAAGAAATAAACCACACAACTGTAAGTTGTATAAACCCATGAGCAGACGTTTCCCTGGTGGCTCAAGTCTATAACCATGAAATCAAAACAGGAGGATAGTGAGTTCAAGGCCAGCCTGAGCTACAGGATGAGTCCAGACTAGCACACAACAGTCACAAAGCAAAAAATAATTATAAGAATAAAATATTATTTTAAAATCCAATATAAGATGGGTGGTGGAGGCGCATGCATTTAATCATAGCACTCAGATGGCAGAAACAGGAGATTCTCTGAGTTCAAGGTCAGCCTAGACTTCAAATCAGGTTCCAGGACAACTAGGGCTACACAGAGAAACGCTGACTCAGAAAAAAAATTCCAAATTAAACAAAAGGAAATGTGCACAGGAAAGGATTAATCTTACTTCTTCACAGTGGGTGAAGAGCATAAACGAATGTGCTGATCCCATGGTAAAGGTGAGCTGTATGATGGTGGCAAAATCAAGCCCATGGATTCATAAACACAGGGTGGACAGGTACTGCTCAGCCCTGACATAAACCATGCTCTGCACACATTTTCTCAGCATTAGGAGTTTGGTAGGCTGAGTCCATGTTGTAGAGGAGGAAACTTTTTCTCCTCCCTGGATGTAGTGCACCCTCAGTGCCAGAGTCACCCAGCATGCACTAGGTCTGCAGAAGGTTTTCTTCTTTCCATTGCACTCTTTATTTCTGTTTGTCAGGCTAGAAAATTTGAGACATCTTAGCTGACATTCTTGTAGTATCTCTTTTAGTAAACATTCTTGTCGTATTCTGCATCATCATTAATCACCCAGTTATGTTTTGTGAACTATTTTGCTAACACATTTTCCCTTCCTGCCTTCTCCCTATAAAGTTGTGTGAAATTTTTCAAATATGTGAGAGTTGGATCAGATTATAGACTTGCTCTCCCTCTTTGTGTCTCTTTCCCACCACATTCTTTTCACCCCTCCTTAGGATCGCATTGAACTACTACTGGACGGGACATACTTGGCGCCCAACAGGGGGTTGAGGCACGGGAATCAAATTGAATGTCCTTCTTTGTGTACCCACACTCCTACATAGGATCTGGTGCTTCCACATGGGAAGTGATTGAAGGTTATGCATTGAGATCTCCATGGGACTGCCCATCTGTGAGTTTGATCCATTGAGGTAAGTCAAAATGACGAATTATTGGACAAAAATTGAGCAAGCATGACTTATTCTTACAGGGTCTCAAGCAGTCCTTCAAGACACAAGGAGTAAAGGTAAACAAAAAGGAATCTCACAAGCCAAAGAGTTACTTTAAAAATTAGAGCAGCCAAACAGGCAGAAAAAAGTACTTCTAAGGTCATTTCAAATGTTCATAAAGGAGCTCAAACAGATTTGTGTAATTTGACAGCAGAAAATAATTTAGGAGACAAGCCCTAGAAAATGAGTATAAAACAGAGTCAGAAGGGAAAAATAAAGTTGCCAAGTCTCATAATTCAGAATGGCCTCCTGCACCCACCTCTCTCTAACCCTAACAAAGAAAAAAGGCCCCCAGTCTGGCAGGGACAGAACACAGGGCCGTAGCTCAGTGAGCAGGAAAATCGGGGACACTACATGCCTCCTTCCCTCTCCCCTACCAGGAGCTAGGCTTGGATGACTTGCAGAGAACTGGGTGGATGGGAATGCTCACACCCTCCGAATTAGCCTAAGACCAGCCTCTACCAGCTGCTGAGCTGAGCAGCAGTTCACCCTGCCACCATCCTCCTCTCATCTCTTCTCCCAGGAGCTTCATTCAGTGTTGGCTCTTGGACATGGGCCAGAGGGATGGAGCCACTTCTAGTTTTAAAGTTTAAATTGTGTGCACTGATAAATTCTGAAATTTACATCTAGTTCTGACTTTTGAAGTCATGGTTATGCTCTATAAATTCACTCCTAAGGAGGATGTTTTGTTTTAATATTACAAAAACAGGTTTAAAAAATATGCAAATGTTTAAAAAGTAGGTACCACAGTTGTTCTTGTCTTTGTCACTGTTATTGTTTTTATCTGCCAGCTGTCTGTTTTGGTTTCTGGTTTCGGTTTGCTTGCGAGATCTGGAAAAATTGGAGAGTTTCCATTCTGGTCAAGGGAATCTGGGGGATGCCCCAGTTCCCGGGAAAAGACCTGTAACTGCTACACTTTTTTCAGGACAAAAAGAGAGGGTCGGTGGGACCTTATTCTTTGTGAAGAGAGGGCTAAGGGGGCTCTGCTCCTTCGGGAATCTATGTGTGTATATGTTTCTATGTGTGTATATGTATATCTGTGGACTTAAAATGACGATAAACTGTGGACTTAAATGTGACTGATGATATTAATATTTTTGGACATGAGACAGTGCAAATCAACACCTCTGAGTTTGGTCCTGGACCATTAGACTTAAATTCTATAAAACATTTTAAAATTTATTGGTTATTTTAAAATGGTAATCCTTGGACAGTCTAACAAAAAACTTAAAAATAGTTTCTCAACCCTTTGGGGGAGGTGAAAAGACCTTGGTTATTTATTTTATTAATTTTAAAAAGTAAAACCAAGCAATTATGTTTTAACCAATTAAAAAATTGTAGTTATTACAATATAACATGTAAAAAACCTATAAAATATGTTGTTCTTCATTTTAAAAGGCTGGAGATTCTTCAATGCAAAACGTTTGCTTATGCTCTTTTACAGGACAAAAAGGACAACAGTTCCATGTTAGCCCAGGGTTAAGCAGGGTTATATTCAGATCACTGTTAACCACTATATAAAATATATGCCTGATGGATAGTACCTAAATAAATGATTTAATAGTGTTTCTTTCTGGCCTATAGATTTGGTATGGCCAGAATAGTCCATTTTTTGAGGGTTGCAGGCTAAGTTTAGTTCTCTGTTTAATGCTAAATAAAACTTTTGTCGTTTAATTTTTTGCTGTTAAGTTTTAATACAATATGATAAATAAGACTTGCTAGCCCCTTTATAAATTATGTTTAATTAAAAGTTTTGCCTTGATTTTAGCTTGAAAAGAGCAGATTAAAAGTTATGCTAAAGATTATAATTGAGTACAAGATTGAGTTTTACCTCATCTCTTTGTTTAGGCTGTATTTTCTTAAGGTTAAATTTAAAATGGGTAACTATCACAAAAACACCAGAGACTGGGAGTCCCAGTCGGGAGCAAAACCCACAAGGAAGAAAGGAAACAGGATTGGCCTTGGGTCACCCAATCTTTCCCTGTAAAAGGTCTTGCAGAATGGCAGGTGCGAGCCACCATTAATGAACTGGGCTCTAGCAGAGAGCACGTAGAGCCCAGAGACTGCTGTACACCCAGCTCTCTGTCACAGACAGAGTTGTGTGCCCCAGGGCACCAGATTCTGGGAGTCTCTTTCAGGAGAAAACCCCACAGGGAAGAAAGCAAACAGGGACAGACTTAGGCCACACAGTATATCCCTAGAAAAGGTCCCACAGACCAGTGGGCAGGCGTGCCACGAGTCCAGAAACCTGCTGTGTGCCAACAGTTTTTCACAGACAGAACTGTGCGCCACAGAGCACCAGAGACTTGGAGTCCCTGTCGGGAGAAATCCCCAACAGGGAAGGAAGCAAACGGGGGAGACTTAGGCCCCCCAGTATATCCCCGGTAAGGTCCCACAGACTGGCCCAACCCATGGACCTGCTGTACATCAACTAGCCTGCTGCTGCCAGGAGAGCAGTAATCACCTGCCACAGATTACCACTTTGGTACTGGGGCCCATAGCCCCACCCTCAAATTTACACAAGCCTGGGATCCCTGAGATCAATCCCTAGATGCTCCAAGTGTCAACCAGCTATCCCTAAAAAAATGACTAAACCAACGGACACCCAGGTTAAAGCAGCAGCTCAATAAATTTACAGCAAGAAACCCAGAAGCAGGGCATTGTCTCCAGGAATTCTCAGGGTAAGAGAAGAGCCCTCTCCACTAATAAGGACCATAGTTACCACTCAGGTCTGTATGCCTGAGGTGAGCTCTGGCAAGTCCCATACAACACCGGCCATACAGTGACCAAACCCAAAAAAGCTGAGGAGGCTTCCTTCAGGAAAAACCATCTTCCTGCCAAGGGGATTCTCTCCAATACAGGATTCCAGGAATCACCAGAAACTAACACCCAACACCCAAGATAGCCCAATGGGTAGAGGCCAGTGTAAAAGCTCAACCAACAAAAGACAGACCAATATGACATCTCCAGTACCCAGTTATCCAGTGGCAAGTAGCCCTGGACACCCCAGCCTAACTGAAATTCAAGAAGATGACATAACCTCTATGCTCATGAAGAGGATAACACAGGAAACAAATAAAATGCGTAAAGACCTAGAGGCAGATAAATTCAAACAGCTTACAGTCATCTGTAAAGAAATAAAGGAAGATAAAGAAAAAGAGATTATGGCCATCTGTAAAGAAATACAGGAAGTTGCAGCCAAACAGTTTGAGGTATTTAGAAAGGAAATACTTAAATCACTGAAACAAATTAAAGAAACAGAGGATTGTTCAAACAAACAGCTGAAGGAATTGAAGGAAAATCAGGAAAATACACAGTCAGATAGGTGAAAGAAATAAAAAAAGGCTGAAGATCTGTAGATAGAATTGAAAAAAAATAAAGAAAACACAAATGGAAAAAAATGTGGAGAGAAAGAAATTAGGGAAGCAAACAAGAACTACAGAGGTTGGCATAAGCAATAGACTACAAGAGATGGAAGATTCTCAGGTGTGGAAGATACAATAGAAGAAATAGATGTATCTGTCAAAAAAAAAAAACGTTAAATCTAAAAAATCCTGGACACAGACGGTCCAAGAAATTCAAGACAACATAAAAACACAAAACCTAAAAATAATAGGAATAGAGGAAAAAGAAGATTCCCTCCTCCAAGTCCCAGAGAATATTTTCAACCAAATCATTAAAGAAAATTTCCCAAACTTAAAGGAGAGGCCAATAAGAATAAAAGAGGCCTACAGAACACCCACTATATTAGACCAGAAAAGAAAATCCTCCTGCCACATGATAATCAAAGCAGTAAGAATTCAGAACAAAGAAAAACACTAAAAGGTGCAAGGGAAAAATGCTAAGTAATATATAGTGGCAAGCTCATCCAAATCACACCTGACTTCTCAACTGAGACTATGAAAGCCAGAAGGGCCTGGATGAATATCATGCAGGCCCTAAGGGAACACAGATGTTAGCCCAGGCTACTATACCCAGCAAAACTCTCAGTCCTCATGGACAGAGAACAAAATGATATTCAATGACAAAAACAAATTGAAAAATACCTACACACAAATCCAGTGTTACAGAAGACACTAGAAGGAAAAATGCAACCCAAGAATACTAGCTACTTTCAAGAAAACACAGAAAATAATTAACCACATTACAGTAAACAGAAAGCAACCAAGCACACAAACTTATGACCACAGCCAACATCAGAATCAAAAGATCTAACAGCCATTGGTCATTAATCTCTCTCATCATCAATGGACTCAATTTTCCAATAAAAAGACATAGAATATCAGAATGAATGTGTAAACAAAACACAGCAATCTGTTGTATACAAGAAACACACCTAAGTCACAAAGATAGATATTACCTGAGTGTAAAGAGCTGGAAGATGGCTTTCTAAGCAAATGAACTGAAGAATCAAGCAGGAGTAGTCATTCTAATATCTGATAAAATAGATTTTCAACCAAAATTCATCAAAGGAGATGGGTTAGGACACTTCATACTCATCAAGGGAAAAATTCCACCAGGAAGACATCACAATCCTGAACATCTATGTCCCTAATACAAGGGCACCCACATTTGTAAAAGAAACATTGTTAAAACTTAAACCACACATAGATCCCCACACATTAATAGTGGGAGACTTCAACATCCCACTCTCAACAAAGGACAGGTCAACAAAACAGAAATTAAACAAAGAAACAATGTCTCTAACAGAGGTCATGAATTAAATGGACCTAACAGACATTTGCAGAGCCTTACACCAAACACAAAAGAATTTACCTTCTTCTCAGCACCTCATGGAACCTTCTCCAAAATAGACCATATGGTTGGTCACAAAGCAAGCCTCAAGAGATACAAGAAGAATGAAATAATCCCTTGTATCTTATCTGATCACTGTGGAATAAAACTGGACTGCAACACCAACAGAAATAGCAAAAACCTACACACACATGGAAACCGAACTACTTGCTACTCAATGACAGCTGGGTCAGGGAAGAAATGAAGAAAGAAATTTAAGACTTCCTAGAATTCGATGAAAATGAAGGCAAAACATACCCAAACTTGTGGAACACAATGAAAGCAGTGCTAAGAGGAAAGTTCATAGCACTAAGTGCCTTCAAGAATAAATTCCAGACAGCTCATTCAAGCAACTTAATAGCTCACCTAAAACTGTAGAAAAAGAAGCAGACACACCGAAAAGGAGTAGATGGCTGGAAATAAACTCAGGGCTGAAATCAATCAATTAGAAACACATAAAACAATTCAAAGAATCAATGAAACCAAGAGCTAGTTCTTTGAGAAAATCAACAACATAGACAAACCCTTAGCCAAGCTAACTAAAAGGCAGAGAGACACCATCCAAATCGATAAAATCAAATATAAAAAGGAGGACATAAATAGAGACACCAAGGAAATCCAAACAATTATTAGGACTTACTTCAAAAGTGTATATGCCACAAAATTTGAAAATCTAAATGAAATGGACAATTTTCTTGATCCATTCCACTTACCAAAGCTGAATCAAGAGCAGATAAATCAATTAAATAGTCCTATATCCCCTAAAGAAATAGAAATAGTCATCGAAAGTCTCCCGTCCAAAAAAAGACCAGGACCAGATAGTTTCAGCACAGAATTCTACCAGACCTTCAAAGAAGAGTTGATTCCAATTCTCTTCAAACTATTCCACGAAATAGAAACAGAAAGAACACTACCCAACTCATTCTATGAAGCCACAGTCACCTTGGTACCTAAACCTCACAAAGACCCCCGAAAAAAGAGAGAATTTCAGGCCAATCTCCATTATGAACATTGATGCAAAAACACTCAACAAGATACTTGCAAACTGAATACAAGAACACATCAAAGATATCATCCACTATGACCAAGTAAGCTTCATCCCAGGTATGCAGGGGTGGTCCAATATACGGAAATCCATCAATGTGATCGACCAAAATAACAAACTGAAAGAAAAAAGAAACACATATAACCTCCTTAGATGCTTAAAAGTCATTTGACAAAATTCAACATCCATTCATATTTAAAGTACTGGAGAGAATCAGAGATACAAGGCACATATTTAAACATAGTAAAGGCAATATACAGCAAGCCTAGAGCCAACATCAAGCTAAACAGAGAGAAACTTAAAGCAATCCCACTGAAATCAGGGACAAGGCAAGGCTGTCCACTCTCTCCATATCTCTTTAACATAGTTTTGGAAGTCCTTGATAGAGCAATAAGACAGTTGAAGGAGATCAAAGGAATACAAATTGGAAAAGAAGAAGTGAAAGTATCACTATTTGCAGATGATATGATAGTATACCTGAGTGACCCCCGAAATTCTACCAGGGAACTCCTATAGCTGATAAACACCTTCAGCAAAGTGGCCATATACAAAATTAACTCAAAAAAATCAGTAGCCCTCCTGTATACAAAAGACAAAAGGGCTGAGAAAGAAATTATGGAAACAACACCCTTCACTATAGCCACAAATGACATAAAGTACCTTGGTGTAACCCTAACCAAGCAAGTCAAAGATCTGTATGAAAAAATTTCATGTCTCTGAAGAAAGAATTAGAAGAAGACATCAGAAAATGGAAAGATCTCCCAAGCTCATGGCTTGGCAGGATTAACATAGTAAAAATGGCCATCTTACCAAAAGCCATCTACAGATTCAATGCAATTCCCATCAAATTACCAACACAATTCTTTACAGACCTTGAAAGAAAAATTCTCAACTTCATATGGAATAACAAGGAACGCAGAATTGCTAAAACAATCCTCTACAATAAAAGATCTTCTGGAGGCATGTCCATCCCTGATCTCAAGCTGTACTATAGAGCAACAGTTAGAAAAACTGCATGGTACTGGCATAGAAACACAATGGTGGATCAAGGGAACAAAACTGAAGACTCAGAAATAATCCCAGACACTTATGGACAACTGATCTTTGACAAAGATGACAAAACCATACAATGGAAAAAAGATAGCATATTCAACAAATGGTGCTGGTCTAAGTGGATGTTTACATGTAGAAAAATGCAAATAAATCAATACTTATCACCCAGCACAAAATTAAAGTCCAAGTGGATCAAAAACCTCAACATGAAAAGAGACACATTAAATCGGTTAGAAGAAAAAGTGGGGAGGACCCTAGAACTCATTAATAGAGGAGACAATTTCCTGAACAGAACACCAACAACACGGGCTCTGAGAGCAACAATCAATAAATGGGACCTCATGAAACTGAAAAGCTTCTGTAAAGCAAAGGACACTGTCATCAAAACAAAATGACTGCCTACAGATTGGGAAAGAATCTTCACCAACCCTTTACCTGACAGATGGCTAATATCCAGTATATATAAAGAACTAAAAAAGCTGAAAAGCAAAAACCAAGTAATCCAATTAAAGAATGGGGAACAGAGCTAAACAGAATTCTCTGTAGAGGAATATTGAATGGCAGAGAAACTCTTATAGAAATGCTCAACCTCATTACCCATCAGGAGAATGCAAATCAAAATGACCCTGAGATTTCAAATTACATCTATCAGAAAGGCCATGATTAAAAACTCAAGTGAAAACACATTCTGGAGGGGTTCAGAAGAAAGGCAAACCTCCTCCACTGCTGGTGGGAATGTAGACTTGTACAACCACTCTGGAAATCCATCTGGTGCTTTATCAGACAAACAGAAATAGCGCTTCCTCATATCCAGCCATAGCACTCCTAGGCATATATCCAAAAGAGGATCAAGTACACAATAAGAACATATGCTCAATCATGTTTTAGCACCTTTATTTGTAACAGCCAGAAGCTGGAAACAACCCAGATGTCCCTCAACTGAAGAATGGATACCGAAATTGTGGTACATCTACACAATGGAATATTACTCAGCAATGAAAAATAAGGAAATTATGAAATTTGCAGTTAAATCGTGGGAACTGGAAAGGATCATCCTGAATTATTTGTCCCAGAAGCAGAAAGACACACAGGGTATATACTCATTTATATTGACATATAATATAGGATAAACCTACTAAAATCTGTACATATAAAGAAGCTAATCAGGAGGTAGGATTCTGACTAAAATGCTCAATCCCCATCCTAAAAGGCAAAGAGGATGGACATCAGAAGAAGAAGAAAATAGGAAAAAAGTTAGGAGTTTGCCACAGAGGGCCTATGAAAGGCTCTGCCCTGCAGACTATCAAAGCAGATGCTAAGACTTATGGCTAACTGTTGGGCAGAGAGCATGGAATCTTATGACAGAAGTAGAAAATAGTAAGATCTGGAGAGGACAGGAGCTCCACAAGGAGAGCAACAGAACCAGAGAATTTGAACAGAGGTGTCTTTCCAGATACTCATACTCCAACCAAGTACCATGCAAGGAGATAAACTAGAACAACTGCACAGATGTAGCCCATGGCAGTTCAGTGTCCAAGTGGGTTCCATAATAATCATTAGAGGGACTGTCTCTGACATGAACTGATTGGCCTGCTCTTTGATCACCTTCTCCTGAGCAGGGAGTAGCCTTACCAGGCCAGAGAAGATAACAATGCAGCCACTCCTGATGAGATCTGATAAACTAAGTTCAGAAGGAAGGAGAGGGGGACCTCCCCTATCAGTGGATTTGAGGAGGTGCATGCATGAAGAAGGGGGAGAGAAGGTGGAATTAGGAGGGGAGGAGGGTGGGGTTCATGGGGGGATACAAAGTGAATAAAGTGTAATTAATAAAAGTTTAAAAAAAAGAGTGTGTACTAAGAGTGTGTCTGTATTTCAGCCAGATCGCACAGAACTAGGTCTTCGCATGTGATCTCCTGCCAGAGTAGCCATGTTGCTAGATTAAAATTTCCCTTCAGCTGGGTGACTTTTATGTGTGATTTATACTGAGTTTCAAAGTTTAACTTCATAATAAACACCACCTAGAAAGTCATAGTGACGAGTTTAAGTTAGCCTGGGTAAAGTTAGCCTGAGAATAACTCCATTTTAAAATAAAGAGCCATCTTGACTGGGATCTGAATTCAGGTACCAGGAAATATCACAAAATGTGCACCTGGCAGAAAACAAAGTTAACTCTCCCAGCACCATCTCTAGGAAATATCATAGAATAAATACTTCATAGAAATTAGAGACAATCTCCCTGGCAATAATCAAGGGAAATTGGTTGATAATCTGGTGGGAAAATTCTGCCCAATGTTTCAGATATAGATTAAAAGAATAGCCATTGTGATCATATGTCTTAGGCAATTGTGCCTCAGAGAGACATATACCTTAGGTAATTGTGATTCAGAAAAGGTCACCTCACCCATCTAACTTTTACCTAATCCTGTAACATCACGGCATATGCCCCCTGTTTGCTGTCATAGAAACATGTGCTTCCCTGTTTGCTGTCATGAAAACTCCCTGATCACAGACTTTCCCTAAAAAACCTTGCTCACTCAGGGCTCAAGGTCCCACTTCTCTACTGCTGAATCAGTGAGACTCGGTCTAGAGTTTAATTGCTCTCATAATAAAGCTCTCTTGCTATTGTATTGAGTTGTCTCCTAAGGGCTCTGAGGATCTCCTGAACCTGGCATTACATTTGGGGTCTGGTCCAAGGTGCCTCAGGACCTCTAGGACTCCCAACTCAGAGAACTTAACCCCATGGGTAAATGTCTTTTGTGTTGTCTGCCTGCTTTAAGTGTTTGTTTCTGTTCATTGATTTGAAAAGCCTCAATGTGATGTAGAGGCGCCCAAAAGTGGACAAGAGAGACCTGTTGAGGTCCAGGGCCTCAGGGGTCAAAAAGACATTTTTGGCCTTGTAAGTTTTTGCCTCCCTGGAAGTCTTGGGATAGGGAAACCAGAGTGAGGACTGGTTTTCATAGCCTTTCTGGCACTTCTGTGGCAGAGAAGTACAGGAAATGTCAGGTTTTTGGTTTTACTTTGTTTCTGTGTAGGATTAATTTTCTTTTTCTTGGTGTTGTGGCAGGAGTTACTTTTGTATTTTTGTGATTAATTGCTTGTGGTCTTGCAGTTGCCTTTGAAGCCATAGCTCTTCTTGCTTTAGTGATTTTAGATATGAGCCCAGGTATAGGTTTTGAGTTGTTGCCTTTAGTTTGTTTTTTGTCTAGGATGGCTGGTTCTTTTTTGTGTATGTGTCATTTACTATTTGTTGAAATTGCTCTCCTTACTTCTTTTGCGTTATCCTGAATTCTCTTGATGAAAAGACTGGCTGATGATATGGGACAGAATACTTCCAAACCCCTTGACTTGGTTCTGACACATTTTGGAATAAGTTAAGAGTAGAATTCACGGTCTTTCAGTTGATGTGAGGAGAGGAAAAATGATGACTTTTTGCAGCTCAGAATGGCCCACCTTTAATGTGGGCTAGCCAGCAGAAGGAACTTTCCACCTTCCCACCATCCTTGCAGTGGAAAATGGTGTTTTTCAGCAAAAATGTGGGCACCCAGACCAATTTCCATATATTGTAGTCTGGAAAGACCTAATGATTCATCCACCTCCCTGGATTAAGCCCTTTCTGACCCCTACTAACAATCCTCCTTCCACAGACTCTACAAAACCAGAAGCCACTTCCCTGTCACCCTCACACCCCTTTTACGCTATTTTTCAGGATGAGACTCCCATGGAAATAATTTTTCCAACCCGTCCTCCTCCCACTCCTCAGCGAGCTCCAGCCCTTTATCCAGGTTCGAACCACTATCTGGCCCAGCACCAAAAACTCAGAGCCCCTTGGCAGCCTCTCCCTCGGGGAACCAGATGACTGGAGAACTCAGAATCCAAGTCCTCTGACAATTCTAGGGATTTGATTGATCTCATTGAAACTGTTCTTTTCACCCACCAGCCCACCTGGGATGATTTCAGCAGCTTTTTAAAGTTTTGTCTGCCATAGAGGAGTGCGGACATATTATATCAGAAATGCACAAAAATGTCCCAGACACTACAGGAGTTGAAACCACAGATGAAGGCCATACTGATGATTACTTTCCCTACAAGAGGCTCTTAAAGTGTCCACAGCAGCTTCTCAGGTAAGAAAGTTGCAAGCCTCTATGGTCATAAAATAGTGTTCAACAGGGAGCAAGATGTTCCTCCCTTGAAATTAATGCTAAAGGGAGTAAAAATTAGTTTTATAGTTTTGTCTGTTTGTTTTAAATATATAAGTTTAGTATGTTCTATATATGTTTTGATGTCTGATTATTGATTATTAAATGTATTAAGATTTTACATAATTTCGGTCCTGTATTAAAAACCAGGTTTATAAAAATAATAATGTTTAAAACTACATTTATATAAAATATTAAAACTGCACCTCCATGTGTTTGATTACAAGAACTTTTCTTACTGGCAGCCAACATCAAAATAATAAACTTGGTATTGATTTTAAAAGTACTGAATTGTTTGCATTGATAAAATCTGGTTTTGACTTTTAAAATTATGGTTGTATTTTGTGACTTCATTTCTAAAAGGGTACCTTATTTTGATATTGCAAAAACGAGTTTTAAAAAGTTATGTTTCAGGTTATGAAATATTTTAAAGTTTATCAGGTATTTTAGACAATGACAGTGGGCATTCTAACAGAGAACTTGAAACAATTTCTCAGTCCTTTGGGGGAAGACAAAAGACTTTGGCATTTATTTTGTTAGTTTTACCAAGTGAAACCAAGCCATATGATTTGAACCAATTAAGAAAATTGTAGGGGCAGCCAAGATGGCGGCGCTGGGAGGACTCTCATTCTGAACAGCAGCACAGCAGGATCGGCACAGTGACCAGCAAGCAGAACTCGCGGCCATAAAACACACGTGACTGTGTTCCTCAGATGAGAGGATACCCCATGGTGGGGGGGTTCAATCAGCTTTAACTCACCCAGGTAAACCACAGAAGAGACCCTGGTTCCGCCAGGTGCTTGGTCGCCAGCCCAGAGCTACACTCTAGCGTGATCTGGTCACTGTCCCAGACTGAACTGTGGGCCCACAACATCACAGACTGGATTTTCCAGTCGAGAGATAACCCCACGGAGCAGGAAAGGATTGGGACCGACCTTAGGTCACCCAGACATCCCCTGGAAAAGACTCAGGTTCCACGGGATCCCCTGGAGCCAGCCAGAGCCAGAGCCGGGGACCCAGGCGCCTGCATAGAGCCCTGCCTGCTCACCTGATTCGCCGCCTCAGATAGAACTGTGGGCCCCAGGGCACCAGAGACTCAGTTTCACCATTGGGTGCAAACCCACAGGGAGGGAAACGGCTGGACTGATCTCAGAGCACTCAGCTGATACCACCACCCCGAAAAGGTCTCGGGAAAATTACCCACTTTAGGCAGACGCCCAGGCTCCCAAAGGCCAGAAAAGCAGAGCCACGGGCGGGCATCTGTGCTGGTGGGTTCTACTCGCCGCCACCCCAGACAGAATGGCAGTCCCCAAAGCAAAGCCTGGGTGTCCCTGGCAGGAGGAAACCCCCAGTGGGGGGATCATCAGGTCTAACTCTCAGGACACCCAGCACCAAAAGACTTTCTGGATTCACGCAGGCTCTAGGCTCTAGCTTTCTACTGCAGGCAGGAGTGTTGTGCTCAGCCGCCATTATTGAGTACCCCTAGGGCACTGGGGCACACAGATGCATCCTCAGACCTACAAAAGCCAGAGAGCCATTACAGCAGCCCTCAGATACTGTGCCAAGGATCAACCAGTTTCCCCTAGGTAGACTGACAAAACTGTAGGAAACCTGGTCCTGAAGAGTTTAATTTAGCCAGAATATAACTCCATTTTGAAATAAAGATTTTGACTGGGAACTGAATTCAGGTACCAGGAAATATCACAGAGTGTACACCTGGCAGAAAACAAAGTTAACTCTCCTAGCAACAGCCTGCAGGAAATATAATAGAATAAATGCTTCATAGAAAATAGAGACAAACTCTCTGGCAATAATCAATGGGAATCGGTTAAAAATCAGGTGGGAAAATTCTCCCCAATGTTTCAGATATGGTTTAGAAAAATAGCCATTGTGATTATATGCCTTAGCCATTGTGATTATATGCCTCAGAAAAGGTCACCCCGCTCTGCTAAACTTCACCCAATTCTGTAACGCCAAGGCTTGTGCCCCCCTGCTTCCTGCCATGGAAACCCCCTGCTCACAGACTTTCCCTTTAAAAATCCTGTTCACTCAGAGCTTGGGGTCCCACTTCTCTATTGCTGCGCCAGTGAGACTTGGGTCCCGAGTTCAATCGCTCTCGTAATAAAGCTCTCTTGAAATTGCATCGAGTAATCTCCTGGTGGTCTCTGAGGGTCCCGTGAACCTGGCATAACAGTCCTTCAAAAGGGCTGCACCCACAGCGTCCAGACCAGAGTGGTGCCTGCAGCCGACATCCCAGAAAGGGACACACAGCTTCTGGTCCAGACTGAGGCACCCAGCCTCCAGACCAAAGTGGCGCCCCGAGGTGCCAACTCAACCCAGGTGCACATTCTCCAGGCCCCGAGCAGAGCACTCAGCCTCTGGCCCAGAGACTTGCTGGGCGCCCCTCTTACTTTCCTGGACAGAATTGTGTGCCCCAGGATAACAGACTGAGTTTCCCTGTTGGGAGAAAACCCCACAGCTAGGGAATCAGCAGGTTCTTCAAGAGGACTGTACCTGGAAAACTGTAACAATAGCAGCAGCTCACTAAATTTATAACGGGAAACCCAGCAGTGGAGCAGCTGTCTTGAGCACTTATATAGGTAAGAGGAGAGCCCCCCTGCCCAACAAAGACCTCAGCTACTACTCAGGGCTATACACCTGAGGTGAGCAGTGGCAATTCCTGAGAAACACTGGCCATACAGTGACCATAACCAAAAAGCAGAGGAGGACTCCTTCAGGAAAATCATCTTCATGCCAAGGGGATTCTCCCTACATCAGGACTCCAGGAAGCACAGAAACTAACAGCCAACACCTAATACAGCCCAATGGGTAGAGGTCAGCGTAAAAGCTCAACCAACAAAAGACAGAGGAATACGGCATCTCCAGAACCCAGCCATCCAGGGGCGAGCAGCCCTGGACAACCCAGCATAATAGAAAATCAAGAAGATGACCTTACATCTATGCTAATGAAGAGGATAATAGAGGAAACAAATAAAATACGAAAAGAATTATAGGAAGATAAAACCAAACAGATCATGGCTATCCATAAAGAAAGGGAGGAAGTTAAAGACAAGCAGATTATGGCCATCCATGAAGAAATATGGGAAGATGCAGCCAAACAGTTTGCAGCCTTTAGAGAAGAAATAATTAAATCATTGAAAGAAGTAAAAGAAACAGAGTTGAAGGAACTAAAAGAAAAAGAAGAAAATACAATCAGACAGGTGAAGGAAGTAAACCAGACAAATCAAGACCTGAAGATAGAACTGGAAAAATTAAAGAAAACACAAATGGAGGAAATAATGGAGAGGAAGAATTTAGGGAAGAAAACAGGAACTACAGAGGTAAGCATAAACAACAGACTACAAGACACGGAAGAAAGAATCTCGGGTGTATAAGATAAAATGGAAGAAATCGATGTATCTGTCAAAGAAAATGTTAAATCCAAAAAATTCTTGACACAGACCATCCAAGAAATCAAAGATAAAATGAAAGGACAAAACCTAAGAATAATAGGAATAGAGGAAAAAGAAGACTGCCTTCTCCAAGGACCAGAAAATATTTTCAACAAAATCATGGAAGAAAATTTCCCCAAGTTAAAGGAGAAGCCAATAAGAATACATGAGGCCTACAGAACATCCAACAAATTTGACAAGAAAAGAAAATCCTTCTGGAAGGGAAGGCTTGCAAGGGAAAAATAAAGAGTTTAAGTTAGCCTGGATATACTTAGCCTGAGTATAACTCCATTTTTGAAATAAAGAGCCATCTTAACCTGAAGCTGAATTCAGGTACCTGGAAATATCACAAAATGTGCACCTGGCAGAAAACAAAGTTAACTCTCCTAGCAACAGCTTTCAGGAAATATCACAGAATAAATACTTCATAGAAAATAGAGACAATCTCCCTGGCAATAATCAATGAGAATTGGTTGAGAATCATGTGGGAAAATTCTCCCCATGTTTCAGATATAGATTAAAAGAATAGCCATTGTGATCGTAAGTCTTAGGCAATTGTGCCTCAGAGAGGCATATGCCTTAGGCAATTGTGAATCAGAGGTCACCTCAGCCCTCTTTTACCTAATCCTGTAATGTCAAGGCATAGGTCCCCCATTTGCTGTTCTAGAAACATGTGACCTCCTGTTTTTCTCATGGAAACCCCCTGATCACAGACTTTCCCTTTAAAAACCCTGCTCACTCAGGGTTCAAGGTCTCACTTCTCTACTGCTGCATCAGTGAGACTTGCTTCCTGAGTTTGAGTGTTCTCTTAATAAAGCTCTCTTGCTATTGCCTTGTTTCGTCTCTGAGGTTCCCATTAACTTGGCATTACAATAGCACTGGAGCTGAGAGGAGGCTGAGAGCTTTTTAAAATTAAATTCTGTTGCTTTTGGGGAAGGTTATAATATAGCCCAGGCTGGCCTTACTTCACTGTAGCCAAGGCTGGCAGGCCTGAAGATTGCTCAAAGTCTGAACACAGGCTGGGATGCAACCTGGATCTCAAAGGTGTGAGGGGCCACCTGGGAATGAGAAACAACTGTGAGTATTTGAATTGAAGCCATGTGCAGAGAGCTCTTTGAAGGGCGGGGTGAACTGTTCTGAGAAGCAACCAGCTGTAAACTATCTACAACCATCTGTAAACTATAGAGCAGAGTGATCTGATTTTCAGGTATAAAAACACTGTGCTATGCATGTTCAGGGTCGTCTCCTGTCTTTGGAGGGGCGACCCTATCTCGATAGCAATAAAACCTCTTGCTTTGGCATTGAGCTGTGGTCTGTGAGAGTTCCTGGGAAGGGTGCCATCCTGAGATCCTGAGTAGTGATACTCCAGGTCTTACAGATGAACTCCTCTGCTTGCTCTGAGGACCTGAGATTAAGATGAGGACTATGGGGATTGGGAAAGGTGGAGGGAGGGACCCACATGGAGGATACAAATTAAATAAAGTATAATGAATGAAGAATTTTTAAAAAGATGAGGACTCTGAGAAAACCCTCATTGTTCAAAAAAATCTGTCATGTTTTAAAACTTGAAAAATCATATTTTGACAATTTTTTTCATTTTTAAAATTTTTTTGCTTTAGTAGTTTTATTTATTTTTATTTTCTGTGCATGAATGCATGCCTGATACCTGCAGGATCAGAAACCATGAGATCCTCTTGAACTGGAGTTACTAACAGTTGTGAGTCTTCATCTAGAGGCTGGGAATTGAACTTTGGTCCTCTGCAAGGACAGCCAGTGTTCTTAACTCCTGAACCATCTCTCCATCCCCATTTTTCACTTTATTATTTCAGGGAAAATATACTTCACTGCTTGGTTAAGGTAACTGAACACATTTTTATTTTGGTACAGCACACACAACACAAGAATTTCCCATCTTCAGCATACTGCTTGGCATTGATTACATTTTTACAGTCTGCCTCCACCCAGCAAGACGCCCATGGCCTTCCCTCCTGAGTTGAGGATGAGAGTCTGCTTTTGTTTCCACTCCTAGAAAGTTTCCAAGCTCGTCCTGCTCCCAGTAGTCCACAGAATTTGTTCTGACTAGACTCTCATTGCAGTCAGTACAGTGGCTTCATGCCAATTTGTGTGGGACCATGTCCAGAATCTCCTTCTCTTTTAAAGCTGGAGTAACAGTCCAGTGCAGAGAAGCTGAACTCTGTTTATCCATCATCAGGACTGTGTTTTATACATAGATTCTATGTCTGTCTTTGTCTCTGTCTCTCTGTGTCTCTGTCTCTCACTCTGAGTGTGTGTGTGTAAGCTAAGTGATTTGAACATTTCTGGTTACTTGATAATTATAATGTGTTTACAAACCTCATTTGGCAAAACAGAGATAGCTGAGGGATTTGAATAAATGAAGACTATCATAAGCTGTCACGTATTATAAAGTTCTGTGGATAATCCAGACCGTAACAGGACAGTCACTTTATGTCTCCCCAAAAGACACACTGGGAAGTACAAAAGACTTATGTATCTGGCATGTAGTTTGTCTTTTATGTATAACATCCACGCATCTCATAAGAAATAGGTTTAACAACAGCAAAAAGACAACTCTGTAATTTCATTTAACCTGAAGCTCATGTAAACTACAGTGCAATTCATAGCTCTAATGCCAGAATACCGGCTCATCTTAAGGAATCTTACCTATACCCAAGTAATATGATGTCTACCATCCTTCCATACATGGATCTAAAAATGTTAATTATGTGCTTTTCAGTACTGAGAACCAAAACAGGGCTGACTGTGGCATAGCCATGGACTGTGAGAATATGGACACAAAACAAAATCAGATCATCATCTATACTTCTTAGGTAGGAGATGACACTGTCCAAGGTGTACATCACCATAAAGAAACTCATGAGGCACAGCATGGTCCGTGTGGCTCTTTGTTCTCCAGATCGTCTGAGGGAAAGGCTGGCACTGTGGAGAAGCTGGGACTGGTTCTTATGTCTGCATAGGAAAATCACCATGTACCCACTGGAGAGGGTCATAAGACCTACAAAGATGACATCCCTGGAGGTCAGTAATATAAAAAATGTGTGATGGACAGAGTAGCTCATGGGCACAACACAGCAAGATTGACTGAGGTATGTAAAACCAGATGAGGTCAGATTAGGCGTTGTAGTTATGTATGTTATAAGGGGACTGCTAATGGATGAATAAAAGATACTCAGGAAAAGAAGGCAACCTAGCATGTGGTGTGGAGATTTACATTTGAACTTTGCTAGATGGGAACTTCTGGGACTGAGGGTGATGTCCTGGAGGATGCTGAGCAGGCTAGTGGCACAAAGAGAGAGGCTCCTAAAAGACCTGTACAAGAACATAACAAATTTGCATGTGGAGTCACTCCATCTCTTCCCTGGCATAAAAATGTCTGAAGCTACTAAACTCACGACGACTACCAGCATCAGTATGTGGATTAGGGCCAAGAGACTGATGGGCAGATCAGTGAGTCTGGGCCTCTGCCCACGAATAAACATGAGGATGTGGAAGAGAAGAAGGAAGCTGTTGCCTGAGAGCCCAATCCCAGCTCCAGCATAAATGGTGTTTCTTACCTTGGTGTTACCTGACAGTTTGTTGATTTTGTTCATTTTAAGGCTGAAAGAAGCAGGTAGCAACTGTGAGGGGAGAACAGCAAGAAGATTCCTTAACACCAGTCTAGCCTTGCTCATCAGCTGCAGACAATGGCAGCTCCACTCTCCTTAGAAAGATGTTTATTTCACAGCTCTGCCTTATACCCCTTAAGATTGCCTTCATCTCAAAGTGCCCAGAAGCGATGCCCACTCTCTCCATTGTTCCGACACTTATATGCCCCATCCAGATAGAAGCTTTCTCACCAATACAATTGTCATGTGTCATGAAAATATTTCTTTTCCTACTGTTTCCTATTTGAGGTTTCCTGAGGCAAAAGCAATGTCTTACTTGTCTTTCATCTGCATCATGTTGATTGCCAGACACAGAGCAGCTCTGCAGGTTTTGGTGAAGTTCCATGAGGATTGCAAGAAAGTAGAAATAAGATCCTCAGATGAAGCTGTGCCCTTGTCTTAAACAGGCCCAGAGTCATTTTATTCCAGTCTCTTTGTTCTGCTCATTTACTTCAGACCTTGTGCTCTTCATGTGGTTCTGCAGGGAGCATTAGGTGTGGAAACCCTGAATCAAGACTCCTTCACATCGTACCCAATCCTGCCATATCCTGTGTGTGACCCTGAGAAGTCTGGGGCTGAGCTACAGGGTTAGAACATATGACATCTGTTTGCCTGTGTCAGGGAGATGTGTAAGAAGATGAAGTCTACATACCAAGAATGTCGGTGTTCCCTGTACAGGGCGAACTCTTGGAAGTGTAGGCTGCTGGCTTTATTCTCATGAAGGTTCCTTATGTTTGTGACTTGGGATAGTTAGTACAGATGTAAAAACAACTGTTTCATTTCTCCCAGCCCAAAACAGAGAAGGGTAAGCCTGAACACAATAGACTTCCCAAGCAATCCTTTCCAGAGCATCCTGGTAGCATTTTAGGCCTTCTCTGTGAATCTCACATTGTAACTACATCTGAGATATGTGCTGATGTCACAGCAAACAAAAGCCTCCATGAGAATTTTTCAGTTATCAGAGGCTGCCAGGAATGTGGTCTAAGTTTTGTCTCTTTCCACCTTTGAAAGCAAAACAATTAATAAGAATTATAGTTACAATAGATTGAGGGCCATTCCCATTGTAAGGTTTTAATGAAAGAAGAATTATCCAATTCAGCCTGAATGATGGGCTGCACAGGTGTGTAGGATTTCATACCTCCTTGAGGAAGCAGTGATGCTTCTCAGACTCAGGTGGCCAAAGCCTCAGATATACACCAGAAGATTTGATGAAGTGTCTTCTCAAAAGTTATTTCTCATGCAATGCAAGTATTTACTTTAATTCAAGTATCATAATCCTAAATTATGCAATAATATAAAAATGAAGTCATATAGTAAATAAATAATTATCATTTGAATATCAAGTGTATAAGATGGTTTTATTTTATCTGAAATGTGAGATATGAAGGGAAAGCAAAGTGCCCGTGTTACCAAACCTAATGCACCAGCGAAGTAAGTGCTCAGAGCAGGAGAAATGAGGGAGCCTCAGTGTTCAGAAGCGCTGGCCTCCAGTCATGATGAGGTACATTCTAGAAGGGAAGAACCAATTCCAAAGAGTGGTCCTCTGACCCTGAGATGTGTGCTGTGACATACACATCCTACCCCATTCCACAAAATACATAAGATGAAAAGTAACTTTAAAAAATGAGAGCTAAGGTGGATGGCCAGTTAAGGACTGTAAACATGGGGTGCTTGGTGTGGAGAGAACCTGCTGCTTTGACAGAGGCCCCAGGTACAGTTCTCGCCTGCCCATGGCAGCTCAAAACCATCTGTATCTCGAGGTCCAGGAGTTCCAAAAACTGCTGAGGTCCTCAGGCAGGAGGCATGCATGCAATACAAATATATAGACACAGTAAAATCAAATAAAACAAAACACACAAAAAGTGTAACACACATAACAAAATAACCCAAAAAATTTAAATTGAGATTTTCTAAAATAAAATGGTAAAGCATCATTATGAAAGGTTAAACTTCTAAAGATTAATATGCTGAGTTCTATGTACCAGCAGAGTTATAAATACATTTTACTGAGTGAGTCCCATTGCATTACCATGCTCTTTATATAATAGATCCATTTGATTACCCAGTGTCAATTTCAGCAGAAACAAAACAGAATAGGCAAGAAGAGAAAGAGAAAAAGGAGAAGCAAACTTTCAGGAGTTTTGGGAAATACCCTAAGAGGAAAATTACTCTTGTTTCCCATGAGGAACACAGTCCCCTGTGCTCTCAAGCTTCTCACTTTTGTTCCTCTCAAGCTCTTGGTGTTTGGATCCTGGCTCTTTAGGCAACAGCAGGAGAAACTGCCATGTATCCACTATGTATAAAATATCTAGCATTCCAGCGCCTCCTCAAGGACGTCCTCTCAGAGGACGTGTTTTACTATGCAGTGCACCATGAGCCAAGAGCATTTGCGTGAAATTCCTGAAACTGAAGCTGGCGAAGTTCTCTATAGATATTGATATTCAAGGAGATTTCCTTCCAAACACACTGGGATTACTTTTAATTACTCAAAATACAGAGTGACTTACATCATAACTAGTTTTGTTTCAGGTAAGAATATAACAAAAGTAAAAGGATTTTAATGAAGATATGAAATTAAAAACATGAATTTTTATAATAAGTACACAAATTAAATCACTAAAATATTCTACATGTAAGGATAATTCATGTAGTTCTTCACTGTGAGGTGCTTAATTAAAACAAAATGTAAATATGAAACAACGATGTTTCCAAAGAAAAAATTAACTAATTTCAGGAGTTGCAGGAAATATCCTAAGAGGAAAAGTATTCTTGTTGTCCGTGCAGAGCACAGTCCTCTGTGCTGAGGGGCTGTCAGAGCTCAGTGTCTCCTCTGCACATGCTGAAAACTTCCCACAGCCCAGTAGCCCAGGGCTCCTCCTCCCACAGACTGCCTGGGTCCCTACCACCTTCTGATTCTGCCCTGGGTGCAGAGCACTTACCCAGATGGACATAGCAGGGGAGGACTGTGGCCTGAGGAGATCCTGCATGGCTTAGGCTGAGGGAGAATTTAATGCATCTCTACAGCCTGCAATTTTACTGCTTGTGGAAGGTGACAGATTCCTGTAGGGGAGCATGGAAATGTGGCATCCCAGGGGGGATCTTCCCTGCCTGTTGATCTCACTCACTCTGTCCTGGATAACAGCCATCTGGGGAGGGCTGAGCACACACTTTGAGTCCCCCTGCCAGACCTGAGAAAGGGATCAGAAAGTTTATGACAGCCCTAACTTGTTGCTGTTATTTTAACTTACGGTCTAATGATGTTTATTATTGTCCCTATAATTATCACGGCAGTACACCTGACCTGTATCACAATCAATAAAAGACACAGACACCTGATAGATTTTATAACAGTCCTATTTCACCCAGGACAGGCAGATATTTACCCTCTAAACTACCTTTTCCTCACAACCCCATCCCAGGCTACCTCCCATCCATAATCCATAATGACTTGCTCATACTTTTATTTTTAATTTTATTTTTCTTATTGGTTACATTTTATTAACTCTGTATCCCACTCCCTCATTCCCTCCCCAACCCCACACTCCCTCCCTGGTCTCCTCCCTGCCCCTTTCCAAGTCCACTGATAGGAGAGGACCTCCTCCCCCTTCATTTGACCCTGTTTTATCTGGTATCTTCAGGGCTGGCTGCAAAGTCCTCCTCTGGGGCCTAACAGGACTGCTCCTTCCCTGGGGGTGTGGGGAGGTCAAAGAGACTGCTCTTGAGATCCTGTTAGAAATAGTCCTTGTTACCTTTACTTTGGAAAACTACTTGGTTACTGAGCTACCACGGGCCACATCCGAGCAGAACTTGTAGGTTATATCCATAGATGGTCCTTGGTTGAGAGTCAGTCTCAGAAAAGACCCTGTAACTGGATATATTTGGTCCTTGTAGAGCTCCTATCCTTTCCATATCATACTAACTCCCCTTCTTTCATATGATTCCCAGCACTCTGCCGAAGGTTTGGTTGTGAGTCTTAGTCTCTGCTTTGAAACACTGCTAGGTAGAGTCTTTCAGATGCCTTTTGCGGTAAACCCCTGTTATCCGTTCAATGCACATCCCATTTGTCTTTCTAAATGAGGATTGATCATCTTCGCCCGTGTCTGCTTTCTTGATTATCTTCTTTAGGTGTGTAGTTTTCATTATGTTTATCATATCTTGTAGGTCTATATAAGCAAGTATATGCGATGTTTGTCTTTCTCCTTCTGGGATACTTCACTCAGAATGATCTTTTCTAGATCCCACCATTTGCCTGCAAATTTCATGATTTCCTCCTTTTGATTGCTGAGTAGTATTCCATTGTGTAAAAATACCACAATTTCTGTATCTATTCCTCCATTGATGGACATCTGGGTTGTTTCCAGATTCTGGCTATTACAAATAAAGCTGCTACAAACATGGTTGAGCAAATGTCCTTATTGTGTACTTGAGCCTCTTTTGGATGTATGCCTAGGAGTGGTAAGGCTGGATTTTGAGGAAGTGCTATTCCTATTTGTCTGAGAAAACACCAGATGGATTTCTAAAGTGGTTGTACAAGGTTACATTCCCACCAGCAGTGGAGGAGGGTTTCCCTTTCTCCACAGCTTTTCCAGCATGTTTTGTCACTTGAGTTTTTGATCTTGGCCATTCTCATGGGTGTAAGGTGAAATCTCAGGGTTGTTTCGATTTGCATTTCCCTAATGGCTAATGAGGTTGAGCATTTCTTTAAGTGTTTCTCTGCCAATCGATGTTCCTCTTTCAAAAATTCTCTGTTTAGCTCCGTTCCCCATTTTTTAATTGGATTACTTGTTTTATTGCTTTTCTGCTTCTTTAGTTCTTTATATATACTGGATATTAGCTCTCTGTCAGATAAAGGGTTGGTGAAGATTCTTTCCCAATCTGTAGGCAGTCGTTTTGTTTTGATGACAGTGTCTTTTGTTTTACAGAAGCTTTTCAGTTTCATGAGGTCCCATTTATTGATTGTTGCTCTTAGAGCCTGTGCTGTTGGTGTTCTGTTCAGGAAGTTGTCTCCTGTCCCAATGAGTTCTAGGCTGTTCCCCACTTTTTTCCCAACTGATTTAGAGTATCTGGTTTTATGTTGAGGTCCTTGATCCACTTCAACTTTAGTTTTGTGCGGGGTGATAAATATGGATCTATTTTCATTTTTCTGCATGTAGATATCCAGTTGGTCTAGCACCATTTGATGGAGATGCTGTCTTTTCTCCACTGGATGGATTTGGCTTCTTTGTCAAATATCGAGTATTCATAGGTGTGTGGGTTTATTTCTGGGTCTTCTATGTGGTTCCATCTATCCTTTCTGTTTCTATGCCAATACCATGCAGTTTTTATTACTGTTGCCCTGTAGTACAGCTTGAGATTGGGGATGGAGATACCTCCAGATGATCTGTTGTTGTACAAGATCATTTTGGAGATTCTGGGTTTTTTGTTTCTCCATATGAAGCTGACAATCTTTTTTTCAAGGTCTGAAAAGAATTGAGTTGGTATTTTGATGGGAATTACATTGAATCTGTAGATTGCTTTTGGCAGGATGGTCATTTTCACAATGTTAATCCTACCAATCCATGAGCACGGGCGATCTTTCCATCTTCTGATATCTTCTTCGATTTTTTTCTTCAGAGACTCGAAGTTTTTCTCAAACAGGTCTTTCACTTGCTTGGTTAGAGTTACACCTAGATACTTTATGTTATCAGTGGCTATTGTGAAGGGTGTTGTTTCCCTAATTTCTTTCTCAGCCTTTTTCTCTTTGGTATACAGGAGGGCTTCTGTTTTTTTGAGTTGATTGTGTATCCTTCCACTTTGCTGACGGTGTTTATCATCTGAAGGATTCTCTGGTTGAAATTTTGGGGTCGCTCATGTATACTATCATATCATCTGCAAATAGTGACACTTTGACCTCTTCCTTTCGGGTTTGTATCCCCTTGATCTCCTTCAGTTGTCTTATTACTCTGGCTAGGACTTCAAGTACTATGTTGAAGAGATATGGAGACAATGGGCAGCCTTGTCTTGTCCCTGATTTCAGTGGGATTGATTTAAGTTTCTCTCCATTGAGTTTGATGTTGGCTATTGGCTTGCTGTATATCGCCTTTACTATGTTTAGATATGTGCCTTGTATCCCTGATCTCTCCAAGACTTTAAACATGAATGGGTGTTGGACTTTGTCAAATGCTTTTTCGGCATCTAAGGAGATGATCATGTGGCTTTTCTCCTTCAGTTTGTTTATGTGGTGGATTACATTGATGGATTTCCGTATGTTGTTTTCTCCGTCTATGAGAGTATTACTGGTTATAGTAGCCTGGGCTCACATCTGTGTTCTCTTAGGTCTGGCATGATATCTGTCCAGGCCCTTCTGGCTTTCATAGTCTCAGCTGAGAAGTCAGGTGTGATTCTGATGGGTTTGCCATTATATGTTACTTGGCATTTTCCCCTTGCAGCTTTTAATATTTATTCTTTCTTCGGTATACAAACTGTTTTGATTGTTATGTGGCAGAAGGACATTTTTTTCTGGTCTAATTTATTATTTGTTCTGTAGGCCTCTTGTATTCTTATTGGCCTCTCCTTTAAGTTGGTCAAATTGCTTCAATGATTTTGTTGGTAATATTTTCTGGGCCTTTGAGAAAGGAATCTTCTTTTTCCTAGATTCCTATTATTCTTAGGTTTTGTCTTTTTATGTTGTCTTGAATTTCTTGGACGGTGTGTGTCAGAAATTTTTCAGATTTAACATTATCTTTGACAGATACATTGATTTCTTCCATTGTATCTTCTACACCTGAGATTCTTTCTTCCATCTCTTGTAGTCTGTTGGTTATGCTTACCTCTGTAGTTTCTATTCTCTTCCCTAATTTCTTTCTGTCCATAATTTCCTCCATTTTTGTTTTCTTTAATTTTTTCTGTTCTATCTTCAGATCTTGAGCCATTTTGTTGATTTCCTTCATGTATCTGACTGTGTATTTTCCTGTTTTTCCTTCAACTCATTCAGCTGTTTGTTTGAACAATCCTCTGTTCCTTTTATTTCTTTCAGTGATTTAAGTATTTCCTCTCTAAAGTCCACAAACTGTTTGGCTGCAACTTCCTGTATTGCTTTATGCATGGCCATAATCTGTATGAGTTTATCTTCCTCCAGGTCTTTACACATTTTTTTCTTTGTGTTATCTTCTTCATGAGCATAGATGTTAAGTCATCTTCTTGAATTTCAATTAAACTTGGGTGTACAGGCCTCTTGCCCCTGGATAACTTGGTTCTGGAGATGTCATATTGCTCTGTCTTTTGTTCATTGAGCTTTTACGCTGGCCTCTACCCATTGGGATATCTTCGCTGTTGGGAGTTAGTTTCTGGTGGTTCCTGGAATCCTGTGGTGGAAAGAATCCCCTTAGCAAGAAGATGGATTTCCCTGAAGGAATCTCCTCAACATTTTGGGTATGGTCACTGTATGGCTAGTGTTTTTCAGGAGGTGCCACCGTTCACCTCAGGCGTAGAGACCTGAGTGTTAACTGTGGTCCTTGTTAGTCAAGGGGGTTCTCCTCTCTCCCGAAGTCCTAGAGACAGCTGCCCTGCTTCTGGGTTTCTTGCTGTAAATTTAGTGAGCTGCTGCTGTAACCTGTGTGTCCTGTGGTTTGGTCAGTTATGTGAGGGATAACTGGTTCTCCCTTGGAGCAGTATCTGGGGGTTGATCTCAGGGATTCCAGGCTTCTATAGGTCTGAGGTTGAGTCTCTTTGTCCCAGTACGCAAGTGGTAATCTGTGGCAGGTGAGTACTGCTCTCCTGGTAGCAACAGGCTACCTGGTGCACAGCAGGTCAGTGGGTTGGGCTGGTCTGTGGGACCTTTTCCAGGGATATACTCGGTGGTCTAAATCTGACCCCGTTTGCTTCATTCCCTGTGAGGATTTCTCCCGACAGGGACTCCCAGTCTCTGTTGCCCTGAGTCGCACAGCTCTGTCTATGACACAGAGCTGGGCGTGCAGCCAGACTCTGTGCTCGTGGCTGCAGCCCAGGTCAGAGCAAGTTTAGAGCTGGGGGCGCACACCTGCCATTCTCAGAAAACATTTCCAGGGAAAGACTGTGTGACCTGTGACCAGCCCTATTTCCTTCCTTCCCTGTGGGTTTTTCTACCGACTGGGGCTCCCAGTCTCTGGTGTTATGGTGCCCACCATTCAGCCTGGGAAGGTGATCAGGACATGCAGGAGTGTGACTCTGGTCTAGAGACCTAGTGCCTGCATGACCTGGGATCTCTTTTGGTTCTGGCTGGGTGACCTGAGATTGGACCCGACTGATTCACATGCTGTGGGGGTTTCCTCTTACCTGGGAAACACAATCACTGTTGTTTTAGGGCTCAGAGTACAGTCTCTTGGTCGCTGTACAGAAAATGCTGTCCTGCTCCTCAGAAGCAGTGTTCTCCTGGCACTGCCATCTTGGGATATCTTAGTTCTTCCTAGTACACACTCTGAATCCATCTGGCTGGAATACAGACCCACCCTTCCTACACCCCTTTAATCCTAAACAATGAAGCCTATCTGGTCCTCCTGCTGATTCCTGCTCAGACCACACGGTGGCACCAGAGAGCAGCATACACTTGGGAGAGCACAGGGAGAAACTTGAGCACCTGAAAGGGAAGTGCTGAATGCAGTTTCCAGAAGAGACATGAATCTTCAGGACATTTTACAACCTCTAGTCTCTGCTCCTGTCTCCATCAGAGAGGCCTGTAGTCACTCTTCCTCAACTCCTGTGATTTCCCTGACACTGCCCCGTGGGGTAGTGTATCTCTTCACCCATTCATTTACCCAACTCAGGGCTCCCAGCAGCTCTAGGTATTTCAGGAATATCCACCTCTCCCCCCCAATATGTGTTTTCTGACAATCACAACCACCACCAAATACAAGTGGGAAACGACAACCTATCCAGGGGACCTGACAACAAGAAGAGCCTTGAACACGATTTTGTAGATAAGGATTGCCCCATGAGGCAGCAGTGGATCTCACAACCTCACTTTGCAGAGGCACAGGCGGCCCTAACTGTGGCAGCACAAGACAGCACCTCAGCCTTCACAGCCACCTAAAGAAGTTAGAGCCATGTCCTTCTGGTTTGAGCAGGAGAATAGAAGCGAATAACTTTGCCAAGACCACAGAGATAATCGATGTTGGGGCCTAGATTGAGACCCAGAGGGCAGATCCAGTGAGCCCAGGGAAGTTTCCGGGCATGGCTATTGTTACCCTGGGACTGTTAATGCTGCCCTGGGACTGAGGTGGCCTTTTCTTCTGCTTCCTGCAGGTGGCGACAAAGCACAAAGCCCACTATTCTGACCTGGTGATAGCTTGGATTGCTTGAAGATCTAACACTCACTTGGTCATAGTGGGGGAGCAGGAAGGGAGGTGGGAAATGCCTCCTTCCTGGACCCATACAGAAGTTGCAAATGGGAGACTAGCCTGGACTAGCACCAATCTGCCAACCTTAAGTCTGCAGTCAGTCTGATCTCAGGAGGTACTGGATCTTAGGGTGGATCAAATTCAGTTTCTCCCTCAGAACTCACATCCTGGAAGTTAGTAGCTGCAGAGGACACCCAGTAAGTTCACACATGCACGGCCACAACGCACACAGACATGTTATAGCTGGTGTCAGCACAAGTTGTTTGACTGAGTTCCCTTCTGCTCAGAACATCCAGGGAGAGTCCAGTAAGTTCTATGAAGGAACGGTCTCCCCCGTTTCCCAGCCTCCTTCAAGAATTTACAAGAACCCAGAGCAGTAAAACTTGTTACAAGCAGTGATTTTTAACAGCTCAAAGCCCATTGCCACAGGGAAAGGGGGCCAGACCCTTTCACTCTCCCCAGTTCACTTGCTCACCCCAAACTGATACATTTTCTCCCTATTCCAGCATCCCCCTGCAGGGATCCTGGGAGCCTGAGCTGAGGTGTGTGTGTGTGGAGGAAGGAGAGAGGAAAGGGGAGCTGTGGCTGCAGTGGCCTTGCACACTCATGTGGGCTCCTGCTGTACTGGTTGGTCCAGTGCACAGATCACCTGTGGGACGCCCAGAGGAACTCTATCCACCCCATCCCAAGGGGACCAAGGAGGGATTTTGTGAGGGGCACATGCCATCTTTGTGGTCAACTCTTGGTCAAGGTTGTCTTTGCCTGGTTCATCCTTCATTGTTGCACCTTCTCCCTCTTCCTGCTTTATTCTTTAGAAGCCAGTCACCATGCCTGCCCACCACCATAAATGGAAGGCCCAAGCTTTCAAGCTTCAAGCCCCTGAGAGGCATCACCTATGCACAACCATTAAATTCTTCCTCAGGAAGATTTCCTCTTCTCCCTCACTTACTGTGTGCGGTCATTCTGTCTGTCCCTGTGGAGTGACATGTTCATTCTGTACTGCCAGTTCTGCCTGCTGTTGATGCTCACTCTCCAGTGCTGGCTGTTCAGGGGTCCCTCATCCTCACTCTCCAGTCCTTGGTTGCCCCTGTGTTATCTGGGGGCACTTCCTTCCTGGTAAAAGACAGCCAGGTTCCTTTGTATCTATCTTTTCAGTTCCCTGAATCAGAGAGTTCTGCAAAGAGTTAGGCTCCTTATACTGGCATTTAAATTTTCTTTGAGTGTGATGAGTGTGGCATACTTACTCATTTGTGTGGGTTAATACATATGTGTGTATGTACATGTACAAGTGTGTATATGTGGAGGCCAGAAATGATTGTTAACTGTCTTCCTCTGTCATCACCCACCTTATTTATACATTTCATCATCTGTGTGTGTGTGTGTGTGTGTGTGTGTGTGTGTGTAAGGACTTGTATGTGGAGGTAAAAGGTTAAGCTCAGGTGTCAGATCTTACATTTCACTCTCTGTGGGACAGGATCTTAGCAGGGAACCATTTAGTTGGCCTGGCCTGGCTGACTTGAGCGGCATTGGGTTTCTTAAGTTAGAGTTCATGGCTCCTGGGACACTAAGCGCCTTCCATTCCTGAGAGACTGACACAGTCCAGCAGGCAGCTAAAGTGTTGGGCAGTTTTGTGTTTCTCTGATGCAGGATATTTGATCCTATTGTGAGAGTGCAAAATCTTTCTTGTTTGGTGTGGCTCAGCCCTCACACACCCTTTAATCCAAGAGCTTTCTGTACACAGGATTAAGTAAAGTTAACCCCAGGTCAAGAGGCGGTTGAAGAAACCAGCTGTCAGGAAGTTAACAAGAAAGAGGGGCATTGAGTTGAAGGGAATTTAAGACAGTGTGGAGAAGAAGGTGCTTCCTTCTTGGACATGAGCTGAGTAGGAAGATCAGCTGAGCAGGAAGGTCTTTCTCTGCCTCTCTGAGCTAGCAAGCTTTCACCCCAGCATCTGGATCCTAAGTCTTTATCGGTAATAATTGAATGCTTGGGATTTTGTTTTTAGTAACAACAACATTTCTCTGCATGTTTTTTAGTAGTCAAGGAAACATGGAAACTCTACAGGACAATTACTCTTAGACATAAACCTTGTGTACCCTCTAGTGCTTGCAAATGTCAGTGTATCCTGGCAACTACCACTGTGTTGATCCTGGCAATGGCCATTATATCTGTTTCTGACAAAGGTATGAAAAGTCTGATTGCTCTTCATAAAATTGTCACAGCCTCAACCTTGCTGCGATCCCTCCTACCAGCCTGGTTTAATTCCTTGAAGCCATATTAAGCAATCTTGATCTCATAAGTAATTAGGTCGCATTTGTTGTTCTCTGCTGTATATTTCTGGTTAGTTGCCCTGCAAGATTCTAGGAATTCTCCTATCTCTACTTCCATCTCAACATAGGAGCACTGAGTACAGACAGGTACTACCCTGTCTGGCTTTATGTGGCTTCTCTGCACTCAAGCTAAGGTCTTCATGCTTGCAAGGTAAATGAACCTAATCAATCTGAACCTTATCAGTCTGGCTGTGGTATGTGGTCATTGAGCTCTACGGTCTTACTTGTCTCTGCCCCCTCAGTGATGTGGGATACAAAAACTCACACCCTGCATGGCTTTTACAGCTGTTGAAGATTCAAATTCAGTCTTTATGCTTGTGCAGAAAGCACTGTTACCTCACCTCTACCCAGCCAAGACCCCCTCTACCCCTCCAGCCTGTCATTTGGTTTCAGAAGATTACTGTGTTTTCTTCTTGTTCTGAATGGTCATTCTACACCAATTAAGAATTCTCCACTGTGCCATTCCTCAACCCCTGGCAAACACCATTGCATTTTCCTTTCTTGAAAAATTACAGTACAGTACTCTCAGTTCCATCCTTAGATGTACAGAAGCTTGTCATTCTGTGACTGACAGGTCACGGGAAGTATGTATTCCTCTGTGGTGGACCTACACCTACAGGTGGCTTTCCTTCCTGTTTAAGCTGAGTAATAGTCCATGATATATAAAGGCCACATGTGGTTGGTACATTCATCTGCTTACGGACAGAGAGTTATTTCCATCGTGGCTGTGGTTAAGTGCTGTTACCATAAACAAGCAAGCATCTGAGACTTTGAATCAATTATTTTTCCATAACTATGAAAGAACTGTTGATGAATGATATGCGATTTTGTGATAATGCATCCATATTTAATTAGGTAAAATACAAAGTGTTAAGGTGATTGGCTTATTAAAAAGTGCTATACAGTTTAGGTTATTGATAGGTGCACAGAGCACCCTAATCTGTGATGTGTAAGAGGTGTTCCTTGCTGACGCCAAGCAGAAATTCACATGAAGACATTTGGCTCAAATATCTACAGGTGCTGTAACACACATTTCAATGGAAGCAGTTTGACAAAGCAGGAGTCATTTGTTCACTTATCTGGAGGAGCATGAACACTAGCCTGGGATTCACCATCTGTCAGCGAGCATCTGTCAGTTGGCTCCTTAAGTGAACTCGTCCTTCCCTCACTAGGTAAGCATTTGCTGTCCTCCCCACCAAGGATTGTAAGAAGACAACAATTCGTTTCTCAGTGCCAATGAACAGCAAGGGGCTGACGGTGGCATAGCCATTGGATACCATCATGTGGATACTGTGGTGGTTTGGGGCACTGTCCTGCATCAGTCTTGAGGCAAATATGATGCAGTCCAAACAGTACATCAGGACAAAGAAGTTCATGAGCAGCAGGATGGTCCTGGTGGCTCTTTGCACTGGGGACAGTTTTGCAGAAAGGCTGGTTCTGTGAAGGTGCTGAGCCTGTTTCTTGTGTCTGCACAAGAGAGCCACCATGTACCCGCTGGAAAGGGCCATGAAACCTAGAAAGGACACATCTCGAAATATCCTCAGTATGGAAAATAAGGGTCTGCTGCTATACCCCATAGGTAAAATAATGCAAGATTCTGTGACAAATATGAGACCATGTGAGGTGACATTGTACTCAGCAACATAGGAGAAGGAGAAGTGAGGACCACAGGACATGTAGAAGGCCCATAGCACAGGAAGGGGGGACAGGCTCTGCTGTGGGGATTTAGGTTTGAACTTTGCCAGACAGGTGCTTCTGGGGCTGAGGATGATGGCCTGAAGGATGCTCAGCAGGCAGGTGGCACAAAGAGAGAGGCCTCTCAAAAGCCTGTGCAAGTGAAGCAAGGAGTTACACTTGATGTCATTCCACATATTCTGAGATGCAAGAATGTCAGCAGCTGCGAACCCAATGACTGTTAGAATCCCAAGGTGCATGAGGGCCAAGACACTGATGAGTGGGTCAATGATCCGGAGCCTGCGTTCAAGAAGGAACTCAAAAAGGTGGAAGAGGAAGAGGATAATGTTGAAGGAGATCCCAATGCCTACCTCAGAGAAAAATGTATAATGTGTCAACAACTCCATAAAGGGTCTTGATTCTTCTCATTGTATGAGACAAGGAACTAGAGTAAACATCTGAGAAGAAAGGCAAGAGAAATTATTCACCACAAACAGTAACAGCAACATTGGTACCAAACACTATTGCCTTTAGGAATATTGGTGGACCCAGCCCAATACACCCTCAGTACTCAAGTTTTCCTGAGGTCCAAACCACCTCATTGTCAGTCATGGCTGGATTATGTACCTATTGGTGGGCTCCCTTGCTGCTTCAAGTTTCCTGTACATTAAAATAATCATGTATTACAGAAATGATTCCCTACCACTGCCTCATTTTCAGTTTTTTGGGGGCATTGCCTGGTTTTTGTTTTTTCATCTTGTCAGGTATAGGAAAAACTTCAAAAGTTTTGATTATTTCTCCATTCTGTTTCCGTTGCTGCACTAAAACACCATAACCAAAACTGGCTTAGAGGAGGACAGGGTTTATTTGGCTTAACTCTCAGGTCAGAGTGCACAGTTCATGAGAGATGAAGTCAGGAGCACAAAGCAGATAGTCAGGTCACAGCCACAGTCAAGAGCAGAGAGAGGAGGCTGAAGCCAGGGCTTGGAAGTTAAAAGCTCTGGCTGGTCTGGCAGGACTGTTGAGTTCAGTTCCAGCACTTAAGTCAACTGGCTCACAACCACTGGTCACTCTAGCGCCAGGGCATGGATGACCTCATCTGGCCTCTATGGCACCTGCACTCACTCCCACACAATGCAAACAAATAAATAAAAATAAAAGTAAATAAATCTTGAGTTAAATTATATAAGAAATGTTGATAAAGATGTTAGATAGAGTATTTCCTGTAAAATACATATTTGGCCTGGAGAGACAGCTCAGTGGTAAGCACACATTTAGAATACATGTTTACATGCCGAATTTTGCCCTCTGTGAGCACTGCACATGTAAACAGCACACTGATATACACACAGACATAACACACACACTTCAAATAAGTAAATACAACACAATTTATGATTCCTGTTTATGTTTTTATTTCAATTTTTTAAACACGAAGACAATGTTGCTGTAATTTTTTTTCCCCTCATGTATGGAAAAGGAATTTCATCAGAAAGTTAAGGTTTATAAGGTGCTTGCTTTCTGTAGCTTATTCTATGTCTGTGTGCTTAAGGATCCATAAGTTCCCTAGAGAAGAGGGGTGTGTTTAGCACCCACGAACAAGTTATGCTATTTAAAGTTTCAGAACTGAGGTAGACAATTGTAAAAATCTGGACAAGTGGACTTCTCTTCCATTTTACTTGGCATAGATTTTTACTTAGATGAGGGGTACAGTATCGTACTTCAGCACATCTGTGTGTCCTGCTCTGACCAAGTCAGGATAATTTCCACCTTTTCAAATACTGTCATTTCTCTGTGTTTGACACCTTCAGTTCTTTGGATTCCCTTGGAACATGCAAGCACTTGGTGTGGACAACAGCTATGCTGCAGTGCTCTAAGGCATGAGCACCATGACCTCACACAGCCTCTGCTCTGTACCTACCTTTCAGTCCTGTTCCACCGACTCTTTCTGGCCTTGACTGATCATTCTTCTTGCTATTTTGTGTAATCAGCTTTGTCAGCTTCCATACTGACAGAGAACAGACAGTTTGCTCCCATCAAAAGCTCAGCAAAGTTATCAATACAAGATATTTATCTGTTCCAGTCTTTAATGGGACACAGTTGATCACTAGGACCCAGCACAACCTTTGTGACATGCATGGATTTTAGTACATTTGTTTAATAAAAGGTAAAATAAATATTGATAATATATTGATTGCAATATTATACACTGGAAATATCATAAGATTAACTTCAGATCTGGCTCCCTGCTCCTTTACCTCATTTTAAACACATGAGATTTACAGACATAGCAATATAAAGCTCATACCATCCCAAACTTTATTTACTTGTGAATCAAAGGTGCTGGGTGCTGTCATTTTCAGTGTGCTTTGGCTAACTGCCCTTACAGATATTAAGGGACAGGGTTGCCTGGGTGCTGTGGGCTTAGAATAATGATTATGGTTTGTGAGTTTATTTTATAATTACTTTAAAACCACTGCAAAGTTTTTTCTACATGTTAAATTCACAGATACAACAAAGGGAGAACTAGCCCTTTTCTTCGGAGTACAGTCCAGACACACTCTGTTGGCATCCTAGGCACCAATTCACCTTCCTCAATGCAGCCCCAGGAAATGCTGCAGAAAAATATTCCATTAGTCATCTATTACAGACAACTAAACCAGCAATCACGTTCCTCAGGCAAACATGGCTCATGTAAACATCATGACTCATTAAAAGAAAGACATATAATGACTTCTGAGCCAATGCACCACTGTTTTCTTAAAAAAAAAAAAAAAAGACTTTAAAATGTTTCATTTTTACTTCATGTGTAAGTGTAGTTTTTCTCCTGAATTGCCGAAGTGTCCCTTGCCTAGCCACTGTGCCCTGCACCAACAGTGCATTTTGCACATGGAGACATCACACTCTTTCTGCCTCTGCTGCTCTGAAGAAAGGGAAGGAGATCACGGTCACAGAAAATGAATTTCTGAAATGTCACATCTGACTAACCTGCATCTGGGAATTTTGTGCACTGGGATGGAGGCATGGGGCTATGCAGGCAGATTAGAAAGCATGCCCAATATAGAGAAAGAAGCAACAAGGAGAAATCTGCAGTTTCATTGGTGAGAGCCAGCAGTAAAGGCTGGACCTCAGATCAAAGTGGTGCTAAAAGTCCCATCACACATGGGTCAAAGAGCAGTCTCTTCAGTTTCACAGAGTGGCATCCCAAGAGAAGTCAAGTCCACCATCCTGTGAGACATAGAACCTCACATGGCCCCAAAGAAGGGACACATTTCATAGACAGTGGACTTGATGCAGTGGTCAGGACAGAAGCAGAGAGCAGAAAGCCCTAACAGACTCTGCTCTAAGTTTGGTCACTTATGACCTTTCTGGTGGGCAGAATCCAGGGTAAAGTTTGAGGGCAGGATGTCTGTCTTCTCCTCTGCAGCACAGGTTCAAACATATCTGTTTCTGAATGACAAGATGGTACGTAGTGTGGTTACCCCACACTTACACCTCATGTCCAGACTCATGCCCACAAATACTTTGGTTTGCCGTGATCGTGTTGCCTGACAGCAGCCTGTCACACCATCGCCACCTAAGGTGAAGCAAACCTGGGCAAAAGGCCTGAGGGGTGTGGTTGCACTGTATGTGTTTGGGGTTGGACTGCAGTTAAATGGAGAACCTGTCCTTCCTATGGTGCTGTTCTGCTTGGAAAATTAGGGATACTGGGGAGACATGGCTGGCAACATAGGGAAGGCAAGACAGCCACCAGCCAGGTGTAGATGCTGCCTGCAGAGATACCGTGGAAGGACTGCAGTCCGGGATGCTATGAGCCAACATCTGGGAGGGTTCAATTAAGTTCCAGCAGCTAGCTCTGAAGACAGCTAAGAAATGTCCACTGCATTTGTACATGGATAGGATTGTGAGATTCAGCTTAGGGTCACACAAAGTAGTTACAATAGTCATAATAACCACTGTTAAAAATCTCTCTGTAGAAGTCAGTAGAAAGAAAATACTCTTTAAAAATAGAGAAATAAGAGGACTTAGGGGACTGCCCTATATACTCCAGCTGTTGACACTGGTTTTTGCACAGGTCCACAGCCCAACCTGCCTCCCCCACCACCCAGTGACTCCTCCTGTGCAGCTGTGACCTCCCTCCCAGTGTTCTCATTCTCTCAAGGACAAGGGAAGTTGGTCAGTACCTTTCCATCTCTTCACATAGGTTCTTCAAAAGATGAGGTTTGGGAAAACCAAGTAGAGGCAACAGGACAGGGTGGCGCTCAGTTGTCCAAAATTTTCCTGGAACTAAGAGATAGTTGGGCATTTCTATTATGAAAAAGGAATGTGTATACAATGGCTGGAACACAGAAAATATTAACGGACACACGTATCATCTCCATTAGGACCACATTCACTGTGCAGTTGACAGTCATTGTCCTGGCTACCTCATCATCACAGCCACTCAGTTGACCATTCCAACAAGCAGAGCAAGGTGAAGGGATGACATAAAATTAAACATTGAATGCAAATGCTCCTAAGAAAATTCTAGTAGGTAAAAGTCAACAAGGAGCTGACTGTTAGATAAGGTTTGAACATACAGCCCATTTCCTTTCCTAAGGCTTTTAGTGCCTCTAAGTAGTCAGACTACAGAAGCCAGTGTATCAACAATGATCCTTTTATAGTACATAAACAACAGAAGTGAAATTAATTGTATTTGTTTACATTCGAAATTAAAACCTCACCTCCTCAGAAGATGCACACAAATGAGCAATTCTGAAAACCTTTAGAAATTATACCAAACAACTTACAGACGATAATGTGAAATTGGTAATTTACTTTAGAAAAGTAAATAGAAGTTAAAATTAACTGATATCCTATAACAGTGAAGTAAATTTAGGACCTTAAGCAATTGAACATCCTGGGAAGAAAATGTTTCAGAGCTCAGGTCTCCTCCACAGATGTGAAAACCTCCCTGCCTCCCAGTGCTCCTCCTCCCACAGCCTTCCTGTGTCCAGGCCACCTCCTGACTATGCCCTTGGGTGCAGAGCACTTACCAAGACGGACTCTGTGCAGGGGAGATCCTGCGCAGCTTCGGTGAGGGGTTTTTAATGCACCTCTGCAGCCTGTAGTTGTAGCTGCTGTCACTGACAAGTCCCTGCTGGAGAGCATGGAGATCTGGCCTCCCAGGGGACCATCTTCCCTGGGGAGAGCAGAGCACAAACTTTTCTCTGAGCTTCCTTGCCACATCTGTGTGATGGATCAGGTCACAATGTCGTCAAACCACGCTTGCTAATTTCCCCTCAGACCAAATGAGTCCAAACTAGCCTTCTACTCTCAATTCCTGTGTGGATATTGAGACTCATGGTTCCTTCCTTGAACTTTAGTCTTTCTGATTACACCTCTACAGCAAGTGATGGGTTACTTCTTCCTGTGTCCTTCTGCACACACACACCTGTTTCCAGCTTCATGTTTCTAGATTTCTAGCTTTCTGTTTCCTGTTCTTAGCAAATGTTAAAAATAAATTTAAAGAAAGACCAAAAGCAAATGTTAAAAATGAATTCAAAATGAATAAAGTGTAATTAATAAAAAATAAAAAAATAGAAAAAATGAATTAAAAGAGAGAGACCACAAGTAAAGAAAGGCTTGGAGTTTGGAGCTGTGCAGTAATAGGCAGCTTGAACACAAACGTGCCTGAGGCTGAGGCCATCCCTGAGCTGGATTCTTCTCTCTGAGGCGCTTGAATGGCCAGCTTCCTCCTCACTGGTGGAGGCAGGAAGTCTTAGCATCTGCTGTGACAAAATGGCATGCATGTTTGCTTTCGTCCCCTAGGTTCTTTATACACAGTCTATAAAGCTCCTGACAAATGCAGCTCAGGATCCACAGTCAGAAGAGAGGTCTAGCAGCATCCAGTTTGGCCTACTTCTGTTTCTGGTTCTCAGACTTAGAAGATATTACAGACTCTATAATAATTGTTCTCAGTATGTCAAAGAAGGACCAAAAAATGGACAATTAGCTATTTCCAGAGAGTCCTGAACACTTAAGGAAGTAAACAGATATAAAAAAACCAAACCAAACAAAAAAAACCAGAAAAACAAAAAACGAAGCCTGGGCTGGGGCTGTAGAACAGTGGAAAAATAACTGTGGGCCAAGTGCTAAGCTCTGGGCTATGCCCCAGTACCACATAATAATTAAGTAAGTAAGTAAGTAAGTAAGCACGTAAGCCATATAGGCTTTAAAAAATCCCAAAGACTATAACATCTACTGTTTAAGATTCCACTCAAGTTACCCAGTGGGAGTGGAACTCTCAGAGGAAAGGAACGGCACCCATTATCAGATACCCAACTCATGCCAAGGGGGTAAGTCCAAATGCTGCCACAGTGGCTCCATGAGCATGTTAATGTGCATGCAACAGAGCTCAGCTGGGTGGGAAAAGCCCACACCTCTTCCCCGATGGTGCTGGCTTCTGTCCTACTCTCTGGAACAGGCCATTTGCCATCCAGTTGCAAGTGGTTCCTTAAAGACTTCTGGGGCTGGTGTGGCAGAAGTGGCTTTGTCTCCTTGCTTTATGAAGCCATTGTTCTCTGGAGGAGAGGGAGAGAGATACCAGCACACATTCCAGGCCAACCGCGAACCTGCTGTGTGACCCTGGGGAGCTGAGTCCACCTTCCTGAATGTTCATTTCTCTGAGATCTTAAAAATAGATGCTTATTTTTGAGTGTTTTGCAGGTGTGTATGTAAGTGCACTGCGTGCTTGATCCTTCTGAACTGGAGATACAGACTTTTTGAGAGCCTCAGGTGGATGCTGGGAACCAAACTGGGGTCTCCCCCAAAGAGCAACCAATGCTCTTAACTGCTGAGATTTACCTCCAACCCTTGTTATAAAAAATCCTTTATTGTTAAATATTCAATGTGCATTGTCTTTTGTGTTCATATAAATCCTAGAATGTATTTCCTACTTCTGTCAGTCCCCTTGTGTTTATTTGCACTGAAAAGCATATAATTAAAATTTTGAGGTCCGTGTGGGACAGGACAGTAAATATGTGATTATTCAGGAATGGGTATGATCCCTTAATACAGTCCAATATGTTGTTATCAGAGCTATGATCATGACATAGTAGGAACATTCCAAGGTTTAAACTGATATGTGAAAACATCCTTTTCCCATTACATCTGTTTACTCTGTTTGTGGATGGCAAGTATGTAAAAGAAGATTAAACTGCATTTCCACTCAGATATCACATGAGGTTTATCTTTCTCAATTGGTTTTCCACAAAGATCTGTGAGATGTCTTTCATCTGACCTTCATTAGCACATTACTTTTTATTATTTATTTATTTATTTATTTAGGAATTTGAGGCAGGGTTTCTCTGTGTGGCCCTGTCTCTTCTGGGCTTTCTTTGAAGATCAGGCTGACCTCAAACTCACAGAGATCCACCTGCCTCTGCCTCCCTGAGTGCTGGGAACAAAGGTGTGTGTCACCATGCATAGTTTATTTTTAATTTTTTGAACAATGATTTAAGTTTTAACTGTGTGTGTGTGTGTGTGTGTGCGCACTTGAGTGCAGATGCTCTTGGATCCCAAATATGTCAATTACTGTTAGAGCTAGACTTATAGGCAGTTGTGGGCCAGCCAAGTGTGAGTGTTGGTAATTGAACTTGAGTCTTCTAGAAAACAGTTCACTTATGTGCTGAGCCAACTCTCTGGCACAACCATTACTTTAAATATGTGGCAACTATGACATTTTCAATAAATGAATGCCTCAATTGTTTATATTTGAAAAAATACACAAGGAAACATTGTTTTGAGAATAAATTATCACAGGATGCAGAACACACACACAAATACACAGAGCTAAAATGATATGCAGAGAACCATAATGTCATTTGCATAATGGTGCTCCTATGGCCAAATTTAAAATAGTCAAAGGTAGGAGCAGCCACTGTCTAGTCTAGGGGTATCGGGATGTGGGATCAGGTCATGGCCTCCCTGTGCCAAGGAGTGCTAGTCAGAACATGAAGAACACCTCGAATGTCTGCCATGCCAGTCAGACACACTGCACAAACTTGATGAGTTACTTATGAAAGATGAAGCTTAGGGGTGTGAAAGGAATAGAGACCATAAACAAAGTGCTTTATCTGTGCTCAAAATATCATAGCCAAATGTAAATAGTAAACTAGTCACAGATAGTTACTCATCTGTACTATTGATATACTCCAGGGAACTGAGGGCTTGCAGCATGCCTGCTTATTGGAGACTAATCAGATACCTCCTCAGAGTACCCTTCATGTGAGGGAACACAGACTCAGTCACACAAGTCACACAGCTGAGCAGACTCACAAGAAGACTTCACACAACCAAACACAATCAGCAGCATAATTCACAATGATGAACACTCTCAGAGGCACAATGCACACTGCTAAACACAATCAGAGGCAAAATGCACACTGCTGAACACTCAGAAACTCTTCACACAACGGAACATACAGTGAAAAATTTACACAGCTGAACACACCCAAAGGCATACATTACAGAGCAGAACACAGACTTAGAGGCATACTTCACACAGGAAAACTGTTATCTGTCACTCAAAGCAAGGGAATGTCACAAACATGAACCCCACCCTCACCTGGAATCCAGTAATTTCAGTGTTGACACTTATATAAAATCTAAAAAAAAAAAAAAAATAACTGGAACCTGGTTGTTGGAAAGAGAAATATCAAAGAAGATCTATTCCATGTTCTGTCTACACTTTGAGTAAGGCCTATAGCCTCAAACAGGCTGTATTGTAATGCAAGGATCATGGGATCCTCAGAGACCTCCAGGAGACAACTTGATGCAAGAGCATGAGAGCTTCATGAGGAGAGCAATCCAAATCAGGACCCAAGTCTCACTGACACAGCAGTACAGAAGTGGGACTCTGAGCCCTGATTTTTAAAGGAAAAGACTGAAAGAAGGGGGTTTCCATGACAGCAAGCAGAGGTTCATGGTTCCATGATAGAAAGCAGGAGGGTTCATGCCTTGACGTTACAGAATTTGGTAAAAGCCACAGAGGAGAGGTGACTGTTTACATAATCACAAATGCCAGGGAATTTGTCTTTATTTTTTACTAAACATTTATTCTGTGATATTTCCTGGTTTCCATTGCTTAGAGAGATAACTTTGTTTTCTGCCAGGTGCATATTCTGTGATATTTCTTGGTACCTGAGATCAGCTCCCAGTCAAGATGGATTCTTATTTCAAAATGGAGTCACCCAGGCTAACTTAAACTCTTCAAAAGGGAAGGGAATTTAAGAAGCGAAATGAGAGAACATTTCACACATCAATGACTTGGAGGAGGAGAAAGAAACCACACAACTGTAAGTTGTATAAACCCATGAGCAGAGGTTTGCCTGATGGCTCAAGTCTATAACCCTGAAGTCGAAACAGGATAGTGAGTTCAAGGTCCACCTGAGCTACAGGAGTGAGTCCAGACTAGCACACAACAGTCACAAAGCAAAAAATAAGTATAAGAATAACATATATTTTTTTTAAAATCCAAAATAAGATGAGCGGTGGAGGTGTATGCATTTAATCCTAGCACTCAGATGGCAGAGGCAGGGGAATCTCTGAGTTCAAGGCCAGCCTAGTCTACAGATCAGGTTCCAGGCCAGCCAGGGCTATGCAGAGAAACTCTGACTCAGAAAAAAAATCCCAAAATAAACAGAAGGAAAATATACACAGGAAAGGATTAATCTTACTTCTTGATTCTGGGTTAAGAGCATAAATGTTCCAATGAAATGTGTAACTGCACATCAGAACAGCACCCTCACTGACTGTCTGAAGGAGTGGCAAACACTTTGAGCTTGGGGGAAAGATATGGACATTTCTCACCCATAGCACTGGACAGAGTACCCTCAGCCACAGGCACCTTGTGGGAACACACCCACAGCCCCTCATCTTCATGCCGAGAGATTTGAAAAAGGATGAAACAGGTAGAGACCAATTAAAGTTGACATTAAGAATAAGCAAAGTTGGGTCGCTTCTGTGATGTGACCCTTTCATTCTTCTGTCAGATGAGCCAATTAAACAAAAACTGCAGTTATTACAATGTATCATGTAAAAAAAAAAACCCTATAAAATATGTTGTTCTTCATTTAAAAAGGTTTTTTTTTTTTTTTTTTTTTTTTTTTTTTTTTTTTTTTTTTTTTTTTTTTTGGAGATTCTTCAATACAAAATGTTTGCTTATGCTCTTTTACAGGACAAAAAGGACTACAGTTCCATGTTAGCCCAGGGTTATATTCAGATCATTGTTAACCATTATATAAAACATATGCCTGGCTGCTAGTACCTAAATAAATTATATAATGCTGTTACTTTCTGGCCTATAGATTTGGTATGGCCAGAATAGTCCATTTTTGCTGAGGGCTACAGGCAAAGTTTAGTTCTCTGTTTAGTGCTAAATAAAACTTTTGTCCTTTAATATTATGCTGTTAAGTTTTAATACAATATGATAGGATTAATAAGATTTGCTAGCCCCTTTATAAATTATGTTTAATTAAAAGTTTTGCTTCCATTTTAGTTTAAAAAGAGCAGATTTAAAGTTATGCTAAAGATTATAGTTGAGTTCAAGATTAAGTTTTATCTAGTCTCTTTGTTTAGGTTGCTTTTTCTTAAGGTTGAATTAAAAATGGGTAACTATCACAAAAACACCAGAGAGTGGGAGTCCCAGTCGGGAGAAAAACCTACAAGGAAGGAAGGAAGCTGGATTGGCCTTGGATCGCCCAGTATTTCCCTGGAAAATGTCTTGCAAAATAGCGGGTGCCAGCCAGCATCACTGCACTGGGCTCTAACAGAGAGCACAGAGATTGCTGCACACCAAGCTCTCTGCAACAGACAGAACTGTGTGCTTCAGGGCACCAGAGACTTGGTGTCCCTGTTGGGAGAAATGCCCCACAGGGAAGGAGGCAAATGGGGCAGATTTAGGCCACCCAGTATATCCTGGAAAAGGTTACACAGAACACCCCAACCCAGGGAACTGATGTGCACCAGCTAGCCTGCTGCTCCCAGGAGAGCAGTACTCACCTGCCACAGATTACTGCTTCAGTACTGGAGCACAGAGCCCCAACCTCAGAATTACAGAAGCCTTGGATTCCTGAGATCAACCTGCAGATGCTCCAAGTGGCAACCAGTTATCCCTAACAAAGCTGACCAAACGAAGGGATACCCAAGTTACAGCAGCAGCTCACTAAATTACAGCAAGAAACCCAGAAGCAGGGCATCTGTTTCCAGGACTTCTCTGGGTGAGAGGAGAGACTTCTTGACTAAAAAGGACCCCAGTTACCACTCAGGTCTGTATGCCTGAGGTGAGCTGTGGCAATTCCTGAAAAACACCAGCCATACAGTGACCATACCCAAAAAGCTGAGGAGGCTTGCTTCAGGAAAAACCATCTTCCTGCCAAGAGGATTCTCTCCGCTACTGGATTCCAGGAACCACCAGAAACTAACACCCAACACCTAAGATAGCCCAATCTGTAAAGGCCAGTGTAAAAGCTCAACCAACAAAGGAGAGGGCAATATGACATCTCGAGAACCCAGTTATCCAGAGGCAAGTAGCCCTGGACACCCCGCATAAAGGAAATTCAAGAGGATGACCTAACCTCTATGCTCATGAAGAGGATCACAGAGGAAACAAATGCTTAAAGACCTAGATAAAGTTAAACTCAAACAGCTTATAGCCAACTGTAAAGAAATAGAGGAAGATAAAGAAAAACAGATTATGGCCATCCATAAAGAAATACAGGAAGTTGCAGCCAAACAGTTTGTGGCTTTTAGAGAAGAAATGCTTAAATCACTAAAAGAAATAAAAGAAACAGTGGATTGTTCAAACAAACAGCTGAAGGATTTGAAGGTAAAACAGGAAAATACAGTCAGACAGGTGAAGGAAATCAACAAAACGACTCAAGATCTGAAGATAGAATTGGAAAAATTAAAGAAAACACAAATGGAGGATATTGTGGAGAGAAATAATTTAGGGAAGAAAACAGGAACTACAAAGGTAAGAATAACCAATAGACTCCAAGAGATGGAAGAAAGAATCTCAGGTGTGGACAATACAATGGAAGAAATCGATGTATCTGTCAAAGAAAAGGTTAAATCTAAAAAATGCCTGACACAGACCATCCAAGAAATTCAAGACAACATAAAAAGACAAAACCTAAGAATAATAGGAATAGAGGAAAAAGAAGATTCCATCCTCCAAAGAGAATATTTTCAACAAAATCATTGAAGAAAATTTACCCAACTTAAAGGAGAGGCCAATAAGAATACAATTGGCCTACAGAACCCCCAATATATTAGAGCAGAAAAGAAAATCCTCCTGCCACATAACAATCAAAATAGTAAGTGTAAGAACAAAGAAAAAAATACTAAAAGCTGCAAGAGAAAAAGGCCAAGTAACATAATGGCAAGCCCATCAGAATCACACCTGACTTCTCAACAGAGACTATAGAAGCCAGAAATGCCTGGTTGAATATCATATAGACCTTAAGAGAACACAGATATCAGCCTAGGCTACTATACCCAGCAAAACTGTCAGTCCTCATAGACGGAGAAAACAAGATATTCAATGGCAAAAACAAATTTCAATAATAACTACACACAAAATCAGTGTTACAGAAGACACTAGAAGGAAAAATACAACCCAAGGAAAGTAGCTACTTTCAAGAAAACACAGGAAATAATTAACCTCAATATAGTAAAAGAAAAAGCAACCAAGTGCAAAAACTTATAACCACAGCCGACATCAAAATCAAAGGATCTAAGAGCCACTGGTCATTAATCTCTCTTAACATCAGTAGACTCAATTCTCCAATAAAAAGACACAGACTAACAGAATGGATGTGTAAACAAGACCCAGCAATTTGTTGCTAACAAGAAAGACACCTAAGTCACAAAGATAGACATTACCTGAGGGAAAAGGGCTGGAAGACTGCTTTCCAAGCAAAAGGACCCAAGAAGCAAGCAGGAGTAGCCATTCTAATGACTGATAAAATAGGCTTTCAAACAAAATCAATCAAAAGCGATGGGAAGGACACTTCATACTCATCAATGGAAAATTCCACCAGGAAGACAGCACTATCCTGAACTTCTATGCCCCTAATACAAGGGCACCCACATTTGTAAAAGATACATTGATAAAACTTAAACCACACAAAGATCCCCACACATTAATAGTGGGAGACTTCAACACCCCACTCTCAACAAAGGACTGATCAACAAAACAGAAATTAAACAAAGAAACAATGTCTCTAACAGAGGTTATGAATCAAATGGACCCAACAGACATTTATAGAACTTTACACCCAAACACAAAAGAATTTACCTTCTTCTCAGCACCTCATGGAACATTCTCTAAAATAGACCATATGGTTAGTCACAAAGCAAGCCTCAACAGATACAAGAAGATTGAAATAATTCCTTGTATCCTATCTGATCACTATGGAATAAAGCTGGACCTCAATAACAACAGTAATAGTAAAAGGCCTCCACAATCATTGAAACTGAATAATTTGCTACTAAATGACAGCTGGGTCAGGGAAGAAATGAAGAAAGAAATTGAAGTCCAGCATACTTTCATTGACAGCCAGGTTGAGCGATTTGCCATAGGGTATCAATTTGCTCCTGCAAGAGGGCAATCCTCTGATTGAACACCATCAAGCTTCCTTTTAGTTGAGCATTAATTCCTTTATGTACAACTAAGGCATGAGCTACATTGGCTAAATGATTATTCAGGGTCTGAGCAGTCTGCCCAGTATGACTCATGGCTAATGCCCTGGTGGTAGCTCCAACAGCCGCCAATGAGATGGTAGTAACAATGGTGGCTGTAGTTCCAAGATCCCTTTTCTGTCTGAAGAGAGTCATAGCGTGAGGGGCATCAATGGGCATAGGCACCCAGTGAGGCATGCGAGTAACCAGGGCATACCTAACTTTACTAGCATTCCAGCATTGGGCAAAAAAGCAAGTATCATTACCACAATTACTTGGCTCTATCTGGCTAATAATGAATAAAAATGGGGGATATAGACAAACAGGTGTGGGCTTATAGGAAATATTATGAGAAGCCTTAACCCCTCGTTGGAACATCCTGCGTCAGTTCTAGAACTAGCAGTGGTGGTGTCCGAGGTCTGAGTAGGTTCAGGAGACCATTGCCCCCAGGGGCGAGACGCGCTCCATGCCAATTGACTAACTCCATGTTTTCCTCCAATTTTGAAAATCATTTAAGGTTCTTAAATTATTTTTTTCCCTTTTTTCTTAAATTTTTCATCAATTACACTTTATTCATTCTGCATCCCCCCATAAGCCCCTCACTCCTCCCATCCCAATCCCACCCTCCCTCCTCCCTCTGCTTGCATGCCACTCCCCAAGTCCACTAATAGGGGAGGTTCTCCTCTCCTTTCTGATCTTAGCCTATCAGTTCACATCAAAAGTGGCTGTATTGTCCTCTACTGTGGCCTGGTAAGGCTGCTCCCCCCCCCCCCAGAGGGAGGTGATCAAAGAGCAGGCCAATCAGATTATGTCAGAGGCAGTCCCTCTTCACATTACTATGTAACCCAATTGGACTCTGAACTGCCCTGGGCTACATCTGTGCAGGGGTTCTAGGTTATCTCCATGAATAGTCCTTGGTTGGAGTATGAGTCTCTGGGAAGTTCCCTATGTTCAAATTTTCTTGTTCAGTTGCTCTCCTTGTGGAGACCCTGTCCTCTCCAGCTCTTACTATTTCCCAGTTCTTACCTAAAATTCTGTTCACTCTGCCCAACAGTTGCCCATCAGGCTCAGCATCTGCTTTGATAGTCCGAAGGGCAGAGGCTTTCAGAGGCCCTCTGTGGTAGGTTCCTAGGTTGTTTCCTGTTTTCTTCTTCTTCTGATATCCATTGCTGGACTTTGTGTCACTAGCATACAACATGAGAATTTTTCCTGTGCTGCAAATCTGTCTAAACAATTATCGAGCTATATTTTAGGTAATTGGACTGGAGAATTCGATACTACGATGGAGCAGCTGAGAGTGGCCATTGTCACAGTAAATTCTACCGGAGTGGACGCAGGACTAGCCACAGGATTATCAACATGGATTGCTGCAGCCATGAATCATCTGAAGGAATGGGCGGGCATGGGAGTGTTAGCAGGCCTTCTGGTGTTGGTCTCCTTGGTTTGCCTGTGGTATATATGCAAGATTAGAGTCTCACAACAGTGTGATGCAGCCATGATCATTCAGGCCTTTACAGCCATTGAAGCAGGACATTCTCCCCAAGCATGGTTGGATACCATAAAAAGCTAAAATGATACACTCAGGATGCGAGGCTAAGCACTGCACTCAGGGTCAGCCGCTTTGGACCCAGAGAAGAGCATGTCTGATTGCATGCGGGTTGATGCCCCAGGTCCCGCCTCTGAGAAAAAGGTATCGGACGGTCTGATGCTCTTTGGGTGGATGACACCTAAATGAACATCTGTACAAAGTCCCAATTTATTTCTAATATCAGAGATCAGACCTCTACTCTTGCCTGATGCGTCTAAAACAAAAAGGGGGAACTGTAGAGAGCTGCGGAATGCTATGCCTTAAAGATGGAGCTGGTTTCCGCCTTCCACCTTCCCGATGGTGAGTGCTCTCTGTCACGAACAACTCCACATTTGGCTAAGGCCGAGGATCTGGCTTGCTTCCATGTATGTGGACCTATCTGCATTGCCCCCGTGGCACGCCTGGGTTGGCTACCCAGAGGCTATTTAAGCTGTGGGCTGGCTTTCCCCGGGGTCCGAGGATTGTACAATGTTCCTGAATAAACTGCATTGAAAAAAAAAAAAAAAAAGAAATTGAAGTTTTCCTAGAAATCAAAGAAAATGAAGGCACAACATACCCAAACTTGTGGGACACAAGGAAAGCAGTGCTAGGAGGAAAGTTCATAGCACTAAGTACCTTCAAGAAGAAATTTGAGACAGCTCATTCAAGCAACTTAATGGCTCAGCTAAAAACCCTGGAAAAAGAAGAAGCAGACACACAAAAAAATGAGTAGACGGCTGAAAATAAACTCAGGGCTGAAATCAATCAATTAAAAACAAATAAAAAAATTCAAAGAATCAATGAAACCAAGAGCTAGTTCTTTGAGAAAATCAACAAGATAGAACAACTCTTAGCCAAGCTATCTAAAAGGCAGAGAGACACCATCCAAATCAACAAAATCAGAAATGAAAAGGAGGATATAACTACAGACACCGAGGATATCCAAACAATTATTAGGTCTAATTTTAAAAGTCCGCATGGCATGGCACAAAATTTGAAAATCAAAATGCAATGGACAATTTTCTTGATCGATTCCACTTAAAAAGCTGAATCAAGACCAGGTAAATCAATTAAATGGTCCTATATCTCCTAAGGAAATAGAAGCAGTCATTGAAAGTGTCCCATCCACAAAAAGACCAGGACCAGATGGTTTCAGCATAGAATTCTACCAGACCTTCAAAGAAGAGTTACTTCCAGTTCTCTTAAAACTATTCCACAAAATAGAAACAGAAGGAACATTACCAAACTCATTCTATGAAGCCACAGTCACCTTGGTACCTAAACCTCACAAAGATGCAACAAAGAAAATTTCAGGCCAATCTCCCTTATGAACATTGATGCAAAAATACTCAACAAGATACTTGCAAACCCAATACAAGAACACATCAAAGATATCATCCAAGTAGGCTTCATCCCAGGTATACAAGTGTGGTTCAATATATGGAAATCCATCAATGTGACCCATCATATTAACAAACTGAAAGAAAAAGACCACATGCTAATCTCCTTAGATGCTGAAAAAGCATTTGACACAATCCAACATCCATTCATGTTTAAAGTATTGGAGAGATCAGGGATGCAAGGCAAATACCTAAACATAGTAAAGGCAATATACAGGAAGCCTATAGCCAACATCAAACTAAACAGAGAGAAACTTAAAGCAATCCCATTGAATAGGGACAAGGCAAGGCTGCCCACTCTCTCCATATCTCTTCAACATAGTTCTGGAAGTCCTTGCTAGAGCAATAAGACAGTTGAAGGAGATCAAGGGGATACAAATTCGAAAGGACAAAGTCAAATTATCACTATTTGCAGATGATATGATAGTATACCTGATTGACCTCAAAAACTCTACCATGGAACTCCTACAGTTGATAAACACCTTCAGCAAAGTGGCTGGATACAAAATTAACTAAAAAAAAAAAAAATCAGTAGCCCTCCTGTATACAAAACACAAAGGGCTGAAAAATATATTAGGGAAACACCTTCACAATAGCCACAAATAACATAAGGGAACTTGTACCTAACCAAGCCAGTCAAGGACATGTATGAAAAAAGTTTCCAGTCTCTGAAGAAAAAATTAAAAGTAGATGTCAGAAGATGGAAAGATCTCCCATACTCATGGCTTGGCAGGATTAACATAGTAAAAATGGCCATCTTACCAAAAGCAATCTACAGATTCAATGCAATTCCCGTCAAATTACCAATACAATTCTTTACAGACTATCAAAGCAGATGCTGAGACTTTTGGCTAATTGTTACACAAAGATCATGGAATCTTATGAAAGAAGTGGGAAATAGTAAGATCAGGAGAGGACAGGAACTCCACAAGGAGAGCAACAGAACCAGAAAATTTGTACACAGGGGAATTTCTAGAGACTCATACTCCAACCAAGTACCATGCATGGAGATAACCTAGAACCCCTGCATAGATGTAGCCCATGGCTGTTCATTATCCAAGTGGGTTCCATAGTAATGGGAAGAGGGACTGTCTCTGACATAAACTGATTGGCCTGCTCTTTAATCACCTTCCTTTGAGGGAGGAGCAGTGTGACCAGGCCACAGAAGATGACAATGCAGCCACTCCTAATGAGATCTGATAGACTAAGATCAGAAGGAAGGAGAGGGGGAACTCCCCTATCAGTGGACTTGGAGTGGTGCATGCGTGAAGTAGGGGGAGAGAAGTTGGGATTAGGAGGGGAGGAGAGAGGGATTTATGAGAGGATACAAAGTGAATAAAGTGTAATTAATAAAAGTTAAAAAATGACATTAAATTAAAAAAAAAAAAAAACAGTCATGTACTCGACAATGCTCCTGACAATTTTTCAGCATTCCAACAACCTAAGATCTAGAACACTCTGAACACAGGAACACAACTGTAGCCTGTGCATGAGTGAACTGTTATTTAGCATTCAGAAAGGAGGAGACACCTGCACATGAATCAATGCCCATGAGCCCCAAAGCTAAATTTCACTTAGCAAAGTGAAATTTCAGTCACAGAGGAGCAGACATTGTATGAATACATTTATAGATGACAGGACTCAGAGTAACCAACAGGAACAAAATCAGAATGTTATTCTAGAGTTTCAATAGCATACGCATTGTGGAAGTTTTGCTGGTGGGGTCTTTAGAGGCATTCGCTCTGGCTGGCCAGTAATGTGACTGTTCTCACCAATGTATGTCCACAATATTCAGAGGGGAACTGTGTATCTTAAGTCCATTTTCTCATTATGAAAATGTATACAGTTAGTTTAAACATGCTGCAAAAGCATTGCCGCTGCAATTAAAAACAAAAGTATTCTAAAAGTATCAAGCTGTCATTTCTCAACAGTTTACAGTCCTTAAGGTAAATTTGCCTCAAGCAATGTATTGTCTGTTATTTCCTAATGCTCTGACTCTTAGTCTCAGGTTTCCCATGAAAGCAGAGAAGTCCTTCAGTTAAGCAGTGCTCTTAGGAAGCTACTCCTCCACCCTGGAAGGGTTTCCTACCTTGTGCTGGCATCCAGTTATTACCTTCTGGATGAGATATTTTAAATTCAGTCACAGCCATAAAAAAAATGTAGATTAAACGTGGAAAATTACCTAGCTTGAAAACAAGTGATGGTATGTAAATTGTGGGCTTTTTCTTTTGTTATGTGGAAAAATCAACCAAACATAAAACATACCCAGCCCTGTATTTTTACATCAGTGATTGAAAAATCATATGTCCCTTAATGTTTCAAAAGAGCAACTCTGTAAGAGATTATGAACTAATAAGACTTATGTCCTATTACGTAGACATGCTCTTTATATGTCAATATGGTCATTTAGCTTTCAGGATTGTCACTTCTTTCTTAAACGAAAACTTTAATTATTTCTGATGTTTCCATCATGGGCCCCATTCCAACTCATGTCTCTGTTCCTTGGTTTCCACCCTGTACCCTTGCAACCTCTCCTCCAAATGAAATGAAATGAAATGAAAAGTTTTGCTGTGGAACCGTAGTGTGGCATCTTTTATTTACGTGCTTATGTTCACTGCAATGAGTCATGGGTCTGGATTGAAGCCTCTGGCTTCTGCTACACCATCAAGACTGCATCCACATGGGGACTTCTCTCAGATGCCCTCTTGTTGCCCTGTGTCTTCGGAGCTCCGGCAGCTTTGGATCTACAGGACCGGCCCTTTCATCCTCTCCAGCAGGTCACAGAAGGACAGGTGTTGGGGTGGACCAACTCAAAGCTCTGGATCTGCCTGGGTGGTAGCTGAGTTGGTGAGCCACCAGCTCTCCTGCACCCACACCCCAGGGTGAGCCCACCAGCTCTCCTGGACCCACACCCCAGGGTGAGCTCAGCACGGCCCTGGATATCTCACACAGTGCTGCAGCCGGCAAGGAGCAAGGTCATCTTTCCTGCTCTCCTGCTCTTGGGGCCAAATCACCCATGCCTTCACTACCAGGGCCAGCTGTGCTGTGCTGCCCAGGGGAGGTGCTCTTCTGAGTTCTGCAAATGGGGAGAGGCAGAGACAACTCTCCTGCTCTCATGACCTTGGAGCCATGTCTCCAACCTGCTACAGCTGGTGAGAGACAAAATGTGAGGAGCGGGGAGGGGATCTCTTCCTTGCCCAAGCCATCCCACAGCAGAGCAGGGGCAGGCCCAGCTCTCCCAAGTTCGTGGCCATTGAGGGGTGGAGCCAGCTCAGAACAGTGCTTCAGTTAGCATTCCTAACCAGGGACACCTGCATGGCCTCTGGTGGAAACATGGGCCTGGGTCATCGAACAGACCCTGGCTGCCATAGGACCAGGGACCCAGACTTGGCTCCTGGCAGCAGCATGGTTCCACATGTCCCCATGGCCTAGGTGGCAGTGGAGGCCATTCTGATCATTATATCTTCCTCAGCAGCACATCCTTCAGACAATCACACGGTCTTCAATGGCATCCCTAACCCTGACATTCACTTGGCCTTTGTTGGTAACTTAGGCTACAGACATAGCCAAAGACCCAAGCTGCAGAAGGACCTCACCTTGGCCTCCTCATGGATGTCTGTGACATCCACAATTCACCTTCACCTCACTGCCATTAAGTCTCCAATTCTGCCATTTTCTACAGTGAATAAACCCCTCCACTTCACTTTCTCTTTCATCTTTCTGCCATGTACTCCATCTTCCAAATTTTTCCTTCACACATTTTTTTCCATTGAAGGGTCACCTGTTGCAGCGCTGGGAGGCCACATATGGATACAAGGCCTGGGTTGTCGTTTCTTAAAGTAACTTTACAATTGGGTGCTGGCCTCTTTATTTTGGATATCATGAATACACACACACACACACACACACACACACAGACACAGACACACACACACAGACACACAGACACACACACACACACACACACACACGCACACACACACCAGAGAGAGACAGACACAGAGTAGACGGACAGCAAACAGAGATACAGACAGAGACACAGAGACAGAGATAGAGAAAACCTCCTAAGTTTAAATGCAGAATAAGACATGGAACATAACACAGTTTTGACCTCAACTAATGCCATGAAAAGTGGGAGCTTGCTCTATCCTGATTACTTATAAAGATAAATCAATTGCAAGCCTCTAACTCAGGTGGGCTTTTCTATACTAATTACAGTTTCATTTGTTATTCAGTAACTGAAAAGAGCAATTTGGGGAGATATTACAAATCAAAGCACACTCATATCCATGAGCAGTGATGTCACTGTCCATGTGTAGATCTCATAAGTTAGCCTTAAGGATCATTTAAAGAAATGACTTAAGTACTAGGTAATGTAGGCAGGGCAGCTGGAGAAAAAGATCACATGTCCTTTATACATACTGGGTTGGTCAGAAATGCTGATGACAGGCTATATGCTCGCAAAATTGAATGTTGTGAATGACTCTAAGGGAGGGAATATTTACAGATACATAAAGATGGAGAAAATGGGGAGAAATTAATAAACTGTTAAAACAAACATGTGAACTCATGAACAGGTCCAAATGTGTGTGCACATGCCTTTAGTGCCAGCACTTAGTTTGCCGGCAGGGGCAGAAGTTGGCAGAGATCTGTGAGTTCAAGGCAAGCCTGGTGTATATAGTGAGTTCCAAGCCAGCCAGGGCTACATGGGGAGACCCTGACTAAAAATAAAAGAACATTCAGTATCATCTCTGAATTTCCAGTTCTCTCTAGAATCATGTTTCCATCTATCCTGTATATTTAATTGTTGACATAAGACAGGAGGTTTATATTTTTAAAGGCTTCTCTTCTAATTCTAGTGTCCTTAATGTAAATCATCCACCTGAAAACATTATGTTTGTTTAACTTTTGTAAGTGAGAATGTCATTGTAGCCAGGATAGCCTTGAATCCTCCTGGCTCCACCTCTGGAGGCATCCCTTTATTCAGACTTTAGAGCTCGGCTTGTCCTCAGCCTCAGCTGGGTCCCATCTGCCTCTGGTCACCCTGGCTCTCCAGCTCTGCCTTGAGCTCTCAGCATTCCATCTGATTTCTTCTACAATTCACCTTCAGATTTCACTCACAGCTAACATCCTGCAACTAGGAGTTTGGATAGACTGGAAAATACATCAATAAAGCAGGTGCTCCATGGGAAGACTGACCTGGGGAGAGGCTGTCACACACTGTAGAAGGAGGACCCTCAAGTGGGCATGTAAATCATTGGAGGACTAAAAGTTCTGCATCTCAGAAGAGAGGCAGTACAGTGGAGAAATTGCTCAAAATTAAGCCTAAGGTGTAAAGTGAGAAAAGAAACTGTTGTCTATTTGGTGCAAACTTTCTGATCACTCCTGCAGGTGTGGCAAGGGAGCTCAGATAAAGTTTGTTCTCAGCCCTCCCCAGATGGCTGTAATCAGGACACAGGGAGTAAGATCGACAGGCAGAGAAGATGCTCCACTGGGAGGCCAGGTCTCCATGACCCCAGCAGGAACGTGTCATCTTCTACAGACACAGAAATAAATGTCACAGAGGGGCCTTAAATTCTCCATTCACCTAAGCTGTGCAGAATCTCCTCAGGCGCACTGTCCTCCCCTGCCACGTCCATCTGGGTAAGTGCTCTGCACCCAAGAGCAAATTCAGAAGGTGGTAGGAACCCAGGCAGGCTGTGGGAGGAGGAGGCTAAAGAGGGGTTTTCAGCAGCTACAGAGGAGTTGCAGAGCTCTGACAGATCATCAGCACAAGGGACTGAGTTCTGCATTGGCAACAAGAACATTTTCTTCTCAACATACTCATTTCCTTAATTTTTAGACTTTCAAATTGCTTTAGAATTCATGTTCATTCCTGTGAACTAAGTAACTCACACTGTATACCTGGATAAGCTGTTAAGTTACATTTCTTTTACTAATTTACCTATTCCTAGGACAAATTATCAGGGAAGTGAAAGGTCTGGAGAGCTCACTTTCCTCGGTTGTGCATCTGTAACTTTGGTGTGCATAGAACTGTTTTGATGTAACATCTTCTGTGCTGTGAAGTATAAAAACTTCCAAAGTCTGTGTAAGTAATAGAGGCTGTAGATTCAAAATCTCATTCCACAGAGGGAGGCCCCACAGGACTGCAAATGTTCCTTCTAGTGTTTGCTCATGGCCTCTATTCTTCTCAGCTCAATTTCAGAGATCACAAATTAGTGGTGTCAGCCCTTAGCCACTACTGGCTTGGTAGGAGGTGTCAGTAAATGGCTATGATGGTGAGGTTTCCAGGACACTAACTATTAATGCACAGTGACAGTGGCAGATTCCCTTCCCTGACTCACTGAGATCAGGAATTCTGGGAAGAGCTGGTTGCATGTTTTGTCTTTTCTCTATGTTCTCCACATGCATCTGTGCAATTTTTTATGATAGAAAAACTTGAATCTCATTTTATTTGAGGAAATTTGGAGAAGTGAACCCCCTCACCCTGTCCTGCTGTCTTTATTTCATTTCCAGACTTATCCCAAAGCTCAAATTTTCATGAACCTATGTGAAGAGATGGACAGGAACTGACCCCCCTCTCCTTTCTCTTAGGCAATGAATGCACTGGGAGGGAGGTCAGAGCTCTTAGCAGCAAAGCCAAGCCTCTCCTGAGGCTCCCCTGGGTGCTGGGGGAGCAGGTTGTGCTGCAGCACCATGCATGGTCCAGTGTTTGTGTCTGGAGTCTGTGCCATCCTGCTCCTCAGGGTCATCGAATCTTTCTGTTTCTGGAGGCTGATTTGGAAACCTTGGGGTACAGCCTCACTGACACTCTGAGCTCAGAGATGCTGTACAAACACTTCAAAGTTCAAAAACACAATTCTCAGTCAGGCTTTCAGACAGAGCTGTGATTCCTTAACCAAAAGGCTCTTCATGATTTGCCTATAACGTTACCACAGTTCATTTATTTCTTGCATCTCTGAAACAGCACTGGCCTATGCTTGGTGAAGGTTTTGCCTTCCCTGGAGTACTGGCCATTTATCCCTAGAGTCTTCCTATTTTTAAAGTTAGGATTGTGCCAAAGGTAGACATCCTGACTGAGTAACTTTCAGCCATTTTCATTGAGCATGGACAGTGTCTCCACCAACCCCCTCTATGTGCTGATGCTATGGACTGTGAGTTGTCCATGATTTGGGTAACTGTGGGCTAACACAGGCTAAAGTCGCGGCTTCTTGAATTCCTGCAGTACAGGGAGTTCAATTCCTCCCCCCACCTCCTGAGCAGCTGTAGTCTTCACAACTGGTTTTAACTGAGGAGATCTCAGGTTCCCCGTTGGTCATTTCTTGCTCTGTGCAAGTTTTATTTTCCTAATCTTTCCAAATGCTTTCCCTTTCTCTTCTCCAATACAGCCTTTCCTAATGGGACCTATTTCACAGATTGGTGAGTTTTCCTGGTGCCATGTACAGAGTTTCTTGCCTCTAGGAAGCAGCCTATTTTGTTGTGTTGTGTAAAGTGCAATCATAGTACATGTTACAACAGGTCATCCCAGGCTGGGCACAGCTTTCTTCACTCCAGTCCTCTAGGTTGGATGAGGTGGCCCTTGACCCATTCTGCAGGTCTGAGAATGTGGGTCCTATCTCCTGGTTTCTTACAGCATACACAGGCTGGCAGGTGGGCTGATGAGGCTCAGCTGGGAGGAGCCAGGCTAGAGGATTCTCTGTGGCTTGTTCCTGAGGAGAGGAACACTCACCAGAAGGTTTTCTCTAGAAATTATAATCTGCCTGCCTTACTGGTCCTGATTGTATAAGACTTAGATGTAGCTGTCAGTGCATGCTATGTGTAGATATTTGGATGACTAAAGACATGTCTATCCCTCCTGACAAGCCTGTATGTTTTCTCTTTTGCTACTATTGAATTCCATTTCCAGGACAGAAGTGGTTTCAAAGCAGGAATCCCTGAAGCCATGATGTTAATATTAAGACTCATAACCTAACCTTTGGCAGAGTGCAGGGAATCATATGAAAGAAGGGGGAGTTAGTAAGACCTGGAGAAGACAGGAGTTCCACAAGGCCCAAATATATCAGGGCACAGGGGTCTTTCATGAGACTGTTTCTCCAACCAAGGACCATGTATGTAAATAACTTAGAATCTCTGCTCCTATATAGTCCATGGTAGCTCAGTTTCCAAGTGGGTTCTCTAGTAAGGGGAACAGGGAGTGTCTCTGACATGAACTCAATGGCTAGCTCTTTGACTCCTCTCACCCCCCGCTGAAGGAGGAGCAGCCTTGCTAGGCCACAGAGGAGGACATTGCAGCCAGTCCTGAAGAGACCTGATAAGTTAGGGTCAGATGGAATGGGAGGAGGTTCTCCCCTATCAGTGGACTTTGAAAGGTTCAGGGAGAAGATGAGGAAGGGATTGTGGGACTGGGAATGAATGAAGGAGGTTGCTACAGCTGAGATACAAAGTAAATAACCTGTGATTGATATAAAAATAAAAATTATAAGAAAAAATGAAATTAAAAAAGAAAAGAAAAGAGTATCAGGGAGGATTCACAGTCTCTGTGGCTGCCTTTCTCTCCTAAGAGCTTTTGGTTTGTAGGGCTGTGGTTTCTGAAGAGATGCTGAAAACAGCACAGCCTGTGCCCTGCTCTGCAGAGCTGACAGCTCACTGCCTGGGCAGTCTGATAGTGTGATGTGCTCATAAAGACCAAGTTCCTTTTTCTTATTTCTTTTCTTGTTAACTCAGTGGAATTAAAGAAAAAATATATGCATTTCCAGAAACGACACGAGAAAAAGCATGTTAGAATTCTTTTGCTTCTTAGTTAGCCAGTGCTAATACACATGCAATGCAAACTATTAGTTAAAATCTACAAGTGTGTTTTCCTTCCATGAAATAAGTATAGAACATGCACCTGACACTCAGTGCAGAAACCATAAAATGACATTCAGAGCGTGTGCTTCCGATGACATTTGTAAATGTAGTTTGTAATTTTAAAAAGTTGTAAATAAAGCTTGGAAACAATGGAGCCCCATCAGTCTCTCCATTGTTTTCCTGGTCTATCACATCACAACTCTAATGTCTGAGTTGCTCAAAGTAGAGACAACTGCCATTTTACCTGATCATTGGAAAACAGAGCTGCCCCCAACCTACTGTGTTCTGCTTCTTGTGACTGGGATTTGGAAAACAAACACATGAGCTTTATAAAGAATAATTGAGCACCACTCATTTAATCAACACTCTACTGCTATCTGGAGTACATGGTCCATAATCTAATAAAGGATTAACCATTTCTATGATGCTACAGAACATTTATTTCAGAAAATCTGCTTTATTCAATGTTTTCACCAACCATCTGCTTCAGGTATAACTCCTGTCATGGTACCCCATACTTGTGAAATTTTAAACCCTTTGCCTATCCTTAGTATCTTCCATGACAATGTCCCATGGTTGTCACACGCGGTAGGATTTGCCAGTTGTGGTGACAATGTGACATAGTTTAAATAAGTGTAAAACAATTTCACTGTACACACTTGACTTTCAGTGATAAGTTTTTACTATGTCACTGGAATTTATTTACAAAATTACATCTCCTGCATGCATGGTGTCTATGCTGGAAAGTTTTATGTTAGCTTGAAACAAGCTAGAATTATTTCAGACAAGAGAACCTCAGTTGGGGAAACATCCCTACCAGACCGGCCTGTGGGCAAGCACCTGTACATAGTAGGGCTGTGGTTTCTGAAGAGATGCTGAAAACAGCACAGCCTGTGCCCTGCTCTGCAGAGCTGACAGCTCACTGCCTGGGCAGTCTGATAGTGTGATGTGCTCATAAAGACCAAGTTCCTTTTTCTTATTTCTTTTCTTGTTAGCTCATTTTCTTGATTGATGATTGATTTCATATGGCTGGGCCATGCTCACTGTGAACAGTGCCGTCCCTGTCTGTTGGTCCCAGGTGCTACAAAAAGTAGGTTGAGCAAGTTCTAAGAAGCAAGCTGCTGAGCAACACTACTCCATGGCCTCTCCATCAGTTCCTGCCTCCAGGTCCCTGTCTTGAGTTCTCTCCTAGCTTCCCTGGCTGGAGAACTACAGGCTGTGTGGTGAAATAATCCCTCATCTCCCCACAGTAACAGAAACTCGAGAAGACAGAAAGTGGTACTAGGTCGTGAGATATGACTATGATAGACCTGACCTTGGGAGAAGTGTGGAAAGGTTTTGAAACTTTGGAGTGTAAAGTACATAGAGTGCTGATACTCCAGTGGATTATTTGGTGTGATATTAGAATGTAATGCTGAGAGCAGAGCAGATGATGGAGGCTTCTCTTATGCAGTTCCATGGGGAAGCTTGAGAGTCCCTTAAAGATTCTATGAGGGTCACTCATATTTTGAGTTAAAAACCATTAAAATGATTTGTCCTGTGCAGCTCCTGTCCTCTCCAAGTCATACTAACTCCCCCTTCTTTCATATGATTCCCTGCACTCTGCCCAAGTTTTGGTTATGAGTCTCAGCATCTGCTTTGATACACTGCTAGGCAGAGTCTTTCAAAGACACTCTGTCCTGGGCATAGAGGGCTATTCTGAGACTGTTTCTCCAACCAAGGACCATGCATGGATATAACCTAAAACCCGTGCTTGGATGGAGCCCATGGCAACTCATTATCTGAGTGAGTCTCCTAGTAAGGGGAACAGGGACTGTCTCTAACATGAAGTCAATGGCTGGCTCTTTGACCTTCCCACCACCCCTGAGGGAGGAGCAGCCTTGCTAGGCCACAGCGGAGGACATTTCAGACAATCCTGAAGAAATCTGATAAGCTAGGGTCAGATGGAAGTGGAGGAGGACCTCCCCTGTGAGTGTATTTAGAGAGGAGATGAGGGAGGGAAGGTGAGATTGGGAGGAAATGAGGGAGGGGCTACAGCTGGGATACAAAGTAAATAAACTCTAACTAATATAAAAATAAAAATTTAATTAAAAAAAGGAACCACTAAAATGAAACCTTTGCCTTGCAGGAACAATTAAAATCCTCTGAAGTATTTTCTCAGCTTCAGCCTACAGACATTGTGGCCTAAATACTGCTGAGGCTGCATCTCATGCTGGTAGCCAAACTTGGTAGCTCAGGAGTCTCTCAGGTGTTCAAGACCAGCCTGTTCTAGGGAGGGAGTTCAGCACAGCCAAGGCTACATAGAAAAACCTTGTGTCAAAAAAAAAAAAAAAAAAAAAAAAAAAAAAAAAAAAAACAAAAGAACAAAACAAAATAAAAACAAAACAAAACAAAAAAAAACAACAAATAAACAGAGTTTCTCAGGTGGTACTGTTCTGAAACATGGAGGGATCATGGAGTGAAGCTGTGACTTGGCACCATACGACTGTATAGAGTCCCTGAAGAGAGCCAAGAGGCCATTGATGAAGGCTCGGCCCCTTTGCAGTGCAGAGCCAAGCCATTTGGAGATGTCAGTATCACATGCCAGCAGCAGCTGCTGTGGGACGAGGCCAGTTTAAACCTAGGAGACAAGCTGTGTGGAAGGCTTTGCCAGCAGTGTGGAGGACCCCAGAAGATCACTGGTGAGTCCCAGAAGCCTGGCACTGAGAGTTACACTGTTGGACTTTGTTGAACTTGATTGTGACTGTGCCCTGGTTCTTCCCTTTTACATAAGAAAATATTTATTTTTATTTTACAGGAGCCCACAAAGTCTCTTGACTCTGAACACTTAAAGGGATTTTGGAGATTTACAGAGAGTTTGGAGTTCTAGAGAGACTGTGGGTATTTTAGAGAGACTTTGAAAATGTTAGTGAAACTAAATGTTTTAGAGGCTTGAATATTTTGTAGAGGCTTTGAATGTTGAAAGAGACTTGAGAGATAGAACTTTTAAAAAAATGGAACTTTTCTATTGCAATGTTGACATTAGTTTAATATCTTGGGAACAACAAAATTGAGAGACAAAGTTATAGTGTAACAGAGATGTGTTTAGTGTCAGGTAGATAGGGGGTCAACTGTGGCAGCTGTTTTTGTCTTTTGTTTGTTGAGTCAACACACTAGACTCATTTGGGAAGGGAACCTTAGTTGAGAAAATGCCCCCACTAGATTAGCCTATGGGCAAGTGTGTGATGCATTTTCTGGATAGATGATCAGTGTGAGAGGGCCCACATCACTGTGGGTGCAGGCTCTGGGCTCAGGGTTCAGGATACTTAAGAACACAGACTGAGAAAACCATGAGACACAAGCTTGTAAGCAGCGTCCTTCAGTTCTTGCCTCAAGACACGTGCCTCAGTTCTTGCCCCAGGTTCCTGCCTCAAGTCCCTCCTCAGCTTCCCTGCACAATGGATTATCAGCTGTAAGATGAAATAAAGGCTTCCCAAGCCAATTTGGTTTTGGTCATGGTGGTTTATTTAGTCTGTGTCTAAATCAAAAAACTACAATAATTCAACAGCATGTACACCACATTTATTAATATAAACCTGGAGCCAGCATATCAGGTACCTGGTAAGTATAAACTGTAATAATTCAACAGCATCTACACCACACTTACTAATATAAACTTGGACCAACAAGTTTATATCAGGTATGTGGAGAAGTATCGCAGCTCCATTATGGAGAGAGGGAATGTTGACTCCTATGGAGTCTGCCTTTCAAGACTGAGTTGGACCATTTTTCTTTAATTAATTCTGTAATATGGACAGCTCCAAGTCTGTTAGAACTGTAGTTCTATTTACTCCCTGACTTCACACGCTGAAGGAGAAAGACACGGTATATGCTCCTGCTGACATTTGCCCACCTTGCCCTTCTCTTGTAGCAGCTCTGGACTGAGATCAGAACCAAGCAAGATGGAGGTACAGAGCAGTGATCAAAGACTGAATCATCCACCAGAGTTTTCTGAAAGGACTCCGTGCCAATGTGCTATTGTTTTCTGATTTGTCTTTTATCTTCTGTTTCAGGCAGTGACAGAGCTGAACAGTCTTTATGAGCTGCCTGAACTCTCCCAGACCACAAACATAAGCCACCAACACATCCACAGAGACCATCATGTGCTGGAATTCTCCCATGTTTGGTGTGTAAACAGTGTGTTCTTGCTCACCCAGTGTCTCTCTGACACAAGCACTCTGCTGTCCACATGTTCAAGAGGAGGTGACTGGGACCCGGCCTCAGAGTATTGAAGGACATACTTGGAGGAAACAGCAGATCATGAATAAAATCAGAAACATCTGGATTCATAGACTACAACCCCCAACATTTGCTATAGAAATTTTCTAAGAAATTAGGATTTTCAATAGAGTACAGATAGCCCTGAATAGAATAAGTGCATACCCAATCCATGGGACCGCTTTAGTTGGCAAGGTCTGCTTTTTTTTCTTTTATACAATCCTTCTCATTCAGACTCTACCCAAAATAGGAAAACTGTCTATAATGTGTCTGGCCATCAAGATGTTGTGGGTAAAAACCAAGTAAGATGCTGCTCCTGCTCCAGGAAAACCCAAACCTGCAAACATGAGAACACATAATTGCTGCTGTTTTTAATGTTGAGGGAGCTCACACACTGCAGCCACCATGGGACACAGGGTCCAGCCATGGCTCAGCTTAGGACAAGTGAGAGCAGGAGGATGGTCTGTGGGGTAGGAGTTAGAATGGAGGTCTTCAGCGGAATAAGCATTCAGGAGCATCTGCATGTTTTCCTGAGGCCAGAAGACTGGTCTGGAGTGGTATGTGAGGTCTTGATCATGGTGAATCATTGTTTTACTTTTCTCCTCAGCCACTCTTTGTTTCCACATAAGATGACTTCACACTCTTCTGACATAAGGAACACCTTCTTCTCTGAAATTGGCATTGGGATCTCAGCCAACAGCTTCCTTCTTCTCTTTTACATCCTCAAGTTCATTCCTGGGCACAGGCCTAGACCCACTGATGTGCTCATTGGTCTGCTGGCACTAATCCACCTACTGATGCTAATGTTCATAGCATTCATAGCCACGGACATTTTTATTTCTTTGAGGGGATGGGATGACACCATATGTAAACTCATTGTCTACCTGTACAGAATTTTTAGGGGCCTCTCGCTTTGTACCACCAGCCTGCTGAGTGTCCTCCAGGCCATCATCCTCAGTCCCAGAAGCTCCTGTTTAGCCAAGTTCAAGCACAAATCTGCCCATTACATCTCATGTGCCTTTCTTTTTCTGAGTGTCCTTTATGTCCTCATTAGCAGTCACCTCTTAGTATCAATTATTGCCACTCCCAATTTGACTTCGAATAACTTCATGTACGTTACTAGGTCCTGTTCTCTCCTACCCATGAGTTACCTCATGAAAAGCACATTTTGTACACTGATGGCCGTCAGGGAAGTCTTTCTTATTAGTGTTATGGTCATCTCTACTTGGTACATGGTGGCTCTCTTGTGCAGGCACAGGAAGCAGGCCCAGCATCTTCACAGCACCAGGCTTTCTCCAAAAGCATCCCCAGAGCAAAGAGCTAACAGGGCCTTCCTTCTGCTCATGAGCTTCTTTGTGTTGATGTCCATCTTGGATGGCTTTATCTCCTGCTCAAGAACTATGTTCCTGAATGATCCAACATCTTACTATATCCGACTCTTTGTTGTCCACAGCTATGCCACAGTCAGCCCTTTTGTGTTTATGAACACTGAAAAACATGTCGTTAACTTTTTCAGGTCTATGTGTGGAAGGACATAAATGTTTGAATATTCATTGATCATTGATGGGCCTATTTCTTTATAAGAGGACCCAATACACTGCCATCAGAACTGTCAGTCATGGCATGGTGTTCATGTGCTTTGGTGTACATGAAAATCTAAAGCAGTGTTTTTGTTTTTGTTTTTGTTTTTCTGTTAAAATTATTTACTTTAACCTGTGTGGTAACAAACATGTAGCAGAAAATTAAACCTCATCCCTTTTCTGATATGACCAGGGCATTTTTGTTTCATTTTATTTTATTTTATTTTATTTTATTTTATTTTATTTTATTTTATTTTATCTTTTTCCTCAATGCGTCATTATGGGAATCCTATGAGGTGGCTCTCATGCATCATGGCCGTGGACAGCTCACACTGTTTTGAAGGATGTAACCATGTCTAACACATTTCAATATTTTAATTTCCTGTGGTATAGCTATTTTGACAAATTAAATGAGGAGGCATTTCTTGCCATAGTTACACACTCCAGAAAGAAAGGAATCATACACAGAACTTTCAGAAGAGAATTCTTTGCAAGAAGCACATGTGATGTATACAGCAATGCGAACAACAGCTGGATTTAAAACTCTCAGAGTTATCAAAACTTTTGACCCAAACACAGCCTCTGCACAGCATAGGACCACGTTCAGTTTTACGGTACAAGGCAGTTAGTTCCAGCACTGGTCACCAAGGTATGGTGCCCTGGAAAACAGGAAAGACCCACACCACTGGCCAGCTCCCTTGAGGTTCAACACTCTACACAACATTTCTTCTAAAACCAAATTCCTCCTCCTTTCACCTCTGCTATAAATAGATTGGGATAAAGTCTGTTGCTTGGGGAAACATTTATATCCATGAGGCAGTTTATCAGACTATAATAAGGAAGTTTAATAAGCCAATCAAACATATGTCATCTAGATTACTATGCAAGGGGACATGGCAACACAGGGGGCATGAAAAGCCTTGTTTAAGTTAATTTGGGATTCAACTTTTGGACTGATGTCCCCTGGGCCTATTGTTCCCATACACTGAACTTCTTCCTGGCTTCAGCCTGGTTGTCCCATCTCTTGGTTGTTTTCTGTGTCAGTTGAGCATAGACAAACCACCCATTGTTACCCATTGTTAAAGGGTAGGAAAACTTTTTTTCCAAGCAAATGGACCCAAGAAGCAAGCTGAGGTTGCCATTCTAATATCTTCAAAACAAAAAGACTTCTAATTAAAATTAATCAAAAGAGATGGGAAAGGACTCTTCATACTCATCAAAAGGAAAATCCAACCGCAAAAAAATGTTAATTCTGAACATCTATGCCTCAAAATGAAGGGCACCCCCATTTGTAAAAGGAACATTAGTAAAGTTTTAACCACACATTGAACCTTATACATTAAAAGCAGGGGACTTCAATACACTACTCTCATCAATAGACAGGTCATCCAGACAAAAACTAAGCAGAGAAATAATGGAGCTAACAGCCATTGTGAGTCAAGTGGACCAAACAGAAGTCTAGAGAATATTTCACCCAAACAGAAAAGAATATACACTCTTCTCAGGATCTCACAGATCTTTCTCCAAAATTGGCTACATACTCAGTCACAAAGTGAGTCTCAACAGGTACAAGAAAATTGAAATAACCACCTGTAGCCTATCATACTCTCACAGATTAAAGCTATATTTTAACAATAAAAGAAATAACAAAAAGCCCACAAAATCATGGAAACTGAATAACTATCCTCTAAGTGACCACTGGGTCAAGGCAGGAATAAAGAGGTTAAAGACTTCCTAGAATTCAAGGAAAATGAATGCACAGCATACCTGAACTTATGAAACACAATAAAAATGGTAGTCAGAGGAAAGTTCAGACTCCATACTAGCAACTTAGTAGCACCCCTGTAAGCTCTAGAACAAAAAGGAAGCAAATTCATCCAAGAGGAGTAGAGGAAAGTAAATAATCCAACTAAGGACTGAAATCAATAAAATAGAAACAAAAAGACCAATACAAAAAAAAAATCAGTGAAACAAAGAATTTGTTATTAGAGAATATAAACAAGATAGACAATCCCCTGTCCAAACTAACTAAAAGGCAGAGACAAACTATCCAAATTAACCAAACAAAAAATAAAAAGGATGACATAACAGATACCAAGGAAATCCAAAGAATCATTAGGTCATACTTCAAAAACATCTACTCTACAAATATGGAAAATCTAAAAGAAATGGACAGATATCTTGATAGATACCACTTACCAAAGATGAATCAGATAAACAACTTAAATAGAAGTCTAGCTTCTAGGGAAATAGAAGATGTCATTAAACGTCTCCCAACTAAAGGAAGTAAAAAAAGCCCAAGGTTGTTCTGTTGCTCTCCTTGTGGAGACCCTGTCCTCTCCAGCTCTTACTATTTCCCAGTTCTTACCTAAAATTCCATTCACTCTGCCCAACAGTTGCCCATTAGGCTCAGCATCTGCTCCGATAGTCTGAACGGCAGAGGCTTTCAGAGGCCCTCTGTGGTAGGTTCCTAGGTTTTTTCCTGTTTTCTTCTTCTTCTGATGTCCATCCTCTTTGCCTTTTTGGATGGGGATTGGACATTTTTGTTAGGGTCCTCTCTCTTGCTTAGTTTCTTTAGATACACAGGTTTTAGTGGGTTTGTCCTATGTTGTATGTCTATATGAGTGAGTATATACCATGTGTGTCTTTTTGCTTCTGGGACACCTCACTCAGGATGATCCTTTCCAGATCCCACAATTTACCTGCAAATTTGAACACAGGGAACTTCCCAGAGACTCATACTCCAACCAAAGACTATTCATGGAGATAACCCAGAACCCCTGCACAGATGTAGGCCAGGGCAGTTCAGAGTCCAATTGGGTTACATAGTAATGTGAAGAGGGACTGCCTCTGACATAATCTGATTGACCTGCTCTTTGATCACCTCCCCCTGGGGGGGAGCAGCCTTACCAGGCCATAGTAGAGGACAATGCAGCCACTTTTGATGTGAACTGATGGACTAAGATCAGAAAGGAGAGGAGAACCTCCCCTATCAGTGGACTTGGGGAATGGCATGCAAGCAGGGGGAGGAGGGAGGGTGGGGTTGGGAGGGGAGGAGGGAGGGGCTTATGGGGGGATGCAGAATGAATAAAGTGTAATTGATGAAAAATTTAAAAAAAAAAGGGAAAAATAATTTAAGAACCTTAAATGACTTTCAAAAGTGGAGGAAAACATGGAGTTAGTCAATTGGCATGGAGCGCGTCTCGCCCCTGGGGGCAATGGTCTCCTGAACCTACTCAGACCTTGGACACCACCACTGCTAGTTCTAGAACTGATGCAGGATGTTCCAATGAGGGGGTTAAGGCTTCTTGTAATATTTCCTATAAGTACACACCTGTTTGTTTATATCCCCCATTTTTATTTATTGTTACCCAGATAGAGCCAAGTAATTGTGGTAATGATACTTGCTTTTTTGCCCAATGCTGGAATGCTAGTTAATTTAGGTGTGCCCTGGTTACTCGCATGCCTCACTGCGTGCCTGTGCCCATTGATGCCCCTCACGCTATGACTCTCTTCACACAGAAAAGGGATCTTGGAACTACAGCCACCATTGTTACTACCATCTCATTGGCGGCTGTTGGAGCTACCACCGGGGCATTAGCCATGAGTCATCCTGGGCAGACTGCTCAGACCCTGAATAATCATGTAGCCAATGTAGCTCATGCCTTAGTTGTACAAAAAGGAATTAATGCTCAACTAAAAGGAAGCTTGATGGTGTTCAATCAGAGCATTGACCTCATGCAGGAGCAAATTGATACCCTATGGCAAATCGCTCAACTTGGCTGTCAATGAAAATATGCTGGACTTTGTGTCACTAGCATATAACATGAGAATTTTTCCTGTGCTGCAAATCTGTCTAAACAATTGTCGAACTATATTTTAGGTAATTGGACTGGAGAATTCGATACTACGATGGAGCAGCTGAGAGTGGCCATTGTCACGGTAAATTCTACCAGAGTGGACACAGGACTAGCCACAGGATTATCATCATGGATTGCTGCAGCCATGAATCATCTGAAGGAATGGGCGGGCATGGGAGTGTTAGCAGGCCTTCTGGTGTTTGTCTCCTTGGTTTGCCTGTGGTGTATATGCAAGATTAGAGTCTCACAACAGCGTAATGCAGCCATGATCATTCAGGCCTTTACAGCCATTGAAGCAGGAGAGTCTCCCCAGCATGTTTGGCTACCATCAAAAGCTAAAATGTTATGCTCAGGATGCGAGGCTAAGCACTGCACTCAGGGTCAGCCGCTTTGGAACCAGAGAAGAGCATGTCTGATTGAATGCGGGTTGATGCCCCAGGTCCCGCCTCTGAGAAAAAGGTATCGGTCCGGTCTGATGCTCTTTGGGTGGATGACATCTAAATGAACATCAGTACAAAGTCCCAATTTATTTCTAATATCAGAGATCAGACCTCTACTCTTGCCTGATGCGTCTAAAACAAAAAGGGGGAACTGTAGAGAGCTGCGGAATGCTATTCCGTGAAGATGGAGCTGGTTTCCACCTTCCACCTTCCTGATGGTGAGTGCTCTCTGTCACGAACAATTCCACATTTGGCTAAGGCTGAGGATCTGGCTTGCTTCCATGTATGTGGACCTATCTGCATTGCCCACGTGGCACGCTGGGGTTGGCTACCCAGAGGCTATTTAAGCTGTGGGCTGGCTTTACCCAGGGTCAGATGATTGTTCAGGGTGCTGAATAAACTGCATTGAAAAAAAAAAAAGCCCACGGTTCTATGATTTTAGCACAGAATTTTCTGGATTTTCAAAGAAGAGATAATAACAATACTCCTCAAATTATTCCACAAATTAGAAACGGGAGAAACATTGTCAGATTTATTTTGTGAGGCCATAATCACCCTGACATCCAAACCAGGCCAACTCAACAACAGAAAAAGAAAATTACAGACCAATTTTTCTTATGATCATTGATTCAAAAATACTCAATAAAATATTTGAAAACCAAATCCAATAACACGTTAAAAATATCATCTATCATGACTATCGTCCCGGGATCATCCCAGGGATGCATAAATGGTTTAAAATACAAAAATCAGTCAATGTAACCCAACACATAAATGAACGGAAAGAAGAAAAAACATATGATCATTTTATTGGATGCTGAAAAAGCCTTTGAGGAAACTCAACACCCCCTCATGATAAAAATCTTGACGAGATCAGGAATACAGTTACATACTTCAACATAAAAACAGCAATATATAGCAAGGTGATAGCCAACATCAAATTAAATAAAAATTCACAGCAGTTCCACGAAAATCTGGAACAACAGAAGGCTGTCCACTTTCTTCATATCCATTCAATATAGTACTTGAAGTTCTAGCTAGAGCAATAAGACAACTAAAAGAGATCAAGGGGATACAACCAGGAATGGAAGAAGTCAAAATATCATTATTTGCAGATGATATGATACTATACATAAGCTACCCCAAAAATTCTACAGGGGAACTCCTACAGCTGATAAACACCTTCAGTAAAGTGGCTGGATACAAAAGTAACTCAAGAAAAAAAAAATCAGTAGCCCTTCTTTATACAAATGACATGTAAGCTGAGAAAGAAATCAGGGAAACATCATCCTTCACAATAGCCACAAATAATATGCAATATCTTGGGGTAACTCTAACTAAGCAAGTGAAGAGCTGAATGACAATAACTTAATGTCTTTAAAAAAATTGAAGAAGATATCAGAAGTTGGAAAGATCTTCCATGTTAATTGGTCAGTAGGATCAACATAGTAAAACTGGCCATCTTACCAAAGCAATCTACAGATTCAATTCAATTCCTCACCAAAATTCCAACACAATATTTTACAGACCTGGAAAGAAAAAATACTCAACTTAAAATTGAAAAAGAAAAAGCCAGGATACCTAAAACAATCCTGTACAAAACAAAAACAAAAAACAAAGAACAACAACAACAAAAAAAAACTACTGGCAGTATCACCATTCCTGATTTCAAACTCTACTACAGAGCTATAGTAATAAAACAAACAAACAAACAAACAAAAAAAAAACAACAAAAAAACATAGTATTGGCATTAAAAAACAAAACAAAACAGGTGGGTCTAAGGAATTAAATCAAAGACCCAGATGTAAAGCCACAAACCTATGGACACCGGATTTGTTACAAAGAAGTCGAAGATGTACAATGAGGGAAAAGGCATGTTCAATCAATTGTGCTGGCCTTACTGGCAAATATACCCATTCAATCAACCTGCATAAAATTCACATCCAAGTGGATCAAGACCTCAACATAAAACCAGATACTCTGAACCTGACAGAGAGAAAGTGGTCAGTAGTTTTGAGTACACTGGTATTGTTTTCTAGTACCTGGCTATATGAGAGTCTCCATAAAATGACTGCCCTTCTTGACAAGGGCTCTGTGAGTTGCCCAGGCTGCTCTTGGACTAAGTATGTTCCTTCCTCCTCTCCTCAGTCCTGGGTGCAGGTGCGTGCACCATGTCTGTTGGGGAGACTGAGACACAGAGCATAAAGTTCCACTAAAGCAAAGCACAGCCTCTTCCTGAAGTCTTCAATGAAAATGAGGTCTCCATTCCTGCTCCTCAGAGACTGGGGTCCATTCAGACATGGCCTCAGCCTCAGCCTCAGCTATATTCCACCTGCCTGTGACCACCTCAGCTCTGAGCTTTGCCTCTACTTCTCTGTTTTTCAATCTGTTTTGTTTCTGACATCTGCTGAAATTGACATTGGGTAACCAAACGGATCTATTATATAAAGAGCATGGTAATGCAATGGGAATCACTCAGTAAAATGTATTTACAGCTCTGCTGGTACATAGAACTCAGCATATTAATCTTGTAGAAGTTTTACCTTTCCTAATGATGCTTTACCATTCTATTTTAGAAAATCTCAATTTAAATTTTTTAGGTTATTTTGTTATGTGTGTTACACTTTTTGGGTGTTTTATTTTGTTTGCTTTTGCTGTGTCTATATATTTGTATTGCATGCATGCCTGTTGCCCGAGGACCTCAGCAGTTTTGGGAACCCCTGGACCTAGAGTTACAGATGGTTTTGAGCTGCCATGTGAGAGGTGAGAACTGTACCCGGGGCCTCTGTCAAAGCAGCAGGTTCTCACCACACCAAGCACCCCATGTTTACAGTCTTTAACTGGCCATCAACCTTAGCTCTGATTTTTTAAAGTTACTTTTCATCTTATGTATTTTGTGGGATGGGGTAGGGTGTGTATGTCACAGCACACATCTCAGGGTCAGAGGACCACTCTTTGAAATTGGTTCTTCCCTTCTAGAATGTAACTCATCATGACTGGAGGCCAGCACTTCTGAACACTGAGGCTCCCTCATTTCTTCTGCTCTGAGCACTTACTTAGCTGGTGCATCAGGTTTGGTCACTCAGGCCCTTTTGCTTTCCCTCATATCTCACATTAAAGATAAAATAAAACCATCTTACACCCATGATATTAAAATGATAATTATTTCATTACTATATGACTTCATTTTTTATTATTGCATAATTTAGGATTATGATACTTGAATTAAAGTAAATACTTGCATTGCATGAGAAATAATTTTCGAGAAGACCCGTCATCAAATCTTCTGCTGTACCTCTGAGGCTTTGGCCACCTGAGTCTGAGTAGCATCACTGCTTCCTCAAGGAGGTATGAAATCCTACACACCTGTGCAGCCCCTCATTCAGGATGAGTTAGATAATTCTTCTTTCATTAAAACCTTACAATGGGAATGGCCCTCAATATATTGAAACTATAATTCTTATTAATTGTTTTGCTTTCAAATGCGGAAAGAGACAAAACGTAGACCACATTCCTGGCAGCCTCTGATAACTGAACACTTCTCATGGAGGCTTTTGTTTGTTGTGACATCAGCACATACCTCAGATGAAGTTACAATGTGAGATTCACAGAGAAGGACTAAAATGCTACCAGGATGCTCTGGAAAGGATTGCTTGGGAAGTCTATTGTGTTCATGCTTACCCTTCTCTGATTTGGGCTGGGAGAAACCAAACAGTTTTTTTTTTTAAATCTGTATTAACTATTCCAAGTCACAAACATAAGGAACCTTCATGAGAATAAAGCCAGCAGCCTACACTTCCAAGAGTTCGCCCTGTACAGGGAACACCGCCATTCTTGGTATGTAGACTTCATCTTCTTACACATCTCCCTGACGCAGGCACACAGATGTCATATGTTCTAACGCTGTAGCTTAGTCCCAGACTGCTCAGGGTCACACACAGGATATGGCAGGAGTGAGTATGATGTGAAGGAGTCTGGATTCAGAATTTCCACTCCTAATGCTCCCTGCACATCCACATGAAGAGCACAAGGTCTGAAGTAAATGAGCAGAACAAAGAGATTGGAATAAAATGACTCTGGGCCTGTTTAAGACAAGGGCACAGCTTCATCTGAGGATCTTATTTCTATTTTCTTGCAATCCTCATTGAACTTCACCAAAACCTGCAGAGCTGCTCTGTGTCTGGCAATCAACATGATGCAGATGAAAGACAAGTAAGACATTGCTTTTGCCTAAGGAAACCTCAAAAAGGAAACAGTAGGAAAAGAAATATTTTCTTGACACATGACAATTGTAATGTGGGAGAAAGCTTCTATCTGGATGGGGCAATAAGTGTCAGAACAATGGAGAGAGTGGGCATCCCTTCTGGGCACTTTGAGATGAAGGCAATCTTAAGCGGAATAAGGCAGAGCTGTGAAATAAACATCTTTCCAAGGAGAGTGGAGCTGCCATTGTCTGCAGCTGATGATCAAGGCTAGATTGGTGATAGAAATCTTCTTGCTGTTCTCCCCTCACAGTTGCTACCTGCTTCTTTCAGCCTTAAAATGAACAAAATCAACAAACTGTCAGGTAACACCAAGGTAAGAAACACCATTTATGCTGGAGCTGGGATTGGGCTCTCAGGCAACAGCTTCCTTCTTCTCTTCCACATCCTCATGTTTATTCGTGGGCAGAGGCCCAGACTCACTTATCTGCCCATCAGTCTCTTGGCCCTAATCCACATACTGATGCTGGTAGTCGTCGTGAGTTTAGTAGCTTCAGACATTTTTATGCCAGGGAAGAGATGGAGTGATTCCACATGCAAATTTGTCATGTTCTTGTACAGGTCTTTTAGGAGCCTCTCTCTTTGTGCCACTAGCCTGCTCAGCATTCTCCAGGCCATCACCCTCAGTCCCAGAAGTTCCCATCTAGCAAAATTCAAATGTAAATCTCCACACCACATGCTAGGTTGCCTTCTTTTCCTGAGTATCTTTTATTCATCCATTAGCAGTCCCCTTATAACATACATAACTGCAACGCTAATCTGACCTCACCTGGCTTTATATAAGTCAGTCAATCTTGGTGTGTTGTGCCCATGAGCTACTCTGTCCATCACACATTTTTTATATTGTTGACCTCCAGGGATGTCATCTTTGTAGGTCTTATGACCCTCTCCAGTGGGTACATGGTGACTTTCCTATAAGACATAAGAACCAGTCCCAGCTTCTCCACAGTGCCAGCCTTTTCCTCAGACTATCTGCAGAACAAAGAGCCACACGGACCATCCTTTGCATCATGAGTTTCTTTATGGTGATGTACACCTTGGACAGCGTCATCTCCTACCTAAGAAGTATAGATGATGACCTGATTTTGTTTTGTTTCCATATTCTCACAGTACATGGCTATGACACAGTCAGCCCTGTTTTGGTTCTCAGTACTGAAAAGCACATAATTAACATTTTTAGATCCATGTATGGAAGGATGGTAAACATCATATTACTTGGGTATAGGTAAGATTCCTTAAGATAAGCCGGTATTCTGGCATTAGAGCTATGAATTGTAATGTAGTTTACATGAGCTTCGGGTTAAATGAAATTACAGAGTTGTCTTTTTGCTGTTGTTAAACCTATTTCTTATGAGATGTGTGGATGCTACACATAAAAGACAAACCACATGCCAGATACATGAGTCTTTTGTACTTCCCAGTGTGTCTTTTGGGGAGACATAAAGTGACTGTCTTGTTAGAGTCTGGATTATCCACAGCCATTTATAATACGTGACAGCTTATGATAGTCTTCGTTTATTCAAATCCCTCAGCTATCATTGTTTTGCCAAATGAGGTTTGTAAATAGTTATTATTATAATTATCAAGTATCCAGAAATATTCAAATCATTTAGCATACACACACACACACACACTCAGAGTGAGAGACAGAGACACAGAGAGACAGAGCCAAAAACAGACAGAGAATCTACGTATAAAATGCAGTCCTGATGATGGATAAACAGAGTTCAGCTTCTCTGCACTGGAGTGTTACTCCAGCTTTAAAAGAGAAGGAGATTGTGCACATGGTCCCACACAGATTGGCATGAAGCCACTGTACTGACTGCAATGAGAGTCTAGGCAGAACCAATTCTGTCTGGACTACTGGGAGCAGGAAGAGCTTGGAAACTTTCAGGAGTGGAAACAAAAGCAGACTCTCATCCTCAGCTCAGGTGGGAAGGCCATGGGCGACTTGCTGGGTGGAGGCAGACTGTAAAAATGTAATCAACGCCAAGCAGTATGCTGAAGATGGGAAATTCTTGTTTTGTTTGTGCTTTACCAAAATAACAATGTGTTCAGTTACCTTAACCAAGCAGTGAAGTATATTTTCCCTGAAATAATAAAGTGAACAATGGGGATGGGGAGATGGTTCAGGAGTTAAGAACACTGGCTGTCCTTGCAGAGGACCAAAGTTCAATTCCCAGCCTCCATATGAAGGCTCACAACTCTTAGTAACTCCAGTTCAAGAGGATCTCATGGTTTCTGGTCCTGCAGGCACCAGGCATGCATTCATGCACACAAAATAAAAAATAAATAAAACTACTAAAGTAAAATACAATTTTAAAAATGAGAATAAAATTGTCAAAATATGATTTTTCAAGTTTTAACACATGACAGATTTTCTTGAACAATGAGGGTTTTCTCATAGTCCTCATCTTTTAAAAAATTCTTTCTTCATTATACTTTATTTAATTTGTATCCCCCCATGTGGGTCCCTCCCTCCTCCTTTCTCAATCCCCATAGTCCTCATCTTAATCTCAGGTCCTCAGAGCAAGCAGAGAAGTCCACTTGTAAGACCTGGAGTCTCACTGCTCAGGAGTTCAGGATCACACACTTCCCAGGAATTCTCACAGAGCACAGCTTGACGCCAAAGCAAGAGGTTTTATTGCTATTGAGGTAGGGTCACCCCTCCAAAGACAGGAGATGACTCTGAACATGCAAAGCACAGGGTTTTTATACCTGAAAATCAGATCACTCTGCTCTATAGTTTACAGCTGGTTGTAGATAGTTTACAGCTGGTTGTTTCTCAGGACAGTTCACCCCACCCTTCAAGAGCTTGCTGCACCTGGCTTCAATTCAAGTAATCACAGTTGTTTCTCATTCCCTTGTGGTCCCTCACACCTTTGAGATCCAGGTTGCATCACAGCCTGTGCTCAGCCTTTGAACAATCTTCAGGCCTGCCAGCTTTGGCTACAGTGAAGTAAGGCCAGCCTGGGCTATATTAGAACCTTCCTCAAAAGCAACAGAATTTAATTTTAAAAAGCTCTCAGCCTCCTCTCAGCTCCAGTGCTATTGTTATGCCAAGTTTATGAGAACCTCAGAGATCCCCAATAACAAGACAGAGAGCTTTATTAAGAGAACATTCAAACTCTGGACTCAAGTCTCACTGATGCAGCAGCAGAGAAATGGGACCGTGAGCCCTGAGTGAGCAGCATTTTTAAAGGGAAAGTCTGTGATCAGGGGGTTTCCATGACAACAAACAGGGGTCACATGTTTCTATGACAGCAATGGGGGGGCATATGCCTTGACATTACAGGATTAGGTAAAAGAGGGTTGAGGTGATCTTCTTTGAATCACAATTGCCTAAGGTATATGCTTCTCTTAGGCACAATTGCCTAACACATATGATCACAATGGCTATTCTTTTAATCTATTAATTCTTTTATTCTGAAACATTGGGGAGAATTTTCCCACCAGATTCTCAACTGATTCACAGTGATTATTACCAGGAAGTTTGACTCTATTTTCTATGAAATATTTATTCTGTGATTTTCCTGGAGGCTATTGCTAGGAGAGTTAACTTTGTTTTCTTCCAGGTGGACATATTGTGATGTTCCCTGGTTCCTGAATTCAGCTCCCAGTCAAGATGGCTCTTTATTGCAAAAAATGGAGTTAACCTCAGGCTAACTATACCCAGGCTAACTTAAACAATTTATTTTTCCCTTTCCATGAACCTGAATAGGCCACTCTTGGGCACTTATAGTTCAAGGGCATGTCCAAGCTGGCATTACTGGGTTTTCATTATCATCAACTGTATAGTCCTAGTCTTTGCCTAATATATCCTAACAACTTATTAAGTAAGCATAATCCAAAAATGACCAAAAGCAAAAGATTCTGCTTTTGAGATGCTATAATTCTGGCTTTGTACATCTAGTATGGCAACACTAATTTCTGATCCAGCTAAACTGGTCCCCAAGATAATAGGTAATGTCAAGGAGCTCCCTTTGACCTAGCATTTCAGCCTTTTGTTGGGATTTTGGGCTGATGGTCTCTTCTTCTGAAAATGCTTTAATTATGATAATAGCACCGTTGGCATCAGGGGCTAGGAAGACTGAAATGCCAGCGAAAGGCTGCACAGTGGGGCAGTCCTCAGAAACGTCTGGTTAGGTGATCCATCCAAGGAGGCTGTGAGCAATCATGTCAGCTTCCAGCAAGTTCAGATCTCAGCTTGCAGTCTCAACCAGGTGAAAATCTGCTGAGACAAATTCAAACTAGAAACAGAAGTTAAAATTGTGTAATAAATGGGAAAAATGAGGAATCCCAAGACCAGGGAAAAACTCAACTGAGGTCTGTTTGAGCTATGTCAGATTCAGGTCTCATGACCTTTTGATTTCCTGAAACATTTTGTGAGTAACAGTTAAAACTACATCCAATGGAATGAGTATCAATTTTTCTTAGCTGTTTGTTTTGTGACCTTTATAAACAAGTTAAATTGTCCATGGCCTGAAACTCTTAACATTTTAATTAATGTGGGCCCTGTTGTTGGTAATCAGCCATCAAAGAGCTTGGCTATTTTTTGTCATATTTTCTTAGCATTTACTTTTAGTCCCCATCTCCATGTTACATTGGAAAGTTAGGCAGAAATACATTAATGGCTTTAGTATTAAACTCTGAATGGTTGGACTTTCCTTAACAAAGCAACTAGAAGAAACATATTTAAAATATTCTTAAATCCTATATCAAAGTCTACCTCAGAAATGGCAGATATTAAAAATATCATTGTAAAAGCTCAGATATACACATTGTATAGACGTGTTTAGCATGATGAAATACACTTCTAAATCTACCTCCAAAAGACAACCAAAAGGTAATTAAAATCTCAAGCTTGAGACTGGGTAATAAGCAATCAGTGTTTCATCAACATATCAGAACTCTATTGGTCAATGTCAAAACTCTAGACTTCTGAAACCTTATAACATCATAGGCACAACAATAGCAGAGAGAGGCGAGAAATCTGACATATCTCCCGTTTTTAATATGCCTCAAATCATTACACTCCACATTCATATACCTTAAAACACCTCCTTACACCCTCCAATGTTTCTTGCATTTATCAACCCTGAAACATTTTTCCACACCAAACAACATTCTCTAGATTCTCAAAACCTAAACTCCTATATCCTCAAACCCTACATAAACTCTATTATCTTTCTATCCAGCCATTCATCATAAGACATAAATAATGAAGATGGAGCCTGTAGACATGGCAACCCTTTTTTAAATAGAAAGCCTAGTACCTGGTAATTTTAACTAAGTAATAAATTAACCAATAAACTAACACTGGATCTAACTATCTGGTCTTTAGCTGCAAAGACTACAATTAGCTTAGCTTAGCCATCAATGTAATCAGAGACCTGAGAAGGATAAATATGTACCAATCCAAATGACAGTGACAGCTAGTCAGTGAATCACTCCAGTCAGCTGTCCCTGGGTCCTGTGGTCTTATGGCATCATGAGCAGGGAAGTCCAGCAACCAGGCCCAGATAATGAGAGGGAAGAGAATGGCCTCACCTCGCCCTTAGCAATGTGAAACATTGACTCTTCAGGTGTCCACAGTTTTGTCCATAGTTTAGGCTGGGCCCTAGCATTGGGCCAGTTGGGGCAGTCTGGCCCAGTGGTTAGCATACCATAATACAGAGTTGCAGTGTGTCCAAATCTTCTTGGAGACCTTGGGGGAGCTACTGTCAGGATTTTAGAAATCTCTGTCAAAATAATCTTACAAATGTTAAAATGCCATATTCATCAGATCTCTGACAAGCTTGTGGGCCAGGATATCTGAATTATTCTTCATCTCTCTTTTAATTATCAATTTTAAATTGCATCCTATGAAATAGAATGTCATAATCTCTAATTATGGCATATTCTTTAAATAAATGTTTTAGAGCCATATTCATCTCAAGTAAATCTCTATAGGCAAACTTTATAATTACCCATCCTAAGCTTAACTTCAAAAACATAAACAGAAGACTAGATAAAACTGATTCTTATAGCATAACTTCAAATACCTTTCTGAACTAGAATCAAAGCAAAACTTTTGATCAGATACAATATATAGAAGGGGCAGCAAATCTTGCTCATACCAACATACTGCATTAAGACTGAGCAGCAAAAAAGCACAAAGGACACAAGTTTCATTTAGCCCTAAATCGAGAACTAAACACAACTGGCAACCTTAGCAGAGATGGACAGTTCTGGCCATATCAAACCTATCAGCCAGGAAGAAACAGCATTAAATCATTTATACAGGAACTGGCAACCAGGCATACATTTTTATACTAATTAACAATGACTTGAACATTACATTGTATAAACCTGGGTGAAAGAGCATAAGAAAACAATTTCATTGAAGAATCACCAGCCTTTGAAATGAAGAGCAACATATCTTACAGTTCTTTCTCAAATCATGCTTGCAGGTGTAAAAACAAAAACAAAACAACAACAAAAAAATACACAAAGCAAATACAGTTTATATCTTCTCTAACATCCTGTGTATCTTCAAGTTAGACTTTTCTCAGCTTTGTTTTTTGATTCAACCGACATATTTCTTGATTTCCAGACCATATAAAATTTTCATCAGAACTTTTTTATTATTTTATCATTTTGACATAATACATTATTAAAACTGCAATTTTCTTAATTGGCTCAAATCATATGGCTTGGTTTCATTTGGTAAAACTAACAAAATAAATACCAAAGTCTTTTGTCTTCCCCCAAAGGACTGAGTAATTGTTTCAAGTTCTCTGTTAGAATGCCCACGGCCATTGTCTAAAATACCTGATAAACTTTAAAATATTTCATAACCTTGAACATATTTTTTAACATCAGTTTTTGCAATATCAAAATAAGGTATCCTTTTTAGAAATGAAGTCACAAAATATAACCATAATTTTAAAATTAAAAACCAGATTTTATCAATGCAAACTATTCAGTACTTTTAAAATCAATACCAACTACATTATTTTGATGTTGGCTGCCAGTAAGAAAAGTTCTTGTAATCAAACACACGGAGATGCAGTTTTAATATTTTATATAAATGTAGTTTTAAACATTATTATTTTTATAAACCTGGTTTTTAATACAGGACCAAAATTATGTAAAGTCTTAGTACATTTAATAATCAATAATCAAACATCAAAATATACATAGAATATAGTAAACTTACATATTTAAAACAAACACACAAAGTTATAAAACTAATTTTTTACCCCCTTTAGCTGTAATTTCAAGGGAGGAACGTCTTGCTCCCGGTTGAATACTATTTTATGACCATAGAGGCTTGCAGCTTTCTTCCCTGAGAAGCTGCTGTTGACACTTTAAGAGCTGTCTGCTTGCACAGAAGCCTTAAATATTTCTCAAAACCTGTTTTTTTTAGCATTTTTAAAATTTTATTTTATTAATTACACTTTATTCACTTTGTATCCCCCCATAAGTCCCGCCCACCCCACCTCCCAGTCCAACCCTCCCTCCCCTTTCTTCACGAATGCTCCTCTCCAAGTCCACTGATAGGGGAGGTCCTCCTCTCCTTCCTTCTGATCTTAGTCTATCAGATCTCAACAGGAGTGGCTGCATTATCATCTTTTGTGGCCTGGAAAGACTACTCCCCCCTCAGGGAGATGTGTTCAAAGAGGAGGCCAATCAGATTATGTCAGAGTCAATGCCTCTTCCCATTACTATGGAACCCTCTGGACACTAAACTGTCATGGGGTACATCTGTGCAGGGGTTCTAGGTTATCTCCTAGAAGAAGAAAACAGTAAACAGTAAACAGGAACCTGCCACAGAGTGCCTCTGAAAGGCTCTGCCCTGCAGACTATCAAAGGAGACACTGACACTTATGGCCAACTGTTGGGCAGAGTGCATGGAATCTTGTGTAAGAAGTGAGAATTAGTAAGATCTGGAGAGGACAGGAACCCCACAAGGAGAGCAACAGAACCAGAAAATTTGAACACAGTGGTCTTTCGAGAGACTCATACTCCAACCATGTACCAGGCATGGCGATAATCAATATCTGTTTTAATCTACTTCAGAAGTAGCATCATTCTTAAGACTGGGCACTATAGGGGCTGGCATCTTATATATAATCTCAAAGGGAGTTAAACTTAGCTGGTAAGGGGAATTCCCAACCCTATAAAGGGCAAAGGGGAGGAACATCACCCAGTCAGTGCCAGTCTCCAAGGTCAATTTCATCAAGGTCTCTTTAGATGTTTTGTTCATCCTCTCTACCTGTCCTGAACTTTGGTGGCTATATGCACAATGCAATGTCCAATCTGCCCCAATAAACTTAGCTACATTCTGACTTACCTTCAACACAAATGCTGATCCTCCAGAGCCAGGAACTTAGTCTGAGTCCTTGGTCCCTTTTTGTGGCAATATCTGACCCAATGACCTTCCTCCTTGCATTATGTGCACTGGTTTTTACATAGTGATGGTTTGCATTGTCCTTCACGTCCTTTGCCTTGGGCTATCCGCTGAAGTTGGTGCTTTCTTTCTCTGGGGTACAAAACATTGTTGGCCAATAGGACACTTGCAGATCCCAGTTCAAAGTCTTTCCTGACTTCAACTGCTTTTTCTCAGAACTGTCCCTGTTATTGTACACTCTCTCAGCTACCTGGACTAAATCTTGCAATGTCATCTGTCCTATTCTTTCCTGTTTCTGTAGTTTCTTTTTTATGTCTGGAGTGGACTGGTTAATGAAATCCAAAGCAACTGTGCCTGTATGTTCAGATTTTTCTGGATCTCCATGTGTATATCTGCAAAAGATTTCATTAATTCTTTCCAAGAATGGACTTTCATCCATTCCCTGTCTGACATCATATACCTTGGCCAAATTATCGGGCTGCCTTGTGGTAGCCTTGAGACCTGACAACAGGGCCTGACAATAGACTAGGAGATGTTCCTTATCTGCAGCAGTGTTATAATCCCAATTGCACCTCTTGTAGGAAACTAATCATCAATATGGCCTTCATGTGTGGTTTCAACTCCTGTAGTGTCTGGGACAATTTTTGGTTTTCTGAAATAATATGTCCGTACTCCTCTATGGCAGACAAAACTTTTACAAGCTGCTGAAATCATCCCAGGTTGGCTGGTGGGTGAAAGGAACAGTTTCAAAGAGATCAATCAAATCCTTAGAATTGTCAGAGAACTTGGCATTCTGAGTTCTCCAGTTATCTGGTTCCCCAGAGGGAGAGGCTGCCAAGAGGCTGCCAAGAGGCTCTGGGTTTTTGGTGCTGGGACAGATGGTGGTTCCAACCTAGATAAAGGGCTGGAGCTGTCTGAGGAATGTGAGGAGGAGGGGTTGGAAAAATTATTTCCATGGGAGTCTCATCCTGAAAAATAGAGTAAAGGGGATATGAGGGAGCCAGGGCAGTGGCCTCTGGTTTTGGAGAGGCTGCGGAAGGAGGATTGTTAGTGGGGGTCAGAAAGGGCTTAATCCATGGAGGTGGATGAATCATTAGGTCTTTCCAGACTACAATAAATGGAAATTGGTTGGGTGCCCACATGTTTTCTGAAAAACCCCATTTACCACTGCAAGGATGGTGGTAAGGTGGAAAGTTCCTTCAGCTGGCCAGCCCACATTAAATGTGGGCCATATTGAGCTACAAAAAGTCATCATTTTTCCTCTCCTCACATCAACTGTAAGACCATGAGCTCTAGTCTTAACTTCTCTAAAAATGTGTCAGAACCAAGTCAAGGGGTTTGGAAATATTCTGTCCCATATCATCAGCCAGTCTTTTCATCAAAAGAATTCAGGATAACACAAAAGAAGTAAGGAGAGCAATTTCAACAAATAGTAAATCACACATACACAAAAAGGAACCAGCCATCCCAGACAAAAACCAAACTAAAGGCAACAACTCACAACCTATACCTGGGCTAATATCTAAAATCACTAAAGCAAGAAGAGCTATGGCTTCAAAGGCAAATGCAAGACCACAAGCAATTAATCACAAAAATACAAAAGTAACTCCTGGCACACCACCAAGAAAAAGACAATTAATCCTACACAGAAACAAAGTAAAACCAAAAACCTGTCATTTCCTGTACTTCTCTGCCACAGAAGTGCCAGAAAGTCTATGAAAACCAATCCTTACTCTCATTTCCCCATCCCAAGACTTCCAGGGAGGCAGAAACTTACAAGGCCCAAAATGTCTTTTTGACCCCTGAGGCCCTGGACCTCAACAGGTCTCTCTTGTCCACTTTTGGCTGCCTCTACATCACATCGAGGCTTTTCAGATCAATGAACAGAAACAAACACTTTAAGCAGACAGACAACACAAAAGACATTTACCCATGGGATTAAGTTCTCTGGGTCGGGAGTCCTAGAGGTCCTGAGGCACCCTGGACCAGACCCCAAATGTAATGCCAGGTTCAGGGGATCCTCAGAGCCCCCAGGAGACAACTCGGTACAATAGCAAGAGAGCTTTATTATGAGAGCAATCAAACTTGGGACTGAGTCTCACTGATGCAGCAGCAGAGAAGTGTGACCTGGAGCCCTGAGTGAGCAAGGTTTTTTAGGGAAAGTCTGTGATCAGGGAGTTTTCATGACAGCAAACAGGGAAGCACATGTTTCTATGACAGCAAACAGGGCATATGCCTTGATGTTACAGGATTAGGTAAAAGTTAGATGGGTGAGGTGACCTTTTCTGAATCACAATTACCTAAGGTATATGCCTCTCTGAGGAACAATTGCCTAAGACATATGATCACAATGGCTATTCATTTAATCTATATCTGAAACATTGGGGAGAATTTTCCCACCAGATTCTCAACCGATTCCCATTGATGATTGCAAGGGAGATTGTCTCTATTTTCTATGAAGTGTTTGTTCTGTGATATTTCCTAGAGATGGTGCTGGGAGAGTTAACTTTGTTTTCGGCCAGGTGCACATTTTGTGATATTTCCTGGTACCTGAATTCAGCTCCCAGTCAAGATGGCTCTTTATTTTATAATGGAGTTATACTCAGGCTAACTATACCCAGGCTAACTTAAACTCTTCACCAAGACTTTCTAGATGGTGTTTCTTATGAAGTTAAACTGTGAAACTCAGTATAAATCACACATAAAAGTCACCCAGCTGAAGGGAAATTTTAATCTAGCAACATGGCTACTCTGGCAGGAGATCACATGGGAAGACCTAGGTCTGTGCAATCTGGCTGAAATACAGACACACTCTTAGTACACACTCTTTTTTTTAAGTTTTATTAATTACACTTTATTCACTTTGTATCCCCCCATGAACTCCACCCTCCTCACCTCCTAATCCCACCTTCCCTCCCCCTTCTTCATGGATGCACCTCCTCAAATCCACTGATAGGGGAGGTCCCCCTCTCCTTCCTTCTGATCTTAGTCTATCAGATCTCATCAGGAGTGGCTGCATTGTCATCTTCTGTGGCCTGGTAAGGCTGCTCCCTCCTCAGGAGAAGGTGATCAAAGAGCAGGTCAATCAGTTCATGTCAGAGACAGTCCTTCTTCTGATTACTATGGAACCCACTTGGACACTGAACTGCCATGGGCTATATCTGTGCAGTTGTTCTATGTTATCTCCATGCATGGTACTTGGTTGGAGTAGGAGTATATGGAAAGACACCTCTGTTCAAATTTTCTGGTTCAGTTGCTCTCCTTGTGGAGCTCCTGTCCTCTCCAGATCTTACTATTTCCCACTTCTTTCATAAGATTCCATGCTCTCTGCCCAACAGTTAGCCATAAGTCTTAGCACCTGCTTTGCTAGTCTGCAGGGCAGAGCCTTTCATAGGCCCTCTGTGGCAGGCTCCTAACTTGTTTCCTGTTTTCTTTTTCTTCTGATGTCCATCCTCTTTGCCTTTTAGGATGGGGATTGAGCATTTTAGTCAGAGTCCACGTTTTTGTACGGACTTCTTTATATGTACAGATTTTAGTAGGATTGTCCTATATTATATGTCTATACGAGTGAGTATATACCCTATGTGTCTTTCCGCTTCTGGGACAGATCACTCAGGATGATCCTTTCCAGTTGCCACCATTTACCTGCAAATTTCAGGATTTCCTTATTTTTCATTGCTGAGTAATATTCCATTGTATAGACGTACCACAATTTCTGTATCCATTCTTCAGTTGAGGGACATCTGGATTGTTTCCAGGTTCTGGCTATTACAAATAAAGCTGCTACAAACATGGTTGAGCAAATGTCCTTATTGTGTACTTGAGCCTCTTTTGCAAATATGTCTAGGAGTGCTATGGCTAGATCTGAGGAATGCTATTCCTATTTGTCTGAGAAAGCGCCAGATTGATTTCCAGAGTTGTTGTACAAATTTACATTCCCATGAGCAGTGGAGGAGGGTTCCCCTTGCTCCTCAAACTCTCCAGAATGTGATGTCACTTGAGTTTTTGATCTTGGCCATTCTGATGTGTGTAAGGTGAAATCTCAGCATCGTTTTGATTTGCATTTCCTTTATGGGTAATGAGGCTGAGCATTTCTTTGTTTTTCTGCCATTCAATATTCCTCTACAGAGAATTCTGTTTAGCTCTGTTCCCCAGTTTTTAATTGGATTACTTAGTTTGTTGCTTTTCAGCTTTTTTAGTTCTTTATATATATATATATATATATATTGGATATTAGTCCTCTGTCAGAAAAAAAAAAAAAAAAAAAGGTTAGTGAAGATTCTCTCCCAATCTGTAGGAATTAATTTTGTTTTGGTGATGGTGTCCTTTGCTTTACAGAAGCTTTTCAGTTTCATGAGGTCCCATTTATTGATTGTTGCTCTTAGAGCTCGTGTTGTTGGTGTTCTGTTCAGGAAATTGTGTCCTCTATTAATGACTTCTAGGGTCTTCCCCACTTTTTCTTCTAACCGATTTAATGTGTCTGGTTTTATGTTGAGGTCTTTGATCCACTTGGAATTTAATTTTGTGCTTGGTGATGAGTATAGATCTATGTGCATTTTTCTACATGTAAACATCCAGTTAGACCAGCACCATTTGTTGAAGATGCTACCTTTTTTCCATTGTATGGTTTTGGCATCTTTTTCAAAGATGAGTTGTTCATAAGTGTCTGGATTTTTTTCTGGGTCTTCAGTTTGTATCCATTGATCCACCATTCTGTTTCTATGCCAGTACCATGCAGTTTTTATTACTGTTGCTCTATAGTACAGCTTAATATCAGGGATGGAGATACCTCCAGAAGATCTTTTATTGTAGAGGATTGCTTTAGCAATTCTGGGTTTCTTTTTTTTTTTTTTTTTTTTTTATTAATTACAAAGTTTATTCGGTTTGTATCCCAGCTGTAGCCCCCTTCCTCATCCCCTCCCAATCCCACCCTCACTCCCTTATCTCCTCCTATGTCCCTCTCCAAGTCCATGGGTAGGGGAGCTCCTCCTCTCCTTCTTTTTTTTTTTTTTTTTTTCAATGCAGTTTATTCAGGAACATTGTACAATCCTCGGACCCCTGGGAAAGCCAGCCCACAGCTTAAATAGCCTCTGGGTAGCCAACCCAGGTGTGCCACGGGGGCAATGCAGATAGGTCCACATACATGGAAGCAAGCCAGATCCTCGGCCTTAGCCAAATGTGGAGTTGTTCGTGATAGAGAGCACTCACCATCGGGAAGGTGGAAGGCGGAAACCAGCTCCATCTTTAAGGCATAGCATTCCGCAGCTCTCTACAGTTCCCCCTTTTTGTTTTAGACGCATCAGGCAAGAGTAGAGGTCTGATCTCTGATATTAGAAATAAATTGGGACTTTGTACAGATGTTCATTTAGGTGTCATCCACCCAAAGAGCATCAGACCTTCCGATACCTTTTTCTCAGAGGCGGGACCTGGGGCATCAACCCGCATGCAATCAGACATTGTGTTTCCCAGGTGAGAGGATACCCCACGGTGGGGGATTCAATCCCCTGGGTTTCTTGTTATTCCATATGAAATTGAGAATTTTTCTTTCCAGGTCTGTAAAGAATTGTGTTGGTAATTTGATGGGAATTGCATTGAATCTGTAGATTGCTTTTGGTAAGATGGCCATTTTTACTATGTTATTCCTGCCAAGCCATGAGCATGGGAGATATTTCCATCTTCTGATATCTTCTTCTAATTCTTTCATCAGAGACTTATTTTTTTTTTCATACAAGATATGACTTGCTTGTTTAGGGTTACACCAAGGTACTTTATGTAATTTGTGGCTATTGTGAAGGGTGTTGTTTCCCTAATTTTTTTTTTCTCAGCCCTTTTATCTTTTGTATACAGAAGGGCTACTCTTTTTTTTTTTGTGAGTTAATTTTGTATCTGGCCACGTTGATGAAGGTGTTTATCAGCTGTAAGAGTTCCCTGGTAGAATTTTAGGGGTCACTCAAGTATACTATCATATCATCTGCAAATAGTGATAATTCTACTTCTTCCTTTCCAAATTGTTTCCCCTTTATCTCCTTCAACTGTCTTATTGCTCTAGCAAGGACATCCAGAACTATGTTGAAGAGATATGGAGAGAGTGGGCAGCCTTGCCGTGTCCCTGATTTCTTTAAGTTTCTCTCCATTTAGCTTGTTGTTGGCTCTAAGCTTGCTGTATATTGCCTTTACCATGTGTAGGTATGTGCCTTTTATCTCTGATCTCTCCAATACTTTAAACATGAATGGATGCTGGATTTTGTCAAATGACTTTTAAACATGTAAGGAGGTTATATGTGGTTTTTTTCTTTCAGTTTGTTATTTTGGTGGATCACATTGAAGGATTTCCATGTATTGGACCACCCCTGCATACCTGTGATGAAGCCCACTTTGTCATAGTAGATGATATCTTTGATATGTTCTTGTATTCAGTTTGCAAGTATCTTGTTGAGTATTTTTGCATCAGTGTTCATAAGGGAGATTAGCCTGAAAATTCTCTTTTTTTTGGGGGGGTGTCTTTGTAAGGTTTAGGTACCAAGGTGACTCTGGCTTCATAGAATGAGTTTGGTAGTGTTTTTCTGTTTCTATTTTGTGGAATAGTTTGAAGAGAATTGGAGTTAACTCTTCTTTGAAGGTCTGGTAGAATTCTGCCCTGAAACCATCTGGTCCTGGGCTTTTTTTGGATGAGATACTCTTGATGACAACTTCTATTTCCTTGGGAGATATAGGACTATTTAGTTGATTTACCTACTCTTGATTCAGCTTTGTTAAGTGGAATTGATCAAGAAAATTTTCCATTTCATTTTGATTTTCAAATTTTGTGGCATATCCACTTTTGAAGTCTATTAAGTCCTAATGGCTGTTTGGATTTCCACAGTGTCTATAGCTTTTCATTTCTGATTTTGTTGATTTGGATGGTGTCTCTCTGCCTTTTAGTTAGCTTGGCTAAGGGTTTGTCTATCTTGTTGATTTTCTCAAAGAACCAGCTCTTGGTTCCATCGATTTTTTGAATAGTTTTATTTGTTTCTAATTGATTTATTTCTGCCCTGATTTTGATTATTTTCAGCCATCTAGTCCTTTTTGATGTGTCTGCTTTTTTTTCTAGGATTTGTAGGTGAGACATTAAGTTGCTTGAATGAGTTGTCTCAAATTTCTTCTTGAAGGCTCTTAGTTCTATGAACTTTCCTCTTAGCACTGCTTTCATTGTGTCCCATAAGTTTGGATATGTTGTGGCTTCATTTTCATTGAAGTCTAGGAAGACATTAATTTCTTTCTTTATTTCTTCCCTTACCCAGCTCTCATTGAGTAGCAAGTTGCTCAGTTTCCATGTGTGTGTAGGATTTTTGCTATTTCTGTTGTTGTTGAGGTCCAGGTTTATTCCATGGTGATCAGATAAGATACAAAGAATTATTTCCATCTTCTTGTATCTGTTGAGGCTTGCTTTGTGACCAACCATATGGTCTATTTTTGAGAAGGTTCCATGAGGTGCTGAGAAGGAGGTAAATTCTTTTGTGTTTGGGTGTAAGGTTCTGTAAGTGTCTGTTAGGTCCATTTGATTCATGTCCTCTGTTAGAGACATTGTTTCTTTGTTTAATTTCTGTTTTGTTGATCTGTCCTTTGTTGAGAGTGTGGTGTTGAAGTCTCCCAATAATAATGTGTGGGGATCTTTGTGTCGTTTAAGTTTTATCAATGTATCTTTTGCAAATGTGGGTGCCCTTGTATTAGGGGCATAGAAGTTCAGGATTGTGATGTCTTTCTGGTGGAATTTTCCCTTGATGAGTATGAAGTGTCCTTCCCCATCTCTTTTTATTAATGTTGGTTGAAAGCCTATTTTATCTGACATTTGAATGGCTACTCCAGCTTGCTTCTTGTGTCCATTTGCTTGGAAAGCAGTCTTCCAGCACTTTACCCTCAGGTCTATCATTGTGACTTAGGTGTGTTTCTTGTATGCAACAGCTTCCTCGGTTTTGTTTACGTATCCATTCTATTAGTCTGTGTCTTTTTATTGGAGAATTGAGTCCACTGATGTTGAGAGAGATTAATGACCAGTGGCTGTTAGATCTTTTTATTTTGATGGTAGCTGTGGTCATAGGTTTGTGTACTTGGTTGCTTTCTGTTTTACTGTAGTGAGGTTAATTATTTCCTGTGTTTTCTTGAAAATAGGTAGGATTCTTGAGTTGTATTTTTTCTTGTAGTGTCTTCTTTAATGCTGGATTTGTGTGTAGGTATTGTTGAAATTTGTTTTTGTCATTGAATATCTTGTTTTCTCCATCTATGAGGACTGAGAGTTTTGCTGGGTATAGTAGCCTGGGCTGACATCTATGTTCTCTTAGGGTGTGCATGATATCAGTCCAGGCCCTTCTGCCTTCCATAGTTTCTGTTGAGAAGTCAGGTGTGATTCTAATGGGTTTGCCATTATATGTTACTTGGCCTTTTTCCCTTGCAGCTTTTAGTATTTTTTTCTTAGTTCTGTATCCTTATTGTTTTGATTATTATGTGGTGGGAATTATTTTCTTTTCCAGGCTTCTATAGATCTGAGGTTGAGGCTGTTTGTCCCAGTATGCAAGTGGTAATCTGTGGCAGGTGAGTACAGCTCTCCTGGTAGCAGCAGGCTAGCTGGTGCACAGCAGGTCTGTGGTTTGGGCTGGTCTGTGGGACCTTTTCCAGGGATATACTGCGTGGCCTAAGTCTGACCCCATTTGCTTCGTTCCCTGTGAGGATTTTTCCCGACAGGGACTGCCTGTCCCTGTTGCCTTGTGTCACACAGCTCTGTCTGTGACACAGAGCTGGGTGGGCAGCCAGTCTCTGTGCTGGTGGCTGGAGCCCAGTTCAGTGCTGGGGGCACACCCGCCATTCTGCAAGAACTTTTCCAGGGAGAGAGTGGGTGGCCCGTGGCCATCCCTGTTTCCTCCTTCCCCATGGGTTTTTCTCTAGACTGGGACTCTCAGTCTCTGATGTTATTGTACACCCATTCAGCCTGGGAAGGTGATCAGGACACGCTGGCTCTGGTCCGGCGACCTAGTGCTTGTGTGACCTGGGATCTCTGTAGGGTTCTGGCTGGGTGACCTGAGAGTGGACCCGAATGATTCACATATTATGGGGGTTTCCTCTTACCTGGGAAACACAATCACTGTTGTTTTAGGGCCCAGAGTTCAGTCTCTTGGTTGCTGTACAGAAAATATTGTCCTACTCCTCAGATGTAGTGTTCTCCTGGCACCGCCATCTTGTTCTTCCCAGTACACACTCTTAATCCATCTGGCTGGAATACAGACACACTCTTGGTATACACCTTTAATCCTAAGCAATGAAGCCTGTCAGGTCCTTGTGCCGATTCCTACTCATACCACACAGTGACACCAGAGAGCAGCATACAAGTGAGATCACCTGAGCACCTGAAAGGGAAGTGCAGAAGGCAACTTCCAGAAAAGACTTAATCACCTCCTGTGATTTCCCTGACACTGCACCGTGGGGTAGTGTATCTCTTCTTCACCCATTCATTTACCCAACTCAGGGCTCCCAGCAGCTCTAGGTATTTCAGGAATACCTCCCCCCCAATATGTGTTTTCCGACAATCACACCCACCACCAAATACAAGTGGGAAACGACAGCCTATCAAGGGGACCTGACAACAAGAAGAGCCTTGAACAGGATTTTGTACATAAGGATTGCCCCATGAGGCAGCAGTGGATCTCACAACCTCACTTTGCAGAGGCACAGGCGGCCTTAATGTGGCAGCAGGAGACAGCACCTCAGCCTTCACAGCCACCTAAGGAAGTTAGAGCCATGTCCTTCAGGTTTGAGCAGGAGAATAGAGCGAATAACTTTGCTAAGACCACAGAGATAATCGATGTTGGAGCCCAGATTGAGACCCAGGGGGCAGGGTCCAGTGAGCCCAGGGGAGTTTGGGGGCATAGCTATTGCTGCCCTGGGACTGTGCCCTGGGACTGAGGTGGCCTTCTCTTCTGCTTCCTGCAGGTGGTGACAAAGCACCAAGCCAAGCATAGTCCTGAGGTGTTGATAGCTTGGTTTGCTTGAAGATGTAACACTCACTTGGTCATAGTGGGGGAGCAGGGAGGGAGGTGGGAAATGCCTCCCCCTGGACCCATACAGAAGTTGCAAATGGGAGACTAGCCTGGCCTAGCACCAATCTGCCAGCCTTAAGTCTGCAGTCAGTCTGATCTCAGGAGGGTCTGGATCTTAGGGTGGATCAGATTCTGTTTCCCTCTCAGAACTCTCAGCCTGGAAGTTAGTAGCTGTACAGGACACCCAGTAAGTTCATACACGCACGCGCACAATGTACACAGACATGTTATAGCTGGTGTCTGCACAGGTTGTTTGACTGAGTTACCTTCTGCTCAGAACATCCAGGCAGAGTCCAGTAAGTACTATGAAGGAATGCTCTCCCCCATTTCCCAGCCTCCTTCAAGAATTCACAAGAGCTGAGAACTGTAAAACTTGTCAAAAGCAGTGATTTTTAATAGCTCAAAGCCCAGTGCCACAGTGAAAGGGGGCCAGGCCTTCACTCTCCCCAGTTCTCTTGATCAGCCCAAGCTGATGAATTTTCTCCCTATTCCAGCATCCCACTGCAGGGAACCTGAGAGTCTGAGCTGAGGTGTGTTTTGGTGTGGGCAGAAGGGAGGAAGGGGGAACTGTTGCTACAGTGACCTTGCACACTCATTTGGGCTCCTGCTATGCTGACTCCAGTGCACAGACCACCTGTGGGATGCACAGAGGAAGTCTTTCCACCCCACCCCAAGTGGTCTAAGGAGAGAATATGTGAGGGCCACATGCCATCTTTGTGGTCATCCCTTGGTCAAGGTTGCCTTGCCTGGTTCATCCTCCATGGTTGCACATTCTACCTCTTCCTGCTTTGTTCTTTGGAAGCCAGTCACCATGCCTGCCCAACACCATAAACGGAAGGCCCAAGCTTTCAAGCTTCATGCCCCTGAGAGGAATCACCTATGCACAATAATTAAATTCTTCCTAGGAAGATTTCCTCTTCTCCCTCACTTACTGTGTGCGGTCATTCTGTCTGTCCCTGTGGAGTGACATGTTCATTCTGTACTGCCAGTTCTGCCTGCTGTTGATGCTCACTCTCCAGTGCTGGCTGTTCAGGGGTCCCTCATCCTCACTCTCCAGTCCTTGGTTGCCCCTGTGTTATCTGGGGCACTTCCTTCCTGGTAAAAGACAGCCAGGTTCCTATATATCTATCTTTTCAGTTCCCTGAATCAGAGAGTTCTGCAAAGAGTTAGGCTCCTTATACTGGCATTTAAATTTTCTTTGAGTGTGGTGAGTGTGGCATACTTACATATTTGTGTGGGTTAGTACATATGTATGTATGTACATGTGCAAGTCTGTGTATGTAGAGGCCAGAAATGAATGTTAACTGTCTTCCTCTGTCATCACCCACCTTATTTATACATTTCATCCTCTGTGTGTGTGTGTGAGTGTGTGTAAGGACATATATGTGGAGGTAAGAGGTTAAGCTCAGATCTTACATTTCACTCTCTGTGGGACAGGATCTTTGCAGGGAACCATTTAGTTGGCCTGGCCTGGCTGCCTTGAGCGGCATAGGGGTTCTTAAGTTAGGGTTCGTGGCTCCTGGGACACTAAGCATCTTCAGTTCCTGAGAGACTGACACACTCCTGCAGGCACCTGAAGTGTTGGGCAGTTTTGTGTTTCTCTGATGCAGGATATTTGATCCTATTGTAAGAGTGCAAAATGTTTCTTGTTTGGTGTGGCTCAGCCCTCAAACACACCTTTAATCTAAGAGCTTTCTGTACACAGGATTAAGTAAAGTTAACCCCAGGTAAAGAGGTGGAGAAAAAAACCAGCTGACAGGAAGTTAACAGGAAAGAGGGGCTTGAGGTGAAGGGAATTTAAGACAGTGTGGAGAAGAAGGTGCTTCCTTCTGGGACGTGAGCTGAGTAGGAAGATCAGCTGAGCAGGAAGGTCTTTCTCTGCCTCTCTGAGCTAGCAAGCTTTCACCCCAGCATCTGGATCCTAATAGGTAATAATTGAACGCTTGGGATTTTGTTTTTAATAACAACAACATTTCTCTGTATGTTTCTTTAGTAGTCAAGGAAACATGGAAACTCGACAGGACAATTACTCTTAGACATAACCTTGTGTACCCTCCAGTGCTTGCAAACATCAATGTATCCTGGCAACGACCACTGTGTTGATCCTGGCAATGGCCATTATATCTGTTTTTGACAAAGGTATAAAAGGTCTGATTGTTCTCCATAAAATTGTCACAGCCTCAACCTTGCTGCGATCCCTCCTACGAGCCTGGTTTAATTCCTTGAAGCCATAGTAAGCAATCTTGATCTAATAAGCAATGAAAGTTTCTTTTGTTGTTCTCTGCTGTGTACTTCAGGTTAGTTGACCTGCAAGCTTCTAGGAATTCTCCTATCTCTGCTTCCATCTCAGCATAGGAGCACTGAGTACAGAAAGGTACCATCATGTCTGGCTGTATGTGGGTTCTCTGCACTCTAGCCAAGGTCCTCATGATTGCATGGCAAATGAACCTAATCAATCTGAATCTTATCAGGCTGGCTTGGGTATCTGGTCAATGAGCTCTAGGGACTTACTTGTCTCTGCCCCCTCAGTGCTGGGGGCTACAAGAACTCACACACAGCATGGCTTTTATATAGCTGTTGAAGATTCAAATTCAGTCTTCATGCTTGTGCAGAAAGCACTGTTACCTCACCTCTACCCAGCCCAGACCCCCTCCACCCCTCCAGCCTTTCATTTGGTTTCAGAAGATTACTGTTTTTTCTTCTTGTTCTGAATGGTCATTCTACACCAATTAAGAATTATCCACTGTGCCATTCCTCAACCCCTGGCAAACACCATTGCATTTTTCTTTCTTGAAAAATTACAGTACAGTACTCTCAGTTCCACCCCTAGATGTACAGAAGCTTGTCATTCTGTGACTGACATGTCACTGGAAGTATGCATTCCTCTGTGGTGGACCTACACCTGCATGTGGCTTTCCTTCCTGTTCAAGCTGAGTAATAGTCCATGATATATAAAGGCCACATGTGGTTGGTACATTCATCTGCTTATGGACAGAGAGTTATTTCCATCGTGGCTGTGGTTAAGTGTTGTTAATATAAACAAGCAAGTATCTGAGACTTTGAATCAATTACTTTTCCTTAACTATGAAAGAACTGTTGATAAATGATATCTGATTTTGTGATAATGCATCCATATTTAATTAGGTAAAATACAAAGTGTTGAGATGATTGGCTTATTAAAAAGTGCTATACAGTTTAGGTTATTGATAGGTGCACAGAGCACCCTAATCTGTGATGTGTAACAGGTCCCCTGCTGACACCAAGCAGAAATGCGCATGAAGACATTTGGCTCAAATATCTACAGGTGCTGTAACCCACATTTCAATGGAAGCAGTTTAACAAAGCAGGAGTCATTTATTCACTTATCTGGAGGAGCATGAGCACTAGGCTGGGATTCACCATCTGTCAGCGAGCATCTGTCAGTTGGCTCCTTAAGTGAACTTATCTTTTTCTCACTAGTTAAGCATGTGCTGTCCTCCCCACCAAGGATTGGAAGAAGCCAGCAATGCGTTTCTCAGTGCCAATGAACAGCAAGGGGCTGACGGTGGCAAAGCCATTGGAGACCATCATGTGGATAATGTGGTGGACTGGGTCACTATCCTGCATCAGTCTGGAGGCAAATATGATGCAGTCCATAGAGTACATCAGCACAAAGAAGTTCATGAGCAGCAGGATCACACCGGTGGCCCTTTGCACTGGGGACGCTTTTGCAGAAAGGCTGGTGCTGTGAAGGCGCTGAGCCTGCTTCTTGTGTCTGCACAAGAGAGCCACCATGTACCCACTGGAGAGGGCCATGAGACCTAGAAAGAACACATCTCGAAATATCCTCAGTATGGAAAATAAGGGTCTGCTGCTATACCCCATAGGTAAAATAATGCAAGATTCTGTGACAAATATGAGACCATGTGAGGTGACATTGTACTCAGCAACATAGGAGAAGGAGAACTGAGCACCACAGGACATGTAGAAGGCCCACAGCACAGGAAGGGAGCACAGGCTCTGCTGTGGGGATTTAGGTTTGAACTTTGCCAGACAGGAGCTTCTGGGGCTGAGGATGATGGCCTGAAGGATGCTCAGCAGGCAGGTGACACAAAGAGAGAGGCCCCTCAAAAGCCTGTGCAAGTGGACAAGGGAGTTACACTTGATGTCATTCCACATATTCTGAGATGCAAGAATGTCAGCAGCTGTGAACCCCATGACTGTTAGCATCCCAAGGTGGATGAGGGCCAAGACACTGATGAGTGGGTCAATGATCCGGAGCCTGCGTTCAAGAAGGAACTCAAAAAGGTGGAAGAGGAAGAGGATAATGTTGAAGGAGATCCCAAAGCCTACCTCAGAGAAAAATGTATAATGTGTCAACAACTCCATAAAGGGTCTTGATTCTTATCATTGTATGAAACAAGGAACTAGAGTAAACATCTGAGAAGAAAGGCAAGAGAAATTATTCACCACAAACAGTAACAGCAACATTGGTACCAAACACTATTGCCTTTAGGAATATTGGTGGACCCAGCCCAATACACCCCACAGTACTCAAGTTTTCCTGAGGTCCAAACCCCCTCATTGTCAGTCATGGCTGGATTATGTACCTATAGGTGGGCTTCAAGTTTCCTGTAAATTAAAATGATCATGTATTATAGAAATGATTCCCTACCACTGCCTCATTTTGAGTTTTTTGGGGGCATTGCCTGGTTTTTGTTTTGTCATCTTGTCAGATATAGGAAAAGCTTCAGAAGTTTTGATTATTTCCTCATTCTGTTTCTGTTGCTGCACTAAAACACCATAATCAAAACTGGCTTTGAGGAGGACAGGGTTTATTTGGATTAACTCCCAGGTCATAGTCCACAATTCATGAGAGGTGAAGTCAGGAGCACAAAGCAGATAGTCAGGTCACAGCCACAGCAAGAGCAGAGAGAGGAGGCTGAAGCCAGGTCTTGGAGGTTAAGAGCTCTCGCTGGTCTTGCAGGGCCTTTGAGTTCAGTTCCAGCATCTAAGTCAACTGGCTTACAACCACCTGTCACTCCAGCAACAGGGCATGGATGACCTCATCTGGCCTCTATGGCACCTGTGCTCACTCTCATACAATGCAAACAAATAAGTAAAAATAAAAGTAAATAAATCACGAGTTAATTTATATTAGAAATGTTGATGAAGAGGTTAGATAGAGTATTTCCTGTAAAATACGTGCTTGGCCTGGAGAGACGGCTCAGTGTTAAGCACACATTTAGAATACATGTTTACATGCTGAATTCTGCCCTCTGTGAGCACTGCACATGCAAACAGCACACTGATATACACACAGACATAACACACACACACTTCAAATAAGTAAATACAACACAATTTAAGATTCCTGTTTATGTTTTCATTCACATTTCCTAAACAGGAATAAAATGTTGCTGTAAATTTTTCCCATCATGTATGGGAAAGGAATTTCATCAGAAAGTTAAGGTTTGTAAGGTGCTTGCTTTCTGTAGCTTATTTTGTGTCCGTGTGCTTAAGGATCCATAATTTCCCAGAGAAGTGAGATGTGTTTGGCACCCATGAACAAGTTATGCTATTTAAAGTTTCAGAACTGAGGTAGACAATTGTAAAAATCTCAACAAGTGGACTTCTCTTCCATTTTAATTGGCATAGATTTTTACTTAGATGAGGGGTACAGTATCTTAATTCAGCACATCTCTGTGTCCTGCTCTGACCAAGTCAGGATAATTTCCACCTTTTCACATACTGTCATTTCTCTGTGTTTGACACCTTCAGTTCTTTGGATTCCTTTGGATCATGCAAGCACTTGGTGTAGACAACAGCTATGCTGCAGTGCTCTAAGGCATGAGCACCATGACCTCACACAGCCTCTGCTCTGTACCTACCTTTCAGTCCTGTTCCACTGTCTCTTTCTGGCCTTGACTGATCATTCTTCTTGCTATTTTATGCAATCAGCTTTGTCAGCTTCCATACTGACTGAGAACAGACAGTTTGCTCCCATCAAAAGCTCAGCAAAGATGTCAATCATAGACATTTATCTGTTCCAGTCTTTAATGGGTCACAGTTGATCACTAGGACCCAGCACAACCTTTGTGACATGCATGGATTTTAGTACATTTGTTTAATAAAAGGTAAAATAAATATTGATAATATATTGATTGCAATATTATACACCGGAAATATCATAAGATTAACTTCAGATCTGGCTCCCTGCTCCTTTACCTCATTTTAAATACACGAGATTTACAGACATAGCAATATAATCCTCATACCATCCCAAACTTTACTTACTTGTCAATCAAAGGTGCTGGGTGCTGTCATTTTCAGTGTGCTTTGGCTAACTGACCTTACAGATATTAAGGGACAGGGTTGCCTGGGTGCTGTGGGCTTAGAATAATGATTATGATTTGTGAGTTTATTTTATAATTACTCTAAAACCACTGCAAAGGTTTTTCTACATGTAAAATTCACAGATACAGCAAAGGGAAAACTAGCCCTTTTCTCTGGAGTACAGTCCAGACACACTCTGTTGGCATCCTAGGCACCAATTCACCTTCCTCAATGCAGCCCCAGGAAATGCTGCAGAAAAATATTCCATTAGTCATCTATTACAGACAACTAAACCAGCAATCACATTTCTCAGGCAAACATGGCTCACGTAAACATCATGGCTCATTAAAAGAAAGACATATAATGACTTCTGAGCCAATACACCACTGTTTTCTTAAAAAAAAAGACTTTAAAATGTTTCATTTTTACTTCATGTGTAAGTGTAGCGTGCCTCCTGAATTGCTGAAGTGTCCCTTGCCTAGCCACTGTCCCCTGCACCAACAGTGCATTTTGCACATGGAAAAATCACACTCTTTCTGCCTCTGCTGCTCTGAAGAAAGGGAAGGAGATCACGGTCACAGAAAATGAATTTGTGAAATGTCACATCTGACTAACCTGCATCTGGGAATTTTGTGCACTGGGATGGAGGCATGGGGCTATGCAGGCAGATTAGAAAGCATGCCCAATATAGAGAAAGAAGCAGCAAGGAGAGATCTGCACTTTCATTGGTGAGAGCCAGCAGCGAAGTCTGGACCTCAGAGCGAAGTGGTGCTAAAAGTCCCATCACACAGGGATCAAAGAGCAGTCTCTTCAGTTTCACAGAGTGGCATCCCATGAGAAGCCCAGTCCTTCACCATCCTGTGAGACATAGAACCTCACATTGCCCCAAAGAAGGGAAACATTTCATAGACAGTGGACTTAATGCAGTTGTCAGGACAGAAGCAGAGAGCAGAAAGCCCTAACAGACTCTGCTCTAAGTTTGGTCACTTATGACCTTTCTGGTGGGCAGAATCCAGGGTAAAGTTTGAGGGCAGGATATCTGTCTTCTCCTCTGCAGCACGGGTTCAAACATATCTGTTTCTGAATGACAAGATGGTGCGTAGTGTGGTTGCCCCACACTTACACCTCATGTCCAGACTCATGCCCACAAATACTTTGGTTTGCCATGATCCTGTTTCCTGACAGCAGCCTGTCACACCATCACCACCTAACGTGAAGCAAAACTAGGCAAAAGGCCTGAGGGGTGTGGCTGCACTGTATGTGGTTGGGGTTGGACTGCAGTTAAATGGAGAACCTGTCCTTCCTATGGTGCTGTTCTGCTTGGAAAATTAGGGACACTGGGGAGACATGGCTGGCAACATAGGGAAGGCAAGACAGCCACCAGCCAGGTGTAGATGCTGCCTGCAGAGATACTGTGGAAGGACTGCAGTCTGGGATGCTATGAGCCAACATGTGGGAGGGTTCAATTAAGGACCGGCAGCTAGCTCCGAAGACAGCTAAGAAATGTCCACTGCATTTGTCCATGGATAGGATTGTGAGGTTCAGCTTAGGGTCACACATGTAGTTACAATAGTCATAATAACCACTGTTAAAAATCTCTCTGTAGAAGTCAGTAGAAAGAAAATACTCTTTAAACATAGAGAAATAAGAGGACTTAGGGGACTGCCCTATATACTCCATCTGTTGACACTGGTTCCTGCACAGGGCCGTAGCCCAACCTGCCTCCCCCACCACCCAGTGACTCCTCCTGTGCAGCTGTGACCTCCCTCCCAGTGTTCTCATTCTCTCAAGGACAAGGGAAGTTGCACAGTTCCTTTCCATCTCTTCACATAGGTTCTTCAAAAGATGAGGTTTGGGAAAACCAAGTAGAGGCAACAGGACAGGGTGGGGCTCAGTTGTCCAAAAGTTTCCTGGAAGTAAGAGATAGTTGGGCATTTCTATTATGAAAAAGGAATGTGTATACAATGGCTGGAACACAGAAAAGATTAACGGACACACGTATCATCTCCATTAGGACCATCTTCACTGTGCAGTTGACAGTCATTGTCCTGGCTACCTCATCATCACAGCCACTCCATTGACCATTCCAACAAGCAGAGCAAGGTGAAGAAATGACATAAAATTAAACATTGAATGCAAATGCTCCTAAGAAAATTCTAGTAGGTAAAAGTCAATGAGGAGCTGACTGTTAGATAAGGTTTGAACATACAGCCCATTTCCTTTCCTAAGGCTTTTAGTGCCTCTAAGTAGTCAGACTACAGAAGCCAGTGTATCAACAATGATCCTTTTATAGTACATAAACAACAGAAGTATAATTAAGTGTATTTGTTTACATTCGAAATTAAAACCTCACCTCCTCAGAAGATGCACACAAATGAGCAATTCTGAAAACCTTTAGAATTATACCAAACAACTTACAGACGATAATGTGAAATTGGTAATTTACTTTAGAAAAGTAAATAGAAGTTAAAATTAACTGATATCCTATAACAGTGAAGTAATTTTAGGACCTTAAGCAATTGAACATCCTGGGAAGAAAATGTTTCAGAGCTCAGGTCTCCTACACAGATGTGAAAACCTCCCTGCCTCCCAGTACTCCTCCTCCCACAGCCTTCCTGGGTCCAGGCCACCTCCTGACTATGCCCTTGGGTGCAGAGCACTTACCCAGACGGACTCTATGCAGGGGAGATCCTGCGCAGCTTCGGTGAGGGGTTTTTAATGCACCTCTGCAGCCTGTAGTTGTAGCTGCTGTCACTGACAAGTTCCTGCTGGAGAGCATGGAGATCTGGCCTCCCAGGGGACCATCTTCTCTGGGGAGAGCAGAGCACAAACTTTTCTCTGAGCTTCCTTGCCACATTTGTGTGATGGATCAGGTCACAATGTCGTCAAACTATGCTTGCTAATTTCCCCTCAGACCAAATGAGTCCAAACTAGTCTTCTACTCCCAATTCCTGTGTGGATATTGAGACTCATGGTTCCTTCCTTGAACTTTAGTCTTTCTGATTACACCTCTACAGCAAGTGATGGGTTACTTCTTCCTGTGTCCTTCTGCACACACACACCTATTTCCAGCTTCATGTTTCTAGATTTCTAGCTTTCTGTTTCCTGTTCTTAGCAAATGTTAAAAATAAATTTAAAGAAAGACCAAAAGCAAATGTTAAAGATGAATTCAAAATGAATAAAGTATAATTAATAAAAAATAAAAAAATAGAAAAAAAATGAATTAAAAAAAAGAGAGAGAGACCACAAGTAAAGAAAGGCTTGGAGTTTGGAGCTGTGCAGTAATAGGCAGCTTGAACACAAACGTGCCTGAGGCTGAGGCCATCCCTGAGCTGGATTCTTCTCTCTGAGGCGCTTGAATGGCCAGCTTCCTCCTCACTGGTGGAGGCAGGAAGTCTTAACATCTGCTGTGACAAAATGGCATGCAAGTTTGCTTTCATCCCCTAGGTTCTTTATACACAGTCTATAAAGCTCCTGACAAATGCCACTCAGGATCCACAGTCAGAAGAGAGGTCTAGCAGCATCCAGTTTGGCCTACTTCTGTTTCTGGGTCTCAGACTTAGAAGATATTATAGACTCTATAATAATAGTTCTCAGTATGTCAAAGAAGTACCAAAAAATGGACAATTAGCTATTTCCAGAGAGTCCTGAACACTTAAGGAAGTAAGCAGATATAAAAAAAACCAAACCAAACAAAAAAACCCAGAAAAACAGGAAAACGAAGCCTGGGCTGGGGCTGTAAAACAGTGGAAAAATAACTGTGGGCCAAGTGCTAGGCTCTGGGCTATGCCCCAGTACCACATAATAAGTAAGTAAGTAAGTAAGTAAGTAAGTAAGTAAGCACGTAAGCCATATAGGCTCTAAAAAATCCCAAAGACTATAACATCTATTGTCTAAGATTCCACACAAGGCACCCAGTGGGAGTGGAACCCTCAGAGGAAAGGAACGGCACCCATTATCAGATACCCAGCTCATGCCAAGGGGGGAAGTCCAAATGCTGCCACAGTGGCTCCATGAACATGTTAAAGTGCATGCAACAGAGCTCAGCTGGGTGGGAAAAGCCCACACCTCTTCCCCGAGTGTGCTGGCTTATGTCCTACTCTCTGGAACAGGCCATTTGCCATCCAGTTGCAAGTGGTTCCTGAAAGACTTCTGGGGCTGGTGTGGCAGAGGAGGTGGCCTTATCTTCCTTCTTTATGAAGACATAGTTCTCTGGAGGAGAGGGAGAGAGATACCAGCACACATTCCAGGCCAACCTCGAACCTGCTGTGTGACCCTGGGGAGCTGAGTCCACCTTCCTGAATGTTCATTTCTCTGAGATCTTAAAAATAGATGCTTATTTTTGAGTGTTTTGCAGGTGTGTATGTAAGTGCACTGCGTGCTTGATCCTTTTGAACTGGAGATACAGACTTTTTGAGAGCCTCAGGTGGGTGCTGGGAACCAAACTGGGGTCTCCCCCAAAGAACAACCAATACTCTTAACTGCTGAGATTCACCTCCAACCCTTGTTATAAAAAATCTTTTATTGTTAAATATTCAATGTGCATTGTCTTTTGTGTTCATAGAAATCCTAGAATGTATTTCCTACTTCTGTGAAGAGTGACTTTGTAATTTTGATGGAAATTGCATTCAACTGTGGACTGCTTTTGATAGTACAGTCATTTACACAATATTAACCCTATCTGTTCAGGAGCATGAAGGAGGGTACTTGCTTTATTCTAGCCTTTTCTTTATTCAGTGTTTAAACATTTTTTCATTGAGTAAGTTTCAACTCCTTGTTAGGGTTTACTCTGAAGATGGTTACTATTTAATTTTTTTCATTTACTTGAGGTTCCTTTGAATGGGACTGTTTCTTTCTCAACAGGTTTGTTATCACTACACAGAAAATGTACACACACACACACACACACACACACACACTTGTGTATCCTGCTACTTTGTGGAGCTTTGTGTCACCAAAAAGGTCCTTTAGGGTCTTATGGACATTGGACATGTTAGCTGCAAATAGCTTGACTTCCCCATTTGTATTTCCGTTATCTCATTGTTATGTCTTATGCCTATAGCAGAGACTTGAAAAAATTGTATTAGGTAAGAGTGGAGAAGGTGGCACCCTTTTCTTGCTCTTGATTTTTAGTGGAAATGCTTGAGTTTCCCCAGTTTGAGATAACATTGATTATAAAGTTGTCAAATAGTGACATTATTAAATGGAAGTATGCTCATCTTTCTCTGTCTCTAACAAAAAGTTGTTAGACTTTCACCAAGGCCTTTTCTGCACCTATTGACATGATCCCATGGCTTCTCTTTTCGAGATCTCTTTCTTTTGGGGGCCTCTATCTCTGTCCATTAACTAAAATGACCTGGAAAGTAGGTCTCAGACATTGTCATCTCATAGAACTAGGATATAGCCACTAGTCCAGGGCGCTTGTTAATGGCCAGAGTTCCAGAGTAAGTCAGGATGGATGTTAAGCCTCGAACTGATCCCCACTGATGGAACTGAGAAGATTGCTGGCCTCACAGAGCCTTTGTTACTGGTTTGTCAAACTGGGAGGGAAGTGCTTACTTCTCAGGGTGTTGGGGAATTGAGCAAGTAGTAGACGGTAGGTGTTTAATACTTCCTAAGTGCTTCCTAAGAAAGCCAGAGTAGACTTCTTGTATTCTCACCAGAGGACAGCCTGCAGGAAAGCTCTTTTGCCTGGCCCATGGTGGACACCTCAGACAGATGTCTGTCAGTGAGTGTGGATGTTGTCACCGTAGACAAAGGTGGAAGGAGCCAACACCAGCTGTTCCTGCTCTCTGCTTTTGACTCAGGATAAAACTTACACGTTCCATCATTCTCTACAAGAAAAAGATAGCTCTTGTCCTTGAGAGCTCTGTGGAAGCCAACATCTGGTTTACACAACTCCCCTTGCCCTTCTCTTGCAGAGCTGAATCAAGTAAGATTTTGAAATGGGGACAGGATTCTGGCCCATGGTGACCTGGTGAGTACCATAGCAGACCACACTGCCCAACTGAGGGATTATTCCTCCAGGGCCAAGAAAATCTCTCAGTTTTAGTTCCTCCCCCTAACCTTCTTCCAGACCCCAACTAAAGATCACCAGGATTTGACTTTCCTCACTGCCCTCTTTTCTTGTTTTTTTTTTTTTTGTGTGCTTAAGCTGTGGAAAAGAATCTAAACCCAGAAGACCAGCTACTTGTTTCACTAATTCCTTCCTTAGAGCTCGAAGCCTTGTTGGATAAAGGCAACACAGACTGCTGAGCCCTCTTCTGAGCCCATTCTAGGCTCTGGCAACCTCAGAAGGCTCCTTGGCAGAAAGTTTGTTCCACAATTATCAGTGTTGAAGTTCAAGATCCCTGGACATCCCTGCCTCTCCTGTGCTTTGTCTCTAGATCCACAAATGCTGTTCAAAATGACAACAGTAAGAGAAGGGACAAGACAGAGCTTGGCATTGTTGACACAGCCTAGGAGCCCTGAATTTGTCATGGTGCAGAAATCAGCATTTGAATTACACAATGAACTTATACATACAGGACGTCAGTCCAGAAACCCAGGGCAGAAATCTTGAGGCAAGGACTGAAGCATAGGCTATAAAAGAACACTATCTGCTCACTGCCCTTGCTCCTGCTTGCTTGCTCTCCATACCACCTGCCCAAGGATGGCACCATCCACACTGAGTGGAACCTACCACATCAATCATGAATTAAGAAAATATCCTGCAGATTTGCCCACAAGACAGTCTGATGGAGGATTGAGGAGGTTCTTTCTTCCCAGATGACCCGAGCTTGTGTCACCTTGATAAAAATTCAGTAGCAGAACAGTGCAGCCCACTTCCATATACTATGTGAGAGGACCTTGCAGCATGCTTTGAAGGGACCAAAGAATATCTCCTAGTTAGCTTCAGTAGTCAACTTGATACAGTGACCTGAGGGAGTCTAAATAAGAGAAGTTGTTGTTTTAAAAACAAAACAAAATCCCAATTGTTTGAGTTTGCCAATAAAGACTCAGGAGCCAGATGCTGGGGTTAAAACCTGCTAGCTCAGAGAAGCAGCTCACATTACTTCAACAATGTCCCAGAAGGATAAAGCCCTTTGTTCTCAGTTCACATTCCAGAGGAAAAAGCTCTTCCTATTCAGCCTATGTCCTAGATGGAAAAAGCCCTTCTTACTCAAATCATGTCCTAAAAGAAAAAACATCCTCCTTCTCCATATTGTCTTAAATACCTTCCTTCTCAATGTCCCTCCTATCAGTTTAATCCCTGTCAGCTGGTTGCTAACTTTGCTACTTGACTTAGGGTTAACTTGATTTAATCCTGTTTACAGAAAGCTCTTGGATTAAAGCTGTGTTCTAGTGTTGAGCCACACCACAAGAACTTGTTTATAATACACGGAAAGCTCTAGGCTCAAAGACTGAGCCACAGCACAATTAGAAACAGGTGTTTACAGTTCACAGCCTCAGGACTCACAATGGAATAAAATACCCTCCAACAAAAGGTAGCTAAGAAAGCCAGGGGTAGAAAGCTGGTAGGCAGCTTTCCTCTGTGGATTCTGCTTCAGTTCCTGCTTGAGCTCCTGCCTTGGCTTCCCTCACTAATGGCTTATAGCTTGTAAATTGAAGCAAACTCTTATCTCTCCAAGTTGGTTTTGCTCACAGTATTTCATCACAACAGAAAAGCAAACCAGTGCATGGAGCAACTTGAATGATGATGGTGGGTTTAGTTTGCTCTCCACAGACAATAATGCAGTCAGAAAAGACTTTTGAAACATTGACCATTTAAAGAAGTATTTCCATAAAAAATGCTTTGTAGTAAAAAACACTGTAAATATAAAGATGCAGCTCCTTTAAGTGCACAGTGTCAAAACTGAAAGCCAGGTGGAACTCTGCATGTGGTCTTGGGAGAACATCATTGTTTAGTTTTGCTCCCTTTTCTCAGGGTCCAGTGATAGGATATTGTGAAGCGAGGGTCTCAAGGTGCTTTTCCTAGGGCTTCCCTGAACTTGATGATTTTATTTGAATGACTTCCCACAGAGCATAGTAGAGAAGACATCAAGAATTTATTAAAGAATAACATGAGGCATTCTCAGTGGCAAAACTGAGCAATGGCTGTAGTTTACCATGGAGGAAATCACTGTCCAGGAATGAGCACCAAAGAGCCCATTGTTTGCCTGTATATGTGGAGGTAGGCTTCATACTTTCCCAAAGCCCGGGAACAGAAGGCTCCTTTTGGTTCATGGTGCTGACATGCCCATCTACATTTATCCTTAAGAAAGGGGATCATAGTATGTCCCTGTGGATAACTCCTTTCTGGGTATATTATAATCTATTGAGATGACAGGTTACTAGCAGGTTAAGAAATGCAAGTCCCTTGGTAGAGTCAGATGCACCTCTCATCTCCCACTATTTTGATTCAAACTCATGTAATAGCAACTTTAACAGAATCACAGAAAGAAAACAATAATACACATATAAAAAGAGACATCTTTTTATCAATAAGGACATTTGCTCAACCATGTTTGTAGCAGCCTTATTTGTAATAGCCAAAAGCTGGAAACAGCCCAGATACCCCTCAGTGGAGGAATGGATGCACAAATTCTAGTACATCTACACAATGGAATATTACTCAGGGACAAAAATCAAGGAAATCATGAAATTTGCAAATAAAATGGTGGGATCTGGAAAAGAACATCCTGAGTGAGCTCTCCCAGAAGCAGAAAGATACACATGGTATATACTTATTCATATAGACAGAGAATACAGGATAAATCTACTAAAAACAGACATCTTTAGCATCTGGAAATACCCCCCCCCCTTCATTGAGCCTGAAACCCTGCTACCGCTGTTGTTCTCCATTTTGTCTAGTCTGCATTTATCCTTTCAAGAGGTTTTTTCATATTCTATGGAGAAGGAGTTGTGGTACTTACTCTCCCCATCCTTAGAGTCAGTGTGCTAACAAGGACACATGATGGGAGATTCAAAGCTGATTTTGAAGGAAAGGATGAGACCAGGCATGATGGCATGTGCTGAAATAGTCTGTCTATTACTCCATAAACCTGCTGAAACCTTCTCCTTAGGGAAAGTTTTTTGAGACAGACATTCTTTATCCTGTTTCCCAAAGCTTGGGTATGAACTAAACTCTTCCTGCTATGATCTCTGTCTCCTGGTTGGGGGTTGGTGGTAGAAATTACATGGGTTGGTAACTTAGCATCAGGTTCAGTTCTGTATTTTACAAACAGTTGATTAGGTTGGCGGCTCTATCCTTACTGACCTTTGGACCTGTGATCTCTGACTACTGCTTATTAGATGGGGCCTCCACATTTCTAACCTGCCAGAGAGTGATCAGATTCTTCCTTCACTCCTGTCCTTGCTTTCATCCCTCAACTTGCTGGTATATGCTTTAATGTTGTCATATAGTGAAGCCTCATCTGATAATGTTGAGCCTTGGCTTCAGCCACATCCTTGCACAGCTTGGTTCCCAGCACACTAAGGATGGTGAGGAAATGAAGGACAGGCGTATACACACACACACACACATACAAGCTGGCTTGTGATCTCTGTGCTGTGGATACAGCACCCCAGAAGCTCAGTGTGTATATGGTATTCACTTGTAATGGGAAGTGGTCTGCAATAGCAAACAGATACACAGGCTATTGCAGAAGCTGGGAAATAAGGCAGGTTTAGTTAATCTCAGGCAGATTGCCTCTGTAGGGAAGCAGTCTTCAGGTTGTAAGCTTCAGGGAAGGGGGAAGCTGTGGTGGATATTTTCTACACACACTGAGAACATTCCTGTTTGGACCAGAGGAAGGCTTTGCCATCCTACTGAGCCTCCTTCAAAGAAGGTTTTGCCCTTGATATTGGGTTTGAGCCATTGGTCATTGACACAGCCCCGCCAGTGTGAAATAACACACATTCATTCAGGACTTCACTGGCTTCCTACGAAACCATTCATTAGGTAGGTCTTTCTTGACCTCTTGGAAATGTTCCAGTTCATTTGGCTAACGGTACCATTGTGGTGGGAAAACATGGCAGCAAGCAGCAGGCAGGGCAGCTGGAATAAGGCACAGAGTTCACATCGTAAAACCAAACATAAATCAGAGAGTGGACGGGAAGAAACAGTAGGATTTTAGGATAACCCCACCCTTGGCCACTTTCATCTGCCCATGGCTGCTTCACCAAAGGCCAAGCTGTGTGTCTGTCCCTCGACATTTCCATATTATTTCTCTTTACATTTGCTTGTAAATGCCAGACAGTTCAAATCCTGAGCCTGAGCATCTGAAAATTGAGGCACACAGAACCAATATTACACGGAAACCGTATTCTCTGTGTGAGTACTGACCCAGGGAAAGGCTGCCTGTTAACACTTTAGGGAGAACCTCAGAGCCATGGGAAGTCATGGGAGGACCAGCAGTTTCTCATCTCAGAGCAGACACAGTGAAAATTATATAATGGTCTGGGACTGATTAGATCAGAGGTTCAAAGTGAGCAAAGCTAGAGTTGCCTGTCTGGTGCAAACTTTCTGATCCCTCCCACAGGTATTGCAAGATAACTCAGCTAAAGTCCGTGTTCAGCCCTCCCCAGATGGCTGTTATCAGGACACAGGGAGTAAGATCAACAGGCAGACAGGACACCGCCCTGGGATGCCACTTCTTCATGCTCCCCAGTGGAAAATTGTCACCTTCTATAGACACAGCAATAACAAACTTCTGACATGCATTAAAGACCCCTTCACCTTAGCTGTGCAGGATCTCCTTAGGAGCAGAGTCTGCCCCTGCCATGTCCATCTGTGTAAGTGCTCTACACCCAAGGGCAGAATCCGAAGGTGTTCAGGTCCCAGGCAGACTGTGGAAGAAGAAGAACTGGGCTACAGGACGTTTTCAGCATCTGCAGATAAGATGCTGAACTCCGACAGCCTCAGCACTGGGGACTGTTTTTGCACTGGTAATGAGCATGATTTTTCCTTAGGATATTCATTTTCTGTAATTCCTAAAATTCTGTAAATCCTAAAATTTTTCTTGCTTCCAGAATAGTAATACATTTTGGTTTGCATGCATGTTGTTCTAAAGTAAATGACTTTCTGTGTTAGCACTTCCATCACACAATCAATTTCCTGATTTATTGTTTCCTGTAGCTCTCCTCATGTTATCCAGGAAAGCTTAAACCCACAGCTTAATGTAATGTCCTCAACACTGTATCTGACTTCTGTGGTCTGAATAATTAAGAGGTTTGAATCTTTACAAGGAATTGAAGGTGTAAGTTCAAAGCCCCACAGAAGACAGCCCCACACCGTGCTGTGGTTCACTCCCAGTTCATCTATAGATCCTAGAACTCAGAGGCTGCCTTTAGCCTGGGCTCTGCCCACTGGGATGTCTCAGGTAAGGGACAAGGTTGCCAGTTATCAGATGTCAAGGCCATGTTAAGCCTGGTGGTGGTTTCCCCTTTCTGGATTCTAAGAACAGGAATTTATGACTCCTAGAGCCTGAGAGAGACAATTGCAAAGTGCTCAGATAATGGAAATACCGAGGTTTTGTTTCTCTCTAGGCCTTGTCTCTGCTCTTAGCTCTCACAGTTTCACAAGCTGAGTTTTTGCATGGGGTTAGGAACAGATGAACAGAAACCTATCTCCCTTTTTGTTATAAAGAGAGCATCAAAGCTGCTAGGTAAGAAGGATGTTATCCCTTGTTCCATCATGGACACCACCATATCAAGGTTATGTCAGGAAAAGTTTCTCTTGTACAACAATTGGTTCCCTGTAGTAACAGCAGTCATCTGTGACAAAACTGTCAGGTCTGTGAGGAGGCTTCTCTGGGATCTCATTCCTTTGTTGTGCAATACTGCAACAGTCTCACTGCAAGGGTGAGATCTGAGGACAATAAAAAGAGTTTTAGCCATTCCTTAGGCCAAGTGTTTTTCACAGTTTTCTGCATCACATCCCCACAGCTCCTTTACTTCATGGTCTCTCTGGACACATCTCTTATACCTTCTTGTGATGGTTTGCCTCTTCTGAGGCTCTGGTGGCTTCTCCCCCACTGTTTCCTGAGCTTTCCAAGTAGAATTGTTAGAGAGTACTGCCCAGTGTAACTCCATGCTAAACACAACCTACTTTGATGAAACAGGGCCAGTTCTACCTTCCAAACCCCTCTGTGCACTATGCACGGGGAGGCCGGGGGGGGGCAGTGATGTGACACTGTACAGGTGAGCCATTTGAGGGTTAGGAACACGAGGACAGCTTCGTAAGTATGATGGAGGACAGGTTCTGCTCAGCCCAGACATAAACATGCTCTTTATACAGCCTCTCAGCTTCCGGGAATGGGCAGGTGTACCCAAGTTGTAGAGAAGGACAGAGACATCACTCCCTGCCTTTCTCCTCCCTGGCTGCAGTGCACCCACAGGGCCACAAGCACCCAGCATGCAGTGGCCTCTGCAGAGGGGGTTCCTGTCCCCTTTTCACTCTCTATTTCCCTCCAGGTCACAAGCTCAGGCCACTGCTGTGCTGAACACTGGTCACTTGTTTGAGGCCTCTTTGTGATGTCATGGATCTTAGGCTGTCCATGATTCAGGTAACTGAGGGATGACACAGTGTCTACAGTCCTGGCTTCCTGACTCCATGCAGAACAGGGGGCTTTAACCTTGTTGCCCTGAGCAGATGAAGCCTTCATAGTTGCTTTAACAGAGAATGTTCAAGAATCTTATGGATATTTCTTGCTCCAGGTGTATTTTGTTCTCCTGTTCTACCTTCTAAGCCTTTCCTTCTTGTCCCCAATGTGGCCTCTTCACAGGGAACCTATTACACAAATCCAGGTCCTTTTTCTGTGTACAGAACACCAATTTTTTCTGCAGGAAACCTGATAGACCAGGCTATAAAAACTAATTTTAGGGCACAGTGCAATTGAATCCCAAGGACACACGTGGCTGTGGCAGCCTGAACTGTTGTGCAAAAGGCTTTTCTTACGTAATTTTTCTGATGGTAGGAAGTCGCTGTCATGTTCTCTGATCTCCTTTGCTGGGCTAGTAGGCATTCATGTGAGCACTACCATCTGGGAAGAGGGACAAGGTAACCCCTTTCAGCGGTTTTTCTACGAAGGGTTTTTAGTCACCGCAATGCTTTGTATACGAATGATGCATTAGCCCAGAATTTTCTATAGACATTCACATAGGCACAGTTGAGGTAGCTGCAAAGCCTGGAGCTGGCAGGTGGCTCAAGGCTGTTGTTTGTCTCACTCCAGACAAGCTGGTGCTCACAGTTCATGACATGGTGTCACTCTCCTCAGCTTTTTCTGCAGAGAGGAAGCAACTGTGAACTTTCTCCTCCACACTAACAAGGTTCTGCAGTGCCTTCAAAGCAATGATCTCCTGAAGCCATGATGCCATGAATATGGCTGAGGATTCCAGGCTCCTGAGATGTCCTGGCTACCCTAAGTGATCTACATTTTACAGGGCTGTATTTACTGAAATCACCCTAAAAATAGCACAACCTGCACCCAACTCTACAGATGTTGACAACCCTCTCCCTGGGTTGACAATGTCATGTCTTTGTAAAAATCAGTTCCTCAACCTCTCCTTCTCCCTCTCCTTTTCCCTCTTCCTCTTTCTCTTCTCCCCTAGCTCTCATGTTTGTGTGTGTATGTATTTATGTGTGTGTTTGTATTCGCTTGAACAAAAAAACCTGCATCATAAAAATGATAGGAGAGAAATATGTATTAGGATTGTTTTGTTAGTATTTGCTAATGAATGCATATATTTTGAGGTTTTTAAACTTTTAAAACTTTGCCAGTGTGTACTTTATCCTCCATGAAAGGTGTGTCTATCAAACCCACGGCTACGATTATGGGTGCACACAGGTCACAAGCTGATGTTCAGGTTGAGTGCTAGTGTGCACTGCTACTCTTTGTCCTGAAGGCTTGATTACTGTTTATTTTTCTGGGGTTATCATGGCACAGACTCAACCATATTGGCTGTGTGCCTTAAACTGTTATTCTATGTCACCTGAAGATGGAACTGAATTTCCCCCTCTTCTTCCTTTTCTTTCCTGGTCCTTCCTTCTCCATCACCCCTGACTTCTCTTCATTGAGACTGAGGTCAGGGAGGAGCAAGGGCATTATGAGGAACTCCACAGATTCACAGAAAGAAAAATCTGAAGAGCTTAATCATGACTCTCTGTGCCTGGTGGCCACCAATCTTTTGAAGAACTAGCTTTTTGTGTTGCTATTATAGAGCTTTTAGGTGAGGAAGCCCAAATTATCAACTGTTATTATCACATATTTATTTTCAGCTCTGAATTATTCATTCTTTTCAAGTGTTTATGAATTTTAACATCTTCCCTCTTCCCTCATTTTATAAATACTTCTTTGAATTTTAAGCTTTTAATATAATGATGTAATATGTCCTTTCCCATTCCTCCCTCAAAACCCATCCAAATATCCTTCCCATGCTGTCCTCCAGCCTCATGGGCCATTTTTCCTCTAATTTTCATTACAAACATATATAGTCTCAGATGCATAACTGTGACCTGCTCAGTCTGTATAATGTGACATGTTTGCCTGTTTTCAGGGCTGATAATTTGGTTTTGGACTACCAGTTGGTGTACTCTTCCCTGGACTGTTGATCCTGCTCTTAGCATTCCTTAGTCTCCTGTAGTTCTTTGAGAAGGGCTGAGCAGTGGTTTTCCTGTATCTTGGCATGTCTAAGTGTTGTTGTCCTTGTTTAGCTCCTGTTCAGGCAGTCATGTGGGTAAGGTTATTGCTGTAGCTCCTTAACTCTACCGGGAGACACAATCTCACGGGGAATTCCCTAATCCCCTGCTTTCAATCTCTCCATGCCATCTTCAGAAGCAATGTTCTCTGAGCCTTGCTTGCCGGAGTTTTTTGGTAGATGGGTCCACCGAGACTGGGATCCACAGCTCTCCATATTGATCAGTTGTGGTTTTCTTTACTGATCTCTGTCCCCTGAAAAAGAGAAGTTTTCTTGTTGAGAGGTGAGGGTTACACTCATCTGTGGATATAAGAACAAATACTTAGATCATTTAAAACATTTTTGCTTCTTGTCAGTATACTGTATTACAGTGCAATATGGTCAGAAAAATTATGAAGTTATTTCATCTCACACCCTTGATTTTCAGTTGATAATTCTTTACTGTGTATCTGGAAAACTTTTTACAATATTATATATTTTGTGTGTATTTAATCGTCATTAAAAGAAATGATGAGCTCTACATAAAATGCCCACTGAATTTCCTACATCCATGAAGTCTGGCAAAGTCCCCTACAACTTGAAGGTGATGGAGACCTAAGACTCTTGTGGAGCCTATCCCTCAACACTGGGTGGACACTTTTCATTTAATTGTGACCTTAGAATGAGATGGCCCTAAGTCTATTGTAATTGTAGTTTTGTTTACTACCCTGATTTTGCCTGTCAAAAGAGGGAAAAAAAAGGAGAATGCTCACCCTGAACTCACACCATACTGGATCTCTTGGCTGGAGATTAAATTCATAGGTTGGAGGCAGAGTCACTTAGAAGAGTTCAGAGAAAGGCCAGAATTTCAAACTCTCTGGAAAGAAAACTTGGCTCCATCATTCTAGCCTTTTGGTCATCTTTGTCTTTTCTGTTTCATGCAGGGAAGGAGCTGATCAGTCATTAACAGAGCTGCATTCTGTCTCCCAGGCCACTGCATGAGAAAACCAGCAGGTGACCTGTACAGAGATCACTCTGTGCCAGAAACAGTTCCATGCTTGGTGTGTATGTAGCATCCTCACATCTAGGGGCTCCTTGACTGTGCATATGCTCCAGAGTTGCTGAATGGAGCTCATCTTCTGAGTGCTTATGGTCACACCTCGAAGAAATGGCAGAGAGTCAGTAGGATTCAATTCAGAGTCCAAATTGGTAATTATTTGTTCTGGAGGTTTATTAAGAACATTTGCCTGAGCAGTGGTGGTGCATGCTTTGAATCCCAGCACTCAGGAGGCAAAAGCAGGTGGATCTCCAAGTACTAGGACATCTTTGTTTACAGAGTGAGTTCCACGACAGCCAGGACTACATAGAGAAACCCTGACTTGAAAAACTGAGAGAGAGAGAGAGAGAGAGAGAGAGAGAGAGGGAATAGGAGGAGGAGGCAGAGGTAAGGGGGACAAAGGGGAGAGAGAAGAAGAGAAAGAGACAAAGAAAATGAATGAATAATGAATGAATGAAAAAGAAGGTGAATGAATACTTGGCCAGCAGTGAAGAGGGCAGTGAGAGAAATGACCCTGTGCACGTGTGTCTGACAATCAAGTGAGATGCCGCTATTACCCCTGAATAAACAAAACATGTGCGCCAGGAGTGGAAAATTTTTTATATCTTGTGGAAATGTTTAATGTACAAGAAAGTTTGTATTCTGAGAAGCCCCACAATGATCTGCACAGTTCAGTTTTGCTTGAGAAGCATCAGGACAGTGGGGACAGTGGGGACTGTGGGGATGGCCTCAAGGGGGTGTGAGCTGGAGCTGAGTTCCAATTAGACAAGTTATAATTGGGATGAATTGACATCTTGTTGCCAGCTCAGTGTTGGTGGGTAATGCTTCATTCCCTGTATTTGTAATGAAGAGTTTTCTCTTTTCTCCTCAGACTTTTGATACTTGCAAATGCACACACAATGAATAAAGCCAGCATACTCCACACTAACACAAACATTAAAATTACCTTGTTCTCTGAAATGAGTATTGGGATCTCAGCCAACAGCATCCTTTTTCTCTTCCACCTCTGCAGGCTCATTGGTGCACACAGGCCTAAGCCCATTGATCTCGCCATTGGTTTCTTGGCCCTGACCCAACTACTGATGCTGCTAACTATGGGACTCATAGCTGCAGACATGTTTATGTCTCAGGGGAGGTGGGACCCCACCACATGCAAATCCCTTTTCTATCTACACAGGTTCTTGAGGGGCCTCTCCCTTTGTGCTGCCTGTCTGCTGAATGTCCTCTGGACCATCATCCTCAGCCCTAGAAGCTGCTGTTTAAACAAGTTTAAACATAAATCTCCCCATCCCATCTCCTGCGCCCTTTTTCTTTGTGTTCTCTACATGTCTTTTAGCAGTTACCTCCTGGTATCAAATAGTGCCATCCCCAATTCGACCTCAGATAATTTTATGTTTGTTACTCAGTCTTGCTCACTTCTACTCCCGAGTCACTCTAGACAAAGCACATTTTCCACATTGTTTTTCTTCAGGGAAGCTTTTTTTTATTAGTCTCATGGTCCTCTCCAGTGGGTACATGGTGGCTCTCTTGTACAGACACATGAAGCAGGCCTGGCATCTTCACAACACCAGCCTTTCTCCAAAGGCATCTCCAGAGCAAAGGGCCACCCGGACCATCCTGCTGCTCATGAGCTTCTTTGTGTTTCTCTGCATTTTGGAGACTGTTATCTTGCAAACAAGAATGAAGTTCAAAGATGGCTTACTATTCTACTTTATTCATATTCTTGTGTCCCATAGCTATGCCACAGTCAGTCCCCTTGTGTTTATTTGCACTGAAAAGCATATAATTAAAATTTTGAGGTCAGTGTGGGACAGGAAAGTAAATATGTGATTATTCAGGAATGGGTATCATCCCTTAGTACAATCCAATATGTTGTCATCAGAGCTATGGATCATGACATAGTAGGAGCGTTTCAAGGTTTAAACTGATATGTGAAAACATCCTTTTCCCATTACATCTGTTTACTCTGTTTGTGGATGGCAAGTGTGTAAAAGAAGATTAAACTGCATTCCCACTCAAATATCACATGAGGTTTATCTTTCTCAATGGGTTTTCCACAGAGATCTGTGAGATGTCTTTCATCTGACCTGCATTAGCACCTTACTTTTTATTATTTATTTATTTATTTAGGAATTTGAGGCATGGTTTCTCTGTGTGGCCCTGGCTCTTCTGGGCTTGCTTTGTAGATCAGGCTGACCTCAAACTCACAGAGATCCACCTGCCTCTGCCTCCCTGAGTGCTGGGAACAAAGGTGTTTGTCACCATGCATAGTTTGTTTTTAATTTTTTGAACAATGATTTAAGTTTTAACTGTGTGTGTGTGCGTGTGTGTGTGTGTGTATGTGTGTGTGTGTACTTGAGCACAGATGCTCTTGGAGCCCAGATGTGTCAATTACTGTTAGAGCTAGACTTATAGGCAGTTGTGGGCCAGCCAAGTGTGAATGTTGGTAATTGAACTTGAGTCTTCTAGAAAACAGTTTACTTATGTGCTGAGCCAACTCTCTGGCACAACCATTACTTTAAATATGTGGCAACTATGACATTTTCAATAAATGAATGCCTCAATTGTTTATATTTGAAAAAATACACAAGGAAACATTGTTTTGAGAATAAATTATCACAGGATGCAGAACACACACACAAATACACAGAGCTAAAATGATATGCAGAGAACCATAATGTCATTTGCATAATGGTGTTCCTATGGCCAAATTTAAAATAGTCAAAGGTAGGAGCAGCCACTGTCTAGTCTAGAGGTATCAGGATGTGGGATCAGGTCATGGCCTCCCTGTGCCAAGGAGTGCTAGTCAGAACATGAAGAATACCTTGAATGTCTGCCATGCCAGTCAGACACACTGCACAAACTTGATGAGTTACTTATGAAAGATGAAGCTTAGGGGTGTGAAAGGAATAGAGACCATAAACAAAGTGCTTTATCTGTGCTCAAAATATCATAGCCAAATGTAAATAGTAAACTAGTCACAGATAGTTACTCAGCTGTACTATTGATCTACTCCAGGGAACTGAGGGCTTGCAGCATGCCTGCTTATTGGAGACTAATCAGATACCTCCTCAGAACACCCTTCATGTGATGGAACACAGACTCAGTCACACAAGTCACACAGCTGAGCAGACTCACAAGAAGACTTCACACAACCAAACACAATCAGCAGCATAATTCACAATGATGAACACTCTCAGAGGCACAATGCACACTGCTGAACACAATCAGAGGCAAAATGCACACTGCTGAACACTCTCAGAAAGAAACGATTCCCACAACGGAACATACAGTGAAAAATTTACACAGCTGAACACACCCAGAGGCATACACTACAGAGCAGAACACACACTTAGAGGCGTACTTCACACAGGAAAACTGTTATCTGTCACTCAAAGCAAGGGAATGTCACAAACATGAACCCCACCCACACCTGGAATACAGTAATTTCAGTGTTGACACTTATATAAAATCTAAAAAAAAAAAAATAATAACTGGAACCTGGTTGTTGGAAAGAGAAATATCAAAGAAGATCTATTCCATGTTCTGTCTACACTTTGAGTAAAGCCTATAACCTCAAACAGGCTGTATTGTAATGCAAGGATCATGGGATCCTCAGAGACCTCCAGGAGACAACTTGATGCAAGAGCATGAGAGCTTCATGACGAGAGCAATCCAACTCAGGACCCAAGTCTCATTGACACAGCAGTAGAGAAGTGGGACCCTGAGCCCTGAGTGAGCAGGATTTTTAAAGGAAAAGACTTTAAGAAGGGGGTTTCCATGACAGCAAGCAGGGGTTCATGTTTCCATGATAGAAAGCAGGAGGATTCATGCCTTGACTTTACAGAATTTGGTAAAAGCCACAGAGGAGAGGTGACTGTTTACATAATCACAAATGCCAGGAAATTTGTCTTTATTTTTTACTAACCATTTATTCTGTGATATTTCCTGGTTGCCATTGCTTAGAGAGATAACCTTGTTTCTGCCAGGTGCATATTCTGTGATATTTCTTGGTACCTGAGATCAGGTCCCTGTCAAGATGGATCCTTATTTCAAAATGGAGTCACCCAGGCTAACTTAAACTCTTCAGTATGTTAACAAAAAGGAAGGGCATTTAACAAGTGAAATGAGAGAACATTTCACACATCAATGACTTGGAGGAGGAGAAATAAACCACACAACTGTAAGTTGTATAAACCCACGAGCAGAGGTTTGCCTGGTGGCTCAAGTCTGTAACCCTGAAGTCGAAACAGGATAGTGAGTTCAAGGTCCACCTGAGCTACAGGAGTGAGTCCAGACTAGCACACAACAGTCACAAAGCAAAAAATAATTATAAGAATAAAATATTATTTTAAAATCCAACATAAGATGGGTGCTGGAGGCACATGCATTTAATCCTAGCACTCAGATGGCAGAGGCAGGGGAATCTCTGAGTTCAAGGCCAGCCTAGTCTACAGATCAGGTTCCAGGCCAGCCAGTGCTATGCAGAGAAACCCTGACTCAGAAAAAAAATCCCAAAATAAACAGAAGGAAAATATACACAGGAAAGGATTAATCTTACTTCTTGATTCTGGGTTAAGAGCATAAATGTTCCAATGAAATGTGTAACTGCTCATCAGAACAGCACCCTCACTGACTGTCTGAGGGAGTGGCAAACACTTTGAGCTTGGGGGAAAGATATGGACATTTCTCACCCACAGCACTGGACAGAGTACCCTCAGCCACAGGCACCTTGTGGGAACACACCCACAGCCCCTCATCTTCATGCCGAGAGATTTGAAAAAGGATGAAACAGGTAGAGACCAATTAAAGCTGACATTAAGAATAAGCAAAGATGGGTTGCTTCTGTGATGTGACCCTTTCATTCTTCTGGCAGATGAGCCAATTAAACAAAAACTGCAGTTATTACAATGTATCATGTAAAAAAAAACCTATAAAATATGTTGTTCTTCATTTAAAAAGGTTTTTTTTTTTTTTTTTTTTTTTGGAGATTCTTCAATACAAAATGTTTGCTTATGCTCTTTTACAGGACAAAAAGGAATACAGTTCCTTGTTAGCCCAGGGTTATATTCAGATCATTGTTAACCATTATATAAAACATATGCCTGGCTGCTAATACCTAAATAAAGTATTTAATGCTGTTACATTCTGGCCTATAGATTTGGTATGGCCAGAATAGTCCATTTTTGCTGAGGGCTACAGGCTAAGTTTAGTTCTCTGTTTAGTGCTAAATAAAACTTTTGTCCTTTAATATTATACTGTTAAGCTTTTTTTTGTGTATTTAATTAAGTTTTTATTTTTTTTGTTTTTTTAACATATAAAACATTATTTTTTTTACAATTTGCCACTTTTATTAAAACAAAAACAAAAAAACAAATAAAAACAACAACTACAACAAAACAATCAGATGTGAGAATGCTCCTCTTGTATCTTCTTTTTTAAGCAACTGTTCCAGCATTCTTGGTTCAAAACTATATTTGTAGATAATGGCATGTTCTATTATAACACATTTTATGATCATTTAGCAGCTAACCATTATTAAAATGCAAACACATATTGTCCCCTGTAACCAAAGCATAATACAATGTCTAAGAAATGCTCTAACCAGGTATAAATCTGTTTTTAGCTCCCAAATCACATCTCTATATCCATAATCTATGGATTAAATAAAATTTCACCATAACTCACCATACATGAAATAGAACATGGAAAAACAAAATCATAAAATATAAAAAGACAAACTCTCTTGTATCAATAGAACAGCCAAAATGGTTTTTTGGAATACAGGCTAATTTCCATTTAAATAACTGAACGTGGGGCCATACGTAGGTTATGTATCTTCACTAACCATTCATTGTTCCTTCTGCCCATACTCTTTTTTTTTTTTTTTCAATGCAGTTTATTCAGGAACCTTGAACAATCCTCGGACCCTGGGGAAAGCCAGCCCACAGCTTAAATAGCCTCTGGGTAGCCAACCCAGGCATGCCATGTGGGCAATGCAGATAGGTCCACATACATGAAAGCAAGCCAGATCCTCGGCCTTAGCCAAATGTGGAATTGTTCGTGACAGAGAGCACTCACCATCGGAAAGGTGGAAGGCGGAGACCAGCTCCATCTTTAAGGCATAGCATTCCGCAGCTCTCTACAGTTCCCCCTTTTTGTTTTAGACGCATCAGGCAAGAGTAGAGGTCTGATCTCTAATATTAGAAATAAATTGGGACTTTGTACCGATGTTCATTTAGGTGTCATCCACCCAAAGAGCATCAGACTCGTCCGATAACTTTTTCTCAGGCCATAGTAGAGGACAATGCAGCTACATTTGATGTGAACTGACAGACTAAAAATAAAAATTTAATTAAAAAATAACCACTAAAATGAAACCTTTGCCTTGCAGGAACAATTAAAATCCTCTGAAGTATTTTCTCAGCTTCAGCACACTGACACTGTGGTCTAAATACTGTTGCGGCTGCATCTCATGCTGGTAGCCAAACTTGATAGCTCAGGAGTCTCTCAGGTGTTGAAGACCAGCCTGGTCTATAGAGGGAGTTCAGGACAGCCAAGGCTACATAGACAAAACCTTGTCTCAAAAAACAAACAAACAAATAAACAGAGTTTCTCAGGTGGTACTGTTCTGAAACATGGAGGGATCATGGAGTGAAGCTGTGACTTGGCACCATACGACTGTATAGAGTCCCTGAAGAGAGCCAAGAGGCCACGTTGCAGTGCAGATCCAGCCATTTGGAGATGTCAGTATCACATGCCAGCAGCAGCTGCTGTGGGCGAGGCCAGTTTGAACCTAGGAGACAGCTGTGTGGAAGGCTTTGCCAGCACTGTGGAGGAGCCCAGAAGATCACTGGTGAGTCCCAGAAGCCTGGCACTGAGAGTTATGCTGTTGGACTTTGTTGAACTTGATTGTGACTGTGCCCTGGTTCTTACCTTTCACATAAGAAAATATTTATTTTTATTTTACAGGAGCCCACAAAGTCTCTTGACTCTGAACACTTAAAGGGATTTTGGAGATTTATCTTGAGTTTGGAGTTTTAGAGAGACTGGGTATTTTAGAGAGACTTTGAAAATGTTAGAGAAACTAGATGTTTTAGAGAGTTGAATATTTTGTAGAGGTTTTAAATGTGGAAAGAGACTTGAGAGATTGAACTTTTAAAAAATGGAACTTTTCTATTGCAATGTTGACATTAGTTTAATATCTTGGGAACAACAAAATTGAGAGACAAAGTTATAGTGTAACAGAGAAGTGTTTAGTGTCAGGTAGACAGGGGGTCAGCTGTGGCAGCTGTTTTTGTCTCTTGTTTGTTAAATCAACCACTAGACTCAATTGGAAAGGGAACCTCAGCTGAGAAAATGCCCGACTAGGTTGGTCTATGGGCAAGTGTGTGATGAATTTTCTTGATTGGTGATCTATGTGAGAGGGCCCACATCACTGTGGGTGCAGGCTCTGGGCTCAGGGTTCTGGATACTAGAGAACACAGACTGAGAAATCCATGAGACCCAAGCTAGTAAGCAGTGTCCTTCAGTGACAGGTGCCTTAGTTCTTGCCCCAGGTTCCTGCCTCAAGTCCTTACCCTGCTTCCCTGCACAATGGATTATAAGCTGTAAAATGAAATGAAGGCTTCCCAACCCCATTTGGTTTTGGTCATGGTGGTTTATTTAGTCTGTGTCTAAATCAAAGAAACTACAATAATTCAACAGCATGTACACCACATTTATTAATATAAACCTGGAGCCAGCATATCAGGTACCTGGTAAGTATAAACTGTAATAATTCAACAGCATCTACACCACACTTACTAATATAAACTTGGACCAGCATATCAGGTATGTGGAGAAGTATCGCAGCTCCATTATGGAGAGAGGGAATGTTGACTCCTATGGAGTCTGCCTTTCAAGACTGAGTTGGACCATTTTTCTTTAATTAATTCTGTAATATGGGACAGCTCCAAGTCTGTTATAACTGTAGTTCTATTTACTCCCTGACTTCACACGCTGAAGGAGAAAGACACGGTATATGCTCCTGCTGACATTTGCCCACCCTGTCCTTCTCTTGGAACAGTTTTGGACTGGGATCAGAACCATGCAAGATGAAGATACAGAGCAACGATCAAAGACTGAATCGTCCACCAGAGTTCTCTGAAAGGACTCCGTGCCAATGTGCTACTGTTTTCTGATTTGTCTTTTATCTTTTGTTTCAGGCAGTGACAGAGCTGAACAGTCTTTATGAGCTGCCTGAGCTCTCCCAGAGCACAAACATAAGCCGCCAACACATCCACAGACACCATCATGTGCTGGAATTTTCCCATGTTTGGTGTGTAAACAGTGTGTTCTTGCTCACCCAGTGTCTCTCTGACACAAGCACTCTGTTCTTCACATGTTCAAGAGGAGGTGGCTGGGACCCGGCCTCAGAGTATTCAAGGACATACTTGGAGGAAACAGCAGATCATGAATAAAATCAGAAACATCTGGATTCATAGATTACAACCCCCAACATTTGCTATAGAAATTTTCTAAGAAATTAGGATTTTCAGTAGAGTACAGATAGCCCTGAATAGAACAAGTGCATACCCAATCCATGGGACCGTTTTTATTGGCAAGTTCTGCTTCTTCTTTTTTTTTTTTTTCTTTTACACAATCCTTCTCATTCAGACTCTACCCAAAATAGTAAAACTGTCTATAATGTGCCTGGCCATCAAGATGTTGTGGGTAAAAACCAAGTAAGATGCTGCTCTTGCTTTAGGAAAACCCAAACCTACAAAACATGAAAGCACATAATTGCTGCAGCTCTTAATGTTGAGGGAGATCAGCCACCATGGGACACAGGGTCCAGCCATGGCTCAGCTTAGGACAAGTGAGAGCAGGAGGATGGTCTGTGGGGTGTGAGGTAGAATGGAGGTCTTCAGTGGAATAAGCATTCAGGAGCATCTGCATGTTTTCCTGAGGCCAGAAGACTGGTCTGGAGTGGTGTGTGAGGTCTTGCTCATGATGAGTCATTGTTTTACTTTTCTCCTCATCCACTCTTTGTTTCCACACAAGATGACTTCACACTCTTCTGACATAAGGAACACCTTCTTCTCTGAAATTGGCATTGGGATCTCAGCCAACAGCTTCCTTCTTCTCTTCTACATCTTCAAGTTCATTCGTGGGCACAGGCCCAGGCCCACTGAGGTGCACATTGTTCTGCTGTCCCTAATCCACCTACTGATGCTAATGTTCATAGCATTCATAGCCATGGACATTTTTATTTCTTTGAGGGGATGGGATGACACCATATGTAAACTCATTGTCTACTTGTACAGAATTTTTAGGGGCCTCTCCCTTTGTACCACCAGCCTGCTGAGTGTCCTCCAGGCCATCATCCTCAGTCCCAGAAGCTCCTGTCTAGCCAAGTTCAAGCACAAATCTGCCCATTACATCTCATGTGCCCTTCTTTTTCTGAGTGTCCTCTATATGCTCATTAGCAGTCATCTCTTAGTATCAATTTATTGCCACTCCTAATTTGACTTCAAATAACTTCATGTATGTTACTAGGTCCTGTTCTGTCCTACCCATGAGTTACCTCATGAAAAGCACATTTTGTACACTGATGGCCATCAGGGAAGCCTTTCTTATTAGTGTTATGGTCATCTCGACTTGGTACATGGTGGCTCTCTTGTGCAGGCACAGGAAGCAGGCCCAGCATCTTCACAGCACCAGGCTTTCTCCAAAAGCATGCCCAGAGCAAAGAGCTAACAGGGCCTTCCTTCTGCTCATGAGCTTCTTCGTGTTGATGTCCATCTTGGATGGCTTTATCTCCTGCTCAAGAACTATGTTCCTGAATGATCCAACATCTTACTATATCCAACTCTTTGTGGTCCACAGCTATGCCACAGTCAGCCCTTTTGTGTTTATGAGAACTGAAAAACATGTCATTAACTTTTTCAGGTCTATGTGTGGAAGGACATAAATGTTTGAATATTCATTGATCATTGATGGGCCTATTTCTTTATAAGAGGACCCAATACACTGGCATCAGAACTGTCAGTCATGGCATGGTGTTCACGTGCTTTGACGTACATGAAAATCTGAAGCAGTGTTTCTGTTTTTGTTTTTGTTTTTCTGTTAAAATTATTTACTTTAACCTGTGTGGTAACAAACATGTAGCAGAAAATTAAACCTCATCCCTTTTGTGATATGACCAGGGCATTTTTGTTTCATTTTATTTTATTTTATTTTATTTTATTTTATTTTATTTTATTTTATTTTATTTTATCTTTTTCCTCAATGCATCATTATGGGAATCCTATGAGGTGGCTCTCATGCATCATGGCCGTGGACAGTTCACACTGTTTTGAAGGATGTAACCATGTCTAACACATTTCAATATTTTAATTTCCTGTGGTATAGCTATTTTGACAAATTAAATGAGGAGGCATTTCTTGCCATAAATAGTTCTATACTCCAGAAAGAAAGGAATTGTACACAGAACTTTCAGAACAGAATTCTGTGCAAGAAGCACATGTGATGTATACAGCAATGCGAACAACAACTAGATTTAAAATTCTCAGAGTTATCAGAACTTTTGACCCAAACACAGCCTCTGTACAGCACAGGACCTCGTTCAGTCTTACGGTGCAAGGTAGTTAATTCCAGCACTGGTCACTGAGGTATGGTGCCCTGGAAAACAGGAAAGACCAGCACCACTGGCCAGCTCCCTGAAGGTTCAACACTCTACACTACATTTCTTCTAAAACCAAATTTTTCCTCCTTTCACCTCTGCTATAAATAGATTGGGATAAAGTTTGTTGCTTGGGGAAACATTTATACTCATTATACTCATTACTTATACTTATTACAATCAGTTTATCAGACTGTAATAAGGAAGTTTAATAAGCCAATCAAACGTATGTCATCTAGATTACTATGCAAGGGGACATGGCAACACAGGGGGGCATGAAAAGCCTTGTTTAAGTTAATTTGGGATTCAACTTTTGGACTGATGTCCCCTGGGCCTATAGTTCCCATACAATGAACTGCTTCTTGGCTTCAGCCTGGTTGTCCCATCTCTGGTTGTTTTCTGTGTCAGTTGAGCATAGACAAACCACCCATTGTTACCCATTGTTAAAGGGTAGGAAAACTTTTTTTTCAAGCAAATGGACCCAAGAAGCACTCTGAGGTTGCCATTCTAATATCTTAAAAACAAAAAGACTTCTAATTAAAATTAATCAAAAGAGATGGGAAAGGACTGTTCATATTCATCAAAAGGAAAATCCAACCCCCAAAAATGTTAATTCTGAACATCTATGCCTCAAAATGAAGGGCACCCCCATTTGTAAAAGGAACATTACTAAAGTTTTAACCACACATTGAACCTCATACAGTAAAAGCAGGGGACTTCAATACACTACTCTCATCAATAGACAGGTCATCCGGACAAAAACTAAGCAGAGAAATAATGGAGCTAACAGCCATTGTGAGTCAAGTCGACCAAACAGAAGTCTAGAGAATGTTTCACCCAACCAGAAAAGAATATACCCTCTTCTCAGGATCTCACAGATCTTTCTCCAAAATACTCAGTCACAAAGTGAGTCTCAACAGGTACAAGAAAATTAAAATAACCACCTGTAGCCTATCATACTCTCACAGATTAAAGCTATATTTTAACAACAAAAGCCCACAAAATCATGGAAACTGAATAACTATCCTCTAAGTGACCACTGGGTCAAGGCAGAAATAAAGAGGTTAAAGACTTCCTAGAATTCAAGGAAAATGAATGCACAGCATACCTGAACTTATGAAACACAATAAAAATGGTAGTAAGAGGAATGTTCAGTCTCCATACTAGCAACTTAGTAGCATCCCTGTAAGCTCTAGAACAAAAAGGAAGTAAATTCATCCAAGAGGAGTAGAGCAAAGAAAATAATGCAACTCAGGACTGAAATCAATAAAATAGAAACAAAAAGACCAATACAAAAAAAAAATCAGTGAAACAAAGAATTTGTTATTAGAGAATATAAACAAGATAGACAACCCCTTGTCCAAACTAACTAAAAGGCAGAGACAAACTATCCAAATTAACCAAACAAAAAATAAAAAGGATGATATAACAACTGATACCAAGGAAATCCAAAGAATCATTAGGTCATACTTCAAAAACCGCTACTCTACAAATATGGAAAATCTGAAAGAAATGGACAGATATCTTAATAGATACCACTTACCAAAGATGAATCAGATAAAAAACTTAAATAGAATTCTAGCTTCTAGGGAAATAGAAGATGTCATTAAACGTCTCCCAACCAAAGGGGGAAAAAAAAAAGCCCAGGGTCCGATGGTTTTTAGCACAGAATTTTCTGGATTTTCAAAGAAGAGCTAATAACAATAGTCCTCAAATTATTCCATAAAATAGAAATGGGAGGAACATGTCAGATTTATTTTGTGAGGCCATAATCACCCTGACATCCGAACCAGGCCAACTCGACAACAACAAAAAAGAAAATTACAGACCAATTTCCCTTATGATCATTGATTCAAAAATACTCAGTAAAATATTTGCAAACCAAATCCAGTAACACATTAAAAAGGTCATCTATCATGACCATCATACCAGGGATCATCCAAGGGATGCATAAATGGTTTAAAATACAAAAATCAGTCAATGTAACCCAACACATAAACGAACTGAAAGAAGAAAAAAAATATGATCATTTTATTGGATGCTGAAAAAGCCTTTGAGGAAATTCAACACCCCCTCATGATAAAAATCTTGACGAGATCAGGAATACAGTTACATACTTCAACATAAAAACAGCAATATATAGCAAGCTGATAGCCAACATCAAATTAAATAAAAACTCACAGCAGTTCCTCAAAAATCTGGAACAATACAAGGCTGTCCACTTTCTTCATATCCATTCAATATAGTACTTGATGTTCTAGCTAGAGCAGTAAGACAACTAAAAGAGATCAAGGGGATACAAATAGGAAAGGAAGCAGTCAAAATATCATTATTTGCAGATGATATGATACTATACATAAGCTACGCCAAATATTCTACAAGGGAACTTCTACAGCTGATAAACACCTTCAGTAAGGTGGCTGGATACAAAATTAACTCAAGAAAAAAAATCAGTAGCCCTTCTTTATACAAATGACAAGTGAGCTGAGAAAGAAATCAGGGAAACATCATTCTTCACAATAGCCACAAATAATATGCAATATTTTAGAGTAAATCTAACTAAGCAAGTAAGAGCTGAATGACAATAACTTAAAGTCTTTGAAAAAAATTAAAGAAGATATCAGAAGATGGAAAGATCTTCCATATTAATTGGTCAGTAGAATCAACATAGTAAAATTGGCCATCTTACCAAAGGCAATCTACAGATTCAATGCAATTCTCTACCAAAATTCCAACACAATACTTTACAGACCTGGAAAGAAAATATACTCAACTTAAAATTGAAAAACAAAAAAAGCTTACATTCCCACCAGCAGTAGGTTCCCCTTTCTCCACAACCTCTCCAGCATGTGTTGTCATTTGAGTTTTTGATCATTTTGGCCATTCAGGGTTGTTTTGATTTTCATTTCCCTAATGGCTAATGAGGTTGAACATTTCTTTAAGTGCTTCTCTGCCATTCGGTATTCCTCTAAAGAGAATTCTCTGTTTAGCTCTGTTCCCCATTTCTTAAGTGGATTACTTGGTTTGCTGCTTTTCAGCTTCTTTAGTTCTTTATGTATACTGGATATGAGTCCTCTGTCAGATAAAGGGTTGGTGATGATTCTTTCCCAATCTGTAAGCAGTCGCTTTGTTTTGATGACTGTGTCCTTTGCTTTACAGAAGCTTTTCAGTTTCATGAGGTCCCATTTATTGATTGTTGCTCTTAGAGCCTGTGCTATTGGTGTTCTGTTCAGGAAGTTTTCTCCTGTACCAATGAGTTCTAGAATCTTCCCCACTTTTTTCTAGCCGATTTAATGTGTCTGGTTTTCTGTTGAGGTCTTTGATCCACTTGGACTTCAGTTTTGTGCAGGGTGATAAGTATGGATGTATTTGCATTTTTCTACATGTAGACATCCAGTTGGACCAGCACCAATTGTTGAAGATGCTATCTTTTTTCCATTGTATGGTTTTGGAATCCTTGTTAAAAATCAGGTGTTCATAAGTGTGTTGGTTTATTTCTGGTTCTTCTATTCAGTTCCATTGATCCACCATTCTGTTTCTATGCAAGTACCATGCAGTTTTTATAACTGTTGCTCTATAGTACAGCTTGAGATCAGGGATGGAGATACCTCCAGAAGATACTAGGAACAGCGCTTCGAAAGATCCAGCCATACCACTCCTAGGTATATACCCAAAAGAGGCTCAAGTACACAAAAAGGACTTTTGCTCAACCATGTTTGTAGCAGCTTTATTTGTAATAGCCAGAAGCTGGAAACAGCCCAGATGCCCCTCAACTGAAGAATGGATGCAGAAACTGTGGTACATCTATGCAATGGACTATTACTCAGCAAAAAAAAAAAAAAAAAAAAAAAAAAAGGAAATCATGAAATTTGCAGGTAAATGGTGGGACCTGGAAAGGATCATCCTGAGTGAGTTGTCCCAGAACCAAAAAGACACACACGGTATATACTTACTCATATACACATACAACATAGAATAAACCCACTAAAATCAGTACATCTAAACATACTAAGCAAAAGAGAGGACCCTAACTAAAATGTTCAATCCCCATCCTGAAAGGCAAAGAGGATGGACATCAGAAGAAAAAGAAAACAGGGAACAACTTAGGAACCTGTGACAGAGGACCTCTGAAAACCAGAAGAAGAAAACAGGAAACAACCTCGGAACCTGCCACAGAGGGCCTCTGAAAGCCTCTGCCATCCAGAGTGTGAAAGCAGATGCTGAGCCTGATGGCCAACTGACAGGCAGAGTGAATGGAATTTTATGTAAGAAGTGGGAAATAGCAAGAGCTTGAGAGGACAGGAACTCCACAAGGAGAGCAACAGAACAAGAAAATTTGAAAACAGGGAACTTCCCAGAGACTCATACTCCAACCAAGGACTACTCATGGAGATAACCTAGAACACTGACAATGCTGCCACTTCTGATGAGAAATGATATACTAAGATCAGAAAGAAGGAGAGGAGGACCTCCCCTATCAGTGGACTTGGGGAGGGGCATGCATGCAGAAAGGGGAGTGAGGATGGGACTGGGAGGGGAGGAGGGAGGGGCTTATGGGGGGATTCGAAATGAATAAAGTATAATTAATAAAAGTCAAATAAAAAATTTAAAAAAAGCAAGGATACCTAAAACAATATTTTAGAAAACAAATGAACAAAAACCTTCTGGCATCATCACTATCCCTGATTTCCTGATTTCAAGCTCTATTACAGAGCTATAGTAATAAAAACCACATAGTATTGACATTAAAAAAAATAAAGACAGGATGATCAAAGGAATTGAATCAAAGACCCAGATGTAAATCCACACACCTATGGACATCTGATTTTTACAAAGAAGCCGAACATGTACAATGAGGGAAAAGGCTTCTTCAACAAATTGTGCTGCTCTTACTGGCAAATAGACCCATTTAATCAGCCTACATAAAATTCATATCCAAGTGGATCAAGACCTCAACATAAAACTAGATACATTGAACCTGACAGGGAAAGTGGGGAGTTGTTTTGGGTGCATTGGTTTTTTTTTCTAGTACCTGGCTATATGAGAGTCTCCATAAAATGTCTGCCCTTCTTGACAAGGGCTCTGAGTTACCCAGGCTGCTCTTGAACTCAGTATGCTCCTTCCTCCTCTTCTCAGTCCTGGGTGCAGGTGTGTGCACCATGTCTGCTGGGGAGACTGAAACACAGAGCATATAGTTGCACTCCGGCAAAGCACAGCCTCTTCCTGAAGTCTTCAATGAAAATGAGGTCTCCATTCCTCAGAGACTGGGGTCCAGTCAGACATGGCCTCAGCCTCAGCTATGTTCCACCTGCCTGTGACCACCTCAGCTTTGAGTTTTGCCTCTACTTCTCTGGTTTTCATTTAATTTCTTTTTTATTTACTTTTAAAATTTACTAACATCTTGAATTCAGATTTTGGAAACCAGGAAACAGAATCAACACTAAATGGAAATAACATGCTCCACGGGAGAGGGGTGTCTCAGGAAAAGGGCTGGTTGCATGTCACAGAGTGTAGGGAAAGCACACTCAGAACCATGGGAAGTCATGGGAGGCCCAGGAGTCCTCAACCCAGAATAGAAGCATCACAGTGAATAAAAACTGTTTGAAATATTGAAATAAGTCTAAGAAGCAATGTGAGAAAAGTTAGTGTTGGGGGTTGGTCTGGAGCTGTGTACTCTGATGCTAATTGTTGACTCCCAAGATCTGGTTACTGCACAGATGAGAGCACATGCTCATCTACAACAGTCCTTGTGTAAAATTGCCTAAGGAATTATTCTTGTTTAAACAATAAAAAGCTGACACACATGGGCAGGGTGCATGGCTAAGGTTCTAGGTTCTAGAGGACAGGAAGACCATGGGAAGGAGAGGAGAGAGAGGAAGAAGAAGAGAATAAGGAAGCAGAGAGCCACCATGGGTGAGTGTGGAAAGAAGCACATGGTGGGCATGGATGGAGGAAGCTGCCTGATGAAGAATGAGCAAGTCATTATGGATTGTGGATGGGAGGCAGCCTGGGCTGGGGCTGGGAGGTAAAGGTAGTTTAGAGGGTTAATATCTGCCCTGTCCCGAGTAAAATAGGACTGTTATGAAATCTATCAGGTGTCTGTGTCTTTTATTGATTGTAATAGCAGGTTAGGTGTACTGCCGTGATAATTATAGGGCCAATAATAAACATTGTTAGACGGTACAATTAAAATAACAGCAACAACTTAGGGTTGTCATAAACTTTCTGATTCCTTTCTCAGGTCTGGCAAGGGGACTCAAAGTGTGTGCTCAGCCCTCCCCAGATGGCTGTTATCCAGGACAGAGTGAGTGAGATCAACAGGCAGGGAAGATCCCTCCCTGGGAAGCCACATTTCCATGCTCCCCAGCAGGAACCTGTCACCTTCCACAAGCAGCAAAATTGCAGGCTGTAGAGATGCATTAAATTCTCCCTCAGCCTAAGCTGTGCAGGATCTCCTCAGGCGCACAGTCCTCCCCTGCTATGTCCATCTGGGTAAGTGCTCTGCACCCAAGGGCAGAATCAGAAGGTGGTAGGGACCCAGGCAGTCTGTGGGAGGAGGAGCACTGGGCTACTGGGCTGTGGGAAGTTTTCAGCATGTGCAGAGGAGACACTGAGCTCTGACACCCCTCAGCACAGGGGACTGTGCTCTGCACGGACAACAAGAATACTTTTCCTCTTAGGATATTTCCTGCAACTCCTAAAATTAGTTAATTTTTTCTTTGGAAACATCGTTGTTTCATATTTACATTTTGTTTTAATTAAGCAACTCACAGTTAAGAACTACATGAATTATCCTTATATGTAGAATATTTGAGTGATTTAATTTGTGTACCTATTATAAAAATTGATGGAAGGAAATCTCCTTGAATATCACTATCTAGTAGAGAACTTCGCCTGACTCAGTTTCAGGAATTTCACGCAAATGCTCTTGGCTCGTGGTGCACTATACAGTAAAACACGTGCTCTGAGAGGACATCCTTGAGGAGGCACTGGAATGCTAGATATTTTATACACAGTGGATACATGGCAGTTTCTCCTGCTGTTGCCTAAAGAGCCAGGATCCAAATCCCAAGAGCTTGAGAGGTAGAAAAGTGAAAAGCCTGAGAGCACAGGGGACTGTGTTCTGCATGGGCAACAAGAAGAGTTTTCCTCTTAGGATGTTTCCTAAAACTCCTGAAAGTTGGCTTCTCCTTTTTCTCCTCCTCTTCCTGCCTATTCTGTTTTGTTTCTGACATCTGCTGAAATTGACATTAGGTAATCAAACGGATCTATTATATAAAGAGCATGGTAATGCAATGGGAATCACTCAGTAAAATGTATTTACAGCTCTGCTGGTACATAGAACTCAGCATATTAATCTTGTAGAAGTTTCACCTTTCCTAATGGCTCTTTGCCATTCTATTTTAGAAAATCTCAATTTAAATTTTTTAGGTTATTTTGTTTTGTGTGTTACACTTTTTGGGTGTTTGTTTTGTTTGATTTTGCTGTGTCTATATATTTGTATTGCATGCATGCCTGCTGCCTGAGGACCTCAGGAGTTTTTGGAACCCCTGGACCTAGAGTTACAGATGGTTTTGAGCTGCCATGGGAGAGGTGAGAACTGTACCTGGGTCCTCTGTCAAAGCAGCAGGTTCTCTCCACACCAAGCACCCTGTGTTTACAGTCTTTAACTGGATATTCACCTTAGCTCTGATTTTTTAAATTTACTTTTCATCTTATGTATTTTGTGGGATGGGGTAGGGTGTGTATGTCACAGCACACATCTCGGGGTCAGAGGACCACTCTTTGGAATTGGTTCTTCCCTTCTAGAATGTAACTCATCATGACTGGAGGCCAGCACTTCTCAACACTGAGGCTCCCTCATTTCTCCTGCTCTGAGCACTTACTTACCTGGTGCATCAGGTTTGGTAACTCAGGCACTTTTGCTTTCCCCTCATATCTCACATTACATATAAAATTAAACCATCTTACACCCTGGATATTCAAATGATAATTATTTCTTTACTATTTGACTTCATTTTTATACTATTGCATAACTTAGGATTATGATCCTTGCATTAAATTAAATACTTGCATTGCATGAGAAAGAACTTTCAAGAAGAACCTTCATCAAATCTTCTGATGTATATCTGAGGCTTTGGTCACCTGAGTCTGAGAAGCATCACTGCTTCCTCAAGGAGGTATGAAATCCTACACACCTGTGCAGCCCATCATTTAGGATGAGTTGGATAATTCTTCCTTCATTAAAACCTTATAATGGGAAGGACCCTCAATCTATTGTAATTATAATTCTTAAAAATTGTTTGCTTTCAAATGTGGAAAGAGACAAAACTTAGACCACATTCCTGGCAGCTTCTGGTAACTGAACACTTCTCATGTAGGCTTTTGTTCTGCTGTGACATCAGAACATATTTCAGATGCAGTTACAATGTGAGATTCACAGAGAAGACCTAAAATGCTACCAGGATGCTCTGGAAAGGATTGCTTGAGTAGTCTATTGTGTTCATACTTACTCTTCTCTGTTTGGGGCTGGGAGAAACCAAACAGTTGTTTTTAAAACTGTATTAACTATCCCAAGGCACAAACATAAGGAACCTTCATGAGAATAAATCCAGCAGCCTACACTTCCAAAGAGTTCGCCCTATGCAGGGAACACCATGCTTGGTATGTAGACTTCATCTCCTTACACATCTCCCTGACACAGTCACACAGATGTTATATGTTCTAACCCTGTAACTCAGCCCCAGACTGCTCAGGGTCACACACAGAATATGGCAGGAGTGAGTATGATGTAAAGAAGTCTGGATTCAGAGTTTCCACTCCTAATGCTCCCTGCAGATCCACATGAAGAGCACAAGGTCTGAAGCAAATGAACATACAAAGAGACTGGAATAAAATGACTCTGGGCCTGTTTAAGACAAGGGCACAGCTTCATCTGAGGATCTTATTTCTACTTTCTTGCAATCCTCATGGAACTTCACCAAAACCTGCAGAGCTGCTCTGTGTCTGGCAATCAACATGATGCAGAAGAAAGACAAGTAAGACATCACTTTTGCCTCAGGAAACCTCAAATAGGAAACAGTTGGAAAAGAAATATTTTCTTGACACATGACAATTGTAATGTGGGAGAAAGCTTCTATCTGGATGGGGCACATAAGTGTCGGAACAATGGAGAGAGTGGGCATCCCTTCTGGGCACTTTGAGATGAAGGCAATTTTAAGCGGTGTAAGGCAGAGCTGTGAAATAAACATCTTTCTAAGGAGAGTGGAGCTGCCATTGTCTGCAGCTATGAGCAAGGCTATATTGGTGATAAGGAATCTTCTTGCTGTTCTCCCCTCACAGTTGTTACCTGGTTCTTTCAGCCTTAAAATGAACAAAATCAACAAACAGTCAGGTAACACCAAGGTAAGAAACACCATTTATGGTGGAGCTGGGATTGGGCTCTCAGGGAACAGCTTCCTTCTTCTCTTCCACATCCTCATGTTTATTCCTGGGCAGAGGCCCAGACTCACTGATCTGCCCATCAGTCTCTTGGCCCTAATCCACATACTGATGCTGGTAGTCGTCGTGAGTTTAGTAGCTTCAGACATTTTTATGCCAGGGAAGAGATGGAGTGACTCCACATGCAAATTTGTTATGTTCTTGTACAGGTCTTTTAGGAGCCTCTCTCTTTGTGCCACTAGCCTGCTCAGCATCCTCCAGGCCATCACCCTCAGTTCCACAAGTTCCCGTCTAGCAAAATTCAAATGTAAATCTCCACACCACATGCTAGGTTGCCTTCTTTTCCTGAGTATCTTTTATTCATCCATTAGCAGTCCCCTTATAACATATATAACTTCGACGCCTAATCTGACCTCACCTGGCTTTATGTACCTCAGTCAGTCTTGCTGTATTGTGCCCATGAGCTACTCTGTCCATCACACATTTTTTATATTGTTGACCTCCATGGATGTCATCTTTGTAGGTTTTATGAGCCTCTCCAGTGGGTACATGGTGACTTTCCTATAAGACATAAGAACCAGTCCCAGCTTCTCCACAGTGCCAGCCTTTCCCTCAGACCATCTGCAGAACAAAGAGCCACACAGACCATCCTTTGCCTCATGAGTTTCTTTATGGTGATGTACACCTTGGACAGCGTCATCTCCTACCTAAGAAGTATAGATGATGATCTGATTTTATTTTGTGTCCATATTCTCACAGTCCATGACTATGCCACATTCAGCCATTTTTGGTTCTCAGTACTGAAAAACACATAATTAACATTTTTAGATCCATGTATGGAAGGATGGTAAACATCATATCACTTGGGTATAGGTAAGATTCCTTAAGATGAGCCAGTACAGTGGCATTAGAGCAATGAATTGTAATGTAGTTTACATGAGCTTCAGGTTAAATGAAATTATAGAGTTGTCTTTTTGTTGTTGTTAAACCTATTTCTTATGAGATGTGTGGATGCTACACATAAAAGACAAACCACATGCCAGATACATAAGTCTTTTGTACTTCCAAGTGTGTCTTTTGGGGAGACATAAAGTGACTGTCTTGTTAGGGTCTGGATTATCCACATCAATTTATAATACGTGACAGCTTATGATAGTCTTCATTTATTCAAATCCCTCAGCTATCTCTGTTTTGCCAAGCGAGGTTTGTAAATAGTTATTATTATAATTATCAAGTATCCAGAAATATTCAAATCACTTAGCATACACACACACACACACACACACACACACACACACACACTCCGAGTGAGAGACAGAGACACAGAGAGACAGAGACAAAGACAGACATAAAATCTATGTATAAAACACAGCCCTGATGATGGATAAACAGAGTTCAGCTTCTCTGCACTGGAGTGTTACTCCAGCTTTAAAAGAGAAGGAGATTCTGCACATGGTCCCACACAGATTGGCATGAATCCACTGTACTGGCTGCAATGAGAGTCTAGGCAGAATGAATTCTGTGTGGACTACTGGGAGCAGGAAGAGCTTGGAAACTTTCTAGGAGTGGAAACAAAAGCAGAGTCCCATCCTCAGCTCAGGAGGGAAGGCCATGGGCATCTTGCTGGGTGGAGGCAAATTGCAAAAATGTAATCAATGCCAAGCAGTATGCTGAGGATGGGAAATTCTTGTGTTGTGTGTGCTTTACCAAAATAACAATGTGTTCAGTTACCTTAACCAAGCAGTGAAGTCTATTTTCCCTGAAATAATAAAGTGAACAATGGGGATGGAGAGATGGTTCAGGAGTTAAGACCACTGGCTGCCCTTGCAGAGGACCAAAGTTCAATTCCCAGCCTCTATATGAAAGCTCACAACTGTTAGTAACTCCAGTTCAAGAGGATCTCATGGTTTCTGGTCCTGCAGGCACCAGGCTTGCATTCATGCACACAAAATAAAAATAAATAAAACTACTAAAGTAAAATACAATTTTAAAAATGAAAACAAAATTGTCAAAATATGATTTTTCAAGTTTTAAAACATGACAGATTTTCTTGAACAATGAGGGTTTTCTCAGAGTCCTCATCTTTTTAAAAATTCTTTATTCATTATACTTTATTTAATTTGTATCCTCCATGTGGGTCCCTCCCTCCACCTTTCCCAATCCCCATAGTCCTCATCTTAATCTCAGGTCCTCAGAGAAAGCAGAGGAGTTCATCTGTAAGACCTGGAGTCTCACTGTTCAGGAGCTCAGTATTTCGCCCTTCCCAGGAACTCTCACAGACCACAGCTCAATGCCAAAGCAAGAGGTTTTATTGCTGTTGAGATAGGGTTGCCTTTCCAAAGACAGGAGATGACCCTGAACATGCAGAGCACAGGGTTTTTATACCTGAAAATCAGATCACTCTGCTCTATAGTTTACAGATGGTTGTAGATAGTTTACAGCTGGTTGCTTCTCAGAACAGTTCACCCCGCCCTTCAAGAGCTCTCTGCACCTGGCTTCAATTCAAATAATCACAGTTGTTTCTCATTCCCAGGTGGCCCCTCACACCTTTGAGATCCAGGTTGCATCCCAGCCTGTGTTCAGCCTTTGAGCAATCTTCAGGCCTGCCAGCCTTGGCTACAGTGAAGTAAGGCCAGCCTGGGCTATATTATAACCTTCCCCAAAAGCAACAGAATTTAATTTTAAAAAGCTCTCAGCCTCCTCTCAGCTCCAGTGCTATTGTAATGCCAAGTTCATGGGAACCTCAGAGACAAAACAATGCAATAGCAAGAGAGCTTTATTAAGAGAATACTCAAACTCGGGAAGCAAGTCTCACTGATGCAGCAGTAGAGAAGTGGAACCTTGAGCCCTGAGTGAGCAGGGTTTTTAAAGGGAAAGTCTGTGATCAGGGTGTTTCCATGACAACAAAGAGGGGGCACATGTTTCTATGACAGCAAATGGGGTCCTATGCCTTGACATTACAGGATTATGTAAAAGTTAGAGGGCTGAGGAGACCTCTGAATCACAATTGCCTAAGGCATATGCTTGGCTTAGGCACAATTGCCTAAGACTTATGATCACAATGGCTATTCTTTTAATCTATATCTGAAACATGGGGAGAATTTTCCCACATGATTCTCAACCAATTTTCATTGATTATTGCCAGGGAGATTGTCTCTATTTTCTATGAAGTATTTATTCTGTGATATTTCCTGAAAGCTGTTGCTAGGAGAGTTAACTTTGTTTTCTGCCAGGTGCACATTTTGTGATATTACCTGGTACCTGAATTCAGCTCCCAGTCAAGATGGCTCTTTATTTTAAAAATGGAGTTATACTCAGGCTACCTATGCCCAGGCTAACTTAAACTCTTTATTTTTCCTTTTCCATGTACCTGAAGAGGCCAATATGGGCTCTTAGAGTTCAAGGTCATCTCCAAGCTGGCAGTACTGGGTTCCAATTATCATCAACTGTATAGTCTCCAGTCTTTGCCTAATATATCCTAACAACTTATTAAGTAAGCATAATCCAAAAATGACCAATAGAAAAGATTCTGCTTTTGAGCTGTTATAATTCTCGCTTTGTACATCAAGTATTGGAACACTAATTTATGCTCCAGCAAAACCTGTCCCCAAGATAATAGCTAATGTCAAGGAGTCCCCTTTGACCTAGCATTTCAGCCTGTTGGTGGGATTTGGGGCCGGTGGTCTCTTCTTCTGAAACTGCTTTAATGATGACAATAGCACTGTTGGCATCAGGGGCTAGGAAGACTCAAATGCCAGCCAAAGGCTGCGCAGTGGGGCAGTCCTCAGAAACGTCTGGGTAGGTGATCCATCCAAGGAGGCAGTGAGCAATCATGTCAGCTTCCAGCAAGTGCAGATCTCAGCTTGCAGTCTCAACCAGGTGAAAATCTGCTGAGACAAATTCAAACTAGAAACAGAAGTTAAAATTTGTGTAAAAAATGGGAAAAATGAGGAATCCCAAGACCAGGGAAAAGCTCACCTGGGGTCTGTTTGAGCTATGTCAGATTCAGGTCTCATGACCTTTTGATTTCCTGAAACATTTTGTGTGTAACAGGTAAAACTGCATCCAATGGAATGAGTGTCAATTTTTCTTAGCTGTTTGTTTTGTGACCTTTATAAACAAGTTAAGTGTGTCCATGGTCTGAAACTCTAACATTTTAACTGTGGGCCCTGTTGTTGGTAATCAGCCATCAGAGAGCTTGGCTATTTTTTGTCAGAGTTTCTTAGCATTTACTTTTAGTCCCCATCTCCATGTTACATTGGAAAGTTAGGCAGAAATACATTAATGGCTTTAGTATTAAACTCTGAATGCTTGGACTTTCCTTAACAAAGCAACTAGAAGAACCATATTTAAAGTATTCTTAAATCCTATATTAAAGTCTACCTCAGAAATGGCATTTATTAAAAATATCATTGTAAAAGCTCAGATATACACATTGTATAGACGTGTTCAGCATGATGAAATACACTTCTAAATCTACCTCCAGAAGACAACCAAAAGGTAATTAAAATCTCAAGCTTGTAACTGGTTAATAAGCAATCAGTGTTTCATCAACTTATCAGAACTCTATTGGTCAATGCCAAAACTCTGGACTTCTGAAACCTTATAACAACATAGGCACAGCAATAGCAGAGAGAGGCGAGAAATCTGAAATACCTCCCATTTTTAATATGCCACATATCATTACACTCCACATTCATATACATTAAAACACTTACTTACACCTTCCAATCTTTCTTGCATTTATGAACACTGAAACATTTTTCCAGAACAAACAACATTCTCTAGATTCTCAAAATCTAAACTCCTATATCCTCAAACCCTACATAAACTCCATTATCTTTCTATCCAGCCATTCATCATAAGACATAAATAATGAAGATGGAGCCTGTAGGCAAGGCAACCCTGCTTGCCTTTTTTAAATAGAAAGCCTAGTACCTGGTAATTTTAACTAAGTAATAAATTAACCAAGAAATTAATACTGGATGTAACTATCTGGTCTTTAGCTGCAAAGACTACCATTAGCTTAGCTTAGCCATCAATGTAATCAGAGACCTGAGAAGGATAAATATGTACCAATCCATGTACTAATCCAAATGACAGTGACAGCTAGTCAGTCCATCACTCTAGGCAGTTGTCCCTGGGTCCTGTGGTCTCATGGCATTGTGAGCAGGGCAGTCCAGGAACCAGGCCCAGAAAATGAGAGATGATAGAATGGCCTCACCTCACTCTTAGCAATATGAAACATTGATTTTTCAGGTGTCCACAATTTTGTCCACAGTTTAGGCTGGGCCCTAGCAGTGGGCCAGTTGGGGCAGTCTGGTCCTTTGGTTAGCATACCATAATACAGAGTCGCATTGTGCCCAAATCTTTTTGGAGACCTTGGGGGAGGTCAGGATACTGCCAGGATTTTAGAACTCTTTGTCATAATAAGCTTACAAATGTTAAAATGCCATATTCATCAGATCCTTGTCAAGCTTGCGGGCTGGGATATCTGAATTCTTCTTCTCTTCTCTTTTCATTATCAATTTTAAATTGCATGCTATGAAATAGAATGTCATAATCTCTAATTCTGGCATATTCTTTAAATAAATGTTTTAGAACCATATTCATCTCAAGTAATTCTATATAGGCAAACTTTATAATTACCCATCCTAAGCTTAACTTCAAAAACATAAACAGAAGACTAGATAAAACTGATTCTTATAGCATAACTTCAAAAATCTTTCTGAACTAGAATCAAAGCAAAACTTTTGATCAGATACAATATATAGAAGGGGCAGCAAATCTTGCTCATGCCATCATACTGCATTAAGACTGAGCAGCAAAAAAGCAAAAAGGACACAAGTTTCATTTAGCACTAAGTCGAGAACTAAACACAACTGGCAACCTTAGCAGGGATGGACAATCTCTCCATATCAAACCTATCAGCCAGGAAGAAACAGCATTAAATCATTTATACAGGAACTGGCAACCAGGCATACATTTTTATACTAATTAACAATGATTTGAATATTACATTGTATAAACCTGGGTGAAAGAGCATAAGAAAACAATTTCATTGAAGAATCACCAGCCTTTGAAATGAAGAGCAACATATCTTACAGTTCTTTCTCAAATCATGCTTGCAGGTGTAAAAACAAAAACAAACACCAACAAAAAAACACAAAGCAAATACAGTTTATATCTTCTCTAACATTCTGTGTATCTTCAAGTTAGACTTTTCTCAGCTTTGTTTTTTGATTCAACCGACATATTTCTTGATTTTCAGACCATATAAAATTTTCATCAGAACTTTTTTATTATTTTATCATTTTGACATAATACATTATTAAAACTGCAATTTTCTTAATTGGCTCAAATCATATGGCTTGGTTTCATTTGGTAAAACTAACAAAATAAATACCAAAGTCTTTTGTCTTCCCCCAAATGACTGAGTAATTGTTTCAAGTTCTCTGTTAGAATGCCCACGGCCATTGTCTAAAATACCTGATAAACTTTAAAATATTTCATAACCTTGAACATATTTTTTTTAACATCCGTTTTTGCAATATCAAAATAAGGTATCCTTTTTAGAAATGAAGTCACAAAATACAACCATAATTTTAAAAGTCAAAACCAGATTTTATCAATGCAAACTATTCAGTACTTTTAAAATCAATACCAAGTATATTATTTTTATGTTGGCTGCCAGTAAGAAAAGTTCTTGTATAGAAACACACGGAGATGCAGTTTTAATATTTTATATAAATGTAGTTTTAAACACTATTATTTGTATAAACCTGGTTTTTAATACAGGACCAAAATTATGTAAAGTCTTAGTACATTTAATAATCAATAATCAGACATCAAAATATACATAGAATATAGCAAACTTACATATTTAAAACAAACACACAAAGTTATAAAACTAATTTTTTACTCCCTTTAGCTGTAATTTCAAGGGAGGAACATCTTGCTCCCGGTTGAATACTATTTTATGACCATAGAGGCTTGCAGCTTTCTTCCCTGAGAAGCTGCTGTTGACACTTTAAGAGCTGTCTGCTTGCACAGAAGCCTTAAATATTTCTCAAAACCTGTTTTTTTAGCATTTTTAAAATTTTATTTTATTAATTACACTTTATTCACTTTGTATCCCCCCATAAGTCCCTCCCACCTCTCCTCCCAGTCCAACCCTCCCTCCCCTTTCTTCACGAATGCTCCTCTCCAAGTCCACTGATAGGGGAGGTCCTCCTCTCCTTCCTTCTGATCTTATTCTATCAGATCTCAACAGGAGTGGCTGCATTATCATCTTTTGTGGCCTGGAAAGACTACTCCCCCCTCAGGGAGATGTGTTCAAAGAGGAGGCCAAACAGATTATGTCAGAGTCAATGCCTCTTCCCATTACTATGGAACCCTCTTGGACACTAAACTGTCAGGGGGTACATCTGTGCAGGGGTTCTAGGTTATCTCCTAGAAGAAGAAAACAGTAAACAACCTAGGAACCTGCCACAGAGGGCCTCTGAAAGGCTCTGCCCTGCAGACTATCAAAAGAAACACTGACACTTATGGCCAACTGTTGGACAGAGTGCATGGAATCTTATGTAAGAAGTGAGAATTAGTAAGATCTGGAGAGGACAGAAACCCCACAAGGAGAGCAACAGAACCAGAAAATTTGAACACAGGGGTCTTTCCAGAGACTCATACTCCAACCAGGTACCAGGCATGGAGATAATCAATATCTGTTTTAATCTACTTTAGCAGTATCATCAGTCTTAAGGCTGGGCACTATAGGGGCTGGCATCCATATATAATCTCAAAGGGAGTTAAACTTAGCTGGTAAGGGGAATTCCTAACCCTGTAAAGGGCAAAGGGGAGGAACATCACCCACTCAGTGCCAGTCTCCAAGGTCAATTTCATTAAAGTCTCTTTTAATGTTCTGTTCATCCTCTCTACCTGTCCTGAACTTTGGGGCCTATATGCACAATGCAATTTCCAATCTGCCCCAATAAACTTAGCTACATTCTGACTTACCTTCAACACAAATGCTGATCCTCCAGAGCCAGGAACTTATTCTGATTCCTGGGTCCCTTTTTGTGGCAATATCTGACCCAATGACCTTCCTCCTTGCATTATGTGCACTGGTTTTTACAGTGGTGGTTTGCATTGTCCTTCAGGTCCTTTGCCTTGGGCTAGCCACTGAAGTTGGTGCTTTCTTTCTCTGCGGTATGAAACATTGTTGGCCAATAGGATACTTGCCAGATCCCAGTTCAAAGTCTTTCCTGACTTCAACTGCTTTTTCTCAGAACTGTCCCTGTTATTGTACACTCTCTCAGCTACCTGGACTAAATCTTGCAATGTCGTCTGTCCTATTCTTTCCTGTTTCTGCAATTTCTTTTTATGTCTGGAGCAGACTGGTTAATGAAAGCCAAAGCAACCGTGCCTGTATGTTCAGATTTTTCTGGATCTCCATGTGTATATCTGCGAAAGATGTCATTACTTCTTTCCAGGAAGGAAGCTGGATTTTCATCCATTCCCTGTCTGACATCATATACCTTGGCCAAATTATCGGGCTGCCTTGTGGCAGGCTTGAGACCTGACAACAGGGCCTGACAATAGACTAGGAGATGTTCCTTATCTGCAGCAGTGTTGTAATCCCAATTGAGCCTCTTGTAGGGAAAGTAATCATCAATGTGGCCTTCATGTGTGGTTTCAACTCCTGTAGTATCTGGGACATTTTTTGGATTTCTGAAATAATATGTCCGCACTCCTCTATGGCAGACAAAACTTTTAAAAGCTGCTGAAATCATCCCAGGTTGGCTGGTGGGTGAAAAGAACAGTTTCAAAGAGATCAATCAAATCCTTAGAATTGTCAGAGAACTTGGCATTCTGAGTTCTCCAGTTATCTGGTTCCCCAGAGGGAGAGGCTGCCAAGAGGCTCTGGGTTTTTGGTGCTGGGACAGATGGTGGTTCCAACCTGGATAAAGGGCTGGAGCTGTCTGAGGAATGTGAGGAGGAGGGGTTGGAAAATCATATCCATGGGAGTCTCATCCTGAAAAATAGAGTAAAGGGGATATGAGGGAGCCAGGGCAGTGGCCTCTGGTTTTGGAGAGGCTGTGGAAGGAGGATTGTTAGTGGGGGTCAGAAAGGGCTTAATTCATGGAGGTGGATGAATCATTAGGTCTTTCCAGACTACAATGTATGGCAATTGGTCTGGGTACCCACATGTTTTCTGAAAAACCCCATTTTCCACTGCAAGGATGGTGGTAAGGGTGGAAAGTTCATTCTGCTGGCCAGCCCACATTAAAGGTGGGCCATATTGAGCTACAAAAAGTCATCATTTTTCCTCTCCTCACATCAACTGTAAGACCATGAGCTCTAGTCTTAACTTCTCTAAAAATGTGTCAGAACCAAGTCAAGGGGTTTGGAAATATTCTGTCCCATATCATCAGCCAGTCTTTACATAAAAAGAATTCAGGATAACACAAAAGAAGTAAGGAGAGCAATTTCAACAAATAGTAAATCACACATACACAAAAAAGAACCAGCCATCCCAGATAAAAACCAAACTAAAGGCAACAACTCACAACCTATACCTGGGCTAATATCTAAAATCACTAAAGCAAGAAGAGCTATGGCTTCAAAGGCAAATGCAAGACCACAAGCAATCAATCACAAAAATACAAAAGTAACTCCTGGCACAACAACAAGAAAAAGAAAATTAATCCTACACAGAAACAAATGAAACCAAAAACCTGTCATTTCCTGTACTTCTCTGCCACAGAAGTGCCAGAAAGTTTATGAAAACCAATCCTCACTCTCATTTCCCTATCCCAAGACTTCCAGGGAGGCAGAAACTTACAAGGCCCAAAATGTCTTTTTGACCCCTGCCGCCCTGGACCTCAACAGGTCTCTCTTCTCCACTTTTGGCTGCCTCTACAACACATCGAGGCTTTTCAGATCAATGAACAGAAACAAACACTTTAAGCAGGCAGACAACACAAAAGACATTTACCCATGGGATTAAGTTCTCTGGGTCAGGAGTCCTAGAGGTCCTGAGGCACCCTGGACCAGACCCCAAATGTAATGCCAGGTTCAGGGGATCCCCAGAGCCCCCAGGAGACAACTCGGTACAATAGCAAGAGAGCTTTATTATGAGAGCAATCAAACTTGGAACTGAGTCTCACTGATGCAGCAGCAGAGAAGTGTGACCTGGAACCCTGAGTGAGCAAGGGTTTTTAGGGAAAGTCTTTGATCAGGGAGTTTTCATGACAGCAAACAGGGAAGCACATGTTTCTATGACAGCAAACAGGGCATATGCCTTGATGTTACAGGATTAGGTAAAAGTTAGATGGGTGAGGTGACCTTTTTTGAATCACAATTACCTAAGGTATATGCCTCTCTGAGGAACAATTGCCTAAGACATATGATTACAATGGCAATTCATTTAATCTATATCTGAAACATTGGGGAGAATTTTCCCACCAGATTCTCAACCGATTCCCATTGATTATTGCAAGGGAGATTGTCTCTATTTTCTATGAAGTGTTTATTCTGTGATATTTCCTAGAGATGGTGCTGGGAGAGTTAACTTTGTTTTCTGACAGGCGCACATTTTGTGATATTTCCTGGTACCTGAATTCAGCTCCCAGTCAAGATGGCTCTTTATTTTATAATGGAGTTATACTTAGGCTAACAATACCCAGACTAATTTAAACTCTTCACCAAGACTTTCTAGATGGTGTTTCTTATGAAGTTAAACTGTGAAACTAAGTATAAATCACACATAAAAGTCACCCAGTTGAAGGTTAATTTTAATCTAGCAAAATGGCTACTCTGGCAAGAGATCACATCCGAAGACCTAGGTCTGTGTGATCTGGCTGAAATTCAGACACACTCTTAGTACACACTCTTTTTTTTAAGTTTTATTAATTACACTTTATTCACTTTGTATCCCCCCATGAACTCCACCCTCCTCCCCTCCTAATCCCACCTTCCCTCCCCCTTCTTCATGGATGCACCTCCTCAAATCCACTGATAGGCGAGGTCCCCCTCTCCTTCCTTCTGATCTTAGTCTATCAGATCTCATCAGGAGTGGCTGCATTGTCATCTTCTGTGGCCTGGTAAGGCTGCTCCCTCCTCAGGAGAAGGTGATCAAAGAGCAGGTCAATCAGTTCATGTCAGAGACAGTCCTTCTTCTGATTACTATGGAACCCATTTGGACACTGAACTATATCTGTGCAGTTGTTCTAGGTTATCTCCATGCATGGTACTTGGTTGGAGTAGGAGTATCTGGAAAGACACCTCTGTTCAAAGTTTCTGGTTCTGTTGCTCTCCTTGTGGAGCTCCTGTCCTCTCCAGGTCTTACTATTTCCCACTTCTTTCATAAGATTCCATGCTCTCTGCCCAACAGTTAGCCATAAGTCTTAGCACCTGCTTTGCTAGTCTGCAGGGCAGAGCCTTTCATAGGCCCTCTGTGGCAGGCTCCTAACTTGTTTCCTGTTTTCTTTTTCTTCTGATGTCCATCCTCTTTGCCTTTTAGGATGGGGATTGAGCATTTTAGTCAGAGTCCACGCTTTTGTACGGACTTCTTTATATGTACAGATTTTAGTAGGATTGTCCTATATTATATGTCTATACGAGTGAGTATATACCCTGTGTGTCTTTCCGCTTCTGGGACAGATCACTCAGGATGATCCTTTCCAGTTGCCACCATTTACCTGCAAATTTCAGGATTTCCTTATTTTTCATTGCTGAGTAATATTCCATTGTATAGACGTACCACAATTTCTGTATCCATTCTTCAGTTGAGGGACATCTGGATTGTTTCCAGGTTCTGGCTATTACAAATAAAGCTGCTACAAACATGGTTGAGCAAATGTCCTTATTGTGTACTTGAGCCTCTTTTGCAAATATGTCTAGGAGTGCTATGGCTAGATCTGAGGAATGCTATTCCTATTTGTCTGAGAAAGCGCCAGATTGATTTCCAGAGTTGTTGTACAAATTTACATTCCCATGAGCAGTGGAGGAGGGTTCCCCTTGCTCCTCAAACTCTCCAGAATGTGATGTCACTTGAGTTTTTGATCTTGGCCATTCTGATGTGTGTAAGGTGAAATCTCAGCATCGTTTTGATTTGCATTTCCTTTATGGGTAATGAGGTTGAGCATTTCTTTGTTTTTCTGCCATTCAATATTCCTCTACAGAGAATTCTGTTTAGCTCTGTTCCCCAGTTTTTAATTGGATTACTTAGTTTGTTGCTTTTCAGCTTTTTTAGTTCTTTATATACTAATATTGGATATTAGTCCTCTGTCAGAAAAAAAAAAAAAGGTTAGTGAAGATTCTCTCCCAATCTGTAGGAATTAATTTTGTTTTGGTGATGGTGTCCTTTGCTTTACAGAAGCTTTTCAGTTTCATGAGGTCCCATTTATTGATTGTTGCTCTTAGAGCCCGTGTTGTTGTTGTTCTGTTCAGGAAATTGTGTCCTCTATTAATGACTTCTAGGGTCTTCCCCACTTTTTCTTCTAACCGATTTAATGTGTCTGGTTTTATGTTGAGGTCTTTGATCCACTTGGAATTTAATTTTGTGCTTGGTGATGAGTATAAATCTATGTGCATTTTTCTACATGTAAACATCCAGTTAGACCAGCACCATTTGTTGAAGATGCTACCTTTTTTCCATTGTATGGTTTTGGCATCTTTTTCAAAGATGAGTTGTTCATAAGTGTCTGGGTTTTTTTCTGGGTCTTCAGTTTGTATCCATTGATCCACCATTCTGTTTCTATGCCAGTACCATGCAGTTTTTATTACTGTTGCTCTATAGTACAGCTTAATATCAGGGATGGAGATACCTCCAGAAGATCTTTTATTGTAGAGGATTGCTTTAGCAATTCTGGGTTTCTTGTTATTCCATATGAAGTTGAGAATTTTTCTTTCCAGGTCTGTAAAGAATTGTGTTGGTAATTTGATGGGAATTGCATTGAATCTGTAGATTGCTTTTGGTAAGATGGCCATTTTTACTATGTTATTCCTGCCAAGCCATGAGCATGGGAGATATTTCCATCTTCTGATATCTTCTTCTAATTCTTTCATCAGAGACTTATTTTTTTTTAAACAAGTTATGACTTGCTTGTTTAGGGTTACACCACGGTACTTTATGTAATTTGTGGCTATTGTGAAGGGTGTTGTTTCCCTAATTTTTTTTTCTCAGCCCTTTTATCTTTTGTATACAGAAGGGCTACTCTTTTTTTTTGTGTGTGAGTTAATTTTGTATCTGGCCACGTTGATGAAGGTGTTTATCAGCTGTAAGAGTTCCCTGGTAGAATTTTAGGGGTCACTCAAGTATACTATCATATCATCTGCAAATAGTGATAATTCTCCTTCTTCCTTTCCAAATTGTTTCCCCTTTATCTCCTTCAACTGTCTTATTGCTCTAGCAAGGACATCCAGAACTATGTTGAAGAGATATGGAGAGAGTGGGCAGCCTTGCCTTGTCCCTGATTTCAGTGGAATGGCTTTAAGTTTCTCTCCATTTAGCTTGTTGTTGGCTCTAAGCTTGCTGTATATTGCCTTTACCATGTTTAGGTATGTGCCTTTTATCTCTGATCTCTCCAATACTTTAAACATGAATGGATGCTGGATTTTGTCAAATGACTTTTAAACATGTAAGGAGGTTATATGTGGTTTTTTTCTTTCAGTTTGTTATTTTGGTGGATCACATTGAAGGATTTCCATGTATTGGACCACCCCTGCATACCTGTGATGAAGCCCACTTTGTCATAGTAGATGATATCTTTGATATGTTCTTGTATTCAGTTTGCAAGTATCTTGTTGAGTATTTTTGCATCAGTGTTCATAAGGGAGATTGGCCTGAAAATTCTCTTTTTTTTTGGGGGGGGGTCTTTGTAAGGTTTAGGTACCAAGGTGACTGTGACTTCATAGAATGAGTTTGGTAGTGTTTTTCTGTTTCTATTTTGTGGAATAGTTTGAAGAGAATTGGAGTTAACTCTTCTTTGAAGGTCTGGTAAAATTCTGCCCTGAAACCATCTGGTCCTGGGCTTTTTTTGGATGAGATACTCTTGATGACAACTTCTATTTCCTTGGGAGATATAGGACTATTTAGTTGATTTACCTACTCTTGATTCAGCTTTGTTAAGTGGAATTGATCAAGAAAATTTTCCATTTCATTTTGATTTTCAAATTTTGTGGCATATCCACTTTTGAAGTCTATTAAGTCCTAATGGCTGTTTGGATTTCCACAGTGTCTATAGCTTTTCATTTCTGATTTTGTTGATTTGGATGGTGTCTCTCTGCCTTTTAGTTAGCTTGGCTAAGGGTTTGTCTATCTTGTTGATTTTCTCAAAGAACCAGCTCTTGGTTCCATCGATTTTTTGAATAGTTTTATTTGTTTCTAATTGATTTATTTCTGCCCTGACTTTGATTATTTCCAGCCATCTAGTCCTTTTTGATGTGTCTGCTTTTTTTTCTAGGATTTGTAGGTGAGACATTAAGTTGCTTGAATGAGTTGTCTCAAATTTCTTCTTGAAGGCTCTTAGTTCTATGAACTTTCCTCTTAGCACTGCTTTCATTGTGTCCCATAAGTTTGGATATGTTGTGGCTTCATTTTCATTGAAGTCTAGGAAGACATTAATTTCTTTCTTTATTTCTTCCCTTACCCAGCTCTCATTGAGTAGCAAGTTGCTCAGTTTCCATGTGTGTGTAGGATTTTTGCTATTTCTGTTGTTGTTGAGGTCCAGGTTTATTCCATGGTGATCAGATAAGATACAAAGAATTATTTCCATCTTCTTGTATCTGTTGAGGCTTGCTTTGTGACCAACCATATGGTCTATTTTTGAGAAGGTTCCATGAGGTGCTGAGAAGGAGGTAAATTCTTTTGTGTTTGGGTGTAAGGTTCTGTAAGTGTCTGTTAGGTCCATTTGATTCATGTCCTCTGTTAGAGACATTGTTTCTTTGTTTAATTTCTGTTTTGTTGATCTGTCCTTTGTTGAGAGTGTGGTGTTGAAGTCTCCCAATAATAATGTGTGGGGATCTTTATGTCATTTAAGTTTTATCAATGTATCTTTTGCAAATGTGGGTGCCCTTGTATTAGGGGCATAGAAGTTCAGGATTGTGATGTCTTTCTGGTGGAATTTTCCCTTGATGAGTATGAAGTGTCCTTCCCCATCTCTTTTTATTGATGTTGGTTGAAAGCCTATTTTATCAGACATTTGAATGGCTACTCCAGCTTGCTTCTTGTGTCCATTTGCTTGGAAAGCAGTCTTCCAGCACTTTACCCTCAGGTCTATCATTGTGACTTAGGTGTGTTTCTTGTATGCAACAGCTTCCTGGGTTTTGTTTACGTATCCATTCTATTAGTCTGTGTCTTTTTATTGGAGAATTGAGTCCACTGATGTTGAGAGAGATTAATGATCAGTGGCTGTTAGATCTTTTTATTTTGATGGTGGCTGTGGTCATAGGTTTGTGTACTTGGTTGCTTTCTGTTTTACTGTAGTGAGGTTAATTATTTCCTGTGTTTTCTTGAAAATAGGTAGGTTTCTTGAGTTGTATTTTTTCTTGTAGTGTCTTCTTTAATGCTGCATTTGTGTGTAGGTATTGTTGAAATTTGTTTTTGTCATTGAATATCTTGTTTTCTTCATCTATGAGGACTGAGAGTTTTGCTGGGTATAGTAGCCTGGGCTGACATCTATGTTCTCTTAGGGTGTGCATGATATCAGTCCAGGCGCTTCTGCCTTCCATAGTTTCTGTTGAGAAGTCAGGTGTGATTCTAATGGGTTTGCCATTATATGTTACTTGGCCTTTTTCCCTTGCAGCTTTTAGTATTTTTTCTTAGTTCTGTATCCTTATTGTTTTGATTATTATGTGGTGGGAATATTTTCTTTTCTGGTCTAATTGATTGGGTGTTCTGTAGGGCTCTTGTATTCTTATTGGCCTCTCCTTTAAGTTGGGAAAACTTTCTTCAATGATTTTGTTGAAAATATTTTCTGGTCCTTGGAGCAGGAAATCTTCTTTTTCCTCTACAGCTATTATTCTTAGGCTTTGTCTTTTTATGCTGTCTTGAATTTCTTGGACTGTGTGTGTAAGGAATTTTTTAGATTTAACATTTTCTTTGACAGATATATTGATTTCTTCCATTGTATCATCCCCACCTGAGATTCTTTCTTCCATCTCTTGTATTCTATTGTTTATGCTAACCTCTGTGGTTCCTGTTTTCTTCCCTAAGTTCTTTCTTTCCACAATTTCCTCCATTTGTGTTTTCTTTAATTTTTCCAATTCTATCTTCAAATCTTGAGCCATTTTGTTGATTTCCTTCACCTATCTGACTGTGTATTTTCCTGTTTTTCCTTCAATTCCTTCAGTTGTTTGAACATTCCTCTGTTTCTTTTATTTCTTTCAGTGATTTAAGTCTTTCCTCTCTAAAGTCCACAAACTGTTTGGCTGCAAATTCCTGTATTTCTTACTCCTGGCCATAATCTGTTTCAGTTTATCTTCCTCCAGGTCTTTACACATTTTATTTTTTTTTCTTCTATTATCCTCTTCATGAGCATAGATGTTAGGTCATCTTCTTGAATTTCAATAAAACTGGGGTGTCCAGGGCTACTTGCTCCTGGATAACTGGGTTCTGGAGATGCCATATTGCTCTGTCTTAAGTTGGTTGAGCTTTAATGCTGGCCTCTACCCATTGGGCTATCTTAGCTGTTGGGTGTGAGAATCTGGTGGTTCCTGTAATCCTGTGGTTTACAGAATCCCCTTGGCAGGAAGATGGATTTTCCTGAAGGAAGCCTCCTCAGCACTTTGGGTATGGTCACTGTATGGCTAGTGTTTTTCGGGAGTTGCCATAGCTCACCTCAGATGTAGAGACCTGAGTATTAACTGTGGTTTTTGTTAGTCGAGGGGGCTCTCCTCTCACCCAGAGAGGAGACAGCTGCCCTGCTTCTGCGTTTCCTGCTGTAAATTTAGTGAGCTGCTGCTGTAACCTGGGTGTCCTGTGGTTTGGTCACTTATGTGAGGGATAACTGGTTGCCCCTTGGAGCAGTATCTGGGGGTTGATCTCGGAGATCCCAGGCTTCTATAGATCTGAGGTTGAGGCTGTTTGTCCCAGTATGCAAGTGGTAATCTGTGGCAGGTGAGTACAGCTCTCCTGGTAGCAGCAGGCTAGCTGGTGCACAGCAGGTCTGTGGTTTGGGCTGGTCTGTGGGACCTTTTCCATGGATATACTAAGTCTGACCCCATTTGCTTCGTTCCCTGTGAGGATTTTTCCCGACAGGGACTGCCAGTCCCTGTTGCCCTGTGTCACACAGTTCTGTCTGTCTGTGACACAGAGCTGGGTGGGCAGCCAGTCTCTGTGCTGGTGGCTGGAGCCCAGTTCAGTGCTGGGGGCACACCCGCCATTCTGCAAGAACTTTTCCAGGGAGAGAGTGGGTGGCCCGTGGCCATCCCTGTTTCCTCCTTCCCCATGGGTTTTTCTCTAGACTGGGACTCTCAGTCTCTGATGTTATTGTACACCCATTCAGCCTGGGAAGGTGATCAGGACATGCTGGCTCTGGTCCGGCGATCTAGTGCTTGTGTGACCTGGGATCTCTGTAGGGTTCTGGCTGGGTGACCTGAGAGTGGACCCGAATGATTCACATATTATGGGGGTTTCCTCTTACCTGGGAAACACAATCACTGTTGTTTTAGGGCCCAGAGTTCAGTCTCTTGGTTGCTGTACAGAAAATATTGTCCTACTCCTCAGATGTAGTGTTCTCCTGGCACCGCCATCTTGTTCTTCCCAGTACACACTTAATCCATCTGGCTGGAATACAGACACACTCTTAGTATACACCTTTAATCCTAAGCAATGAAGCCTGTCAGGTCCTTGTGCCGATTCCTACTCATACCACACAGTGACACCAGAGAGCAGCATACAAGTGAGATCACCTGAGCACCTGAAAGGGAAGTGCAGAAGGCAACTTCCAGAAAAGACTTAATCACCTCCTGTGATTTCCCTGACACTGCACCGTGGGGTAATGTATCTCTTCTTCACCCATTCATTTATCCAACTCAGGGCTCCCAGCAGCTCTAGGTATTTCAGGAAAATCCCCCCCAATATGTGTTTTCCTACAATCACACCCACCACCAAATACAAGTGGGAAATGACAGCCTATCAAGGGGACCTGACAACAAGAAGAGCCTTGAACAGGATTTTGTACATAAGGATTGCCCCATGAGGCAGCAGTGGATCTCACAACCTCACTTTGCAGAGGCACAGGCGGCCTTAATGTGGCAGCAAGAGACAGCACCTCAGCCTTCACAGCCACCTAAGGAAGTTAGAGCCATGTCCTTCAGGTTTGAGCAGGAGAATAGAGCGAATAACTTTGCTAAGACCACAGAGATAATCGATGTTGGAGCCCTGATTGAGACCCAGGGGGCGGGGTCCAGTGAGCCCAGGGGAGTTTGGGGGCGTGGCTATTGCTGCCCTGGGACTGTTAATGCTGCCCTGGGACTGAGGTGGCCTTCTCTTCTGCTTCCTGCAGGTGGCGAAAAAGCACCAAGCCAAGCATAGTCCTGAGGTGTTGATAGCTTGGTTTGCTTGAAGATGTAACACTCACTTGGTCATAGTGGGGGAGCAGGGAGGGAGGTGGGAAATGCCCCTCCCTGGACCCATACAGAAGTTGCAAATGGGAGACTAGCCTGGCCTAGCACCAATCTGCCAGCCTTAAGTCTGCAGTCAGTCTGATCTCAGGAGGGTCTGGATCTTAGGGTGGATCAGATTCTGTTTCCCTCTCAGAACTCTCAGCCTGGAAGTTAGTAGCTGTACAGGACACCCAGTAAGTTCATACACGCACGTGCACAATGTACACAGACATGTTATAGCTGGTGTCTGCACAGGTTGTTTGACTGAGTTACCTTCTGCTCAGAACATCCAGGCAGAGTCCAGTAAGTACTATGAAGGAATGCTCTTCGCCCTTTCCCAGCCTCCTTCAAGAATTCACAAGAGCTGAGAACTGTAAAACTTGTCAAAAGCAGTGATTTTTAATAGCTCAAAGCCCAGTGCCACAGTGAAAGGGGGCCAGGCCTTCACTCTCCCCAGTTCTCTTGATCAGCCCAAGCTGATGAATTTTCTCCCTATTCCAGCATCCCACTGCAGGGAACCTGAGAGCCTGAGCTGAGGTGTGTTTTGGTGTGGGCAGAAGGGAGGAAGGGGGAACTGTGGCTACAGTGACCTTGCACACTCATTTGGGCTCCTGCTATGCTGACTCCAGTGCACAGACCACCTGTGGGATGCACAGAGGAAGTCTTTCCACCCCACCCCAAGTGGTCTAAGGAGAGAATATGTGAGGGTCACATGCCATCTTTGTGGTCATCCCTTGGTCAAGGTTGCCTTGCCTGGTTCATCCTCCATGGTTGCACATTCTACCTCTTCCTGCTTTGTTTTTTGGAAGCCAGTCACCATGCCTGCCCAACACCATAAACGGAAGGCCCAAGCTTTCAAGCTTCATGCCCCTGAGAGGAATCACCTATGCACAATAATTAAATTCTTCCTCAGGAAGATTTCCTCTTCTCCCTCACTTACTGTGTTCGGTCATTCTGTCTGTCCCTGTGGAGTGACATGTTCATTCTTTACTGCCAGTTCAGCCTGCTGTTGATGCTCACTCTCCAGCACTGGCTCTTTAGGGGTCCCTCATCCTCACTCTCCAGCCCTTGGTTGCCCCTGTGTTATCTGGGGTACTTCCTTCCTGGTAAAAGACAGCCAGGTTCCTATATATCTATCTTTTCAGTTCCCTGAATCAGAGAGTTCTGCAAAGAGTTAGGCTCCTTATACTGGCATTTAAATTTTCTTTGAGTGTGATGAGTGTGGCATACTTACACATTTGTGTGGGTTAGTACATATGTATGTATGTACATGTGCAAGTGTGTATATGTGGAGGCCAGAAATGATTGTTAACTGTCTTCCTCTGTCATCACCCACCTTATTTATACATTTCATCATCTCTGTGTGTGTGTGTGAGTGTGTGTAAGGACATATATGTGGAGGTAAGAGGTTAAGCTCAGATCGTACATTTCACTCTCTGTGGGACAGGATCTTTGCAGGGAACCATTTAGTTGGCCTGGCCTGGCTGCCTTGAGCGGCATAGGTTTTCTTAAGTTAGGGTTCATGGCTCCTGGGACACTAAGCACCTTCAGTTCCTGAGAGACTGACACACTCCTGCAGGCAGTTGAAGTGTTAGGCAGTTTTGTGTTTCTCTGATGCAGGATATTTGATCCTATTGTGAGAGTGCAAAAAGTTTCTTGTTTGGTGTGGCTCAGCCCTCAAACACACCTTTAATCTAAGAGCTTTCTGTACACAGGATTAAGTAAAGTTAACCCCAGGTCAAGAGGTGGAGTAAAAAACCAGCTGACAGGAAGTTAACAGGAAAGAGGGGCTTGAGGTGAAGGGAATTTAAGACAGTGTGGAGAAGAAGGTGCTTCCTTCTGGGACGTGAGCTGAGTAGGAAGATCAGCTGAGCAGGAAGGTCTTTCTCTGCCTCTCTGAGCTAGCAAGCTTTCACCCCAGCATCTGGATCCTAATAGGTAATAATTGAACGCTTGGGATTTTGTTTTTAATAACAACAACATTTCTCTGTATGTTTCTTTAGTAGTCAAGGAAACATGGAAACTCGACAGGACAATTACTCTTAGACATAACCTTGTGTACCCTCCAGTGCTTGCAAACATCAATGTATCCTGGCAACGACCACTGTGTTGATCCTGGCAATGGCCATTATATCTGTTTTTGACAAAGGTATAAAAGGTCTGATTGTTCTCCATAAAATTGTCACAGCCTCAACCTTGCTGCGATCCCTCCTACGAGCCTGGTTTAATTCCTTGAAGCCATAGTAAGCAATCTTGATCTAATAAGCAATGAAAGTTTCTTTTGTTGTTCTCTGCTGTGTACTTCAGGTTAGTTGACCTGCAAGCTTCTAGGAATTCTCCTATCTCTGCTTCCATCTCAACATAGGAGCACTGAATACAGACAGGTACTACCCTGTCTGGCTTTATGTGGCTTCTCTGCACTCTAGCTAAGGTCCTCATGATTGCATGGCAAATGAACCTAATCAATCTGAATCTTATCAGTCTGGCTTGGGTATCTGGTCAATGAGCTCTAGGGTCTTACTTGTCTCTGCCCCCTCAGTGCTGGGGGCTACAGGAACTCACACACAGCATGGCTTTTATATAGCTGTTGAAGATTCAAATTCAGTCTTTATGCTTGTGCAGAAAGCACTGTTACCTCACCCCTACCCAGCCCAGTCCCCCTCCACCCCTCCAGCCTTTCATTTGGTTTCAGAAGATTACTGTTTTTTCTTCTTGTTCTGAATGGTCATTCTATACCAATTAAAAATTCTCCACTGTGCCATTCCTCAATCCCTGGCAAACACCATTGCATTTTCCTTTCTTTAAAAATTACAGTACAGTACTCTCAGTTCCACCCCTAGATATACAGAAGCTTGTCATTCTGTGACTGACAGGTCACTGGAAGTATGTATTCATCTGTGGTGGACCTATACCTACATGTGGCTTTCCTTCCTGTTTAAGCTGAGTAATAGTCCATGATATATAAAGGCCAGATGTGGTTGGTACATTCATCTGCTTATGGACAGAGAGTTATTTCCATCGTGGCTGTGGTTAAGTGCTGTTACTATAAACAAGCAAGCATCTGAGACTTTGAATCAATTATTTTTCCTTAACTATGAAAGAACTGTTGATGAATGATATGCGATTTTGTGATAATGCATCTATGGAGAGCTGAGACTCAGACGCCATCTACTGGCGCTGACATCTGCCCTCGAAACTGTAAGGAACCTCCAGAACGCATGTGCATGTTGCGTAAGCACGCCAAGCCACTGCCCAGGGGTAAAGAGTGAGCAGCCAATCAGGGTATGACACGCCACTTAGGTGCGACCAGGGCTTATATAAACAGCACCACTTTGGGGCCCTGGCACTCTCCTCCCTCTCTCCCCGCCGGGGGGTTGCCCGCCCCCTCTGCGGCGCTGTAGGCCAATGTGAACGCTGCCCACGGCCGCGGTAGCCGGGCCTGTGCAGTGGCGCGCTGCCGCCCCAAGCGTCGTGAGGCTGGTCCCGCGGCTCTCCTCCTCCTTTCAAGGCTTGACTGTAATAAAAAGCCTGTTGCAGAAGGATTCTTGTGTCCGCGTGCATTCTTGCTGGCGAGACCATCACGCGGCTTTCAACATCTGGTGCTGAAACCGGGGACCAAACCACCCGGGAAGCAGGGAGGCTCCCACTGCCGGTGCTGCCAAGGAGAGCCCTCGTTTGCGGGGAGGATTCAGAACTGCAACATCGAGGTTTGTCCTGAGAGGCATGTTCAATCTTGATTCATCTCATTTTTCATTTCATTTCAGCAGAAGCCCTTATCGCCTTCCCTGTTGTGATCGCTGCCATAGCCCTCTTTCTTTTGGTTTTGTGCAAACTTGAGGGCGGCCTCAGAAGGAAAGAGATTAACCAAAGGGTAAGAGTAGACACTAAGGGAGTGTTAAGGGAGATGCGAGACCGCATGTCAGAAACAGGACGTGACAAAAGATTGGGGCCCCAATGGATAGAAATAGAGACGTCTCTAAGAAGAAAGGCCCTTCTGTGGATGTTAAAGCCACAGAAGTGAGAGATAAGGGAAAAAACGCCCTGGGAGAGAAAGGTAAAAGGAGAAGAAAAAAACCAATAAAAAAGGCTCTTTATCCAATAAGATTAAAATTCCCGCTAAATGCCTGGGCGCAGCCATCTTGGCTTTCATCAGAGGCTTCCACGTGGCTGGTAACTGGGCACAGCCATCTTGGCTTTGGGAAAAATGGGCGGGACCTTGGGTATATCAGCGGTTTCCATGTGGCCAGCGCCATCTTTAGTTCGGGCAAGGACGCCCTGCCCCACGTGGCCGGTGCCATCTTTAATTCGGGCAAAGAGGCCCTGCCTCCCGTGTGCCTCCCTCTCCCCCACAATAACCCAGCCCCTTTCCCAAGCCGCTTCTATTTAAATGCCCTCATAATTTTTTCACTGGGTTTATGCTCTTGGGTATCTTATCAATTTACTAAATAAAACCCTGCCGTATTGTTTGTGCTAACTAAAAAATTACAGTTTTTAAAATGTATCTTGTGGAGAGCTGTTTGTTTGATAAGCTGTTTTGTTTATAAAAAACATGTTTACGCCCTGCTCTTTACCTTGAGACAAAAAAAAGGGGGGGGGGGAAGTTTCACCAAGTTCCTTAGAGTATGTTTGTTACCTGCTACAGGGAGGTTATTTTAAAAAGTTAGGCAGTTTCAAAACTCCTCTTTATAGTAATGTAACTTGCTTTTACAGTTAATATAATTCTAAAAAAAAAACAACTGTATTTTAAATATGTTATAATTCATTTAAAGGGCTGGTGATTGTTCATTACAAAATGTTTTTTATGCTCTTTTAAGGAAAAAATTCTAGCTGATAGGTTTGGTATGGCTAAAATAATTCTTACAGTTTAAAATTGTTCCATTAAGCAGTTAATTATAAAGCTTGTTTAATCACTAAAAACTTTTGGTTGTGGGGGATTATAGATGCTCCACAGTGTTTACTGTATCAGCAACACCTAGTGGCTGTACTTGGTGTTGTCAGTCACCGCCTGCTAATGCTAGCACATGGCCTGCCGCCATGATGGTTCAACAATAAAAAGCATGTAAGCTGTAGTTTGGCTGCCATGTTTGTTTAGGGTTTCCAGCTGAGTTCAGTTGCACGTGGCCAGCCGCCATACTGGGCCGGAGATAAAGAGGGTGGAGCTATGAGTTTGCCACCATTTTGTTCAGGTACTGTTCAATTTTAATGCCGTATCCTTTGTTGCAAAAAACCCTGCAGCAATGGGGATTGCATATTGCCACTAAAAAGGTCCAAATTTCAGAAGTAGGTTCCTTTCTCGTCCCAGGAACCACTTTGGGATGGACTGGTGGTTTATACAGATGGGTCAAAAACAGGAGTGGAAACTTATGTGGTTAATAATAAAGTTGTTTCTAAGCAATATCATGAGACTTCGCCTCAAATTGTGGAATGTTTAGTAGTGCTAAAAGTTTTGAAAAAATTTCCAGGTCCTTTAAATATTTTTTCTGATTCTAGTTATGTGGTAAATGCAACCAAAATCTTAGAGGCTGCTGGATTGATTAAAGCATCTAGCAAGCTTGCAAAATTTTTTCAAAGGATTCAGTTTGCCTTAATTACCAAAAAATTCCCTGTTTTTATTACACATATTAGGGCTCATTCCGGTCTACCGGGGCCCACGTCCCATGAAAATGACCTGGCAGATCGAGCCACAAAGATGATTGCATTTGCCCTCCTTTCAAATTTAGAATTGGCTAAGGAGTTTCATAAAAAGTTTCATGTTACAGCTGAGACATTGCATCATCGATTTTACATAACTAGAAAAGAAGCTAGAGATATTGTTACCCAATGTCAAAATTGTTGTCAGTTCTTACCTATGCCTCATGTTGGGATTAATCCCAGAGGAATCCGTCCACTACAAGTGTGGCAGATGGATGTTACCCACATTTCATTTTTTGGTAAAATTCAATATTTGCATGTTTCCGTTGATACTTGCTCTGGAGTTATGTTTGCTTCTCTCCTGACTGGAGAAAAGGCAGCCCATGTTATTCAACATTGCCTGGAGGCATGGAGTGCCTGGGGAAAGCCCAAAATTCTAAAAACTGACAATGGGCCAGCCTATACTTCTCAAAAATTTGGACAGTTTTGTCATCAAATGGAAGTGACTCACCTAACGGGTCTGCCATATAACCCTCAAGGGCAGGGTATTATTGAACGTGCTCATAGCACTCTAAAATCCTACTTAATAAAACAAAAAGGGGGAGTCGAGGAGGCTCTGCCCTCAGTGCCACAAGTGACTGTTTCCTTGGCACTCTTTCCTCTCAATTTTTAAAATTTGGACAGTCAGGGCCATTCGGCGGCTGATCGTCACTGCTTAGGGCCTGATAGGCCTAAGGAAATGAACAAATGGAAGGATGTTTTGACTGGTCAATGGAAAGGCCTGGATCCTATCTTAATAAGATCCAGGGGAGCTGTCTGTGTTTTCCCACAGGAAGAAAACAATCCATTCTGGGTACTGGAGCAACTCACGCGAAAGCTCCTGACAGCTGAAGATGATCTTTCAACAAATACACCTGCTACTACTTGAAGAATTAAGGGCGGCCATGGTGACCACTAATTCTACTCGAGTGGAATCATTGCTCACGGATGGCTTATTATCCTGGGTTTCTTCCGCCTTTTCTTACTCTAAGATTGGGTGGGGGTTGGAATGTTTGGTGCAGCACTATGTTGTGGCTTAGTGTTTTTACTCTGGTTGTTCTGCAAACTCAATACGCAACACAAACGTGACAAGGTTGTGATCGCGCAAGCACTTGTGGCCTTGGAACAAAGACCATCTCCCAAAATTTGGTTATCCATGTTAAAAAATTAAAACAGACTGTGACACTCAGTCGATGCACCTCAGGGGTTTTACCCATTGCACTGAGTCGATGAGTGATCCAAGTCACAATCTTGCCTTTGCCTAAGTGGCTATGGTACCTAGATAGGAGGATGACAGCCCTTGCACTCCCTGGAATTTTATTCCATTGCACGGGAATGGGTGTCACCTCCATTTTTAATCTTCTCCCTTAGCCCCTGCACCCAGAGGACTTGTCTCCATTGCACCTGGTCGGGAAAGGGAGTAATCTAAAGCTCTTGATTGCTTACTCCCCAAAGAAGGAGTTCCCTTGATCGAGCTTAGGGCTCTCTTGTGCCGCGCTTATAAGGCTTTAAGGCAGTTTTCATTTATTAAAACAAAAGGGGGAGATGTGGAGAGCTGAGACTCAGATGCCATCTACTGGCACTGACATCTGCCCTCAAAACTGTAAAGAACCTCCAGAACGCATGTGCGGGTTGCGTAAGCACGCCAAGCCACTGCCCAGGGGTAAAGAGTGAGCAGCCAATCAGGGTATGACACGTCACTTAGGTGCGACCAGGGCTTATATAAACAGCACCACTTCGGGGCCCTGGCGCTCTCCTCCCTCTCTCCCGGCCCAGGGGTTGCCCGCCCCGGCTGCGGCCCGTTGTCCAATGTGAGCGTTGCTCGCGGCCGTGAGGTAGTCGGGCCTGTGAGGTGGCGCGCTGCCGCCCCGAGCGTCGTGGGGTTGGTCCCGAGGCTTTCCTCCTCCTTTCATCGCTTGACTGTAATAAAAAGCCTGTTGCAGAAGGACTCTTGTGTCCGCGTGCATTCTTGCTGGCGTGACGATCACGTGTGACGATCACGTGTGACGATCATGAGCATCAAAGTTGCTGGGCAAGAAGGATGTTATCCCTTGTTCCATCACAGAGTCCATCAGATCACAGGTTCTGTCAGGAAAAGTTTCTCCTGTAGGACAATTGGATCCCTGTAGTAACAGCAGGCATCTGTGACAAAACTTAGGTCGGTGAGGAGGCTTCTCTGGGACTTCATTCCTTCGTTTTGCTGTACTGCACCAGTCTAGCTGGAAGGGTGAGCTCTGAGGACAATAAAAAGGGTTTCAGCCATTCCTTAGCCCAACTGTTTTTCATGTTTTCCCCATCACACCCCCACAGCTCCTTTGTTTCATGGCCTCTCTGGACACAGCTCTGATACCTGCTTAGTGACAGTTTTCCTTTTCTAGGTCCCTGGTGGCTTTTCCCCACTGTTTTCTGAGCTTTCCAAGTAGAATTGTTGGAGGATACTGCCCAGTGTAACTCCGTTATAAACACAGCCCACTTTGATGAAGCAGAGCTAGTCCCACCTTCCAAACCCCTCTGTTCACTGCATGGGGAGGCAGAGCAGGGGAGGAGAGTGATGTGACACTGTACAGGTGAGCCATGTGATGGCGACAAACACGAACACACAGCTTCAAAAACATGAGGGTGGACAGGTTCTGCTCAGCCCAGACATAGACATGCTCTTTACCCAGCCTCTCAGCTTCCGGGAATGGGCAGGCCGTACCCAAGTTGTAGAGGAGGACACAGACATCATTCCCTTCCTTTCTCCTCCCTGGCTACAGTGCACCCACAGGGCCATAAGCACTCAGCATGCAGTGACCTCTGCAGAAGGGCTTCCTTTCTCCTTTCCACTTTCTATTTCACTCCAGGTCACAAGCTCAGGCCACTGCTGTGCTGAACACTGGTCACCTGTCTGAGGCCTGTTTGATGATGTCATGGATCTCAGGCTGTCCATGATTCAGGTAACTGAGGGATGACACAGTGTTTACAGTTGTGGCTTCCTGACTCCATGCAGAACAGGGTCTCTAACCTTGTTGCCCTGAGAAGCTGAAGCCCTCACAGCTGCTTTAACAGGGAATGTTCAGGATTCTTGTGGATATTTCTTGCTCCAGGTGTATTATGTTCTCCTGTTCTACCCTCTAAGCCTTTCCTTTCTTGTCCCCAATGTGGCCTCTTCACAGGGAATTTATTTCACCAATCCGGGTCCTTTCTCTGTGTACAGAACACCAATTCTTTCTGCAGGAAATGTGATAGACCATGCTAAAAAAGGTAATTTTAGGGCACAGTGCAATTGAATCTCAAGGACACAGGCGGCTGTTGAAGCCTGAGCTGTTGAGCAAAAGGCTTTCTCTTACATAACTTTTCTGATGGCAGGAAGTGGCTGTCATGTTCTCTGATCTCCTGTGATGGGCTAGTAGGCATTCATGTGAGGACTACCATCTGGGAAGACAGCAATTTTTCTACGAAGGGCTTTTAGTCACCATAATGTTTTGTATACAAATGATGCATTAGCCCAGAATTTCCTACAGACCTTCACATAGGCACAGTTGAGGGGGCTGCAAAGACAGGAGCTGGCAGGTGGCTTAAGGCTGTTGTTTGTCTCACTCCAGACAAGCTGGTGCTCACAGTGACACATGACATTGAGTCATTCTACTCAGCTTTTTCTGCAGAGAGGAAGCAACTGTGAACTTTCTCCTCCACACTAACATGGTTCTGCAGTGCCTTCAAAGCAATGATCTCCTGAAGCCATGATGCCATGAATATGGCTGAAGATTCCTGGCTCCTGAGAAGGCCTGGCTTCCCTAAGTGATTTATGTTTTTCAGGGCTGTAGTTACTGAAGTCACCCTAAAAATAGCACAGCCTGCACCGAACTCTACAGAGGTTGACAACCCTCTCCCTGGGTTGACAATGTGATATCTTTGTAAGACTCAATTCCTCACCCTTTCCTTCTCCCTCTCCTCCTCCATCTTCCCCTCTCTCTTCTCCTCTCATTCTCTCATGTTTGTGTGTGTATGTATTTATGTGTTTTTGTATTTATTGGAACATAAAAACCTTTCCTTTCATAAAAATGGTAAGAGATAAACATATATTAGGATTATTTTGTTAGTAGCTGTTAGTGAATGCATACATTTCAAGTTTTTTAAACTTTTGAAATCTTACCAATGTGTACTTTCTCCTCCACGAAATGTGTGTATTAAACCCATGGCTACCATTATGGGTGCACACAGGTCACAAGCTGACGTTCAGGTTGAGCACCAGTGTGCACAGCTACTCTTTGTCCTGAAGGCTTGATTACTGTTTATTTTTCTGGGGTTATCATGGCACAGACACAACCATATTGGCTGTGTGCCTTAAACTGTTATTTTATGTCACCTCTTGATGGAACTGAATTTCCTCCTCCTCTTTCTTTTCTTTCCTGTTCCTTCCTTGTCATCACCGCTGACTTCTCTTCATTGAGACTGAGGTCAGGGAGGAGCAAGGGCATTATGAGGAACTCCACAGATTCACAGAAAGAAAAATCTGAAGAGCTTAATCATGACTCTCTGTGCCTGGTGGCCACCAATCTTTTGAAGAACTAGCATTTTGTGTTGCTGTTATAGAATTTTTATGTGAGGAAACTCAAATTATTGTTTTTATCAAGTATCAATTTCAGCTCTGAATTATTCATTCTTATCAAGCAATTATGAATTTTAACATTTTCCTTATTCCCTCATTTTATAAGTATTTCATTGATTTTTAAGCTTATTATGTAAATATATAATATGTCCTTTCCCATTCCTCTCTCAAAACACATCCAAAAATCTTCCCTGTGCTGTCCTTCATGTTCACGGCCTCTTTTCTTTAATTGTTATTATATACATATGTAGTCTCAGATGCATAACTGTGACCTGCTCAGTCTGTATAATGTGACGTGTTTGCATGTTTTCAGGGCTGATAATTTCATTTTGGACTACCAGTTGGTGTGCTCTTCCCTGGAGAAGACTGTTGCTCCTGCTCTTGGCATTCCTTAGTTTCCTGTAGTTCTTTGAGAAGGGCTGAGCAGTGGTTTTCCTGTAACTTGGCATGTCTAAGTGTTGTTGTCCATGTTTAGCTCGTGTTTAGGCACTCATGTGGGTAAGGTTATTGCTGTAGCTCCTTAACTATACTGAGAGACACAATCTCACAGTGAATTCCCTAACCCCTGCTTTCAATCTCTCCATGCCATCTTCAGAAGCAATGTTCTCTGAGCCTTGCTTACAGGAGTTCTTTGGTAGATGGGTCCACCAAGACTAGGATCCACAACTCTACATCTTGATCAGCTGTGGTTTTCTGTACTGATCTCATTCTGCTGCAAAGAGAAGTTTTGTTTTTGAGAAGTGGGGGTTACACTCATCTGTGGATATAAGAACAAATACTTAGATCATTGAAAACATTTTTGCTTCTTGTCAGTATACTGTATTACAGTGCAATATGTTCTGAAAAGCTATAAAGTTATTTCATCTCACACCCTTGATTTTCAGTTGATAATTCATTAATGTTTATTTGGGAAACTTTTTACAATATTATATACTTTGTGTGTATTTAATCGTCATTAAAGGAAATGATGAGCTCTACATAAAATGCCCACTGAATTTCCTACATCCCTGAAGTCTGGCCAAGTCCCCTACAACTTGAAGGCAATGGAGACTTACGACTCTTGTTGAGCCCATCCCTCAAGACTGGGTGAACACTTTTCATTTACTTATGACCTTAGAATGAGATGGCCCTAAGTCTATTGTAATTGTAGTTTTGTTTACTACCCTGATTTTACCTGTCAAAAGAGGGGAAAAAAAGGAGTATGCTCACCCTGAACTCAGACCATACTGGATCTCATGGCTGGAGATTAAATTCATAGGTTGGAGGCAGAGTCACTTACCAGAGTTCAGAGAAAGACCAAGATTTCAAACTCTCTGGAAAGTGAACTTGTCTCCATCATTCTAGATTTTCGGGTAATTTTTTTCTTTTCTGTTTCATGCAGGGAAGGAGCTGATCAGTCATTCACAGAGCTGCATTCTGTCTCCCAGGCCACTGCATGAGAAAACCAGCAGGTGACCTGTACAGAGATCACTCTGTGCTAGAAACAGTTCCATTCTTGGTGTGTATGTAGCATCTTCACACCTAGGGTCTCCATGACTGTGCATATGCTCCAGAGTTGCTGACTGGAGCTCATCTTCTGAGTGCTTATGGTCACACGTCGATGAATGGCAGATAGTCAGTAGGATTCAATTCAGGGTCCAAACTGGTAATTATTTGTTCTGGAGATTTATTAAGAACATTTGGCTGGGCAGTGGTGGTGCATGCTTTGAATCCCAGCACTCAGGAGGCAAAGGCAGGAGGATCTCCGAGTACTAGGCCAGCTTTGTTTACAGAGTGAGTTCCAGGACAACCAGGACTACATAGAGAAACCCTGAGAAAAACTGAAAAGAGAGAGAGAGACAGAGAGACAAAGAGACAGAGAGAGAAAGAGAGAGAGAATAGGAGGAGGAGGACTCAGAGGTAAGGGGGACAAAGGGGAGAGAGAAGAAGAGAAAGAAACAAATAAAATAAATGAATAATGAATGAATGAAAAAGAAGGTGAATGAATACTTGACCAGCAGGGAAGAGGGCACTGAGATAAACGATCCTGTGCATGTGTGTCTGACAATCAAGTGAGATGCAGCTATTACCCCTTAATAAACCAAACATGTGGACCAGGAGAGGAAATTTTTTTATAACTTCTGAAAATGTTTAATGTACCAGAAAGTTTGTATTCTGAGACAGCCCCACTATGGTCTGCAGAGTTCAGTTTTGTTTGAGAAGCATCAGGACAGTGGGGACAGTGAGGACTATGGGGATCGTCTCAAGGAGTTGTGAGCTGGTGCTGAGTTCCAATTAGACAAGTTATAATTGGGATGAATTGACATCTTGTTGCCAGCTCAGTGTTGGTGGGTAATGCTTCATTAGCAGTAATTGTAATGAAGAGTTTTCTCTTTTCTCCTCAGACTTTTGATACTTGCAAATACACACACAATGAATAAGGCCAGCATACTCCACACTAACACAAACATTAAAATCACCTTGTTCTCTGAAATGAGTGTTGGGATCTCAGCCAACAGCATCCTTTTCGTCTTCCATCTCTGCATGCTCATTGGTGCGCACAGGCCTAAACCCATTGATCTCGCCATTGGTTTCTTGACCCTGACCCAACTACTGATGCTGCTAACTATGGGACTCATAGCTGCAGACATGTTTATGTCTCAGGGGAGGTGGGACCCCACCACATGCCAATCCCTTATCTATGTGCACAGGTTCTCGAGGGGCCTCTCCCTTTGTGCTGCCTGTCTGCTGAATGTCCTCTGGACCATCATCCTCAGCCCTAGAAGCTGCTGTTTACACAAGTTTAAACATAAATCTCTCCATCACATCTCCTGTGCCCTTTTTCTTTGTGTTCTCTACATGTCTTTTAGCAGTTACCTCTTGGTATCAAATAGCGCCGTCTCGAATTCAACCTCAGATAATTTTATGTATGTTACTCAGTCTTGCTCACTTCTACCCCTGAGTTACTCCAGACAAAGCACATTTTCCACATTGTTTTTCTTCAGGGAAGCCTTTCTTATCAGTCTCATGGTCCTCTCCAGTGGGTACATGGTGGCTCTCTTGTACAGACACATGAAGCAGGCCTGGCATCTTCACAGCACCAGCCTGTCTCCAAAAGCATCTCTAGAGCAAAGGGCCACCTGGACCATCCTGCTGCTCATGAGCTTCTTTGTGTTTCTCTGCATTTTGGAGACTGTTATCTTGCAATCAAGAATGAAGTTCAAAGATGGCTTACTATTCTACTTTATTCATATTCTTGTGTCCCATAGCTATGCCACAGTCAGTCCCCTTGTGTTTATTTGCACTGAAAAGCATATAATTAAATTTTTGAGGTCAGTGTGGGACAGGAAAGTAAATATGTGATTATTCAGGAATGGGTATGATCCCTTAATACAGTCCAATATGTTGTCATCAGAGCTATGATCATGACATAGTAGGAACATTCCAAGGTTTAAACTGATATGTGAAAACATCCTTTTCCCATTACATCTGTTTACTCTGTTTATGGATGGCAAGTATGTAAAAGAAGATTAAACTGCATTTCCACTCAGATATCACATGAGGTTTATCTTTATCAATTGGTTTTCCACAAAGATCTGTGAGATGTCTTTCATCTGACCTTCATTAGCACATTACTTTTTATTATTTATTTATTTATTTATTTAGGAATTTGAAGCACAGTTTCTCTGTGTGGCCCTGGCTCTTCTGGGCTTTCTTTGTAGATCAGGCTGACCTCAAACTCACAGAGATCCACCTGCCTCTGCCTCCCTGAGTGCTGGGAACAAAGGTGTGTGTCACCATGCATAGTTTATTTTTAATTTTTTGAACAATGATTTAAGTTTTAACTGTGTGTGTGTGTGTGTGTGTGTGTGCACTTGAGTGCAGATGCTCTTGGAGCCCAGATGTGTCAATTACTGTTAGAGCTAGACTTATAGGCAGTTGTGGGCCAGCCAAGTGTGAGTGTTGGTAATTGAACTTGAGTCTTCTAGAAAACAGTTTACTTATGTGCTGAGCCAACTCTCTGGCACAACCATTACTTTAAATATGTGGCAACTATGGCATTTTCAATAAATGAATGCCTCAATTGTTTATATTTGGAAAAATACACAAGGAAACATTGTTTTGAGAATAAATTATCACAGGATGCAGAACACACACACAAATACACAGAGCTAAAATGATATGCAGAGAACCATAATGTCATTTGCATAATCGTGCTCCTATGGCCAAATTTAAAAAAGTCAAAGGTAGGAGCAGCCACTGTCTAATCTAGGGGTGTCAGGATGTGGAATCAGGTCATGGCCTCCCTGTGCCAAGAAATGCTAGTGAGAACATGAAGACCATCACGAATGTCTGCCATTCCAGTCAGACACACTCCACAAACTTGATGAGTTACTTATGAAAGACGAAGCTTAGGGTTGTCAAAGGAATAGAGACCATAAACAAAGTGCTTTATCTGTGCTCAAAATATCATAGCCAAATGTAAATAGTAAACTAGTCACAGATAGTTACTCAGCTGTACTATTGATCTACTCCAGGGAACTGAGGGCTTGCAGCGTGCCTGCTTATTGGAGACTAATCAGATACCTCCTCAGAGCACCCTTCATGTGATGGAACACAGACTCAGTCACACATGTCACACAGCTGAGCACACTCACAGGAAGACTTCACACAACCAAACACAATCAGCGGCATAATTCACACTGCTGAACACTCTCAGAGGCACAATGAACACTGCTGAACACAATCAGAAAGAAACACTTCACACAACGGTACATACAACGAAAAATTTACACAGCTGAACACACCCAGGGGCATACATTACAGAGAAGAACACACACTTAGAGGCGTACTTCACACAGGAAAACTGTTATCTGTCACTCAAAGCAAGGGAATGTCACAAACATGAACCCCACCTGACCTGGAATTCAGTAATTTCAGTGTTGACACTTACATAAAATCTAAAAAAAAATAACTGGAACCTGGTTGCTGGAAAGAGAAATATCAAAGAAGATCTATTCCATGTTCTGTCTACACTTTGAGTAAGGCCTAGAACCTCAAACAGGCTGTATTGTAATGCAAGGATCACAGGATCCTCAGATACCTCCAAGAGACAACTTGATGCAAGAGCATGAGAGCTTTATGACGAGAGCAATCCAACTCAAGTCTAGACTGGGACCCAAGTCTCACTGACACAGCAGTAGAGAAGTGGGACCCTAAGCCCTGAGTGAGTTTTTAATGGAAAAGACTGTAAGAAGGGGGTTTCCATGACAGCAAACAGGGGGTTCATGTTTCCATGATAGAAAGCAGGAGGATTCATGCCTTGACTTTACAGAATTGGGTAAAAGCCACAGAGGAGAGGTGATCGTTTACATAATCACAAATGCCAGGGAATTTGTCTTTATTTTTTTACTAAACATTTATTCTGTGATATTTCCTGGTTGCCATTGCTTAGAGAGATAACCTTGTTTCTGCCGGGTGCATATTATGTGACATTTCTTGGTACCTAAGATCAGCTCCCAGTCATGATGGATCCTTATTTCAAAATGGAGTCACCCAGGCTAACTTAAACTCTTCAGAACATTAACAAAAAGGAAGGGAATTTAACAAGTGAAATGAGAGAATATTTCACACATCAATGACTTGGAGGAGGAGAAAGAAACCACACAACTGTAAGTTGTATAAACCCACGAGCAGAGGTTTGCCTGGTGGCTCAAGTCTGTAACCCTGAAGTCGAAACAGGATAGTGAGTTCAAGGTCCACCTGAGCTACAGGAGTGAGTCCAGACTAGCACACAACAGTCACAAAGCAAAAAATAAGTATAAGAATAACATATTATTTTTTTTTAAATCCAAAATAAGATGAGTGGTGGAGGTGTATGCATTTAATCCTAGCACTCAGATGGCAGAGGCAGGGGAATCTCTGAGTTCAAGGCCAGCCTAGTCTACAGATCAGGTTCCAGGCCAGCCAGGGCTATGCAGAGAAACCCTGACTCAGAAAAAAAATCCCAAAATAAACAGAAGGAAAATATACACGGGAAAGGATTAATCTTACTTCTTGATTCTGGGTTAAGAGCATAAATGCTCCAATGAAATGTGTAACTGCACATCAGAACACCACCCTCACTGACTGTCTGAGGGAGTGGCAAACATTTTGAGCTTGGGGGAAAGATATGGACATTTCTCACCCACAGCACTGGACAGAGTACCCTCAGCCACAGGCACCTTGTGGGAATACACCCACAGCCCCTCATCTTCATGCCGAGAGATTTGAAAAATGATGAAACAGGTAGAGACCAATTAAAGCTGACATTAAGAATAAGCAAAGTTGGGTTGCTTGTATGATGTGACCCTTTCATTCTTCTGGCAGATGAGTGATGGGAATTTATGAGAAAAGTTTGAGCCCAGCTCTCCTCGCCCCCCCCCCTCTGGTGTGCAGTTACCTAGAATGCAACACAATAAAACCAAGAGGGAGGCAAAGATTTTCACCAGGGATGCCATGTGTGTGGTTCCCAAGGGGCCTCTTGTTGTAGACAGGCATTAAAATTACAGACTGCAGAGATGCATTAAAGGCACCAAGAGTGTGCAGGTCTCTACCGGTATAGAGTCTTGCCCTGTCACGTCCATCTGGGTAAGAGCTCTGTACCCAAGTTCAGAGTCAGAAGGTGGTCGGGTCCCAGGCAGACTGTGGGAGGAGGAGCGCGAATGATACAGGGGGTTTCAGCATCTGCAGAGGAGACCTGAGCCCTGGCATCCCCTCAGCACAGGGGACTGTGTTCTGAAAAATGAGGGGATTTCATCTTAGAAAACTTGTTTCTTTGACTTAGAACCTCCAGGTTACATAGCATCAACTTTACACCTTAATTTCTTTTTTTGAATTTGATGACTCCTGTTGACCAGCTGTGTTGGCATTCATGTTACCGAGGTGCTTTTACAAATGTACCATGAGAGAACTGATGTTTTCATTTCAATTTTTAATCATAAATAGTGTTTGCATCTGTGGTTGACATATGGCAAATGCAAGTGTTATAAGGGACTTCTGTAGTTTGAGAAATCAAAATAATTTCAGGATCTTCAGAAGAGAGACCCACCCCCAATTTCATCTCCTAGAGGATACCTTCACATTGCTACAAAGTATCTACCAGAATTTTCTCACTGCATCTTTGTCTCCTAATTTGGCTTCAGAAATTACAAACTGTGCTGTTTGTCCTGCCCCACACTTTATAAGTTAAGTCATGTCAGCAGAGGGTCCATGGAGATGAGGCTGCAGGCCACCAACCATTGAACAGTGAATGTGATGTCCTCCCTGGACCTTGAGGCACCAGGACCTGATAAGTTCCAGAGCTCTTTGTGTTCTGTTAATTGAAATAAATATCCCCATCAATTTCTCTGCTAATGGGAGTTCATGGTCTCTCTTCCTTCAGAGGAGCCTTTGTTCCTGTCCTTTGCTCTGTGCTTGGTTTTCATATATTTTTCCACAAAAAGCCCTGGCATCTTTTTACAGTCAAATCAGCTCGAACCTTCCTCTTTTGCTCTTGTAGCTTATAGGGTATGGTATCACGAGGATAAAGCCAGTTAGGAAGAAAGTCAGTCTCAGCTGTGACTGCATCATGGAAAGGGGCAGAAAGGCAGGTACTTCTGCAGCCCTCCTGAGTTTCCCAGCAAGGACAGCTGCTATGTCTATGACCAAGCTCTCCCAGCTTTTTCTCTTCATTTTAAAAGAATGCTGATCTATTTCTGCTTCTGAAGGTGTATATAAACATCGAGGCTGCAGATTTGAGCCCTGGCAAGGCTAAAATAATTTCAATTACAGAACAAACAAACAAACCCAAGAGGGATAATTCCAGCTCATTTTCTAGAAATATCTGCCATTCCTTAGTTCAAACATTGGACATGATTTTGCCCATAATATTTTTGCAGTTCATTTACTTCATGGCATTTCTGGATTCAAAGCTAGCATCTGCTTGGATATAGTATCCTTTCCTGAGACACCATCCATCTCTCTAGTATACCTCTGGCTTTCCAGGAAGAGCTGTGCAACACACAGGCCACACTGTTAAATTCCACCTCATTCTACACCAATTGCAAGAGACAGGAGCAGTTCCCCTCCTGAGCCACCCTGTGCATTTTGCAGTGCCTCACAGCATGGGGCAAGACTGATGATCCCATGGTAAAGCTGTGCTGTGTGATGGTGGCGAAATCAAGCCCATGGATTCATAAGCACAGGGTGGACAGGTGCTGCTCAGCCCTGACATAAACCATGCTCTGCACACATTTTCTCAGCATTAGGAAATGGGAAGGCTGAGTCCATGTTGTAGAGGAGGAAACTTTTTCTCCTCCCTGGATGTAGTGCACCCTCAGTGCCACAGTCACCCAGCATGCACTAGGTCTGCAAAAGGTTTGCTTCTTTCCATTGCACTCTTTATTTCCCTCCAGGTCACAAGTTCACATCCCTGTTGTGCTGATCACTGGTCATGAGTTTGAGTCCTATGGATCTCAGGCTATCCACAATTCAGGCAACTGAAGGATGACACGGTGTCTACAGTCATGGCTTCCTTGCTCTGTGCAGAACAGGGGCCTCTAACCCTGTTGCCCTGCTAAGCTGAAGTCTTTGGAAGGACAGAGAAAGTGGGCTGCAAAGAAGAAACTCAGTTATGTTATGTAAGCAGAGTTTTGTTTTAATCCCAGGTGTGGAATGTTGGGCTGCTCTACATTGTCCAAGCAACAGACTATTTGCCTCATGCAGGCTCTGAGAGGAGCATGATCTTTGCCAGTTACAAATATTTTAATGTTGAAGACTCTGAAGAGAGAGTAAATGCCAGGCACAGGAGAGAAATAGTTGTGTGTGTGTATGAGGCTCCAAGGAAGAAGAAATCTGTTGCTGCTTTCTCCTGCTTCTCCTGTTTGCTGTTGATGCAGTTTGACAACAAGTTGGAGATATCCTGAAATGAAGATTGGACTTGCCCTAAGGCACCCAGTTACCCTAACCAGTAGGAAGTAGGTAAAGGGAACTATGTCTCCTCTCTCCTCTAGCCTTCTTTCTCTCCTACCTGAGGTCAGGGTGTTAGAAGGGATTGGGGTGGAGAGGGAAGAAAGAGATGTAAGAAACCCCAATAAATAAAATAGACTAAAAAAGTATGCCAACAACACCTCCCTTTACAGGTGATGAAATACAGTGCATGGGAGCTTGACAAGGAAATACATGTAAGGATCAAGGTTCTCTCTCTCTCTCTCTGTGTGTGTGTCTTCTGTTACTTTCCTTTTTCTTTTGATGAACTAAAATGTTTAAAAAAATAAGTATTCCACAAGAATAACATGCTATATACCAGGGTTAAAATATGTGTTTCAGATTAGTTTGTGTATAGATTTTTATTTTATTTTTAATTACATGTGTGTGTTCAGTCCTGTGTTCAGCTGTCTACAGAGGTGAAAATAGGAGCTGGAGGCAGCAGTTGTAAACTGCTGCATGTAGATACCAGGGAATCATCCTGGTATCTCAGCAAGAGCAGTAAGTGTTCTTAATTGCTGAGCCTTCTCCCCAGCTCCCAGAACAGTATTTTTCAAAATGTGGTGTTGAAGATCCAAATTCTTACCTTGTGCTTACTCAAACGGTGCTCTTATCCACAGATCCATGAGCATGGGAGATCTTTTCCATCTTCTGATATATTCTTCAATTTCTTTATTCAGAGACTTGAAGTTCTTGTCACACAGGTCTTTCACTAGTTTGGTTAGAGTTACACCAAGATAGTTTGTACTGTTTATGGCTATTGTGAAGTGTTGTTTTCCTACCTTCCTTGTCAGCCCGTTTATTGTTTGTGTAAAGCAGGGGCTACTATTGTTTTGAGTTCATCGAGTATACAGCCACTTTGCTGAACATGTTTATCATGTGGAGGAGTTCTCTGGTAAAAATTTGGGTGCTGGGAGCCAATGCCAGCTAGTAGAAAGTCACAGACCGCTGCAACAAGGTTGTGGGTGAGAGATTTATGTTTCTGGAACTTATGAGACATCTGTTTGTCAGGCTAGACAATTTGAGATATCTTAGCTGACATTCTTGTAGTACCTCTTTTAGTAAACATTCTTGTGGTATTCTGCATCATCATTAATCACCCAGTTATGTTTTGTAAACTATTTTGCTGAGACATTTTTCCTTCCTGCCTTCTCCCTATAAAGTTGTGTGAAATTTTTCAAATATAAGAGAGTTGGATCAGATTATAGACTTGCTCTCCCTCTTTTATCTCTTTCCCAACCCATTCTTTTCGCCCCTCCTTAGGAACACATTGAACTCCTGCTGGACAGAACACACTTGGCACCCAACATGGGGTTGAGGCATGGGAATCAAATTGAATGTCTTTCTTTGTGTGCCCACACCCCTACATAAGATCTCGTGCTTCCACATGGGAAGTGATTGAAGGTAATGCATTGAGATCTCCACAGGACTGCCCATCTGTGGGTCTGATCCATTTAAGTCAGAATGACGAATTATAGGACAAAAATTGAGTCAGCATGACTTATTCTTACAGGATCTCAAGGAGTCCTTCAAGACAGGAGGAGTAAGGGTAAACAAAAAGGAATCTCACAAGCTAAAGAGTTACTTAAAACATTATAGCAGCCAAACAGGCAGAAAAAAGTACTTCTAAGGTTATTTCAAATGTTCATAAAGGAGCTCAAACAGATTTGTGTAATTTGAGAGCAGAAAATAATTTAGGAGACAAGCTCTAGATAATGAGTATAAAACAGAGTCAGAAGGGAAAAAATAAAGCTGCCAATTCTCATACTTCAGACTGGCCTCCTGTGCCCACCTCCCCCTAGCCCTAACAAAGAAAAAAGGCCTCCAGTCTGTCAGGAACAGAATACAGGGCTGTTGCTCAGTGAGCAGGAAAAACAGGGACACTACAAATCTCCTTCCCTCTCCCCTACCAGTTGCTAGGCTTGGATGGCTTGCAGAGAACTAGGTGGATGGGAAGGCTCACACTCTCAGAATCAGCCGAAGACCAGCCTCCACCAGCTGCAGAGATGAGCTGCACTTCACCCTGACACCTTCCTCCTCTCATCTCTTCTCCCATGGGCTTCAGTCAGTGTTGACTCTCAGACAGTGGCCGGAGGGATGGAGCCACTTCTAGTTTTAAAGATTAAGTTGTGTGCACTGATAAATTCTGAGTTTTAAATCTAGTTCTGACTTTTGAAATCATGGTTATGTTATGCTCTATAAATTCACTCTTAAAGAGGATGTTTTGTTTTAATATTACAAAAACAAGTTTTAAAGAAAATATTTAAATGTTTAAAAAGTAGGTACCGCAGTTGTTATTGTCTTTGTCTCTGTGTTTTTTGTTTGTTTGTTTGTTTGTTTGTTTGCCAGCTGTCTGTTTTGGTTTCTGGTTTCAGTTTGCTTGCAAGTTGTGGGAGAGTTTCCAATCTGGTCAAGGGAATCTGGGGGACGTCCCAGTTCCCTGGGAAAGGCCCTGTAATGGCTCTACTCCTTTTAGGACCAGGAGAGAGGGTCGCTGGGACGTTATTCTGTGTGAAGTGAAGGTCATGTGGACCCTACTCCTTCTGGAATGTATATGTGTATATGTTTATCTGCGGACTTAAACTGACGATATTTTAAAAACTGACTGACGATATTAATATTTTTTGACATGAGACAGTTTAAACACCTCTGAGTTTCGTCCTGGACCATCAGACTTAAATTCTATAAAACATTTTAAAATTTATCGGGTATTTTAAAATAATAATCCTTGGACAGTCTAACAAAAAAACTTAAAAAAGTTTCTCATCCCTTTGGGGGAGGTCAAAAGACCTTGGTGTTTATTTTATTAATTTTGCAAAGTAAAACCAAGCCATGCTGTTTAAGCCAATTAAACAAAAACTGCAATTACAATATATCATGTCAAAAAACCCTATAAAATAAGTTGTTCTTCATTTAAAAAGGCTGGAGATTCTTCAATGCAAAATGTTTGCTTATGCTCTTTTACAGGACAAAAAGGACAACAGTTCCATGTTAGCCCAGGGTTAAGCAGGGTTATATTCAGATCATTGTTAACCATTATATAAAATTTATGCCTGACTGCCAGTAACTAAATAAATGATTAAATGCTGTTTCTTTTTAGCCTATAGATTTGGTATGGCCAGAATAGGCCTTTTTTGCTGAGGCCTGCAGGCTAAGTTTAGTTCTCTGTTTAATGCTAAATAAAACTTTTGTCCTTTAATTTTTTGCTGTTAAGTTTTAATACAATGTGATAGGATTAATAAGATTTGCTAGCTCCTTTAAAAATATGTTTAATAAAAAGTTTTGCTTTGATTTTAGTTTAAAAAGTGCAGATTTAAAGTTATGCTAAAGATTATAGTTGAGTTCAAGATTGAGTTTTATCTAGTCACTTTGTTTAGGTTGTTTATTCTTAAGGTTAAATTTAAAATGGGTAACTATCACAAAAACACCAGAGTCTGGGAGTCCCAGTCGGGAGAAAAACCCACAGGGAAGGAAGGAAACGGGATTGGCCTTGGGTCACCCAGTCTTTTCCTGGAAAAGGTCTTGCAGAATGGTGTATCCGAGCCACCATCATTGAGCTGGGCTGTAGCAGAGACCACAGAGACTGCTGCGCACCCAGCTCTCCAAAACAGACAGAGTTGAGCGCCTCAGGGCACCAGAGACTGGGAGTCTCTTTCAGGAGAAAACCCCACAGGGAAGAAAGCAAACAGGGATAGACTTAGGCCACCCAGTATATCCCTGGAAAAGGTCCCACAGACCAGCCGACCTGTGTGCCGCCAGCCCAAAATCCTGCTGTGTGCCAGCTATTAATCACAGACAGAACTGTGCACTCCAGGGCACCAGAGACTTGGAGTCCCTGTGGGGAGAAATCTCCCACAGGGAAGCAAGCAAAGGGGGCAGACCTAGGCCACCAAATATATCCCTGGAAAAGGTCCTGCAGACTGGCCCAACCCAGGGACCTGCTGTGTACCAGCTAGCCTGCTGCTCTCAGGAGAGCAGTACTTATCTGCCACAGATTACAGTTTGGGTACTGGGGCACAAAGCTCCAACCTTAGACCTACAGAATCCTGGGATCTTCGAGATCAACCCCCAGATGCTCCAAGGGGCAACCATCTATCCAGAACAAAATTGACCAAACCACTGGACACCCAGTTACAGCAGCAGCTCACTAAATTTACAGCAAGAAACCCAGAAGCAGGGAAGCTGTCTCCAGGACTTCACTGGGTGAGAGGAGAGCCCTCTGGACTAACAAGGACTACACTAACCACTCAGTTCTGTGTGTCTGAGGTGAGCTGTGGCAACTCCTGAAAAGCATCGGCCATACAGTGACCATACCCAAAAAGCTGAGGAGGCTTCCTTCAGGAAAAACCATCTTTCTGCCAAGGGAAATTTCTGCACTACAGGATTCCAGGAACCATCAGAAACTAACACCCAATACCTAACATAATGGGTAGAGGCCAGTATAAAAGCTTAACCAACAAAAGCCAGAGCAATATGACATCTCCAGAAACCAGTTATCGAGGGGCAAGTAACCCTGGACTCCCAAGCATAATTGAAATTCAAGAAAATGACCTAACATCTATTCTCAAAAAGAGGATAACAGAGGAAACAAATAAAATGCGTAAAGACCTAGAGAAAGATAAATTCAAAAAGCTTACGGCCATCTGTAAAAAAATAGAGGAAGATAAAGAAAAAAACCAAACAGATTATGGCCATCCGTAAAGAAATACAGGAAGTTGCAGGGAAACAGTTTGTGGCCTTTAGAGAGGAAATACTTAAATCACTGAAACTAATAAAAGAGGATTATTCAAACAAAGAGCTGAAGGAATTGAAGGAAAAACAGGAAATACAAAGTCAGACAGGTGAAGGAAATCCACAAAATGGCTCAAGATCGGAAGATAGAATAGGAAAAATTAAAGAAAACACAAATGGAGGAAATTGTGGAGAGAAAGAACTTAGGGAAGTAAACAGGAACTACAGAGGTAAGCATAACCAATAGACTACAAGAGATGGAAGAAAGAATCTCAGGTGTGGACGATACAATGGAAGAAATCGATGTATCTGTCAAAGAAAATGTTAAATTTAAAAATTCCTGACACACACCGTCCAAGAAATTCAAGACAACATAAAAACACTAAACCTAAGAATAATAAGAATAGAGGAAAAAAAAAAAAAGATTTCCTCTTCCAAGGCCCAGAGAATATTTTAAACAAAATCACTGAAGAAAATTTCCCCAACTTAAAGGAGAGGCCAATAAGAATACAAGAGGCCTACAGAACACCCAATAAATTAGACCAGAAAAGAAAATCCTCCCTCCACATAATAGTCAAAACAGTAAGTATACAGAACAAAGAAAAAAATACTAAAAGCTGCAAGTGAAAAAGGCCAAGTAACATATAATGGCAAGCCCATCAGAATTACACCTGACTTCTCAAGAGACTATGGAAGCCAGAAGGGCCTGGATGAATATCATGCAGGCCCTAAGAGAACACAGATGTCAGCCCAGTCTACTATACCTAGCAAAACGCTCAGTCCTAATAGAGGGAGAAAACAAGATATTCAATGGCAAAAACAAATTTCAACAATGCCTACACACAAATCCAGCATTACAGAAGACACTAGAAGAAAAAATTCAACCCAAGAAAACTAGCTACTCTCAAGAAAAATTTTTCAAAAAGAATTATTTCAAGGAAATAATTAACCTCATTACAGTAAAACAAAAAGCCACCAAGCACATAAACTTCTGACCACAGTCAACATCAAAATCAAAGGATCTAACAGCGATTGGTCATTAATCTCTCTCAACATCAACGGACTCAATTCTCCAATAAAAAACACACACTAAAAGAATGGATGTGTAAACAAGACCCAGCAATCTGTTGCTAACAAGAAACACACCTAAGTCAGAAAGATAGACATTACCTGAGGGTAATGGGGTGGAAGACGGCTTTCCAAGCAAATGGACCCAAGAAGCAAGCAGGAGTAGCCATTCAAATGTCTGATAAAATAGGCTTTCAACCAAAATTAATAAAAAGAGATGAAGAAGGACACTTCCTGCTCATCAGTGGAAAATTCCACCAAGAAGACATCACAATCCTGAACTTCTATGCCGCAAATACAACAGCACCCACATTTGTAAAAGAAAGAACGATAAAACTTAAACCACAAAAAGATCCCCACACATTAATCATGGAAGACTTTAACACCCCACTCTCAACAAAGGACAGGTCAACAAAACAGAAATTAAACAAAGAAACAATAACTCTAACAGATGTCATGAATCAAATGGACCTAACAGACTGTTACAGAGCCTTACACCCAAACACAAAAGAATTTACCTTCTTCTCAGCACCCCATGGAACCTTCTCCAATATAGACCATACGGTTGGCCACAAAGCAAGACTCAACATATACAAGAAGATTGAAATAATTCCTTGTATCCTCTCTGATCACTATAGAATACAGCTGGACCTCAACAACAACAGAAATAGCAAAAAGCCTACACACACACGGAAACTGGACAAGTTGCTACTAAATGACAGCTGGGTCAGGGAAGAAATAAAGAAATTAAAGTCTTCCTAGAATTAAAAGAATATGAAGCCACAACATACCCAAACTTGTAGGACACAATGAAAGCAGTGCTAAGAGGAAAGTTCATAGCACTAAGTGCTTTCAAGAAGAAAATTGAGACAGCTCATTCAAGCCACTTAATGGCTCACCTAAAAGCCCTAGAAAAAGAAGAAGCAGACACACCAAAAGGGAGTAGATGGCTGGAAATAATCAAACTCAGGGCTGAAATCAATCAATTATAAACACATAATACAATTCAAAGAATCAATAAAACCAAAAGCTGGTTCTTTGAGAAAATCAACAAGATAGACAAACCATTAGTCAAGCTAACTAAAAGGCAGAGAGACACCATCCAAATCAACAAAATCAGAAATGAAAAGGAGGACATAACTAGAGACACTGAGGAAATCCAAACAATTATTAGGACTTGCCTCAAAAGTGTATATGCCACAAAATTTGAAAATTTAAATGAAATGGACAATTTTCTTGATCGTTCCACTTACCAAAGCTGAATCAAGACCAGATAAATCAGATAAATAGTCCTACATCCCCTAAGGAAATAGAAGCAGTCATCAAGAATCTCCCATTCAAAAAAAGCCCAGGACCAGGTAGTTTCAGCACAGAATTCTACCAAACATTCAAAGAAGAGTTAACACCAAATCCTCTCAAACTATTCCACAAAATAGAAACAGAAGGAACACTACCCAACTCATTCTATGAAGCCGCAGTCACCTTGGTACCTAAACCCTGCAAAGACCCAACAAAGACAGAATTTCAGGGCAATCTTGGTTATAGACATTGATGCAAAATATTAAAAAAAATACTTGCAAATTGAATACAAGAACACATCAAAGATATTATCCACTATGACCAAGTAGGCTTCATCCCAGGTATGCAGGGGTGATTCAGTATATAGAAATCCCTCAATGTGATCCACCATATTAACAAACTGAAAGAAAAAGACCACATGATAATCTCCTTAGATGCTGCAAAAGCATTTGACAAAATCCAATATCCATTCATGTTTAAAGTATTGGAGAGATCAGGGATACAAGGCACATACCTAAACATAGTAAAGTCAATATACAGGAAGCCTATAGCCAACATCAAACTGAACGGAGAGAAACTTAAAGCAATCTCACTGAAATCAGGGACAGGGCAAGTCTGCTCACTCTCTCCATATCAATTCAACATAGTGCTGCATGTCCTTGCGAGAGCAATAAAACAGTTGAAGGAGATCAAGGGGATTCAAATTGGAAGGGAATATGTCAAATTATCACTTTTTGCAGATGATATGATAATATACCTGAGTAACCCCAAAAATTCTACCAGAGAACTTCTACAGCTGATAAACACCTTCAGCAATGTGGCCAGATACAAAATCAACTCAAAAAAATCAGAAGCCTTACTGTATACAAAAGACAAAAGGGCTGAGAAAGAAATTAGGGAAACAACACCCTTTACAACAGCCACAAATGACAAAAGGGAACTTGTACTTAACCAAGCAAGTCAAAGACTTGTTTGAAAAAAAATCCAGCCTCTGAAGAAAGAATTAGAAGAAGATATCAGAAGATAGAAAGATCTCCCATGCTCATGGCTTGGCAGGAATAACATAGTAAAAATGGCCATCTTACCAGAAGCAATCTACAGATTTAATGCAATTCCCATCAAATTACCAACACAATTCTTTATAGACCTTGAAATAAAAATTCTCAAATTCATATGGAATGTCAAGAAACCCAGAATTGCTAAAACAATCCTCTACAATAAAAGATCATCTGGAGGTATCTGCATCCCTGATCTTAAGCTGTACATTAGAGCAACAGTAATAATACAACTGTGTGTTATTGGCATAGAAACAGAATGGTGGATCAATGGAACTGAACAGAGGACCCAGAAATAATCCCACACACTTATAGACACCTGATCTTTGACAAAGATGCCAAAACCATACAATGGAAAAAAGATAGCATCTTCAACAAATGTTGCTGGTCTAACTGGATGTCTACATGTATAAAAATGCAAATACATCCATACTTATCACCCTGCACAAAATTAAAGTCCAAGTGGAATAAAGAGCCCAACATAAAACCATTAAATCAGTTAGAAGAAAAAGTTGGGAAGAGCCTAGACTTCATTGGTACAGGAGAAAACTTCCTTAACAGAACACTAACAGCACAGGCTCTAAGAGCAACAATCAATACATGGGACCTCATGAAACTGAAAAGCTTCTGTAAAGCAAAGGACACTGTCATCAAAACAAAATGAATACCTACAGATAGGAAAAGAATCTTCCCCAACCCTTTATCTGTCAGAGGGCTAATATCCAGTATATATAAAGAACTAAAGAAGCTGAAAAGCAACAAACCAAGTAATCCAATTGAAAAATGGGGAACAGAGCTAAACAGAGAATTCTCTATGGAGGAATATTGAATGGCAGAGAAACACTTACAGAAATGCAAAACCTCCTTAGCCATCAGGGAGATGCAAGTCAAAATGACCCTGAAATTTCACCTTTCACTCATTAAAATGGCCAAGATCAAAAACTCAAGTGACAACACATGCTGGAAGAGTTGTGGAGAAAGGGAAACCCTCCTTCACTGCTGGTGGGAATGTAACCTTGTACAACCACTCTAGAAATCCATGTGGTGCTTTCTCAGACAACTAGGAATAGCACTTCCTCAAGATCCAGCCATACCACTCCTAGGCATATATCCAAAAGAGGCTCAAGCACACAATAAGGACATTTGCTCAACCATGTTTGTAGCAGCTTTATTTGTAATAGCCAGAAGCTGGAAACAACCCAGATGTCCCTCAACGGAAGAATGGATACAGAAATTGTGGTACATCTACACAATGGAATAATATTCAGCAATGAAAAATAAGGAAATCATGAAATTTGCAGGTAAATTTGGGACCTGGAAAGGATCATCCTGAATGAGCTGTCCCAGAAGCAGAAAGACACACAGGGCATATACTCACTCAGGGTATATATAGACATATAATATAGGATATACCCACTAAAATTTGTACATCATTATCTCTTCCTCAGCAGCACATCCTTCAGACAATCTCATGGTCTTCAGTGGCAGCCCTAACCATGTCATCCACTTGGCCTTTGTTGGTAACTTAAGCTACAGACATAGAAAAAGACCCCAGTTTCAGCAGGACCTCACCTTGGCCTCCTCATGGATGTCTGTTCCTCACTGCCATTAAGTCTCCATTTCCACCCTTTTCTACAGTGTGTATACCAATCCACTTCACTTTCTCTTTCATCTTTCTACCGTGTACTCCATCTTTCCAATTTTTCCTTCACAATTTTTTCCATTGAAGGGGAACCTGTGGCAGTGCTAGGAGGCCATGTGTGAATGCTTGGCCTGGGTTATTATATTTAAAAGTAAATTTACAATTGGGTGCTGGCCTCTTTGTTTTGGATATCATGAATACACACACACACACACCAGAGAGAGACAGACAGACAGCAGACTGACAGTAAACAGAGAGACAGGCAGAGACACCGAGACAGAGGTAGACAAAACCTCCTAAATTTAAATGCAGAATAAGACATGCAACATAACACAGCTTGGACCTCAATTAATGCCATCAAAAGTGGGAGCTTGCAGTATCCTGATTACTTATAAAGTGAAATCAAATGCAAGCCTCTAACTCAGGTGGGCTTTTCTATACTAATTACAGTTTCATTTGTTATTCAGTAACTGAAAAGAGCAATTTGGGGAGATGTTACATATCAAAGCACACTCATACCCATGAGCAGTGATGTCACTGTCCATGTGTAGATCTCATAAGTTAGCCTTTAGGATCATTTAAAGAAATGACTTAAGAACTAGGTAATGTAGGCAGGGCAGATGGAGGAAAAGATCACTTGTCCTTTATACATACTGGGTTGGTCAGAAATGCGGATGACAGGCTATATGCTAGCAAAATTGAATGTTGTGAATGACTCTAAGGGAGGGAATATTTACAGATACATAAAGATGGAGAAAATGGGGAGAAATTAATAGTTAAAACAAACTTGTGAACCCATGAACAGGTCCAAATGTGTGGGCACATGCCTTTAGTGCCAGCACTTAGTTTGTGGGCAGGGGCAGAAGTCAGCAGAGCTCTGTGAGTTCAAGGCAAGCCTGGTGTATATAATGAGTTTCAGGCCAACCACGGCTACATTGGGAGACCCTGACTAAAATAAAAGGACATTCAATATCTCTGAATTTCCAGTTTTCGCTAGAATCTTGTTTCCATCTATATTTATATTCAATTGTTGACATAAGACAGGAGGTTTGTATTTTTAAAGGCTGCTCTTCTAATTCTAATGTCCTAAATCTAAATCACCTACCTGAGAACCTTATACTTGTTTCCTTTTTGTAAATGAGAACATCATTGTAGCCAGGGTAGCCATGAATCCTCCTGGCTCCACCTCTGGAGTCATCCCTTTATTCAGACTTTAGAGCTCAGCTTGTTCTGGCCTCAGCTGGGTCCCATCTGCCTGTGGTCACTCTGGCTCTCCAGCTCTGCCTTGAGCTCTCTACATTGCATATGATTTCTTTCATAATTCACCTTCAGATTTCACTCACAGCTAAAATCCTGCAACTAGGAGTTTGGATAGACTAGAAAATACATCAACAAAACAGGTGCTCCATGGGAAGACTGACCTGGGAAGAGGCTGTAGTCACACACTGTAGAAGGAGGACCCTCAAGTGGGCATGCAAATCATTAGAGGACCAAGAATTCTGCATCTCAAAAGAGAGGCAGTACAATGGAGAAACTGCTCAAAATTAAGCCTAAAGCGTAAAGTGAGAAAAGATACTGTTGTCAATTTGGTGCAAACTTTCTGATCACTCCCCCAGGTGTGGGAAGGGAGCACAGATAAAGTTTGTTCTCAGCCCTCCCCAGATGGCTGTTATCAGGACACAGGAAGTAAGATCAACAGGCAGAGAAGATGCTTCACTGGGATGCCAGGTTTCCATTACCCCAGCAGGAACGTGATAACTTCTACAGACACAGAAATAACATTTCACAAAGAGGCCTTAAATTCTCCCTTCACCTAAGCTGTGCAGGATCTCCTCAGGCGAACAGTCCTCCCCTGCCATGTCAATCTGGGTAAGTGCTCTGCATCCAAGAGCAAATTCAGAAGGTGGTAGGAACCCAGGCAGGCTGTGGGAGGAGGAGGCTAAAAAGGGGTTTTCAGCAGCTACAGAGGAGATGCTGAGCTCTGACAGACCAACACCAAAAGGGACTGTGTTCTGCATGGGCAACAAGAACATTTTCTTCCCAACATACTCATTTCCTTAATTTATAGACTTTCAAATTACTATAGAATTCATGTTCATTCTTGTGAACTAAGTAACTCACACTGTATACCTGGATAAGCTGTTTAGTTACATTTCTTTTACTGATTTACCTATTCCTAGGATAAATTATCAGGGAAGTGAAAGGTCCGGAGAGCTCACTTTCCTCACTTGTGTATCTGTAACTTTGGTGTGCACAGAACTATTTTGATGTAACATCTTCTGTGCTGTGAAGTATAAAAACTTCCAATGTCTGTGTAAGTAATAGAGGCTGCAGATTCAAAATCTCATTCCACAGAGGAAGGCACCACAGGACTGCAATGTGCCTTCTAGTGTTTGCTCATGGCCTCTATTCTTCTCAGCTCAATTTCAGAGATCACAAATTAGTGGTGTCGGCCCTTAGCCTCTGCTGGCCTGGTAGGAGGTGTCAGAAAATGGCTATGATGATGAGGTTTCCAGGACACTAACTATTAATGCACAGTGACAGTGGCAGATTCCCTTCCCAGTCTCACCGAGATCAGGAATCCTGAGAAGAGCTGGTTGCATGTTTTGTCTTTTCTCTATGTTCTCCCCCATATACTCTGTGCAATTTTTTTATGAGAGAAAAACCTGAATCTTTTTCTTTGAGGAAACTTTAGAGAACTGAACCCCATCACCCTGTCTTGCTGTCTTTATTTCATTTCCAGGCTTATCCCAAAGCTCAATTTTTCATGAATTTATCTGAAGAGATGGACAGGAACTGACCCCCCTCTCCTGTCACTGAGGCAATGAATGCACTGGGAGGGAGGTCACAGCTCTTAGCAGCAAAGCCAAGCCTCTCCTGAGGCTCCTTGGGTGCTGGGGAGCAGGTTGTGCTGCAGCACTGTGCAGGGTCCAGTGTTTCTGCCTGGAGTCTGTGCCATGCTGCCCCTCAGGGACATCCACTCTTGCTGTTTCTGGAGGCTGATTTGGAAACCCTGTAAGACATCCTCACTGACACTCTGAGCTCAGAGATGCTGTACAAAAGCTTCAAAGTTTAAAAACACAATTCTCACCCAGGCTTTCAGAAACAGTCATGATTCTTTAGCCAAAAGGCTCTTCATCATTTGTCTATAATGATACCACAATTCATTTATTTCTGGTATCTCTGGAAACAGTGCTGGCATATGCTCAGTGATGGTTTTGCCTTGCCTGGAGTACCAGCCATTTCTCGCCAGAGTCTTCCTAGTTTTAAAGTTAGGATTGTGCCAAAGGTAGACATCCTGATTAAGTATCCTCCAGCAATTTTCATTGAGCAGAGACAGTGTCTCCACCAATACCCTCTACGTGCTGATGCTATGGATTGTGGTTGTTCATGATTTGGGTAACTGTGGCCTGACACAGGCTAAAGTTGTCACTTGAATTCAGGCAGGATACGGAGTTCAATTCCTCCCTCCACTCCCAGAGCAGCTGTAGCCTTCACAACAGACTCTATCTGAGGAGCTCTCATGTTCCCCTTTGTCATTTCTTGCTCTGTGCATGATTTATTTTCCTAATCTGCCCAAATGTCTTCCCTTCCTATTCTCCAATATAGCCTTTTCTGAAGGTACATATATCACAGATCGGTGAGGTTTCCTGGTGCCATGTACAGAGTTTCATGCCTCTAGGAAGCAGCCTATTTTGTTACATTGTATAAAGTGCAATCAGAAACAACATAAGAAAAAGCATTTTAGAACTCTTTTACTTCTTAGTTAGCCAGTGCTGATATACATGCAATGCAAACTATTAGTTAAAATCTACAGGTGTGTTTTCCTTCCATGAAATAAGTATAGAACATGCACCTGCCACTCAGTGCAGAGACCATAAAATGGCATTCAGAGTGTGTGCTTCCGATGACATTTGTAAATGTCCTTTGTAATTTTAAAAAGCTGTAAATAGAGCTTGGAAACAATGGAGCCCCATCAGTCTCTCCATTGTTTTCCTGGGCTGTCACAGCACAACTCTAATGTCTAAGTTGTTCAAAGTAGAGACAACTGCCATTTTACCGGCTCATTGGAAAACAGAGCTGCCCCCAACCTACTGTGTTCTGCTTCTTGTGACTGGGATTTGGAAAACAAACCCATAAGCTTTATAAAGAATAATTAAGCACCACTCATTTAATCAACACTCTTCTGCTACCTGAAGTGCATGGTCCATAATCCATAAAGGATTAACATTTTCTAATGATGCTACAGAACATTTATTTTAGAAAATCTGCTTTATTCAATGTTTCACCAACTATCTGCTTTGGGTCTAACTCCTGACATGGTACCCTGTACTTGTGAAATTTTATCCCAGTTGCCTGTCCTTAGTATGTTCCATGACAATGTCTCATGGTTGTCACACATGGTAGGATTTGTCAGTTGTGGTGACAATGTCACATGGTTTAAATAAGTACAAAACAATTTCACCCTACACACTTGACTTTCAGTGATAAGATTTTCCTATGAACAGGAAGTTGTTTACCGAATTACATCTCCTGCATGCATGGTGTCTGTGCTGGAAAGTTTTATGGCAGCTTGAAACAAGCTGGAATTATTTCAGAAGAGGGCACCGCAGTTGAGGAAACATCCTCAGCAGACCAGCCTGTGGGCAAGCACCTGGTACAAGTCTTGATGGATGTTGGTTTCATATGGATGGCCATGCTCACTGTGAACAGTGCCGTCCCTGCCTGCTGGTCCCAGGTGCTACAAAAAGTAGGTTGAGCAAGCTCTAAGGAACAAGCTGGTGAGCAGCAATACTCCATGGCCTCTCCATCAGTTCCTGCCTCCAGGTCCCTGTCTTGAGTTCTCTCCTAGCTTCCCTGACTGGGGAACTACAGGCTGTGTGGTGAAATAATCCCTCCTCTCCCCACAGCAACAGAAACCCTGAGAAGACAGAAAGTGGTACTAGGCCATGAGGTATGACTATGACAGACCTGACCTTGGGTTTTTGGAGAACTGTGGAAAGGTTTTGAAACTTTGGACTGTAAAATACATAGAGTGCTGATACTTTAGTGGATTATTTGGTGTGATATTAGAATGTAATGCTGAGAGCAGAGCAGATGATGGAGGCTTGTTTTATGTAGTTCCGTAGGGAAGCTTGAGAGTCCCTTAAAGATTCTGAGGGTCACTCATATTGTGAATTAAGAAAAACTAAAATGTTTGGTCCTTGTCGAGCTCCTGTCCTCTCCAGTCATACTAACTTCCCCTTCTTTCATATGATTCCCTGCACTCTGCCCAAGGTTTGGTTATGAGTCTCAGCATCTGCTTTGATACACTGCTAGGCAGAGTCTTTCAGAGACACTGTGTGGTAGGCTACTGTCCTGGGCACAGAGGTCTATTCTGAGACTGTTTCTCCAACTAAAGACCATGCATGGATATAACCTAGAGCCCCTGCTTGGATGTAGCCCATGGCAGCTCATTATCCAAGTGAGTACCCTAGTAAGGGGAACGTGGATTGTCTCTGGCACGACTTCAATGGCTGGCTCTTTGACCTTCCTTCCTCCCCTGAGGGAGGAGCAGCATTGCTAGGCCACAGAGAAGGACATTTCAGCCAATCCTAAAGAAATCTGATCAGCTAGGGTCAGATGGAAAGGAGGGAAGACTTCCCTTGTCAGTGGACTTAGAGAGGGGCAGGGAGGAGGTAAGGGAGGGAGGGTGGGATTGGGAGGAAATGAGGGAGGGGGCTACAGCTGGGATACAAACTAAATAAACTGTAAGTAATATAAAAATATAAAAGTTTAATTAAAATAAAGAACCACTAAAATGAAACCTTTGACTTGGTGAAACAATTAAAACCCTCTGAAGTATTTTCTCAGCTTCAGCACACAGACACTGTGGTCTAAATACTGTTGAGGCTGCATCACATGCTAGTAGCCTAACTTGGTAGCTCAGGAGTCTCTGAGGTGTTGAAGGCCAACTTGGTCCAGGGAGGGAGTTCAGGACAGCCAAGAATACAAAGATGAACCTTGTGTCAAACAAACAAACAAATGAACAAAGAGGTTCTCAGGAGGTACTGGTTCTGAAACATGCAGGGATCATGGAGTGAAGCTGTGACTTGGCTCCATACAACTGTGTTAGAGTCCCTGAAGACAGCCAAGAGGACACTGATGAAGCCTCGGCCCCTTTGCTGTGCAGAGCCAAGCCATTTGGAGATGTAAGTATCATATTCCAGCAGCAGCTGCTGTGGGGTGAGCCAGTTTGAACCTAGGAGACAGCTGTGTGGAAGGTTTTTCCAGCACTTTGGAGGAGCTCAGAAGATCATTGGTGAGTCCTAGAAGCCTAGTACTGAGAGTTATGCTTTTAGACTTTGTTGAACTTGATTGTGACTGTGCCCTGGTTCTTTCGTTTTAAATAAGAAAATAATTATTTATTGTTATTTCACAGGAGCCCACAAAGTCTCTTGACTTTGAACTTTTAAAGGGATTTTTGAGACTTCAGGGAGTTTGGAGTTCTAGAGAGACCGTGGGTTTTTAAGAGAGACTTTGAAAATGTTAGAGAAACTAGAGGTTTTAGAGAGTTGCATTTTGTAGAATCTTTGAATGTTGAAAGTGACTTAAGAGAATGAAGTTTAAAAATAAAAAAAAAAAAAACATTGAAGTTTTATATTGCAATGTTGACATTAGTTTAATATCTTGGGAAAAACAAAATTGAGAGACAACGTTATAGTGTAACAGAGATGTGTTTAGTGTCAGGTAGATAGGGGGTCAACTGTGGCAGCTGTTTTTGTCTTTTGTTTGTTAAATCAACACAAGCTAGACTCATTTGGGAAGGGAACCTCATTTGAGAAAATGACCCCACTAGGTTGGCCTATGGGCAAGTGTGTGATGCATTTTCTTGATTGATGATCAATGTGAGAGGGCCCACATCATTGTGCCTGTGGACTCTGAGCTCAGGGTTCTGGATACTAGAGAACACATACTGAGAAAACCATGAGACCCAAGGTAGTAAGCAGCATCCTTCTGTGACACATACCTCAGTTCTTGCCCCAGGTTCCTGACTTAAGTCCCCCCCAGCTTCCCTGCACAAGGGATTATCAGCTGTAAGATGAAATAAAGGCTTCCCAAGCCAATTTGGTTTTGGTCATGGTGGTTTATTTAGTCTGTGTCTAAATCAAAGAAACTACAATAATTCAACACCATGTACACCACATTTATTAATTTAAACCTGGAGCCAGCATATCAGGTACCTGGTAAGTACCGCTCCATTATGGAGAGAGGGAATGTTGACTCCTATGGAGTCTGCCTTTCAAGACTGCGTTGGACCATTTTCTTTAATTAATTCTGTAATATGGGACAGCTCCAAGTCTGTTATAACTGTAGTTCTATTTACTCCCTGAATTCACATGCTGAAGGAGAAAGACATGGCATATGTCCCTTCTGACATTTGCCTACTCTGCCATTCGCTTGGAGCAGCTCTGGACTGAGATCAGAACCAAGCAAGATGCAGATACAGAGCAGCGATCAAAGACAGAATAGTCCACCAGAGTTCTCTAAAAGGACTATGTGCCAACGTGCTACTGTTTTCTGATTTATTTGTCTTTTATCTACTCTGTTTCGGGAAGGGACAGTGCTGAACACTCATTATGAGCTGCCTGAACTCTCCCAGAGAACAAACATAAGGCACTGTATGAGAAAACAAGCTGCCAACACATCCACACAAATGATCATGTGCTGGAACTCTCCCATGTTTGGTGTGTAAACATCATGTTCTTGCTCACCCAGTGTCTCTATGACAAAAGTACACTGATGTCCTCGTGTTCAAGAGGAGGTGACTGGAACCCCACCTCAGAGTATTGAAGGATACACTTGGAGGAAACAGCAGATCATGAATAGAATCAGAAACATCTGGATCATAGATTACAACCCCTAATATTTTCTGTAGAAATTTTCTAAGAAATTAGGATTTTCAATAGAGTAAAGATAGCCCTGAATAGAATAAGTGCATACCCAATCCATGGGACCGCTTTTATTGGGAGGTCTTTTTTTTTTCTTTCACACATCCTCCTCATTCAGACTCCACCCAAAATAGTAAAACTCTGTCTATATATTACCTGGCCATCAAGATGTTGTTCGGGAGAACCAAGTAAGATGGTGCTCCTGCTCCAGTAAAACCCAAACCTGCAAAACATGAAAGCACATAATTCCTGCTGTTTTTAATGTTGAGGGAGCTCACACATTGGTGAAGCCACCATAGGACACAGGGTCCAGCCATGGCTCAGCTTATGACAAGTGGGAGCAGGAGGATGGTCTTTGGGGTAGGAGTTAGAATTGAGGTCTTCAGTGGAATAAGCATTCAGGAGCATCTGCATGTTTTCCTGAGGCCAGAAGCCTGGTCTGTAGTGGTGTCTGAGGTCTTCCTCATGGTGAGTCATTGTTTTACTTTTCTCCTGAGCCACTCTTTGTTTCCACATAAGGTGACTTCACACTCTTCTGACATAAGGAACACCTTTTTGTCTGAAATTGGCATTGGAATCTCAGCCAACAGCTTCCTTATTCTCTTCTACATCTTCAAGTTCATTCGTGGGCCCAAGCCCAGACCCACTGATGTGCTAATTGGTATGCTGGCCATAATCTGCCTACTGATGCTAATGTTCATAGCATTCATAGCCATGGACATTTTTATTTCTTTGAGGGGATGGGATGACATCATATGTAAACTCATTGTCTACCTGTACAGAATTTTTAGAGGTCTCTCACTTTGTACCACCAGCCTGCTGATTGTCCTCCAGGCCATCATCCTCAGTCCCAGAAGCTCCTGTTTAGCCAGGATCAAGCACAAATCTTACTATTACATCTCATGTGCCCTTCTTTTTCTGAGTGTCCTCTATATGCTCATTAGTAGTCCCCTCTTAGTATCGATTATTGCCACTCCTAATTTGACTAGGAATAACTTCATGTATGTTACTAGGTCATGTTCCATCCTACCCATGAGTAACCTCATGAAAAGCACCATTTTCTAAACTGCTGGCCCTCAGGGAAGCCTTTCTTATTAGTGTTATGGTCATCTCGACTTGGTACATGGTGGCTCTCTTATGTAGGCACAGCAAGCAGGCCTGGCATCTTCACAGCACCAGGCTTTCTCCAAAAGCATCCTCAGAGCAAAGAGCTAACAGGACCTTCCTTCTGCTTATGAGCTTCTTCGTGTTGATGTCTGTCTTGGATGGCTTTATCTCCTACTCAAGAACCATGTTCCTAAATGATTCAACATCTTACTATATCCAACCCTTTGTGGGCCACATCTATGCCACAGTCAGTCTTTTTATGTTCTTGAGCACTGAAAAACAAGTTGTTAACTTTTTCAGGTCTATGTGTGGGAGGACATAAATGTTTGAATATTCATTGATCATTGATGGGCACATTTCTTTATAAGAGGACCCAATACACTGACATCAGAACTGTCAGTCAGTGTTCACATGCTTGGCGTACATGAAAATATAATTTTTTTTCTGTTAAAATTATTTACTAACTTGTGTGGTCACAAAATGTAGCAGAAAATTAAACCACATCCCTTTTGTGATAAAACCAGGGCATTTTTGTTTCATTTTATTTTATCTTATCTTATTTTATCTTATTCCTCAATGAGTCTTTAAGGGAGTCCTATGAGGTGGCTCTCATGCATCATGGCCGTGGACAGCTCAAAGTATTTTGAAGGATGTAACCATGTCTAACACATTTCAATAATTCAATTTCCTGTGTTATAGCTATTGTGACAAATTAAATAAGGAGGCATTTCTTGCCATAAATAGTTATACACTCCAGAAAGAAAGGAATTATTCAAAGAACATTCAGAACAGAATTCTTTGCAAGAAGCACATGTGATGTATACAGCAATGCGAACAACAGCTGGATTTAAAATTCTCAGAGTTATCAGAACTTTTGACCCAAACACAGCCTCTGCACGGCATAGGACCTCCTTCAGTTTTATGGTTGAAGGCAATTAATTCCAGCACTGGGCACCAAGGTGCCCTGGAAACAGGAAAGACCCACACCACTGGCCAGCTCCCTAGAGGTTCAACACTCTACACTACATTTCTTTCAAAACCAAATTCTTCATCCTTTCATCTCTGCTATAAATTGATTGGGATAAAGTCTGTTGCTTGGGGAAACATTTATACTCATGAGGCAGTTTATCAAACTCTAATAAGGTGGTTCAATAAGCCAAACTAACATATGTCATCTAGATTACTATGCAGGGGACATGGCAACACAGGGGGCATGAAAAGCCTTGTTTAAGTTAATTTGGGACTCAGCTTTTGGACTGATGTCCCATGGGCCTATTGTTCCCATCCAATGAAATGCTTCCTGGCTTCAGCCTGATTGTCACATCTCTTGGTTGTTTTCTGTGTCAGTTGAACATAGACAAAACACGAAATGTTAAAGGGTAGGAAATTTTTTTTCCAAGCAAAAGGACCCAAGAAGCTGGAGTTGCCATTCTAATATCTTAAAAACAAGAAGACTTCTTACCAAAATTAATAAAAAGAGATGGGAAAGGACTCTTCATACTCATCAAAAGGAAAATTCACCCCCCCAAAAAAATGTTAATTCTGAACTACTATGCCCCAAATTCAAGGGCACCCACATTTGTAAAAGTAACATTCCTAAAGTTTTAACCTCATACATTAAAAGTGGGGGACTTCAATACACTACTCTCATCAATAGACAGGTCATCCAGACAAAAACTAAGCAGAGAAATAATGGAGCTAAAAGCCATTGTGAGTCCAGTGGACCAAACAGAAGTCTAGAGAATATTTCACCCAAACAGAAAAGAACATACCCTCTTCTCAGGATCTCACAGAACTTTCTCCAAAATTGGCTACATACTCAGTCACAAAGTGAGTCTCAACAGGTATCAGAAAATTGAAATAACCACCTGAAGCCTATCATACTATCACTGATTAAAGCTATAATTCAACAACAAAAGAAATAACATAAAGCTCACAAACTCTTGGAAACTGAATAACTCTCCTCTCAGTGACCACTGGGTCAAGGCAGAAATAAAGAGGTTAAAGACTTCCTAGAATTCAAGGAAAATGAATGCACAGCATAACTGAACTTATGAAACACAATAAAAATGGCAGTCAGAGGAACGTTCAGACTTCATACTAGCAACCTAGTAGCACCCCTGAAAACTCTAGAATGAAAAGGAAGCAAATGCATCCAAGAGGAGTAGAGGAAAGGAAATAATCCAACTCAGGACTGAAATCAATAAAATAGAAACAAAAAGACCAATACAAAAAAAAAATCAGTGAAACAAAGAATTTGTTATTAGAGAATATAAACAAGATAGACAAACCCTTGTCCAAACTAACCAAAAGGCATAGACAAAGTATCCAAATTAACAAAAGAAAAAATAAAAAAGGATGACATAAAAACAGATACCAAGGAAATAAAAAAAATCATTGGGTCATATTTCAAAAACATCTGCTCTACAAATATGGATAATCTAAAAGAAATGGACGAATTTCTTGATAGATACCACTTACCAAAGATGAATCAGATAAACAACTTAAATAGAATTCTAGCTTCTAGGTAAATAGAAGATGTCATTAATTGTCTCCCAACCAAAGGAAAAAAAAAAGCCCAGGGTCCTATGGTTTTAGTACCGAATTTTCTGTATTTTGAAAGAAGAGCTAATAGCAATACTCCTCAAATTATTCCACAAATTAGAAACGGGAGGAACATTGTCAGATTTATTTTGTGAGGCCATAATCACCCTGACACCCAAACCAGGCCAACTCAACAACAACCAAAAAGAAAATTATAGACCAATTTCCCTTATGATCATTGATTCAAAAATACTCAATAAAATATTTGAAAACCAAATCCAATAACACATTAAAAAGATCATCTATCATGACAATCATACCAGGGATCATCCAAGGGATGCATAAATGGTTTAAAATACAAAAATCAGTCAATGTAACCCAACACATAAGCGAACTGAAAGAAGAAAAAACATATGATCATTTTATTGGATGCTGAAAAAGCCTTTGAGGAAATTCAACATACCCTCATGATAAAAATCTTGATGGGATCAGGAATACAGTTACATAATTCAACATAAAAACAGCAATATATAGCAAGCTGATAGCCAACATCAAATTAAATAAAAACTCACAGCAGTTCCACGAAAATCTGGAACAATACAAGGCTGTCCACTTTCTTCATATCCATTCAATATAGTACTTGAAGTTCTAGCTAGAGCAATAAGACAACTAAAAGAGATCATGGGGATACAAATAGGAAAGGAAGAAGTCAAAATATCATTATTTACAGATGATATGATACTATACATAAGCCACTCAAAAAATTCTACAAGGGAAATCCTACAGCTGATAAACACCTCAGTAAAGTGGCTGGATACAAAATTAACTAAAAAAAATAATCAGTAGCCCTTCTTTATACAAATGACATGTGAGCTGAGAAAGAAATCAGGGAAACATCATCCTTCAGAATAGCCACAAATAATATGCAATATCTTGGGGTAACTCTAACTAAGCAAGTGATGAGCTGAATGACAATAATTTAACGTCTTTGAAAAAAAATAAGGAAGATATCAGAAGATGGAAAGATCTTCCATGTTAATTGGTCAGTAGCATCAACATAGTAAAACTAGCCATCTTACCAAAAGCAATCTACAGATTCAATGCAATTCCTCACCAAAATTCTAACACAATATTTTACAGACATGGAAAGAAAAAATACTCAAATTAAAACTGAAAAACAAAAAATACAGTATACCTAAAACAATCCTGTACAAAACAAAAACAAAAACAAAAACAAAAAAAACAAACCAAAAAACTTCTGGCAGTATCACCATCCCTGATTGCCTGATTTCAAGCTCTACTACAGAGCTATAGTAATAAAAACCACATAGTATTGACATTAAAAAAATAAAAACAGGTTGATCAAAGGAATTAAATCAAAGACCCAGATGTAAATCCACACACCTATGGACACCTGATTTTTCACAAAGAACCCGCAGATGTACATACAATGAGGAAAAAGGCATCTTCAACCAATTGTGCTGGTCTTACTGGTAAATAGACCCATTCAATAAGCCTACATAAAATTCATATCCAAGTGGATCAAGACCTCAAAAGAAAACCAGATACACGGAACCTGACAGAGAGAAAGTGGGGAGTTGTCTTGGGTGCATTGGTATTTTTTTCTAGTACCTGGCTATATGAGAGTCTCCATAAAATGACTGCCCTTCTTGACAAGGGCTCTGTGAGTTGCCCAGGCTGCTCTTGAACTAAGTATGCTCCTTCCTCCTCTCCTCAGTCCTGGGTGCAGGTGTGTGCACCATGCCTGCTGGGGAGACTGAAACACAGAGCATATAGTTGCACTCAGGCAAAGCACAGCCTCTTCCTGAAGTCTTCAATGAGAATGCGGTGTCCATTCCGTCCATTCAGATACTGGGATACAGTCAGACATGGCCCCAGCCTCAGCTATGTTCCACCTGCCTGTGACCTCCTCAGCTCTGAGCTTTGCCTCTACTTCTCTGGTTTTCATTTCATTTCTTTTTTATTCACTTTTAAAATTTACTAACATCTTGAATTCAGATTTTGGAAACCAGGAAATACAGAATCAACACTAAATGGAAATGACATGCTCCATGGGAGTGGGGTGTCTCAGGAAAAGGGTTGGTTGCATTTCACAGAGTGTAGGAAAAGCACACTCAGAACCATGGGAAGTCAGGGGAGGCCCAGGAGTCCTCAACCCAGAATAGAAGTATCACAGTGAATAAAACCTTTTTGAAATAAGTCTAATGAGCGAAGTGAGAAAAGTTAGTGTTGGGGGGTTGGTCTGGAGCTGTGTACTCTGATGCTAATTGTTGACTCCCAAGATCTGGTTACTGCACAGATGAGAGCACATTCTCATCTACAACAGTCCTTGTGTAAAACTTGCCTAAGGAATTATTCTTGTTTAAACAATAAAAAGCCGACACACATGGCAGGGTGCATGGCTAAGGTTCTAGGTTCTAGAGGACAGGAAGACCATGGGAAGGAGAGGAGAGAGAGGGAGAATAAGAGAAGTAAGGAAGCAGAGAGCCACCATGGGTGAGTGTGGAAAGAAGCACATGGCGGGCATGGATGGAGGAAGCTGCCTGATGAAGAATGAGCAAGTCGAGAGGGGCAGAGCCAAGATGGCGACTAGCACACACATTATCTGAGCTGTGGAAGAGCTCAATGTCTGAGTTGGTGAGTGGAAGGACCTCTAACCCAGGAAAACAATGGTGAGGATTTCTAAACAACAGGGAACATCATAGGAGGTGAAAACTTTGGTCTCCGGTCACCCAGGGACTTGTTTCAGAAAGATGAGAAACAATCCTTTGATCTCCCAGCACTCCCCTCCTCCAGACCTCCCTCCTCCTCGGCACAGAGGCACAGTGGACTCATCTTTCTCAGTGCAGACCTAACAACCTGGGGTCTGCAGAAGCTGAGACAGAGCTCCAAGCCCTTTAGCAGCAAATGCCAGCAGTACCTGTCTCGGAGTCCCAGATGTGCTGGGCGGCTGCACCATCCTCCCAGGGCCCAAGTCTGCTAGAAGCCATACTAGCTCTGCAGGATCACTATCACTGATGGTACAGCCCGCCCATACCACACTGTCAGAGAATATGCTATATACTCACCAAAACCAGACAGAAACCCCATACAAGCTAGGGACACCAGGCGCTGGGCCTCCCAAGCTTGGAGAGCACAGTGAAGAGACCCCAGGACTTCCCAGAAAGCATCTGGACTAGCAACCCAGTCTCCAGTTACAGTGGAGCTTCCTGGCAGCAGAGCAGCACTGAGCTGGCAGGGCACAGCAGCCCTCCAGTTTAAGACTAACCAGGGCCAAACCAGAGAACAGAGGTCCTGGTTACCCCAATCCCTACTGACGTGACCACCTTGAAATCTCCAGCTGTAGCAAGACCTCATAGACTGGCAGTGACAGCAGCATGGAGCTGGAGGTGCATATCAAAGAAGCAGGGCCAAACCAGAGAGCAGAGAACCCGGATACCCTGATCTCTGCCAAGTGACCTGCCTGTAAGTGAGTGCACCCTTGAGAATCTGCAGATCCCCAGATCCTGGGTCCTTCTAAAACAGAAGCCAGGCATCGAACCCCCTCTCACTCATATACCCACTTTGGGAAACAGAGGGGCACTTGGGACATTGAAGTTCCTGCTCTGTGGGTCTAATTGTGGAGTTAAGGCAGTTAATGCCAGAAATCATCACTAGCGCCTGTGACATATACAGTGCAGAGCCCCTCCCACACACTCAAGGGTTCAACATCAGCCATCACTCTGTCTCTCGAGACACATGTCCATGACACTTACACACACACACACACACACACACACACACACGAGCACGCACGCATGCACACGCCTGCATTTGCCCCATTTGTACTGCGTACTTTTCTCCCACAGGTACAGCTAGTCCTCAGCACACGCTGAGGACACAGGACCTCTCTCAGCTCCCTAAAGAACTCTCCAGATGACAGAGAAAGACAGTATCAGTCTGATCTGCAAAATCCAAAAACAAACAGGGAAGGTTTCAGATAAGCCAATGGCCAGGGGTAGGCGAAGGAACACTTCCAACATAAATCAGGACATCATGACTTCACCAGCAAACCCCAAAATTGATGGATACTCCAATTCATCAGAAGCACAGGATAATGACTTTAAAGCCATGCTTACCCAATTATTTGAGGCTCAAAATGAGGAAACTTTCAAAGAGTTGGCCAGTCAATTGGAAGTAAAGAAAGAAAAAATAGACAAAATCCTTAAAGAAACACAGGCAAACAGCCAAACAAATAGAGGCACAAGTAGAGATAAAATTAGTGGCATATATAAAGGAAATGAACAAAGGAATAGAGACCATCGTAGAGAGACAGGAATCCAAATTCAAACAGATGAAAAAATGGTACAAGGCATGAAAACAGAATTAGAATGAATAAAGAAAACACAAACTGAGAAAACCCTTGAGCTGGAGAACTTGGAGAAAAGATCAGGAACCACAAAAGTAAGCATCACCAATAGAATACAAGAGATGGAAGAAAGAATCTCTGGAGATGAAGACACACTTGCAGAAATTGATACTTCTCTCAAAGAAAAAGTAAAATCAGAAAAGTTCCAATCACAAAATATCCAAGAAATCAAGGATGCTATGAAAAGACAAAATCTAAGAATAATAGGAACTGATGAAAAAGAAGACTCCAGGCTCCAAGGTCCAGAAAATATTTTCAAGAAAATCATAGAAGAAAATTTTCCCAACTTAAAGAAAGAGATGTCCATAAATATACAAGAGGCCTACAAAACACCAAATAGACTAGACCAGAAAAAAAAAATACATCATGTCACATCATAGTCAAAACACTAAATCTACAGAACAAAGAAAAGATATTAAAAGCAGCAAGGGAAAAAGGCCAAGTAACATATGAAGATAGACCTATCAGAATCACACCGTACTTCTCATCAGAAACTATGAAAGCCAGAAGGGCCTGAGTAAGTATGATGGAGACTCTAAAAGATCACAAATGTCAACCCAGACTACTATACCCTCAAAGCTTTCAATCAACATAGATGGAGAAAACAAAATATTCCATGACAAAACTCAATTTATGCAATATCTACACAGCAAACCAACCTTACAGAAGATACTAGAAGGAAAACTCCAATCCATCCAAAACAACTTCACCCAAGAAAACAGGGCATACCAATAATATCCCAACAAAAATGAAAAGAAAACAAGCAATGAAACAGGGTAAGATCACCGACTCCATTACAAAAGGAACTAACATGCATTGGTCACTATTATCTATCAATATCAATGGACTCAACTCGCCAATAAAAAGACACAGGCTAACAGAATGGTTGCGGAAACAGGATCCAACATTCTCTTACATCCAAGAAACACACCTCTGCAATAAAGATAAACCCTACCTCAGAGTAAAGGGCTGGAAAAACGTTTATCAAGCAAATGGTTCCAGAAAACAAGCTGGAGTAGCCATCCTAATATCTAATAAAATAGACTTTCATCCAAAGTTAATCAAAACAGATAAGGAGGGCCATTATATTCTCATCAAAGAAAAAATCCACCAAGAGGACATCACAATCTTGAATATCTATGCCCCAAATACAAGATCACCTACATTCGTAAATGAAACATAATTAAAGCTTAAATCATACATTGATCTTAATACCTTAATAGTGGGAGACTTCAACACCCCACTCTCATCAAGGGACAGATCAACTAGAGAGACACCAAATAGGGTAATAAGAGCACTCACAGAATCCCTAAATCAAATGGGCCTAATAGACGTCTACAGATCTTTTCACCCAAACTCAAAAGAGTACACCTTCTTTTCAGCACCTCATGGAACCATCTCCAAAATAGACCATATAGTGGGTCACAAAGCAAGCCTCAACAGATACAAAAGGATTGAAATAATCCCTTGTATACTATCTGACCACCATGGACTAAAGCTGGACATCAACAACAACAGAAACAACAAAAAGCCGACACGCACATGGAAACTGAACAACTTGCTACTCAATGAGAGCTGGGTTAAGGAAGAAATAAAGAAAGAAATTAAAGTTGTCCTAAAATTCAATGAAAATGAAGGCACAACATACCCAAATTTATGGGACACATTGAACGCAGTGCTCAGAGGAAAATTTATAGCACTAAGTGCCTGCAAAAAGAAATTCATAACATCACATACAAACAAATTAATGGCCCAACTGAAAACACTAGAAAAAAAAGAAGCAGATACACCCAAGAGGAGCAGACGGCTGGAAATAATCAAACTCAGGGCTGAAATCAATCCATTAGAAACAAATAAAACTATTCAAAGAAACAATGAAACAAGAAGCTAGTTCTTTGAGAAAATCAACAAGATAGACAAACCCTTAACCAAACTAACTAAAAAGCAGAGAGAAACTATCTAAATCAGCAAAATCAGAAATGAAAATGGGGACATAACTACAGACACTGAGGAAATCCAAACAATTATTAGGTCATACTACAAAAGCCTATATGCCACCAAATTTGAAAATCTAAATGAATGGATAATTTTCTTGACAGATTCCATCTAACAAAATTAGATCTACCAAGATCAGGTAGAAAGACTGAATAGCCCTATATATCCCAAGGAAATTGAAGCAGTCATTAACAGTCTCCTGTCCAAAAAAAGCCCTGGGCCAGATGGCTTCAGTGCAGAATTCTACAAGACCTTCAAAGAAGTGTTAACACCAATCCTCCTCAAACTAGTCCACAAAATAGAAACAGAAGGAACACTACCAAACTCATTCTATGAAGCCACAGTCACCTTGATACCTAATCCACACAAAGATCCAACAAAAAAGGGAATTTCAGACTTATCTCTCTTATGAACATTGATGCAAAAAATACTCAATAAAATCCTTGCAAACTGAATCCAAGAACACATCAAAGACATCATCCACCAAGACCAAGTAGACTTCATCCCAGGCATGCAAGGGTATTTCAACATATGGAAATGCATCAATGTAATCCACCACATAAACAAACTGACGGAGAAAAACCACATGATCATCTCCTTAGATTCCGAAAAATCATTTGACAAAGTCCAACACCCATTCATGTTTAAAGTCTTGAAGAGATCAGGGATAAAAGGCACATACCTAAGGATAGTAAAGGCAATATACAGCAAGCCTATAGCCAACATCAAACTCAATGGAGAGAAACTTAAATCAATCCCACTGAAATCAGGGACAAGACAAGGCTGCCCATTTTCTCCATATCTCTTCAACATAGTACTTGAAGTCATAGCCAGAGCAATAAGACAACTGAAGGAGATCAAGGGGATACAAACCCGAAAGGAAGAGGTCAAAGTGTCACTATTTGCAGATGATATGATAGTATACATGAGTGACCCCAAAAATTCAACCAGAGAATCCTTCAGCTGATAAACACCTTCAGCAAAGTGGCAGGATACAAAATCAACTCAAAAAAATCAGAAGCCCTCCTGTATACCAAAGAGAAAAAGGCTGAGAAAGAAATTAGGGAAACAACACCCTTCACAATAGTCACTGATAACATAAAGTATCTAGGTGTGACTCTAACCAAGCAAGTGAAAGACCTGTTTGAGAAAAACTTCAAGTCTCTGAAGAAAGAAATCGAAGAAGATATCAGAAGATGGAAAGATCTCCCGTGCTCATGGATTGGTAGAATTAACATTGTGAAAATGACCATCCTGCCAAAAGCAATCTACAGATTCAATGCAATTCCCATCAAAATACCAACTCAATTCTTTACAGACCTTGAAAAAAAAAAGATTCTCAGCTTCATATGGAGAAACAAAAAACCCAGAATCTCCAAAATGATCCTGTACAACAGATCATCTGGAGGTATCTCCATCCCCAATCTCAAGCTGTACTGCAGGGCAACAGTAATAAAAACTGCATGGTATTGGCATAGAAACAGAAAGGAGGATCCATGGAACTGCATAGAAGACCCAGAAATAAACCCACACACCTATAAATACTCAATATTTGACAAAGAAGCCAAATCCATTCAATGGAGAAAAGACAGCATCTTCAACAAATGGTGCTAGACCAACTGGATGTCTACATGCAGAAAAATGAAAATAGATCCATATTTATCACCCTGCACAAAACTAAAGTTGAAGTGGATCAAGGACCTCAACATAAAAACAGATACTCTAAATCAGTTGGGAAAACGTGGGGAAGAGCCTAGAACTCATTGGGACAGGAGACAACTTCTTGAACAGAACACCAACAGCACAGGCTCTAAGAGCAACAATCAATAAATGGGACCTCATGAAACTGAAAAGCTTCTGTAAAACAAAAGACACTGTCATCAAAACAAAACGACTGCCTACAGATTGGGAAAGAATTTCACCAACCCTTTATCTGACAGAGGGCTAATATCCAGTATATATAAAGAACTAAAGAAGCAGAAAAGCAATAAAACAAGTAATCCAATTAAAAAATGGGGAACGGAGCTAAAGAGAATTCTCGAAAGAGGAACATCGAATGGCAGAGAAACACTTAAAGAAATGCTTAACCTCATTAGCCATTAGGGAAATGCAAATTGAAACGACCCTGAGATTTCACCTTACACCCATGAGAATGGCCAAGATCAAAAACTCAAGTGACAACATATGCTGGAAAAGTCGCGGAGAAAGGGAAACCCTCCTCCACTGCTGGTGGGAATGTAACCTGGTACAACCACTCTAGAAATCCATCTGGTGTTTTCTCAGACAAATAGGAATAGTACTTCCTCAAGATCCAGCCGTACCACTCCTAGGCATATATCCAAAAGAGGCTCAAGTACACAATAAGGACATTTGCTCACCATGTTTGTAGCAGCTTTATTTGTAATAGGCAGAATCTGGAAACAACCCAGATGTCCATCAATGGAGGAATGGATACAGAAATTGTGGTATTTTTACACAATGGAATACTACTCAGCAATCAAAAGGAGGAAATCATGAAATTTGCAGGCAAATGGTGGGATCTAGAAAAGATCATTCTGAGTGAAGTATCCCAGAAGGAGAAAGACAAACATCGCATATACTTGCTTATATAGACCTACAAGATATGATAAACATAATGAAAACTACACACCTAAAGAAGATAATCAAGAAAGCAGACACGGGCGAAGATGATCAATCCTCATTTAGAAAGACAAATGGGATGTGCATTCAACGGATAACAGGGGTTTACCGCAAAAGGCATCTGAAAGACTCTACCTAGCAGTGTTTCAAAGCAGACACTAAGACTCACAACCAAACCTTCGGCAGAGTGCTGGGAATCATATGAAAGAAGGGGAGTTAGTATGATATGGAAAGGATAGGAGCTCTACAAGGACCAAATATATCCAGGCACAGGGTCTTTTCTGAGACTGACTCTCAACCAAGGACCATCTATGGATATAACCTACAACTTCTGCTTGGATGTGGCCCGTGTTGGCTCAGTAACCAAGTAGTTTTCCAAAGTAAGGGTAGCAAGGACTATTCCTAACAGGATCTCAAGGGCAGGCTCTTTGACCTCCCCACACCCCGAGGGGAGGAACAGTCCTGTTAGGCCCCAGAGGAGGACTTTGCGCCAGCCCTGAAAATACCCAATAAAACAGGGTCAAATGAAGGGGGAGGAGGTCCTCCCCTATCAGTGGACTTGGAAAGGGGCAGGGAGGAGACCAGGGAGGGAGTGTGGGGTTGGGGAGGGAATGAGGGAGCGGGATACAGCTGGGACACTGAGTTAATAAAGTGTAACCAATAAGAAAATAAAATTAAAAAAAAAGTATGAGCAAGTCATTATGGATTATGGATGGGAGGTAGCCTGGGCTGGGGCTGGGAGGTGAAGGTACTTTAGAGGGTTAATATCTGCCCTGTCCTGGGTGAAATAGGACTGTTATAAAATCTATCAGGTGTCTGTGTCTTTTATTGATTGTGATAGCAGGTTAGGTGCACTGCCATGATAATTGTAGGGATAATAATAAACATTGTTAGACCATAAAATTAAAATAACAGCAACAAGTTGGGGTTGTCATAAACTTTCTGATCCCTTTCTCAGGTCTGGCAGGGGACTCAAAGTGTGTGCTCAGCTCTCCCCAGATGGCTGTTATCCAGGAAAGAGTGAGTGAGATCAACAGGCAGGGAAGATCACCCACTGGGATGCCACATTTCCATGCTCCCCTGCAGGAACCTGTCACCTTCCACAAGCAGTAAAATTGCAGGCTGTAGAGATGCATTAAATCCTCCCTCAGCCTAAGCCATGCAGGATCTCCTCAGGCCACAGTCCTCCCCTGCTATGTCCATCTGGGTAAGTGCTCTGCACCCAGGGCAGAATCAGAAGGTGGTAGGGACCCAGGCATTCTGTGGGAGGAGGAGCACTGGGCTACCGGGCTGTGGGAAGTTTTCAGCATGTGCAGAGGAGACACTGAGCTCTGACAGCCCCTCAGCACAGGGGACTGTGCTCTGCATGGACAACAAGAATACTTTTCCTCTTAGGATATTTCCAGGACCTCCTAAAATTAGTTAATTTTTTCTTTGGAAACATCATTGTTTCATATTTACATTTTGTTTTAATTAAGCAACTCACAGTGAAGAACTACATGAATTATCCTTATATGTAGAATATTTTAGTGATTTATTCTAAATAAATGATTTTGTGTACCTATTATAAAAATTGATGTTTTTAATTTCATATCTTCATTAAAATCCTTTTACTTTTGTTATATTCTTAACTGAAACAAAACTATTTATGATGTAAGTCACTCTGTATTTTGAGTAATTAAAAGTAATTCCAGTGTGTTTGGAAGGAAATCTTGAATATCACTATCTAGTAGAGAACATCGCCTGACTCAGTTTCAGGAATTTCACGCAAATGCTCTTGGCTCGTGGTGCACTACACAGTAAAACACGTCCTCTGAGAGGACATCCTTGAGGAGGCACTGGAACGCTAGATATTTTATACACAGTGGGTACATGGCAGTTTCCCCTGATGTTGCCTAAAGAGCCAGGATCCAAACCCCAAGAGCTTGAGAGGAACAAAAGTGAGAACCTTGAGAGCACAGGGGACTGTCTTCTCCACAGGCAACAAGAATAGTTTTCCTCTTAGGGCATTTCCCAAAACCCCTGAAAGTTTCCTTCTCCTTTTTCTCCTCCTCTTCTTGCCTATTCTGTTTTGTTTCTGACATCTGCTGAAATTGACATTGGGTAATCAAACGGATCTATTATATAAAGAACCTGGTAATGCAATGGAATCACTCAGTAAAATGTATTTAAAACTCTGCTGGAACATAGAACTCAGCATATTAATCTTTAGAAGTTTAACCTTTCCTAATGACGTTTTACAATTCTATTTTAGAAAATCTCAATTTAAATTTTTTAGGTTATTTTGTTATGTGTGTTACACTTTTTGTGTGTTTTCTTTTGTTTGTTTTTACTGTGTCTATATATTTGTATTGCATGCATGCCTGCTGCCTGTGGACCTCAGCAGTTTTTGGAACCCCTGGACCTAGAGTTACAGATGGTTAGAGCTGCCAAGGGAGAGGTGAGATCTGTACCTGGGGCCTCTGTCAAAGCAGCAGGTTCTCTCCACACCAAGTACTCCATGTTTACAGTCTTTAACTGGCCATCCACCTTAGCTCTGATTTTTTAAATTTACTTTTCATCTTATGTATTTTGTGGGATGGGGTAGGGTGTGTATGTCACAGCACACATCTCGGGGTCAGAGGACCACTCTTTGGAATTGGTTCTTCTCTTCTAGAATGTAACTCATCATGACTGGAGGCTAGCACTTCTAAACACTGAGGCTCCCTCATTTCTCCTGCTCTGAGCACTTACTTACCTGGTGCATCAGGTTTGGTAACTCAGGCACTTTTGCTTTCCCCTCATATCTCACATTACAGATAAAATAAAACCATCTTACACCCATGATATTCAAATCATAATTATTTCTTTACTATATGACTTCATTTTTATATTATTGCATAATTTAGGATTATGATACTTGAAATAAACTAAATACTTGCATTGCTTGAGAAAGAATTTTCGAGAAGACCATTCATCAAATCTTCTGGTGGACATCTGAGGCTTTGGCCACCTGAGTCTGAGAAGCATCACTGCTTCTTCAAGGAGGTATGAAATCCTACACACATGTGCAGCCCATCATTTAGGATGAGGTGGATAATTCTTCTTTCATTAAAACCTTATATTGGGAATGGCCCTCAATCTATTGTAACTATAGTTCTTATTGTTTTGCTTTCAAATGTGGAAAGAGACAAAACTTAGACCACATTCCTGGCAGCTTCTGGTAACTGAACACTTCTCATGGAGGCTTTTGTTCTGCTGTGATGTCAGCACATATTTCAGATACAGTTACAATGTGAGATTCACATAGAAGGTCTAAAATGCTACCAGGGTGCTCTGGAAAGGATGGCTTCAGTTGTCTATTGCGTTCATACTTACTCTTCTCTGTTTGGGGCTGGGAGAAATCAAACAGTTGTTTTTAAAACTGTATTAACTATCCCAAGTCACAAACTTAAGGAACCTTCATGAGAATAAAGCCAGCAGCCTACACTTCCAAAGAGTTCGCCCTGTGCAGGGAACACCGCCATGCTTGGTATGCAAACTCCATCTTCTTACACATCTCCCTGACACAGGCACACAGATGTCATATGTTCTAAAGCTGTAGCTCATCCCCAGACTGCTCAGGGTCACAGACAAGATATGGCAGGAGTGGGTACGATGTGAAGGAGTCTGGATTCAGAGTTTCCACTCCTAACGCTCCCTGCAGAATCACATGAAGAGCACTAGGTCTGTAGTAAATGAGCAGAAAGAGACTGGAATAAAATGACTCTGGGCCTGTTTAAGACAAGGGCACAGCTTCATCTGAGGACCTTATTTCTACTCTCTTGCAATCCTCATGGAACTTCACCAAAACCTGCAGAGCTGCTCTGTGTCTGGCAATCAACATGATGCAGATGAAAGACAAGTAAGACATTCCTTTTGCCTCAGGAAACCTCAAATAGGAAACAGTAGGAAAAGAAATATTTTCTTGACACATGACAGTTGTAATGTGGGAGAAAGCTTCTATCTGGATGGGGCACATAAGAGTCGGAACAATGGAGAGAGTGGGCATCCCTTCTGGGCACTTTGAGATGAAGGCACTCTTAAGGGGTATAAGGCAGAGCTGTGAAATAAACATCTTTCTAAGGAGAGTGGAGCTGCCATTGTCTGCAGCTGATGAGCAAGGCTAGATTGGTGATAAGGAATCTTCTTGCTGTTCTCCCCTCACAGTGGCTACCTGCTTCTTTCAGCCTTAAAATGAACAAAATCAACAAACTGTCAGGTAACACCAAGGTAAGAAACACCATTTATGCTGGAGCTGGGATTGGGCTCTCAGGCAACAGCTTCCTTCTTCTCTTCCACATCCTCATGTTTATTCGTGGGCAGAGGCCCAGACTCACTGATCTGCCCATCAGTCTCTTGGCCCTAATCCACATACTGATGCTGCTAGTCGTGAGTTTAGTAGCTTCAGACATTTTTATGCCAGGGAAGAAATGGAGTGACTCCACATGCAAATTTGTTATGTTCTTGTACAGGTCTTTTAGGAGCCTCTCTCTTTGTGCCACTAGCCTGCTCAGCATTCTCCAGGCCATCACCCTCAGTCTCAGAAGTTCCCGTCTAGCAAAATTCAAATGTAAATCTCCACACCACATGCTAGGTTGCCTTCTTTTCCTGAGTATCTTTTATTCATCCATTAGCAGTCCCCTTATAACGTACATAACTGTAACGCCTAATCTGACCTCATCTGGTTTTACATACCTCAGTCAATCTTGCTGTGTTGTGCCCATGAGCTACTCTGTCCATCACACATTTTTTATATTGTTGACCTCCAGGGATGTCATCTTTGTAGGTCTTATGACCCTCTCCAGTGGGTACATGGTGATTTTCCTATGCAGACATAAGAACCAGTCCCAGCTTCTCCACAGTGCCAGCCTTTCCCTCAGACCATCTGCAGAACAAAGAGCCACACGGACCATCCTGTGCCTCATGAGTTTCTTTATGGTGATGTACACCTTGGACAGCGTCATCTCCTACCTACGAAGTATAGATGATGATCTGATTTTGTTTTGTGTCCATATTCTCACAGTCCATGGCTATGCCACAGTCAGCCGTTATTTGGTTCTCAGTACTGAAAAGCACATAAGTAACATTTTTAGATCCATTGTATGGAAGGATGGTCAACATCATATTACTCAGGTATAGGTAAGATTCCTTAAGATAAGCCAGTATTCTGGCATTAGAGCCATGAATTGTAATGTAGTTTACATGAGCTTCAGGTTAAATGAAATTACAGATTTGTCTTTTTGCTGTTGTTAAACCTATTTCTTATGAGATGTGTGGATGCTACACATAAAAGACAAACCACATGCCAGATACATAAGTCTTTTGTACTTCCCAGTGTGTCTTTTGGGGAGACATAAAGTGACTGTCTTGTTAGGGTCTGGATTATCCACATCAATTTATAATACGTGACAGCTTATCATAGTCTTCATTTATTCAAATCCCGCAGCTATCTCTGTTTTGCCAAATGAGGTTTATAAATAGTTATTATTATAATTATCAAGTATCCAGAAATGTTCAAATCACTTAGCATACACATACACACACAAACACACACTCAGAGTGAGAGACAGAGACACAGAGAGACAGAGACAAAGACAGACATAGAATCTATGTATAAAACGCAGTCCTGATGATGGATAAACAGAGTTCAGCTTCTCTGCACTGGAGTGTTACTCCAGCTTTAAAAGAGAAGGAGATTCTGCACATGGTCCCACACAGATTGGCACGAAGCCACTGTACTGACTGCAATGAGAGTCTAGTCAGAACGAATTCTGTGTGGACTACTGGGAGCAGGAAGAGCTTGGAAGCTTTCTAGGAGTGGAAACAAAAGCAGACTCTCATCCTCAGCTCAGGAGGGAAGGCCATGGGCGACTAGCTGGGTGGAGGCAGACTGTAAAAATGTAATCAACGCCAAGCAGTATGCTGAAGATGGGAAATTCTTGTGTTGTGTGTGCTTTACCAAAATAACAATGTGTTCAGTTACCTTAACCAAGCACTGAAGTATATTTTCCCTGAAATAATAAAGTGAACAATGGGGATGGAGAGATGGTTCAGGAGTTATAAACACTGGCTGTCCTTGCAGAGGACCAAAGTTCAATTCCCAGCCTCTAGATGAAGGCTCACAACTGTTAGTAACTCCAGTTCAAGAGGATCTCATGGTTTCTGATCCTGCAGGCACCAGGCATGCATTCATGCACACAAAATGAAAATAAATAAAACTAAAGTAAAACAGAATTTTAAAAATGAAAAAAGTAAAAATATTATTTTTCAAGTTTCAAAACATGATAGATTTTCTTGAATAAAGAGGGTTTTCTCATAGTCCTCATCTTTTTAAAACTTCTTTCTTCATTATACTTTATTTAATTTGTATCCCCCCCACATGGGTCCCTCCCTCCTCCTTTCCCAATCCCCATAGTCCTCATCTTAATCTCAGGTCCTCAGAGCAAGCAGAGGAGTTCATCTGTAAGACCTGGAGTGTCACTGCTCAGGAGTTCAGGATGGCACCCTTCCCAGGAACTCTCACAGACCACAGCTCGATGCCAAAGCAAGAGGTTTTATTGCTATCGAGATAGGGTCGCCCCTCCAAAGACAGGAGACCCTGAACATGCATAGCACAGGGTTTTTATACCTGAAAATCAGATCACTCTGCTCTATAGTTTACAGATGGTTGTAGATAGTTTACAGCTGGTTTCTTCTCAGAACAGTTCACCCCGCCCTTCAAGAGCTCTCTGCGCATGGCTTCAATTCAAATAATCACAGTTGTTTCTCATTCCCAGGTGGACCCTCACACCTTTGAGATCCAGGTTGCATCCCAGCCTGTGTTCAGCCTTTGAGCAATCTTCAGGCCTGCCAGCCTTGGCTACAGTGAAGTAAGGCCAGCCTGGGCTATATTATAACCTTCCCCAAAAGCAACAGAATTTAATTTGAAAAAGCTCTCAGCCTCCTCTCAGCTCCAGTGCTATTGTAATGCCAAGTTCATGGGAACCTCAGAGACGAAACAATGCAATAGCAAGAGAGCTTTATTAAGAGAACACTCAAACTCCGGAAGCAAGTCTCACTGATGCAGCAGTAGAGAAGTGGAAACTTGAGCCCTGAGTGAGCAGGGTTTTTAAAGGGAAAGTCTGTGATCAGGGGGTTTCCATGAGAACAAACAGGGGGGCACATGTTTATATGACAGCAAATGGGGGGCATATGCCTTGACATTACAGAATTAGGTAAAAGTTAGAGGGCTGAGGTGACCTCTGAATCACAGTTGCCTAAGGCATATGCTTCTCTTAGGCACAATTGCCTAAGACTTATGATCACAATGGCTATTTTTTTAATCTATATGTGAAACATGGGGAGAATTTTCCCACATGATTCTCAACCAATTCTCATTGATTATTGCCAGGGAGATTGTCTCTATTTTCTATGAAGTATTTATTCTGTGATATTTCCTGAAAGCTGTTGCTAGGAGAGTTAACTTTATTTACTGCCATATGCACATTTTGTGATATTTCCAGGTACCTAAATTAAGCTTCAGGTTAAGATGGCTCTTTATTTCAAAAATGGAGTTATACTCAGGCTAAGTATATCCAGGCTAACTTAAACTCTTTATTTTTCCCTTGCAATCCTTACTTTTGGAAGGATTTTCTTTTCTGGTCAAATTTGTTCGATGTTCTGTAGGCCTCATGTATTCTTATTGGCTTCTCCTTTAACTTGGGGAAATTTTCTTCCATGATTTTGTTGAAAATATTTTCTGGTCCTTGGAGAAGGCAGTCTTCTTTTTCCTCTATTCCTATTATTCTTAGGTTTTGTCTTTTCATATTATCTTTGATTTCTTGGGCGGTTTGTGTCAAGAATTTTTTGGATTTAACATTTTCTTTGACAGATACATCGATTTGTTCCATTTTATCTTCTACACCTGAGATTCTTTCTTCCATCTCTTGTAGTCTGTTGTTTATGCTTACCTCTGTAGTTCCTGTTTTCTTCCCTAAATTCTTCCTCTCCATTATTTCCTCCATTTGTGTTTTCTTTAATTTTTCCAGTTCTATCTTCAGGTCTTGATTTGTTTTGTTTACTTCCTTCACCTGTCTGATTGTATTTTCCTGTTTTTCTTTTAGTTCCTTCAACTCTGTTTCTTTTACTTCTTTCAGTGATTTAATTATTTCTTCTCTGAAGGCTGCAAACTGTTTGGCTGTATCTTCCCATATTTCTTCATGGATGGCCATAATCTTCTTGTCTTTAACTTCCTCCCTTTCTTTATGGATAGCCATGATCTGTTTGGTTTTATCTTCCTATAATTCTTTTCGTATTTTATTTGTTTCCTCTATTATCCTCTTCATCAGCATAGATGTAAGGTCATCTTCTTGATTTTCTATTATGCTGGGTTGTCCAGGGCTGCTCGCCCCTGGATGGCTGGGTTCTGGAGATGCCGTATTGCTCTGTCTTTTGTTGGTTGAGCTTTTACGCTGACCTCTACCCATTGGGCTGTATTAGGTGTTGGCTGTTAGTTTCTGTGCTTCCTGGAGTCCTGATGTAGGGAGAATCCCCTTGGCCTGAAGATGATTTTCCTGAAGGAGTCCTCCTCTGCTTTTTGGTTATGGTCACTGTATGGCCAGTGTTTCTCAGGAATTGCCACTGCTCACTTCAGGTATATAGCCCTGAGTAGTAGCTGAGGTCTTTGTTGGGCAGGGGGGCTCTCCTCTTACCCATATAAGTGCTCAAGACAGCTGCCCCACTGCTGGGTTTCCCGTTATAAATTTAGTGAGCTGCTGCTATTGTTACAGTTTTCCAGGTATAGTCCTCTTGAAGAACCTGCTGATTCCCTAGCTGTGGGGTTTTCTCCCAACAGGGAAACTCAGTCTGTTATCCTGGGGCACACAGTTCTGTCTGGGAAAGTAAGAGGGGCGCCCAGCAAGTCTCTGGGCCAGAGGCTGAGTGCTCTGCTCTGGGCCTGGAGAATGTGCACCTGGGTTGAGTTGGCGCCTGGGGGCGCCGCTTTGGTCTGGAGGCTGGGTGCCTCAGTCTGGACCAGAAGCTTTGTGTTCCTGTCTGGGATGTTGGCTGCAGGCACTGCTCTGGTCTGGACACTGTGGGTGCAGCTCTTTTGAAGGACCACGGTTTCCCACAGTTTTGTCAGTCTAGCTAGTTGTAACTGGTTGATCCTTGGCACAGTATCTGAGGGCTGCTGTAATGACTCTCTGGCTTTTGTAGGTCTGAGGATGCATCTGTGTGCCCCAGTGCCCTAGAGGTACTCAATAATGGTGGCTGAGCACAGCACTCCTGCCTGCAGTAGAAAGCTAGAGCCTAGACCCTGCATAAATCCAGAAAGTCTTTTGGTGCTGGGTGTCCTGAGGGTTAGACCTGATGATCCCCCCGGCTGGGGATTTCCTCCTGCCAGGGACACCCAGGCTTTGCTTTGGGGACTGCCATTCTGTCTGGGGTGGCGGCGAGTAGAACCCACCAGCACAGATGCCCGCCCGTGGCTCTGCTTTTCTGGCCTTTGGGAGCCTGGGTGTCTAACTAAAGTGGGTAATTTTCCCAAGACCTTTTCAGGGTGGTGGTATCAGCTGAGTGCTCTGAGATCAGTCCAGCCATTTCCCTCCCTGTGGGTTTGCACCCAATGATGAAATTGAGTCTCTGGTGCCCTGGGGCCCACAGTTCTATCTGAGGCAGCGAATCAGGTGCACAGGCAGGGCTCTATGCAGGCGCCTGGGTCCCTGACTCTGGCTCTGGCTGGCTCCAAGGGAGCCCATGGAACCTGAATCTTTTCCAGGGGATGTCTGGGTGACCTAAGGTCATTCCCAATTGTTTCCTGCTCCGTGGGGTTATCTCTCAACTGGAAAATCCAGTCTGTGATGTGTGGGCCCACAGTTCAGTCTGGGACAGTGACCAGATCATGCTGTAGTTTTGCTCTGTGCTGGCGACCAAGCTCCTGGCAGGACCAGGGTCTCTTCTGTGGTTTACCCGGGTGAGTTAAAGCTGATTGAACCCCCCCCACCTTGGGGTATCCTCTCATATGAGGAACACAATCACATGTTTATATGGCTGCGAGTTCTGCTTGCAGGTCACTGTGCCGATCCTGCTATGCTGCTGTTCAGAATGAAAGTCCTCCCAGCGCCGCCATCTTGGCCGCCCCTACAATTTTCTTAATTGTAATTCTTAATCAAATCATATGGCTTGGTTTCACTTGGTAAAACTAACAAAATAAATGCCAAAGTCTTTTGTCTTCCCCCAAAGGACTGAGAAATTGTTTCAAGTTCTCTGTTAGAATGCCCACTGTCATTGTCTATAATACCTGATAAACTTTAAAATATTTCATAACCTGAAACATAACTTTTTAAAACTCGTTTTTGCAATATCAAAATAAGGTACCCTTTTAGAAATGAAGTCACAAAATACAACCATAATTTTAAAAGTCAAAACCAGATTTTATCAATGCAAACAATTCAGTACTTTTAAAATCAATACCAAGTATATTATTTTGATGTTGGCTGCCAGTAAGAAAAGTTCTTGTAATCAAACACATGGAGGTGCAGTTTTAATATTTTATATAAATTTAGTTTTAAACATTATTATTTTTATTAACCTTGTTTTTAATACAGGACCAAAATTATATGAAGTCTTAATATATTTAATAATCAATAATCAGACATCAAAATATACATAGAACATAGTAAACATATATTTAAAACAAACAGACAAAACTATAAAACTAATTTTTACTCCCTTTAGCATTAATTTCAAGGGAGGAACATCTTGCTCCCTGTTGAATACTATTTTATGATCATAGAGGCTTACAACTTTCTTACCTGAGAAGCTGCTGTGGACACTTTAAGAGCCTCTTGTAGGGAAAGTAATCATCAGTATGGCCTTCATCTGTGGTTTCAACTCCTGTAGTGTCTGGGACATTTTTGTGCATTTCTGATATAATATGTCCGCACTCCTCTATGGCAGACAAAACTTTAAAAAGCTGCTGAAATCATCCCAGGTGGGCTGTTGGGTGAAAAGAACAGTTTCAATGAGATCAATCAAATCCCTAGAATTGTCAGAGAACTTGGATTCTGAGTTCTCCAGTCATCTGGTTCCCCAAGGGAGAGGCTGCCAAGGGGCTCTGGGTTTTTGGTGCTGATCCAGAACCTGGATAAAGGGCTGGAGCTCGCTGAGGAGTAGGAGGAGGAGGGGTTGGAAAATTATTTCCATGGTTGTCTCAACCTGAAAAAGAGAGTAAAGGGGGTGTGAGGGTGCCAAGGCATTGGCCTCTGGTTTTGTAGGGTCTGTGGAAGGAGGATTGTTAGTGGGGGTCAGAAAGGGCTTAATCCATGAAGGTGGATGAATCATTAGGTCTTTCCATACTACAATATATGGCAATTGGTCTGGGTGCCCACATTTTTGCTGAAAAACACCATTTTCCACTGCAAGGATGGTGGGAAGATGGAAAGTTCCTTCTGGTGGCCAGCCCACATTAAAGGTGGGCCATTCTGAGCTGCAAAATGTCATGATTTTTCCTCTCCTCACATCAACTGAAAGACCGTGAATTCTAGTCTCAACTTCTCCAAAATGTGTCAGAACCAAGTCAAGGGGTTTGGAAGTATTCTGTCCCATATCATCAGCCAGTCTTTTCATCAAGAGAATTCAGGATAACGCAAAAAAAGTAAGGAGAGCAATTTCAAAAAATGGTAAATCACATATACACAAAAAAGAACCAGCCATCCCAGACAAAAACCAAACTAAAGGCAACAACACACAACCTATACCTGGGCTAATATCTAAAATCACTAAAGCAAGAAGAGCTATGGCTTCAAAGGCAACTGCAAGACCACAAGCAATTAATCACAAAAATACAAAAGTAACTCCTGCCACAACACCAAGAAAAAGAAAATTAATCCAACACAGAAACAAAGTAAAAACAAAAACCTGGCATTTGCTGTACTTCTCTGCCACAGAAGTCCCAGAAACTCTATGAAAACCAATCCTCACTCTGGTTTCCCTATCCCAAGATTTCCAGGGAGGCAAAAACTGACAAGGCCAAAAATGTCTTTTTGACCCCTGCAGCCCTGGACCTCAACAGGTCTCTCTTGTCCACTTTTGGCCACCTGTACAACACCTCAAGGCTTTTCAGATCAATGAACAGAAACAAACACTTAAAGCAGGCAGACAACACAAAAGAGATTTACCCATGGGATTAAGTTCTCTGGGTCGGGAGTCCTAGAGGTCCTGAGGCACCCTGGACCAGAACCCAAATGTAAGGCCAGGTTCAGGAGATCCTCAGAGCCCCCACGAGACAACTCGATACAATAGCAAGAGAGCTTTATTATGAGAGCAATCAAACTCAAGACTCACTGATGCACCAGTAGAGAAGTGGGACCTGGAGCCCTGAGTGAGCAAGGTTTTTTAGGGAAAGTCTGTGATCAGGGAGTTTTCATGACAGCAAACAGGGAAGCACATGTTTCTATGACAGCAAACGGGGTGCATATGCCTTGATGTTACAGGATTAGGTAAAAGTTAGATGGGTGAGGTGACCTTTTCTGAATCACAATTACCTAAGGTATATGCCTCTCTGAGGAACAATTGCCTAAGACATATGATCACAATGGCTATTCTTTTAATCTATATCTGAAACATTGGGAAGAATTTCCCACCAGATTATCAACCAATTTCCCTTGATTATTGCCAGGGAGATTGTCTCTAATTTCTATGAAGTATTTATTCTATGATATTTCCTAGAGATGGTGCTGGGAGAGTTAACTTTGTTTTCTGCCAGGTGCACATTTTGTGATATTTCCTGGTACCCGAATTCAGCTCCCAGTCAAGATGGCTCTTTATTTTATAATGGAGTTATTCTCAGGCTAACTATACCCAGGCTAACTTAAACTCTTCACTATGACTTTCTAGGTAGTGTATATTATGAAGTTAACCTGTGAAACTCAGTATAAATCACACATAAAAGTCACCCAGCTGAAGGGGAATTTTAATCTAGCAACCTGGCTACTCTGGCAGGAGATCACATGCGAAGACCTAGTTCTGTGCGATCTGGCTGAAATACAGACACACTCTTAGTACACACTCTTTTTTAAAAAAATTTTATTAATTACACTTTATTCACTTTGTATCCCCCCATGTACCCCACCATCCTCCCCTCCTAATTCCACCTTCTCACCCCCTTCTTCATACATGCACCTTCTCAAATCCACTGATAGGGGAGGTCCTCCTCTCCTTCCTTCTGATCTTAGTTTATCAGATCTCATCAGGAGTGGCTGCATTGTCATCTTCTCTGGCCTGGTAAGGCTACTTCCCGCTCAGGAGAAGGTGATAAAAGAGCGGGCCAATCAGTTCATGTCAGAGACAGTCCCTCTAATGATTACTATGGAACCCACTTGGACACTGAACTGCCATGGGCTACATCTGTGCAGTTGTTCTAGTTTATCTCCTTGCATGGTACTTGGTTGGAGTATGAGTATCTGGAAAGACACCTCTGTTCAAATTCTCTGGTTCTGTTGCTCTCCTTGTGGACCTCCTGTCCTCTCCAGATCTTATTATTTTCCACTTCTTTCATAAGATTCCATGCTCTCTGCCCAACAGTTAGCCTTAAGTCTTAGCATCTGCTTTGATAGTATGCAGGGCAGAGCCTTTCATAGGCCCTCTGTGGCAGACTCCTAACTTGTTTCCTGTTTTCTTCTTCTTCTGATGTCCATCCTCTTTGCCTTTTAGGATGGCGATTGAGCATTTTAGTCAGAATCCTCCCTCCTGATTAGCTTCTTTATATGTACAGATTTTAGTAGGTTTATCCTATATTATATGTCAATATAAATGAGTATATACCCTGTGTGTCTTTCTGCTTCTGGGACAGATAATTCAGGATGATCCTTTCCATTTCCCACCATTTAACTGCAAATTTCATAATTTCCTTATTTTTCATTGCTGAGTAATATTCCATTGTGTAGATGTACCACAATTTCAGTATCCATTCTTCAGTTGAGGGACATCTGGGTTGTTTCCAGCTTCTGGCTGTTACAAATAAAGGTGTTAAAAACATGATTGAACATATGTTCTTATTGTGTACTTGATCCTCTTTTGGATATATGCCTAGGAGTGCTATGGCTGGATCTGAGGAAGCGCTATTTCTGTTTGTCTGATAAAGCACCAGATGGATTTCCAGAGTGTGTGTACAAGTCTACATTCCCACCAACAGTGGAGGAGGTTTGCCTTTCTTCTGAACCCCTCCAGAATGTGTTTTCACTTGAGTTTTTAATCATGGCCATTCTGATAGATGTAATTTGAAATCTCAGGGTCATTTTGATTTGCATTCTCCTGATGGGTAATGAGGTTGAGCATTTCTATAAGAGTTTCTCTGCCATTCAATATTCCTCTACAGAGAATTCTGTTTAGCTCTGTTCCCCATTCTTTAATTGGATTACTTGGTTTGTTGCTTTTCAGCTTCTTTAGTTCTTTATATATACTGGATATTAGCCATCTGTCAGGAAAAGAGTTGGTGAAGATTCTTTCCCAATCTGTAGGCAGTCATTTTGTTTTGATGACAGTGTCCTTTGCTTTCCAAAAGCTTTTCAGTTTCATGATGTCCCATTTATTGATTGTTGCTCTTAGAGCCCGTGTTGTTGGTGTGCTGTTCAGGAAATTGTCTCCTCTATTAATGATTTCTAGGGTCTTCCCCACTTTTTCTTCTAACCGATTTAATGTGTCTCATTTCATGTTGAGGTCTTTGATCCACTTGGACTTTAATTTTGTGCTGGGTGACAAGTATAAATCTATTGCATTTTTCTACATGAAAACATCCACTTAAACCAGCACCATTTGTTGAAGATGCTATCTTTTTTCCATTGTATGCTTTTGTCATCTTTGTCAAAGAACAGTTGTCCATAAGTGCCTGGGATTATTTCTGTGTCTTCAGTTTTGTTCCCTTGATCCACCATTGTGTTTCTATGCCAGTATCATGCAGTTTTTCTAACTGTTGCTCTATAGTACAGATTGACATCAGGGATGGAGATACCTCCAGAAGATCTTTTATTGTTGAGGATTGTTTTAGCAGTTCTGCGTTCCTTGTTATTCCATATGAAGTTGAGAATTTTTCTTTCAAGATCTGTAAAGAATTGTGTTGGTAATTTGATGGGAATTGCATTGAATCTGTAGATGGCTTTTGTTAAGATGGCCATTTTTACTATGTTAATCCTGCCAAGCCATGAGCATGGGAGATCTTTCCATTTTCTGATGTCTTCTTCTAATTCTTTCTTCAGAGACATGAAATTTTTTTCATACAGATCTTTGACTTGCTTGGTTAGGGTAACACCAAGGTACTTTATGTCATTTGTGGCTAATGTGAAGGGTGTTGTTTCCATAATTTCTTTCTCAGCCCTTTTGTCTTTTGTATACAAGAGGGCTACTGATTTTTTTTGAGTTAATTTTGTATATGGCCACTTTGCTGAAGGGGTTTATCAGCTATAGGAGTTCCCTAGTAGAATTTCGGGGGTCACTCAGGTATACTATCATATCATCTGCAAATAGTGATACTTTGAGTTCTTCTTTTCCAATTTGTATTCCCTTGATCTCCTTCAACTGTCTTATTGCTCTATCAAGGACTTCTAAAACTATGTTAAAGAGATATGGAGAGAGTGGGCAGCCTTGCCTTGTCCCTGATTTCAGTGGGAATGCTTTAAGTTTCTCTCTGTTTAGCTTGATGTTGGCTCTAGGCTTGCTGTATATTGCCTTTACTATGTTTAGATATGTGCCTTGTATTTCTGATTCTCTCCAATACTTTAAATATGAATGGATGTTGAATTTTGTCAAATGACTTTTAAGCATCTAAGGAGGTTATATGAGTTTTTTCTTTCAGTTTGTATTTTGGTCTATCACATTGATGGATTTCCGTATATTGGACCACCCCTGCATACCTGGGATGAAGCCTACTTGGTCATAGTGGATGATATCTTTGATGTGTTCTTGTATTCAGTTTGCAAGTATCTTGTTGAGTATTTTTGCATCAATGTTCATAATGGAGATTGGCCTGAAATTCTCTCTTTTTGGGGGGGTCTTTGTGAGGTTTAGGTACCAAGGAGACTGTGGCTTCATAGAATGAGTTGGGTAGTGTTCTTTCTGTTTCTATTTTGTGGAACAGTTTGAAGAGAACTGGAGTTAACTCTTCTTTGAAGGTCTGGTAGAATTCTGTGCTGAAACCATCTGGTCCTGGGCATTTTTTTGGATGAGAAACTCTCAATGACAGCTTCTATATCCTTGGTATATATGGGACTAATTAATTGATTTACCTGGTCTTGATTCAGCTTTGGTAATTGGAATTGATCAAGAAAATTATCCATTACATTTAGATTTTCAAATTTTTTGGCATATACACTTTTGAAGTATATAAGTCCTAATGACTGTTTGGATTTCCACAGTGTCTATAGTTATATTCTCCTTTTCATTTCTGATTTTATTGATTTGGATGGTGTCTCTCTGCCTTTTAGTTAGCTTGGCTAAGGGTTTGTCGATCTTGTTGATTTTCACAAAGAACCAGCTCTTGGTTCCATTGATTCTTTGAATTGTTTTATTTGTTTCTAATTGATTGATTTCAGCCCTGAGTTTGATTATTTCCAGCCGTCTACTCCTTTTTGGTGTGTCTACTTCTTCCTTTTCTATGATTTGTAGGTGAGACATTAAGTTCTTTGAATGAGTTGTCTTGAATTTCTTCTTGAAGGCACTTAGTCCTATGAATTTCCTCTCAGCACTCCTTTCATTGTGTCACATAAGTGTGGATATGTTGTGCCTTCATTTTCATTGAATTCTAGGAAGACTTTAATTTCTTTCTTTGTTTCTTCCCTGACCCAGCTGTCATTGAGTATCAAGTTGTTCAGTTTCCACGTGTATATAGGCTTTTTGCTATTTCTGTTGTTGTTGATGTCCAGCTTTATTCCATGGTGATCAGATAGGATACAAGGGATTATTTCACTCTTCTTGTATCTGTTGAGCCTTGCTTTGTGACCAACTATATGGTCTATTTTGGAGAAGGTTCCATGAGGTGCTGAGAAGAAGGTAAATATTTTGTGTTTTGGTTTAAGGTTCTGTAAGTGTCTGTTAGGTCCATTTGATTCATGACCTCTGTTAGAGACATTGTTTCTTTGTTTCATTTCTGTTTTCTTGACCTATCCTTTGTTGAGAGTGGGGTGTTGAAGTCTCCCACTATTAATGTGTGGAGATCTATGTGTGGTTTAAGTTTTATCAATGTATCTTTTACAAATATGGGTACCCTTGTATTAGGGGCATAGATATTCAGGATTGTGATGTATTCCTGGTGGAATTTCCCCTTGATGAGTATGAAGTGTCCTTCCCCATCTCTTTTGATTAATTTTGGAAGAAAGTATATTTTATCAGATATTAGAATGGCTACTCCTGCTTGCGTCTTGGGTCCATTTACTTGGAAAGCAGTCTTCCAGCCCTTTACCCTTAGGTAATGACTATCTTTGTGACTTAGGTGTCTTTCTTGTATGCAACAGGTTGCTGAATCTTGTTATCGCATCCATTCTGTTAGTGTCTCATTATTGAAGAATTGAGTCCATTGATGTTGAGAGAAATTAATGACCAGTTGCTGTTAGATCCTGTGATGTTGATGTTGGCTGTGGTCATATGTTTGTGTGCTTGGTTGATTTTTGTTTTACTGTAGTGAGGTTACTTATTTCCTGTCTTTTCTTGAAAATAGGTAGGTGTCTTGAATTGTATTTTTCCTTCTAGTGTCTTCTGTAATGCTGGATTTGTGTGTAGGTATTGTTGAAAGTTGTATTTTTCATTGAATATCTTGTTTTCTCTGTCTATGAGGATTGAGAGTATTGCTGGTTATAGTAGCCTGGGCTGACATCTGTGCTCTTTTAGATCCTGATTGATATCTGTCCAGGCCCTTCTGGCTTTCATAGTCTCATTTGAGAAGTCAGGTGTGATTCTGATGGGTTTGCCATTATATGTTACTTGGCATTTTCATGATTGATTTGAAAAAAGACAACAAAGAAAATGTCTGGCTGGATTTTGTTACTAAGAGTTCTGGGTAGGCTTGACGGAGCCATGCCTAGTGGTCAGCTGGTGATGGAGGCGATGGTGGAGGAGATGGAGGTGGTAGAAATGATACCAGAAGGGAATCAAGACATAGCAGTGAGACAGAAGAAGAGACCATGGCGGTGGTGGCAGTGCCACAGGTGATAGGAACAATTGTAGAAGTCGTGGTGAGGATGGGTGACTTGTCCTCAGTGTGGGTGGCAGAATAAGTGAGGAGGGGGTAGGCAACATATAAAAAAAAGAGATGAAGGGGCCTGTGGTGGTGAAGCAGTAGAGGTAGAGCAGGCAATAAAGGTGGGGGAGGTGGCAGAATTGAGGCACGAAATGGTCAAGGTGACGGAAAGTGGTAATGATGGAGATGTATACAGGATAGAGATGGCTGTATTTTTCCAGAGGGAGATGGAGGTATTTGGTCAAGTTTTGATACCAGTGGTAGGGACTGACCACATGGTAGTCAGGGACAGAGATGGTGGGGATGACAAAATGGTGGGTGGTAAAGTTGGCTAGGATGATGGAGAGGGTATATATGGTAGAATTGGTGGGTTTTATTGAGGTGATGGAGACAGTATGGGTGATGGGCTTGATGCAGATGGTGGAGGTAGTCAAGGTGATGGAGGCCATGAAGATGTGGGAGCTGAAAACAGAGGGGTCAATGGCAGTATCAGAAGTGGTGGGGATGATGGAATTGGTGGAGGGATGGAGATAGTGTAGGTGATAGATGGAGAAGGATGGAAGTAATCAAGTTTACGGCTACGGAGTTGGTGGTAGAGGGGGTAAGGAGACATTTATGTGTGAAATATGTGAAGCTCAGTGAGTGGGTAATTCCTTTCCATATTTGATGCAAAAAGGGAAAATTAACTTTTTCTTTAGAATAAGCAGTGAAATCCTTATAATACAGTCTCAGCAGAATCAGGGAGGAAAACCCATGCTCAGCTACTGCCAGTGTCATTTTGCTCTGGGGTTTGTGGAGTTCAGGGTAGGGGCAGAAAAACCCGGATGCTCTGCTAAGTCTGACCGAACACTGTTGGATGTGTGATTTGTGAACACAGCCCTAAGACTAGTTGGGAAAACCTCCCAGGATTAAACTGGTTCAGCCGAAGGCAGAGGGTGGTGGCTGTGGAGCAATAGGCTAAGACTATTGAACTCCTTTGGTTTTCCTGATGAGAGAAAATGGATCCCAAAGCCTTTGCAATGGCTTTGCAACCCTCCAGGGTGCTGGCAACCATGGTTGCTGTTGGAGCCTTAAGGATTGCATTCTTGCTAAGAATCCTACAATGACTGTGTCCCCATTTTACAGATGGAAAACTGTGGCTTTTTGATGGTCACCATTTTTTGTTTTTTGTTTTTTTTTGTTTTTCAAGACAGGCTTTCTCTGTGTAGCCCTGGCTGTTCTGTCGTTTACTCTGTATACCAGGCTGATCTCAAACTCAGACAGCCACCTTTCTCTGTCTCCCGAGTGAGAGATTAAAGACTTACACCACACACACACACACACACACACACACACACACGCACACACACACAAAAGGCCAGGTGATCAAAAGACCATATAGTTCAGTTCAAAAATCGATTCAAAAATCAGAATTGTATGTAATCTTTATGGTATTAGTAGATTTCCCTGAATCTTAATATAATTGCTGGCTCTCAATATGTAGAATGAGTTGTTTGGCATATAGATACTGCTGACTTTATTCCTGATGGTTTAGAATTAACTTTATTATTTATGCAACTGCAAAAGGCTTAACAAAAGTAGAAACCCTCCGTTACATATCACGCGGATTCGGTCTCATACAGGCTTTCCAGCTCCATTGGTACAAGCAAATGAGGAAACTGATCAATTACAACACCTCAACATTTCATGAAAGACACAATGTTAAAAGTAAAAGTTAATTTTTTTTTCTATAACTTGGGCATCAAGCAAGGAAATAATAAAAAATGTCCCACATGTCCTCTGTATAACCACACTCGACTGCGTGCTGGAAGTAAGCCTGGGGATACGAAAAAAGTGAAATATGGCAGATGGATGTGTTTCATTCTGCAGAATTTGGAAAAGAAAGGTATGTACACCGTACCATAGGTGTATAACCAGGGTTTCAACGGGCAACTGCTTTAAGTGCTGAAAAGGCTTATTGTGTAATTACACAGTTATTGGAAATAGTGGAAATTTTGGGGATACCTTCACAAATTAAGACTGATAATGATCCTAAATATATATCTAGTAAGATGAAGCAATTCTTTCCCTATTATACTATAAATCTTTATACTATAAATGATTTATAAAACTTTATACTATGAATGATTTATAAAATCTTTATACTATAGTATAAAATGATCTTTTTATAACTTATATTATAAAAATTCATAAATCATTCATACTATAGTATAAAGATCATTTAAATGATCTCTATATAATTTATACTATAAAGATTTATAAATCATTTATACTATAGTATACTCTAAATGATAGTATAGTATAAATTATAGTACAGTATAAATGATTTGTAAATCATTTATACTATAGTATATTATAAAGGATAGTATAAGTATAAATTATATCATTTATACTATATATAGCATCATTTATACTATACTATCATTTATACTATATATAGTATCATTTGTACTACACTATCATTTAAATGATAGTATAATATAAAGGATAGTATAGTATAAATTATACCATTTATACTATATATAGTATCATTTATACTGTACTACCATTTATACTTTACTATCCTTTATAGTATACTAAAGTATAAATGATTTATAAATCACTTAAACTATACTATAATTTATACTATACTACCATTTATTGTATACTATAGTATAAATGATTTATAAAACTTTATAGTATAAATTATATAGAGATCATTTAAATGATCTTTATGCTGTAGTGTAAATGATTTATAAATCTTTATAATAATATAAGTTATATAAACATCAATTTATACTATAGTATAAAGATTTTATAAATCATTTGTAGTATAAAGTTTTATAAATCATTTATAGCATAACGATTTTATAAATCATTTATAGTATAAAGTTTTATAAAATCATTTATAGTATAAAGATTTATAGTATAATAGGCAAAGAATTGCTTCATCTTACTACATATATATGTAGGTTCATTATCAGTCTTAATTTGTGAAGGTATCCCCAAAATTTTCATTATTTCCAATAACTGTGTAATTTACACAATCAGCCTTTTCAGCACTTAAAGCAGTTGCCCGTTGAAACCCTGGGTATACACCTATGGTATGGTGTACATACGTTTGTTTTCCAAATTGTGCAGAATGAAACACATCCATCTGCCATATTAAATGTCCATCCTATGGGCTTAGAGTTGCTCAAGAGTGTTTCGGTTGTGGAAGTACATTGGGGACATGCTGTTGAAGACAGAAGCTATCTTCAAGGACCTTTGTCCTACATTCAAGTTCCGGGAAGCGCCAGGATGGATGGACCATACATGGTAAATCACACAGACATCTGTGTGTCTCACGATGTGATACTTGTTGCCACAGTCTAGGGAGAAAGAACACAAGAGATGAAGTCTTACCACTGTGATACTAGGATGGAAAGATAAGGCTTACCAGAACTCTCCCCAAAGGCTGTTGCAAGGCTGATTAACTGTGCAAGAATATGCAAAGGGCAGAGACTTGAAGAAATGGAAGCAGCCTTAAGATCTGTCCATCTGGTACATACACGAATTAGGGGCTTGAGGCTGCCATGACACAGGGACACAGTGGGTTGCTCCTCCAAGAGTCTCTAGTTAGACTTGTCAGGACACCTATTACACCCTCACAGTGTGGCATGTGGTGGTGAGTGTGGGATCCAATGTGAATGGTCGCCTTGAAGGAACAAGAATAGATATGCAAGAGGTGAGTAACTAGGGCAGAATTGGTGTCAAGAGAGGGCACAGCTACCACTGCAGTCACTCCAAGACTGAGTTTTTCAGGCTTTGTTCTGAGTTGGGTCTGAGGACTCAAGCAATGTAACCTGTGAAGGGTTTGGCATGTGTGTGGGTGCGGGGCACTTGCAAAAGGATGGCAGGAGGCTCTTTCTAAAGAATTCCCATCAGGCTGCTTGTAGGCCTCAATTCTCAACCTGGGAACCCATCTTGGGGCAGGTAGGACAGGCAGACTGGAAACTATAGCACGAGGGAGAGATTAGTTACAAAGGACAGAAGGAAAAGTGAATAAAATGAAGTGAAGTAATGCACTCACCTGGTGCTGAGGGTGGCTCCAAGGACCCTTTTCATTGGAGTCATGTTCTTACATGAGGCGGCCTTTGTCTTAGCAGGTGGCAGGCAGCAGCAGCACAGATGTCTGAGGCTGTTCATGATTGTCTTCTTCACCCGCTTCCAGCGTTGACGCCGGTTGCGGGGGGAAGCTGTGCCAGTGTCCTGAGGCTGGCCAGGTGTGATGTCGTCCTCAGTCTCATGCTGAGGGAGACCTGTGCCAGCATCCTGAGGTTGGCCAGGTGTGATGTCGTCCTTGGTCTCTTGCTGCGGGAGAGCTGTGCCAGCATCCTGAGGCTGGCCAGGTATGGTATTGTCCTCGGTCTCTTGCTGAGGGAGAGATGTGCCAGCGTCCTGAGGCTGGCCAGGTGTGATGTCATCCTTGGTCTCTTCCTGAGGGAGACCTGTGCCAGCATCCTGAGGCTGGCCAGGTGTGATGTCGTCCTCGGTCTCTTGCTGAGGGAGAGCTGTGCCAGCGTCCTGAGGCTGGCCAGGTGTGATGTCATCCTCGGTCTCTTCCTGAGGGCGTGCTGTGCCAGCGTCCTGAGGCTGGCCAGGTGTGATGTTGTCGTCCTTGGTCTCTTCCTGTGGGGAAGCTATGCCAGCGTCCTGAGGCTGGCCAGCTGTGATGTTGTTCTCCTGGGTCTCTCCCTCCTCGGTCTCTTCCTCCTCCCTCACTTCAGGCATGGTGTCCTCCTTGATGATGTTCACTCTCAGGGAAATGATTGCTTCCTGAGCATCGATGTCTTCCTGTGTTAGAGTCTTTTCCTCTGCGACTATAGTAGACTCTATCTCTATGACTGTCGTCATCTCTGATAAATCCTCAGAGGAGGAGCTTGAGCTGTCCTCTTCCTCCAGGAAACTCCAGGATTCAGATTGGTGACTGTAGGACATGTGGCTCTCTAAGTCACTTGTACCCTCATTCTGGGATGTTCTAGAAGAGTTGGTGTATAGACCCAGAGATATATCGTCACTATCAGTGTGGCTGTCACGTGATCCAACCCGTGAAAAATAAACATTCATTTCCAGGATGCTGCCCTTGATGGACTTAGCAATAGGACAGCCCAGGTGGAGAGGGTGTGTGTCTGGATGGCAGCATAGGGTGGCAGGCATGCTATGGCATCTGGCAAGTTTCCTGGAATAATGCTCCTCCTCTTTTTCCTGGCCCTTAGATGGCAAGGTAAAGGTATAGGGAACAGGTTCAGCTCTCCTTAGGGATCCAGGATAAGTGTAAGGCTCTGTCAGGCGAAGGACAGTGCCTGGCTGCCTGGTTTTCACAGGATTCACCTGGTTGTGGCCATAGTCTCCCGCAGGTGACTGGTGTTGCAATATAAGATAAGTTGCCATCACCTCGTCATATTTTTGGTCTCTCAGGGATTCAATGATTACTTCAGGCTTATAGCCCATGACTCTCATGGTCCCAACAATGCTAGGGCTCAGGGTGCCTGGGAGGCTAGGGGTGGAAGTAGGTGGTGAACGTGCCTCACTGGCCCTGATCATGGGGCGCCTCATGATGTCCTTGATGGTGGGCCTTCTTCCGGGATTGATTATCAGTAATTCCAAGATGACATTGAAAATGTCGATAGAAACATGCTTAGGAATGGTGAAGTTGCCTGAGGTGACCTCGTTCCTCATGCCTGCCACAGATTTGGCTTGGAAAGGGAAGTGCCCAGCCACCATGAGAAAGAGGAGAATCCCTAAACACCACATGTCGATGGGGTAAGCATCGTATTCCCCGGGTGCAAAGAGTTCTGGGGCACAATAGGGCAGAGTGCCACAGAAACCCCGCAGCTTTTGCCCAGGAGTTACTTTCACAGCGAGGCTAAAATCAATCAGCTTGGCATTCCCCCTGCAGTCCATAAGGATGTTGGTGGCTTTTATATCTCTATGGACAACTTGATTGTTATGACAGTAATTCACTGCATGCACCACCTGAGTAAATATCCTTTCAGCCTCGCACTCCGGTAGAGACCCCCGTTCCAGGATCCTCCACAGCAGCTCTCCCTCTGAGGCATGCTCCATCACCAGGTAGGTGATCTCTTCCGTCTCGATCACGTGAAAGAGTTTGATAATATTGGGGTGGTTCATGGATTTCATAACGCTTATTTCACTGTTAAAAATCGAGTTGTACTTCTTCTTATTTTTAAGGAGTTTTACAGCCACACAGGTCACAGTGGGAACATGGAAGGCGAGTTTCACTTCAGAAAAATGTCCGTGTCCCAGAGTCCTCATCATTCTATAGTCGGTGTTGAAGGGGTCCTCCACAGAGGAGCAGGCCTCCATGTCCTGCTTCAGAGTCAGGCCCTCCTCCTTCATATGGCTAGAGCCAAAAAGTTCAATGAGAAAGTTGACAGACTTAAAATCAGGCCTAGGAGAGTATTTAGAGCTATGAATTCCTACATCCAAAAGACTAGGAAAGGAAGGAAGGAAGAGGTCAGACACATTTCAGACCACCTAACTGGGTACTTAAATGCTTAGATAGACAAGAATGAAGTATGTTCCAAAGCAGTGTAGAGCAAAATATGACAGATTGGTTTGACAGGAATCAACTGCAAACTGGCAGAACCAACCAAAGGATTCTAGAAACTAAGAGCCACTGATAAGAAAGGACGGTCATCCCCTAACCCTGAGCTCACCTGTACTGGAAGAGAGCAGGCACGAATAAAATTAGATGCAAGAGAAGTATATAGAACAACAGACACCTCCCAAGCCCGGCGGTGTCCGTGCGGGGCAGCCAGCCCCTGAGTCCAGGTACAACTAGCTCTGCAAAGGACCTACCAAAATTTGGTTCTTAGGATCCAGGTCAGGTGGCTCACAATTACTCCAAACCCAGCTCTAGGAGATCCTACACCATGGGCCTCTGAGGGCATCCATACACATGTTCACATGCCCACACGCAAGTGCACTCTCTGCTACTACACATCAATTACATGGTGATAATGTCTATCTAGATAATGCTACAGGCAGTTATGATCTCCAACAGAAGAGCTGTACATCAAACCTAGTTCCAAGAGTACATGCTCTTGAAATGGTGAGCCAGCTCTCCAGATTACCCCATCCGCAAAAATCTTTACTTTAAAACAAAGAGGGTCCCTTACATGAATTGGAGGAGACTTTCTGTGTATAAAATAAACATAATAAAATGTTCTCAGATAGAAAACAGAATGAACTTACTATGATGGTTCAAAATCTTCAAAAATCCAGGAATGTCTTGTCACGGTGCAGAAATCCAGTTACTCTCTATTCTGCTCTGTAAGACAAGAGGAGTGGAGAATGGTGTGAGTGTGTGAGGGAGGGAATAGAAGGAGAGTTTATGTTTATTAAACAAACATAATAAAATATTGTAGGTTAGAGAACAGAAGGCACTTACTATATGGTGGTCAAAACAGCTTCTAAAATGTGAGTATAGTCTGTCATGGGCACAGAAGTCCAGTTGCTCTCCAACCAAGAGCTTCTGCTCTGTAAGACAACAAGCAGGCTTAGCCAGAGCCTTAAGTGGATAGGTGTCACAATGGCTCCTTGTGGTGTCAGAGCAAAGAATGGACAAGTGGTCACTAGGCACATCCCCATGGTTCCCTCACATTCTGTCCTCAGGGACAGGAAAGCTGGTCTAGGGCAGTGGGGCAGTAGGAGCCTGAGGAAGCTTGTTACACTCCAGTGTCTGTCCACAGTGATGCCCAGAGGCCCACCTCTTCCTGCTAGGCCCACTGCCCAAGGTCCACAGTTTGCCCCACATGGTGCCACCTGCTTGGAACAATGTTCAAACACTTAATTCTTTGTGGGACTTTTGACACCCAAACCTTAAGGAGGACACACACACACACACACACACACACACACACACACTCTACATCTAGACATGACACAACTAGCTGTGCCCTGACTGAGAGTCCTTCAAGGGTCAGCTGATGGACCTTAGACAAGAGGTTGGGGTGAAAGTCAGGAAAGTCTCATAAAGGATAAACACTTGGCAGTTGGAAAAGCTAGAAAAGTGAAGGCAGGAGGATCAGTTCAAGTCCTCTTTGGCCACACAGGAATGCTGAGGCCAGCCTGTGCTACAGGAGACCCTGCCTCACCAAATACAAAAGCAATAGCAAAGAGAAGATGAGGAAGGACTGCTTTTGTTTTCTGCATGACCTAGGTTCCCAACTGCTTCAAAAGTTCAAGGTTGCTGTTACACGCAGGGCCTAGCCACAAGTGCTTGTGACAACAACGCTTGAGGGTGGAGGGCTGATCAGCCATTTCCATGCTCCTGAAGCTAGGCTGCTGTCACCTCCCACCAAAAGTCATCAGATTTTCACATTAAGTGGACCTCACAGCATGCACCCAAGCTGCGGGACATACGCCAGAGAAACTGGGTGGAAGTTTACAGGAGGTCAACAAGGATGTTCACTCTTCAGAGAACGTGCATCACTCACTTGAGCACTGGATAGCAAGTCTAGTCAACTAAACCATCACACAATGAAAGGGAGACACAGGTACTGTTCAGCAACGGGCAACAAAGTGCAACTTGCCAGTTCTGTAATCAGATATCAGATTTTTGGAAGTCACAGACCATAGACCCTCCTCTCATCACCAATACCTTGGCAAAACAGAAAGGAACCTGAAGGGCTTTGTTGCTGGACCATGAAGGTTCTGTTACCCACTGCCTTTCCCCAAACATGAACAGATTAAGGTTGGAGGAAGGAGTTTTATCCAAGCCTAGACTTGGAAATTTGGGTAGACTGCCCTTGACAATAAAAAGTCCCCTGCTTCTCCAAAAAGACAGATGCTTATTTTGGGGCTTGGGGTCTGTGCAGTGCTGGGCAGATAATTCCAGCACTAGGCGGTTTTTGTTCCTGAATATGTTCTTTGACCTGTAGGACCAGCAGAACTCAAGAGCACAGACTCGACTCTTTGCTTCAAAATCATTTTTGCCCTCCCCTCCGGTGCCTGATAACACCCTAGCTTGGTGCCATAATCACCCTCCTTAAAACAGAAGATAACCCATGAATGTACAGCTGCAGGCAGAGAGAAGGACAGAAGTAGGCTGGAGGGACAGGGCATGGCAAGTCTCACCAAGGAAAGTCCCATCCTTCCTCAAAGAGCAAGCTCCTTTTAGACTTACACTTATTCTATCCCTGAATTCCTTTTCAGCTGCCCTGTTCCACAATCACCATCACAAGATCTGAGCTGTCTCTAGCCCCTTTGTTGGACTCATGCCTCTTGACCTGCCAGGAAGATCCTGAGATAACCAGCTAGGAGGAGACTTAGTGCTAGAGCCCAGAGACACATTGGTGTCCTTCCTTAAGAGACCATCCCGTGTGTCCATCAGTCCTCTGGACAGGAGTCCACGGCACTTGGCCCGTACTTGTACTTGGGAAGCAAGGTGCTGAACAGCAAAGGGAAAGAGTGAGGGGCTTGGAAGGGGTGGGCAGTAGGCAGTGTCATCAGGGGAATGTATTCAAAGTTCTCCATGTACATGTACGGAAGTGTCACTGGGCAATGGATCACTCGTGTTGTGTAGTTGATATAAATACTGTGATAGCGAGATACAATCAAAGTGAGCATGAGATAGATGAAGAATATAATGGTAAGCATAATCATGCCTGAAACCAATGAATGAATAAATAGAAGCGATTGCCACAAAACTGACAGTGTTAGAGGGAAACTCAATCTGCTGAGGGTCAACAGGTCTGGTTGTCCTAGGGGAGCTGGCCAATGCTGTGATTCACCAACTCTCAAACCATTCAATCTAGCAACCAATGGCTGCCACACTTGATGGGACCAAACCCAGTCCCAGTGAGTTCTCTATGTGGCCAGGTTCCACCATTCCTCACAAGGACTCTTTATGATGTCAGAGCAAGGAATGACCTAGCCATGCTTGGGCACCAACCACACTGATTCCCCCAGTTTCTGCCCATAAGGACAGGGAAGGCATGGTAGCAGGAAAGGCAGGTAGCTAAAGGAGTAGGGACCTGAGCCAGCCAGTCAGTTCTGTCCAGTTTTCCCTTGGTGCCAGTGACCCTCTTCCTCCTGTAAGAGTCCAGTTTATGTGCAAATATGCGAAGCTCAGTGAGTGGGTAATTCCTTTCCATATTTGATGCAAAAAGGGAAAATTAACTTGTTCTTTAGAATAAGCAGTGAAATCCTAATAACACAGTCTCAGTGGAATCAGGGAGGAAAAAGCATCGTCAGCTACTGCCAGTGTCATTTTGCTCTGGGGTTTGTGGGGTTCAGGGTAGGGGCAGGAAAACCCGGATGCTCTGCTAAGTCCAACTGAACACTGTTGGGTGTGGGATTTGTGAACACAGCCCTAAGACTAGTTGGGAAAACCTCCCAGGATTAAACTGGTTCACCCGAAGGCAGAGGGTGGTGGCTGTGAAGCAATAGGCTAAGACTATTGAACTCCTTTAGTTTTCCTGATGAGAGAAAATGGATCCCAAAGCCTTTGCAATGGCTTTGCAACCCTCCAGGGTGCTGACCACCATGGATGATATTGGAGCCTTAAGGATTGCATTCTTGCTAAGAATCCTGCAATGACTGTGTCCCCATTTTACAGATGGAAAACTGCGGCTTTTTGATGGTCACCATTTTTTGTTTTTTTGTTTTTCAAGACAGGCTTTCTCTGTGTAGCCCTGGCTGTCCTGTCGTTTACTCTGTATACCAGGCTGATCTCAAATTCAGACAGCCACCTTTCTGTGTCTCTCAAGTGAGAGATTAAAGATTTACAACACAGACACACACACACACACACACACAAATACACACACACACACACACACACACACACACACACACATAAAAGCCAGGTGATCAAAAGACCATATAGTTCAGTTCAAAAATCGATTCAAAATTCAAAATTGTATGTAATCCTTATGGTATTAGTAGATTTCCCTGAATCTTAATATAATTGCTGGCTCTCAATATGTAGAATGAGTTGTTTGTCATATAGAAACTGCTGACTTTATTCCTGATGGTTTAGAATTAACTTTATTATTCATGCAACTGCAAAAGGCTTAACAAAAGTAGAAACCCTCCGTTATATATCACGCAGATTCGATCTCATACAGGCTTTCCAGGTCCATTGGTACAAGCAAATGAGGAAAGTGATCAATTACAACACCTCAACATTTCATGAAAGACACGATGTTAAAAGTAAAAGATAATTTATTTTTCTATAACTTGGGCAACAAGCAAAGAAATAATAAAAAATGTCCCACATGTCCTCTGTATAACCACACTCGACTGCGTGCTGGAAGTAAGCCTAGGGATACGAAAAAAGTGAAATATGGCAGATGGATGTGTTTCATTCTGCAGAATTTGGAAAACAAAGGTATGTACACCGTACCATAGGTGTATACCCAGGGTTTCAACGGGCAACTGCTTTAAGTGCTGAAAAGGCTTATTGTGTAATTACACAGTTATTGGAAATAGTGGAAATTTTGGGGATACCTTCACAAATTAAGACTGATAATGAACCTACATATATATCTAGTAAGATGAAGCAATTCTATGCCTATTATACTATAAATCTTTATACTATAAATGATTTATAAAACTTTATACTATAAATGATTTATAAAATCTTTATGCTATAAATGATTTATAAAACTTTATACTATAAATGTTTTATAAAATCTTTATACTATAGCATAAAATTATCTTTATATAACTTATACTATTGTAAAGATTTATAAATCATTTATACTATAGTATAAAGATCATTTAAATGATCCCTATATAATTTATACTATAAAGGCTTATAAATCATTTATACTATAGTATACTCTAAATGATAGTATACTATAAATGATATCATTTATACTATATTTAGTATCATTTATACTATACTACCATTTATACTTTACTTATATTATACTTTATAGTATAAATATATTATACTTATACTATAAATTATATCATTTATACTATATATAGTATCATTTATACTATACTATCATTTATACTATATATAGTATCATTTGTACTATACTATCATTTAAATGATCGTATAATATAAAGGATAGTATAGTATAAATTATACCATGTATACTATATGTAGTATCATTTATACTATACTATCATTTATAGTATATATAGTATCATTTATACTATACTATCATTTATACTATATATAGCATCATTTATACTATACTACCATTTATACTTTACTATCCTTTATAGTATACTAAAGTATAAATGATTTATAAATCACTTATACTATACTATAATTTATCCTATACTATCATTTATTGTATACTATAGTATAAATTATCTATAAATCTTTATATTATAAATTATATAAAGTTCATTGAAATGATCTTTATACTATAGTGTAAATGATTTATAAATCTTTATAATAATATAAGTTTTATAAAGATCATTTTATACTATAATATGAAGATTTTATAAATCATTTATACTATACAGTCTAGGGAGAAAGAACACAAGAGATGAAGTCTTACCACTGTGATACTAGGATGGAAAGATAAGGCTTCCCAGAACTCTCCCCAAAGGCTGTGCAAGGCTGATTAACTGTGCAAGAATATGCAAAGGGCAGAGACTTGAAGAAATGGAAGCAGCCTTAAGATCTGTCCAGCTGGTACATACACGAGGGAGGGGCTTGAGGCTGCCATGACACAGGGACACAGTGGGTTGCTCCTCCAAGAGTCTCTAGTTAGACTTGTTAGGACACCTACCACATCTTCACAGTGTGGCATGTGGTGGTGAGTGTGGGATCCAATGTGAATGGTCGCCTTGAAGGAACAAGAATAGATATGCAAGAGGTGAGTAACTAGGGCAGAATTGGTGTCAAGAGAGAGCACAGCTACCACTGCAGTCACTCCAAGACTGAGTTTTCCAGGCTTTGTTCTGAGTTGGGTCTGAGGACTCAAGCAATGTAACCTGTGATGGGTTTGGCATGTGTGTGGGTGCAGGGCACTTGCAAAAGGATGGCAGGAGGCTCTTTCTAAAGAATTCCCATCAGGCTGCTTGTAGGCCTCAGTTCTCAACATGGGAACCCATCTTGGGGCAGGTAGAACAGGCAGACTGGAAACTATAGCACTAGGGAGAGATTAGTTACAAAGGACAGAAGGAAAAGTGAATAAAATGAAGTGAAGTAATGCACTCACCTGGTGCTGAGGGTGGCTCCAAGGTCCCTTTTCATTGGAGTCATGTTCTTACATGAGGCGGCCTTTGTCTTAGCAGGTGGCAGGCAGCAGCAGCACAGATGTCTGAGGCCGTTCATGATTGTCTTCTTCACCCGCTTCCAGCGTTGACGCTGGTTGTGGGGGGAAGCTGTGCCAGTGTCCTGAGGCTGGCCAAGTGTGATGTTGTCCTCGGTCTCTTTTTGAGGGAGAGCTGGGCCAGCGTCCTGTGGCTGGCCAGGCCTGATGTTGTCGCCCTCGTTCTCTTCCTCCTTGGTCTCTTCAGTTATGATGGTATCCTCCTTGATTTCTTTTGTTGTGATGGTATCTCGTATGATGGTGTCTGGTATGATGGTGTTTCCCTCGTTCTCTTCCTCCTTGGTCTCTTCAGTCATGCTGTCCTCCTTGATCTCTTTTGTCGTGATGGTGTCTCATATGATGGTGTCTGGTATGATGGTGTTTGGTACGATGGGTGTCTGGTATGATGGTGTCCTCCTTGGTCAATTTTAGTGTGATGGTGTGTGGTAGCATGGTTTATTGGGGCAGGTGGGACAGGGAGATTGGAAACTATATCACTATGGGGAGAAGTTTTTTTTTTTTTTTTAAATATGGAACACTTCACGAATTTGCATGTCATCCTTGCGCAGGGGCCATGCTAATCTTCTCTGTATCGTTCCAATTTTAGTATATGTGCTGCCGAAGCAAGCACGAGAAGTTTTACTTTGTGGAAAAGATCATATTTCCTGCCAAGAAACGGGGAGTAAAGGACAATCACTACCCAGAGGGCAGTCTGTGATGTTTATGCAGGCTGGGGGAGAGAGCAAGGGATCAGTGTGCCACATAAAGCTTTAGGGCACCTCTGCACCTCAGCCCTTCCCCTCCCCTCAGTGCTGGAGGCTACAAGAACTCACACCCTGCATGGCTTTTACATAGGTGTTGAAGATTCAAATTCAGTCTTTATGCTTGTGCAGAAAGCACTGTTACCTCACCCCTACCCAGCCCAGACCCCTCCACCCCTTCAGCCTCTCATTGGGTTTCAGAAGATTACTGTTTTTTCTTCTTGTTCTGAATGGTCATTCTACACCAATTAATAATTCTCCACTGTGCCATTCCTCAACCCCTGGCAAACACCATTGCATTTTCCTTTCTTGAAAAATTACAGTACAGTATTCTCAGTTCCACCCCTAGATATACAGAAGCTTGTCATTCTGTGACTGACATGTCACGGGAAGTATGTGTTCCTCTGTGGTGGACCTACACCTACAGGTGGCTTTCCTTCCTGTTTAAGCTGAGTAATAGTCCATGATATATAAAGGCCACACGTAGTTGGTACATTCATCTGCTTACGGACAGAGAGTTATTTCCATCGTGGCTGTGGTTAAGTGCTGTTAATATAAACAAGCAAGCATCTGAGACTTTGAATCAATTATTTTTCCATAACTATGAAAGAACTGTTGATGAATGATATGCGATTTTGTGATAATGCATCCATATTTAATTAGGTAAAATACAAAGTGTTAAGGTGATTGGCTTATTAAAAAGTGCTACACAGTGTAGCTTATTGATAAGTGCACAGAGCATCCTAATCTGTGATGTGTAACAGGTGGCCCCTGCTGACACCAAGCAGAAATGCGCATGAAGACATTTGGCTCAAATTTCCACAGGTGTTGTAACCCACATTTCAATGGAAGCAGTTTAACAAAGCAGGAGTCATTTGTTCAGTTTTCTGGAGGAGCATGAACACTAGCCTGGGATTCACCATCTGTCAGCGAGCATCTGTCAGTTGGCTCCTTAAGTGAACTGGTCCTTCAATTACTTGTTAAGCATGTGCTGTCCTCCCCACCAAGGATCGTAAGAAGCAAGCAATTCGTTTCTCAGTGCCAATGAACAGCAAGGGGCTGACGGTGGTGTAGCCATTGGAGACCATCATGTGGATACTGTGGTGGACTGGGTCACTGTCCTGCATCAGTCTTGAGGCAGATATGATGCAGTCCAAATAGTACATCAGGACGAAGAAGTTCATGACCAGCAGGATGGTCCTGGTGGCCCTTTGCAGTGGGGACACTTTTGCAGAAAGGCTGGTTCTGTGAAGGCGCCGAGCCTGTTTCTTGTGTCTGCACAAGAGAGCCACCATGTACCCACTGCAGAGGGCCATGAGACCTAGAAAAGACACATCTCGAAATATCCTCAGTATGGAAAATAAGGGTCTGCTGCTATACTCCATAGGTAAAATAATGCAAGATTCTTTGACAAATATGAGACCATGTGAGGTGACATTGTACTCAGCAACATAGGAGAAGGAGGAGTGAGCACCACAGGACATGTAAAGGCCCATAGCACAGGAAGGGGGGACACGCTCTGCTGTGGGGATTTAGGTTTGAATTTTGCCAGACAGGTGCTTCTGGGACTGAGGATGATGGCCTGAAGGATGCTCAGCAGGCAGGTGACACAAAGAGAGAGGCCCCTCAAAAGCCTGTGCAAGTGTAACAGGGAGTTACACTTGATGTCATTCTACATATTCTGAGATGCAAGAATGTCAGCAGCTGCGAACCCAATGACTGTTAGCATCCCAAGGTGGATGAGGGCCAAGAGACTGATGAGTGGGTCAATGATCCGGAGCCTGCTTTCAAGAAGGAACTCAAAAAGGTGGAAGAGGAAGAGGATAATGTTGAAGGAGATCCCAATGCCTACCTCAGAGAAAAATGTATAATGTGTCAACAACTCCATAAAGGGTCTTGATTCTTCTCATTGTATGAGACAAGGAAATAGAAGAAATATCTGAGAAGAAAGGCAAGAGAAATTATTCATCACAAACAGTAACAGCAACATTGGTACCAAACACTATTGCCTTTAGGAATATTGGTGGGCCCAGCCCAATATACCCCTCAGTACTCAAGTTTTCCTGAGCGCCAAACCTTCTCATTGTCAGTCATGCCTGGATTGTGTACCTATAGGTGGGCTCCCTTGCTGCTTCAAGTTTCCTGTGTATTAAAATGATCATGTATTACAGAAATGATTCCTTACCACTGCCTTATTTTGAGTTTTTTGGGGGCATTCCCTGGTTTTTGTTTTGTCATCTTGTCAGATATAGGAAAAGCTTCAAAAGTTTTGATTATTTCCCCTTTCTGTTTCCGTTGTTGCACTAAAACACCATAATCAAAACTGGCATAGAGGAGGACAGGGTTTATTTGGATTAACTCTCAGGTCATAGACCATCGTTAATGAGAGGTGAAATCAGGAGCACAAAGCAGAGAGTCAAGTCATAGCCACAGTCAAGTGCAGAGAGAGGAGGCTGAAGCCAGGGCTTAAAGGTTAAGAGCTCTGGCTGGTCTTGCAGGGCCTTTGAGGTCAGTTCCAGCATCTAAGTCAACTGGCTTACAGCCACCTGTCACTCCAGCAATAGGGCATGGATGACCTCATCTGGTCTCTATGGCACCTGAGCTCATCTGCATATAATGCAAACAAATAATTAAATATAAAATTAAATAAATCTTGAGTTAAATTATAAGGAAATGTTGATGAAAGACATTAGATAGAGTATTTACTGTAATATACGTGTTTGGCCTGGAGAGTCGGCTCAGTGGCTAAGCCTACATTTAGAATACATGTTTCCATGCCAAATTCTGCCCTCTGTGAGCACTGCACATGCAAACAGCACACTGATATATACAGAGACATAACACACACACACACACACTTCAAATAAGTAAATACAACACAATTTAAGGCGCCTGTTTATGTTTTCATTCACATTTTTTAAACGGGAAGACAATGTTGCTGTAAATATGTCCCCTCACGTATGGAAAAGGAATTTCATCAGAAAGTTAAGGTGTGTAAGGTGCTTGCTTTCTGTAGCTTATTCTGTGTCTGTGTACTTAAGGATCCATAAGTTCCAGAGAAGAGGGATGTGTTTAGCACCCATGAACAAGTTATGCTATTTAAAGTTTCAGAACTGAGGTAGACAATTGTAAAAATCTCGACAAGTGGACTTCGCTTCCATTTTAATTGGCATAGATTTGTACTTGTTGAGGGGTACAGTATTGTAGTTCAGCACATCTGTGTGTCCTGCTCTGACCAAGTCAGGATAATTTCCACCTTTTCACATACTGTCATTTCTCTGTGTTTGACATCTTCAGGTCTTTGTGTTCCTTTGGAACATGCAAGCACTTGGTGTGGACAACAGCTATGCTGCAGTGCTCTAAGGCATGAGCACCATGACCTCACACAGCCTCTGCTCTGTACCTACCTTTCAGGCCTGTTCCACTGTCTCTTTCTGGCCTTGACTGACCATTCTTCTAGCTATTTTGTGTAATCAGCTTTCATCTTGACTGAGAACAGACAGTTTGCTCTCATCAAAAGCTCAGCAAAGATGTCAATCATAGACATTTATCTGTTTCAGTCTTTAATGGGTCAAAGTTGATCGCTAGGAGCCAGCACAACCTTTGTGACATGCATGTATTTTAGTACATGTGTTTAATAAAAGGGAAAAAGGAATATTGAAATATATTGTTTGTATATATTATACACTGTAATATCATAAGTGTAATTTCAGATATAGCTACCTGCTCCTTTACCTCATTTTAAACACACAAGATTTACAGACATAGCAATATAATCCTCATACCATCCCAAACTTTAATTACTTGTGAATCAACGGTGGTGGATGCTGTCATTTTCAGTGTGGTTTGGCTAACTGCCCTTACAGATATTAAGGGACAGGGTTGTCTGGGTGCTGTGGGCTTACAATAATGATTATGATTTGTGAGTTTACTTTATAATTACTTTAAAGCCACTGCAAAGTTTTGTCTACAGGTTAAATTCACAGATACAGCAATGGGAAAAGTAGCCCTTTTCTCCAGAGTACAGTCCAGTTATACTCTGTTGGCATCCCAGGCACCAGGTCACCTTCCTCAATGCAGCCCCAGGAAATGCTGTAAAAAATATTCCATTAGTTATCTATTACAGACAACTAAACCAGCAATCACGTTCCTCAGGCAAACATGGCTCACATATGTAAACATCATGGCTCATTAAAGGAAAGACATACAATGACGTCTGAGCCAATATACCACTGTTTTCTTTAAAAGAAAAAAAGACTTTAAAATGTTTCATTTTTACTTTATGTGTAAGTGTAGTTTGCCTCCTGAATTGCTGAAGTGTCCCTTGCCTAGCCACTGTGTCCTGCACCAACAGTGCATTTTGCACATGGAGAAATCACACTCTTTCTGCCTCTGCTGCTCTGAAGAAAGGGAAGGACATCACGGTCACAGAAAATGAATTTCTGAAATGTCACATCTGACTAACCCGCATCTGGGAATTTTGTGCACTGGGATGGAGGTGTGGGCCTCTGCATGCAGATTAGAAAGCATGCCCAATATAGAGAAAGAAGCAGCAAGTAGAAATCTGCACTTTCATTGGTGAGAGCCAGCAGCGAAGGCTGGACCTCAGAGCAAAGTGTTGCTAAAAGTCCCATCATGCAGGGATCTAAGAGCAGTCTCTTCAGTTCCACAGAGTGGCATCCCATGAAAAGCTAAGTCCTTCACCATCCTGTGAGACATAGAACCTCCCACAGCCCCAAACTAGGGACACATTTCATAGACAGTGGACTTGATGCAGTGGTCAGGACAGAAGCAGAGAGCAGAAAGCCCTAACAGACCCTGCTCCAAGTTTGGTCACTTATGACCTTTCTGGTGGACAGAATCCAGGGAGAAGTTTGAGGGCAGGATATCTGTCTTCTCCTCTGCAGCACGGGTTCAAACATATCTGTTTCTGACTGAGAAGATGGTGCACAGTGTGGTTGCCCCACACTTACACGTCATGTCCAGACTCATGCCCACAAAGGACTTTGGTTTGCCGTGATCATGATGCCTGACAGCAGCATGTCACACCATCACCACCTAAGGTGAAGCAAAACTGGGCAAAAGGCCTGAGGGGTGTGTCTGTACTGTTTGTGGTTGGGATTGGACTGCAGTTAAATGGAGAACCTGTCCTTCCTATTGTGCTGTTCTGCTTGGAAAATTAGGGACACTGGGGAGACATGGCTGGCACCACAGTGAAGGCAAGACAGCCACCAGCCAGGTGTAGACGCTGCATGCAGAGATACCATGGATGGGCTGCAGTCCGGGATGCTATGAGCCAACATCTGGGAGGGTTCAATTAAGGACCAGCAGCTAGCTCCGAAGACAGCTAAGAAATGTCCACTGCATTTGTCCATGGATAGGATTGTGAGGTTCAGCTTAGGGTCACACCCGCAGTTAAAATATTCGTAATAACTACTGTTAAAAATCTCTCTGTAGAAGTCAGTGGAAAGAAAATACTCTTTAAACATAAAGAAATAAGAAGACTTAGAGGAGTGCTCTACAGACTCCAGCTGTTGACACTGGTTCCTACCACAGCCCAACCTGCTTCCCCCACCACCCAGTGACTCTTCCTGAGCAACTGTGACCTTCCTTCCAGTGTTCTCATTGTCTCAAGGACAAGGGAAGTAGGTCAGTTCCTGTCCATCTCTTCACATAGGTTCTTCAAAAGATGAGGTTTGGGGAAAACCAAGTAGAGGCAACAGGACAGGGTGGGGCTCAATTCTTCAAAGGTTTCCTGCAACTAAGAGATAGTTGGGCATTTCTATTCTGAAAAAGGAATGTTTATACAGAGACTGGAACACAGAAAAGATTAATGGACACAGGTATCATCTCCATTAGGACCATCTTCACTGTATAGTTGACAATCATTGTCCTGGCTAAATCATCATCACAGCACCTCAGGTGACTATTCCAACAAGCAGAGCAAGGTGAAGGGATGACATAAAATTAAACAAGGAATGCGAAGATTCTTAAGAAATTCTAGTAGGTAAAAGTCAGTGAGGAGGTGGCTGTTAGACAAGGTTTGAACATATAGCCCATTTCTTTTCCTAAGGCTTTCAGTGCCTCTAAGTAGTCACACTACAGAAGCCAGGGTAACAAAAATGATTCTTTTATAGCACATATGCAACAGAAGTAAAATTAAGTGCATTTGTCTGCATTCGAAATTAAAACCTCACCTCCTCACAAGATGCGCACAAATGAGCAATTCTGAAAACCTCTAGATGTTATACCAAACAACTTAATGTCCATAAAGTAAAATTGGTAATTTACTTCAGCAAAGTAAATAGGAGTTAAAATTACCTGACATCCTATAAAGGTTATAATTTTAGGACCTTAAGCATTGGAACATCCTGGGAAGAAAACATGTCAGAGCTCAGGTCTCCTCCACAGGTGCTGAAAACCTCCCTGCCTCCCAGTGCTCCTCCTCCCACAGCCTGCCTGGGTCCAGGCCACCTCCTGACTGTGCACTTGGGTGCAGAGCAATTACCCAGATGGACTCTGTGCAGAGGAGATCCTGTGCAGCTTTGGTGAAGGGGTTTTTAATGCACCTCTGCAGCCTGTAGTTGTAGCTGCTGTCACTGACAAGTTCCTGCTGGAGAGCATGGAGATCTGGCCTCCCAGGGGAGCATCTTCCCCTTGGAGCTGACTCTACTGTCTTGATCAGCAGCTGTCTGGGGCGAGGAGAGCACAGACTTTTCTCCAAGTTTCCTTGCCACGTCTGCATGATGGATCAGGTCACAATGTCGTCAATCCACTCTTGCTAATTTTCCCTCAGACCAAATGAGTCCAAAGTAATCTTCTACTCTCAATTCCTGTGCTATTTCCAGAGAGTACTGGAGACGTAAGGAACTAAGCAGATATTAAAAAAACAAAACAAAACAAAACAAAACAAAACAAAACAAAACAAAAAACCCAAAGACTGCCTGGGGTTGTTGCACAGTGGTAGAGTACTTGTGTGCCAAGTGCTAGGCTCTGGGTTATGTCCCATTACCACATCATGAGTAAGTAAGTAAATTAATAAGAAATGAGCCATATAGGCTTAAAAACTTCCCAAAGACTATAACATCTACTGTTTAAGATTCCACACAAGGTAGCCAGTGGGAGTGGAACCCTCAGAGGAAAGGAACGGCACCCATTATCAGATACCCAACTCATGCCAAGGGGGGAGTCCAAATGCTGCCACAGTGGCTCCATGAACATGTTAATGTGCATACAACAGAGCTCAGCTGGGTGGGAAAAGCCCACACCTCTTCTCCGAGTGTGCTGGCTTCTGTCCTACTCTCTGGAACAGGCCATTTGCCATCCAGTTGCCATCCAGGTTCCTGAAAGACTTCCAGGGCTGATGTGGCAGAGGAGGTGGCCTTTGTCTCCCTGGAGGAAGGGAGGGATTGGGATGGGAGGAGAAAGAGAGAACCACGGGGGGAATACAAATTGAGTAAAGTGTAATTAATAAAGAAAAATAAAATAAAATAAACAAAGTAATTAAAGAGCAGTCCAATTAGATTGTGTCAAAGCAGTCCCTCTTCCCATACTATGGAACCCACTTGGACACTAAACTGCCATGGGCTACATCTGTGTAGGGGATCTAGGTTATCTTCATGCATGGTACTTGGTTGGAGTATGAGTCTCAGGAAAGACCCCTGTGCTCAAAATTTTTGGTTCTGTTGCTCTCCTTGTGCACCTCCAAATGCCCCTCAACTGAAGAATGGATACAGAAATTGTGGTACATCTATACAATGGAGTATTACTCAGCAATGAAAAACAAGGAAATCATGAAATTTGCAGGTAAATGGTGGGACCTGGAAAGGATCATCCTGAGTGATCTATCCCAGAAGCAGAAAGACACATACGGTATATACTCACTCATATAGACATATAATATAGGATAAACCTACTAAAACCTGTACACCTAAAGAAAGTAATCTAGAGGAGGATTCTGAATAAAATGCTCAGTCCCCACCCAGAAAGGTAAAGAGGATGGACATCAGAAGAAGAAGAAAACAGGAAACAAAATAGGAGCCTCCCACAGAGGGCCTCTAAAAGCCTCTGCCCTGAAGACTATCAAAGCAGATGTTGAGACTTATGGCCAAACTTTGTGCAAAATGCATGGAATCTTATCAAAGAAGTGGGAAATAGTAAGATCTGGAGTTTCCCCAATTTAAGATAACACTGACTATAAAGATGTCAAATAGAGACATTATTAGATGGAAATATGTTCATCTATCACTGTCTAACAAAAACTTGTTAGACTTTCACAAAGGCCTTTTATGTACTTATTGACATGATCCCATGGCTTCTCTTTTCGAGATCTCTTTCTTTTTGAGGGCCTCTATCTCTGTCTATTAACTATAACATCCTGGGAAGCAGGTCTCAGGCATTGTGATCTCATAGAAACTAGGATATAGCCACTAGTCCAGAGAACTTGTTAATGGCCAGAGGTCCAGAGTAGGTCAGGATGGATGTTAAGCCTGGACCTGTTACCCCCTGATGGAACTGAGAAGATTGTTGGCCTCAGAGAGCCTTTGTTACTGGTTTGTCAAACTGGGAGGGAAGTGTTTACTTCTCAGGGTGTTGGGGAATTGAGCAAGTAGTAGACAGTAGGTGTTTAATACTTCATAAGTGCTTCCTAAGAAATCCAGGAGTAGACTTCTTGTATTCTCACCAGAAGACAGCCTGCAGAAAAGCTCTTTTGCCTGGCCCATGGTGGACACCTCAGAAAGATGTCTGTCGGTGAGTGTGGATGTTGTCACTGTAGACAAAGGTGGAAGGAGTCAACACCAGTTACTGCTGCTCTCTGGCTTCTGACTCAGCATAAAACTTACATTTTCCCTCATTCTCTACAAGAAAAAGATAGCTCTTATTCTTGAGAGCTCCCTGAAAGCCAACATTTGGTTTACACAACTCCCCTTCCCCTTCCTTGGCAGAGCTGAATCAGTAAGATTTTGAAATGAAAACAAAGGATTCTGGTCCATGGTGACCTCGTGAGTACGATAGCAGACCACACTGCCCACATGAAGGATTATTCCTCCAGGGCCAAGAAAATCTCTCAGTTTCAGTTCCTCCCCCTAAGTTCCTCCCAGCCCCCAACTGAACATCACAAGGCACTGACTTTCCTCACTGCTGTCTTTTCTTGTGCTTAGGCTTGGAAAAGGATCTAAACCCTGAAGACCAGCAACCTGTCTCACTAATTTCCTCCTTAGAGCTCGGAGGCTTGTAGGATAGTGGCACCAGAGCCCGCTGAGTACTCTTCTGAGCCCTGTTCAGGCTCTTGCCTCCTCAGAAGGCACCCAGGGAGAACGTCCTTCCTATAGATATCAATGCTGCAGTTCAAGATCCCTGGACATCCCTGCCTCTCCTGTGCCTTGTCTCTAGATCCACAAATGCTGTTCAGAATGACAACAGTAAGAGAAGGAACATGACAGAGCTTGGCATTGTTGACACAGCCCAGCAGCCCTGTATTGGTCATGGGAATGATGGTGAATACTGTCAGCTTTATGGGACCCAGAATCCACAGGACCCTCACTCAGCATGTTCTGGGCATGTCTGTGACAAAGTCTCTTGACTAGTGTACTTTTGGTGGGAAGACTCACTGACTGTGGATAACCCTGGGCTTGGTTCCTAGGCTGGGTTAAAAAGAAGCAGCTGAGCACCACAGTTCATCTTTGTTCCTTGAATCTGGAAATTTTACCAGCAGCTTCATGTTCCTGCTATAATGTCATTCCCCTCATGATGGGCTGCACCCTCAAACTACCAAAATAAACACTTTCATTCTAAAACAACTAACTAACTAATTAACTAACTAATTAACTAACTAACTAACCCAACTAATACCTCTCCAAAGAGGTACCCCTTTCAGTGTGAGCTTTTTCCTCTGCTCCTGGGATCTCCCTGTAGGTTGTATGTGGTCTCTCCTCATCTGGCCTTCTCTCTAGAACCAGAATCACCTTCCTGTCATAAGGCCATTGACTAAGGCCAAGGACACAAGTGAGGCTGTGACAGCTTCCCCCACCTACTACAGGCTGCAGAGGAATTTACCCTGATTGGGGTGCCTGCCTCCCACAATGCCTTGCGGCTCACCTGGGTTGGTCACATTCAGGATCCCTGCTGCTGCCATTGGTCAGAAACCCTGAGTGGAACAATAAAGCCATGACATCTTTGGGTTGCCCCAGAGAACCCAAACCCTAGCCTGAGCTGTTGCATTACCTCTCCCAGGGGAAGGTGGCAGAGTTTTCTTACCTGCTTTCTGTAGTTTGTACTCAGTCCCCTCCTGAGTTCTGGCCCTGGACCCTTGGTTTGCTCACTCCTTCATTTCCCATCCTTGTGCATCTAACTCTTGGTTCCTCCTTACTCCTGAGATGTCGCCACCTTACAAAGCAGAAGAGGAAGAGAAATTAAGTAGATAGATTTGAGATGAGGAGAGACTAGTGGGGTAATCAGGACGCTGCAGGTAACAGAGGCCCAAGTGAGTGCCCAGCTGAACCTTGTGGTATGAAGTTCCCTGCAGGATAGACTTAGTTAAGGATATTCCTCCTGCCTCCAAGTCCCAGCATTTCAGATTTTCTCACCTGTGTGAAATGCTTCTCTTCTCCTTCCTGGAATTCTCTAGGGTCTAGAATGTAAGAGTCCCCTCCTATAGCATGTTGATGCCAGTGCTGTGCAAACCTGATAGCGGATCCACTGGGGGAAAAAGCCTGTACAGTCCCTGTCCTGCAATTTGTCTTGTCTTCCTCTTTGCCAACAAGGCTCTCTCTGACACCAACTGTACATTCCCTGGACCAAGCTAGGAAAGGTCCCCATCTTAACTCCTGCAGTAGCAGGCCCAAATTAAATTTATGAAGGTCCCTAGTCAAAGGAGCCAGACATTCTGGAAGAGCATTTAGACAACCGAAACACTCTCTGAATTAACCTGGTATACTGGTGCCTGACAAGTGTGAGTGACAGAGTAGCCCTCCCCCCCCAACATGAGCCCCAGCACAGTCAAGTACATGAAGTCAGCTCACAGCGTAAGTGGTGTTTAGCCACATAGCACAGCTTAGGAAAACCATGGCTTCTCCCTGCAGAATAGGGCAGTGGTTGTAGTTCCAGAGATGGAAAGTGGTTGTAATCCCTCAAGTAAGGCATCCAAATCTCCTTCAAGCCCACTTTGCTGTGGCATTGGTGCTGGGTGGGTCTGTGTGACTTCATCAATTCTTTTTCCTAATTTATTTTTTATTGATCACAGTTTGCTCACATTGTATCCCAGCTGAAACCCCTTCCCTCATTCCATTCCAATCCCACCCTCCCTTCTTCATCTCCACCCATGCCCCTCCCCAAGCTCACTGATAGGGGAGTTCCTCCTCCCCTTCCCTCTGAACCTAGCATTTCATGTCTCATCAGGACTGTCTGCATGGTCTTCTTCTGAGCCTGGTAAGGGTGATCCCCTCTCAGACAGGAGGGATGGTCAATGAAACAGCCACTGAAATCATGCCAGAGACAGTCCCTGTTCCCATTACCAGGAAACCCACGTGGAGACTGATCTGCCCTGGACTTCATCTGTGCAGGGGGTCTAGGTTATCTCCATGCATGGTCCTTGTTTCGAGTATCAGTCTCAGAAAAGAATCCTGGGCCCAGATTGTTTGGTTCTGTTGCTCTCCTTGTGGAGCTCTTTACACTCCCAGGCTTTTTATCTTCCCCTTCTTTCATAGGTTCCCTGCACTCTGCCAAAAGTTTGGCTATGAGTCTCAGCATCTGCTTTGATATCCTGCAGGGTAGAGTCTTTCAGAGGCCTCCTGTGGTACGCTCCTATCCTGTTCCCGGTTTTCTCCCTCTTCTGATTTCTCTCTTGTTTGACTTTCTGAGTGAGGATTGAGCATCTCACCCATGGTCCTCTTTCTTGTTTAGCTTCTTTAGGAGTACAGCTTTTAGTATGTTTATCTTATATTATATTTCTAATACCTCATCACATCTTACTCATATCTCCAGAACAGAAATGGACAGAGGACAGGGACAATAAGAATGACAGAATCCTACTACACCTGTATCTTGACAACTGTGGCAGTCACAGGTGTCCTTCTTTGCTTTCTAGTGTGATAAAACCATGAACAGAAATATCTTGGGGAGAAAATGGTTTATTTCAGCATATACTTCCCACATTACAGGCCATCACCAAGGAAATTTTTTTATAGTTATTTTATATAACTTTGCTTTTAGTTTCTCTCTTAACTACCACAAAACAATTGAGACTCATATTTGTTTAATAACAAGCTTCACAACAAAATACTGAGCAGTTATTACTCTATTCTTAACTCTCTAAGCTAATCTGGTTTCCTCCCAGCACGTATCCCAGAGATACTTGCACTTTGTAGCTTTCCTGCCTAGCTGCTTCTCATGGTGTCTCTTAGATTTCTCCCTTGGCTAAATCCCCTACTTCCTCCTCTAAGTCCTCCTCCCCTGGCTGGCAGGCAGTTGAGCCCTATTCTCTCCCCTGCTCATCAGTTTGCTGTCAGCAGCCTCATGGGCATACCTGGGACTATTGAGGAGCACAGTTTATATAACCTCGAGACAGGTGATTCTCAGAACAAGGATTTCAGCCAGATGTGAGGGGTACAGAAGGCAGCATTTGAATAACACAGTAACCTTGTACCTACAGAAAATCAGGGCAGAAACTCAGGGCAGGAACCTTGAGGCAGGAACTGAGGTAGAGGCTACAGAAGAACACTGCCTGCTTACTGCCCTTGCTCCTGCTTGCTTGCTCTCTCATACCACCTGCCCAAGGATGGCACCTTCCACACTGAGTGTAACTTACCACATCCATCATGAGTTAAGAAAATATCCTGCAGATTTGCCCATAAGACAGTCTGATGTAGGATTGAGGTTCTTTCTTCCCACATGACCCTAGCTTGTGTCACCTTGATAAAAATTCAGTAGCAGTGCAGCCCACTTCCATATACCATGTGAAAGGACCTTGCAACATGCTTTGAAGGGACCAAATAAAATCTCCTAGTTATCTTCAGTAGTCAACTTGATACATTGACCTGAGTGAGTCTCAATAAGAGAAGTTGTCATTTTAAAAACAAAACAAAATTCCAATCATTTGAGTTTACCAATAAAGAGTCAGGAGCAAGATGCTGGGGTGAAAACCTGGTAGCTCAGAGAAGCAGCTCACTTTATTTCAACAATATCCCAGAAGGATAAAGCCCTTTGTTCTCAGTTCAAGTCCCAGAGGAAAAAGCTCTTCCTATTCAGCTCATGTCTCAGAAGGAAAAAGTGTTCTCCTTCTCCATGTTGTCTTACGTACCTTCCTTCTCAATGTCCCTCCTGTCAGTTGAATCCCTGTCAGCTGGTTGGTTGCTTTGACTCTTGACCTAGGGTTAACTTTAATCCAGTTTACAGAAAGGTCTTGGATTAAAGCTGTGTTCTAGTTTTGAGCCATACCACAAGAACTTGTTTATAATACACAGAAAGCTTTTGGCTCAAATACTGAGCCACAACACAATTAGATACAGGTATTTACAGTTCACACCTTAGGACTCACAATGGAATAAAATACCCTGCATCAAAAGGTAGCTAAGAAAGCCAGGGGTAGAAAGCAGATGGGCAGTCTTCCTCTGTGGTTTCTGTTTAAGTTCCTGCTTGAGCTCCTGCCCTAGCTTCCCTCGCTAATGTCCTATAGCCTGTAAATTGAAGCAAACTCTTATCTCTACGAGTTGGTTTTGCTCACAGTGTTTCATCACTACAGGGAAGCAAACCAGTACATGGAGCAACTTGAAAAATGATGGTGGGTCTAAGCTTGCTTGCAACAGACAATAATGCAGTCAGAAAAGACTTGAAACATTAGCCATTTAAAGAAGTATTTCCATAAAACATCCTTCGTAGTGAGAACCACACTGTAAATATAAAAATGCAGCTCCTTTCAGTGCACAGTGTCAAAACTGAAAGCCAGATGGAACTCTGCATGCAGTGGTGGGAGAACATCATTGTTTAGTTTTGCTTCCTTTTATCCTTTTAGGATATTGTGGAGCGAGGGTCTCACGGAGGTTTTCCTAGGGCTCCACGAACTTGATGATTTTATTTGAAAGACTTCCCACAGAGCATAGTGGAGCTGACAGCAATAATTTATCACAGAACAACATGAGGCATTCACAGTGGCAAAAGTGAGTAATGTCTGCAGTCCATCATGGAGGATATCGCTGTTCAGGGATGCACAGCAAAGAGCCCATTGTTTGACTGTATGTGGAGGTAGGCTTCATACTTTCCCAAAGCCTGTGGAACAGAAGGCTCCTTTTGGTTCATGATGCTGGCATGCCCATCTACACTTATACTTAAGGAAGGGGATCATAGTATGTTCCTGTTCCTTGGATAACTTTTGTCTAGGTAGTTTGTAAACTATGGAGATGACAGGTTACTAGCAGTTCAGAAACGCAAGTCCTTTGATAGAATCAGATGCACCTCTCATATCCCACTACTTTGACTCAAAATCATGTCATAGCAACTTTAAAAGAATCCTCGAAAGAATAAAATAATACTCAGATAAGAACAGACATCTTTAGCACCTGTAAATACCTCTCTTTATTGGCCTGAATCCCTGCTACCTCTGTTGTCCTCCATTTTGTCTAGTCTGCATTTATCCTTTCATGAGGTTCTTTCATATTCTAAGCAGATAGAATTGTGGTACTTACTCTCCCCTTCCTTAGAGTTAGTGTGCTAACAAGGACACATGATGGGAGATTCAAAGCTGGTTTGGAAGGAAAGGATGGGACCAGGCATGATGGCAAGTGCTGAAATATCTATTACTCCACAAACCCACTGAAACCTTCTCCTTAGGGAAAGTGAAGTAATGTTCTTTATCCTGTTTTCCCAAGCTTGAACAAAGCTCTCCCTGCTATGATCTCTGACTCCTGGTTTGTTTGGTGGTGATTTTAGTGGAATCATTTTAAGTTTCTCTCCCCTTATTTTGATGTTGGCTATAGGCTGGCTGTATATTGCTTTTGTGTTTAGCTATGTGCCCTGTATCCCTGACCTCTCCAAGACTTTAAACATTAAGGGGTGTTGGATTTTGTCAAAGCCTTTTTCAGCATCTAATGAGATGACCATATGATTTTTTTCTTTCTGTTTGTTTATATGCTGAATTACATCGATGGCTTTTCTTCCTGAGTTCTTAGATGGAACCTTGAGTTTATGACTTTTAATATTTTTTCCCCTTAATACCTGATGTTAGTCACATGGTCTAAATAACTATAAAATAGTCTCACCTTACAGCCTTGATTTTTAAATAACTCTTTTAATATTTTAATACATTTCACTGTAAAATATGAAAATTTCAATGTCCTTATGTGTGCCAGAGGGCAGATTTGTAGAGTTGGCTCTCTCTCTCCCTTTACATAGGTTGTGAGAATTGACTCAAGATCAAGTTTTCTACCCACGTACCCATTTGAAAGCCCTTATGGGTATATCTTGTCTAGATTCAAAGCTGGGGTCCTCCTGTCTCTGTCTCTTAAACATACTGACCAGTGCCCACCACCACAAGCACTGTTGTTGGTTACTTCACCTCCTCCGTATGTGTGATCCTACAGTGAAAGTTAATGCATGTGTTCCCTCAGAGACATTCTGCCAGCAGACCATTTGACAAACTTCCTGGTGTAAAGTTTAGACTCAGGACCTTGGAGTCTGGAGAAATAACTTGATGGAGAGATGACATCAGAATCCTAGGGCATATACCATTCATGTTGGCTTGGATACTTTCCCTTCCATTGAAACCATATAATGGAATGGCTTGGAAGCTCATGTAACTGCACTTCTATTTGCATTCACACAACCCACTGTGAATTCTCATGCGAAAGGAGAGGAAATGTTAGAATCTGCTTTGCTAATATTTGACCACATGTGTCTGTTCACCTCGACTTCTGGTATTGAAACATGGTCGAGGTGAACAGACGTGTGTCAGGATTCAAAGAGACAGAAGCCCATGGGAGCGCAGCAGAGGATTGCACAGAGGTTACATCGTTTGCTTTCTTTCCCCGTGTCTGTTTCTTTGTTTCAGACAGGGACAGAGCTGAGCAGTCATTAACGGAGCTGCCTTAACTCTCCCAGGCCACAGGCACACATCCCTCATGAGGAGAGTGGCAGCTGCACATCACAGAGACCACCGTGGGCTGGGCACACTTCCATGTTTGGTGTTTACACTTCATCTCATGTCACTCCTGGTGGGTCCCAGATACAGGCACAAGGCCATCCACGTAGTCCACAGGAGTCGACTTCAGCCTCAGAGTGCTCAAGTCACACTCTATGAAGGTGTCAGGTTGTGGGTGAAATTTGAAGAAGTCTGTTTTTGGAGTTCACAAATCTCAACTTTTGTAAGAGAAATTCATTAAGAATATTTGCTAGTAGAGTGAAAGAATGAAGAGAGAACTGAAATAAATGGCCCTGTCCTTGTCAAACCCACAAACATACTGTCTTTTGATTTCTAATTTAATGTAATCGTCCTCCTTCAAATCCACCAAAACTAGCTGTTTGTGTACCTGACAGCAAGAGAACAGCAGATGAAGGCAGGGACAGTTCCCAGAGATGCTTGCACAGGAGGCAGCGAGAAAGGGAGTGTGTTCTGTGATGCACAGCAGTTGTTAATTTATATGAGGCCTTCTGGGGCTGGGGTGAACTGAAGTTGAGGTTTTAAGTGGAAAATGATGAATTGGGCTGAGCTGATAGGATTTCCTGAGGTGAGGCATGGTTGAATCTATGGCCAAGGCTGTGTCTGGCATGAACAGAATCTTTTGGTTTTCCTGCAAGGTTTGCTCTATGCTTCTCGACCTCATAAGATGTATCAGAACAGCAAACTGTCCACTAACAATAACCTCAGAAACCCCTTCTTCTCTGACATAAGCATCAGGAGCTCATGTAACAGTACCCTTCCCCTCCTCCACGTCCTCACATTAAATAGTGGACACAAGCCCAACCTCACTGACCTGTCCATTGGCTTACGTGACCTAATCCACCTTCTGCTGCTGCTGGTTGTAAACTTCATAGGCAGATATTTTAATGTTTCAGAGGACGGGATGACATCATATGTAAATTGCTTTTCTTCTTAAATAGATTTCTAAGGGGGTCTCTCCATTTGTACCTCTTGCCTCCTGACTGATCTGCAGGCCATCCCCCTCAATCCTAGACACTGAAGGTGACAAACTGCTTGGCCACATGTTACAACTTATAGTGGTTGTTTGCCCTGTCTTCATTCTATTCGTCCATTTCTAGCAACCTTATCATCTGTCTCCATGGTTGTTACCATTAATGTGACCTCACACCACCTACTCTATATTACTGAATACTGCTCTTTTGTATGCCTCAGTTTCCCCAGGAAGTACATAATATCAACACTGTTCATCTTCTGGGAAGCATTCTTTTTGGTGTCATGGCCCTCTCAGGCAGGTCTGTGGTGGCTCTCTTGTGCAGGCACAGAGAGCAGGCCTGGCATCTTCACAGCACCAGCCTTTCTCCAAAAGCATCCCCAAAGAAAGGGCCACCTGGACCATCCTGCTGCTCATGAGCTTCTTCATGCTGATGTCCATCTTAGATGGCTTTATCTTCTGCTCAAGACATACGTTCAAAAATGATCCAATATTCTACCGTGTCAGATTCTTGTGAGCCTTAGTTACACCACTGTTTGTCTCTTCGTGTTCATCAGCAGTGAAAAGGATATAATCATCGTCTAAAGGTCCATGTGTGAGAGAACAGTGACTATTTGATTATTAATGATGGTGAGAATCCCTAAGATGAGGCTAATTGGCATCAGAACCTTGATTCACTATTAACATGCTGTGTTGTAGAGACTTTCTGCAGGGGCTTCAGGTCACAACACACTCTGTATCAAAGCCTCAGAAGACTGCCAGTCCTACCTCAGGGCTCCAGCATCTGCCTTGAGAGTGAAGGGTTGTCTGTTTTTTAAAAACTCCACATTTGTGGGTGAGGAGATGACCAGTGGGAAAGAGCACTTGCTGGGCAAAAATAATGACCTGGGCTGGATGTCTAAGGGCTTCATCTACAGCTCACAGTGTCATGTTTTATACCAGGGCTCATAATGTGTTTCATAGAACTGTTTTGGTTCTGAAACACAATTGCATATAGTTGCAGACCCTGTTCCTGCCTCTGTCAGCAAGGATGAACCTGAACATTCAGGCTGCTCATGGAGCAGAGCCCAGCTTGTCCTGAGCCTCAGCTGTGTCCCATCTGCCTGTGGTCACCCTGGCTCACCAGCTCTGCCTTGAGTGCTCTGCATTGCATCTGATTTCTTTCACAATTCACCTTCAGATTTCACTCACAGCTAAAATCCTGCAACTACAAGTTTGGAAATGCTGGAGAAAATAGTTAATAAAAAAGCTGCTCCAAGGGAAGACTGACCTGGGGAAAGGTCACACCCTGTAGAAGGAAGAACCTTGGGTGGGTAGGAAATTCATAGGAGTTCCTGAATCTCAGAACAGAGGCATCACAGGGAGCTAAATTAATTAGAATTATATCAAAAGTTCAACGTGAGAAAAGACATGGTTGTCCATTTGGTGCAAACTTTCTGATCACTCCAGCAGGTGTGGCAAGGCAGCTCAGATAAAGTTTGTTCTCAGCCCTCCCCAGGAGGCTGTTATCAGGACACAGGGAGTAAGATCACCAGGCAGAGAAGATGTTCCACTGCGATGCCAGGTCTCCCTGACCTCATCAGGAACATGTCACCTTCTACAGACACAGAAATAACATGTCACAGAGAGGCCTTAAATTCTCCCTTCACCTAAGATTTACAGGATCTCCTCAAGCGCACAGTCCTCCCCTGCCATGTCAATCTGGGTAAGTGCTCTGCACCCAAGAGCAAATTCAGAAGGTGGTAGGAACCCAGGCAGGCTGTGGGAGGAGAAGGCTAAAGAGGGGTTTTCAGCAGCTACAGAGGAGATGCTGAGCTCTGACAGACCAACACCACAAGGGACTGTGTTCTGCAAGGGGTAACAAGAACGTTTTCTTCTTAACATACTCATTTCCTTAATTTATAGACTTTAAAATTACTATAGAATTCATGTTCATTTCTGTGAACTAAATAACTCACACTGTGTACCTGGATATGCTATTTAGTTACATTTATTTTACTGATTTACCTATTCCTAGGATAAATTATCAGGGAAGTGAAAGGTCTGGAGAGCTTACTTTCCTGAGTTGTGCATCTGTAACTTTGGTGTGCACACAACTGTTTTCATGTAACATCTTCTGTGTTGTGAGGTATAAAAACTTCCAAATTCTGTGTAAGTAATAGAGGCTATAGATTCAAACTCTCATTCCACAGAGGGAGCTCCCCACAGGAATGCAATGTATCTTCTAGTGTTTGCTCATGGCCTCTATTCTTCTCAGCTCAATTTCAGAGATCACAAAGTAGTGCTGTCGGCTCTTGGCCTCTGTTGGCCTGATAGGAAGTGTCATTAAATGGCTATGATGATGAGGTTTCCAGGACACTAACTATCAATGCACAGTGACAGTGGCAGATTCCCTTCCCTGCCTCACTGAGATCAGGAATTCTGGGAAGAGCTGGTTGCATGTTTTGTCTTTTCTCTATGTTCTCCCCCATGTACTCTGTGCAATTTTTTATGAGAGAAAAACCTGAATCTTTTTTCTTTGAGGAACCTTTGAGCACTTAACCCCCTCACCCTGTCCTGCTGTCTTTATTTCGTTTCCAGGCTTATCCCAAACCTCATCTTTACATGAACCTATGTGAAGAGATGTACAGGAACTGACCTCCCTCTCCTGTCACTGAGGCAATGAGCACACTGGGAGGGAGGTCACAGCTCTTAGTAGCAAAGCCAAGCCTCTCCTGAGGCTCCTTGGGTGCTGGGGGAGCAGGTTGTGCTTCAGCACTGTGCAGGGTCCAGTGTTTCTGGCTGGAGTCTGTGCCATGCTGCCCCTCAGGTACATCCAATCTTGCTCTTTCTGGAGGCTGATTTGGAAAACCTGTAAGACATCCTCACTGATACTCTGAGCTCAGAGATGCTGTATAAAGGTTTCAAAGTTCAAAAACACAATTCTCACCCAGGCTTTCAGAAACAGTCAGGATTCCTTAGCCCAAAGGTTCTTCATGATTTGCCTATAACATTACCACAGTTCATTTATTTCTGGCATCTCTGGAATCAGCACTGGCATATGCTCACTGATGGTTTTGCCTTACCCGAAGTACCAGCCATTTCTTCCTAGTTTCTTTCTAGTTTTAAAGTTAGGATTGTGCCAAAGCTAGTCAACCTGACTGAGTAACCTCCAGCCATTTTCATTGAGCAGGGACAGTGTCTCCACCAACCCCCTCTATGTGCTGATGCTATGGATTTTGGGTTGTCCATGATTTGGGTAACTGTGGGCTGACACAGGCTAAAGTCATGGCTTCTTGAATTCCTGCAGTACAGGGAGTTCAATTCCTCCCCCTACCCCCGAGCAGCTGTAGCCTTCACAATTGGCTTTAACTGAGGAGTTCTCAGGTTCTGCTTGGTCATTTCTTGCTCTGTGCATGTTTTATTTCCTAATCTGCACAAAAGCCTTCCCTTCCTATTCTCCAATAGCCTCTTCTACTAGGACCTATTTCACAAATGAGTGATTTTTTTCTGGTTCCATGTACTGCATTGTATAAAGTGCAATCATACTACATGTTACAACAGGCTATACCAGTCCTGTGACAGCTTACTCCCTCCTGTCTTCTCCTCTTGGCTGGATGAGGTGGCCCTTAACCCATTTTGCATATCAGAGAGTGTGTGTCCTGTGAAGTGGCCCTTAACGCATTCTGCAGGTCTGAGAGTGTGGGTCCAATCTCCTGGTTTTCAAAACCATACTCAGCTAGACAGATGAGCTGATAAGGGTCAGCTGGGTGGAGACAGGCTAGAGGATTCTCTGTGGCTTGTTCCTGAAGAGAGAAAAACTCACCAGAAGGTTTTCTATAGAAATTATAATCTGCCTGGAATCTGCATGCTTTACTGGTCCTTATTGTATAAGATTTAGATATATCTGTCAGTGCATGTCATCTTTAGCTATTTGGATGACTAGAGACATGTAGGTCACTCCTGGCAAGCTTGTATGTTTTCTCTTTAGCTACTATGGTATTCCATGTCCAGGATATAAGTGGTTTCAAAGCTGGAATCCCTGAAGCCGTGATGTTAGGAATATCAATGAGGATGCACATTCTCTGTAGCTGCATGACTCTCCTAAGAGCTTTAGATTTGTAGGGCTGTGGTTTCTGAAGAGATGGTGAAAACAGCACAGCTTGTGCCTCACTCTGCAGAGCTGACAGCTCACTGCCTGAGCAGTCTGATAGTGTGATGTGCTCATAAAGACCAAGTTTCTTTTTCTTTTTTCTTTTCTTGTTAGCTCAGTGGAATTAAAGAAAAAAAATGTGCATTTCCAGAAATGACATGAGAAAAAGCATTTTAGAACTCTTTTGCCTTTTAGTTAGACAGTGCTGATACACATGCAATGCAAACTATTAGTTAAAATCTACAGGTGTGTTTTCCTTCCATGAAATAAGTATAGAATATGCACCTGCCTCTCAGTGCAGAGACCATAAAATGACATTCAGAGTGTGTGCTTCCGATGACATTTGTAAATGTAGTTTGTAATTCTAAAAAGTTGTAAATAAACCTTGGAAACAATGGAGCCCCATCAGTCTCTCCATTGTTTTCCTGAGCTGTCACAGCACAACTCTAATGTCTGAGTTGTTCAAAGTAGATACAACTGCCATTTTATCTGCTCAATGGTAAACAGAACTGCCCCCAACCTACTGTGTTCTGCGTCTTGTGACTGGGATTTGGAAAACTAACCCCTGAGCTTTATAAAGAATAATTGAGCACCACTCATTTACTCAACACTCTACTGCTATCTGGAGTACATGGTCCATAATCTTATAAAAGATTAACCTTTTCTAATGTTGCTACAGAAAATTTATTTCAGAAAATCTGCTTTATTCAGTGTTTTCGCCAACCATCTGCTTCAGGTCTAACTCCTGACATGGTAACCCGTACTTGTGAAATTTTATCCCCTTTGCCTGTCTTTAGTATCTTCCATGACAATGTCCCATGGTTGTCACATGCCAGTAGGATTTTCCAGATGTGGTGACAATGTCACATGGTTTACAGAAGTATAAAACAATTTCACCCTACACACGTGACTGTCAGTATAAGTTTTTACTATAACACAGGAATTTGTTTACCAAATTCCATCAGCTGCATGAATGGTGTCTGTGCTGGAAAGTTTTATGGCAGCTTGAAACAAGCTGGAATTATTTCAGAAGAGAGAACCACAGTTGAGGAAACATCCTCAGCAGACCGGCCTGTGGGCAAGCACCTGGTACAAGTCTTGATGGATGTTGATTTCATACGGATGGCCATGCTCACTGTGAACAGTGCCGTCCCTACCTGCTGGTCCCAGGTGCTACAAAAAGCATGTTGAGGAAGCTCTAAGGAGCAAGCTGGTGAGCAACACTACTCCATGGCCTCTCCATCAGTTCCTGCCTCCAGGTCCCTGTCTTGAGTTCTCTCCTAGCTTCCCTGGCTGGGGAACTACAGGCTGTGTGGTGAAATAATCCCTCCTCTCCCCACAGCAACAGAAACCCTGAGAAGACAGAAAGTGGTACTATGTGGTGAGGTATGACTATGACAGACCTGGCCTTAGCTTTTTGGATAAATGTGGAAAAGTTTTGAAACGTTGGGCTGTAAAATACATAGAGTGCTGATACTCCACAGGATTATATGGCCTGACATTAGAATGTAATGCTGAGAGCAGAACAGATGATGGAAGCTTGCTTTATGCAGTTCCATAGGGAAGTCTGAGAGTCCCTTAAAGATTATATGAGGGTCACTCATATTTTGAGTTAAGAAACACAAAACTGTTTGGTCCTTTTCGAGCTGCTCTCCTCTCCAGTCATACTAACTGCCCCTTCTTTCATATGATTCCCTGCACTCTGCCCAAGGTTTGGTTATGAGTCCCAGCATCTGCTTTGATACACTGCTAGGCATAGTCTTTCAGAGACACTCTGTGGTAGGCTCCTGTCCTGGGGACAGAGGTCTATTCTGAGACTGTTTCTCCAACTAAAGACCATGCATGGATATAACCTAGAGCCCCTGCTTGGATGTAGCCCATGGCAGCTCATTATCAAGTGAATACCATAGTAAGGGGAACATGGATTGTCACTGGCATGACTTCAATGGCTGGTTCTTTGACCTTCCTTCCTCCCCTGAGGGAGGACCAGCATTGCTAGGCCACAGAGAAGAACATTTCAGCCAATCCTAAAGAAATCTGATAAGCTAGGGTCTGATGGAAAGGAGGGAAGACTTCCCCTGTCAGTGGACTTACAGAAGGGCAGGGAGGAGGTGAGGGAGGGTGGGATTGGGAGGAAAAGAGGGAGGGGGCTACAGCTGGGATACAAACTAAATAAACTGTAAGTAATATAAAAATATAAAAGTTTAATTAAAATAAAGAACCACTAAAATGAAACCTTTGACTTGGTGAAACAATTAAAACCCTCTGAAGTATTTTCCCAGCTTCAGCACACAGACACTGTGGTCTAAATACTGTTGAGGCTGCATCACATGCTAGTAGCCTAACTTGGTAGCTCAGAAGTCTCTGAGGTGCTGAAGGCCAACTTGGTCTATGGAGGGAGTTCAGGACAGCCAAGGATACACAGACAAACCTTGTGTCAAACAAACAAACAAACAAACAAATAAACAAAGAGTTTCTCAGGTGGTACTGGTTCTGAAACATGGAGGGATCATGGAGTGAAGCTGTGACTTGGCTCCATACAACTGTGTTAGAGTCCTTGAAGAGAGCCAAGAGGACACTGATGAAGCCTTGGCCCCTTTGCTGTGCAGAGCCAAGCCATTTGGAGATGTCAGTATCACATGCCAGCAGCACCTGCTGTGGGCGAGGCCAGTTTGAACCTAGGAGATAGCTGTGTGGAAGGCTTTGCCAGCAGTGTGGAGGAGCACAGAAGATCACTGGTGAGTCACAGAAGCCTTGCACTGAGAGTTATGCTGTTAGACTTTGTTGAACTTGATTGTGACTGTGCCCTGGTTCTTTCCTTTTAAATAAGAAAATACTTATTTATTGTTATTTTACAGGATCCCACAAAGTCTCTTGACTTTGAACTTTTAAAGGGATTTTGGAGACTTCAGGAAGTTTGGAGTTCTAGCGAGACTGTGGGTTTTTAAGAGAGACTTTGAAAATGTTAGAGAAACTAGAGGTTTTAGAGAGTTGTATTTTGTAGAGTCTTTGAATGTGGAAAGTGACTTAAGAGATTGAAGTTTAAAAATAAAAATAAAAAAACATTGAAGTTTTATATTGCAATGTTGACATTAGTTTAATATCTTGGGAACGGCAAAATTGAGAGACAAAGTTATAGTGTAACAGAGATGTATTTATTGTCAGGTAGATAGGGGGTCAACTGTGGCAGCTGTTTTTGTCTTTTGTTTGTTGAATCAACACACTAGACTCATTTGGGAAGGGAACCACAGTTGAGATAATGACCCCACTAGGTTGGCCTATGGGCAAGTGTGTGATGCATTTCCTGGATTGATGATCAGTGTGAGAGGGCCCACATAACTGTGCCTGTGGACTCTGGGCTCAGGGTTTTGGATACTTAAGAACACAGACTGAGAAAACAATGAGACCCAAGCTAGTAAGCAGCGTCTTTTTGTGACACGTGCCTCAGTTCTTGCCCCAGGTTCCTGCCTCAAGTCCCTCCCCAGCTTCCCTGCACAAGGGATTATCAGCTGTAAGATGAAATAAAGGCTTCCCAACCCCATTTGGTTTTGCTCATGGTGGTTTATTTAGTCTGTGTCTAAATCAAAGAAACTACAATAATTCAACAGCATGTACACCACATTTATTAATATAAACCTGGAGCCAGCATATCAGGTACCTGGTGAGTACAGCTCCATTATGGAGAGAGGGAATGTTGACTCCTATGGAGTCTGCCTTTCAAGACTGAGTTGGACCATTTTTCTTTAATTAATTCTGTAATATGGACAGCTCCAAGTCTGCTATAACTGTAGTTCTATTTACTCCCTGAATTCACATGCTGAAGGAGAAAGACATGGCATATGTCTCTGCTGACATTTGCCCACTTTGCCATTTGCTTGGAGCAGCTCTGGACTGAGAGCAGAACCAAGCAAGATGCAGATACAGAGCAGCGATCAAAAACTGAATAGTCCACCAGAGTTCTCTAAAAGGACTATGTACCAATGTGCTACTGTTTTCTGATTTATTTGTCTTTTATCTACTCTGTTTCAGGAATCGACAGTGCTGAGCAGTCATTATGAGCTGCCTGAACTCTCCCAGAGCACAAATATAAGGCACTGTATGAGAAAACCAGCTGCCCCCACAACCACACAGACGATCATGTGCTGGAACTCTCCCATGTTTGGTGTGTAAACATCATGCTCTTGCTCACCCAGCGTCTCTGTGACAAAAGTACACTGCTGTCCACGTGTTCAAGAGGAGGTGACTGGAACCCCGCCTCAGAGTATTCAAGGACACACTTGGAGGAAACAGCAAATCATGAATAGAATCAGAAACATCTGGATCATAGATTACAACCCCCAATATTTTCTGTAGAAATTTTCTAAGAAATTAGGATTTTCAATAGAGTAAAGATAGCCCTGAATAGAATAAGTGCATACCCAAACCATGGGACCGCTTTTATTGGGAGGTCTGTTTTTTCTTTCACACATCCTCCTCATTCAGACTCCACCCAAAATAGTAAAACACTGTCTATAAATTACCTGGCCATCAAGATGTTGTGGGGGAGAACCAAGTAAGATGCTGCTCCTGCTCCAGTAAAACCCAAACCTGCAAAACATAAAGTATCTAGGTGTGACTCTAACCAAGCAAGTGAAAGACCTGTTTGAGAAAAACTTTAAGTCTCTGAAGAAAGAAATCGAAGAAGATATCAGAAGATGGAAAGATCTCCCGTTCTCATGGATTGGTAGGATTAGCATTGTGAAAATGACCATCCTGCCAAAAGCAATCTACAGATTCAATGCAATTCCCATCAAAATACCAACTCAATTCTTTACAGACCTTGAAAAAAAAAAGATTCTCAGCTTCATATGGAGAAACAAAAAACCCAGAATCTCCAAAATGATCCTGTACAACAACCGATCATCTGGAGGTATCTCCATCCCCAATCAAAAGCTGTACTACAGGGCAACAGTAATAAAAACTGCATAGTATTGGCATAGAAACAGAAAGGAGGATCCATGGAACTGCATAGAAGACCCAGAAATAAACCCACACACCTATAAATACTCGATATTTGACAAAGAAGCCAAATCCATTCAATGGAGAAAAGACAGCATCTTCAACAAATGGTGCTAGACCAACTGGATGTCTACATGCAGAAAAATGAAAATAGATCCATATTTATCACCCTGCACAAAATTAAAGTTGAAGTGGATCAAGGACCTCAACATAAAACCAGATACTCTAAATCAGTTGGGGAAAAAGTGGGGGACAGCCTAGAACTCATTGGTACAGGAGAAAACTTCCTGAACAGAACACCAACAGCACAGGCTCTAAGAGCAACAATCAATAAATGGGACCTCATGAAACTGAAAAGCTTCTGTAAAACAAAAGACACTGTCATCAAAACAAAATGACTGCCCACAGATTGGGAAAGAATCTTCACCAACCCTTTATCTGACAGAGGGCTAATATCCAGTATATATAAAGAACTAAAGAAGCAGAAAAGCAATAAAACAAGTAATCCAATTAAAAAGTGGGGAACGGAGCTAAACAGAGAATTCTCGAAAGAGGAACATCAAATGGCAGAGAAACACTTAAAGAAATGCTTAACCTCATTATCCATTAGGGAAATGCAAATCGAAACGAACCTGAGATTTCACCTTACACCCATGAGAATGGCCAAGATCAAAAACTCAAGTGACAACACATGCTGGAAAAGTCGTAGAGAAAGGGAAACCCTCCTCCACTGCTGGTGGGAATGTAACCTGGTACAACCACTCTAGAAATCCATCTGGTGTTTTCTCAGACAAATAGGAATAGCACTTCCTCAAGATCCAGCCGTACCACTCCTAGGCATATATCCAAAAGAGGCTCAAGTACACAATAAGGACATTTGCTCAACCATGTTTGTAGCAGCTTTGTTTTTAATAGCCAGAATCGGGAAACAACCCAGATGTCCATCAATGGAGGAATGGATACAGAAATTGTGGTATTTTTACACAATGGAATACTACTCAGCAATCAAAAGGAGGAAATCATGAAATTTGCAGGCAAATGGTGGGATCTAGAAAAGATCATTCTGAGTGAAGTATCCCAGAAGGAGAAAGACAAACATGGCATATACTCGCTTATATAGACCTACAAGATATGATAAACATAAGGAAAACTACACACCTAAAGAAGATAATCAAGAAAGTGGACATGGGTGAAGAGGATCAATCCTCATTTAGAAAGACAAATGGGATGTGCATTGAACAGATAACAGGGGTTTACCGCAAAAGACATCTGAAAGACTCTACCTAGCAGTGTTTCAAAGCAGACACTAAGACTCACAACCAAACCCTCGGCAGAGTGCTGGGAATCATATGAAAGAAGGGGAGTTAGTATGATATGGAAAGGATAGGAGCTCTACAAGGACCAAATATATCCAGGCACAGGGTCTTTTCTGAGACTGACTCTCAACTAAGGACCATCTATGGATATAACCTACAACTTCTGCTCTGATGTGGCCCATTGTGGTTCAGTAACCAAGTAGTTTTCCAAAGTAAGGGTAACAAGGACTATTCCAAACAGGATCTCAAGGGCAGGCTCTTTGACCTCCCCACACCCCCAGGGAAGGAGCAGTCCTGTTAGGCCCCAGAGGAGGACTTTGCAGCCAGCCCTGAAAATAGCCGATAAAACAGGGTCAAATGAAGGGGGAGGAGGTCCTCCCCTATCAGTGGACTTGGAAAGGGGCAGGGAGGAGACCAGGGAGAAAGTGTGGGGCTGGGGAGGGAATGAGGGAGCGGGATACAGCTGGGACACTGAGTTAATAAAATGTAACCAATAAGAAAAATAAAATTAAAAAAAAAAAAGTATGAGCAAGTCATTATAGATTATGGATGGGAGGTAGCCTGGGCTGGGGCTGGGAGGTGAAGGTAGTTTAGAGGGTTAATATCTGCCCTGTCCTGGGTGAAATAGGACTGTTATAAAATCTATCAGGTGTCTGTGTCTTTTATTGATTATGATAGCAGGTTAGGTGCACTGCCATGATAATTATAGGGGTAATAATAAACATTGTTAGACCATACAATTAAAATAACAGCAACAAGTTAGGGTTGTCATAAAATTTCTGATCCCTTTCTCAGGTCTGGCAGGGGACTCAAAGTGTATGCTCAGCTCTCCCCAGATGGCTGTTATCCAGGACAAAGTGAGTGAGATCAACAGGCAGGGAAGATCCCCCCTGGGATGCCACATTTCCATGCTCCCCAGCTGGAACCTGTCACCTTCCAAAAGCAGTAAAATTGCAGGCTGTAGAGATGCATTAAATTCTCCCTCAGCCTAAGCTGTGCAGGATCTCCTCAGGTGCACAGTCCTCCCCTGCTATGTCCATCTGGGTAAGTGCTCTGCACTCAAGGGCAGAATCAGAAGGTGGTAGGGACCCAGACAGTCTGTGGGAGGAGGAGCACTGGGCTACTGGGCTGTGGGAAGTTTTCAGCATGTGCAGAGGAGACACTGAGCTCTGACAGCCCCTCATCACAGTGGACTGTGCTCTGCACGGACAACAAGAATACTTTTCCTCTTAGGATATTTCCTGCAACTCCTAAAATTAGTTAATTTTTTCTTTGGAAACATCATTGTTTCATATTTACATTTTGTTTTAATTAAGCAACTCACAGTGAAGAACTACATGAATTATCCTTATATGTAGAATATTTTAGTGATTTAATTTGTGTACCTATTATAAAAATTGATGTTTTTAATTTCATATCTTCATTAAAATTATTTTATTTTTGTTATATTCTTAACTGAAACAAAACTATTTATGATGTAAGTCACTCTGTATTTTAAGTAATTAAAAGTAATTCCAGTGTGTTTGGAAGGAAATCTCCTTGAATATCACTATCTAGTAGAGAACATCGCCTGACTCAGTTTCAGGAATTTCACGCAAATGCTCTTGGCTCCTGGTGCACTACACAGTAAAACACGTCCTCTGAGAGGACATCCTTGAGGAGGCGCTGGAATGCTAGATATTTTATACACAGTGGATACATGGCAGTTTCCCCTGCTGTTGCCTAAGAGCCAGGATCCAAACCCCAAGAGCTTGAGAGGAACAAAAGTGAGAACCTTGAGAGCACAGGGAACTGTCTTCTCCACAGGCAACAAGAATAGTTTTCCTCTTAGGGCATTTCCCAAAACTCCTGAAAGTTTGCTTCTCCTTTTTCGCCTCCTCTTCTTGCCTATTCTGTTTTGTTTCTGATGTCTGCTGAAATTGACATTGGGTAATCAAACCGATCTATTATATAAACATCATGGTAATGCAATGGGAATCACTCAGAAAAATGTATTTAAAACTCTACTGGTATATAGAACTCAGCATATTAATCTTTAGAAGTTTAACCTTTCCTAATGATACTTTACCATTCTATTTTAGAAAATCTCAATTTAAATTTTTTAGGTTATTTTGTTTTGTGTGTTACACTTTTTGGGTGTTTGTTTTGTTTGATTTTGCTGTGTCTATATATTTGTATTGCATGCATGCCTGCTGCCTGTGGACCTCAGCAGTTTTTGGAACCCCTGGACCTAGAGTTACAGATGGTTAAAGCTGCCATGGGAGAGGTGAGATCTGTACCTGGGTCCTCTGTCAAAGCAGCAGGTTCTCTCCACACCAAGCACTCCATGTTTACAGTCTTTAACTGGCCATCTACCTTAGCTCTGATTTTTTAAATTTACTTTTCATCTTATGTATTTTGTGGAATGGGGTAGGGTGTGTATGTCACAGCACACATCTCGGGGTCAGAGGACCACTCTTTGGAAATGGTTCTTCCATTCTAGAATGTAACTCATCATGACTGGAGGCCAGCACTTCTGAACACAGAGGCTCCCTCATTTCTCCTGCTCTGAGCACTTACTCACCTGGTGCATCAGGTTTGGTAACTCAGGCACTTTTGCTTTCCCCTCATATCTCACATTACAGATAAAATAAAACCATCTTACACCCATGATATTCAAATCATAATTATTTCTTTACTATATGACTTCATTTTTATATTATTGCATAACTTAGGATTATGATACTTGAAATAAACTAAATAATTGCATTGCTTGAGAAAGAATTTTCGAGAAGACCCTTCATCAAATCTTCTGGTGGACATCTGAGGCTTTGGCCACCTGAGCCTGAGAAGCATCACTGCTTCCTCAAGGAGGTATGAAATCCTACACACCTGTGCAGCCCATCATTTAGGATGGGTTGGATAATTCTTCTTTCATTAAAACCTTATATTGGGAATGGCCCTCAATCTATTGTAACTATAATTCTTATTAATTGTTTTGCTTTCAAATGTGGAAAGAGACAAAACTTAGACCACATTCCTGGCAGCTTCTGGTAACTGAACACTTCTCATGGAGGCTTTTGTTCTGCTGTGACATCAGCACATATTTCAGATGCAGTTACAATGTGAGATTCACAGAGAAGGTCTAAAATGCTACCAGGGTGCTCTGGAAAGGATGGCTTCGGTTGTCTATTGTGTTCATACTTACTCTTCTCTGTTTGGGGCTGGGAGAAACCAAACAGTTGTTTTTAAAACTATATTAACTATCCCAAGTCACAAACATAAGGAACCTTCATGAGAATAAAGCCAGCAGCCTACACTTTCAAAGAGTTCGCCCTGGGCAGGGAACACCGCCATGCTTGGTATGCAAACTTCATCTTCTTACACATCTCCCTGACACAGGCACACAGATGTCATATGTTCTAAAGCTGTAGCTCAGCTCCAGACTGCTCAGGGTTACACACAGGATATGACAGTAGTGGGTACGATGTGAAGGAGTCTGGATTCAGAGTTTCCACTCCTAATGCTCCCTGCAGAACCACATGAAGAGCACTAGGTCTGTAGTAAATGAGCAGAATAAAGAGACTGGAATAAAATGACTCTGGGCCTGTTTAAGACAAGGGCACAGCTTCATCTGAGGACCTTATTTCTACTTTCTTGCAATCCTCATTGAACTTCACCAAAACTTGCAGAGCTGCTCTGTGTTTGGCAATCAACATGATGCAGATGAAAGACAATTAAGACATTGCTGTTGCCTCAGGAAACCTCAAATAGGAAACAGTAGGAAAAGAAATATTTTCATGACACATGACAATTGTAATGTGATAGAAAGCTTCTATCTGGATGGGGGCACATAAGTGTCAGAACAATGGAGAGAGTGGGTATCGCTTCTGGGCACTTTGAGATGAGGGCAATGTTAAGTGGTATAAGGCAGAGCTGTGAAATAAACATCTTTCTAAGGAGAGTGGAGCTGCCATTGTCTGCAGCTGATGAGCAAGGCTAGATTGGTGATAAGGAATCTTCTTGCTTTTCTCCCCTCACTGTTCCTACCTGCTTCTTTCAGCCTTAAAATGAACAAAATCAACAAACTGTCAGGTAACACCAAGGTAAGAAACACCATTTATGCTGGAGCTGGGATTGGGCTCTCAGGCAACAGCTTCCTTCTTCTCTTCCAGGTCTTCAAGTTCATTCGTGGACAGAGGCCTAGAATCACTGATCTGCCCATCAGTCTCTTGGCCCTAATCCACATACTTATGCTGCTAGTCGTGAGTTTAGTAGCTACAGACATTTTTATGCCAGGGAGGAGAAGGAGTGATTCCACATGCAAATTTGTTATGTTCTTGTACAGGTCTTTTAGGAGCCTCTCTCGTTTTGCCACTAGCCTGCTCAGCATCCTCCAGGCCATCACCCTCAGTCCCAGCAGTTTCCGTCTAGCAAAATTCAAATGTAAATCTCCACACCACATGCTAGGTTGCCTTCTTTTCCTGAGTATCTTTTATTCATCCATTAGCAGTCCCCTTATAACATACATAACTGCGATGCCTAATCTGACCTCACCTGGTTTTACATACCTCAGTCAATCTTGCTGTGTTGTGCCCATGAGCTACTTTGTCCATCACACATTTTTTATATTGTTGACCTCCAGGGATGTCATCTTTGTAGGTCTTATGACCCTCGACAGTGGGTACATGGTGACTTTCCTATGCAGACATAAGAAACAGTCCCAGCTTCTCCACAGTGCCATCCTTTCCCTCAGACCATCTGCAGAACAAAGAACCACACGGACCATCCTGTGCCTCATGAGTTTCTTTATGGTGATGTACAACTTGGACAGCTTCATCTCCTACCTAAGAAGTATAGATGATGATCTGATTTTGTTTTGTTTCCATATTCTCACAGCCCATGGCTATGCCACAGCCAGCCCTTTTTTGGTTCTCAGTATGAAAAGCACATAACTAACATTTTTAGATCCATGTATGGAAGGATGGTAAACATCATATTACTCAGGTATAGGTAAGATTCCTTAAGATAAGCCAGTATTCTGGCATTAGAGCTATGAATTGTAATGTAGTTTACATGAGCCTCAGGTTAAATGAAATTATAGAGTTGTCTTTTTGTTGTTGTTAAACCTATTTCTTATGAGATGTGTGGATGCTACACATAAAAGACAAACCACATGCCAGATATATAAGTCTTTTGTACTTCCCAGTGTGTCTTTTGTGAAGACATAAAGTGACTGTCTTGTTAGGGTCTGGATTATCCACAGCAATTTATAATACGCGACAGCTTATGATAGTCTTCGTTTATTCAAATCCCTCAGCTATCTCTGTTTTGCCAAACAAGGTTTGTAAACACTTCTTAATATAATTATCAAGTAACCAGAAATATTCTTATCCCTTAACACACACACACACACAGAGAGAGAGACAGAGAGAGAGAGACAGAGACAGAGACAGAGACAGAGACAGAGACAGAGACACAAAAACAAAGACAAAGACAGAGACACAGAGAGACAGAGACAAAGACAGACATAGCATCTATGTATAAAACGCAGTCATGATGATAGAAAAACAGAGTTCAGCCTCTCTGCACTGGACTGTTACTCCAGCTTTAAAAGAGAAGGAGATTCTGCACATGGTCCCACACAGATTGGCATGAAGCCACTGTGCTGACTGCAATGAGAGTCTAGGCAGAGTGAATTCTGTGTAGACTACTGGGAGGAGGAAGAGCTTGGAATCGTTCAGGAGTGGAAACAAAAGCAGAGTCCCATCCTCACCTCAGGAGGGAAGGCCATGGGCATCTTGCTGGGTGGAGGCAGATTGTAAAAATGTAATCAACTCCAAGCAGTATGCTAAAGATGGGAAACAGTTGTGTTGTGAGTGCTTTACCATAATAAAAATGTGTTCAGTTACCCTAACCAAGCAGTGAAGTATGTTTTCCATGAAATAATAAAGTGAAAAATGGGGATGGAGAGATGGTTCAGGAGTTAAGAACACTGGCTGTCCTTGCAGAGGACCAAAGTTCAATTCCCAGCCTCTACATGAAGGCTCACAACTGTTAGTAACTCCAGTTCAAGGGGATCTCATGGTTTCTGGTCCTGCAGGCACCAGGGGTGCATTCATGCACACAAAATAAAAATAAATAAAACTACTAAAGTAAAATACAATTTTAAAAATGAAAACAAAATTGTCAAAATATGATTTTTCAAATTTTAAAACATGACAGATTTTCTTGAACAATGAGGGTTTTCTCTTAGTCCCCATCTTTTTAAAAACTCTTTATTCATTACACTTTATTTATTTTGTATCCCCCCATGTGGGTCCTTCCCTCCTCCTTTCCCAATCCCCATAGTCCTGATTTTAATCTCAGGTCCTCAGAGCAAGCAGAGAAGTCCACCTGTAAGACCTAGAGTCTCACTGCTCAGGATCTCAGGATGGCGCCCTTCCCAGGAACTCTCACAGACCACAGCTCGATGCCAAAGCAAGAGGTTTTATTGCTATTGAGGTAGGGTCGCCCTTCAAAGATAGGAGACGACCCTGAACATGCAAAGCACAGGGTTTTTATACCTGAAAATCAGATCACTCTGCTCTATAGTTTACAGCTGGTTGTAGATAGTTTACAGGTGGTTGTTTCTCAGAACAATTCACCCCGCCCTTCAAGAGCTCTCTGCACCTGGCTTCAATTCAAATAATCACAGTTTTTCCTCATTCCCAGGTGGCCCCTCACATCTTTGAGATCCAGGTTTCATCACAGCCTGTGTTCAGCCTTTGAACAATCTTCAGGCCTGCCAGCCTTGGCTACAGTGAAGTAAGGCCAGCCTGGACTATATTATAACCTTCCCCAAAAGCAACAGAATTTAATTTGAAAAAGCTCTCAGCCTCCTCTCAGGTCCAGCACTATTGTAATGCCAAGTTAATGGGACCCTCAGAGACGAAACAATGCAATAGCAAGAGAGCTTTATTAAGAGAACACTCAGACTCGGGAAGCAAGTCTCACTGATGCAGCAGTAGAGAAGTGGGACCTTGAGCCCTGAGTGAGTAGGGTTTTTAAAGGGAAAGTCTGTGATCAGGGGGTTTCCATGAGCACAAACAGGGTAGCACATGTTTTTATGACAGCAAATGGGGGGTACATGCCTTGACTTACAGGGTTAGGTAAAAGTTAGAGGGCTGAAGTGACCTTCTCTGAATCACAATTGCCTATGGCATATGCTTCTCTTAGGCACAATTGCCTAAGACTTATGATCACAATGGCTATTCTTTTAATCTATATGTGAAACATGGGGAGAATTTTCCCACATGATTCTCACCCAATTCTCATTGATTTTTGCCAGGGAGATTGTCTCTATTTTCTATGAAGTATTTATTCTGTGATATTTCCTGAAAGCTGTTGCTAGGAGAGTTAACTTTGTTTTCTGCCAGGTGCACATTTTGTGATATTTCCTGGTACCTGAATTCAGCTTCCAGATAAGATGGCTCTTAATATTAAATGGAGTAATACTCAGGCTAACTATACATAGCCTAACTTAAACTCTTTATTTTTCCTTTGCCAGGTACCAGAAGAGGCCAATCTTGGGCTCTTAGAGTTCAAGGTCATCTCTAAGCTGGCAGTACTGGGTTCCAATTATCATCAACTGTATAGTCCCTAGTCTTTGCCTAATATATCCTAACAATTTATTAAGTAAGCATAATCCAAAAATGACCAAAAGCAAAATATTCTGCTTTTGAGCTGTTATAATTCTGGCTTTCTACATCTAGTATTGCAACACTAATTTCTGCTCCAGCTAAACTGGTCCCCAAGATAATAACTAATGTCAAGGAGCCCCCTTTGACCTAGCATTTCAGCCTGTTGTTGGGATTTTGAGCCTGTGGTCTCTTCTTCTGAAACTGCTTTAATGATGACAATAGCACTCTTGGTATCAGGGGCTAAAAAGACTGAAATGCCAGCCAAAGGCTGCACAGTGGGGCAGTCCTCAGAAATGTCTGGTTAGGTGATCCATCCAAGGAGGTAGTGAGCAATCAGGTCAGCTTCCAGCAAGTTCGGATCTCAGCTAACAGTCCCAACCAGGTGAAAATCTGCTGAGACAAATTCAAACTAGAAACAGAAGTTAAAATTTGTGTAATAAATGGGAAAAATGAGGAATCCCAAGACCAGGAAAAAACTCATCTGGGGTCTTTTGAGCTATGTCAGATTCAGGTCTCATGACCTTTTGATTTCCTGAAACATTTTGTGTGTAACAGGTAAAACTGCATCCAATGGAATGAGTATCAATTTTTCTTAGCTGTTTGTTTTGTGACCTTTATAAACAAGTTAAGTTGTCCATGGCCTGAAACTCTAACATTTGAACTGTGGGCCCTGTTGTTGGTAATCAGCCATCAAAGAGCTTGTCTATTTTTGTCAATTTTCTTAGGATTTACTTTTAGTCCCCATCTTCATGTTACATTGGAAAGTTAGGCAAAAATACATTAATGGCTTTAGTATTAAACTCTGAATGCTTGGACTTTCCTTAATAAAGCAACTAGAAGAAAAAGATTTAAAATATTCTTAAATCCTATATTAAAGTCTACCTCAGAAATGGCAGATATTAAAAATATCATTGTAAAAGCTCAGATATACACATTGTATAGACGTGTTCAGCATGATGAAATATACTTCTCAATCTACCTCCAGAAGATGACCAAAAGGTAATTAAAATCTCAAGCTAGTGACTGGGTAATAAGCAATCAGTGTTTCATCAACTTATCAGAACTCTATTGGTCAATGCCAAAACTCTGGACTTCTGAAACCTTATAACAACATAGGCACAACAATAGGTGAGAGAGGAAATAAATCTGAAATATCTCCCATTTTTAATATGCCTCAAATCATTACACTCCACATTCATATACCTTAAAACACTTACTTATACCCTCCAATGTTTCTTGAATTTATCAACCCTGAAACATTTTTCCAGACCAAACAACATTCTCTAGATTCTCAAAACCTAAACTCCTATATCCTCAAACCCTACATAAACTCCATTATCTTTCTATCCAGCCATTCATCATAAGACATAAATAATTAAGATGGAGCCTGTAGACATGGCAACCCTTTTTTAAATAGAAAACCTAGTACCTGGTAATTTTAACTAAGTAATAAATTAACCAATAAACTAACACTGGATCTAACTATCTGGTCTTTAGCTGCAAAGACTACCATTAGCTTAGCTTAGCCATCAATGTAATCAGAGACCTGAGAAGGATAAATATGTACCAATCCATGTACCAATCCAAATGACAGTGACACCTAGTCAGTCCATCACTCTAGGCAGCTATCCCTGGGTCCTGTCATCTCATGGCATCATAAGCAGGGCAGTCCATCAACCAGGCCCAGAAAATTAGAGACGATAGAATGGCCTCACCTCGCCCTTAGCAATGTGAAACATTGATTCTCCAGGAGTCCACAGTTTTTTGTCCACAGTTTAGGCTGGGCCCTAGCAGTGGGCCAGTTGTGGCAGTCTGGCCCAGTGGTTAGCATACCATAATACAGAGTCCCAGTGTGTCCAAATCTTCTTGGAGACCTTGGGGAAGCTACTGCCAGGATTTTAGAAATCTCTCTCAGAATAATCTTACAAATGTAAAAATGCCATATTCATCAGATCTCTGACAAGCTTGTGGGCAGGGATATCTGAATTCTTCTTCATCTCTCTATTAATTATCAGTTTTAGATTGCATGCTATGAAATAGAATGTCATAATCTCTAATTCTGGCATATTCTTTAAATAAATGTTTTAGAGCCATATTCATCTCAAGTAAATCTCTATAGGCAAACTTTATAATTACCCATCTTAAGCTTAACTTCAAAAACATAAACAAAAGACTAGATAAAATTGATTCTTATAGCATAACTTCAAAAATATTTCTGAACTAGAATCAAAGCAAAACTTTTGATCAGATACAATATATAGAAGGGGCAGCAAATCTTGCTCATCCCATCATACTGCATTAAGACTGAGCAGCAAAAAAGCACAAAGGACACAAGTTTCATTTAGCCCTAAATCGAGAACTAAACACAACTGGCAACCTTAGCAGGGATGGACAATTCTGGCCATATCAAACCTATAAGCCAGGAAGAAACAGCATTAAATCATTTATACAGGAACTGGCACACAGGCATACATTTTTATACTAATTAACAATGATTTGAATATTACATTGTATAAACCTGGGTGAAAGAGCATAAGAAAACAATTTCATTGAAGAATCACCAGCCTTTGAAATGAAGAGCAACATATCTTACAGTTTTTTCTCAAATCATGCTTGCAGGTGTAAAAACAAAAACAAAACAACAACAAAAAAATACACAAAGCAAATACAGTTTATATCTTCTCTAACATTTTGTATATCTTCAGGTTAGACTTTTCTCAATTTTGTCCTTTTGATTTAACCAACATATTTCTTGATTTTCAGACCATATACAATTTTCATCAGAACTTTTTTATTATTTTATCATTTTGACATAATACATTATAAAAACTGCAATTTTCTTAATCGGCTCAAATTGTATGTCTTGGTTTCATTTGGTAAAACTAACAAAATAAATGCCAAAGTCTTTTGTCTTCCCCCAAAGGACTGAGTAATTGTTTGAAGTTCTCTGTTAGAATACCCACGGTCATTGTCTAAAATACCTGAAAAACTTTAAAATATTTCATAACCTTAAACATAATTTTTAAAACTCATTTTTGCAATATCAGTATAAGGTACCCTTTTATAAAAGAAGTCACAAAATATAACCATAATTTTAAAAGTCAAAACCAGATTTTATCAATGCAAACTATTCAGTACTTTTAAAATCAATACCAAGTATATTATTTTGATGTTGGCTGCCAGTAAGAAAAGTTCTTGTATACAAACACATGGAGGTGCAGTTTTAATATTTTATATAAATGTAATTTTAAACATTATTATTTTTAAAAACTTGGTTTTTAATACAGGACCAAAATTATGTAAAGTCTTAATACATTTAATAAACAATAATCAGATATCAAAATATATATAGAACATAGTAAACTTATCTATTTAAAACAAACAGACAAAACTATAAAACTAATTTTTCCTCCCTTTAGCTGTAATTTAAATGGAGGAACATCTTGCTCCCTGTTGAATACTATTTTATGACCATAGAGGCTTGCAGCTTTCTTCCCTGAGAAGCTGCTGTTGACAATTTAAGAGCTGTCTGCTTGCGCAGAAGCCTTAAATATTGCACAAATTCTGTTTTTTTTTTAAGGGGGGCATTTTTAAAATTTTATTTTATTTTATTAATTACACTTTATTCACTTTGTATCCCCCCATAAACCCATCCCACCTCCCCTCCCAGTCCTACCCTCCCTCCCCTTTCTTCACACATGCTCCTCCCCAAGTGCACTGATAGGGGAGGTCCTCCTCTCGTTCCTTCTGATCTTAGTCTATCAGATCTCATCAGGAGTGGCTGCATTGTAGTCTGTCTTCTGTGGCCTGGTAAGACTGCTCCCCCCCTCAGGGAGATATGTTCAAAGAGCAGGCCAATCAGATTATGTCAGAGGCAATCCCTCTTCCCATTACTATGGAACCCACTTGGACACTAAACTGTCATGAGCTACATCTGTGCAGGGGTTCTAGGTTATCTCCCAAAAGAAGAAAACAGTAAACAACCTAGGAACCTGCCACAAAGGGCCTCTGAAATACTCTGCCCTGAAGACTATCAAAGCAGACACTGAGACTTATGGCCAACTGTTGGGCAGAGTGCATGGAATCTTATGTAAGAAGTGAGAATTAGTAAGATCTGGAGAGGACAGAAACCCCACAAGGAGAGCAACAGAACCAGAAAATTTGAACACAGGGGTCTTTCCAGAGACTCATACTCCAACCAGGTACCAGGCATGGAGATAATCAATATCTGTTTTAATCTACTTCAGCAGTATCATCAGTCTTAAGGCTGGGCACTATAGGGGCTGGCATCCTATATATAATCTCAAAGGGAGTTAAATCTAGCTGGTAAGGGGAATTCCTAACTCTGTAAAGGGCAAAGGGGAGGAACATCACCCAGTCAGTGCCAGTCTCCAAGGTCAATTTCATTAATGTCTCTTTTAATGTTCTGTTCATCCTCTCTACCTGTCCTGAACTTTGGGGCCTATATGCACAATGCAATTTCCAATCTGCCCCAATAAACTTAGCTACATTCTGACTTACCTTCAACACAAATGCTGATCCTCCAGAGCCAGGATGTTAGTCTGGGTCCTGGGTCTCTTTTTGTGGCAATATCTGACCCAATGACCTTCCTCCTTGCATTTTGTGCACTGGTTTTTACCCAGTGGTGGTTTGCATTGTCCTTCAGGTCCTTTGCCTTGGGCTATCCGCTGAAGTTGGTGCTTTCTTTCTCTGGGGTACGAAACATTCTTGGCCAATAGGACCCTTGCCAGATCCCAGTTCAAAGTCTTTCCTGACTTCAACTGCTTTTACTCAGAACTGTCCCTGTTATTGTACACTCTCTCAGCTACCTGGACTAAATCTTGCAATGTCATCTGTCCTTTTCTTTCCTGTTTCTGTAATTTCTTTTTATGTCTGGAGCAGACTGGTTAATGAAAGCCAAAGCAAACGTGCCTGTATGTTCAGATTTTTCTGGATCTACATGTGTATTTCTGGAAAAGACTTCATTAATTCTTTCCAAGAATGGACTTTCATCCATTCCCTGTCTGACATCATATACCTTGGCCAAATTAGTGGGCTGCCTTGTGGCAGCCTTTAGACCTGCCAACAGGGCCTGATAATAGACTAGGAGATGTTCCTTATCTGCAGCGGTGTTGTAACCCCAATTATGCCTCTTGTAGGGAAGTAATGATCAATATGGCCTTCTTCTGTGGTTTTGACTCCTGAAGTATCTGGGATATTTTTGTGCATTTCTGAAATAATATGTCCGCACTCCTCTATGGCAGACAAAACTTTTAAAAGCTGCTGAAATCATCCCAGGTGGGCTGATGGGTGAAAAGAACAGTTTCAAAGAGATGAATCAAAGCCCTAGAATTCTCAGAGAACTTGGCATTCTGAGTTCTCCAGTTATCTGGATCCCCAGAGGGAGATGCTGCCTAGTGGCTCTGGGTTTTTGGTGCTGGGCCAGATGGTGGTTCCAACCTGGATAAAGGCTGGAGTTCGTTGAGGAGTGGGAGGAGGAGGAGTTGGAGAAAGTATTTTCATGGGAGTCTCATCCTGAAAATTAGAGTAAAGGGGGTGTGAGGGAACAAGGGCAGTGGCCTCTACTTTTGGAGAGGCTGTGGAAGGAGGATTGTTAGTGGGGGTCAGAAAGGGCTTAATTAATGGAGGTGGATGAATCATTAGGTCTTTCCAGACTACAATATATGGCAATTGGTCTTGGTTCCCACATGTTTTCTGAAAAACCCCATTTTCCACTGCAAGGATGGTGGGAAGGTGGAAAGTTTCTTCTGGTGGCCAGCCCACATTAAATGTGGGCCATTCTGATATGCAAAAAGTCATCATTTTTCCTCTCCTCACATCAACTGAAAGACCGTGAGCTCTAGTCTCAACTTCTCCAAAATGTGTCAGAACCAAGTCAAGGGGTTTGGAAGTATTCTGTCCCATATCATCAGCCAGTCTTTTCATCAAGAGAATTCAGAATAACGCAAAAGAAGTAAGGAGAGCATTTTCAACAAATAGTAAAGCACACATACACAAAAAAGAACCAGCCATCCCAGACAAAAAACAAACTAAAGGCAACAACTCCCAACCTATACCTGGGATAATATCTCAAATCACTAAAGCAAGAAGAGCTATGGCTTCAAAGGCAAATGAAAGATCACAAGCAAGCAATCACAAAAATACAAAAGTAACTCCTGCCACAACACCAAGAAAAAGAAAATTAATCCTACACAGAAACAAAGTAAAACCAAAAACCTGGCATTTCCTGTACTTCTCTGCCACAGAAATGCCAGAAAGTCTATGAAAACCAATCCTCACTCTGGTTTCCCTATCCCAAGATTTCCAGGGAGGTAGAACCTTACAAGGCCCAAAATGTCTTTTTGACCCCTGCAGCCCTGGACCTCAACAGGTCTCTCTTGTCCCCTTTTGGCCACCTCTACAACACCTTGAGGCTTTTCAGATCAATGAACAGAAGCAAACACTTAAAGCAGAAGACAACACAGAAGACATTTACCCATGGGATTAAGTTCTCTGGGTTGGGAGTCCTAGAGGTCCTGAGGCATCCTGGACCAGACCCCAAATGTAATGCCAGGTTCAGGGGATCCTCAGAGCCCCCAGGAGACAACTTGATGAAATAGCAAGAGAGCTTTATGACGAGAGCAATCAAACTCGGGACCAAGTCTCACTGATGCAGTAGTAGAAAAGTGGGACCTTGAGCCCTGAGTGAGCAAGGTTTTTAGGGAAAGTCTGTGATCAGGGAGTTTTCATGACAGCAAACAGGGAAGCACATGTTTCTATGACAGCAAACGGGGGGCATATGCCTTGATGTTACAGGATTAGGTAAAAGATGGGTGATGTGGCCTGCTCTGAATCACAATTACATAAGGTTTATGCCTCTCTGCGGCACAATTGCCTATGACATATGATCACAATGGCTATTCTTTTAATCTCTATCTGAAACATTGGGGAGAATTTTCCCACCAGATTCTGAACGGATTCCCATTGATTATTGCCAGGGAGATTGTCTCTATTTTCTATGAAGTATTTATTCTGTGATATTTCCTAGAGATGGTGTGGGGGGAGTTAACTTTGTTTTCTGCCAGATGCACATTTTGTCATGTTTCCTGCTACCTGAAGTCAGCTCCTAGTCAAGATAGCTCTTGATTTTAAAATGGAGTTATACTCAGGCTAACTATACCCAGGCTAACAAACTCTTTACTATGACTTTCTAGATGGTGTTTTTTATGAAGTTAAACTGTGAAACTCAGTATAAATACACATAAAAGTCACCCAGCTGAAGGGGAATTTTAATCTAGCAACATGGCTACTCTGGCAGGAGATCACATGCGAAGACCTAGGTCTGTGCAATCTGGCTGAAATACAGACACAGTCTTATTGTGTACACACTCATTTTTTTAACTTTCATTAATTAAACTTTATCACTTTGTATCCCCCATGAACCTGGCCCTCCTCCCCTCCTCATCCCACCTTCCCTCCCCCTTCTTTATGCATGCACCTCCTCAAATCCACTGATAGGGGAGGTCCCCCTCTCCTTCCTTCTGATCTTAATCTATCAGATCTCATCAGGAATTGCTGCATTGTCATCTTCTCTGGCGTGGTAAGGCTGCTCCCCCCTCAGGGGAAGGTGATCAAAGAGCAGGCCAATCAGTTCATGTCAGAGACAGTCCCTCTTCTGATTACTATGGAACCCACTTGGACACTGAACTGCCATGGGCTACATCTGTGCAGTTGTTCTAGGTTATCTCCATGCATGGTATTTGGTTGGAGTATGAGTCTCTGGAAAGACCCCTGTGTTCAAATTTTCTGGTTCTGTTGCTCTCCTTGTGGAGTTCTTGTCCTCTCCAGATATTACTATTTCCTACTTCTTACATAAGATTCCATGCACACTGCCCAACACTTGGCCATAAGTCTCAGCATCTGCTTTGATAGTCTGCAGGGCAGAGCCTTTCATAGGCCCTTTGTGGCAGGCTCCTAACTTTTTTCCTATTTTCTTCTTCTTCTGATGTCCATCCTCTTTGCCTTTTGGAATGGGGATTGAGCATTTTAGTCAGTGTCCTTCCTCTTGATTAGCTTCTTTAGATGTACAGATTTTAGTAGGTTTATCCTATATTATATGTCTATATAAGTGAGTATATACCCTGTGTGTCTTTCTGCTTCTGGGACAGATCACTCAGGATGATCCTTTCCAGGTCCCACCATTTACCTGCAAATTTCAGGATTTTCTTATTTTTCATTGCTGAGTAATATTCCATTGTGTAGACATAACACAATTTCTGTATCCATTCTTTAGTTGAGGGAAATCGGGGTTGTTTCCAGCTTCTGGCTATTACAAATAAAGCTGCTACAAACATGGTTGAGTAAATGTCCTTATTGTGTAATTGAGGCTCTTTTGGATATTTGCCTAGGAGTTCTATGGCTAGATCTGAGGAAGCACTATTCCTATTTGTCTGAGAAAGTGCCAGATGGATTTTCAGAGTGATTGTACAAGTTTACATTCCCACCAGCAGTGGAAGAGGGTTCCCCTTTTCCACAATCTTTCCAGAATGTGTTGTCACTTGAGTTTTTGATCTTGGCCAATCTGATGGGTGTAAGGTGAAATCATTGCATCGTTTTGATTTGCATTTCCCTGATGGGTAATAAGGTTGAACATTTCTTTAAGTGTTTCTCTGCCATTCGATATTCCTCTATCTGTTTAGCTTTGTTCCCTTTTTTTTTTTTTTAATTGGATTACTTGCTTGCTGTTTTTCAGCTTCTTTAGTTCTTTATATATACTGGATATTAAACCTCTGTCAGATAGAGTGTTGGTGAAGATTCCTTTGGGTATGGTCACTGTATGTCTAGTGTTTTTCAGGAGTTGCCACAGCTTACCTCAGGCGTAGAGACTTGAGTGGTAACTGTTGTCCTTGTTAGTCGAGGGGGCTCTCCTCTCCTCCGGAAAAGTCCTGGAGACAGATGCCTTGCTCCTGGGTTTCTTGCTGTAAATTTAGTGAGCTGCTGCTGTAACCTGGGTGTCCTGTGGTTTGGGCAGTTATGTGAGGGATAACTGGTTGCCCCTTGGAGCAGTATTTGGGGGTTGATCTCGGGATTCTAGGCTTCTATGGGTCTGAGGTTGAGGCTCTTTGTCCTAGTACGCAAGTGGTAAACTGTGGCAGATGAGCACAGCTCTCCTGGTAGCAGCAGGCTAGCTGGTGCACAGCAGGTCTGTGGGGTGGGCTGGTGTGTGGGACCTTTCCCAGGGATATACTGGGTGGCCGAAGTCTGACCCCGTTTGCTTCATTCCCTTTGAGGATTTCTCCCGACAGGGACTCCAAGTTTCTGTTGCCCTGAGTCGCACAGCTCTGTCTATGACACAGGGCGTGCAGCCAGTCTCTGTGCTCTTGGCTGCAGCTTAGTTCAGTGCTGGGGCACACACACCCCCATTCTGTGAGAACTTTTCCAGGGAAAGACTGGGTGACCTGTGGCCAGTCCTGTTTCCTTCCTTCCCTCTGGGTTTTTCTCGAGAGTGGGACTCTCAATCTCTGGTGTTATTGTGCCCACCGTATTCAGCCTGGGAAGGTGATCAGGACATGCAGGAGTGTGGCTCTGGTCTGGAGACCTAGTGCCTGCATGACCTGAGATCTCTTTCAGGTTCTGGCTGGGTGACCTGAGAGTGGACCTGACTGATTTTCCTCCAACCTGGGAAACACAATCACTGTTGTTTTAGGGCCCAAAGTTCAGTCTCTTGATCGATGTATGGAAAATGTTGTCCTGCTCCTCAGAGGCAGTGTTCTCCTGGCACTACCATCTTGTTCTTCCTAGTACACACTCTTAATCCATCTGGCTGGAATACAGACCCACCCTTCGTACACACCTTTAATCCTAAACAATGAAGCCTGTCTGGTCCTCGTGCCATTCCTGCTCATGCCACACGGTGGCACCAGAGAGCAGCATACACTTGGGAGAGCACAGGGAGAAACTTGTGCTCCTGAAACGGAAGTGCAGAAGGCAGCTTCCAGAAGAGACATGAATTTTCTGGACATTTTACAACCTCTAGTCTCTACTCCTGTCTCCACCAAGGAGGCCTGTAATTACTCTTCCTCACCTCCTGTGATTTCCCTGACACTGACCTGTGGGGTAGTGTATCTCTTCTTCATCCATTCATTTACACAAATCAGGGCTCCCAGCAGCTCTGGGTATTTCAGGAATACCTCCCCTCCCCCAATATGTGTTTTCCTACAATCACTCCCACCACCAAATACAAGTGGGAAACGACAACCTATCCTGGGGACCTGACAACAAGAAGAGCCTTGAACAGGATTTTGTAGATAAGGATTGCCCCACGAGGCAGCAGTGGGTCTCAGGACCTCACTTTGCAGAGGCACAGATAACCCTAATGTGGCATCATGGGACAACACCTCAGCCTTCACAGCCACCTAAAGAAGGTAGAGCCATGTCCTTCCGGTTTGAGCAGGAGAATAGAAGCGAATAACTTTGCCAAGACCACAGAGATAATCGATGTTGGAGCCCAGATAGAGACCCAGGGGGCCAGATCCAGTGAGTCCACAGGGGTTTGGGGGCGTGGCTATTGCTGCCCTGGACTGTTAATGCTGCCCTGGGACTGAGGTGGCCTTTTCTTCTGCTCCTGCAGGTGGCGACAAAGCACAAAGCGGAGCATAGTCCTGACCTGTTGATAGCTTGGTTTGCTTGAAGATGTCACACTCAATTGGTCATAATGGGGGAGCAGGGAGGTGGGTGGGAAATGCCTCCTTCCTGGACCAAAACAGAAGTTGCAAATGGGAGACTAGCCTGGCCTAGCACCAATCTGCCAACCTTAATTCTGCAGTCAGTCTGATCTCAGGAGGCTCTGGATCTTAGGGTGGATCAGATACAGTTTCCCACTGAGAACTCTCAGCCTGGAAGTTAGTAGCTGCAGAGGACACCCAGTAAGTTCACACATGCACAGAAACAACACACACAGATATGTTATAGCTGGTGTCCACACAAGTTGTTTGACTGAGTTCCCTTCTGCTCAGAACATCCAGGCAGAGTCCAGTAAGTACTATGAAGGAACGCTCCCCCCACGCCCCCTTTAACAGCCTCCTTCAAGAATTCACAAGAACCTAGAGCAGTAAAACTTGTAAAAAGCAGTGATTTTTAATAGCTCAAAGCCCAGTGCCACAGGGAAGGGGGGCCAGGCTCTTTCACTCTCCCCAGTTCACTTGCTCATCCCAACCTGATGCATTTTCTCCCTATCCCAGCATCCCCCTGCAGGGAGCTTGGGGGCCTGAGCTGAGGTGTGTGTTGGTGGGGCAGAAGGGAGGAAGGGGGAGCTGTGGTTGCAGTGGCCTTGCACACTCATGTGGGCTCCTGCTGTACTAAGTCCAGCGCACAGACCACCAGTGGGACACCCAGAGGAAGTCTTTCCACCCCACCCCAAGGGGACCAAGGAGGGATTATGTGAGGGCCACATGCCATCTTTGTGGTCATCCCTTGGTCAAGGTTGTCTTTGCCTGGTTCATCCTCCATGGTTGTACCTTCTCCCTCTTCCTGCTTTTTTCTTTGGAAGCCAGTCACCATGCCGGTCCACCACCAAAAATGGAAGCCCCAAGCTTTCGAGCTTCACACCCCTGAGAGGAATCACCTATGCACAACAATTAAATTCTTCCTCAGGAAGATTTCCTCCTCTCCCTCACTTACTGTGTTCGGTCATTCTGTCTGTCCCTGTGGAGTGACATGTTCATTCTGTACTGCCAGTTCTGCCTGCTGTTGATGCTCACTCTCCAGTGCTGGCTGTTCAGGGGTCCCTCATTCTCACTCTCCAGTCCTTGGTTGCCCCTGTGTTATCTGGGGGCACTTCCTTCCTGGTAAAAGACAGCCAGGCTCCTGTGTATCTATCTTCTCAGTTCCCTGAGTCAGAGAGTTCTGCAAAGAGTTAGGCTCCTTATACTGGCATTTAAATTTTCTTTGAGTGTGATGAGTGTGGTATAGTTACACATTTGTGTGGGTCAATACATATGTATGTATGTACATGTACAAGTGTGTATATGTGGAGGCCAGAAATGATTGTTAACTGTCTTCCTCTGTCATCACCCACCTTATTTATGCATTTCATCATCTGTGTATGTGTGTGTGTGTATGAGGACTTGTATGTGGAGGTAAAAGGTGAAGCTCAGGTGTCAGATCTTACATTTCACTCTCTGTGGGACAGGATCTTTGCAGGGAATCATTTAGTTGGCCGGGCCTGGCTGCCTTGATGGGCATAGGGGTTCTTAAGTTAGGGTTCATGGCTCCTGGGACACTAAGCACCTTTTGTTCCTGAGAGACTGAAACACTCCTGCAGGCAGCTGAATTGTTGGGCAGTTTTGTGTTTCTCTGATGCAGGATATTTGATCCTATTGTGAGAGTGCAAAATGTTTCTTGTTTGGTGTGGCTCAGCCCTCACACACACCTTTAATCCAAGGGCTTTCTGTACACAGGATTAAGTAAAGTTAACCCCAGGTCAAGAGGTGGAGGAAGAAACCAGCTGACAGGAAGTTAACAAGAAAGAGGGGCATTGAGTTGAAGGGAATTTAAGACAGTGTGGAGAAAAGGGGATTCCTTCTGGGACGTGAGCTGAGTAGGAAGATCAGCTGAACAGGAAGGTCTTTCTCTGCCTCTCTGAGCTAGCAAGCTTTCACCCCAGCATCTGGATCATAAGTTTTTATCGGTAATTATTGAATGCTTGGGATTTTGTTTTTAGTAACAACAACATTTCTCTGCATGTTTCTTTAGTAGTGAAGGAAACATGGAAACTCAACAGGACAATTACTCTTAGACATAACCCTTGTGTACCCTCTAGTGCTTGCAAATGTCAGTGGATCCTGGCAACGACCACTGTGTTGAACCTGGCAATGGCCATTATATCTGTTTCTGACAAAGGTATTTAAAGTCTGATTGCTCTTCATAAAATTGTCACAGCCTCAGTCTTGCTGTGGCCCCTCCTACAAGCCTGGTTTAATTCCTTGAAGCCATATTAAGCAATCTTGATCTAATAAGCAATGAAGTTGCTTGTGTTGTTCTCTGCTGTGTACTTCAGGTTAGTTGGCCTGCAAGCTTCTAGGTATTCTCCTATCTCTGCTTCCATCTCAACATAGGAGCACTGAGTCCAGACAGGTACTACCCTGTCTGGCTTTATGTGGCTTCTCTGCACTCAAGCTAAGGTCCTCATGCTTGCATGGCAAATAACCTAATCAATCTGAACCTTATCATTCTGGCTGGGGTATCTGGTCAATGAGCTCTAGGATCTTACTTGTCTCTGCCCCCTCAGTGCTGGGTGCTACAAGAACTCACACCCTCCATGGCTTTTACATAGCTGTTGAAGATTCAAATTCAGTCTTCATGCTTGTGCAGAAAGCACTGTTACCTCACCTCTACCCAGCCCAGACCCCCTCCACCCCTCCAGCCTTTCATTTGCTTTCAGAAGATTACTGTTTTTTCTTCTTGTTCTGAATGGTCATTCTACACCAATTAAGAATTCTCCACTGTGCCATTCCTCAACCCCTGGCAAACACCATTGCATTTTCCTTTCTTGAAAAATTACAGTACAGTACTCTCAGTTCCACCCCTAGATATACAGAAGCTTGTCATTTTGTGACTGACATGTCACTGGAAGTATGTATTCCTCTGTGGTGGACCTACACCTACAGGTGGCTTTCCTTCCTGTTTAAGCTGAGTAATAGCCCATGATATATAAAGGCCACATGTGGTTGGTACATTCATCTGCTTACGGACAGAGAGTTATTTCCATCGTGGCTGTGGTTAAGTGTTGTTAATATAAACAAGCAAGCATCTGAGACTTTGAATCAATTATTTTTCCATAACTATGAAAGAACTGTTGATGAATGATATGCGATTTTGTGATAATGCATCCATATTTAATTAGGTAAAATGCAAAGTGTTAAGGCTTATTAAAAAGTGCTATACAGTTTTGCTTAATGCACGGAGCACCCTAATCTGTGAAGTGTAACAGGTGTCCCCTGCTGACACCAAGCAGAAATGCGCATGAAGACATTTGGCTCAAATATCTACAGGTGCTGTAACACACATTTCAATGGAAGCAGTTTAACAAAGCAGGAGTCATTTGTTCACTTATCTGGAGGAGCATGAACACTAGGCTGGGATTCACCATCTGTCAGCGAGCATCTGTCAGTTGGCTCTTGAGTGAACTCGTCTTTCCCTCACTAGGTAAGCATTTGCTGTCCTCCCCACTAAGGATTGTAAGAAGACAACAATTCGTTTCTCAGTGTAAATGAACAGCAAGGGGCTGACAGTGGCGTAGCCATTGGAGATCATCATGTGGATACTGTGGCGGACTGGGTCACTATCCTGCATCAGTCTGGAGGCAGATATGATGCAGTCCAAACAGTACATCAGGATGAAGAAGTTCATGAGCAGCAGGATGGTCCTGGTGGCCCTTTGCACTGGGGACACTTTTGCAGAAAGGCTGGTTCTGTGAAAGTGCTGAGCCTGTTTCTTGTGTCTGCACAAGAGAGCCACCATGTACCCACTGCAGAGGGCCATGAGACCTAGAAAGAACACATCTCGAAATATCCTCAGTATGGAAAATAAGGGTCTGCTGCTATACTCCATAGGTAAAATAATGCAAGATTCTGTGACAAATATGAGACCATGTGAGGTGACATTGTACTTAGTAACATAGGAGAAGGAGAACTGAGCACCACAGGACATGTAGAAGGCCCAAAGCACGAGAAGAGGGCACAGGCTCTGCTGTGGGGATTTAGGTTTGAACTTTGCCAGACAGGAGCTTCTGGGGCTGAGGATGATGGCCTGAAGGATGCTCAGCAGGCAGGTGGCACAAAGAGAGAGGCCCCTCAAAAGACTGTACAAGTGGAGCAGGGAGTTACACTTGATGTCATTCCACATATTCTGAGATGCAAGAATGTCAGCAGCTGCGAACCCAATGACTGTTAGCATCCCAAGGTGGATGAGGGCCAAGACACTGATGAGTGGGTCAATGATCCGGAGCTTGCGTTCAAGAAGGAACTCAAAAAGGTGGAAAAGGAAGAGAATAATGTTGAAGGAGATCCCAAAGCCTACCTCAGAGAAAAATGTATAATGTGTCAACAACTCCATAAAAGGTCTTGATTCTTCTCATTGTATGAGACAAGGAACTAGAGTAAACATCTGAGAAGAAAGGCAAGAGAAATTATTCACCACAAACAGTAACAGCAACATTGGTACCAAACACTATTGCCTTTAGGAATATTCGTGGACCCAGCCCAATACACCCTCAGTACTTAAGTTTTCCTGAGGGCCAAACTCCCTCATTGTCAGTCATGGCTGGATTATGTACCTATTGATGGGCTCCCTTGCTGCTTCAAGTTTCCTGTGCATTAAAATTATCATGTATTATAGAAATGATTCCCTACCACTGCCTCATTTTGAGTTTTTTGGGGGCATTGCCTGGTTTTTGTTTTTTCATCTTGTTAGGTATAGGAAAAGTTTCAAAAGTTTTGATTATTTCCCCATTCTGTTTCCGTTGCTGCACTAAAACACCATAATCAAAACTGGCTTAGAGGAGGACAGGGTATATTTGGCTTAACTCTCAGGTCATAGTCCACAGTTCATGAGAGGTGAAGTCAGGAGTACAAAGCAGATAGTCAGGTCACAGCCACAGTCAAGAGCAGAGAGAGGAGGCTGAAGCCAGAGCTTGGAGGTTAAGAGCTCTGGCTGGTCTTGCAGGGCCTTTGAGTTCAGTTCCAGCACCTAAGTCAACTGGCTCACATCTACCTGTCAGTCCAGTGCCAGCGCATGGATGACCTCATCTGGCCTCTATGGCACCTGCGCTCACTCCCATACAATGCAAACAAATAAGTAAAAATAAAAGTAAATAAATCATGAGTTAATTTATATTAGAAATGTTGATGAAGACGTTAGATAGAGTATTTCCTGTAAAATACTTGTGTGGCCCAGAGAGACGGCTCAGTAGTAAGCACACATTTAGAATACATGTTTACATGCCTAATTCTGCCCTCTGTGAGCACTGCACATGCAAACAGCACACTGATATACACACAGACATAACACACACACACTTCAAATAAGTAAATACAAAACAATTTAAGATTCCTGTTTATGTTTTCATTCACATTTTTAAACAGGAAGACAATGTTGCTATAAATTTGTCCCCTCATGTATGGAAAAGGAATTTCATCAGAAAGTTAAGGATTATAAGGTGCTTGCTTTCTGTAGCTTATTCTGTGTCCATGTACTTAAGGATCCATAAGTTCCCCAGAGAAGTGGGATGTGTTTAGCACCCATGAACAAGTTATGCTATTTAAAGTTTCAGAACTGAGGTAGATAATTGGTAAAAATCTGGACAAGTGGACTTCTCTTCCATTTTAATTGGCATAGATATTTTGCTTAGATGAGAGGTACAGTATCTTAGTTCAGCACATCTGTGTGTCCTGCTCTGACCAAGTCAGGATAATTTCCACCTTTTCAAATACTGTCATTTCTCTTTTCTTTGTGTTCCTTTGGAACATGCAAGCACTTGGTGTGGACAACAGCTATGCTGCAGTGCTCTAAGACATAAGCACCATGACCTCACACAGCCTCTGCTCTGAACCTACCTTTCAGTCCTGTTCCACTGTCTCTTTCTGGCCTTGACTGACCAATCTTCTTGCTATTTTGTGTAATCAGCTTTCATCTTGACTGAGAACAGACAGTTTGCTCCCATCAAAAGCTCAGCAAAGATGTCAATCAAAGACATTTATCTGTTCCAGTCTTTAATGGGTCACAGTTAATCACTAGGACCCAGCAAAACCTTTGTGACATGCATGGATTTTAGTACATTTGTTTAATAAAAGGTAAAATAAATATTGATAGTATATTGATTGCAAAATTATACACTGGAAATATCATAAGAGTAACTTCAGATCTGGCTCCCTGCTCCTTTACCTCATTTTAAACACATGTGATTTACAGACATAGCAATATAAACCTCATACCATCCCAAACTTTACTTACTTGTGAATCAAAGGTGCTGGGTGCTGTCATTTTCAGTGTGTTTTGGCTAACTGCCCTTACAGATATTAAGGGAGAGGGTTGCCTGGGTGCTGTGGGCTTACAATAATAATTATGATTTGTGAGTTTATTTTATAATTACTTTAAAACCACTGCAAAGTTTTTTCTACAGGTTAAATTCACAGATACAACAAAGGGAAAACTAGCCATTTTCTCCAGAGTACAGTCCAGACACACTCTGTTGGCATCCTAGGCACCAATTCACCTTCCTCAATGCAGCCCCAGGAAAAGGTGCAGAAAAATATTCCAAACTAAACCATCAATCATTTTCCTCAGGAAACATGTCTCACATCTGTAAACATCATGGCTCATTAAAAGAAAGGCATATAATGACTCCTGAGCCAAAACACCACTGTTTTCTTTAAAAAAAAAAAAAAGGACTTTAAAATGTTTCAATTTTACTTCATGTGTAAGTGTAGTTGCCTCCTGATTTGCTGAACTGTCCCTTGCCTAGCCACTGTGTCCTGCACCAACAGTGCATTTTGCACATGGAGAAATCACACTCTTTCTGCCTCTGCTGCTCTGAAGAAAGGGAAGGAGATCACAGTCACAGAAAATGAATTTCTGAAATGTCACATCTGATTAACCCGCATCTGGGAATTTTGTGCACTGGGATGGAGGCGTGGGGCTATGCAGGCAGATTAGAAAGCATGCCCAATATAGAAAAAGAAGCAGCAAGGAGAAATCTGCAGTTTCATTGGTGAGAGCCAGCAGCGAAGGCTGGACCTCACAGCAAAGTGGTGCTAAAAGTCCCATCACACAGGGATCAAAGAGCAGTCTCTTCAGTTCCACAGAGTAGCATCCCATGAGAAGCTAAGTCCTTCACCATCCTGTGAGACATAGAACCTCACATGGCCCCAAACTAGGGACACATTTCATAGACAGTGGACTTGATGCAGTGGTCAGGACAGAAGCAGAGAGCAGAAAGCCCTAACAGACCCTGCTCCAAGTTTGGTCACTTATGACCTTTCTGCTGGGCAGAATCAAGGGTGAAGGCTGGAGGACAGGATGTCTGTCTTCTCCTCTACAGCACGGGTTCAAACATATCTGTTTCTGAATGACAAGATGGTGTGTAGTGTGGTTTTTCATGTCCAGAATCTTGCCCACAAATACTTTGGTTTGCCATGATCGTGTTGCCTGACAGCAGCATGTCACACCATCACCACCTAAGGTGAAGCAAAACTGGGCAAAGGGCCTGAGAGGTGTGGCTGTACTTTATGTGGTTTGGATTGGACTGCAGTTAAATGGAGAACCTGTCCTTCCTATGGCACTGTTCTGCTTGGGAAATTAGGGACACTGGCCAGACATGGCTGGCACCATAGTGAAGGCAAGACAACCACCAGCCAGGTGTAGATGCTGCATGCAGAGATACCGTGGAAGAGCTGCAGTCCAGGATGCTATGAGCCAACATCTGGGAGGGTTCAATTAAGGACCAGCAGCTCACTCCAAAGACAGCTAAGAAATGTTCACTGCATTTGTACATGGATAGGATTGTGAGGTACAGCTTAGGGCCACACATGTAGTTACAATAGTCATAATAACCACTATTAAAAATCTCTTTGTAGAAGTCAGTGGAAAGAAAATACTCTGTAAACATAGAGAAATAAGAAGACCTAGAGGAGTGCCCCACAGATTCCAGCTGTAGACACTGGTTCCTGCCACAGCCCAACCTGCCTCCCCCACCACCCAGTGACGCCTCCTGAGCAGCTGTGACCCCCCTGCCAGTGTTCTCATTGTCTCAAGGACAAGGGAAGTAGGTCAGTTGCTGTCCATCTCTTCACATAGGTTCTTCAAAAGATGAGGTTTGGGGAAAACCAAGTAGAGGCAACAAGACAGGGTGGGGCTCAATTGTTCAAAGTTTCCTGGAACTAAGTGATAGTTGGGCATTTCTATTCTAAAAACAATTACAAGGAATATTTATTCAATGGCTAGAACACAGAAAAGATTAATGGACACAGGTATCATTTCCATTAGGACCACATTCACTGTTTAGTGGACAATCATTGTCCTGGCTGCCTCATCATCACAGCCACTCAGTTGACCATTCCAATAAGCAGAGCAAGGTGAAGGGATGACATACAATTAAACAGGGAATGCAAAGGTTCTTAAGAAATTCTAGTAGGTAAAAGTCAGTGAGGAGCTGACTGTTAGACAAGGTTTGAACATACAGCCCATTTCCCTTCCTAAGGCTTTTAGTGCCTCTAAGTACTCACACTACAGAAACCAGTGTATCAACAATGATCCTTTTATAGTACATAAACAACAGAAGTGAAATTAAGTGTATTTGTTTATATTCGAAATTAAAACCTCACCTCCTCAGAAGATGGGCACAAATGAGCAATTCTGAAAACCTTTAGAAATTATACCAAACAACTTATGGACGATAAAGTGAAATTCGTAATTTACTTTAGAAAAGTAAATAGAAGTTAAAATTAACTGATATCCTATAAAAGTGAAGTAATTTTAGGACCTTAAGCAATTGAACATCCTGGGAAGAAAATGTGTCACAGCTCAGGTCTCCTCCACAGATGTGAGAACCTCCCTGCCTCCCAGTGCTCCTCTTCCCACAGCCTGCCTGGGTCCAGGCCACCTCCTGACTGTGCACTTGGGTGCAGAGCACTTACCCAGATGGACTCTGTGCAGAGGATATCTTGCACAGCATCGGTGAAGGGGTTTTTAATGCACCTCTGCAGCCTATAGTTGTAGCCACTGTCACTGACAAGTTCCCGCTGAAGAGCATGGAGATCTGGCCTCCCAGGGGAGCATCTTCCCCATGGAGCTGACTCTACTGTCTTGATCAGCAGCTGTCTGGGGAGAGCAGAGCACAGACTTTTCTCCAAGTTTCCTTGCCACATCTGCTTGACAGATCAGGTCACAATGTCGTCAATCCACTCTTGCTAATTTCCCCTCAGACCAAATGAGTCCAAACTAACCTTCTACTCGCAATTCCTGTGCTATATCCAGAGAGTACTGGAGACTTAAGGAACTAAGCAATTATTAAAAACAAAATAAAACAAAAGAAAAACAAAACAAAAAACACCCAAAGACTGCCTGGGGTTGTAGCACAGTGGTAGAGTACTTGATTGCCAAGTGCTAGGCTCTGGGTTATGTCCCATTACCACATCATAAGTAAATAAGTAAATTAATAAAGAAATGAGCCATATAGGCTTAAAAACCTCCCAAAGACTATAATATGTACTGTTTAAGATTCCACACAAGGCACCCAGTGGGAGTGGAACCCTCAGAGGAAAGGAACGACACCCATTAAGAGATACCCAGCTCATGCCAAGGAGGGAGTCCAAATGCTGCCACAGTGGCTCCATGAACATGTTAATGTGCATACAACAGAGCTCAGCTGGGAGGGAAAAGCCCACACCTCTTCCCCGAGGGTGCTGGCTTCTGTCCTACTCTCTGGAACAGGCCATTTGCCATCCAGTTGCCATCTGGGTTCCTGAAAGACTTCTGGGGCTGGTGTGGCAGAGGAGGTGGCCTTTGTCTCCCTTCTTTATGAAGCCATTGTTCTCTGGAGGAGAGGGAGAGAGATACCAGCACACATTCCAGGCCAACCGCGAACCTGCTGTGTGACCCTGGGGGGCTGAGTCCACCTTCCTGAATGTTCATTTCTCTGAGATCTTAAAAATAGATGCTTATTTTTGAGTGTTTTGCAGGTGTGTATGTAAGTGCACTGCGTGCTTGATCCTTTTGAACTGGAGATACAGACTTTTTGAGAGCCTCAGGTGGGTGCTGGGAACCAAACTGGGGTCTCCCCCAAAGAGCAACCAATGCTCTTAACTGCTGAGATTTGCCTCCAACCCTTGATATAAAAAATCTTTTATTGTTAAATATTCAATGTGCATTGTCTTTTGTGTTCATATAAATCCTAGAATGTATTTCCTACTTCTGTGAAGAGTGACTTTGTAATTTTTACGGAGATTGCATCCAACTGTGGACTGCTTTTGATAGTACAGTCATTTACACCATATTAACCCTATCAGTTCAGGAGCATGAAGGAGGGTACTTTCTTTATTCTAGCGTTTTCTTTATTCAGTGTTTAAACATATTTTCATTGAGTAAGTTTCACCTCCTTGTGTGGGTTTACTCTGAAGATGGTTACTATTTAATTTTTTCATTTACTCGAGGTTCCTTTGAATGGGACTGTTTCTTTCTCAACAGGTTTGTTATCACTACACAGAAAATGCACACACACACTCACACACACACACTTATGTATCCTGCTACTTTGTGGAGCTTTGTGTCACCAAAAAGTTCCTTTAGGGTCTTATGGACACTGAGGATCATGTTATCTGCAAATAGCTGTACTTCTCCATTTGTATTTCCATTATCTCATTATTATGTCTTATGCCTATAGCAGAGACTTGAAAGACTGTAGTAGGTAAGAGTGGAGAAAGTGCCACCTTTTTCTCATTCTTGATTTTTAGTGGAAATGCTTGAGTTTCGCCAATTTAAGATAACATTGAGTATAAAGTTGTCAATAGAGACATTATTATTATAAGGCAATATGTTCATCTATCACTGTCTCTAACAAAATGTTGTTAGACTTTCACAGAGGCCTTTTCTGCATGTATTGACATGATCCAATGGTTTCTCTTTATGAGATCTCTTTCTTTTGGGGGGGGCCCTATCTCTGTCCATTAACTAAAATATCCTGGGAAGCAGGTCTCAGACATTGTCATCTCATCAAAACTAGGATCTAGCCACAAGTCCAGAGCACTTGTTAATGTCCAGTAGTCCAGAGTAGGTCAGAATGGATGTCAAGCTTCGACCTGTTACACACTGATGGAACTGAGAAGATTGCTGGCCTCAGAGAGCCTTTGTTACTGGTTTGTCAAACTGGGAGGGAAGTGGTTACTTCTCAGGGTGTTGGGGATTTGAGCAAGTAGTAGACAGTAGGTGTTTAATACTTCCTAAATGCTTCCTAAGAAAGCCAGGAGTAGACTTCTTGTATTCTCACCAGAGGACAGCCTGCAGGAAAGCTCTTTTTCCTGGCCCATGGTGGACACCTCAGACAGATGTCTGTCAGTGAGTGTGGATGTTGTCACCGTAGACAAAGATGGAAGGAGCAAATACCAGCTTTTCCTGCTCTCTGCTTTTGACTCAGGATAAGACTTACATTTTCCACCATTCTCAAGGATAAGATAGCTCTTGTCCTTGAGAGCTCTGAGGAAGCCAACATTTCGTTTACACAACTCCCCTTGTCCTTCTCTTGCAGAGCTGAATCAAGTAAGATTTTGAAATGGAGACAGGATTCTGGTCCATGGTGACCTGTTTTAATACCATAGCAGAACACACTGCCATGTGAGGGATTATTCCTCCAGAGCCAAGAAAATCTCTTAGTTTTAGTTCCTCCCCCTAACCTTCTCCCAGACCCCAACTAAAGATCACCAGGCATTGACTTTCCTCACTGCCCTCTTTTCTTGTTTTTTTTTTTTTTTTTTGTGTGTGTGTGTGCTTAGGCTGTGAAAAAGAATCTAAACCCAGAAGACCAGCAACCTGTCTCACTAATTCCCTCCTTAGAGCTCATAGCCTTTTTGGATAGAGGCACAACAGACTGCTGAGCCCTCTTCTGAGCCTAGTCCAGGCTCTGGCCTCCTCAGAAGGCTCCTTGGCAGAAAGTCTGTTCCATAGTTATCAGTGCTGAAGTTCAAGATCCCTGGACATCCTTGGCTCTCCTATGCCTTGTCTCTAGATCCACAAATGCTGTTCAGAATGACAACAGTAAGAGAAGGAATATGAAATAGCTTGGCATTGTTGACACAGCCCAGCAGCCCTGAATTTGTCATGGTGCAGAAATCATCAATTGAATTACACAATAACCTTATAAATGCAGGAGGTCAGGCCAGAAACCCACAACAGGAACCTTGAGACAAGAACTGGAGCAGAGGCTACAGAAGAACACTGCCTGCTTACTGCCCTTGCTCCTGCTTGCTTGCTCTCTCTTACCACCTGTTCAAGGATGGCACCTTCCACACTGAGTGGAACCTACCACATCCATCATGAGTTAAGAAATTATCCTGCAGATTTGCCCACAAGACAGTCTGATGGAGGATTGAGGTTCTTTCTTCCCAGATGACCCTAGCTTGTGTCACCTTGATAAAAATTCTGTAGCAGAGCAGTGCAGCCCACTTCCATATACTATGTGAGAGGACCTTGCAGCATGCTTTGAAGGGACCAAAGAAAATCTCCTAGTTAGCTCCAGTAGTCAACTTGATACAGTGACCTGAGGGAGTGTAAATAAGAGAAGTTGTTGTTTTAAAAACAAAACAAAATCCCAATCATTTGAGTTTACCAATAAAGAGTCAGGAGCCAGATGCTGGGGTGAAAACCTGCTAGCTCAGAGGAGCAGCTCACCTTACTTCAACAAAGTCCCAGAAGGATAAAGCCCTTTGTTCTCAGTTCACGTCCCAGAGGAAAAAGCTCTTCCTATTCAGCTCATGTCTCAGAAAGAAAAAGCCCTTCTTACTCATCTCATGTTTCAGAAGGAAAAAGCATTCTTATATTATTCTTATGTTGTCTTACATACCCTCCTTCTCAATGTGCCTCCTATCAATTTAATCCCTGTCAGCTGGTTGCTTGCTTTGCCACTTGACCTAGGGTTAACTTGAGTTAATCCAGTATACAGAAAGCTCTTGGATTATAGCTGTGTTCTAGTGTTGAGTCACACCACAAGAACTTGTTTATAATGCACAGAAAGCTCTAGGATCAAAGACTGAGCCACACCACAATTAGAAACAAGTATTCACAGATCACAGCCCCAGGACTCACAATAGAATAAAATACCCTCCAACAAAAGGTAGTTAAGAAAGCCAGGGATAGAAAGCAGGTGGGCAGCCTTCCTCTTGGATTCTGCTTCAGTTCCTGCTTGAGCTCCTGCCCTGGCTTCCCTCACTAATGGCCTATAGCCTGTAAATTGAAGCAAAATCTTATCTCTCCAAGTTGGTTTTGCTCACAGTATTTCATCACAACAGGAAAGCAAACCAGGACATGGAGCAACTTGAATGATGATGGTGGGTCTTAGCTTGCTCCCCCAAAATAATAATGTAGTCATAAAAGACTTTTGAAATATTGGTCATTTAAAGAAGTATTTCCATAAAACATCCTTCGTAGTGAGAACCACTGTAAGTATAAAAATACAGCTCCTTTTAGTGCACAGTGTCAAAACTGAAAGCCAGGTGGAACTCTGCATGCAGTGGTGGGAGAACATCATTGTTTAGTTTTGCTCCCTTTTCTCTGGGTCCAGTGTTAGGATATTGTGGAGCAAGGGTCTCACGGTGGTTTTCATAGGGCTTCCCAGAACTTGATGATTTTATTGGAATGACTTTCCACAGAGCATAGTGAAGATGACAGCAAGAATGTATTACAGAATAGCATGAGGCATTCTCAGTGGCAAAAATGAGCAATGGCTGGATCCATCATGGAGGAAATCACTGTGCAGGGCTGAGCACCAAAGAGCCCATTGTTTGACTGTACATGTGTAGGTAGACTTCATACTTTCCCAAAGCCCCAGGAATAGAAGGCTCCTTTTGGTTCACGGTGCTGACATGCCCATCTACATTTATCCTTAAGGAAGTGGATCATAGTATGTCCCTGTTCCTTAGTAAATAACTCCCTTCTAGGTACTTTGTAATCTATCAAGATGACAGGTTACTACCAGTTCAGAAATGCAAGTACCTTGGTAGAGTCAGATGCACCTTTCATAGCAAACTATTTTGACTCAAACTCATGTCATAGCAACTTTAACAGAATCACAGAAAGAAAATGATAATACCCATATAAAAACAGACATCTTTAGCACCTGAAAATAACCTCCCTTTACTGGGCCTGAATCCCTGCTACCTATGTTTCCCTCTATTTTGTCTAGTCTGAATTTATCCTTTCATGGAGTTCTTTTGTATTCTAAGGAAAAAGAGTTGTGGTACCTACTCTCCCCCACCTTAGAATTGGTGTGCTAACAAGGACACATGGTGGGAGATTCGAAACTGGCTTTGAAGGAAAGGATAGGACCAGGCATTATGGCAAGTCCTGAAATAGTCTGTCTATTACTCCACAAACCAGCCAAAACCTTATCTTTTGGGAAAGTGAAGTAATGTTCTTGGAGACAGACATTCTTTATCCTGTTTTTCCAAGCTGGAACAAAACTCTTCCAGCTATGGTCTCTGTTTCCTGGTATGTTTGGTGGTGGAAATTACATGGGTTGGTAACTTAGCATCAGGTTCAGTTCTGGATTTTACAAACAGTTGATTAGGTTGGTGGCTCTATCCTTACTGACCTTTGGACCTGTGATCTCTGACTACTGCTTATTAGATGGAGCCTCCACATTTCTAACCTGCTGGAGAGTGATCAGATTCTTCCTTCATTCCTGTCCTTGCTTTCATCCCTCAACTTGCTAACATATACTTTAATGTTGTCGTGTAGTGAAGCCTCATCTGATACTGTTGAGCCTTGTCCTGAGCCACGTCCTTGCACAGCTTGGTTCCCAGAAGACTAAGGGTGGTGAGGAAATGAAGAAAGGACAGGCACGCAAGCACAGGCACACACACACACACACACACACAGACACACACACACATGTGCACATACACACAGAAGCTTGGATTGGCTGGGTTGAGATCTCTGTGCTGTGGATAGAGCACCCCAGAAGCTCAGTGTGTATATTGTATTATTGAAAAGGGAAGTGGTCTGCAATAGCAAACAGATTCACAAGGCCTCGGGTTATTGCAGAAGCTGGGAAATAAGGCAGGTTTAGTTAATCTCAGGCATGACTTCTCTGTAGGGAAGCAGTCTTCAGGTTGTAAGCTTCAGGGAATGGGGAAGATGTGGTGGATATTTTCTACACACACTGAGAACGTTCCTGTTTGGACCAGAGGAAGACTTTGCCATCCTCCTGAAGCCTCCTCCAGGGAAGGTTTTGCCCTTGACATCGGGTTTGAGACATTGGTCATTGACACAGCTCCGCCAGTGTCAAATAACACACATTGATTCAGGACTTCACTGGCTTTCTACGAAACCATTCATTAGGCAGGTCTTTCTTGACCTCTTGGAAATGTTCCAGTTCATTTGGCTAAAGGTACCATTGTGGTGGGAAAACATGGCAGCAAGCAGCAGGCATGGCAGCTGGAATAAGACACAGAGTGCACATCGTAAGAACCAAACATAAATCAGAGAGTGGACGGGAAGAAACAGTAGGATTTTAGGTTAACCCCACCCTAGGCCACTCTCATCTGCCCATGGCTGTCTCACCAAAGGCCAAGCTGTGTGTCTCTCCCTCAACATTTCCATATTATTTCTCTTTACATTTGCTTGTAAATGCCAGACAGTTCAAATCCTGAGGCAGAGCATCTCAAAATTGAGGCACACAGAACCAATATTACACGGAAACCATATTCTCTGTGTGAGTACTGACCCAGGGAAAGGCAGCCTGTTAACACTTTAGGGAGAACCTCAGAGCCATGGGAAGTCATGCGAGGACCAGCAGTTTCTCATCTCAGAGCAGACACAGCGAAAATTATGAAATGGTTTGGGACTAATTAGATCAGAGGTTCAAAGTGAGCAAAGTTAGAGTTGCCTGTCTGGTGCAAACTTTCTGATCCCTCCCGTAGGTATTGCAAGATAACTCAGATAAAGTCTGTGTTCAGCCCTCCCCAGATGGCTGTTATCAGGACACAGGGAGTAAGATCAACAGGCAGACAGGACACTGCGCTGGGACACCAGTTCTTCATGCTCCCCAGTGGAAACTTGTCACCTTCTATAGACACAGAAATGACAAATTTTTGACATGCATTAAAGGCCCCTTCACCTTAGCTGTGCAGGATCTCCTCAGGAGCAGAGTCCTCCCCTGCCATGTCCATCTGGGTAAGTGCTCTACACCCAAGGGCAGAATCCGAAGGTGGTCAGGTCCCAAACAGACTGTGGGAAAAGAAGAACTGGGCTACAGGAGGTTTTCAGCATCTGCAGAGAAGATGCCGAACTCTGACAGCCTCAGCACTGGGGACTATTTTTGCACTGGTAATGACCATGATTTGTCCTTAGGATATTCATTTTCTGTAATTTCTAAAATTCTGTAAATCCTAAAATTTTTCTTGCTTCCAGAATACTAATACACTTTTGAATTGCATGCATGTTGTTCTAATGTAAATGACTTTCTGTGTTAGCACTTCCATCACACAATCAATTTCCTGATTTATTCTTTCCTGCAGCTCTCCTCATGTTATCCAGGAAAGCTTAAACCCACAGCTTAATGCAATGTCCTCAACACTGTATCTGACTTCTGTGGTCTTAATAATTAAGAGGTTTGAATCTTTACAAGGAATTGAAGGTGTAGGTTCAAAGCCCCACAGAGGACAGCCCCACACTGTGCTGTGGTTCACTCCCAGTTCATCTATAGATCCTAGAACGCAGAGGCTGCCTTTAACCTGGGCTCTGCCCACTGGGATGTCTCAGGTAAGGGACAAGGTTGCCAGTTATGAGATGTCAAGTCCATGTTAAGCCTGGTGCTGGTTTCCCCTTTCTGGGTTCTAAGAACAGGAATTTATGACTCCTAGAGCCTGAGAGAGACAATTGCAAAGTGCTCATATAATGGATATATCTAGCTTTTGTTTCTCTCTCTAGGCCTTGTCTCTGCTCTTAGCTCTCACAGTTTCACAAGCTGAGTCTTTGCATAGGGTTAGGAACAGATGAACAGAAACCTATCTCCCTTTTTGTTACAAAGAGAGCATCAAAGCTGCTGGGCAAGAAGGATGTTATTCCTTGCTCCATCATGGAGACCACCATATCAAGGTTCTGTCAGGAAAAGCTTCTCTTGTAGGACAATTGGTTCCCTGTAGTAACAGCAGGCATCTGTGACAAAACTGTCAGGTCTGTGAGGAGGCTTCTCTGGGATCTCATTCCTTCGTTGTGCAATACTGCAACAGTCTCCCTGCAAGGTTGAGATCTGAGGACAATAAAAAGAGTTTTAGCTATTCCTTAGCCCAAGTATTTTTCGTGGTTTTCTGCATAACATCCACACAGCTCCTTTACTTCATGGCCTCTCTGGACACATCTCTTATACCTTCTTGTGATGGTTTGCCTCTTCTGAGGCTCTGGTGGCTTCTCCCCAACTGTTTCCTGAGCTTTCCAAGTAGAATTGTTAGAGAATACTGCCCAGTGTAACTCCGTTCTAAACACAACCTACTTGGATGAAGCAGAGCTAGTCCCACCTTCCAAACCCCTCTGTGCACTGCATGGGGATGCAGAGCTGGGGAGGAGAGTGATGTGACACTGTAAAGGTGAGCCGTGTGATGGTGATGAACATGAACACACAGCTTCAAAAGCATGAGGGTGGACAGGTTCTGCTCAGCCCAGACATAAACATGCTCTTTACACAACCTCTCAGCTTCCGGGAATGGGCAGTTTGTACCCAAGTTGTAGAGGAGGGCACAGACATCACTCCCTGCCTTTCTCCTCCCTGGCTTCAGTGTACCCACAGGGCCACAAGCACCCAGCATGCAGTGGCCTCTGCAGAGGGGGTTCCTGTCCCCTTTCCACTCTCTATTTCCCTCCAGGTCATAAGCTCAGGCCACTGCTGTGCTAAACATTGGTCACTTGTTTACAGGCCTCTTTGTGATGTCATGGATCTCATGCTGTCCATGATTCAGGTAACTGAGGGATGACACAGTGTCTACAGTCCTGGTTTCCTGACTCCATGCAGAACAGGGGGCTTTAACCTTGTTGCCCTGAGCAGATGAAGCCTTCATAGTTGCTTTAACAGGGGATGTTCAAGAATCTTATGGATATTTCTTGCTCCAGGTGTATTTTGTTCTCCTGTTCTACCCTCTAAGCCTTTCCTTCCTTGTCCCCAATGTGGCCTCTTCACAGGGAACCTATTATACAAATGCAGGTCCTTTTTCTGTGTACCAAACACCAATTTTTTTTCTGCAGGAAACCTGATAGACCAGGCTATAAAAACTAATTTTAGGGCACAGTGCAATTGAATCCCAAGGACACACATGGCTGTGGCAGCCTGAACTGTTGTGCAAAAGGCTTTTCTTACGTAATTTTTCTGATGGTAGGAAGTCGCTGTCATGTTCTCTGATCTCCTGTGCTGGGCTAATAGGCATTCATGTGAGCACTACCATCTAGGAAGAGAGACAAGGTAAACCCTTTCAGCAGTTTTTCTATGAAGGGTTTGTAGTCACCGCAATGCTTTGTATACAAATGATGCATTAGCCCAGAATTTTCTATAGACATTCACATAGACACAGTTGAGGGGGTTGCAAATCCTGGAGCTGGCAGGTGGCTCAAGGCTGTTGTTTGTCTCACTCCACACAAGCTGGTGCTCACAGTTTATGACATGGTGTCACTCTCCTCAGCTTTTTCTGCAGAGAGGAAGCAACTGTGAACTTTCACCTCCACAGTAACAAGGTTCTGCAGTGCCTTCAAAGCAATGATCTCCTGAAGCCATGATGCCATGAATATGGCTGAGGATCCCAAGCTCCTGAGATGTCCTGGCTTCCCTAAGCGATTTACATTTTACAGGGCTGTATTTACTGAAATCACCCTAAAAACAGCACAGCCTGCACCCAACTCTACAGATGTTGACAACCCTCTCCCTGGGTTGACAATGTCATGTCTTTGTAAAAATCAGTTCCTCAACCTCTCCTTCTCCCTCTCCTTTTCCCTCTTCCTCTTTCTCTTCTCCCCTAGCTCTAATGTTTGTGTGCGTATGTATTTATGTGTGTGTTTGTATTCACTTGAACAAAAAAACCTGCATCATAAAAATGATAGGAGAGAAACATGTATTAGGATTGTTTTGTTAGTATCTGCTAATGAATGCATATATTTCGAGGTTTTTAAACTTTTAAATCTTTGCCAATGTGTACTTTATCTTCCATGAAATGTGTCTTTCAAACCCACGGCTACCATTATGGGTGCACACAGGTCACAAGCTGATGTTCAGGTTGAGCGCCAGTGCGCACTGCTGTTCTTTGTCCTGAAGGCTTCATTACTGATTATTTTTCTGGGGTTATCATGGCATAGACTCAACCACATTGGCTGTGTGCCTTAAACTGTTATTCTATGTCACCTGTTGATGAAACTGAATTTTTCCCCCTCCTCTTCCTTTTCTTTCCTGGTCCTTCCTTCTCCATCACCTGTGTCTTCTCTTCATTGAGACTGAGGTCAGGGAGGAGCCCTTGCATTATGACAAACTCCACAGGTTCACAGAAATTAAAATCTGAAGAGCTTAATCATGACTCTCTGGGCCTGGTGGCCACTAATCTTTTGAAGAACTAGCTTTCTGTGTTGCTATTATAGAGCTTTTAGGTGAGGAAGCCCAAATTATCAACTGTTATTATCACGCATTTATTTTCAGCTCTGAATTATTCATTCTTTTCAAGTGTTTATGAATTTTAACATCTTCCCTCTTCCCTCATTTTATAAATACTTCTTTGAATTTTAAGCTTATAATATAATGATGTAATATGTCCTTTCCCATTCCTCCCTCAAAACCCATCCAAATATCCTTCCCATGCTGTCCTCCATCCTCATGGGCCATTTTTCCTCTAATTATCATTACAAACATATATAGTCTCAGATGCATAACTGCGACCTGCTCAGTCTGTATAGTGTGACGTGTTTGCCTGTTTTCAGGGCTGATAATTTGGTTTTGGACTGCCAGTTTGTGTGCTCTTCCCTGGAGAGGACTGTTGCTCCTGCTCTTAGCATTCCTTAGTCTCCTGTAGTTCTTTGAGAAGGGCTGAGCAGTGGTTTTCTTGTACCTTGTCATGTCTAAGTGTTGTTGTCCTTGTTTAGCTCAGGTTTAAGCAGTCATGTGCGTAAGGTTATTGCTGTAGCTCCTTAACAACTACAGGGAGACACAATCTCACAGTGAATTCCCTAATCCCCTGCTTTCAATCTCTCCATGCCATCTTCAGAAACAATGTTCTCTGAGCTTTGCTTGCCGGAGTTCTTTGGTAGATGGGTCCACCGAGACTGGGATCCACAACTCTCCATGTTGATCAGTTGTGGTTTTCTGTACTGATCTCTGTCCCCTGAAAAAGAGAAGTTTTCTTGTTGAGAGGGGAGGGTTACACTCATCTGTGGATATAAGAACAAATACTTAGATCATTTAAAACATTTTTTCTACTTGTCAATATACTGTATTACAGTGCAATATGGTCAGAAAAATTATGAAGTTATTTCATTTCACACCCTTGATTTTCAGTTGATAATTCTTTACTGTGTATCTGGAAAACTTTTTACAATATTATATACTTTGTGTGTATTTAATCATCATTAAAAGAAATGATGAGCTCTACATAAAATACCCACTGAATTTCCTACATCCATGAAGTCTGGCAAAGTCCCCTACAACTTGGAGGCGATGGAGACCTAAGACTCTTGTGGAGCCCATCCCTCAACACTGGGTGGACATTTTTCATTTAATTGTGACCTTAGAATGAGATGGTCCTAAGTCTATTGTAATTGTAGTTTTGTTTACTACCCTGATTTTACCTGTCAAAAGAGGGAAAAAAAGGAAAATGCTCACCCGGAACTCACACCATACTGGATCTCATGGCTGGAGATTAAATTCATAGTTTGGAGGCAGAGTCACTTAGAAGAGTTCAGAGAAAGGCCAGAATTTCAAACTCTCTGGAAAGGGAACTTGGCTCCATCATTCTAGCCTTTTGGTCATTTTTGTCTTTTCTGTTTCATGCAGGGAAGGAGTTGATCAGTCATTCACAGAGCTGCATTCTGTCTCCCAGGCCACTGCATGAGAAAACCAGCAGGTCACCTATACAGAGATCACTCTGTGCCAGAAACAGTTCCATGCTTGGTGTGTATATAGCATCCTCACATCTAGGGGCTCCTTGACTGTGCATATGCTCCAGAGTTGCTGACTGGAGCTCATCTTCTGAGTGCTTATGGTCACACTTCGAAGAAATGGCAGAGAGTCAGTAGGATTCAATTCAGAGTCCAAACTGGTAATTATTTTTTCTGGAGGTTTATTAAGAACATTTGGCTGGGCAGCGGTGGTGCATGCTTTGAATCCCAGCACTTAGGAGGCAAAGGCAGGTGGATCTCCGAGCACTAGGACATCTCTGTTTACAGAGTGAGTTCCAGGACAGCCAGGACTACATAGAGAAACCCTGACTTGAAAAACCGAGAGAGAGAGAGAGAATAAGAGGAGGAGGAGGAGGAGGAGGAGGAGGCAGAGGTAAGGGGGACAAAGGGGAGAGAGAAGAAGAGAAAGAGACAAAGAAAATTAATGAATAATGAATGAATGAAAAAGAAGGTGAATGAATACTTGGCCAGCAGGGAAGAGGGCACTGAGATAAACGACCCTGTGCACGTGTGTCTGACAATCAAGTGAGATGCAGCTATTACCCCTTAATAAACCAAACATGTGGACCAGGAGAGGAAAATTTTTTATAACTAGTGGAAATGTTTAATGTACAAGAAAGTTTGTATTCTGAGACAGCCCTACAATGGTCCGCACAGTTCAGTTTCGCTTGAGAAGCATCAGGACAGTGGGGACAGTGGTGGCTGTGGGATGGCCTCAAGGGGGTGTGAGCTGGAGCTGAGTTCTTCTTGGATGAGGTGGAATTGGGATGAATTGACACCTTGTTGCCATCTCAGTGTTGGTGGGTAATGCTTCATTACCAGTATTTGTAATGAAGAGTTTTCTCTTTTCTCCTCAGACTTTTGATACTTGCAAATATACACACAATGAATAAAGCCAGCATACTCCACACTAACACAAACATTAAAATCACCTTGTTCTCTGAGATGAGTTTTGGGATCTCAGCCAACAGCATCCTTTTCGTCTTCCATCTCTGCATGCTCATTGCTGCACACAGGCCTAAGCCCATTGATCTCGCCATTGGTTTCTTGGCCCTGACCCAACTACTGATGCTGCTAACTATGGGACTCATAGCTGCAGACATGTTTATGTCTCAGGGAAGGTGGGACCCCACCACATGCCAATCCCTTTTCTATCTACACAGGTTCTTGAGGGGCCTCTCCCTTTGTGCTGCCTGTCTGCTGAATGTCCTCTGGACCATCATCCTCAGCCCTAGAAGCTGCTGTTTATTCAAGTTTGAACATAAATCTCCCCATCACATCTCCTGCGCCCTTTTTCTTTGCATTCTCTATGTGTCTTTTAGCAGTTACCTCCTGGTATCAAATAGTGCCATCCCCAATTCGACCTCAGATAATTTTATGTTTGTTACTCAGTCTTGCTCACTTCTACCCCTGAGTTACTCCAGACAAAGCATATTTTCCACACTGTTTTTCTTCAGGGAAGCCTTTTTTATCAGTCTCATGGTCCTCTCCAGTGGGTACATGGTGGCTCTCTTGTACAGACACATGAAGCAGGCCTGGCATCTTCACAGCACCAGCCTTTCTCCAAAGGCATCTCCAGAGCAAAGGGCCACCCAGACCATACTGCTGCTCATGAGCTTCTTTGTGTTTCTCTGCATTTTGGAGACTGTTATCTTGCAAACAAGAATGAAGTTCAAAGATGGCTTGCTACTTTATTCATATTCTTGTGTCCCATAGCTATGCCACAGTCAGTCCCCTTGTGTTTATTTGCACTGAAAAGCGTATCATTAAATTTTTGAGGTCAGTGTGGGACAGGAAAGTAAATATCTGATTATTCAGGAATGGGTTTCATCCCTTAATACAATTTAATATGTTGTCATCAGAGCTATGATCATGACATAGTAGGAACATTCCAAGGTTTAAACTGATATGTAAAAACATCCTTTTCCCATTATATCTGTTTACTCTGTTTGTGGATGGCAAGTATGTAAAAGAAGATTAAACTGCATTCCCACTCAGATATCATATGAGGTTTATCTTTCTCCATGGGTTTTCCAAGGAGATCTGTGAGATGTCTCTCACCTGACCTGTGTTAGCACATTACTTTTTATTATTTATTTATTTATTGAGGATTTTGAGGCAGGGTTTCTCTGTATGGCCCTGGCTATTCTGGGATTGCTTTGTAGACCAGGCTGACCTCAAACTCAGAGATCCACCTGCCTCTGCTTCCCTGAGTGCTGGGAACAAAGGTGCGTGTCACCATGCATAGTTTGTTTTTAATTTTTTGAACAGTGATTTCAGTTTTAACTGTGTGTGTGTGTGTGTATGTGTGTGTACTTGAGTGCAGATGATCTTGGAGCCCAGATGTGTCAATTACTGTTAGAGCTAGACTTATAGGCAGTTGTAGGCCAGCCAAGTGTGAGTGTTGGTAATTGAACTTGAATCTTCTAAAAAACAGTTTACTTATGTGCTGAGCCAACTCTCTGGCACAACCATTACTTTAAATATGTGGCAACTATGACATTTTCAATAAATGAATGCCTCAATTGTTTATATTTGGAAAAATACACAAGGAAACATTGTTTTGAGAATAAATTATCACAGGATGCAGAACACACACACAAATACACAGAGCTAAAATGATATGCAGAGAACCATAATGTCATTTGCATAATGGTGCTCCTATGGCCAAATTTAAAATAGTCAAAGGTAGGAGCAGCCACTGTCTAGTTTAGAGGTATCAGGATGTGGGATTAGGTCATGGCCTCCCTGTGCCAAGGAGTGCTAGTCAGAACATGAAGAACACCTCGAATGTCTGCCATGCCAGTCAGACATACTGCACAAACTTGATGAGTTACTTATGAAAGATGAAGCAAAGGGGTGTCAAAGGAATAGAGACCATAAACAAAGTGCTTTATCTGTGCTCAAAATATCATAGCCAAATGTAAATAGTAAACTAGTCACAGATAGTTACTCAGCTGTACTATTGATATACTCCAGGGAACTGAGGGCTTGCAGCATGCCTGCTTATTGGAGACTAATCAGATACCTCCTCAGAGCACCCTTCATGTGAGGGAACACGGACTCAGTCACACAAGTCACACAGCTGAGCACACTCACAGGAAGACTTCACACAACCAAACACAATCAGCGGCATAATTCACAATGATGAACACTCTCAGAGGCACAATGCACACTGCTGAACACAATCAGAGGCAAAATGCACACTGCTGAACACTCTCTGAAAGAAACGCTTCACACAACGGAACAGACAGTGAAAATTTTACACAGCTGAACACACCCAGAGGCATACATTACAGAGCAGAACACACACTTAGAGGCGTACTTCACATAGGAAAACTGTTATCTGTCACTCAAAGCAAGGGAATGTCACAAACATGAACCCCACCCACACCTGGAATCCAGTAATTTCAGTGTTGACACTTATATAAAATCTAAAAAAAAATAACTGGAACCTGGTTGCTGGAAAGAGAAATATCAAAGAAGATCTATTCCATGTTCTGTCTACCCTTTGAGTAAGGCCTAGAACTTCAAACAGTCTGTATTGTAATGCAAGGATCACGGGATCCTCAGAGACCTCCAGGAGACAACTTGATGCAAGAGCATGAGAGCTTCATGAGGAGAGCAATCCAACTCAGGACCCAAGTCTCACTGACACAGCAGTAGAGAAGTGGGACTCTGAGCCCTGAGTGAGGAGGGTTTTTAAAGGAAAAGACTGTAAGAAGGGGGTTTCCATGACAGCAAGCAGGGGGTTAGCAAGCAGGGGATTCCAGGAACCACCAGAAACTAACACCCAACACCTAAGATAGCCCAATCTGTAAAGGCCAGTGTAAAAGCTCAACCAACAAAGGAGAGAGCAATATGACATCTCGAGAACCCAGTTATCCAGAGGCAAGTAGCCCTGGACACCCCAGCATAAATGAAATTCAAGAGGATGACCTAAATTCTATGCTCATGAAGAGGATAACAGAGGAAACAAATGCTTAAAGACCTAGATAAAGATAAACTCTAATAGCTTATGGCCATCTCTAAAGAAGTAGAGGAAGATAAAGAAAAACAGATTATGGTCATCCATAAAGAAATATAGGAAGTTGCAGCCAAACAGTTTGTGGCCTTTAGAGAGGAAATACTTAAATCACTAAAAGAAATAAAAGAAACAGAGGATTGTTCAAACAAACAGCTGAAGGAATTGAAGGTAAAACAGGAAAATACAGTCAGACAGGTGAAGGAAATCAACAAAACGGTTCAAGATCTGAAGATAGAATTGGAAAAATTAAATAAAACACAAATGGAGGATATTGTGGAGAGAAATAATTTAGGGAAGAAAACAGGAACTACAAAGGTAAGAATAACCAATAGACTACAAGAGATGGAAGAAAGAATCTCAGGTGTGGACAATACAATGGAAGAAATCGATGTATCTGTCAAAGAAAAGGTTAAATCTAAAAAATGCCTGACACAGACCATCCAAGAAATTCAAGACAACATAAAAAGACAAAACCTAAGAATAATAGGAATAGAGGAAAAAGAAGATTCCATCCTCCAAAGCCCAGAGAATATTTTCAACAAAATCATTGAAGAAAATTTCCCCAACTTAAAGGAGAGGCCAATAAGAATACAATTGGCCTACAGAACCCCCAATATATTAGAGCAGAAAAGAAAATCCTCCTGCCACATAACAATCAAAATAGTAAGTGTAAAGAACAAAGAAAAAATACTAAAAGCTGCAAGTGAAAAATGCGAAGTAACATAATGGCAAGCCCATCAGAATCACACCTGACTTCTCAACAGAGACTATGGAAGCCAGAAGGGCCTGGTTGAATATCATATAGACCTTAAGAGAACACAGATATCAGCCTAGGCTACTATACCCAGCAAAACTGTCAGTCCTCATAGACGGAGAAAACAAGATATTCAATGGCAAAAACAAATTTCAATAATACCTACACACAAAATCAGTGTTACAGAAGACACTAGAAGGAAAAATACAACCCAAGGAAAGTAGCTACTTTCAAGAAAACACAGGAAATAATTAACCTCACTATAGTAAAAGAAAAAGCAACCAAGTGCAAAAACTTGTGACCACAGCCAACATCAAAATCAAAGGATCTAAGAGCCACTGGTCATTAATCTCTCTTAACATCAATGGACTCAATTCTCCAATAAAAAGACACAGACTAACAGAATGGATGGGTAACCAAGACCCAGCAACCTGTTGCTAACAAGAAAGACACCTAAGTCACAAAGATAGACATTACCTGAGGGAAAAGGGCTGGAAGACTGCTTTCCAAGTAAATGGACCCAAAAAGCAAGCAGGAGTAGCCATTCTAATGACTGATAAAATAGGCTTTCAAACAAAATCAATCAAAAGATATGGGAAGGACACTTCATACTCATCAATGGAAAATTCCACCAGGAAGACAGCACTATCCTGAACTTCTATGCCCCTAATACAAGGGCACCCACATTTGTAAAAGATACATTGATAAAACTTAAACCACACAAAGATCCCCACACATTAATAGTGGGAGACTTCAACACCACACTCTCAAAAAAGGACTGATCAACAAAACAGAAATTAAACAAAGAAACAATGTCTCTAAGAGAGGTTATGAATCAAATGGACCCAACAGACGTTTATAGAACTTTACACCCAAACAGAAAAGAATTTATCTTCTTCTCAGCACCTCATGGAACGTTCTCTAAATTAGACCGTATGGTTGGTCACAAAGCAAGCCTTAACAGATACAAGAAGATTGAAATAATTCCTTGTATCCTATCTGATCACTATGGAATAAAGCTGGACCTCAATAACAACAGAAATAGTAAAAAGCCTCCACACTCATGGAAACTGAATAATTTGCTACTAAATGACAGCTGAGTCAGGGAAGAAATGAAGAAAGAAATTGAAGTCTTCCTAGAATTCAATGAAAATGAAGGCACAACATACCCAAACTTGTGGGACACAATGAAAGCAGTGCTAAGAGGAAAGTTCAAGGCACTAAGTACCTTCAAGAAGAAATTTGAGACAGCTCATTCAAACAACTTAATGGCTCACCTAAAAACCCTGGAAAAAGAAGCAGACACACGAAAAATGAGTAGACGGCTGAAAATAAACTCAGGGCTGAAATCAATCAATTAAAAACAAATAAAACAATTCAAAGAATCAATGAAACCAAGAACTGGTTCTTTGAGAAAATCAACAAGATCGACAAACCCTTAGCCAGGCTAACTAAAAGGCAGAAAGACACCACCCAAATCAACAAAATCAGAAATGAAAAGGGGGATATAACTACAGACACTGAGGAAATCCAAACAATCATTAGGACTTACTTCAAAAGTCTATATGCCACAAAATTTGAAAATCTAAATGAAATGGACAATTTTCTTGATCGATTTGACTTACCAAAGCTGAACCAGGACCAGGTAAATCAACTAAATAGACCTATATCCCCCAAAGAAATAGAAGCGGTCATCAAAAGTCTCCCATCCAAAAAAAGCCCAGGACCAGATGGCTTCAGCTCAGAATTCTACCAGATCTTCAAAGAAGAGCTAACACCAATTCTCTTCAAACTATTCCACAAAATAGAAACAGAAGGAATATTACCAAATTCATTCTATGAAGCCACAGTCACCTTGGTACCTAAACCTCACAAAGACTCAACAAAGAAAGAGAATTTCCGGCCAATCTCCCTTATGAACATTGATGCAAAAATACTTAATAAAATACTTGCAAACCGAATCCAAGAACACATCAAAGATATTATCCACTATGACCAAGTAGGCTTCATCCCAGGTATGCAGGGGTGGTTCAATATACGGAAATCCATCAATGTGATCCACCATATAAACAAACTGAAAGAAAAAAACCACATGATAATCTCCCTAGATGCTGAAAAAGCCTTTGACAAAATCCAACATCCATTCATGTTCAAAGTATTGGAGAGATCAGGGATACAAGGCACATATCTAAACATAGTAAAGGCGATATACAGCAAGCCTATAGCCAACATCAAACTGAATGGAGAGAAACTTAAAGCAATCCCACTGAAATCAGGGACAAGACAAGGCTGCCCACTCTCTCCATATCTCTTCAACATAGTGTTGGAAGTCCTTGCTAGAGCAATAAGACAGTTGAAGGAGATCAAGGGGATACAAATTGGAAAGGAAGAAGTCAAATTATCACTATTTGCAGATGATATGATAGTATACGTGAGTGACCCCAAAAACTCTACCAGGGAACTCCTACAGCTGATAAACACCTTCAGCAAAGTGACAGGATACAAAATTAACTCAAAAAAATCAGTAGCCCTCCTGTATACAAAAGACAAAAGGGCTGAGAAAGAAATTAAGGAAACAACACCCTTCACAATAGCCACAAATGACATAAGGTACCTCGGAGTAACCCTAACCAAGGAAGTCAAAGACTTGTATGAAAAAAATTTCAAATCTCTGAAGAAAGAATTAGAAGAAGATATGAGAAGATGGAAAGATCTCCCATGCTCATGGCTTGGTAGGATTAACATAGTAAAAATGGCCATCTTACCAAAAGCAATCTACAGATTCAATGCAATGCCCATCAAATTACCAACACAATTCTTTACAGACCTGGAAAGGAAAATTCTCAACTTCATATGGAATAACAAGAAACCCAGAATTGCTAAAACAATCCTCTACAATAAAAGAGCTTCTGGAGGTATCTCCATCCCTGATCTTAAGTTGTACTATAGAGCAACAGTTTTAAAAACTGCATGGTACTGGCATAGAAACAGAATGGTGGATCAATGGAACCGAACAGAGGAACCAGAAATAAACCCACACACTTATGGACACCTGATCTTTGACAAAGACGCCAAAACCATACAATGGAAAAAAGATAGCATCTTCAACAAATGGTGCTGGTCTAACTGGATGTCTACATGTAGAAAAATGAAAATAGATCCATACTTGTCACCCTGCACAAAACTGAAGTCCAAGTGGATCAAAGACCTCAACATAAAACCAGACACATTAAATCGGCGTGAAAAAAAGTGGGAAATACCCTAGAACTCATTGGTACAGGGGGAAACTTCCTGAACAGAACACCAACAGCACAGGCTCTAAGAGCAACAACCAATAAATGGGACCTCATGAAACTGAAAAGCTTCTGTAAAGCAAAGGACACCATCATCAAAACAAAGCGACAACCTACAGATTGGGAAAGAATCTTCACCAACCCTTTATCTGACAGAGGATTCATATCCAGTATATATAAAGAACTAAAGAAGCTGAAAAGCAGCAAACCAAGTAATCCACTTAAAAAATGGGGAATAGAGATAAACAGAGAATTCTCTGTAGAGGAATACTGAATGGCAGAGAAGCACTTAAAGAAATGCTCAACCTCATTAGCCATTAGGGAAATGCAAATCAAAACAACCCTGAGATTTCACCTTACACCCATGAGAATGGCCAAGATCAAAAACTCAAGTGACAACACATGCTGGAGAGGTTGTGGAGAAAGGGGAACCCTTCTCCACTGCTGGTGGGAATGTAAACTTGTACAACCACTCTGGAAATCAATCTGGCGCTTTCTCAGACAACTAGGAATAGCGCTTCCTCAAGATCCAGCCATACCACTACTGGGCATATATCCAAAAGAGGCTCAAGTACACAAAAAGGACATTTGCTCAACCATGTTTGTAGCAGCTTTATTTGTAATAGCCAGAAGCTGGAAACAACCCAGATGCCCCTCAATTGAAGAATGGATGCAGAAATTGTGGTACATCTACACAATGGAATATTACTCAGCAATGAAAAATAAGGAAATCATGAAATTTGCAGGTAAATGGTGGGATCTGGAAAGGATCATCCTGAGTGAGTTGTCTCAGAAGCAAAAAGACACACATGGTATATACTCACTCATATAGACATACAACATAGGACAAACCCACTAAAACCTGTGCATCTAAAGAAACTAAGCAAGAGAGAGGACCCTAACTAAAACGTCCAATCCCCATCCAGAAAGGCAAAGAGGATGGACATCAGAAGAAGAAGAAAACAGGAAACAACCTAGGAACCTACCACAGAGGGCCTCTGAAAGCCTCTGCCCTTCAGACTATCAAAGCAGATGCTGAGCCTGATGGGCAACTGTTGGGCAGAGTGAACGGACTTTTAGGTAAGAACTGGGAAATAGTAAGAGCTGGAGAGGACAGGGTCTCCACATGGAGAGCAACAGAACAAGAAAATTTGAACATAGGGAACTTCCCAGAGACTCATACTCCAACCAAGGACTATTCATGGAGATAACCTAGAACCCCTGCACAGATGTAGCCCAGGGCAGTTCAGAGTCCAATTGGGTTACATAGTAATGTGAAGAGGGACTGCCTCTGACATACTCTGATTGGCCTGCTCTTTGATCACCTCCCTCTGGGAGGGGGGGGGGAGCAGCCTTACCAGGCCACAGTAGAGGACAATACAGCCACTTTTGATGTGAACTGACAGACTAAGATCAGAAAGGAGAGGAGAACCTCCCCTATTAGTGGACTTGGGGAGTGGCATGCAAGCAGAGGGAGGAGGGAGGGTGGGATTGGGAGGGGAGGAGGGAGGGGCTTATGGGGGGATGCAGAATGAATAAAGTGTAATTGATGAAAAATTAAAAAAAAAAATCCCAATCATTTGAGTTTACCAATAAATAGTCAGGAGCCAGATGCTGGGGTGAAAACCTGATAGCTCAGAGAAGTAGCTCACCTTACTTCAACAATGTCCCAGAAGGATAAAGCCCTTTGTTCTCAGTTCAAGTCCCAGAGGAAAAAGCTCTTCCTATTCAGCTCATGTCTCAGAAGGAAAAAGTGTTCTCCTTCTCCATGTTGTCTTACATACCTTCATTCTCAATGTCCCTCCTGTCAGTTGAATCCCTGTCAGCTGGTTCGTTGCTTTGACTCTTGACCTAGGGTTAACTTTAATCCAGTTTACAGAAAGCTCTTGGATTAAAGGTGTGTTCTAGTTTTGAGCCATACCACAAGAACTTGTTTATAATACACAGAAAGCTCTAGGATCAAAGACTGAGCCACACCACAATTAGAAACAGGTATTTACAGTTCACAGCCTTAGGACTCACAATGGAATAAAATACCCTCCAACAAAAGGTAGCTAAAAAGCCAGGGGTAGAAAGCAGATGGGCAGCCTTCCTCTGTGGTTTCTGTTTCAGTTCCTGCTTGAGCTCCTGCCCTGGCTTCCCTTGCTAATGGCATATAACCTGTACATTGCAGCAAACTCTTATCTCTCCCAGTTGGTTTTGCTCACAGTGTTTTATCACAACAGGAAAGCAAAACAGGACATGGAACAACTTGAATGATGATGGTGGGTCTTAGCTTGCTTGCGACAGACACTGAGGCAGTCAGAAAAGACGTTTGAAACATTGGCCATTTAAAGAAGTATTTCCATAAAACATCCTTCTTAGTGAGAACCACACTGTAAATATAAAAATGCAGCTCTTTTCAGTGCCCAGTGTCAAAACTGAAAGCCAGATGGAACTCTGTATGCAGTGGTGGGAGAACATCATTGTTTAGTTTTGATCCCTTTTCTCTGGGTCCAGTGTTAGGATATTGTGGAGCAAGGGTCTCACTGTGGTTTTCCTAGGGCTCCTGGAACTTGATTTTATTTGAATGACTTTCCGCAGAGCATAGTGAAAATGACAGCAATACTTTATTACATAACAACATGAGGCATTCGCAGTGGCAAAAGTGAGAAATGTGTGCAGTCCATCATGGAGGAAATCACTGTTCAGGGATGCACAGCAGAGAGCCCATTGTTTGACTTTCCCAAAGTCTGTGGAACAGAAGGCTCCTTTTGGTTCATGGTGCTGGCATGCCCATATACACTTATAGTTAAGGAAGGGGATCATAGTATGTTCCTGTTCCTTAGTGGATAACTTCTGTCTAGGTAGTTTGTAATCTATCCAGATGACAGGTTAGCAGAAGTTCAGAAAGGCAAGTCCCTTGGTAGAGTCAGATGCATCTCTCATATCCCACTATTTTGACTCAAAGTCATGTCATAGCAACTTTAAAAGAATCCTGGAAAGAAAATAATAACACTCAGATAAGAACAGACATCTTTAGCACTGGAAATACCTCTCTTTGTTGGCCTGAATCCCTGCTACCTCTGTTGTCCTCCATTTTGTCTAGTCTGCATTTATCCTTTCATGAGATTCTTTCGTATTTTAAGGAGAAAGAGTTGTGGTACTCACTCTCCCCTTCCTTAGAGTTAGTGTGCTAACAAGGACACATGATGGGAGATTCAAAGCTGGTTTGGAAGGAAAGGATGGGACCAGGCACGATGGCAAGTGCTGAAATACTCTATTACTCCACAAACCCACTGAAACCTTCTCCTTAGGGAAAGTGAAGTAATGTTCTTTATTCTGTTTTCCCAAGCTTCAACAAAGCTCTTCCTGCTATGATCTCTATCTCCTGGTTTGTTTGCGGTGATTTGAGTGGAATCATTTTAAGTTTCTCTCCGTTTATTTTGATGTTGGCTATAGGCTGGCTGTATATTGTTTTTGTGTTTAGCTATGTGCCTTGTATCCCTACTTCTCCAAGACTTTAAACATTAAGGGTGTTGGATTTTGTCAAAGGCTTTTTCAGCATCTAATGAGATGACCATATGATTTTTTTCTTTCTGTTTGTTTATATGCTGAATTACATCGATGGCTTTTCTTCCTGAGTTCTTAGAAGGAACCTTGAGTTTACAACTTTTAATATTTTTTCTTCCCCTTAATACCTGATGTTAGTCACATGGTCTAAATAACTATAAAATAGTCTCACCTTACGACCTTGATTTTTAAATAACTCTGTAATACATTTCACTGTAAAATATGAAAATTTCAATGTCCTTATGTGTGCCAGAGGGCAGATTTGTAGATTTCACTCTCTCTCTCTCTCCCTTTATATAGGTTGTGAGAATTGACTCAAGATCAAGTTTTCTACCCAGGTACCCATTTGACAGCCCTTACGGGTGTGTCTTGTCTAGACTCAAAGCTGGGGTCCTCCTGTCTCTGTCTCTTAAACATACCGACCAGTGCCCACCACCACAAGCACTGTTGTTGGTTACATCACCTCCTCCGTATGTGTGACGCTACAGTGAAAGTTAATGCATGTGTTCCCTCAGAGACATTCTGCCAGGAGACCATTTGACAAACTTCCTGGTGTAAAGTTTAGACTCAGGACCTTGGAGTCTGGAGAAATAACTTGATAGAGAGATGACATCAGAATCCTAGAGCATGTACCATTCATGTTGGCTTGGATGCTTTCCCTCCATTGGAACCATATAATGGAATGGCCCGGAAGCTCATGTAACTGCACTTCTATTTGCATTCACACAACCCACTGTGGATTCTCATGCGAAAGGAGAGGAAATGTTAGAATCTGCTTTGCTAATATTTGACCATATGTGTCTGCTCACCTCGACTTCTGGTATTGAAACATGGTCGAGGTGAACAGACACGTGTCAGGATTCAAAGAGACAGAAGCCCATTGGAGCACAGCAGAGGATTGCACAGGGGTTACATCGTTTGCTTTCTTTCCCGTGTCTGTTTCTTTGTTTCCGACAGGGACAGAACTGAGCAGTCATTAATGGAGCTGCCTTAACTCTCCCAGGCCACATGCACACATCCCTCAGGAGGAGAGTGGCAGCTGCACGTCACAGAGACCACCGTGGGCTGGGCACACTTCCATATTTGGTGTGTACACTTCATCTCATGTCACTCCTGTGGGTCCCAGACACAGGCACAAGGCCATCCACGTAGTCCACAGGAGTCAACTTCAGCCTCAGAGCACTCAAGTCACACTCTATGAAGGTGTCAGGTTGTGGGTGAAATTTGAAGAAGTCTGTTTTTGGAGTTCACAAATCTCAACTTTTGTAAGAGAAATTCATTAAGAATATTTGCTAGTAGAGTGAAAGAATGAAGAGAGAACTGAAATAAATGGCCCTATCCTTGTCAAACCCACAAGCATACTGTCTTTTGATTTCTAATTTAATGGAATCGTCCTCATTCAAATCCACCAAAGCTGGCTGTTTGTGTACCTGACAGCAAGAGAACTGCGGATGAAGGCAGGGACAGTTCCCATAAATGCTTGCACAGGAGGCAGCGAGAAAGGGAGTGTGTTCTGTGATGCACAGCATTTGTTAATTTATATGAGGGCTTCTGGGGCTGGGGTGAACTGAAGTTGAGGTTTTAAGTGGAAAATGATGAATTGGGCTGAGCTGATAGGCTTTCCTGCAGTGAGGCATGGTTAGATCCATGGCCAAGGCTGTGTCTGGCATGAACAGAATCTTTTGGTTTTCCTGCAAGGTTTGCTCTATGCTTCTCGACCTCATAAGATGTATCAGAACAGCAAACTGTCCACTAACAATAACCTCAGAAACCCTTTCTTCTCTGACATAAGCATCAGGAGCTCATGTAACAGTATCCTTTCCCTCCTCAATGTCCTCACATTCAATAGTGGACACAAGCCCAGCCTCACTGACCTGCCCATTGGCTTATGGGACCTAATCCACCTCCTGCTGCTGCTGGTTTTAAACGTCATAGGTAGATATTTTCATGCTTCAGAGAGGACGGGATGACATCATATGTAAATTGCTTTTCTTCTTAAACAGTTTTCTAAGGGGGTCTCTTCCTTTGTACCTCTTGCCTCCTGAATGATCTGCAGGCCAACACCCTCAATCCTAGACACTGAGGGTGACAAACTGCTTGGCCACATGTTACAACTTATAGTGGTTGTTTGTCCTGTCTTCTTTCTATTTGTCCATTTCTAGCAACCTTATCATCTGTCTCCATGGTTGTTACCATTAATTTGACCTCACACCACCTACTCTATATTACTGAATACTGCTCTTTTGTATGCCTCAGTTTCCCCAGGAAGTACATAATATCAGCACTGTTCATCTTCTGGGAAGCATTGTTTTTGGTGTCATGGCCCTGTCAAGTAGGTCTGTGGTGGCTCTCTTGTGCAGGCACAGAGAGCAGGCCTGGCATCTTCACAGCACCAGCCTTTCTCCACAAGGCTTTCTTTTGGCCCAAAGCAAAGGTCCACATGGACCATCATGCTGCTCATGAGCTTCTTCATGCTCATGTCCATCTTAGATGGCTTTATCTTCTGCTCAAGACAAACATTCAAAAGTGATCCAATATTCTACTGTATCAGATTCTTGTGAGCCTTGGGTACACCACTGTTTGTCTTTTCCTGTTCATCAGAAGTGGAAAGGATATAATCAACGTCTAAAGGTACATGTGTGAGAGAACAGTGACTATTTGATTATTTAGTGACGGTGAGAATCCATAAGATCCTAAGATGAGGCTATCTTGGCACCAGAACCGTGATTCACTTTTTTTTTTTTTTTTTTTTTTTTTTTTTTTTTTTTTTGAGATCCTCTTTTGGTTTATTTGCCATGTGAGTATCTTCTTTTTTTTTTTTTTTTTTCAATGCAGTTTATTCAGGAACCTTGAACAGACATCTGACCCTGGGGAAATCAACCTGCTGTGTTGTAGAGACTTTCTGCAGGGGCTTCAGCTCACAGCACACTGTGTATCAAAGCCTCAGAAGACTGCCAGTCCTACCTCAGGGCTCCAGCACCTGCCTTCAGAGTGAAGGGTTGTCTGTTAGGTAAAAACTCCACATTTGTGGGTGAGGAGGTGACCAGTGCGTAAGAGCACTTGCTGGGCAAAAATAATGACCCGGGCTGGATGACTAAGGGCTTCATCTACAGCTCACAGTGTCATGTTTTGTACCAGGGCTCATAATGTGTTTCGTAGAACTGTTTTGGCTCTGAAACACAATTGCATATAGTTGCAGATCCAGTTCCTGTCTCTGTCAGCGAGGATGAACCTGAACATTCAGGCTGCTCATGGAGCAGAGCTCAGCTTGTCCTCAGCCTCAGCTGGGTCCCATCTGCCTGTGGTCACCCTGGCTCTCCAGCTCTGCCTTGAGTGCTCTGCATTGCATCTGATTTCTTTCACAATTAAACTTCAGATTTCACTCACAGCTAAAATCCTGCAACTAGAAGTTTGGAAATACTGGAGAAAACAATTAATAAAAAAGCTGCTCCAAGGGAAGACTGACCTGGGTAAAGGTCACACCCTGTAGAAGGAAGACCCTTGGGTGGGTAGGAAATTCATGGGAGTTCCTGAATCTCAGAAGAGAGGCATCAAAGGGAGATAAATTAATTAGAATTATATCAAAAGTTCAACGTGAGAAAAGACATGGTTGTCCATTTGGTGCAAACTTTCTGATCACTCCAGCAGGTATGGCAAGGGAGCTCAGATAAAGTTTGTTCTCAGCCCTTCCCAGATGGCTGTTATCAGGACACAGGGAGTAAGATCACCAGGCAGAGAAGATGCTCCACTGGGATGCCAGGTCCCCATGACCCCAGCAGAAACATGTCACCTTCTACAGACACAGAAATAACATGTCACAGAGAGGCCTTAAATTCTCCCTTCACCTAAGATTTGCAGGATCTCCTCAAGTTCACAGTCCTCTCCTGCCATGTCAATCTGGGTAAGTGCTCTGCACCCAAGAGCAAATTCAGAAGGTGGTAGGAACCCAGGCAGGCTGTGGGAGGAGAAGGCTAAAGAGGGGTTTTCAGCAGCTACAGAGGAGATGCTGAGATCTGACAGACCATCAGCACAAGGGACTGAGTTCTGCATGGGTAACAAGAACGTTTTCTTCTTAACATACTCATTTCCTTAATTTATAGACTTTCAAATTACTATAGAATTCATGTTCATTCCTGTGAACTAAGTAACTCCCACTGTATACCTGGATAAGCTGTTTAGTTACATTTCTTTTACTGATTTACCTATTCCTAGGATAAATTATCGGGGAAGTGAAAGGTCTGGAGAGCTTACTTTCCTGAGTTGTGCATCTGTAACTTTGGTGTGCACACAACTGTTTTCATGTAACTTCTTCTGTGCTGTGAGGTATAAAAAATTCCAAATTCTGTGTAAGTAATAGAGGCTGTAGATTCAAATTCTCATTCCACAGAGGGAGCTCCCCACAGGACTGCAATGTATATTCTAGTGTTTGCTCATGGCCTCGATTCTTCTCAGCTCAATTTCAGAGATCACAAAGTAGTGGTGTCGGCCCTTAGCCTCTGCTGGCCTGATAGGAAGTGTCATTAAATGGCTATGATGATGAGGTTTCCAGGACACTAACTATTAATGCACAGTGACAGTGGCAGTTTCCCTTCCTTGTCTCACTGAGATCAGGAATTCTGGGAAGAGCTGGTTCCATGATTTGTCTTTTCTCTATGTTCGCCCCCATGTACTCTGTGCAATTTTTTATGAGAGAAAAACGTGAATCTTTTTTCTTTGAGGAAACTTTAGAGAACTGAACACCCTCACCCTGTCCTGCTGTCTTTATTTCATTTCCAGGCTTATCCAAAAGCTCATCTTTACATGAACCTATGTGAAGAGATGTACAGGAACTGACCCCCCTCTCCTGTCACTGAGGCAATGAGCACACTGGGAGGGAGGTCACAGCTCTTAGCAGCAAAGCCAAGTCTCTCCTGAGGCTCCTTGGGTGCTGGGGGAGCAGGATGTGCTTCAGCACTGTGCAGGGTCCAGTGTTTCTGCCTGGAGTCTGTGCCATGCTGCCCCTCAGGTACATCCACTCTTGCTCTTTCTGGAGGCTGATTTGGAAACCCTGTAAGACATCCTCACTGATACTCTGAGCTCAGAGATGCTGTATAAAGGCTTCAAAGTTCAAAAACACAATTCTCACCCAGGCTTTCAGAAACAGTCATGATTCCTTAGCCCAAAGGTTCTTCATGATTTGCCTATAAAGTTACCACAGTTCATTTATTTCTGGCATCTCTGGAATCAGCACTGGCATATGCTCAATGATGGTTTTGCCTTACCCGAAGTACCAGCCATTTCTCCCTAGTTTCTTTCTAGTTTTAAAGTTAAGATTGTGCCAAAGGTAGACATCCTGACTGAGTAACCTCCAGCCATTTTCATTGAGGAGGGACAGTGTCTCCACCAACCCCCTCTATGTGCTGATGCTATGGATTGTGGGTTGTCCATGATTTGGGTAACTGTGGGCTGACACAGACTAAAGTCATGGCTTCTTGAATTCCTGCAGTACAGGGAGTTCAATTCCTCCCCCTACCCCCGAGCAGCTGTAGCCTTCACATTTGGCTTTAATTGAGGAGCTCTCAGGTTATGCTTGGTCATTTCTTGCTCTGTGCATGTTTTATTTCCTAATCTGCACAAAAACCTTCCCTTCCTATTCTCCAGTAGCCTCTTATACTAGGACCTATTTCACAAATGAGTGACTTTTTCTGTTTCCATGTATTGAGTTTCATGCCTCTGGGAAGCAGCCTATTTTGTTGCATTGTATAAAGTGCAATCATACTACATGTTACAACAGGCTATACCAGTCCTGTGACAGCTTACTCCCTCCTTTCCTCTCCTCTTGGCTGGATGAGGTGGCCCTTAACCCATTTTGCATATCAGAGAGTGTGGGTCCTGTGAAGTGGTCCTTAACACATTCTGCAGGTCTGAGAGTGTGGGTCCTATCTCCTGGTTTTTAAAACCATACTCAGCAAGGCAGATGAGCTGATAAGAGTCATCTGGGTGGAGACAGGCTAGAAGATTCTCTGTGGCTTGTTCATGAGGAGAGAAAAACTCACCAGAAGGTTTTCTATAAAAATTATAATCTGCCTGGAATCTGCATGCTTTACTGGTCCTTATTTTATAAGATTTAGATATATCTATCAATGCATGTCATCTTTAGCTATTTGGATGACTAGAGACAGGTAGGTCCCTCCTGGCAAGCTTGTATGTTTTCTCTTTAGCTACTATGTTATTCCATTTCCAGGATATAAGTGGTTTCAAAGCCGGAATCCCTGAAGCTGTGATATTAGGAATATCAATGAGGATGCACTTCCTGTGTAGCTGCATGACTCTCCTAAGAGCTTTAGGTTTGTAGTGCTGTGGTTTCTAAAGAGATGGTGAAAACAGCACAGCTTGTGCCCCACTCTGCAAAGCTGACAGCTCACTAGCTGAGCAGTCTGATAGTGTGATGTGCTCATAAAGACCAAGTTTCTGTTTCTTCTTTCTTTTCTTGTTAGCTCAGTGTAATTAAAGAAAAAAAATGTGTATTTTCAGAAATGACATGAGAAAAAGCATTTTAGAACTCTTTTGCCTTTTATTTAGCCAGTGCTGATACACATGCAATGCAAACTATTAGTTAAAATCTACAGGTGTGTATTCCTTCCATGAAATTAATATAGAATATGCACCTGCCTTTGAGTGCAGAGACCATAAAATGACATTCAGAGTGTGTGCTTCCGATGACATTTGTGAATGTAGTTTGTAATTCTAAAAAGCTGTAAATAAAGCTTGGAAACAATGGAGCCCCATCAGTCTCTCCGTTGTTTTCCTGGGCTGTCACAGCACAACTCTAATATCTGAGTTGTTCAAAGTAGAGACAACTGCCATTTTAACTGCTCATTGGAAAACAGAACTGCCCCCAACCTACTGTGTTCTACTTCTTGTGACTGGGATTTGGAAAACAAACCCATGATCTTTATAAAGAATAATTGAGCACCACTCATTTAATCAACACTCTACTGCTATCTGGAGTACATGGTCCATAATCTTATAAAAGATTAACCTTTTCTAATTTTGCTACAGAACATTTATTTCAGAAAATCTGCTTTATTCAATGTTTTCACCAACCATCTGCTTCCAGTCTAAATCCTGACATGGTACCCTGTACTTGTGAAATTTTATCCCCTTTGCCTGTTCTTAGTATCTTCCATGACAATGTCCCATGGTTGTCACACGCCAGTAGGATTTGCTAGGTGTGGTGACAATGTCACATGGTTTACAGAAGTATAAAACGATTTCACCCTACACATATGACTGTCACTGATAAGTTTTTATTATGTCACAGGAATTCATTTACAAAATTACATCTCCTGAATGCATGGTGTCTGTGCTGGAAAGTTTTATGGCAGCTTGAAACAAGCTAGAATTATTTTAGAAGAGGGAACCGCAGTTGAGGAAACATCCTCACCAGACCGGCCTGTGGGCAAGCACCTGGTACAATTCTTCATTGATGTTGATTTCATATCGATGGCCATTCTCACTGTGAACAGTGCCGTCCCTGCCTGCTGGTCCCAGGTGCTACAAAAAGCAGGTTGAGCAAGCTCTAAGGAGCAAGCTGGTGAGCAACACTACTCCATGGCCTCTCCATCAGTTCCTGCCTCCAGGTCCCTGTCTTGAGTTCTCTCCTAGCTTCCGTGGCTGGGGAACTACAGGCTGTGTGGTGAAATAATCCCTCCTCTCCCCAAAGCAACAGAAACCCTGAGAAGACAGAAAGTGGTACTATGTGGTGAGGTATGACTATGACAGACCTGACCTTAGCTTTTTGGAGAACTGTGGAAAAGTTGTGAAACGTTGGGCTGTAAAATACATAGAGTGCTGATACTACACAGGATTATATGGTGAGATATAAGAATGTAATGCTGAGAGCAGAGCAGATGATGGAATCTTGCTTTATGCAGTTCCATAGGGAAGTTTGAGAGTCCCTTAAAGATTATATGAGGGTTACTCATGTTTTGAGTTAAGAAACACTAAACTGTTTGGTTCTTGTCAAGCTCCTGTCCTCTCCAGTCATACTATCTCCCCCTTCTTTCCTATGATTCCCTGCACTCTGCCCAAGGTTTGGTTATGAATCCCAGCATCTGCTTTGATACACTGCTTGGCAGAGTCTTTCAGAGACACGCTGTGGTAGGCTCCTGTCCTGGGCACAGCGGTCTATTCTGAGACTGTTTCTCCAACTAAAGACCATGCATGGATATAACCTAGAGCCCCTGCTTGGATCTAGCCCATGGCAGCTCATTATCCAAGTGAATACCCGAGTAAGGGGAACGTGGATTGTCTCTTGCACGACTTCAATGGCTGGCTCTTTGACCTTCCTTCCTCCCCTGAGGGAGGAGCAGCATTGCTAGGCCACAGAGAAGGACATTTCAGCCAATCCTAAAGAAATCTGATAAGCTAGGGTCCGATGGAAAGGAGGGAAACTTCCCTTGTCAGTGGACTTAGAGAAAGGTAGGGAGGAGGTGAGGGAGGGTGGGATTGGGAGGAAATGAGGGAGGGGGCTACAGCTGGGATACAAACTAAATAAACTGTAAGCAATATAAAAATATAAAAGTTTAATTAAAATAAAGAACCACTAAAATGAAACGTTTGACTTGGTGAAACAATTAAAACCCTCTGAAGTATTTTCTCAGCCTCAGCACACAGACACTGTGGTCTAAATGCTGTTGAGGCTGCATCATATGCTAGTAGCCTAACTTGGTAGCTCAGGAGACTCTGAGGTGTTGAAGGCCAACTTGGTCTATGGAGGGAGTTCAGGACAGCCAAGAATACACAGACAAACTTTGTGTCAAACAAACAAACAAATAAACAAAGAGTTTCTCAGGTGGTACTGGTTCTGAAACATGGAGGGATCATGGAATCAAGCTGTGACTTGGCTCCATACAACTGTGTTATCGTCCTTGAAGACAGCCAAGAGGACACTGATGAAGCCTTGGCCCCTTTGCTGTGCAGAGCCAAGCCATTTTTAGATGTCAGTATCACATGACAGCAGCACCTGCTGTGGGGTGAGCCAGTTTGAACTTTGGAGACAGCTGTGTGGAAGGCTTTGCCAGCAGTGTGGAGGAGCCCAGAAGGTCACTGGTGAGTCCCAGAAGCCTGGCACTGGGAGTTATGCTGTTAGACTTTGTTGAACTTGATTGTGACTGTGCCCTGGTTCTTTCCTTTTAAATAAGAAAATACTTATTGATTGATATTTTTCAGGAGCCCACAAAGTCTCTTGACTTTGAACTTTTAAAGGGATTTTGGAGACTTCAGCGAGTTTGGAGTTCTAGAGAGACCATGAGTTTTTAAGAGAGACTTTGAAAATGTCAGAGAAACTAGAGGTTTTAGAGAGTTGTATTTTGTAGAGTATTTGAATGTGGAAAGTGACTTAAGAGATTGAAGTTTAAAAATAAAAAAAACATTGAAGTTTTATATTGCAATGTTGACATTAGTTTAATATCCTGGGAACAACAAAATTGAGAGACAAAGTTATAGTGTAACAGAGATGTGTTTAGTGTCAGGTAGATAGGGGGTCAACTGTGGCAGCTGTTTTTGTCTTTTGTTTGTTGAATCAACACACTAGACTCTTTTGGGAAGGGAACCTCAGTTGAGAAAATGCCCCCACTAGGTTGGCCTATGGGCAAGTGTATGATGCATTTTCTGGATTGATGATCAGTGTGAGAGGGCCCACATAACTGTTCCTGTGGACTCTGGGCTCAGGGTTCTGGATACTTAAGAACACACACTGAGAAAACAATGAGACCCAAGCTAGTAAGCAGCGTCTTTTTGTGACACGTGCCTCAGTTCTTGCCCTAGGATCCTGCCTCAAGTCCCTCCCCAGCTTTCCTGCATAAGGGATTATCAGCTGTAAGATGAAATAAAGGCTTCCAAACCCCATTTGGTTTTGGTCGTGGGGGTTTATTTAGTCTGTGTCTAAATCAAAGAAACTACAATAATTCAACAGCATGTACACCACATTTATTAATATAAACCTGGAGCCAGCATATCAGGTACCTGGTAAGTATCACAGCTCCATTATGGAGAGAGGGAATGTTGACTCCTATGGAGTCTGCCATTCAAAAATGAGTTGGACCATTTTTCTTTAATTAATTCTGTAATATGGGACAGCTCCAAGTCTGCTATAACTGTAGTTCTATTTACTCCCTGAATTCACATGCTGAAGGAGAAAGACATGGCATATGTCCCTGCTGACATTTGCCCACTCTGCCATTCGCTTGGAGCAGCTCTGGACTGAGAGCAGAACCAAGCAAGATGCGGATACAGAGCAGCAATCAAATACTGAATAGTCCACCAGAGTTCTCTAAAAGGACTATGTGCCAATGTACTACTGTTTTCTGATTGATTTGTCTTTTATCTACTCTGTTTCAGGAAGGGACAGTGCTGAGCAGTCATTATGAGCTGCCTGAACTCTCCCAGAGCACAAACATAAGGCACTGTATGAGAAAACAAGCTGCCAACACATCCACACAGACGATCATGTGCTGGAACTCTCCCATGTTTGGTGTGTGAACATCATGTTCTTGCTCACCCAACTTCTCTCTGACAAAAATACACTGATGTCCACGTGTTCAAGAGGAGGTGACTGGAACCCCACCTCAGAGTATTGAAGGACACACTTGGAGGAAACAGCAGATCATGAATAGAATCAGAAACATCTGGATCATAGATTACAACCTCCAACAGTTTCTATAGAAATTTTCTAAGAAATTAGGATTTTCAATAGAGTACAGATAGCCCTGAATAGAATAAGTGCATACCCAATCCATGGGACCACTTTAATTGGGAAGGTCTTGTTTTTTTCTTTCACACAATCCTCCCCATTCTATAAATTACCTGCCTTCAAGATGTTGTGGTTGAGAACCAAGTAAGATGCTGCTCCTGCTCCAGCAAAACCCAAACCTGCAAAACATGAGAGCACATAATTGCTGCAGTTTTTAATGTTGAGGGAGCTCACACACTGGTGTAGCCACCATGGGACACAGGGTCCAGCCATGGCTCAGCTTAGGACAAGTGAGAGCAGGAGGATGATCTGTGGGGTAGGAGTTAGAATGGAGGTCTTCAGTGGGATAAGCATTCAGGAGCATCTGCATGTTTTCCTGAGGCCAGGAGCCTGGTCTGGAGTGGTGTCTGTGGTCTTCCTCATGGTGAGTCATTGTTTTACTTTTCTCCTGAGCCACTCTTTGTTTCCACATAAGATGACTTCACACTATTCTGACATAAGGAACACCTTTTTTTCTGAAATTGGCATTGGAATCTCAGCCAACAGCTTCCTTCTTCTCTTCTACATCTTCAAGTTCATTCGTGGGCACAGGCCCAGACCCACTGACGTGCTCATTGGTCTGCTGGCCATAATCCACCTACTGATGCTAATGTTCATAGCATTCGTAGCCATGGACATTTTTATTTCTTTGAGGGGATGGGATGACATCATATGTAAACTCATTGTCTACCTGTACAGAATTTTTAGAGGTCTCTCACTTTGTACCACCAGCCTGCTGAGTGTCCTCCAGGCAATCATCCTCAGTCCCAGAAGCTCCTGTTTAGCCAGGATCAAGCACAAATCTTACTATTACATCTCATGTGCCCTTCTTTTTCTGAGTGTCCTCTATATGCTCATTAGTAGTCACCTCTTAGTATCGATTATTGCCACTCCTAATTTGACTAGGAATAACTTCATCTATGTTACTAGGTCATGTTCCATCCTACCCATGAGTAACCTCATGAAAAGCACCATTTTCTAAACTGCTGGCCCTCAGGGAAGCCTTTCTTATTAGTGTTATGGTCATCTTGACTTGGTACATGGTGGCTCTCTTATGCAGGCACAGCAAGCAGGCCTGGCATCTTCACAGCACCAGGCTTTCTCCAAAAGCATCCTCAGAGCAAAGAGCTAACAGGACCTTCCTTCTGCTTATGAGCTTCTTCGTGTTGATGTCTGTCTTGGATGGCTTTATCTCCTACTCAAGAACCATGTTCCTAAATGATTCAACATCTTACTATATCCAACCCTTTGTGGGCCACATCTATGCCACAGTCAGTCCTTTTGTGTTCTTGAGCACTGAAAAACATGTTGTTAACTTTTTCAGGTCTATGTATGGAAGGACATAAATGTTTGAATATTCATTGATCATTGATGGGCACATTTCTTTATAAGAGGACCCAATACACTGGCATCAGAACTGTCAGTCAGTGTTCACATGCTTGGCGTACATGAAAATATAATTTTTTTTTCTGTTAAAATTATTTACTACCTTGTGTGGTCACAAAATGTAGCAGAAAATTAAACCACATCCCTTTTGTGATAAAACCAGGGCATTTTTGTTTCATTCTATTTTATCTTATCTTATTTTATCTTATTCCTCAATGAGTCTTTAAGGGAGTCCTATGAGGTGGCTCTCATGCATCATGGCCGTGGACAGCTCAAAGTATTTTGAAGGATGTAACCATGTCTAACACATTTCAATAATTCAATTTCCTGTGTTATAGCTATTGTGACAAATTAAATAAGGAGGCATTTCTTGCCATAAATAGTTATACACTCCAGAAAGAAAGGAATTATTCAAAGAACATTCAGAACAGAATTCTTTGCAAGAAGCACATGTGATGTATACAGCAAAGCGAACAACAGCTAGATTTAAAATTCTCAGAGTTATCAGCACTTTTGACCCAAACACAGCCTCTGCACGGCATAGGACCTCCTTCAGTTTTATGGTTGAAGGCAATTAATTCCAGCACTGGGCACCAAGGTGCCCTGGAAACAGGAAAGACCCACACCACTGGCCAGCTCCCTAGAGGTTCAACACTCTACACTACATTTCTTTCAAAACCAAATTCTTCATCCTTTCATCTCTGCTATAAATTGATTGGGATAAAATCTGTTGCTTGGGGAAACATTTCTACTCATGAGGCAGTTTATCAAACTCTAATAAGGTGGTTCAATAAGCCAAACAAACATATGTCATCTAGATTACTATGCAGGGGACATGGCAACACAGGGGGCATGAAAAGCCTTGTTTAAGTTAATTTGGGACTCAACTTTTGGACTGATGTCCCATGGGCCTATTGTTCCCATCCAATGAACTGCTTCCTGGCTTCAGCCTGATTGTCACATCTCTTGGTTGTTTTCTGTGTCAGTTGAACATAGACAAAACACGAAATGTTAAAGGGTAGGAATTTTTTTTTCCAAGCAAAAGGACCCAAGACGCTGGAGTTGCCATTCTAATATCTTAAAAACAAAAAGACTTCTTACCAAAATTAATCAAAAGAGATGGGAAAGGACTCTTCATACACATCAAAAGGAAAATTCACCCCCCCAAAAAAATGTTAATTCTGAACTACTATGCCCCAAATTCAAGGGCACCCACATTTGTAAAAGAAACATTCCTAAAGTTTTAACCTCATACATTAAAAGTGGGGGACTTCAATACACTACTCTCATCAATAGACAGGTCATCCAGACAAAAACTAAGCAGAGAAATAATGGAGCTAAAAGCCATTGTGAGTCCAGTGGACCAAACAGAAGTCTAGAGAATATTTCACCCAAACAGAAAAGAACATACCCTCTTCTCAGGATCTCACAGAACTTTCTCCAAAATTGGCTACATACTCAGTCACAAAGTGAGTCTCAACAGGTATCAGAAAATTGAAATAACCACCTGAAGCCTATCATACTATCACTGATTAAAGCTATAATTCAACAACAAAAGAAATAACATAAAGCTCACAAACTCTTGGAAACTGAATAACTCTCCTCTCAGTGACCACTGGGTCAAGGCAGAAATAAAGAGGTTAAAGACTTCCTAGAATTCAAGGAAAATGAATGCACAGCATAACTGAACTTATGAAACACAATAAAAATGGTAGTCAGAGGAACGTTCAGACTTCATACTAGCAACCTAGTAGCACCCCTGAAAACTCTAGAATGAAAAGGAAGCAAATGCATCCAAGAGGAGTAGAGGAAAGGAAATAATCCAACTCAGGACTGAAATCAATAAAATAGAAACAAAAAGACCAATACAAAAAAAAAATCAGTGAAACAAAGAATTTGTTATTAGAGAATATAAACAAGATAGACAAACCCTTGTCCAAACTAACCACAAGGCATAGACAAAGTATCCAAATTAACAAAAGAAAAAATAAAAAAGGATGACATAAAAACAGATACCAAGGAAATAAAAAAAATCATTGGGTCATATTTCAAAAACATCTGCTCTACAAATATGGATAATCTAAAAGAAATGGACGAATTTCTTGACAGATACCACTTACCAAAGATGAATCAGATAAACAACTTAAATAGAATTCTAGCTTCTAGGTAAATAGAAGATGTCATTAATTGTCTCCCAACCAAAGGAAAAAAAAGCCCAAGGTCCTATGGTTTTAGTACCGAATTTTCTGTATTTTGAAAGAAGAGCTAATAGCAATACTCCTCAAATTATTCCACAAATTAGAAACGGGAGGAACATTGTCAGATTTATTTTGTGAGGCCATAATCACCCTGACACCCAAACCAGGCCAACTCAACAACAACCAAAAAGAAAATTATAGACCAATTTCCCTTATGATCATTGATTCAAAAATACTCAATAAAATATTTGAAAACCAAATCCAATAACACATTAAAAAGATCATCTATCATGACAATCATACCAGGGATCATCCAAGGGATGCATAAATGGTTTAAAATACAAAAATCAGTCAATGTAACCCAACACATAAACGAACTGAAAGAAGAAAAAACATATGATCATTTTATTGGATGCTGAAAAAGCCTTTGAGGAAATTCAACACCCCCTCATGATAAAAATCTTGATGGGATCAGGAATACAGTTACATAATTCAACATAAAAACAGCAATATATAGCAAGCTGATAGCCAACATCAAATTAAATAAAAACTCACAGCAGTTCCACGAAAATCTGGAACAATACAAGGCTATCCACTTTCTTCATATCCATTCAATATAGTACTTGAAGTTCTAGCTAGAGCAATAAGACAACTAAAAGAGATCATGGGGATACAAATAGGAAAGAAAGAAGTCAAAATATCATTATTTACAGATGATATGATACAATACATAAGCTACTCAAAAAATTCTACAAGGGAACTCCTACAGCTGATAAACACCTCAGTAAAGTGGCTGGATACAAAATTAACTAAAAAAAATAATCAGTAGCCCTTCTTTATACAAATGACATGTGAGCTGAGAAAGAAATCAGGGAAACATCATCCTTCAGAATAGCCACAAATAATATGCAATATCTTGGGGTAACTCTAACTAAGCAAGTGATGAGCTGAATGACAATAATTTAACGTCTTTGAAAAAAAATAAGGAAGATATCAGAAGATGGAAAGATCTTCCATGTTAATTGGTCAGTAGCATCAACATAGTAAAACTGGCCATCTTACCAAAAGCAATCTACAGATTCAATGCAATTCCTCACCAAAATTCTAACACAATATTTTACAGACATGGAAAGAAAAAATACTCAAATTAAAATTGAAAAACAAAAAATACAGGATACCTAAAACAATCCTGTACAAAACAAAAACAAAAACAAAACAAAACAAAAAAACAAAAAAACTTCTGGCAGTATCACCATCCCTGATTGCCTGATTTCAAGCTCTACTACAGAGCTATAGTAATAAAAACCACATAGTATTGACATTAAAAAAATAAAAACAGGTTGATCAAAGGAATTAAATCAAAGACCCAGATGTAAATCCACACACCTATGGACACCTGATTTTTCACAAAGAACCCGCTGATGTACATACAATGAGGAAAAAGGCATCTTCAACCAATTGTGCTGGTCTTACTGGCAAATAGACCCATTCAATAAGCCTACATAAAATTCATATCCAAGTGGATCAAGACCTCAAAATAAAACCAGATACACAGAACCTGACAGAGAGAAAGTGGGGAGTTGTCTTGGGTGCATTGGTATTTTTTTCTAGTACCTGGCTATATGAGAGTCTCCATAAAATGACTGCCCTTCTTGACAAGGGCTCTGTGAGTTGCCCAGGCTGCTCTTGAACTAAGTATGCTCCTTCCTCCTCTCCTCAGTCCTGGGTGCAGGTGTGTGCACCATGCCTGCTGGGGAGACTGAAACACAGAGCATATAGTTCCACTCAGGCAAAGCACAGCCTCTTCCTGAAGTCTTCAATGAGAATGCGGTGTCCATTCCGTCCATTCAGATACTGGGATACAGTCAGACATGGCCCCAGCCTCAGCTATGTTCCACCTGCCTGTGACCACCTCAGCTCTGAGCTTTGCCTCTACTTCTCTGGTTTTCATTTCATTTCTTTTTTATTCACTTTTAAAATTTACTAACATCTTGAATTCAGATTTTGGAAACCAGGAAATACAGAATCAACACTAAATGGAAATGACATGCTCCATGGGAGTGGGGTGTCTCAGGAAAAGGGTTGGTTGCATTTCACAGAGTGTAGGAAAAGCGCACTCAGAACCATGGGAAGTCAGGGGAGGCCCAGGAGTCCTCAACCCAGAATAGAAGTATCACAGTGAATAAAACCTTTTTGAAATAAGTCTAATGAGCGAAGTGAGAAAAGTTAGTGTTGGGGGGTTGGTCTGGTGCTGTATACTCTGATGCTAATTGTTGACTCCCAAGATCTGGTTACTGCACAGATGAGAGCACATTCTCATCTACAATAGTCCTTGTGTAAAACTTGCCTAAGGAATTATTCTTGTTTAAACAATAAAAAGCCGACACACATGGCAGGGTGCATGGCTAAGGTTCTAGGTTCTAGAGGACAGGAAGACCATGGGAAGGAGAGGAGAGAGAGGAAGAATAAGAGAAGTAAGGAAGCAGAGAGCCACCATGGGTGAGTGTGGAAAGAAGCACATGGCGGGCATGGATGGAGGAAGCTGCCTGATGAAGAATGAGCAAGTCGAGAGGGGCGGAGCCAAGATGGCGACTAGCACACACATTATCTGAGTTGTGGAAGAGCTCAATGTCTGAGTTGGTGAGTGGAAGGACCTCTAACCCAGGAAAACAATGGTGAGGATTTCTAAACAACAGGGAACATCATAGGAGGTGAAAACTTTTGTCTCGGGTCACCCAGGGACTTGTTTCAGAAAGGTGAGAAACAATCCTTTGATCTCCCATCACTCCCTTCCTCCAAACCTCCCTCCTCCTCGGCACAGAGACACAGTGGACTCATCTTTCTCAGTGCAGACCTAACAACCTGGGGTCTGCAGAAGCTGAGGCAGAGCTCCAAGCAATTTAGCAGCAAATGCCAGCAGTACCTGTCTCGGAGTCCCAGATGTGCTGGGTGGCTGCACCATCCTCCCAGGGCCCAAGTCTGCTAGAAGCCATACTAGCTCTGCAGGATCACTATCACTGATGGTACGGCCCGCCCATACCACACTGTCAGAGAATATGCTATATACTCACCAAAACCAGACAGAAACCCCATACAAGCTAGGGACACCAGGCGCTGGGCCTCCCAAGCTTGGAGAGCACAGTGAAGAGACCCCAGGACTTCCCAGAAAGCATCTGGACTTGCAACCCAGTCTCCAGTTACAGTGGAGCTTCCTGGCAGCAGAGCAGCACTGTGCTGGCAGGGCACAGCAGCCCTCCAGTTTAAGACTAACCAGGGCCAAACCAGAGAACAGAGGTCCTGGTTACCCCAATCCCTACTGACGTGACCACCTTGAAATCTCCAGCTGTAGCAAGACCTCATAGACTGGCAGTGACAGCAGCATGGAGCTGGAGGTGCATATCAAAGAAGCAGGGCCAAACCAGAGAGCAGAGAACCCAGATACCCTGATCTCTGCCAAGTGACCTGCCTGTAAGTGAGTGCACCCTTGAGAATCTGCAGATGCCCAGATCCTGGGTCCTTCTAAAACAGAAGCCAGGCATCGAACCCCCTCTCACCCATATACCCTCTTTGGGAAAAAGAGGGGCACTTGGGACATTGAAGTTCCTGCTCTGTGGGTCTAATTGAGGAGTTAAGGCAGTTAATGCCAGAAATTATGCTGAGATCATCACTAGCGCCTGCGACATATACAGTGGAGAGCCCCTCCCACACACTCAAGGGTTCAACATCAGCCATCACTCTGTCTCTCGAGACACATGTCCACGCACACTTACACACACACACACACACACACACACACACACACACACGAGCACGCACGCATGCACACGCCTGCATTTGCCCCATTTGCACTGCGTACTTTTCTCCCACAGGTACAGCTAGTCCTCAGCACACGCTGAGGACACAGGACCTCTCTCAGCTTCCTGAAGAACTCTCCAGATGACAGAGAAAGACAGTATCAGTCTGATCTGCAAAATCCAAAAACAAACAGGGAAGGTTTCAGATAAGCCAATGGCCAGGGGTAGGCGAAAGAACACTTCCAACATAAATCAGGACATCATGACTTCACCAGCAAACCCCAAAATTGATGGATACTCCAATTCATCAGAAGCACAGGATAATGACTTTAAAGCCATGCTTACCCAATTATTTGAGGCTCAAAAGGAGGAAACTTTCAAAGAGTTGGCCAGTCAATTGGAAGTAAAGAAAGAAAAAATAGACAACATCCTTAAAGAAACACAGGCAAACATAGCCAAACAAATAGAGGCACAAGTAGAGATAAAATTAGTGGCATATATAAAGGAAATGAACAAAGAAATAGAGACCATCATAGAGAGACTGGAATCCAAATTCGAACAAATGAAAAAATGGTACAAGGCATGAAAACAGAATTAGAATCAATAAAGAAAACACAAACTGAGAAAACCCTTGAGCTGGAGAACTTGGGGAAAAGATCAGGAACCACAAAAGTAAGCATCACCAACAGAATACAAGAGATGGAAGAAAGAATCTCTGGAGATGAAGACACACTTGCAGAAATTGATACTTCTCTCAAAGAAAAAGTAAAATCTTTATTTCAAAATGGAGTTATATTCTGGCTAAATTAAACTCTTCAGGACCAGGATTTCCTACAGTTTTGTCAGTCTACCTAGGGGTAACTGGTTGATCCTTGGCACAGTATCTGAGGGCTGCTGTAATGGCTCTCTGGCTTTTGTAGGTCTGAGGATGCATCTGTGTGCCCCAGTGCCCTAGGGGTACTCAATAATGGCGGCTGAGCACAGCACTCCTGCCTGCAGTAGAAAGCTAGAGCCTAGAGCCTGCGTGAATCCAGAAAGTCTTTTGGTGCTGGGTGTCCTGAGCATTAGACCTGATGATCCCCCCTGCTGGGTGTTTCCTCCTGCCAGGGACACCCAGGCTTTGCTTTGGGGACTGCCGTTCTGTCTGAGGTGGCTGAAAGTAGAACCCACCAGCACAGATGCCCACCCGTGGCTCTGCTTTTCTGGCCTTTGGGAGCCTGGGCGTCTGCCTAAAGTGGGTAATTTTCCCAAGACCTTTTCGGGGTGGTGGTATCAGCTGAGTGCTCTGAGATCAGTCCAGCCGTTTCCCTCCCCGTGGGTTTGCACCCAATGGTGAAACTGAGTCTCTGGTGCCCTGGGGCCCACAGTTCTATCTGAGGCAGCGAATCAGGCGAGCAGGCTGGGCTCTATGCAGGCGCCTGGGTCCCTGGCTCTGGCTCCGGCTGGCTCCAGGGGAGCCCGTGGAACCTGAGTCTTTTCCAGGGGATGTCTGGGTGACCTAAGGTCGGTCCCAATCCTTTCCTGCTCCGTGGGGTTATCTCTCGACTGGAAAATCCAGTCTGTGATGTTGTGGGCCCACAGTTCAGTCTGGGACAGTGACCAGATCACGCTAGAGTGTAGCTCTGGGCTGGCGACCAAGTACCTGGCGGAACCAGGGTCTCTTCTGTGGTTTACCCGGGTGAGTTAAAGCTGATTGAACTCCTCCACCGTGGGGTATCCTCTCATCTGAGGAACACAGTCACGTGTATTTTATGGCCGCGAGTTCTGCTTGCTGGTCACTGTGCCGATCCTGCTGTGCTGCTGTTCAGAATGAGTGTCCTCCCAGCGCCGCCATCTTGGCTGCCCCTACAATTTTCTTAATTGGTTCAAATCATATGGCTTGGTTTCACTTGGTAAAACGAACAAAATAAATGCCAATGTCTTTTGTCTTCCCCCAAAGGACTGAGAAATTGTTTCAAGTTCTCTGTTAGAATGCCCACTGTCATTGTCTAAAATACCTGATAAACTTTAAAATATTTCATAACCTGAAACATAACTTTTTAAAACTCGTTTTTGCAATATCAAAATAAGGTACCCTTTTAGAAATGAAGTCACAAAATACAACCATAATTTTAAAAGTCAAAACCAGATTTTATCAATGCAAACAATTCAGTACTTTTAAAATCAATACCAAGTATATTATTTTGATGTTGGCTGCCAGTAAGAAAAGTTCTTGTAATCAAACACATGGAGGTGCAGTTTTAATATTTTATAGAAATGTAGTTTTAAACATTATTATTTTTATAAACCTGGTTTTTAATACAGGACCGAAATTATGTAAAATCTTAATACATTTAATAATCAATAATCAGACATCAAAATATATATAGAACATAGTAAACTTATATATTTAAAACAAACAGACAAAACTATAAAACTAATTTTTACTCCCTTTAGCATTAATTTCAAGGGAGGAACATCTTGCTCCCTGTTGAATACTATTTTATTACCATAGAGGCTTGCAACTTTCTTACCTTAGAAGCCGCTGTGGACACTTTAAGAGCCTCTTGTAGGGAAAGTAATCATCAGTATGGCCTTCATCTGTGGTTTCAACTCCTGTAGTGTCTGGGACATTTTTGTGCATTTCTGATATAATATGTCCGCACTCCTCTATGGCAGACAAAACTTTAAAAAGCTGCTGAAATCATCCCAGGTGGGCTGGTGGGTGAAAAGAACAGTTTCAATGAGATCAATCAAATCCCTAGAATTGTCAGAGAACTTGGATTCTGAGTTCTCCAGTCATCTGGTTCCCCGAGGGAGAGGCTGCCAAGGGGCTCTGAGTTTTTGGTGCTGGGCCATATAGTGGTTCTAACCTGGATAAAGGGCTGGAGCTCGCTGAGGAGTGGCAGGAGGAGGGGTTGGAAAATTATTTCCATGGGAGTCTCATCCTGAAAAATAGCGTAAAAGGGGTGTGAGGGTGACAGGGAAGTGGCCTCTGGTTTTGTAGAGTCTGTGGAAGGAGGATTGTTAGTGGGGGTCAGAAAGGGCTTAATCCATGGAGGTGGATGAATCATTAGGTCTTTCCAGACTACAATATATGGAAATTGGTCTGGGTGCCCACATTTATGCTGAAAAACACCATTTTCCACTGCAAGGATGGTGGGAAGATGGAAAGTTCCTTCTGGTGGCCAGCCCACATTAAAGGTGGGCCATTCTGAGCTGCAAAAAGTCATCATTTTTCCTCTCCTCACATCAACTGAAAGACCGTGAATTCTAGTCTTAACTTCTCCAAAATGTGTCAGAACCAATTCAAGGGGTTTGGAAGTATTCTCTCCCATATCATCAGCCAGTCTTTTCATCAAGAGAATTCAGGATAACGCAAAAGAAGTAAGGAGAGCAATTTCAACAAATAGTAAATCACACATACACAAAAAAGAACCACCCATCCCAGACAAAAACCAAACTAAAGGCAACAACTCACAACCTATACCTGGGCTCATATCTAAAATCACTAAAGCAAGAAGAGCTATGGCTTCAAAGGCAACTGCAAGACCACAAGCAAGCAATCACAAAAATACAAAAGTAACTCCTGGCACAACACCAAGAAAAAGAAAATTAATCCTACACAGAAACAAAGTAAAACGAAAAACCTGGCATCTCCTGTACTTCTCTGCCACAGAAGTGCCAGAAAGGGTATGAAAACCAATCCTCACTCTGGTTTCCCTATCCCAAGATTTCCAGGGAGGCAAAAACTTACCAGGCCAAAAATGTCTTTTTGACCCCTGAGGCCCTGGACCTCAACAGGTCTCTTTTGTCCACTTTTGGGCGCCTCTAGAACACATTGAGGCTTTTCAAATCAATGAATAGAAGAAACAAACACTTAAAGCAGGCAGACAACACAAAAGACATTTACCCATGGGGTTAAGTTATCAGGGTTCGGATTCCTAGAGGTCCTGAGGCACCTTGGACCAGACCCCAAATGTAATGCCAGGTTCAGGAGATCCTCAGAGCCCTTAGGAGACCACTCGATACAATAGCAAGAGAGATTTATTATGAGAGCAATCAAACTCGAGACCGAGTCTCACTGATTCAGCAGTAGAGAAGTGGGACATGGAGCCCTGAGTGAGCAAGGTTTTTTAGGGAAAGTCTGTGATCAGGGAGTTTTCATGACAGCAAACAGGGAAGCACATGTTTCTATGACAGCAAACAGGGCATATGCCTTGATGTTACAGGATTAGGTAAAAGTTAGATGGGTGAAGTGACCTTTTCTGAATCACAATTACCTAAGGTATATGTCTCTCTGAGTCACAATTGCCTAAGACATATGATCACAATGGCTGTTCTTTTAATCTATATCTGAAACATTGGGGAGAATTTTCCCACCAGATTAGCAACCAATTTCCCTTGATTATTGCCAGGGAGATTGTCTCTAATTTCTATGAAGTATTTATCCTATGATATTTCCTAGAGATGGTGCTGGGGAGTTAACTTTGTTTTCTGCCAGGTGCACATTTTGTGATATTTCCTGGTACCTGAATTCAGCTCCCAGTCAAGATGGCTCTTTATTTTATAATGGAGTTATTCTCAGGCTAACTATACCCAGGCTAACTTAAACTCTTCACTATGACTTTCTAGGTGGTGTTTCTTATGAAGTTAAACTGTGAAACTCAGTATAAATCACACATAAAAGTCACCCAGCTGAAGGGGAATTTTAATCTAGCAACCTGGCTACTCAGGCAGGAGATCACATGCGAAGACCTAGTTCTGTGCGATCTGGCTGAAATACAGACACACTCTTAGCACACACTCCTTTTTTTAAACTTTTATTAATTACAATTTATTCACTTTGTATCCCCCCCATGAACCCCACCCCCTCCTCCCCTCCTAATTCCACATTCCCTCCTCCTTCTTCATGCATGCACCTCCTCAAATCCACTGATAGGGGAGGTCCCTCTCTCCTTCCTTCTGAACTTAGTTTATCAGATCTCATCAGGAGTGGCTGCATTGTCATCTTCTCTGGCCTGGTAAGGCTACTCCCCCCTCAGGAGAAGGTGATCAAAGAGCAGGCCAATCAGTTCATGTCAGAGACAGTCCCTCTAATGATTACTATGGAACCCACTTGGACACTGAACTGCCATGGGCTACATCTGTGCAGTTGTTCTAGTTTATCTCCTTGCATGGTACTTGGTTGGAGTATGAGTATCTGGAAAGACACCTCTGTTCAAATTATCTGGATTTGTTGCTCTCCTTGTGGAGCTCCTGTCCTCTCCAGATCTTACTATTTTCCACTTCTTTCATAAGATTCCATGCTCTCTGCCCAACAGTTAGCCATAAGTCTTAGCATCTGCTTTGATAGTGTGCAGGGCAGAGCCTTTCATAGGCCCTCTGTGGCAGACTCCTAACTTGTTTCCTGTTTTCTTCTTCTTCTGATGTCCATCCTCTTTGCCTTTTAGGATGGGGATTGAGCATTTTAGTCAGAATCCTCCCTCCTGATTAGCTTCTTTATATGTACAGATTTTAGTAGGTTTATCCTATATTATATGTCAATATAAATGAGTATATACCCTGTGTGTCTTTCTGCTTCTGGGACAGATAATTCAGGATGATCCTTTCCAGTTCCCACCATTTAACTGCAAATTTCATAATTTCCGTATTTTTCATTGCTGAGTAATATTCCATTGTGTAGATGTACCACAATTTCGGGATCCATTCTTCAGTTGAGGGACATCTGGGTTGTTTCCAGCTTCTGGCTGTTACAAATAAAGGTGCTAAAAACATGATTGAGCATATGTTCTTATTGTGTACTTGATCCTCTTTTGGATATATGCCTAGGAGTGCTATGGCTGGATCTGAGGAAGCGCTATTTCTGTTTGTCTGATAAAGCACCAGATGGATTTCCAGAGTGGTTGTACAAGTCTACATTCCCACCAACAGTGGAGGAGGTTTGCCTTTCTTCTGAACCCATCCAGAATGTGTTTTCACTTGAGTTTTTAATCATGGCCATTCTGATAGATGTAATTTGAAATCTCAGGGTCATTTTGATTTGCATTCTGCTGATGGGTAATGAGGTTGAGCATTTCTATAAGAGTTTCTCTGCCATTCAATATTCCTCTACAGAGAATTCTGTTTAGCTCTGTTCCCCATTCTTTAATTGGATTACTTGGTTTGTTGCTTTTCAGCTTTTTTAGTTCTTTATATATACTGGATATTAGCCATCTGTCAGGTAAAGAGTTGGTGAAGATTCTTTCCCAATCTGTAGGCAGTCATTTTGTTTTGATGACAGTGTCCTTTGCTTTACAGAAGCTTTTCAGTTTCATGAGGTCCCATTTATTGATTGTTGCTCTTAGAGCCCATGTTGTTGGTGTTTTGTTCAGGAAATTGTCTCCTATATTCATGATTTCTAGGGTCTTCCCCACTTTTTCTTCTAACCGATTTAATGTGTCTCATTTCATGTTGAGGTCTTTGATCCACTTGGACTTTAATTTTGTGCTGGGTGACAAGTATAAATCTATTGCATTTTTCTACATGAAAACATCCACTTAAACCAGCACCATTTGTTGAAGATGCTATCTTTTTTCCATTGTATGCTTTTGTCATCTTTGTCAAAGATCGTTTTCCATAAGTACCTGGGATTATTTCTGAGTCTTCAGTTTTGTTCCCTTGATCCACCATTGTGTTTCTATGCCAGTACCATGCAGTTTTTCTGACTGTTGCTCTATAGTACAGCTTGAGATCAGGGATGGAGATACCTCCAGAAGATCTTTTATTGTTGAGGTTTGTTTTAGCAATTCTGCGTTCCTTGTTATTCCATATGAAGTTGAGAATTTTTCTTTCAAGATCTGTAAAGAATTGTGTTGGTAATTTGATGGGAATTGCATTGAATCTGTAGATGGCTTTTGGTAAGATGGCCACTTTTACTATGTTAATCCTGCCAAGCCATGAGCATGGGAGATCTTTCCATTTTCTGATGTCTTCTTCTAATTCTTTCTTCAGAGACATGAAATTTTTTTCATACAGATCTTTGACTTGCTTGGTTAGGGTAACACCAAGGTACTTTATGTCATTTGTGGCTAATGTGAAGGGTGTTGTTTCCATAATTTCTTTTTCAGCCCTTTTGTCTTTTGTATACAAGAGGGCTACTGATTTTTTTGAGTTAATTTTGTATATGGCCACTTTGCTGAAGGTGTTTATCAGCTATAGGAGTTCCCTGGTAGAATTTCAGGGGTCACTCAGGTATACTATCATATCATCTGCAAATAGTGATACTTTGAGTTCTTCTTTTCCAATTTATATTCCTTTGATCTCCTTCAACTGTCTTATTGCTCTATCAAGGACTTCCAAAACTATGTTAAAGAGATATGGAGAGAGTGGGCAGCCTTGCCTTGTCCCTGATTTCAGTGGGATTGCTTTAAGTTTCTCTCTGTTTAGCTTGATGTTGGCTCTAGGCTTGCTGTATATTGCCTTTATTATGTTTAGATATGTGCCTTGTATCTCTGATTCTCTCCAATACTTTAAATATGAATGGATGTTGAATTTTGTCAAATGACTTTTAAGCATCTAAGGAGGTTATACGTGTTTTTTTCTTTCAGTTTGTTATTTTGGTCTATCACATTGATGGATTTCCGTATATTGGACCACCCCTGCATACCTGGGATGAAGCCTACTTGGTCATAGTGGATGATATCTTTGATGTGTTCTTGTATTCAGTTTGCAAGTATCTTGTTGAGTATTTTTGCATCAATGTTCATAATGGAGATTGGCCTGAAATTCTCTCTTTTTTGGGGGGTCTTTTTGAGGTTTAGGTACCAAGGAGACTGTGGCTTCATAGAATGAGTTGGGTAGTGTTCTTTCTGTTTCTATTTTGTGGAACAGTTTGAAGAGAACTGGAGTTAACTCTTCTTTGAAGGTCTGGTAGAATTCTGTGCTGAAACCATCTGGTCCTGGGCTTTTTTTTGGATGAGAAACTCTCAATGACAGCTTCTATATCCTTGGTATATATGGGACTAATTAATTGATTTTCCTGGTCTTGATTCAACTTTGGTAATTGGAATTGATCAAGAAAATTATCCATTACATTTAGATTTTCAAATTTTTTGGCATATACACTTTTGAAGTATATAAGTCCTAATGACTGTTTGGATTTCCACAGTGTCTATAGTTATATTCTCCTTTTCATTTCTGATTTTATTGATATGGATGGTGTCTCTCTGCCTTTTAGTTAGCTTGGCTAAGGGTTTGTCGATCTTGTTGATTTTCACAAAGAACCAGCTCTTGGTTCCATTGATTCTTTGAATTGTTTTATTTGTTTCTAATTGATTGATTTCTGCCCTGAGTTTGATTATTTCCAGCTGTCTACTCCTTTTTGGTGTGTCTACTTCTTCCTTTTCTATGATTTGTAGGTGAGACATTAAGTTCTTTGAATGAGTTGTCTTGAATTTCTTCTTGAAGGCACTTAGTCCTACGAATTTCCTCTCAGCACTCCTTTCATTGTGTCGCATAAGTGTGGATATGTTGTGCCTTTATTTTCATTGAATTCTAGGAAGACTTTAATTTCTTTCTTTGTTTCTTCCCTGACCCAGCTGTCATTGAGTATCAAGTTGTTCAGTTTCCATGTGTATATAGGCTTTTTGCTATTTCTGTTGTTGTTGATGTCCAGCTTTATTCCATGGTGATCAGACAGGATACAAGGGATTATTTCACTCTTCTTGTATCTGTTGAGCCTTGCTTTGTGACCAACTATATGGTCTATTTTGGAGAAGGTTCCATGAGGTGCTGAGAAGAAGGTAAATATTTTGTGTTTTGGTTTAAGGTTCTGTAAGTGTCTGTTAGGTCCATTTGATTCATGACCTCTGTTAGAGACATTGTTTCTTTGTTACATTTCTGTTTTCTTGACCTATCCTTTGTTGAGAGTGGGGTGTTGAAGTCTCCCATTATTAATGTGTGGAGATCTATGTGTGGTTTAAGTTTTATCAATGTATCTTTTACAAATATGGGTACCCTTGTATTAGGGGCATAGATATTCAGGATTGTGATGTCTTCCTGGTGGAATTTCCCCTTGATGAGTATGAAGTGTCCTTCCCCATCTCTTTTGATTAATTTTGGAAGAAAGTATATTTTATCAGATATTAGAATGGCTACTCCTGCTTGCGTCTTGGGTCCATTTACTTGGAAAGCAGTCTTCCAGCCCTTTACCCTTAGGTAATGTCTATCTTTGTGACTTAAGTGTCTTTCTTGAATGCAACAGGTTGCTGAATCTTGTTATCGCATCCATTCTGTTAGTGTCTCATTATTAAAGAATTGAGTCTATTGATGTTGAGAGAAATTAATGACCAGTTGCTGTTAGATCCTGTGATGTTGATGTTGGCTGTGGTCATATGTTTGTGTGCTTGGTTGATTTTTGTTTTACTGTAGTGAGGTTAATTATTTCCTGTCTTTTCTTGAAAATAGGTAGGTGTCTTGAATTGTATTTTTCCTTCTAGTGTCTTCTGTAATGCTGGATTTGTGTGTAGGTATTGTTGAAAATTGTATTTTTCATTGAATATCTTGTTTTCTCTGTCTATGAGGATTGAGAGTATTGCTGGTTATAGTAGCCTGGGCTGACATCTGTGCTCTTTTAGATCCTGCATGATATCTGTCCAGGCCCTTCTGGCTTTCATAGTCTCATTTGAGAAGTCAGGTGTGATTCTGATGGGTTTGCCATTATATGTTACTTGGTATTTTTCCCTTGCAGCTTTTAATATTTTTTCTTTCTTGGGTATACATACTGTTTTGATTGTTATGTGGCGGGAGGACATTTTTTTCTGGTCTAATTTATTAATTTTTCTGTATGCCTCTTGTATTCTTATTGGCCTCTCTTTTAAGTTGGGGAAATTGCTTCAGTGATTTTGTTGAAAATATTTTCTGGGCCTTTGAGAAGGGAATCTTCTTTTTCCTAGATTCCTATTATTCTTAGCTTTTGTATTTTTATGTTGTCTTGAATTTCTTGGATAGTGTGTGTCAGAAAGCTCAGATGAGGAGGTCGTTGCGAACAGAAGACAAATTAAGCAGACACCATAGCAAAGCACCCTGGCTATGAGGAAGACCAACTGAGGCTCTCCACCACCAGAACTCAAGGGGAGTGTGAGAAATGCGCATTTCCAGGTCCTCATCAGACTTACAGAGCCAGAGCAACTGCCAACACTTTTGGGAAAGCCAAAGTCAGAACCACTGGTGCAGAGTATGGATGGCTGTCTAATCAGCCATCACCTCTTGGAGGTGGCTGGAAAGGGACATCTGGTCGCTGAGGAGGCTTGACTCACACTGTTCTGGGCCCAGTATTTCCCCAGTACTGCCTGTTGATGGCCACATGGATGGCTTTTCCCTCAGGGAGCTCTGTCTACCTACACACACAGTCCTGCCAACAGGGAGAGGGGTCAACCAACCAAGAGGTGAAGGAGATAACCTGAGTAGGCTTGGAGGCATGAACAGGCCTGACTTGTTGGAGGACCAGTGAGAGTGTAGGCTTGGTCTAGAGTGGGCCTGGGGTTTCCCTACTGCACAGTTAAGAACTGAATTTGATTCTTTCAAACAACCTTTCCATCTCAGAGCCATCATCAAACTCCTAAACCTCCAGCCCTTTGTGGAGAAATACTTGTGAGTCTGGAATAGAAATTGTTTTATGGCTGGGGACAGCCAGACGAGGAAAGAGCTTTCTGTATAAGCCTGGTAATCTGAGTTCCATCCCTGAAATCCACCTAGAGGCAGGAGGATAAGGCGGATTCCACAAGTTTGTCTTCCAGCCTCCATAAGTGCACCATAGCTCGTTTGTATGCCTTCCCTCCCACACACACTAACAATCAACACATGATTGATTTGAAAAAAGACAACAAAGAAAATGTCTGGCTGGATTTTGTTACTAAGAGTTCTGGGTAGGCCTGACGGAGCCATGCCTAGTGGTCAGCTGGTGATGGAGGCGATGGTGGAGGAGATGGAGGTGGTAGAAATGATACCAGAAGGGAATGAAGACATAGCAGTGAGACAGAAGAAGAGACCATGGTGGTGGTGGCAGTGCCACAGGCGATAGGAACAGTTGTAGAAGTCGTGGTGAGGATGGGTGACTTGTCCTCAGTGTGGGTGGCAGAATAAGTGAGGAGGGGGTAGGCAACATATAAAAAAAAGAGATGAAGGGGCCTGTGGTGGTGAAGCAGTAGAGGTAGAGCAGGCAATAAAGGTGGGGGAGGTGGCAGAATTGAGGCACGAAATGGTCAAGGTGACGGAAAGTGGTAATGATGGAGATATATACAGGATAGAGATGGCTGTATTTTTCCAGATGGAGATGGAGGTATTTGGTCAAGTTTTGATACCAGTGGTAGGGACTGACCACATGGTAGTCAGGGACAGAGATGGTGGGGATGACAAAATGGTGGGTGGTAAAGTTGGCTAGGATGATGGAGAGGGTATATATGGTAGAATTGGTGGGTTTTATTGAGGTGATGGAGACAGTATGGGTGATGGGCTTGATGCAGATGGTGGAGGTAGTCAAGGTGATGGAGGCCATGAAGATGTGGGAGCTGAAAACAGAGGGGTCAATGGCAGTAGCAGAAGTGGCGGGGATGATGGAATTGGTGGAGGGATGGAGATAGTGTAGGTGATAGATGGAGAAGGATGGAAGTAATCAAGTTTACGGCTACGGAGTTGGTGGTAGAGGGGGTAAGGAGAGATTTATGTGTGAAATATGTGAAGCTCAGTGAGTGGGTAATTCCTTTCCATATTTGATGCAAAAAGGGAAAATTAACTTTTTCTTTAGAATAAGCAGTGAAATCCTTATAATACAGTCTCAGCAGAATCACGGAGGAAAACACATGCTCAGCTACTGCCAGTGTCATTTTGCTCTGGGGTTTGTGGAGTTCAGGGTAGGGACATAAAAACCCAGATGCTCTGCTAAGTCTGACCGAACACTGTTGGATGTGTGATTTGTGAACACAGCCCTAAGACTAGTTGGGAAAACCTCCCAGGATTAAACTGGTTCAGCCGAAGGCAGAGGGTGGTGGCTGTGGAGCAATAGGCTAAGACTATTGAACTCCTTTGGTTTTCCTGATGAGAGAAAATGGATCCCAAAGCCTTTGCAATGGCTTTGCAACCCTCCAAGGTGCTGGCCACCATGGTTGCTGTTGGAGCCTTAAGGATTGCATTCTTGCTAAGAATCCTACAATGACTGTGTCCCCATTTTACAGATGGAAAACTGTGGCTTTTTGATGGTCACCATTTTTTGTTTTTTGTTTTTCAAGACAGGCTTTCTCTGTGTAGCCCTGGCTGTTCTGTCGTTTACTCTGTATACCAGGCTGATCTCAAACTCAGACAGCCACCTTTCTCTGTCTCCCAAGTGAGAGATTAAAGACTTACACCACACACACACACACACACACACGCACACACACACAAAAGGCCAGGTGATCAAAAGACCATATAGTTCAGTTCAAAAATCGATTCAAAAATCAGAATTGTATGTAATCTTTATGGTATTAGTAGATTTCCCTGAATCTTAATATAATTGCTGGCTCTCAATATGTAGAATGAGTTGTTTGGCATATAGAAACTGCTGACTTTATTCCTGATGGTTTAGAATTAACTTTATTATTTATGCAACTGCAAAAGGCTTAACAAAAGTAGAAACCCTCCGTTACATATCACGCGGATTCGGTCTCACACAGGCTTTCCAGGTCCATTGGTACAAGCAAATGAGGAAACTGGTCAATTACAACACCTCAACATTTCATGAAAGACACAATGTTAAAAGTAAAAGTTAATTTTTTTTTCTATAACTTGGGCATCAAGCAAGGAAATAATAAAAAATGTCCCACATGTCCTCTGTATAACCACACTCAACTGCGTGCTGCAAGTAAGCCTGGGGATATGAAAAAAGTGAAATATGTCAGATGGATGTGTTTCATTCTGCAGAATTTGGAAAACAAAGGTATGTACACCGTAACATAGGTGTATAACCAGGGTTTCAACGGGCAACTGCTTTAAGTGCTGAAAAGGCTTATTGTGTAATTACACAGTTATTGGAAATAATGGAAATTTTGGGGATACCTTCACAAATTAAGACTGATAATGAACCTAAATATATATCTAGTAAGATGAAGCAATTCTTTCCCTATTATACTATAAATTATTTATAAAACTTTATACTATGAATCATTTATAAAATCTTTATATTATAAATGATTTATAAAACTTTATACTACAAATGATTTATAAAATCTTTATACTATAGTATAAAATGATCTTTTTATAACTTATATTATAAAAATTTATAAATCATTCATACTATAGTATAAAGATTATTTAAATGATCTCTATATAATTTATACTATAAAGATTTATAAATCATTTATACTATAGTATACTCTAAATGATAGTATAGTATAAATTATAGTATAGTATAAATGATTTGTAAATCATTTATACTATAGTATATTATAAAGGATAGTATATGTATAAATTATATCATTTATACTATATATAGCATCATTTATACTATACTATCATTTATACTATATATAGTATCATTTGTACTACACTATCATTTAAATGATAGTATAATATAAAGGATAGTATAGTATAAATTATACCATTCATACTATATATAGTATCATTTATACTGTCCTACCATTTATACTTTACTATCCTTTATAGTATACTAAAGTATAAATGATTTATAAATCACTTATACTATACTATAATTTATACTATACTGTCATTTATTGTATACTATAGTATAAATGATTTATAAAACTTTATAGTATAAATTATATAGAGATCATTTAAATGATCTTTATGCTATAGTGTAAATGATTTATAAATCTTTATAATAATATAAGTTACATAAACATCATTTTATACTATAGTATAAAGATTTTATAAATCATTTGTAGTATAAAGTTTTATAAATCATTTATAGCATAAAGATTTTATAAATCATGTATAGTATAAAGTTTTATAAAATCATTTATAGTATAAAGATTTATAGTATAATAGGCAAAGAATTGCTTCATCTTACTAGATATATATGTAGGTTCATTATCAGTCTTAATTTGTGAAGGTATCCCCCAAATTTTCATTATTTCCAATAACTGTGTAATTTACACAATCAGCCTTTTCAGCACTTAAAGCAGTTGCCCGTTGAAACCCTGGGTATACACCTATGGTATGGTGTACATACGTTTGTTTTCCAAATTGTGCAGAATGAAACACATCCATCTGCCATATTAATTGTCCATCCTATGGGCTTAGAGTTGCTCAAGAGTGTTTCGGTTGTGGAAGTACATTGGGGACATGCTGTTGAAGATAGAAGCTATCTTCAAGGACCTTTGTCCTACATTCAAGTTCAGGGAAGCTCTAGGATGGATGGACCATACATGGTCAATCACACAGACATCTGTGTGTCTTACGATGTGATACTTGTTGCCACAGTCTAGGGAGAAAGAACACAAGAGATGAAGTCTTACCACTGTGATACTAGGATGGAAAGATAAGGCTTACCAGAACTCTCCCCAAAGGCTGTTGCAAGGCTGATTAACTGTGCAAGAATATGCAAAGGGCAGAGACTTGAAGAAATGGAAGCAGCCTTAAGATCTGTCCAGCTGGTACATACACGAATTAGGGGCTTGAGGCTGCCATGACACAGGGACACAGTGGGTTGCTCCTCCAAGAGTCTCTAGTTAGACTTGTCAGGACACCTATTACACCCTCACAGTGTGGCATGTGGTGGTGAGTGTGGGATCCAATGTGAATGGTCGCCTTGAAGGAACAAGAATAGATATGCAAGAGGTGAGTAACTAGGGCAGAATTGGTGTCAAGAGAGGGCACAGCTACCACTGCAGTCACTCCAAGACTGAGTTTTTCAGGCTTTGTTCTGAGTTGGGTCTGAGGACTCAAGCAATGTAACCTGTGAAGGATTTGGCATGTGTGTGGGTGCGGGGCACTTGCAAAAGGATGGCAGGAGGCTCTTTCTAAAGAATTCCCATCAGGCTGCTTGTAGGCCTCAATTCTCAACCTGGGAACCCATCTTGGGGCAGGTAGGACAGGCAGACTGGAAACTATAGCACTAGGGAGAGATTAGTTACAAAGGACAGAAGGAAAAGTGAATAAAATGAAGTGAAGTAATACACTCACCTGGTGCTGAGGGTGGCTCCAAGGACCCTTTTCATTGGAGTCATGTTCTTACATGAGGCAGCCTTTGTCTTAGCAGGTGGCAGGCAGCAGCAGCACAGATGTCTGAGGCCGTTCATGATTGTCTTCTTCACCCGCTTCCAGCATTGACGTTGGTTGTGGGGGGAAGCTGTGCCAGTGTCCTGAGGCTGGCCAGGTGTGATGTTATCCTCGGTCCCTTGCTGAGGGAGAGCTGTGCCAGCTTCCTGAGGCTGGCCAGGTGTGATGTCGTTCTTGGTCTCTTGCTGAGGGAGACGTGTGCCAGCATCCAGAGGCTGGCCAGGTGTGATGTTATCCTCGGTCCCTTGCTGAGGGAGAGCTGTGCCAGCTTCCTGAGCCTGGCCAGGTGTGGTGTCGTCCTCGGTCTCTTGCTGAGGGAGACCTGTGACAGCGTCCAGAGGCTGGCCAGGTGTGATGTCATCCTCGGTCCCTTGCTGAGTGAGAGCTGTGCCAGCTTCCTGAGGCTGGCCAGGTGTGGTGTTGTCCTCGGTCTCTTGCTGAGGGAGAGCTGTGCCAGCGTCCAGAGGCTGGCCAGGTGTGATGTCATCCTCGGTCCCTTGCTTAGGGAGAGCTGTGCCAGCTTCCTGAGGCTGGCCAGGTGTGGTGTCGTCCTCGGTCTCTTGCTGAGGGAGACCTGTGCCAGCGTCCTGAGGCTGGCCTGGTGTGATGTCGTCCTTGGTCTCTTGCAGAGGGAGAGCTGTGCCAGTGTCCTGGGGCTGTCCAGGTGTGATGTTGTCCTCGGTCTCTTGCTGATGGAGACCTGTGCCAGCGTCCAGAGGCTGGCCAGGTGTGATGTCATCCTCGGTCCCTTGCTAAGGGAGAGATGTGCCAGCTTCCTGAGGCTGGCCAGGTGTCTTGTCGTCCTTGTTCTCTTCCTGATGGAGACCTGTGCCAGCGTCCGGAGGCTGGCCAGGTGTGATGTCATCCTCAGTCTCTTGCAGAGGGAGACCTGTACCAGCGTCCTGAGGCTGGCCAGGTGTGATGTCGTCCTCGGGCTCTTGCTGAGGGAGAGCTGTGCCAGCGTCCTGAGGCTTGCCAGGTGTGATGTCGTCCTCGGTCTCTTGCTGAGGGAGACCTGTGTTAGCGTCCAGAGGCTGGCCAGGTGTGATTTCATCCTCGGTCCCTTGCTGTGGGAGAGCTCTGCCAGCTTCCTGAAGCTGGCCAGGTGTGGTGTTGTCCTGGGTCTCTTGCTGAGGGAGAGCTGTGCCAGCATCCTGAGGCTGGCCAGGTGTGGTGTTGTCGCCCTCGTTCTCTTCCTCCTTGGTCTCTTCAGTTATGATGGTATCCTCCTTGATCTCTTTTGTTGTGATGGTATCTCCTATGTTGGTGTCTGGTATGATGGTGTTTCCCTCGTTCTCTTCCTCCTTGGTCTCTTTAGTCATGGTTTCCTCCTTGATCTTTTTGGTCGTGATGGTGTCTCTTATGATGGTGTCTGGTATGATGGTGTTTGGTACGATGGGTGTCTGGTATGATGGTGTCCTCCTTGGTCAATTTTAGTGTGATGGTGTGTGGTAGGATGGTTTATTGGGGCAGGTGGGACAGGGAGATTGGAAACTATATCAGTATGGGGAGAAGTTTTACTTTGTGGAAAAGATCATATTTCCTGCCAAGAAACGGTGAGTAAAGGACAATCACTACCCAGAGGGCAGTCTGTGATGTTTATGCAGGCTGGGGGAGAGAGCAAGGGATCAGTGTGCCACATAAAGCTTTAGGGCACCTGTGCACCTCAGCCCTTCCCCTCTGAGTAAGACCCAGTGGAAAGCCAGCCCCTCCTGCCTGGGATTTTACCTGGACAGATCTGCACTGGGATAGGTCCTGTGCAGAATGCTCCTGTGACCACACTGGCTTCTGGACATCTGGCCTGGCTTCCCCGAGAGGCTTTTCACATCTCATCCAGGCTGATCCCCAACCCATGGCCCACAAGCCATGGAGATGGGGCCTGTCGTCTTTAGGACTTCAAAGCAAAAAGACAAAGGTAAGTGACTCTTACTGACTTTGAAGCACACAGAACTTTCTGTGCTTGCCCTGCAGCACCAAAGTGCCCTACTGGTCTCTCAGCAATCTCTGCTGACTTTGCCATGCCCCACCTGCTCCTCTTCCTGCTTTATCAGCATGTGTATACAATCTACTTCTTGCTTAACAAGCCTGAGGTCACATTACTGGGATTTCTATGGTATTGGTCTTTCTGAAGTGACAGAGGTTGTTAAGATCACAGGTGTGCCACAGTGGGCAAATTATCATTAGTTACAAAGGACAGAAGGAAAAGTGAATAAAATGAAGTGAAGTAATGCACTCACCTGGTGCTGAGGGTGGCTCTAAGGTCCCTTTTCATTGGAGTCATGTTCTTACATGAGGCTGTCTTTGTCTTAGCAGGTGGCAGGCAGCAGCAGCACAGATGTCTGAGGCTGTTCATGATTGTCTTCTTTATCTGCTTCCAGCGTTGACGACGGTTGTGGGGGGAAGCTGTGCCAGTGTCCTGAGGCGGGCCAGGTGTGACGTCGTCCTCAGTCTCATGCTGAGGGAGAGCTGTGCCAGCATCCTGAGGCTGGCCAGGTGTGATGTCGTCCTTGGTCTCTTGCTGAGGGAGAGCTGTGCCAGCATCCTGAGGCTGGCCAGGTATGGTATTGTCCTCGGTCTCTTGCTGAGGGAGAGCTGTGCCAGCGTCCTGAGGCTGGCCAGGTGTGGTTTCATCCTTGGTCTCTTCCTGATGGAGACCTGTGCCAGCGTCCTGAGGCTGGCCAGGTGTGATGTTGTCGTCCTTGGTCTCTTCCTGTGGGGAAGCTATGCCAGCGTCCTGAGGCTGGCCAGCTGTGATGTTGTTCTCCTGGGTCTCTCCCTCCTCGGTCTCTTCCTCCTCCCTCACTTCAGGCATGGTGTCCTCCTTGATGATGTTTACTCTCAGGGCAATGATTGCTTCCTGAGCATCGATGTCTTCCTGTGTTAGAGTCTTTTCCTCTGCGACTATAGTAGACTCTATCTCTATGACTGTTGTCATCTCCGATAAATCCTCAGAGGAGGAGCTTGAGCTGTCCTCTTCCTCCAGGAAACTCCAGGATTCAGATTGGTGACTATAGGACATGTGGCTCTCTAAGTCACTTGTACCCTCATTCTGGGATGTTCTAGAAGAGTTGGTGTATAGACCCAGAGATATATGGTCACTATCAGTGTGGCTGTCACGTGATCCAACCTGTGAAAAATAAATATTCATTTCCAGGAAGCTGCCCTTGATGGACTTAGCAATAGGACAGCCCAGGTGGAGAGGGTGTGTGTCTGGATGGCAGCATAGGGTGGCAGGCATGCTATGGCATCTGGCAAGTTTCCTGGAATAATGCTCCTCCTCTTTTTCCTGGCCCTTAGATGGCAAGGTAAAGGTATAGGGAACAGGTTCAGCTCTCCTTAGGGATCCAGGATAAGTGTAAGGCTCTGTCAGGCGGAGGACAGTGCCTGGCTGCCTGGGTTTCACAGGATTCACCTGGTTGTGGCCATAGTCTCCCGCAGGTGACTGGTTTTGCAATATAAGATAAGTTGCCATCACCTCATCATATTTTTGGTCTCTCAGGGATTCAATGATTACTTCAGGCTTATAGCCCATGACTCTCATGGTCCCGACAATGCTAGGGCTCGGGGTGCCTGGGAGGCTAGGGGTGGAAGTAGGTGGTGAACGTGCCTCACTGGCCCTGATCATGGGGCGCCTCATGATGTCCTTGATGGTGGACCTTCTTCCGGGATTGATTATCAGTAATTCCAAGATGACATTGAAAATGTCGATAGAAACATGCTTAGGAATGGTGAAGTTGCCTGAGGTGACCTCGTTCCTCATGCCTGCCACAGATTTGGCTTGGAAAGGGAAGTGCCCAGCCACCATGAGAAAGAGGAGAATCCCTAAACACCACATGTCGATGGGGTAAGCATCGTATTCCCCGGGTGCAAAGAGTTCTGGGGCACAATAGGGCAGAGTGCCACAGAAACCCCGCAGCTTCTGCCCAGGAGTTACTTTCACAGCGAGGCTAAAATCAATCAGCTTGGCATTCCCCCTGCAGTCCATAAGGATGTTGGTGGCTTTTATATCTCTATGGACAACTTGATTGTTATGACAGTAATTCACTGCATGCACCACCTGAGTAAATATCCTTTCAGCCTCGCACTCCGGTAGAGACCCCCGTTCCAGGATCCTCCGCAGCAGCTCTCCCTCTGAGGCATGCTCCATCACCAGGTAGGTGATCTCTTCCGTCTCGAACACGTGAAAGAGTTTGATAATATTGGGGTGGTTCATGGATTTCATAACGCTTATTTCACTGTTAAAAATCGAGTTGTACTTCTTCTTATTTCTAAGGAGTTTTACAGCCACACAGGTCACAGTGGGAACATGGAAGGCGAGTTTCACTTCAGAAAAATGTCCGTGTCCCAGAGTCCTCATCATTCTATAGTCGGTGTTGAAGGGGTCCTCCACAGAGGAGCAGGCCTCCATGTCCTGCTTCAGAGTCAGGCCCTCCTCCTTCATATGGCTAGAGCCAAAAAGTTCAATGAGAAAGTTGACAGACTTAAAATCAGGCCTAGGAGAGTATTTAGAGCTATGAATTCCTACATCCAAAAGACTAGGAAAGGAAGGAAGGAAGAGGTCAGACACATTTCAGACCACCTAACTGGGTACTTAAATGCTTAGATAGACAAGAATGAAGTATGTTCCAAAGCAGTGTAGAGCAAAATATGACAGATTGGTTTGACAGGAATCAACTGCAAACTGGCATAACCAACCAAAGGATTCTAGAAACTAAGAGCCACTGATAAGAAAGGACGGTCATCCCCTAACCCTGAGCTCACCTGTACTGGAAGAGAGCAGGCACGAATAAAATTAGATGAGAGAGAAGTATATAGAACAACAGACACCTCCCAAGCCCGGCGGTGTCCGTGCGGGGCAGCCAGCCCCTGAGTCCAGGTACAACTAGCTCTGCAAAGGACCTACCGAAATTTGGTTCTTAGGATCCAGGTCATGTGGCTCACAATTACTCCAAACCCAGCTCTAGGAGATCCTACACCACGGGCCTCTGAGGGCATCCATACACATGTTCACATGCCCACACGCAAGTGCACTCTCTGCTACTACACATCAATTACATGGTGATAATGTCTATCTATATAATGCTATAGGCAGTTATGATCTCCCACAGAAGAGCTGTACATCAAACCTAGTTCCAAGAATACATGCTCTTGAAATGATGGGCCAGCTCGCCAGATTACCCCATCCGCAAAAATCTTTACTTCAAAACAAAGAGGGTCCCTTACATGAATTGGAGAAGACTTTCTGTGTATAAAATAAACATAATAAAATGTTCTCAGATAGAAAACAGAATGAACTTACTATGATGGTTCAAAATCTTCACAAATCCAGGAATGTCTTGTCACAGTGCAGAAATCCAGTTACTCTCTATTCTGCTCTGTAAGACAAGAGGAGTGGAGAATGGTGTGAGGGTGTGAGGGAGTGAATAGAAGGAGAGTTTATGTTTATTAAACAAACATAATAAAATATTGTAGGTTAGAGAACAGAAGGCACTTACTATATGGTGGTCAAAACAGCTTCTAAACTGCGAGTATAGTCTGTCACGGGCACAGAAGTCCATTTGCTCTAAAACCAAGAGCTTCTGCTCTGTAAGACAAGAAGCAGGCTCAGCCAGAGCCTTCAGTGGATAGGTGTCACAATGGCTCCTTGTGGTGTCAGAGCAAGGATTGGACAAGTGGTCACTAGGCACATCCCCATGGTTCCCTCACATTCTGTCCTTAGGGACGGGAAAGCTGGTCTAGGGCAGTGGGGCAGTAGGAGCCTGAGGAAGCTTGTTACACTCCAGTGTCTGTCCACAGTGATGCCCAGAGGCCCACCTCTTCCTGCTAGGCCCACTGTCCAAGGTACACAGTTTGCCCCACGTGGTGCCACCTGCTTGGAACAACGTTCAAACACTTGATTCTTTGTGGGACTTTTGGCACCCAAACCTTAAGGAGGACACACACACACACACACACACACACACACACTCTACATCTAGACATGACACAACTAGCTGTGCCCTGACTGAGAGTACTTCAAGGGTCAGCTGATGGACCTTAGACAAGAGGTTGGGGTGAAAGTCAGGAAAGTCTCATAAAGGATAAACACTTGGCAGTTGGAAAAGCTAGAAAAGTGGAGGCAGGAGGATCAGTTCAAGTTCTCTTGGGCCACACAGGGATGCTGAGGCCAGCCTGTGCTACAGGAGACCCTGCCTCACCAAATACAAAAGCAATAGCAAAGAGAAGATGAGGAAGGACTGCTTTTGTTTTCTGCATGACCTAGGTTCTCAACTGCTTCAAAAGTTCAAGGTTGCTGTTACACGCGGGGCCTAGCCACAAGTGCTTGTGACAACAATGCTTGAGGGTGGAGGGCTGATCAGCCATTTCCATGCTCCTGAAGCTAGGCTGCTGTCATCTCCCACCAAAAGTCATCAGTTTTTCACATTAAGTGGACCTCACAGCACCCACCCAAGCTGCGGGACATACTTCAGAGAAACTGGGTGGAAGTTTACAGGAGGTCAACAAGGATGTTCACTCTTCAGAGAACGTGCATCACTCACCTGAGCACTGGATAGCAGGTCTAGTCAACTAAACCATCACACAATGAAAGGGAGACACAGGTACCGTTCAGCAAAAGGCAACAAAGTGCAACTTGCCAGTTCTGTAATCAGATATCAGATTTTTGGAAGTCACAGACCATAGACCCTCCTCTCATCACCAATACCTTGGCAAAACAGAAAGGAACCTGAAGGGCTTTGTTGCTGGACCATGAAGGTTCTGTTACCCACTGCCTTTCCCCAAACATGAACAGATTAAGGTTGGAGGAAGGAGTTTTATCCAAGCCTAGACTTGGAAATTTGGGTAGACTGCCCTTGACAATAAAAAGTCCCCTGCTTCTCCAAAAAGACAGGTGCTTATTTTGGGGCTTGGGGTCTGTGCAGTGCTGGGCAGATAATTCCAGCACTAGGCGGTTTTTGTTCCTGAATATGTTCTTTGACCTGTAGGACCAGCAGAACTCAAGAGCACAGGCTCAACCCTTTGCTTCAAAATCATTATTGCCCTCCCCTCCGGTGCCTGATAACACCTAAGCTCGGTGCCATAATCGCCCTCCTTAAGACAGAAGATAACCCATGAACATACAGCTGCAGGCAGAGAGAAGGACAGAAGTAGGCTGGAGGGACAGGGCATGGCAAGTCTCACCAAGGAAAGTCCCATCCTTCCTCAAAGAACAAGCTCCTTTTAGACTTACACTTATTCTATCCCTGAATTCCTTTTCAGCTGCCCTGTTCCACAATCACCATCACAAGATCTGAGCTGATGCTTGTCTCTAGCTCCTTTGTTGGACTCATGCCTCTTGACCTGCCAGGAAGATCCTGAGATAATCAGCTAGGAGGAGACTTTGTGCTAGAGCCCAGAGACACATTGGTGTCCTTCCTTAAGAGACCATCCTGTATGTTCATCAGTCCTCTGGACAGGAGTCCACGGCACTTGGTCCATACTTGTACTTGGGAAGCAAGGTGTTGAACAGCAAAGGGAAAGAGTGAGGGGCTTGGAAGGGGTGGGCAGTAGGCAGTGTCATCAGGGGAATGTATTCAAAGTTCTCCATGTACACGTATGGAAGTGTCACTGGGTGATTGATCACTCGTGTTGTGTAGTTGATATAAATACTGTGATAGCGAGACACAATCAAAGTGAACATGAGATAGATGAAGAATATAACGGTAAGCATAATCATGCCTGAAACCAATGAATGAATAAATAGAGGCGATTGCCACAAAACTGACAGTGTTAGAGGGAAACTCAATCTGCTGAGGGTCAACAGGTCTGGTTGTCCTAGGGGAGCTGGCCAATGCTGTGATTCACCAACTCTCAAACCATTCAGTCTAGCAACCAATGGCTGCCACACTTGATGGGACCAAACCCAGTCCCAGTGAGTTCTCTATGTGGCCAGGTTCCACCATTCCTCACAAGGACTCTTTGTGATGTCAGAGCAAGGAACGACCTAGCCATGCCTGGGCACCAACCACACCGATTCCCCCAGTTTCTGCCTGCAAGGACAGGGAAGGCATGGTAGTAGGAAAGGCAGGTAGCCGAAGGAGTAGGGACCTGAGCCAGCCAGCCAGTTCTGTCCAGTTTTCCCTTGGTGCCAGTGACCCTCTTCCTCCTGTAAGACCCCACTTCCCCACACAGTGCCACATGCCAGGGCCCAGTGTTCAAACACGTGACTCTTTGTGGTACATTTTCCATCTAAAGCAGCAGGCTCCAGAGGGTTGTCCTCAGGTGCGCTGTGGACACTCATGCCCATCCTTTAGGGCACAGGTAGCATGCTTCCCTTTTCCCCTGCTCCCTGGCTCTCTAGCGGCTCTCTGCATACAAAGCTCAGCACATACACACTCATCAAGGACATCAGTTCCTTTCTCATTCGACTCAGGTGAACGAAAAATGGAGAGTGGCCTCGGGCTGAGGTTAGGATGCTGTGGTGGCTAATCACTGTTGTCAAAATGAGTACACCAAGAATTAACTGAGAGGGTGGCTCTCAGGAGTCTATGGGGTGACCCTACCTGAGACTCCTATCAGCAGGGGATATGGAGCCTGATGTGGCCCCCTCCTGCAGCCATGCAGGACTTCCAGTCAAGGGGGCCAGTGGAGGGAACTCACCCACCCACAAAGCCTTCAACCCAAAGTGTGCCCCGCCTACAGGAAGTGCAGGATTAAACAGGGAGCCGAGATGGAGGGAACTGGCAACCAATGACTGACCCAACTTGAGACCGACCCTAGGGGAGAGAGAGGCAACCGTTGACTCTACTAATAATACTGTGCTCTGCTTGCAGATGGGAGCCTAGCATAACTGTCTTCTGAGAGGCTTCATCCAGCAGTGAATGGAAACAAATGCATAGACCCACAGCCAAACACTAGATGGAGTTTGGGGAATCTTGTGGTAGAGTGGGAGGAAGGAGTGAGGGAGCTGGAGGGGTCAAGGATACCACGAGAAGACCCACAGAGTCAACTAAACCAGGTCCATGGGAGCTCACAGAGACTGAATCACCAACCAAAGGGGGATGTCTGGGCTGGACCTTGGCCCCCTACACATATGTAGCAGAGGTGCAGATTGTCCTTCATGTTGGTGCCCTAACAAGGGCTGTCTCTTCCTCTGTTGCCTGCCTTTGGATTCCTTTGCCCTAGCTGCTCTGCCTTGTCTGGTGTCAGTGGGAGAGGATGCATGCAGTCCTTTGGGCAACTTGATGTGCCAGGGTGAGCTGGTGCCCATGGGGGACCTCCCTTTCTCTGAGGAGAATGGGAGTGGGGAATGGTGTGAGGGCATGTGAGGGAGGGAATAGGAGGACAGTTTATGTTTATGAAACTTACTCTACGGTAGTCTGAAATCTTCAAAAATCCAGGAATGTCTTGTCACTGATGCAGAAGTCCAGTTACTCTCTAACAAGAACTTCTGCTCTGTAAGACAAGAGGAGTGGAGAATGGTGTGAGTGTGTGAGGGAGGGAATAGAAGGAGAGTTTATGTTTATTAAACAAACATAATAAAATATTGTAGGTTAGAGAACAGAAGGCACTTACTATATGGTGGTCAAAACAGCTTCTAAACTGCGAGTATAGTCTGTCACGGGCACAGAAGTCCAGTTGCTCTCCAACCAAGAGCTTCTGTTCTGTAAGACAAGAAGCAGGCTCAGCCAGAGCCTTCAGTGGATAGGTGTCACAATGGCTCCTTGTGATGTCAGAGCAAGGAATGGACCAGTTCCCTCACATTCTGTCCTCAGGGACGGGAAAGCTGGTCTAGGGCAGTGGGGCAGTAGGGGCCTGAGAAAGCTGGTTACACTCCAGTGTCTGTCCACAGTGATGCCCAGAGGCCCACCTCTTCCTGCTAAGCCCACTGTCCAAGGTCCACAGTTTGCCCCACGTGGTGCCACCTGCTTGGAACAATGTTCAAACACTTGATTCTTTGTGGGACTTTTGGCACCCAAACCTTAAGGAGGACACACACACACACACACACACACACACTCTACATCTAGACATGACACAACTAGCTGTGCCCTGACTGAGAGTACTTCAAGGGTCAGCTGATGGACCTTAGACAAGAGGTTGGGGTGAAAGTCAGGAAAGTCTCATAAAGGATAAACACTTGGCAGTTGGAAAAGCTAGAAAAGTGGAGGCAGGAGGATCATCTCAAGTCCTCTTTGGCCACACAGGGATGCTGAGGCCAGCCTGTGCTACAGGAGACCCTGCCTCAACAAATACAAAAGCAATAGCAAAGAGAAGATGAGGAAGGACTGCTTTTGTTTTCTGCATGACCTAGGTTCCCAACTGCTTCAAAAGTTCAAGGTTGCTGTTACACACAGGGCCTAGCCACAAGTGCTTGTGACAACAACGCTTGAGGGTGGAGGGCTGATCAGCCATTTCCATGCTCCTGAAGCTAGGCTGCCGTCACCTCCCACCAAAAGTCATCAGTTTTTCACATTAAGTGGACCTCACAGCACCCACCCAACCTGTGGGACATACGCCAGAGAAACTGGGTAGAAGTTTACAGGAGGTCAACAAGGGTGTTCATTCTTCAGAGAACGTGCATCACTCACTTGAGCACTGGATAGCAAGTCTAGTCAACTAAACCATCACACAATGAAAGGGAGACACAGGTACCGTTCAGCAAAGGGCACCAAAGCGCAACTTGCCAGTTCTGTAATCAGATATCAGATTTTTGGAAGTCACAGACCATAGACCCTCCTCTCATCACCAATACCTTGGCAAAACAGAAAGGAACCTGAAGGGCTTTGTTGCTGGACCATGAAGGTTCTGTTACCCACTGCCTTTCCCCAAACATGAACAGATTAAGGTTGGAGGAAGGAGTTTTATCCAAGCCTAGACTTGGAAATTTGGGTAGACTGCCCTTGACAATAAAAAGTCCCCTGCTTCTCCAAAAAGACAGGTGCTTATTTTGGGGCTTGGGGTCTGTGCAGTGCTGGGCAGATAATTCCAGCACTAGGCGGTTTTTGTTCCTGAATATGTTCTTTGACCTGTAGGACCAGCAGAACTCAAGAGCACAGGCTCGACTCTTTGCTTCAAAATCATTATTGCCCTCCCCTCCGGTGCCTGATAACACCCTAGCTCGGTGCCATAATCACCCTCCTTAAAACAGAAGATAACCCATGAATGTACAGCTGCAGGCAGAGAGAAGGACAGAAGTAGGCTGGAGGGACAGGGCATGGCAAGTCTCACCAAGGAAAGTCCCATCCTTCCTCAAAGAACAAGCTCCTTTTAGACTTACACTTATTCTATCCCTGAATTCCTTTTCAGCTGCCCTGTTCCACAATCACCATCACAAGATCTGAGCTGACGCTTGTCTCTAGCCCCTTTGTTGGACTCATGCCTCTTGACCTGCCAGGAAGATCCTGAGATAATCAGCTAGGAGGAGACTTTGTGCTAGAGCCCAGAGACACATTGGTGTCCTTCCTTAAGAGACCATCCCGTGTGTCCATCAGTCCTCTGGACAGGAGTCCATGGCATTTGGCCCGTACTTGTACTTGGGAAGCAAGGTGCTGAACAGCAAAGGGAAAGAGTGAGGGGCTTGGAAGTGGTGGGCAGTAGGCAGTGTCATCAGGGGAATGTATTCAAAGTTCTCCATGTACATGTACGGAAGTGTCACTGGGCGATCGATCACTCGTGTTGTGTAGTTGATATAAATACTGTGATAGCGAGACACAATCAAAGTGAACATGAGATAGATGAAGAATATAACGGTAAGCATAATCATGCCTGAAACCAATGAATGAATAAATAGAGGCGATTGCCACAAAACTGACAGTGTTAGAGGGAAACTCAATCTGCTGAGGGTCAACAGGTCTGGTTGTCCTAGGGGAGCTGGCCAATGCTGTGATTCACCAACTCTCAAACCATTCAGTCTAGCAACCAATGGCTGCCACACTTGATGGGACCAAACCCAGTCCCAGTGAGTTCTCTATGTGGCCAGGTTCCACCATTCCTCACAAGGACTCTTTATGATGTCAGAGCAAGGAATGACCTAGCCATGCTTGGGCACCAACCATACTGATTCGCCCAGTTTCTGCCCATAAGGACAGGGAAGGCATGGTAGCAGGACAGGCAGGTAGCTAAAGGAGTAGGGACCTGAGCCAGCCAGTCAGTTCTGTCCAGTTTTCCCTTGGTGCCAGTGACCCTCTTCCTCCTGTAAGAGCCCAGTTTATGTTCAAATATGCGAAGCTCAGTGAGTGGGTAATTCCTTTCCATATTTGATGCAAAAATGGAAAATTAACTTGTTCTTTAGAATAAGCAGTGAAATCCTAATAACACAGTCTCAGTGGAATCAGGGAGGAAAACGCATGCTCAGCTACTGCCAGTGTCATTTTGCTCTGGGGTTTGTGGGGTTCAGGGTAGGGGCAGGAAAACCCGGATGCTCTGCTAAGTCCAACTGAACACTGTTGGGTGTGGAATTTGTGAACACAGCCCCAAGACTAGTTGGGAAAACCTCCCAGGATTAAACTGGTTCACCCGAAGGCAGAGGGTGGTGGCTGTGAAGCAATAGGCTAAGACTATTGAACTCCTTTGGTTTTCCTGATGAGAGAAAATGGATCCCAAAGCCTTTGCAATGGCTTTGCAACCCTCCAGTGTGCTGACCACCATGGTTGATATTGGAGCCTTAAGGATTGCATTCTTGCTAAGAATCCTACAATCACTGTGTCCCCATTTTACAGATGGAAAACTGCGGCTTTTTGATGGTCACCGTTTTTTGTTTTCTTGTTTTTCAAGACAGGCTTTCTCTGTGTAGCCCTGGCTGTCCTGTCGTTTACTCTGTATACCAGGCTTATCTCACTCAGACAGCCACCTTTCTCTGTCTCCCAAGTGAGAGATTAAAGATTTACAACACAGACACACACACACACACACACACACCCACACCCACACACACATAAAAGCCAGGTGATCAAAAGACCATATAGTTCAGTTCAAAAATCGATTCAAAAATCAAAATTGTATGTAATCCTTATGGTATTAGTAGATTTCCCTGAATCTTAATATAATTGCTGGCTCTCAATATGTAGAATGAGTTGTTTGTCATATAGAAACTGCTGACTTTATTCCTGATGGTTTAGAATTAACTTTATTATTCATGCAACTGCAAAAGGCTTAACAAAAGTAGAAACCCTCCATTATATATCACGCAGATTCGGTCTCATACAGGCTTTCCAGGTCCATTGGTACAAGCAAATGAGGAAACTGATCAATTACAACACCTCAACATTTCATGAAAGACACGATGTTAAAAGTAAAAGATAATTTTTTTTCTATAAATTGAGCAACAAGCAAAGAAATAATAAAAAATGTCCCACATGTCCTCTGTATAACCACACTCGACTGCATGCTGGAAGTAAGCCTAGGGATACGAAAAAAGTGAAATATGGCAGATGGATATGTTTCATTCTGCAGAATTTGGAAAACAAAGGTATGTACACCGTACCATAGGTGTATACCCAGGGTTTCAAAGGGCAACTGCTTTAAGTGTAATTACACAGTTATTGGAAATAATGGAAATTTTGGGGATACCTTCACAAATTAAGACTGATAATGAACCTACATATATATCTAGTAAGATGAAGCAATTCTTTGCCTATTATACTATAAATCTTTATACTATAAATGATTTATAAAACTTTATACTATAAATGATTTATAAAATCTTTATGCTATAAATGATTTATAAAACTTTATACTTTAAATGCTTTATAAAATCTTTATACTATAGTATAAAATGATCTTTATATAACATACTATTATAAAGATTTATAAATCATTTATACTATAGTATAAAGATCATTTAAATGATCCCTATATAATTTATACTATAAAGATTTATAAATCATTTATACTATAGTATACTCTAAATGATAGTATAGTATAAATGATATCATTTATACTATATTTAGTATCATTTATACTATACTACCATTTATACTTTACTTATATTATACTTTATAGTATATGTATAAATTATATCATTTATACTATATATAGTATCATTTGTACTATACTATCATTTAAATGATCGTATAATATAAAGGATAGTATAGTATAAATTATACCATGTATACTATATATAGTATCATTTATACTATACTATCCTTTATAGTATATATATTATCATTTATACTATACTATCATTTATACTATATATAGCATCATTTATACTATACTACCATTTATACTTTACTATCCTTTATAGTATACTAAAGTATAAATGATTTATAAATCACTTATACTATACTATAATTTATCCTATACTATCATTTATTGTATACTATAGTATAAATGATTTATAAATCTTTATATTATAATTTATATAGAGGTCATTTAAATGATCTTTATACTATAGTGTAAATCATTTATAAATCTTTATAATAATATAAGTTATATAAAGATCATTTTATACTATAGTATAAAGATTTTATAAATCATTTATACTATACAGTCTAGGGAGAAAGAACACAAGAGATGAAGTCTTACCACTGTGATACTAGGATGGAAAGATAAGGCTTCCCAGAACTCTCCCCAAAGGCTGTGCAAGGCTGATTAACTGTGCAAGAATATGCAAAGGGCAGAGACTTGAAGAAATGGAAGCAGCCTTAAGATCTGTCTAGCTGGTACATACACGAGGTAGGGGCTTGAGGCTGCCATGACACAGGGACACAGTGGGTTGCTCCTCCAAGAGTCTCTAGTTAGACTTGTCAGGACACCTATCACATCTCCACAGTGTGGCATGTGGTGGTGAGTGTGGGATCCAATGTGAATGGTCGCCTTGAAGGAACAAGAATAGATATGCAAGAGGTGAGTAACTAGGGCAGAATTGGTGTCAAGAGAGGGCACAGCTACCACTGCAGTCACTCCAAGACTGAGTTTTCCAGGCTTTGTTCTGAGTTGGGTCTGAGGACTCAAGCAATGTAACCTGTGATGGGATTGGCATGTTTGTGGGTGCAGGGCACTTGCAAAAGGATGGCAGGAGGCTCTTTCTAAAGAATTCCCATCAGGCTGCTTGTAGGCCTCAGTTCTCAACATGGGAACCCATCTTGGGGCAGGTAGAACAGGCAGACTGGAAACTATAGCACTAGGGAGAGATTAGTTACAAAGGACAGAAGGAAAAGTGAATAAAATGAAGTGAAGTAATGCACTCACCTGGTGCTGAGGGTGGCTCCAAGGTCCCTTTTCATTGGAGTCATGTTCTTATATGAGGCGGCCTTTGTCTTAGCAGGTGGCAGGCAGCAGCAGCACAGATGTCTGAGGCCGTTCATGATTGTCTTCTTCACCCGCTTCCAGCGTTGACGCTGGTTGTGGGGGGAAGCTGTGCCAGTGTCCTGAGGCTGGCCAAGTGTGATGTTGTCCTCGGTCTCTTTTTGAGGGAGAGCTGTGCCTGCGTCCTGAGGCTGGCCAGGTCTGATGTTGTCGCCCTCGTTCTCTTCCTCCTTGGTCTCTTCAGTTATGATGGTATCCTCCTTGATCTCTTTTGTTGTGATGGTATCTTGTATGATGGTGTCTGGTATGATGGTGTTTCCCTCGTTCACTTCCTCCTTGGTCTCTTCAGTCATGGTGTCCTCCTTGATCTCTTTTGTTGTGATGGTGTCTCATATGATGGTGTCTGGTATGATGGTGTCCTCCTTGGTCAATTTTAGTGTGATGGTGTGTGGTAGGATGGTTTATTGGGGCAGGTGGGACAGGGAGATTGGAAACTATATCACTATGGGGAGAAGTTTTTTTTTTTTTTAAATATGGAACACTTCACGAATTTGCATGTCATCCTTGCGCAGGGGCCATGCTAATCTTCTCTGTATCGTTCCAGTGTTCCAATTTTAGTATATGTGCTGCCGAAGCAAGCACAAGAAGTTTTACTTTGTGGAAAAGATCATATTTCCTGCCAAGAAACGGGGAGTAAAGGACAATCACTACCCAGACAGCAGTCTGTGATGTTTATGCAGGCTGGGGGAGAGAGCAAGGGATCAGTGTGCCACATAAAGCTTTAGGGCACCTCTGCACCTCAGCCCTTCCCCTCCCCTCAGTGCTGGAGGCTATAAGAACTCACACCCTGCATGGCTTTTACATAGGTGTTGAAGATTCAAATTCAGTCTTTATGCTTGTGCAGAAAGCACTGTTACCTCACCCCTACCCAGCCCAGACCCCTCCACCCCTCCAGCCTCTCATTGGGTTTCAGAAGATTACTGTTTTTTCTTCTTTTTCTGAATGGTCATTCTACACCAATTAAGAATTCTCCACTGTGCCATTCCTCAACCCCTGGCAAACACCATTGCATTTTCCTTTCTTGAAAAATTACAGTACAGTACTCTCAGTTCCACCCCTAGATATACAGAAGCTTGTCATTCTGTGACTGACATGTCACGGGAAGTATGTGTTCCTCTGTGGTGGACCTACACCTACAGGTGGCTTTCCTTCCTGTTTAAGCTGAGTAATAGTCCATGATATATAAAGGCCACACGTGGTTGGTACATTCATCTGCTTACGGACAGAGAGTTATTTCCATCGTGGCTGTGGTTAAGTGCTGTTAATATAAACAAGCAAGCATCTGAGACTTTGAATCAATTATTTTTCCATAACTATGAAAGAACTGTTGATGAATGATATGCGATTTTGTGATAATGCATCCATATTTAATTAGGTAAAATACAAAGTGTTAAGGTGATTGGCTTATTAAAAAGTGCTACACAGTGTAGCTTCTTGATGAGTGCACAGAGCACCCTAATCTGTGATGTGTAACAGGTGGCCCCTGCTGACACCAAGCAGAAATGCGCATGAAGACATTTGGCTCAAATTTCCACAGGTGTTGTAACCCACATTTCAATGGAAGCAGTTTAACAAAGCAGGAGTCATTTGTTCAGTTTTCTGGAGGAGCATGAACACTAGCCTGGGATTCACCATCTGTCAGCGAGCATCTGTCAGTTGGCTCCTTAAGTGCACTCGTCCTTCAATTACTCGTTAAGCATGTGCTGTCCTCCCCACCAAGGATCATAAGAAGCAAGCAATTCGTTTCTCAGTGCCAATGAACAGCAAGGGGCTGACGGTGGCGTAGCCATTGGAGACCATCATGTGGATACTGTGGTGGACTGGGTCACTGTCCTGCATCAGTCTTGAGGCAGATATGATGCAGTCCAAACAGTACATCAGGACGAAGAAGTTCATGACCAGCAGGATGGTCCTGGTGGCCCTTTGCAGTGGGGACACTTTTGCAGAAAGGCCGGTTCTGTGAAGGCGCCTAGCCTGTTTCTTGTGTCTGCACAAGAGAGCCACCATGTACCCACTGCAGAGGGCCATGAGACCTAGAAAAGACACATCTCGAAATATCCTCAGTATGGAAAATAAGGGTCTGCTGCTATACCCCATAGGTAAAATAATGCAAGATTCTGTGACAAATATGAAACCATGTGAGGTGACATTGAACTCAGCAACATAGGAGAAGGAGAAGTGAGCACCACAGGACATGTAAAGGCCCATAGCACAGGAAGGGGGGACAGGCTCTGCTGTGGGGATTTAGGTTTGAACTTTGCCAGACAGGTGCTTCTGGGACTGAGGATGATGGCCTGAAGGATGCTCAGCAGGCAGGTGACACAAAGAGAGAGGCCCCTCAAAAGCCTGTGCAAGTGGAACAGGGAGTTACACTTGATGTCATTCTACATATTCTGAGATGCAAGAATGTCAGCAGCTGCGAATCCAATGACTGTTAGCATCCCAAGGTGGATGAGGGCCAAGAGACTGATGAGTGGGTCAATGATCCGGAGCCTGCTTTCAAGAAGGAACTCAAAAAGGTGGAAGAGGAAGAGGATAATGTTGAAGGAGATCCCAATGCCTACCTCAGAGAAAAATGTATAATGTGTCAACAGCTCCATAAAGGGTCTTGATTCTTCTCATTGTATGAGACAAGGAAATAGAGTAAACATTTGAGAAGAAAGGCAAGAGAAATTATTCATCACAAACACTAACAGCAACATTGGTACCAAACACTATTGCCTTTAGGAATATTGGTGGGCCCAGCCCAATACACCCCTCTGTACTCAAGTTTTCCTGAGTGCCAAACCTTCTCATTGTCAGTCATGCCTGGATTGTGTACCTATAGGTGCGCTCCCTTGCTGCTTCAAGTTTCCTGTGTATTAAAATGATCATGTATTACAGAAATGATTCCTTACCACTGCCTCATTTTGAGTTTTTGGGGGGGCATTGCCTGGTTTTTGTTTTGTCATCTTGTCAGGTATAGGAAAAGCTTCAAAAGTTTTGATTATTTCCCCTTTCTGTTTCCGTTGTTGCACTAAAACACCATAATCAAAACTGGCTTAGAGGAGGACAGGGTTTATTTGGATTAACTCTCAGGTCATAGACCATCGTTAATGAGAGGTGAAATCAGGAGCACAAAGCAGATAGTCAAGTCATAGCCACAGTCAAGTGCAGAGAGAGGAGGCTGAAGCCAGGGCTTGGAGGTTAAGAGCTCTGGCTGGTCTTGCAGGGCCTTTGAGTTCAGTTCCAGCATCTAAGTCAACTGGCTTACAGCCACCTGTCACTCCAGCAATAGGGCATGGATGACCTCATCTGGCCCCTAGGGCACCTGCGCTCATCTGCATATAATGCAAACAAATAATTAAATATAAAATTAAATAAATCTTGAGTTAAATTATAAGGAAATGTTGATGAAAGACATTAGATAGAGTATTTACTGTAATATACGTGTTTGGCCTGGAGAGACGGCTCAGTGGCTAAGCCTACATTTAGAATATATGTTTACATGCCGAATTCTGCCCTCTGTGAGCACTGCACATGCAAACAGCACACTGATATATACACAGACATAACACACACACACACACACTTCAAATAAGTAAATACAACACAATTTAAGGCGCCTGTTTATGTTTTCATTCACATTTTTTAAACAGGAAGACAATGTTGCTGTAAATTTGTCCCCTCATTATGGAAAAGGAATTTCATCAGAAAGTTAAGGTGTGTAAGGTGCTTGCTTTCTGTAGCTTATTCTGTGTCCATGTACTTAAGGATCCATAAGTTCCCCAGAGAGGAGGGATGTGTTTAGCACCCATGAACAAGTTATGCTATTTAAAGTTTCAGAACTGAGGTAGACAATTGTAAAAATCTCAACAAGTGGACTTCTCTTCCATTTTAATTGGCATAGATTTTTACTTAGATGAGGGTTACAGTATCTTAATTCAGCACATCTCTGTGTCCTGCTCTGACGAAGGCAGGATAATTTCCACCTTTTCAAATACTGTCATTTCTCTGTGTTTGACACCTTCAGGTCTTTGTGTTCCTTTGGAACATGCAAGCACTTGGTGTGGACAACAGCTATGCTGCAGTGCTCTAAGGCATGAGCACCATGACCTCACACAGCCTCTGCTCTGAACCTAACTTTCAGTCCTGTTCCACTGTCTCTTTCTGGAATTGACTGACCATTCTTCTTGCTATTTTGTGTAATCAGCTTTCATCTTGACTGAGAACAGACAGTTGGCTCCCATCAAAAGCTCAGCAAAGATGTCAATCATAGACATTTATCTGTTTCAGTCTTTAATGGGTTACAGTTGATCACTAGGACCCAACACAACCTTTGTGACATGCATGTATTTTAGTACATGTGTTTAATAAAAGGGAAAAAGGAATATTGAAATATATTGTTTGTATATATTATACACTGGTAATATCATAAGAGTAACTTCAGATCTAGCTCCCTGCTCCTTTACCTCATTTTAAACACAAGATTACAGACATAGCAATATAATCCTCATACCATCCCAAACTTTAATTACTTGTGAATCAAAGGTGGTGGATGCTGTCATTTTCAGTGTGGTTTGGCTAACTGCCCTTACAGATATTAAGGGACAGGGTTGTCTGGGTGCTGTGGGCCTACAATAATGATTATGATTTGTGAGTTTATTTATAATTACTTTAAAGCCATTGCAAAGGTTTTTCTACAGGTTAAATTCACAGATACAGCAAAGGGAAAAGTAGCCCTTTTCTCCAGAGTACAGTCCAGTTATACTCTGTTGGCATCCCAGGCACCAGGTCACCTTCCTCAATGCAGCCCCAGGAAATGCTGTAAAAAATATTCCATTAGTCATCTATTACAGACAACTAAACCAGCAATCACGTTCCTCAGGCAAACATGGCTCACATATGTAAACATCATGGCTCATTAAAGGAAAGACATACAATGACTTCTGAGCCAATATACCACTGTTTCCTTTAAAAGAAAAAAGACTTTAAAATGTTTCATTTTTACTTTATGTGTAAATGTAGTTTGCCTCCTGAATTGCTGAAGTGTCCCTTGCCTAGCCACTGTGTCCTGCACCAACAGTGCATTTTGCACATGGAGAAATCACACTCTTTCTGCCTCTGCTGCTCTGAAGAAAGGGAAGGAGATCACGGTCACAGAAAATGAATTTCTGAAATGTGACATCTGACTAACCCGCATCTGGGAATTTTGTGCATTGGGATGGAGGTGTGGGCCTCTTCATGCAGATTAGAAAGCATGCCCAATATAGAGAAAGAAGCAGCAAGGAGAAATCTGCACTTTCATTAGTGAGAGCCAGCAGCGAAGGCTGGACCTCAGAGCAAAGTGTTGCTAAAAGTCACATCACACAGGGATCTAAGAGCAGTCTCTTCAGTTCCACAGAGTGGCATCCCATGAGAAGCTAAGTCCTTCACCATCCTGTGAGAAATAGAACCTCACACAGCCCCAAACTAGGGACACATTTCATAGATAGTGGACTTGATGCAGTGGTCACGACAAAAGCAGAGAGCAGAAAGCCCTAACAGACCCTGCTCCAAGTTTGGTCACTTATGACCTATCTGGTGGACAGAATCCAGGGTGAAGTTTGAGGGCAGGATGTCTGTCTTCTCCTCTGCAGCATGGGTTCAAACATATCTGTTTCTGAATGAGAAGATGGTGCATAGTGTGGTTGCCCCACACTTACACCTCATGTCCAGACTCATGCCCACAAAGGACTTTGGTTTGCCGTGATCATGTTGCCTGACAGCAGCATGTCACAACATCACCACCTAAGGTGAAGCAAAACTCGGCAAAAGGCCTGAGGGGTGTGGCTGTACTGTTTGTGGTTGGGATTGGACTGCAGTTAAATGGAGAACCTGTCCTTCCTATTGTGCTGTTCTGCTTGGAAAATTAGGGACACTGGGGAGACATGGCTAGCACCACAGTGAAGGCAAGACAGCCACCAGCCAGGTGTAGACGCTGCATGCAGAGATACCATGGAGGGGCTGCAGTCCGGGATGCTATGAGCCAACATCTGGGAGGGTTCAATTAAGGACCGGCAGCTAGCTCCGAAGACAGCTAAGAAATGTCCACTGTATTTGTACATGGATAGGATTGTGAGGTTCAGCTTAGGGTCACACCGGCAGTTAAAATATTCGTAATAACCACTGTTAAAAATCTCTCTGTAGTAGTCAGTGGAAAGAAAATACTCTTTAAACATAAAGAAATAAGAAGACTTAGAGGAGTGCTCTACAGACTCCAGCTGTTGACACTGGTTCCTGCCACAGCCCAACCTGCTTCCCCCACCACCCAGTGACTCCTCCTGAGCAACTGTGACCTCCCTCCCAGTGTTCTCATTGTCTCAAGGACAAGGGAAGTAGGTCAGTTCCTGTCCATCTCTTCACATAGGTTCTTCAAAAGATGAGGTTTGGGGAAAACCAAGTAGAGGCAACAGGACAGGGTGGGGCTCAATTCTTCAAAGATTTCCTGGAACTACGAGATAGTTGGGCATTTCTATTCTGAAAAAGGAATGTTTATACAGAGACTGGAACACAGAAAAGATTAATGGACACAGGTATCATCTCCATTAGGACCATCTTCACTGTATAGTTGACAATCATTGTCCTGGCTAAATCATCATCACAGCACCTCAGGTGACTATTCCAACAAGCAGAGCAAGGTGAAGGGATGACATAAAATTAAACAGGGAATGCAAAGATTCTTTTTTTTTTTTTTTTTTCAATGCAGTTTATTCAGGAACATTGAACAATCCTCGGACCCCGGGGAAAGCCAGCCCACAGCTTAAATAGCCTCTGAGTAGCCAACCCAGGCGTGCCACGGGGGCAATGCAGATAGGTCCACATACATGGAAGCAAGCCAGATCCTCAGCCTTAGCCAAATGTGGAATTGTTCATGACAGAGAGCACTCACCATCGGGAAGGTGGAAGGCAGAAACCAGCTCCATCTTTAAGGCATAGCATTCCACAGCTCTCTACAGTTCCCCCTTCTTGTTTTAGATGCATCAGGCAAGAGTAGAGGTCTGATCTCTGATATTAGAAATAAATTGGGACTTTGTACAGATGTTCATTTAGGTGTCATCCACCCAAAGAGCCAATGTAGCTCATGCCTTAGTTGTACATAAAGGAATTAATGCTCAACTAAAAGGAAGCTTGATGGTGTTCAATCAGAGGATTGACTTCGTGCAGGAGCAAATTGATACCCTATGGCAAATCGCTCAACCTGGCTGTCAATGAAAGTATGCTGGACTTTGTGTCACTAGCATACAACATGAGAATTTTTCCTGTGCTGCAAAGATTCTTAAGAAATTCTAGTAGGTAAAAGTCAGTGAGGAGGTGACTGTTAGACAAGGTTTGAACATACAGCCCATTTCTTTTCCTAAGGCTTTCAGTGCCTCTAAGTAGTCACACTACAGAAGCCAGGGTAACAAAAATGATTCTTTTATAGCACATATGCAACAGAAGTAAAATTAAGTGCATTTGTCTGCATTCGAAATTAAAACCTCACCTCCTCACAAGATGCGCACAAATGAGCAATTCTGAAAACCTCTAGATGTTATACCAAACAACTTAATGTCCATAAAGTAAAATTGCTAATTTACTCCAGAGACGTAAGGAACTAAGCAGATATTAAACAAAACAAAACAAAACAAAACAAAAAACCCAAAGACTGCCTGGGGTTGTAGCACAGTGGTAGAGTCCTTGTGTGCCAAGTGATAGGCTCTGGGTTATGCCCCATTACCACATCATGAGTAAGTAAGTAAATTAATAAAGAAATTAATAAAGAAATTAATAAAGAAATTAATTAATCATTAAATTAATAAGGAAATTAATAAAGAAATTAATTAATTATTAAACTAATAAAGAAATTAATAAAGAATAAAGAAATCAACAAAGAAATTAATAATCAATTAATTAATAAATAAATAATTAATAAATAATTAATTAATGAATAATTAATAAAGAAATTGATAAAGAATGAGAAATTAATAAAGAAATTAATAAAGAAATGAGCCATATAGGCTTAAAAACTTCCCAAAGACTATAACATCTATTGTCTAAGATTCCACACAAGGTATCCAGTGGGAGTGGAACCCTCAGAGGAAAGGAACGGCACCCATTATCAGATACCCAACTCATGCCAAGGGGGGAAGTCCAAATGCTGCCACAGTGGCTCCATGAACATGTTAATGTGCAAACAACAGAGCTCAGCTGGGTGGGAAAAGCCCACACCTCTTCCCCGAGGGTGCTGGCTTCTGTCCTACTCTCTGGAACAGGCCACTTGCCATCCAGTTGCCATCTGGATTCCTGAAAGACTTCTGGGGCTGGTGTGACAGAGGAGGTGGCCTTTGTCTCCCTGGAGGAAGGGAGGGATTGGGATGGGAGGAGAAAGAGAACCACGGGGGGAATACAAAGTGAGTAAAGTGTAAATAATAAAGAAAAATAAAATAAAATAAGCAAAGTAATTAAAGAGCAGTCCAATTAGATTGTGTCAAAGGCAGTCCCTCTTCCCATACTATGGAACCCACTTGGACACTAAACTGCCATGGGCTACATCTGTGTAGGGGTTGTAGGTTATCTCCATGCATGGTACTTGGTTGGAGTATGAGTCTCAGGAAAGACCCCTGTGCTCAAAATTTTTGGTTCTGTTGCTCTCCTTGTGGACCTCCAAATGCCCCTCAACTGAAGAATGGATACAGAAATTGTGGTACATCTATACAATGGAGTATTACTCAGCAATGAAAAACAAGGAAATCATGAAATTTGCAGGTAAATGGTGGGATCTGGAAAGGATCATCCTGAGTGATCTATCCCAGAAGCAGAAAGACACATACGGTATATACTCACTCATATAGACATATAATATAGGATAAACCTACTAAAACCTGTACACCTAAAGAAAGTAATCTAGAGGAGGATTCTGAATAAAATGCTCAGTCCCCACCCAGAAATGTAAAGAGGATGGACATCAGAAGAAGAAGAAAACAGGAAACAAAATAGGAGCCTCCCACAGAGGGCCTCTGAAAGCCTCTGCCCTGAAGACTATCAAAGCAGATGTTGAGACTTATGGCCAAACTTTGTGCAAAATGCATGGAATCTTATGAAAGAAGTGGGAAATAGTAAGAGCTGGAGTTTCCCCAATTTAAGATAACACTGACTATAAAGATGTCAAATAGAGACATTATTAGATGGAAATATGTTCATCTATCACTGTCTAACAAAAAGTTGTTAGACTTTCACAAAGGCCTTTTATGTACCTATTGACATGATCCCATGGCTTCTCTTTTCGAGATCTCTTTCTTTTTGAGGGCCTCTATCTCTGTCTATTAACTAAAACATCCTGGGAAGCAGGTCTCAGGCATTGTCATCTCATAGAAACTAGGATATAGCCACTAGTCCAGAGAACTTGTTAATGGCCAGATGTCCAGAGTAGGTCAGGATGGATGTTAAGCCTGGACCTGTTACCCACTGATGGAACTGAGAAGATTGTTGGCCTCAGAGAGCCTTTGTTACTGGTTTGTCAAACTGGGAGGGAAGTGTTTACTTCTCAGCATGTTGGGGAATTGAGCAAGTAGTAGACAGTAGGTGTTTAATACTTCCTAAGTGCTTCCTAAGAAATCCAGAGTAGACTTCTTGTATTCTCACCAGAAAACAGCCTGCAGAAAAGCTCTTTTGCCTGGCCCATAATGGACACCTCAGACAGATGTCTGTCGGTGAGTGTGGATGTTGTCACTGTAGACAAAGGTGGAAGGAGTCAACACCAGTTACTGCTGCTCTCTGGCTTCTGACTCAGCATAAAACTTACATTTTCCATCATTCTCTACAAGAAAAAGATAGCTCTTATTCTTGAGAGCTCCCTGAAACCCAACATTTGGTTTACACAAGTCCCCTTCCCCTTCCTTGGCAGAGCTGAATCAGTAAGATTTTGAAATGAAAACAAAGGATTCTGGTCCATGGTGACCGCGTGAGTACCATAGCAGACCACACTGCCCACATGAAGGATTATTCCTCCAGGGCCAAGAAAATCTCTCAGTTTCAGTTCCTCCCCCTAAGTTCCTCCCAGCCCCCAACTGAACATCACAAGGCACTGACTTTCCTCACTGCTGTCTTTTCTTGTGCTTAGGCTTGGAAAAGGATCTAAACCCTGAAAACCAGCAACCTGTCTCACTAATTTCCTCCTTAGAGCTCTGAGGCTTGTTGGATAGAGGCACCAGAGCCCACTGAGTACTCTTCTGAGCCCTGTTCAGGCTCTTGCCTCCTCAGAAAGCACCCAGGGAGAAAGTCCTTCCTATAGATATCAATCCTGCAGTTCAAGATCCCTGGACATCCTTGCCTCTCCTGTGCCTTGTCTCTAGATCCACAAATGCTGTTCAGAATGACAACAGTAAGAGAAGGAACATGACAGAGCTTGGCATTGTTGACACAGCCCAGCAGCCCTGTATTGGTCATGTGAATGATGGTGAATACTGTCAGCTTCATGGGACCCAGAATCCACAGGACCCTCACTCAGCATGTTCTGGGCATGTCTGTGACAAAGTCTCTTGACTAGTGTACTTTTGGTGGGAAGACTCACTGACTGTGGATAACCCTGGGCTTGGTTCCTAGGCTGGGTGAAAAAGAAGCAGCTGAGCACCACAGTTCATCTTTGTTCCTTGAATCTGGAAATTTTACCAGCAGCTTCATGTTCCTGCTATAATGTCATTCCCCTCATGATGGGCTGCACCCTCAAACTACCAAAATAAACACTTTCATTCTAAAACAACTAACTAACTAACTAACTAACTAACTAACTAACTAACTAACCCAACTAATACCTCTCCAAAGAGGTACCCCGTTCAGTGTGAGCTTTTTCCTCTGCTCCTGGGATCTCCCTGTAGGTTGTATGTGGTCTCTCCTCATCTGGCCTTCTCTCTAGAACCAGAATCACCTTCCTGTCATAAGGCCATTGACTAAGGCCAAGGACACAAGTGAGGCTGTGACAGCTTCCCCCACCTACTACAGGCTGCAGAGGAATTTTCCCTGATTGGGGTGCCTGCCTCCCACAATGCCTTGCGGCTCACCTGGGTTGGTCACATTCAGGATCCCTGCTGCTGCCATTGGTCAGAAAACCTGAGTGGAGCAATAAAGCCATGACATCTTTGGGTTGCCCCAGAGAACCCAAACCCTAGCCTGAGCTGTTGCATTACCTCTCCCAGGGGAAGGTGGCAGAGTTTTCTTACCTGCTTTCTGTAGTTTGTACTCAGTCCCCTCCTGAGTTCTGGCCCTGGACTCTTGGTTTGCTCACTCCTTCATTTCCCATCCTTGTGCATCTAACTCTTGGTTCCTCCTTACTCCTGAGATGTCTCCACCTTACAAAGCAGAAGAGGAAGAGAAATTAAGTAGATAGATTTGAGATGAGGAGAGACTAGTGGGGTAATCAGGATGCTGCAGGTAACAGAGGCCCAAGTGAGTGCCCAGCTGAACCTTGTGGTATGAAGTTCTCTCCAGGATAGACTTAGTTAAAGATATTCCTCCTGCCTCCAAGTCCCAGCATTTCAGATTTTCTCACCTGTGTGAAATGCTTCTCTGCTCCTTCCTGGAATGCTCTAGGGTCTAGAATGTAGGAGTCCCCTCCTATAGCATGTTGATGCCAGTGCTGTGCAAACCTGATAGCGGATCCACTGGGGAAAAGAGCCCCTACAGTCCCTGTCCTGCAATTTGTCTTGTCTTCCTCTTTGCCAACAAGGCTCTCTCTGACACCAACTGTACATTCCCTGGACCAAGATAGGAAAGGTCCCCATCTTAACTCCTGCAGTAGCAGGCACAAATTAAATTTATGAAGGTCCCTGGTCAAAGGAGCCAGACATTCTGGAAGAGCATTTAGACAACCGAAACACTCTCTGAATTAACCTGGTATACTAGTGCCTGACAAGTGTGAGTGATGGAGTAGCCCTCCCCCCCCCAACATGAGCCCCAGCACAGTAAAGTACATGAAGTCAGCTCACAGCCTAAGTGGTGTTTAGCAACATAGCACAGCTTAGGAAAACCATGGCTTCTCCCTGCAGAATAAGGCAGTGGTTGTAGTTCCAGAGATGGAAACTGGTTTTAATCCCTCAAGTGAGGCATGCAAATCTCCTTTAAGCCCACTTTGCTGTGGCATTGGTGCTGGGTGGGTCTGTGTGACCTCATCAAATCTTTTTCCTAATTTATTTTTTATTGATCACAGTTTGTTCACATTGTATCCCAGCTGAAACCCCTTCCCTCATTCCATTCCAATCCCACCCTCCCTTCTTCATCTCCATCCATGCCCCTCCCCAAGCCCACTGATAGGGGAGTTCCTCCTCCCCTTCCCTCTGAAGCTAGCATTTCAGGTCTCATCAGGACTGTCTGCATGGTCTTCTTCTGCGGCCTGGTAAGGGTGATCCCCTCTCAGAGGGGAGGGATGGTCAATGAAACAGCCACTGAATTCATGCCAGAGACAGTCCCTGTTCCCATTACCAGGAAACCCACGTGGAGACCGAGCTGCCCTGGACTTCATCTGTGCAGGGGGTTTAGGTTATCTCCATGCATGGTCCTTGTTTCGAGTATCAGTCTCAGAAAAGAATCCTGGGCCCAGATTGTTTGGTTCTGTTGCTCTCCTTGTGGAGCTCTTTACACTCCCAGGCTTTCTATCTTCCCCTTCTTTCATAGGTTCCCTGCACTCTGCCCAAAGTTTGGCTATGAGTCTCAGCATCTGCTTAGATATACTGCAGGGTAGAGTCTTTCAGAGGCCTCCTGTGGTATGCTCCTATCTTGTTCCCGGTTTTCTCCCTCTTCTGATTTCTGTTTTGTTTGACTTTCTGAGTGAGGATTGAGCATCTCACCCATGGTCCTCTTTCTTGTTTAGCTTCTTTAGGAGTACAGCTTTTAGTATGTTTATCTTATATTATATTTCTAATACCTCATCACATCTTACTCATATCTCCAGAACAGAAATGGACAGAGGACAGGGACAATAAGAATGACAGAATCCTATTACACCTGTATCTTGACAACTGTGGCAGTCACAGGTGTCCCTCTTTGTTTTCTAGTGTGATAAAACTATGAACAGAAACATCTTGGGGAGAAAACAGTTTATTTCAGCATATACTTCCCACATTACAGGCCATCACCAAGGAAGCTTTTTATAGTTATTTTATATAACTTTGTTTTTAGTTTCTCTCTTAACTCAACTATCACAAAACAATTGAGACGCATATTTGTTTAATAACAAGCTTCACAACAAAATACTGAGCAGTTATTACTCTATTCTTAACTCTCAAAGCTAATCTGGTTTCCTCCCAGCACGTATCCCAGAGATACTTGCACTTTGTAGCTTTCCTGCCTAGCTGCTTCTCCTGGTGTCTCTTAGACTTCTCCCTTGGCTAAATCCCCTACTTCCTCCTCTAACTCCTCCTCCCCTGGCTGGCAGGCAGTTGAGCCCTATTCTCTCCCCTGCTCATCATTTTGCTGTCAGCAGCCTCATGGGCATACCTGGGACTATTGTGGAGCACAGTTTATATAACCTCGAGACAGGTGATTCTCAGAACAAGGATTTCATCCAGATGTGAGGGGTACAGAAGGCAGCATTTGAATAACACAGTAACCTTGTACCTACAGAAAATCAGGGCAGAAACCCAGGGCAGGAACCTTGAGGCAGGAACTGAGGCAGAGGCTACAGAAGAACACTGCCTGCTTACTGCCCTTGCTCCTGCTTGCTTGCTCTCTCATACCACCTGCCCAAGGATGGCACCCTCCACATTGAGTGGAACCTACCACATCCATCATGAGTTAAGAAAATATCCTGCAGATTTGCCCATAAGACAGTCTGATGGAGGATTGAGGTTCTTTCTTCCCACATGACCCTAGCTTGTGTCACCTTGATAAAAATTCAGTAGCAGTGCAGCCCACTTCCATATACCATGTGAAAGGACCTTGCAACATGCTTTGAAGGGACCAAATAAAATCTCCTAGTTATCTTCAGTAGTCAACTTGATACATTGACCTAGTGAGTCTCAATAAGAGAAGTTGTCGTTTTAAAAACAAAACAAAATTCCAATCATTTGAGTTTACCAATAAAGAGTCAGAGCAAGATGCTGGGGTGAAAACCTGCTAGCTCAGAGAAGCAGCTCACTTTATTTCAACAATATCCCAGTAGGATAAAGCCCTTTGTTCTCAGTTCAAGTCCCAGAGGAAAAAGCTCTTCCTATTCAGCTCATGTCTCAGAAGGAAAAAGTGTTCTCCTTCTCCATGTTGTCTTATGTACCTTCCTTCTCAATGTCCCTCCTGTCAGTTGAATCCCTGTCAGCTGGTTGGTTGCTTTGACTCTTGACCTAGGGTTAACTTTAATCCAGTTTACAGAAAGGTCTTGGATTAAAGGTGTGTTCTAGTTTTGAGCCATACCACAAGAACTTGTTTATAATACACAGAAAGCTCTAGGCTCAAATACTGAGCCACACCACAATTAGATACAGGTATTTACAGTTCACAGCCTTAGGACTCACAATGGAATAAAATACCCTGCATCAAAAGGTAGCTAAGAAAGCCAGGGGTAGAAAGCAGATGGGCAGTCTTCCTCTGTGGTTTCTGTTTCAGTTCCTGCTTGAGCTCCTGCCCTAGCTTCCCTCACTAATGTCCTATAGCCTGTAAATTGAAGCAAACTCTTATCTCTATGAGTTGGTTTTGCTCACAGTGTTTCATCACTACAGGAAAGCAAACCAGTACATGGAGCAACTTGAAAAATGATGGTGGGTCTTAGCTTGCTTGCAACAGACAATAATGCAGTCAGAAAAGACTTGAAACATTGGCCATTTAAAGAAGTATTTCCATAAAACCTCCTTCGTAGTGAGAACCACACTGTAAATATAAAAATGCAGCTCCTTTCAGTGCACAGTGTCAAAACTGAAAGCCAGATGGAACTCTGCATGCAGTGGTGGGAGAACATCATTGTTTAGTTTTGCTTCCTTTTCTCTGCGTCCAGTGTTAGGATATTGTGGAGCGAGGGTCTCACGGAGGTTTTCCTAGGGCTCCACGAACTTGATGATTTTATTTGAAAGATTTCCCACAGAGCATAGTGGAGCTGACAGCAATAATTTATCACAGAACAACATGAGGCATTCATAGTGGCAAAAGTGAGAAATGTGTGCAGTCCATCATGGAGGATATCGCTGTTCAGGGATGCACAACAAAGAGCCCATTGTTTGACTGTATGTGGAGGTAGGCTTCATACTTTCCCAAAGCCTGTGGAACAGAAGGCTCCTTTTGGTTCATGATGCTGGCATGCCCATCTACACTTATACTTAAGGAAGGGGATCATAGTATGTTCCTGTTCCTTGGATAACTTTTGTCTAGGTAGTTTGTAAACTATGGAGATGACAGGTTACTAGCAGTTCAGAAACGCAAGTCCTTTGATAGAATCAGATGCACATCTCATATCCCACTATTTTGACTCAAAATCATGTCATAGCAACTTTAAAAGAATCCTCGAAAGAATATAATAATACTCAGATAAGAACAGACATCTTTAGCACCTGTAAATACCTCTCTTTATTGGCCTGAATCCCTGCTACCTCTGTTGTCCTCCATTTTGTCTAGTCTGCATTTATCCTTTCATGAGGTTCTTTCATATTCTAAGCAGAAAGAATTGTGGTACTTACTCTCCCCTTCCTTAGAGTTAGTGTGCTAACAAGGACACATGATGGGAGATTCAAAGCTGGTTTGGAAGGAAAGGATGGGACCAGGCATGATGGCAAGTGCTGAAATATCTATTACTCCACAAACCCACTGAAACCTTCTCCTTAGGGAAAGTGAAGTAATGTTCTTTATCCTGTTTTCCCAAGCTTGAACAAAGCTCTTCCTGCTATGATCTCTGACTCCTGGTTTGTTTGGTGGTGATTTTAGTGGAATCATTTTAAGTTTCTCTCCCCTTATTTTGATGTTGGCTATAGGCTGGCTGTATATTGCTTTTGTGTTTAGCTATGTGCCCTGTATCCCTGACCTCTCCAAGACTTTAAACATTAAGGGGTGTTGGATTTTGTCAAAGCCTTTTTCAGCATCTAATGAGATGACCATATGATTTTTTTCTTTCTGTTTGTTTATATGCTGAATTAAATCGATGGCTTTTCTTCCTGAGTTCTTAGATGGAACCTTGAGTTTATGACTTTTAATATTTTTTCCCCTTAATACCTGATGTTAGTCACATGGTCTAAATAACTATAAAATAGTCTCACCTTACAGCCTTTATTTTTAAATAACTCTTTTAATATTTTAATACATTTCACTGTAAAATATGAAAATTTCAATATCCTTATGTGTGCCAGAGGGCAGATTTGTAGAGTTGGCTCTCTCTCTCCCTTTACATAGGTTGTGAGAATTGACTCAAGATCAAGTTTTCTACCCACGTACCCATTTGAAAGCCCTTATGGGTATATCTTGTCTAGATTCAAAGCTGGGGTCCTCCTGTCTCTGTCTCTTAAACATACCGACCAGTGCCCACCACCACAAGCACTGTTGTTGGTTACATCACCTCCTCTGTATGTGTGATGCTACAGTGAAAGTTAATGCATGTGTTCCCTCAGAGACATTCTGCCAGCAGACCATTTGACAAACTTCCTGGTGTAAAGTTTAGACTCAGGACCTTGGAGTCTGGAGAAATAACTTGATGGAGAGATGACATCAGATACTGCAGAAATTGATACTTCTCTCAAAGAAAAAGTAAAATCAGAAAAATTCCAATCACAAAATATCCAAGAAATCAAGGACGCTATGAAAAGACAAAATCTAAGAATAATAGGAACTGATGAAAAAGAAGACTCCAGGCTCCAAGGTCCAGAAAATATTTTCAAGAAAATCATAGAAGAAAATTTTCCCAACTTAAAGAAAGAGATGCCAATAAATATACAAGAGGCCTACAGAACACCAAATAGACTAGACCAGAAAAGAAACACATCATGTCACATCATAGTCAAAACACTAAATCTACAGAACAAAGGAAGTATATTAAAATCAGCAAGGGAAAAATGCCAAGTGACATATAAAGGTAGACCTATCAGAATCACACCTGACTTCTCATCAGAAACTATGAAAGCCAGAAGGGCCTGGGCAAGTATCATGGAGACTCTAAGAGATCACAAATGTCAACCCAGACTACTATACCCTCAAAGCTTTCAATCAACATAGATGGAGAACACAAAATATTCCATCAGAAAACTAAATTTATGCAATATCTACACAGCAAACCAGCCCTACAGAAGATACTAGAAGGAAAACTCCAATCCAACGAAAAAACAACTTCACCCAAGAAAACAGGGCATACCGATAATATCCCAACAAAAATGAAAAGAAAACAAGCAATGAAACAGGGTAAGATCACCAACTCCAATACAAAAGGAACTAACATGCATTGGTCACTATTATTTATCAATATCAATGGACTCAACTGACAATAAAAAGACACAGGCTAACAGAATGGTTGCGGAAACAGGATCCAACATTCTCTTGCATCCAAGAAACACACCTCTGCAACAAAGATAAACACTACCTCAGAGTAAAGGGTTGGAAAAACGATTTTCAAGCAAATGGTTCCAGAAAACAAGCTGGAGTAGCCAACCTAATATCTAATAAAATAGACTTTCATCCAAAGTTAATCAAAAAAGATAAGGAGGGCCACTATATTTTCATCAAAGGAAAAATCCACGAAGAGGACATCCCAATCTTGAATATCTATGCCCCAAATACAAGATCACCTACATTCGTAAATGAAACATTATTAAAGCTTAAATCATACATTGATTCTAATACCTTAATAGTGGGGAGACTTCAACACCCCACTCTCATCAAGGGACAGATCAAGTAGACAGACAACAAATAGGGAAATAAGAGCACTCACAGAATCCCTAAATCAAATGGACCTAATAGACCTCTACAGATGGTTGCACCCAAACTCAAAAGAGAACACCTTCTTTTCAGCACCGCATGGAACCTTCTCCAAAATAGACCATATAGTGGGTCACAAAGCAAGCCTCAACAGATACAAAAAGATTGAAATAGTCCCTTGTATACTATCTGACCACCATGGACTAAAGCTGGACATCAACAACAACAGAAACAACAAAAAGTCAACACACACATGGAAACTGAACAACTTACTACTCAATGAGAGCTGGGTTAAGGAAGAAATAAAGAAAGAAATTAAAGTCTTCCTAGAATTCAATGAAAATGAAGGCAGAACATACCCAAATTTATGGGACACATTGAAAGCAGTGCTCAAAGGAAAATTTATAGCACTAAGTGCTTGCAAGAAGAAATTCGTAACATCACATACAAACAACTTAATGGCCCAACTGAAAACACAGGAAAAAAAGAAAAAGATACACCCAGGAGGAGCAGACGGCTAGAAATAATCAAATTCAGGGCTGAAATCAATCAATTAGAAACAAATAAACTGTTCAAAGAATTAATGAAACAAGAAGCTAGTTCTTTGAGAAAATCAACAAGATAGACAAACCCTTAGCCAATCTACCTAAAAAGCAGAGAGAAACTATCTAAATCAGCAAAATTAGAAATGAAAATGGGGACATGACTACAGACACTGAGGAAATCCAAACAATTATTAGGTCATACTACAAAAGCCTATATGCCACAAAATTTGAAAATCTAAATGAATGGATAATTGTCTTGACAGATTCCATCTACGAAAATTAAGCCAAGATCAGGTAGAAAGACTGAATAGCCCTATATCTCCCAAGGAAATTGAAGCAGTCATTAACAGTCTCACCTCCAAAAAAAGCCTTTGACCAGATGGCTTCAGCGCAAAATTCTACAAGACCTTCAAAGAAGTGCTAACACCAATTCTCCTCAAACTATTCCACAAAATAGAAACAGAAGGAACACTACAAACTCATCCTATGAAGCCACAGTCACCTTGATACCTAAACCACACAAAGATCCAACAGAAAAAGAGAACTTCAGACCTATCTCTCTTATGAACATTGATGCAAAAATACTCAATAAAATACTTGCAAACCAAATCCAAGAACACATCAAAGATATCATCCACCATGACTAAGTAGGCTTCATCACAGGCATGCTAGGGTGGTTCAACATACAGAAATCCATCAATGTAATCCACCACATAAATAAACTGAAGGAGAAAAACCACATGATCATCTCCCTAGATTCCGAAAAAGCATTTGACAAAGTCCAACACCCATTCATGTTTAAAGTCTTGGAGAGTCAGGGATACAAGGCACATACCTAAAGATAGTAAAGGCAATATACAGCAAGCCTATAGCCAACATCAAACTCAATGGAGAGAAACTTAAGTCAATCCCACTGAAATCAGGGACAAGACAAGGCTGCCCATTGTCTCCATATCTCTTCAACATAGTACTTGAAGTACTAGCCAGAGCAATAAGACAACTAAAGGAGATCAAGGGGATACAAATCGGAAAGGAAGAGGTCAAAGTGTCACTATTTGCAGATGATATGATAGTATACATGAGCGACCTCAAAAATTCAGCCAGAGAATCCTTCAGCTGATAAACACCTTCAGCAAAGTGGCAGGATACAAAATCAACTCAAAAAAATCAGAAGCCCTCCTGTATACCAAAGACTTAAAAGGCTGAGAAAGAAACTAGGGAAACAATACCCTTCACAATAGCCACTGATAACATAAAGTACCTAGGTGTGACTCTAACCAAGCAAGTGAAAGACCTATTTGAGAAAAACTTCAAGTCTCTGAAGAAGAAATCGAAGATATCAGAAGATGGAAAGATCCCCTGTGCTCATGGATTGGTAGGATTAACATTGTGAAAATGGACATACTGCCAAAAGCAATCTACAGATTCAATGCAATTCCCATCAAAATACCAACTCAATTCTTTACAGACCTTGAAAAAAAGATTGTCAGCTTCATATGGAAAAACAAAAAACCCAGAATCTCCAAAATGATCCTGTACAACAACAGATCATCTGGAGGTATTTCCAACCCCGATCTCAAGCTGTACTACAGAGCAACAGTAATAAAAACTGCATGGTATTGGCATAGAAACAGATAGGAGGATCGATGGAACCACATAGAAGACCCAAAAATAAACCCACACACCTATGAATACTCGATATTTGACAAAGAAGCCAAATCCATTCAATGGAGAAAAGACAGCATCTTCAACAAATGGTGCTAGAACAACTGGATGTCTACATGCAGAAAAATGAAAATAGATCCATATTTATTACCCTGCACAAAACTAAAGTTGAAGTGGATCAAGGACCTCAACATAAAACCAGATACTCTAAATCAGTTGGGAAAAACGTGGGGAACTGCCTAGAACTCATTGGGACAGGAGAAAACTTCCTGAACAGAACACAAACAGCACAGGCTCTAAGAGCAACAATCAATAAATGGGACCTCATGAAACTAAAAAGCTTCTGTAAAACAAAAGACACTGTCATCAAAATAAAAGGACTGCCTACAGATTGGGAAAGAATCTTCACCAACCCTTTATCTGACAGAGGGCTAATATCCAGTATATATAAAGAACTAAAGAAGCAGAAAAGCAATAAACCAAGTAATCTAATTAAAAAATGGGGAACAGAGCTAAACAGAGAATTCTTGAAAGAGGAACATTGAATGGCAGAGAAACACTTAAAGAAATGCTCAACATCATTAGCCATTAGGGAAATGCAAATCGAAACGACCCTGAGATTTCACCTTACACCCATCAGAATGGCCGAGATGAAAAACTCAAGTGACAACCAAGGACCATCTATGGATATAACCTACAACTTCTGCTCGGATGTGGCCAGTGGTAGCTCAATAACCAAGTAGTATTCCAAAGTAAGGGGAACAAGGACTATTTCTAACAGGATCTCAAGGGCAGGCTCTTTGACTACCCCCCCCAGGGGAGGAGCAGTCCTGTTAGGCCACAGAGGAAGACTTTTCAGCCAGCCTTGAAGATACCTGATAAAACAGGGTCAAATGAAAGGGGAGGACGTCCTCCCCTATCAGTGGACTTGGAAAGGAGCAGGGAGGAGACCAGGGAGGAAGTTGGGGAGGGGGAAGGAATGAGGGAGCGGGATACAGCTGGGACACAGAGTTAGCAAATTGTAACTAAAAATAAAAATTAAAATAAAAAAAGCGATATACAGTTCAGCTTATTGATAAGTACATAGAGCACCCTAATCTGTGAAGTGTAACAGGTGTCCCCTGCTGACACCAAGCAGAAATGCACATGAAGACATTTGCCTCAAATACCTACAGATGTAACCCACATTTCAAAAGAAGCAGTTTAACAAAGCAGGAATCATTTTTTCACTTCTGTGGAGGAGCATGAGCACGAGGCCGGGATTCACCATCTGTCAGCAAGCATCTGTCAGTTGGCTCCTTAAGTGAACTCATCCTTCAATTACTAGTTAAACATGTGCTGTCCACCTTACCAAGGATTGTAAGAAGCCAGCAATTCGTTTCTCAGTGCCAATGAACAGCAAGGGGCTGACGGTGGCATGGCCATTGGAGACCATCATGCAGATTGTGTGGTAGACTGGGTCATTATCCTGAATAAGTCTGGAGGCAGATATGATGCAGTCCATACAGTACATCAGGACAAAGAAGTTCATGAGCAGCAGGATCATACAGGTGGCCTTTTTACTTGGGATGCTTTTGCAGAAAGGCTGGTTCTGTGAAGGCCCTGAGCCTGCTTCTTGTGTCTGCATAAGAGAGCTACCATGTACCCACTGGAAAGGGCCATGAGACCTAGAAAGGACATACAGGCACTTGGTGTGGACAAGAGCTATGCTGCAGTGCTTTAAGGCATGAGCACCATGACCTCACACAGCCTCTGCTCTGTACCTACCTTTCAGTCCTGTTCCACTGTCTCTTCTCGCCATTCTTCTTGCTATTTTGTGTAATCAGCTTTGTCAGCTTCCATACTGACTGAGAACAGACAGTTTGCTCCCATCAAAAGCTCAGCAAAGGTGTCAATCCAAGACATTTATCTGTTCCAGTATTTAATGGGTCACAGTTGATCACTAGGACCCAGCACAACCTTTGTGACATGCATGGATTTTAGTACATTTGTTTAATAAAAGGTAAAATGCATATTGGTAATATATTGATTGTATATATTATACACTGGTAATATCATGAGAGTAACCTCAGATCTAGCTCCCTGCTCTTTTATCTCATTTTAAACACACAAGATATACAGACACAGCAATATAAACCTCATATTGTCCCAGACATTAATTACTTGTGAATAAAAGGTACTGGGTGCTGTCATTTTCAGTGTGGTTTGGCTAACTGCCCTCATAGACAGTAAGGGACAAGGTTGCTTGGGTGCTGTGGGCTTATAATAATGAATATGATTTGTGAGTTTATTTTATAATTACTTTAAAACCACTGCAAAGTTTTCTCTACAGGTTAAATTCACAGATACAACAAAGGAAATACTAGCCCTTTTCTCCAGAGTACAGTCTAGAAACACTCTGATGGCATCCTAGGTACCAATTCACCTTCCTCATGGCAGTACCAGGAAGAGCCTACAGAAAAATATCCTGTTAGTCATCTTCCACAACTGACTAAACCAGCAATCACATACCTCAGGCAAACATGGCTCAAGTATGTAAATATTATGATGCATTAAAAGAAAGACATATAATGACTTCTGAGCCAATGCACCACTCTTTTCTTTAAAAAAAATACTTTAAAATGTTTCATTTTTACTTTATGTGTAAGTGCAGTTTGCCTCCTGAATTGCGGAAGTGGTCCTTGCCTAGCCACTGTATCCTGCACCAACACTGCATTTTACATGTCGAGAAACCCCACTCTTTTTGCCTCTGCTGTTCTGAAGAAAGGAAGGGAGATCGTGGGGACAGAACATGAAATGTCACATCTGACTAACCCGCATCTGGGAATTTTGTGCACTGGGATGGAGGGGTGGGGCTCTGCATGCAGATTAGAAAGCATGCCCAATATAGAGAAAGAAGCAACAAGGAGAAATCTGCACTTTATTGGTGAGAGGCAGCAGCGAGGGCTGGACCTCAGAGCAAAGTGGTGCTAAAAGTCCCATCACACAGGGATCAAAGAGCAGTCTCTTCAGTTCCACAGAGTGGCATCCCATGATAAGCTAAGTCCTTCACCATCCTGTGGGACATAGAACCTCACATGGCCCCAAACTAGGGACACATTTCATAGACAGTGGACTTGATGCAGTGGTCAGGACAGAAGCAGAGAGCAGAAAGCCCTAACAGACCCTACTCCAAGTTTGGTCACTTATGACCTTTCTGTTGCGCAGAATCCAGGGTGAAGGCTGGAGGGCAGGATGTCTGTCTTTTCCTCTGCAGCACAGGTTCAAACATATCTGTTTCTGACAAAATGGTGTATAGTGTAGTTTTTCCACACTTATACCTCATGTACAGACTCATGCCCACAAAGGACTGTGGTTTGCCATGATCATGTTGCCTGACAGCAGCCTGTCACACCATCAGCACCTAAGGTGAAGCAAAACTGGACAAAAGTCCTGAGGGGTGTGGCTGCACTGCATGCGGTTGGGGTTGGACTTCAGTTAAATGGAGAACCTGTCCTTCCTATGGTACTCTTCTGCTTGGGAAATTAGGGACACTGGGGAGACATGGCTGGCACCACAGTGAAGGCAAGACAGCCACCAGCCAGGTGTAGACGCTACATGCAGAGATACTGTGGAGGGGCTGCAGTCTGGGATGCTATGAGCCAACATCTGGGAGGGTTCAATTAAGGACCATCAGCTAACTCCAAAGACAGGTAAGAAGTGTCCACTGCATTTGTACATGGATAGGATTGTGAGGTTCAGCTTAGGGTCACACCCACAGTTACAATATTCATAATAACCACTGTTAAAAATCTCTCTGAAGAAGTCAGTAGAAAGAAAATACTCTTTAAACATAGAGAAATAAGAATACCTACAGGAGTGCCCCACAGACTCCAGCTATAGACACTGGTTCCTGCCACAGCCCAACCTGCCTCCCCCACCACCCCGTGACTCCTCCTGAGCAGCTGTGACCCCCCTCCCAGTGTTCTCATTGCCTCAAGGACAAGGGAAGTAGGTCAGTTCCTGTCCATCTCTTCACATAGGGTCTTCAAAAGATGAGGTTTGGGGAAAACCAAGTAGAGGCAACAGGACAGGGCAGGGCTCAGTTGTCCAAAAGTTTCCTGGAACTATGAGATAGTTGGGCATTTCTATTATGAAAAAGGAATGTGGCCTGGTAAGGCTGCTCCCCCCCCCAGGAGGGAGGTGATCAAAGAGCAGGCCAATCAGATTATGTCAGAGGCAGTCCCTCTTCACATTACTATGTAACCCAATTGGACTCTGAACTGCCCTGGGCTACATCTGTGCAGGGGTTCTAGGTTATCTCCATGAATAGTCCTTGGTTGTAGTATGAGTCTCTGGGAAGTTCCCTATGTTCAAATTTTCTTGTTCTGTTGCTCTCCTTGTGGAGACCCTGTCCTCTCCAGCTCTTACTATTTCCCAGTTCTTACCTAAAATTCCGTTCTCCTGCCCAACAGTTGCCCATCCGGCTCAACATCTGCTTTGATAGTCTGAAGGGCAGAGACTTTCAGAGGCCCTCTGTGGTAGGTTCCTAGGTTGTTTCCTGTTTTCTTCTTCTTCTGATGTCCATCCTCTTTGCCTTTCTGGATGGGGAGTGGACGTTTTAGTTAGGGTCCTCTCTCTTGCTTAGTTTCTTTAGATGCACAGGTTTTAGTGGGTTTGTCCTATGTTGTATGTCTATATGAGTGAGTATATACCATGTGTGTCTTTTTGCTTCTGGGACAACTCAGTCAGGATGATCCTTTCCAGATCCCACCATTTACCTGCAAATTTCTTGATTTCCTTATTTTTCATTGCTGAGTAATATTCCATTGTGTAGATGTACCACAATTTCTGCATCCATTCTTCAGTTGAGGGGCATCTGGGTTGTTTCCAGCTTCTGGCTATTACAAATAAAGCTGCTACAAACATGGTTGAGCAAATGTCCTTTTTGTGTACTTGAGCCTCTTTTGGATATATGCCCAGTAGTGGTATGGCTGGATCTTGAGGAAGCGCTATTCTTAGTTGTCTGAGAAAGCGCCAGATTGATTTCCAGAGTGGTTGTACAAGTTTACATTCCCACCAGCAGTGGAGAAGGGTTCCCCTTTCTCCACAACCTCTCCAGCATGTGTTGTCACTTGAGTTTTTGATCTTGGCCATTCTCATGGGTGTAAGGTGAAATCTCAGGGTTGTTTTGATTTGCATTTCCCTAATGGCTAGTGAGGTTGAGCATTTCTTTAAGTGCTCTCTGCCATTCGGTATTCCTCTACAGAGAATTCTCTGTTTAGCTCTGTTCCCCATTTTTTAAGTGGATTACTTGGTTTGCTGTTTTTCAGCTTCTTTAGTTCTTTATATATACTGGATATGAGTCCTCTGTCAGATAAAGTGTTGGTGAAGATTCTTTCCCAATCTGTAGGTGGTCACTTTGTTTTGATGACGGTGTCCTTTGCTTTACAGAAGCTTTTCAGTTTCATGAGGTCCCATTTATTGGTTGTTGCTCTTAGAGCCTGTGCTGTTGGTGTTCTGTTCAGGAAGTTTCCCCCTGTACCAATGAGTTCTAGGGTATTTCCCACTTTTTTTTCAAGCCGATTTAATGTGTCTGGTTTTATGTTGAGGTCTTTGATCCACTTGGACTTCAGTTTTGTGCAGGGTGACAAGTATGGATCTATTTCCATTTTTCTACATGTAGACATCCAGTTAGACCAGCACCATTTGTTGAAGATGCTATCTTTTTTCCATTGTATGGTTTTGGCGTTTTTGTCAAAGATCAGGTGTCCATAAGTGTGTGGGTTTATTTCTAGGTCCTCTGTTCGGTTCCATTGATCCACCATTCTGTTTCTATGCCAGTACCATGCAGTTTTTAAAACTGTTGCTCTATAGTACAAATTAAGATCAGGGATGGAGATACCTCCAGAAGATCTTTTATTGTAGAGGATTGTTTTAGCAATTCTGGGTTTCTTGTTATTCCATATGAAGTTGAGAATTTTTCTTTCCAGGTCTGTAAAGAATTGTGTTGGTAATTTGATGGGCATTGCATTGAATCTGTAGATTGCTTTTGGTAAGATGGCCATTTTTACTATGTTAATCCTACCAAGCCATGAGCATGGGAGATCTTTCAATCTTCTCATATCTTCTTCTAGTTCTTTCTTCAGAGATTTGAAATTTTTTTCATACAAGTCTTTGACTGCCTTGGTTAGGGTTACTCCGAGGTACCTTATCTCATTTGCGGTTATTGTGAAGGGTGTTGTTTCCCTAATTTCTTTCTCAGCCCTTTTGTCTTTTGTGTACAGGAGGGCTACTGATTTTTTTGAGTTAATTTTGTGAGGTTCAGCTTAGGGTCACACCCACAGTTACAATATTCATAATAATCACTGTTAAAAATTTCTCTTAAGTAGTCAGTAGAAAGAAAATACTCTTTAAAGATAGAGAAATAAGAAGACCTACAGGAGTGCCCCACAGACTCCAGCTGTAGACACTGGTTCCTGCCACAGCCCAACCTGCCTCCCCCACCACCCAGTGACTCCTCCTGAGCAGCTGTGACCTCCCTCCCAGTATTCTCATTGTCTCAAGGACACGGGAAGTAGGTCAGTTCCTGTCCATCTCTTCACATAGGTTCTTCAAAAGATGAGGTTTTGGGAAAACCAAGTAGAGGCAACAGGACAGGGTGGGGCTCAGTTGTTCAAAAGTTTCCTGGAACTAAGAGATAGTTGGGCATTTCTATTATGAAAAAGGAATGTTTATACAGAGAATGGAACACAGAAAAGATTAATGGACACAGGTATCATCTCCATTAGGACCATCTTCACTGTATAGTTGACAATCATTGTCCTGGCTAAATCATCATCACAGCACCTCAGGTGAATATTCCAACAAGTAGAGCAAGGTGAAGGGATGACATAAAATTAAACAGGGAATGCAAATGCTCCTAAGAAAATTCTAGTAGGTAAAAGTCAATGAGGAGCTGACTGTTAGACAAGGTTTGAACATACAGCCCATTGCCTTTCCTAAGGCTTTTAGTGTCTCTAAGTAGTCACACTACAGAAGCCACTGTACCAACAATGATCCTTTTATAGTACATAAACAACAGAAGTAAAATTAAGTGTATTTGTTTATATTCGAAATTAAAACCTCACCTCCTCAGAAGATGGGTTCAAATGAGCAATTCTGAAAACCTCTAGAAGTTATACCAAACAACTTATGGTCTATAAAGTAAAATTGCTAATTTACTCCAGAAAAGTAAATAGGAGTTAAAATTAGCTGACATCCTATAAAGGTTATAATTTTAGGACCTTAAGCAATTGAACATCCTGGGAAGAAAACGTGTCAGAGCTCAGGTCTCCTCCACAGGTGCTGAAAACCTCCCTGCCTCCCAGTGCTCCTCCTTCCACAGCCTGCCTGGGTCCAGGCCACCTCCTGACTGTGCACTTGGGTGCAGAGCACTTATCCAGATGGACTCTGTGCAGAGATCTTGCACAGCTTCGGAGAAGGGGTTTTTAATGCACCTCTGCAGCCTGTAGTTGTAGCCGCTGTCACTGACAAGTTCCTGCTGGAGAGCATGGAGATCTGGCCACCCAGGGGAGCATCTTCCCCATGGAGATGACTCTACTGTCTTGAACAGCAGCTGTCTGGGGAGAGCAAAGCACAGACTTTTCTCCAAGTTTCCTTGCCATATCTGCATTATGGATCAGGTTACAATGTCATCAATCCACTCTTGCTAATTTCCCCTCAGACCAAATGAGTCCAAACTAACCTTCTACTCTCAATTCCTGTGCTATTTCCAGAGAGTACTGAAGACTTAAGGAACTAAGCAATTATTAAAAACAAAATAAAACAAAAGAAAAACAAAACAAAATAACCCCAAAGACTGCCTGGGGTTGTAGCACAGTGGTAGAGTATTTGTGTGCCAAGTGCTAGGCTCTGGGTTATGTCCCATTACCACATCATAAGTAAGTAAGTAAATTAATAAAGAAATGAGCCATATAGGCTTAAAAACCTCCCAAAGACTATAACATCTACTGTCGAAGATTCCACACAAGGCACCCAGTGGGAGTGGAACCCTCAGAGGAAAGGAACGGCACCCATTATCAGATACCCAACTCATGCCAAGGGGGGAGTCCAAATGCTGCCACAGTGGCTCCATGAACATGTTAATGTGCATACAACAGAGCTCAGCTGGGTGGGAAAAGCCCACACCTCTTCCCTGAGGGTGCTGGCTTCTGTCCTACTCTCTGGAACAGGCCATTTGCCATCCAGTTGCCATCTGGGTTCCTGAAAGACTTCTGGGGCTGGTGTGGCAGAGGAGGTGGCCTTTGTCTACCTGCTTTATGAAGCCATTGTTCTCTGGAGGAGAGGGAGAGAGATACCAGCACACATTCCAGGCCAACCTCGAACCTGCTGTGTGACCCTGGGGAGCTGAGTCCACCTTCCTGAATGTTCATTTCTCTGAGATTTTAAAAATAGATGCTTATTTTTGAGTGTTTTGCAGGTAACGTATATAAGTGCACTGCATGCTTGATCCTTTTGAACTGGAGATACAGACTTTTTGAGAGCCTCAGGTGGGTGTTGGGAACCAAACTGGGGTCTCCCCCAAAGAGCAACCAATACTCTTAACTGCTGAGATTTACCTCCAACCCTTGTTATAAAAAATCTTTTATTGTTAAATATTCAATGTGCATTGTCTTTTGTGTTCATAGAAATCCTAGAATGTATTTCCTACTTCTGTGAAGAGTGACTTTGTAATTTTGACAGAGATTGCATCCAACTGTGGACTGCTTTTGATAGTACAGTCATTTACACAATATTAACCCTATCAGTTCAGGAGCATGAAGGAGGGTACTTGCTTTATTCTAGCGTTTTCTTTATTCAGTGTTTAAACATTTTTTCATTGAGTAAGTTTCAACTCCTTGTTAGGGTTTACTCTGAAGATGGTTACTATTTAATTTTTTTTCATTTACTCGAGGTTCCTTTGAATGGGACTGTTTCTTTCTCAACAGGTTTGTTATCACTACACAGAAAATGTACACACACACACACACACACACACACACACACACACACACATGCCGGGGCCAGCCGGGCAGAGTCGAATGGTTCTTGAGTTGGGAGTGAGGATTAAAATTAATAAAATAAACACATAGCACACAGGAAACTTTTTAAAGGTCCAGACTCGACAGCTTTTGCAAAAAGCAGACTGCTGCAGCAAGCAATGCCAGCAGCAAGTCTCAAGTGCTGCCTCATCCTCTGCCTCCAGCATTCTGACCACTTTATTTTTTGAGGAGTTACTTTAGCCAGTAAAACATCTCAGAACAATAGGTTAATTTGCACAAGGAGCCTGAGGAAGAGGTGTAACCCTCACAAGCTATCCCACCTGTTGTCACAAAAAAAAAAAGGAGATGGACTAGTAAGTTCTCCTCTGCCTTTAGTAAAAGGCCTCCAAAAAGCCATCTCTCCACAGAGATTTAAATATCAAAGCAGGCCCCTGTGTCACAGCTCCCGACATGTCCCCCTTTTTTATATTATTAAAATTGGCCATAACTTAATAGTTATGGAGCAGAAGATTGTGCCTGTCTTAGGTTGTTTCTCTCGAAAGGTATATATTTTTTATTCATGTCCCCATTTTGGGTCAATATTTGTACATGAATTTTCATACACCCCAGAGAAAACTTACCCGTCTTTGACTACCAACCTCTGCTAGGGTGTTGACTACCAACCTCTGCTAGGGTGGACACTGTGATATGATCTTGAGCAGATCAGCTCAGCTTTGACACACCAAAAGGCCTTCAGGCAGATTTTAGTTGTCACTGATAGGAGCGCGTCTCCTACCACAAGCCAAGTCCAAAGTAACACTCCAAAAGTGACTAGCAGGTGACTCCCTGTGTAAATTACCAAGTCTGAGAAACATTTAGAGGAAATATAGTAAAAGGCTGTCAAGCAAACAGAACCATTTGAAAGCTTAACATCTCCAAACAGCAAAACAAAAGGTGAATTTACATAGGCAGTTACAGGCCCCCCCAAGAGTTCCTGAAACAAGTCTGTTTTGCTCTGCTGAAAACCAGAGCCAGATTAAAGTTTTACAGTTAGTTCTCTCTTGATTTTGTTGAAGTTTGTAGCAAAACAGTCAAGTCCAGTTTATGATATAAGAGGTTTTTCTTTATGATGTCTTCTCCCGGGAGCAGAAGGAAGCAAAAGCGGGGTCAGGAGCTTAGGTCTAATGCAGCTTTTCAGTCTAGGTCAGGGCAGAGTTTACGGTTGTCAGCAGCGGGAATATATTCATTTTGGGGAACAACTGCAAACCGTACCAGCCTCTCTGGATCCACCTGGCTCCCTCTGCGTCCTGTGGAAAAACACAAACATGCCCTCTTCCCCATATTAATACAGGGTCGGGGCCCTGACATATTCCAGTAGTTGGATCTTTCCATTTTACTTGGGCAAAATTATCTTTGGTATTAGGATGCCACAATCGATCAGCCGCAGAACTGGTTGTGTATCCACATTTAAAAAATTTAAAATAAATAGAGCATGATTAATATTTGGGGACATGACTCCCCCCTTTTTTATTTTTTGCAATTGGATATTAAGAGATCCATGTGCTTGTTTTATAATATTTGGCCCTGGAAATTACATGGAATGCCCGTTTTTTGACTTATATTAATGGAAGGTATACCAATTGCAGCAAGACACTTTAAGCAATGACTTATAAAATGTTTGGTGACTTTCCCTGTTAAGGGAGTTGCCATGATAAATCTTGAAAAACTGTCAATTGTTACATGAACATATTTTAGTTTCCCAAATTCTGGGACATGAGTTACATCCATTTGCCACAAATGATTGGGAGTCAAACCTCTAGGGTTGACACCATAATGAGGTACATTAAAATGTTCAGGGCAAGAGGAACATGATCTAACAATTTGTCTAGCAGCTTTTCTGGTAATATTAAATTGTTTTCTTAAGCTCTTGCTATTTTGATGATGTAATGCATGAGAATTTTGAGCCAATTCTTGTTGAGTTAATCCAACCAAATGTGTGGCTAGATCTGCTAAATAATTTTCTAAAGTTAAAGGTCCAGGAAGCCCTGAATGAGATCAAATATGCCCTATGTAACAAGGCTGCACATGGCTCCAAATACTTTGTTGAATCTCTCTAAATAGATCTTGTATTGGCTATCAGTATACAAGTTGAAAGAGGTAGAAGCCAAATTTTTAAAGACTGCAGCAACAGCTCATAATTCTACAACTTGAGCTGAGGCTGGCAATGTTTGCAAAAGAAAAGTTTGTCCCTCTAGTACATAAACAGCTTTTTTATTTGAAGATGCATCAGTGAATACTGTTGGAACTTAAGGTAATAGCTTTTGTTTAATTATTTTAAGAAATCCAAAACCATGCTCATTGGCAAATTGAAGTAATTTATGTTTTGGATAATGATTATCAATACGTCCTAAATAATGAGCAAAAGCTATCGCCCAACAATCTGCATTTTGAAATAACCAATCTACTTGCTGTTTGGTAAGAGGGACTCCAATTAAGTAGGGTCTCTATCAAAATATTTACGAGATTCTGTGCGAGCCATTTGAACTAAACTAGCCACTCCTTTATAATATGGTGTCAGAACTCAAACAGGAGACACAGGCAGGTGCAACCATAATAATGGTCCTTCTTGCCACAATACAGCAGTTGGAGTATGAACAGTAGCCAAAATATATGCGCCCCATTCTTTTGAATAATCAATATATTGAACATGCTGCTTTTCAATAGCTAATTCTATCTTTTGCAAAGCATCACGAGTTTCTTTGGTAAGTTTCCTTTTTGACAAAGGATTAACCTCTCTTTTTAAAATGTCAAAAAGTGGTTTTAGTTCTCCTGTTGTTAATTTTAAATGGGGTCTTAGCCAATTTACGCCGTAACAAACAAAGCCCAGTTGATTATTTTAGTTGAAGTTTCAATAAATTGGCGGACCCTTACCAGAAAGAGCTGACAAATACCTTGCAGCCAGAGAGCTTTGAATTTTAGCCGTTATTAACCTAATTATTTGGATGAGTCCTATTGTCTGTTACTTAGTACCCCAATCCTTGGCCTTTTGTCTCAAGGCTGCTTGGCAAGCACTGTTAGCATTCTCATAAGCCAATTGTTTTACTAATAACAATCCAGACTTTTCATCACTTATAAGTCTGTTTGCTGCTTGCATTAATCTTGCCACAAAATCTTGAAATAACTCATCAGGTCCCTGACAGATTTTAGACAAATCCTCCACCTGTCTACCTGCTTGTAGAAGCTTATTCCAGGCCCTCCGGGCAGCAGTATTGACCTGAGCATAAACGGTCACATCAAAATCCAATTGTCCTATTTCCCTGTAGATTCCTTCTCCAGCAAGCATGTCATAAGTTATAGGAATTTGCTGAGCTCGATTAACTTCAGCTGTAGCTTGACAATGCTCTGCAAATTCTGACTTCCATAATAAATTATCTCCTCCTGATAAGCATGTTCTTGCTAACTGTTTCCAGTCCCCTGGGCAGAGAGCCTCAGTAGACATGGATTCCAGCAGAGCCAGGTGAAAGGCGCTGTAGGACCGTATTGGGAGCATGGAGATTTTAATTGTCTTATCTGTTTAAAAGGTATAGGAGCATGGACTCTCACCATATTACCTTGTCCATCGGGTTGCTCTAGAACTGGAAAACTATAAAACTCAGGTACGTCTTCTCCATTCTGTCTGGCTTCTTGTAAAGCAGATACAGATGTTCGTACAGTGGACAAAGGGAAAGGTCCCATTGCCTTATAGGCCATTGAAACTGTAGGATTCCCAGGAGGAGGGCCTAAGCCTTCCACCAAAGATGGAGTTGGAGTACGAGATTAAGCCTCATTTTCCCTAGTAGTTAATGCTCCAATTTTTCTGTTTATTTCCTCCAAGCCCCACTCCAGTCTTTTAATTTCTTTTTGCCAAGGCTTATGCTTTTTAACATGCATAGCCTGAATTGGAGGGTATCTCTCAGAATAGTGCTGATCTGGTTCTTCCTCCAGCTCTGCAACCTCATTAGGTTGCAAGTCTTCCTCAAAGTCTCCTTCTGGCAAGAAATTATTGTCATCAGAAAGACAATACAACTCCTCTGGAGGAGCTGATGGTATAATAACATTTTCTTTTGAAGTCTGCCATCTTTCTAACCTCGTTTTCTCTGAGCCTGAAAGTTTAGCTTTCTCAGTTTCCTGTTGCTTATACAGACTACCTTTAACTAAGTTCCATAAAGAAAACACTAGGCTAATGCCTTGTCCCATTTTTATTCTGGGATTTACTCACCGCAACCTTTCTATTTAATGTGAGCTCGCCAGCCAAACAGCGGTGTCCTTCATGGGTTCCCTTTATCTCAAGCCACATGTTCGGGTGCCAATATGCCGGAGCCAGCCGGGCAGAGTCGAACGGTTCTTGAGTTGGGAATGAGGATTAAAATTAATAAAATAAACACATAGCACACAGAAAACTTTTTAAAGGTCCAGACTCGACAGCTTTTGCAAAAGGCAGACTGCTGCAGCAAGCAGTTCCAGTAGCAAGTCTCAAGTGCTGCCTCATCCTCTGCCTCCAGCATTCTGACCACTTTATTTTTTGAGGAGTTACTTTAGCCAGTAAAACATCTCAGAACAATAGGTTAATTTGCACAAGGAGCCTGAGGAAGAGGTGTAACCCTCACAAGCTATCCCACCTGTTGTCACAAACAAAAGGAGATGGACTTGTAAGTTCTCCTCTGCCATTAGTAAAAGGCCTCCAAAAAGCCATCTCTCCACTGAGATTTAAATATCAAAGCAGGCCGCTGAGTCACAGCTCTTCACACACACACACACACACACACACACACACACACACACACACACACACTTGTATGTCCTGCTACTTTGTGGAGCTTTGTGTCACCAAAAAGGTCCTTTAGGGTCTTATGGACATTGAGGATCATGTTAGCTGCAAATAGCTTCACTTCCCCATTTGTATTTCCGTTATCTCATTGTTATGTCTTCTGCCTATAGCAGAGACTTGAAAAAATTGTATTAGGTAAGAGTGGAGAAAGTGGCAACCTTTTCTCGCTCTTGATTTTTAGTGGAAATGCTTGAGTTTCCCCAATTTGAGATAACATTGATTATAAAGTTGTCAAATACAGATATTATTAGATGGAAGTATGTTCATCTTTCTCTGTCTCCAACAAAAAGTTGTTAGATTTTCACCAAGGTCTTTTCTGCACCTATTGACATGATCCCATGGCTTCTCTTTTTGAGATCTCTTTCTTTTGGGGGCTTCTATTGAAAGACCCCCGAAGGTTGTCTTCCGTCAGGGAGACCCCGTACCCAAAGATCAACGAGTCCAGTTGTTCAGATGCAACCAGCAAGAGGCTTTATTGAGTACACGGGTACCCGGGGCGACAAAGTCTCTCGGAAGACTTGCAAGCCTCTCGGTTAGGGTGACGGGTTTTTATAGGGCTCGGGAGCAGGAAGTGCAGTTACAGAAGCGAGAAGCATAGTTACAGGGGTCTGATTGGGTGGTTTGAACAAAGCCGTAGTTAAGTCACATACCCAGAATAGGGAAGGCGGGAAGGCAGATTGTGAGCCGAGTCATGTACCCGGAACCGGGAAGGCGGGAGGGCAGATTGTGAGCCGAGTCATGTACCCGGAACCGGGAAGGCGGGAAGGCAGATTGTGAGCCGAGTCACGTACCCGGAACCGGGAAGGCGGGAAAGAATACAGCGAGGTAGCTCTCCCCTCAGGGAACTTACTGCTATACCGCGCCTACTCTACATAGTGTTAACAATGGCTGCTTATCTTTTGGTCTCTCATTTCCCCCTTTCCTATGATCATTTGAAGACCCAATTTTGGGTCTTCCAGATATGACCCCTTGTATCTTACAGATTTATTTTTTATAATGGGATCTGGGGTCCCTTCAGGGTGGATATAGGGGTAGTAAGCCAAGGAGAACTATTACAGGATCTCTCTAGGCTTTTAGCCCAGTTGCTGCAATATTAGTGTCCATTTCAGCTAAGCAGATGTCCAAGACAATAGCTAATTCCAGGGAGCCCCTTTTGACTTAGCATTTCAGCCTGCTAGGGGGGATTTGGGTGTAGATCTGTCTTCTGGAGCTTCTTCGAGCTGACCGTTGGACCGTAGGCATCAGGGGCTAGGAAGGCTGAAATGCCAATCAAAGGCTGGGCAATGGGGAAGTCCCAAGCATCTGGTTCGTTGATCCACCCGAAGAGGCAGGGAGCAATCATGTCAGTTTCCAGGAAGTCCAGATCTCAGCTTGCAGTCCACAGCTGATCCCGGAACAGAGTTAAACAGGTGAAAATCTGCTGAGACAAATTTAGACTGGAGATAGAAGTTAAAATTTGTCTATTAAATGGGAAAGACCAGGGAAAACTTTATCTGCCATCGTTTTGAGCTATGCCAGATCCAGGTCACATCCTGAAACTCATATGAAATTTTAGTACACAAAAGGAAATACATAATTTTAAATACTCAGAAAAGTAACATATCAGCAAATCAAACATTTTGAGAGTAGCAGGTAAAACTGCATCCCACTGAATGAGTATCAGTTAGCTGTTTGTTTTATAACCTTTATACACAACCTAAGTGTGTCCACAGTAACATTTTTTTCTGTGGGCATAGCTGTTTGTAATTAGTCACGAATGAAGCTTGGCCATTTTTATACATTCAGCATATACTTTTAGTTTTCACTTTCACTTTTATGTTTACACTGGAAAGTTAGGCAGAAATACATTACTGGCTTTTAGTGCTAAACCCTGGATGTTTGGACTTTCCTTAACAAAGCAACTAGAAGGAATAGGTTTAGGATATTTCTGTGTCAAAATCTACCCCATAAATGGCAGATATTAAGAATACCATACTAAAAGCTATGACTTTTGGGTCAGATACACACATTAAACAGATGTTTTTAAAATAACGAGAAGCACCTTTAGTCTATCTTTAGAAGCCAACAAAGGAAATTAAAATCTTAACCTGGTGACTGAATAATAAGCAGTTATTGCTCCATCAACTTATTAGAACTCTATTGATCAATGCCAAAACTCTGAACTTTTAAAATTTTATAACATAAGCACAACAGTAGCAAAGAGGGGGGAGAAATTTAAAATATCTCCCATTTTTAATCTGCTTTAAAATATTTATCTCTTTATAACTTATAATTATATCTTAAAAAAACTACTTAGACTCTCCAATCTTTTGAATTTATCAACCCTGAAACATTTTTTTAAACTAAATAATAACACTCTAGATTTTTACAACCTAAACTCCTATATTCTCAGACCCTATATAAGCTCCACTTATTTATCTTAAGACATGAGTCCTGTGAGCAAGGCAAACCTGTCTTTTTTTCTAAATAAGGTATCTAGTACTCTGTGGTTCTAGCTAATGAGCTGATCAATGTGCTAACAGTCGATCTAATTGTCTTTTCTCTAGCTGCAAAGCTACCGTAAGCTTAGCATAGCCATCAAGGTGTTCAGAGACCTGAGAAGGATAAATTATAAGCTAAATAAATACCAATCCATGTGCCAATCAAAATGACAGGGATGACTAGTTAGCCCATTACCTAGGCAGTGTCCCTGGCTCCTGTGTTTCAGCATCCTGAACAAACGCAGTTCTGCCAGGCACATAAGATGAGAGACTGTTTCTGTGGAGAAAGAAACAAGAGAATGGCCTCACCTCGCCCTTAGCAATGTGAAACATTGACTCCAGGTGTCCACAGTTTTGGCTGGGCCCTAACAGTGGGCCAGTTGAGGCAGTATTGCCCAGTGGTTAGCATACCACAATCCAGAGTTGCAGTCATCTGTCGTTGTGCCCAAATCTTCTCGGAGACCTTGGGGGAGCTACTGCCAGGATTGCGGGACTTCCTGTCACAATAAGCTTACACATGTTAAAATGCCTAATTCAGATTTCTGACAAGCTTGAGGGCCAGCATATCCGAGTTACTCTGTTTTTATCATCTGCTCTAAACTGTGTCCTATAAAACAGAATGCTATGATCTCTGATTCTTGCATATTTTCGAGATGCATGTCCTAGAAGTATATATTTTAAGACAAATAAACAAGAGACTAGGTAAGGCTCAACTGCAGTATTTAGCATGACTTTAAATCTGTTCTTTCTGGACTAAAATCAAAGCAAACCTTTTAATCGGATACAGTTTATAGAGAGGCTAGCTAATCTTGCTGCTCCTACCACTTGCATTAAAATTGAACAGTAAAAAGCTTTGCATTTAGCACTAATGACTAAACATATCTCCGGACCAGCATGGCGGCTGGCCATGTGTAACCAAACTGAGCTGGAATCCCTAAACAAACATGGCAGCTAAACTACAGCTTTACGCGCTCTCTATTGCTGAACCATCATGGCGGCTGGCCATGTGCTAGCATTAGCACAGGCTGTGACTGACAATGCCAAACATGGCCATTAGGTGCTGATGATACAGCAAACACTTCGGAGCTTCCATAATCCCCCACAACCAAAAGTTCCCAGTAATCGAACAAGCTTTAGAACCAACTGCATAACAGAACAATTTTAAACTGTAATTATTTTAGCCATACCAAACCTATCAGCTAAATTTTTTTTTCCTTAAAAGAGCATAAAAAACATTTTGTAATGAGGAATCACCAGCCTTTTAAATGAAGTATAACATTTTAAAATACAGTTTTTCTTTAAATCATATTAACTCTCTGGCTTTTTATAACATATCCACTAACCTTCTGCAACATGCTATATACCTTCAGATTTCTAGCTTTTCTTTTCTGGCTTAACTAGACATGATTACTTTTTTTCTCTCTTTCTTGCTTTTCAGACAACATAAAAACTCTCACTAAAATCCTTTCCATTCTGACATGATCCTGCTGAAGCCCAGAGTCTACGTACGATTTGCTTTTTATAGGCAAAGCAAAAGCAAGTTACATTACTATAAAGAGGAGTTCTGAAACTGCCAAATTTTTTTTAAAATAGCTTTCCTGTATCTGATAACATAAAGGTAACAACCAAACTCTAAGGAACTTAGAACAAGCTTTAAGGAACTTGGTGAAACTTCCCCTTTTCTGTGTCTCAAGATAAAGAACAGGGTGTAAACATGTTTTTTATAAACATAGCAGCTTATCAAACAAACAGCTCTCCATAAGATACTTTTTAAAAACTGCAATTTTCTCAGTCATTGTCATACCCAAATGTCTGATAAACTTTAAACAATTTTTAAAACCCGTTTTTGCAATATTAAAACAAAGTACCCCTTTTGTAGAAGTCACAAGGCATAAACATAATCTTTAAAATTAAAACCAGATTTTAAAACCAGAATTTACCAGTGCAAGCAATTTAATTTTTAAAACCAATACCAATTTAAAATAAGCTATCCTTTTAACCTAGAAGGAAATGAGATTTGACCAAGGTTTTTCTTTTTTTTTTTTTTTACCCATACCAAGATGGCAGTTACATAATAAAATCACATGGTGAAGTCAAGATGGCGGCGAGACACTGAGACACTTTAGACCACGTGGCAACCTATACAATATGCGCTTATGGATCTAATAAAGCTCATAGGCACACATTTTAAACAAGTTTCGGGAGACCTTTCAGAACAGAAAACAAAAGGTAGACAGACAAACAACACTCACTACACTTATGACAAAAATCAGGCAGACAGAAGACAACACAAACCGCGCGGTACGAGATCCGTGCCAAAGCGAAAACAAAAATTCAGATGGAGACCATGTCGGAGGTCTGGTTCCTCCGTCTCCCAGATAAAGCACGCAGCCTTCAGTCAGAGGCGTCGCCCCAAAGAATCCGATTCGGCTCGTGTTTCCAGACAGGAGGGAACCCAAGAAGGGTTACCTTTCAGACGGGGAAGCAAATGATTCCCCTACCAGGCACTCCTGAGACGTCTCCCAGGAGGCACGGAAAAGAAGTCCGAGCCCGTCGGCTCCTTCTAGTTTCCATCTGATACAGATGACCTGGCCAAGTCTCAGACTACAGGGGGACTCGAACCCCCTGGAAACGAACTCACAAAGACAGACCGTTTAACACAACGATACACAAGACTCACAGAACAAGAAGCCGGCAATCTTACCTCCCGACGCTGGGTCGGTGGTCCCTGGGCAGGGGTCTCAAATCCCGGACGAGCCCCCAAATGAAAGACCCCCGAAGGTTGTCTTCCGTCAGGGAGACCTCGTACCCAAAGATCAACGAGTCCAGTTGTTCGGATGCAACCAGCAAGAGGCTTTATTGAGTACACGGGTACCCGGGGCGACAAAGTCTCTTGGAAGACTTGCGCGCCTCTCGGTTGGGGTGACAGGTTTTTATAGGGCTCGGGAGCAGGAAGCGTGGTTACAGAAGCGAGAAGCATAGTTACAGGGGTCTGATTGGGTGGTTTGAACAAAGCCGTAGTTAAGTCACATACCCAGAACAGGGAAGGCGGGAAGGCAGATTGTGAGCCGAGTCATGTACCCGGAACCGGGAAGGCAGGAGGGCAGATTGTGAGCGAGTCACATACCCGGAACCGGGAAGGCGGGAAAAAATGCAGCGAAGTAGCTCTCCCCTCAGGAAACTTACTGCTATACCGCGCCTACTTTACATAGTGTTAACAATCGCTGCTTATCTTTTGGTCTCTCACTATCTCTGTCCATTAACTAAAATATCCTGGAAAGTAGGTCTCAGACATTGTCATCTCATAGAAACTAGGATATATTCACTAGTCCAGGGCACTTGTTAATGGCCAGAGGTCCAGAGTAAGTCAGGATTGATGTTAAGCCTCAAACTGATCCCCACTGATGGAACTGAGAAGATTGCTGGCCTCAGAGAGCCTTTGTTACTGGTTTGTCAAACTGGGAGGGAAGTGCTTACTTCTCAGGGTGTTGGGGAATTGAGCAAGTAGTAGACAGTAGGTGTTTAATACTTCCTAAGTGCTTCCTAAGAAATACAGAGTAGACTTCTTGTATTCTCACCAGAGGACAGCCTGCAGGAAAGCTCTTTTGCCTGGCCCATGGTGGACACCTCAGACAGACGTCTGTCAGTGAGTGTGGATGTTGTCACCGTAGACTAAGATGGAAGGACCCAATCCCAGCTGTTCCTGCTCTCTGCTTTTGTCTCAGGATAAAACTTACATGTTCCATCATTCTCTACAAGAAAAAGATAGCTCTTGTCCTTGAGAGCTCTGTGGAAGCCAACATTTGGTTTATACAACTCCCCTTGCCCTTCTCTTACAGAGCTGAATCAAGTAAGAGTTTGAAATGGGGACAGGATTGTGGCCCATGGTGACCTGGTGAGTACCATAGGAGACCACACTGCCCAACTGAGGGATTATTCCTGGAGGGCCAAGAAAATCTCTCAGTTTTAGTTCCTCCCCCAACCTTCTCCCAGACCCCAACTAAAGATCACCAGGATTTGACTTTCCTCACTGCCCTCTTTTCTTGTTTTTTTGTGCTTAGGCTGTGGAAAAGAATCTAAACCCAGAAGACCAGCTACTTGTTTCACTAATTCCTTCCTTAGAGTTCGAAGCCTTGTTGGATAGAGGCAACACAGACTGCTGAGCCCTCTTCTGAGCCCAGTCTAGGTTCTGGCCTCCTCAGAAGGCTCATCAGCAGAAAGTCTGTTTCACAGTTATCAGTGTTGAAGTTCAAGATCCCTGGACATCCCTGCCTCTCCTGTGCTTTGTCTCTAGATCCACAAATGCTGTTCAAAATGACAATAGTAAGACAAAGAACAAGACAGAGCTTGGCATTGTTGACCCAGCCTAGGAGCCCTGAATTTGTCATGGTGCAGAAATCAGCATTTGAATTACACAATGAACTTATACATAGAGGATGTCAGTCCAGAAAACCAGGGCAGGAATCTTGAGGCAAGGACTGAAGCATAGGATATAAAAGAACACTATCTGCTCACTGCCCTTGCTCCTGCTTGCTTGCTCTCCATACCACCTGCCCAAGGATGACACCATCCACACTGAGTGGAACCTATAACATCAATCATGAATTAAGAAAATATCCTGCAGATTTGCCCACAAAACTGTCTTATGGAGGATTGAGGAGGTTCTTTCTTCCCAGATAACCCTAGCTTATGTCACCTTGATAAAAATTCAGTAGCAGAACAGTGCAGCCCACTTCCATATACTATGTGAGAGGACCTTGCAGCATGCTTTGAAGGGACCAAAGAAAATCTCCTAGTTAGCTTCAGTAGTCAACTTGATACAGTGACCTGAGGGAGTCTAAATAAGAGAAGTTGTTGTTTTAAAAACAAAACAAAATCCCAATTGTTTGAGTTTGCCAATAAAGACTCAGGAGCCAGATGCTAGGGTGAAAACCTGCTAGCTCAGAGAAGCAGCTCACCTTACTTCAACAATGTCCCAGAAGGATAAAGCCCTTTGTTCTCAGTTCACATTCCAGAGGAAAAAGCTCTTCCTTTTCAGCCTATGTCCTAGATGGAAAAAGCCCTTCTTACTCAAATCATGTCCTAAAAGGAAAAACATCCTTCTTCTCCATATTGTCTTAAATACCTTCCTTCTCAATGTCCCTCCTATCAGTTTAATCCCTGTCAGCTGGTTGCTAACTTTGCTACTTGAGTTAGGGTTATCTTAATTTAATCCTGTTTACAGAAAGCTCTTGGATTAAAGCTGTGTTGTAGTGTTGAGCCACACCACAAGAACTTGTTTATAATGCACAGAAAGCTCTAGGATCAAAGACTGAGCCACACCACAATTAGAAACAGGTAATTACAATTCACAGCCTCAGGACACACAATGGAATAAAATACCCTCCAACAAAAGATAGCTAAGAATGCCAGGGGTAGAAAGCTGGTAGGCAGCCTTCCTCTGTGGATTCTGCTTCAGTTCCTGCTTGAGCTCCTGCCCTGGCTTCCCTCACTAATGGCCTATAGCTTGTAAATTGAAGCAAACACTTATCTCTCCACGTTGGTTTTGCTCACAGTATTTCATCACAACAGAAAAGCAAACCAGTACATGGAGCAACTTGAATGATGATGGTGGGTTTAGTTTGCTCTCCACAGGCAATAATGCAGTCAGAAAAGACGTTTGAAACATTAAAGAAGTATTTCCATAAAAAATCCTTTGTAGTAAAAAACACTGTAAATATCAAAGTGCAGCTCCTTTCAGTGCACAGTGTCAAAACTGAGAGCCAGGTGAAACTCTGCATGTGGTCTTGGGAGAACATCATTGTTTAGTTTTGCTCCCTTTTCTCGGGGTCCAGTGTTAGGATATTGTGGAGCGAGGGTCTCACGGTGGTTTTCCTAGGGCTTCCCTGAACTTCATGATTTTATTTGAATGACTTCCCACAGAGCATAGTAGAGAAGACATCAAGAATTTATTAAAGAATAACATGAGGCATTCTCAGTAGCAAAACTGAGCAATGGCTGTAGTCCACCATGGAGGAAATCACTGTCCAGGGAAGAGCACCAAAGAGCCCATTGTTTGGCTGTATATGTGGAGGTAGGCTTCATACTTTCCCAAAGCCCGTGAACAGAAGGCTCCTTTTGGTTCATGGTGCTGACATGCCCATCTACATTTATCCTTAAGAAAGTGGATCATAGTATGTCCCCATGGATAACTCCCTTCTAGGTATTTTATAATCTATTGAGATGACAGGTTACTAGCAGTTCAGAAATGCAAGTCCCTTCATAGAGTCAGATGCACCTCTCATCTCCCACTATTGTGACTCAAACTCATGTCATTGAGCAACTTTAGCAGAATCACAGAAAGAAAACAATAATACACATATAAAAAGAGACATCTTTTTATCAATAAGGACATTTGCTCAACCATGTTTGTAGCAGCCTTATTTGTAATAGCCAAAAGCTGGAAACAGCCCAGATACCCCTCAGTGGAGGAATGGATGCACAAATTCTAGTACATCTACACAATGGAATATTACCCAGGAACAAAAATCTAGGAAATCATGAAATTTGCAAATAAAATGGTGGGATCTGAAAAAGAACATCCTGAGTGAGCTCTCCCAGAAGCAGAAAGATACACATGGTATATACTTACTCATATAGTCATATAATAGTAGATAAACCTACTAAAAGTAGACATCTTTAGCATCTGGAAATACACCCCCTTTATTGAGCCTGAAACCCTGCTACCACTGTTGTCCTCCATTTTGTCTAGTCTGCATTTATCCTTTCAAGAGGTTCTTTTGTATTCTACGTAGAAGGAGTTGTGGCACTTATTCTCCCCATCTTTAGAGTCAGTGTGCTAACAAGGACACATGATGGGAGATTCAAAGCTGATTTTGAAGGAAAGGATGAGACCAGGCATGATGGCATGTGCTGAAATAGTCTGTCTATTACTCCATAAACCTGCTGAAACCTTCTCCTTAGGGAAAGTTTTTTGAGACAGACATTCTTTATCCTGTTTCCCAAAGCTTGGGCATGAACTAAACTCTTCCTGCTATGGTCTCTCTCTCCTGGTTGGGGGTTGGGGGTAGAAATTACATGGGTTGGTAACTTAGCATCAGGTTCAGTTCTGGATTTTACAAACAGTTGTTTAGGTTGGGGGCCCCACCCTTACTGACCTTTGGACCTGTGATCTCTGACTACTGCTTATTAGATGGAGCCTTCACATTTCTAACCTGCCAGAGAGTGATCAGATTCTTCCTTCATTCCTGTCATTGCTTTCATCCCTCAAATTGCTGGTATATGCTTTAATGTTGTCATGTAGTGAAGCCTCATCTGATAATGTTGAGCCTTGTCTTCAGCCACAACCTTGCAAGCTTGGTTCCCAGCAGACTAAGGATGGTGAGGAAATGAAGGACAGGCATATACACACACACACATACAAGCTTGGATTGGCTGGCTTGTGATCTCTGTGCTGTGGATACAGCACTCCAGAAGCTCAGTGTGTATATGGTATTCACTTGTAATGGGAAGTGGTCTGCAATAGCAAACAGATACACAGGCTATTGCAGAAGTTGGGAAATAAGGCAGGTTTAGTTAATCTCAGGCAGATTACCTCTGTGGGGAAGCAGTCTTCAGGTTGTAATCTTCAGGGAAGGGGGAAACTGTGGTGGATATTTTCTACACACACTGAGAACATTCCTGTTTGGACCAGAGGAAGGCTTTGCCATCTTACTGAGCGTCCTCCAGGGAAGGTTTTGCCCTTGACATTGGGTTTGAGCCATTGGTCATTGACACAGCCAGGCCAGTGTCAAATAACACACATTGATTCAGGACTTCACTGGCTTCCTACAAAACCATTCATTAGGCAGGTCTTTCTTGACCTCTTGGAAATGTTCCAGTTCATTTGGCTAAAGGTACCATTGTGGTGGGAAAACATGGCAGCAAGCAGCAGGCATGGCAGCTGGAATAAGACACAGAGTTCACATCGTAAAACCAAACATATATCAGAGAGTGGAAGTGAAGAAATAGTAGGATATTAGGTTAAATCCACCCTCGGCCACTTTCATCTGCCTGTGGCTGCCTCACAAAAGGCCAAGCTGTGTGTCTCTCCCTCGACATTTCCATATTATTTCTCTTTACATTTGTTTGTAAATGCCAGACAGTTGAAATCCTGAAGCTAAGCATCTGAAAATTGAGGCACACAAAACCAGTATTACAGGGAAACCATCTACTCTGTGTGAGTACTGGCCCAGGGAAAGGCTGCTTGTTAACACTTTAGGGAGAACCTCAGAGCCATGGAAAGTCATGGGAGGGCCAGCAGTTTCTCAGCTCAGAGCAGACACAGTGAAAGTTATGAAATGGTTTGGGACTGATTACGTCAGAGGTTCAAAGGGAGCAAAGCTAGAATTGCCTGTTTGGTGCAAACTTTCTGATCCCTCCCGCAGGTGTTGCAAGATAACTCAGATAAAGTCCATGCTCAGCCCTCCCCAGATGGCTGTTATCAGGACACAGGGAGTAAGATCAACAGGCAGACAGGATGCCCCACTGGGACACCAGTTCTTCATGCTCCCCAGCAGGAAATTGTCACCTTGCACAGACACAGAAATAACAAACTTCTGACAGGCATTAAAGACCTCTTTGCTTATGCTGTGCAGGATCTCCTCAGGCACAGAGTCCTCCTCTGCCACGCCCATCTTGGTAAGTGCTCTGCACCCAAGTACTGAATCAGAAGGTGTTCTGTTTCCAGGCAGACTGTGGGAGGAGGAGCACTGGGCTACAGGAGGTTTTCAGCATCTGCAGAGAAGATGCTGAACTCTGACAGCCTCACTGCACAGGCAACTTTGTTCTGCACTAGTAACCAGCATGGTTTTTCCTTAGGATATTAATTTTCTGTAATTCTTAAATTCATTAGTTTTTCATGCTTCCAGAATACCAATACACTTTTGGTTTGCACTCATGTTGTTCTAAAGACTTTCTGTGTTAGCACTTCAGTCACACAATCTATTTCCTAATTTATTCTTTCCTTCAGCTCTCCTCATGTCATCCAGGAAAGCTTAAACCCACAGCTTAATGTAATGTCCTCAACACTGTATCTGACTTCTGTGGTCTGAATAATTAAGAGGTTTGAATCTTTACAAGGAAATGAAGGTGTAGGTTCAAAGCCCCACAGAGGACAGCCCCATACTGTGCTGTGGTTCACTCCCAGTTCATTTATAGATCCTAGAACTCAGAGGCTGCCTTTAGCCTGAGTTCTGCCCACTGGGATGTCTCAGGTAAAGGACAAGGTTGCCAGGTATCAGTGGCAAGATGTCAAGTGTATGTTAATCCTGGTAGTGGTTTCTTATTTCTGGGAAATAAGGATAGGAATTTATGGCTCTAGAGCCTGGGAGAGACAATTGCAAAGTGCTCAGATAATGGAAACATCTAGCTTTTGTTTCTCTCTCTAGGCCTTGTCTCTGTTCTTATCTCTCACAGTTTCACAAACTGTGTCTTTACATGGGGTTAGGAACAGATGAACAGAAGCCTATCTTCTTTTCTGTTTCAAAGAGAGCATCAAAGCTGCTGGGCAAGAAGGTAGTTATCCCTTGCTCCCTCACAGAGTCCATCAGATCACAGGTTCTGTCAGGAAAAGTTTCTCCTGTAGGACAATTGCCTCCATGTAGTAAGAGCAGGCATCTGTGAGAAAACTGTCAGGTCAGTGCAGAGGCTTCTCTGGGACCTCATTACTTCATTTTGCTGTACTACAACAGTCTAGCTGCAAGGGTGAGCTCTGAGGACAATAAAAAGGGTTTCAGCCATTCCTTAGCCCAGGTGTTTTTCTTGGTTTTCCCCATCACATCCCCACAGCTCCTTTATTTCATGGCCTCTCTGGACACAGCTCTGATACCTTCTAGTGACAGTTTTCCTTTTCTGGGTCCCTGTTGGCTTCTTCCCCACTTTTATGAGCTTTCCAAGTAGAATTTTTAGAGAATACTGCCCATTGTAACTCCGTTTTAAACACAGCCCACATTGATGAAGCAGAGCTAGTCCCAACTTCCAAACCCCTCTGTGCACTGCATGAGGAGGCTGAGAATGGGAGGAGAGTGATGTGACACTGTACAGGTGAGCTCTGTGACGGTGACAAACACGAACACACAGCTTCAAAAGCATGAGGGTGGACAGGTTCTGCTCAGCCCAGACATAAACATGCTCTTTACACAGCCTCTCAGCTTCCAGGAATGGGCAGGCTGTATCCAAGATGTAGAGGAGGACACAGACATCACTTCCTGCCTTTCTCCTCCCCAGCTACAGTGCACCCACAGGGCCACAAGCACCCAGCATGCAGTGGTTTCTGCAGAAGGGGTTCCTTTCCCCTTTCCACTCTCTATTTCCCTCCAGGTCACAATTTCAGGCCACTGCTGTTCTAAAAACTGGTCACTTGTTTGAGGCCCGTTTGATGATGTTATAGATCTCAAGCTGTCCATGATTCGGGTAACTGAGGGATGACACAGTGTCTAAAGTCCTGGTCTCCTGACTCCATGCAGAGCAGGGGGCTCTAACCTTGTTGGTCTGAGCAGCTGAAGCCTTCATAGTTGCTTTAACAGGTAATGTTCAGGATTCTTATGGATGTCTTTGCTTCAGATATATTTTGTTCTCCCGTTCTACCCTCTAAGCCTTTCCGTCCTCATCCCCAAGGTTCACAGGGAACCTATATCACAAATACAGGTCCATTCTCTGAGTGCAGAACCCCTATTACCTCTGCAGGAAAGCTGATAGACAATGCTAAAAAAGGTAATTTTAGGGCACAGCACAATTTTATCTCAAGGACACAGGCGGCTGTTGAAGGCTGAACTGTTGAGCAAAAGGCTTTCTCTTATCTAATGTTTCTGATGGCAGGAAGTGGCTATCATGTTCTCTGATCTCCTTTGCTGGGCTAGTAGGCATTCATGTGAGGACTACCATCTAGGAAGACAGCAGTTTTTCTACGAAGGGTTTTTAGTCACTGTAATGTTTTGTATACAAATGATGCATTAGCCCTGAATTTTCTACAAACCTTCACATAGGCACAGTTGAGGGGGCTGCAAAGCCTGGAGCTGGCAGGTGGCTCAAGGCTGTTGTTTGTTTCACTCCACACAAGCTGGTGTTCACAGTGACACATGACATTGTGTCACTCTCCTCAGCTTTTTCTGCAGAGAGGAAGCAACTGTGAACTTTCTCCTCCACACTAACAAGGTTCTGCAGTGATTTCAAAACAATGATTTCCTGAAGCCATAATGCCATGAATATGGCTAAAGATTCCTGGCTCCTGAGAAGGCCTGGCTTCCCTAAGTGATTTACGTTTTGCAGGGATGTAGTTACTGAAGTCACCCTAAAAATAGCACAGCCTGCACCGAACTCTACAGAGGTTGACAACCCTCTCCCTGGTTTGACAATGTGATATCTTTATAAGAATCAATTCCTCACACTCTCCTTCTCCCTCTCCTTTTCCCTCCTCTTTCTCTTCTCCCCTCTCTCTCATGTTTGTGTGTGTATGTATTTATGTGTTCCTTTGTATTCATGTGAACATAGAAGACTTGCATTTCATGAAAATGGTGGTTATAAACATGGATTGGGATTATATTGTTGGTATCTGCTAGTGAATGCATACATTTCAGATTTTTTAAACTCTTAAAACTTTACAAATGTCTACTTTATCCTCTATGAAATGTGTCTATCAAACCCATGGCTACCATTATGGGTGCACACAGGTCAAAACCTGACATTCAGGTTGAGCGACTGTGAGCACCACAGCTCTTTGTCCTAAAGGCTTGATTACTGTTTATTTTTCTGGGGTCATCATGGCACAGACTCAACCATATTGGCTGTGTGCCATAAACTCTTAGTCTATGTCACCTGTTGATGAAACTGAATTTCCTCTGCTCTTCTTCCTTCTCTTTCCTGGTTCTTCCTTCTCCACTGACTGCTCTTCATTGAGACTGTCTTCGGGAAGGAGCAAGGGCATTATGAGGAACTCCATAGGTTCACAGGAAGAAAAATCTGAAGAGCTTGATCATGACTCTCTGGGCCTGGTGGCCACTAATCTTTTGAAGAACTAGCTTTTTGTGTCGCTATTATAGAATTTTTATGTGAGGAAACTCAAATTATTAATTGTTTTTATCAAGTATTTATTTTCAGCTCTGAATTATTCATTCTTATCAAGTATTTATGAATTTTAACATTTTCCCTCTTCCCTCATTTTATAAATACTTCTTTAAATTTTTAAGCTTATAATATAATGATGTAATATGTCCTTTCCCATTCCTCCTTCAAAACCCATCCAAATATCATTCCCATGCTGTCCCTCATCCTCATGGCCTCTTTTTCTTTAATTGTTATTATATACATATATAGTCTCAGAGGCATCACTGCGACCTGCTCAGTCTGTATAATGTGACTTGTTTGCTTGTTTTCAGGGTTGATAATTGGGTTTTGGACTACCAGTTTGTGTGCTCTTCCCTGGAGAGGACTGTTGCTCCGGCTCTTGGCATTCCTTAGTCTCCTGTAGTTCTTTGAGAAGGGCTGAGCAGTGGTTTTCCTGTACCTTGGCATGTCTAAGTGTTGTTGTCCTTGTTTAGCTCAGGTTTAAGCAGTCATGTGCGTAAGGTTATTGCTGTAGCTCCTTAACACTACTGGGAGACACAATCTCACAGTGAATTCCCTAATCCCCTGCTTTCAATCTCTCCATGCCATCTTCAGAAGCAATGTTCTCTGAGCCTTGCTTGCAGTTCTTTGGTAGATGGGTCCACCGAGACTGGGATCCACAACTCTACATCTTGATCAGTTGTGGTTTTCTGTACTGATCTCATTCTGCTCAAAGAGAAGTTTTCATGTTGAGAGGTGAGGGTTACACTCATCTGTGGATATAAGAACAAATACTTAGAACATTTAAAACATTTTTGCTTCTTGTCAGTATACTGTATTACAGTGCAATATGGTGAGAATAATTATGAAGTTATTTCATCTCACACCCTTGATTTTCAGTTGATAATTCTTTACTGTGTATCTGGGAAACTTTTTACAACATTATATACTTCATGTGTATTCAAAATTCATTAGAGGAAATGATGATCTCTACATAAAACACACACTGAATTTCCTACATTCCTGAAGTCTGGAGAAGTCCCCTACACCTTGAAGGTAAGGAGACTTAAGACTCCTGTGGAGCCCATCCCTCAAGACTGGGTGGACACTTTCATTTAATTATGAACTTAGAATGAGATGGCCCTGAGCTTATTATAATTGTAGTTTTGTTTAGCACCCTAATTTTACCTGTCAAAAGAGGAAAAAATAAGGAGTATGCTCACCCTGAACTTATCCCGATATTGGATGCTCAGGCTCTCTTCACAGAGGCATCATGGCTGGAGATTAAAGTCATAGGTTGGAGGCAGAGTCACTTAAGAGAGTTCAGAGAAAAACCAGGATTTTTCTGGAAACAGAACTTGTCTCCATCATTCTATCCTTTTGGTCATTTTTTTCTTTTCTGCTTCATGCAGGGAAGGAGCTGATCTGTCATTCACAGAGCTGCATTCTGTCTCCCAGGACACTGCATGAGAAAACCAGCAGCTGACAAGTACAGAGATCACTTTGTGCCTGAAACAGTTCCATGCTTGGTGTGTAGGTAGAATCCTCACACCTAGGGGCTTCTTGACTGTGCATATGTTCCAGAGTTGCTGACTGGAGCTCATCTTCTGAGTGCTTATGGTCACACTCTGAAGAAATGGCAGATAGTCGGCAGGATTTGATTCAGAGTCCAAACTGGTAATTATTTGTTCTGGAGATTAATAAGACCATTTGGCCTGGCCGGGCAGTGGTGGTGCATGTTTTCAATCCCAGCACTCAGGAGGCAAAGGCAGGAGGATCTCTGAGTTCTAGGTCAGTGTTGTCTACAGAGTGAGTTCCAGGACAGCCAGGACTACATAGAGAAACCCTGACTTGAAAAACCGAGAGAGAGAGAGAGAGAGAGAGAGAGAGAGAGAGAGAGAGAGAGAGAGAGAACGAGGAGGAGGAGACAGAGGTAAGAGGGGCAGGGAGGGGGAGAGAGACAGACAGAAAGAGACATAGAGAATGAATGATTAATGACTGAATGAAAAAGAGAGTGAATGACTACTTGGCCAGCAATGAAGAGGGCAGTGAGATAAATGACCCTGTGCACGTGGGTCTGACAATCAAGTGAGATGCAGCTATTACCCCTGAATAAACCAAACATGTGGATCAGGAGAGGTTAATTTTTTATAACTTGTGGAAATGTTTAATGTACAAGAAAGTTTGTATTTTGAGACAGGCCTACAATGGTCTGCACAGTTCAGTTTTGCATGGGAAGCATCACGACAGTGGGGACAATGAAGACTATGGGGATGGCCTCAAGGGAGTCTGAGATGGAGCTGAGTTCTTTTTGGATGAGGTGGAGTTGGGATGAATTGACATCTTGTTGCCATCTCAGTGTTGGGGGGTAATGCTTCATTACCAGTATTTGTAATGAAGAGTTTTCTCTTTTCTCCTCAGATTTTTGGTACTTCAAATACACACACATACAATGAATAAAGCCAGCATACTCCACACTAACACAAACATTAAAATCACCTTGTTCTCTGAATTGAGTGTTGGGATTTCAGCCAACAGCATCCTTTTCGTCTTCCATCTCTGTATGCTCATTGGTGCGCACAGGCCTAAGCTCATTGATCTCGCCATTGGTTTCTTGGCCCTGACCCAACTACTGATGCTGCTAACTATGGGACTCATAGCTGCAGACATGTTTATGTCTCAGGGGAGTTGGGACCCCACCACATGCCAATCCCTTATCTATCTTATCTATCTTGAGGGGCCTCTCCCTTTGTGCTGCCTGTCTGCTGAATGTCCTCTGGACCATCATCCTCAGCCCTAGAAGCTGCTGCTTAGACAAGTTTAAACATAAATTTCCCCATGACATCTCCTGCGCCCTTTTTCTTTTTGTTCTCTACATGTCTTTTAGCAGTTACCTCCTGGTATCAATAAGTGCCATCCCCAATTCGACCTCAGATAATTTTATGTATGTTACTCAGTCTTGCTCACTTCTCACACTGAGTTACTCCAGACAAAACACATTTTCCACACTGGTGGTCTTCAGGGAAGCCTTTCTTATAAGTCTCATGGTGTTCTCCAGTGGGTACATGGTGACTCTTTTATACAGACACATGAAGCAGGCCCGACATCTTCACAGCACCAAACTTTCTCCAAAAGCATCCCCAGAGCGAAGGGCCACCCGGACCATCCTGCTGCTCATGAGCTTCTTTGTGGTTCTCTACATTTTGGACAGTGTTATCTTCCACACAAGAATGAAGTTCAAAGATGGCTCTCTGTTTTACTGTATCCAGATTCTTGTGTCCCATGGCTATGCCACAGTCAGTCCTCTTGTGTTTATTTGCACTGAAAAGCATATAACTAAATTTTTAAGGTCACTGTGGGACAGGAAATTAAATATCTGATTAATCAATGATGGGTAAAATTGTACACTCCTTAATACAATCCAATATGTTGCCATCATATCATGACATAGTAGGAACATTCTGTGGCTTAAACTGATATGTGAAAACATCCTTTTAACATTCCATCTGTTTACTCTGTGTGTGGATGGCAAGTATATAAAACAATATTAAACTGCATTCCCACTCAGATATCACATGAAGTTTATCTTTCTCAACGGGTTTTCAAAGGAGGTGTGTGAAATGGCTCTCATCTGTCTTTTTTAGCACATTACTTTTTATTTATTTATTTATTTATTTATTTTGGAATTTGTGGCAGGGTTTCTCCATGTAGCCCTGGCTATCCTGGGCTTGCTTTGTAGATCAGGCTGACCTCATACTCACAGAGATCTACCTGTTTCTGCCTCCCTGAGTGCCGGGATCAAAGGCATGTGCCATCATGCCCAGATTACTTTTAATTTTTTTAAAAAATGATTTAACTTTTAACTGTGTGTGTATGTTTTTGTGTCTGTGCTTGTGTCTGTGTGTGTGTTTGTGTGTGTGTATGTGTGTGTGTGTGTGTGTGTGTACGTGAGTGCAGGTCATCCTGGAGGCCAGAAATGTCAATTACTCTTAGAGCTAGACTTATAGGCAGTTGTGTGCCACCCAAGGGTGAGTGGTGATAATTGAACTTGAGTCTTTTAGAAAACAGTTTGCATATGTGCTGAGCCATTTCTCTGGCACAGCCCATTACTTTAAATATGACATTTTCAATAAATCAATGCCTCAGTTGTTTATATTTGGAAAAATATACAAGGAAACACTGTTTTGAGAATAAATTATCACAGGATGCAGAACACACACACACACACACACACATACACAGAGCCAAAATGATATGCAGAGAAGCATCCTGTCATTTGCATAATGGTGCTCCTATGGCCTGATTTAAAACAGTCAAAGTAGAAACAGCCACTGTCTAGAAGTGTCAGGATGTGGGATCAGGTCATGGCCTCCCCTTGTTAAGGAATGCTAGTCAGAACATGAACACCTCGAATGTCTGCCATGTCAGTCAGGTACACTGCACAATCTTGATGAGTTACTTATGAAAGACAGAGCTTAGATGTGTCAAAGGAATAGAGACCATAGACAAAGTGCTTTATCTGGGCTCAAAAAATCCAAATTTAAGTAGGAAACTAGTCACAGATAGTTACTCAGCTGCACTATTGATATACTCCAGGGACCTGAGGGCTTGCAGCATGCCTGCTTAATTGAGACTAATCAGATACCTGCCCAGAGCACACTTCATGTGAGAGAACACGGACTCAGTCACACAAGTCACACAGTTGAGCACACTCACAGGAAGACTTCACACAGCTGAACCCACTCACAGGCATACTTTACAGTGCAGAACACACACTTAGAGACTTACTTCCCACAGTAAAACTGTTATCTGTCACTCAGTGTGAGGATATGTCACAAGCATGGACCCCACTCACACCCAGAATCGAGTAATTTCAGTGTTGACACTTACACATAATCTAAAGAAATAACTGAAAACTGGTTAGTGGAAAAAGAAAGATCAGAGAAGATCTGTTTCATGTTCTGTCTACACTCTGAGTGAGACCTAGAGCCTCAGACAGGATGTAAATTAACAAAAAGAATGGAATTTAACTAGGTAACATGAGAGAACATTTCACACACCAAGGACATGGAGGAGAAGAAATAAACCACACAACTGTAAGTTGTATAAACCCACGAGCAGACATTTGCCTGGTGGCTCAAGTCTATAACCATGAAATCAAAACAGGAGGATAGTGAGTTCAAGGCCAGCCTGAGCTACAGGATGAGTCCAGACTAGCACATAACAGTCACAAAGCAAAAATAATTATAAGAATAAAATATTATTTTAAAATCCAATATAAGATGGGTGGTGGAGGCGCAAGCATTTAATCATAGCACTCAGATGGCAGAAACAGGAGATTCTCTGAGTTCAAGGTCAGCCTAGACTTTAAATCAGGTTCCAGGGCAACTAGGGGTACACAGAGAAACGCTGACTCAGAAAAAAAATTCCAAATTAAACAAAAGGAAATGTGCACAGGAAAGGATTAACCTTTCTTCTTCACAGTGGGTGAAGAGCATAAACGAATGTGCTGATCCCATGGTAAAGGTGAGCTGTATGATGGTGGCAAAATCAAGCCCATGGATTCATAAACACAGGGTGGACAGGTACTGCTCAGCCCTGACATAAACCATGCTCTGCACACATTTTCTCAACATGAGGAGATGGGCAGGCTGAGTCCATGTTGTAGAGAAGGAAACTTTTTCTCCTCCCTTGATGTAGTGCACCCTCAGTGCCACAGTCACACAGCATGCACTAGGTCTGCAGAAGGTTTGCTTCTTTCCATTGCACGCTTTATTTCTGTTTGTCAGGCTAGACAATTTGAGATATCTTAGCTGACATTCTTGTAGTATCTCTTTTAGTAAAGCTGAATCAAGAGCAGATAAATCAATTAAATAGTCCTATATACCCTAAAGAAATAGAAATAGTCATCGAAAGTCTCCTGTCCAAAAAAAGACCAGGACCAGATAGTTTCAGCACAGAATTCTACCAGACCTTCAAAGAAGAGTTGATTCCAATTCTCTTCAAACTATTCCACGAAATAGAAACAGAAGGAACACTTCCCAACTCATTCTATGAAGCCACAGTTACCTTGGTACCTAAACTACACAAATACCCAACAAAGAAAGAGAATTTCAGGCCAATCTCTCTTATGAACTTCAATGCAAAATACTCAACAAAATGCTTGCACACTGAATACAAGAACACATCAAGGATATCATCCACTATGACCAAGTAGGCTTCATCCCAGGTATGCAGGGGTGGTTCAATATATGGGAAACTGCTACAATTGTTGCTGCTAAGGCTTGATGCTGTGGCTGTCCAGTCCGGAGCCTCAAAAAAAAGTCTCCTATTTGCTGTGTGCTTTTATTAATTTTAATCCTCATTCCCGACTCAAGAACCCATTTGACTCTGCTGGCGGTCTCCGGCAGATTGGTGCCCGAACATGGGACTTGAGATACAGGGAATCATTGAAGGACACCATGGTTGTTGGCAAGCTGGCATCAATAAGTAGAAAGGGCGCAGTGAGTAAATCCAAAAATGGGACAAGGCATTAGCCTAGTGTTTTCTGTATGGATCTCAATTAAAGGTAGTCTGTATAAGCAACAGAAAACTGAGAAAGCTAAACTTTCAGGCTCAGAGAAAAGGAGGTTAGAAAGATGGCAGGCTTTAAGAGAAAATGATATTATGCCATCAGCTCCTCCAGAGAAGTTATATTTCCCTCCTGATGACAGTAATTTCTTGCCAGAAGGAGACTTTGAGGAAGACTTACATCCTAATGAGGTTGCAGATTTGGAGGAAGAACCAGATCAGTATTATTCTGAAAGATACCCTCCAGTTCAGGCTATGCATGTTACAAAGTATAAGCCTTGGCAAAAAGAAATTAAAAGACTGGAGTGTGGCTTGGAGGAAATAAACAGAAAAATTAGAGAATTAACTACTAGGGAATATGAAGCTCAATCTCCCACTCCAACCTTATCATTGGTTGCAGGTTTGGACCCTCCTCCTGGGAGTTCTACAGTTGCAGTGGCCCAAAAGACAGGGGGATCTTTTCCTTTGTCCACTGTACGGGCAACTCTATCCCCTTTGCAAGCTTCTTTACAAGAAGCTAGGCAAAATGAAGAAGATGTATCTGAGTTTTATGGTTTTCCAGTTCTGGAGCAACCTGATGGACAGGGTAATATGGTGAGAGTCCATGCTCCTTTACCTTTTAAACAGATAAGAGAATTAAAATGTGCATGCTGCCAATAAAGTCCTACAGCACCTTTTACCCAGGCTTTGTCTACTGAGGCTCTCTGCCTAGGGGACTGGAAAGAGTTAGCAACAGCATGCTTATCAGGAGGAGATAATTTATTATGGAAGTCAGAATTTGCAGAGCATTGTCAAGCTACAGCTGAACTTAATCGAGCTCAGGGACTTCCTATAACTTATGACATGCTTGCTGGAGAATAAATCTACAAAAAAAACAGGACAGCAATTCGATACTATTCCTCTTGCTCCTCAAGATTGTAAAAGATTTGCTTTTAGCGTGCCATCTGTAAATTTTAAAGAACCTATGAAAAGGTATCATTAGCTTGTATTACCTCAAAGTATGGCAAACAGTCCAACTTTATGTCAAAAATTTGTGGCTCAAGCTGTTTTTAAAACTAGAGAGGAATATTGTTCTGTGTATATTATTCATTATATGGATGACATTTTACTGGCTCATAAAAATGAAGGGATATTATTAGGTGCTTTTACACACTTACAACAAGCTGTAAAGGATCTAGGTTTAGTGGTTACACTAGAAAAGGTACAAGACAAACCACCCTATTAATATTTGGGACATTATATCCTCAGACTATTATGCCTCAAAAAGTTCAATTAAGGAAAGACAACCTAAAAACTTTAAATGAGTTTCAAAAGTTGTTAGGTGATATTAATTGGCTAATACTCCATTTAAAATTAACTACAGGAGAGCTAAAACCACTTTTTTACATTTTAAAAGGAGAGGCTAATCCTTTGTCAAAAGGAGAACTTACCAAAGAAGCTCTGATGCTTTACAAAAGATAAAATTAGCTATTGAAAAGCAACATGTTCAATATATTGATGATTCAAAAGAATGGGGTGCATATATTTTGGCTACTGTTCATACTCCAACTGCTGTATTGTGGCAAGAAGGACCATTATTATGGTTGCACTTGCCTGTGTCTCCTGTTTGAGCGCTGACACCATATTATAAAGCAGTTGCTAATTTAGTTCCAATGGCTCACACAAAATCTCACATGTATTTTAGTAGAGCACCTGCATTAATTGGAGTCCCTTTTACCAAACAGCAAGTAGATTGGTTATTTCAAAATGCAGATTGTTGGGCCCTAGCTTTGCTCATTATTTAGGACATATTGATAATCATTATCCAAAAGATAAATTACTTCAATTTGCCAATGAGCATGCTTTTGTATTTTCTAAAATAATTAAACAAAAGCCATTCACTCAGGTTCCAACACTATTCACAGACGAATCTTCAAATGGAAAAGCTGTATGTGTAATACAGGGACAAACTTTTGTTTTACAGACATTGCCAGCCTCGGCTCAAGTTATAGAATGCTGTTGGTGCAATCTTTAAAAATATGGCTTCTACCTCTTTCAACTTGTACACTGATATCCATTATATAGCTAAAGCCTTGCAAGTCCTAGAGACTGTAACATATGTTAATACAGCTAATAAACAAATACAAGATCTATTTAGAGATATTCAACAAAGTATTTGGAGCCATGTGCAGCCTTATTATGTAGGACATATTAGGGCTCATTCAGGGCTTCCTGGACCTTTAACTTTAGGAAATAATTTAGCAGATCAAGCCACAAGTTTGGTTGGATTAACTCAACAAGAAGTGGCTCAAAATTCTCATTCATTACATCATCAAAATAGCAAGAGCTCAAGAAAACAATTAGTATTACCAGAGAAGCTGCTAGACAAATTGTAAGATCATGTTCCTCTTGTCCTGAACATTTTAATGTACCTCATTATCGTGTAAATCCTAGAGGCTTGACTCCCAACCATTTGAGGCAAATGGACTTAACTCATGTCCCAGAATTTGGGAAACTAAAATATGTTCATGGAACAATTGACACTTTTTCAGGATTTATCATGGCAGCTCCCTTAACAGGAGAAGCCACCAAACATGTTATAAGTCATTGCTTAAAGTGTTTTGCTGCAATTGGTATTCCTTCCATTATAAAAACTGATAATGGCTCCGGATATATGAGTCTAGCTTTTCAACGTTTTTGTGCACAAATGAGTATTAATCATAAAACGGGCATGCCATATAATCCTCAAGGCCAAGGAATTGTGGACCAAGCCCATGGATCTCTTAAGAACCAATTGCAAACAATAAAAAGGGGGGAGCTATATCCCCAAACACCACAGAATTATAGTAATTATGCTCTCTTTATTTTAAATCTTTTGAATGTGGATATACAAGGCCATTTTAACGGCTGATCGATTGTGGCATCCTAATACCAAAGATAATTATGCCCAATTAAAATAGAAAGATCCGATTACTGAAACATGGCAGGGCCCTGACCCCGTATTAATATGGGGAAGAGGGCATGTTTGTGTTTTTCCACAGGACGCAGAGGGAGCTAGGTGGATCCCAGAGAGGCTAGTACGGTTTGCAGTTGTTCCCCAGAAGGAGGATGTTCCTGCTGCAGACAGTCATAAATTCTGCCCTGACTGAGACCGAAAAGCTGCATTGGACTTAAGCTCCTGACCCAGTTTTTGTTTCATTCTGCTCCTGCGAGAAGACATCATGAAGAAAAACCTCTTATACAATGGACTGGACTTGATTGTTCTGTTAATAAGGACAATTCTCAACAAAATAAAAATAAAAAATAAAAATAAAGAGGACTAACTGTGAAACTTTGGTTCTGATTCTGGTTTTCAGCAGACCAAAACAAGCTTGCTTCAAAAACTGTTGGGAGGCCTTGTAACTGCCTACATAAATTCTCCTTTTGTTTTGTTGTTTGGAAATGTTAACAAGATTCAAACTTTAATGTTTCTTGACTTCAATGTAAACTAACAAACTGTATTTGTAAGTTTTCAAATGGTTCTGATTGTTCGACAGCCTTTTTACTATGGTTCCGTGAATGATTCTCAGACTTGGTAATTTACAAAAGGTGTCACCTGCTAAGTCACCTTTATGGAGTGTTATTTTGGACTTGGCTTGTGATAGGAGATGCGCAACTAAAACAAGGAGATGGCAACTAAAACCTGCCTGAAGGCCTTTCAGTATGTCAGAGCTGAGCTGATCTGCATAAGATCATACCACAGTGTCTACCCTAGCAGAGGTTGGTAGTCAATGACAAGTAAAGTTTCTCTGGGATATATTCAACACAAAGCTGGGCATGAATGATGAAATTCATGTACAAATAAAAATATGTCTTCAGATAGATACAACCTAAGACAGGCACAATCTTCTGCTCCATAAATCTTAAGTTATGGCCAATTTTAAAAATATAAAAAAGGGAGACCTGTTGGGAGCCATGGCCCTGGCAGTTGCTTTGATATTTAAATCTCAGCAGAAAGACTGCTTTTACCAGGCAATCACTGAAGTCAGGGAAGAATTTGCAAGTCCATCTCCTTTTGTTTGTGACAGCAGGTGGGATAGCTTGTGAAGCTCACACCTCTTGCTCCATCTCCTTGTGGAAATTTAACCCATTGTTCTGAGATGCTTTACTCTGGCTTAAAAGCTCTGCAATAGAAAAAGTCAGGCTTGCTGCTTGAGGCTGCTTACTGTTACTATGGCTGCTGCTGGGAAAGCTTGCTGCTGTGGCTGTCCAGTCCGGAGCCTCAAAAAAAAAAATCTCCTTTGTGCTGTGTGTATGTGTGTGTGTGTGTGTGTGTGTGTGTGTGTGTGTGTGTGTGTGTTGTTGAATTTTAATCCTCACTCCCAACTCAAGAACACACTAGACTCTCCTGGCAGGCTCTGGCAAGAAATAAACCCACACACTTATGGACACCTAATCTATGACAAAGATGCCAAAACCACATAATGGAAAAAAGATAGCACCTTCAACAAATGGTGCTGGTCAAACTGGATATCTACATGTAGAAAAATGCAAATAAATCCATACTTATCACCCTGCACAAAACTAAAGTCCAAGTGCATCAAAGACCTCATCAAAAAAACGGAAACATTAATTTGGTTAGAAGAAAAAAAAAATGGGGAAAAGCCTAGAATTCATTGGTTCAGGAGACAATTTCCTGAAAAGAACACTGCCAGCACGGGCTCTAAGAGCAAGAATCAATAAATGGGACTTCATGAAACTGAAAAGCTTATGTAAAGGAAATTACACCATGATCAAAAAAAATGAATGCCTACAGATCAGGAATGAATCTTCACCAACCCTTTATCTGATATCCAATATTTAATATCTAATAAATATCTAATATCCAATATTTAAAAAAACTAAAGAAGCTGAAAAGCAACAAACCAAGTAATCCAATTAAAAATAGGGGACAGAGCTAAACAGAGAATTTTCAATAGAGGAATATCGAATGGCAGAGAAACACTTAAAGAAATGCACAATCTCCTTAGCCATCAGGGAGATGCAAATCAAAACAACACTGAGATTTCACCTTACACCCATCAGAATGGCCAAGATCAAAAACTCAAGTGACAAAACATGCTGGAAAAGTTGTGGAGAAAGGGAAACCCTCCTCCACTGCTGGTAGGAATGTAAACTTGTACAACCACTCTAGAAATCCATCTGGCACTTTCTCAGACAAGTAGGAATAGTGCTTCCTCAAGATCCAGCCATACCACTCCTAGGCATATATCCAAAAGAGGCTCAAGTACACAATGAGGACATTTGCTCAACCATGTTTGTAGCAGCTTTATTTGTAATAGCCAGAAGCTGGAAACAACTCAGTAGTCCCTCAACTGAAGAATGGATACAGAAATTATGGTACAACTACACAATGGAATATTACTCAGTAATGAAAAACAAGGAAATCATGAAATTTGCAGGTAAATGGTGGGAACTGGAAAGGATCATCCTGAGTGATCTGTCCCAGAAGCAGAAAGACACACAGGGTATATACTCATTCATATAGACATATAATATAGGATAAACCTACTAAAATCCATACACCTAAAGAAACTAATCAAGAGGGGGACTCTGACTAACATGCTCAATCCTCATCCCAAAAGGCAAAGATTATGGACATCAGAAGAAGAAGAAAACAGGAAACAAGTTAGGAACTGGTCACAGAGGGCTTCTAAAGGCTCTGCCCTGCAGACTATCAAAGCAGATGCTCAGACTTATGGCTAACTGTTGGGCAGAGAGCATGGAATCTTATGAAAGAAGTGGGAAATAGTGAGATCTGGAGAGGACAGGAACTTCACAAAGACAGCAACAGAACCAGAAAATTTGAACACAGGGGATTTTCTAGAGACGCATACTCCAACCAAGTACCTTTTATGGAGATAACCTAGAACTACTGCACAGTTGTAGCCCAAGGCAGTTCAGTGCTCAAGTGGGATCCATAGTAATCAGAAGAGGGACTACCTCAGACATACAATGATTGGCCTACTCTTTGATCACCTTCCTCTGAGGTGGGAGCAGCCTTACCAGGCCACAGAAGATGACAATGCAGCCACTCCTTATGAGATCTGACAGACTAGGATCAGAAGGAAGGAGAGGGGGACCTCCCCTATCAGTGGACTTAGGGAGGTGAGTGCATGAAGAAGGGAGAGGAAAGGTGGGATCAGGAGGGGAGGAGACAGGGGTTTATGAGGAGATACAAAGTGAATAAAGTGTAATTAATAAAAGTTAAAAAAAATTGACATTAAATAAAAATAAACAGTCATGTACACAACAATGCTCATGACAAATTTTCAGCATTCCAACAACCTAAGATCTGCTACACCATCAAGTCTGCATCCACATGGGGAGTTCTCTCAGATGCCCTCTTTTTGCCCTGTGTCTTTGGAGATCAGGCAGCTTTGGATCTACAGGACTGGCCCTTTCATCCTCTCCAGCAGGTCACAGAAGTGCAGGTGTTGGGGTGGACAAACTCAAAGCTCTGGATCTGCCTGGGTGGTAGCTGAGTTGGTGAGCCTCCAGCTCTCCTGCACCCACACCCCAGGGTGAGCCCACCAGCTCTCCTGCACCCACACCCCAGGGTACGCCCAGCATGGCCCTGGATATCCCACCCAGTGTTGCAGCAGACAAGGAGCAAGGTCAGCTCTCCTCCTCTCATGCCCTTGAAGCCAAATCACCCATGCCTTCACCACCAGGGCCAGCTGTGCTGTGCTGCCCAGGTGAGGTACAGGGCCCACTCTTCTGAGTGCAGCAACTGGGGAGAGGCAGAGACAACTCCCCTGCACTCATGACCTTGGGGCCAGGTCTCCATCTGCTACAGCTGGTGAGGGACAAAATGTGAGGAGTGGGGAGGGCATCTCTTCCTTGCCCAAGCCATCCCACAGCAGAGCAGGGGCAGGCCCAGCTCTCCAGTGTGGTGGCCTTTGAGGGGTAGAGCCAGCTCAGAACAGTGCTTCAGTTAGCATTCCAGTCCAGGGACATCTGCATGGCCTCTGGTGGAAACATGGACCTGGGGTATCGAAAAGACCCTAGCTGCCATGGGACCAGGGACCCAGACTTGACTCCTGGCAGCAGCTTAGGTCCACATGTCCCCATGGCCTCGGGTGGCAGTGGAGGCCATTCTGATCATTATGTCTTCCTCACCAGCACATCCTTCAGACAATCACATGGTCTTCAGTGGCAGCCCTAAACCTGACATCCACTTGGCCTTTGTTGGTAACTTAAGCTACAGACATAGACAAAGACCCCAGATGCAGCAGGACTTCACCTTGGCCTCCTCATGATGTCTGTTCCTCACTGCCATTAAGTCTCCATTTCTACCTTTTTCTACAGTGTGTAAACCCTTCCACTTCCTTTCTCTTTCATCTTTCTACCATGTACTCCATCTTCCCAATTTTTCCTTCACAAATTTTTCCATTGAAAGGGAACCTGTGGGAGCGCTGGGAGGCCACGTGTGGATACTTGGCCTGGGTTGTCATTTCTTGAAGTAACTTTACAATTGGGTGCTGGCCTCTTTATTTTGGATATCATGAACACACACATACACACACACACACCATAGAGAGACAGACTGACAGCAAGCAGACAGACAGAGACACAGAGACGGAGATAGAGAAAACCTCCTAAGTTTAAATGCAGAATAGAGATGGAACATAACACAGCCTTGACCTCAACTAATGCCAGAAAAGTGTGAGTTTGCTCTATCCTGATTACTTATAAAGGGAAATCAAATGCAAGCCTCTAACACAGGTGGGCTTTTCTATACTAATGACAGTTTCATTTGTCACTCAGTAACTGAAAAGAGCAATTTGGGGAGATGTTACATATCAAAGCACACTCATACCCATGAGCAGTGATGTCACTGTCCATGTGTAGATCTCATAAGTTAGCCTTTAGGATCATTTAAAAAATGAGTTCATTACTAGGTAATATAGGCAGGGCAGATGGAGAAAAAGATATCATGTCCTTTATACATACTGGGTTGGTCAGAAATGCTGATGACAGGCTATATGCTAGCAAAATTGAATGTTGTGAATGACTCTAAGGGAGAGAATATTTACAGATACATAAAGATGAAGAAAATGGGGAGAAATTAATAAACTGTTAAAACAAACATGTGAACACATGAACAGGTCCAAATGTGTGGGCACATGCCTTTAGTGCCAGAACTTAGTTTGTGGGCAGAGGCAGAATTTGGCAGAGCTCTATGAGTTCAAGGCAAGCCTGTTGTATATAGTGAGTTCCAGGCCAGCCAGGGCTACATGGAGAGACCGTGACTAAAAATAAAAGAACATTCAATATCTCTGAATTTCCAATTCTCTCTAGAATCATGTTTACATCTATGCTATATATTTAATTATTGACATAAGACAGGAGGTTTTTATTTTTGAAGGCTTCTCTTCTAATTCTAATGTCCTTAATGTAAATCACCCACCTGAAAACATTATACTTGTTTCCCTTTGGTAAATGAGAACGTCTTTGTAGCCAGGCTAGCCATGAATCCTCCTGTCTCCACCTCTGGAGTCATCCCTTTATTCAGACTTTAGAGCTCGGCTTGTCCTCAGCCTCAGCTGGGTCCCATCTTCCTGTGGTCACCCCAGCTCTCCAACTCTGCCTTGAGCTCTCTGCATTGCATCTGATTTCTTCTACAATTCACCTTCAGATTTCACTCACAGCTAAAATCCTGCAACTAGGAGTTTGGATACACTGGAAAATACATCAACAAAACAGGTGCTCCATGGGAAGACTGACCTGGGGAGAGGCTGTCACACACTGTAGAAGGAGGACCCTCAAGTGGGCATGTAAATCATTGGAGGACCAAGAGTTCTGCATCTCAGAAGAGAGGCAGTACAGCGGAGAAATTGCTCAAAATTAAGCCTAAGGCGTAAAGTGAGAAAAGAAACTGTTGTCTATTTGGTGCAAACTTTCTGATCACTCCTGCAGGTGTGGCAAGGGAGCTCAGATAAAGTTTGTTCTCAGCCCTCCCCAGATGGCTGTAATCAGGACACAGGGAGTAAGATCAACAGGCAGAGAAGATGCTCCACTGGGAGGCCAGGTCTCCATGACCCCAGCAGGAATGTGTCATCTTCTACAGACACAGAAATAACATGTCACAGAGAGGCCTTAAATTCTTCCTTCACATAAGCTGTGCAGGATCTCCTCAGGTGCACAGTCCTCCCCTGCCACGTCCACCTGGGTAAGTGCTCTGCAACCCAAGCAAATTCAGAAGGTGGTAGGAACCTAGGCAGGCTGTGGGAGGAGGAGGCTAAAGAGGGGTTTTCAGCAGCTACAGAGGAGACTCTGAGCTCTGACAGACCATCGGCACAAGGGACTGTGTTCGGCATGGGCAACAAGAACGTTTTCTTCATAACATACTCATTTCCTTAATTTATAGACTTTCAAATTACTATAGAATTCATGTTCATTCCTGTGAACTAAGTAACTCACACTGTATATCTGGATAAGCTGTTTAGTTACATTTCTTTTACTGATTTACCTATTCCTAGGACAAATTATCAGGGAAGTGAAAGGTCCAGAGAGCTCACTTTCCTTGGTTGTGTATCTGTAACTTTGGTGTGCACAGGACTATTTTGATGCAACAGCTTCTGTGCTGTGAAGTAGAAAACCTTCCAAATTCTGTGTAAGTAATAGAGGCTGTAGATTCAAAAATCTCATTCCACAGAGGGAGGCCCCACAGGACTGCAATGTGCCTTCTAGTGTTTGCTCATGGCCTCGATTCTTCTCAGCTCAATTTCAGAGATCACAAATTAGTGGTGTCGGTCCTTAGCCTCTGCTGGCCTGGTAGGAGGTGTCAGTAAATGGCTATGATGATGAGGTTTCCAGGACACTAACTATTAATGCACAGTGACAGTGGCAGATTCCCTTCCCTGACTCACTGAGATCAGGAATCCTGGAAAGAGCTGGTTGCATGTTTTGTCTTTTCTCTATGTTCTCCCCATGTACTCTGTGCAATTTTATGATAGGAAAACCTGAATCTTATTTTCTTTGAGGAAACTTTGGAGAAATGAACCCCCTCACCCTGTTCTGCTGTCTTAATTTCATTTCCAGACTTATCCCAAAGCTCATCTTTACATGAATCTATGTGAAGAGATGGACAGGAACTGACTCCCCCTCTCCTGTCACTGAGGCAGTGGGCAAACAGGGAGGGAAGTCACAGCTCTTAGCAGCAAAGCCAAATCTCTCCTGAGGCTCCCCTGGGGGCTGGGGGAGCAGGTTGTGCTGCAGCACTATGCGGGGTCCAGTGTTTGTGGCTGGCATCTGTGCCATGTTGCCCCTCAGGGACATCCACTCTTGCTGTTTCTGGAGGCTGATTTGGAAACCCTGTAAGACATCCTCACTGGCACTCTGAGCTCAGAGATGCTGTACAAAGGCTTCAAAGTTCAAAATCACAATTCTCACCCAGGCTTTCAGAAACAACTGTAATTCCTTAGTCTAAAGGCTCTTCATGATTTGCCTATAACATTACCACAGTTCATTTATTCCTGGCATCTCAGGAAACAGTGCTGGCATATGCTCGGTGAAGGTTTTGCCTTACCCTGAGTACCAGCCATTTCTCCCGAGAGTCTTCCTAGTTTTAAAGTTAGGATTGTGCCAAAGGTAGACATCCTGACTGAGTAACCTCCAGCCATTTTCATTGAGCAGGGACAGTGTCTCCACCAACCCCCTCTATGTGCTGATGCTATGGATTGGGGGTTGTCTAGGATTTGGGTAACTGTGGGCTGACACAGTCTAAAGTCATGGCTTCTTGAATTCCTGCAGTACACAGAGTTCAATTCCTCCCCCCGACCCCAGAGCAGCTGTTGCCTTCACAACTGGCTTTAACTGAGGAGCTCTCCTGTTCCCCTTTGTCATTTCTTGCTCTGTGCATGTTTCATTTTCCTAATCTGTCCAAATACCTTCCCTTCCTATTCTCCAATATAGCCTCTTGTAGTGGGACCTATTTCACAAATGAGTGACTTTTTCTGGTTCCATGTACTGAGTTTCATGCCTCTGGGAAGCAGCCTATTTTGTTATATTGTGTAAAGTGCAATCATAGTACATGTTACAACAGGCTATCCCAGGCTGGGCACAGCTTACTGTCTCCTGTCCTCTTGGTTGGATGAGGTGGCCCTTAACCCATTTTGCATATCAGAGAGTGTGTGTCCTATGAGGTGGCCCTTAACCCATTTTGCATATCAGAGAGTGTGGGTCCTAACTCCTGGTTTTTCAAATCATACTCAGCTAGGCAGATGCGCTGATGAGGCTCAGCTGGGAGGAGACAGGCTAGAGGATTCTCTGTGGCTTGTTCCTGAGGAGAGGAACACTCACCAGATGGTTTATAGAAATTATAATCTGCTTGGAATCTGCATGCCTTACTGGTCCTTATTGTATAAGATTTAGATGTAGCAGTCAGTGCATGTCATCTGTAGATATTTGGATGACTAGAGACATGTCTGTCCCTCCTGGCAAGCCTGTATGTTTTCTCTTTTGCTACTATGGAATTCCACTTCCAGGACATAAGTGGTTTCAAAGAAGGAATCCCTGAAGCCATGATGTTAAGAATGTCATGGAGGATTTGCTGTCTCTGTAGCTGCCTGACTCTCCTAAGAGCTTTAGGTTTGTAGGGCTGTGGTTTCTGAAGAGATGCTGAAAACAGCACAGCCTGTGCCCCGCTCACTGCCTGGGCAGTCTGATAGCATGATGTGCTCACAAAGACCAAGTTCTATTTTCTTCTTTCTTTTCTTGTTAGCTCAGTGGAATTAAAGAAAAAATGTGCATTTCCAGAAATGACATGAGAAAAAGCATTTTAGAACTCTTTTGCTTTTTAGTTAGCCAGTGCTAATACACATGCAATGCAAACTATTAGTTAAAATCTACAGGTGAGTTTTCCTTCCGTGAAATAAGTATAAAACATGCACCTGCCACTCAGCGCAGAGACCATAAAATGACATTCAGAGTGTGTGCTTCTGATGACATTTGTAAATGTAGTTTGTAATTCTAAAAAGCTGTAAATAAAGCTTGGAAACAATGGAGCCCCATCAGTCTCTCCATTGTTTTCCTGGGCTATCACAGCACAACTTTAATGTCTGAGTTGTTCAAAGTAGAGACAACTGCCATTTTACCTGATCATTGGAAAACAGAGCTGCCCCCAACCTACTGTGTTCTGCTTTTCGTGACTGGGATTTGGAAAACAAACCCATGAGCTTTATAAAGAATATTTAAGCACCACTCAATTAATCAACACTCTACTGCTATCTGGAGTGCATGGTCCATAATCTTATAAAAGATTAACCTTTTCTAATGTTGCTACAGAACATTTATTTCAGAAAATCTGCTTTCTTCAATGTTTCACCAAATATTTGCTTTGGGTCTAAGTCCTGACAAGTTACCCCAAATTTGTGAAATTTTATCCCTTTTTCCTGTCCTTAGTATCTTCCATGACAATGTCCCATGGTTGTCACACGCAGTGGGATTTGCCAGTTGTGGTGACAATGTCACATGGTTTAAATAAGTGTAAAACAATTTCACTGTACACACTCTACTTTCAGTGATAAGTTTTTACTACAACACAGGAATTTGTTTACAAAATTAAATCTCCTGCATGCATGGTGTCTGTGCTGGAAAGTTTTATGGCAACTTGAAACAAGCTAGAATTATTTTAGAAGAGAGAACCGCAGTTGAGGAAACATCCTCAGCAGACCGGCCTGTGGGCAAGCACCTGGTACAATTCTTGATGGATGTTGATTTCATATGGATGGCCATGCTCACTGTGAACAGTGCCATCCCTGCCTGATGGTCCCAGGTGCTACAAAAGCAGGTTGAACAAGCTCTAAGGATCAAGCTGGTGGAAACACTACTCCATGGCCTCTCCATCAGTTCCTGCCTCCAGGTCCCTGTCTTGTGTTCTCTCCTAGCTTCCCTGGCTGGGGACCTACAGGCTGTGTGGTGAAATAATCCCTCCACTCCCCACAGCAACAGAAACCCTGAGCAAGACAGGAAGTGGTACTAGGCTGTGAGGTATGACTATTACAGACCTGACCTTGAGTTTTTGGAGAATTGTGGAAAGGGTTTGAAACTTTGGACTGTAAAATACATACAGTGCTGATACTCTAGTGGATTATATAGTGTGATATTAGAATGTAATGCTGAGAGCAGAGCAGATGATGGAGGCTTGTCTTATGCAGTTCCATAGGGAAGCTTGAGAGTCCCTTAAAAATTCTATGAGGGGCACTCATATTTTGAGTTAAGAACCACTAAAATGTTTGGTCTTTGTGGACTCTTGTCCTCTCCAGTCATACTAACTCCCCATTCTTTCATATCATTCCTTGCACTCTGCCCAAGGTTTGGTTATGAGTCTCAGCATCTGCTTTGATACACTGTTAGGCAAAGTCTTTCAGAGGCCCTTGTAGTAGGCTCCTGTCCTGGGCACAGTGGTCTATTCTGAGACTGTATCTCCAACCAAGGACCATGCATGGATATAACTTAGAACCCCTGCTTGAATGTAGCCCATGGCAGCTCAGTATCCAAGTGAGTACCCTAGTAAGGGGAAAAGGGACTGTCTCTGACATGACCTCAATGGATAGCTGTTTGACCCTCCCCTCCCCTGAGGGAGGAGCAGCCTTGCTATGCCACAGAGGAGGAAATTTCAGGCAATCCTGAAGAAATCTGATAGCTAGGGTCAGATGGAAGTGGTGGAGGACGTCCCCTGTCAGTGGACTTAGAAAGGGGCAGGGAGGAGGTGAAGGAGGAAGGGTGGGATAGGGAGGAACTGAGGGAGGAGGCTACAGCTGGGATACAAACTAAATAAACTATAAGTAATATAAAAAATAAAAATTTAATTAAAAAAAAAGAATCACTAAAATTAAACCTTTGCCTTGCTGGAACAATTAAAATCCTCTATTTTCTCAGCTTCATCACACAGACACTGTGGTCAAAATACTGTTAAGGCTGCATCTCATGCTGGTAGCCAGACTTGGTAGCTCAGGAGTCTCTCAGATGTTCAAGGCCAGCCTGGACTAGGGAGGGAGTTCAGGACAGCGAAGGCTACATAGCAAACCTTGTCTCAACAAACAAACAAATAAATAAACAGAGTTTCTCAGGTAGTACTGTTCTGAAACATTGAGGGATCATGGACTGAATCTGTGACTTGGCACCATAAGACTGTATAGAGTCCCTGAAGAGAGCCTCGGCCCCTTTGCTGTGCAGAGCCAAGCCATTTGGAGTTGTCAGTATCACATGCCAGCAGCAGCTGCTGTGGGGTGAGGCCAGTTTGAACCTAGGAGACAGCTGTGTGGAAGGCTTTGCCAGCTGTGGAGGAGCCCAGAAGATCATTGGTGAGTCCCAGAAGCATGGCACTGAGAGTTATGCTTTCAGACTTTGTTGAACTTGATTGTGACTGTGCCCTGGTTCTTTCCTTTTAAATAAGAAAATACTTATTTATTCTTATTTTACAGGATCTCACAACGTCTCTTGACATTGAACTTTTAAAGGGATTTTGGAGATTTACAGTGAGTTTGGAGTTCTAGAGAGACCGTGGGTTTTTTAGAGAGACTTTGAAAATGTTAGAGAAACTAGATGTTTCAGAGATTTGAATGTTTTGGAGAGGCTTTGAATGTAGAAAGAGACTTGAGAGATTGAAATTTTAAAAAACAGGAAACTTTTATATTACAATGTTGACATTAGTTTAATATCTTGGGAACAACAAAATTGAGAAACAAAGTTATAGTGTAACAGAGATGTGTTCAGTGTCAAGTAGTGTCAGCTCTTTTTTCTTTTTCTTTCTTTTTTTAATGAGGTTTCCCTATGGAGCTTCCCAAACTCACTGGCCGAAGCCCCCTGCTACTCTATTTATTTTTTTTAATTTTTATTTTTTATATTAATCACAGGTTATTTACTTTGTATCCCAGCCTTAGCCCACTCCCTTATTCCCTCTCAATCCTATGTTCCCTCCCTCATCTCCTCTCTGCCCCTTTTCAAGTCCACTGCTAGGGGATGTCCTCTTCCCCTTCCATCTGACCCTAGCTTATCAGTTATTCTATAACCTAGAACCCCTGCCTGGATGTAGCCCATGGTAGCTCAGTAACCAAGTGAATTTCCCTAGTAAGGGGAACAGAAACTACTTCTGACATGAATTCAAAGACTGGCTCATTGACCACTCCCCCGCCCCCAAGGGAGGAACAGTCTCACTAGGACATAAAGGAGTACATGGCAGCCAGTCCTGGCAGCTGTTTTAGTCTTTTGTTTGTTAAATCAACACAAGCTAGAGTCATTTGGGAAGGGAACTTCAGTTGAGAAAATACCACACTAGATTGGCCTATGGGCAAGTGTGTGATGGATGCATTTTCTTGATTGGTGATCTATGTGAGAAGGCCCACATCACTGTGGGTGCAGGCTCTGGGCTCAGGGATCTTGATACTAGAGAACACAGACTAAGAAAACCATGAGACACAAAGCTATTAAGCAGCATCCTTCTGTGACCCTTGCTTCAGTTCTTGCCCCAGGTTCCTGCCTCAAATTCTTCCTCAGCTTCCTTGCATGATGGATTATCAGCTGTAAGATGAAATAAAGGCTTCACAACCCAATTTGTTTTTGGTCATGGTGGTTTATTTAGTCTGTGTCTAAATAAAGAAACTGCAGTAATTCAACAGCATGTACACCACACTTATTAATATATGCAGAGACCAGCATATCAGGTATGTGGAGAAGTATCACAGCTCGATTATGGAGAGAGGGAATGTTGACTCCTATGGAGTCTGCCTTTCAAGACTGAGTTGGACCATTTTTCTTTAATCAATTCTGTAATATGGGACAGCTCCAAGTCTGTTATAACTGTAGTTCTATTTGCTCCCTGACTTCACACGCTGAAGGAGAAAGACATGGCATATGGTCCTGCTGACATTTGCCCACTCTGCCCTTCTCTTGGAGCAGCTCTGGACTGAGAGCAGAACCAAGCAAGATGCAGGTACAGAACAGCGATCAAAGACTGAATCGTCCACCCACCAGAGTTTTCTGAAAGGAATCCATGCCAATGTGCTGCTGTTTTCTGATTTATTTGTCTTTTATCTTCTCTGTTTCAGGAAGGGACAGCGCTGAACAGTCATTATGAGCTGCCTGAACTCTCCCAGAGCACAAACATAAGCCGCCGACACATCCACAGAGACCATCATGTGCTGGAACTCTCCCATGTTTGGTGCGTACACAGCATGTTCTTGCTCACCCAGTGTCTCTCTGACACAAGCACTCTGCTCTTCACATGTTCAAGAGGAGGTGACTGGAACCCCGCCTCAGAGTATTCAAGGAGACACTTGGAGGAAATGGCAGATCATGAATAAAATCAGAAACATCTGGATCATAGATTACAACCCCCAACATTTGCTATAGAAATATTCTAAGAAATTAGGATTTTCAATAGAGTACAGATAGCCCTGAATAAAACAAGTGCATACCCAATCCATGGGACCGCTTTTATTGGCAAGGTCTGGTTTTTTCTTTTACATATCCTCCTCATTCAGACTCCACGAGAAATAGTAAAACTCTGTCTATGAATTACCTGGCCATCAAGATGTTGTGGGTGACAACCAAGTAAGATGCTGCTCCTGCTCCAGTAAAACCCAAACCTGCAAAACATGAAAGCACATAATTGCTGCTGTTTTTAATGTTGAGGGAGCTCACACACTGGTGCAGCCACCAAGAGACACAGGGTCCAGCCATGGCTCAGCTTATGACAAGTGAGAGCAGGAGGATGGTCTGTGGGGTAGGAGTTAGAATGGAGGTCTTCAGTGGAATAAGCATTCAGGAGCATCTGCATGTTTTCCTGAGGCCAGAAGCCTGGTCTGGAGTGGTGTCTGAGGTCTTCCTCATGGTGAGTCATTGTTTTACTTTTCTCCTGAGCCACTCTTTGTTTCCACATAAGATGACTTCACACTATTCTGAAATAAGGAACACATATTTTTCTGAAATTGTCATTGGGATCTCAGCCAACAGCTTCCTTTTTCTCTTCTACATCTTCAAGTTCATTCGTGGGCACAGGCCCAGACCCACTGATGTGCTGATTGGTCTGCTGGCCATAATCCACCTACTGATGCTAATATTCATAGCATTCGTAGCCATGGACATTTTTATTTCTTTTAGGGGATGGGATCACACCATATGTAAACTCATTGTATACTTGTATAGAATTTTAGGGGTCTCTCACTTTGTACCACCAGCCTGCTGAGTGTCCTCCAGGCCATCATCCTCAGTCCCAGAAGCTCCTGTTTAGCCAAGATCAAGCACAAATCTCACCATTACATCTCATGTACCCTTCTTTTTCTGAGTGTCCTCTATATGCTCATTAGCAGTCACCTCTTAGTATCGATTATTGCCACTCCTAATTTGACTAGGAATAACTTCATCTATGTTACTAGGTCATGTTCCATCCTACCTATGAGTAACCTCATGAAAAGCACCATTTTCTAAACTGCTGGCCATCAGGGAAGCCTTTCTTATTAGTGTTACGGTCATCTCGACTTGGTACATGGTGGCTCTCTTGTGCAGGCACAGGAAGCAGGCCCGGCATCTTCACAGAACCAGGCTTTCTCCAAAAGCATCCCCAGAGCAAAGAGCTAACAGGACCTTCCTTCTGCTCATGAGCTTCTTCGTGTTGATGTCTGTCTTGGATGGCTTTATCTCCTGCTCAAGAACCATGTTCCTAAATGATCCAACATCTTACTATATCCAACTCTTTGTGGGCCACTTCTATGCCACAGTCAGCCCTTTTGTGTTCTTGAGCACTGAAAAACATGTTGTTAACTTGTTCAGGTCTATGTGTGGGAGGACATAAATGTTTGAATATTCATTGATCATTGATGGGCACGTTTCTTTATAAGAGGACCCAATACACTGGCATCAGAACTGTCAGTCAGGGTTCACATGCTTTGGCGTACATGAAAATATAATGTTTTTTTTTTTTTCTGTTAAAATTATTTACTTTAACTTGTGTGGTCACAAAATGTAGCAGAAAATTAAACCACATCCCTTTTGTGATAAAACTAGGGCAGTTTTGTTTCATTTTATTTTATCTTATCTTATTTTATCTTATTCCTCAATGAGTCTTTAAGGGAGTCCTATGAGGTGGCTCTCATGCATCATGGCCGTGGAGATCTCACAGTATTTTGAAGGATATAACCATGTCTAACACATTTTAATATTTCAATTTCCTGTGTTATAGCTATTGTGACAAATTAAATAAGGAGGCATTTCTTGCCATAAATAGGTATACACTCCAGAAAGAAAGGAATTATTCAAAGAACATTCAGAACAGAATTCTGTGCAAGAAGCACATGTGATGTATACAGCAATGCGAACAACAGCTGGATTTAAAATTCTCAGAGTTATCAGAACTTTTGACCCAAACACAGCCTCTGCAAGGCATAGGGCATAGGACCTCCTTCAGTTTTACAGTGCAAGGCAATTAATTCCAGCACTGGGCACCGAGGTGCCCTGGAAACAGGAAAGACCCACACCACTGGCCAGCTCCCTGGAGGTTCAACACTCTACACTACATTTCTTTCAAAACCAAATTCCTCATCCTTTCATCTCTGCTATAAATAGATTGAGATAAAGTCTATTGTTTGGGGAAACATTTATACTCATGAAGCAGTTTATCAAACTCTAATAAGGTGGTTTAATAAGCGAAACAAACGTATGTCATCTAGATTGCTATGCAGGGGACATGGCAACACTGGGGGCATGAAAAGCCTTGTTTAAGTTAATTTGGGACTCAGCTTTTGGACTGATGTCCCCTGGGCCTATTGTTCCCATCCAATGAACTGCTTCCTGGCTTCAGGCTGGTTGTCCCATCTCTTGGTTGTTTTCTGTGTCAGTTGAACATAGACAAAACACGAAATGTTAAAGGTTAGGAAATTTTTTTCCCAAGCAAATGGACCGAAGAAGCAAGCTGAGGTTGCTATTCTAATATCTTAAAAACAAAAAGACTTCTAACCAAAATTAATCAAAAGAGATGGGAAAGGACTCTGCATACTCATCAAAAGCAAAATCCACCCCCCCCAAAAAATGTTAATTCTGAACATCTATGCCCCAAATTCAAGGGCACCCACATTTGTAAAAGAAGCATTCCTAAAGTTTTAACCACACATTGAATCTCATACATTAAAAGTGGGGGACTTCAATACACTACTCTCATCAATAGACAGGTCATCCAGATAAAAACTAAGCAAAGAAATAATGGAGTTAAAAGCCATTGTGAGTCGAGTGGACCAAACAGAAGTCTAGAGAATATTTCACCCAAACAGAAAAGAATATACCCTCTTCTCGGGATCTCACAGAACTTTCTCCAAAATTGGCTACATACTCTCACAAAGTGAGTCTCAACAGGTATCAGAAAATTGAAATAACCACCTGTAGCCTATCATACTCTCACAGATTAAAGCTATAATTCAACAACAAAAGAAATAACATAAAGCTCACAAACTCATGGAAAGTGAATAACTCTCCTCTCAGTGACCACTGGGTCAAGGCAGAAATAAAGAGGTTAAAGACTTCCTAGAATTCAAGGAAAATGAATGCACAGCATAACTGAACTTATGAAACACAATAAAAATGGTAGTCAGAGGAACGTTCAGACTTCATACTAGCAACCTAGTAGCACCCCTGAAAACTCTAGAATGAAAAGGAAGCAAATGCATCCAACAGGGGTAGAAGAAAGGAAATAATCCAACTCAGGACTGAAATCAATAAAATAGAAACAAAAAGACCAATACAAAAAAAATCAGTGAAACAAAGAATTTGTTATTAGAGAATATAAAGAAGATAGACAAATCCTTGTCCAAACTAACTAAAAGGCATAGACAAACCATCCAAATTAACAAAAGAAAAAATAAAAAGGATGACATAACAACAGATACCAAGGAAATCCAAAAAATCATTGGGTCATATTTCAAAAACCTCTGCTCTACAAATATGGATAATCTAAAAGAAATGGACGAATTTCTTGATAGATACCACTTACCAAAAATGAATCAGATAAACATCTTAAATAGAATTCTAGCTTCTAGAGAAATGGAAGATGTCATTAAATGTCTCCCAACCAAAGGAAAAAAAAGCCCAGGGTCCTATGGTTTTAGTACCGAATTTTCTGTATTTTGAAAGAAGAGCTAATAGCAATACTCCTCAAATTATTCCACAAATTAGAAACGGGAGGAACATTGTCAGATTTATTTTGTGAGGCCATAATCACCCTGACACCCAAACCAGGCCAACTCAACAACAACAAAAAAGAAAATTATAGACCAATTTCCCTTATGATCATTGATTCAAAAATACTCAATAAAATATTTGCAAACCACATCCAATAACACATTAAAAAGATCATCTATCATGACAATCATACAAGGGATCATCCAAGGGATGCATAAATGGTTTAAAATACAAAAATCAGTCAATGTAACCCAACACATAAATGAACTAAAAGAAGAAAAACCATATGATCATTTTATTGGATGCTGAAAAAGCCTTTGAGGAAATTCAACACCCCCTCATGAGAAAAATCTTGACAAGATCAGGAATACAGTTACATACTTCAACGTAAAAACAGCAATATATAGCAAGCCGATAGCCAACATCAAATTAAATAAAAACTCACAGCAGTTCCACAAAAATCTGGAACAACAGAAGGCTGTCCACTTTCTTCATATCCATTCAATATAGTACTTGAAGTTCTAGCTAGAGCAATAAGACAACTAAAAGAGATCATGGGGATACAAATAGGAAAGGAAGAAGTCAAAATATCATTATTTACAGATGATATGATACTATACATAAGCTACTCAAAAAATTCTACAAGGGAACTCTTACAGCTGATAAACACCTCAGTAAAGTGGCTGGATACAAAATTAACTAAAAAAATAATCAGTAGCCCTTCTTTATACAAATGATATGTGAGCTGAGAAAGAAATCAGGGAAACATCATCCTTCACAATAGCCACAAATAATATGCAATATCTTGGGGTAACTCTAACTAAGCAAGTGATGAGCTGAATGACAATAATTTAACGTCTTTGAAAAAAATTAAAGAAGATATCAGAAGATGGAAAGATCTTCCATGTTAATTGGTCAGTAGCATCAACATAGTAAAACTGGCCATCTTACCAAAAGCAATCTACAGATTCAATGCAATTCCTCAACAGAATTCTAACACAATATTTTACAGACCTGGAAAGAAAAATACTCAACTTAAAATTGAAAAACAAAAAATCCAGGATACCGAAAACAATCCTGTACAAAACAAAAACAAACAAAAAAACTTCTGGCAGTATCACCATCCCTGATTACCTGATTTCAAGCTCTACTACAGAGCTATAGTAATAAAAACCACATAGTATTGACATTAAAAAAATAAAAACAGGTTGATCAAAGGAATTAAATCAAAGACCCAGATGTAAATCCACACACCTATGGACACCTGATTTTTCACAAAGAACCCGCAGATGTACAATGAGGAAAAAGGCAACTTTAACCAATTGTGCTGGTCTTACTGGCAAATAGACCCATTCAATAAGCCTATATAAAATTCATATCAAAGTGGATCAAGACCTCAACATAAAACCAGATACACTGAACCTGACAGAGAGAAAGTGGGGAGTTGTCTTGGGTGCATTGGTATTTTTTTTTTTTTAGTACCTGGCTATATGAGAGTCTCCATAAAATGACTGCCCTTCTTGACAAGGGCTCTGTGAGTTGCCCAGGCTGCTCTTGAACTCAGTATGCTCCTTCCTCCTTTTCTCAGTCCTGGGTGCAGGTGTGTACACCATGCCTGCTGGGGAGACTGAAACACAGAGCATATAGTTCGACTCAGGCAAAGCACAGCCTCTTGCTGAAGTCTTCAGTGAGAATGTGGTGTCCATTCCGTCCATTCAGATACTGGGATACAGTCAGACATGGCCTCAGACTCAGCTATGTTCCACCTTCCTATTGACCACCTCAGCTCTGAGCTTTTCCTCTACTTCTCTGGTTTTCATTTCATTTCTTTTTTATTAACTTTTAAAATTTACTCACATCTTGAATTCAGATTTTGGAAACCAGGAAATACAGAATCAACACTAAATGAAAATGACATGCTCCATGAGAGAGGGGTATCTCAGGAAAAGGGTTGGTTGCATTTCACAGAGTGTAGGAAAAGCACACTCAGAACCATGGGAAGTCAGGGGAGGCCCAGGAGTCCTCAACCCAGAATAGAAGTATCACAGTGAATAAAAACTTTTTGAAATAAGCCTAAGGAGCAACGAGAGAAAAGTTAGTGTTGGGGGTTGGTGTGGAGCTGTGTACTCTGATGCTAATTGTTGACTCCCAAGATCTGGTTACTGCACAGATGAGAGCACATTCTCATCTACAACAGTCCTTGTGTAAAATTGCCTAAGGAATTATTCTTGTTTAAACAATAAAATGTCGACACACATGGGCAGCCTAAGATGCGTGGCTAAGGTTCTAGGGTTTTGAGGACAGGAAGACCATGGGAAGGATAGGAGAGAGAGGAAGAATAAGAGAAGTAAGGAAGCAGAGAGCCACCATGGGTGAGTATGGAAAGAAGCACGTGGCAGGGAGGATGGAGGAAGCTGCCTAATGAAGAATGAGGAAGTCGAGAGGGGTGGAGCCAAGATGGCGACTAGCACACACAGTATCTGAGTTGTGGAAGAGCTAAACATCTGAGTTGGTGAGTGGAAGGACCTCTAACCCAGGAAAACAATGGTGAGGATTTCTAAACAACAGGGAACATCACAGGAGGTGAAAACTTTGGTCTCTGGTCACCTGGGGACTTGTTTGGGGAAGGTGAGAAATGATACTTTGATCTCCCAGCACTCCCCTCCCCCAGACCTCCCTCCTCCTTGGCACAGAGGCACAGTGGACTCATCTTTCTCAGTGCATACCCAACTGCCTGGGGTCTGCAGCTGCTGAGGCGGAGCTCCAAGCCCTTTAGGGGCAAATGCCAGCAGTACCCGTTCTGTAGTCCCAGATTTGCTGGGTGGCTGCACCATCCTCCTAGGGACCAAGTCTGCTAGACGCCATACTAGCTCCGCAGGATCGCTATCACTGATGGTACGGCCCGCCCATACCACAGTGCCAGAGATTACGCTATATACTCACCAAAACCAGACAGAAACCCCATACAAGCTAGGCACACCAGGCGCTGGGCCTCCCAAGGTTGGAGAGCACAATGAAGAGACCCCAGGACTTCCCAGAAAGCATCTGGACTAGCAACCCAGTCTCCAGTTACAGTGGAGCTTCCTGGCAGCAGAGCAGCACTGAGATGGCAGGGCACAGCAGCCCTCCAGTTTAAGACTAACCAGGGCCAAACCAGAGAACAGAGAGCCTGGTTACTCCAATCCCTACTGACGTGACCACCTTGATATCTCCAGCTGCAGCAAGACCTCATAGACTGGCAGTGACAGCAGCACAGAGCTGGAGGTGCATATCAAAGAAGTAGGGCCAAACCAGAGAGCAGAGAGCCCGAATACCCCGATCTCTGCCAAGTGACCTGCCTGTAAGTGAGTGCACCCTTGAGAATCTGCAGATGCCCAGATCCTGGGTCCTTCTAAAACAGAAGCCAGGCATCGAACCCCCTCTCACCCATATACCCACTTTGGGAAACAGAGGGACACTTGGAACATTGAAGTTCCTGCTCTGTGGGTCTAATTGAGGAGTTAAGGCAGTTAATGCCAGAAATTGTGCTGATATCATCACTAGTGCCTGCGACATATAGAGTGCAGAGCCCCTCCCACACACTCAAGGGTTCAACATCAGTCATCACTCTGTCTCTCGAGACACATGTCCACGCACACTTACACACACACACACGAGCACGCACGCATGCACACACCTGCATTTGCCACGTTTGCACCTGCGTACTTTTCTCCCACAGGTACAGCTAGTCCTCAGCACACGCTGAGGACACAGGACCTCTCTCAGCTTCCTGAAGAACTCTCCAGATGACAGAGAGAGACAGTACCAGTCTGATCTGCAGAATCCAAAAACAAACAGGGAAGGTTTCAGATAAGCCAATGGCCAGGGGTAGGAGGAAGAACACTTCCAACATAAATCAGGACATCATGACTTCACCAGCAAACCCCAAAATTGATGGATACTACAATTCATCAGAAGCACAGGATAATGACTATAAAGCCATGCTTACCCAATTATTTGAGGCTCAAAAGGAGGAAACTTTCAAAGAGTTGGCCAGTCAATTGGAGGTAAAGAAAGAAGAAATAGACAAAATCCTTAAAGAAACACAGGCAAACATAGCCAAACAAATAGAGGCACAAGTAGAGATAAAATTAGTGGCATATAAAAAGGAAATGAACAAAGAAATAGAGACCATTGTAGAGAGACAGGAATCCAAATTCAAACAGATGAAAAAATGATACAAGGCATGAAAACAGAATTAGAATCAGTAAAGAAAACACAAAAGAGAAAACCCTTGAGCTGGAGAACTTGGAGAAAGATCAGGAACCACAAAAGTAAGCATCACCAACAGAATACAAGAGATGGAAGAAAGAATCTCTGGAGCTGAAGACACACTTGCAGAAATTGACACTTCTCTCAAAGAAAAAGTAAAATCAGAAAAGTTCCAATCATAAAATATCCAAGAAATCAAGGACGCTATGAAAAGAAAAACTCTAAGAATAATAGGAACTGATGAAAAAGAAGACTCCAGGCTCCAAGGTCCAGAAAATATTTTCAAGAAAATCATAGAAGAAAATTTTCCCAACTTAAAGAAAGAGATGTCCATAAATATACAAGAGGCCTACAGAACACCAAATAGACTAGACCAGAAAAGAAACACATCACGTCACATCATAGTCAAAACACTAAATCTACAGAACAAAGAAAAGATATTAAAAGCAGCAAGGGAAAAAGGCCAAGTAACATATGAAGATAGACCTATCAGAATCACACCGGACTTCTCATCAGAAACTATGAAAGCCAGAAGGGTCTGGGCAAGTATGATGGAGACTCTAAGAGATCACAAATGTCAACCCAGACTACTATACCCTCAAAGCTTTCAATCAACATAGATGGAGAAAACAAAATATTCCATGACAAAACTAAATTTATGCAATATCTACACAGCAAACCAACCCTACAGAAGATACTAGAAGAAAAACTCCAATCCAACGAAAACAACTTCACCCAAGAAAACAGGGCATACCAATAATATCCCAACAAAAATGAAAAGAAAACAACCAATGAAACAGGGTAAGATCACCAACTCCATTACAAAAGGAACTAACATGCATTGGTCACTATTATCTATCAATATCAATGGACTCAACTCGCCAATAAAAAGACACAGGCTAACAGAATGGTTGCGGAAACAGGATCCAACATTCTGTTGCATCCAAGAAACACATCTCTGCAATAAAGATAAACCCTACCTCAGAGTAAAGGGCTGGAAAAACGTTTTTCAAGCAAATGGTTCCAGAAAACAAGCTGGAGTAGCCATCCTAATATCTAATAAAATAGACTTTCATCCAAAGTTAATAAAAAAAGATAATGAGGGCCACTATATTTTCATCAAAGGAAAAATCCACCAAGAGGACATCACAATCTTGAATATCTATGCCCCAAATACAAGAGCACCTACATTCGTCAATGAAACATTATTAAAGCTTAAATCATACATTGATCCTAATACCTTAATAGTGAGAGACTTCAACACCCCACTCTCATCAAGGGACAGATCAACTAGACAGACAACAAATAGGGAAATAAGAGCACTCACAGAATCCCTAAATCAAATGGACCTAATAGATGTCTACAGATTTTTTCACCCAAACTCAAAAGAGAACACATTCTTTTCAGCACCACATGGAACCTTCTCCAAAATAGACCATATAGTGGGTCACAAAGCAAGCCTCAACAGATACAAAAGGATTGAAATAATCCCTTGTATACTATCTGACCACCATGGACTAAAGCTGGACATCAACAACAACAGAAACAACAAAAAGCCGACATGAACATGGAAACTGAACAACTTACTACTCAATGAGAGCTGGGTTAAGGAAGAATAAAGAAAGAAATTAAAGTCTTCCTAGAATTCAATGAAAATGAAGACACAACATACCCAAATTTATGGGACACATTAAAAGCAGTGCTCAGAGGAAAATTTATAGCACTAAGTGCCTGCAAGAAGGAATTTGTAACATCACATACAAACAAATTAATGGCCCAACTGAAAACACTAGGAAAAAAAGAAGCAGATACACCCAAGAGGAGCAGACGGCTGGAAATAATCAAACTCAGGGCTGAAATCAATCCATTAGAAACAAATAAAACTATTCAAAGAATCAATGAAACAAGAAGCTAGTTCTTTGAGAAAATCAACAAGATAGACAAACCCTTAGCCAAACTTACTAAAAAGCAGAGAGAAACTATCTAAATCAGCAAAATTAGAAATGAAAATGGGGACATAACCACAGACATTGAGGAAATCCAAACAATTATTAGGTCATACTACAAAAGCCTATATGCCACAAAATTTGAAAATCTAAATGAATGGATAATTTTCTCGACAGATTCCATCTACCAAAATTAAGTCAAGATCAGGTAGAAAGACTGAATAGCCCTATATATCCCAAGGAAATTGAAGCAGTCATTAACAGTTTCCTGTCCAAAAAAAGCCCTGGGCCAGATGGCTTCAGCGCAGAATTCTACAAGACCTTCAAAGAAGTGCTAACACCAATCCTCCTCAAACTAGTCCACAAAATAGAAACAGAAGGAACACTACCAAACTCATTCTATGAAGCCACAGTCACTTTGTTATCTAAACCACACAAAGATCCAACAAAAAAGGGAACTTCAGACTTATCTCTCTGATGAACATTGATGCAAAAATACTCAATAAAATACTTGCAAACTGAATCCAAGAACACATCAAAGATATCATCCACCACAACCAAGTAGAATTCATCCCAGGCATGCAAGGGTGGTTCAACATATGGAAATCCATCAATGTAATCCACCACATAAACAAACTGAAGGAGAAAAGCCACATGCTCATCTCCTTAGATGCCGAAAAAGCATTTGACAAAGTCCAACACCCATTCATGTTTAAAGTCTTGGAGAGATCAGGGATACAAGGCACATACCTAAAGATAGTAAAGGCAATATACAGCAAGCCTATAGCCAACATCAAACTCAATGGAGAGAAACTTAAATCAATCCCACTGAAATCAGGGACAAGACAAGGCTGCCCATTGTCTCCATATCTCTTCAACATAGTACTTGAAGTCCTAGCCAGAGTAATAAGAAAACTGAAGGAGATCAAGGGGATACAAACCTGAAAGAAAGAGGTCAAAGTGTCACTATTTGCAGATGATATGATAGTATACATGAGCGACCCCAAAAATTCAACCAGAGAATCCTTCAGCTGATAAACACCTTCAGCAAAGTGGCAGGATACAAAATCAACTCAAAAAAACAGAAGCCCTCCTGTATACCAAAGAGAAAAAGGCTGAGAAAGAAATTAGGGAAACAACACCCTTCACAATAGCCACTGATAACATAAAGTATCTAGGTGTAACTCTAATCAAGCAAGTGAAAGACCTGTTTGAGAAAAACTTCGAGTCTCTGAAGAAAAAAATCGAAGAAGATATCAGAAGATGGAAAGATATCCCGTGCTCATGGATTGGTAGGATTAACATTGTGAAAAAGACCATCCTGCCAAAAGCAATCTACAGATTCAATGTAATTCCCATCAAAATACCAACTCAATTCTTTTCAGACCTTGAAAAAAAGATTGTCAGCTTCATGTGGAGAAACAAAAAACCCAGAATCTCCAAAATGATCCTGTACAACAACAGATCATCTGGAGGTATCTCCATCCCCGATCTCAAGCTGTACTACAGGGCAACAGTAATAAAAACTGCATGGTATTGGCATAGAAACAGAAAGGATAGATGGAACCGCATAGAAGACCCAGAAATAAACCCACACACCTATGAATGCTCGATATTTGACAAAGAAGCCAAATCCATCCAGTGGAGAAAAGACAGCATCTCCATCAAATGGTGCTAGACCAACTGGATATCTACATGCAGAAAAATGAAAATAGATCCATATTTATCACCCTGCACAAAACTAAAGTTGAAGTGGATCAAGGACATCAACATAAAACCAGATACTCTAAATCAGTTGGGAAAAAAGTGGGGAACAGCCTAGAACTCATTGGGACAGGAGACAACTTCAGAACAGAACAGCAACAGCACAGGCTCTAAGAGCAACAATCAATAAATGGGACCTCATGAAACTGAAAAGCTTCTGTAAAACAAAAGACACTGTCATCAAAACAAAACGACTGCCTACAGATTGGGAAAGAATCTTCACCAACCCTTTATCTGACAGAGCACTCATATCCAGTATATATAAGAACTAAAGAAGCAGAAAAGCAATAAACCAAGTAATCCACTTAAAAAATGGGGAACGGAGCTAAACAGAGAATTCTCGAAAGAGGAACATCGATTGGCAGAGAAACACTTAAAGAAATGCTCAACCTCATTAGCCATTAGGGAAATGCATATCGAAACAACCCTGAGATTTCACCTTACACCCATGAGAATGGCCAAGATCAAACTCAAGTGACAAAACATGCTGGAAAAGTTGTGGAGAAAGGGAAACCCTCCTCCACTGCTGGTGGGAATGTAACCTTGTACAACCACTTTAGAAATCCATTTGGTGTTTTCTCAGACAAATAGGAATAGCACTTCCTCAAAATCCAGCCGTACCACTCCTAGGCATATATCCAAAAGAGGCTCAAGTACACAATAAGGACATTTGCTCAACCATGTTTGTAGCAGCTTTATTTGTAATAGCCAGAATCTGGAAACAACCCAGATGTCCATCGATGGAGGAATAGATACAGAAATTGTGGTATTTTTACACAATGGAATACTATTCAGCAATCAAAAGGAGGAAATCATGAAATTTGCAGGCAAATGGTGGGATCTAGAAAAGATCATTCTGAGTGAAGTATCCCAGAAGGAGAAAGATAAACATGGCATATACTCGCTTATATAGACCTACAAGATATGATAAACATAATGAAAACTACACACCTAAAGAAGATAATCAAGAAAGCAGACACGGGCAAAGATGATCAATCCTCATTTAGAAAGACAAATGGGATGTGCATTGAACGGATAACAGGGGTTTACCGCAAAAGGCATCTGAAAGACTCTATCTAGCAGTGTTTCAAAGCAGAGACTAAGACTCACAACCAAACCTTCGGCAGAGTGCTGGGAATCATATGAAAGAAGGGGAGTTAGTATGATATGGAAAGGATAGGAGCTATACAAGGACCAAATATATCCAGTTATAAGGTCTTTTCTGAGACTGACTCTCAACCAAGGACCATCTATGGATATAACCTACAACTTCTGCTCGGATGTGGCCCGTGGTAGCTCAGTAACCAAGTAGTTTTCCAAAGTAAGGGTAACAAGGACTATTTCTAACAGGATCTCAAGAGCAGGCTCTTTGACCTCCCCACACCCCCAGGGAAGGAGCAGTCCTGTTAGGCCCCAGAGGAGGACTTTGCAGCCAACCCTGAAGATACCCGATAAAACAGGGTCAAATGAAGGGGGAGGAGGTCCTCTCCTATCAGTGGACTTGGAAAGGGGCAGGGAGGAGACCAGGGAGGGAGTGTGGGGTTGGGGAGGGAATGAGGGAGTGGGATACAGCTGGGATACAGAGTTAATAAAATGTAACCAATAAGAAAAATAAAATTAAAAATAAAAGTATGAGCAAGTCATTATGGATTATGGATGGGAGGTAGCCTGGGATGGGGCTGTGAGGAAAAGGTAGTTTAGAGGGTAAATATCTCCCTGTCCTGGGTGAAATAGGAATGTTATAAAATCTATCAGGTATCTGTGTCTTTTATTGATTGTGATACAGGTCAGGTGTACTGCCGTGATAATTATAGGGCCAATAATAAACATTATTATACCGTACAGTTAAAATAACAGCAACAAGTTAGGGCTGTCATAAACTTTCTGATCCCTTTCTCAGGTCTGGCAAGGGGACTCAAAGTGTGTGCTCAGCCCTCCCCTGATGGCTGTTATCCAGGACAGAGTGAGTGAGATCAACAGGCAGGGAAGATCCCCCCTGGGATGCCACATTTCCATGCTCCCCTACAGGAACCTGTCACCTTCCACAAGCAGTAAAATTGCAGGCTGTAGAGATGCATTAAATTCTCCCTCAGCCTAAGCTGTGCAGGATCTCCTCAGGCGCACAGTCCTCCCCTGCTATGTCCATCTGGGTAAGTGCTCTGCACCCAGGGCAGAATCAGAAGGTGGTAGGGACCCAGGCAGTCTGTGGGAGGAGGAGCCCTGGGCTACTGGGCTGTGGGAAGTTTTCAGCATGTGCAGAGGAGACACTGAGCTCTGACAGCCCCTCAGCACAGGGGACTGTGCTCTGCATGGACAACAAGAATACTTTTCCTCTTGGGATATTTCCTGCAACTCCTAAAATTAGTTAATTTTTTCTTTGGAAACATCATTGTTTCATATTTACATTTTGTTTTAATTAAGCAACTCACAGTGAAGAACTACATGAATTATCCTTATATGTAGAATCTTTTAGTGATTTAATTTGTGTACCTATTATAAAAATTGATGTTTTTAATTTCATATCTTCATTAAATCCTTTTACCTTTGTTATATTCTTAACTGAAACAAAACTATTTGTGATGTAAGTCACTCTGTATTTTGAGTAATTAAAAGTAATTCCAGTGTGTTTGGAAGGAAATCTCCTTACTGTATCAATATCTAATAGAGAACATCGCCTACTCAGTTTCAGGAATTTCACGCAAATGCTCTTGGCTCGTGGTGCACTACACAGTAAAACACGTCCTCTGAGAGGACATCCTTGAGGAGGCGCTGGAATGCTAGAAATTTTATACACAGTGGATAGATGGCAGTTTCCCCTGCTGTTGCCTAAAGAGCCAAGATCCAAACCCCAAGAGCTTGAGAGGAACAAAAGTAAAAAGCCTGAGAGCACAGGGGACTGTGTTCTGCATGGGCAACAAGAAGAATTTTCCTCTTAGGATGTTTCCTAGAACTCCTGAAAGTTGGCTTATCCTTTTTCTCCTTCTCTTCTTGCCTATTCTGTTTTGTTTCTGACATCTGATGAAATTGACATTGGGTAATCAAACGGATCTATTATATAAAGAGCATGGTAATACAATGGGAATCACTCAGTAAAATGTATTTACAGCTCTGCTGGTACATAGAACTCAGCATATTAATCTTGTATAAGTTTCACCTTTCCTAATGACTCTTTGCCATTCTATTTTAGAAAATCTCAATTTAAATTTTTTAGGTTATTTTGTTATGTGTGTTACACTTTTTGGATGTTTGTTTTGTTTGATTTTGCTGTGTCTATATATTTGTATTGCATGCATGCCTGCTGCCTGAGGACCTCAGGAGTTTTTGGAACCCCTGGACCTAGAGTTGCAGATGCTTTTGAGCTGCCATGGGAGAGGTGAGAACTGTACCTGGGGCCTCTGTCAAAGCAGCAGGTACTCTCCACACCAAGCACCTATGTTTACAGTCTTTAACTGGCCATCCACCTTATGTCTCATTTTTTAAAGTTACTTTTTATCTTATATATTTTCTGGAATGGGGTAGGGTGTGTATGTCACAGGACACATCTCGGGGTCAGAGGACCACTCTTTGGAATTGGTTCTTCCCTTCTAGAATGTAACTCATCATGACTGGAGGCCAGCACTTCTGAACACTGAGGCTCCCTCATTTCTCCTGCTCTGAGCATTTACTAAGCTGGTGCATCGGGTTTTGTAACTCAGGCACTTTTGCTTTCCCCTCATATCTCACATTACATATAAAATGAAACCATCTTACACCCTTGATATTCAAATGATAATTATTTCTTTACTATTTGACTTCATTTTTATATTATTGCATAATTTAGGATTATGATACTTGAATTAAACTTAATACTTGCATTGCATGAGAAAGAACTTTCAAGAAGACCCTTCATCAAATCTTCTGATGTATATCTGAGGCTTTGGTCACCTGAGTCTGAGAAGCATCACTGCTTCCTCAAGGAGGTATGAAATCCTACACACCTGTGCAGCCCATCATTTAGGATGAGTTGGATAATTCTTCTTTCATTAAAACCTCACAATGGGAATGGCCCTCAATCTATTGTAATTATAATTCTTAATAATTGTTTGCTTTCAAATGTGGAAAGAGACAAAACTTAGACCACATTCCTGGCAGCTTCTGATAACTGATCACTTCTCATGTAGGATTTTGTTCTGCTGTGACATCAAAACATATTTCAGATGCAGTTACAATGTGAGATTCATAAAGAAAGCCTAAAATGCTACCAGGATGCTTTGGAAAGGATTGCTTGGGTAGTCTATTGTGTTCATACATACTCTTCTCTGTTTGGGGCTGCGAGAAACCAAACAGTTGTTTTTAAAACTGTATTAACTATACCAAGTCACAAACATAAGGAACCTTCATGAGAATAAAGCCAGCAGCCTACACTTCCAAAGAGTTCGCCCTGTGCAGGGAACACCATGCTTGGTATGTAGACTTCATCTCCTTACAAATCTCCCTGACACAGTCACACAGATGTCATATGTTCTAACGCTGTAGCTCAGCCCCAGACTGCTCAGGGTCACACACAGGATATGGCAGGAGTGAGTATGATGTAAAGAAGTCTGGATTCAGAGTTTCCATTCCTAAGGCTCCCTGCAGATCCACATGAAGAGCACAAAGTCTGACGTAAATGAGCAGAAGAAAGAGACTGGAATAAAATGACTCTGGGCCTGTTTAAGACAAGGGCACAGCTTCATCTGAGGATCTTATTTCTACTTTCTTGCAATCCTCATTGAACTTCACCAAAACCTGCAGAGCTGCTCTGTGTCTGGCAATCAACATGATGCAGATGAAAGACAAGGAAGACATTGCTTTTGCCTCAGGAAACCTCAAATAGGAAACAGTAGGAAAAGAAATATTTTCTTGACACATGACAATTGTAATGTGGGAGAAAGCTTCTATCTGGATGGGGCATATAAGTGTCAGAACAATGGAGAGAGTGGGCATCCCTTCTGGGCACTTTGAGATGAAGGCAATCTTAAGGGGTATAAGGCAGAGCTGTGAAATAAACATCTTTCTAAGGAGAGTGGAGCTGCCATTGTCTGCAGCTGATGAGCAAGGCTAGACTGGTGTTAAGGAATCTTCTTGCTGTTCTCCCCTCACAGTTGCTACCTGCTTCTTTCAGCCTTAAAATGAACAAAATCAACTAACAGTCAGGTAACACCAAGGTAAGAAACACCATTTATGGTGGAGCTGGGATTGGGCTCTCAGGCAACAGCTTCCTTCTTCTCTTCCACATCCTCATGTTTATTCCTGGGCAGAGGCCCAGACTCACTGATCTGCCCATCAGTCTCTTGGCCCTAATCCACATACTGATGCTGCTAGTCGTGAGTTTAGTAGCTTCAGACATTTTTATGCCAGGGAAGAGATGGAGTGACTCCACATGCAAATTTGTTATGTTCTTGTACAGGTCTTTTAGGAGCCTATCTCTTTGTGCCACTAGCCTGCTCAGCATCCTCCAGGCCATCACCCTCAGTCCCAGAAGTTCCCGTCTAGCAAAATTCAAATGTAAATCTCCACACCACATGCTAGGTTGCCTTCTTTTCCTGAGTATCTTTTATTCATCCATTAGCAGTCCCCTTATAACATACATAACTGCAACGCCCAATCTGACCTCATCTGGTTTTACATACCTCAGTCAATCTTGCTGTGTTGTACCCATGAGCTACTCTGTCCATCACACATTTTTTATATTGTTGACCTCCATGGATGTCATCTTTGTAGGTTTTATGACCCTCTCCAGTGGGTACATGGTGACTTTCCTATGCAGACATAAGAACCAGTCCCAGCTTCTCCACAGTGCCAGCCTTTCCCTCAGACCATCTGCAGAACAAAGAGCCACACGGACCATCCTGTGCCTCATGAGTTTCCTTATGGTGATGTACACCTTGGACAGCGTCATCTCCTACCTAAGAAGTATAGATGATGATCTGATTTTGTTTTGTGTCCATATTCTCACAGTCCATGACTATGCCACAGTCAGCCCTTTTTTGGTTCTCAGTACTGAAAAGCACATAATTAACATTTTTAGATCCATTGTATGGAAGGATGGTAAACATCATATTACTCAGGTATAGGTAAGATTCCTTAAGATAAGTCAGTATTCTGGCATTAGAGCTATGAATTGTAATGTAGTTTACATGAGCTTCAGGTTAAATGAAATTACAGAGTTGTCTTTTTCTGTTGTTAAACCTATTTCTTATGAGATGTGTAGATGCTACACATAAAAGACAAACCACATGCCAGATACATGAGTCTTTTGTACTTCCCATTGTGTCTTTTGGGGAGACATAAAGTGACTGTCTTGTTAGTGTCTGGATTATCCACGTCAATTTATAATACATGACAGCTTATGATACTCTTCGTTTATTCAAATCCCTCAGCTATCTCTGTTTTGCCAAACGAGGTTTGTAAATAGTTATTATTATAATTATCAAGTATCCAGAAATATTCAAATCACTTAGGACACACACACACACACACACACACACACACACACACACACTCAGAGTGAGAGACAGAGACACAGAGAGACAGAGACAAAGACAGACATAGAATCTATGTATAAAACGCAGTCCTGATGACGGATAAACAGAGTTCAGCTTCTCTGCACTGGACTGTTACTCCAGCATTAAAAGAGAAGGAGATTCTGCACATGGTCCCACACAGATTGGCATGAAGCCACTGTACTGACTGCAATGAGAGTGTAGGCAGAACGAATTCTGTGGACTACTGGGAGCAGGACGAGCTTGGAAACTTTCTAGGAGTGGAAACAAAAGCAGACTCTCATCCTCAGCTCAGGATGGAAGGCCATGGGCGACTTGCTGGGTGGAGGCAGACTGTACAAATGTAATCAACGCCAAGCAGTATGCTGAAGATGGGAAATTCTTGTGTTGTGTGTGCTTTACCAAAATAACAATGTGTTCAGTTACCTTAACCAAGCAGTGAAGTATATTTTCCCTGAAATAATAAAGTGAACAATGGGGATGGAGAGATGGTTCAGGAGTTAAGAACACTGGCTGTCCTTGCAGAGGACCAAAGTTCAATTCCCAGCCTCTAGATGAAGGCTCACAACTGTTACTAATTCCAGTTCAAGAGGATCTCATGGTTTCTGGTCCTGCAGGCACCAGGCATGCATTCATGCACACAAAATAAAAAAAAAAATAAAACTACTAAAGTAAAATACAATTTTAAAAATGAAAAAAAGTCAAAATATGATTTTCAAGTTTTAAAATATGATAGATTTTCTTGAACAATGAGGGTTTTCTCAGAGTCCTCATCTTTTTAAAACTTCTTTCTTCATTATACTTTATTTAATTTGTATCCCCCCCATGTGGGTCCCTCCCTCTTCCTTTCCCAATCCCCATAGTCCTCATCTTAATCTCAGGTCCTCAGATCAAGCAGAGGAGTTCATCTGTAAGACCTGGACTGTCACTGCTCAGGAGTTCAGGATGGCACCCTTCCCAGGAACTCTCACAGACCACAGCTAGATGCCAAAGCAAGAGGTTTTATTGCTATTGAGATAGGGTCGCCCCTCCAAAGACAGGAGACGACCCTGAACATGCATAGCACAGGGTTTTTATACCTGAAAATCAGATCACTCTGCTCTATAGTTTACAGATGGTTGTAAATAGTTTACAGCTGGTTGCTTCTCAGAACAGTTCACCCCTCCCTTCAAGAGCACTCTGGGCATGGCTTCAATTCAAATAATCACAGTTGTTTCTCATTCCCAGGTGGCCCCTCACACCTTTGAGATCCAGGTTGCATCCCAGCCTGTGTTCAGCCTTTGAGCAATCTTCAGGCCTGCCAGCCTTGGCTACAGTGAAGTAAGGCCAGCCTGGGCTATATTATAACCTTCCCCAAAAGCAACAGAATTTAATTTGAAAAAGCTCTCAGCCTCCTCTCAGCTCCAGTGCTATTGTAATGCCAAGTTAATGGGACCCTCAGAGAAGAAACAATGCAATAGCAAAAGAGCTTTATTAAGAGAACACTCAAACTCAGGAAGCAAGTCTCACTGATGCAGCAGTAGAGAAGTGGGACCTTGAGCCCTGAGTGAGCAGGGTTTTTAAAGGGAAAGTCTGTGATCAGGAGGTTTCCATGAGAAAAACAGGAGGTCACATGTTTCTAGAACAGCAAATGGGGGACCTATGCCTTGACATTACAGGATTAGGTAAAAGTTAGAGGGCTGATGTGACCTCTGAATCACAATTGCCTAAGGCATATGCTTCTCTTAGGCACAATTGCCTAAGACTTATGATCACAATGGCTATTCTTTTAATCTATATCTGAAACATGGGAAGAATTTTCCCACATGATTCTCAACCAATTCTCATTGATTATTGCCAGGGAGATTGTCTCTATTTTCTATGAAGTATTTATTCTGTGATATTTCCTGAAAGCTGTTGCTAGGAGAGTTAACTTTGTTTTCTGCCAGGTGCACATTTTGTGATATTTCCAGGTACCTGAATTCAGCTTCAGGTTAAGATGGCTCTTTATTTCAAAAATGGAGTTATACTCAGGCTAAGTATATCCAGGCTAACTTAAACTCTTTATTTTTCCCTTGCAATCCTTCCCTTGCGGAAGGATTTTCTTTTCTGGTCAAATTTGTTGAATGTTCTGTAGGCCTCATGTATTCTTATTGGCTTCTCCTTTAACTTGGGGAAATTTTCTTCCATGATTTTGTTGAAAATATTTTCTGGTCCTTGGAGAAGACAGTCTTCTTTTTCCTCTATTCCTATTATTCTTAGGTTTTGTCTTTTCATATTATCTTCGATTTCTTGGACGGTCTGTGTCAAGAATTTTTTGGATTTAATATTTTCTTTGACAGATACATCGATTTCTTCCATTTTATCTTCTACACCTGAGATTCTTTCTTCCATCTCTTGTAGTCTGTTGTTTATGCTTACCTCTGAAGTTCCTGTTTTCTTCCCTAAATTCTTCCTCTCCATTATTTCCTCCATTTGTGTTTTCTTTAATATTTCCAGGTCTATCTTCAGGTCTTGATTTGTTTTGTTTACTTCCTTCACCTGTCTGATTGTATTTTCCTCTTTTTCTTTTAGTTCCTTCAACTCTGTTTCTTTTACTTCTTTCAGTGATTTAATTATTTCTTCTCTGAAGGCTGCAAACTGTTTGGCTGCATCTTCCCATATTTCTTCATGGATGGCCATAATCCGCTTGTCTTTAACTTCCTCCCTTTCTTTATGGATAGCCATGATCTGTTTGGTTTTATCTTCCTATAATTCTTTTCGTATTTTATTTGTTTCCTCTATTATCCTCTTCATCAGCATAGATGTAAGGTCATCTTCTTGATTTTCTATGATGTTGGGTTGTCCAGGGCTGCTCACCCCTGGATGGCTGGGTTCTGGAGATGCCGTATTGCTCTGTCTTTTGTTGGTTGAGCTTTTACACTGACCTCTACCCATTGGGCTGTACTAGGTGTTGGCTGTTAGTTTCTGTGCTTCCTGGAGTCCTGATGTAGGGAGAATCCCCTTGGCCTGAAGATGATTTTCCTGAAGGAGTCCTCCTCTGCTTTTTGGTTATGGTCACTGTATGGCCAGTGTTTCTCAGGAATTGCCACTGCTCACTTCAGGTGTATAGCCCTGAGTAGTAGCTGAGGTCTTTGTTGGGCAGGGGGGCTCTCCTCTTCCCCATATGAGTGCTCAAGACAGCTGCCCCACTGCTGGGTTTCCCGTTATAAATTTAGTGAGCTGCTGCTATTGTTACAGTTTTCCAGGTACAGTCCTCTTGAAGAACCTGCTGATTCCCTAGCTGTGGGGTTTTCTCCCAACAGGGAAACTCAGTCTGTTATCCTGGGGCACACAGTTCTGTCCGGGAAAGTAAGAGGGGCGCCCAGCAAGTCTCTGGGCCAGAGGCTGAGTGCTCTGCTCTGGGCCTGGAGAATGTGCACCTGGGTTGAGTTGGCGCCTGGGGGCGCCGCTTTGGTCTGGAGGCTGGGTGCCTCAGTCTGGACCAGAAGCTGTGTGTCCCTGTCTGGGATGTTGGCTGCAGGCACTGCTCTATTCTGGACACTGTGGGTGCAGCCCTTTTGAAGGACCACGGTTTCCCACAGTTTTGACAGTCTAGCTAGGGGTAACTGGTTGATCCTTGGCACAGTATCTGAGGGCTGCTGTAATGGCTCTCTGGCTTTTCTAGGTCTGAGGATGCATCTGTGTGCCCCAGTGCCCTAGGGGTACTCAATAATGGTGGATGAGCACAGCACTCCTGCCTGCAGTAGAAAGCTAGAGCCTAGACCCTGCATGAATCCAGAAAGTCTTTTGGTGCTGGGTGTCCTGAGCGTTAGACCTGATGATCCCCCCGGCTGGGGATTTCCTCCTGCCAGGGACACCCAGGCTTTGCTTTGGGGACTGCCATTCTGTCTGGGGTGGCGGTGAGTAGAACCCACCAGCACAGATGCCCGCCCGTGGCTCTGCTTTTCTGGCCTTTGGGAGCCTGGGCGTCTACATAAAGTGGGTAATTTTCCCAAGACCTTTTCAGGGTGGTGGTATCAGCTGAGTGCTCTGAGATCAGTCCAGCCATTTCCCTCCCTGTGGGTTTGCACCCAATGGTGAAATTGAGTCTCTGGTGCCCTGGGGCCCACAGTTCTATCTGAGGCGGCGAATCAGGTGCACAGGCAGGGCTCTATGCAGGCGCCTGGGTCCCTGGCTCTGGCTCTGGCTGGCTCCAGGGGAGCCCGTGGAACCTGAGTCTTTTGCAGGGGATGTCTGGGTGACCTAAGGTCGGTCCCAATTGTTTCCTGCTCTGTGGGGTTATCTCTCAACTGGAAAATCCAGTCTGTGATGTTGTGGGCCCACTGTTCAGTCTGGGACAGTGACCAGATCATGCTGGAGTTTTGCTCTGGGCTGGCGACCAAGCTCCTGGCAGGACCAGGGTCTCTTCTGTGGTTTACCCGGATGAGTTAAAGCTGATTGAACCCCCCCACCTTGGGGTATCCTCTCATCTGAGGAACACAATCACGTGTGTTTTATGGCTGTGAGTTCTGCTTGCTGGTCACTGTGCCGATCCTGCTGTGCTGCTGTTCAGAATGAGAGTCCTCCCAGCGCCGCCATCTTGGCCGCCCCTACAATTTTCTTAATTGGTTCAAATCATATGGCTTGGTTTCACTTGGTAAAACTAACAAAATAAATGCCAAAGTCTTTTATCTTCCCCCAAAGGACTGAGAAATTGTTTCAAGTTCTCTGTTAGAATGCCCACTGTCATTGTCTATAATACCTGATAAACTTTAAAATATTTCATAACCTGAAACATAACTTTTTAAAACTTGTTTTTGCAATATCAAAATAAGGTACCCTTTTAGAAATGAAGTCACAAAATACAACCATAATTTTAAAAGTCAAAACCAGATTTTATCAATGCAAACAATTCAGTACTTTTAAAATCAATACCAAGTATATTATTTTTATGTTGGCTGCCAGTAAGAAAAGTTCTTGTAATCAAACACATGGAGGTGCAGTTTTAATATTTTATATAAATGTAGTTTTAAACATTATTATTTTTATAAACCTGGTTTTTAATACAGGACCAAAATTATATAAAGTCTTAATATATTTAATAATCAGACATCAAAATATATATAGAACATAGTAAACTTATATATTTAAAACAAACAGACAAAACTATAAAACTAATTTTTACTCCCTTTAGCTTTAATTTCAAGGGAGGAACATCTTGCTCCCTGTTGAATACTATTTTATGACCATAGAGGCTTGCAACTTTCTTACCTGAGAAGCTGCTGTGGACACTTTAAGAGCCTCTTGTAGGGAAAGTAATCATCAGTATGGCCTTCATCTGTGGTTTCAACTCCTGTAGTGTCTGGGACATTTTTGTGCATTTCTGATATAATATGTCCGCACTCCTCTATGGCAGACAAAACTTTAAAAAGCTGCTGAAATCATCCCAGGTGGGCTGGTGGGTGAAAAGAACAGTTTCAATGAGATCAATCACATACCTAGAATTGTCAGAGAACTTGGATTCTGAGTTCTCCAGTCATCTGGTTCCCCGAGGGAGAGGCTGCCAAGGGGCTCTGGGTTTTTGGTGCTGAGCCAGAACCTGGATAAAGGGCTGGAGCTCGCTGAGGAGTAGGAGGAGGAGGGGTTGGAAAAATTATTTCCATGGTTGTCTCATCCTGAAAAAGAGAGTAAAGGGGGTGTGAGGGTGCCAAGGCAGTGGCCTCTGGTTTTGTTTAGTCTGTGGAAGGAGGATTGTTAGTGGGGGTCAGAAAGGGCTTAATCCATGGAGGTGGATGAATCATTAGGTCTTTCCAGACTACAATATATGGAAATTGGTCTGGGTGCCCATATTTATGCTGAAAAACACCATTTTCCACTGCAAGGATGGTGGGAAGGTGGAAAGTTCCTTCTGGTGGCCAGCCCACATTAAAGGTGGGCCATTCTGAGCTGCAAAAAGTCATCATTTTTCCTCTCCTCACATCAACTGAAAGACCGTGAATTCTAGTCTTAACTTCTCCAAAATGTGTCAGAACCAAGTCAAGGGGTTTGGAAGTATTCTGTCCCATATCATCAGCCAGTCTTTTCATCAAGAAAATTCAGGATAACGCAAAAGATGTAAGGAGAGCAATTTCAAAAAATAGTAAATCACATATACACAAAAAAGAACCAGCCATCCCAGACAAAAACCAAACTAAAGGCAACAACTCACAACCTATACCTGGGCTAATATCTAAAATCACTAAAGCAAGAAGAGCTATGGCTTCAAAGGCAACTGCAAGACCACAAGCAATTAATCACAAAAATACAAAAGTAACTCCTGCCACAACACCAAGAAAAAGAAAATTAATCCAACACGGAAACAAAGTAAAACCAAAAACCTGGCATTTGCTGTACTTCTCTGCCACAGAAGTCCCAGAAACTCTATGAAAACCAATCCTCACTCTGGTTTCCCTATCCCAAGATTTCCAGGGAGGCAAAAACTTACAAGGCCAAAAATGTCTTTTTGACCCCTGCAGCCCTGGACCTCAACAGGTCTCTCTTGTCCACTTTTGGCCACCTCTACAACACATCGAGGCTTTTCAGATCAATGAACAGAAACAAACACTTAAAGCAGGCAGACAACACAAAAGACATTTACCCATGGGATTAAGTTCTCTGGGTCGGGAGTCCTAGAGGTCCTGAGGCACCCTGGACCAGACCCCAAATGTAAGGCCAGGTTCAGGAGATCCTCAGAGCCCCCACGAGACAACTCGATACAATAGCAAGAGAGCTTTATTATGAGAGCAATCAAACTCAAGACTGAGTCTCACTGATGCACCAGTAGAGAAGTGGGACCTGGAGCCCTGAGTGAGCAAGGTTTTTTAGGGAAAGTCTGTGATCAGGGAGTTTTCATGACAGCAAACAGGGAAGCACATGTTTCTATGACAGCAAGCGGGGGGCATATGCCTTGATGTTACAGGATTAGGTAAAAGTTAGATGGGTGAGGTGACCTTTTTTGAATCACAATTACCTAAGGTATATGCCTCTCTGAGGAACAATTGCCTAAGACATATGATCACAATGGCTATTCTTTTAATCTATATCTGAAACATTGGGGAGAATTTCCCACCAGATTATCAACCGATTTCCCTTGATTATTGCCAGGGAGATTGTCTCTAATTTCTATGAAGTATTTATTCTATGATATTTCCTAGAGATGGTGCTGGGAGAGTTAACTTTGTTTTCTGCCAGGTGCACATTTTGTGATATTTCCTGGTACCTGAATTCAGCTCCCAGTCAAGATGGCTCTTTATTTTATAATGGAGTTATTCTCAGGCTAACTATACCCAGGCTAACTTAAACTCTTCACTATGACTTTCTAGGTAGTGTATATTATGAAGTTAAACTGTGAAACTCAGTATAAATCACACATAAAAGTCACCCAGCTGAAGGGGAATTTTAATCTAGCAACATGGCTACTCTGGCAGGAGATGACATGCGAAGAACTAGTTCTGTGCGATCTGGCTGAAATACAGACACACTCTTAGTACACACTCTTTTTTTTAAACTTTTATTAATTACACTTTATTCACTTTGTATCCCCCCCATGTACCCCACCCTCCTCCCCTCCTAATTCCACCTTCTCTCCCCCTTCTTCATGCATGCACCACCTCAAATCCACTGATAGGGGAGGTCCCCCTCTCCTTCTTTCTGATCTTAGTTTATCAGATCTCATCAGGAGTGGCTGCATTGTCATCTTCTCTGGCCTGGTAAGGCGACTCCCCGCTCAGGAGAAGGTGATAAAAGAGCAGGCCAATCAGTTCATGTCAGAGACAGTCCCTCTAATGATTATTATGGAACCCACTTGGACACTGAACTGCCATGGGCTACATCTGTGCAGTTGTTCTAGTTTATCTCCTTGCATGGTACTTGGTTGGAGTATGAGTATCTGGAAAGACACTTCTGTTCAAATTATCTTGTTCTGTTGCTCTCCTTGGGGACCTCCTGTCCTCTCCAGATCTTACTATTTTCCACTTCTTTCATAAGATTCCATGCTCTCTGCCCAACTGTTAGCCATAAGTCTTAGCATCTGCTTTGATAGTCTGCAGGGCAGAGCCTTTCATAGGCCCTCTGTGGCAGACTCCTAACTTGTTTCCTGTTTTCTTCTTCTTCTGATGTCCATCCTCTTTGCCTTTTAGGATGGGGATTGAGCATTTTAGTCAGAATCCTCCCTCCTGATTAGCTTCTTTATATGTACAGATTTTAGTAGGTTTATCCGATATTATATGTCAATATAAATGAGTATATACCCTGTGTGTCTTTCTGCTTCTGGGACAGATAATTCAGGATGATCCTTTCCAGTTCCCACCATTTAACTGCAAATTTCATAATTTCCTTATTTTTCATTGCTGAGTAATATTCCATTGTGTAGATGTACCACAATTTCGGTATCCATTCTTCAGTTGAGGGACATCTGGGTTGTTTCCAGCTTCTGGCTGTTACAAATAAAGGTGCTAAAATCATGATTGAACATATGTTCTTATTGTGTACTTGATCCTCTTTTGGATATATGCCTAGGAGTGCTATGGCTGGATCTGAGGAAGCGCTATTTCTGTTTGTCTGATAAAGCACCAGATGGATTTCCAGAGTGGTTGTACAAGTCTACATTCCCACCAGCAGTGGAGGAGGTTTGCCTTTCTTCTGAATCCCTCCAGAATGTGTTTTCACTTGAGTTTTTAATCATGGCCATTCTGATAGATGTAATTTGAAATCTCAGGGTCATTTTGATTTGCATTCTGCTGATGGGTAATGAGGTTGAGCATTTCTATAAGAGTTTCTCTGCCATTCAATATTCCTCTACATAGAATTCTGTTTAGCTCTGTTCCCCATTCTTTAATTGGATTACTTGGTTTGTTGCTTTTCAGCTTTTTTAGTTCTTTATATATACTGGATATTAGCCATCTGTCAGGTAAAGAGTTGGTGTAGATTCTTTCCCAATATGTAGGCAGTCATTTTGTTTTGATGACAGTGTCCTTTGCTTTACAGAAGCCTTTCAGTTTCATGAGGTCCCATTTATTGATTGTTGCTCTTAGAGCCCGTGTTGTTGGTGTTCTGTTCAGGAAATTGTCTCCTCTATTAATGAGTTCTAGGGTCTTCCCCACTTTTTCTTCTAACCGATTTAATGTGTCTCATTTCATGTTGAGGTCTTTGATCCACTTGGACTTTAATTTTGTGCTGGGTGACAAGTATAAATCTATTGCATTTTTCTACATGAAAACATCCACTTAAACCAGCACCATTTGTTGAAGATGCTATCTTTTTTTCCATTGTATGCTTTTGTCATCTTTGTCAAAGATCAGTTGTCCATAAGTGCCTGGGATTATTTCTGAGTCTTCAGTTTTGTTCCCTTGATCCACCATTGTGTTTCTATGCCAGTACCATGCAGTTTTTCTAACTGTTGCTCTATAGTACAGATTGAGATCAGGGATGGAGATACCTCCAGAAGATCTTTTATTGTAGAGGATTGTTTTAGCAATTCTGCGTTCCTTGTTATTCCATATGAAGTTGAGAATTTTTCTTTCAAGATCTGTAAAGAATTGTGTTGGTAATTTGATGGGAATTGCATTGAATCTGTAGATGGCTTTTGGTAAGATGGCCATTTTTACTATGTTAATCCTGCCAAGCCATGAGCATGGGAGATCTTTCCATTCTCTGATGTCTTCTTCTAATTCTTTCTTCAGAGACATGAAATTTTTTTCATACATATCTTTGACTTGCTTGGTTAGGGTTACACCAAGGTACTTTATGTCATTTGCAGCTAATGTGAAGGGTGTTGTTTCCATAATTTCTTTCTCAGCCCTTTTGTCTTTTGTATACAAGAGGGCTACTGATTTTTTTGAGTTAATTTTGTATATGGCCACTTTGCTGAAGGTGTTTATCAGCTATAGGAGTTCCCTGGTAGAATTTCGGGGGTCACTCAGGTATACTATCATATCATCTGCAAATAGTGATACTTTGAGTTCTTCTTTTCCAATTTGTATCCACTTGATCTCCTTCAACTGTCTTATTGCTCTATCAAGGACTTCCAAAACTATGTTAAAGAGATATCGAGAGAGTGGGCAGCCTTGCCTTGTCCCTGATTTCAGTGGGATTGCTTTAAGTTTCTCTCTGTTTAGCTTGATGTTGGCTCTAGGCTTGCTGTATATTGCCTTTACTATGTTTAGATATGTGCCTTGTATCTCTGATTCTCTCCAGTACTTTAAATATGAATGGATGTTGAATTTTGTCAAATGACTTTTAAGCATCTAAGGAGGTTATATGTGTTTTTTTTTCTTTCAGTTTGTTATTTTGGTCGATCACATTGATGGATTTCTGTATATTGGACCACCCCTGCATACCTGGGATGAAGCTTGCTTGGTCATAGTGGATGATATCTTTGATGTGTTCTTGTATTCAGTTTGCAAGTATCTTGTTGAGTATTTTTGCATCAATGTTCATAATGGAGATTGGCCTGAAATTCTCTCTTTTTTGGGGGGTCTTTGTGAGGTTTAGGTACCAAGGAGACTGTGGCTTCATAGAATGAGTTGGGTAGTGTTCTTTCTGTTTCTATTTTGTGAAACAGTTTGAAGAGAACTGGAGTTAACTCTTCTTTGAAGGTCTGATAGAATTCCGTGCTGAAACCATCTGGTCCTGGGCTTTTTTTTGGATGAGAAACTCTCAATGACAGCTTCTATATCCTTGGTATATATGGGACTAATTAATTGATTTACCTGGTCTTGATTCAGCTTTGGTAATTGGAATTGATCAAGAAAATTATCCATTACATTTAGATTTTCAAATTTTTTGACATATACACTTTTGAAGTATATAAGTCCTAATGACTGTTTGGATTTCCACAGTGTCTATAGTTATATTCACCTTTTCATTTCTGATTTTATTGATTTGGATGGTGTCTCTCTGCCTTTTAGTTAGCTTGGCTAAGGGTTTGTCGATCTTGTTGATTTTCACAAAGAACCAGCTCTTGGTTCCATTGATTCTTTGAATTGTTTTATTTGTTTCTAATTGATTGATTTCAGCCCTGAGTTTGATTATTTCCAGCCGTCTACTCCTTTTTGGTGTGTCTACTTCTTCCTTTTCTATGATTTGTAGGTGAGACATTAAGTTCTTTGAATGAGTTGTCTTGAATTTCTTCTTGAAGGCACTTAGTCCTACGAATTTCCTCTCAGCACTCCTTTCATTGTGTCGCATAAGTGTGGATATGTTGTGCCTTCATTTACATTGAATTCTAGGAAGACTTTAATTTCTTTCTTTGTTTCTTCCCTGACCCAGCTGTCATTGAGTATCAAGTTGTTCAGTTTCCATGTGTATATAGGCTTTTTGCTATTTCTGTTTTTGTTGATGTCCAGCTTTATTCCATGGTGATCAGACAGGATACAAGGGATTATTTCAATCTTCTTGTATCTGTTGAAGCTTGCTTTGTGACCAACTATATGGTCTATTTTGGAGAAGGTTCTATGAGGTGCTGAGAAGAAGGTAAATATTTTGTGTTTGGGTTTAAGGTTCTGTAAGTGTCTGTTAGGTCCATTTGATTCATGACCTCTGTTAGAGACATTGTTTCTTTGTTTCATTTCTGTTTTCTTGACCTATCCATTGTTGAGAGTGGGGTGTTGAAGTCTCCCACTATTAATGTGTGGAGATCTATATGTGGTTTAAGTTTTATCAATGTATCTTTTACAAATATGGGTACCCTTGTATTTGGGGCATAGATATTCAGGATTGTGATGTCTTCCTGGTGGAATTTTCCCTTGATGAGTGTGAAGTGTACTTCCCCATCTCTTTTGATTAATTTTGGAGGAAAGTATATTTTATCAGACATTACAATGTCTAATCCTGCTTGCTTCTTGCATCCATTTACTTGAAAAGCAGTCTTCCAGCCCTTTACCCTTAGGTAATATCTATCTTTGTGACTTAGGTGTATGCAACAGGTTGCTGAGTCTTGTTAGCGCATCCATTCTGTTAGTTTGTGTCTCATTATTGAAGAATTGAGTCCATTGATGTTGAGAGAAATTAATGACCAGTGGCTGTTAGATCCTGTGATTTTGATGTTGGCTGTGGTCATATGTTTGTGTGCTTGGTTGATTTTTGTTTTACTGTAGTGGGGTTAATTATTTCCTGTGTTTTCTTGAAAATAGGTAGGTTTCTTGAATTGTATTTTTCCTTCTAGTGTCTTCTGTAATGCTGGATTTTTGTGTAGGTATTGTTGAAAGTTGTATTTGTCATTGAATATCTTGTTTTCTCTGTCTATGAGGATTGAGAGTATTGCTGCTTATAGTAGCCTGGGCTGACATCTGTGTTCTTTTAGGTCTTGCATGATATCTTTCCAGGTCCTTCTGGCTTTCATAGTCTCATGTGAGAAGTCAGGTGTGATTCTGATGGGTTTGCCATTATATGTTACTTGGCATTTTCCCCTTTCAGCTTTTAATATTTTTTCTTTCTTCGGTATACATACTGTTTTGATTGTTATGTGGCGGGAGGACATTTTTTTCTGGTCTAATTTATTAATTTTTCTGTATGCCTCTTGTATTCTTATTGGCCTCTCCTTTAAGTTGGGGAAATTGCTTCAGTGATTTTGTTGAAAATATTTTCTGGGCCTTTGAGAAGGGAATCTTCTTTTTCCTAGATTCCTATTATTCTTAGGTTTTGTCTTTTTATGTTGTCTTGAATTTCTTGGACAGTGTGTGTCAGAAAGCTCAGATGAGGAGGTCGTTGTGGACAGAAGACAAATTAAACAGACACCATAGCAAAGCACCCTGGCTATGAGGAAGACCAACTGAGGCTCTCCACCACCAGAACTCAAGGAGAGTGTGAGAAATGCGCATTTCCAGGTCCTCATCAGACTTACAGAGCCAGAGCAACTGCCAACACTTCTGGGAAAGCCAAAGTCAGAACCACCGGTGCAGAGTATGGATGGCTGTCTAATCAGCCATCACCTCTTGGAGGTGGCTGGAAAGGGACATCTGGTCGCTGAGGAGGCTTGACTCACACTGTTCTGGGCCCAGTATTTCCCCAGTACTGCCTGTTGATGGCCACATGGATGGCTTTTCCCTCAGGGAGCTCTGTCTACCTACATACACAGTCCTGCCAACAGGGAGAGGGGTCAACCAACCAAGAGGTGAAGGAGATAACCTGAGTAGGCTTGGAGGCATGAACAGGCCTGACTTGTTGGAGGACCAGTGAGAGTGTAGGCTTGGTCTAGAGTGGGCCTGGGGTTTCCCTACTGCACAGTTAAGAACTGAATTTGAATCTTTCAAACCACCTTTCCATCTCGGAGCCATCATCAAACTCCTAAATCTCCAGCCCTTTGTGGAGAAACACTTGTGAGTCTGGAATAGAATTTTTTTTATGGCTGGGGACAGCCAGACAAGGAAAGAGCTTTCTGTGTAAGCCTGGTAATCTGAGTTCCATCCCTGAAATCCACCTAGAGGCAGGAGGATAAGGCGGATTCCACAAGTTTGTCTTCCAGCCTCCACAAGTGCACCATAGCTCATTTGTATGCCTTCCCTCCCACACACACTAACAATCAACACATGATTGATTTGAAAAAAGACAACAAAGAAAATGTCTGGCTGGATTTTGTTACTAAGAGTTCTGGGTAGGCTTGACGGAGCCATGCCTAGTGGTCAGCTGGTGATGGAGGCGATGGTGGAGGAGATGGAGGTGGTAGAAATGATACCAGAAGGGAATGAAGACATAGCAGTGAGACAGAAGAAGAGACCATGGCGGTGGTGGCAGTGCCACAGGTGGTAGGAACAGTTGTAGAAGTCGTGGTGAGGATGGGTGACTTGTCCTCAGTGTGGGTGGCAGAATAAGTGAGGAGGGGGTAGGCAACATATAAAAAAAAGAGATGAAGGGGCCTGTGGTGGTGAAGCAGTAGAGGTAGAGCAGGCAATAAAGGTGGTGGAGGTGGCAGAATTGAGGCGCGAAATGGTCAAGGTGACGGAAAGTGGGAATGATGGAGATGTATACAGGATAGAGATGGCTGTATTTTTCCAGATGGAGATGGAGGTATTTGGTCAAGTTTTGATACCAGTGGTAGGGACTGACCACATGGTAGTCAGGGACAGAGATGGTGGGGATGACAAAATGGTGGGTGGTAAAGTTGGCTAGGATGATGGAGAGGGTATATATGGTAGAATTGGTGGGTTTTATTGAGGTGATGGAGATAGTATGGGTGATGGGCTTGATGCTGATGGTGGAGGTAGTCAAGGTGATGGAGGTCATGAAGATGTGGGAGCTGAAAACAGAGAGGTCAATGACAGTATCAGAAGTGGCGGGGATGATGGAATTGGTGGAGGGATGGAGATAGTGTAGGTGATAGATGGAGAAGGATGGAAGTAATCAAGTTTACGGCTACGGAGTTGGTGGTAGAGGGGGTAAGGAGACATTTATGTGTGAAATATGTGAAGCTCAGTGAGTGGGTAATTCCTTTCCATATTTGATGCAAAAAGGAAAAATTAACTTGTTCTTTAGAATGAGCAGTGAAATCCTTATAATACAGTCTCAGCAGAATCAGGGAGGAAAACACATGCTCAGCTACTGCCAGTGTCATTTTGCTCTGGGGTTTGTGGGGTTCAGGGTAGGGGCAGAAAAACCCGGATGCTCTGCTAAGTCCGACCGAACACTGTTGGATGTGGGATTTGTGAACACAGCCCTAAGACTAGTTGGGAAAACCTCCCAGGATTAAACTGGTTCAGCCGAAGGCAGAGGGTGGTGGCCATGGAGCAATAGGCTAAGACTATTGAACTCCTTTGGTTTTCCTGATGAGAGAAAAAGGATCCCAAAGCCTTTGCAATGGCTTTGTAACCCTCCAGGGTGCTGACCACCATGGTTGCTGTTGGAGCCTTAAGGATTGCATTCTTGCTAAGAATCCTAAAATGACTGTGTCCCCATTTTACAGATGGAAAACTGCGGCTTTTTGATGGTCACCGTTTTTTGTTTTTCAAGACAGGCTTTCTCTGTGTAGCCCTGGCTGTTCTGTCGTTTACTCTGTATACCAGGCTGATCTCAAACTCAGACAGCCACCTTTCTCTGTCTCCCAAGTGAGAGATTAAAGACTTACACCACACACACACACACACACACACACACACACACACAGACACACACACACACAAAAAAAGGCCAGGTGATCAAAAGACCATATACTTCAGTTCAAAAATCGATTCAAAAATCAGAATTGTATGTAATCTTTATGGTATTAGTAGATTTCCCTGAATCTTAATATAATTGCTGGCTCTCAATATGTAGAATGAGTTGTTTGTCATATAGAAACTGCTGACTTTATTCCTGATGGTTTAGAATTAACTTTATTATTTATGCAACTGCAAAAGGCTTAACAAAAGTAGAAACCCTCCATTATATATCACGTGGATTCGGTCTCATACAGGCTTTCCAGGTCCATTGGTACAAGCAAATGAGGAAACTGATCAATTACAACACCTCAACATTTTATGAAAGACACGATGTTAAAAGTAAAAGTTATTTTTTTTTTTCTATAACTTGGGCAACAAGCAAGGAAATAATAAAAAATGTCCCACATGTCCTCTGTATAACCACACTCGACTGCATGCTGGAAGTAAGCCTAGGGATACGAAAAAAGTGAAATATGACAGATGGATGTGTTTCATTCTGCAGAATTTGGAAAACAAAGGTATGTACACTGTACCATAGGTGTATAACCAGGGTTTCAACGGGCAATTGCTTTAAGTGATGAAAAGGCTGATTGTGTAATTACACAGTTATTGGAAATAATGAAAATTTTGGGGATACCTTCACAAATTAAGAATGATAATGAACCTACATATATATCTAGTAAGATGAAGCAATTCTTTGCCTATTATACTATAAATCTTTATACTATACATGATTTATAAAACTTTATACGACAAATCATTTATAAAATCTTTATACAATAGTATAAAATGATCTTTATATAACTTATAAAAATTTATAAATCATTTATACTATAGTATAAAGATCATTTAAATGATCTCTATATAATTTATACTATAAAGATTTATAAATCATTTATACTATAGTATACTCTAAATGATAGTATAGTATAAATTATAGTATAGTATAAATGATTTACAAATCATTTATACTATACTATATTATATACTATTCTATCATTTATACTATATATAGTATCATTTGTACGATACTATCATTTAAATTACAGTATAGTATAAATGATACCATTTATACTATATATAGCATCATTTATACTGTACTACCATTTATACTTTACTATCCTTTATAGTATACTAAAGTATAAATGATTTATAATCACTTTTATTATACTATAATTTATACTATAGTATCATTTATTGTATACTTTAGTATAAATGATTTATAAAACTTTATAGTATAAATTATATAGAGGTCATTTAAATGATCTTTATACTATAGGGTAAATGATTTATAAATCTTTATAATAATATAAGTTATATAAAGTTCATTTTATACTATAGTATAAAGATTTTATAAATCATTTGTAGTATAAAGTTTTATAAATCATTTATAGCATAAAGATTTTATAAATCATTTATAGTATAAAGTTTTATAGTATAATAGGCAAAGAATTGCTTCATCTTACTAGATATATATGTAGGTTCATTATCAGTCTTAATTTGTGATGGTATCCCCAAAATTTTCATTATTTCCAATAACTGTGTAATTACACAATCAGCCTTTTCAGCACTTAAAGCAGTTGCCCGTTGAAACCCTGGGTATACACCTATGGTACGGTGTACATACGTTTGTTTTCCAAATTGTGCAGAATGAGACACATCCATCTGCCATATTAAATGTCCATCCTATGGGCTTAGAGTTGCTCAAGAGTGTTTCGGTTGTGGAAGTACATTATGGGGACATGCTGTTGAAGATAGAGGCTATCTTCAAGGACCTTTATCCTACATTCAAGTTCAGGGAAGCGCCAGGATGGATGGACCATACATGGTCAATCACACAGACATCTGTGTGTCTCATGATGTGATACTTGTTGCCACAGTCTAGGGAGAAAGAACACAAGAGATGAAGTCTTACCACGGTGATACTAGGATTGAAAGATAAGGCTTCCCAGAACTCTCCCCAAAGGCTGTGCAAGGCTGATTAACTGTGCAAGAATATGCAAAGGGCAGAGACTTGAAGAAATGGAAGCAGCCTTAAGATCTGTCCAGCTGGTACATACACGAGGTAGGGGCTTGAGGCTCCCATGACACAGGGACACAGTGGGTTGCTCCTCCAAGAGTCTCTAGTTAGACTTGTCAGGATACCTATCACACCCTCACAGTGTGGCATGTGGTGGTGAGTGTGGGATCCAATGTGAATGGTCGCTTAGAAGGAACAAGAATAGATATGCAAGAGGTGAGTAACTAGGGCAGAATTGGTGTTAAGAGAGGGCACAGCTACCACTGCAGTCACTCCAAGACTGAGTTTTCCAGGCTTTGTTCTGAGTTGGGTCTGAGGACTCAAGCAATGTAACCTGTGATTGGTTTGGCATGTGTGTGGGTACAGGGCTCTTGCAAAAGAATGGCAGGAGGCTCCTTCTAAAGAATTCCCATCAGGCTGCTTGTAGGCCTCAATTCTTAACCTGGGAACCCATCTTGGGGCAGGTAGGACAGGCAGACTGGAAACTATAGCACTAGGGAGAGATTAGTTACAAAGGACAGAAGGAAAACTGAATAAAATGAAGTGAAGTAATGCACTCACCTGGTGCTGAGGGTGGCTCCAAGGTCCCTTTTCATTGGAGTCATGTTCTTACATGAGGTGGCTTTTGTCTTAGCAGGAGGCAGGCAGCAGCAGCACAGATGTCTGAGGCCGTTCATGATTGTCTTCTTCACCTGCTTCCATCGTTGATGTTGGTTGTGGGGGGAAGCTGTGCCAGTGTCCTGAGGCTGGCCAGGTGTGATGTTGTCCTCGGTCTCTTGCTGAGGGAGAGCTGTGCCCGCGTCCAGAGGCTGGCCAGGTGTGATGTCGTCCTCTGTCTCTTGCTGAGGGAGACCTGTGCCAGCGTCCAGAGGCTGGCCAGGTGTGATGTCATCCTCGGGCTCTTGCTGAGGGAGAGCTGTGCCAGTGTCCTGAGGCTGGCCAGGTGTGATGTCATCCTCGGTCCCTTGCTGAGGGAGAGCTGTGCCAGCTTCCTGAGGCTCGGCAGGTGTGGTGTTGTCCTCGGTCTCTTCCTGATGGAGACCTGTGCCAGCGTCAGGAGGCTGGCCAGATGTGATGTCATCCTCGGTCTCTTGCTGAGGGAGACCTGTACCAGCATCCTGCGGCTGGCCAGGTGTGATGTCGTCCTTGGTCTCTTGCTGAGGGAGAGCTATGCCAGCGTCCTGAGGCTGGCCAGGTCTGATGTAGTCGCCCTCGTTCTCTTCCTCCTTGGTCTCTTCAGTTATGATGGTATCCTCCTTGATCTCTTTTGTTGTGATGGTATCTCATATGATGGTATCTGGTATAATGGTGTTTCCCTCGTTCTCTTCCTCCTTGGTCTCTTTAGTCATGGTTTCCTCCTTGATCTTTTTGGTCGTGATGGTGTCTCGTATGATGGTGTCTTGTATGATGGTGTTTGGTATGATGCATGTCTGGTATGATGGTGTCCTCCTTGGTCAATTTTAGTGTGATGGTGTGTGGTAGGATGGTTTATTGGGGCAGGTGGGACAGGGAGATTGGAAACTATATCACTACGGGGAGAAGTTTTTTTTTTTTTGTTTTTTTTTTTAAATATGGACCACTTCACGAACTTGCATGTCATCCTTGCGCAAGGGCCATGCTAATCATCTCTGTATCATTCCAATTTTAGTATATGTGCTGCCGAAGCAAGCACGAGAAGTTTTACTTTGTGGAAAAGATCATATTTCCTGCCAAGAAACGGGGAGTAAAGGACAATCACTACCCAGAGGGCAGTCTGTGATGTTTATGCAGGCTGGGGGAGAGAGCAAGGGATCAGTGTGCCACATAAAGCTTTAGGGCACCTCTGCACCTCAGCCCTTCCCCTCCCCTCAGTGCTGGAGGCTACAAGAACTCACACCCTGCATGGCTTTTACATAGGTGTTGAAGATTCAAATTCAGTCTTTATGCTTGTGCAGAAAGCATTGTTACCTCACCCCTACCCAGCCCAGACCCCTCCACCCCTCCAGCCTCTCATTGGGTTTCAGAAGATTACTGTGTTTTCTTCTTGTTCTGAATGGTCATTCTACACCAATTAAGAATTCTCCACTGTGCCATTCCTCAACCCCTGGCAAACACCATTGCATTTTCCTTTCTTGAAACATTACAGTACAGTACTCTCAGTTCCACCCCTAGATATACAGAAGCTTGTCATTCTGTGACTGACATGTCACGGGAAGTATGTGTTCCTCTGTGGTGGACCTACACCTACAGGTGGCTTTCCTTCCTGTTTAAGCTGAGTAATAGTCCATGATATATAAAGGCCACACGTGGTTGGTACATTCATCTGCTTACGGACAGAGAGTTATTTCCATCGTGGCTGTTGTTAAGTGCTGTTAATATAAACAAGCAAGCATCTGAGACTTTGAATCAATTATTTTTCCATAACTATGAAAGAACTGTTGATGAATGATATGCGATTTTGTGATAATGCATCCATATTTAATTAGGTAAAATACAAAGTGTTAAGGTGATTGGCTTATTAAAAAGTGCTACACAGTGTAGCTTATTGATAAGTGCACAGAGCACCCTAATCTGTGATATGTAACAGATTGCCCCTGCTGACACCAAGCAGAAATGCGCATGAAGACATTTGGCTCAAATTTCCACAGGTGTTGTAACCCACATTTCAATGGAAGCAGTTTAACAAAGCAGGAGTCATTTGTTCAGTTTTCTGGAGGAGCATGAGCACGAGGCTGGGATTCACCATCTGTCAGCGAGCATCTGTCAGTTGGCTCCTTAAGTGAACTCGTCCTTCAATTACTCGTTAAACATGTGCTGTCCTCCCCACCAAGGATCGTAAGAAGCAAGCAATTCGTTTCTCAGTGCCAATTAACAGCAAGGGGCTGACGGTGGTGTAGCCATTGGAGACCATCATGTGGATACTGTGGCGGACTGGGTCACTATCCTGCATCAGTCTTGAGGCAGATATGATGCAGTCCAAACAGTACATCAGGATGAAGAAGTTCATGAGCAGCAGGATGGTCCTGGTGGCCCTTTGCACTGGGGACACTTTTGCAGAAAGGCTGGTTCTGTGAAAGTGCTGAGCCTGTTTCTTGTGTCTGCACAAGAGAGCCACCATGTACCCACTGCAGAGGGCCATGAGACCTAGAAAGAACACATCTCGAAATATCCTCAATATGGAAAATAAGGGTCTGCTGCTATACTCCATAGGTAAAATAATGCAAGATTCTGTGACAAATATGAGACCATGTGAGGTGACATTGTACTCAGCAACATAGGAGAAGGAGAAGTGAGCACCACAGGACATGTAAAGGCCCATAGCACAGGAAGGGGGCACAGGCTCTGCTGTGGGGATTTAGGTTTGATTTTGCCAGACAGGTGCTTCTGGGACTGAGGATGATGGCCTGAAGGATGCTCAGCAGGCAGGTGACACAAAGAGAGAGGCCCCTCAAAAGCCTGTGCAAGTGTAACAGGGAGTTACACTTGATGTCATTCTACATATTCTGAGATGCAAGAATGTCAGCAGCTGCGAACCCAATGACTGTTAGCATCCCAAGGTGGATGAGGGCCAAGAGACTGATGAGTGGGTCAATGATCCGGAGCCTGCTTTCAAGAAGGACCTCAAAGAGGTGGAAGAGGAAGAGGGTAATTTTGAAGGAGATCCCAATGCCTACCTCAGAGAAAAATGTATAATGTGTCAACAACTCCATAAAGGGTCTTGATTCTTCTCATTGTATGAGACAAGGAAATAGAAGAAATATCTGAGAAGAAAGGCAAGAGAAATTATTCATCACAAACAGTAACAGCAACATTGGTACCAAACACTATTGCCATTAGGAATATTGGTGGGCCCAGCCCAATACACCCCTCAGTACTCAAGTTTTCCTGAGCGCCAAACCTTCTCATTGTCAGTCATGCCTGGATTGTGTACCTATAGGTGGGCTCCCTTGCTGCTTCAAGTTTCCTGTGTATTAAAATGATCATGTATTACAGAAATGATTCCTTACCACTGCCTTATTTTGACTTTTTTGGGGGCATTCCCTGGTTTTTGTTTTGTCATCTTGTCAGGTATAGGAAAAGCTTCAAAAGTTTTGATTATTTCCCCTTTCTGTTTCCGTTGTTGCACTAAAACACCATAATCAAAACTGGCATAGAGGAGGACAGGGTTTATTTGGATTAACTCTCAGGTCATAAACCATCGTTAATGAGAGGTGAAATCAGGAGCACAAAGCAGAGAGTCAAGTCATAGCCACAGTCAAGTGCAGAGAGAGGAGGCTGAAGCCAGGGCTTAAAGGTTAAGAGCTCTGGCTGGTCTTGCAGGGCCTTTGAGGTCAGTTCCAGCATCTAAGTCAACTGGCTTACAGCCACCTGTCACTCCAGCAATAGGGCATGGATGACCTCATCTGGTCTCTGTGGCACCTGCGCTCATCTGCATATAATGCAAACAAATAATTAAATATAAAAGTAAATAAATCTTGAGTTAAATTATAAGGAAATGTTGATGAAAGACATTAGATAGAGTATTTACTGTAAAATACGTGTTTGGCTCAGTGGCTAAGCCTACATTTAGAATACATGTTTCCATGCCAAATTCTGCCCTCTGTGAGCACTGCACATGCAAACAGCACACTGATATATACAGAGACATAACACACACACACACTTCAAATAAGTAAATACTACACAATTTAAGGTGCCTGTTTATGTTTTCATTCACATTTTTTAAACAGGAAGACAATGTTGCTGTAAATATGTCCCCTCACTATGGAAAAGGAATTTCATCAGAAAGTTAAGGTGTGTAAGGTGCTTGCTTTCTGTAGCTTATTCTATGTCTGTGTACTTAAGGATCCATAAGTTCCCCAGAGAAGAGGAGTGTGTTTAGCACCCACGAACAAGTTATGCTATTTAAAGTTTCAGAACTGAGGTAGACAATTGTAAAAATCTGGACAAGTGGACTTCTCTTCCATTTTAGTTGGCACAGATTTGTACTTAGATGAGGGGTACAGTATCTTAGTTCAGCACATCTGTGTGTCCTGCTCTGACCAAGTCAGGATAATTTCCACCTTTTCACATACTGTCATTTCTCTGTGTTTGACACCTTCAGGTCTTTGTGTTCCTTTGGATCATGCAAGCACTTGGTGTGGACAACAGCTATGCTGCAGTGCTCTAAGGCATGAGCACCATGACCTCACACAGCCTCTGCTCTGTACCTACCTTTCAGTCCTGTTCCACTGTCTCTTCTGGCCATTCTTCTTGCTATTTTGTGTAATCAGCTTTGTCAGCTTCCATACTGACAGAGAACAGACAGTTTGCTCCCATCAAAAGCTCAGCAAAGATGTCAATCAAAGACATTTATCTGTTCCAGTATTTAATGGGTCACAGTTGATCACTAGGACCCAGCACAACCTTTGTGACATGCATGGATTTTAGTACATTTGTTTAATAAAAGGTAAAATGCATATTGATAATATATTGATTGTATATATTATACACTGGTAATATCATGAGAGTAACCTCAGATCTAGCTCCCTGCTCTTTTATCTCATTTTAAACACACAAGATATACAGACACAGCAATATAAACCTCATATTGTCCCAGATATTAATTACTTGTGAATAAAAGGTGTGGGTGCTGTCATTTTCAGTGTGGTTTGGCTAACTTCCCTCATAGACAGTAAGGGACAACGTTGCTTGGGTGCTGTGGGCTTATAATAATGAATATGATTTGTGAGTTTATTTTATAATTACTTTAAAACCACTGCAAAGTTTTCTCTACAGGTTAAATTCACAGATACAACAAAGGAAATACTAGCCCTTTTCTCCAGAGTACAGTCTAGAAACACTCTGATGGCATCCTAGGTACCAATTCACCTTCCTCAGGGCAGTACCAGGAAGAGCCTACAGAAAAATATCCTGTTAGTCATCTTCCACAAATGACTAAACCAGCAATCACATCCCTCAGGCAAACATGGCTCAAGTATGTAAATATTATGATTCATTAAAATTAAGACATATAATGACTTCTGAGCCAATGCACCACTCTTTTCTTTAAAAAAAAATACTTTAAAATGTTTCATTTTTACTTTATGTGTAAGTGCAGTTTGCCTCCTGAATTGCTGAAGTGGTCCTTGCCTAGCCACTGTATCCTGCACCAACACTGCATTTTACATGTCAAGAAATCCCACTCTTTCTGCCTCTGCTGTTCTGAAGAAAGGAAGGGAGATCGTGGGGACAGAACATGAAATGTCACATCTGACTAACCCGCATCTGGGAATTTTGTGCACTGGGATGGAGGGGTGGGGCTCTGCATGCAGATTAGAAAGCATGCCCAATATAGAGAAAGAAGCAGCAAGCAGAAATCTGCACTTTATTGGTGAGAGGCAGCAACGAGGGCTGGACCTCAGAGCAAAGTGGTGCTAAAAGTCCCATCACACAGGGATCAAAGAGCAGTCTCTTCAGTTCCACAGAGTGGCATCCCATGATAAGCTAAGTCCTTCACCATCCTGTGGGACATAGAACCTCACATGGCCCCAAACTAGGGACACATTTCATAGACAGTGGACTTGATGCAGTGGTCAAGACAGAAGCAGAGAGCAGAAAGCCCTAACAGACCCTACTCCAAGTTTGGTCACTTATGACCTTTCTGTTGCGCAGAATCCAGGGTGAAGGCTGGAGGGCAGGATGTCTGTCTTTTCCTCTGCAGCACAGGTTCAAACATATCTGTTTCTGACAAAATGGTGTATAGTGTAGTTTTTCCACACTTATACCTCATGTCCAGACTCATGCCCACAAAGGACTGTGGTTTGCCATGATCGTGTTGCCTGACAGCAGCCTGTCACACCATCAGCACCTAAGGTGAAGCAAAACTGGACAAAAGGCCTGAGGGGTGTGGCTGCACTGCATGTGGTTGTGGTTGGACTGCAGTTAAATGGAGAACCTGTCCTTCCTATGGTACTCTTCTGCTTGGGAAATTAGGGACACTGAGGAGACATGGCTGGCACCACAGTGAAGGCAAGACAGCCACCAGCCAGGTGTAGACGCTACATGCAGAGATACTGTGGAGGGGCTGCAGTCTGGGCTGCTATAAGCCAACATCTGAGAGGGTTCAATTATGGACCAGCAGCTAGCTCCAAAGACAGGTAAGAAGCGTCCACTGCATTTGTACATGGATAGGATTGTGAGGTTCAGCTTAGGGTCACACCCACAGTTACAATATTCATAATAACCACTGTTAAAAATCTCTCTGAAAAAGTCAGTAGAAAGAAAACACTCTTTAAACATAGAGAAATAAGAAGACCTACAGGAGTGCCCCACAGACTCCAGCTGTAGACACTGGTTCCTGCCACAGCCCAACCTGCCTCCCCCACCACCCATTGACTCCTCCTGAGCAGCTGTGACCCCTCTCCCAGTGTTCTCATTGTCTCAAGGACAAGGGAAGTAGGTCAGTTCCTGTCCATCTCTTCACATAGGTTCTTCAAAAGATGAGGTTTGGGGAAAACCAAGTAGAGGCAACAGGACAGGGCGGGGCACAGTTGTCCAAAAGTTTCCTGGAACTATGAGATAGTTGGGCATTTCTATTATGAAAAAGGAATGTGTATGCAATGGCTGGTACACAGAAAAGATTAACGGACACACGTATCATTTCCATTAGGACCATCTTCACTGTGTAGTTGACAGTCATTGTCCTGGCTACCTCATCATCACAGCCACTCAGGTGACCATTCCAACAAGCAGATAAGGTGAAGGGATGACATAAAATTAAACAGGGAATGCAAATGCTCCTAAGAAAATTCTAGTAGGTAAAAGTCAATGAGGAGCTGACTGTTAGACAAGGTTTGAACATAGAGCCCATTGCCTTTCCTAAGGCTTTTAGTGTCTCTAAGTAGTCACACTACAGAAGCCACTGTACCAACAATGATCCTTTTATAGTACATAAACAACAGAAGTAATATTAAGTGTATTTGTTTATATTCGAAATTAAAACCTCACCTCCGCAGAAGATGGGCACAAATCAGCAATTCTGAAAACCTCCTGAAGTTATACCAAACAACTTATGGTCCATAAAGTAAAATTGCTAATTTACTCCAGAAGAGTAAATAGGGGTTAAAATTAGCTGACATCCTATAAAGGTTATAATTTTAGGACCTTAAGCAATTGAACATCCTGGGAAGAAAACGTGTCAGAGCTCAGGTCTCCTCCACAGATTTGAGAACCTCCCTGCCTCCCAGGGCTCCTCCTCCCACAGCCTGCCTGAGTCTAAGCCACCTCCTGACTGTGCACTTGGGTGCAGAGCACTTACCCAGATGGACTCTGTGCAGAGATCTTGCACAGCTTCGGAGAAGGGGTTTTTAATGCACCTCTGCAGCCTGTAGTTGTAGCCGCTGTCACTGACAAGTTCCTGCTGGAGAGCATGGAGATCTGGCCTCCCAGGGGAGCATCTTCCCCATAGAGATGACTCTACTGTCTTGAACAGCAGCTGTCTGGGGAGAGCAGAGCACAGACTTTTCTCCAAGTTTCCTTGCCATATCTGCATTATGGATCAGGTCACAATGTCATCAATCCACTCTTGCTAATTTCCCCTCAGACCAAATGAGTCCAAACTAACCTTCTACTCTCAATTCCTGTGCTATTTCCAGAGAGTACTGAAGACTTAAGGAACTAAGCAATTATTAAAAACAAAATAAAACAAAAGAAAAACAAAACAAAATAACCCCAAAGACTGCCTGGGGTTGTAGCACAGTGGTAGAGTACTTGTGTGCCAAGTGCTAGGCTCTGGGTTATGTCCCATTACCACATCATGAGTAAGTAAGTAAATTGATAAAGAAATGAGCCATATAGGCTTAAAAACCTCCCAAAGACTATAACATCTATTGTCTAAGATTCCACACAAGGCACCCAGTGGGAGTGGAACCCTCAGAGGAAAGGAACGGCACCCATTAACAGATACCCAACTCATGCCAAAGGGGGAGTCCAAATGCTGCCACAGTGGCTCCATGAACATGTTAATGTGCATACAACAGAGCTCAGCTGGGTGGGAAAAGCCCACACCTCTTCCCCAAGGGTGCTGGCTTCTGTCCTACTCTCTGGAACAGGCCATTTGCCATCCAGTTACAAGTGGTTCCTGAAAGACTTCTGGGGCTGGTGTGGCAGAGGAGGTGGCCTTTGTCTCCCTTCTTTATGAAGCCATTGTTCTCTGGAGGAGAGGGAGAGAGATACCAGCACACATTCCAGGCCAACCACGAACCTGCTGTGTGACCCTGGAGAGCTGAGTCCACCTTCCTGAATTTTCATTTCTCTGAGATTTTAAAAATAGATGCTTATTTTTGAGTGTTTTGCAGGTAACGTATGTAAGTGCACTGCATGCTTGATCCTTTTGAACTGGAGATACAGACTTTTTGAGAGCCTCAGGTGGGTGTTGGGAACCAAACTGGGGTCTCCCCCAAAGAGCAACCAATACTCTTAACTGCTGAGATTTACCTCCAACCCTTGTTATAAAAAATCTTTTATTGTTAAATATTCAATGTGCATTGTCTTTTGTGTTCATATAAATCCTAGAATGTATTTCCTACTTCTGTGAAGAGTGACTTTGTAATTTTGACAGAGATTGCATCCAACTGTGGACTGCTTTTGATACTACAGTCATTTACACAATATTAACCCTATCAGTTCAGGAGCATGAAGGAGGGTACTTGCTTTATTCTAGCGTTTTCTTTATTCAGTGTTTAAACATTTTTTCATTGAGTAAGTTTCAACTCCTTGTTAGGGTTTACTCTGAAGATGGTTACTATTTAATTTTTTTTTCATTTACTCGAGGTTCCCTTGAATGGGACTGTTTCTTTCTCAACAGGTTTGTTATCACTACACAGAAAATGTACACACACACACACACACACAGACACACACACACATGCCGGGGCCAGCCAGGCAGAGTCGAACGGTTCTTGAGTTGGGAGTGAGGATTAAAATTAATAAAATAAACACATAGCACACAGGAAACTTTTTAAAGGTCCAGACTCGACAGCTTTTGCAAAAGGCAGACTGCTGCAGCAAGCAGTGCCAGTAGCAAGTCTCAAGTGCTGCCTCATCCTCTGCCTCCAGCATTCTGACCACTTTATTTTTTGAGGAGTTACTTTAGCCAGTAAAACATCTCAGAACAATAGGTTAATTTGCACAAGGAGCCTGAGGAAGAGGTGTAACCCTCACAAGCTATCCCACCTGTTGTCACAAACAAAAGGTGATGGACTTACAAGTTCTCCTCTTCCATTAGTAAAAGGCCTCCAAAAAGCCATCTCTCCACTGAGATTTAAATATCAAAGCAGGCCGCTGAGTCACAGCTCTTCACACACACACACACACACACAAACACACACACACACACACACACTTGTATGTCCTGCTACTTTGTGGAGCTTTGTGTCACCAAAAAGGTCCTTTAGGGTCTTATGGACATTGAGGATCATGTTAGCTGCAAATAGCTTGACTTCCCCATTTGTATTTCCGTTATCTCATTGTTATGTCTTATGCCTATAGGAGAGACTTGAAAAAATTGTATTAGGTAAGAGTGGAGAAAGTGGCACCCTTTTCTCGCTCTTGATTTTTAGTGGAAATGCTTGAGTTTCCCCAATTTGAGATAACATTGATTATAAAGTTGTCAAATACAGATATTATTAGATGGAAGTATGCTCATCTTTCTCTGTCTCCAACAAAAAGTTGTTAGATTTTCACCAAGGTCTTTTCTGCACCTATTGACATGATCCCATGGCTTCTCTTTTTGAGATCTCTTTCTTTTGGGGGCTTCTATTGAACGACCCCCGAAGGTTGTCTTCCGTCAGGGAGACCCCGAACCCAAAGATCAACGAGTCCAGTTGTTCGGATGCAACCAGGAAGAGGGTACCCGGGGCGACCAAGTCTCTCAGAAGACTTGCGTGCCTCTCGGTTAGGGTGACGGGTTTTTATAGGGCTCGGGAGCAGGAAGCACGGTTACAGAAGCAAGAAGCATAGTTACAGGGGTCTGATTGGGTGGTTTGAACAAAGCCGTAGTTAAGTCACGTACCCGGATCCGGGAAGGCGGGAGGGCAGATTGTGAGCCGAGTCACGTACCCGGAACCGGGAAGGCGGGAAAGAATGCAGCGAGGTAGCTCTCCCATCCTGGAACTTACTGCTATACTGCGCCTACTCTACATAGTGATAACAATCGCTGCTTATATTTTGGTCTTTCACTATCTCTGTCCATTAACTAAAATGTCCTGGAAAGTAGGTCTCAGACATTGTCATCTCATAGAAACTAGAATATATTCACTAGTCCAGGGCACTTGTTAATGGCCAGAGGTCCAGAGTAAGTCAGGATGGATGTTAAGCCTCAAACTGATCCACTCTGATGGAACTGAGAAGATTGCTGGCCTCAGAGAGCCTTTGTTACTGGTTTGTCAAACTGGGAGGGAAGTGCTTACTTCTCAGGGTGTTGGGGAAATGAGCAAGTAGTAGACAGTAGGTGTTTAATACTTCCTAAGTGCTTCCTAAGAAATCCAGAGTAGACTTCTTGTATTCTCACCAGAGGACAGCCTGCAGGAAAGCTCTTTTGCCTGGCCCATGGTGGACACCTCAGACAGACGTCTGTCAGTGAGTGTGGATGTTGTCACCATAGACTAAGATGGAAGGAGCCAAACCCAGCTGTTCCTGCTCTCTGCTTTTGACTCAGGATAAAACTTACATGTTCCATCATTCTCTACAAGAAAAAGATAGCTCTTGTCCTTGAGAGCTCTGTGGAAGCCAACATTTGGTTTATATAACTCCCCTTGCCCTTCTCTTGCACAGCTGAATCATGTAAGATTTTGAAATGGGGACAGGATTGTGGCCCATGGTGACCTGGTGAGTACCATAGGAGACCACACTGCCCAACTGAGGGATTATTCCTGGAGGGCCAAGAAAATCTCTCAGTTTTAGTTCCTCCCCAAACCTTCTCCCAGACCCCAACTAAAGATCACCAGGATTTGACTTTCCTCACTGCCCTCTTTTCTTGTTTTTTTGTGCTTAGGCTGTGGAAAAGAATCTAAACCCAGAAGACCAGCTACTTGTTTCACTAATTCCTTCCTTAGAGTTCGAAGCCTTGTTGGATAGAGGCACCACAGACTGCTGAGCCCTCTTCTGAGCCCAGTCTAGGTTATGGCCTCCTCAGAAGGCTCATCGGCAGAAAGTCTGTTCCACAGTTATCAGTGTGGAAGTTCAAGATCCCTGGACATCCCTGCCTCTCCTGTGCTTTGTCTCTAGATCCACAAATACTGTTCAAAATGACAATAGTAAGAGAAGGAACAAGACAGAGCTTGGCATTGTTGACACAGCCTAGGAGCCCTGAATTTGTCATGGTGCAGAAATCATCATTTGAATTACACAATGAACTTATACATACAGGACGTCAGTCCAGAAAACCAGGGCAGGAATCTTGAGGCAAGGACTGAAGCATAGGCTATAAAAGAACACTATCTGCTCACTGCCCTTGCTCCTGCTTGCTTGCTCTCCATACCACCTGCCCAAGGATGACACCATCCACACTGAGTGGAACCTATAACATCAATCATGAATTAAGAAAATATCCTGCAGATTTGCCCACAAGACAGTCTTAGGGAGGATGGAGGAGGTTCTTTCTTCCCAGACAACCCTAGCTTATGTCACCTTGATAAAAATTCAGTAGCAGAACAGTGCAGCCCACTTCCATATACTATGTGAGAGGACCTTGCAGCATGCTTTGAAGGGACCAAAGAAAATCTCCTAGTTAGCTTCAGTAGTCAACTTGATACAGTGACCTGAGGGAGTCTAAATAAGAGAAGTTGTTGTTTTAAAAACAAAACAAAATCCCGATTGTTTGAGTTTGCCAATAAAGACTCAGGAGCCAGATGCTAGGGTGAAAACCTGCTAGCTCAGAGAAGCAGCTCACCTTACTTCAACAATGTCCCAGAAGGATAAAGCCCTTTGTTCTCAGTTCACATTCCAGAGGAAAAAGTTCTTCCTTTTCAGCCTATGTCCTAGATGGAAAAAGCCCTTCTTACTCAAATCATGTCCTAAAAGGAAAAACATCCTCCTTCTCCATATTGTCTTAAATACCTTCCTTCTCAATGTCCCTCCTATCAGTTTAATCCCTGTCAGCTGGTTGCTAACTTTGCTACTTGACTTAGGGTTAACTTGATTTAATCCTGTTTACAGAAAGCTCTTGGATTAAAGCTGTGTTGTAGTGTTGAGCCACACCACAAGAACTTGTTTATAATACAAAGAAAGCTCTAGGATCAAAGACTGAGCCACACCACAATTAGAAACAGGTAATTACAATTCACAGCCTCAGGACACACAATGGAATAAAATACCCTCCAACAAAAGATAGCTAAGAATGCCAGGGGTAGAAAGCTGGTAGGCAGCCTTCCTCTGTGGATTCTGCTTCAGTTCCTGCTTGAGCTCCTGCCCTGGCTTCCCTCACTAATGGCCTATAGCTTGTAAATTGAAGCAAACATTTATCTCTCCAAGTTGGTTTTGCTCACAGTATTTCATCACAACAGAAAAGCAAACCAGTACATGGAGCAACTTGAATGATGATGGTGGGTTTAGTTTGCTCTCCACAGGCAATAATGCAGTCAGAAAAGACGTTTGAAACATTAAAGAAGTATTTCCATAAAAAATCCTTTGTAGTAAAAAACACTGTAAATATCAAAGTGCAGCTCCTTTCAGTGCACAGTGTCAAAACTGAAAGCCAGGTGGAACTCTGCATGTGGTCTTGGGAGAACATCATTGTTTAGTTTTGCTCCCTTTTCTCGGGGTCCAGTGTTAGGATATTGTGGAGCGAGGGTCTCACAGTGGTTTTCCTAGGGCTTCCCTGAACTTCATGATTTTATTTGAATGACTTCCCACAGAGCATAGTAGAGAAGACATCAAGAATTTATTAAAGAATAACATGAGGCATTCTCAGTGGCAAAAATGAGCAATGGCTGTAGTCCACTATGGAGGAAATCACTGTCCAGGGATGAGCACCAAAGAGCCCATTGTTTGCCTGTATATGTGGAGGTAGGCTTCATACTTTCCCAAAGCCCGGGAACAGAAGGCTCCTTTTGGTTCATGGTGCTGACATGCCCATCTACATTTATCCTTAAGAAAGTGGATCATAGTATGTCCCCGTGGATAACTCCCTTCTAGGTATTTTATAATCTATTGAGATGACAGGTTACTAGCAGTTCAGAAATGCAAGTCCCTTCATAGAGTCAGATGCACCTCTCATCTCCCACTATTGTGACTCAAACTCATGTCATTGAGCAACTTTAGCAGAATCACAGAAAGAAAACAATAATACACATATAAAAAGAGACATCTTTTTATCAATAAGGACATTTGCTCAACCATGTTTGTAGCAGCCTTATTTGTAATAGCCAAAAGCTGGAAACAGCCCAGATACCCCTCAGTGGAGGAATGGATGCACAAATTCTAGTACATCTACACAATGGAATATTACCCAGGAACAAAAATCAAGGAAATCATGAAATTTGCAAATAAACTGGTGGGATCTGGAAAAGAACATCCTGAGTGAGCTCTCCCAGAAGCAGAAAGATACACATGGTATATACTTACTCATATAGGCATATAATAGCAGATAAACCTACTAAAAGTAGACATCTTTAGCATTTCGAAATACACTCCCTTTATTGAGCCTGAAACCCTGCTACCACTGTTGTCCTCCATTTTGTCTAGTCTGCATTTATCTTTTCAAGAGGTTCTTTTGTATTCTATGGAGAAGGAGTTGTGGTACTTATGCTCCCCATCCTTAGAGTCAGTGTGCTAACAAGGACACATGATGGGAGATTCAAAGCTGATTTTGAAGGATAGGATGAGAACAGGCATGATGGCATATGCTGAAATAGTCTGTCTATTACTCCATAAACCTGCTGAAACCTTCTCCTTAGGGAAAGTTTTTTGAGACAGACATTCTTTATCCTGTTTCCCAAAGCTTGGGCATGAACTAAACTCTTCCTGCTATGGTCTCTCTCTCCTGGTTGGGGGTTGGGGGTAGAAATTACATGGGTTGGTAACTTAGCATCAGGTTCAGTTCTGGATTTTACAAACAGTTGTTTAGGTTGGGGGCCCCACCCTTACTGACCTTTGGACCTGTGATCTCTGACTACTGCTTATTAGATGGAGCCTTCACATTTCTAACCTGCCAGAGAGTGACCAGATTCTTCCTTCATTCCTGTCATTGCTTTCATCCCTCAACTTGCTGGTATATGCTTTAATGTTGTCATGTAGTAAAGCCTCATCTGATAATGTTGAGCCTTGTCTTCAGCCACATCCTTGCACAGCTTGGTTCCCAGCAGACTAAGGATGGTGAGGAAATGAAGGACAGGCATATACACACACACATATACAAGCTTGGATTGGTTGGTTTGTGATCTCTGTGCTGTGGATACAGCACTCCAGAAGCTCAGTGTGTATATGGTATTCACTTGTAATGGGAAGTGGTCTGCAATAGCAAACAGATACACAGGCTATTGCAGAAGTTGGGAAATAAGGCAGGTTTAGTTAATCTCAGGCAGATTGCCTCTGTGGGGAAGCAGTCTTCAGGTTGTAATCTTCAGGGAAGGGGGAAACTGTGGTGGATATTTTCTACACACACTGAGAACATTCCTGTTTGGGCCAGAGGAAGGCTTTGCCATCTTACTGAGCGTCCTCCAGGGAAGGTTTTGCCCTTGACATTGGGTTTGAGCCATTGGTCATTGACACAGCCAGGCCGGTGTCAAATAACACACATTGATTCAGGACTTCACTGGCTTCCTACGAAACCATTCATTAGGCAGGTCTTTCTTGACCTCTTGGAAATGTTCCAGTTCATTTGGCTAAAGGTACCATTGTGGTGGGAAAACATGGCAGCAAGCAGCAGGCATGGCAGCTGGAATAAGACACAGGGTTCACATCGTAAAACCAAACATATATCAGAGAGTGGAAGTGAAGAAATAGTAGGATTTTAGGTTAAATCCACACTCGGCCACTTTCATCTGCCTGTGGCTGCCTCACCAAAGGCCAAGCTGTGTGTCTCTCCCTCGACATTTCCATATTATTTCTCTTAACATTTGTTTGTAAATGCCAGACAGTTGAAATCCTGAAGCTAAGCATCTGAAAATTGAGGCACACAAAACCAGTATTACAGGGAAACCATATACTCTGTGTGAGTACTGACCCAGGGAAAGGCTGCCTGTTAACACTTTAGGGAGAACCTCAGAGCCATGGAAAGTCATGGGAGGGCCAGCAGTTTCTCAGCTCAGAGCAGACACAGTGAAAGTTATGAAATGGTTTGGGACTGATTACATCAGAGGTTCAAAGGGAGCAAAGCTAGAATTGCCTGTTTGGTGCAAACTTTCTGATCCCTCCCGCAGGTGTTGCAAGATAATTCAGATAAAGTCCATGCTCAGCCCTCCCCAGATGGCTGTTATCAGGACACAGGGAGTAAGATCAACAGGCAGACAGGATGCCCCACTGGGACACCAGTTCTTCATGCTCCCCAGCAGGAAATTGTCACCTTGCACAGACACAGAAATAACAAACTTCTGACAGGCATTTAAGACCTCTTTGCTTATGCTGTGCAGGATCTCCTCAGGCACAGAGTCCTCCTCTGCCACATCCATCTTGGTAAGTGCTCTGCACCCAAGTACTGAATCAGAAGGTGTTCTGTTTCCAGGCAGACTGTGGGAGGAGGAGCACTGGGCTACAGGAGGTTTTCAGTATCTGCAGAGAAGATGCTGAACTCTGACAGCCTCACTGCACAGGCAACTTTGTTCTGCACTAGTAACCAGCATGGTTTTTCCTTAGGATATTAATTTTCTGTAATTCCTAAAATTCATTAGTTTTTCATGCTTCCAGAATACCAATACACTTTTGCTTTGCACTCATGTTGTTCTAAAGACTTTCTGTGTTAGCACTTCAGTCACACAATCTATTTCCTGATTTATTCTTTCCCTCAGCTCTTCTCATGTCATCCAGGAAAGCTTAAACCCACAGCTTAATGTAATGTCCTCAACACTGTATCTGACTTCTGTGGTCTGAATAATTAAGAGGTTTGAATCTTTACAAGGAAATGATGGTGTAGGTTCAAAGCCCCACAGAGGACAGCCCCATACTGTGCTGTGGTTCACTCCCAGTTCATTTATAGATCCTAGAACTCAGAGGCTGCCTTTAGCCTGAGTTCTGCCCACTGGGATGTCTCAGGTAAAGGACAAGGTTGCCAGGTATCAGTGGCAAGATGTCAAGTGTATGTTAATCCTGGTAGTGGTTTCTTATTTCTGGGAAATAAGGACAGGAATTTATGGCTCTAGAGCCTGGGAGAGACAATTGCAAAGTGCTCAGATAATGGAAACATCTAGCTTTAGTTTCTCTCTCTAGGCCTTGTCTCTGTTCTTAGCTTTCACAGTTTCACAAACTGTGTCTTTACATGGAGTTAGGAACAGATGAACAGAAGCCTATCACCTTTTCTGTTTCAAAGAGAGCATCAAAGCTGCTGGGCAAGAAGGTAGTTATCCCTTGCTCCCTCACAGAGTCCATCAGATCACAGGTTCTGTCAGGAAAAGTTTCTCCTGTAGGACAATTGGCTCCATGTAGTAAAAGCAGGCATCTGTGAGAAAACTGTCAGGTCAGTGCAGAGGCTTCTCTGGGACCTCATTACTTCATTTTGCTGTACTACAACAGTCTAGCTGCAAGGGTGAGCTCTGAGGACAATAAAAAGGGTTTCAGCCATTCCTTAGCCCAGGTGTTTTTTTTGGTTTTCCCCATCACATCCCCACAGCTCCTTTATTTCATGGCCTCTCTGGACACAGCTCTGATACCTTCTAGTGACAGTTTTCCTTTTCTGGGTCTTCTTCCCCACTGTTTTATGAGCTTTCCAAGTAGAATTTTTAGAGAATACTGCCCAGTGTAACTCCGTTTTAAACACAGCCCACATTGATGAAGCAGAGCTAGTCCCAACTTCCAAACCCCTCTGTGCACTGCATGAGGAGGCTGAGAATGGGAGGAGAGTGATGTGACACTATACAGGTGAGCTCTGTGACGGTGACAAACACGAACACACAGCTTCAAAAGCATGAGGGTGGACAGGTTCTGCTCAGCCCAGACATAAATATGCTCTTTACACAGCCTCTCACCTTCCGGGAATGGGCAGGTCGTACCCAAGTTGTAGAGGAGGACACAGACATCACTCCCTTCCTATCTCCTCCCCAGCTACAGTGCACCCACAGGGCCAAAAGCACCCAGCATGCAGTGGTTTCTGCAGAGGGGGTTCCTTTCCCCTTTCCACTCTCTATTTCCCTCCAGGTCACAATCTCAGGCCACTGCTGTTCTAAAAACTGGTCACTTGTTTGAGGCCCGTTTGATGATGTTATGGATCTCAAGCTTTCCATGATTCGGGTAACTGAGGGATGACACAGTGTCTACAGTCCTGGTCTCCTGACTCCATGCAGAGCAGGGGGCTCTAACCTTGTTGGTCTGAGCAGCTGAAGCCTTCATAGTTGCTTTAACAGGTAATGTTCAGGATTCTTATGGATGTCTTTGCTTCAGATATATTTTGTTCTCCCGTTCCACCCTCTAAGCCTTTCTGTCCTCATCCCCAAGGTTCACAGGGAACCTATATCACAAATACAGGTCCATTCTCTGAGTGCAGAAACCCTATTACCTCTGCAGGAAAGCTGATAGACAATGCTAAAAAAGGTAATTTTAGGGCACAGCACAATTGTATCTCAAGGACACAGGCGGCTGTTGAAGGCTGAACTGTTGAGCAAAAGGCTTTCTCTTATCTAATGTTTCTGATGGCAGGAAGTGGCTATCATGTTCTCTGATCTCCTGTGCTGGGCTAGTAGGCATTCATGTGAGGACTACCATCTAGGAAGACAGCAGTTTTTCTACGAAGGGTTTTTAGTCACTGTAATGTTTTGTATACAAATGATGCATTAGCCCAGAATTTTCTACACAGTTGAGGGGGCTGCAAAGCCTGGAGCTGGCAGGTGGCTCAAGGCTGTTGTTTGTCTCACTCCACACAAGCTGGTGTTCACAGTGACACATGACATGGTGTCACTCTCCTCATCTTTTTCTGCAGAGAGGAAGCAACTGTGAACTTTCTCCTCCACACTAACAAGGTTCTGCAGTGATTTCAAAACAATGATCTCCTGAAGACATAATGCCATGAATATGGCTAAAGATTCCTGGCTCCTGAGAAGGCCTGGCTTCCCTAAGTGATTTATGTTTTGCAGAGCTGTAGTTAATGAAGACAACCTAAAAATAGCACAGCCTGCACCCAACTCTACAGAGGTTGACAACCCTCTCCCTGGTTTGACAAGGTGATATCTTTATAAGAATCAATTCCTCACCCTCTCCTTCTCCCTCTCCTTTTCCCTCCTCTTTCTCTTCTCCCCTCTCTCTCATGTTTGTGTGTGTATGTATTTATGTGTTCCTTTGTATTCATGTGAACATAGAAGACTTGCATTTCATGAAAATGGTGGTTATAAACATAGATTGGGATTATATTGTTGGTAGCTGCTAATGAATGCATACATTTCAGATATTTTAAACTCTTAAAACTTTACAAATGTCTACTTTATCCTCTATGAAATGTGTCTATCAAACCCATGGCTACCATTATGGGTGCACACAGGTCACAAACTGACGTTCAGGTTGAGCGACTGTGAACACCACAGCTCTTTGTCCTAAAGGCTTGATTACTGTTTATTTTTCTGGGGTCATCACGGCACAGACTCAACCATATTGGCTGTGTGCCATAAACTCTTAGTCTATGTCACCTGTTGATGAAACTGAATTTCCTCTCCTCTTCTTCCTTCTCTTTCCTGGTTCTTCCTTCTCCACTGACTGCTCTTCATTGAGACTGTCTTCGGGAAGGAGCAAGGGCATTATGAGGAACTCCATAGGTTCACAGGAAGAAAAATCTGAAGAGCTTAATCATGACTCTCTGGGCCGGGTGGCCACTAATCTTTTGAAGAACTAGCTTTTTGTGTCGCTATTATAGAATTTTTATGTGAGGAAACTCAAATTATTAATTGTTTTTATCAAGTATCCATTTCAGCTCTGAATTATTCATTCTTATCAAGTATTTATGAATTTTAACATTTTCCCTCTTCCCTCATTTTATAAATACTTCTTTGAATTTTTAAGCTTATAATATAATGATGTAATATGTCCTTTCCCATTCCTCCCTCAAAACCCATCCAAATATCATTCCCATGCTGTCCCTCATCCTCATGGCCTCTTTTTCTTTAATTGTTATTATATACATATATAGTCTCAGAGGCATCACTGCGACCTGCTCAGTCTGTATAATGTGACTTGTTTGCCTGTTTTCAGGGCTGATAATTGGGTTTTAGACTACCAGTTTGTGTGCTCTTCCCTGGAGAGGACTGTTGCTCCGGCTCTTGGCATTTCTTAGTCTCCTGTAGTTCTTTGAGAAGGGCTGAGCAGTGGTTTTCCTGTACCTTGGCATGTCTAAGTGTTGTTGTCCTTGTTTAGCTCAGGTTTAAGCAGTCAGGTGCGTAAGGTTATTACTGTAGCTCCTTAACACTACTGGGAGACACAATCTCACAGTGAATTCCCTAATCCCCTGCTTTCAATCTCTCCATGCCATCTTCAGAAGCAATGTTCTCTGAGCCTTGCTTGCAGTTCTTTGGTAGATGTGTCCACCAAGACTGGGATCCACAACTCTACATCTTGATCAGTTGTGGTTTTCTGTACTGATCTCATTCTGCTGCAAAGAGAAGTTTTCATGTTGAGAGGTGAGGGTTACACTCATCTGTGGATATGAGAACAAATACTTAGAACATTTAAAACATTTTTGCTTTTTGTCAGTATACTGTATTACAGTGCAATATGGTGAGAAAAATTATGAAGTTATTTCATCTCACACCCTTGATTTTCAGTTGATAATTCTTTACTGTGTATCTGGGAAACTTTTTACAACATTATATACTTCATGTGTATTCAAAATTCATTAGAGGAAATGATGATCTCTACATAAAACACACACTGAATTTCCTACATTCCTGAAGTCTGGAGAAGTCCCCCACACCTTGAAGGTTAGGAGACTTAAGACTCCTGTGGAGCCCATCCCTCAAGACTGGGTGGACACTTTCATTTAATTATGAACTTAGAATGAGATGTCCCTGAGCTTATTATAATTGTAGTTTTGTTTAGCACCCTAATTTTACCTGTCAAAAGAGGAAAAAATAAGGAGTATGCTCACCCTGAACTTATCCCGATATTGGATGCTCAGGCTCTCTTCACAGAGGCATCATGGCTGGAGATAAAAGTCATAGGTTGGAGGCAGAGTTACTTAAGAGAGTTCAGAGAAAAACCAGGATTTCTCTGGAAACAGAACTTGTCTCCATCATTCTATCCTTTTGGTCATTTTTTTTCTTTTCTGCTTCATGCAGGGAAGGAGCTGATCTGTCATTCACAGAGCTGCATTCTGTCTCCCAGGACACTACATGAGAAAACCAGCAGCTGACATGTACAGAGATCACTTTGTGCCTGAAACAGTTCTATGCTTGGTGTGTAGGTGGAATCCTCACACCTAGGGGCTTCTCGACTGTGCATATGTTCCAGAGTTGCTGACTGGAGCTCATCTTCTGAGTGCTCATGGTCACACTCTGAAGAAATGGCAGATAGTCGGCAGGATTTGATTCAGAGTCCAAACTGGTAATTATTTGTTCTGGAGATTAATTAAGAACATTTGGCCTGGCCGGGCAGTGGTGGTGCATGTTTTCAATCCCAGCACTCAGGAGGCAAAGGTAGGAGGATCTCTGAGTTCTAGGTCAGTGTTGTGTACAGAGTGAGTTCCAGGACAGCCAGGACTACATAGAGAAACCCTGACTTGAAAAACTGAGAGAGAGAGAGAGAGAGAGAGAGAGAGAGAGAGAGAGAGAGAGAAAATGAGGAGGAGGAGGCAGAGGTAAGAGGGGCAGGGAGGGGGAGAGAGACAGACAGAAAGAGACATAGAGAATGAATGATTAATGACTGAATGAAAAAGAGAGTGAATGACTACTTGGCCAGCAATGAAGAGGGCAGTGAGATAAATGACCCTGTGCACGTGGGTCTGACAATCAAGTGAGATGCAGCTATTACCCCTGAATAAACCAAACATGTGGATCAGGAGAGGTTAATATTTTATAACTTGTGGAAATGTTTAATGTACAAGAAAGTTTGTATTTTGAGACAGGCCTACAGTGGTCTGCACAGTTCAGTTTTGCATAGGAAGCATCAGGACAGTGGCGACAATGGGGACTATGGGGATGGCCTCAAGGGAGTCTGAGCTGGAGCTGAGTTCTTTTTGGATGAGGTGGAATTGGGATGAATTGACATCTTGTTGCCATCTCAGTGTTGGGGGGTAATGCTTCATTACCAGTATTTGGAATGAAGAGTTTTCTCTTTTCTCCTCAGATTTTTGGTACTTCAAATACACACACATACAATGAATAAAGCCAGCATACTCCACACTAACACAAACATTAAAATCACCTTGTTCTCTGAAATGAGTGTTGGGATCTCAGCCAACAGCATCCTTTTCGTCTTCCATCTCTGTATGGTCATTGGTGCACACAGGCCTAAGCTCATTGATCTCGCCATTGGTTTCTTGGCCCTGACCCAACTACTGATGCTGCTAACTATGGGACTCATAGCTGCAGACATGTTTATGTCTCAGGGGAGGTGGGACCCCACCACATGCCAATCCCTTATCTATCTGCACAGGTTCTTGAGGGGCCTCTCCCTTTGTGCTGCCTGTCTGCTGAATGTCCTCTGGACCATCATCCTCAGCCCTAGAAGCTGCTGCTTAGACAAGTTTAAACATAAATTTCCCCATGACATCTCCTGCGCCCTTTTTCTTTGTGTTCTCTACATGTCTTTTAGCAGTTACCTCCTGGTATCAATAAGTGCCATCCCCAATTCGACCTCAGATAATTTTATGTATGTTACTCAGTCTTGCTCACTTCTCCCACTGAGTTACTCCAGACAAAACACATTTTCCACACTGGTGGTCTTCAGGGAAGCCTTTCTTATCAGTCTCATGGTGTTCTCCAGCGGGTACATGGTGACTCTTTTATACAGACACATGAAGCAGGCCCGGCATCTTCACAGCACCAGCCTTTCTCCAAAAGCATCCCCAGAGCGAAGGGCCACCCGGACCATCCTGCTGCTCATGACCTTCTTTGTGGTTCTCTACATTTTGGCCAGTGTTATCTTCCACACAAGAATGAAGTTCAAAGATGGGTCTCTGTTCTACTGTATCTAGATTCTTGTGTCCCATGGCTATGCCACAGTCAGTCCTCTTGTGTTTATTTGCACTGAAAAGCGTATAACTAAATTTTTTAAGGTCACTGTGGGACAGGAAATTAAATATCTGATTAATCAATGATGGGTAAAATTGTACACTCCTTAATACAATCCAATATGTTGCTATCATATCATGACATAGTAGGAACATTCTGTGGCTTAAACTGATATGTGAAAACATCCTTTTAACATTCCATCTGTTTACTCTGTGTGTGGATGGCAAGTATATAAAACAATATTAAACTGCATTCCCACTCAGATATCACATGAAGTTTATCTTTCTCAATGGGTTTTCAAAGGAGGTGTGTGAAATGGCTCTCATCTGTCTTTTTTAGCACATTACTTTTTATTTATTTATTTATTTTGGAATTTGTGGCAGGGTTTCTCCATGTAGCCCTGGCTATCCTGGGCTTGCTTTGTAGATCAGGCTGACCTCATACTCACAGAGATCTACCTGCGTCTGCCTCCCTGAGTGCCGGGATCAAAGGCATGTGCCATCATGCCCAGATTACTTTTAATTTTTTTAAAAAATGATTTAACTTTTAACTGTGTGTGTATGTGTTTGTGTCTGTGTTTGTGTCTGTGTGTGTGTTTGTGTGTGTGTATGTGTGTGTGTGTGTGTGTGTGTGTGTGTGTGTACTTGAGTGCAGGTCATCCTGGAGGCCAGAAATGTCAATTACTCTTAGAGCTAGACTTATAGGCAGTTGTGTGCCACCCAAGGGTGAGTGTTGATAATTGAACTTGAGTCTTTTAGAAAACAGTTTGCATATGTGCTGAGCCATCTCTCTGGCACAGCCCATTACTTTAAATATGACATTTTCAATAAATCAATGCCTCAGTTGTTTATATTTGGAAAAATATACAAGGAAACACTGTTTTGAGAATAAATTATCACAGGATGCAGAACACACACACACACACATACACAGAGCCAAAATGATATGCAGAGAAGCATCCTGTCATTTGCATAATGGTGCTCCTATGGCCTGATTTAAAACAGTCAAAGTAGAAACAGCCACTGTCTAGAAGTGTCAGGATGTGGGATCAGGTCATGGCCTCCCCTTGTTAAGGAATGCTAGTCAGAACATGAAGAACACCTCGAATGTCTGCCATGCCAGTCAGGTACACTGCACAATCTTGATGAGTTACTTATGAAAGACAGAGCTTAGATGTGTCAAAGGAATAGAGACCATAGACAAAGGGCTTTATCTGGGCTCAAAAAATCCAAATTTAAGTAGGAAACTAGTCACAGATAGTTACTCAGCTGCACTATTGATATACTCCAGGGACCTGAGGGCTTGCAGCATGCCTGCTTAATTGAGACTAATCAGATACCTGCCCAGAGCACACTTCATGTGAGAGAACACGGACTCAGTCACACTAGTCACACAGTTGAGCACACTCACAGGAAGACTTCACACAGCTGAACCCACTCACAGGCATACTTTACAGTGCAGAACACACACTTAGAGACTTACTTCCCACAGTAAAACTGTTATCTGTCACTCAGTGTGAGGATATGTCACAAGCATGGACCCCACTCACACCCAGAATCGAGTAATTTCAGTGTTGACACTTACACTTAATCTAAAGAAATAACTGAAAACTGGTTAGTGGAAAAAGAAAGATCAGAGAAGATCTGTTTCATGTTCTGTCTACACTCTGAGTGAGACCTAGAGCCTCAGACAGGATGTAAATTAACAAAAAGAATGGAATTTAACTAGGTAACATGAGAGAACATTTCACACACCAAGGACATGGAGGAGAAGAAATAAACCACACAACTGTAAGTTGTATAAACCCACGAGCAGACATTTGCCTGGTGGCTCAAGTCTATAACCATGAAATCAAAACAGGAGGATAGTGAGTTCAAGGCCAGCCTGAGCTACAGGATGAGTCCAGACTAGCACACAACAGTCACAAAGCAAAAATAATTATAAGAATAAAATATTATTTTAAAATCCAATATAAGATGGGTGGTGGAGGCGCATGCATTTAATCATAGCACTCAGATGGCAGAAACAGGAGATTCTCTGAGTTCAAGGTCAGCCTAGACTTTAAATCAGGTTCCAGGGCAACTAGGGCTACATAGAGAAACGCTGACTCAGAAAAAAAATTCCAAATTAAACAAAAGGAAATGTGCACAGGAAAGGATTAATCTTACTTCTTCACAGTGGGTGAAGAGCATAAACGAATGTGCTGATCCCATGGTAAAGGTGAGCTGTATGATGGTGGCAAAATCAAGCCCATGGATTCATAAACACAGGGTGGACAGGTACTGCTCAGCCCTGACATAAACCATGCTCTGCACACATTTTCTCAACATGAGGAGATGGGCAGGCTGAGTCCATGTTGTAGAGGAGGAAACTTTTTCTCCTCCCTGGATGTAGTGCACCCTCAGTGCCACAGTCACCCAGCATGCACTAGGTCTGCAGAATGTTTGCTTCTTTCCATTGCACTCTTTATTTCTGTTTGTCAGGCTAGACAATTTGAGATATCTTAGCTGACATTCTTGTAGTATCTCTTTTAGTAAACATTCTTGTCTTATTCTGCATCATCATTAATCACCCAGTTAAATTTTGTGAACTATTTTGCTTACACATTTTCCCTTCCTGCCTTCTCCCTATAAAGTTGTGTGAAATTTTTCAAATAAGTGAGAGCTGGATCAGATTGTACACTTGCTTTCCCTCTTTGTGTCTCTTTCCCAACACGTTCTTTTCACCCCTGCTTAGGATCGCATTGAACTACTACTGGACAGGACATACTTGGTGCCCAACATGGGGTTGAGGCACGGGAATCAAATTGAATGTCCTTCTTTGTGTACCCACACTCCTACATAGGATCTGGTGCTTCCACATGGGAAGTGATTGAAGGTTATGCATTGAGATCTCCATGGGACTGCCCATCTGTGTGTTTGATCCATTGAGGTAAGTCAAAATGACGAATTATTGGACAAAAATTGAGCAAGCATGACTTATTCTTACAGGGTCTCAAGCAGTCCTTCAAGACACAAGGAGTAAAGGTAAACAAAAAGGAATCTCACAAGCTAAAGAGTTACTTTAAAAATTAGAGCAGCCAAACAGGCAGAAAAAAAGTACTTCTAAGGTTATTTCAAATGTTCATAAAGGAGCTCAAACAGATTTGTGTAATTTGACAGCAGAAAATAATTTAGGAGACAAGCCCTAGATAATGAGTATAAAACAGAGTCAGATGGGAAAAATAAAGTTGCCAAGTCTCATAATTCAGAATGGCCTCCTGCACCCACCTCTCTCTAACCCTAACAAAGAAAAAAGGCCCCCAGTCTGGCGGGGACAGAACACAGGGCCGTAGCTCAGTGAGCAGGAAAATCGGGGACACTACATGCCTCCTTCCCTCTCCCCTACCAGGAGCTAGGCTTGGATGGCTTGCAGAGAACTGGGTGGATGGGAATGCTCACACCCTCTGAATCAGCCTAAGACCAGCCTCTATCAGCTGCTGAGCTGAGCAGCAGTTCACCCTGCCACCATCCTCCTCTCATCTCTTCTCCCAGGAGCTTCATTCAGTGTTGGCTCTTGGACATGGGCCAGAGGGATGGAGCCACTTCTAGTTTTAAAGTTTAAATTGTGTGCACTGATAAATTCTGAAATTTACATCTAGTTCTGACTTTTGAAATCATGGTTATGCTCTATAAATTCACTCCTAAGGAGGATGTTTTGTTTTAATATTACAAAAACAGGTTTAAAAAAATATGCAAATGTTTAAAAAGTAGGTACCACAGTTGTTCTTGTCTTTGTCACTGTTATTGTTTTTATCTGCCAGCTGTCTGTTTTGGTTTCTGGTTTCGGTTTGCTTGCGAGATCTGGAAAAATTGGAGAGTTTCCATTCTGGTCAAGGGAATCTGGGGGATGCCCCAGTTCCCGGGAAAAGACCTGTAACTGCTACACTTTTTTCAGGACAAAAAGAGAGGGTCGGTGGGACCTTATTCTTTGTGAAGAGAGGGCTAAGGGGGCTCTGCTCCTTCGGGAATCTATGTGTGTATATGTTTCTATGTGTGTATATGTATATCTGTGGACTTAAAATGACGATAAACTGTGGACTTAAATGTGACTGATGATATTAATATTTTTGGACATGAGACAGTGCAAATCAACACCTCTGAGTTTGGTCCTGGACCATTAGACTTAAATTCTATAAAACATTTTAAAATTTATTGGTTATTTTAAAATGGTAATCCTTGGACAGTCTAACAAAAAACTTAAAAATAGTTTCTCAACCCTTTGGGGGAGGTCAAAAGACCTTGGTTATTTATTTTATTAATTTTAAAAAGGAAAACCAAGCAATTCTGTTTTAACCAATTAAAAAAAAATTTAGTTATTACAATATATCATGTAATAAAAACCTATAAAATATGTTGTTCTTCATTTTAAAAGGCTGGAGATTCTTCAATGCAAAACGTTTGCTTATGCTCTTTTACAGGACAAAAAGGACAACAGTTCCATGTTAGCCCAGGGTTAAGCAGGGTTATATTCAGATCACTGTTAACCACTGTATAAAATATATGCCTGATGGATAGTACCTAAATAAATGATTTAATAGTGTTTCTTTCTGGCCTATAGATTTGGTATGGCCAGAATAGTCCATTTTTTGAGGGTTGCAGGCTAAGTTTAGTTCTCTGTTTAATGCTAAATAAAACTTTTGTCGTTTAATTTTTTGCTGTTAAGTTTTAATACAATATGATAAATAAGACTTGCTAGCCCCTTTATAAATTATGTTTAATTAAAAGTTTTGCCTTGATTTTAGCTTGAAAAGAGCAGATTAAAAGTTATGCTAAAGATTATAATTGAGTACAAGATTGAGTTTTACCTCATCTCTTTGTTTAGGCTGTATTTTCTTAAGGTTAAATTTAAAATGGGTAACTATCACAAAAACACCAGAGACTGGGAGTCCCAGTCGGGAGAAAAACCCACAAGGAAGAAAGGAAACAGTATTGGCCTTGGGTCACCCAATCTTTCCCTGTAAAAGGTCTTGCAGAATGGCAGGTGCGAGCCACCATTACTGAACTGGGCTCTAGCAGAGAGCACGTAGAGCCCAGAGACTGCTGTACACCCAGCTCTCTGTCACAGACAGAGTTGTGTGCCCCAGGGCACCAGATTCTGGGAGTCTCTTTCAGGAGAAAACCCCACAGGGAAGAAAGCAAACAGGGACAGACTTAGGCCACACAGTATATCCCTAGAAAAGGTCCCACAGACCAGTGGGCAGGCGTGCCACAAGTCCAGAAACCTGCTGTGTGCCAACAGTTTTTCACAGACAGAACTGTGCGCCACAGAGCACCAGAGACTTGGAGTCCCTGTCGGGAGAAATCCCCAACAGGGAAGGAAGCAAACGGGGGAGACTTAGGCCCCCCAGTATATCCCTGGTAAGGTCCCACAGACTGGCCCAACCCATGGACCTGCTGTGCACCAACTAGCCTGCTGCTGCCAGGAGAGCAGTAATCACCTGCCACAGATTACCACTTTGGTACTGGGGCCCATAGCCCCACCCTCAAACTTACAGAAGCCTGGGATCCCTGAGATCAATCCCCAGGTGCTCCAAGTGGCAACCAGCTATCCCTAACAAAATGACTAAACCAAGGGACACCCAGGTTAAAGCAGCAGCTCAATAAATTTACAGCAAGAAACCCAGAAGCAGGGCATCTGTCTCCAGGAATTCTCAGGGTAAAAGAAGAGCCCTCTCCACTAATAGGGACCATAGTTACCACTCAGGTCTGTATGCCTGAGGTGAGCTCTGGCAAGTCCCATACAACACCGGCCATACAGTGACCAAACCCAAAAAGCTGAGGAGGCTTGCTTCAGGAAAAACCATCTTCCTGCCAAGGGGATTCTCTCCAATACAGGATTCCAGGAATCACCAGAAACTAACACCCAACACCCAAGATAGCCCAATGGGTAGAGGCCAGTGTAAAAGCTCAACCAACAAAAGACAGACCAATATGACATCTCCAGAACCCAGTTATCCAGTGGCAAGTAGCCCTGGACACCTCAGCCTAACTGAAATTCAAGAAGATGACATAACCTCTATGCTCATGAAGAGGGTAACACAGGAAACAAATAAAATGCGTAAAGACCTAGAGGCAGATAAATTCAAACAGCTTACAGTCATCTGTAAAGAAATAAAGGAAGATAAAGAAAAAGAGATTATGGCCATCTATAAAGAAATACAGGAAGTTGCAGCCAAACAGTTTGAGGTATTTAGAGAGGAAATACTTAAATCACTGAAACAAATTAAAGAAACATAGGATTGTTCAAACAAACAGCTGAAGGAATTGAAGGAAAATCACGAAAATACACAGTCAGATAGGTGAAAGAAATAAAAAAAGGCTGAAGATCTGTAGATAGAATTGAAAAAAATTAAAGAAAACACAAATGGAAAAAATTGTGGAGAGAAAGAAATTAGGGAAGCAAACAAGAACTACAGAGGTTGGCATAAGCAATAGACTACAAGAGATGGAAGAAAGAATCTCAGGTGTGGAAGATACAATTGAAGAAATAGATGTATCTGTCAAAGAAAACGTTAAATCTAAAAAATTCTGGACACAGACGGTCCAAGAAATTCAAGACAACATAAAAACACAAAACCTAAAAATAATAGGAATAGAGGAAAAAGAAGATTCCCTCCTCCAAGTCCCAGAGAATATTTTCAACCAAATCATTAAAGAAAATTTCCCAAACTTAAAGGAGAGGCCAATAAGAATACAAGAGGCCTACAGAACACCCACTATATTAGACCAGAAAAGAAAATCCTCCTGCCACATGATAATCAAAGCAGTAAGAATTCAGAACAAAGAAAAACACTAAAAGCTGCAAGGGAAAAATGCTAAGTAACATATAGTGGCAAGCTCATCCAAATCACACCTGACTTCTCAACTGAGACTATGAAAGCCAGAAGGGCCTGGATGAATATCATGCAGGCCCTAAGGGAACACAGATGTTAGCCCAGGCTACTATACCCAGCAAAACTCTCAGTCCTCATAGACAGAGAACAAAATGATATTCAATGACAAAAACAAATTGAAAAATACCTACACACAAATCCAGTGTTACAGAAGACACTAGAAGGAAAAATGCAACCCAAGAATACTAGCTACTTTCAAGAAAACACAGAAAATAATTAACCACATTACAGTAAACAGAAAGCAACCAAGCACACAAACTTATGACCACAGCCAACATCAGAATCAAAAGATCTAACAGCCATTGGTCATTAATCTCTCTCATCATCAATGGACTCAATTTTCCAATAAAAAGACATAGAATAACAGAATGAATGTGTAAACAAGACACAGCAATCTGTTGTATACAAGAAACACACCTAAGTCACAAAGATAGATATTACCTGAGTGTAAAGAGCTGGAAGATGGCTTTCTAAGCAAATGAACCGAAGAATCAAGCAGGAGTAGCCATTCTAATATCTGATAAAATAGATTTTAAACCAAAATTCATCAAAGGAGATGGATTAGGAAACTTCATACTCATCAAGGGAAAAATTCCACCAGGAAGACATCACAATCCTGAACATCTATGTCCCTAATACAAGGGCACCCACATTTGTAAAAGAAACATTGTTAAAACTTAAACCACACATAGATCCCCACACATTAATAGTGGGAGACTTCAACATCCCACTCTCAACAAAGGACAGGTCAACAAAACAGAAATTAAACAAAGAAACAATGTCTCTAACAGAGGTCATGAATTAAATGGACCTAACAGACATTTACAGAGCCTTACACCAAACACAAAAGAATTTACCTTCTTCTCAGCACCTCATGGAACCTTCTCCAAAATAGACCATATGGTTGGTCACAAAGCAAGCCTCAAGAGATACAAGAAGAATGAAATAATCCCCTGTATCTTATCTGATCACTGTGGAATAAAACTGGACTGCAACACCAACAGAAATAGCAAAAAGCCTACACACACATGGAAACCGAACTACTTGCTACTCAATGACAGCTGGGTCAGGGAAGAAATGAAGAAAGAAATTTAAGACTTCCTAGAATTCGATGAAAATGAAGGCAAAACATACCCAAACTTGTGGGACACAATGAAAGCAGTGCTAAGAGGAAAGTTCATAGCACTAAGTGCCTTCAAGAATAAATTCCAGACAGCTCATTCAAGCAACTTAATAGCTCACCTAAAACTCTAGAAAAAGAAGCAGACACACCGAAAAGGAGTAGATGGCTGGAAATAAACTAAGGGCTGAAATCAATCAATTAGAAACACATAAAACAATTCAAAGAATCAATGAAACCAAGAGCTAGTTCTTTGAGAAAATCAACAACATAGACAAACCCTTAGCCAAGCTAACTAAAAGGCAGAGAGACACCATCCAAATCGATAAAATCAAATATAAAAAGGAGGACATAAATAGAGACACCAAGGAAATCCAAACAATTATTAGGACTTACTTCAAAACTGTATATGCCACAAAATTTGAAAATCTAAATGAAATGGACAATTTTCTTGATCCATTCCACTTACCAAAGCTGAATCAAGAGCAGATAAATCAATTAAATAGTCCTATATCCCCTAAAGACATAGAAATAGTCATCGAAAGTCTCCCGTCCAAAAAAAGACCAGGACCAGATAGTTTCAGCACAGAATTCTACCAGACCTTCAAAGAAGAGTTGATTCCAATTCTCTTCAAACTATTCCACGAAATAGAAACAGAAGGAACACTTCCCAACTCATTCTATGAAGCCACAGTTACCTTGGTACCTAAACTACACAAAGACCCAACAAAGAAAGAGAATTTCAGGCCAATCTCTCTTATGAACTTCAAAGCAAAATACTCAACAAAATGCTTGCACACTGAATACAAGAACACATCAAGGATATCATCCACTATGACCAAGTAGGCTTCATCCCAGGTATGCAGGGGTGGTTCAATATATGGGAAACTGCTACGGCTGTTGCTGCTAAGGCTTGCTGCTGTGGCTGTCCAGTCCGGAGCCTCAAAAAAAAGTCTCCTATTTGCTGTGTGCTTTTATTAATTTTAATCCTCATTCCCCACTCAAGAACCCATTTGACTCTGCTGGCGGTCTCCGGCAGATTGGTGCCCGAACATGGGACTTGAGATACAGGGAATCAGTGAAGGACACCATGATTGTTGGCAAGCTGGCCTCAATAAGTAGAAAGGGCGCAGTGAGTAAATCCAAAAATGGGACAAGGCATTAGCCTAGTGTTTTCTGTATGGATCTCAATTAAAGGTAGTCTGTATAAGCAACAGAAAACTGAGAAAGCTAAACTTTCAGGCTCAGAGAAAAGGAGGTTAGAAAGATGGCAGGCTTTAAGAGAAAATGATATTATGCCATCAGCTCCTCCAGAGGAGTTATATTTCCCTCCTGATGACAGTAATTTCTTGCCAGAATGAGATTTTGAGGAAGACTTACATTCTAATGAGGTTGCAGATTTGGAGGAAGAACCAGATCAGTATTATTCTGAAAGATACCCTCCAATTCAGGCTATGCATGTTACAAAGTATAAGCCTTGGCAAAAAGAAATTAAAAGACTGGAGTGTGGCTTGGAGGAAATAAACAGAAAAATTAGAGAATTAACTACTAGGGAATATGAAGCTCAATCTCCCACTCCAACCCTATCATTGGTTGCAGGTTTGGACCCTCCTCCTGGGAGTTCTACAGTTGCAGTGGCCCAAAAGACAGGGGGATCTTTTCCTTTGTCCACTGTACGGGCAACTCTATCCCCTTTGCAAGCTTCTTTACAAGAAGCCAAGCAAAATGAAGAAGATGTATCTGAGTTTTATGGTTTTCCAGTTCTGGAGCAACCTGATGGACAGGGTAATATGGTGAGAGTCCATGCTCCTATACCTTTTAAACAAATAAGAGAATTAAAATGTGCATGCTGCCAATAAAGTCCTATAGCACCTTTTACCCAGGCTTTGTCTACTGAGGCTCTCTGCCTAGGGGACTGGAAATAGTTAGCAAGAGCATGCTTATCAGGAGGAGATAATTTATTATGGAAGTCAGAATTTGCAGAGCATTGTCAAGCTACAGCTGAACTTAATCGAGCTCAGGGACTTCCTATAACTTATGACATGCTTGCTGGAGAATAAATCTACAAAAAAACAGAACAGCAATTCGATACTATTCCTCTTGCTCCTCAAGATTGTAAAAGATTTGCTTTTAGCGTGCCATCTGTAAATTTTAAAGAACCTATGAAAAGGTATCATTAGCTTGTATTACCTCAAAGTATGGCAAACAGTCCAACTTTATGTCAAAAATTTGTGGCTCAAGCTGTTTTTAAAACTAGAGAGGAATATTGTTCTGTGTATATTATTCATTATATGGATGACATTTTACTGGCTCATAAAAATGAAGGGATTTTATTAAGTGCTTTTACACACTTACAACAAGTTGTAAAGGATCTAGGTTTAGTGGTTACACCAGAAAAGGTACAGACAAACCACCCTATTAATATTTGGGACATTATATCCTCAGACTATTATGCCTCAAAAAGTTCATTTAAGGAAAGACAACCTAAAAACTTTAAATGAGTTTCAAAAGTTGTTAGGTGATATTAATTGGCTAATACCCCATTTAAAATTAACTACAGGAGAGCTAAAACCAGTTTTTAAATTTTAAAAGGAGAGGCTAATCCTTTGTCAAAAGGAGAACTTACCAAAGAAGCTCTGATGCTTTACAAAAGATAAAATTAGCTATTGAAAAGCAACATGTTCAATATATTGATGATTCAAAAGAATGGGGTGCATATATTTTGGCTACTGTTCATACTCCAACTGCTGTATTGTGGCAAGAAGGACCATTATTATGGTTGCACTTGCCTGTGTCTCCTGTTTGAGCGCTGACACCATATTATAAAGCAGTTGCTAATTTAGTTCCAATGGCTCACACAAAATCTCACATGTATTTTGGTAGAGCACCTGCATTAATTGGAGTCCCTTTTACCAAACAGCAAGTAGATTGGTTATTTCAAAATGCAGATTGTTGGGCCCTAGCTTTGCTCATTATTTAGGACATATTGATAATCATTATCCAAAAGATAAATTACTTCAATTTGCCAATGAGCATGCTTTTGTATTTTCTAAAATAATTAAACAAAAGCCATTCACTCAGGTTCCAACACTATTCACAGATGAATCTTCAAATGGAAAAGCTGTATGTGTAATACAGGGACAAACTTTTGTTTTACAGACATTGCCAGCCTCGGCTCAAGTTGTAGAATGCTGTTGGTGCAATCTTTAAAAATATGGCTTCTACCTCTTTCAACTTGTACAATGATATCCATTATATAGCTAAAGCCTTGCAAGTCCTAGAGACTGTAACATATGTTAATACAGCTAATAAACAAATACAAGATCTATTTAGAGATATTCAACAAAGTATTTGGAGCCATGTGCAGCCTTGTTATGTAGGACATATTAGGGCTCATTCAGGGCTTCCTGGACCTTTAACTTTAGGAAATAATTTAGCAGATCAAGCCACAAGTTTGGTTGGATTAACTCAACAAGAAGTGGCTCAAAATTCTCATTCATTACATCATCAAAATAGCAAGAGCTCAAGAAAACAATTAGTATTACCAGAGAAGCTGCTAGACAAATTGTAAGATCATGTTCCTCTTGTCCTGAACATTTTAATGTACCTCATTATCGTGTAAATCCTAGAGGCTTGACTCCCAACCATTTGTGGCAAATGGACTTAACTCATGTCCCAGAATTTGGGAAACTAAAATATGTTCATGGAACAATTGACACTTTTTCAGGATTTATCATGGCAGCTCCCTTAACAGGAGAAGCCACCAAACATGTTATAAGTCATTGCTTAAAGTGTTTTGCTGCAATTGGTATTCCTTCCATTATAAAAACTGATAATGGCTCCGGATATATGAGTCTAGCTTTTCAACGTTTTTGTGCACAAATGAGTATTAATCATAAAACGGGCATGCCATATAATCCTCAAGGCCAAGGAATTGTGGACCAAGCCCATGGATCTCTTAAGAACCAATTGCAAACAATAAAAAGGGGGGAGCTATATCCCCAAACACCACAGAATTATAGTAATTATGCTCTCTTTATTTTAAATCTTTTGAATGTGGATATACAAGGCCATTTTAACGGCTGATCGATTGTGGCATCCTAATACCAAAGATAATTATGCCCAATTAAAATAGAAAGATCCGATTACTGAAACATGGCAGGGCCCTGACCCTGTATTAATGTGGGGAAGAGGGCATGTTTGTGTTTTTCCACAGGACGCAGAGGGAGCCAGGTGGATCCCAGAAAGGCTGGTACGGTTTGCAGTTGTTCCCCAGAAGGAGGATGTTCCTGCTGCAGACAGTCATAAATTCTGCCCTGACTGAGACTGAAAAGCTGCATTGGACTTAAGCTCCTGACCCAGTTTTTGTTTCATTCTGCTCCTGTGAGAAGACATCATGAAGAAAAACCTCTTATACAATGGACTGGACTTGATTGTTCTGTTAATAAGGACAATTCTCAACAAAATAAAAATAAAAAATAAAAAATAAAGAGGACTAACTGTGAAACTTTGGTTCTGATTCTGGTTTTCAGCAGACCAAAACAAGCTTGCTTCAAAAACTGTTGGGAGGCCTTGTAACTGCCTACATAAATTCTCCTTTTGTTTTGTTGTTTGGAAATGTTAACAAGATTCAAACTTTAATGTTTCTTGACTTCAATGTAAACTAACAAACTGTATTGGTAAATTTTCAAATGGTTCTGATTGTTCGACAGCCTTTTTACTATGGTTCCGTGAATGATTCTCAGACTTGGTAATTTACAAAAGGAGTCACCTGCTAAGTCACCTTTATGGAGTGTTATTTTGGACTTGGCTTGTGATAGGAGATGCACAACTAAAACAAGGAGATGGCAACTAAAACCTGCCTGAAGGCCTTTCAGTATGTCAGAGCTGAGCTGAGCTGCATAAGATCATACCACAGTGTCTACCCTAGCAGAGGTTGGTAGTCAATGACAAGTAAAGTTTCTCTGGGATATATTCAACACAAAGCTGGGCATGAATGATGAAATTCATGTACAAATAAAAATATGTCTTCAGATAGATACAACCTAAGACAGGCACAATCTTCTGCTCCATAAATCTTAAGTTATGGCCAATTTAAAAAATATAAAAAAGGGAGACCTGTTGGGAGCCATGGCCCTGGCAGTTGCTTTGATATTTAAATCTCAGCAGAAAGACTGCTTTTACCAGGCATTCACTGAAGTCAGGGAAGAATTTGCAAGTCCATCTCCTTTTGTTTGTGACAGCAGGTGGGATAGCTTGTGAAGATCACACCTCTTGCTCCATCTCCTTGTGGAAATTTAACCCATTGTTCTGAGATGTTTTACTCTGGCTTAAAAGCTCTGCAATAGAAAAAGTCAGGCTTGCTGCTTGAGGCTGCTTACTGTTACTATGGCTGCTGCTGGGAAAGCTTGCTGCTGTGGCTGTCCAGTCCGGAGCCTCAAAAAAAATCTCCTTTGTGCTGTGTGTGTGTGTGTGTGTGTGTGTGTGTGTGTGTGTGTGTGATATTAAATTTTAATCCTCACTCAAGAACACACTAGACTCTCCTGGCAGGCTATGGCAAGAAATAAACCCACACACTTATGGACACCTAATCTATGACAAAGATGCCAAAACCACATAATGGAAAAAAGATAGCACCTTCAACAAATGGTGCTGGTCAAACTGGATATCTACATGTAGAAAAATGCAAATAAATCCATACTTATCACCCTGCACAAAACTAAAGTCCAAGTGCATCAAAGACCTCATCAAAAAACCGGAAACATTAATTTGGTTAGAAGAAAAAAAAATTGGGGAAAAGCCTAGAACTCATTGGTACAGGAGACAATTTCCTGAAAAGAACACTGCCAGCACGGGCTCTAAGAGCAAGAATCAATAAATGGGACTTCATGAAACTGAAAAGCTTATGTAAAGCAAAGTACAACATGATCAAAAAAAATGAATGCCTACAGATCGGGAACGAATCTTCACCAACCCTTTATCTGATATCCAATATTTAATATCTAATAAATATCTAATATCCAATATTTAAAAAACTAAAGAAGCTGAAAAGCAACAAACCAAGTAATCCAATTAAAAATAGGGGACAGAGCAAAACAGAGAATTTTCAATAGAGGAATATCGAATGGCAGAGAAACACTTAAAGAAATGCACAATCTCCTTAGCCATCAGGGAGATGCAAATCAAAACAACACTGAGATTTCACCTTACACCCATCAAAATGGCCAAGATCAAAAACTCAAGTGACAAAACATGCTGGAAAAGTTGTGGAGAAAGGGAAACCCTCCTCCACTGCTGGTAGGAATGTAAACTTGTACAACCACTCTAGAAATCCATCTGGCACTTTCTCAGACAAGTAGGAATAGTGCTTCCTCAATATCCAGCCATACCACTCCTAGGCATATATCCAAAAGAGGCTCAAGTACACAATGAGGACATTTGCTCAACCATGTTTATAGCAGCTTTATTTGTAATAGCCAGAAGCTGGAAACAACCCAGTAGTCCCTCAACTGAAGAATGGATACAGAAATTATGGTACATCTACACAATGGAATATTACTCAGTAATGAAAAACAAGGAAATCATGAAATTTGCAGGTAAATGGTGGGAACTGGAAAGGATCATCCTGAGTGATCTGTCCCAGAAGCAGAAAGACACACAGGGTATATACTCATTCATATAGACATATAATATAGGATAAACCTACTAAAATCCATACACCTAAAGAAACTAATCAACAGGGGGACTCTGACTAACATGCTCAATCCTCATCCCAAAAGGCAAAGATTATGGACATCAGAAGAAGAAGAAAACAGGAAACAAGTTAGGAACTGGTCACAGAGGGCTTCTAAAGGCTCTGCCCTGCAGACTATCAAAGCAGATGCTGAGGCTTATGGCTAACTGTTGGGCAGAGAGCATGGAATCTTATGAAAGAAGTGGGAAATAGTGAGATCTGGAGAGGACAGGAACTCCACAAAGACAGCAACAGAACCAGAAAATTTGAACACAGGGGATTTTCTAGAGATTCATACTCCAACCAAGTATCTTGCATGGAGATAACCTAGAACAACTGCACAGTTATAGCCCAAGGCAGTTCAGTGGCTCAAGTTCAGAGGCTCAAGTGGGATCCATAGTAATCAGAAGAAGGACTACCTCAGACATACAATGATTGGCCTACTCTTTGATCACCTTCCTCTGAGGGGTGAGCAGCCTTACCAGGCCACAGAAGATGACAGTGCAGCCACTCCTTATGAGATCTGATAGACTAGGATCAGAAGGAAGGAGAGGGGGACCTCCCCTATCAGTGGACTTAGGGAGGTGAGTGCGTGAAGAAGGGAGAGGAAAGGTGGGATCAGGAGTGGAGGAGAGAGGGGTTTATGGGGAGATACAAAGTGAATAAAGTGTAATTAATAAAAGTTTAAAAATTTGACATTAAATAAAAATAAACAGTCATGTACACAACAATGCTCATGACAAATTTTCAGCATTCCAACAACCTAAGATCTGCTACACCATCAAGTCTGCATCCACATGGGGACTTCTCCCAGATGCCCTCTTATTGTCCTGTGTCTTTGGAGATCCGGCAGCTTTGGATCTAGAGGATCGGCCCTTTCATCCTCTCCAGCAGGTCACAGAAGGGCAGGTGTTGGGGTGGACAAACTCAAAGCTCTGGATCTGCCTGGGTGGTAGCTGAGTTGGTGAGCCTCCATCTCTCCTGCACCCACACCCCAGGGTGGGCCCACCAGCTCTACTGCACCCATACCCCAGGGTGGGCCCAGCTTGGCCCTGGATATCCCACCTAGTGTTGCAGCAGGCAAGGAGCAAGGTCAGCTCTCCTGCTCTCATGCCATTGAGGCCAAATCACCTGTACCTTCATCACCAGTGCCAGCTGTGCTGTGCTGCCTAGGGGAGGTGCAGGGCCCACTCTTCTGAGTGCAGCAACTGGGGAGAGGCAGAGACAACTCTCCTGCTCTCATGACCTTGGGGCCAGGTCTCCCACCTGCTACAGCTGGTGAGGGGCAATGTGTGAGGAGTGGGGAGGGCATCTCTTCCTCGCCCAAGCCATCCCACAGCAGAGCAGGGGCAGGCCCAGCTCTCCCAAGGTGGTGGCCTTTGTGGGGTGGAGCAAGCTCAAAACAGTGATTCAGGTCACATTCCAGACCAGGGACATCTCCATGGCCTCTGGTGGAAACATGGACCTGGGGCATTGAACAGACCCTGGCTGCCATAGGACCAGGTACCCAGACTTGACTCCTGGCAGCAGCTTAGGTCCACATGTCCCCATGGCCTCGGGTGGCAGTGGAGGCCATTCTGATCATTATGTCTTCCTCACCAGCACATCCTTCAGACAATCACATGGTCTTCAGTGGCAGCCCTAAACCTGACATCCACTTGGCCTTTATTGGTAACTTAAGCTACAGACATAGACAAAGACCCCAGCTGCAGCAGGACTTCACCTTGGCCTCCTCATGATGTCTGTTCCTCACTGCCATTAAGTCTCCATTTCTACCTTTTTCTACAGTGTGTAAACCCTTCCACTTCCTTTCTCTTTCATCTTTCTACCGTGTACTCCATCTTCCCAATTTTTCCTTCACAAATTTTTCCATTGAAGGGGAACCTGTGGCAGCGCTGGGAGGCCACGTGTGGATACTTGGCCTGGGTTGTCATTTCTTAAAGTAACTTTACAATTGGGTGCTGGCCTGGCCTCTTTATTTTGGATATCATGAACACACACATACACACACACACACACCATAGAGAGACAGACTGACAGCAAGCAGACAGACAGAGACACAGAGACAGAGATAGAGAAAATCTCCTAAGTTTAAATGCAGAATAGAGATGGAACATAACACAGCCTTGACCTCAACTAATGCCAGAAAAGTGTGAGTTTGCTCTATCCTGATTACTTATAAAGGAAAATAAAATGCAAGCCTCTAACACAGGTGGGCTTTTCTATACTAATGACAGTTTCGTTTGTCACTCAGTAACTGGAAAGAGCAATTTGGGGAGATGTTACAAATCAAAGCACACTCATACCCATGAGCAGTGATGTCACTGTCCATGTGTAGATCTCATAAGTTAGCCTTTAGGATCATTTAAAAAATGAGTTCATTACTAGGTAATGTAGGCAGGGCAGCTGGAGAAAAAGATCACATGTCCTTTATACATACTGGGTTGGTCAGAAATGCTGATGACAGGCTGTATGCTAGCAAAATTGAATGTTGTGAATGACTTAAAGGGAGGGAATATTTACAGATACATAAAGATGGAGAAAATGGGGAGAAATTAATAAACTATTAAAACAAACATGTGAACACATGAACAGGTCCAAATGTGTGGGCACATGCCTTTAGTGCCAGCACTTAGTTTGTGGGCAGGGGCAGAAGTCAGCAGAGCTCTGTGAGTTCAAGGCAAGCCTGTTGTATATAGTGAGTTCCAGGCCAGCCAGGGCTACATGGAGAGACCCTGACTAAAAATAAAAGAACATTCAATATCTCTGAATTTCCAATTCTCTCTAGAATCATGTTTACATCTATGCTATCTATTTAATTATTGACATAAGACAGGAGGTTTTTATTTTTGAAGGCTTCTCTTCTAATTCTAATGTCCTTAATGTAAATCACCCACCTAAAAACATTATACTTGTTTCCCTTTTGTAAATGAGAATGTCACTGTAGCCAGGCTAGCCTTGAATCCTCTGGGCTCCACCTCTGGAGTCATCCCTTTATTCAGACTTTAGAGCTCAGCTTGTCCTCAGCCTCAGCTGGGTCCCATCTTCCTGTGGTCACCCCAGCTCTCCAACTCTGCCTTGAGCTCTCTGCATTGCATCTGATTTCTTCCACAATTCACCTTCAGATTTCACTCACAGCTAAAATCCTGCAACTAGGAGTTTGGATACAGTGGAAAATACATCAACAAAACAGGTGCACCATGGGAAGACTGACCTGGGGAGAGGCTGTCACACACTGTAGAAGGAGGACCCTCAAGTGGGCATGTAAATCATTGGAGGACCAAGAGTTCTGCATCTCAGAAGAGAGGCAGTACAGCGGAGAAATTGCTCAAAATTAAGCCTAAGTTGCAAAGTGAGAAAAGAAACTGTTGTCTATTTGGTGCAAACTTTCTGATCAGTCCCGCAGGTGTGGCAAGGGAGCTCAGATAAAGTTTGTTCTCAGCCCTCCCCAGATGGCTGTAATCAGGACACAGGGAGTAAGATCGACAGGCAGAGAAGATGCTCCACTGGGGTGCCAGGTCTCCATGACCCCAGCAGGAATGTGTCATCTTCTACAGACACAGAAATAAAATGTCGCAGAGAGGCCTTAAATTCTTCCTTCACATAAGCTGTGCAGGATCTCCTCAGGTGCACAGTCCTCCTCTGCCACGTCCACCTGGGTAAGTGCTCTGCAACCCAGGGCAAATTCAGAAGGTGGTAGGAACCCAGGCAGGCTGTGGGAGGAGGAGGAGAAAGAGGGGTTTTCAGCAGCTACAGAGGAGACTCTGAGCTCTGACAGACCATAGGCACAAGGGACTGTGTTCTGCATGGGCAAAAAGAACGTTTTCTTCTTAACATACTCATTTCCTTAATTTATAGACTTTCAAATTACTATAGAATTCATGTTCATTCCTGTGAACTAAATAACTCACACTGCATATCTGGATAAGCTGTTTAGTTACATTTCTTTTACTGATTTACCTATTCCTAGGACAAATTATCAGGGAAGTGAAAGGTCCAGAGAGCTCACTTTCCTTGGTTGTGCATCTGTAACTTTGGTGTGCACAGGACTATTTTGATGCAACAATTTCTGTGCTGTGAAGTAGAAAACCTTCCAAATTCTGTGTAAGTAATAGAGGCTGTAGATTCAAAATCTCATTCCACAGAGGGAGGCCCCACAGGACTGCAATGTGCCTTCTAGTGTTTGCTCATGGCCTCGATTCTTCTCAGCTCAATTTCAGAGATCACAAATTAGTGGTGTCGGTCCTTAGCCTCTGCTGGCCTGGTAGGAGGTGTCAGTAAATGGCTATGATGATGAGGTTTCCAGGACACTAACTATTAATGCACAGTGACAGTGGCAGATTCCCTTCCCTGACTCACTGAGATCAGGAATCCTGGGAAGAGCTGGTTGCATGTTTTGTCTTTTCTCTATGTTCTCCCCATGTACTCTGTGCAATTTTTTTATGATAGAAAAACCTGAATCTTAGTTTCTTTGAGGAAACTTTGGAGAAATGAACCCCCTCACCCTGTTCTGCTGTCTTAATTTCATTTCCAGACTTATCCCAAAGCTCATCTTTACATGAATCTATGTGAAGAGATGGACAGGAACTGACCCCCCTCTCCTGTCACTGAGGCAGTGGGCAAACAGGGAGGGAAGTCACAGCTCTTAGCAGCAAAGCCAAGTCTCTGCTGAGGCTCCTTGGGTGCTGGGGGAGCAGGTTGTGCTGCAGCACTATGCGGGGTCCAGTGTTTGTGGCTGGCATCTGTGCCATGTTGCCCCTCAGGGACATCCACTCTTGCTGTTTCTGGAGGCTGATTTGGAAACCCTGTAAGACATCCTCACTGACACTCTGAGCTCAGAGATGCTGTACAAAGGCTTCAAAGTTCAAAATCACAATTCTCACCCAGGCTTTCAGAAACAACTGTAATTCCTTAGCCCAAAGGCTCTTCATGATTTGCCTATAACATTACCACAGTTCATTTATTCCTGGCATCTCAGGAAACAGTGCTGGCATATGCTCGGTGAAGGTTTTGCCTTACCCTGAGTACCAGCCAATTCTCCCTAGAGTCTTCCTAGTTTTAAAGTTAGGATTGTGCCAAAGGTAGACATCCTGATTGAGTAACCTCCAGCCATTTTCATTGAGCAGGGACAGTGTCTCCACCAACCCCCTCTATGTGCTGATGCTATGGATTGGGGGTTGTCCAGGATTTGGGTAACTGTGGGCTGACACAGGCTAATGTCATGGCTTCTTGAATTCCTGCAGTACAGGGAGTTCAATTCCTCCCCCCGACCCCAGAGCAGCTGTTGCCTTCACAACTGGCTTTAACTGAGGAACTTTCATGTTTCCCTTTGTCATTTCTTGCTCTGTGCATGTTTCATTTTCCTAATCTGTCCAAATACCTTCCCTTCCTATTCTCCAATATAGCCTCTTGTAGTGGGACCTATTTCACAAATGAGTGACTTTTTCTGGTTCCATGTACTGAGTTTCATGCCTCTGGGAAGCAGCCTATTTTGTTATATTGTGTAAAGTGCAATCATAGTACATGTTACAACAGGTTATCCCAGGCTGGGCACAGCTTACTGTCTCCTGTCCTCTTGGTTGGATGAGGTGGCTCTTAACCCATTTTGCATATCAGAGAGTGTGTGTCCTATGAGGTGGCCCTTAACCCATTTTGCATATCAGAGAGTGTGGGTCCTAACTCCTGGTTTTTCAAACCATACTCAGCTAGGCAGATGCGCTGATGAGGCTCAGCTGGGAGGAGACAGGCTAGAGGATTCTCTGTGGCTTGTTCGTGAGGAGAGGAACACTCACCAGATGGTTTATAGAAATTATAATCTGCTTGGAATCTGCATGCCTTACTGGTCCTTATTGTATAAGATTTAGATGTAGCAGTCAGTGCATGTCATCTGTAGATATTTGGATGACTAGAGACATGTCTGTCCCTCCTGACAAGCCTGTATGTTTTCTCTTTTGCTACTATGGAATTCCACTTTCAGGACATAAGTGGTTTCAAAGAAGGAATCCCTGAAGCCATGATGTTAAGAATGTCATGGAGGATTCACTGTCTCTGTAGCTGCCTGATTCTCCTAAGAGCTTTAGGTTTGTAGGGCTGTGGTTTCTGAAGAGATGCTGAAAACAGCACAGCCTGTGCCCCGCTCACTGCCTGGGCAGTCTGATAGCATGATGTGCTCACAAAGACCAAGTTCTCTTTTCTTCTTTCTTTTCTTGTTAGCTCAGTGGAATTAAAGAAAAAAAATGTGCATTTCCAGAATTGACATGAGAAAAAGCATTTTAGAACTCTTTTGCTTTTTAGTTAGCCAGTGCTAATACACATGCAATGCAAACTATTAGTTAAAATCTACAGGTGAGTTTTCCTTCTATGAAATAAGTATAGAACATGCACCTGCTACTCAGTGCAGAGACCATAAAATGACATTCAGAGTGTGTGCTTCTGATGACATTTGTAAATGTAGTTTGTAATTCTAAAAAGCTGTAAATAAAGCTTGGAAACAATGGAGCCCCATCAGTCTCTCCATTGTTTTCCTGGGCTATCACAGCACAACTTTAATGTCTGAGTTGTTCAAAGTAGAGAGAACTGCCATTTTACCTGATCGTTGGAAAACAGAGCTGCCCCCAACCTACTGTGTTCTGCTTTTCGTGACTGGGATTTGGAAAACAAACCCATGAGCTTTATAAAGAATATTTAAGCACCACTGATTTAATCAACACTCTACTGCTATCTGGAGTGCATGGTCCATAATCTTATAAAAGATTAACCTTTTCTAATGTTGCTATAGAACATTTATTTCAGAAAATCTGCTTTCTTCAATGTTTCACCAAATATTTGCTTTGGGTCTAAGTCCTGACAAGTTACCCCAAATTTGTGAAAATTTATCCCTTTTGCCTGTCCTTAGTATCTTCCATGACAATGTCCCATGGTTGTCACACGCAGTGGGATTCGCCAGTTGTGGTGACAATGTCACATGGTTTCAATAAGTGTAAAACAATTTCACTGTACACACTCTACTTTCAGTGATAAGTTTTTACTATAACATAGGAATTTGTTTACAAAATTAAATCTCCTGCATGCATGGTGTCTGTGCTGGAAAGTTTTATGGCAGCTTGAAACAAGCTAGAATTATTTTAGAAGAACCACAGTTGAGGAAATATCCTCAGCAGACCGACTGGAACAATTTTTGATGGATGTTGATTTCATATGGATGGCCATGCTCACTGTGAACAGTGCCATCCCTGCTTGATGGTCCCAGGTGCTACAAAAGCAGGTTGAACAAGCTCTAAGGATCAAGCTGGTGGAAACACTACTCCATGGCCTCTCCATCAGTTCCTGCCTCCAGGTCCCTGTCTTGTGTTCTCTCCTAGCTTCCCTGGCTGGGGACCTACAGGCTGTGTGGTGAAATAATCCCTCCTCTCCCCACAGCAACAGAAACCCTGAGCAAGACAGGAAGTGGTACTAGGCTGTGAGGTATGACTATTACAGACCTGACCTTGGGTTTTTGGAGAATTGTGGAAAGGTTTTGAAACTTTGGACTGTAAAATACATACAGTGCTGATACTCTAGTGGATTATATAGTGTGATATTAGAATGTAATGCTGAGAGCAGAGCAGATGATGGAGGCTTGTCTTATGCAGTTCCATAGGGAAGCTTGAGAGTCCCTTAAAAATTCTATGAGGGGCACTCATATTTTGAGTTAAGAACCACTAAAATGTTTGGTCTTTGTGGACTCTTGTCCTCTCCAGTCATACTAACTCCCCATTCTTTCATATCATTCCTTGCACTCTGCCCAAGGTTTGGTTATGAGTCTCATCATCTGCTTTGATACACTGTTAGGCAAAGTCTTTCAGAGGCCCTTGTAGTAGGCTCCTGTCCTGGGCACAGTGGTCTATTCTGAGACTGTATCTCCAACCAAGGACCATGCATGGATATAACTTAGAACCCCTGCTTGAATGTAGCCCATGGCAGCTCAGTATCCAAGTGAGTACCCTAGTAAGGGGAAAAGGGACTGTCTCTGACATGACCTCAATGGATAGCTGTTTGACCCTCCCCTCCCCTGAGGGAGGAGCAGCCTTGCTATGCCACAGAGGAGGAAATTTCAGGCAATCCTGAAGAAATCTGATAGCTAGGGTCAGATGGAAGTGGTGGAGGACGTCCCCTGTCAGTGGACTTAGAAAGGGGCAGGGAGGAGGTGAAGGAGGAAGGGTGGGATAGGGAGGAAATGAGGGAGGAGGCTACAGCTGGGATACAAACTAAATAAATTATAAGTAATATAAAAAATAAAAATTTAATTAAAAAAAAAGAATCACTAAAATGAAACCTTTGCCTTGCTGGAACAATTAAAATCCTCTATTTTCTCAGCTTCATCACACAGACACTGTGGTCAAAATACTGTTAAGGCTGCATCTCATGCTGGTAGCCAGACTTGGTAGCTCAGGAGTCTCTCAGGTGTTCAAGGCCAGCCTGGACTAGGGAGGGAGTTCAGGACAGCGAAGGCTACATAGCAAACCTTGTCTCAACAAACAAACAAATAAATAAACAGAGTTTCTCAGGTAGTACTGTTCTGAAACATTGAGGGATCATGGACTGAATCTGTGACTTGGCTCCATAAGACTGTATAGAGTCCCTGAAGAGAGCCTCGGCCCCTTTGCTGTGCAGAGCCAAGCCATTTGGAGTTGTCAGTATCACATGCCAGCAGCAGCTGCTGTGGGGCGAGGCCAGTTTGAACCTAGGAGACAGCTGTGTGGAAGGCTTTGCCAGCTGTGGAGGAGCCCAGAAGATCATTGGTGAGTCCCAGAAGCATGGCACTGAGAGTTAGGCTTTCAGACTTTGTTGAACTTGATTGTGACTGTGCCCTGGTTCTTTCCTTTTAAATAAGAAAATACTTATTTATTCTTATTTTACAGGATCTCACAACGTCTCTTGACATTGAACTTTTAAAGGGATTTTGGAGATTTACAGTGAGTTTGGAGTTCTAGAGAGACCGTGGGTTTTTTAGAGAGACTTTGAAAATGTTAGAGAAACTAGATGTTTCAGAGATTTGAATGTTTTGGAGAGGCTTTGAATGCAGAAAGAGACTTGAGAGATTGAAATTTTAAAAAACAGGAAACTTTTATATTGCAATGTTGACATTAGTTTAATATCTTGGGAACAACAAAATTGAGAAACAAAGTTATAGTGTAACAGAGATGTGTTCAGTGTCAAGTAGTGTCAGCTCTTTTTTCTTTTTCTTTCTTTTTTTAATGAGGTTTCCCTATGGAGCTTCCCAAACTCACTGGCCGAAGCCCCCTGCTACTCTATTTATTTTTTTTAATTTTTATTTTTTATATTAATCACAGGTTATTTACTTTGTATCCCAGCCTTAGCCCACTCCCTTATTCCCTCTCAATCCTATGTTCCCTCCCTCATCTCCTCTCTGCCCCTTTTCAAGTCCACTGCTAGGGGATGTCCTCTTCCCCTTCCATCTGACCCTAGCTTATCAGTTATTCTATAACCTAGAACCCCTGCCTGGATGTAGCCCATGGTAGCTCAGTAACCAAGTGAATTTCCCTAGTAAGGGGAACAGAAACTACTTCTGACATGAATTCAAAGACTGGCTCATTGACCACTCCCCCGCCCCCAAGGGAGGAACAGTCTCACTAGGACATAAAGGAGTACATGGCAGCCAGTCCTGGCAGCTGTTTTAGTCTTTTGTTTGTTAAATCAACACAAGCTAGAGTCATTTGGGAAGGGAACTTCAGTTGAGAAAATACCACACTAGATTGGCCTATGGGCAAGTGTGTGATGCATTTTCTTGATTGGTGATCTATGTGAGAAGGCCCACATCACTGTGGGTGCAGGCTCTGGGCTCAGGGATCTTGATACTAGAGAACACAGACTAAGAAAACCATGAGACACAAAGCTATTAAGCAGCATCCTTCTGTGACCCTTGCCTCAGTTCTTGCCCCAGGTTCCTGCCTCAAATTCTTCCTCAGCTTCCTTGCATGATGGATTATCAGCTGTAAGATGAAATAAAGGCTTCACAACCCAATTTGGTTTTGGTCATGGTGGTTTATTTAGTCTGTGTCTAAATAAAGAAACTGCAGTAATTCAACAGCATGTACACCACACTTATTAATATATGCAGAGACCAGCATATCAGGTATGTGGAGAAGTATCACAGCTCCATTATGGAGAGAGGGAATGTTGACTCCTATGGAGTCTGCCTTTCAAGACTGAGTTGGACCATTTTTCTTTAATCAATTCTGTAATATGGGACAGCTCCAAGTCTGTTATAACTGTAGTTTTATTTACTCCCTGACTTCACACGCTGAAGGAGAAAGACATGGCATATGGTCCTGCTGACATTTGCCCACTCTGCCCTTCTCTTGGAGCAGCTCTGGACTGAGAGCAGAACCAAGCAAGATGCAGGTACAGAACAGTGATCAAAGACTGAATCGTCCACCCACCAGAGTTTTCTGAAAGGAATCCATGCCAATGTGCTGCTGTTTTCTGATTTATTTGTCTTTTATCTTCTCTGTTTCAGGAAGGGACAGCGCTGAACAGTCATTATGAGCTGCCTGAACTCTCCCAGAGCACAAATATAAGCCGCCGACACATCCACAGAGACCATCATGTGCTGGAACTCTCCCATGTTTGGTGTGTAAACAGCATGTTCTTGCTCACCCAGTGCCTCTCTGACACAAGCACTCTGCTCTTCACATGTTCAAGAGGAGGTGACTGGAACCCCGCCAAAGAGTATTCAAGGAGACACTTGGAGGAAACGGCAGATCATGAATAAAATCAGAAACATCTGGATCATAGATTACAACCCCCAACATTTGCTATAGAAATATTCTAAGAAATTAGGATTTTCAATAGAGTACAGATAGCCCTGAATAAAACAAGTGCATACCCAATCCATGGGACCGCTTTTATTGGCAAGGTCTGGTTTTTTCTTTTACATATCCTCCTCATTCAGACTCCACGAGAAATAGTAAAACTCTGTCTATGAATTACCTGGCCATTAAGATGTTGTGGGTGAGAACCAAGTATTATGCTGCTCCTGCTCCATTAAAACCCAAACCTGCAAAACATGAAAGCACATAATTGCTGCTGTTTTTAATGTTGAGGGAGCTCACACACTGGTGCAGCCACCATGGGACACAGGGTCCAGCCATGGCTCAGCTTACGACAAGTGAGAGCAGGAGGATGGTCTGCGGGGTAGGAGTTAGAATGGAGGTCTTCAGTGGAATAAGCATTCAGGAGCATCTGCATGTTTTCCTGAGGCCAGAAGCCTGGTCTGGAGTGGTGTCTGAGGTCTTCCTCATGGTGAGTCAGTGTTTTACTTTTCTCTTGAGCCACTCTTTGTTTCCACATAAGATGACTTCACACTATTCTGACATAAGGAACACCTTTTTTCTGAAATTGGCATTGGAATCTCAGCCAACAGCTTCCTTCTTCTCTTCTACATCTTCAAGTTCATTCGTGGGCACAGGCCCAGACCCACTGACGTGCTCATTGGTCTGCTGGCCATAATCCACCTACTGATGCTAATGTTCATAGCATTCATAGCCATGGACATTTTTATTTCTTTGAGGGGATGGGATGACACCATATGTAAACTCATTGTCTACCTGTACAGAATTTTTAGGGGTCTCTCACTTTGTACCACCAGCCTGCTAAGTGTCCTCCAGGCCATCATCCTCAGTCCCAGAAGCTCCTGTTTAGCCAAGATCAAGCACAAATCTCACCATTACATCTCATGTGACCTTCTTTTTCTGAGTGTCCTCTATATGCTCATTAGCAGTCACCTCTTAGTATCGATTATTGCCACTCCTAATTTGACTAGGAATAACTTCATGTATGTTACTAGGTCATGTTCCATCCTACCCATGAGTAACCTCATGAAAAACACCATTTTCTAAACTGCTGGCCATCAGGGAAGCCTTTCTTATTAGTGTTATGGTCATCTCGACTTGGTACATGGTGGCTCTCTTGTGCAGGCACAGGAAGCAGGCCCGGCATCTTCACAGCACCAGGCTTTCTCCAAAAGCATCCCCAGAGCAAAGAGCTAACAGGAACTTCCTTCTGCTCATGAGCTTCATCGTGTTGATGTCTGTCTTGGATGGCTTTATCTCCTGCTCAAGAACCATGTTCCTAAATGATCCAACATCTTACTATATCCAACTCTTTGTGGGCCACATCTATGCCACAGTCAGCCCTTTTGTGTTCTTGAGCACTGAAAAACATGTTGTTAACTTGTTCAGGTCTATGTGTGGGAGGACATAAATGTTTGTATATTCATTGATCATTGATGGGCACGTTTCTTTATAAGAGGACCCAATACACTGGCATCAGAACTGTCAGTCAGGGTTCACATGCTTTGGCGTACATGAAAATATAATGTTTTTTTTTTTCTGTTAAAATTATTTACTAACATGTGTGGTCACAAAATGTAGCAGAAAATTAAACCACATCCCTTTTGTGATAAAACTAGGGCAGTTTTGTTTCATTTTATTTTATCTTATCTTATTTTATCTTATTCCTCAATGAGTCTTTAAGGGAGTCCTATGTGGTGGCTCTCATGCATCATGGCCGTGGATATCTCACAGTATTTTGAAGGATGTAACCATGTCTAACACATTTTAATATTTCAATTTCCTGTGTTATAGCTATTGTGACAAATTAAATAAGGATGCATTTCTTGCCGTAAATAGTTATACACTCCAGAAAGAAAGGAATTATTCAAAGAACATTCAGAACAGAATTCTGTGCAAGAAGCACATGTGATGTATACAGCAATGTGAACAACAGCTGGATTAAAAATTCTCAGAGTTATCAGGACTTTTGACCCAAACACAGCCTCTGCAGGGCATAGGGCATAGGACCTCCTTCAGTTTTACAGTGCAAGGCAATTAATTCCAGCACTGGGCACCGAGGTGCCCTGGAAACAGGAAAGACCCACACTACTGGCCAGCTCCCTGGAGGTTCAACACTCTACAGTACATTTCTTTCAAAACCAAATTCCTTCTCCTTTCATCTCTGCTATAAATAGATTGAGATAAAGTCTATTGTTTGGGGAAACATTTATACTCATGAAGCAGTTTATCAAACTCTAAAAGGTGGTTTAATAAGCCAAACAAACGTATGTCATCTAGATTACTATGCAGGGGACATGGCAACACAGGGGGCATGAAAAGCCTTGTTTAAGTTAATTTGGGACTCAGCTTTTGGACTGATGTCCCCTGGGCCTATTGTTCCCATCCAATGAACTGCTTCCTGGCTTCAGGCTGGTTGTCCCATCTCTTGGTTGTTTTCTGTGTCGGTTGAACATAGACAAAACACGAAATGTTAAAGGGTAGGAAATTTTTTTCCCAAGCAAATGGACCGAAGAAGCAAGCTGAGGTTGCTATTCTAATATCTTAAAAACAAAAAGACTTCTAACCAAAATTAATCAAAAGAAATGGGAAAGGACTCTGCATACTCATCAAAAGCAAAATCCACCCCTCCAAAAAAATGTTAATTCTGAACATCTATGCCCCAAATTCAAGGGCACCCACATTTGTAAAAGAAACATTCCTAAAGTTTTAGCCACACATTGAATCTCATACATTAAAAGTGGGGGACTTCAATACACTACTCTCATCAATAGACAGGTCATCCAGATAAAAACTAAGCAGAGAAATAATGGAGCTAAAAGCCATTGTGAGTCGAGTGGACCAAACAGAAGTCTAGAGAATATTTCACCCAAAGAGAAAAGAATATACCCTCTTCTCGGGATCTCACAGAACTTTCTCCAAAATTGGCTACATACTCTCACAAAGTGAGTCTCAACAGGTATCAGAAAATTGAAATAACCACCTGTAGCCTATCATACTCTCACAGATTAAAGCTATATTTCAACAACAAAAGAAATAACATAAAGCTCACAAACTCATGGAAACTGAATAACTCTCCTCTCAGTGACCACTGGGTCAAGGCAGAAATAAAGAGGTTAAAGACTTCCTAGAATTCAAGGAAAATGAATGCACAGCATAACTGAACTTATGAAACACAATAAAAATGGTAGTCAGAGGAATGTTCAGACTTCATACTAGCAACCTAGTAGCACCCCTGAAAACTCTAGAATGAAAAGGAAGCAAATGCATCCAACAGGGGTAGAGGAAAGGAAATAATCCAACTCAGGACTGAAATCAATAAAATAGAAACAAAAAGACCAATACAAAAAAAATCAGTGAAACAAAGAATTTGTTATTAGAGAATATAAAGAAGATAGACAAATCCTTGTCCAAACTAACTAAAAGGCATATACAAACTATCCAAATTATCAAAAGAAAAAATAAAAAGGATGACATAACAACAGATACCAAGGAAATCCAAAAAATCATTGGATCATATTTCAAAAACCTCTGCTCTACAAATATGGATAATCTAAAAGAAATGGAGAAATTTCTTGATAGTTACCACTTACCAAAAATGAATCAGATAAACAACTTAAATAGAATTCTAGCTTCTAGAGAAATGGAAGATGTCATTAAATGTCTCCCAACCAAAGGAAAAATAAGCCCAGGGTCCTATGGTTTTAGTACCGAATTTTCTGTATTTTGAAAGAAGAGCTAATAGCAATACTCCTCAAATTATTCCACAAATTAGAAACGGGAGGAACACTGTCAGATTTATTTTGTGAGGCCATAATCACCCTGACACCCAAACCAGGCCAACTCAACAACAACAAAAAAGAAAATAATAGACCAATTTCCCTTATGATCATTGATTCAAAAATACTCAATAAAATATTTGCAAACCACATCCAATAACACATTAAAAAGATCATCTATCATGACAATCATACCAGGGATCATCCAAGGGATGCATAAATGGTTTAAAATACAAAAATCAGTCAATGTAACCCAACACATAAACGAACTGAAAGAAGAAAAACCATATGATCATTTTATTGGATGCTGAAAAAGCCTTTGAGGAAATTCAACACCCCCTCATGAGAAAATTCTTGACAAGATCAGGAATACAGTTACATACTTCAACGTAAAAACAGCAATATATAGCAAGCCGATAGCCAACATCAAATTAAATAAAAACTCACAGCAGTTCCACAAAAATCTGGAACAACAGAAGGCTTTCCACTTTCTTCATATCCATTCAATATAGTACTTGAAGTTCTAGCTAGAGCAATAAGACAACTAAAAGAGATCATGGGGATACAAATAGGAAAGGAAGAAGTCAAAATATCATTATTTACAGATGATATGATACTATACATAAGCTACTCAAAAAATTCTACAAGGGAACTCCTACAGCTGATAAACACCTCAGTAAAGTGGCTGGATACAAAATTAACTAAAAAAATAATCAGTAGCCCTTCTTTATACAAATGACATGTGAGCTGAGAAAGAAATCAGGGAAACATCATCCTTCACAATAGCCACAAATAATATGCAATATCTTGGGGTAACTCTAACTAAGCAAGTGATGAGCTGAATGACACTAATTTAACGTCTTTGAAAAAAATTAAAGAAGATATCAGAAGATGGAAAGATCTTCCATGTTAATTTGTCAGTAGCATCAACATAATAAAACTGGCCATTTAACCAAAAGCAATCTACAGATTCAATGCAATTCCTCAACAAAATTCTAACACAATATTTTACAGACCTGGAAAGAAAAAATACTCAACTTAAAATTGAAAAACAAAAAATCCAGGATACCGAAAACAATCCTGTACAAAACAAAAACAAACAAAAAAACTTCTGGCAGTATCACCATCCCTGATTGCCTGATTTCAAGCACTACCACAGAGCTATAGTAATAAAAACCACATCGTATTGACATTAAAAAAATAAAAACAGGTTGATCAAAGGAATTAAATCAAAGACCCAGATGTAAATCCACACACCTATGGACACCTGATTTTTCACAAAGAACCCGCAGATGTACAATGAGGAAAAAGGCAACTTCAACCAATTGTGCTGGTCTTACTGGCAAATAGACCCATTCAATAAGCCTACATAAAATTCATATCAAAGTGGATCAAGACCTCAACATAAAACCAGATACACTGAACCTGACAGAGAGAAAGTGGGGAGTTGTCTTGGGTGCATTGGTATTTTTTTTTTAGTACCTGGCTATATGAGAGTCTCCATAAAATGACTGCCCTTCTTGACAAGGGCTCTGTGAGTTGCCCAGGCTGCTCTTGAATTCAGTATGCTCCTTCCTCCTCTTCTCAGTCCTGGGTGCAGGTGTGTACACCATGCCTGCTGGGGAGACTGAAACACAGAGCATATAGTTCGACTCAGGCAAAGCACAGCCTCTTCCTGAAGTCTTCAATGAGAATGTGGTGTCCATTCCGTCCCTTCAGATACTGGGATACAGTCAGACATGGCCTCAGCCTCAGCTATGTTCCACCTGCATGTGACCACCTCAGCTCTGAGCTTTTCCTCTACTTCTCTGGTTTTCATTTCATTTCTTTTTTATTCACTTTTAAAATTTACTCACATCTTGAATTCAGATTTTGGAAACCAGGAAATACAGAATCCACACTAAATGGAAATGACATGCTCCATGAGAGAGGGGTATCTCAGGAAAAGGGTTGGTTGCATTTCACAGAGTGTAGGAAAAGCACACTCAGAACCATGGGAAGTCAGGGGAGGCCCAGGAGTCCTCAACACAGAATAGAAGTATCACAGTGAATAAAAACTTTTTGAAATAAGTCTAAGGAGCAATGAGAGAAAGGTTAGTGTTGGGGATTGGTCTGGAACTGTGTACTCTGATGCTAATTGTTGACTCCCAAGATCTGGTTACTGCACAGATGAGAGCACATTCTCATCTACAACAGTCCTTGTGTAAAATTGCCTAAGGAATTATTCTTGTTTAAACAATAAAATGTCGACACACATGGGCAGGCTAAGATGCGTGGCTAAGGTTCTAGGGTTTTGAAGACAGGAAGACCATGGGAAGGAGAGGAGAGAGAGGAAGAATAAGAGAAGTAAGGAAGCAGAGAGCCACCATGGGTGAGTGTGGAAAGAAGCACGTGGCGGGGAGGATGGAGGAAGCTGCCTAATGAAGAATGAGCAAGTCGAGAGGGGTGGAGCCAAGATGGCGACTAGCACACACAGTATCTGAGCTGTGGAAGAGCTAAACGTCTGAATTGGTGAGTGGAAGGACCTCTAACCCAGGAAAACAATGGTGAGGATTTCTAAACAACAGGGGACATCACAGGAGGTGAAAACTTTGGTCTTGGGTCACCTGGGGACTTGTTTGGGGAAGGTGAGAAATGATACTTTGATCTCCCAGCACTCCCCTCCCCCAGACCTCCCTCCTCCTTGGCACAGAGGCACAGTGGACCCATCTTTCTCAGTGCAAATCCAACTGCCTGGGGTCTGCAGCTGCTGAGGCGGAGCTCCAAGCCCTTTAGGGGCAAATGCCAGCAGTACCCGTTCCGGATTCCCAGATTTGCTGGGTGGCTGCACCATCCTCCTAGGGCCCAAGTCTGCTAGACACCATACTAGCTCCGCAGGATCGCTATCACTGATGGTACGGCCCGCCCATACCACAGTGTCAGAGATTATGCTATATACTCACCAAAATCAGACAGAAACCCCATACAAGCTAGGCACACCAGGCGCTGGGCCTCCCAAGCTTGGAGAGCACAATGAAGAGACCCCAGGACTTCCCAGAAAGCATCTGGACTAGCATCCCAGTCTCCAGTTACAGTGGAGCTTCCTGGCAGCAGAGCAGCACTGAGATGGCAGGGCACAGCAGCCCTCCAGTTTAAGACTAACCAGGGCCAAACCAGAGAACAGAGAGCCTGGTTACCCCAATCCCTACTGATGTGACCACCTTGATATCTCCAGCTGCAGCAAGACCTCATAGACTGGCAGTGACACCAGCACAGAGCTGGAGGTGCATATCAAAGAAGCAGGGCCGAACCAGAGAAAAGAGAGCCCGAATACCCCGATTTCTGCCAAGTGACCTGCCTGTAAGTGAGTGCACCCTTGAGAATCTGCAGATCCCCAGATCCTGGGACCTTCTAAAACAGAAGCCAGGCATCGAACCCCCTCTCACCCATATACCCACTTTGGGAAACAGAGGGACACTTGGGACATTGAAGTTCCTGCTCTGTGGGTCTAATTGAGGAGTTAAGGCAGTTAATGCCAGAAACTGCACTGAGATCATCACTAGCGCCTGCGACATATAGAGTGCAGAGCCCCTCCCACACACTCAAGGGTTCAACATCAGTCATCACTCTGTCTCTCGAGACACATGTCCACGCACACTTACACACACACACACACACACACACACGAGCACGCACACATGCACACACCTGCATTTGCCACGTTTACGCCTGCGTACTTTTCTCCCACAGGTACAGCTTGTCCTCAGCACACCCTGAGGACACAGGACCTCTCTCAGCTTCCTGAAGAACTCTCCAGATGACAGAGAGAGACAGTACCAGTCTGATCTGCAGAATCCAAAAACAAACAGGGAAGGTTTCAGATAAGCCAATATCCAGGGGTAGGCGAAAGAACACTTCCAACATAAATCAGGACATCATGACTTCACCAGCAAACCCCAAAATTGATGGATACTACAATTCATCAGAAGCACAGGATAATGATTTCAAAGCCATGCTTACCCAATTATTTGAGGCTCAAAAGGAGGAAACTTTCAAAGAGTTGGCCAGTCAATTGGAGGTAAAGAAAGAAGAAATAGACAAAATCCTTAAAGAAACACAGGCAAACATAGCCAAACAAATAGAGGCACAAGTAGAGATAAAATTAGTGGCATATAAAAAGGAAATGAACAAAGAAATAGAGACCATCGTAGAGAGACAGGAATCCAAATTCAAACAGATGAAAAAAATGATACAAGGCATGAAAACAGAATTAGAATCAGTAAAGAAAACACAAACTGAGAAAACCCTTGAGCTGGAGAACCCTTGGAGAAAAGATGAGGAACCACAAAAGTAAGCATCACCAACAGAATACAAGAGATGGAAGGAAGAATCTCTGGAGCTGAAGACACACTTGCAGAAATTGATACTTCTCTCAAAGAAAAAGTAAAATCAGAAAAGTTCCAATCACAAAATATCCAAGAAATCAAGGACGCTATGAAAAGACAAAATCTAAGAATAATAGGAACTGATGAAAAAGAAGACTCCAGGCTCCAAGGTCCAGAAAATATTTTCAAGAAAATCATAGAAGAAAATTTTCCCAACTTAAAGAAAGAGATGTCCATAAATATACAAGAGGCCTACAGAACACCAAATAGACTAGACCAGAAAAGAAACACATCATGTCACATCATAGTCAAAACACTAAATCTACAGAACAAAGAAAAGATATTAAAAGCAGCAAGGGAAAAAGGCCAAGTAACATATGAAGATAGACCTATCAGAATCACACCGGACTTCTCATCAGAAACTATGAAAGCCAGAAGGGTCTGGGCAAGTGTGATGGAGACTCTAAGAGATCACAAATGTCAACCCAGACTACTATACCCTCAAAGCTTTCAATCAACATAGATGGAGAAAACAAAATATTCCATGACAAAACTAAATTTATGCAATATCTACACAGCAAACCAACCCTACAGAAGATACTAGAAGAAAAACTCCATTCCAACGAAAACAACTTCACCCAAGAAAACAGGGCATACCGATAATATCCCAACAAAAATGAAAAGAAAACAACCAATGAAACAGGGTAAGATCACCGACTCCATTACAAAAGGAACTAACATGCATTGGTCACTATTATCTATCAATATCAATGGACTCAACTCGCCAATAAAAAGACACAGGCTAACAGAATGGTTGCGGAAACAGGATCCAACATTCTGTTGCATCCAAGAAACACACCTCTGCAATAAAGATAAACCCTATCTCAGAGTAAAGGGCTGGAAAAACGTTTTTCAAGCAAATGGTTCCAGAAAACAAGCTGGAGTAGCCATCCTAATATCTAATAAAATAGACTTTCATCCAAAGTTAATCAAAAAAGATAAGGAGGGCCACTATATTCTCATCAAAGAAAAAATCCACCAAGAGAACATCACAATATTGAATATCTATGCCCCAAATACAAGAGCACCTACATTCGTCAATGAAACATTATTAAAGCTTAAATCATACATTGATCCTAATACCTTAATAGTGAGAGACTTCAACACCCCACTCTCATCAAGGGACAGATCAACTAGACAGACAACAAATAGGGAAATAAGAGCACTCACAGAATCCCTAAATCAAATGGACCTAATAGACGTCTACAGATTTTTTCACCCAAACTCAAAAGAGTACACCTTCTTTTCAGCACCACATGGAACCTTCTCCAAAATAGACCATATAGTGGGTCACAAAGCAAGCCTCAACAGATACAAAAGGATTGAAATAATCCCTTGTATACTATCTGACCACCATGGACTAAAGCTGGACATCAACAACAACAGAAACAACAAAAAGGCGACATGAACATGGAAACTGAACAACTTACTACTCAATGAGAGCTGGGTTAAGGAAGAAATAAAGAAAGAAATTAAAGTCTTCCTAGAATTCAATGAAAATGAAGACACAACATACCCAAATTTATGGGACACATTGAAAGCAGTGCTCAGAGGAAAATTTATAGCACTAAGTGCCTGCAAGAAGGAATTCGTAACATCACATACAAACAAATTAATGGCCCAACTGAAAACACTAGGAAAAAAAGAAGCAGATACACCCAAGAGGAGCAGACGGCTGGAAATAATCAAACTCAGGGCTGAAATCAATCCATTAGAAACAAATAAAACTATTCAAAGAATCAATGAAACAAGAAGCTAGTTCTTTGAGAAAATCAACAAGATAGACAAACCCTTAGCCAAACTTACTAAAAAGCAGAGAGAAACTATCTAAATCAGCAAAATTAGAAATGAAAATGGGGACATAACTACAGACACTGAGGAAATCCAAACAATTATTAGGTCATACTACAAAAGCCTATATGCCACAAAATTTGAAAATCTAAATGAATGGATAATTTTCTCGACAGATTCCATCTACCAAAATTAAGTCAAGATCAGGTATAAAGACTGAATAGCCCTATATATCCCAAGGAAATTGAAGCAGTCATTAACAGTTTCCTGTCCAAAACAAGCCCTGGGCCAGATGGCTTCAGCGCAGAATTCTACAAGACCTTCAAAGAAGTGCTAACACCAATCCTCCTCAAACTAGTCCACAAAATAGAAACAGAAGGAACACTACCAAACTCATTCTATGAAGCCACAGTCACCTTGCTATCTAAACCACACAAAGATCCAACAAAAAAGGGAACTTCAGACTTATCTCTCTTATGAACATTGATGCAAAAATACTCAATAAAATACTTGCAAACTGAATCCAAGAACACATCAAAGATATCATCCAACACAACCAAGTAGAATTCATCCCAGGCATGCAAGGGTGGTTCAACATACGGAAATCCATCAATGTAATCCACCACATAAACAAACTGAAGGAGAAAAGCCACATGCTCATCTCCTTAGATGCCGAAAAAGCATTTGACAAAGTCCAACACCCATTCTTTTTTATAGTCTTGGAGAGATCAGGGATACAAGGCACATACCTAAAGATAGTAAAGGCAATATACAGCGAGCCTATATCCAACATCAAACACAATGGAGAGAAACTTAAATCAATCCCACTGAAATCAGGGACAAGACAAGGCTGCCCATTGTCTCCATATCTCTTCAACATAGTACTTGAAGTCCTAGCCAGAGTAATAAGACAACTGAAGGAGATCAAGGGGATACAAACCCGAAAGGAAGAGGTCAAAGTGTCACTATTTGCAGATGAGATGATAGTATACATGAGCGACCCCGAAAACTCAACCAGAGAATCCTTCAGCAGATAAACATCGTCAGCAAAGTGGCAGGATACAAAATCAACTCAAAAAAATCAGAATATATACCTGTATACCAAAGAGAAAAAGGCTGAGAAAGAAATTAGGGAAACAACACCCTTCACAATAGCCACTGATAACATAAAGTATCTAGGTGTAACTCTAATCAAGCAAGTGAAAGACCTGTTTGAGAAAAACTTCAAGTCTCTGAAGAAAAAAATCAAAGAAGATATCAGAAGATGGAAAGATCTCCCGTGCTCATGGATTGGTAGGATTAACATTGTGAAAATGACCATCCTGCCAAAAGCAATCTACAGACTCAATGCAATTCCCATCAAAATACCAACTCAATTCTTTTCAGACCTTGAAAAAAAGATTGTCAGCTTCATATGGAGAAACAAAAAACCCAGAATCTCCAAAATGATCCTGTACAACAACAGATCATCTGGAGGTATCTCCATCCCCGATCTCAAGCTGTACTACAGGGCAACAGTAATAAAAACTGCATGATATTGGCATAGAAACAGAAAGGATAGATGGAACCGCATAGAAGACCCAGAAATAAACCCACACACCTATGAATACTCCATATTTGACAAAGAAGCCAAATCCATCCAGTGGAGAAAAGACAGCATCTCCATCAAATGGTGCTAGACCAACTGGATATCTACATGCAGAAAAATGAAAATAGATCCATATTTATCACCCTGCACAAAACTAAAGTTGAAGTAGATCAAGGACCTCAACATAAAACCAGATACTCTAAATCAGTTGGGAAAAAAGTGGGGAACAGCCTAGAACTCATTGGGACAGGAGACAACTTCCTGAAAGAACACCAACATCACAGGCTCTAAGAGCAACAATCAATAAATGTGACCTCATGAAACTGAAAAGCTTCTGTAAAACAAAAGACACTGTCATCAAAACAAAACGACTGCCTACAGATTGGGAAAGAATCTTCACCAACCCTTTATCTGACAGAGGGCTAATATCCAGTATATATAAAGAACTAAAGAAGCAGAAAAGCAATAAACCAAGTAATCCAATTAAAAAATGGGGAACGGAGCTAAACAGAGAATTTTCGAAAGAGGAACATTGATTGGCAGAGAAACACTTAAAGAAATGCTCAACCTCATTAGCCATTAGGGAAATGCAAATCAAAATAACCCTGAGATTTCACCTTACACCCATGAGAATGGCCAAGATCAAAAACTCAAGTGACAAAACATGCTGGAAAAGTTGTGGAGAAAGGGAAACCCTCCTCCACTGCTGGTGGGAATGTAACCTTGTACAACCACTTTAGAAATCCATCTGGTGTTTTCTCAGACAAATAGGAATAGCACTTCCTCAAAATCCAGCCGTACCACTCCTAATCATATATCCAAAAGAGGCTCAAGTACACAATAAGGACATTTGCTCAACCATGTTTGTAGCAGCTTTATTTGTAATAGCCAGAAGCTGGAAACAACCCAGATGTCCATCAATGGAGGAATAGATACAGAAATTGTGGTATTTTTACACAATGGAATACTATTCAGCAATCAAAAGGAGGAAATCATGAAATTTGCAGGCAAATGGTGGGATCTAGAAAAGATCATTCTGAGTGAAGTATCCCAGAAGGAGAAAGACAAACATGGCATATACTCGCTTATATAGACCTACAAGATATGATAAACATAAAGAAAACTACACACCTAAAGAAGATAATCAAGAAAGCAGACACGGGCGAAGATGATCAATCCTCATTTAGAAAGACAAATGGGATGTGCATTGAACGGATAACAGGGGTTTACCGCAAAAGGCATCTGAAAGACTCTATCTAGCAGTGTTTCAAAGCAGAGACTAAGACTCACAACCAAACCTTCGGCAGAGTGCTGGGAATCATATGAAAGAAGGGGAGTTAGTATGATATGGAAAGGATAGGAGCTCTACAAGGACCAAATATATCCAGTTACAGGATCTTTTCTGAGACTGACTCTCAACCAAGGACCATCTATGGATATAACCTACAACTTCTGCTCGGATGTGGCCCGTGGTAGCTCAGTAACCAAGTAGTTTTCCAAAGTAAGGGTAACAAGGACTATTTCTAACAGGATCTCAAAAGCAGGCTCTTTGACCTCCCCACACCCCCAGGGAAGGAGCAGTCCTGTTAGGCCCCAGAGGAGGACTTTGCAGCCAGCCCTGAAGATACCTGATAAAACAGGGTCAAATGAAGGGGGAGGAGGTCCTCTCCTATCAGTGGACTTGGAAAGGGGCAGGGAGGAGACCAGGGAGGGAGTGTGGGGTTGGGGAGGGAATGAGGGAGTGGGATACAGCTGGGATACAGAGTTAATAAAATGTAACCAATAAGAAAAATAAAATTAAAAATAAAAGTATGAGCAAGTCATTACGGATTATGGATGGGAGGTAGCCTGGGATGGGGCTGTGAGGAAAAGGTAGTTTAGAGGGTAAATATCTGCCTGTCCTGGGTGAAATAGGACTGTTATAAAATCTATCAGGTGTCTGTGTCTTTTATTGATTGTGATACAGGTCAGGTGTACTGCCGTGATAATTATAGGGACAATAATAAACATTATTATACCGTACAGTTAAAATAACAGCAACAAGTTAGGGCTGTCATAAACTTTCTGATCCCTTTCTCAGGTCTGGCAAGGGGACTCAAAGTGTGTGCTCAGCCCTCCCCAGATGGTTGTTATCCAGGACAGAGTGAGTGAGATCAACAGGCAGGGAAGATCCCCACTGGGAAGCACATTTCCATGCTCCCCTACAGGAACCTGTCACCTTCCACAAGCAGTAAAATTGCAGGCTGTAGAGATGCATTAAATTCTCCCTCAGCCTAAGCTGTTCAGGATCTCCTCAGGCCACAGTCCTCCCCTGCTATGTCCATCTGGGTAAGTGCTCTGCACCCAGGGCAGAATCAGAAGGTGGTAGGGACCCAGGGAGTCTGTGGGAGGAGGAGCCCTGGGCTACTGGGCTGTGGGAAGTTTTCAGCATGTGCAGAGGAGACACTGAGCTGTGACACCCCTCAGCACAGGGGACTGTGCTCTGCATGGACAACAAGAATACTTTTCCTCTTGGGATATTTCCTGCAACTCCTAAAATTAGTTAATTTTTTCTTTGGAAACATCATTGTTTCATATTTACATTTTGTTTTAATTAAGCAACTCACAGTGAAGAACTACATGAATTATCCTTATATGTAGAATATTTTAGTGATTTAATTTGTGTACCTATTATAAAAATTGATGTTTTTAATTTCATATCTTCATTAAATCCTTTTAGTTTTGTTATATTCTTAACTGAAACAAAACTATTTGTGATGTAAGTCACTCTGTATTTTGAGTAATTAAAAGTAATTCCAGTGTGTTTGGAAGGAAATCTCCTTACTGTATCAATATCTAGTAGAAAACATCGCCTACTCAGTTTCAGGAATTTCACGCAAATGCTCTTGGCTCGTGGTACACTACACAGTAAAACACGTCCTCTAAGAGGACGTCCTTGAGGAGGCGCTGGAATGCTAGAAATTTTATACACAGTGGATAGATGGCAGTTTCCCCTGCTGTTGCCTAAAGAGCCAAGATCCAAACCCCAAGAGCTTGAGAGGAACAAAAGTAAAAAGCCTGAGAGCACAGGGGACTGTGTTCTGCATGGGCAACAAGAATAGTTTTCCTCTTAGGATGTTTCCTAAAACTCCTGAAAGTTGGCATCTCCATTTTCTCCTTCTCTTCTTGCCTATTCCGTTTTGTTTCTGACATCTGATGAAATTGACATTGAGTAATCAAACGGATCTATTATATAAAGAGCATGGTAATGCAATGGGAATCACTCAGTAAAATGTATTTACAACTCTGCTGGTACATAGAACTCAGCATATTAATCTTGTAGAAGTTTCACCTTTCCTAATGACTCTTTGCCATTCTATTTTAGAAAATCTCAATTTAAATTTTTTAGGTTATTTTGTTATGTGTGTTACACTTTTTGGGTGTTTGTTTTGTTTGATTTTGCTGTGTCTATATATTTGTATTGCATGCATGCCTGCTGCCTGAGGACCTCAGGAGTTTTTGGAACCCCTGGACCTAGAGTTGCAGATGGTTTTGAGCTGCCATGGGAGAGGTGAGAACTGTACCTGGGGCCTCTGTCAAAGCAGCAGGTTCTCTCCACACCAAGCACCTATGTTTACAGTCTTTAACTGGCCATCCACCTTAGCTCTCATTTTTTAAAGTTACTTTTCATCTTACGTATTTTGTGGAATGGGGTAGGGTGTGTATGTCACAGGACACATCTCGGGGTCAGAGGACCACTCTTTGGAATTGGTTCTTCCCTTCTAGAATGTAACTCATCATGACTGGAGGGCAGCACTTCTGAACACTGAGGCTCCCTCATTTCTCCTGCTCTGAGCATTTACTAAGCTGGTGCATCGGGTTTTGTAACTCAGGCACTTTTGCTTTCCCCTCATATCTCACATTACATATAAAATGAAAGCATCTTACACCCTTGATATTCAAATGATAATTATTTCTTTACTATTTGACTTCATTTTTATATTATTGCATAATTTAGGATTATGATACTTGAATTAAACTAAATACTTGCATTGCATGAGAAAGAACTTTCAAGAAGACCCTTCATCAAATCTTCTGATGTATATCTGAGGCTTTGGTCACCTGAGTCTGAGAAGCATCACTGCTTCCTCAAGGAGGTATGAAATCCTACACACCTGTGCAGCCCATCATTTAGGATGAGTTGGATAATTCTTCTTTCATTAAAACCTCACAATGGGAATGGCCCTCAATCTATTGTAATTATAATTCTTAATAATTGTTTGCTTTCAAATGTGGAAAGAGACAAAACTTAGAACACATTTTTGGCAGCTTCTGATAACTGATCACTTCTCATGTAGGATTTTGTTCTGCTGTGACATCAAAACATATTTCAGATGCAGTTACAATGTGAGATTCACAAAGAAGGCCTAAATGGCTACCAGGATGCTTTGGAAAGGATTGCTTGGGTAGTCTATTGTGTTCCTACATACTATTCTCTGTTTGGGGCTGCGAGAAACCAAACAGATGTTTTTAAAACTGTATTAACTATCCCAAGTCACAAACATAAGGAACCTTCATGAGAATAAAGCCAGCAGCCTACACTTCCAAAGAGTTCGCCCTGTGCAGGGAACACCATGCTTGGTATGTAGACTTCATCTCCTTACAAATCTCCCTGACACAGTCACACAGATGTCATATGTTCTAACGATGTAGCTCAGCCCCAGACTGCTCAGGGTCACACACAGGATATGGCAGGAGTGAGTATGATGTAAAGAAGTCTGGATTCAGAGTTTCCACTCCTAAGGCTCCCTGTAGATCCACATGAAGAGCACAAAGTCTGAGGTAAATGAGCAGAAGAAAGAGACTGGAATAAAATGACTCTGGGTCTGTTTAAGACAAGGGCACAGCTTCATCTGAGGATCTTATTTCTACTTTCTTGCAATCATCATTGAACTTCACCAAAACCTGCAGAGCTGCTCTGTGTCTGGCAATCAACATGATGCAGATGAAAGACAAGTAAGACATTGCTTTTGCCTCAGGAAACCTCAAATAGGAAACAGTAGGAAAAGAAATATTTTCTTGACACATGACAATTGTAATGTGGGAGAAAGCTTCTATCTGGATGGGGCACATAAGTGTCGGAACAATGGAGAGAGTGGGCATCCCTTCTGGGCACTTTGAGATGAAGGCACTCTTAAGGGGTATAAGGCAGAGCTGTGAAATAAACATCTTTCTAAGGAGAGTGGAGCTGCCATTGTCTGCAGCTGATGAGCAAGGCTAGATTGGTGATAAGGAATCTTCTTGCTGTCCTCCCCTCACAATTGCTACCTGCTTCTTTCAGCCTTAAAGTGAACAAAATCAACAAACTGTCAGGTAACACCAAGGTAAGAAACACCATTTATGCTGGAGCTGGGATTGGGCTCTCAGGCAACAGCTTCCTTCTTCTCTTCCACATCCTCATGTTTATTCCTGGGCAGAGGCCCAGACTCACTGATCTGCCCATCAGTCTCTTGGCCCTAATCCACATACTGATGCTGCTAGTCGTGAGTTTAGTAGCTTCAGACATTTTTATGCCAGGGAAGAAATGGAGTGACTCCACATGCAAATTTGTTATGTTCTTGTACAGGTCTTTTAGGAGCCTCTCTCTTTGTGCCACTAGCCTGCTCAGCATCCTCCAGGCCATCACCCTCAGTCTCAGAAGTTCCCGTCTAGCAAAATTCAAATGTAAATCTCCACACCACATGCTAGGTTGCCTTCTTTTCCTGAGTATCTTTTATTCATCCATTAGCAGTCCCCTTATAACGTACATAACTGTAACGCCTAATCTGACCTCATCTGGTTTTACATACCTCAGTCAATCTTGCTGTGTTGTGCCCATGAGCTACTCTGTCCATCACACATTTTTTATATTGTTGACCTCCAGGGATGTCATCTTTGTAGGTCTTATGACCCTCTCCAGTGGGTACATGGTGATTTTCCTATGCAGACATAAGAACCAGTCCCAGCTTCTCCACAGTGCCAGCCTTTCCCTCAGACCATCTGCAGAACAAAGAGCCACACGGACCATCCTGTGCCTCATGAGTTTCTTTATGGTGATGTACACCTTGGACAGCGTCATCTCCTACCTAAGAAGTATAGATGTTGATCTGATTTTGTTTTGTGTCCATATTCTCACAGTCCATGGCTATGCCACAGTCAGCCGTTTTTTGGTTCTCAGTACTGAAAAGCACATAAGTAACATTTTTAGATCCATTGTATGGAAGGATGGTCAACATCATATTACTCAGGTATAGGTAAGATTCCTTAAGATAAGCCAGTATTCTGGCATTAGAGCCATGAATTGTAATGTAGTTTACATGAGCTTCAGGTTAAATGAAATTACAGATTTGTCTTTTTGCTGTTGTTAAACCTATTTCTTATGAGATGTGTGGATGCTACACATAAAAGACAAACCACATGCCAGATACATGAGTCTTTTGTACTTCCCAGTGTGTCTTTTGGGGAGACATAAAGTGACTGTCTTGTTAGGGTCTGGATTATCCACATCAATTTATAATACGTGACAGCTTATGATAGTCTTCATTTATTCAAATCCCGCAGCTATCTCTGTTTTGCCAAATGAGGTTTATAAATAGTTATTATTATAATTATCAAGTATCCAGAAATGTTCAAATCACTTAGCATACACATACACACACACACACACACTCAGAGTGAGAGACAGAGACACAGAGAGACAGAGACAAAGACAGACATAGAATCTATGTATAAAATGCAGTCCTGATGATGGATAAACAGAGTTCAGCTTCTCTGCACTGGAGTGTTACTCCAGCTTTAAAAGAGAAGGAGATTCTGCACATGGTCCCACACAGATTGGCATGAAGCCACTGTACTGACTGCAATGAGAGTCTAGTCAGAACAAATTCTGTGTGGACTACTGGGAGCAGGAAGAACTTGGAAGCTTTCTAGGAGTGGAAACAAAAGCAGACTCTCATCCTCAGCTCAGGAGGGAAGGCCATGGGCGACTTGCTGGGTGGAGGCAGACTGTAAAAATGTAATCAACGCCAAGCAGTATGCTGAAGATGGGAAATTCTTGTGTTGTGTGTGCTTTACCAAAATAACAATGTGTTCAGTTACCTTAACCAAGCAGTGAAGTATATTTTCCCTGAAATAATAAAGTGAACAATGGGGATGGAGAGATGGTTCAGGAGTTATAAACACTGGCTGTCCTTGCAGAGGACCAAAGTTCAATTCCCAGCCTCTAGATGAAGGCTCACAACTGTTAGTAACTCCAGTTCAAGAGGATCTCATGGTTTCTGGTCCGGCAGGCACCAGGCATGCATTCATGCACACAAAATGAAAATAAATAAAACTACTAAAGTAAAACAGAATTTTAAAAATGAAAAAAGTAAAAATATTATTTTTCAAGTTTTAAAACATGATAGATTTTCTTGAATAAAGAGGGTTTTCTCATAGTCCTCATCTTTTTAAAACTTCTTTCTTCATTATACTTTATTTAATTTGTATCCCCCCACGTGGGTCCCTCCCTCCTCCTTTCCCAATCCCCATAGTCCTCATCTTAATCTCAGGTCCTCAGAGCAAGCAGAGGAGTTCATCTGTAAGACCTGGAGTGTCACTGCTCAGGAGTTCAGGATGGCACCCTTCCCAGGAACTCTCACAGACCACAGCTCGATGCCAAAGCAAGAGGTTTTATTGCTATCGAGATAGGGTCGCCCCTCCAAAGACAAGAGACGACCCTGGACATGCATACCACAGGGTTTTTATACCTGAAAATCAGATCACTCTGCTCTATAGTTTACAGATGGTTGTAGATAGTTTACAGCTGGTTGCTTCTCAGAACAGTTCACCCCGCCCTTCAAGAGCACTCTGGGCATGGCTTCAATTCAAATAATCACAGTTGTTTCTCATTCCCAGGTGGCCCCTCACACCTTTGAGATCCAGGTTGCATCCCAGCCTGTGTTCAGCCTTTGAGCAATCTTCAGGCCTGCCAGCCTTGGCTACAGTGAAGTAAGGCCAGCCTGGGCTATATTATAACCTTCCCCAAAAGCAACAGAATTTAATTTGAAAAAGCTCTCAGTCTCCTCTCAGCTCCAGTGCTATTGTAATGCCAAGTTAATGGGACCCTCAGAGACGAAACAATGCAATAGCAAAAGAGCTTTATTAAGAGAACACTCAAACTCAGGAAGCAAGTCTCACTGATGCAGCAGTAGAGAAGTGGGACCTTGAGCCCTGAGTGAGCAGGGTTTTTAAAGGGAAAGTCTGTGATCAGGAGGTTTCCATGAGAAAAACAGGAGGTCACATGTTTCTAGAACAGCAAATGGGGGAACTATGCCTTGACATTACAGGATTAGGTAAAAGTTAGAGGGCTGATGTGACCTCTGAATCACAATTGCCTAAGGCATATGCTTCTCTTAGGCACAATTGCCTAAGACTTATGATCACAATGGCTATTCTTTTAATCTATATCTGAAACATGGGGAGAATTTTCCCACATGATTCTCAACCAATTCTCATTGATTATTGCCAGGGAGATTGTCTCTATTTTCTATGAAGTATTTATTCTGTGATATTTCCTGAAAGCTGTTGCTAGGAGAGTTAACTTTGTTTTCTGCCAGGTGCACATTTTGTGATATTTCCAGGTACCTGAATTCAGCTTCAGGTTAAGATGGCTCTTTATTTCAAAAATGGAGTTATACTCAGGCTAAGTATATCCAGGCTAACTTAAACTCTTTATTTTTCCCTTGCAATCCTTCCCTTGCGGAAGGATTTTCTTTTCTGGTCAAATTTGTTGAATGTTCTCTAGGCCTCATGTATTCTTATTGGCTTCTCCTTTAACTTGGGGAAATTTTCTTCCATGATTTTGTTGAAAATATTTTCTGGTCCTTGGAGAAGACAGTCTTCTTTTTCCTCTATTCCTATTATTGTTAGGTTTTGTCTTTTCATATTATCTTTGATTTCTTGGACGGTCTGTGTCAAGAATTTTTTGGATTTAACATTTTCTTTGACAGATACATCGATTTGTTCCATTTTATCTTCTACACCTGAGATTCTTTCTTCCATCTCTTGTAGTCTGTTGTTTATGCTTACCTCTGTAGTTCCTGTTTTCTTCCCTAAATTCTCTCCATTATTTCCTCCATTTGTGTTTTCTTTAATATTTCCAGTTCTATCTTCAGGTCTTGATTTGTTTTGTATACTTCCTTCACCTGTCTGATTGTATTTTCCTCTTTTTCTTTTAGTTCCTTCAACTCTGTTTCTTTTACTTCTTTCAGTGATTTAATTATTTCTTCTCTGAAGGCTGCAAACTGTTTGGCTGCATCTTCCCATATTTCTTCATGGATGGCCATAATCCGCTTGTCTTTAACTTCCTCCCTTTCTTTATTAATAGCCATGATCTGTTTGGTTTTATCTTCCTATAATTCTTTTTGTATTTTATTTGTTTCCTCTATTATCCTCTTCATCAGCATAGATGTAAGGTCATCTTCTTGATTTTCTATGATGTTGGGTTGTCCAGGGCTGCTCGCCCCTGGATGGCTGGGTTCTGGAGATGCCGTATTGCTCTGTCTTTTGTTGGTTGAGCTTTTACGCTGACCTCTACCCATTGGGCTGTACTAGGTGTTGGCTGTTAGTTTCTGTGCTTCCTGGAGTCCTGATGTAGGGAGAACCCCCTTGGCCTGAAGATGATTTTCCTGAAGGAGTCCTCCTCTGCTTTTTGGTTATGGTCACTGTATGGCCAGTGTTTCTCAGGAATTGCCACTGCTCACTTTAGGTGTATAGCCTTGAGTAGTAGCTGAGTAGTAGCTGAGGTCTTTGTTGGGCAGGGGGGCTCTCCTCTTACCCATATAAGTGCTCAAGACAGCTGCCCCACTGCTGGGTTTCCCGTTATAAATTTAGTGAGCTGCTGCTATTGTTACAGTTTTCCAGGTACAGTCCTCTTGAAGAACCTGCTGATTCCCTAGCTGTGGGGTTTTCTCCCAACAAGGAAACTCAGTCTGTTATCCTGGAGCACACAGTTCTGTCCGGGAAAGTAAGAGGGGCGCCCATCAAGTCTCTGGGCCAGAGGCTGAGTGTTCTGCTCTGGGCCTGGAGAATGTACACCTGGGTTGAGTTGGCGCCTGGGGGCGCCGCTTTGGTCTGGAGGCTGGGTGCCTCAGTCTGGACCAGAAGCTGTGTGTCCCTGTCTGGGATGTTGGCTGCAGGCACTGCTCTATTCTGGACACTGTGGGTGCAGCCCTTTTGAAGGACCACGGTTTCCCACAGTTTTGACAGTCTAGCTAGGGGTAACTGGTTGATCCTTGGCACAGTATCTGAGGGCTGCTGTAATGGCTCTCTGGCTTTTCTAGGTCTGAGGATGCATCTGTGTGCCCCAGTGCCCTAGGGGTACTCAATAATGGTGGCTGAGCACAGCACTCTTGCCTGCAGTAGAAAGCTAGAGCCTAGACCCTGCATGAATCCAGAAAGTCTTTTGGTGCTGGGTGTCCTGAGCGTTAGACCTGATGATCCCCCCGGCTGGGGATTTCCTCCTGCCAGGGACACCCAGGCTTTGCTTTGGGGACTGCCATTCTGTCTGGGGTGGCGGCGAGTAGAACCCACCAGCACAGATGCCCGCCCGTGGCTCTGCTTTTCTGGCCTTTGGGAGCCTGGGCGTCTACCTAAAGTGGGTAATTTTCCCAAGACCTTTTCAGGCTGGTGGTATCAGCTGAGTGCTCTGAGATCAGTCCAGCCATTTCCCTCCCTGTGGGTTTGCACCCAATGATGAAATTGAGTCTCTGGTGCCCTGGGGCCCACAGTTCTATCTGAGGCAGCGAATCAGGTGCACAGGCAGGGCTCTATGCAGGCGCCTGGGTCCCTGGCTCTGGCTCTGGCTGGCTCCAAGGGAGCCCGTGGAACCTGAATATTTTCCAGGGGATGTCTGGGTGACCTAAGGTTGATCCCAATTGTTTCCTGCTCCGTGGGGTTATCTCTCAACTGGAAAATCCAGTCTGTGATGTGTGGGCCCACAGTTCAGTCTGGGACAGTGACCGGATCATGCTGGAGTTTTGCTCTGTGCTGGCGACCAAGCTCCTGGCAGGACCAGGGTCTCTTCTGTGGTTTACTCGGGTGAGTTAAAGCTGATTGAACCCCCCCCCACCTTGGGGTATCCTCTCATCTGAGGAACACAATCACATGTGTTTTATGGCTGCGAGTTCTGCTTGCTGGTCACTGTGCCGATCCTGCTATGCTGCTGTTCAGAATGAGAGTCCTCCCAGCGCCGCCATCTTGGCCGCCCCTACAATTTTCTTAATTGGTTCAAATCATATGGCTTTGTTTCACTTGGTAAAACTAACAAAATAAATGCCAAAGTCTTTTGTCTTCCCCCAAAGGACTGAGAAATTGTTTCAAGTTCTCTGTTAGAATGCCCACTGTCATTGTCTATAATACCTGATAAACTTTAAAATATTTCATAACCTGAAACATAACTTTTTAAAACTCGTTTTTGCAATATCAAAATAAGGTACCCTTTTAGAAATGAAGTCACAAAATATAACCATAATTTTAAAAGTCAAAACCAGATTTTATCAATGCAAACAATTCAGTACTTTTAAAATCAATACCAAGTATATTATTTTGATGTTGGCTGCCAGTAAGAAAAGTTCTTGTAATCAAACACATGGAGGTGCAGTTTTAATATTTTATATAAATTTAGTTTTAAACATTATTATTTTTATTAACCTTGTTTTTAATACAGGACCAGAATTATATAAAGTCTTAATATATTTAATAATCAATAATCAGACATCAAAATATACATAGAACATAGTAAACATATATTTAAAACAAACAGACAAAACTATAAAACTAATTTTTACTCCCTTTAGCATTAATTTCAAGGGAGGAACATCTTGTTCCCTGTTGAATACTATTTTATGACCATAGAGGCTTGCAACTTTCTTCCCTGAGAAGCTGCTGTGGATACTTTAAGAGCCTCTTGTAGGGAAAGTAATCATCAGTATGGCCTTCATCTGTGGTTTCAACTCCTGTAGTGTCTGGGACATTTTTGTGCATTTCTGATATAATATGTCCGCACTCCTCTATGGCAGACAAAACTTTAAAAAGCTGCTGAAATCATCCCAGGTGGGCTGGTGGGTGAAAAGAACAGTTTCAATGAGATCAATCAAATCCCTAGAATTGTCAGAGAACTTGGATTCTGAGTTCTCCAGTCATCTGGTTCCCCGAGGGATAGGCTGCCAAGGGGCTCTGGGTTTTTGGTGCTGATCCAGAACCTGGATAAAGGGCTGGAGCTCGCTGAGTAGTAGGAGGAGGAGGGGTTGGAAAATTATTTCCATGGTTGTCTCAACCTGAAAAAGAGAGTAAAGGGGGTGTGAGGGTGCCAAGGCAGTGGCCTCTGGTTTTGTTTAGTCTGTGGAATTAGGATTGTTATTGGGGGTCAGAAAGGGCTTAATCCATGGAGGTAGATGAATCATTAGGTCTTTCCAGACTACAATATATGGAAATTGGTCTGGGTGCCCACATTTTTGCTGAAAAACACCATTTTCCACTGCAAGGATGGTGGGAAGATGGAAAGTTCCTTCTGGTGGCCAGCCCACATTAAAGGTGGGCCATTCTGAGCTGCAAAAAGTCATCATTTTTCCTCTCCTCACATCAACTGAAAGACCGTGAATTCTAGTCTCAACTTCTCCAAAATGTGTCAGAACCAAGTCAAGGGGTTTGGAAGTATTCTGTCCCATATCATCAGCCAGTCTTTTCATCAAGAGAATTCAGGATAATGCAAAAAAAGTAAGGAGAGCAATTTCAAAAAATAGTAAATCACATATACACAAAAAAGAACGAGCCATCCCAGACAAAAAACAAACTAAAGGCAACAACACACAACCTATACCTGGGCTAATATCTAAAATCACTAAAGCAAGAAGAGCTATGGCTTCAAAGGCAACTGCAAGACCACAAGCAATTAATCACAAAAATACAAAAGTAACTCCTGCCACAACACCAAGAAAAAGAAAATTAATCCTACACAGAAACAAAGTAAAACCAAAAACCTGGCATTTCCTGTACTTCTCTGCCACAGAAGTCCCAGAAACTCTATGAAAACCAATCCTCACTCTGGTTTCCCTATCCCAAGATTTCCAGGGAGGCAAAAACTTACAAGGCCAAAAATGTCTTTTTGACCCCTGCAGCCCTGGACCTCAACAGGTCTCTCTTGTCCACTTTTGGCCACCTCTACAACACCTCAAGGCTTTTCAGATCAATGAACAGAAACAAACACTTAAAGCAGGCAGACAACACAAAACAGATTTACCCATGGGATTAAGTTCTCTGGGTCGGGAGTCCTAGAGGTCCTGAGGCACCCTGGACCAGAACCCAAATGTAAGGCCAGGTTCAGGAGATCCTCAGAGCCCCCGGGAGACAACTCGATACAATAGCAAGAGAGCTTTATTATGAGAGCAATCAAACTCAAGACTCACTGATGCACCAGTAGAGAAGTGGGACCTGGAGCCCTGAGTGAGCAAGGTTTTTTAGGGAAAGTCTGTGATCAGGGAGTTTTCATGACAGCAAACAGGGAAGCACATGTTTCTATGACAGCAAACGGGGGGCATATGCCTTGATGTTACAGGATTAGGTAAAAGTTAGATGGGTGAGGTGACCTTTTCTGAATCACAATTACCTAAGGTATATGCCTCTCTGAGGAACAATTGCCTAAGACATATGATCACAATGGCTATTCTTTTAATCTATATCTGAAACATTGGGGAGAATTTCCCACCAGATTATCAACCAATTTCCCTTGATTATTGCCAGGGAGATTGTCTCTAATTTCTATGAAGTATTTATTCTATGATATTTCCTAGAGATGGTGCTGGGAGAGTTAACTTTGTTTTCTGCCAGGTGCACATTTTGTGATATTTCCTGGTACCTGAATTCAGCTCCCAGTCAAGATGGCTCTTTATTTTATAATGCAGTTATTCTCAGGCTAACTATACCCAGGCTAACTTAAACTCTTCACTATGACTTTCTAGGTAGTGTATATTATGAAGTTAAACTGTGAAACTCAGTATAAATCACACATAAAAGTCACCCAGCTGAAGGGGAATTTTAATCTAGCAACATGGCTACCCTGGCAGGAGATCACATGGGAAGACCTAGTTCTGTGCGATCTGGCTGAAATACAGACACACTCTTAGTACACACTCTTTTTTAAAAAATTTTATTAATTACACTTTATTCACTTTGTATCCCCCCCATGTACCCCACCATCCTCCCCTCCTAATTCCACCTTCTCTCCCCCTTCTTCATGCATGCACCTTCTCAAATCCACTGATAGGGGAGGTCCCCCTCTCCTTCCTTCTGATCTTAGTTTATCAGATCTCATCAGGAGTAGCTGCATTGTCATCTTCTCTGGCCTGGTAAGGCTACTTCCCGCTCAGGAGAAGGTGATAAAAGAGCAGGCCAATCAATTCATGTCAGAGACAGTCCCTCTAATGATTATTATGGAACCCACTTGGACACTGAACTGCCATGGGCTACATCTGTGCAGTTGTTCTAGTTTATCTCCTTGCATGGTACTTGGTTGGAGTATGAGTATCTGGAAAGACACCTCTGTTCAAATTCTCTGGTTCTGTTGCTCTCCTTGTGGACCTCCTGTCCTCTCCAGATCTTATTATTTTCCACTTCTTTCATAAGATTCCATGCTCTCTGCCCAACAGTTAGCCTTAAGTCTTAGCATCTGCTTTGATAGTATGCAGGGCAGAGCCTTTCATAGGCCCTCTGTGGCAGACTCCTAACTTGTTTCCTGTTTTCTTCTTCTTCTGATGTCCATCCTCTTTGCCTTTTAGGATGGCGATTGAGCATTTTAGTCAGAATCCTCCCTCCTGATTAGCTTCTTTATATGTACAGATTTTAGTAGGTTTATCCTATATTATATGTCAATATAAATGAGTATATACCCTGTGTGTCTTTCTGCTTCTGGGACAGATAATTCAGGATGATCCTTTCCATTTCCCACCATTTAACTGCAAATTTCATAATTTCCTTATTTTTCATTGCTGAGTAATATTCCATTGTGTAGATGTACCACAATTTCGGTATCCATTCTTCAGTTGAGGGACATCTGGGTTGTTTCCAGCTTCTGGCTGTTACAAATAAAGGTGCTAAAATCATGATTGAACATATGTTCTTATTGTGTACTTGATCCTCTTTTGGATATATGCCTAGGAGTGCTATGGCTGGATCTGAGGAAGCGCTATTTCTGTTTGTTTGATAAAGCACCAGATGGATTTCCAGAGTGGTTGTACAAGTCTACATTCCCACCAACAGTGGAGGAGGTTTGCCTTTCTTCTGAACCCATCCAGAATGTGTTTTCACTTGAGTTTTTAATCATGGCCATTCTGATAGATGTAATTTGAAATCTCAGGGTCATTTTGATTTGCATTCTCCTGATGGGTAATGAGGTTGAGCATTTCTATAAGAGTTTCTCTGCCATTCAATATTCCTCTACAGAGAATTCTGTTTAGCTCTGTTCCCCATTCTTTAATTGGATTACTTGGTTTGTTGCTTTTCAGCTTCTTTAGTTCTTTATATATACTGGATATTAGCCATCTGTCAGGAAAAGAGTTGGTGAAGATTCTTTCCCAATCTGTAGGCAGTCATTTTGTTTTGATGACAGTGTCCTTTGCTTTACAGAAGCTTTTCAGTTTCATGATGTCCCATTTATTGATTGTTGCTCTTAGAGCCCGTGTTGTTGGTGTTCTGTTCAGGAAATTGTCTCCTCTATTAATGAGTTCTAGGGTCTTCCCCACTTTTTCTTCTAACCGATTTAATGTGTCTCATTTCATGTTGAGGTCTTTGATCCACTTGGACTTTAATTTTGTGCTGGGTGACAAGTATAAATCTATTGCATTTTTCTACATGAAAACATCCACTTAAACCAGCACCATTTGTTGAAGATGCTATCTTTTTTCCATTGTATGCTTTTGTCATCTTTGTCAAAGAACAGTTGTCAATAAGTGCCTGGGATTATTTCTGTGTCTTCAGTTTTGTTCCCTTGATCCACCATTGTGTTTCTATGCCAGTATCATGCAGTTTTTCTAACTGTTGCTCTATAGTACAGATTGAGATCAGGGATGGAGATACCTCCAGAAGATCTTTTATTGTTGAGGATTGTTTTAGCAATTCTGCGTTCCTTGTTATTCCATATGAAGTTGAGAATTTTTCTTTCAAGATCTGTAAAGAATTGTGTTGGTAATTTGATGGGAATTGCATTGAATCTGTAGATGGCTTTTGGTAAGATGGCCATTTTTACTATGTTAATCCTGCCAAGCCATGAGCATGGGAGATCTTTCCATTTTCTGATGTCTTCTTCTAATTCTTTCTTCAGAGACATGAAATTTTTTTCATACAGATCTTTGACTTGCTTGGTTAGGGTAACACCAAGGTACTTTTTGTCATTTGTGGCTAATGTGAAGGGTGTTGTTTCCATAATTTCTTTCTCAGCCCTTTTGTCTTTTGTATACAAGAGGGCTACTGATTTTTTTGAGTTAATTTTGTATATGGCCACTTTGCTGAAGGTGTTTATCAGCTATAGGAGTTCCCTGGTAGAATTTCGGGGGTCACTCAGGTATACTATCATATCATCTGCAAATAGTGATACTTTGAGTTCTTCTTTTCCAATTTGTATTCCCTTGATCTCCTTCAACTGTCTTATTGCTCTATCAAGGACTTCTAAAACTATGTTAAAGAGATATGGAGAGAGTGGGCAGCCTTGCCTTGTCCCTGATTTCAGTGGGATTGCTTTAAGTTTCTCTCTGTTTAGCTTGATGTTGGCTCTAGGCTTGCTGTATATTGCCTTTACTATGTTTAGACATGTGCCTTGTATCTCTGATTCTCTCCAATACTTTAAATATGAATGGATGTTGAATTTTGTCAAATGACTTTTAAGCATCTAAGGAGGTTATACGTGTTTTTTTCTTTCAGTTTGTTATTTTGGTCTATCACATTGATGGATTTCCGTATATTGGACCACCCCTGCATACCTGGCATGAAGCCTACTTGGTCATAGTGGATGATATCTTTGATGTGTTCTTGTATTCAGTTTGCAAGTATCTTGTTGAGTATTTTTGCATCAATGTTCATAATGGAGATTGGCCTGAAATTCTCTCTTTTTGGGGGGGTCTTTGTGAGGTTTAGGTACCAAGGAGACTGTGGCTTCATAGAATGAGTTGGGTAGTGTTCTTTCTGTTTCTATTTTGTGGAACAGTTTGAAGAGAACTGGAGTTAACTCTTCTTTGAAGGTCTGGTAGAATTCTGTGCTGAAACCATCTGGTCCTGGGCTTTTTTTTGGATGAGAAACTCTCAATGACAGCTTCTATATCCTTGGTATATATGGGACTAATTAATTAATTTTCCTGGTCTTGATTCAGCTTTGGTAATTGGAATTGATCAAGAAAATTATCCATTACATTTAGATTTTCAAATTTTTTGGCATATACACTTTTGAAGTATATAAGTCCTAATGACTGTTTGGATTTCCACAGTGTCTATAGTTATATTCTCCTTTTCATTTCTGATTTTATTGATTTGGATGGTGTCTCTCTGCCTTTTAGTTAGCTTGGCTAAGGGTTTGTCGATCTTGTTGATTTTCACAAAGAACCAGCTCTTGGTTCCATTGATTCTTTGAATTGTTTTATTTGTTTCTAATTGATTGATTTCAGCCCTGAGTTTGATTATTTCCAGCCGTCTACTCCTTTTTGGTGTGTCTACTTCTTCCTTTTCTATGATTTGTAGGTGAGACATTAAGTTCTTTGAATGAGTTGTCTTGAATTTCTTCTTGAAGGCACTTAGTCCTATGAATTTCCTCTCAGCACTCCTTTCATTGTGTCGCATAAGTGTGGATATGTTGTGCCTTCATTTTCATTGAATTCTAGGAAGACTTTAATTTCTTTCTTTGTTTCTTCCCTGACCCAGCTGTAATTGAGTATCAAGTTGTTCAGTTTCCACGTGTATATAGGCTTTTTTCTATTTCTGTTGTTGTTGATGTCCAGCTTTATTCCATGGTGATCAGATAGGATACAAGGGATTATTTCACTCTTCTTGTATCTGTTGAGCCTTGCTTTGTGACCAACTATATGGTCTATTTTGGAGAAGGTTCCATGAGGTGCTGAGAAGAAGGTAAATATTTTGTGTTTTGGTTTAAGGTTCTGTAAGTGTCTGTTAGGTCCATTTGATTCATGAACTCTGTTAGAGACATTGTTTCTTTGTTTCATTTCTGTTTTCTTGACCTATCCTTTGTTGAGAGTGGGGTGTTGAAGTCTCCCACTATTAATGTGTGGAGATCTATGTGTGGTTTAAGTTTTATCAATGTATCTTTTACAAATATGGGTACCCTTGTATTAGGGGCATAGATATTCAGGATTGTGATGTCTTCCTGGTGGATTTTCCCCTTGATGAGTATGAAGTGTCCTTCCCCATTTCTTTTGATTAATTTTGGAAGAAAGTATATTTTATCAGATATTAGAATGGCTACTCCTGCTTGCGTCTTGGGTCCATTTACTTGGAAAGCAGTCTTCCAGCCCTTTACCCTTAGGTAATGACTATCTTTGTGACTTAGGTGTCTTTCTTGTATGCAACAGGTTGCTGAATCTTGTTATCGCATCCATTCTGTTAGTGTCTCATTATTGAAGAATTGAGTCCATTGATGTTGAGAGAAATTAATGACCAGTTGCTGTTAGATCCTGTGATATTGATGTTGGCTGTGGTCATATATTTGTGTGCTTGGTTGATTTTTGTTTTACTGTAGTGAGGTTAATTATTTCCTGTCTTTTCTTGAAAATACGTAGGTGTCTTGAATTGTATTTTTCCTTCTAGTGTCTTCTGTAATGCTGGATTTGTGTGTAGGTATTGTTGAAAGTTGTATTTTTCATTGAATATCTTGTTTTCTCTGTCTATGAGGATTGAGAGTATTGCTGGTTATAGTAGCCTGGGCTGACATCTGTGCTTTTTTAGATCCTGCATGATATCTGTCCAGGCCGTTCTGGCTTTCATAGTCTCATTTGAGAAGTCAGGTGTGATTCTGATGGGTTTGCCATTATATGTTACTTGGCATTTTCCCCTTGCAGCTTTTAATATTTTTTCTTTCTTCGGTATACATACTGTTTTGATTGTTATGTGGCGGGAGGACATTTTTTTCTGGTCTAATTTATTAATTTTTCTGTATGCCTCTTGTATTCTTATTGGCCTCTCTTTTAAGTTGGGGAAATTGCTTCAGTGATTTTGTTGAAAATATTTTCTGGGCCTTTGAGAAGGGAATCTTCTTTTTCCTAGATTCCTATTATTCTTAGGTTTTGTCTTTTTATGTTGTCTTGAATTTCTTGGACGGTGTGTGTCAGAAAGCTCAGATGAGGAGGTCGTTGCGGACAGAAGACAAATTAAACAGACACCATAGCAAAGCACCCTGGCTATGAGGAAGTTAAACTGAGCCTCTCCACCACCAGAACTCAAGGGGAGTGTGAGAAATGTGCATTTCCAGGTCCTCATCAGACTTACAGAGCCAGAGCAACTGCCAACACTTCTGGGAAAGCCAAAGTCAGAACCACTGGTGCAGAGTATGGATGGCTGTCTAATCAGCCATCACCTCTTGGAGGTGGCTGGAAAGGGACATCTGGTCGCTGAGGAGGCTTGACTCACACTGTTCTGGGCCCAGTATTTCCCCAGTACTGCCTGTTGATGGCCACATGCATGGCTTTTCCCTCAGGGAGCTCTGTCTACCTACACACACAGTCCTGCCAACAGGGAGAGGGGTCAACCAACCAAGAGGTGAAGGAGATAACCTGAGTAGGATTGGAGGCATGAACAGGCCTGACTTGTTGGAGGACCAGTGAGAGTGTAGGCTTGGTCTAGAGTGGGCCTGGGGTTTCCCTACTGCACAGTTAAGAACTGAATTTGATTCTTTCAAACAACCTTTCCATCTCAGAGCCATCATCAAACTCCTAAACCTCCAGCCCTTTGTGGAGAAATACTTGTGAGTCTGGAATAGAAATTGTTTTATGGCTGGGGACAGCCAGACGAGGAAAGAGCTTTCTGTGTAAGCCTGGTAATCTGAGTTCCATTCCTGAAATCCACCTAGAGGCAGGAGGATAAGGCAGATTCCACAAGTTTGTCTTCCAGCCTCCACAAGTGCACCATAGCTCATTTGTATGCCTTCCCTCCCACACACACTAACAATCAACACATGATTGATTTGAAAAAAGACAACAAAGAAAATGTCTAGCTGGATTTTGTTACTAAGAGTTCTGGGTAGGCTTGACGGAGCCATGCCTAGTGGTCAGCTGGTGATGGAGGCGATGGTGGAGGAGATGGAGGTGGTAGAAATGATACCAGAAGGGAATGAAGACAGAAGAAGAGACCATGGCGGTGGTGGCAGTGCCACAGGTGATAGGAACAGTTGTAGAAGTCGTGTGAGGATGGGTGACTTGTCCTCAGTGTGGGTGGCAGAATAAGTGAGGAGGGGGTAGGCAACATATAAAAAAAAGAGATGAAGGGGCCTGTGGTGGTGAAGCAGTAGAGGTAGAGCAGGCAATAAAGGTGGTGGAGGTGGCAGAATTGAGGCACGAAATGGTCAAGGTGACGGAAAGTGGTAATGATGGAGATGTATACAGGATAGAGATGGCTGTATTTTTCCAGATGGAGATGGAGGTATTTGGTCAAGTTTTGATACCAGTGGTAGGGACTGACCACATGGTAGTCAGGGACAGAGATGGTGGGGATGACAAAATGGTGGGTGGTAAAGTTGGCTAGGATGATGGAGAGGGTATATATGGTAGAATTGGTGGGTTTTATTGAGGTGATGGAGACAGTATGGGTGATGGGCTTGATGCAGATGGTGGAGGTAGTCAAGGTGATGGAGGGCCATGAAGATGTGGGAGCTGAAAACAGAGGGGTCAATGGCAGTATCAGAAGTGGTGGGGATGATGGAATTGGTGGAGGGATGGAGATAGTGTAGGTGATAGATGGAGAAGGATGGAAGTAATCAAGTTTACGGCTACGGAGTTGGTGGTAGAGGGGGTAAGGAGACATTTATGTGTGAATTATGTGAAGCTCGGTGAGTGGGTAATTCCTTTCCATATTTGATGCAAAAAGGGAAAATTAACTTTTTCTTTAGAATAAGCAGTGAAATCCTTATAATACAGTCTCAGCAGAATCAGGGAGGAAAACCCATGCTCAGCTACTGCCAGTGTCATTTTGCTCTGGGGTTTGTGGAGTTCAGGGTAGGGGCAGAAAAACCCGGATGCTCTGCTAAGTCTGACCGAACACTGTTGGATGTGTGATTTGTGAACACAGCCCTAAGACTAGTTGGGAAAACCTCCCAGGATTAAACTGGTTCACCCAAAGGCAGAGGGTGGTGGCTGTGGAGCAATAGGCTAAGACTATTGAACTCCTTTGGTTTTCCTGATGAGAGAAAATGGATCCCAAAGCCTTTGCAATGGCTTTGCAACCCTCCAGGGTGCTGGCCACCATGGTTGCTGTTGGAGCCTTAAGGATTGCATTCTTGCTAAGAATCCTACAATGACTGTGTCCCCATTTTACAGATGGAAAACTGCGGCTTTTTGATGGTCACCGTTTTTTGTTTTTTGTTTTTCAAGACAGGCTTTCTCTGTGTAGCCCTGGCTGTTCTGTCGTTTACTCTGTATACCAGGCTGATCTCAAACTCAGACAGCCACCTTTCTCTGTCTCCCAAGTGAGAGATTAAAGACTTACACCACACACACACACACACACACATACACACACACACACAAAAAAAAAAAAAAGACCAGGTGATCAAAAGACCATATAGTTCAGTTCAAAAATTGATTCAAAAATCAGAATTGTATGTAATCTTTATGGTATTAGTAGATTTCCCTGAATCTTAATATAATTGCTGGCTCTCAATATGTAGGATGAGTTGTTTGGCATATAGAAACTGCTGACTTTATTCCTGATGGTTTAGAATTAACTTTATTATTTTTGCAACTGCAAAAGGCTTAACAAAAGTAGAAACCCTCCGTTACATATCACGCGGATTCGGTCTCATACAGGCTTTCCAGGTCCATTGGTACAAGCAAATGAGGAAACTGATCAATTACAACACCTCAACATTTCATGAAAGACACAATGTGAAAAGTAAAAGTTAATTTTTTTTTCTATAACTTGGGCAACAAGCAAGGAAATAATAAAAAATGTCCCACATGTCCTCTGTATAACCACACTCGACTGCGTGCTGGAAGTAAGCCTGGGGATACGAAAAAAGTGAAATATGGCAGATGGATGTGTTTCATTCTGCAGAATTTGGAAAACAAAGGTATGTACACCGTACCATAGGTGTATAACCAGGGTTTCAACGGGCAACTGCTTTAAGTGCTGAAAAGGCTTATTGTGTAATTACACAGTTATTGGAAATAATGGAAATTTTGGGGATACCTTCACAAATTAAGACAGATAATGAACCTAAATATATATCTAGTAAGATGAAGCAATTCTTTCCCTATTATACTATAAATCTTTATACTATAAATGATTTATAAAACTTTATACTATGAATCATTTATAAAATCTTTATATTATAAATGATTTATAAAACTTTATACTACAAATGATTTATAAAATCTTTATACTATAGTATAAAATGATCTTTTTATAACTTATATTATAAAAATTTATAAATCATTCATACTATAGTATAAAGTTCATTTAAATGATCTCTATATAATTTATACTATAAAGATTTATAAATCATTTATACTATAGTATACTCTAAATGATAGTATAGTATAAATTATAGTACAGTATAAATGATTTACAAATCATTTATACTATAGTATATTATAAAGGATAGTATAAGTATAAATTATATCATTTATACTATATATAGCATCATTTATACTATACTATCATTTATACTATATATAGTATCATTTGTACTACACTATCATTTAAATGATAGTATAATATAAAGGATAGTATAGTATAAATTATACCATTTATACTATATATAGTATCATTTATACTGTACTACCATTTATACTTTACTATCCTTTATAGTATACTAAAGTATAAATGATTTATAAATCACTTATACTATACTATAATTTATACTATACTATCATTTATTGTATACTATAGTATAAATGATTTATAAAACTTTATAGTATAAATTATATAGAGATCATTTAAATGATCTTTATGCTATAGTGTAAATGATGTATAAATCTTTATAATTATATAAGTTATATAAACATCAATTTATACTATAGTATAAAGATTTTATAAATCATTTGTAGTATAAAGTTTTATAAATCATTTATAGCATAAAGATTTTATAAATCATTTATAGTATAAAGTTTTATAAAATCATTTATAGTATAAAGATTTATAGTATAATAGGCAAAGAATTGCTTCATCTTACTAGATATATATGTAGGTTCATCATCAGTCTTAATTTGTGAAGGTATCCCCAAAATTTTCATTATTTTCATTATTTCCAATAACTGTGTAATTTACACAATCAGCCTTTTCAGCACTTAAAGCAGTTGCCCGTTGAAACCCTGGGTATACACCTATGGTATGGTGTACATATGTTTGTTTTCCAAATTGTGCAGAATGAAACACATCCATCTGCCATATTAAATGTCCATCCTATGGGCTTAGAGTTGCTCAAGAGTGTTTCGGTTGTGGAAGTACATTGGGGACATGCTGTTGAAGACAGAAGCTATCTTCAAGGACCTTTGTCCTACATTCAAGTTCCGGGAAGCGCCAGGATGGATGGACCATACATGGTCAATCACACAGACATCTGTGTGTCTCACGATGTGATACTTGTTGCCACAGTCTAGGGAGAAAGAACACAAGAGATGAAGTCTTACCACTGTGATACTAGGATGGAAAGATAAGGCTTCCCAGAACTCTCCCCAAAGGCTGTTGCAAGGCTGATTAACTGTGCAAGAATATGCAAAGGGCAGAGACTTGAAGAAATGGAAGCAGCCTTAAGATCTGTCCAGCTGGTACATACACGAGGTAGGGGCTTGAGGCTGCCATGACACAGGGACACAGTGGGTTGCTCCTCCAAGAGTCTCTAGTTAGACTTGTCAGGACACCTATCACACCCTCACAGTGTGGCATGTGGTGGTGAGTGTGGGATCCAATGTGAATGGTCGCCTTGAAGGAACAAGAATAGATATGCAAGAGGTGAGTAACTAGGGCAGAATTGGTGTCAAGAGAGGGCACAGCTACCACTGCAGTCACTCCAAGACTGAGTTTTCCAGGCTTTGTTCTGAGTTGGGTCTGAGGACTCAAGCAATGTAACCTGTGATGGGTTTGGCATGTGTGTGGGTGCTGGGCACTTGCAAAAGGATGGCAGGAGGCTCCTTCTAAAGAATTCCCATCAGGCTGCTTGTAGGCCTCAATTCTCAACCTGGGAACCCATCTTGGGGCAGGTAGGACAGGCAGACTGGAAACTATAGCACTAGGGAGAGATTAGTTACAAAGGACAGAAGGAAAAGTGAATAAAATGAAGTGAAGTAATGCACTCACCTGGTGCTGAGGGTGGCTCCAAGGACCCTTTTCATTGGAGTCATGTTCTTACATGAGGCAGCCTTTGTCTTAGCAGGTGGCAGGCAGCAGCAGCACAGATGTCTGAGGCCGTTCATGATTGTCTTCTTCACCCGCTTCCAGCGTTGACGCTGGTTGTGGGGGGAAGCTGTGCTAGTGTCCTGAGGCTGGCCAGGTGTGATGTTATCCTCGGTCCCTTGCTGAGGGAGAGCTGTGCCAGCTTCCTGAGGCTGGCCAGGTGTGATGTCGTCCTCGGTCTCTTGCTGAGGGAGACTTGTGCCAGCGTCCAGAGGCTGGCCAGGTGTGATGTCATCCTCGGTCCCTTGCTGAGCGAGAGCTGTGCCAGCTTCCTGAGGCTGGCCAGGTGTGATGTCGTCCTCAGTCTCTTGCTGAGGGAGACCTGTACCAGCGTCCTGAGGCTGGCCAGGTGTGATGTCGTCCTCGGTCTCTTGCTGAGTGAGACTTGTGCCAGCGTCCAGAGGCTGGCCAGGTGTGATGTCATCCTCGGTCCCTTGCTGAGCGAGAGCTGTGCCAGCTTCCTGAGGCTGGCCAGGTGTGATGTCGTCCTCAGTCTCTTGCTGAGGGAGACCTGTACCAGCGTCCTGAGGCTGGCCAGGTGTGATGTCGTCCTCGGTCTCTTGCTGAGGGAGACTTGTGCCAGCGTCCAGAGGCTGGCCAGGTGTGATGTCATCCTCGGTCCCTTGCTGAGGGAGAGCTGTGCCAACTTCCTGAGGCTGGCCAGGTGTGGTGTCGTCCTCGGTCTCTTGCTGAGGGAGACCTGTGCCAGCATCCTGAGGCTGGCCTGGTGTGATGTCGTCCTCGGTCTCTTGCAGAGGGAGAGCTGTGCCAGTGTCCTGGGGCTGTCCAGGTGTGATCTCGTCCTCGATCTCTTGCTGAGGGAGAGCTGTGCCAGCGTCCAGAGGCTGGCCAGGTGTGATGTCATCCTCGGTCCCTTGCTAAGGGAGAGATGTGCCAGCTTCCTGAGGCTGGCCAGGTGTCTTGTCTTCCTCATTCTCTTCCTGATGGAGACCTGTGCCAGCGTCTGGAGGCTGGCCAGATGTGATGTCATCCTCAGTCTCTTGCTGAGGGAGACCTGTACCAGCGTCCTGAGGCTGGCCAGGTGTGATGTCATCCTCGTGCTCTTGCTGAGGGAGAGCTCTGCCAGCGTCCTGAGGCTGGCTAGGTGTGATGTCGTCCTCGGTCTCTTGCTGAGGGAGACCTGTGCCCGCATCCAGAGGCTGGCCAAGTGTGATGTCATCCTCGGGCTCTTGCTGTGGGAGAACTCTGCCAGCTTCCTGAAGCTGGCCAGGTGTGGTGTTGTCCTGGGTCTCTTGCTGAGGGAGAGCTGTGCCAGCATCCTGAGGCTGGCCAGGTGTGGTGTTGTCGCCCTCGTTCTCTTCCTCCTTGGTCTCTTCAGTTATGATGGTATCCTCCTTGATCTCTTTTGTTGTGATGGTATCTCGTATGTTGGTGTCTGGTATGATGGTGCTTCCCTTGTTCTCTTCCTCCTTGGTCTCTTTAGTCATGGTTTCCTCCTTGATCTTTTTGGTCGTGATGGTATCTCTTATGATGGTGTCTGGTATGATGGTGTTTGGTACGATGGGTGTCTGGTATGATGGTGTCCTCCTTGGTCAATTTTAGTGTGATGGTGTGTGGTAGGATGGTTTATTGGGGCAGGTGGGACAGGGAGATTGGAAACTATATCACTATGGGGAGAAGTTTTACTTTGTGGAAAAGATCATATTTCCTGCCAAGAAACAGGGAGTAAAGGACAATCACTACCCAGAGGGCAGTCTGTGATGTTTATGCAGGCTGGGGGAGAGAGCAAGGGATCAGTGTGCCACATAAAGCTTTAGGGCACCTCTGCCCCTCAGCCCTTCCCCTCTGAGGAAGACCCAGTGGAAAGCCAGCCCCTCCTGCCTGGGATTTTACCTGGACAGATCTGCACTGGGATAGGTCCTGTGCAGAATGCTCCTGTGACCACACTGGCTTCTGGACATCTGGCCTGGCTTCCCCGAGAGGCTTTTCACATCTCATCCAGGCTGATCCCCAACCCATGGCCCACAAGCCATGGAGATGGGGCCTGTCGTCTTTAGGACTTCAAAGCAAAAAGACACAGGTAAGTGACTCTTACTGACTTTGAAGCACACAGAACTTTCTGTGCTTGCCCTGTAGCACCAAAGTGCCCTACTGGTCTCTCAGCAATCTCTGCTGACTTTGCCATGCCCCACCTGTTCCTCTTCCTGCTTTATCAGCATATGTATACAATCTACTTCTTGCTTAACCAGCCTGAGGTCACATTACTGGGATTTCTATGGTATTGGTCTTTCTGAAGTGACAGAGGTTGTTAAGATCACAGGTGTGCCACAGTGGGCAAATTATCATTAGTTACAAAGGACAGAAGGAAAAGTGAATAAAATGAAGTGAAGTAATGCACTCACCTGGTGCTGAGGGTGGCTCCAAGGTCCCTTTTCATTGGAGTCATGTTCTTACATGAGGCGGTCTTTGTCTTAGCAGGTGGCAGGCAGCAGCAGCACAGATGTCTGAGGCTGTTCATGATTGTCTTCTTTATCCGCTTCCAGCGTTGACGCCGGTTGTAGGGGGAAGCTGTGCCGGTGTCCTGAGGCTGGCCAGGTGTGATGTCGTCCTCAGTCTCATGCTGAGGGAGACCTGTGCCAGCGTCCTGAGGCTGACCAGGTGTGATGTCATCCTCGGTCTCTTGCTGAGGGAGACCTGTGCCAGCATCCTGAGGCTGGCCAGGTGTGATGTCGTCCTTGGTCTCTTCCTGATGGAGACCTGTGCCAGCATCCTGAGGTGTGATGTTGTCGTCCTTGGTCTCTTCCTGTGGGGAAGCTATGCCAGTGTCCTGAGGCTGGCCAGCTGTGATGTTGTTCTCCTGGGTCTCTCCCTCCTCGGTCTCTTCCTCCTCCCTCACTTCAGGCATCGTGTCCTCCTTGATGATGTTCACTCTCAGGGCAATGATTGCTTCCTGAGCATCGATGTCTTCCTGTGTTAGAGTCTTTTCCTCTGCGACTATAGTAGACTCTATCTCTATGACTGTTGTCATCTCCGATAAATCCTCAGAGGAGGAGCTTGAGCTGTCCTCTTCCTCCAGGAAACTCCAGGATTCAGATTGGTGGCTGTAGGACATGTGGCTCTCTAAGTCACTTGTACCCTCATTCTGGGATGTTCTAGAAGAGTTGGTGTATAGACCCAGAGATATATGGTCACTATCAGTGTGGCTGTCACGTGATCCAACCTGTGAAAAATAAATATTCATTTCCAGGATGCTGCCCTTGATGGACATAGCAATAGGACAGCCCAGGTGGAGAGGGTGTGTGTCTGGATGGCAGCATAGGGTGGCAGGCATGCTTTGGCATCTGGCAAGTTTCCTGGAATAATGCTCCTCCCTTTTTTCCTGGCCCTTAGATGGCAAGGTAAAGGTATAGGGAACAGGTTCAGCTCTCCTTAGGGATCCAGGATAAGTGTAAGGCTCTGTCAGGTGGAGGACAGTGCCTGTCTGCCTGGTTTTCACAGGATTCACCTGGTTGTGGCCATAGTCTCCCGCAGGTGACTGGTGTTGCAATATAAGATAAGTTGCCATCACCTCGTCATATTTTTGGTCTCTCAGGGATTCAATGATTACTTCAGGCTTATAGCCCATGACTCTCATGGTCCCAACAATGCTAGGGCTCAGGGTGCCTGGGAGGCTAGGGGTGGAAGTAGGTGGTGAACGTGCCTCACTGGCCCTGATCATGGGGCGCCTCAAGATGTCCTTGATGGTGGGCCTTCTTCCGGGATTGATTATCAGTAATTCCAAGATGACATTGAAAATGTCGATAGAAACATGCTTAGGAATGGTGAAGTTGCCTGAGGTGACCTCGTTCCTCATGCCTGCCACAGATTTGGCTTGGAAAGGGAAGTGCCCAGCCACCATGAGAAAGAGGAGAATCCCTAAACACCACATGTCGATGGGGTAAGCATCGTATTCCCCGGGTGCAAAGAGTTCTGGGGCACAATAGGGCAGAGTGCCACAGAAACCCCGCAGCTTCTGCCCAGGAGTTACTTTCACAGCGAGGCTAAAATCAATCAGCTTGGCATTCCCCCTGCAGTCCATAAGGATGTTGGTGGCTTTTATATCTCTATGGACAACTTGATTGTTATGACAGTAATTCACTGCATGCACCACCTGAGTAAATATCCTTTCAGCCTCGCACTCCGGTAGAGACCCCCGTTCCAGGATCCTCCGCAGCAGCTCTCCCTCTGAGGCATGCTCCATCACCAGGTAGGTGATCTCTTCCGTCTCGATCACGTGAAAAAGTTTGATAATATTGGGGTGGTTCATGGATTTCATAACGCTTATTTCACTGTTAAAAATCGAGTTGTACTTCTTCTTATTTCTAAGGAGTTTTACAGCCACACAGGTCACAGTGGGAACATGGAAGGCGAGTTTCACTTCAGAAAAATGTCCGTGTCCCAGAGTCCTCATCATTCTATAGTCGGTGTTGAAGGGGTCCTCCACAGAGGAGCAGGCCTCCATGTCCTGCTTCAGAGTCAGGCCCTCCTCCTTCATATGGCTAGAGCCAAAAAGTTCAATGAGAAAGTTGACAGACTTAAAATCAGGCCTAGGAGAGTATTTAGAGCTATGAATTCCTACATCCAAAAGACTAGGAAAGGAAGGAAGGAAGAGGTCAGACACATTTCAGACCACCTAACTGGGTACTTAAATGCTTAGATAGACAAGAATGAAGTATGTTCCAAAGCAGTGTAGAGCAAAATATGACAGATTGGTTTGACAGGAATCAACTGCAAACTGGCAGAACCAACCAAAGGATTCTAGAAACTAAGAGCCACTGATAAGAAAGGACGGTCATCCTCTAACCCTGAGCTCACCTGTACTGGAAGAGAGCAGGCACGAATAAAATTAGATGCGAGAGAAGTATATAGAACAACAGACACCTCCCAAGCCCAGCGGTGTCCGTGCGGGGCAGCCAGCCCCTGAGTCCAGGTACAACTAGCTCTGCAAAGGACCTACCGAAATTTGGTTCTTAGGATCCAGGTCAGGTGGCTCACAATTACTCCGAACCCAGCTCTAGGAGATCCTACACCACGGGCCTCTGAGGGCATACATACACATGTTCACATGCCCACACGCAAGTGCACTCTCTGCTACTACACATCAATTACATGGTGATAATGTCTATCTAGATAATGCTACAGGTAGTTATGATCTCCCACAGAAGAGCTGTACATCAAACCTAGTTCCAAGAGTACATGCTCTTGAAATGGTGGGCCAGCTCTCCAGATTACCCCATTCGCAAAAATCTTTACTTTAAAACAAAGAGGGTCCCTTACATGAATTGGAGGAGACTTTCTGTGTATAAAATAAACATAATAAAATGTTCTCAGATAGAAAACAGAATGAACTTACTATGATGGTTCAAAATCTTCAAAAATCCAGGAATGTCTTGTCACGGTGCAGAAATCCAGTTACTCTCTATTCTGCTCTGTAAGACAAGAGGAGTGGAGAATGGTGTGAGTGTGTGAGGGAGGGAATAGAAAGAGAGTTTATGTTTATTAAACAAACATAATAAAATATTGTAGGTTAGAGAACAGAAGGCACTTACTATATGGTGGTCAAAAGAGCTTCTAAAATGCGAGTATAGTCTGTCACGGGCACAGAAGTCCAGTTGCTCTCCAACCAAGAGCTTCTGTTCTGTAAGACAACAAGCAGGCTCAGCCAGAGCCTTACGTGGATAGGTGTCACAATGGCTCCTTGTGGTGTCAGAGCAAGGAATGGACAAGTGGTCACTAGGGACATCCCCATGGTTCCCTCACATTCTGTCCTCAGGGACGGGAAAGCTGGTCTAGGGCAGTGGGGCAGTAGGAGCCTGAGGAAGCTTGTTACACTCCAGTGTCTGTCCACAGTGATGCCCAGAGGCGCACCTCTTCCTGCTAGGCCCACTGTCCAAGGTCCACAGTTTGCCCCACGTGGTGCCACCTGCTTGGAACAATGTTCAAACACTTGATTCTTTGTGGGACTTTTGGCACCCAAACCTTAAGGAGGACACACACACACACACACACACACACACAAACACACTCTACATCTAGACATGACACAACTAGCTGTGCCCTGACTGAGAGTCCTTCAAGGGTCAGCTGATGGACCTTAGACAAGAGGTTGGGGTGAAAGTCAGGAAAGTCTCATAAAGGATAAACACTCGGCAGTTGGAAAAGCTAGAAAAGTGGAGGCAGGAGGATCAGTTCAAGTCCTCTTTGGCCACACAGGGATGCTGAGGCCAGCCTGTGCTACAGGAGACCCTGCCTCACCAAATACAAAAGCAATAGCAAAGAGAAGATGAGAAAGGACTGCTTTAGTTTTCTGCATGACCTAGGTTCCCAACTGCTTCAAAAGTTCAAGGTTGCTGTTACAAGCGGGGCCTAGCCACAAGTGCTTGTGACAACAATGCTTGAGGGTGGAGGGCTGATCAGCCATTTCCATGCTCCTGAAGCTAGGCTGCTGTCACTTCCCACCAAAAGTCATCAGTTTTTCACATTAAGTGGACCTCACAGCACCCACCCAAGCTGCGGGACATACGCCAGAGAAACTGGGTGGAAGTTTACAGGAGGTCAACAAGGATGTTCACTCTTCAGAGAACGTGCATCACTCACTTGAGCACTGGATAGCAAGTCTAGTCAACTAAACCATCACACAATGAAAGGGAGACACAGGTACCGTTCAGCAAAGGGCACCAAAGCGCAACTTGCCAGTTCTGTAATCAGATATAAGATTTTTGGAAGTCACAGACCATAGACCCTCCTCTCATCACCAATACCTTGGCAAAACAGAAAGGAACCTGAAGGGCTTTGTTGCTGGACCATGAAGGTTCTGTTACCCACTGCCTTTCCCCAAACATGAACAGATTAAGGTTGGAGGAAGGAGTTTTATCCAAGCCTAGACTTGGAAATTTGGGTAGATTGCCCTTGACAATAAAAAGTCCCCTGCTTCTCCAAAAAGACAGGTGCTTATTTTGGGGCTTGGGGTCTGTGCAGTGCTGGGCAGATAATTCCAGCACTAGGCAGTTTTTGTTCCTGAATATGTTCTTTGACCTGTAGGACCAGCAGAACTCAAGAGCACAGGCTCAACCCTTTGCTTCAAAATCATTATTGCCCTCCCCTCCGGTGCCTGATAACACCTTAGCTCGGTGCCATAATCGCCCTCCTTAAAACAGAAGATAACCCATGAATGTACAGCTGCAGGCAGAGAGAAGGACAGAAGTAGGCTGGAGGGATAGGGTATGGCAAGTCTCACCAAGGAAAGTCCCATCCTTCCTCAAAGAACAAGCTCCTTTTAGACTTACACTTATTCTATCCCTAAATTCCTTTTCAGCTGCCCTGTTCCACAATCACCATCACAAGATCTGAGCTGACGCTTGTCTCTAGCTCCTTTGTTGGACTCATGCCTCTTGACCTGCCAGGAAGATCCTGAGATAACCAGCTAGGAGGAGACTTTGTGCTAGAGCCCAGAGACACATTGGTGTCCTTCCTTAAGAGACCATCCCGTGTGTCCATCAGTCCTCTGGACAGGAGTCCATGGCACTTGGCCCGTACTTGTACTTGGGAAGCAAGGTGCTGAACAGCAAAGGGAAAGAGTGAGGGGCTTGGAAGGGGTGGGCAGTAGGCAGTGTCATCAGGGGAATGTATTCAAAGTTCTCCATGTACATGTACGGAAGTGCCACTGGGTGATTGATCACTCGTGTTGTGTAGTTGATATAAATACTGTGATAGCGAGACACAATCAAAGTGAACATGAGATAGATGAAGAATATAACGGTAAGCATAATCATGCCTGAAACCAATGAATGAATAAATAGATGCGATTGCCACAAAACTGACAGTGTTAGAGGGAAACTCAATCTGCTGAGGGTCAACAGGTCTGGTTGTCCTAGGGGAGCTGGCCAATGCTGTGATTCACCAACTCTCAAACCATTCAATCTAGCAACCAATGGCTGCCACACTTGATGGGACCAAACCCAGTCCCAGTGAGTTCTCTATGTGGCCAGGTTCCACCATTCCTCACGAGGACTCTTTGTGATGTCAGAGCAAGGAACGACCTAGCCATGCCTGGGCACCAACCACACCGATTCCCCAGTTTCTGCCTGCAAGGACAGGGAAGGCATGGTAGTAGGAAAGGCAGGTAGCTGAAGGAGTAGGGACCTGAGCCAGCCAGCCAGTTCTGTCCAGTTTTCCCTTGGTGCCAGTGACCCTCTTCCTCCTGTAAGACCCCACTTCCCCACACAGTGCCACATGCCAGGGCCCAGTGTTCAAACACGTGACTCTTTGTGGTACATTTGCCGTCTAAAGCAGCAGGCTCCAGAGGGTTGTCCTCAGGTGCACTGTGGACACTGATGCCCATCCTTTACTGCACAGGTAGCATGCTGCCCTTTTCCCCTGCTCACTGGCACTCTAGCAGCTCTCTGCCTACAAAGCTCAGCACATACACACTCATCAAGGACATCAGTTCCTTTCTCATTCGACTCAGGTGAACGAAAAATGGAGAGTGGCCTCGGGCTGAGGTTAGGATGCTGTGGTGGCTAATCACTGTTGTCAAAATGAGTACACCAAGAATTAACTGAGAGGGTGGCTCTCAGGAGTCTATGGGGTGACCCTACCTGAGACTCCTATCAGCAGGGGATATGGAGCCTGATGTGGCCCCCTCCTGCAGCCATGCAGGACTTCCAGTCAAGGGGGCCAGTGGAGGGAACTCACCCACCCACAAAGCCTTCAACCCAAAGTGTGCCCCACCTACAGGAAGTGCAAGATTAAACAGGGAGCCGAGATGGAGGGAACTGGCAACCAATGACTGACCCCACTTGAGACCGACCCTAGGGGAGAGAGAGGCAACCTTTGACTCTACTAATAATACTGTGCTCTGCTTGCAGATGGGAGCCTAGCATAACTGTCTTCTGAGAGGCTTCATCCAGCAGTGAATGGAAACAAATGCATAGACCCACAGCCAAACACTAGATGGAGTTTGGGGAATCTTGTGGAAGAGTGGGAGGAAGGAGTGAGGGAGCTGGAGGGGTCAAGGATACCACGAGAAGACCCACAGAGTCAACTAAACCAGGTCCATGGGGGCTCACAGAGACTGAATCACCAACCAGAGGGGGATGTCTGGACTGGACCTTGGCCCCCTACACATATGTAGCAGAGGTGCAGATTCTCCTTCATGTTGGTGCCCTAACAACGGGTGCCCTAACAAGGGCTGTCTCTTCCTCTGTTGCCTGCCTTTGGATCCCTTTGCCCTAGCTGCTTTGCCTTGTCTGGTGTCAGTGGGAGAGGATGCATGCAGTCCTTTGGGCAACTTGATGTGCCAGGGTGAGCTGGTGCCCATGGGGGACCTCCCTTTCTCTGAGGAGAATGGGAGTGGGGAATGGTGTGAGGCCATGTGAGGGAGGGAATAGGAGGACAGTTTATGTTTATGAAACATACTTTACGGTAGTCTGAAATCTTCAAAAATCCAGGAATGTCTTGTCACGGGTGCAGAAGTCCAGTTACTCTCTAACAAGAACTTCTGCTCTGTAAGACAAGAGGAGTGGAGAATGGTGTGAGTGTGTGAGAGAGGGAATAGAAGGAGAGTTTATGTTTATTAAACAAACATAATAAAATATTGTAGGTTAGACAACAGAAGGCACTTACTATATGGTGGTCAAAACAGCTTCTAAAATGCGAGTATAGTCTGTCACGGGCACAGAAGTCCAGTTGCTCTCCAACCAAGAGCTTCTGTTCTGTAAGACAAGAAGCAGGCTCAGCCAGAGCCTTAAGTGGATAGGTGTCACAATGGCTCCTTGTGATGTCAGAGCAAGGAATGGACCAGTTCCCTCACATTCTGTCCTCAGGGACAGGAAAGCTGGTCTAGGGCAGTGGGGCAGTAGGGGCCTGAGAAAGCTGGTTACACTCCAGTGTCTGTCCACAGTGATGCCCAGAGGCGCACCTCTTCCTGCTAGGCCCACTGCCCAAGGTCCACAGTTTGCCCCACGTGGTGCCACCTGCTTGGAACAATGTTCAAACACTTGATTCTTTGTGGGACTTTTGACACCCAAACCTTAAGGAGGATACACACACACACACACACACACACACACACACAAACACACTCTACATCTAGACATGACACAACTAGCTGTGCCCTGACTGAGAGTCCTTCAAGGGTCAGCTGATGGACCTTAGACAAGAGGTTGGGGTGAAAGTCAGGAAAGTCTCATAAAGGATAAACACTTGGCAGTTGGAAAAGCTAGAAAAGTGGAGGCAGGAGGATCAGTTCAAGTCCTCTTTGGCCACACAGGGATGCTGAGGCCAGCCTGTGCTACAGGAGACTCTGCCTCACCAAATACAAAAGCAATAGCAAAGAGAAGATGAGGAAGGACTGCTTTTGTTTTCTGCATGACCTAGGTTCCCAACTGCTTCAAAAGTTCAAGGTTGCTGTTACACACAGGGCCTAGCCACAAGTGCTTGTGACAACAACGCTTGAGGGTGGAGGGCTGATCAGCCATTTCCATGCTCCTGAAGCTAGGCTGCTGTCACTTCCCACCAAAAGTCATCAGTTTTTCACATTAAGTGGACCTCACAGCACCCACCCAAGCTGCGGGACATACGCCAGAGAAACTGGGTGGAAGTTTACAGGAGGTCAACAAGGATGTTCATTCTTCAGAGAACGTGCATCACTAACTTGAGCACTGGATAGCAAGTCTAGTCAACTAAACCATCACACAATGAAAGGGAGACACAGGTACCGTTCAGCAAAGGGCAACAAAGCACAACTTGCCAGTTCTGTAATCAGATATCAGATTTTTGGAAGTCACAGACCATAGACCCTCCTCTCATCACCAATACCTTGGCAAAACAGAAAGGAACCTGAAGGGCTTTGTTGCTGGACCATGAAGGTTCTGTTACCCACTGCCTTTCCCCAAACATGAACAGATTAAGGTTGGAGGAAGGCGTTTTATCCAAGCCTAGACTTGGAAATTTGGGTAGACTGCCCTTGACAATAAAAAGTCCCCTGCTTCTCCATAAAGACACGTGCTTATTTTGGGGCTTGGGGTCTGTGCAGTGCTGGGCAGATAATTCCAGCACTAGGCGGTTTTTGTTCCTGAATATGTTCTTTGACCTGTAGGACCAGCAGAACTCTAGAGCACAGGCTCGACTCTTTGCTTCAAAATCATTATTGCCCTCCCCTCCAGTGCCTGATAACACCCTAGCTTGGTGCCATAATCGCCCTCCTTAAAACAGAAGATAACCCATGAATGTACAGCTGCAGGCAGAGAGAAGGACAGAAGTAGGCTGGAGGGACAGGGCATGGCAAGTCTCACCAAGGAAAGTCCCATCCTTTCTCAAAGAACAAGCTCCTTTTAGACTTACACTTATTCTATCCCTGAATTCCTTTTCAGCTGCCCTGTTCCACAATCACCATCACAAGATCTGAGCTGACGCTTGTCTCTAGTCCCTTTGTTGGACTCATGCCTCTTGACCTGCCAGGAAGATCCTGAGATAACCAGCTAGGAGGAGACTTTGTGCTAGAGCCCAGAGACACATTGGTGTCCTTCCTTAAGAGACCATCCCGTGTGTCCATCAGTCCTCTGGACAGGAGTCCATGGCACTTGGCCCGTACTTGTACTTGGGAAGCAAGGTGCTGAACAGCAAAGGGAAAGAGTGAGGGGCTTAGAAGGGGTGGGCAGTAGGCAGTGTCATCAGGGGAATGTATTCAAAGTTCTCCATGTACATGTACGGAAGTGTCACTGGGCGATCGATCACTCATTTTGTGTAGTTGATATAAATACTGTAATAGCGAGATACAATCAAAGTGAGCATGAGATAGATGAAGAATATAACAGTAAGCATAATCATGCCTGAAACCAATGAATGAATAAATAGAGGCGATTGCCACAAAACTGACAGTGTTAGAGGGAAACTCAATCTGCTGAGGGTCAACAGGTCTGGTTGTCCTAGGGGAGCTGGCCAATGCTGTGATTCACCAACTCTCAAACCATTCAGTCTAGCAACCAATGGCTGCCACACTTGATGGGACCAAACCCAGTCCCAGTGTGTTCTCTATGTGGCCAGGTTCCACCATTCCTCACAAGGACTCTTTATGATGTCAGAGCAAGGAATGACCTAGCCATGCTTGGGCACCAACCACACTGATTCCCCCAGTTTCTGCCCATAAGGACAGGGAAGGCATGGTAGCAGGAAAGGCAGGTAGATAAAGGAGTAGGGACCTGAGCCAGCCAGTCAGTTCTGTCCAGTTTTCCCTTGGTGCCAGTGACTCTCTTCCTCCTGTAAGAGCCCAGTTTATGTGCAAATATGCGAAGCTCAGTGAGTGGGTAATTCCTTTCCATATTTGATGCAAAAAGGGAAAATTAACTTGTTCTTTAAAATAAACAGTGAAATCCTAATAACACAGTCTCAGTGGAATCAGGGAGGAAAACGCATGCTCAGCTACTGCCAGTGTCATTTTGCTCTGGGGTTTATGGGGTTCAGGGTAGGGGCAGGAAAACCCGGGTGCTCTGCTAAGTCCAACTGAACACTATTGGGTGTGGGATTTGTGAACACAGCCCTAAGACTAGTTGGGAAAACCTCCCAGGATTAAACTGGTTCACCCGAAGTCAGAGGGTGGTGGCTGTGAAGAAATAGGCTAAGACTATTGAACTCCTTTGGTTTTCCTGATGAGAGAAAATGGATCCCAAAGCCTTTGCAATGGCTTTGCAACCCTCCAGGGTGCTGACCACCATGGTTGATATTGGAGCCTTAAGGATTGCATTCTTGCTAAGAATCCTACAATGACTGTGTCTCCATTTTACAGATGGAAAACTGCGGCTTTTTGATGGTCACCGTTTTTTGTTTTTTTGTTTTTCAAGACAGGCTTTCTCTGTGTAGCCCTGGCTGTTCTGTCATTTACTCTGTATACCAGGCTGATCTCAAACTCAGACAGCCACCTTTCTCTGTCTCCCAAGTGAGAGATTAAAGATTTACAACACACACACACACACACACACACAAACATACACACACACACACATAAAAGCCAGGTGATCAAAAGACCATATAGTTCAGTTCAAAAATCGATTCAAAAATTAAAATTGTATGTAATCCTTATGGTATTAGTAGATTTCCCTGAATCTTAATATAATTGCTGGCTCTCAATATGTAGAATGAGTTGTTTGTCATATAGAAACTGCTGACTTTATTCCTGATGGTTTAGAATTAACTTTATTATTCATGCAACTGCAAAAGGCTTAACAAAAGTAGAAACCCTCCATTATATATCACGCAGATTCGGTCTCATACAGGCTTTCCAGGTATATTGGTACAAGCAAATGAGGAAACTGATCAATTACAACACCTCAACATTTCATGAAAGACATGATGTTAAAAGTAAAAGATAATTTTTTTTTCTATAACTTGGGCAACAAGCAAAGAAATAATAAAAAATGTCCCACATGTCCTCTGTATAACCACACTCGACTGCATGCTGGAAGTAAGCCTAGGGATATGAAAAAAGTGAAATATGGCAGATGGATGTGTTTCATTCTGCAGAATTTGGAAAACAAAGGTATGTACACTGTAACATAGGTGTATACCCAGTTTTTCAAAGGGCAACTGCTTTAAGTGCTGAAAAGGCTTATTGTGTAATTACACAGTTATTGGAAATAATGGAAATTTTGGGGATACCTTCACAAATTAAGACTGATAATGAACCTACATATATATCTAGTAAGATGAAGCAATTTGTTGCCTATTATAATATAAATCTTTATACTATAAATGATTTATAAAACTTTATACTATAAATGTTTTATAAAATCTTTATACTATAGTATAAAATGATCTTTATATAACTTTTACTATTATAAAGATTTATAAATCATTTATACTATAGTATAAAGATCATTTAAATGATCCCTATATAATTTATACTATAAAGATTTATAAATCATTTATACTATAGTATACTCTAAATGATAGTATAGTATAAATGATATCATTTATACTATATATAGTATCATTTATACTATACTCCCATTTATACTTTACTTATATTACAATTTATAGTATAAGTATAAATTATATCACTTATACTATATATAGTATCATTTATACTATACTATCATTTATACTATATATAGTATCATTTGTACTCTACTATCATTTAATTGATCGTATAATATAAAGGATAGTATAGTCTAAATTATACCATGTATACTATGTATAGTATCATTTATACTATACTATCATTTATAGTATATATAGTATCATTTATACTATACTATCATTTATACTATATATAGCATCATTTATACTATACTACCATTTATACTTTACTATCCTTTATAGTATACTAAAGTATAAATGATTTATAAATCACTTATACTATACTATAATTTATCCTATACTATCATTTATTGTATACTATAGTATAAATGATTTATAAATCTTTATATTATAAATTATATAGAGGTCATTTAAATGATCTTTATAGTATAGTGTAAATGATTTATAAATCTTTATAATAATATAAGTTATATAAAGATCATTTTATACTATAGTATAAAGATTTTATAAATCATTTATACTATACAGTCTAGGGAGAAAGAACACAAGAGATGAAGTCTTACCACTGTGATACTAGGATGGAAAGATAAGGCTTCCCAGAACTCTCCCCAAAGGCTGTGCAAGGCTGATTAACTGTGCAAGAATATGCAAAGGGCAGAGACTTGAAGAAATGGAAGCAGCCTTAAGATCTGTCCAGCTGGTACATACACGAGGGAGGGGCTTGATCACAGGTGTGCCACAGTGGGCAAATTATCATTAGTTACAAAGGACAGAAGGAAAACTGAATAAAATGAAGTGAAGTAATGCACTCACCTGGTGCTGAGGGTGGCTCCAAGGTCCCTTTTCATTGGAGTCATGTTCTTACATGAGGCGGCCTTTGTCTTAGCAGGTGGCAGGCAGCAGCAGCACAGATGTCTGAGGCCGTTCATGATTGTCTTCTTCACCCGCTTCCAGCGTTGACGCTGGTTGTGGGGGGAAGCTGTGCCAGTGTCCTGAGGCTGGCCAAGTGTGATGTTGTCCTCGGTCTCTTTTTGAGGGAGAGCTGTGCCAGCGTCCTGAGGCTGGCCAGGCCTGATGTTGTCGCCCTCGTTCTCTTCCTCCTTGGTCTCTTCAGTTATGATGGTATCCTCCTTGATCTCTTTTGTTGTGATGGTATCTTGTATGATGGTGTCTGGTATGATGGTGTTTCCCTCGTTCTCTTCCTCCTTGGTCTCTTCAGTCATGGTGTCCTCCTTGATCTCTTTTGTCGTGATGGTGTCTCATATGATGGTGTCTGGTATGATGGTGTTTGGTACGATGGTGTCTGGTATGATGGTGTCCTCCTTGGTCAATTTTAGTGTGATGGTGTGTGGTAGGATGGTGTATTGGGGCAGGTGGGACAGGGAGATTGGAAACTATATCACTATGGGGAGAAGTTTTTTTTTTTTTTAAATATGGAACACTTCACGAATTTGCATGTCATCCTTGCACAGGGGCCATGCTAATCTTCTCTGTATCGTTCCAATTTTAGTATATGTGCTGCCGAAACAAGCACGAGAAGTTTTACTTTGTGGAAAAGATCATATTTCCTGCCAAGAAACGGGGAGTAAAGGACAATCACTACCCAGAGGGCAGTCTGTGATGTTTATGCAGGCTGGGTGAGAGAGCAAGGGATCAGTGTGCCACATAAAGCTTTAGGGCACCTCTGCACCTCAGCCCTTCCCCTCCCCTCAGTGCTGGAGGCTACAAGAACTCATACCCTGCATGGCTTTTACATAGCTGTTGAAGATTCAAATTCAGTCTTTATGCTTGTGCAGAAAGCACTGTTACCTCACCCCTACCCAGCCTAGACCCCTCCACCCCTCCAGCCTCTCATTGGGTTTCAGAAGATTACTGTGTTTTCTTCTTGTTCTGAATGGTCATTCTACACCAATTAAGAATTCTCCACTGTGCCATTCCTCAACCCCTGGCAAACACCATTGCATTTTCCTTTCTTGAAAAATTACAGTACAGTACTCTCAGTTCCACCCCTAGATATACAGAAGCTTGTCATTCTGTGACTGACATGTCACGGGAAGTATGTGTTCCTCTGTGGTGGACCTACACCTACAGGTGGCTTTCCTTCCTGTTTAAGCTGAGTAATAGTCCATGATATATAAAGGCCACACGTGGTTGGTACATTCATCTGCTTACGGACAGAGAGTTATTTCCATCGTGGCTGTGGTTAAGTGCTGTTAATATAAACAAGCAAGCATCTGAGACTTTGAATCAATTATTTTTCCATAACTATGAAAGAACTGTTGATGAATGATATGCGATTTTGTGATAATGCATCCATATTTAATTAGGTAAAATACAAAGTGTTAAGGTGATTGGCTTATTAAAAAGTGCTACACAGTGTAGCTTATTGATAAGTGCACAGAGCACCCTAATCTGTGATGTGTAACAGGTGGCCCCTGCTGACACCAAGCAGAAATGCGCATGAAGACATTTGGCTCAAATTTCCACAGGTGTTGTAACCCACATTTCAATGGAAGCAGTTTAACAAAGCAGGAGTCATTTGTTCAGTTTTCTGGAGGAGCATGAACACTAGCCTGGGATTCACCATCTGTCAGCGAGCATCTGTCAGTTGGCTCCTTAAGTGAACTCGTCTTTCCCTCACTAGGTAAGCATTTGCTGTCCTCCCCACCAAGGATCGTAAGAAGCAAACAATTCGTTTCTCAGAGCCAATTAACAGCAAGGGGCTGACGGTGGTGTAGCCATTGGAGACCATCATGTGGATACTGTGGTGGACTGGGTCACTCTCCTGCATCAGTCTTGAGGCAGATATGATGCAGTCCAAACAGTACATCAGGACGAAGAAGTTCATGATCAGCAGGATGGTCCTGGTGGCCCATTGCAGTGGGGACACTTTTGCAGAAAGGCTGGTTCTGTGAAGGTGCCGAGCCTGTTTCTTGTGTCTGCACAAGAGAGCCACCATGTACCCACTGCAGAGGGCCATGAGACCTAGAAAAGACACATCTCGAAATATCCTCAGTATGGAAAATAAGGGTCTGCTGCTATACTCCATAGGTAAAATAATGCAAGATTCTGTGACAAATATGAGACCATGTGAGGTGACATTGTACTCAGCAACATAGGAGAAGGAGAAGTGAGCACCACAGGACATGTAAAGGCCCATAGCACAGGAAGGGGGCACAGGCTCTGCTGTGGGGATTTAGGTTTGAATTTTGCCAGAAAGGTGCTTCTGGGACTGAGGATGATGGCCTGAAGGATGCTCAGCAGGCAGGTGACACAAAGAGAGAGGCCCCTCAAAAGCCTGTGCAAGTGGAACAGGGAGTTACACTTGATGTCATTCTACATATTCTGAGATGCAAGAATGTCAGCAGCTGCGAACCCAATGACTGTTAGCATCCCAAGGTGGATGAGGGCCAAGAGACTGATGAGTGGGTCAATGATCCGGAGCCTGCTTTCAAGAAGGAACTCAAAAAGGTGGAAGAGGAAGAGGATAATGTTGAAGGAGATCCCAATGCCTACCTCAGAGAAAAATGTATAATGTGTCAACAACTCCATAAAGGGTCTTGATTCTTCTCATTGTATGAGACAAGGAAATAGAGTAAACATTTGAGAAGAAAGGCAAGAGAAATTATTCATCACAAACAGTAACAGCAACATTGATACCAAACACTATTGCCTTTAGGAATATTGGTGGGCCCAGCCCAATACACCCCTCAGTACTCAAGTTTTCCTGAGTGCCAAACATTCTCATTGTCAGTCATGCCTGGATTGTGTACCTATAGGTGGGCTCCCTTGCTGCTTCAAGTTTCCTGTGTATTAAAATGATCATGTATTACAGAAATGATTCTTTACCACTGCCTCATTTTGAGTTTTTTGGGGGCATTGCCTGGTTTTTGTTTTGTCATCTTGTCAGGTATAGGAAAAGCTTCAAAAGTTTTGATTATTTCCCCTTTCTGTTTCCCTTGTTGCACTAAAACACCATAATCAAAACTGGCATAGAGGAGGACAGGGTTTATTTGGATTAACTCTCAGGTCATAGACCATCGTTAATGAGAGGTGAAATCAGGAGCACAAAGCAGATAGTCAAGTCATAGAAACAGTCAAGTGCAGAGAGAGGAGGCTAAAGCCAGGGCTTGGAGGTTAAGAGCTCTGGCTGGTCTTGCAGGGCCTTTGAGTTCAGTTCCAGCATCTAAGTCAACTGGCTTACAGCCACCTGTCACTCCAGCAATAGGGCATGGATGACCTCATCTGGCCCCTATGGCACCTGCGCTCATCTGCATATAATGCAAACAAATAATTAAATATAAAATTAAATAAATCTTGAGTTAAATTATAAGGAAATGTTGATGAAAGACATTAGATAGAGTATTTACTGTAATATACGTATTTGGCCTGGAGAGACGGCTCAGTGGCTAAGCCTACATTTAGAATATATGTTTACATGCCGAATTCTGCCCTCTGTGAGCACTGCACATGCAAACAGCACACTGATATATACACAGACATAACACACACACACACACACACACACACACACACTTCAAATAAGTAAATACAATACAATTTAAGGCGCCTGTTTATGTTTTCATTCACATTTTTTAAACAGGAAGACAATGTTGCTGTAAATTTGTCCCCTCACTAAGGAAAAGGAATTTCATCAGAAAGTTAAGGTGTGTAAGGTGCTTGCTTTCTGTAGCTTCTTCTGTGTCCGTGTACTTAAGGATCCATAAGTTCCCCAGAGAAGAGGGATGTGTTTAGCACCCATGAACAAGTTATGCTATTTAAAGTTTCAGAACTGAGGTAGACAATTGTAAAAATCTCAACAAGTGGACTTCTCTTCCATTTTAATTGGCATAGATTTTTACTTAGATGAGGGGTACAGTATCTTAGTTCAGCACATCTCTGTGTCCTGCTCTGACCAAGTCAGGATAATTTCCACCTTTTCAAATACTGTCATTTCTCTGTGTTTGACACCTTCAGGTCTTTGTCTTCCTTTGGAACATGCAAGCACTTGGTGTGGACAACAGCTATGCTGCAGTGCTCTAAGGCATGATCACCATGACCTCACACAGCCTCTGCTCTGAACCTAGCTTTCAGTCCTGTTCCACTGTCTCTTTCTGGAATTGACTGACCATTCTTCTTGCTATTTTGTGTAATCAGCTTTCATCTTGACTGAGAACAGACAGTTTGCTCCCATCAAAAGCTCAGCAAAGATGTCAATCATAGACATTTATCTGTTTCAGTCTTTAATGGGTCACAGTTGATCGCTAGGACCCAGCACAACCTTTGTGACATGCATGTATTTTAGTACATGTGTTTAATAAAAGGGAAAAAGGAATATTGAAATATATTGTTTGTATATATTATACACTGGTAATATCATAAGAGTAACTTCAGATCTAGCTCCCTGCTCCTTTACCTCATTTTAAACACAAGATTACAGACATAGCAATATAATCCTCATACCATCCCAAACTTTAATTACTTGTGAATCAAAGGTGGTGGATGCTGTCATTTTCAGTGTGGTTTGGCTAACTGCCCTTACAGATATTAAGGGACAGGTTTGTCTGGGTGCTGTGGGCCTACAATAATGATTATGATTTGTGAGTTTACTTTATAATTACCTTAAAGCCACTGCAAAGGTTTTTCTACAGGTTAAATTCACAGATACAGCAAAGGGAAAAGGAGCCCTTTTCTCCAGAGTACAGTCCAGTTATACTCTGTTGGCATCCCTGGCACCAGGTCACATTCCTCAATGCAGCCCCAGGAAATGCTGTAAAAAATATTCCATTAGTCATCTATTACAGACAACTAAACCAGCAATCACGTTCCTCAGGCAAACATGGCTCACATATGTAAACATCATGGCTCATTAAAGGAAAGACACACAATGACTTCTGAGCCAATATACCACTGTTTTCTTTAAAAGAAAAAAGACTTTAAAATGTTTCATTTTTACTTTATATGTAAGTGTAGTTTGCCTCCTGAATTGCTGAAGTGTCCCTTGCCTAGCCACTGTGTCCTGCACCAACAGTGCATTTTGCACATGGAGAAATCACACTCTTTCTGCCTCTGCTGCTCTGAAGAAAGGGAAGGAGATCACAGTCACAGAAAATGAATTTCTGAAATGTAACATCTGAATAACCCGCATCTGGGAATTTTGTGCATTGGGATGGAGGTGTGGGCCTCTGCATGCAGATTAGAAAGCATGCCCAATATAGAGAAAGAAGCAGCAAGGAGAAATCTGCACTTTCATTGGTGAGAGCCAGCAGCGAAGGCTGGACCTCAGAGCAAAGTGTTGCTAAAAGTCACATCACACAGGGATCTAAGAGCAGTCTCTTCAGTTCCACAGAGTGGCATCCCATGAGAAGCTAAGTCCTTCACCATCCTGTGAGACATAGAACCTCACATGGCCCCAAACTAGGGACATATTTCATAGACAGTGGACTTGATGCAGTAGTCAGGACAGAAGCAGAGAGCAGAAAGCCCTAACAGACCCTGCTCGAAGTTTGGTCACTTATGACCTTTCTGGTGGACAGAATCCAGGGTGAAGTTTGAGGGCAGGATGTCTGTCTTCTCCTCTGCAGCACGGGTTCAAACATATCTGTTTCTGAATGAGAAGATGGTGCATAGTGTGGTTGCCCCACACTTACACCTCATGTCCAGACTCATGCCCACAAAGGACTTTGGTTTGCAGTGATCATGTTGCCTGACAGCAGCCTGTCACACCGTCACCACCTAAGGTGAAGCAAAAGTCGGCAAAAGGCCTGAGGAATGTGGCTGTACTGTTTGTGGTTGGGATTGGACTGCATTTAAATGGAGAACCTGTCCTTCCTATTGTGCTGTTCTGCTTGGAAAATTAGGGACACTGGGGAGACATGGCTGGCACCACAGTGAAGGCAAGACAGCCACCAGCCAGGTGTAGACGCTGCATGCAGAGATACCATGGAGGGGCTGCAGTCTGGGATGCTATGAGCCAACATCTGGGAGGGTTCAATTAAGGACCGGCAGCTAGCTCCGAAGACAGCTAAGAAATGTCCACTGCATTTGTACATGGATAGGATTGTGAGGTTTAGCTTAGGGTCACACCCGCAGTTAAAATATTTGTAATAACCACTGTTAAAAATCTCTCTGTAGAGTCAGTGGAAAGAAAATACTCTTTAAACATAAAGAAATAAGAAGACTTAGAGGAGTGCTCTACAGACTCCAGCTGTTGACACTGGTTCCTGCCACAGCCCATCCTGCTTCCCCCACCACCCAGTGACTCCTCCTGAGCAACTGTGACCTCCCTCCCAGTGTTCTCATTGTCTCAAGGACAAGGAAAGTAGGTCAGTTCCTGTCCATCTCTTCACATAGGTTCTTCAAAAGATGAGGTTTGGGGAAAACCAAGTAGAGGCAACAGGACAGGGTGGGGCTCAGTTCTTCAAAGGTTTCCTGGAACTAAGAGATAGTTGGGCATTTCTATTCTGAAAAAGGAATGTTTATACAGAGACTGGAACACAGAAAAGATTAATGGACGCAGGTATCATCTCCATTAGGACCATCTTCACTGTATAGATGACAATCATTGTCCTGGCTAAATCATCATCACAGCACCTCAGGTGACTATTCCAACAAGCAGAGCAAGGTGAAGGGATGACATAAAATTAAACAGGGAATGCAAAGATTCTTAAGAAATTCTAGTAGGTAAAAGTCAGTGAGGAGGTGACTGTTAGACAAGGTTTGAACATACAGCCCATTTCTTTTCCTAAGGCTTTCAGTGCCTCTAAGTAGTCACACTACAGAAGCCAGGGTAACAAAAATGATTCTTTTATAGCACATATGCAACAGAAGTAAAATTAAGTGCATTCGTCTGCATTCGAAATTAAAACCTCACCTCCTCACAAGATGCGCACAAATGAGCAATTCTGAAAACCTCTAGATGTTATACCAAACAACTTAATGTCCATAAAGTAAAATTGGTAATTTACTTCAGCAAAGTAAATAGGAGTTAAAATTAACTGACATCCTATAAAGGTTATAATTTTAGGACCTTAAGCAATTGAACATCCTGGGAAGAAAACATGTCAGAGCTCAGGTCTCCTCCACAGGTGCTGAAAACCTCCCTGCCTCCAAGTACTCCTCCTCCCACAGCCTACCTGGGTCCAGGCCACCTCCTGACTGTGCACTTGGGTGCAGAGCAATTACCCAGATAGACTCTGTGCAGAGGAGATCCTGTGCAGCTTTGGTGAAGGGGTTTTTAATGCACCTCTGCAGCCTGTAGTTGTAGCTGCTGTCACTGACAAGTTCCTGCTGGAGAGCATGGACATCTGACCTCCCAGAGGAGCATCTTCCCCATGGAGCTGACTCTACTGTCTTGAACAGCAGCTGTCTGGGGAGAAGAGAGCACAGACTTTTCTCCAAGTTTCCTTGCCATGTCTGCATGATGGATCAGGTCACAATGTCGTCAATCCACTCTTGCTAATTTCCCCACACCTCTTCCCCAAGGGTGCTGGCTTCTGTCCTACTCTCTGGAACAGGCCACTTGCCATCCAGTTGCCATCTGGATTCCTGAAAGACTTCTGGGGCTGGTGTAACAGAGGAGGTGGCCTTTGTCTCCCTGGAGGAAGGGAGGGATTGGGATGGGAGGAGAAAGAGAACCACGGGGGGAATACAAAGTGAGTAAAGTGTAAATAATAATTAAATATAAAATAAAATAAGCAAAGTAATTAAAGAGCAGTCCAATTAGATTGTGTCAAAGGCAGTCCCTCTTCCCATACTATGGAACCCACTTGGACACTAAACTGCCATGGGCTACATCTGTGTAGGGGTTCTAGGTTATCTCCATGCATGGTACTTGGTTGGAGTATGAGTCTCAGGAAAGACCCCTGTGCTCAAAATTTTTGGTTCTGTTGCTCTCCTTGTGGACCTCCAGATGCCCCTCAACTGAAGACTGGATACAGAAATTGTGGTACATCTATACAATGGAGTATTACTCAGCAATGAAAAACAAGGAAATCATGAAATTTGCAGGTAAATGGTGGGATCTGGAAAGGATCATCCTGAGTGATCTATCCCAGAAGCAAAAAAACACATACGGTATATACTCACTCATATAGACATATAATATAGGATAAACCTACTAAAACCTGTACACCTAAAGAAAGTAATCTAGAGGAGGATTCTGAATAAAATGCTCAGTCCCCACCCAGAAAGGTAAAGAGGATGGACATCAGAAGAAGAAGAAAACAGGAAACAAATTAGGAGCCTCCCACAGAGGGCCTCTGAAAGCCTCTGCCCTGAAGACATTCAAAGCAGATGTTGAGACTTATGGCCAAACTTTGTGCAAAATGCATGGAATCTTATGAAAGAAGTGGGAAATAGTAAGATCTGGAGTTTCCCCAATTTAAGATAACACTGACTATAAAGATGTCAAATAGAGACATTATTAGATGGAAATATGTTCATCTATCACTGTCTAACAAAAAGTTGTTAGACTTTCACAAAGGCCTTTTATGTATCTATTGACATGATCCCATGGCTTCTCTTTTCGAGATCTCTTTCTTTTTGAGGGCCTCTATCTCTGTCTATTAACTAAAACATCCTGGGAAGCAGGTCTCAGGCATTGTCATCTCATAGAAACTAGGATATAGCCACTAGTCCAGAGAACTTGTTAATGGCCAGATGTCCAGAGTAGGTCAGGATGGATGTTAAGCCTGGACCTGTTACCCACTGATGGAACTGAGAAGATTGTTGGCCTCAGAGAGCCTTTGTTACTGGTTTGTCAAACTGGGAGGGAAGTGTTTACTTCTCAGGGTGTTGGGGAATTGAGCAAGTAGTAGAGAGTAGGTGTTTAATACTTCATAAGTGCTTCCTAAGAAATCCAGGAGTAGACTTGTATTCTCTCCAGAAGACAGCCTGCAGAAAAGCTCTTTTGCCTGGCCCATGGTGGACACCTCAGACAGATGTCTGTTGGTGAGTGTGGATGTTGTCACTGTAGACAAAGGTGGAAGGAGTCAACACCAGTTACTGCTGCTCTCTGGCTTCTGACTCAGCATAAAACTTACATTTTCCATCATTCTCTACAAGAAAAAGATAGCTCTTATTCTTGAGAGCTCCCTGAAAGCCAACATTTGGTTTACACAAGTCCCCTTCCCCTTCCTTGGCAGAGCTGAATCAGTAAGATTTTGAAATGAAAACAAAGGATTCTGGTCCATGGTGACCGTGTGAGTACCATAGCAGACCACACTGCCCACATGAAGGATTATTCCTCCAGGGCCAAGAAAATCTCTCAGTTTCAGTTCCTCCCCCTAAGTTCCTCCCAGCCCCCAACTGAACATCACAAGGCACTGACTTTCCTCACTGCTGTCTTTTCTTGTGCTTAGGCTTGGAAAAGAATCTAAACCCTGAAGACCAGCAACCTGTCTCACTAATTTCCTCCTTAGAGCTCTGAGGCTTGTTGGATAGAGGCACCGGAGCCCACTGAGTACTCTTCTGAGCCCTGCTCAGGCTCTTGCCTCCTCAGAAGGCACCCAGGGAGAAAGTCCTTCCTATAGATATCAATGCTGCAGTTCAAGATCCCTGGACATCCCTGCCTCTCCTGTGCCTTGTCTCTAGATCCACAAATGCTGTTCAGAATGACAACAGTAAGAGAAGGAACATGACAGAGCTTGGCATTGTTGACACAGCCCAGCAGCCCTGTATTGGTCATGGGAATGATGATGAATACTGTCAGCTTCATGGGACCCAGAATCCACAGGACCCTCACTCAGCATGTTCTGGGCATGTCTGTGACAAAGTCTCTTGACTAGTGTACTTTTGGTGGGAAGACTCACTGACTGTGGATAACCCTGGGCTTTGTTCCTAGGCTGGGTGAAAAAGAAGCAGCTGAGCACCACAGTTCATCTTTGTTCCTTGAATCTGGAAATTTTACCAGCAGTTTCATGTTCCTGCTATAATGTCATTCCCCTCATGATGGGCTGCACCCTCAAACTACCAAAATAAACACTTTCATTCTAAAACAACTAACTAACTAACTAACTAACTAACTAACCCAACTAATACCTCTCCAAAGAGGTACCCCGTTCAGTGTGAGCTTTTTCCTCTGCTCCTGGGATCTCCCTGTAGGTTGTATGTGGTCTCTCCTCATCTGGCCTTCTCTCTAGAACCAGAATCACCTTCCTGTCATAAGGCCATTGACTAAGGCCAAGGACACAAGTGAGGCTGTGACAGCTTCCCCCACCTACTACAGGCTGCAGAGGAATTTTCCCAGATTGGGGTGCCTGACTCCCACAATGCCTTGCGGCTCACCTGGGTTGGTCACATTCAGGATCCCTGCTGCTGCCATTGGTCAGAAAACCTGAGTGGAACAATAAAGCCATGACATCATTGGGTTGCCCCAGAGAACCCAAACCCTAGCCTGAGCTGTTGCATTACCTCTCCCAGGGGAAGGTGGCAGAGTTTTCTTACCTGCTTTCTGTAGTTTGTACTCAGTCCCCTCCTGAGTTCTGGCCCTGGACCCTTGGTTTGCTCACTCCTTCATTTCCCATCCTTGTGCATCTAACTCTTGGTTCCTCCTTACTCCTGAGATGTCGCCACCTTACAAAGCAGAAGAGGAAGAGAAATTAAGTAGATAGATTTGAGATGAGGAGAGACTAGTGGGGTAATCAGGACGCTGCAGGTAACAGAGGCCCAAGTGAGTGCCCAGCTGAACCTTGTGGTATGAAGTTCTCTCCAGGATAGACTTAGTTAAAGATATTCCTCCTGCCTCCAAGTCCCAGCATTTCAGATTTTCTCACCTGTGTGAAATGCTTCTCTGCTCCTTCCTGGAATGCTCTAGGGTCTAGAATGTAGGAGTCCCCTCCTATAGCATGTTGATGCCAGTGCTGTGCAAACCTGATAGCAGATCCACTGGGGAAAAGAGCCCCTACAGTCCCTGTCCTGCAGTTTGTCTTGTCTTCTTCTTTGCCAACAAGGCTCTCTCTGACACCAACTGTACATTCCCTGGACCAAGCTAGGAAAGGTCCCCATCTTAGCTCCTGCAGTAGCAGGCACAAATTAAATTTATGAAGGTCCCTGGTCAAAGGAGCCAGACATTCTGGAAGAGCATTTAGACAACCGAAACACTCTCTGAATTAACCTGGTATACTGGTGCCTGACAAGTGTGAGTGATGGAGTAGCCCTCCCCCCCTAACATGAGCCCCAGCACAGTCAAGTACATGAAGTCAGCTCACAGCCTAAGTGGTGTTTAGCAACATAGCACAGCTTAGGAAAACCATGGCTTCTCCCTGCAGAATAGGGCAGTGGTTGTAGTTCCAGAGATGGAAACTGGTTTTAATCCCTCAAGTGAGGCATCCAAATCTCCTTTAAGCCCACTTTGCTGTGGCATTGGTGCTGGGTGGGTCTGTGTGACCTCATCAAATCTTTTTCCTAATTTATTTTTTATTGATCACAGTTTGTTCACATTGTATCCCAGCTGAAACCCCTTCCCTCATTCCATTCCAATCCCACCCTCCCTTCTTCATCTCCATCCATGCCCCTCCCCAAGCCCACTGATAGGGGAGTTCCTCCTCCCCTTCCCTCTGAACCTAGCATTTCAGGTCTCATCAGGACTGTCTGCATGGTCTTCTTCTGCTGCCTGGTAAGGGTGATCCCCTCTCAGAGGGGATGAAACAGCTACTGAATTCATGCCAGACAGTCCCTGTTCCCATTACTAGGAAATCCACGTGGAGACTGAGCTGCCCTGGACTTCATCTGTGCAGGGGGTCTAGGTTATCTCCATGCATGGTCCTTGTTTCGAGTATCAGTCTCGGAAAAGAATCCTGGGCCCAGATTGTTTGGTTCTGTTGCTCTCCTTGTGGAGCTCTTTACACTCCCAGGCTTTCTATCTTCCCCTTCTTTCATAGGTTCCCTGCACTCTGCCCAAAGTTTGGCTATGAGTCTCAGCATCTGCTTTGATATACTGCAGGGTAGAGTCTTTCAGAGGCCTCCTGTGGTATGCTCCTATCTTGTTCCTGGTTTTCTCCCTCTTCTGATTTCTGTTTTGTTTGACTTTCTGAGTGAGGATTGAGCATCTCACCCATGGTCCTCTTTCTTGTTTAGCTTCTTTAGGAGTACAGCTTTTAGTATGTTTATCTTATATTATATTTCTAATACCTCATCACATCCTACTCATATCTCCAGAACAGAAATGGACAGAGGACAGGGACAATAAGAATGACAGAATCCTACTACACCTGTATCTTGACAACTGTGGCAGTCACAGGTGTCCTTCTTTGCTTTCTAGTGTGATAAAACCATGAACAGAAACATCTTGGGGAGAAAACAGTTTATTTCAGCATATACTTCCCACATTACAGGCCATCACCAAGGAAGCTTTTTATGGTTATTTTATATAACTTTGTTTTTAGTTTCTCTCTTAACTCAACTATCACAAAACAATTGAGACTCATATTTGTTTAATATGAGTAGTTATACTGAGCAGTTATTACTCTATTCTTAACTCTCTAAGCTAATCTGGTTTCCTCCCAGCACGTATCCCAGAGATACTTGCACTTTGTAGCTTTCCTGCCTAGCTGCTTCTCCTGGTGTCTCTTAGACTTCTCCCTTGGCTAAATCCCCTACTTCCTCCTCTAACTCCTCCTCCCCTGGCTGGCAGGCAGTTGAGCCCTATTCTCTCCCCTGCTCATCAGTTTGCTGTCAGCAGCCTCATGGGCATACCTGGGACTATTGAGGAGCACAGTTTATATAACCTCGAGACAGGTGATTCTCAGAACAAGGATTTCATCCAGATGTGAGGGGTACAGAAGGCAGCATTTGAATAACACAGTAACCTTGTACCTACAGAAAATCAGGGCAGAAACCCAGGGCAGGAACCTTGAGGTAGGAACTGAGGCAGAGGCTACAGAAGAACACTGCCTGCTTACTGCACTTGCTCCTGCTTGCTTGCTCTCTCATACCACCTGCCCAAGGATGGCACCTTCCACACTTAGTGGAACCTACCACATCCATCATGAATTAAGAAACTATCCTGCAGATTTGCCCATAAGACAGTCTGATGGAGGATTGAGGTTCTTTCTTCCCACACGACCCTAGCTTGTGTCACCTTGATAAAAATTCAGTAGCAGTGCAGCCCACTTCCATATAACCTGTGAAAGGACCTTTCAACATGCTTTGAAGGGACCAAATAAAATCTCCTAGTTATCTTCAGTAGTCAACTTGATACATTGACCTGAGTAAGTCTCAATAAGAGAAGTTGTCGTTTTAAAAACAAAACAAGATCCCAATCATTTGAGTTTACCAATAAAGAGTCAGGAGCCAGATGCTGGGGTGAAAACCTGCTAGCTCAGAGAAGCAGCTCACTTTATTTCAACAATATCCCAGTAGGATAAAGCCCTTTGTTCTCAGTTCAAGTCCCTGAGGAAAAAGCTCTTCCTATTCAGCTCATATCTCAGAAGGAAAAAGTGTTCTCCTTCTCCATGTTGTCTTACGTACCTTCCTTCTCAATGTCCCTCCTGTCAGTTTAATCCCTGTCAGCTGGTTGGTTGCTTTGACTCTTGACCTAGGGTTAACTTAAATCCAATTTACAGAAAGCTCTTGGATTAAAGGTGTGTTCTAGTTTTGAGCCATACCACAAGAACTTGTTAATAATACACAGAAAGCTCTAGGCTCAAATACTGAGCCACACCACAATTAGATACAGGTATTTACAGTTCACAGCCTTAGGACTCACAATGGAATAAAATACCCTGCAACAAATGGTAGCTAAGAAAGCCAGGGGTAGAAAGCAGATGGGCAGCCTTCCTCTGTGGTTTCCGTTTCAGTTCCTGCTTGAGCTCCTGCCCTAGCTTCCCTCGCTAATGGCCTATAGCCTGTAAATTGAAGCAAACTCTTATCTCTACGAGTTGGTTTTGCTCACAGTGTTTCATCACTACAGGAAAGCAAATCAGTACATGGAGCAACTTGAAAAATGATGGTGGGTCTTAGCTTGCTTGCGACAGACAATGATGCAGTCAGAAAAGACTTGAAACATTGGCCATTTAAAGAAGTATTTCCATAAAACATCCTTCATAGTGAGAACCACACTATAAATATAAAAATGCAGCTCCTTTCAGTGCACAGTGTCAAAACTGAAAGCCAGATGAAACTCTGCATGCAGTGGTGGGAGAACATCATTGTTTAGTTTTGCTTCCTTTTCTCTGTGTCCAGTGTTAGGATATTGTGGACCAAGGGTCTCAGGGAGGTTTTCCTAGGGCTCCATGAACTTGATGATTTTATTTGAAAGACTTCCCACAGAGCATAGTGGAGCTGAAAGCAATAATTTATTACAGAACAATATGAGGCATTCACAGTGGCAAAAGTGAGAAATATGTGCAGTCCATCATGGAGGAAATCGCTGTTCAGGAATGCACAGCAAAGAACCCATTGTTTGACTGTATGTGGAGGTAGGCTTGATACTTTCCCAAAGCCTGTGGAACAGAAGGCTCCTTTTGGTTTATGGTGCTGGCATGCCCATCCACACTTATACTTAAGGAAGGGGATCATAGTATGTTCCTGTTCCTTGGATAACTTTTGTCTAGGTAGTTTGTAAACTATGGAGATAACAGGTTACTAGCAGTTCAGAAACGCAAGTCCTTTGAAAGAATCAGATGCACCTCTCATATCCCACTATTTTGACTCAAAATTATGTCATAGCAACTTTCAAAGAATCCTGGAAAGAAAATAATAATACTCAGATAAGAACAGACATCTTTAGCACCTGTAAATACCTCTTTTTATTGGCCTGAATCCCTGCTACCTTTGTTGTCCTCCATTTTGTCTAGTCTGCATTTATCCTTTCATGAGGTTTTTTCATATTCTAAGCAGAAAGAATTGTGGTACTTACTCTCCCCTTCCTTAGAGTTAGTGTGCTAACAAGGACACATGATGGGAGATTCAAAGCTGGTTTGGAAGGAAAGGATGGGAACAGGCATGATGGCAAGTGTTGAAATATCTATTACTCCACAAACGAACTGAAACCTTCTCCTTAGGGAAAGTGAAGTAATGTTCTTTATCCTGTTTTCCCAAGCTTCAACAAAGCTCTTCCTGCTATGATCTGTGACTCCTGGTTTGTTTGCTGGTGATTTTAGTGGAATCATTTTAAATTTCTCTCCCTTTATTTTGATGATGGATATAGGCTTGCTGTATATTGCTTTTGTGTTTAGCTATGTGCCCTGTATACCTGACATCTCCAAGACTTTAAACATTAAGGGGTGTTGGATTTTGTCAAAGCCTTTTTCAGCATCTAATGAGATGACCATATGATTTTTTTCTTTCTGTTTGTTTATATGCTGAATTACATCGATGCCTTTTCTTCCTGAGTTCTTAGATGGAACCTTGAGTTTATGACTTTTAATATTTTTTCTTCCCCTTAATACCTGATGTTAGTCACATGGTCTAAATAACTATAAAATAGTCTCACCTTACAGCCTTGATTTTTAAATAACTCTTTTAATATTTTAATACATTTCACTGTAAAATATGAAAATTTCAATTTCCTTATGTGTGCCAGAGGGCAGATTTGTAGAGTTGGCTCTCTCTGTCCAATTACATAGGTTGTGAGAATTGACTCAAGATCAAGTTTTCTACCCACGTACCTATTTGACAGCCCTTACGGGTGTGTCTTGTCTAGACTCAAAGCTGGGGTCCTCCTGTCTCTCTCTTAAACATACCGACCAGTGCCCACCACCACAAGCACTGCTGTTGGTTACATCACCTCCTCCGTATGTGTGACGCTACAGTGAAAGTTAATGCATGTGTTCCCTCAGAGACATTCTGCCAGCAGACCATTTGACAAACTTCCTGGTGTAAAGTTTAGAGTCAGGACCTTTGAGTCTGGAGAAATAACTTGATGGAGAGATGACATCAGAATCCTAGAGCATATACCATTCATGTTGGCTTGGATGCTTTCCCTTCCATTGGAACCATATAATGGAATGGCTTGGAAGCTCATGTAACTGCACTTCTATTTGCATTCACACAACCCACTGTGAATTCTCATGCGAAAGGAGAGGAAATGTTATAATCTGCTTTGCTAATATTTGACCACATGTGTCTGTTCACCTCGACTTCTGGTATTGAAACATGGTCAAGGTGAACAGACGCATGTCAGGATTCAAAGAGACAAAAGCCCATGGGAGCACAGCAGAGGATTGCACAGAGATTACATCATTTGCTTTCTTTCCCCGTGTCTGTTTCTTTGTTTCAGACAGGGACAGAGCTGAGCAGTCATTAACGGAGCTGCCTTAACTCTCCCAGGCCACATGCACACATACCTCATGAGGAGAGTGGCAGCTGCACTTCATAGAGAACACAGTGGGCTGGCCACACTTCCATGTTTGGTGTGTACACTTCATCTCATGTCACTCCTGTTGGTCCCAGACACAGGCACAAGGCCATCCACGTAGTCCACAGGAGTCGACTTCAGCCTCAGAGCGTTCAAGTCACACTCTATGAAGGTGTCAGATTGTGGGTGAAATTTGAAGAAGTCTGTTTTTGGAGTTCACAAATCTCAACTTTTGTAAGAGAAATTCATTAAGAATATTTGCTAGTAGAGTGAAAGAATGAAGAGAGAACTGAAATAAATGGCCCTATCCTTGTCAAACCCACAAACATACTGTCTTTCGATTTCTAATTTAATGTAATCGTCCTCATTCAAATCCACCAAAACTAGCTGTTTGTGTACCTGACAGCAAGAGAACAGCAGATGAATGCAGGGACAGTTCCCAGAGATGCTTGCACAGGAGGCAGCGAGAAAGGGAGTGTATTCTGTGATGCACAGCAGTTGTTAATTTATATGAGGGCTTCTGGGGCTGGGGTGAACTGAAGTTGAGGTTTTAAGTGGAAAATGATGAATTGGGCTGAGCTGATAGGCTTTCCTGAGGTGAGGCATGGTTAGATCCATGGCCAAGGCTGTGTCTGGCATGAACAGAATCTTTTGGTTTTCCTGCAAGGTTTGCTCTATGCTTCTCAACCTCATAAGATGTATCAGAACAGCAAACTGTCCACTAACAATAACCTCAGAAACCCCTTCTTCTCTGACATAAGCATCAGGAGCTCATGTAACAGTATCCTTCCCCTCCTCAATGTCCTCACATTCAATAGTGGACACAAGCCCAACCTCACTGACCTGCCCATTGGCTCATGGGACCTAATCCACCTCCTGCTGCTGCTGGTTGTAAACGTCATAGGTAGATATTTTCATGCTTCAGAGAGGACAGGATGACATCATATGTAAATTGCTTTTCTTCTTAAACAGTTTTCTAAGGGGGTCTCTTCCTTTGTACCTCTTGCCTCCTGAATGATCTGCAGGCCAACACCCTCAATCCTAGACACTGAGGGTGACAAACTGCTTGGCCACATGTTACAACTTATAGTGGTTGTTTGTCCTGTCTTCTTTCTATTTGTCCATTTCTAGCAACCTTATCATCTGTCTCCATGGTTGTTACCATTAATTTGACCTCACACCACCTACTCTATATTACTGAATACTGCTCTTTTGTATGCCTCAGTTTCCCCAGGAAGTACATAATATCAGCACTGTTCATCTTCTGGGAAGCATTGTTTTTGGTGTCATGGCCCTCTCAAGTAGGTCTGTGGTGGCTCTCTTGTGCAGGCACAGAGAGGAGGCCTGGCATCTTCACAGCACCAGCCTTTCTCCACAAGGCTTTCTTTTGGCCCAAAGCAAAGGGCCACATGGACCGTCATGCTGCTCATGAGCTTCTTCATGCTCATGTCCATCTTAGATGGCTTTATCTTCTGCTCAAGACATACGTTCAAAAGTGATCCAATATTCTACTGTATCAGATTCTTGTGAGCCTTTGGTACACCACTGTTTGTCTTTTCCTGTTCATCAGCAGTGGAAAGGATATAATCATTGTCTAAAGGTCCATGTGTGAGAGAACAGTGACTATTTGATTATTTAGTGATGGTGAGAATCCCCAAGATCCTAAGATGAGGCTATCTTGGCACCAGAACCGTGATTCACTTTTTTTTTTTTTTTTTTTTTTTTTTTTTTTTTTTTTTTTGAGATCCTCTTTTGGTTTATTTGCCATGTGAGTATCTTCTTTTTTTTTTTTTTTTTTTTTTTTTTTTTTTTTTTTTTCAATGCAGTTTATTCAGGAACCTTGAACAGACATCTGACCCTGGGGAAATCAACCTGCTGTGTTGTAGAGACTTTCTGCAGGGGCTTCAGCTCACAGCACACTGTGTATCAAAGCCTCAGAAGACTGCCAGTCCTACCTCAGGGCTCCAGCACCTGCCTTCAGAGTGAAGGGTTGTCTGTTAGGTAAAAACTCCACATTTGTGGGTGAGGAGATGACCAGTGCATAAGAGCACTTGCTGGGCAAAAATAATTACCAGGGCTGGATGACTAAGGGCTTCATCTACAGCTCACAGTGTCATGTTTTGTACCAGGGCTCATAATGTGTTTCGTAGAACTGTTTTGGCACTGAAACACAATTGCATATAGTTGCAGATCCAGTTCCTGCCTCTGTCAGCGAGGATGAACCTGAACATTCAGGCTGCTCGTGGAGCAGAGCACAGCTTGTCCTCAGCCTCAGCTGTGTCCCATCTACCTGTGGTCACCCTGGCTCTCCAGCTCTGCCTTGAGTGCTCTGCATTGCATCTGATTTCTTTCACAATTAACCTTCAGATTTCACTCACAACTAAAATCCTGCAACTAGAAGTTTGGAAATACTGGAGAAAACAATTAATAAAAAAGCTGCTCCAAGGGAACACTGACCTGGGTAAAGGTCACACCCTGTAGATGGAAGACCCTTGGGTGGGTAGGAAATTCATGGGAGTTCCTGAATCTCAGAAGAGAAGCATCACAGGGAGCTAAATTAATTAGAATTATATCAAAAGTTCAACGTGAGAAAAGACATGGTTGTCCATTTGGTGCAAACTTTCTGATCACTCCAGCAGGTGTGGCAAGGGAGCTCAGATAAAGTTTGTTCTCAGCCCTTCCCAGATGGCTGTTATCAGGACACAGGGAGTAAGATCACCAGGCAGAGAAGATTCTCCACTGGGATGCCAGGTCTCCATGACCCCATCAGGAAAATGTCACCTTCTACAGACACAGAAATAACATGTCACAGAGAGGCCTTAAATTCTCCCTTCACCTAAGATTTACAGGATCTCCTCAAGCTCACAGTCCTCCCCTGCCATGTCAATCTGGGTAAGTGCTCTGCACCCAAGAGCAAATTCAGAAGGTGCTAAGAACCCAGGAAGGCTGTGGGAGGAGAAGGTTAAAGAGGGGTTTTCAGCAGCTACAGAGGAGATGCTGAGATCTGACAGACCATCAGCACAAGGGACTGAGTTCTGCATGGGTAACAAGAACGTTTTCTTCTTAACATACTCATTTCCTTAATTTATAGACTTTCAAATTACTATAGAATTCATGTTCATTCCTGTGAACTAAGTAACTCCCACTGTATACCTGGATAAGCTGTTTAGTTACATTTCTTTTACTGATTTACCTATTCCTAGGATAAATTATCAGGGAAGTGAAAGTTCTGGAGAGCTTACTTTCCTGAGTAGTGCATCTGTAACTTTGGTGTGCACACAACTATTTTCATGTAACTTCTTCTGTGCTGTGAGGTATAAAAACTTCCAAATTCTGTGTAAGTAATAGAGGCTGTAGATTCAAATTCTCATTCCACAGATGGAGCTCCCCACAGGACTGCAATGTATATTCTAGTGTTTGCTCATGGCCTCGATTCTTCTCAGCTCAATTTCAGAGATCACAAAGTAGTAGTGTCGGCCCTTAGCCTCTGCTGGCCTGATAGGAAGTGTCGTTAAATGGCTATGATGATGAGGTTTCCAGGACACTAACTATTAATGCACAGTGACAGTGGCAGATTCCCTTCCCTGTCTCACTGAGATCAGGAATTCTGGGAAGAGCTGGTTCCATGATTTGTCTTTTCTCTATGTTCTCCCCCATGTACTCTGTGCAATTTTTTATGAGAGAAAAACATGAATCTTTATTCTTTGAGGAAACTTTAGAGAACTGAACCCCCTCACCCTGTCCTGCTGTCTTTATTTCATTTCCAGGCTTATCCCAAAGCTCATCTTTACATGAACCTATGTGAAGAGATGGACAGGAACTGACCTCCCTCTCCTGTCACTGAGGCAATGAGCACACTGGGAGGGAGGTCACAGCTCTTAGCAGCAAAGCCAAGCCTCTCCTAAGGCTCCTTGGATGCTGGGGGAGCAGGTTGTGCTGCAGCACTGTGCAGGGTCCAGTGTTTCTGCCTGGAGTCTGTGCCATGTTGCCCCTCAGGGACATCCACTCTTGCTGTTTCTGGAGGCTGATTTGGAAACCCTGTAAGACATCCTCACTGATACTCTGATCTCAGAGATGCTGTATAAAGGCTTCAAAGTTCAAAAACACAATTCTCACCCAGGCTTTCTGAAACAGTCATGATTCATTAGCCCAAAGGTTCTTCATGATTTGCCTATAAAGTTACCACAGTTCATTTATTTCTGGCATCTCTGGAATCAGCACTGGCATATGCTCAATGATGGTTTTGCCTTACCCGAAGTATCAGCCATTTCTCCCTAGTTTCTTTCTAGTTTTAAAGTTAGGATTGTGCCAAAGGTAGACATCCTGATTGAATAACCTCCAGCCATTTTCATTGAGGAGGGACAGTGTCTACACCAACCCCCTGTATGTGCCGATGCTATGAATTGTAGGTTGTCCATGATTTGGGTAACTGTGGGCTGACACAGGCTAAAGTCATGGCTTCTTGAATTCCTGCAGTACAGGGAGTTCAATTCCTCCCCCTACCCACGAGCAGCTGTAGCCTTCACAATTGGCTTTAACTGAGGAGCTCTCAGGTTCTGCTTGGTCATTTCTTGATCTGTGCATGTTTTATTTCCTAATCTGCACAAAAACCTTCCATTCCTATTCTCCAATAGCCTCTTCTACTAGGACCTATTTCACAAATGAGTGACTTTTTCTGTTTCCATGTACTGAGTTTCATGCCTCTGGGAAGCAGCCTATTTTGTTGCATTGTATAAAGTGCAATCATAGTACATGTTACAACAGGCTATCCCAGTCCTGTGACAGCTTACTCCCTCCTTTCCTCTCCTCTTGGCTGGATGAGGTGGCCCTTAACCCATTTTGCATATCAGAGAGTGTGGGTCCCTTGAAGTGGTCCTTAACGCATTCTGCAGGTCTGAGAGTGTGGGTCCTATCTCCTGGTTTTTAAAACCATACTCAGCAAGGCAGATGAGCTGATAAGGGTCATCTGGGTGGAGACAGGCTAGAGGATTCTCTGTGGCTTGTTCCTGAGGAGAGGAACACTCACCAGAAGGTTTTCTATAAAAATTATAATCTGCCTGGAATCTGCATGCTTTATTGGTCCTTATTGTATAAGATTTAGATATATCTGTCAGTGCATGTCATCTTTAGCTATTTGGATGACTAGAGACATGTAGGTCCCTCCTGGCAAGCTTGTATGTTTTCTCTTTAGCTACTATGTTATTTCATTTCCAGGATATAAGTGGTTTCAAAGCCGGAATCCCTGAAGCCGTGATGTTAGGAATATCAATGAGGATGCACATCCTCTGTAGCTGCATGACTCTCCTATGAGTTTTAGGTTTGTAGGGTTGTGGTTTCTAAAGAGATGGTGAAAACAGCACAGCCTGTGCCCCACTCTGCAAAGCTGACAGCTCACTAGCTGAGCAGTCTGATAGTGTGATGTGCTCATAAAGACCAAGTTTCTTTTTCTTCTTTTCTTGTTAGATCAGTGGAATTAAAGAAAAAAAGTGTGCATTTTCAGAAATGACATGAGAAAAAGCATTTTAGAACTCTTTTGCCTTTTAGTTAGCCAGTGCTGATACACATGCAATGCAAACTATTAGTTAAAATCTACAGGTGTGTATTCCTTCCATGAAATAAGTATAGAATATGCACCTGCCTCTCAGTGCAGAGACCATAAAATGACATTCAGAGTGTGTGCTTCCGATGACATTTGTGAATGTAGTTTGTAATTCTATAAAGCTGTAAATAAAGTTTGGAAACAATGGAGCCCCATCAGTCTCTCCATTGTTTTCCTGGGCTGTCACAGCACAACTCTAATATCTGAGCTGTTCAAAATAGAGACAACTGCCATTTTATCTGCTCATTGGAAAACAGAACTGCCCCCAACCTACTGTGTTCTACTTCTTGTGACTGGGATTTGGAAAACAAACCCATGAGCTTTATAAAGAATAATTGAGCACCACTCATTTAATCAACACTCTACTGCTATCTGGAGTACATGGTCCATAATCTTATAAAAGATTAACCTTTTCTAATTTTGCTACAGAACATGTATTTCAGAAAATCTGCTTTATTCAATGTTTTCACCAACCATCTGCTTCCAGTCTAAATCCTGACATGGTACCCTGTACTTGTGAAATTTTATCCCCTTTGCCTGTCCTTAGTATCTTCCATGACAATGTCCCATGGTTGTCACACGCCAGTAGGATTTTCCAGGTGTGGTGACAATGTCACATGGTTTACAGAAGTATAAAACAATTTCACCCTACACATATGACAGTCACTGATAAGTTTTTATTATGTCACAGGAATTTATTTACAAAATTACATCTCCTGAATGCATGGTGTCTGTGCTGGAAAGTTTTATGGCAGCTTGAAACAACCTAGAATTATTTCAGAAGAGGGAACCGCAGTTGAGGAAACATCCTCAACAGACCGGCCTGTGGGCAAGCACCTGGTACAATTCTTCATTGATGTTGATTTCATATCGATGGCCATTCTCACTGTGAACAGTGCCGTCCCTGCCTGCTGGTCCCAGGTGCTACAAAAACTAGGTTGAGCAAGCTGTAAGTAGCAAGCTGGTGTGCAACAATACTCCATGGCCTCTCCATCAGTTCCTGCCTCCAGGTCCCTGTCTTGAGTTCTCTCCTAGCTTCCCTGACTGAGAAACTACAGGCTGTGTGGTGAAATAAACCCTCCTCTCCCCACAGCAACAGAAACCCTGAGAAGACAGAAAGTGGTATTATGTGGTGAGGTATGACTATGACAGACCTGACCTTAGCTTTTTGGAGAACTGTGGAAAAGTTTTGAAACATTGGGCTGTAAAATACATAGAGTGCTGATACTCCACAGGATTATATGGTGAGATATTAGAATGTAATGCTGAGAGCAGAGCAGATGATGGAAGCTTGCTTTATGCAGTTCCATAGGGAAGTTTGAGAGTCCCTTAAAGATTATATGAGGGTTACTCATGTTTTGAGTTAAGAAACACTAAACTGTTTGGTTCTTGTCGAGCTCCTGTCCTCTCCAGTCATACTATCTCCCCCTTCTTTCCTATGATTCCCTGCACTCTGCCCAAGGTTTGGTTATGAATCCCAGCATCTGCTTTGATACACTGCTTGGCAGAGTCTTTCAGAGACATGCTTTGGTAGGCTCCTGTCCTGGGCACAGAGGTCTATTCTGAGACTGTTTCTCCAACTAAAGACCATGCATGGATATAACCTAGAGCCCCTGCTTGGATGTAGCCCATGGCAGCTCATTATCCAAGTGAGTACCCTAGTAAGGGGAACGTGGATTGTCTCTGGCACGACTTCAATGGCTGGCTCTTTGACCTTCCTTCCTCCCCTGAGAGAGGAGCAGCATTGCTAGGCCACAGAGAAGGACATTTCAGCCAATCCTAAAGAAATCTGATAAGCTAGGGTCCGAGGAAAGGAGGGAAGACTTTGGCTGTCAGTGGACTTAGAGAAAGGTAGGGAGGAGGTGAGGGAGGGTGGGATTGGGAGGAAATGAGGGGGGGGCTACAGCTGGGATACAAACTAAATAAACTGTAAGTAATATAAAAATATAAAAGTTTAATTAAAATAAAGAACCACTAAAATGAAACGTTTGACTTGGTGAAACAATTAAAACCCTCTGAAGTATTTTCTCAGCTTCAGCACACAGACACTGTGGTCTAAATACTGTTGAGGCTGCATCACATGCTAGTAGCCTAACTTGGTAGCTCAGGAGACTCTGAGGTGTTGAAGGCCAACTTGGTCTATGGAGGGAGTTCAAGACAGCCAAGGATACACAGACAAACCTTGTGTCAAACAAACAAACAAACAAATAAACAAAGAGTTTCTCTGGTGGTACTGGTTCTGAAACATGGAGGGATCATGGAATCAAGCTGTGACTTGGCTCCATACAACTGTGTTATCGTCCTTGAAGACAGCCAAGAGGACACTGATGAAGCCTTGGCCCCTTTGCTGTGCAGAGCCAAGCCATTTGGAGATGTCAGTATCACACGCCAGCAGCATCTGCTGTGGGGTGAGCCAGTTTGAACTTAGGAGACAGCTGTGTGGAAGGCTTTGCCAGCAGTGTGGAGGAGCCCAGAAGGTCACTGGTGAGTCCCAGAAGCCTTGCACTGAGAGTTATGCTGTTAGACTTTGTTGAACTTGATTGTGACTGTGCCCTGGTTCTTTCCTTTTAAATAAGAAAATACTTATTTATTGATATTTTACAGGAGCCCACAAAGTCTCTTGACTTTGAACTTCTAAAGGGATTTTGGAGACTTCAGGAAGTTTGGAGTTCTAGAGAGACGGTGGGTTTTTAAGAGAGACTTTGAAAATGTTAGAGAAACTAGAGGTTTTAGAGAGTTGTATTTTGTAGAGTGTTTGAATGTGGAAAGTGACTTAAGAGATTGAAGTTTAAAAATAAAAAAAAACATTGAAGTTTTATATTGCAATGTTGACATTAGTTTAATATCCTGGGAACAACAAAATTGAGAGACAAAGTTATAGTGTAACAGAGATGTGTTTAGTGTCAGGTAGATAGGGGGTCAACTGTGGCAGCTGTTTTTGTCTTTTGTTTGTTGAATCAACACACTAGACTCTTTTGGGAAGGGAACCTCAGTTGAGAAAATGCCCCCACTAGGTTGGCCTATGGGCAAGTGTGTGATGCATTTTCTGGATTGATGATCAGTGTGAGAGGGCCCACATAACTGTTCCTGTGGACTCTGGGCTCAGGGTTCTGGATACTTAAGAACACAGACTGAGAAAACAATGAGAACCAAGCTAGTAAGAAGCATCTTTTTGTGACACGTGCCTCAGTTCTTGCCCCAGGTTTCTGCCTCAAGTCCCTCCCCAGCTTCCCTGCACAAGGGATTATCAGCTGTAAGATGAAATAAAGGCTTCCCAAGCCAATTTGGTTTTGGTCATGGTGGTTTATTTAGTCTGTGTCTAAATCAAAGAAACTACAATAATTCAACAGCATGTACACCACATTTATTAATATAAACCTGGAGCCAGCATATCAGGTACCTGGTGAGTACAGCTCCATTATGGAGAGAGGGAATGTTGACTCCTATGGAGTCTGCCTTTCAAGAATGGGTTGGACCATTTTTCTTTAATTAATTCTGTAATATGGGACAGCTCCAAGTCTGCTATAACTGTAGTTCTATTTACTCCCTGAATTCACATGCTGAAGGAGAAAGACATGGCATATGTCCCTGCTGACATTTGCCCACTCTGCCATTCTCTTGGAGCAGCTCTGGACTGAGAGCAGAACCAAGCAAGATGCAGATACAGAGCAGCGATCAAAGACTGAATAGTCCACCAGAGTTCTCTAAAAGGACTATGTGCCAACTTGCTACTGTTTTCTGATTTATTTGTCTTTTATCTACTCTGTTTCAGGAAGGGACAGTGCTGAGCAGTCATTATGAGCTGCCTGAACTCTCCCAGAGCACAAATATAAGGCACTGTATGAGAAAACAAGCTGCCAACACATCCACACAGACGATCATGTGCTGGAACTCTCCCATGTTTGGTGTGTGAACATCATGTTCTTGCTCACCCAACTTCTCTCTGCCAAAAATACACTGATGTCCACGTGTTCAAGAGGAGGTGACTGGAACCCCACCTCAGAGTATTGAAGGACACACTTGGAGGAAACAGCAGATCATAAATAGAATAAGAAACATCTGGATCATAAATTACAACCTCCAACATTTTCTATAGAAATTTTCTAAGAAATTAGGATTTTCAATAGAGTACAGATAGCCCTGAATAGAATAAGTGCATACCCAATCCATGGGACCACTTTAATTGGGAAGGTCTTGTTTTTTTCTTTCACACAATCCTCCCCATTCTATAAATTACCTGGCCTTCAAGATGTTGTGGGTGAGAACCAAGTAAGATGCTGCTCCTGCTCCAGCAAAACCCAAACCTGCAAAACATGAAAGCACATAATTGCTGCAGTTTTTAATGTTGAGGGAGCTCACACACTGGTGTAGCCACCATGGGACACAGGGTCCAGCCATGGCTCAGCTTAGGACAAGTGAGAGCAGGAGGATGGTCTGTGGGGTAGGAACTAGAATGGAGGTCTTCAGTGGAATAAGCATTCAGGAGCATCTGCATGTTTTCCTGAGGCCAGAAGACTGGTCTGGAGTGGTGTCTGAGGTCTTCCTCATGGTGAGTCATTGTTTTACTTTTCTCCTGAGCCACTCTTTGTTTCCACATAAGATGACTTCACACTATTCTGACATAAGGAACACCTTTTTTTCTGAAATTGGCATTGGAATCTCAGCCAACAGCTTCCTTCTTCTCTTCTACATCTTCAAGTTCATTCGTGGGCACAGGCCCAGACCCACTGACGTGCTCATTGGTCTGCTGGCCATAATCCACCTACTGGTGCTAATGTTCATAGCATTCGTAGCCATGGACATTTTTATTTCTTTGAGGGGATGGGATGACACCATATGTAAACTCATTGTCTACCTGTACAGAATTTTTAGAGGTCTCTCACTTTGTACCACCAGCCTGCTGAGTGTCCTCCAGGCCATCATCCTCAGTCCCAGAAACTCCTGTTTAGCCAAGATCAAGCACAAATCTCACTATTACATCTCATGTGCACTTCTTTTTCTGAGTGTCCTCTATATGCTCATTAGCAGTCACCTCTTAGTATCGATTATTGCCACTCCTAATTTGACTAGGAATAACTTCATGTATGTTACTAGGTCCTGTTCCATCCTACCCATGAGTAACCACATGAAAAGTACATTTTCTACACTGCTGGCCATCAGGGAAGCCTTTCTTATTAGTGTTATGGTCATCTCGACTTGGTACATGGTGGCTCTCTTGTGCAGGCACAGGAAGCAGGCCTGGCATCTTCACAGCACTAGGCTTTCTCCAAAAGCATCCCCAGAGCAAAAAGCTAACAGGACCTTCCTTCTGCTCATGAGCTTCTTCGTGTTGATGTCTGTCTTGGATGGCTTTATCTCCTGCTCAAGAACCATGTTCCTAAATGATTCAACATCTTACTATATCCAACTCTTTGTGGGCCACATCTATGCCACAGTCAGCCCTTTTGTGTTCTTGAGCACTGAAAAACATGTTGTTAACTTTTTCAGGTCTATGTGTGGGAGGACATAAATGTTTGAATATTCATTGATCATTGATGGGCACATTTCTTTATAAGAGGACCCAATACACTGACATCAGAACTGTCAGTCAGTGTTCACATGCTTCGGCGTACATGAAAATATAATGTTTTTTTTTTTTTCTGTTAAAATTATTTACTAACTTGTGTGGTCACAAAATGTAGCAGAAAATTAAACCACATCCCTTTTGTGATAAAATAGGGCATTTTTTTTTGGATCAGACCATAAATAATTTTGAATTTTTTATTATGGTAAATAATATATAGAATAAATGAGCCATTTTACCAGTGTTCAGGTATGTGATTTTTTTCACATTAATTTCATTCACAATAATACATGACCATTATTAGCATTTTGAATATTTTTCACCAATCCAACAAACTCTTGTAACTATTAAAAACTTTAAAAACACTCTTCCCTACCTTTCAACATGCATCTTATTTTCTATACCTATTAATTTACCCATTGCAATCATTTAATACAAAGTAAAAAATAGGGCATTTTTGTTTCATTTTATTTTATCTTATCTTATTTTTTTTCTTTTCTTTTTTTTTCTTTTTTTTATCAGTTACATTTTATTAACTCTGTATCCCAGCGGTGTCCTGATTCCTCATTCCCTCCCAGTCCCTCCTTCCCTCCCTCATCTCCACCTTGCCCCTTTCCAAGTCCACTGATAGCGGGGACCTCCTCCCCATTCATCTGATCCTGTTTTATCAGGTATCTTCAGGACTGGTTGCAAAGCCCTCCTCTGTGGCCTAACAGGACTGCTCCTCCCTTCGGGGGTGGGGAGACCAAAGAGCCAGTCATTGAGTTCCTGTTAGAAATAGTCCCTGTTCCCCTCACTTCGGGAAACCAATTGGTTACTAAGCTACCACAGGCTACATCTGAGTGGAGGTTCTAGGTTATATCCATACATGGTCCTTGGTTGAATGTCAGTCTCAGAAAAGACCCTGTGCCCAGATATATTTGGTCCTTGTGGAGCTCCTATCCTTTCCCCATCAGACTAACTCCCCTTCTTTCTTATGATTCCCTGCACTCTGCCAAAGGTTTGGTCATGAGTCTTTGCTTTGAAAACACTGCTAGTTAGAGTCTTTCAGATGCGCTCAGTAGACTCCTGTCATACGTTCAATGCACATCCCATCTGTCTTTCTAAATGAGGATTGTTCAAGTACACAAAAAGGACACTTGCTCAACCATGTTTATAGCAGCTCTATTTGTAATAGTCAGAACCTGGAAACAACCCAGATGTCCATCAACGGTGGAATGGGTACAGAAATTGTGGTATTTTTATACAATGGAATACTACTCAGCAATCAAAAAGGAGGAAATCATGAAATTTGCAGGCAAATGGTGGGATCTAGACAAGATCATTCTGAGTGAAATATCCCAGAAGGAGAAAGACAAACATGGGATATACTCACTTATATAGACCTATAAGATATGATAAACATGATGAAATCTATACACCTAGAAAAGATAATCAATTGAGCAGACATGGGGTAAGATGATCAAACTTATCTTATTTTATCTTATTCCTCAATGTGTCTTTAAGGGAGTCCTATGAGGTGGCTCTCATGCATCATGGCCGTGGACAGCTCACAGTATTTTGAAGGATGTAACCATGTCTAAAACATTTAAATAATTCAATTTCCTGTGTTATAGCTATTGTGACAAATTAAATAAGGAGGCATTTCTTGCCATAAATAGTTATACACTCCAGAAAGAAAGGAATTATTCAAAGAACGTTCAGAACAGAATTCTTTGCAAGAAGCACATGTGATGTATACAGCATTGCGAACAACCCCTGGATTTAAAATTCTCAGAGTTATCAGAACTTTTGCCCCAAACACAGCCTCTGCACGGCATAGGACCGCCTTCAGTTTTACAGTGCAAGGCAATTAATTCCAGCACTGGGCACTGAGGTGCCCTGGAAAACAGGAAAGACCCACACCACTGGCCAGCTCCCTAGAGGTTCAACACTCTACACTACATTTCTTTCAAAACCAAATTCCTCATCCTTTCATCTCTGCTATAAATAGATTGGGATAAAGTCTGTTGCTTGGGGAAACATTTATACTCATGAGGCAGTTTATCAAACTCTAATAAGGTGGTTTAATAAGCCAAACAAACATATGTCATCTAGATTACTATGCAGGGGACATGGCAACACAGGGGGCATGAAAAGCCTTGTTTAAGTTAATTTGGGACTCAGCTTTTGGACTGATGTCCCCTGGGCCTATTGTTCCCATCCAATGAACTGCTTCCTGGCTTCAGGCCTGGTTGTCACATCTCTTGGTTGTTTTCTGTGTCAGTTGAACATAGACAAAACACGAAATGTTAAAGGGTAGGAAATTTTTTTTCCAAGCAAATGGACCCAAGAAGCAAGCTGGGGTTGCCATTCTAATATCTTAAAAACAAAAAGACTTCTAACCAAAATTAATCAAAAGAGATGGGTAAAGACTCTTCATACTCATCAAAAGGAAAATTCACCCCCCCAAAAAAATGTTAATTCTGAACATCTATGCCCCAAATTCAAGGGCACCCACATTTGTAAAAGAAACATTCCTAAAGTTTTAACCACACATTGAACCTCATACATTAAAAGTGGGGGACTTCAATACACTACTCTCATCAATAGACAGGTCATCCAGACAAAAACTAAGCAGAGAAATAATGGAACTAAAAGCCATTGTGAGTCGAGTGGACCAAACAGAAGTCTAGAGAATATTTCACCCAAACAGAAAAGAATATAAGCTCTTCTCAGGATCTCACAGAACTTTCTCCAAAATTGACTACATATTCAGTCACAAAGTGAGTCTCAACAGGTATAAGAAAATTGAAATAACCAACTGTAGCCTATCATACTCTCACAGATTAAAGCTATATTTCAACAACAAAAGAAATAACATAAAGCTCACAAACTCATGGAAACTGAATAACTCTCCTTTCAATGACCACTGGGTCAAGGCATAAATAAAGAGGTTAAAGACTTCCTAGAATTCAAGGAAAATGAATGCACAGCATAACTGAACTTATGAAACACAATAAAAATGGTAGTCAGAGGAACGTTCAGACTTCATACTAGCAACCTCTTAGCACCCCTGAAAACTCTAGAATGAAAAGGAAGCAAATGCATCCAAGAGGAGTAGAGGAAAGGAAATAATCCAACTAAGGACTGAAATCAATAAAATAGAAACAAAAGGACCAATACAAAAAAAATCAGTGAAACAAATAATTTGTTATAAGAGAATATAAATAAGATAGACAACCCCTTGTCCAAACTAACTAAAAGGCATAGACAAACTATCCAAATTAACAAAAGAGAAAATAAATAGAATGACATAACAACAGATACCAAGGAAATCCAAAGAATCATTAGGTCATATTTCAAGAACCTCTGCTCTAGAAATACGGATAATCTGAAAGAAATGGACGAATTTCTTGATAGATACCACTTACCAAAGATGAATCAGATAAACAACTTAAATAGAATTCTAGCTTCTAGGGAAATAGAAGATGTCATTAAATGTCTCCCAACCAAAGGGAAAAAAAAATAAAAAAGCCTAAGGGTCCTATGGTTTTAGTACTGAATTTTCTGTATTTTGAAAGAAGAGCTAATAGCAATACTCCTCAAATTGTTCCACAAATTAGAAACTGGAGGAACACTCTCAGATTTATTTTGTGAGGCTATAATCACCCTGACACACAAACCAGTCCAAATCAACAAAAACAAAAAAGAAAATTACAGAGCAATTTTCCTTATGATCATTGATTCAAAAATACTCAATAAAATATTTGCAAACCAAATCCAATAACACATTAAAAAATCATCTATCATGATGATCATACCAGGGATCATCCCAGGATGTATAAATGGTTTAAAATACAAAAATCAGTCAATGTAACCCAACACATAAACGAACTGAAAGAAAAAACATATGATCATTTTATTGGATGCTGAAAACGCCTTTGAGGAAATTCAACACCCCCTCATGATAAAAATCTTGATGAGATCAGGAATACAGTTACATACTTCAACATAAAAACAGCAATATATAGCAAGCTGATAGTCAACATCAAAATAAATAAAAACTCACAGCAGTTCCACGAAAATCTGGAACAATACAAGGCTGTCCACTTTCTTCATATCCATTCAATATAGTACTTGAAGTTCTAGCTAGAGCAATAAGACAACTAAAAGAAATCATGGGGATACAAATAGGAAAGGAAGAAGTCAAAATATCATTATTTACAGATGATATGAAACTATACATAAGCTACTCAAAAAATTCTACAAGGGAACTCCTACAGCTGATAAACACCTCAGTAAAGTGGCTGGATACAAAATTAACTAAAAAAATAATCAGTAGCCCTTCTTCTTTTTTTTTTTTCAATGCAGTTTATTCAGGAACCTTGAACAATCATCTGACCCTGGGTAAAGCCAGCCCACTTTAATTAACCTCTGGGTAGCCAACCTCAGCATGCCACGTGGGCAATGCAGATAGGTCCTCATACATGGAAGCAAGCCAGATCCTCAGGCTTAGCCAAATGTGCAGTTGTTTGTGACAGAGAGCACTCACCATCGGGAAAGTGGAAGGCGGAAACCAGCTCCATCTTGCAGGCGCGGCATTCCGCAGCTCTCTACAGTTCCCCCTTTTTGTTTTGGATGCATCAGGCAAGAGTAGAGGTCTGATCTCTGATATTAGAAATAAATTGGGACTTTGTACTGATGTTCATTTAGGTGTCATCCACCCAAAGAGCATCAGACCCGTCGGATACCTTTTTCTCAGAGGCGGGACCTGGGGCATCAACCCTCATGCAATCAGACATGCTCTTCTCTGGGTCGAAAGCGGCTGACCCTGAGTGCAGTGCTTATCCTCGCATCCTGAGCGTAACATCTTGGCTTTTTATGGTAGCCAACCATGCTTGGGGAGACTGTCCTGCTTCAATGGCTGTAAAGGCCTGAATGGTCATGGCTGCATTATGCTGTTGTGAGACTCTAATCTTGCATATATACCACAGGCAAACCAAGGTGACCAACACCAGAAGGCCTGCTAACGCTCCCATGCCCACCCATTCCTTCAGATGATTCATGGCTGCAGCAATCCATGATGATAATCCTGTGGCTATTCCTGTGTCCACTCTGGTAGAATTTACCATGACAATGGCCACTCTCAGCTGCTCCATCATAGTATCGAATTCTCCAGTCCAATTACATAAAATATAGCTAGACAATTGTTTAGACAGATTTGTATCACAGGGAAAATTCTCATGTTTTATGCTAGTGACTCAAAGTCCAGCATACTTTCATTGACAGCCAAGTTGAGCGATTTGCCATAGGGTATCAATTTGCTCCTGCACCAGGTCAGTCCTCTGACTGAACTCCATCAAGCCTCCTTTTAGTTGAGCATTAATTCCTTTTTGTACATCTAAGGCATGAGCTACATTGGCTAAATGATTATTCAGGGTCTGAGCAGTCTGCACAGTATGACTCCTGGCTAATGCCCCAGTGGTAGCTTGGATATGAATTTTATGTAGGCTGATTGAATGGGTCTATTTGCCAGTAAGACCAGCACAATTGGTTGAAGATGCCTTTTTCCTCATTGTACATATTCGGCTTCCTTGTAAAAAATCAGGTGTCCATAGGTGTGTGGATTTACATCTGGGTCTTTGATTTAATTCCTTTGATCAACCTGTTTTTATTTTTTTAATGTCAATACTATGTGGTTTTTATTACTATAGCTCTGTAGTAGAGCTTGAAATCAGGCAATCAGGGATGGTGATACTGCATACTACAAAAGCCTATATGCCACAAAATTTGAAAATCTAAATGAATGGATAATTGTCTTGACAGATTCCATCTACGAAAATTAAGCCAATATCAGGTAGAAAGACTGAATAGCCCTATATCTCCCAAGGAAATTGAAGCAGTCATTAACAGTCTCACCTCCAAAAAAAGCCTTAGACCAGATGGCTTCAGCGCAAAATTCTACAAGACCTTCAAAGAAGTGCTAACACCACTTCTCCTCAAACTATTCCACAAAATAGAAACAGAAGGAACACTACAAACTCATCCTATGAAGCCACAGTCACCTTGATACCTAAACCACACAAAGATCCAACAGAAAAAGAGAACTTCAGACCTATCTCTCTTATGAACATTGATGCAAAAATACTCAATAAAATACTTGCAAACCAAATCCAAGAACACATCAAAGATATCATCCACCATGACCAAGTAGGTTTCATCACAGGCATGCTAGGGTGGTTCAACATACAGAAATCCATCAATGTAATCCACCACACAAATAAACTGAAGGAGAAAAACCACATGATCATCTCCCTAGATTCCGAAAAAGCATTTGGCAAAGTACCACACCCATTCATGTTTAAAGTCTTGGAGAGATCAGGGATACAAGGCACATACCTAAAGATAGTAAAAGCAATATACAGCAAGCCTATAGCCAACATCAAACACAATGGAGAGAAACTTAAGTCAATCCCACTGAAATCAGGGACAAGACAAGGCTGCCCATGGTCTCCATATCTCTTCAACATAGTACTTGAAGTACTAGCCAGAGCAATAAGACAACTAAAGGAGATCAAGGGGATACAAATCGGAAAGGAAGAGGTCAAAGTGTCACTATTTGCAGATGATATGATAGTATACATGAGCGACCCCAAAAATTCAACCAGAGAATCCTTCAGCTGATAAACACCTTCAGCAAAGTGGCAGGATACAAAATCAACTCAAAAAAATCAGAAGCCCTCCTGTATACCAAAGACAAAAAAGGCTGAGAAAGAAACTAGGGAAACAATACCCTTCACAATAGCCACTTATAACATAAAGTACCTTGGTGTGACTCTAACCAAGCAAGTGAACGACCTGTTTGAGAAAAACTTCAAGTCTCTGAAGAAAGAAATCGAAGAAGATATCAGAAGATGGAAAGATCCCCCGTGCTCATGGATTGGTAGGATTAACATTGTGAAAATGGCCATACTGCCGAAAGCAATCTACAGATTCAATGCAATTCCCATCAAAAAACCAACTTAATTCTTTACAGACCTTGAAAAAAAAGATTGTCAGCTTCATATGGAAAAACAAAAAACCCAGAATCTCCAAAATGATCCTGTACAACAACAGATCATCTGGAGGTATTACCAACCCCGATCTCAAGCTGTACTACAGGGCAACAGTAATAAAAACTGCATGGTATTGGCATAGAAACAGATAGGAGGATCGATGGAACCACATAGAAGACCCAAAAATAAACCCACACACCTATGAATACTCAATACTTGACAAAGAAGCAAAATCCATTCAATGGAGAAAAGACAGCATCTTCAAAAATTGGTGCTAGAACAACAGGATGTCTACATGCAGAAAAATGAAAATAGATCCATATTTATCACCCTGCACAAAACTAAAGTTGAAGTGGATCAAGGACCTCAACATAAAACCAGATACTCTAAATCAGTTGGGAAAAAAGTGGGGAACTGCCTAGAACTCATTGGGACAGGAGAAAACTTCCTGAACAGAACACAAACAGCACAGGCTCTAAGAGCAACAATCAATAAATGGGACCTCATGAAACTGAAAAGCTTCTGTAAAACAAAAGACACTGTCATCAAAACAAAACGACTGCCTACAGATTGGGAAAGAATCTTCACCACCCTTTATCTGACAGAGGGCTAATATCCAGTATATATAAAGAACTAAAGAAGCAGAAAAGCAATAAACCAAGTAATCCAATTAAAAAATGGGGAACGGAGCTCAACAGAGAATTCTTGAAAGAGGAACATCGAATGGCAGAGAAACACTTAAAGAAATGCTCAACATCATTAGCCATTAGGGAAATGCAAATCGAAACGACCCTGAGATTTCACCTTACACCCATCAGAATGGCCGAGATGAAAAACTCAAGTGACAACCAAGGACCATCTATGGATATAACCTACAACTTCTGCTCAGATGTGAACAGTGGTAGCTCAATAACCAAGTAGTATTCCAAAGTAAGGGGAACAAGGACTATTTCTAACAGGATCTCAAGGGCAGGTTCTTTGACTACACCACCCAGGGGAGGAGCAGTCCTGTTAGGCCACAGAGGAGGACTTTTCAGCCAGCCTTGAAGATACCTGATAAAACAGGGTCAAATGAAAGGGGAGGACGTCCTCCCCTATCAGTGGACTTGGAAAGGAGCAGGGAGGAGACCACGGAGGGAGTTGGGGAGGGGGAAAGAATGAGGGAGCGGGATACAGCTGGGACACAGAGTTAGCAAATTGTAACTAAAAATAAAAATTAAAATTAAAAAAAAGTGCTATACAGTTCCGCTCATTGATAAGTACACAGAGCACCCTAATCTGTGAAGTGTAACAGGTGTCCCCTGCTGACACCAAGCAGAAATGCACATGAAGACATTTGCCTCAAATACCTACAGATGTAACCCACATTTCAAAAGAAGCAGTTTAACAAAGCAGGAATCATTTTTTCACTTCTGTGGAGGAGCATGAGCACGAGGCCGGGATTCACCATCTGTCAGCAAGCATCTGTCAGTTGGCTCCTTAAGTGAACTCGTCCTTCAATTACTAGTTAAGCATGTGCTGTCCTCCTTACCAAGGATTGTAAGAAGCCAGCAATTCGTTTCTCAGTGCCAATGAACAGCAAGGGGCTGACAATGGCATAGCCATTGGAGACCATCATGTGGATTGTGTGGTGGACTGGGTCATTATCCTGAATCAGTCTGGAGGCAGATATGATGCAGTCCATACAGTACATCAGGACAAAGAAGTTCATGAGCAGCAGGATCATACAGGTGGCCCTTTGCACTGGGGACGCTTTTGCAGAAAGGCTGGTTCTGTGAAGGCCCTGAGCCTGCTTCTTGTGTCTGCATAAGAGAGCCACCATGTACCCACTAGAGAGGGCCATGAGACCTAGAAAGGACACATCTCGAAATATCCTCAGTATGGAAAATAAGTGTCTGCTGCTATACCCCATAGGTAAAATAATGCAAGATTCTGTGACAAATATGAGACCATGTGAGGTGACATTGTACTCAGCAACATAGGAGAAGGAGAAGTGAGCACCACAGGACATGTAGAAGGCCCACAGCACAGGACGGGGGCACAGGCTCTGCTGTGGGGATTTAGGTTTGAACTTTGCCAGACAGGAGGTTCTGGGGCTGAGGATGATGGCCTGAAGGATGCTCAGCAGGCAGGTGGCACAAAGAGAGAGGCCCCTCAAAAGCCTGTGCAAGTGGACAAGGGAGTTACACTTGATGTCATTCCACATATTCTGAGATCCAAGAATGTCAGCAGCTGCAAATCCAATGACTGTTAGCATCCCAAGGTGGATGAGGGCCAAGACACTGATGAGTGGGTCAATGATCCGGAGCCTGCTTTCAAGAAGGAACTCAAAAAGGTGGAAGAGGAAGAGGATAATGTTGAAGGAGATCCCAATGCCTACCTCAGAGAAAAATGTATAATGTGTCAACAACTCCATAAAGGGTCTTGATTCTTCTCATTGTATGAGACAAGGAACTAAAGTAAACATCTGAGAAGAAAGGCAAGAGAAATTATTCATCACAAACAGTAACAGCAACATTGGTACCAAACACTATTGCCTTTAGGAATATTGGTGGACCCAGCCCAATACAGCCTCAGTACTCAAGTTTTCCTGAGGTCCAAACCCCCTCATTGTCAGTCATGCCTGGATTGTGTACCTATAGATGGGCTCCCTTGCTGCTTCAAGTTTCCTGTGCATTAAAATGATCATGTATTATAGCAATGATTCCCCACCACTGCCTCTTTTTGAGGTTTTCAGGGGCATTGACTGGTTCTTGTTTTGTCATCTTATCAGGTATAGAAAAAGCTTCAAAAGTTTTGATAATTTTCCCATTCTGTTTCCGTTGCTGCACTAAAACACCATAACCAAAACTGGCTTAGAGGAGGACAGGGTTTATTTGGCTTAACTCTCAGGTCATAGTCCACAGTTCATGAGAGGTGAAGTCAGGAGCAGAAAGCAGATAGTAAAGTCACAGCCACAGCAAGAGCAGAGAGAGGAGCCTGAAGCCACGGCTTGGAAGTTAAGAGCTCTGGCTAGTCTGACAGAGCCATTGAGTTCAGTTCCAGCACCTAAATCAACTGGCTCACATCAACCTGTCACTGCAGCGACAGGGCATGAATGACCTCATCTGGCCTCTAGGGCACCTGTGCTCATTCCCATACTATGCAAACAAGTAATTAAAAATAAAATTAAATAAATCTTGAGTTAATTTATATTAGAAATGCTGATGAAGAGGTTAGATAGAGTATTTCCTGTAAAATACATGTTTGGCCCAGAGAGACGGCTCAGTGGTAAGCACACATTTAGAATAGATGTTTACATGCCAAATTCTGCCCTCTGTGAGCACTGCACATGCAAACAACACACTGATATACACACAGACATAACACACACACACACTTCAAATAAGTAAATACAAAACAAATCAAGGTGCCTGTTTGTATTTTCTTTCACATTTCTTAAACAGGAAGACAAGGTGCTGTAATTTTTCCTGTCATGTATGGAAAAGGAATTTCATCAGAAAGTTAAGGTGTGTAAGGTGCTTGCTTTCTGTAGCTTATTCTGTGTCCGTGTACTTAAGGATCCATAAGTTCCCCAGAGAAGAGGGATGTGTTTAGCACCTATGAACAAGTTATGCTATTTAAAGTTTCAGAACTGAGGTAGATAATTGGTAAAAATCTCAACAAGTGGACTTCTCTTCCATTTTACTTGGCACAGATTTTTACTTAGATGAGGGGTACAGTATCTTAGTTCAGCACATCTGTGTGTCCTGCTCTGACCAAGTCAGGATAATTTCCACCTTTTCACATACTGTCATTTCTCTGTGTTTGACACCTTCAGGTCTTTGTGTTCCTTTGGAACATGCAAGCACTTGGTGTGGACAACAGCTATGCTGCAGTGCTCTAAGGCATGAGCACCATGACCTCACACAGCCTCTGCTCTGTACCTACCTTTCAGTCCTGTTCCACCGTCTCTTTCTGGCCTTGACTGACCATGCTTCTTGCTATTTTGTGTAATCAGCTTTGTCAGCTTCCATACTGACTGAGAACAGACAGTTTGCTCCCATCAAAAGCTCAGCAAAGATGTCAATCAAAGACATTAATCTGTTCCAGTATTTAATGGGTCACAGTTGATCACTAGAACCCAGCACAACCTTTGTGACATGCATGGATTTTAGTACATTTGTTTAATAAAAGGTAAAATAAATATTGATAATATATTGATTGTATATATTATACACTGGTAATATCATGAGAGTAACCTCCGATCTGGCTCCCTGCTCTTTTATCTCATTTTAAACACACAAGATATACAGACACAGCAATATAAACCTCCTATTGTCCCAGACATTAATTACTTGTGAATAAAAGGTGCTGGGTGCTGTCATTTTCAGTGTGGTTTGGCTAACTGCCCTCATAGACAGTAAGGGACAAGGTTGCTTGGGTGCTGTGGGCTTATAATAATGAATATGATTTGTGAGTTTATTTTATAATTACTTTAAAACCACTGCAAAGTTTTCTCTACAGGTTAAATTCACAGATACAACAAAGGAAATACTAGCCCTTTTATCCAGAGTACAGTCTAGAAACACTCTGATGGCATCCTAGGTACCAATTCACCTTCCTCAGGGCAGTACCAGGAAGAGCCTCCAAAAAAATATCCTGTTAGTCATCTTCCACAAATGACTAAACCAGCAATCACATCCCTCAGGCAAACATGGCTCAAGTATGTAAATATTATGATTCATTAAAAGAAAGACATATAATGACTTCTGAGCCAATGCACCACTTTTTTCTTTAAAAAATACTTTAAAATGTTTCATTTTTACTTTATGTGTAAGTGCAGTTTGCCTCCTGAATTGCTGAAGTGGTCCTTGCCTAGCCACTGTATCCTGCACCAACACTACATTTTACATGTCGAGAAATCCCACTCTTTCTGCCTCTGCTGTTCTGAAGAAAGGAAGGGAGATCGTGGGGACAGAACATGAAATGTCACATCTGACTAACCCGCATCTGGGAATTTTGTGCACTGGGATGGAGGGGTGGGGCTCTGCATGCAGATTAGAAAGCATGCCCAATATAGAGAAAGAAGCAGCAAGGAGAAATCTGCACTTTATTGATGAGAGGCAGCAGCGAGGGCTGGACCTCAGAGCAAAGTGGTGCTAAAAGTCCCATCACACAGGGATCAAAGAGCAGTCTCTTCAGTTCCACAGAGTGGCATCCTATGATAAGCTAAGTCCTTCACCATCCTGTGGGACATAGAACCTCACATGGCCCCAAACTAGGGACACATTTCATAGACAGTGGACTTGATGCAGTGGTCAGGACAGAAGCAGAGAGCAGAAAGCCCTAACAGACCCTACTCCAAGTTTGGTCACTTATGACCTTTCTGTTGCGCAGAATCCAGGGTGAAGGCTGGCGGGCAGGATGTCTGTCTTTTCCTCTGCAGCACAGGTTCAAACATATCTGTTTCTGACAAAATGGTGTATAGTGTAGTTTTTCCACACTTATACCTCATGTCCAGACTCATGCCCACAAAGAACTGTGGTTTCCCATGATCGTGTTGCCTGACAGCAGCATGTCACACCATCAGCACCTAAGGTGAAGCAAAATTGGACAAAAGGCCTGAGGGGTGTGGCTGCACTGCATGCGGTTGGGGTTGGACTGCAGTTAAATGGAGAACCTGTCCTTCCTATGCTACTCTTCTGCTTGGGAAATTAGGGACACTGGGGAGACATGGCTGGCACCACAGTGAAGGCAAGACAGCCACCAGCCAGGTGTAGACGCTACATGCAGAGATACTGTGGAGGGGCTGCAGTCTGGGATGCTATGAGCCAACATCTTGGAGGGTCCAATTAAGGACCAGCAGCTAGCTCCAAAGACAGGTAAGAAGTGTCCACTGCATTTGTACATGGATAGGATTGTGACGTTCAGCTTAGGGTCACACCCACAGTTACAATATTCATAATAACCACTGTTAAAAATCTCTCTGAAGAAGTCAGTAGAAAGAAAATACTCTTTAAACATAGAGAAATAAGAAGACCTACATGAGTGCCCCACAGACTCCAGCTGTAGACACTGGTTCCTGCCACAGCCCAACCTGCCTCCCCCACCACCCAGTGACTCCTCCTGAGCAGCTGTGACCCCCCTCCCAGTGTTCTCATTGTCGCAAGGACAAGGGAAGTAGGTCAGTTCCTGTCCATCTCTTCACATAGGTTCTTCAAAAGATGAGGTTTGGGGAAAACCAAGTGGAGGCAACAGGACAGGGTGGGGCTCAGTTGTCCAAAAGTTTCCTGGAACTATGAGATAGTTGGGCATTTCTATTATGAAAAAGGAATGTGTATGCAATGGCTGGTACCCAGAAAGGAATAACGGACACAGGTATCATTTCCATTAGAACCATCTTCACTGTGTAGTTGACAGTCATTGTCCTGGCTACCTCATCATCACAGCCACTCAGGTGACCATTCCAACAAGCAGAGCAAGGTGAAGGGATGACATAAAATTAAACAGGGAATGCAAATGCTCCTAAGAAAATTCTAGTAGGTAAAAGTCAATGAGGAGCTGACTGTTAGACAAGGTTTGAACATACAGCCCATTGCCTTTCCTAAGGCTTTTAGTGTCTCTAAGTAGTCACACTACAGAAGCCACTGTACCAACAATGATCCTTTTATAGTACATAAACAACAGAAGTAAAATTAAGTGTATTTGTTTATATTCGAAATTAAAACCTCACATCCGCAGAAGATGGGCACAAATGAGCAATTCTGAAAACCTCTAGAAGTTATACCAAACAACTTATGGTCCATAAAGTAAAATTGCTAATTTACTCCAGATAAGTAAATTGGAGTTAAAATTAGCTGACATCCTATAAAGGTTATAATTTTAGGACCTTAAGCAATTGAACATCCTGGGAAGGAAACGTGTCAGAGCTCAGGTCTCCTCCACAGATCTGAGAACCTCCCTGCCTCCCAGGGCTCCTCCTCCCACAGCCTGCCTGAGTCCAAGCCACCTCCTGACTGTGCACTTGGGTGCAGAGCACTTACCCAGATGGACTCTGTGCAGAGATCTTGCACAGCTTCGGAGAAGGGGTTTTTAATGCACTTCTGCAGCCTGTAGTTGTAGCCGCTGTCACTGACAAGTTCCTGCTGGAGAGCATGGAGATCTGGCCTCCCAGGGGAGCATCTTCCCCATGAAGATGACTCTACTGTCTTGAACAGCAGCTGTCTGGGGAGAGCAGAGCACAGACTTTTCTCCAAGTTTCCTTGCCATATCTGCATGATGGATCAGGTCACAATGTCATCAATCCACTCTTGCTAATTTCCCCTCAGACCAAATGAGTCCAACCTAACCTTCTACTCGCAATTCCTATGCTATATCCAGAGAATACTGAAGTCTTAAGGAACTAAGCAATTATTAAAAACAAAATAAAACAAAAGAAAAACAAAACAAAATAACCCCAAAGACTGCCTGGGGTTGTAGCACAGTGGTAGAGTACTTGTGTGCCAAGTGCTAGGTTCTGGGTTATGCCCCATTACCAAATCATAAGTAAGTAAGTAAATTAATAAAGAAATGAGCCATATAGGCTTAAAAACCTTCCAAAGACTATAACATCTACTGTCGAAGATTCCACACAAGGCACCCAGTGGGAGTGGAACCCTCAGAGGAAAGGAACGGCACCCATTATCAGATACCCAACTCATGCCAAGGGGGGAGTCCAAATGCTGTCACAGTGGCTCCATGAACATGTTAATGTGCATGCAACAGAGCTCAGCTGGGTGGGAAAATCCCACACCTCTTCCCCGAGGGTGCTGGCTTCTGTCCTACTCTCTGGAACAGGCCATTTGCCATCCAGTTGCAAGTGGTTCCTGAAAGACTTCTGGGGCTGGTGTGGCAGAGGAGGTGGCCTTTCTCTTTCTTCTTTATGAAGACATTGTTCTCTGGAGGAGAGGGAGAGAGATACCAGCACACATTCCAGGCCAACCATGAACCTGCTGTGTGACCCTGGGGAGCTGAGTCCACCTTCCTGAATTTTCATTTCTCTGAGATTTTAAAAATAGATGCTTATTTTTGAGTGTTTTGCAGGTAACGTATGTAAGTGCACTGCATGCTTGATCCTTTTGAACTGGAGATACAGACTTTTTGAGAGCCTCAGGTAGGTGCTGGGAACCAAACTGGGGTCTCCCCCAAAGAGCAACCAATACTCTTAACTGCTGAGATTTACCTCCAACCCTTGTTATAAAAAATATTTTATTGTTAAATATTCAATGTGCATTGTCTTTTGTGTTCATATAAATCCTAGAATGTATTTCCTACTTCTGTGAAGAGTGACTTTGTAATTTTGACAGAGATTGCATCCAACTGTGGACTGCTTTTGATAGTACAGACATTTACACAATATTAACCCTATCAGTTCAGGAGCATGAAGGAGGGTACTTTCTTTATTCTAGCGTTTTCTTTATTCAGTGTTTAAACATTTTTTCATTGAGTAAGTTTCAAATCCTTGTTAGGGTTTACTCTGAAGATTGTTAGTATTTAATTTTTTTTTTCATTTACTCGAGTTTCCTTTGAATGGGACTGTTTCTTTCTCAACAGGTTTGTTATCACTACACAGAAAATGTACACACACACACACACACACACACACACACACACACATGCCGGGGCCAGCCGGGCAGAGTCGAATGGTTCTTGAGTTGGGAGTGAGGATTAAAATTAATAAAATAAACACATAGCACACAGGAAACTTTTTAAAGGTCCAGACTCGACAGCTTTTGCAAAAAGCAGACTGCTGCAGCAAGCAGTGCCAGCAGCAAGTCTCAAGTGCTGCCTCATCCTCTGCCTCCAGCATTCTGACCACTTTATTTTTTGAGGATTTACTTTAGCCAGTAAAACATCTCAGAACAATAGGTTAATTTGCACAAGGAGCCTGAGGAAGAGGTGTAACCCTCACAAGGCTATCCCACCTGTTGTCACAAAAAAAAAAGGAGATGGACTAGTAAGTTCTCCTCTGCCTTTAGTAAAAGGCCTCCAAAAAGCCATCTCTCCACAGAGATTTAAATATCAAAGCAGGCCTCTGAGTCGCAGCTCCCGACATGTCCCCCTTTTTTATATTATTAAAATTGGCCATAACTTAATAGTTATGGAGCAGAAGATTGTGCCTGTCTTAGGTTGTTTCTCTCGAAAGGTATATATTTTTTATTCATGTCCCCATTTTTGGGTCAATATTTGTACATGAATTTTCATACACCCCAGAGAAAACTTACCCTTCTTTGACTACCAACCTCTACTAGGGTGTTGACTACCAACCTCTGCTAGGGTGGACACTGTGATATGATCTTGAGCAGATCAGCTCAGCTTTGACACACCAAAAGGCCTTCAGGCAGATTTTAGTTGTCACTGATAGGAGCGCGTCTCCTACCACAAGCCAAGTCCAAAGTAACACTCCAAAAGTGACTAGCAGGTGACTCCCTGTGTAAATTACCAAGTCTGAGAAACATTTAGAGGAAATATAGTAAAAGGCTGTCAAGCAAACAGAACCATTTGAAAGCTTAACATCTCCAAACAGCAAAACAAAAGGTGAATTTACATAGGCAGTTACAGGCCCCCCCAAGAGTTCCTGAAGCAAGTCTGTTTTGCTCTGCTGAAAACCAGAGCCAGATTAAAGTTTTACAGTTAGTTCTCTCTTGATTTTGTTGAAGTTTGTAGCAAAACAGTCAAGTCCAGTTTATGATATAAGAGGTTTTTCTTTATGATGTCTTCTCCCAGGAGCAGAATGAAGCAAAAGCGGTGTCAGGAGCTCAGGTCCAATGCAGCTTTTCAGTCTAGGTCAGGGCAGAGTTTACGGTTGTCAGCAGCGGGAACATCTTCTTTCTGGGGAACAACTGCAAACTGTACCAGCCTCTCTGGATCCACCTGGCTCCCTCTGCGTCCTGAGGAAAAACACAAACATGCCCTCTTCCCCATATTAATACAGGGTCGGGGCCCTGCCATAATCCAGTTATCGGATCTTTCCATTTTACTTGGGCAAAATTATCTTTGGTATTAGGATGCCACAATCGATCAGCCGCAGAACGGGTTGTGTATCCACATTTAAAAAATTTAAAATAAAGAGAGCATGATTAATATTTGGGGACATGACTCCCCCCTTTTTTATTTTTTGCAATTGGTTATTAAGAGATCCATGTGCTTGTTTTATAATATTTGGCCCTGGAAATTACATGGAATGCCCGTTTTTTGACTTATATTAATGGAAGGTATACCAATTGCAGCAAGACACTTTAAGCAATGACTTATAAAATGTTTGGTGACTTTCCCTGTTAAGGGAGTTGCCATGATAAATCTTGAAAAACTGTCAATTGTTACATGAACATATTTTAGTTTCCCAAATTCTGGGACAGAAGTTACATCCATTTGCCACAAATGATTGGGAGTCAAACCTCTAGGGTTGACACCATAATGAGGTACATTAAAATGTTCAGGGCAAGAGGAACATGATCTTACAATTTGTCTAGCAGCTTCTCTGGTAATATTAAATTGTTTTCTTAAGCTCTTGCTATTTTGATGATGTAATGCATGAGAATGTTGAGCCAATTCTTGTTGAGTTAATCCAACCAAATGTGTGGCTAGATCTGCTAAATAATTTTCTAAAGTTAAAGGTCCAGGAAGCCCTGAATGAGCTCGAATATGCCCTATGTAACAAGGCTGCACATGGCTCCAAATACTTTGTTGAATCTCTCTAAATAGATCTTGTATTGGCTATCAGTATACAAGTTGAAAGAGGTAGAAGCCAAATTTTTAAAGACTGCAGCAACAGCTCGTAATTCTACAACTTGAGCTGAGGCAAACAGCTTTTTTATTTGAAGATGCATCAGTGAATACTGTTGGAACTTAAGGTAATAGCTTTTGTTTAATTATTTTAGGAAATCCAAATCCATGCTCATTGGCAAATTGAAGTAATTTATGTTTTGGATAATGATTATCAATACATCCTAAATAATGAGCAAAAGCTATCGCCCAACAATCTGCATTTTGAAATAACCAATCTACTTGCTGTTTGGTAAGAGGGACTCCAATTAAGTAGGGTCTCTATCAAAATATTTACGAGATTCTGTGCGAGCCATTTGAACTAAACTAGCCACTCCTTTATAATATGGTGTCAGAACTCAAACAGGAGAACAGGCAGGTGCAACCATAATAATGGTCCTTCTTGCCACAATACAGCAGTTGGAGTATGAACAGTAGCCAAAATATATGCGCCCCATTCTTTTGAATAATCAATATATTGAACATGCTGCTTTTCAATAGCTAATTCTATCTTTTGCAAAGCATCACGAGTTTCTTTGGTAAGTTTCCTTTTTGACAAAGGATTAACCTCTCTTTTTAAAATGTCAAAAAGTGGTTTTAGTTCTCCTGTTGTTAATTTTAAATGGGGTCTTAGCCAATTTACGCCGTAACAAACAAAGCCCAGTTGATTATTTTAGTTGAAGTTTCAATAAATTGGCGGACCCTTACCAGAAAGAGCTGACAAATACCTTGCAGCCAGAGAGCTTTGAATTTTAGCTGTTATTAACCTAATTATTTGGTTGAGTCCTATTGTCTGTTACTTAGTACCCCAATCCTTGGCCTTTTGTCTCAAGGCTGCTTGGCAAGCACTGTTAGCATTCTCATAAGCCAATTGTTTTACTAATAACAATCCAGACTTTTCATCACTTATAAGTCTGTTTGCTGCTTGCATTAATCTTGCCACACAATCTTGAAATAACTCATCAGGTCCCTGACAGATTTTAGACAAATCCTCCACCTGTCTACCTGCTTGTAGAAGCTTATTCCAGGCCCTCCGGGCAGCAGTATTGACCTGAGCATAAACGGTCACATCAAAATCCAATTGTCCTATTTCCCTGTAGATTCCTTCTCCAGCAAGCATGTCATAAGTTATAGGAATTTGCTGAGCTCGATTAACTTCAGCTGTAGCTTGACAATGCTCTGCAAATTCTGACTTCCATAATAAATTATCTCCTCCTGATAAGCATGTTCTTGCTAACTGTTTCCAGTCCCCTGGGCAGAGAGCCTCAGTAGACATGGATTCCAGCAGAGCCAGGGTGAAAGGCGCTGTAGGACCGTATTGGGAGCATGCAGATTTTAATTCTCTTATCTGTTTAAAAGGTATAGGAGCATGGACTCTCACCATATTACCTTGTCCATCGGGTTGCTCTAGAACTGGAAAACTATAAAACTCAGGTACGTCTTCTCCATTCTGTCTGGCTTCTTGTAAAGCAGATACAGATGTTCGTACAGTGGACAAAGGGAAAGGTCCCATTGCCTTATAGGCTATTGAAACTGTAGGATTCCCAGGAGGAGGGCCTAAGCCTTCCACCAAAGATGGAGTTGGAGTACGAGATTGAGCCTCATTTTCCCTAGCAGTTAATGCTCCAATTTTTCTGTTTATTTCCTCCAAGCCCCACTCCAGTCTTTTAATTTCTTTTTGCCAGGGCTTACACTTTTTAACAGGCATAGCCTGAATTGGAGGGTATCTCTCAGAATAGTGCTGATCTGGTTCTTCCTCCAGCTCTGCAACCTCATTAGGTTGCAAGTCTTCCTCAAAGTCTCCTTCTGGCGAGAAATTATTGTCATCAGAAGGACAATACAACTCCTCTGGAGGAGCTGATGGTATAATAACATTTTCTTTTGAAGTCTGCCATCTTTCTAACCTCGTTTTCTCTGAGCCTGAAAGTTTAGCTTTCTCAGTTTCCTGTTGCTTATACAGACTACCTTTAACTAAGTTCCATAAAGAAAACACTAGGCTAATGCCTTGTCCCATTTTTATTCTGGGATTTACTCACCGCAACCTTTCTATTTAATGTGAGCTCGCCAGCCAAACAGCGGTGTCCTTCACGGGTTCCCTTTATCTCAAGCCACATGTTCGGGTGCCAATATGCCTGAGCCAGCCGGGCAGAGTCGAACGGTTCTTGAGTTGGGAATGAGGATTAAAATTAATAAAATAAACACATAGCACACAGAAAACTTTTTAAAGGTCCAGACTCGACAGCTTTTGCAAAAGGCAGACTGCTGCAGCAAGCAGTGCCAGTAGCAAGTCTCAAGTGCTGCCTCATCCTCTGCCTCCAGCATTCTGACCACTTTATTTTTTGAGGAGTTCCTTTAGCCAGTAAAACAAAACATCTCAGAACAATAGGTTAATTTGCACAAGGAGCCTGAGGAAGAGGTGTAACCCTCACAAGCTATCCCACCTGTTGTCACAAACAAAAGGAGATGGACTTGTAAGTTCTCCTCTGCCATTAGTAAAAGGCCTCCAAAAAGCCATCTCTCCACTGAGATTTAAATATCAAAGCAGGCCGCTGAGTCACAGCTCCTGACACACACACACACACACACACACACACACACACACACACACACACTTGTATGTCCTGCTACTTTGTGGAGCTTTGTGTCACCAAAAAGGTCCTTTAGGGTCTTATGGACATTGAGGATCATGTTAGCTGCAAATAGCTTCACTTCCCCATTTGTATTTCCGTTATCTCATTGTTATGTCTTCTGCCTATAGCAGAGACATGAAAAAATTGTATTAGATAAGAGTCGAGAAAGTGGCACCCTTTTCTCGCTCTTGATTTTTAGTGGAAATGCTTGAGTTTCCCCAATTTGAGATAACATTGATTATAAAGTTGTCAAATACAGATATTATTAGATGGAAGTATGTTCATCTTTCTCTGTCTCCAACAAAAAGTTGTTAGATTTTCACCAAGGTCTTTTCTGCACCTATTGACATGATCCCATGGCTTCTCTTTTTGAGATCTCTTTCTTTTGGGGGCTTCTATTGAAAGACCCCCGAAGGTTGTCTTCCGTCAGGGAGACCCCGTACCCAAAGATCAACGAGTCCAGTTGTTCGGATGCAACCAGCAAGAGGCTTTATTGAGTACACGGGTACCCGGGGCGACAAAGTCTCTCGGAAGACTTGCGAGCCTCTCGGTTAGGGTGACGGGTTTTTATAGGGCTCGGGAGCAGGAAGTACAGTTACAGAAGCGAGAAGCATAGTTACAGGGGTCTGATTGGGTGGTTTGAACAAAGCCGTAGTTAAGTCACATACCCAGAACAGGGAAGGCGGGAAGGCAGATTGTGAGCCGAGTCATGTACCTGGAACCGGGAAGGCGGGAGGGCAGATTGTGAGCCGAGTCACGTACCCGGAACCGGGAAGGCGGGAAAGAATACAGCGAGGTAGCTCTCCCCTCAGGGAACTTACTGCTATACCGCGCCTACTCTACATAGTGTTAACAATGGCTGCTTATCTTTTGGTCTCTCATTTCCCCCTTTCCTATGATCATTTGAAGACCCAATCTTGGGTCTTCCAGATATGACCCCTTGTATCTTACAGATTTATTTTTTATAATGGGATCTGGGGTCCCTTCAGGGTGGATATAGGGGTAGTAAGCCAAGGAGAACTATTACAGGATCTCTCTAGGCTTTTAGCCCAGTTGCTGCAATATTAGTGTCCATTTCAGCTAAGCAGATGTCCAAGACAATAGCTAATTCCAGGGAGCCCCTTTTGACTTAGCATTTCAGCCTGCTAGGGGGGATTTGGGTGTAGATCTGTCTTCTGGAGCTTCTTCGATCTGACCGTTGGACCGTAGGCATCAGGGGCTAGGAAGGCTGAAATGCCAATCAAAGGCTGGGCAATGGGGAAGTCCCAAGCATCTGGTTCGTTGATCCACCCGAAGAGGCAGGGAGCAATCATGTCAGTTTCCAGGAAGTCCAGATCTCAGCTTGCAGTCCACAGCTGATCCCGGAACAGAGTTAAACAGGTGAAAATCTGCTGAGACAAATTTAGACTGGAGATAGAAGTTAAAATTTGTCTATTAAATGGGAAAGACCAGGGAAAACTTTATCTGCCATCGTTTTGAGCTATGCCAGATCCAGGTCACATCCTGAAACTCATATGAAATTTTAGTACACAAAAGGAAATACATAATTTTAAATACTCAGAAAAGTAACATATCAGCAAATCAAACATTTTGAGAGTAGCAGGTAAAACTGCATCCCACTGAATGAGTATCAGTTAGCTGTTTGTTTTGTAACCTTTATACACAACCTAAGTGTGTCCACAGTAACATTTTTTTCTGTGGGCATAGCTGTTTGTAATTAGTCACGAATGAAGCTTGGCCATTTTTATACACTCAGCATATACTTTTAGTTTTCACTTTCACTTTTATGTTTACACTGGAAAGTTAGGCAGAAATACATTACTGGCTTTTAGTGCTAAACCCTGGATGTTTGGACTTTCCTTAACAAAGCAACTAGAAGGAATAGGTTTAGGATATTTCTGTGTCAAAATCTACCCCATAAATGGCAGATATTAAGAATACCATACTAAAAGCTATGACTTTTGGGTCAGATACACACATTAAACAGATGTTTTTAAAATAACGAGAAGCACCTTTAGTCTATCTTTAGAAGCCAACAAAGGAAATTAAAATCTTAACCTGGTGACTGAATAATAAGCAGTTATTGCTCCATCAACTTATTAGAACTCTATTGATCAATGCCAAAACTCTGAACTTTTAAAATTTTATAACATAAGCACAACAGTAGCAAAGCGGGGGGAGAAATTTAAAATATCTCCCATTTTTAATCTGCTTTAAAATATTTATCTCTTTATAACTTATAATTATATCTTAAAAAAACTACTTAGACTCTCCAATCTTTTGAATTTATCAACCCTGAAACATTTTTTTAAACTAAATAATAACACTCTAGATTTTTACAACCTAAACTCCTATATTCTCAGACCCTATATAAGCTCCACTTATTTATCTTAAGACATGAGTCCTGTGAGCAAGGCAAACCTGTCTTTTTTTCTAAATAAGGTATCTAGTACTCTGTGGTTCTAGCTAATGAGCTGATCAATGTGCTAACAGTCGATCTAATTGTCTTTTCTCTAGCTGCAAAGCTACCGTAAGCTTAGCATAGCCGTCAAGGTGTTCAGAGACCTGAGAAGGATAAATTATAAGCTAAATAAATACCAATCCATGTGCCAATCAAAATGACAGGGATGACTAGTTAGCCCATTACCTAGGCAGTGTCCCTGGCTCCTGTGTTTCAGCATCCTGAACAAACGCAGTTCTGCCAGGCACATAAGATGAGAGACTGTTTCTGTGGAGAAAGAAACAAGAGAATGGCCTCACCTCGCCCTTAGCAATGTGAAACATTGACTCCAGGTGTCCACAGTTTTGGCTGGGCCCTAACAGTGGGCCAGTTGAGGCAGTATTGCCCAGTGGTTAGCATACCACAATCCAGAGTTGCAGTCATCTGTCGTTGTGCCCAAATCTTCTCGGAGACCTTGGGGGAGCTACTGCCAGGATTGCGGGACTTCCTGTCACAATAAGCTTACACATGTTAAAATGCCTAATTCAGATTTCTGACAAGCTTGAGGGCCAGCATATCCGAGTTACTCTGTTTTTATCATCTGCTCTAAACTGTGTCCTATAAAACAGAATGCTATTATCTCTGATTCTAGCATATTTTCGAGATGCATGTCCTAGAAGTATATATTTTAAGACAAATAAACAAGAGACTAGGTAAGGCTCAACTGCAGTATTTAGCATGACTTTAAATCTGTTCTTTCTGGACTAAAATCAAAGCAAACCTTTTAATCGGATACAGTTTATAGAGAGGCTAGCTAATCTTGCTGCTCCTACCACTTGCATTAAAATTGAACAGTAAAAAGCTTTGCATTTAGCACTAATGACTAAACATATCTCCGGACCAGCATGGCGGCTGGCCATGTGTAACCAAACTGAGCTGGAATCCCTAAACAAACATGGCAGCTAAACTACAGCTTTACGCGCTCTCTATTGCTGAACCATCATGGCGGCTGGCCATGTGCTAGCATTAGCACAGGCTGTGACTGACAATGCCAAACATGGCCATTAGGTGCTGATGATACAGCAAACACTTCGGAGCTTCCATAATCCCCCACAACCAAAAGTTCCCAGTAATCGAACAAGCTTTAGAACCAACTGCATAACAGAACAATTTTAAACTGTAATTATTTTAGCCATACCAAACCTATCAGCTAAATTTTTTTTTCCTTAAAAGAGCATAAAAAACATTTTGTAATGAGGAATCACCAGCCTTTTAAATGAAGTATAACATTTTAAAATACAGTTTTTCTTTAAATCATATTAACTCTCTGGCTTTTTATAACATATCCACTAACCTTCTGCAACATGCTATATACCTTCAGATTTCTAGCTTTTCTTTTCTGGCTTAACTAGACATGATTACTTTTTTTCTCTCTTTCTTGCTTTTCAGACAACATAAAAACTCTCACTAAAATCCTTTCCATTCTGACATGATCCTGCTGAAGCCCAGAGTCTACGTACGATTTGCTTTTTATAGGCAAAGCAAAAGCAAGTTACATTACTATAAAGAGGAGTTCTGAAACTGCCAAATTTTTTTTTAAAATAGCTTTCCTGTATCTGATAACATAAAGGTAACAACCAAACTCTAAGGAACTTAGAACAAGCTTTAAGGAACTTGGTGAAACTTCCCCTTTTCTGTGTCTCAAGATAAAGAACAGGGTGTAAACATGTTTTTTATAAACATAGCAGCTTATCAAACAAACAGCTCTCCATAAGATACTTTTTAAAAACTGCAATTTTCTCAGTCATTGTCATACCCAAATGTCTGATAAACTTTAAACAATTTTTAAAACCCGTTTTTGCAATATTAAAACAAAGTACCCCTTTTGTAGAAGTCACAAGGCATAAACATAATCTTTAAAATTAAAACCAGATTTTAAAACCAGAATTTACCAGTGCAAGCAATTTAATTTTTAAAACCAATACCAATTTAAAATAAGCTATCCTTTTAACCTAGAAGGAAATGAGATTTGACCAAGGTTTTTCTTTTTTTTTTTTTTTTTACCCATACCAAGATGGCGGTTACATAATAAAATCACATGGTGAAGTCAAGATGGCGGCGAGACACTGAGACACTTTAGACCACGTGGCAACCTATACAATATGCGCTTATGGATCTAATAAAGCTCATAGGCACACATTTTAAACAAGTTTCGGGAGACCTTTCAGAACAGAAAACAAAAGGTAGACAGACGAACAACACTCACTACACTTATGACAAAAATCAGGCAGACAGAAGACAACACAAACCGCGCGGTACGAGATCCGTGCCAAAGCGAAAACAAAAATTCAGATGGAGACCGTGTCGGAGGTCTGGTTCCTCCGTCTCCCAGATGAAGCACGCAGCCTTCAGTCAGAGGCGTCGCCCCAAAGAATCCGATTCGGCTCGTGTTTCCAGACAGGAGGGAACCCAAGAAGGGTTACCTTTCAGACGGGGAAGCAAATGATTCCCCTACCAGGCACTCCTGAGACGTCTCCCAGGAGGCACGGAAAAGAAGTCCGAGCCCGTCGGCTCCTTCTAGTTTCCGTCTGATACAGATGACCTGGCCAAGTCTCAGACTACAGGGGGACTCGAACCCCCTGGAAACGAACTCGCAAAGACAGACCGTTTAACACAACGATACACAAGACTCACAGAACAAGAAGCCGGCAATCTTACCTCCCGACGCTGGGTCGGTGGTCCCTGGGCAGGGGTCTCAAATCCCGGACGAGCCCCCAAATGAAAGACCCCCCGAAGGTTGTCTTCCGTCAGGGAGACCCCGTACCCAAAGATCAACGAGTCCAGTTGTTCAGATGCAACCAGCAAGAGGCTTTATTGAGTACACGGGTACCCGGGGCGACAAAGTCTCTTGGAAGACTTGCGCGCCTCTCGGTTGGGGTGACAGGTTTTTATAGGGCTCGGGAGCAGGAAGCGTGGTTACAGAAGCGAGAAGCATAGTTACAGGGGTCTGATTGGGTGGTTTGAACAAAGCCGTAGTTAAGTCACATACCCAGAACAGGGAAGGCGGGAAGGCAGATTGTGAGCCGAGTCATGTACCCGGAACCGGGAAGGCGGGAGGGCAGATTGTGAGCCGAGTCACGTACCCGGAACCGGGAAGGCGGGAAAGAATGCAGCGAGGTAGCTCTCCCCTCAGGAAACTTACTGCTATACCGCGCCTACTATACATAGTGTTAACAATCGCTGCTTATCTTTTGGTCTCTCACTATCTCTGTCCATTAACTAAAATGTCCTGGAAAGTAGGTCTCAGACATTGTCATCTCATAGGAACTAGGATATATTCACTAGTCCAGGGCACTTGTTAATGGCCAGAAGTCCAGAGTAAGTCAGGATGGATGTTAAGCCTCAAACTGATCCCCACTGATGGAACTGAGAAGATTGCTGGCCTCAGAGAGCCTTTGTTACTGGTTTGTCAAACTGGGAGGGAAGTGCTTACTTCTCAGGGTGTTGGGGAATTGAGCAAGTAGTAGACAGTAGGTGTTTAATACTTCCTAAGTGCTTCCTAAGAAATACAGAGTAGACTTCTTGTATTCTCACCAGAGGACAGCCTGCAGGAAAGCTCTTTTGCCTGGCCCATGGTGGACACCTCAGACAGACGTCTGTCAGTGAGTGTGGATGTTGTCACCATAGACTAAGATGGAAGGACCCAATCCCAGCTGTTCCTGCTCTCTGCTTTTGACTCAGGATAAAACTTACATGTTCCATCATTCTCTACAAGAAAAAGATAGCTCTTGTCCTTGAGAGCTCTGTGGAAGCCAACATTTGGTTTATACAACTCCCCTTGCCCTTCTCTTGCAGAGCTGAATCAAGTAAGAGTTTGAAATGGGGACAGAATTGTGGCCCATGGTGACCTGGTGAGTACCATAGGAGACCACACTGCCCAACTGAGGGATTATTCCTGGAGGGCCAAGAAAATCTCTCAGTTTTAGTTCCTCCCCCAACCTTCTCCCAGACCCCAACTAAAGATCACCAGGATTTGACTTTCCTCACTGCCCTCTTTTCTTGTTTTTTTGTGCTTAGGCTGTGGAAAAGAATCTAAACCCAGAAGACCAGCTACTTGTTTCACTAATTCCTTCCTTAGAGTTCGAAGCCTTGTTGGATAGAGGCAACACAGACTGCTGAGCCCTCTTCTGAGCCCAGTCTAGGTTCTGGCCTCCTCAGAAGGCTCATCGGCAGAAAGTCTGTTTCACAGTTATCAGTGTTGAAGTTCAAGATCCCTGGACATCCCTGCCTCTCCTGTGCTTTGTCTCTAGATCCACAAATGCTGTTCAAAATGACAATAGTAAGACAAAGAACAAGACAGAGCTTGGCATTGTTGACCCAGCCTAGGAGCCCTGGATTTGTCATGGTGCAGAAATCAGCATTTGAATTACACAATGAACTTATACATAGAGGACGTCAGTCCAGAAAACCAGGGCAGGAATCTTGAGGCAAGGACTGAAGCATAGGATATAAAAGAACACTATCTGCTCACTGCCCTTGCTCCTGCTTGCTTGCTCTCCATACCACCTGCACAAGGATGACACCATCCACACTGAGTGGAACCTATAACATCAATCATGAATTAAGAAAATATCCTGCAGATTTGCCCACAAGGCTGTCTTATGGAGGATTGAGGAGGTTCTTTCTTCCCAGATAACCCTAGCTTATGTCACCTTGATAAAAATTCAATAGCAGAACAGTGCAGCCCACTTCCATATACTATGTGAGAGGACCTTGCAGCATGCTTTGAAGGGACCAAAGAAAATCTCCTAGTTAGCTTCAGTAGTCAACTTGATACAGTGACCTGAGGGAGTCTAAATAAGAGAAGTTGTTGTTTTAAAAACAAAACAAAATCCCGATTGTTTGAGTTTGCCAATAAAGACTCAGGAGCCAGATGCTAGGGTGAAAACCTGCTAGCTCAGAGAAGCAGCTCACCTTACTTCAACAATGTCCCAGAAGGATAAAGCCCTTTGTTCTCAGTTCACATTCCAGAGGAAAAAGCTCTTCCTTTTCAGCCTATGTCCTAGATGGAAAAAGCCCTTCTTACTCAAATCATGTCCTAAAAGGAAAAACATCCTCCTTCTCCATATTGTCTTAAATACCTTCCTTCTCAATGTCCCTCCTATCAGTTTAATCCCTGTCAGCTGGTTGCTAACTTTGCTACTTGAGTTAGGGTTATCTTAATTTAATCCTGTTTACAGAAAGCTCTTGGATTGAAGCTGTGTTGTAGTGTTGAGCCACACCACAAGAACTTGTTTATAATGCACAGAAAGCTCTAGGATCAAAGACTGAGCCACACCACAATTAGAAACAGGTAATTACAATTCACAGCCTCAGGACACACAATGGAATAAAATACCCTCCAACAAAAGATAGCTAAGAATGCCAGGGGTAGAAAGCTGGTAGGCAGCCTTCCTCTGTGGATTCTGCTTCAGTTTCTGCTTGAGCTCCTGCCCTGGCTTCCCTCACTAATGGCCTATAGCTTGTAAATTGAAGCAAACACTTATCTCTCCACGTTGGTTTTGCTCACAGTATTTCATCACAACAGAAAAGCAAACCAGTACATGGAGCAACTTGAATGATGATGGTGGGTTTAGTTTGCTCTCTACAGGCAATAATGCAGTCAGAAAAGACGTTTGAAACATTAAAGAAGTATTTCCATAAAAAATCCTTTGTAGTAAAAAACACTGTAAATATCAAAGTGCAGCTCCTTTCAGTGCACAGTGTCAAAACTGAAAGCCAGGTGAAACTCTGCATGTGGTCTTGGGAGAACATCATTGTTTACTTTTGCTCCCTTTTCTCGGGGTCCAGTGTTAGGATATTGTGGAGCGAGGGTCTCACGGTGGTTTTCCTAGGGCTTCCCTGAACTTCATGATTTTATTTGAATGACTTCCCACAGAGCATAGTAGAGAAGACATCAAGAATTTATTAAAGAATAACATGAGGCATTCTCAGTGGCAAAACTGAGCAATGGCTGTAGTCCACCATGGAGGAAATCACTGTCCAGGGAAGAGCACCAAAGAGCCCATTGTTTGGCTGTATATGTGGAGGTAGGCTTTATACTTTCCCAAAGCCCGTGAACAGAAGGCTCCTTTTGGTTCATGGTGCTGACATGCCCATCTACATTTATCCTTAAGAAAGTGGATCATAGTATGTCCCCATGGATAACTCCCTTCTAGGTATTTTATAATCTATTGAGATGACAGGTTACTAGCAGTTCAGAAATGCAAGTCCCTTCATAGAGTCAGATGCACCTCTCATCTCCCACTATTGTGACTCAAACTCATGTCATTGAGCAACTTTAGCAGAATCACAGAAAGAAAACAATAATACACATATAAAAAGAGACATCTTTTTATCAATAAGGACATTTGCTCAACCATGTTTGTAGCAGCCTTATTTGTAATAGCCAAAAGCTGGAAACAGCCCAGATACCCCTCAGTGGAGGAATGGATGCACAAATTCTAGTACATCTACACAATGGAATATTACCCAGGAACAAAAATCAAGGAAATCATGAAATTTGCAAATAAAATGGTGGGATCTGGAAAAGAACATCCTGAGTGAGCTCTCCCAGAAGCAGAAAGATACACATGGTATATACTTACTCATATAGACATATAATAGTAGATAAACCTACTAAAAGTAGACATCTTTAGCATCTGGAAATACACCCCCTTTATTGAGCCTGAAACCCTGCTACCGCTGTTGTCCTCCATTTTGTCTAGTCTGCATTTATCCTTTCAAGAGGTTCTTTTGTATTCTACGTAGAAGGAGTTGTGGCACTTATTCTCCCCATCTTTAGAGTCAGTGTGCTAACAAGGACACATGATGGGAGATTCAAAGCTGATTTTGAAGGAAAGGATGAGACCAGGCATGATGGCATGTGCTGAAATAGTCTGTCTATTACTCCATAAACCTGCTGAAACCTTCTCCTTAGGGAAAGTTTTTTGAGACAGACATTCTTTATCCTGTTTCCTAAAGCCTGGGCATGAACTAAACTCTTCCTGCTATGGTCTCTCTCTCCTGGTTGGGGGTTGGGGGTAGAAATTACATGGGTTTTTAACTTAGCATCAGGTTCAGTTCTGGATTTTACAAACAGTTGTTTAGGTTGGGGGCCCCACCCTTACTGACCTTTGGACCTGTGATCTCTGACTACTGCTTATTAGATGGAGCCTTCACATTTCTAACCTGCCAGAGAGTGATCAGATTCTTCCTTCATTCCTGTCATTGCTTTCATCCCTCAAATTGCTGGTATATGCTTTAATGTTGTCATGTAGTGAAGCCTCATCTGATAATGTTGAGCCTTGTCTTCAGCCACAACCTTGCAAGCTTGGTTCCCAGCAGACTAAGGATGGTGAGGAAATGAAGGACAGGCATATACACACACACACATACAAGCTTGGATTGGCTGGCTTGTGATCTCTGTGCTGTGGATACAGCACTCCAGAAGCTCAGTGTGTATATGGTATTCACTTGTAATGGGAAGTGGTCTGCAATAGCAAACAGATACACAGGCTATTGCAGAAGTTGGGAAATAAGGCAGGCCTAGTTAATCTCAGGCACATTGCCTCTGTGGGGAAGCAGTCTTCAGGTTGTAATCTTCAGGGAAGGGGGAAACTGTGGTGGATATTTTCTACACACAGAGAACATTCCTGTTTGGACCAGAGGAAGGCTTTGCCATCTTACTGAGCGTCCTCCAGGGAAGGTTTTGCCCTTGACATTGGGTTTGAGCCATTGGTCATTGACACAGCCAGGCCAGTGTCAAATAACACACATTGATTCAGGACTTCACTGGCTTCCTACAAAACCATTCATTAGGCAGGTCTTTCTTGACCTCTTGGAAATGTTCCAGTTCATTTGGCTAACGGTACCATTGTGGTGGGAAAACATGGCAGCAAGCAGCAGGCATGGCAGCTGGAATAAGACACAGAGTTCACATCGTAAAACCAAACATATATCAGAGAGTGGAAGTGAAGAAATAGTAGGATTTTAGGTTAAATCCACCCTCGGCCACTTTCATCTGCCTGTGGCTGCCTCACAAAAGGCCAAGCTGTGTGTCTCTCCCTCGACATTTCCATATTATTTCTCTTTACATTTGTTTGTAAATGCCAGACAGTTCAAATCCTGAAGCTAAGCATCTGAAAATTGAGGCACACAAAACCAGTATTACAGGGAAACCATATACTCTGTGTGAGTACTGGCCCAGGGAAAGGCTGCTTGTTAACACTTTAGGGAGAACCTCAGAGCCATGGAAAGTCATGGGAGGGCCAGCAGTTTCTCAGCTCAGAGCAGACACAGTGAAAGTTATGAAATGGTTTGGGACTGATTACGTCAGAGGTTCAAAGGGAGCAAAGCTAGAATTGCCTGTTTGGTGCAAACTTTCTGATCCCTCCCGCAGGTGTTGCAAGATAACTCAGATAAAGTCCATGCTCAGCCCTCCCCAGATGGCTGTTATCAGGACACAGGGAGTAAGATCAACAGGCAGACAGGATGCCCCACTGGGACACCAGTTCTTCATGCTCCCCAGCAGGAAATTGTCACCTTGCACAGACACAGAAATAACAAACTTCTGACAGGCATTAAAGACCTCTTTGCTTATGCTGTGCAGGATCTCCTCAGGCACAGAGTCCTCCTCTGCCACACCCATCTTGGTAAGTGCTCTGCACCCAAGTACTGAATCAGAAGGTGTTCTGTTTCCAGGCAGACTGTGGGAGGAGGAGCACTGGGCTACAGGAGGTTTTCAGCATCTGCAGAGAAGATGCTGAACTCTGACAGCCTCACTGCACAGGCAACTTTGTTCTGCACTAGTAACCAGCATGGTTTTTCCTTAGGATATTAATTTTCTGTAATTCTTAAATTCATTAGTTTTTCATGCTTCCAGAATACCAATACACTTTTGGTTTGCACTCATGTTGTTCTAAAGACTTTCTGTGTTAGCACTTCAGTCACACAATCTATTTCCTAATTTATTCTTTCCTTCAGCTCTCCTCATGTCATCCAGGAAAGCTTAAACCCACAGCTTAATGTAATGTCCTCAACACTGTATCTGACTTCTGTGGTCTGAATAATTAAGAGGTTTGAATCTTTACAAGGAAATTAAGGTGTAGGTTCAAAGGCCCACAGAGGACAGCCCCATACTGTGCTGTGGTTCACTCCCAGTTTATTTATAGATCCTAGAACTCAGAGGCTGCCTTTAGCCTGAGTTCTGCCCACTGGGATGTCTCAGGTAAAGGACAAGGTTGCCAGGTATCAGTGGCAAGATGTCAAGTGTATGTTAATCCTGGTAGTGGTTTCTTATTTCTGGGAAATAAGGATAGGAATTTATGGCTCTAGAGCCTGGGAGAGACAATTGCAAAGTGTTCAGATAATGGAAACATCTAGCTTTTGTTTCTCTCTCTAGGCCTTGTCTCTGTTCTTAGCTCTCACAGTTTCACAAACTGTGTCTTTACATGGGGTTAGAAACAGATGAACAGAAGCCTATCTTCTTTTCTGTTTCAAAGAGAGCATCAAAGCTGCTGGGCAAGAAGGTAGTTATCCCTTGCTCCCTCACAGAGTCCATCAGATCACAGGTTCTGTCAGGAAAAGTTTCTCCTGTAGGACAATTGGCTCCATGTAGTAAGAGCAGGCATCTGTGAGAAAACTGTCAGGTCAGTGCAGAGGCTTCTCTGGGACCTCATTACTTCATTTTGCTGTACTACAACAGTCTAGCTGCAAGGGTGAGCTCTGAGGACTATAAAAAGGGTTTCAGCCATTCCTTAGCCCAGGTGTTTTTCTTGGTTTTCCCCATCACATCCCCACAGCTCCTTTATTTCATGGCCTCTCTGGACACAGCTCTGATACCTTCTAGTGACAGTTTTCCTTTTCTGGGTCCCTGTTGACTTCTTCCCCACTGTTTTATGAGCTTTCCAAGTAGAATTTTTAGAGAATACTGCCCAGTGTAACTCCGTTTTAAACACAGCCCACATTGATGAAGCAGAGCTAGTCCCAACTTCCAAACCCCTCTGTGCACTGCATGAGGAGGCTGAGAATGGGAGGAGAGTGATGTGACACTGTACAGGTGAGCTCTGTGACGGTGACAAACAGGAACACACAGCTTCAAAAGCATGAGGGTGGACAGGTTCTGCTCAGCCCAGACATAAACATGCTCTTTACACAGCCTCTCAGCTTCCAGGAATGGGCAGGCTGTATCCAAGATGTAGAGGAGGACACAGACATCACTTCCTGCCTTTCTCCTCCCCAGCTACAGTGCACCCACAGGGCCACAAGCACCCAGCATGCAGTGGTTTCTGCAGAAGGGGTTCCTTTCCCCTTTCCACTCTCTATTTCCCTCCAGGTCACAATTTCAGGCCACTGCTGTTCTAAAAACTGGTCACTTGTTTGAGGCCCGTTTGATGATGTTATAGATCTCAAGCTGTCCATGATTCGGGTAACTGAGGGATGACACAGTGTCTAAAGTCCTGGTCTCCTGACTCCATGCAGAGCAGGGGGCTCTAACCTTGTTGGTCTGAGCAGCTGAAGCCTTCATAGTTGCTTTAACAGGTAATGTTCAGGATTCTTATGGATGTCTTTGCTTCAGATATATTTTGTTCTCCCGTTCTACCCTCTAAGCCTTTCCGTCCTCATCCCCAAGGTTCACAGGGAACCTATATCACAAATACAGGTCCATTCTCTGAGTGCAGAACCCCTATTGCCTCTGCAGGAAAGCTGATAGACAATGCTAAAAAAGGTAATTTTAGGGCACAGCACAATTTTATCTCAAGGACACAGGCGGCTGTTGAAGGCTGAACTGTTGAGCAAAAGGCTTTCTCTTATCTAATGTTTCTGATGGCAGGAAGTGGCTATCATGTTCTCTGATCTCCTTTGCTGGGCTAGTAGGAATTCATGTGAGGACTACCATCTAGGAAGACAGCAGTTTTTCTACGAAGGGTTTTTAGTCACTGTAATGTTTTGTATACAAATGATGCATTAGCCCTGAATTTTCTACAAACCTTCACATAGGCACAGTTGAGGGGGCTGCAAAGCCTGGAGCTGGCAGGTGGCTCAAGGCTGTTGTTTGTCTCACTCCACACAAGCTGGTGTTCACAGTGACACATGACATTGTGTCACTCTCCTCAGCTTTTTCTGCAGAGAGGAAGCAACTGTGAACTTTCTCCTCCACACTAACAAGGTTCTGCAGTGATTTCAAAACAATGATCTCCTGAAGCCATAATGCCATGAATATGGCTAAAGATTCCTGGCTCCTGAGAAGGCCTGGCTTCCCTAAGTGATTTACGTTTTGCAGGGATGTAGTTACTGAAGTCACCCTAAAAATAGCACAGCCTGCACCCAACTCTACAGAGGTTGACAACCCTCTCCCTGGTTTGACAATGTGATATCTTTATAAGAATCAATTCCTCCCCCTCTCCTTCTCCCTCTCCTTTTCCCTCCTCTTTTTCTTCTCCCCCCTCTCTCATGTTTGTGTGTGTATGTATTTATGTGTTCCTTTGTATTCATGTGAACATAGAAGACTTGCATTTCATGAAAATGGTGGTTATAAACATAGATTGGGATTATATTGTTGGTAGCAGCTAGTGAATGCATACATTTCAGATTTTTTAAACTCTTAAAACTTTACAAATGTCTACTTTATCCTCTATGAAATGTGTCTATCAAACCCATGGCTACCATTATGGGTGCACACAGGTCAAAACCTGACGTTCAGGTTGAGCGACTGTGAGCACCACAGCTCTTTGTCCTAAAGGCTTGATTACTGTTTATTTTTCTGGGGTCATCATGGCACAGACTCAACCATATTGGCTGTGTGCCATAAACTCTTAGTCTATGTCACCTGTTGATGAAACTGAATTTCCTCTGCTCTTCTTCCTTCTCTTTCCTGGTTCTTCCTTCTCCACTGACTGCTCTTCATTGAGACTGTGTTCGGGAAGGAGCAAGGGCATTATGAGGAACTCCATAGGTTCACAGGAAGAAAAATCTGAAGAGCTTGATCATGACTCTCTGGGCCTGGTGGCCACTAATCTTTTGAAGAACTAGCTTTTTGTGTCGCTATTATAGAATTTTTATGTGAGGAAACTCAAATTATTAATTGTTTTTATCAAGTATTTATTTTCAGCTCTGAATTATTCATTCTTATCAAGTATTTATGAATTTTAACATTTTCCCTCTTCCCTCATTTTATAAATACTTCTTTGAATTTTTAAGCTTATAATATAATGATGTAATATGTCCTTTCCCATTCCTCCCTCAAAACCCATCCAAATATCCTTCCCATGCTGTCCCTCATCCTCATGGCCTCTTTTTCTTTAATTGTTATTATATACATATATAGTCTCAGAGGCATCACTGCGACCTGCTCAGTCTGTATAATGTGACTTGTTTGCCTGTTTTCAGGGCTGATAATTGGGTTTTGGACTACCAGTTTGTGTGCTCTTCCCTGGAGAGGACTGTTGCTCCGGCTCTTGGCATTCCTTAGTCTCCTGTAGTTCTTTGAGAAGGGCTGAGCAGTGGTTTTCCTGTACCTTGGCATGTCTAAGTGTTGTTGTCCTTGTTTAGCTCAGGTTTAAGCAGTCATGTGCGTAAGGTTATTGCTGTAGCTCCTTAACACTACTGGGAGACACAATCTCACAGTGAATTCCCTAATCCCCTGCTTTCAATCTCTCCATGCCATCTTCAGAAGCAATGTTCTCTGAGCCTTGCTTGCAGTTCTTTGGTAGATGGGTCCACCGAGACTGGGATCCACAACTCTACATCTTGATCAGTTGTGGTTTTCTGTACTGATCTCATTCTGCTCAAAGAGAAGTTTTCATGTTGAGAGGTGAGGGTTACACTCATCTGTGGATATAAGAACAAATACTTAGAACATTTAAAACATTTTTGCTTCTTGTCAGTATACTGTATTACAGTGCAATATGGTGAGAATAATTATGAAGTTATTTCATCTCACACCCTTGATTTTCAGTTGATAATTCTTTACTGTGTATCTGGGAAACTTTTTACAACATTATATACTTCATGTGTATTCAAAATTCATTAGAGGAAATGATGATCTCTACATAAAACACAAACTGAATTTCCTACATTCCTGAAGTCTGGAGAAGTCCCCTACACCTTGAAGGTAAGGAGACTTAAGACTCCTGTGGAGCCCATCCCTCAAGATTGGGTGGACCCTTTCATTTAATTATGAACTTAGAATGAGATGGCCCTGAGCTTATTATAATTGTAGTTTTGTTTAGCACCCTAATTTTACCTGTCAAAAGAGGAAAAAATAAGGAGTATGCTCACCCTGAACTTATCCCGATATTGGATGCTCAGGCTCTCTTCACAGAGGCATCATGGCTGGAGATTAAAGTCATAGGTTGGAGGCAGAGTCACTTAAGAGAGTTCAGAGAAAAACCAGGATTTCTCTGGAAACAGAACTTGTCTCCATCATTCTATCCTTTTGGTCATTTTTTTCTTTTCTGCTTCATGCAGGGAAGGAGCTGATCTGTCATTCACAGAGCTGCATTCTGTCTCCCAGGACACTGCATGAGAAAACCAGCAGCTGACAAGTACAGAGATCACTTTGTGCCTGAAACAGTTCCATGCTTGGTGTGTAGGTAGAATCCTCACACCTAGGGGCTTCTTGACTGTGCATATGTTCCAGAGTTGCTGACTGGAGCTCATCTTCTGAGTGCTTATGGTCACACTCTGAAGAAATGGCAGATAGTCGGCAGGATTTGATTCAGAGTCCAAACTGGTAATTATTTGTTCTGGAGATTAATAAGACCATTTGGCCTGGCCGGGCAGTGGTGGTGCATGTTTTCAATCCCAGCACTCAGGAGGCAAAGGCAGGAGGATCTCTGAGTTCTAGGTCAGTGTTGTCTACAGAGTGAGTTCCAGGACAGCCAGGACTACATAGAGAAACCCTGACTTGAAAAACCGAGAGAGAGAGAGAGAGAGAGAGAGAGAGAGAGAGAGAGAGAACGAGGAGGAGGAGACAGAGGTAAGAGGGGCAGGGAGGGGGAGAGAGACAGACAGAAAGAGACATAGAGAATGAATGATTAATGACTGAAAGAAAAAGAGAGTGAATGACTACTTGGCCAGCAATGAAGAGGGCAGTGAGATAAATGACCCTGTGCACGTGGGTCTGACAATCAAGTGAGATGCAGCTATTACCCCTGAATAAACCAAACATGTGGATCAGGAGAGGTTAATTTTTTATAACTTGTGGAAATGTTTAATGTACAAGAAAGTTTGTATTTTGAGACAGGCCTACAATGGTCTGCACAGTTCAGTTTTGCATGGGAAGCATCAGGACAGTGGGGACAATGGGGACTATGGGGATGGCCTCAAGGGAGTCTGAGATGGAGCTGAGTTCTTTTTGGATGAGGTGGAATTGGGATGAATTGACATGTTGTTGCCATCTCAGTGTTGGGGGGTAATGCTTCATTACCAGTATTTGTAATGAAGAGTTTTCTCTTTTCTCCTCAGATTTTTGGTACTTCAAATACACACACATACAATGAATAAAGCCAGCATACTCCACACTAACACAAACATTAAAATCACCTTGTTCTCTGAAATGAGTGTTGGGATCTCAGCCAACAGCATCCTTTTCGTCTTCCATCTCTGTATGCTCATTGGTGCGCACAGGCCTAAGCTCATTGATCTCGCCATTGGTTTCTTGGCCCTGACCCAACTACTGATGCTGCTAACTATGGGACTCATAGCTGCAGACATGTTTATGTCTCAGGGGAGTTGGGACCCCACCACATGCCAATCCCTTATCTATCTTATCTATCTTGAGGGGCCTCTCCCTTTGTGCTGCCTGTCTGCTGAATGTCCTCTGGACCATCATCCTCAGCCCTAGAAGCTGCTGCTTAGACAAGTTTAAACATAAATTTCCCCATGACATCTCCTGCGCCCTTTTTCTTTTTGTTCTCTACATGTCTTTTAGCAGTTACCTCCTGGTATCAATAAGTGCCATCCCCAATTCGACCTCAGATAATTTTATGTATGTTACTCAGTCTTGCTCACTTCTCACACTGAGTTACTCCAGACAAAACACATTTTCCACACTGGTGGTCTTCAGGGAAGCCTTTCTTATAAGTCTCATGGTGTTCTCCAGCGGGTACATGGTGACTCTTTTATACAGACACATGAAGCAGGCCCGGCATCTTCACAGCACCAAACTTTCTCCAAAAGCATCCCCAGAGCGAAGGGCCACCCGGACCATCCTGCTGCTCATGAGCTTCTTTGTGGTTCTCTACATTTTGGACAGTGTTATCTTCCACACAAGAATGAAGTTCAAAGATGGCTCTCTGTTTTACTGTATCCAGATTCTTGTGTCCCATGGCTATGCCACAGTCAGTCCTCTTGTGTTTATTTGCACTGAAAAGCATATAACTAAATTTTTAAGGTCACTGTGGGACAGGAAATTAAATATCTGATTAATCAATGATGGGTAAAATTGTACACTCCTTAATACAATCCAATATGTTGCCATCATATCATGACGTAGTAGGAACATTCTGTGGCTTAAACTGATATGTGAAAACATCCTTTTAACATTCCATCTGTTTACTCTGTGTGTGGATGGCAAGTATATAAAACAATATTAAACTGCATTCCCACTCAGATATCACATGAAGTTTATCTTTCTCAACGGGTTTTCAAAGGAGGTCTGTGAAATGGCTCTCATCTGTCTTTTTTAGCACATTACTTATTTATTTATTTATTTATTTATTTATTTATTTTGGAATTTGTGGCAGGGTTTCTCCATGTAGCCCTGGCTATCCTGGGCTTGCTTTGTAGATCAGGCTGACCTCATACTCACAGAGATCTACCTGCTTCCCTGAGTGCCGGGATCAAAGGCATGTGCCATCATGCCCAGATTACTTTTAATTTTTTTAAAAAATGATTTAACTTTTAACTGTGTGTGTATGTTTTTGTGTCTGTGCTTGTGTCTGTGTGTGTGTTTGTGTGTGTGTATGTGTGTGTGTGTGTGTGTGTACGTGAGTGCAGGTCATCCTGGAGGCCAGAAATGTCAATTACTCTTAGAGCTAGACTTATAGGCAGTTGTGTGCCACCCAAGGGTGAGTGGTGATAATTGAACTTGAGTCTTTTAGAAAACAGTTTGCATATGTGCTGAGCCATCTCTCTGGCACAGCCCATTACTTTAAATATGACATTTTCAATAAATCAATGCCTCAGTTGTTTATATTTGGAAAAATATACAAGGAAACACTGTTTTGAGAATAAATTATCACAGGATGCAGAACACACACACACACACACACATACACAGAGCCAAAATGATATGCAGAGAAGCATCCTGTCATTTGCATAATGGTGCTCCTATGGCCTGATTTAAAACAGTCAAAGTAGAAACAGCCACTGTCTAGAAGTGTCAGGATGTGGGATCAGGTCATGGCCTCCCCTTGTTAAGGAATGCTAGTCAGAACATGAAGAACACCTCGAATGTCTGCCATGCCAGTCAGGTACACTGCACAATCTTGATGAGTTACTTATGAAAGACAGAGCTTAGATGTGTCAAAGGAATAGAGACCATAGACAAAGTGCTTTATCTGGGCTCAAAAAATCCAAATTTAAGTAGGAAACTAGTCACAGATAGTTACTCAGCTGCACTATTGATATACTCCAGGGACCTGAGGGCTTGCAGCATGCCTGCTTAATTGAGACTAATCAGATACCTGCCCAGAGCACACTTCCTGTGAGAGAACACGGACTCAGTCACACAAGTCACACAGTTGAGCACACTCACAGGAAGACTTCACACAGCTGAACCCACTCACAGGCATACTTTACAGTGCAGAACACACACTTAGAGACTTACTTCCCACAGTAAAACTGTTATCTGTCACTCAGTGTGAGGATATGTCACAAGCATGGACCCCACTCACACCCAGAATCGAGTAATTTCAGTGTTGACACTTACATATAATCTAAAGAAATAACTGAAAACTGGTTAGTGGAAAAAGAAAGATCAGAGAAGATCTGTTCCATGTTCTGTCTACACTCTGAGTGAGACCTAGAGCCTCAGACAGGCTGTAAATTAACAAAAAGAATGGAATTTAACTAGGTAACATGAGAGAACATTTCACACACCAAGGACATGGAGGAGAAGAAATAAACCACACAACTGTAAGTTGTATAAACCCACGAGCAGACATTTGCCTGGTGGCTCAAGTCTATAACCATGAAATCAAAACAGGAGGATAGTAAGTTCAAGGCCAGCCTGAGCTACAGGATGAGTCCAGACTAGCACATAACAGTCACAAAGCAAAAATAATTATAAGAATAAAATATTATTTTAAAATCCAATATAAGATGGGTGGTGGAGGCGCATGCATTTAATCATAGCACTCAGATGGCAGAAACAGGAGATTCTCTGAGTTCAAGGTCAGCCTAGACTTTAAATCAGGTTCCAGGGCAACTAGGGCTACATAGAGAAACGCTGACTCAGAAAAAAAATTCCAAATTAAACAAAAGGAAATGTGCACAGGAAAGGATTAACCTTTCTTCTTCACAGTGGGTGAAGAGCATAAACGAATGTGCTGATCCCATGGTAAAGGTGAGCTGTATGATGGTGGCAAAATCAAGCCCATGGATTCATAAACACAGGGTGGACAGGTACTGCTCAGCCCTGACATAAACCATGCTCTGCACACATTTTCTCAACATGAGGAGATGGGCAGGCTGAGTCCATGTTGTAGAGGAGGAAACTTTTTCTCCTCCCTGGATGTAGTGCACCCTCAGTGCCACAGTCACACAGCATGCACTAGGTCTGCAGAAGGTTTGCTTCTTTCCATTGCACGCTTTATTTCTGTTTGTCAGGCTAGACAATTTGAGATATCTTAGCTGACATTCTTGTAGTATCTCTTTTAGTAAAGCTGAATCAAGAGCAGAGAAATCAATTAAATAGTCCTATATACCCTAAAGAAATAGAAATAGTCATCGAAAATCTCCCATCCAAAAAAAGACCAGGACCAGATAGTTTCAGCACAGAATTCTACCAGACCTTCAAAGAAGAGTTGATTCCAATTCTCTTCAAACTATTCCATGAAATAGAAACAGAAGGAACACTTCCCAACTCATTCTATGAAGCCACAGTTACCTTGGTACCTAAACTACACAAAGACCCAAAAAAGAAAGAGAATTTCAGGCCAATCTCTCTTATGAACTTCAATGCAAAATACTCAACAAAATGCTTGCACACTGAATACAAGAACACATCAAGGATATCATCCACTATGACCAAGTAGGCTTCATCCCAGGTATGCAGGGGTGGTTCAATATATGGGAAACTGCTACAACTGTTGCTGCTAAGGCTTGCTGCTGTGGCTGTCCAGTCCGGAGCCTCAAAAAAAAGTCTCCTATTTGCTGTGTGCTTTTATTAATTTTAATCCTCATTCCCGACTCAAGAACCCATTTGACTCTGCTGGCGGTCTCCGGCAGATTGGTGCCTGAACATGGGACTTGAGATACAGGGAATCAGTGAAGGACACCATGGTTGTTGGCAAGCTGGCATCAATAAGTAGAAAGGGCGCAGTGAGTAAATCCAAAAATGGGACAAGGCATTAGCCTAGTGTTTTCTGTATGGATCTCAATTAAAGATAGTCTGTATAAGCAACAGAAAACTGAGAAAGCTAAACTTTCAGGCTCAGAGAAAAGGTGGTTAGAAAGATGGCAGGCTTTAAGAGAAAATGATATTATGCCATCAGCTCCTCCAGAGGAGTTATATTTCCCTCCTGATGACAGTAATTTCTTGCCAGAAGGAGACTTTGAGGAAGACTTACATCCTAATGAGGTTGCAGATTTGGAGGAAGAACCAGATCAGTATTATTCTGAAAGATACCCTCCAGTTCAGGCTATGCATGTTACAAAGTATAAGCCTTGGCAAAAAGAAATTAAAAGACTGGAGTGTGGCTTGGAGGAAATAAACAGAAAAATTAGAGAATTAACTACTAGGGAATATGAAGCTCAATCTCCCACTCCAACCTTATCATTGGTTGCAGGTTTGGACCCTCCTCCTGGGAGTTCTACAGTTGCGGTGGCCCAAAAGACAGGGGGATCTTTTCCTTTGTCCACTGTACAGGCAACTCTATCCCCTTTGCAAGCTTCTTTACAAGAAGCTAGGCAAAATGAAGAAGATGTATCTGAGTTTTATGGTTTTCCAGTTCTGGAGCAACCTGATGGACAGGGTAATATGGTGAGAGTCCATGCTCCTTTACCTTTTAAACAGATAAGAGAATTAAAATGTGCATGCTGCCAATAAAGTCCTACAGCACCTTTTACCCAGGCTTTGTCTACTGAGGCTCTCTGCCTAGGGGACTGGAAAGAGTTAGCAAGAGCATGCTTATCAGGAGGAGATAATTTATTATGGAAGTCAGAATTTGCAGAGCATTGTCAAGCTACAGCTGAACTTAATTGAGCTCAGGGACTTCCTATAACTTATGACATGCTTGCTGGAGAATAAATCTACAAAAAAACAGGACAGCAATTCGATACTATTCCTCTTGCTCCTCAAGATTGTAAAAGATTTGCTTTTAGCGTGCCATCTGTAAATTTTAAAGAACCTATGAAAAGGTATCATTAGCTTGTATTACCTCAAAGTATGGCAAACAGTCCAACTTTATGTCAAAAATTTGTGGCTCAAGCTGTTTTTAAAACTAGAGAGGAATATTGTTCTGTGTATATTATTCATTATATGGATGACATTTTACTGGCTCATAAAAATGAAGGGATATTATTAGGTGCTTTTACACACTTACAACAAGCTGTAAAGGATCTAGGTTTAGTGGTTACACCAGAAAAGGTACAAGACAAACCACCCTATTAATATTTAGGACATTATATCCTCAGACTATTATGCCTCAAAAAGTTCAATTAAGGAAAGACAACCTAAAAACTTTAAATGAGTTTCAAAAGTTGTTAGGTGATATTAATTGGCTAATACTCCATTTAAAATTAACTACAGGAGAGCTAAAACCACTTTTTTACATTTTAAAAGGAGAGGCTAATCCTTTGTCAAAAGGAGAACTTACCAAAGAAGCTCTGATGCTTTACAAAAGATAAAATTAGCTATTGAAAAGCAACATGTTCAATATATTGATGATTCAAAAGAATGGGGTGCATATATTTTGGCTACTGTTCATACTCCAACTGCTGTATTGTGGCAAGAAGGACCATTATTATGGTTGCACTTGCCTGTGTCTCCTGTTTGAGCGCTGACACCATATTATAAAGCAGTTGCTAATTTAGTTCCAATGGCTCACACAAAATCTCACATGTATTTTAGTAGAGCACCTGCATTAATTGGAGTCCCTTTTACCAAACAGCAAGTAGATTGGTTATTTCAAAATGCAGATTGTTGGGCCCTAGCTTTGCTCATTATTTAGGACATATTGATAATCATTATCCAAAAGATAAATTACTTCAATTTGCCAATGAGCATGCTTTTGTATTTTCTAAAGTAATTAAACAAAAGCCATTCACTCAGGTTCCAACACTATTCACAGACGAATCTTCAAATGGAAAAGCTGTATGTGTAATACAGGGACAAACTTTTGTTTTACAGACATTGCCAGCCTCGGCTCAAGTTATAGAATGCTGTTGGTGCAATCTTTAAAAATATGGCTTCTACCTCTTTCAACTTGTACACTGATATCCATTATATAGCTAAAGCCTTGCAAGTCCTAGAGACTGTAACATATGTTAATACAGCTAATAAACAAATACAAGATCTATTTAGAGATATTCAACAAAGTATTTGGAGCCATGTGCAGCCTTATTATGTAGGACATATTAGGGCTCATTCAGGGCTTCCTGGACCTTTAACTTTAGGAAATAATTTAGCAGATCAAGCCACAAGTTTGGTTGGATTAACTCAACAAGAAGTGGCTCAAAATTCTCATTCATTACATCATCAAAATAGCAAGAGCTCAAGAAAACAATTAGTATTACCAGAGAAGCTGCTAGACAAATTGTAAGATCATGTTCCTCTTGTCCTGAACATTTTAATGTACCTCATTATCGTGTCAATCCTAGAGGCTTGACTCCCAACCATTTGTGGCAAATGGACTTAACTCATGTCCCAGAATTTGGGAAACTAAAATATGTTCATGTAACAATTGACACTTTTTCAGGATTTATCATGGCAGCTCCCTTAACAGGAGAAGCCACCAAACATGTTATAAGTCATTGCTTAAAGTGTTTTGCTGCAATTGGTATTCCTTCCATTATAAAAACTGATAATAGCTCCGGATATATGAGTGTAGCTTTTCAATGTTTTTGTGCACAAATGAGTATTAATCATAAAACGGGCATGCCATATAATCCTCAAGGCCAAGGAATTGTGGACCAAGCCCATGGATCTCTTAAGAACCAATTGCAAACAATAAAAAGGGGGGAGCTATATCCCCAAACACCACAGAATTATAGTAATTATGCTCTCTTTATTTTAAATCTTTTGAATGTGGATATACAAGGCCATTTTAACGGCTGATCGATTGTGGCATCCTAATACCAAAGATAATTATGCCCAATTAAAATAGAAAGATCCGATTACTGAAACATGGCAGGGCCCTGACCCCGTATTAATATGGGGAAGAGGGCATGTTTGTGTTTTTCCACAGGACGCAGAGGGAGCTAGGTGGATCCCAGAGAGGCTGGTACGGTTTGCAGTTGTTCCCCAGAAGGAGGATGTTCCTGCTGCAGACAGTCATAAATTCTGCCCTGACTGAGACCGAAAAGCTGCATTGGACTTAAGCTCCTGACCCAGTTTTTGTTTCATTCTGCTCCTGCGAGAAGACATCATGAAGAAAAACCTCTTATACAATGGACTGGACTTGATTGTTCTGTTAATAAGGACAATTCTCAACAAAATAAAAATAAAAAATAAAAATAAAGAGGACTAACTGTGAAACTTTGGTTCTGACTCTGGTTTTCAGCAGACCAAAACAAGCTTGCTTCAAAAACTGTTGGGAGGCCTTGTAACTGCCTACATAAATTCTCCTTTTGTTTTGTTGTTTGGAAATGTTAACAAGATTCAAACTTTAATGTTTCTTGACTTCAATGTAAACTAACAAACTGTATTTGTAAGTTTTCAAATGGTTCTGATTGTTCGACAGCCTTTTTACTATGGTTCCGTGAATGATTCTCAGACTTGGTAATTTACAAAAGGTGTCACCTGCTAAGTCACCTTTATGGAGTGTTATTTTGGACTTGGCTTGTGATAGGAGATGCGCAACTAAAACAAGGAGATGGCAACTAAAACCTGCCTGAAGGCCTTTCAGTATGTCAGAGCTGAGCTGATCTGCATAAGATCATACCACAGTGTCTACCCTAGCAGAGGTTGGTAGTCAATGACAAGTAAAGTTTCTCTGGGATATATTCAACACAAAGCTGGGCATGAATGATGAAATTCATGTACAAATAAAAATATGTCTTCAGATAGATACAACCTAAGACAGGCACAATCTTCTGCTCCATAAATCTTAAGTTATGGCCAATTTAAAAAATATAAAAAAGGGAGACCTGTTGGGAGCCATGGCCCTGGCAGTTGCTTTGATATTTAAATCTCAGCAGAAAGACTGCTTTTACCAGGCAATCACTGAAGTCAGGGAAGAATTTGCAAGTCCATCTCCTTTTGTTTGTGACAGCAGGTGGGATAGCTTGTGAAGCTCACACCTCTTGCTCCATCTCCTTGTGGAAATTTAACCCATTGTTCTGAGATGCTTTACTCTGGCTTAAAAGCTCTGCAATAGAAAAAGTCAGGCTTGCTGCTTGAGGCTGCTTACTGTTACTATGGCTGCTGCTGGGAAAGCTTGCTGCTGTGGCTGTCCAGTCCGGAGCCTCAAAAAAAAAAATCTCCTTTGTGCTGTGTGTATGTGTGTGTGTGTGTGTGTGTGTGTGTGTGTGTGTGTTGTTGTTGTTGAATTTTAATCCTCACTCCCAACTCAAGAACACACTAGACTCTCCTGGCAGGCTCTGGCAAGAAATAAACCCACACACTTATGGACACCTAATCTATGACAAAGATGCCAAAACCACATAATGGAAAAAAGATAGCACCTTCAACAAATGGTGCTGGTCAAACTGGATATCTACATGTAGAAAACTGCAAATAAATCCATACTTATCACCCTGCACAAAACTAAAGTCCAAGTGCATCAAAGACCTCATCAAAAAACCGGAAACATTAATTTGGTTAGAAGAAAAAAAAATTGGGGAAAAGCCTAGAATTCATTGGTTCAGGAGACAATTTCCTGAAAAGAACACTGCCAGCACGGGCTCTAAGAGCAAGAATCAATAAATGGGACTTCATGAAACTGAAAAGCTTATGTAAAGGAAAGTACACCATGATCAAAAAAATGAATGCCTACAGATCGGGAATGAATCTTCACCAACCCTTTATGTGATATCCAATATTTAATATCTAATAAATATCTAATATCCAATATTTAAAAAAACTAAAGAAGCTGAAAAGCAACAAACCAAGTAATCCAATTAAAAATAGGGGACAGAGCTAAACAGAGAATTTTCAATAGAGGAATATCGAATGGCAGAGAAACACTTAAAGAAATGCACAATCTCCTTAGCCATCAGGGAGATGCAAATCAAAACAACACTGAGATTTCACCTTACACCCATCAGAATGGCCAAGATCAAAAACTCAAGTGACAAAACATGCTGGAAAAGTTGTGGAGAAAGGGAAACCCTCCTCCACTGCTGGTAGGAATGTAAACTTGTACAACCACTCTAGAAATCCATCTGGCACTTTCTCAGACAAGTAGGAATAGTGCTTCCTCAAGATCCAGCCATACCACTCCTAGGCATATATCCAAAAGAGGCTCAAGTACACAATGAGGACATTTGCTCAACCATGTTTGTAGCAGCTTTATTTGTAATAGCCAGAAGCTGGAAACAACCCAGTAGTCCCTCAACTGAAGAATGGATACAGAAATTATGGTACAACTACACAATGGAATATTACTCAGTAATGAAAAACAAGGAAATCCTGAAATTTGCAGGTAAATGGTGGGAACTGGAAAGGATCATCCTGAGTGATCTGTCCCAGAAGCAGAAAGACACACAGGGTATATACTCATTCATATAGACATATAATATAGGATAAACCTACTAAAATCCATACACCTAAAGAAACTAATCAAGAGGGGGACTCTGACTAACATGCTCAATCCTCATCCCAAAAGGCAAAGATTATGGACATCAGAAGAAGAAGAAAACAGGAAACAAGTTAGGAACCGGTCACAGAGGGCTTCTAAAGGCTCTGCCCTGCAGACTATCAAAGCAGATGCTCAGACCTATGGCTAACTGTTGGGCAGAGAGCATGGAATCTTATGAAAGAAGTGGGAAATAGTGAGATCTGGAGAGGACAGGAACTTCACAAAGACAGCAACAGAACCAGAAAATTTGAACACAGGGGATTTTCTAGAGACGCATACTCCAACCAAGTACCTTTTATGGAGATAACCTAGAACTACTGCACAGTTGTAGCCCAAGGCAGTTCAGTGCTCAAGTGGGATCCATAGTAATCAGAAGAGGGACTACCTCAGACATACAATGATTGGCCTACTCTTTGATCACCTTCCTCTGAGGTGGGAGCAGCCTTACCAGGCCACAGAAGATGACAATGCAGCCACTCCTTATGAGATCTGATAGACTAGGATCAGAAGGAAGGAGAGGGGGACCTCCCCTATCAGTGGACTTAGGGAGGTGAGTGCATGAAGAAGGGAGAGGAAAGGTGGGATCAGGAGGGGAGGAGACAGGGGTTTATGAGGAGATACAAAGTGAATAAAGTGTAATTAATAAAAGTTAAAAAAAATTGACATTAAATAAAAATAAACAGTCATGTACACAACAATGCTCATGACAAATTTTCAGCATTCCAACAACCTAAGATCTGCTACACCATCAAGTCTGCATCCACATGGGGACTTCTCTCAGATGCCCTCTTTTTGCCCTGTGTCTTTGGAGATCAGGCAGCTTTGGATCTACAGGACTGGCCCTTTCATCCTCTCCAGCAGGTCACAGAAGTGCAGGTGTTGGGGTGGACAAACTCAAAGCTCTGGATCTGCCGGGGTGGTAGCTGAGTTGGTGAGCCTCCAGCTCTCCTGCACCCACACCCCAGGGTGAGCCCACCAGCTCTCCTGCACCCACACCCCAGGGTACGCCCAGCATGGCCCTGGATATCCCACCCAGTGTTGCAGCAGACAAGGAGCAAGGTCAGCTCTCCTCCTCTCATGCCCTTGAAGCCAAATCACCCGTGCCTTCACCACCAGGGCCAGCTGTGCTGTGCTGCCCAGGTGAGGTACAGGGCCCACTCTTCTGAGTGAAGCAACTGGTGAGAGGCAGAGACAACTCCCCTGCACTCATGACCTTGGGGCCAGGTCTCCATCTGCTACAGCTGGTGAGGGACAAAATGTGAGGAGTGGGGAGGGCATCTCTTCCTTGCCCAAGCCATCCCACAGCAGAGCAGGGGCAGGCCCAGCTCTCCAGTGTGGTGGCCTTTGAGGGGTAGAGCCAGCTCAGAACAGTGCTTCAGTTAGCATTCCAGTCCAGGGACATCTGCATGGCCTCTGGTGGAAACATGGACCTGGGGTATCGAAAAGACCCTAGCTGCCATGGGACCAGGGACCCAGACTTGACTCCTGGCAGCAGCTTAGGTCCACATGTCCCCATGGCCTCGGGTGGCAGTGGAGGCCATTCTGATCATTATGTCTTCCTCACCAGCACATCCTTCAGACAATCACATGGTCTTCAGTGGCAGCCCTAAACCTGATATCCACTTGGCCTTTGTTGGTAACTTAAGCTACAGACATAGACAAAGACCCCAGCTGCAGCAGGACTTCACCTTGGCCTCCTCATGATGTCTGTTCCTCACTGCCATTAAGTCTCCATTTCTACCTTTTTCTACAGTGTGTAAACCCTTCCACTTCCTTTCTCTTTCATCTTTCTACCATGTACTCCATCTTCCCAATTTTTCCTTCACAAATTTTTCCATTGAAAGGGAACCTGTGGGAGCGCTGGGAGGCCACGTGTGGATACTTGGCCTGGGTTGTCATTTCTTGAAGTAACTTTACAATTGGGTGCTGGCCTCTTTATTTTGGATATCATGAACACACACATACACACACACACACCATAGAGAGACAGACTGACAGCAAGCAGACAGACAGAGACACAGAGACGGAGATAGAGAAAACCTCCTAAGTTTAAATGCAGAATAGAGATGGAACATAACACAGCCTTGACCTCAACTAATGCCAGAAAAGTGTGAGTTTGCTCTATCCTGATTACTTATAAAGGGAAATCAAATGCAAGCCTCTAACACAGGTGGGCTTTTCTATACTAATGACAGTTTCATTTGTCACTCAGTAACTGAAAAGAGCAATTTGGGGAGATGTTACATATCAAAGCACACTCATACCCATGAGCAGTGATGTCACTGTCCATGTGTAGATCTCATAAGTTAGCCTTTAGGATCATTTAAAAAATGAGTTCATTACTAGGTAATATAGGCAGGGCAGATGGAGAAAAAGATATCATGTCCTTTATACATACTGGGTTGGTCAGAAATGCTGATGACAGGCTATATGCTAGCAAAATTGAATGTTGTGAATGACTCTAAGGGAGAGAATATTTACAGATACATAAAGATGAAGAAAATGGGGAGAAATTAATAAACTGTTAAAACAAACATGTGAACACATCAACAGGTCCAAATGTGTGGGCACATGCCTTTAGTGCCAGCACTTAGTTTGTGGGCAGAGACAGAATTTGGCAGAGCTCTATGAGTTCAAGGCAAGCCTGTTGTATATAGTGAGTTCCAGGCCAGCCAGGGCTACATGGAGAGACCGTGACTAAAAATAAAAGAACATTCAATATCTCTGAATTTCCAATTCTCTCTAGAATCATGTTTACATCTATGCTATATATTTAATTATTGACATAAGACAGGAGGTTTTTATTTTTGAAGGCTTCTCTTCTAATTCTAATGTCCTTAATGTAAATCACCCACCTGAAAACATTATACTTGTTTCCCTTTGGTAAATGAGAACGTCTTTGTAGCCAGGCTAGCCATGAATCCTCCTGTCTCCACCTCTGGAGTCATCCCTTTATTCAGACTTTAGAGCTCGGCTTGTCCTCAGCCTCAGCTGGGTCCCATCTTCCTGTGGTCACCCCAGCTCTCCAACTCTGCCTTGAGCTCTCTGCATTGCATCTGATTTCTTCTACAATTCACCTTCAGATTTCACTCACAGCTAAAATCCTGCAACTAGGAGTTTGGATACACTGGAAAATACATCAACAAAACAGGTGCTCCATGGGAAGACTGACCTGGGGAGAGGCTGTCACACACTGTAGAAGGAGGACCCTCAAATGGGCATGTAAATCATTGGCGGATCAAGAGTTCTGCATCTCAGAAGAGAGGCAGTACAGCGGAGAAATTGCTCAAAATTAAGCCTAAGGTGTAAAGTGAGAAAAGAAACTGTTGTCTATTTGGTGCAAACTTTCTGATCACTCCCGCAGGTGCGGCAAGGGAGCTCAGATAAAGTTTGTTCTCAGCCCTCCCCAGATGGCTGTAATCAGGACACAGCGAGTAAGATCAACAGGCAGAGAAGATGCTCCACTGGGAGGCCAGGTCTCCATGACCCCAGCAGGAATGTGTCATCTTCTACAGACACAGAAATAACATGTCACAGAGAGGCCTTAAATTCTTCCTTCACATAAGCTGTGCAGGATCTCCTCAGGTGCACAGTCCTCCCCTGCCACGTCCACCTGGGTAAGTGCTCTGCAACCCAAGCAAATTCAGAAGGTGGTAGGAACCTAGGCAGGCTGTGGGAGGAGGAGGCTAAAGAGGGGTTTTCAGCAGCTACAGAGGAGACTCTGAGCTCTGACAGACCATCGGCACAAGGGACTGTGTTCGGCATGGGCAACAAGAACGTTTTCTTCTTAACATACTCATTTCCTTAATTTATAGACTTTCAAATTACTATAGAATTCATGTTCCTTCCTGTGAACTAAGTAACTCACACTGTATATCTGGATAAGCTGTTTAGTTACATTTCTTTTACTGATTTACCTATTCCTAGGACAAATTATCAGGGAAGTGAAAGGTCCAGAGAGCTCACTTTCCTTGGTTGTGTATCTGTAACTTTGGTGTGCACAGGACTATTTTGATGCAACAGCTTCTGTGCTGTGAAGTAGAAAACCTTCCAAATTCTGTGTAAGTAATAGAGGCTGTAGATTCAAAATCTCATTCCACAGAGGGAGGCCCCACAGGACTGCAATGTGCCTTCTAGTGTTTGCTCATGGCCTCGATTCTTCTCAGCTCAATTTCAGAGATCACAAATTAGTGGTGTCGGTCCTTAGCCTCTGCTGGCCTGGTAGGAGGTGTCAGTAAATGGCTATGATGATGAGGTTTCCAGGACACTAACTATTAATGCACAGTTCCAGTGGCAGATTCCCTTCCCTGACTCACTGAGATCAGGAATCCTGGAAAGAGCTGGTTGCATGTTTTGTCTTTTCTCTATGTTCTCCCCATGTACTCTGTGCAATTTTTTATGATAGAAAAACCTGAATCTTATTTTCTTTGAGGAAACTTTGGAGAAATGAACCCCCTCACCCTGTTCTGCTGTCTTAATTTCATTTCCAGACTTATCCCAAAGCTCATCTTTACATGAATCTATGTGAAGAGATGGACAGGAACTGACTCCCCCTCTCCTGTCACTGAGGCAGTGGGCAAACAGGGAGGGAGGTCACAGCTCTTAGCAGCAAAGCCAAGTCTCTGCTGAGGCTCCCCTGGGTGCTGGGGGAGCAGGTTGTGCTGCAGCACTATGCGGGGTCCAGTGTTTGTGCCTGGAGTCTGTGCCATGCTGCCCCTCAGGGACATCCACTCTTGCTGTTTCTGGAGGCTGATTTGGAAACCCTGTAAGACATCCTCACTGACACTCTGAGCTCAGAGATGCTGTACAAAGGCTTCAAAGTTCAAAATCACAATTCTCACCCAGGCTTTCAGAAACAACTGTGATTCCTTAGTCTAAAGGCTCTTCATGATTTGCCTATAACATTACCACAGTTCATTTATTCCTGGCATCTCAGGAAACAGTGCTGGCATATGCTCGGTGAAGGTTTTGCCTTACCCTGAGTACCAGCCATTTCTCCCGAGAGTCTTCCTAGTTTTAAAGTTAGGATTGTGCCAAAGGTAGACATCCTGACTGAGTAACCTCCAGCCATTTTCATTGAGCAGGGACAGTGTCTCCACCAACCCCCTCTATGTGCTGATGCTATGGATTGGGGGTTGTCTAGGATTTGGGTAACTGTGGGCTGACACAGTCTAAAGTCATGGCTTCTTGAATTCCTGCAGTACAGGGAGTTCAATTCCTCCCCCCGACCCCAGAGCAGCTGTTGCCTTCACAACTGGCTTTAACTGAGGAGCTCTCCTGTTCCCCTTTGTCATTTCTTGCTCTGTGCATGTTTCATTTTCCTAATCTGTCCAAATACCTTCCCTTCCTATTCTCCAATATAGCCTCTTGTAGTGGGACCTATTTCACAAATGAGTGACTTTTTCTGGTTCCATGTACTGAGTTTCATGCCTCTGGGAAGCAGCCTATTTTGTTATATTGTGTAAAGTGCAATCATAGTACATGTTACAACAGGTTATCCCAGGCTGGGCACAGCTTACTGTCTCCTGTCCTCTTGGTTGGATGAGGTGGCTCTTAACCCATTTTGCATATCAGAGAGTGTGTGTCCTATGAGGTGGCCCTTAACCCATTTTGCATATCAGAGAGTGTGGGTCCTAACTCCTGGTTTTTCAAACCATACTCAGCTAGGCAGATGCGCTGATGAGGCTCAGCTGGGAGGAGACAGGCTAGAGGATTCTCTGTGGCTTGTTCCTGAGGAGAGGAACACTCACCAGATGGTTTATAGAAATTATAATCTGCTTGGAATCTGCATGCCTTACCGGTCCTTATTGTATAAGATTTAGATATAGCAGTCAGTGCATGTCATCTGTAGATATTTGGATGACTAGAGACATGTCTGTACCTCCTGACAAGCCTGTATGTTTTCTCTTTCGCTACTATGGAATTCCACTTTCAGGACATAAGTGGTTTCAAAGAAGGAATCCCTGAAGCCATGATGTTAAGAATGTCATGGAGGATTCACTGTCTCTGTAGCTGCCTGACTCTCCTAAGAGCTTTAGGTTTGTAGGGCTGTGGTTTCTGAAGAGATGCTGAAAACAGCACAGCCTGTGCCCCGCTCACTGCCTGGGCAGTCTGATAGCATGATGTGCTCACAAAGACCAAGTTCTCTTTTCTTCTTTCTTTTCTTGTTAGCTCAGTGGAATTAAAGAAAAAAAATGTGCATTTCCAGAATTGACATGAGAAAAAGCATTTTAGAACTCTTTTGCTTTTTAGTTAGCCAGTGCTAATACACATGCAATGCAAACTATTAGTTAAAATCTACAGGTGAGTTTTCCTTCTATGAAATAAGTATAGAACATGCACCTGCTACTCAGTGCAGAGACCATAAAATGACATTCAGAGTGTGTGCTTCTGATGACATTTGTAAATGTAGTTTGTAATTCTAAAAAGCTGTAAATAAAGCTTGGAAACAATGGAGCCCCATCAGTCTCTCCATTGTTTTCCTGGGCTATCACAGCACAACTTTAATGTCTGAGTTGTTCAAAGTAGAGAGAACTGCCATTTTACCTGATCGTTGGAAAACAGAGCTGCCCCCAACCTACTGTGTTCTGCTTTTCGTGACTGGGATTTGGAAAACAAACCCATGAGCTTTATAATGAATATTTAAGCACCACTGATTTAATCAACACTCTACTGCTATCTGGAGTGCATGGTCCATAATCTTATAAAAGATTAACCTTTTCTAATGTTGCTACAGAACATTTATTTCAGAAAATCTGCTTTCTTCAATGTTTCACCAAATATTTGCTTTGGGTCTAAGTCCTGACAAGTTACCCCAAATTTGTGAAAATTTATCCCTTTTGCCTGTCCTTAGTATCTTCCATGACAATGTCCCATGGTTGTCACACGCAGTGGGATTCGCCAGTTGTGGTGACAATGTCACATGGTTTAAATAAGTGTAAAACAATTTCACTGTACACACTCTACTTTCAGTGATAAGTTTTTACTATAACATAGGAATTTGTTTACAAAATTAAATCTCCTGCATGCATGGTGTCTGTGCTGGAAAGTTTTATGGCAGCTTGAAACAAGCTAGAATTATTTTAGAAGAACCACAGTTGAGGAAATATCCTCAGCAGACCGACTGGAACAATTTTTGATGGATGTTGATTTCATATGGATGGCCATGCTCACTGTGAACAGTGCCATCCCTGCTTGATGGTCCCAGGTGCTACAAAAGCAGGTTGAGCAAGCTCTAAGGATCAAGCTGGTGGAAACACTACTCCATGGCCTCTCCATCAGTTCCTGCCTCCAGGTCCCTGTCTTGTGTTCTCTCCTAGCTTCCCTGGCTGGGGACCTACAGGCTGTGTGGTGAAATAATCCCTCCTCTCCCCACAGCAACAGAAACCCTGAGCAAGACAGGAAGTGGTACTAGGCTGTGAGGTATGACTATTTCAGACCTGACCTTGGGTTTTTGGAGAATTGTGGAAAGGGTTTGAAACTTTGGACTGTAAAATACATACAGTGCTGATACTCGAGTGGATTATATAGTGTGATATTAGAATGTAATGCTGAGAGCAGAGCAGATGATGGAGGCTTGTCTTATGCAGTTCCATAGGGAAGCTTGAGAGTCCCTTAAAAATTCTATGAGGGGCACTCATATTTTGAGTTAAGAACCACTAAAATGTTTGGTCTTTGTGGACTCTTGTCCTCTCCAGTCATACTAACTCCCCATTCTTTCATATCATTCCTTGCACTCTGCCCAAGGTTTGGTTATGAGTCTCAGCATCTGCTTTGATACACTATTAGGCAAAGTCTTTCAGAGGCCCTTGTAGTAGGCTCCTGGCCTGGGCACAGTGGTCTATTCTGAGACTGTATCTCCAACCAAGGACCATGCATGGATATAACTTAGAACCCCTGCTTGAATGTAGCCCATGGCAGGTCAGTATCCAAGTGAGTACTCTAGTAAGGGGAAAAGGGACTGTCTCTGACATGACCTCAATGGATAGCTGTTTGACCCCCCCTCCCCTGAGGGAAGAGCAGCCTTGCTAGGCCACAGAGGAGGAAATTTCAGGCAATCCTGAAGAAATCTGATAGCTAGGGTCAGATGGAAGTGGTGGAGGACCTCCCCTGTCAGTGGACTTAGAAAGGTGCAGGGAGGAGGTGAAGGAGGATGGGTGGGATAGGGAGGAAATGAGGGAGGAGGCTACAGCTGGGATACAAACTAAATAAACTATAAGTAATATAAAAAATAAAAAATTTAATTAAAAAAAAAGAATCACTAAAATGAAACCTTTGCCTTGCTGGAACAATTAAAATCCTCTATTTTCTCAGCTTCATCACACAGACACTGTGGTCAAAATACTGTTAAGGCTGCATCTCATGCTGGTAGCCAGACTTGGTAGCTCAGGAGTCTCTCAGGTGTTCAAGGCCAGCCTGGACTAGGGAGGGAGTTCAGGACAGCGAAGGCTACACAGCAAACCTTGTCTCAACAAACAAACAAATAAATAAACAGAGTTTCTCAGGTAGTACTGTTCTGAAACATTGAGGGATCATGGACTGAAGCTGTGACTTGGCACCATAAGACTGTATAGAGTCCCTGAAGAGAGCCTCGGCCCCTTTGCTGTGCAGAGCCAAGCCATTTGGAGTTGTCAGTATCACATGCCAGCAGCAGCTGCTGTGGGGCGAGGCCAGATTGAACCTAGGAGACAGCTGTGTGGAAGGCTTTGCCAGCACTGTGGAGGAGCCCAGAAGATCATTGGTGAGTCCCAGAAGCATGGCACTGAGAGTTATGCTTTCAGACTTTCTTGAACTTGATTGTGACTGTGCCCTGGTTCTTTCCTTTTAAATAAGAAAATACTTATTTATTCTTATTTTACAGGATCTCACAACGTCTCTTGACATTGAACTTTTAAAGGGATTTTGGAGATTTACAGTGAGTTTGGAGTTCTAGAGAGACCGTGGGTTTTTTAGAGAGACTTTGAAAATGTTAGAGAAACTAGATGTTTCAGAGATTTGAATGTTTTGGAGAAGCTTTGAATGTAGAAAGAGACTTGAGAGATTGAAATTTTAAAAAACAGGAAACTTTTATATTGCAATGTTGACATTAGTTTAATATCTTGGGAACAACAAAATTGAGAAACAAAGTTATACTGTAACAGAGATGTGTTCAGTGTCAAGTAGTGTCAGCTCTTTTTTCTTTTTCTTTCTTTTTTTAATGAGGTTTCCCTATGGAGCTTCCCAAACTCACTGGCCGAAGCCCCCTGCTACTCTATTTATTTTTTTTAATTTTTATTTTTTATATTAATCACAGGTTATTTACTTTGTATCCCAGCCTTAGCCCACTCCCTTATTCCCTCTCAATCCTATGTTCCCTCCCTCATCTCCTCTCTGCCCCTTTTCAAGTCCACTGCTAGGGGATGTCCTCCTCCCCTTCCATCTGACCCTAGCTTATCAGCTATTCTATAACCTAGAACCCTTGCCTGGATGTAGCCCATGGTAGCTCAGTAACCAAGTGAATTTCCCTAGTAAGGGGAACAGAAACTATTTCTGACATGAATTCAAAGACTGGCTCATTGACCACTCCCCCGCCCCCAAGGGAGGAACAGTCTCACTAGGACATAAAGGAGTACATGGCAACCAGTCCTGGCAGCTGTTTTAGTCTTTTGTTTGTTAAATCAACACAAGCTGATTTGGGAAGGGAACTTCAGTTGAGAAAATACCACACTAGATTGGCCTATGGGCAAGTGTGTGATGCATTTTCTTGATTGGTGATCTATGTGAGAAGGCCCACATCACTGTGGGTGCAGGCTCTGGGCTCAGGGATCTTGATACTAGAGAACACAGACTAAGAAAACCATGAGACACAAAGCTATTAAGCAGCATCCTTCTGTGACCCTTGCTTCAGTTCTTGCCCCAGGTTCCTGCCTCAAATTCTTCCTCAGCTTCCTTGCATGATGGATTATCAGCTGTAAGATGAAATAAAGGCTTCCCAACCCAATTTGTTTTTGGTCATGGTGGTTTATTTAGTCTGTGTCTAAATAAAGAAACTGCAGTAATTCAACAGCATGTACACCACACTTATTAATATATGCAGAGACCAGCATATCAGGTATGTGGAGAAGTATCACAGCTCCATTATGGAGAGAGGGAATGTTGACTCCTATGGAGTCTGCCTTTCAAGACTGAGTTGGACCATTTTTCTTTAATCAATTCCGCAATATGGGACAGCTCCAAGTCTGTTATAACTGTAGTTTTATTTACTCCCTGACTTCACACGCTGAAGGAGAAAGACATGGCATATGGTCCTGCTGACATTTGCCCACTCTGCCCTTCTCTTGGAGCAGCTCTGGACTGAGAGCAGAACCAAGCAAGATGCAGGTACAGAACAGTGATCAAAGACTGAATCGTCCACCCACCAGAGTTTTCTGAAAGGAATCCATGCCAATGTGCTGCTGTTTTCTGATTTATTTGTCTTTTATCTTCTCTGTTTCAGGAAGGGACAGCGCTGAACAGTCATTATGAGCTGCCTGAACTCTCCCAGAGCACAAATATAAGCCGCCGACACATCCACAGAGACCATCATGTGCTGGAACTCTCCCATGTTTGGTGTGTAAACAGCATGTTCTTGCTCACCCAGTGTCTCTCTGACACAAGCACTCTGCTCTTCACATGTTCAAGAGGAGGTGACTGGAACCCCGCCTCAGAGTATTCAAGGAGACACTTGGAGGAAACGGCAGATCATGAATAAAATCAGAAACATCTGGATCATAGATTACAAACCCCAACATTTGCTATAGAAATATTCTAAGAAATTAGGATTTTCAATAGAGTACAGATAGCCCTGAATAAAACAAGTGCATACTCAATCCATGGGACCGCTTTTATTGGCAAGGTCTGGTTTTTTCTTTTACATATCCTCCTCATTCAGACTCCACGAGAAATAGTAAAACTCTGTCTATGAATTACCTGGCCATTAAGATGTTGTGGGTGAGAACCAAGTATTATGCTGCTCCTGCTCCAGTAAAACCTAAACCTGCAAAACATGAAAGCACATAATTGCTGCTGTTTTTAATGTTGAGGGAGCTCACACACTGGTGCAGCCACCATGGGACACAGGGTCCAGCCATGGCTCAGCTTACGACAAGTGAGAGCAGGAGGATGGTCTGTGGGGTAGGAGTTAGAATGGAGGTCTTCAGTGGAATAAGCATTCAGGAGCATCTGCATGTTTTCCTGAGGCCAGAAGCCTGGTCTGGAGTGGTGTCTGAGGTCTTCCTCATGGTGAGTCATTGTTTCACTTTTCTCTTGAGCCACTCTTTGTTTCCACATAAGATGACTTCACACTATTCTGACATAAGGAACACCTTTTTTCTGAAATTGGCATTGGAATCTCAGCCAACAGCTTCCTTCTTCTCTTCTACATCTTCAAGTTCATTCGTGGGCACAGGCCCAGACACACTGACGTGCTCATTGGTCTGGTGGCCATAATCCACCTACTGATGCTAATGTTCATAGCATTCATAGCCATGGACATTTTTATTTCTTTGAGGGGATGGGATCACACCATATGTAAACTCATTGTCTACCTATACAGAATTTTTAGGGGTCTCTCACTTTGTACCACCAGCCTGCTGAGTGTCCTCCAGGCCATCATCCTCAGTCCCAGAAGCTCCTGTTTAGCCAAGATCAAGCACAAATCTCACCATTACATCTCATGTGCCCTTCTTTTTCTGAGTGTCCTCTATATGCTCATTAGCAGTCACCTCTTAGTATCGATTATTGCCACTCCTAATTTGACTAGGAATAACTTCATGTATGTTACTAGGTCATGTTCCATCCTACCCATGAGTAACCTCATGAAAAGCACCATTTTCTAAACTGCTGGCCATCAGGGAAGCCTTTCTTATTAGTGTTATGGTCATCTCGACTTGGTACATGGTGGCTCTCTTGTGCAGGCACAGGAAGCAGGCCCGGCATCTTCACAGCACCAGGCTTTCTCCAAAAACATCCCCAGAGCAAAGAGCTAACAGGAACTTCCTTCTGCTCATGAGCTTCTTCGTGTTGATGTCTGTCTTGGATGGCTTTATCTCCTGCTCAAGAACCATGTTCCTAAATGATCCAACATCTTACTATATCCAACTCTTTGTGGGCCACATCTATGCCACAGTCAGCCCTTTTGTGTTCTTGAGCACTGACAAACATGTTGTTAACTTGTTCAGGTCTATGTGTGGGAGGACATAAATGTTTGTATATTCATTGATCATTGATGGGCACGTTTCTTTATAAGAGGACCCAATACACTGGCATCAGAACTGTCAGTCAGGGTTCACATGCTTTGGCGTACATGAAAATATAATGTTTTTTTTTTTTTCTGTTAAAATTATTTACTTTAACTTGTGTGGTCACAAAATGTAGCAGAAAATTAAACCACATCCCTTTTGTGATAAAACTAGGGCAGTTTTGTTTCATTTTATTTTATCTTATCTTATTTTATCTTATTCTTCAATGAGTCTTTAAGGGAGTCCTATGAGGTGGCTCTCATGCATCATGGCCGTGGAGATCTCACAGTATTTTGAAGGATGTAACCATGTCTAACACATTTTAATATTTCAATTTTCTGTGTTATAGCTATTGTGACAAATTAAATAAGGATGCATTTCTTGCCATAAATAGTTATACACTCCAGAAAGAAAGGAATTATTCAAAGAACATTCAGAACAGAATTCTGTGCAAGAAGCAAATGTGATGTATACAGCAATGTGAACAACAGCTGGATTAAAAATTCTCAGAGTTATCAGAACTTTTGACCCAAACACATCCTCTGCAGGGCATAGGGCATAGGACCTCCTTCAGTTTTACAGTGCAAGGCAATTGATTCCAGCACTGGGCACCGAGGTGCCCTGGAAACAGGAAAGACCCACACCACTGGCCAGCTCCCTGGAGGTTCAACACTCTACAGTACATTTCTTTCAAAACCAAATTCCTCATCCTTTCATCTCTGCTATAAATAGATTGAGATAAAGTCTATTGTTTGGGGAAACATTTATACTCATGAAGCAGTTTATCAAACTCTAAAAGGTGGTTTAATAAGCCAAACAAACGTATGTCATCTAGATTACTATGCAGGAGACATGGCAACACAGGGGGCATGAAAAGCCTTGTTTAAGTTAATTTGGGACTCAGCTTTTGGACTGATGTCCCCTGGGCCTATTGTTCCCATCCAATGAACTGCTTCCTGGCTTCAGGCTGGTTGTCCCATCTCTTGGTTGTTTTCTGTGTCGGTTGAACATAGACAAAACACGAAATGTTAAAGGGTAGGAAATTTTTTTCCCAAGCAAATGGACCGAAGAAGCAAGCTGAGGTTGCTATTTTAATATCTTAAAAACAAAAAGACTTCTAACCAAAATTAATCAAAAGAGATGGGATAGGACTCTGCATACTCATCAAAAGCAAAATCCACCCCTCCAAAAAAATGTTAATTCTGAACATCTATGCCCCAAATTCAAGGGCATCCACATTTGTAAAAGAAACATTCCTAAAGTTTTAACCACACATTGAATCTCATACATTAAAAGTGGGGGACTTCAATACACTACTCTCATCAATAGACAGGTCATCCAGATAAAAACTAAGCAGAGAAATAATGGAGCTAAAAGCCATTGTGAGTCGAGTGGACCAAACAGAAGTCTAGAGAATATTTCACCCAAACAGAAAAGAATATACCCTCTTTTCGGGATCTCACAGAACTTTCTCCAAAATTGGCTACATACTCTCACAAAGTGAGTCTCAACAGGTATCAGAAAATTGAAATAACAACCTGTAGCCTATCATACTCTCACAGATTAAAGCTATAATTCAACAACAAAAGAAATAACATAAGCTCACAAACTCATGGAAACTGAATAACTCTCCTCTCAGTGACCACTGGGTCAAGGCAGAAATAAAGAGGTTAAAGACTTCCTAGAATTCAAGGAAAATGAATGCATAGCATAACTGAACTCATGATAGTCAGAGGAACGTTCAGACTTCATACTAGCAACCTAGTAGCACCCCTGAAAACTCTAGAATGAAAAGGAAGCAAATGCATCCAACGGGGGTAGAGGAAAGGAAATAATCCAACTCAGGACTGAAATCAATAAAATAGAAACAAAAAGACCAATACAAAAAAAAAATCAGTGAAACAAAGAATTTGTTATTAGAGAATATAAAGAAGATAGACAAATCCTTGTCCAAACTAACTAAAGGCATAGACAAACTATCCAAATTATCAAAAGAAAAAATAAAAAGGATGACATAACAACAGATACCAAGGAAATCCAAAAAATCATTGGGTCATATTTCAGAAACCTCTGCTCTACAAATATGGATAATCTAAAAGAAATGGAGAAATTTCTTGATAGATACCACTTACCAAAAATGAATCAGATAAACAACTTAAATAGAATTCTAGCTTCTAGAGAAATGGAAGATGTCATTAAATGTCTCCCAACCAAAGGAAAAATAAGCCCAGGGTCCTATGGTTTTAGTACCGAATTTTCTGTATTTTGAAAGAAGAGCTAATAGCAATACTCCTCAAATTATTCCACAAATTAGAAACGGGAGGAACATTGTCATATTTATTTTGTGAGGCCATAATCACCCTGACACCCAAACCAGGCCAACTCAACAACAACAAAAAAGAAAATAATAGACCAATTTCCCTTATGATAATTGATTCAAAAATACTCAATAAAATATTTGCAAACCACATCCAATAACACATTAAAAAGGTCATCTACCATGACCATCATACCAGGGATCATCCAAGGGATGCATAAATGGTTTAAAATACAAAAATCAGTCAATGTAACCCAACACATAAATGAACTGAAAGAAGAAAAACCATATGATCATTTTATTGGATGCTGAAAAAGCCTTTGAGGAAATTCAACACCCCCTCATGAGAAAAATCTTGACAAGATCAGGAATACAGTTACATACTTCAATGTAAAAACAGCAATATATAGCAAGCCGATAGCCAACATCAAATTAAATAAAAACTCACAGCAGTTCCACAAAAATCTGGAACAACAGAAGGCTGTCCACTTTCTTCATATCCATTCAATATAGTACTTGAAGTTCTAGCTCGAGCAATAAGACAACTAAAAGAAATCATGGGGATACAAATAGGAAAGGAAGAAGTCAAAATATCATTATTTACAGGTGATATGATACTATACATAAGCTACTCAAAAAATTCTACAAGGGAACTCCTACAGCTGATAAACACCTCAATAAAGTGGCTGGATACAAAATTAACTAAAAAAATAATCAGTAGCCCTTCTTTATACAAATGACATGTGAGCTGAGAAAGAAATCAGGGAAACATCATCCTTCACAATAGCCACAAATAATATGCAATATCTTGGGGAAACTCTAACTAAGCAAGTGATGAGCTGAATGACACTAATTTAACGTCTTTGAAAAAAATTAAAGAAGATATCAGAAGATGGAAAGATCTTCCATGTTAATTGGTCAGTAGCATCAACATAATAAAACTGGCCATCTTACCAAAAGCAATCTACAGATTCAATGCAATTCCTCAACAAAATTCTAACACAATATTTTACAGACCTGGAAAGAAAAAATACTCAACTTAAAATTGAAAAACAAAAAATCCAGGATACCGAAAACAATCCTGTACAAAACAAAAACAAACAAACAAAAACTTCTGGCAGTATCACCATCCCTGATTGCCTGATTTCAAGCACTACTACAGAGCTATAGTAATAAAAACCACATAGTATTGACATTAAAAAAATAAAAACAGGTTGATCAAAGGAATTAAATCAAAGACGCAGATGTAAATCCACACACCTATGGACACCTGATTTTTCACAAAGAACCCGCAGATGTACAATGAGGAAAAAGGCAACTTCAACCAATTGTGCTAGTCTTACTGGCAAATAGACCCATTCAATAAGCCTACATAAAATTCATATCAAAGTGGATCAAGACCTCAACATAAAACCAGATACACTGAACCTGACAGAGAGAAAGTGGGGAGTTGTCTTGGGTGCATTGGTATTTTTTTTTTAGTACCTGACTATATGAGAGTCTCCATAAAATGACTGCCCTTCTTGACAAGGGCTCTGAGAGTTGCCCAGGCTGCTCTTGAACTCAGTATGCTCCTTCCTCCTCTTCTCAGTCCTGGGTGCAGGTCTGTGCACCATGCCTGCTGGGGAGACTGAAACACAGAGCATATAGTTCAACTCAGGCAAAGCACAGCCTCTTCCTGAAGTCTTCAATGAGAATGTGGTGTCCATTCCGTCCCTTCAGATACTGGGATACAGTCAGACATGGCCTCAGCCTCAGCTATGTTCCACCTGCATGTGACCACCTCAGCTCTGAGCTTTTCCTCTACTTCTCTGGTTTTCATTTCATTTCTTTTTTATTCACTTTTAAAATTTACTCACATCTTGAATTCAGATTTTGGAAACCAGGAAATACAGAATCCACACTAAATGGAAATGACATGCTCCATGAGAGAGGGGTATCTCAGGAAAAGGGTTGGTTGCATTTCACAGAGTGTAGGAAAAGCACACTCAGAACCATGGGAAGTCAGGGGAGGCCCAGGAGTCCTCAACCCAGAATAGAAGTATCACAGTGAATAAAAACTTTTTGAAATAAGTCTAAGGAGCAACGAGAGAAAAGTTAGTGTTGGGGATTGGTCTGGAGCTGTGTACTCTGATGCTAATTGTTGACTCCCAAGATCTGGTTACTGCACAGATGAGAGCACATTCTCATCTACAACAGTCCTTGTGTAAAATTGCCTAAGGAATTATTCTTGTTTAAACAATAAAAGGTCGACACACATGGGCAGGCTAAGATGCGTGGCTAAGGTTCTAGGGTTTTGAAGACAGGAAGACCATGGGAAGGAGAGGAGAGAGAGGAAGAATAAGAGAAGTAAGGAAGCAGAGAGCCACCATGGGTGAGTGTGGAAAGAAGCACGTTGCGGGGAGGATGGAGGAAGCTGCCTAATGAAGAATGAGCAAGTCGAGAGGGGTGGAGCCAAGATGGCGACTAGCACACACAGTATCTGAGCTGTGGAAGAGCTAAACGTCTGAGTTGGTGAGTGGAAGGACCTCTAACCCAGGAAAACAATGGTGAGGATTTCTAAACAACAGGGAACATCACAGGAGGTGAAAACTTTGGTCTCGGGTCACCTGGGGACTTGTTTGGGGAAGGTGAGAAATGATACTTTGATCTCCCAGCACTCCCCTCCCCCAGACCTCCCTCCTCCTTGGCACAGAGGCACAGTGGACTCATCTTTCTCAGTGCAAACCCAACTGCCTGGGGTCTGCAGCTGCTGAGGCGGAGCTCCAAGCCCTTTAGGGGCAAATGCCAGCAGTACCCGTTCCGGAGTCCCAGATTTGCTGGGTGGCTGCACCATCCTCCTAGGGCCCAAGTCTGCTAGACACCATACTAGCTCCGCAGGATCGCTATCACTGATGGTACGGCCCGCCCATACCACAGTGTCAGAGATTATGCTATATACTCATCAAAATCAGACAGAAACCCCATACAAGCTAGGCACACCAGGCGCTGGGCCTCCCAAGCTTGGAGAGCACAATGAAGAGACCCCAGGACTTCCCAGAAAGCATCTGGACTAGCAACCCAGTCTCCAGTTACAGTGGAGCTTCCTGGCAGCAGAGCAGCACTGAGATGGCAGGGCACAGCAGCCCTCCAGTTTAAGACTAACCAGGGCCATACCAGAGAACAGAGAGCCTAGTTACCCCAATTCCCACTGATGTGACCACCTTGATATCTCCAGCTGCAGCAAGACCTCATAGACTGGCAGTGACAGCAGCACAGAGCTGGAGGTGCATATCAAAGAAGCAGGGCCAAACCAGAGAAAAGAGAGCCCGAATACCCCGATCTCTGCCAAGTGACCTGCCAGTAAGTGAGTGCACCCTTGAGAATCTGCAGATCCCCAGATCCTGGGACCTTCTAAAACAGAAGCCAGGCATCGAACCCCCTCTCACCCATATACCCACTTTGGGAAACAGAGGGACACTTGGGACATTGAAGTTCCTGCTCTGTGGGTCTAATTGAGGAGTTAAGGCAGTTAATGCCAGAAATTGCACTGAGATCATCACTAGCGCCTGCGACATATAGAGTGCAGAGCCCCTCCCACACACTCAAGGGTTCAACATCAGTCATCACTCTGTCTCTCGAGACACATGTCCACGCACACTTACACACACACACACACACACACACACACACACACACACACACACGAGCACGCACACATGCACACACCTGCATTTGCCACGTTTGCGCCTGCGTACTTTTCTCCCACAGGTACAGCTAGTCCTCAGCACACGCTGAGGACACAGGACCTCTCTCAGCTTCCTGAAGAACTCTCCAGATGACAGAGAGAGACAGTACCAGTCTGATCTGCAGAATCCAAAAACAAACAGGGAAGGTGTCAGAAAAGCCAATATCCAGGGGTAGGCGAAAGAACACTTCCAACATAAATCAGGACATCATGACTTCACCAGCAAACCCCAAAATTGATGGATACTACAATTCATCAGAAGCACAGGATAATGATTTCAAAGCCATGCTTACCCAATTATTTGAGGCTCAAAAGGAGGAAACTTTCAAAGAGTTGGCCAGTCAATTGGAGGTAAAGAAAGAAGAAATAGACAAAATCCTTAAAGAAACACAGGCAAACATAGCCAAACAAATAGAGGTACAAGTAGAGATAAAATTAGTGGCATATAAAAAGGAAATGAACAAAGAAATAGAGACCATCGTAGAGAGACAGGAATCCAAATTCAAACAGATGAAAAAATGATACAAGGCATGAAAACAGAATTAGAATCAGTAAAGAAAACACAAACTGAGAAAACCCTTGAGCTGGAGAACTTGGAGAAAAGATCAGGAACCACAAAAGTAAGCATCACCAACAGAATACAAGAGATGGAAGGAAGAATCTCTGGAGCTAAAGACACACTTGCAGAAATTGATACTTTTCTCAAAGAAAAAGTAAAATCAGAAAAGTTCCAATCACAAAATATCCAAGAAATGAAGGACGCTATGAAAAGACAAAATCTAAGAATAATAGGAACTGATGAAAAAGAAGACTCCAGGCTCCAAGGTCCAGAAAATATTTTCAAGAAAATCATAGAAGAAAATTTTCCCAACTTAAATAAAGAGATGTCCATAAATATACAAGAGGCCTACAGAACACCAAATAGACTAGACCAGAAAAGAAACACATCATGTCACATCATAGTCAAAACACTAAATCTACAGAACAAAGAAAAGATATTAAAAGCAGCAAGGGAAAAAGGCCAAGTAACATATGAAGATAGACCTATCAAAATCACACCGGACTTCTCATCAGAAACTATGAAAGCCAGAAGGGTCTGGGCAAGTGTGATGGAGACTCTAAGAGATCACAAATGTCAACCCAGACTACTATACCCTCAAAGCTTTCAATCAACATAGATGGAGAAAACAAAATATTCCATGACAAAACTAAATTTATGCAATATCTACACAGCAAACCAACCCTACAGAAGATACTAGAAGAAAAACTCCAATCCAACGAAAACAACTTCACCCAAGAAAACAGGGCATACCGATAATATCCCAACAAAAATGAAAAGAAAACAACCAATGAAACAGGGTAAGATCACCGACTCCATTACAAAAGGAACTAACATGCATTGGTCACTATTATCTACCAATATCAATGGACTCAACTCGCCAATAAAAAGACACAGGCTAACAGAATGGTTGCGGAAACAGGATCCAACATTCTGTTGCATCCAAGAAACACACCTCTGCAATAAAGATAAACCCTACCTCAGAGTAAAGGGCTGGAAAAACGTTTTTCAAGCAAATGGTTCCAGAAAACAAGCTGATGTAGCCATCCTAATATCTAATAAAATAGACTTTCATCCAAAGTTAATAAAAAAAGATAATGAGGGCCACTATATTTTCATCAAAGGAAAAAATCCACCAAGAGGACATCACAATCTTGAATATCTATGCCCCAAATACAAGAGCACCTACATTCGTCAATGAAAGATTATTAAAGCTTAAATCATACATTGATCCTAATACCTTAATAGTGGGGAGACTTCAACACCCCACTCTCATCAAGGGACAGATCAACTAGACAGACAACAAATAGGGAAATAAGAGCACTCACAGAATCCCTAAATCAAATGGACCTAATAGATATCTACAGATTTTTTCACCCAAACTCAAAAGAGAACACCTTCTTTTCAGCACCGCATGGAACCTTCTCCAAAATAGACCATATAGTGGGTCACAAAGCAAGCCTCAACAGATACAAAAGGATTGAAATAATCCCTTGTATACTATCTGACCACCATGGACTAAAGCTGGACATCAACAACAACAGAAACAACAAAAAGCCGACATGAACATGGAAACTGAACAACTTACTACTCAATGAGAGCTGGGTTAAGGAAGAAATAAAGAAAGAAATTAAAGTCTTCCTAGAATTCAATGAAAATGAAGACACAACATACCCAAATTTATGGGACACATTGAAAGCAGTGCTCAGAGGAAAATTTATAGCACTAAGTGCCTGCAAGAAGGAATTCGTAACATCACATACAAACAAATTAATGGCCCAACTGAAAACACTAGGAAAAAAAGAAGCAGATACACCCAGGAGGAGCAGACGGCTGGAAATAATCAAACTCAGGGCTGAAATCAATCCATTAGAAACAAATAAAACTATTCAAAGAATCAATGAAACAAGAAGCTAGTTCTTTGAGAAAATCAACAAGATAGACAAACCCTTAGCCAAACTTACTAAAAAGCAGAGAGAAACTATCTAAATCAGCAAAATTAGAAATGAAAATGGGGACATAACTACAGACACTGAGGAAATCCAAACAATTATTAGGTCATACTACAAAAGCCTATATGCCACAAAATTTGAAAATCTAAATGAATGGATAATTTTCTCGACAGATTCCATCTACCAAAATTAAGTCAAGATCAGGTATAAAGACTGAATAGCCCTATATATCCCAAGGAAATTGAAGCAGTCATTAACAGTTTCCTGTCCAAAAAAAGCCCTGGGCCAGATGGCTTCAGTGCAGAATTCTACAAGACCTTCAAAGAAGTGCTAACACCAATCCTCCTCAAACTAGTCCACAAAATAGAAACAGAAGGAACACTACCAAACTCATTCTATGAAGCCACAGTCACCTTGCTATCTAAACCACACAAAGATCCAACAAAAAAGGGAACTTCAGACTTATCTCTCTTATGAACATTGATGCAAAAATACTCAATAAAATACTTGCAAACTGAATCCAAGAACACATCAAAGATATCATCCAACACAACCAAGTAGAATTCATCCCAGGCATGCAAGGGTGGTTCAACATACGGAAATCCATCAATGTAATCCACCACATAAACAAACTGAAGGAGAAAAGCCACATGATCATCTCCTTAGATGCCGAAAAAGCATTTGACAAAGTCCAACACCCATTCATGTTTAAAGTCTTGGAGAGATCAGGGATACAAGGCACATACCTAAAGATAGTAAAGGCAATATACAGCGAGCCTATATCCAACATTAAACTCAATGGAGAGAAACTTAAATCAATCCCACTGAAATCAGGGACAAGACAAGGCTGCCCATTGTCTCCATATCTCTTCAACATAGTACTTGAAGTCCTAGCCAGAGTAATAAGACAACTGAAGGAGATCAAGGGGATACAAACCCGAAAGGAAGAGGTCAAAGTGTCACTATTTGCAGATGAGATGATAGTATACATGAGCGACCCCGAAAACTCTACCAGAGAATACTTCAGCAGATAAACATCGTCAGCAAAGTGGCAGGATACAAAATCAACTCAAAAAACTCAGAAGCCCTCCTGTATACCAAAGAGAAAAAGGCTGAGAAAGAAATTAGGGAAACAACACCCTTCACAATAGCCACTGATAACATAAAGTATCTAGGTGTAACTCTAATCAAGCAAGTGAAAGACCTGTTTGAGAAAAACTTCGAGTCTCTGAAGAAAAAAATTGAAGAAGATATCAGAAGATGGAAAGATCTCCCGTGCTCATGGATTGTTAGGATTAACATTGTGAAAATGACCATCCTGCCAAAAGCAATCTACAGATTCAATGCAATTCCCATCAAAATACCAACTCAATTCTTTTCAGACCTTGAAAAAAAGATTGTCAGCTTCATATGGAGAAACAAAAAACCCAGAATCTCCAAAATGATCCTGTACAACAACAGATCATCTGGAGGTATCTCCATCCCCGATCTCAAGCTGTACTACAGGGCAACAGTAATAAAAACTGCATGGTATTGGCATAGAAACAGAAAGGATAGATGGAACCACATAGAAGACCCAGAAATAAACCCACACACCTATGAATACTCCATATTTGACAAAGAAGCCAAATCCATCCAGTGGAGAAAAGACAGCATCTCCATCAAATGGTGCTAGACCAACTGGATATCTACATGCAGAAAAATGAAAATAGATCCATATTTATCACCCCGCACAAAACTAAAGTTGAAGTAGATCAAGGACCTCAACATAAAACCAGATACTCTAAATCAGTTGGGAAAAAAGTGGGGAACAGCCTAGAACTCATTGGGACAGGAGACAACTTCCTGAACAGAACACCAACAGCACAGGCTCTAAGAGCAACAATCAATAAATGGGACCTCATGAAACTGAAAAGCTTCTGTAAATCAAAAGACACTGTCATCAAAACAAAACGACTGCCTACAGATTGGGAAAGAATCTTCACCAACCCTTTATCTGACAGAGGGCTAATATCCAGTATATATAAAGAACTAAAGAAGCAGAAAAGCAATAAACCAAGTAATCCAATTAAAAAATGGGGAACGGAGCTAAACAGAATTTTCGAAAGAGGAACATCGATTGGCAGAGAAACACTTAAAGAAATGCTCAACCTCATTAGCCATTAGGGAAATGCAAATCAAAATAACCCTGAGATTTCACCTTACACCCATGAGAATGGCCGAGATCAAAAACTCAAGTGACAAAACATGCTGGAAAAGTTGTGGAGAAAGGGAAACCCTCCTCCACTGCTGGTGGGAATGTAACCTTGTACAACCACTTTAGAAATCCATCTGGTGTTTTCTCAGACAAATAGGAATAGCCCTTCCTCAAAATCCAGCCGTACCACTCCTAGGCATATATCCAAAAGAGGCTCAAGTACACAATAAGGACATTTGCTCAACCATGTTTGTAGCAGCTTTATTTGTAATAGCCAGAATCTGGAAACAACCCAGATGAACATCAATGGAGGAATAGATACAGAAATTGTGGTATTTTTACACAATGGAATACTATTCAGCAATCAAAAGGAGGAAATCATGAAATTTGCAGGCAAATGGTGGAATCTAGAAAAGATCATTCTGAGTGAAGTATCCCAGAAGGAGAAAGACAAACATGGCATATACTCGGTTATATAGACCTACAAGATATGATAAACATAATGAAAACTACACACCTAAAGAAGATAATCAAGAAAGCAGACACGGGCGAAGATGATCAATCCTCATTTAGAAAGACAATTGGGATGTGCATTGAACGGATAACAGGGGTTTACCGCAAAAGGCATCTGAAAGACTCTATCTAGCAGTGTTTCAAAGCAGAGACTAAGACTCACAACCAAACCTTCGGCAGAGTGCTGGGAATCATATGAAAGAAGGGGAGTTAGTATGATATGGAAAGGATAGGAGCTCTACAAGGACCAAATATATCCAGTTACAGGGTCTTTTCTGAGACTGACTCTCAACCAAGGACCATCTATGGATATAACCTACAACTTCTGCTCGGATGTGGCCCGTGGTAGCTCAGTAACCAAGTAGTTTTCCAAAGTAAGGGTAACAAGGACTATTTCTAACAGGATCTCAAAAGCAGGCTCTTTGACCTCCCCACACCCCCAGGGAAGGAGCAGTCCTGTTAGGCCCCAGAGGAGGACTTTGCAGCCAGCCCTGAAGATACCTGATAAAACAGGGTCAAATGAAGGGGGAGGAGGTCCTCTCCTATCAGTGGACTTGGAAAGGGGCAGGGAGGAGACCAGGGAGCGAGTGTGGGGTTGGGGAGGGAATGAGGGAGTGGGATACAGCTGGGATACAGAGTTAATAAAATGTAACCAATAAGAAAAATAAAATTAAAAATAAAAGTATGAGCAAGTCATTATGGATTATGGATGGGAGGTAGCCTGGGATGGGGCTGTGAGGAAAAGGTAGTTTAGAGGTTAAATATCTGCCTGTCCTGGGTGAAATAGGACTGTTATAAAATCTATCAGGTGTCTGTGTCTTTTATTGATTGTGATACAGGTCAGGTGTACTGCCGTGATAAATATAGGGACAATAATAAACATTATTAGACCGTACAGTTAAAATAACAGCAACAAGTTAGGGCTGTCATAAACTTTCTGATCCCTTTCTCAGGTCTGGCAAGGGGACTCAAAGTGTGTGCTCAGCCCTCCCCAGATGGTTGTTATCCAGGACAGAGTGAGTGAGAACAACAGGCAGGGAAGATCCCCCCTGGGAACCACATTTCCATGCTCCCCTACAGGAACCTGTCACCTTCCACAAACAGTAAAATTGCAGGCTGTAGAGATGCATTAAATTCTCCCTCAGCCTAAGCTGTTCAGGATCTCCTCAGGCCACAGTCCTCCCCTGCTATGTCCATCTGGGTAAGTGCTCTGCACCCAGGGCAGAATCAGAAGGTGGTAGGGACCCAGGCAGTCTGTGGGAGGAGGAGCCCTGGGCTACTGGGCTGTGGGAAGTTTTCAGCATGTGCAGAGGAGACACTGAGCTCTGACACCCCTCAGCACAGGGGACTGTGCTCTGCATGGACAACAAGAATACTTTTCCTCCTGGGATATTTCCTGCAACTCCTAATATTAGTTAATTTTTTCTTTGGAAACATCATTGTTTCATATTTACATTTTGTTTTAATTAAGCAACTCACAGTGAAGAACTACATGAATTATCCTTATATGTAGAATATTTTAGTGATTTAATTTGTGTACCTATTATAAAAATTGATGTTTTTAATTTCATATCTTCATTAAATCCTTTTACTTTTGTTATATTCTTAACTGAAACAAAACTATTTGTGATGTAAGTCACTCTGTATTTTGAGTAATTAAAAGTAATTCCAGTGTGTTTGGAAGGAAATCTCCTTACTGTATCACTATCTAGTAGAGAACATCGCCTACTCAGTTTCAGGAATTTCACGCAAATGCTCTTGGCTCGTGGTACACTACACAGTAAAAGACGTCCTCTGAGAGGACGTCCTTGAGGAGGCGCTGGAATGCTAGAAATTTTATACACAGTGGATAGATGGCAGTTTCCCCTGCTGTTGCCTAAAGAGCCAAGATCCAAACCCCAAGAGCTTGAGAGGAACAAAAGTAAAAAGCCTGAGAGCACAGGGGACTGTGTTCTGCACGGGCAACAAGAATAGTTTTCCTCTTAGGATGTTTCCTAAAACTCCTGAAAGTTGGCTTCTCCATTTTCTCCTTCTCTTCTTGCCTATTCCGTTTTGTTTCTGACATCTGATGAAATTGACATTGGGTAATCAAACGGATCTATTATATAAAGAGCATGGTAATGCAATGGGAATCACTCAGTAAAATGTATTTACAACTCTGGTGGTACATAGAACTCAGCATATTAATCTTGTAGAAGTTTCACCTTTCCTAATGACTCTTTGCCATTCTATTTTAGAAAATCTCAATTTAAATTTTTTAGGTTATTTTGTTATGTGTGTTACACTTTTTGGGTGTTTGTTTTGTTTGATTTTGCTGTGTCTATAAATTTGTATTGCATGCATGCCTGCTGCCTGAGGACCTCAGGAGGTTTTGGAACCCCTGGACCTAGAGTTGCAGATGGTTTTGAGCTGCCATGGGAGAGGTGAGAACTGTACCTGGGGCCTCTGTCAAAGCAGCAGGTTCTCTCCACACCAAGCACCTATGTTTACAGTCTTTAACTGGCCATCCACCTTAGCTCTCATTTTTTAAAGTTACTTTTCATCTTACGTATTTTGTGGAATGGGGTAGGGTGTGTATGTCACAGGACACATCTCGGGGTCAGAGGACCACTCTTTGGAATTGGTTCTTCCATTCTAGAATGTAACTCATCATGACTGGAGGGCAGCACTTCTGAACACTGAGGCTCCCTCATTTCTCCTGCTCTGAGCATTTACTTAGCTGGTGCATCGGGTTTTGTAACTCAGGCACTTTTGCTTTCCCCTCATATCTCACATTACATATAAAATGAAAGCATCTTACACCCTTGATATTCAAATGATAATTATTTCTTTACTATTTGACTTCATTTTTATATTATTGCATAATTTAGGATTATGATACTTGAATTAAACTAAATACTTGCATTGCATGAGAAAGAACTTTCAAGAAGACCCTTCATCAAATCTTCTGATGTATATCTGAGGCTTTGGTCACCTGAGTCTGAGAAGCATCACTGCTTCCTCAAGGAGGTATGAAATCCTACACACCTGTGCAGCCCATCATTTAGGATGAGTTGGATAATTCTTCTTTCATTAAAACCTCACAGTGGGAATGGCCCTCAATCTATTGTAATTATAATTCTTAATAATTGTTTGCTTTCAAATGTGGAAAGAGACAAAACTTAGAACACATTTTTGGCAGCTTCTGATAACTGATCACTTCTCATGTAGGATTTTGTTCTGCTGTGACATCAAAACATATTTCAGATGCAGTTACAATGTGAGATTCACAAAGAAGGCCTAAATGGCTACCAGGATGCTTTGGAAAGGATTGCTTGGGTAGTCTATTGTGTTCATACATACTATTCTCTGTTTGGGGCTGCGAGAAACCAAACAGATGTTTTTAAAACTGTATTAACTATCCCAAGTCACAAACATAAGGAACCTTCATGAGAATAAAGCCAGCAGCCTACACTTCCAAAGAGTTCGCCCTGTGCAGGGAACACCATGCTTGGTATGTAGACTTCATCTCCTTACAAATCTCCCTGACACAGTCACACAGATGTCATATGTTCTAACGATGTAGCTCAGCCCCAGACTGCTCAGGGTCACACACAGGATATGGCAGGAGTGAGTATGATGTAAAGAAGTCTGGATTCAGAGTTTCCACTCCTAAGGCTCCCTGTAGATCCACATGAAGAGCACAAAGTCTGACGTAAATGAGCAGAAGAAAGAGACTGGAATAAAATGACTCTGGGTCTGTTTAAGACAAGGGGACAGCTTCATCTGAGGATCTTATTTCTACTTTCTTGCAATCATCATTGAACTTCACCAAAACCTGCAGAGCTGCTCTGTGTCTGGCAATCAACATGATGCAGATGAAAGACAAGTAAGACATTGCTTTTGCCTCAGGAAACCTCAAATAGGAAACAGTAGGAAAAGAAATATTTTCTTGACACATGACAATTGTAATGTGGGAGAAAGCTTCTATCTGGATGGGGCAATAAGTGTCGGAACAATGGAGAGAGTGGGCATCCCTTCTGGGCACTTTGAGATGAAGGCACTCTTAAGGGGTATAAGGCAGAGCTGTGAAATAACATCTTTCTAAGGAGAGTGGAGCTGCCATTGTCTGCAGCTGATGAGCAAGGCTAGATTGGTGATAAGGAATCTTCCTGCTGTTCTCCCCTCACAATTGCTACCTGCTTCTTTCAGCCTTAAAATGAACAAAATCAACAAACTGTCAGGTAACACCTAGGTAAGAAACACCATTTATGCTGGAGCTGGGATTGGGCTCTCAGGCAACAGCTTCCTTCTTCTCTTCCTCATCCTCATGTTTATTAGTGGGCAGAGGCCCAGACTCACTGATCTGCCCATCAGTCTCTTGGCCCTAATCCACATACTGATGCTGCTAGTCGTGAGTTTAGTAGCTTCAGACATTTTTATGCCAGGGAAGAAATGGAGTGACTCCACATGCAAATTTGTTATGTTCTTGTACAGGTCTTTTAGGAGCCTCTCTCTTTGTGCCACTAGCCTGTTCAGCATCCTCCAGGCCATCACCCTCAGTCTCAGAAGTTCCCGTCTAGCAAAATTCAAATGTAAATCTCCACACCACATGCTAGGTTGCCTTCTTTTCCTGAGTATCTTTTATTCATCCATTAGCAGTCCCCTTATAACGTACATAACTGTAACGCCTAATCTGACCTCATCTGGTTTTACATACCTCAGTCAATCTTGCTGTGTTGTGCCCATGAGCTACTCTGTCCATCACACATTTTTTATATTGTTGACCTCCAGGGATGTCATCTTTGTAGGTCTTATGACCCTCTCCAGTGGGTACATGGTGATTTTCCTATGCAGACATAAGAACCAGTCCCAGCTTCTCCACAGTGCCAGCCTTTCCCTCAGACCATCTGCAGAACAAAGAGCCACACGGACCATCCTGTGCCTCATGAGTTTCTTTATGGTGATGTACACCTTGGACAGCGTCATCTCCTACCTAAGAAGTATAGATGATGATCTGATTTTGTTTTGTGTCCATATTCTCACAGTCCATGGCTATGCCACAGTCAGCCGTTTTTTGGTTCTCAGTACTGAAAAGCACATAAGTAACATTTTTAGATCCATTGTATGGAAGGATGGTCAACATCATATTACTCAGGTATAGGTAAGATTCCTTAAGATAAGCCAGTATTTTGGCATTAGAGCCATGAATTGTAATGTAGTTTACATGAGCTTCAGGTTAAATGAAATTACAGATTTGTCTTTTTGCTGTTGTTAAACCTATTTCTTATGAGATGTGTGGATGCTACACATAAAAGACAAACCACATGCCAGATACATAAGTCTTTTGTACTTCCCAGTGACATAAAGTGACTGTCTTGTAAGGGTCTGGATTATCCACATCAATTTATAATACGTGACAGCTTATGATAGTCTTCATTTATTCAAATCCCGCAGCTATCTGTTTTGCCAAATGAGGTTTATAAATAGTTATTATTATAATTATCAAGTATCCAGAAATGTTCAAATCACTTAGCACACACATACACACACAAACACACACTCAGAGTGAGAGACAGAGACACAGAGAGACAGAGACAAAGACAGACTTAGAATCTATGTATAAAACGCAGTCCTGATGATGGATAAACAGAGTTCAGCTTCTCTGCACTGGAGTGTTACTCCAGCTTTAAAAGAGAAGGAGATTCTGCACATGGTCCCACACAGATTGGCATGAAGCCACTGTACTGACTGCAATGAGAGTCTAGTCAGAACAAATTCTGTGTGGACTACTGGGAGCAGGAAGAGCTTGGAAGCTTTCTAGGAGTGGAAACAAAAGCAGACTCTCATCCTCAGCTCAGGAGGGAAGGCCATGGGCGACTTGCTGGGTGGAGGCAGACTGTAAAAATGTAATCAACGCCAAGCAGTATGCTGAAGATGGGAAATTCTTGTGTTGTGTGTGCTTTACCAAAATAACAATGTGTTCAGTTACCTTAACCAAGCACTGAAGTATATTTTCCCTGAAATAATAAAGTGAACAATGGGGATGGAGAGATGGTTCAGGAGTTATAAACACTGGCTGTCCTTGCAGAGGACCAAAGTTCAATTCCCAGCCTCTAGATGAAGGCTCACAACTGTTAGTAACTCCAGTTCAAGAGGATCTCATGGTTTCTGGTCCTGCAGGCACCAGGCATGCATTCATGCACACAAAATGAAAATAAATAAAACTACTAAAGTAAAACAGAATTTTAAAAATGAAAAAAGTAAAAATATTATTTTTCAAGTTTCAAAACATGATAGATTTTCTTGAATAAAGAGGGTTTTCTCATAGTCCTCATCTTTTTAAAACTTCTTTCTTCATTATACTTTATTTAATTTGTATCCCCCCCACATGGGTCCCTCCCTCCTCCTTTCCCAATCCTCATAGTCCTCATCTTAATCTCAGGTCCTCAGAGCAAGCAGAGGAGTTCATCTGTAAGACCTGGAGTGTCACTGCTCAGGAGTTCAGGATGGCACCCTTCCCAGGAACTCTCACAGACCACAGCTCAATGCCAAAGCAAGAGGTTTTATTGCTATCGAGATAGGGTCGCCCCTCCAAAGACAGGAGACGACCCTGAACATGCATAGCACAGGGTTTTTATACCTGAAAATCAGATCACTCTGCTCTATAGTTTACAGATGGTTGTAGATAGTTTACAGCTGGTTGCTTCTCAGAACAGTTCACCCCGCCCTTCAAGAGCTCTCTGCGCATGGCTTCAATTCAAATAATCACAGTTGTTTCTCATTCCCAGGTGGACCCTCACACCTTTGAGATCCAGGTTGCATCCCAGCCTGTGTTCAGCCTTTGAGCAATCTTCAGGCCTGCCAGCCTTGGCTACAGTGAAGTAAGGCCAGCCTGGGCTATATTATAACCTTCCCCAAAAGCAACAGAATTTAATTTGAAAAAGCTCTCAGCCTCCTCTCAGCTCCAGTGCTATTGTAATGCCAAGTTCATGGGAACCTCAGAGACGAAACAATGCAATAGCAAGAGAGCTTTATTAAGAGAACACTCAAACTCCGGAAGCAAGTCTCACTGATGCAGCAGTAGAGAAGTGGAAACTTGAGCCCTGAGTGAGCAGGGTTTTTAAAGGGAAAGTCTGTGATCAGGGGGTTTCCATGAGAACAAACAGGGGGGCACATGTTTATATGACAGCAAATGGGGGGCATATGCCTTGACATTACAGAATTAGGTAAAAGTTAGAGGGCTGAGGTGACCTCTGAATCACAGTTGCCTAAGGCATATGCTTCTCTTAGGCACAATTGCCTAAGACTTATGATCACAATGGCTATTCTTTTAATCTATATCTGAAACATGGGGAGAATTTTCCCACATGATTCTCAACCAATTCTCATTGATTATTGCCAGGGAGATTGTCTCTATTTTCTATGAAGTATTTATTCTATGGTATTTCCTGAAAGCTGTTGCTAGGAGAGTTAACTTTATTTACTGCCATATGCACATTTTGTGATATTTCCAGGTACCTAAATTCAGCTTCAGGTTAAGATGGCTCTTTATTTCAAAAATGGAGTTATACTCAGGCTAAGTATATCCAGGCTAACTTAAACTCTTTATTTTTCCCTTGCAATCCTTCCCTTGCGGAAGGATTTTCTTTTCTGGTCAAATTTGTTGGATGTTCTGTAGGCCTCATGTATTCTTATTGGCTTCTCCTTTAACTTGGGGAAATTTTCTTCCATGATTTTGTTGAAAATATTTTCTGGTCCTTGGAGAAGGCAGTCTTCTTTTTCCTCTATTCCTATTATTCTTAGGTTTTGTCTTTTCATATTATCTTTGATTTCTTGGGTGGTCTGTGTCAAGAATTTTTTGGATTTAACATTTTCTTTGACAGATACATCGATTTGTTCCATTTTATCTTCTACACCTGAGATTCTTTCTTCCATCTCTTGTAGTCTGTTGTTTATGCTTACCTCTGTAGTTCCTGTTTTCTTCCCTAAATTCTTCCTCTCCATTATTTCCTCCATTTGTGTTTTCTTTAATTTTTCCAGTTCTATCTTCAGGTCTTGATTTGTTTTGTTTACTTCCTTCACCTGTCTGATTGTATTTTCCTGTTTTTCTTTTAGTTCCTTCAACTCTGTTTCTTTTACTTCTTTCAGTGATTTAATTATTTCTTCTCTGAAGGCTGCAAACTGTTTGGCTGCATCTTCCCATATTTCTTCATGGATGGCCATAATCTGCTTGTCTTTAACTTCCTCCCTTTCTTTATGGATAGCCATGATCTGTTTGGTTTTATCTTCCTATAATTCTTTTCGTATTTTATTTGTTTCCTCTATTATCCTCTTCATCAGCATAGATGTAAGGTCATCTTCTTGATTTTCTATTATGCTGGGTTGTCCAGGGCTGCTCGCCCCTGGATGGCTGGGTTCTGGAGATGCCGTATTGCTCTGTCTTTTGTTGGTTGAGCTTTTACGCTGATCTCTACCCATTGGGCTGTATTAGGTGTTGGCTGTTAGTTTCTGTGCTTCCTGGAGTCCTGATGTAGGGAGAATCCCCTTGGCCTGAAGATGATTTTCCTGAAGGAGTCCTCCTCTGCTTTTTGGTTATGGTCACTGTATGGCCAGTGTTTCTCAGGAATTGCCACTGCTCACTTCAGGTGTATAGCCCTGAGTAGTAGCTGAGGTCATTGTTGGGCAGGGGGGCTCTCCTCTTACCCATATAAGTGCTCAAGACAGCTGCCCCACTGCTGGGTTTCCCGTTATAAATTTAGTGAGCTGCTGCTATTGTTACAGTTTTCCAGGTATAGTCCTCTTGAAGAACCTGCTGATTCCCTAGCTGTGGGATTTTCTCCCAACAGGGAAACTCAGTCTGTTATCCTGGGGCACACAGTTCTGTCTGGGAAAGTAAGAGGGGCGTCCAGCAAGTCTCTGGGCCAGAGGCTGAGTGCTCTGCTCTGGGCCTGGAGAATGTGCACCTGGGTTGAGTTGGCGCCTGGGGGCGCCGCTTTGGTCTGGAGGCTGGGTGCCTCTGTCTGGACCAGAAGCTTTGTGTTCCTGTCTGGGATGTTGGCTGCAGACACTGCTCTGGTCTGGACACTGTGGGTGCAGCTCTTTTGAAGGACCACGGTTTCCCACAGTTTTGTCAGTCTAGCTAGGGGTAACTGGTTGATCCTTGGCACAGTATCTGAGCGCTGCTGTAATGGCTCTCTGGCTTTTGTAGGTCTGAGGATGCATCTGTGTGCCCCAGTGCCCTAGAGGTACTCAATAATGGTGGCTGAGCACAGCACTCCTGCCTGCAGTAGAAAGCTAGAGCCTAGACCCTGCATAAATCCAGAGAGTCTTTTGGTGCTGGGTGTCCTGAGGGTTAGAGCTGATGATCCCCCCGGCTGGGGATTTCCTCCTGCCAGGGACACCCAGGCTTTGCTTTGGGGACTGCCATTCTGTCTGGGGTGGCGGCGAGTAGAACCCACCAGCACAGATGCCCGCCCGTGGCTCTGCTTTTCTGGCCTTTGGGAGCCTGGGCGTCTACCTAAAGTGGGTAATTTTCCCAAGACCTTTTCAGGGTGGTGGTATCAGCTGAGTGCTCTGAGATCAGTCCAGCCATTTCCCTCCCTGTGGGTTTGCACCCAATGATGAAATTGAGTCTCTGGTGCCCTTGGGCCCACAGTTCTATCTGAGGCAGCGAATCAGGTGCACAGGCAGGGCTCTATGCAGGCGCCTGGGTCCCTGGCTCTGGCTCTGGCTGGCTCCAAGGGAGCCCGTGGAACCTGAATCTTTTCCAGGGGATGTCTGGGTGACCTAAGGTCGGTCCCAATTGTTTCCTGCTCCGTGGGGTTATCTCTCAACTGGAAAATCCAGTCTGTGATGTGTGGGCCCACAGTTCAGTCTGGGACAGTGACCAGATCATGCTGGAGTTTTGCTCTGTGCTGGCGACCAAGCTCCTGGCAGGACCAGGGTCTCTTCTGTGGTTTACCCGGGTGAGTTAAAGCTGATTGAACCCCCCCACCTTGGGGTATCCTCTCATCTGAGGAACACAATCACATGTGTTTTATGGCTGCGAGTTCTGCTTGCTGGTCACTGTGCCGATCCTGCTATGCTGCTGTTCAGAATGAGAGTCCTCCCAGCGCCGCCATCTTGGCCGCCCCTACAATTTTCTTAATTGGTTCAAATCATATGGCTTGGTTTCACTTGGTAAAACTAACAAAATAAATGCCAAAGTCTTTTGTCTTCCCCCAAAGGACTGAGAAATTGTTTCAAGTTCTCTGTTAGAATGCCCACTGTCATTGTCTATAATACCTGATAAACTTTAAAATATTTCATAACCTGAAACATAACTTTTTAAAACTCGTTTTTGCAATATCAAAATAAGGTACCCTTTTAGAAATGAAGTCACAAAATATAACCATAATTTTAAAAGTCAAAACCAGATTTTATCAATGCAAACAATTCAGTACTTTTAAAATCAATACCAAGTATATTATTTTGATGTTGGCTGCCAGTAAGAAAAGTTCTTGTAATCAAACACATGGAGGTGCAGTTTTAATATTTTATATAAATTTAGTTTTAAACATTATTATTTTTATTAACCTTGTTTTTAATACAGGACCAAAATTATATAAAGTCTTAATATATTTAATAATCAATAATCAGACATCAAAATATACATAGAACATAGTAAACATATATTTAAAACAAACAGACAAAACTATAAAACTAATTTTTACTCCCTTTAGCATTAATTTCAAGGGAGGAACATCTTGCTCCCTGTTGAATACTATTTTATGACCATAGAGGCTTGCAACTTTCTTACCTGAGAAGCTGCTGTGGATACTTTAAGAGCCTCTTGTAGGGAAAGTAATCATCAGTATGGCCTTCATCTGTGGTTTCAACTCCTGTAGTGTCTGGGACATTTTTGTGCATTTCTGATATAATATGTCCGCACTCCTCTATGGCAGACAAAACTTTAAAAAGCTGCTGAAATCATCCCAGGTGGGCTGGTGGGTGAAAAGAACAGTTTCAATGAGATCAATCAAATCCCTAGAATTGTCAGAGAACTTGGATTCTGAGTTCTCCAGTCATCTGGTTCCCCAAGGGAGAGGCTGCCAAGGGGCTCTGGGTTTTTGGTGCTGATCCAGAACCTGGATAAAGGGCTGGAGCTCGCTGAGGAGTAGGAGGAGGAGGGGTTGGAAAATTATTTCCATGGTTGTCTCAACCTGAAAAAGAGAGTAAAGGGGGTGTGAAGGTACCAAGGCAGTGGCCTCTGGTTTTGTTTAGTCTGTGGAAGGAGGATTGTTATTGGGGGTCAGAAAGGGCTTAATCCATGGAGGTGGATGAATCATTAGGTCTTTCCAGACTACAATATATGGCAATTGGTCTGGGTGCCCACATTTTTGCTGAAAAACACCATTTTCCACTGCAAGGATGGTGGGAAGATGGAAAGTTCCTTCTGGTGGCCAGCCCACATTAAAGGTGGGCCATTCTGAGCTGCAAAAAGTCATGATTTTTTCTCTCCTCACATCAACTGAAAGACCGTGAATTCTAGTCTCAACTTCTCCAAAATGTGTCAGAACCAAGTCAAGGGGTTTGGAAGTATTCTGTCCCATATCATCAGCCAGTCTTTTCATCAAGAGAATTCAGGATAACGCAAAAAAAGTAAGGAGAGCAATTTCAAAAAATAGTAAATCACATATACACAAAAAAGAACCAGCCATCCCAGACAAAAACCAAACTAAAGGCAACAACACACAACCTATACCTGGGCTAATATCTAAAATCACTAAAGCAAGAAGAGCTATGGCTTCAAAGGCAACTGCAAGACCACAAGCAATTAATCACAAAAATACAAAAGTAACTCCTGCCACAACACCAAGAAAAAGAAAATTAATCCAATACAGAAACAAAGTAAAACCAAAAACCTGGCATTTCCTGTACTTCTCTGCCACAGAAGTCCCAGAAACTCTATGAAAACCAATCCTCACTCTGGTTTCCCTATCCCAAGATTTCCAGGGAGGCAAAAACTTACAAGGCCAAAAATGTCTTTTTGACCCCTGCAGCCCTGGACCTCAACAGGTCTCTCTTGTCCACTTTTGGCCACCTCTACAACACCTCAAGGCTTTTCAGATCAATGAACAGAAACAAACACTTAAAGCAGGCAGACAACACAAAAGAGATTTACCCATGGGATTAAGTTCTCTGGGTCGGGAGTCCTAGAGGTCCTGAGGCACCCTGGACCAGAACCCAAATGTAAGGCCAGGTTCAGGAGATCATCAGAGCCCCCACGAGACAACTCGATACAATAGCAAGAGAGCTTTATTATGAGAGCAATCAAACTCAAGACTCACTGATGCACCAGTAGAGAAGTGGGACCTGGAGCCCTGAGTGAGCAAGGTTTTTTAGGGAAAGTCTGTGATCAGGGAGTTTTCATGACAGCAAACAGGGAAGCACATGTTTCTATGACAGCAAACGGGGGGCATATGCCTTGATGTTACAGGATTAGGTAAAAGTTAGATGGGTGAGGTGACCTTTTCTGAATCACAATTACCTAAGGTATATGCCTCTCTGAGGAACAATTGCCTAAGACATATGATCACAATGGCTATTCTTTTAATCTATATCTGAAACATTGGGGAGAATTTCCCATCAGATTATCAACCAATTTCCCTTGATTATTGCCAGGGAGATTGTATCTAATTTCTATGAAGTATTTATTCTATGATATTTCCTAGAGATAGTGCTGGGAGAGTTAACTTTGTTTTCTGCCAGGTGCACATTTTGTGATATTTCCTGGTACCCGAATTCAGCTCCCAGTCAAGATGGCTCTTTATTTTATAATGGAGTTAATCTCAGGCTAACTATACCCAGGCTAACTTAAACTCTTCACTATGACTTTCTAGGTGGTGTATATTATGAAGTTAAACTGTGAAACTCAGTATAAATCACACATAAAAGTCACCCAGCTGAAGGGGAATTTTAATCTAGCAACATGGCTACTCTGGCAGGAGATCACATGTGAAGACCTAGGTCTGTGCGATCTGGCTGAAATACAGACACACTCTTAGTACACACTCTTTTTTTAAAAATTTTATTAATTACACTTTATTCACTTTGTATCCCCCCCATGTACCCCACCATCCTCCCCTCCTAATTCCACCTTCTCTCCCCCTTCTTCATGCATGCACCACCTCAAATCCACTGATAGGGGAGGTCCCTCTCTCCTTCCTTCTGAACTTAGTTTATCAGATCTCATCAGGAGTGGCTGCATTGTCATCTTCTCTGGCCTGGTAAGGCTACTCCCCGCTCAGGAGAAGGTAATCAAAGAGCAGGCCAATCAGTTCATGTCAGAGACAGTCCCTCTAATGATTATTATGGAACCCACTTGGACACTGAACTGCCATGGGCGACATCTGTGCAGTTGTTCTAGTTTATCTCCTTGCATGGTACTTGGTTGGAGTATGAGTATCTGGAAAGACACCTCTGCTCAAATTCTCTGGTTCTGTTGCTCTCCTTGTGGACCTCCTGTCCTCTCCAGATCTTATTATTTTCCACTTCTTTCATAAGATTCCATGCTCTCTGCCCAACAGTTAGCCTTAAGTCTTAGCATCTGCTTTGATAGTATGCAGGGCAGAGCCTTTCATAGGCCCTCTGTGGCAGACTCCTAACTTGTTTCCTGTTTTCTTCTTCTTCTGATGTCCATCCTCTTTGCCTTTTAGGATGGGGATTGAGCATTTTAGTCAGAATCCTCCCTCCTGATTAGCTTCTTTATATGTACAGATTTTAGTAGGTTTATCCTATATTATATGTCAATATAAATGAGTATATACCCTGTGTGTCTTTCTGCTTCTGGGACAGATAATTCAGGATGATCCTTTCCAGTTCCCACCATTTAACTGCAAATTTCATGATTTCCTTATTTTTCATTGCTGAGTAATATTCCATTGTGTAGATGTACCACAATTTCGGTATCCATTCTTCAGTTGAGGGACATCTGGGTTGTTTCCAGCTTCTGGCTGTTACAAATAAAGGTGCTAAAATCATGATTGAACATATGTTCTTATTGTGTACTTGATCCTCTTTTGGATATATGCCTAGGAGTGCTATGGCTGGATCTGAGGAAGTGCTATTTCTGTTTGTCTGATAAAGCACCAGATGGATTTCCAGAGTGTGTGTACAAGTCTACATTCCCACCAACAGTGGAGGAGGTTTGCCTTTCTTCTGAACCCATCCAGAATGTGTTTTCACTTGAGTTTTTAATCATGGCCATTCTGATAGATGTAATTTGAAATCTCAGGGTCATTTTGATTTGCATTCTGCTGATGGGTAATGAGGTTGAGCATTTCTATAAGAGTTTCTCTGCCATTCAATATTCCTCTACAGAGAATTCTGTTTAGCTCTGTTCCCCATTCTTTAATTGGATTACTTGGTTTGTTGCTTTTCAGCTTCTTTAGTTCTTTATATATACTGGATATTAGCCATCTGTCAGGAAAAGAGTTGGTGAAGATTCTTTCCCAATCTGTAGGCAGTCATTTTGTTTTGATGACAGTGTCCTTTGCTTTACAGAAGCTTTTCAGTTTCATGATGTCCCATTTATTGATTGTTGCTCTTAGAGCCCGTGTTGTTGGTGTTCTGTTCAGGAAATTGTCTCTTCTATTAATGAGTTCTAGGGTCTTCCCCACTTTTTCTTCTAACCGATTTAATGTGTCTCATTTCATGTTGAGGTCTTTGATCCACTTGGACTTTAATTTTGTGCTGGGTGACAAGTATAAATCTATTGCATTTTTCTACATGAAAACATCCACTTAAACCAGCACCATTTGTTGAAGATGCTATCTTTTTTCCATTGTATGCTTTTGTCATCTTTGTCAAAGAACAGTTGTCCATAAGTGCCTGGGATTATTTCTGTGTCTTCAGTTTTGTTCCCTTGATCCACCATTGTGTTTCTATGCCAGTATCATGCAGTTTTTCTAACTGTTGCTCTATAGTACAGATTGACATCAGGGATGGAGATACCTCCAGAAGATCTTTTATTGTTGAGGATTGTTTTAGCAATTCTGCGTTCCTTGTTATTCCATATGAAGTTGAGAATTTTTCTTTCAAGATCTGTAAAGAATTGTGTTGGTAATTTGATGGGAATTGCATTGAATCTGTAGATGGCTTTTGGTAAGATGGCCATTTTTACTATGTTAATCCTGCCAAGCCATGAGCATGGGAGATCTTTCCATTTTCTGATGTCTTCTTCTAATTCTTTCTTCAGAGACATGAAATTTTTTTCATACAGATCTTTGACTTGCTTGGTTAGGGTAACACCAAGGTACTTTATGTCATTTGTGGCTAATGTGAAGGGTGTTGTTTCCATAATTTCTTTCTCAGCCCTTTTGTCTTTTGTATACAAGAGGGCTACTGATTTTTTTGAGTTAATTTTGTATATGGCCACTTTGCTGAAGGTGTTTATCAGCTATAGGAGTTCCCTGGTAGAATTTCGGGGGTCACTCAGGTATACTATCATATCATCTGCAAATAGTGATACTTTGAGTTCTTCTTTTCCAATTTGTATTCCCTTGATCTCCTTCAACTGTCTTATTGCTCTATCAAGGACTTCTAAAACTATGTTAAAGAGATATGGAGAGAGTGGGCAGCCTTGCCTTGTCCCTGATTTCAGATTGTTTTAAGTTTCTCTCTGTTTAGCTTGATGTTGGCTCTAGGCTTGCTGTATATTGCCTTTACTATGTTTAGATATGTGCCTTGTATCTCTGATTCTCTCCAATACTTTAAATATGAATGGATGTTGAATTTTGTCAAATGACTTTTAAGCATCTAAGGAGGTTATACGTGTTTTTTTCTTTCAGTTTGTTATTTTGGTCTATCACATTGATGGATTTCCGTATATTGGACCACCCCTGCATACCTGGGATGAAGCCTACTTGGTCATAGTGGATGATATCTTTGATGTGTTCTTGTATTCAGTTTGCAAGTATCTTGTTGAGTATTTTTGCATCAATGTTCATAATGGAGATTGGCCTGAAATTCCCTCTTTTTGGGGGGGTCTTTGTGAGGTTTAGGTACCAAGGAGACTGTGGCTTCATAGAATGAGTTGGGTAGTGTTCTTTCTGTTTCTATTTTGTGGAACAGTTTGAAGAGAACTGGAGTTAACTCTTCTTTGAAGGTCTGCTAGAATTCTGTGCTGAAACCATCTGGTCCTGGGCTTTTTTTTTGGATGAGAAACTCTCAATGACAGCTTCTATATCCTTGGTATATATGGGACTAATTAATTGATTTTCCTGGTCTTGATTCAGCTTTGGTAATTGGAATTGATCAAGAAAATTATCTATTACATTTAGATTTTCAAATTTTTTGGCATATACACTTTTGAAGTATATAAGTCCTAATGACTGTTTGGATTTCCACAGTGTCTATAGTTATATTCTCCTTTTCATTTCTGATTTTATTGATTTGGATGGTGTCTCTCTGCCTTTTAGTTAGCTTGGCTAAGGGTTTGTCGATCTTGTTGATTTTCACAAAGAACCAGCTCTTGCTTCCATTGATTCTTTGAATTGTTTTATTTGTTTCTAATTGATTGATTTCAGCCCTGAGTTTGATTATTTCCAGCCGTCTACTCCTTTTTGGTGTGTCTACTTCTTCCTTTTCTATGATTTGTAGGTGAGACATTAAGTTCTTTGAATGAGTTGTCTTGAATTTCTTCTTGAAGGCACTTAGTCCTATGAATTTCCTCTCAGCACTCCTTTCATTGTGTCGCATAAGTGTGGATATGTTATGCCTTCATTTTCATTGAATTCTAGGAAGACTTTAATTTCTTTCTTTGTTTCTTCCCTGACCCAGCTGTCATTGAGTATCAAGTTGTTCAGTTTCCACGTGTATATAGGCTTTTTGCTATTTCTGTTGTTGTTGATGTCCAGCTTTATTCCATGGTGATCAGATAGGATACAAGGGATTATTTCACTCTTCTTGTATCTGTTGAGCCTTGCTTTGTGACCAACTATATGGTCTATTTTGGAGAAGGTTCCATGAGGTGCTGAGAAGAAGGTAAATATTTTGTGTTTTGGTTTAAGGTTCTGTAAGTGTATGTTAGGTCCATTTGATTCATGACCTCTGTTAGAGACATTGTTTCTTTGTTTCATTTCTGTTTTCTTGACCTATCCTTTGTTGAGAGTGGGGTGTTGAAGTCTCCCACTATTAATGTGTGGAGATCTATGTGTGGTTTAAGTTTTATCAATGTATCTTTTACAAATATGGGTACCCTTGTATTAGGGGCATAGATATTCAGGATTGTGATGTCTTCCTGGTGGAATTTCCCCTTGATGAGTATGAAGTGTCCTTCCCCATCTCTTTTGATTAATTTTGGAAGAAAGTATATTTTATCAGATATTAGAATGGCTACTCCTGCTTGCGTCTTGGGTCCATTTACTTGGAAAGCAGTCTTCCAGCCCTTTACCCTTAGGTAATGACTATCTTTGTGACTTAGGTGTCTTTCTTGTATGCAACAGGTTGCTGAATCTTGTTATCGCATCCATTCTGTTAGTGTCTCATTATTGAAGAATTGAGTCCATTGATGTTGAGAGAAATTAATGACCAGTTGCTGTTAGATCCTGTGATGTTGATGTTGGCTGTGGTCATATGTTTGTGTGCTTGATTGATTTTTGTTTTACTGTAGTGAGGTTAATTATTTCCTGTCTTTTCTTGAAAATAGGTAGGTGTCTTGAATTGTATTTTTCCTTCTAGTGTCTTCTGTAATGCTGGATTTGTGTGTAGGTATTGTTGAAAGTTGTATTTGTCATTGAATATCTTGTTTTCTCTGTCTATGAGGATTGAGAGTATTGCTGGTTATAGTAGCCTGAGCTGACATCTGTGCTCTTTTAGATCCTGCATGATATCTGTCCAGGCCCTTCTGGCTTTCATAGTCTCATTTGAGAAGTCAGGTGTGATTCTGATGGGTTTGCCATTATATGTTACTTGGCATTTTCCCCTTGCAGCTTTTAATATTTTTTTCTTTCTTCGGTATACATACTGTTTTGATTGTTATGTGGCGGGAGGACATTTTTTTCTGGTCTAATTTATTAATTTTTCTGTATGCCTCTTGTATTCTTATTGGCCTCTCTTTTAAGTTGGGGAAATTGCTTCAGTGATTTTGTTGAAAATATTTTCTGGGCCTTTGAGAAGGGAATCTTCTTTTTCCTAGATTCCTATTATTCTTAGATTTTGTCTTTTTATGTTGTCTTGAATTTCTTGGACGGTGTGTGTCAGAAAGCTCAGATGAGGAGGTCGTTGCAGACAGAAGACAAACTAAACAGACACCATAGCAAAGCACCCTGGCTATGAGGAAGACCAACTGAGGCTCTCCACCACCAGAACTCAAGGGGAATGTGAGAAATTTGCATTTCCAGGTCCTCTTCAGACTTACAGAGCCAGAGCAACTGCCAACACTTCTGGGAAAGCCAAAGTCAGAACCACTGGTGCAGAGTATGGATGGCTGTCTAATCAGCCATCACCTCTTGGAGGTGGCTGGAAAGGGACATCTGGTCGCTGAGGAGGCTTGACTCACACTGTTCTGGGCCCAGTATTTCCCCAGTACTGCCTGTTGATGGCCACATGGATGGCTTTTCCCTCAGGGAGCTCTGTCTACCTACACACACAGTCCTGCCAACAGGGAGAGGGGTCAACCAACCAAGAGGTGAAGGAGATAACCTGAGTAGGCTTGGAGGCATGAACAGGCCTGACTTGTTGGAGGACCAGTGAGAGTGTAGGCTTGGTCTAGAGTGGGCCTGGGGTTTCCCTACTGCACAGTTAAGAACTGAATTTGATTCTTTCAAACAACCTTTCCATCTCAGAGCCATCATCAAACTCCTAAACCTCCAGCCCTTTGTGGAGAAATACTTGTGAGTCTGGAATAGAAATTGTTTTATGGCTGGGGACAGCCAGACGAGGAAAGAGCTTTCTGTGTAAGCCTGGTAATCTGAGTTCCATCCCTGAAATCCACCTAGAGGCAGGAGGATAAGGCGGATTCCACAAGTTTGTCTTCCAGCCTCCACAAGTGCACCATACCTCGTTTGTATGCCTTCCCTCCCACACACACTAACAATCAACACATGATTGATTTGAAAAAAGACAACAAAGAAAATGTCTGGCTGGATTTTGTTACTAAGAGTTCTGGGTAGGCTTGACGGAGCCATGCCTAGTGGTCAGCTGGTGATGGAGGCGATGGTGGAGGAGATGGAGGTGGTAGAAATGATACCAGAAGGGAATGAAGACATAGCAGTGAGACAGAAGAAGAGACCATGGCGGTGGTGGCAGTGCCACAGGTGGTAGGAACAGTTGTAGAAGTCGTGGTGAGGATGGGTGACTTGTCCTCAGTGTGGGTGGCAGAATAAGTGAGGAGGGGGTAGGCAACATATAAAAAAAAGAGATGAAGGGGCCTGTGGTGGTGAAGCAGTAGAGGTAGAGCAGGCAATAAAGGTGGTGGAGGTGGCAGAATTGAGGCACGAAATGGTCAAGGTGACAGAAAGTGGTAATGATGGAGATGTATACAGGATAGAGATGGCTGTATTTTTCCAGAGGGAGATGGAGGTATTTGGTCAAGTTTTAATACCAGTGGTAGGGACTGACCACATGGTAGTCAGGGACAGAGATGGTGGGGATGACAAAATGGTGGGTGGTAAAGTTGGCTAGGATGATGGAGAGGGTATATATGGTAGAATTGGTGGGTTTTATTGAGGTGATGGAGACAGTATGGGTGATGGGCTTGATGCAGATGGTGGAGGTAGTCAAGGTGATGGAGGCCATGAAGATGTGGGAGCTGAAAACAGAGGGGTCAATGGCAGTATCAGAAGTGGTGGGGATGATGGAATTGGTGGAGGGATGGAGATAGTGTAGGTGATAGATGGAGAAGGATGGAAGTAATCAAGTTTACGGCTACGGAGTTGGTGGTAGAGGGGGTAAGGAGACATTTATGTGTGAAATATGTGAAGCTCAGTGAGTGGGTAATTCCTTTCCATATTTGATGCAAAAAGGGAAAATTAACTTTTTCTTTAGAATAAGCAGTGAAATCCTTATAATACAGTCTCAGCAGAATCAGGGAGGAAAACCCATGCTCAGCTACTGCCAGTGTCATTTTTCTCTGGGGTTTGTGGAGTTCAGGGTAGGGGCAGAAAAACCCGGATGCTCTGCTAAGTCTGACCGAACACTGTTGGATGTGTGATTTGTAAACACAGCCCTAAGACTAGTTGGGAAAACCTCCCAGGATTAAACTGGTTCAGCCGAAGGCAGAGGGTGGTGGCTGTGGAGCAATAGGCTAAGACTATTGAACTCCTTTGGTTTTCCTGATGAGAGAAAATGGATCCCAAAGCCTTTGCAATGGCTTTGCAACCCTCCAGGGTGCTGGCCACCATTGTTGCGGTTGGAGCCTTAAGGATTGCATTCTTGCTAAGAATCCTACAATGACTGTGTCCCCATTTTACAGATGGAAAACTGTGGCTTTTTGATGGTCACCATTTTTTGTTTTTTGTTTTTCAAGACAGGCTTTCTCTGTGTAGCCCTGGCTGTTCTGTCGTTTACTCTGTATACCAGGCTGATCTCAAACTCAGACAGCCACTTTTCTCTGTCTCCCAAGTGAGAGATTAAAGACTTACACCACACACACACACACACACACACACACACACAAAAAAAAAAAAAAAAAAAAAAAAAAAAAAAAAAAAAAAAAAAAAAAAGGCCAGGTGATCAAAGACCATATAGTTCAGTTCAAAAATCGATTCAAAAATCAGAATTGTATGTAATCTTTATGGTATTAGTAGATTTCCCTGAATCTTAATATAATTGCTGGCTCTCAATATGTAGAATGAGTTGTTTGGCATATAGAAACTGCTGACTTTATTCCTGATGGTTTAGAATTAACTTTATTATTTATGCAACTGCAAAAGGCTTAACAAAAGTAGAAACCCTCCGTTACATATCACGCGGATTCGGTCTCATACAGGCTTTCCAGCTCCATTGGTACAAGCAAATGAGGAAACTGATCAATTACAACACCTCAACATTTCATGAAAGACACAATGTGAAAATTAAAAGTTAATTTTTTTTTCTATAACTTGGGCAACAAGCAAGGAAATAATAAAAAATGTCCCACATGTCCTCTGTATAACCACACTCGACTGCGTGCTGGAAGTAAGCCTGGGGATACGAAAAAAGTGAAATATGGCAGATGGATGTGTTTCATTCTGCAGAATTTGGAAAACAAAGGTATGTACACCGTACCATAGGTGTATAACCAGGATTTCAACGGGCAACTGCTTTAAGTGCTGAAAAGGCTTATTGTGTAATTACACAGTTATTGGAAATAATGGAAATTTTGGGGATACCTTCACAAATTAAGACTAATAATGAACCTAAATATATATCTAGTAAGATGAAGCAATTCTTTCCCTATTATACTATAAATCTTTATACTATAAATGATTTATAAAACTTTATACTATTAATGATTTATAAAATCTTTATACTATAGTATAAAATGATCTTTTTATAACTTATATTATAAAAATTCATAAATCATTCATACTATAGTATAAAGATCATTTAAATGATCTCTATATAATTTATACTATAAAGATTTATAAATCATTTATACTATAGTATACTCTAAATGATAGTATAGTATAAATTATAATACAGTATAAATGATTTGTAAATCATTTATACTATAGTATATTATAAAGGATAGTATAAGTATAAATTATATCATTTATACTATATATAGCATCATTTATACTATACTATCATTTATACTATATATAGTATCATTTGTACTACACAATCATTTAAATGATAGTATAATATAAAGGATAGTATAGTATAAATTATACCATTTATACTATATATAGTATCATTTATACTGTACTACCATTTATACTTTACTATCCTTTATAGTATACTAAAGTATAAATGATTTATAAATCACTTATACTATACTATAATTTATACTATACTATCATTTATTGTATACTATAGTATAAATGATTTATAAAACTTTATAGTATAAATTATATAGAGATCATTTAAATGATCTTTATGCTATAGTGTAAATGATTTATAAATCTTTATAATAATATAAGTTATATAAACATCAATTTATACTATAGTATAAAGATTTTATAAATCATTTGTAGTATAAAGTTTTATAAATCATTTATAGCATAACGATTTTATAAATCATTTATAGTATAAAGTTTTATAAAATCATTTATAGTATAAAGATTTATAGTATAATAGGCAAAGAATTGCTTCATCTTACTAGATATATATGTAGGTTCATTATCAGTCTTAATTTGTGAAGGTATCCCCAAAATTTTCATTATTTTCATTATTTCCAATAACTGTGTAATTTACACAATCAGCCTTTTCAGCACTTAAAGCAGTTGCCCGTTGAAACCCTGGGTATACACCTATGGTATGGTGTACATACGTTTGTTTTCCAAATTGTGCAGAATGAAACACATCCATCTGCCATATTAAATGTCCATCCTATGGGCTTAGAGTTGCTCAAGAGTGTTTCGGGTGTGGAAGTACATTGGGGACATGCTGTTGAAGACAGAAGCTATCTTCATGGACCTTTGTCCTACATTCAAGTTCCGGGAAGCGCCAGGATGGATGGACCATACATGGTCAATCACACAGACATCTGTGTGTCTCACGATGTGATACTTGTTGCCACACTCTAGGGAGAAAGAACACAAGAGATGAAGTCTTACCACTGTGATACTAGGATGGAAAGATAAGGCTTCCCAGAACTCTCCCCAAAGGCTGTTGCAAGGCTGATTAACTGTGCAAGAATATGCAAAGGGCAGAGACTTGAAGAAATGGAAGCAGCCTTAAGATCTGTCCAGCTGGTACATACACGAGGTAGGGGCTTGAGGCTGCCATGACAAAGGGACACAGTGGGTTGCTCCTCCAAGAGTCTCTAGTTAGACTTGTCAGGACACCTATCACACCCTCACAGTGTGGCATGTGGTGGTGAGTGTGGGATCCAATGTGAATGGTCGCCTTGAAGGAACAAGAATAGATATGCAAGAGGTGAGTAACTAGCACAGAATTGGTGTCAAGAGAGGGCACAGCTACCACTGCAGTCACTCCAAGACTGAGTTTTCCAGGCTTTGTTCTGAGTTGGGTCTGAGGACTCAAGCAATGTAACCTGTGATGGGTTTGGCATGTGTGTGGGTGCTGGGCACTTGCAAAAGGATGGCAGGAGGCTCCTTCTAAAGAATTCCCATCAGGCTGCTTGTAGGCCTCAATTCTCAACCTGGGAACCCATCTTGGGGCAGGTAGGACAGGCAGACTGGAAACTATAGCACTAGGGAGAGATTAGTTACAAAGGACAGAAGGAAAAGTGAATAAAATGAAGTGAAGTAATGCACTCACCTGGTGCTGAGGGTGGCTCCAAGGACCCTTTTCATTGGAGTCATGTTCTTACATGAGGCGGCCTTTGTCTTAGCAGGTGGCAGGCAGCAGCAGCACAGATGTCTGAGGCCGTTCATGATTGTCATCTTCACCCGCTTCCAGCGTTGACGCTGGTTGTGGGGGGAAGCTGTGCCAGTGTCCTGAGGCTGGCCAGGTGTGATGTTATCCTCGGTCCCTTGCTGAGGGAGAGCTGTGCCAGCTTCCTGAGGCTGGCCAGGTGTGATGTCGTCCTTGGTCTCTTCCTGAGGGAGACCTGTGCCAGCATCCAGAGGCTGGCCAGGTGTGATGTTATCCTCGGTCCCTTGCTGAGGGAAAGCTGTGCCAGCTTCCTGAGGCTGGCCAGGTGTGATATCGTCCTCGGTCTCTTGCTGAGGGAGACCTGTACCAGCGTCCTGAGGCTGGCCAGGTGTGATGTCGTCCTCAGTCTCTTGATGAGGGAGAGGTGTGCCAGCATCCTGAGGCTGGCCAGGTTTGATGTCGTCCTCGGTCTCTTGCTGAGGGAGACTTGTGCCAGCGTCCAGAGGCTGGCCAGGTGTGATGTCATCCTCGGTCCCTTGCTGAGGGAGAGCTGTGCCAACTTCCTGAGGCTGGCCAGGTGTGGTGTCGTCCTCGGTCTCTTGCTGAGGGAGACCTGTGCCAACTTCCTGAGGCTGGCCTGGTGTGATGTCGTCCTCGGTCTCTTGCTGAGGGAGAGCTGTGCCAGTGTCCTGGGGCTGTCCAGGTGTGATGTCGTCCTCGATCTCTTGCTGAGGGAGAGCTGTGCCAGCGTCCAGAGGCTGGCCAGGTGTGATGTCATCCTCGGTCCCTTGCTGAGGGAGAGCTGTGCCAACTTCCTGAGGCTGGCCAGGTGTGGTGTCGTCCTCAGTCTCTTGCTGAGGGAGACCTGTGCCAACTTCCTGAGGCTGGCCTGGTGTGATGTCATCCTTGGTCCCTTGCTGAGCGAGAGCTGTGCCAGCTTCCTGAGGCTGGCCAGGTGTGATATCGTCCTCGGTCTCTTGCTGAGGGAGACCTGTACCAGCGTCCTGAGGCTGGCCAGGTGTGATGTCGTCCTCAGTCTCTTGATGAGGGAGCGGTGTGCCAGCATCCTGAGGCTGGCCAGGTTTGATGTCGTCCTCGGTCTCTTGCTGAGGGAGACTTGTGCCAGCGTCCAGAGGCTGGCCAGGTGTGATGTCATCCTCGGTCCCTTGCTGAGGGAGAGCTGTGCCAACTTCCTGAGGCTGGCCAGGTGTGGTGTCGTCCTTGGTCTCTTGCTGAGGGAGACCTGTGCCAACTTCCTGAGGCTGGCCTGGTGTGATGTCGTCCTCGGTCTCTTGCAGAGGGAGAGCTGTGCCAGTGTCCTGGGGCTGTCCAGGTGTGATGTCGTCCTCGATCTCTTGCTGAGGGAGAGCTGTGCCAGCGTCCAGAGGCTGGCCAGGTGTGATGTCATCCTCGGTCCCTTGCTGAGGGAGAGCTGTGCCAACTTCCTGAGGCTGGCCAGGTGTGGTGTCGTCCTCAGTCTCTTGCTGAGGGAGACCTGTGCCAACTTCCTGAGGCTGGCCTGGTGTGATGTCATCCTCGGTCTCTTGCAGAGGGAGAGCTGTGCCAGTGTCCTGGGGCTGTCCAGGTGTGATGTCGTCCTCGATCTCTTGCTGAGGGAGAGCTGTGCGAGCGTCCAGAGGCTGGCCAGGTGTGATGTCATCCTCGGTCCCTTGCTAAGGGAGAGATGTGCCAGCTTCCTGAGGCTGGCCATGTGTCTTGTCTTCCTCGTTCTCTTCCCGATGGAGACCTGTGTCAGCGTCCGGAGGCTGGCCAGGTGTGATGTCATCCTCAGTCTCTTGCTGAGGGAGACCTGTACCAGCGTCCTGAGGCTGGCCGGGTGTGATGTCGTCCTCGGGCTCTTGCTGAGGGAGAGCTCTGCCAGCGTCCTGAGGCTGGCTAGGTGTGATGTCGTCCTCGGTCTCTTGCTGAGGGAGACCTGTGCCCGCGTCCAGAGGCTGGCCAGGTGTGATGTCATCCTCGGGCTCTTGCTGTGGGAGAGCTCTGCCAGCTTCCTGAAGCTGGCCAGGTGTGGTGTTGTCCTGGGTCTCTTGCTGAGGGAGAGCTGTGCCAGCATCCTGAGGCTGGCCAGGTGTGGTGTTGTCGCCCTCGTTCTCTTCCTCCTTGGTCTCTTCAGTTATGATGGTATCCTCCTTGATCTCTTTTGTTGTGATGGTATCTCGTATGATGGTGTCTGGTATGATGGTGTTTCCCTCGTTCTCTTCCTCCTTGGTCTCTTCAGTCATGGTGTCCTCCTTGATCTCTTTTGTCGTGATGGTGTCTCATATGATGTTGTCTGGTATGATGGTGTTTGGTATGATGGTGTCTGGTATGATGGTGTCCTCCTTGGTCAATTTTAGTGTGATGGTGTGTGGTAGGATGGTTTATTGGGGCAGGTGGGACAGGGAGATTGGAAACTATATCACTATGGGGAGAAGTTTTTTTTTTTTTTAAATATGGAACACTTCACGAATTTGCATGTCATCCTTGCGCAGGGGCCATGCTAATCTTCTCTGTATCGTTCCAATTTTAGTATATGTGCTGCCGAAGCAAGCACGAGAAGTTTTACTTTGTGGAAAAGATCATATTTCCTGCCAAGAAACGGGGAGTAAAGGACAATCACTACCCAGAGGGCAGTCTGTGATGTTTATGCAGGCTGGGGGAGAGAGCAAGGGATCAGTGTGCCATATAAAGCTTTAGGGCACCTCTGCACCTCAGCCCTTCCCCTCTGAGGAAGCCCCAGTGGAAAGCCAGCCCCTCCTGCCTGGGATTTTACCTGGACAGATCTGCACTGGGATAGGTCCTGTGCAGAATGCTCCTGTGACCACACTGGCTTCTGGACATCTGGCCTGGCTTCCCCGAGAGGCTTTTCACATCTCATCCAGGCTGATCCCCAACCCATGGCCCACAAGCCATGGAGATGGGGCCTGTCATCTTTAGGACTTCAAAGCAAAAAGACACAGGTAAGTGACTCTTACTGACTTTGAAGCACACAGAACTTTCTGTGCTTGCCCTGTAGCACCAAAGTGCCCTACTGGTCTCTCAGCAATCTCTGTTGACTTTGCCATGCCCCACCTGTTCCTCTTCCTGCTTTATCAGCATATGTATACAATCTACTTCTTGCTTAACAAGCCTGAGGTCACATTACCGGGATTTCTATGGTATTGGTTTTTCTGAAGTGACAGAGGTTGTTAAGATCACAGGTGTGCCACAGTGGGCAAATTATCATTAGTTACAAAGGACAGAAGGAAAAGTGAATAAAATGAAGTGAAGTAATGCACTCACCTGGTGCTGAGGGTGGCTCCAAGGTCCCTTTTCATTGGAGTCATGTTCTTACATGAGGCGGTCTTTGTCTTAGCAGGTGGCAGGCAGCAGCAGCACAGATGTCTGAGGCCGTTCATGATTGTCTTCTTCACCCGCTTCCAGCGTTGACGCCGGTTGCGGGGGGAAGCTGTGCCAGTGTCCTGAGGCTGGCCAGGTGTGATGTCGTCCTCGGTCTCATGCTGAGGGAGACCTGTGCCAGCATCCTGAGGTTGGCCAGGTGTGATGTTGTCCTTGGTCTCTTGCTGAGGGAGAGCTGTGCCAGCATCCTGAGGCTGGCCAGGTGTGATGTCGTCCACGGTCTCTTGCTGAGAGAGAGCTGTGCCAGCTTCCTGAGGCTGGCCAGGTGTGATGTCGTCCTCGGTCTCTTGCTGAGAGAGAGCTGTGCCAGCTTCCTGAGGCTGGCCAGGTGTGATGTCGTCCTTGGTCTCTTGCTGAGGGAGAGCTGTGCCAGCATCCTGAGGCTGGCCAGGTATAGTATTGTCCTCGGTCCCTTGCTGAGGGAGAGCTGTGCCAGCATCCTGAGGCTGGCCAGGTGTGATGTTGTCGTCTTTGGTCTCTTCCTGTGGGGAAGCTATGCCAGCGTCCTGAGGCTGGCCAGCTGTGATGTTGTTCTACTGGGTCTCTCCCTCCTCGGTCTCTTCCTCCTCCCTCACTTCAGGCATGGTGTCCTCCTTGATGATGTTCACTCTCAGGGAAATGATTGCTTCCTGAGCATCGATGTCTTCCTGTGTTAGAGTCTTTTCCTCTGCGACTATAGTAGACTCTATCTCTATGACTGTTGTCATCTCCGATAAATCCTCAGAGGAGGAGCTTGAGCTGTCCTCTTCCTCCAGGAAACTCCAGGATTCAGATTGGTGACTGTAGGACATGTGGCTCTCTAAGTCACTTGTACCCTCATTCTGGGATGTTCTAGAAGAGTTGGTGTATAGACCCAGAGATATATGGTCACTATCAGTGTGGCTGTCACGTGATCCAACCTGTGAAAAATAAATATTCATTTCCAGGATGCTGCCCTTGATGGACTTAGCAATAGGACAGCCCAGGTGGAGAGGGTGTGTGTCTGGATGGCAGCATAGGGTGGCAGGCATGCTATGGCATCTGGCAAGTTTCCTGGAATAATGCTCCTCCTCTTTTTCCTGGCCCTTAGATGGCAAGGTAAAGGTATAGGGAACAGGTTCAGCTCTCCTTAGGGATCCAGGATAAGTGTAAAGCTCTGTCAGGCGGAGGACAGTGCCTGGCTGCCTGGTTTTCACAGGATTCACCTGGTTGTGGCCATAGTCTCCCGCAGGTGACTGGTGTTGCAATATAAGATAAGTTGCCATCACCTCGTCATATTTTTGGTCTCTCAGGGATTCAATGATTTCTTCAGGCTTATAGCCCATGACTCTCATGGTCCCAACAATGCTAGGGCTCGGGGTGCCTGGGAGGCTAGGGGTGGAAGTAGGTGGTGAACGTGCCTCACTGGCCCTGATCATGGGGCGCCTCAAGATGTCCTTGATGGTGGGCCTTCTTCCGGGATTGATTATCAGTAATTCCAAGATGACATTGAAAATGTCGATAGAAACATGCTTAGGAATGGTGAAGTTGCCTGAGGTGACCTCGTTCCTCATGCCTGCCACAGATTTGGCTTGGAAAGGGAAGTGCCCAGCCACCATGAGAAAGAGGAGAATCCCTAAACACCACATGTCGATGGGGTAAGCATCGTATTCCCCAGGCGCAAAGAGTTCTGGGGCACAATAGGGCAGAGTGCCACAGAAACCCCGCAGCTTCTGCCCAGGAGTTACTTTCACAGCGAGGCTAAAATCAATCAGCTTGGCATTCCCCCTGCAGTCCATAAGGATGTTGGTGGCTTTTATATCTCTATGGACAACTTGATTGTTATGACAGTAATTCACTGCATGCACCACCTGAGTAAATATCCTTTCAGCCTCGCACTCCGGTAGAGACCCCCGTTCCAGGATCCTCCGCAGCAGCTCTCCCTCTGAGGCATGCTCCATCACCAGGTAGGTGATCTCTTCCGTCTCGATCACGTGAAAAAGTTTGATAATATTGGGGTGGTTTATGGATTTCATAACGCTTATTTCACTGTTAAAAATCGAGTTGTACTTCTTATTTCTAAGGAGTTTTACAGCCACACAGGTCACAGTGGGAACATGGAAGGCGAGTTTCACTTCAGAAAAATGTCCGTGTCCCAGAGTCCTCATCATTCTATAGTCGGTGTTGAAGGGGTCCTCCACAGAGGAGCAGGCCTCCATGTCCTGCTTCAGAGTCAGGCCCTCCTCCTTCATATGGCTAGAGCCAAAGAGTTCAATGAGAAAGTTGACAGACTTAAAATCAGGCCTAGGAGAGTATTTAGAGCTATGAATTTCTACATCCAAAAGACTAGGAAAGGAAGGAAGGAAGAGGTCAGACACATTTCAGACCACCTAACTGGGTACTTAAATGCTTAGATAGACAAGAATGAAGTATGTTCCAAAGCAGTGTAGAGCAAAATATGACAGATTGGTTTGACAGGAATCAACTGCAAACTGGCAGAACCAACCAAAGGATTCTAGAAACTAAGAGCCACTGATAAGAAAGGACGGTCATCCCCTGACCCTGAGCTCACCTGTACTGGAAGACAGCAGGCACGAATAAAATTAGATGCGAGAGAAGTATATAGAACAACAGACACCTCCCAAGCCCAGTGGTGTCCGTGCGGGGCAACCAGCCCCTGAGTCCAGGTACAACTAGCTCTGCAAAGGACCTACCGAAATTTGGTTCTTAGGATCCAGGTCAGGTGGCTCACAATTACTCCGAACCCAGCTCTAGGAGATCCTACACCACGGGCCTCTGAGGGCATCCATACACATGTTCACATACCCACACGCAAGTGCACTCTCTGCTACTACACATCAATTACATGGTGATAATGTCTATCTAGATAATGCTACAGGCAGTTATGATCTCCCACAGAAGAGCTGCACATCAAACCTAGTTCCAAGAGTACATGCTCTTGAAATGGTGGGCCAGCTCTCCAGATTACCCCATTCGCAAAAATCTTTACTTTAAAACAAAGAGGGTCCCTTACATGAATTGGAGGAGACTTTCTGTGTATAAAATAAACATAATAAAATGTTCTCAGATAGAAAACAGAATGAACTTACTATGATCGTTCAAAATCTTCAAAAATCCAGGAATGTCTTGTCACGGTGCAGAAAACCAGTTACTCTCTATTTTGCTCTGTAAGACAAGAGGAGTGGAGAATGGTGTGAGTGTGTGAGGGAGGGAATAGAAAGAGAGTTTATGTTTATTAAACAAACATAATAAAATATTGTAGGTTAGAGAACAGAAGGCACTTACTATATGGTGGTCAAAAGAGCTTCTAAAATGCGAGTATAGTCTGTCACGGGCACAGAAGTCCAGTTGCTCTCCAACCAAGAGCTTCTGTTCTGTAAGACAAGAAGCAGGCTCAGCCAGAGCCTTAAGTGGATAGGTGTCACAATGGCTCCTTGTGATGTCAGAGCAAGGAATGGACCAGTTCCCTCACATTCTGTCCTCAGGGACAGGAAAGCTGGTCTAGGGCAGTGGGGCAGTAGGGGCCTGAGAAAGCTGGTTACACTCCAGTGTCTGTCCACAGTGATGCCCAGAGGCCCACCTCTTCCTGCTAGGCCCACTGCCCAAGGTCCACAGTTTGCCCCACGTGGTGCCACCTGCTTGGAACAATGTTCAAACACTTGATTCTTTGTGGGACTTTTGACACCCAAACCTTAAGGAGGACACACACACACACACACAAACACACTCTACATCTAGACATGACACAACTAGCTGTGCCCTGACTGAGAGTCCTTCAAGGGTCAGCTGATGGACCTTAGACAAGAGGTTGGGGTGAAAGTCAGGAAAGTCTCATAAAGGATAAACACTTGGCAGTTGGAAAAGCTAGAAAAGTGGAGGCAGGAGGATCAGTTCAAGTCCTCTTTGGCCACACAGGGATGCTGAGGCCAGCCTGTGCTACAGGAGACCCTGCCTCACCAAATACAAAAGCAATAGCAAAGAGAAGATGAGGAAGGACTGCTTTTGTTTTCTGCATGACCTAGGTTCCCAACTGCTTCAAAAGTTCAAGGTTGCTGTTACACACAGGGCCTAGCCACAAGTGCTTGTGACAACAACGCTTGAGGGTGGAGGGCTGATCAGCCATTTCCATGCTCCTGAAGCTAGGCTGCTGTCACCTCCCACCAAAAGTCATCAGTTTTTCACATTAAGTGGACCTCACAGCACCCACCCAAGCTGCGGGACATACGCCAGAGAAACTGGGTGGAAGTTTACAGGAGGTCAACAAGGATGTTCATTCTTCAGAGAACATGCATCACTAACTTGAGCACTGGATAGCAAGTCTAGTCAACTAAACCATCACACAATGAAAGGGAGACACAGGTACCGTTCAGCAAAGGGCAACAAAGTGCAACTTGCCAGTTCTGTAATCAGATATCAGATTTTTGGAAGTCACAGACCATAGACCCTCCTCTCATCACCAATACCTTGGCAAAACAGAAAGGAACCTGAAGGGCTTTGTTGCTGGACCATGAAGGTTCTGTTACCCACTGCCTTTCCCCAAACATGAACAGATTAAGGTTGGAGGAAGGAGTTTTATCCAAGCCTAGACTTGGAAATTTGGGTAGATTGCCCTTGACAATAAAAAGTCCCCTGCTTCTCCAAAAAGACAGGTGCTTATTTTGGGGCTTGGGGTCTGTGCAGTGCTGGGCAGATAATTCCAGCACTAGGCGGTTTTTGTTCCTGAATATGTTCTTTGACCTGTAGGACCAGCAGAACTCTAGAGCACAGGCTCAACTCTTTGCTTCAAAATCATTATTGCCCTCCCCTCTGGTGCCTGATAACACCCTAGCTTCGTGCCATAATCGCCCTCCTTAAAACAGAAGATAACCCATGAATGTACAGCTGCAGGCAGAGAGAAGGACAGAAGTAGGCTGGAGGGACAGGGCATGGCAAGTCTCACCAAGGAAAGTCCCATCCTTCCTCAAAGAACAAGCTCCTTTTAGACTTACACTTATTCTATCCATGAATTCCTTTTCATCTGCCCTGTTCCACCATCACCATCACAAGATCAGAGCTGACGCTTGTCTCTAGCCCCTTTGTTGGACTCATGCCTCTTGACCTGCCAGGAAGATCCTGAGATAACCAGCTAGGAGGAGACTTTGTGCTAGAGCCCAGAGACACATTGGTGTCCTTCCTTAAGAGACCATCCCGTGTGTCCATCAGTCCTCTGGACAGGAGTCCACGGCACTTGGCCCGTACTTGTACTTGGGAAGCAAGGTGCTGAACAGCAAAGCGAAAGAGTGAGGGGCTTGGAAGGGGTGGGCAGTAGGCAGTGTCATCAGGGGAATGTATTCAAAGTTCTCCATGTACATGTACGGAAGTGTCACTGGGCGATCGATCACTCGTGTTGTGTAGTTGATATAAATACTGTGATAGCGAGATACAATCAAAGTGAGCATGAGATAGATGAAGAATACAACGGTAAGCATAATCATGCCTGAAACCAATGAATGAATAAATAGAGGCGATTGCCACAAAACTGACAGTGTTAGAGGGAAACTCAATCTGCTGAGGGTCAACAGGTCAGGTTGTCCTAGGGGAGCTGGCCAATGCTGTGATTCACCAACTCTCAAACCATTCAGTCTAGCAACCAATGGCTGCCACACTTGATGGGACCAAACCCAATCCCAGTGAGTTCTCTATGTGGCCAGGTTCCACCATTCCTCACAAGGACTCTTTATGATGTCAGAGCAAGGAATGACCTAGCCATGCTTGGGCACCAACCACACTGATTCCCCCAGTTTCTGCCCATAAGGACAGGGAAGGCATGGTAGCAGGAAAGGCAGGTAGCTAAAGGAGTAGGGACCTGAGCCAGCCAGTCAGTTCTGTCCAGTTTTCCCTTGGTGCCAGTGACCCTCTTCCTCCTGTAAGAGGCCAGTTTATGTGCAAATATGCGAAGCTCAGTGAGTGGGTAATTCCTTTCCATATTTGATGCAATAATGGAAAATTAACTTGTTCTTTAAAATAAGCAGTGAAATCCTAATAACACAGTCTCAGTGGAATCAGGGAGGAAAACGCATGCTCAGCTACTGCCAGTGTCATTTTGCTCTGGGGTTTGTGGGGTTCAGGGTAGGGGCAGAAAAACCCGGGTGCTCTGCTAAGTCCAACTGAACACTATTGGGTGTGGGATTTGTGAACACAGCCCTAAGACTAGTTGGGAAAACCTCCCAGGATTAAACTGGTTCACCCGAAGTCAGAGGGTGGTGGCTGTGAAGCAATAGGCTAAGACTATTGAACTCCTTTGGTTTTCCTGATGAGAGAAAATGGATCCCAAAGCCTTTGCAATGGCTTTGCAACCCTCCAGGGTGCTGACCACCATGGTTGATATTGGAGCCTTAAGGATTGCATTCTTGCTAAGAATCCTACAATGACTGTGTCTCCATTTTACAGATGGAAAACTGCGGCTTTTTGATGGTCACCGTTTTTTGTTTTTTTGTTTTTCAAGACAGGCTTTCTCTGTGTAGCCCCTGGCTGTCCTGTCGTTTACTCTGTATACCAGGCTGATCTCAAACTCAGACAGCCACCTTTCTCTGTCTCCCAAGTGAGAGATTAAAGATTTACAACACAGACACAGACACACACACCCACACACACACACACACACACACATAAAAGACAGGTGATCAAAAGACCATATATTTCAGTTCAAAAATCGATTCAAAAATCAAAATTGTATGTAATCCTTATGGTATTAGTAGATTTCCCTGAATCTTAATATAATTGCTGGCTCTCAATATGTAGAATGAGTTGTTTGGCATATAGAAACTGCTGACTTTATTCCTGATGGTTTAGAATTAACTTTATTATTCATGCAACTGCAAAAGGCTTAACAAAAGTAGAAACCCTCCGTTATATATCACGCAGATTCGGTCTCATACAGGCTTTCCAGGTCCATTGGTACAAGCAAATGAGGAAACTGATCAATTACAACACCTCAACATTTCATGAAAGACACGATGTTAAAAGTAAAAGATAATTTTTTTTTCTATAACTTGGGCAACAAGCAAAGAAATAATAAAAAATGTCCCACATGTCCTCTGTATAACCACACTCGACTGCATGCTGGAAGTAAGCCTAGGGATACGAAAAAAGTGAAATATGGCAGATGGATGTGTTTCATTCTGCAGAATTTGGAAAACAAAGGTATGTACACCGTACCATAGGTGTATACCCAGGGTTTCAAAGGGCAACTGCTTTAAGTGCTGAAAAGGCTTATTGTGTAATTACACAGTTATTGGAAATAATGGAAATTTTGGGGATACCTTCACAAATTAAGACTGATAATGAACCTACATATATATCTAGTAAGATGAAGCAATTCGTTGCCTATTATACTATAAATCTTTATACTATAAATGATTTATAAAACTTTATACTATAAATGTTTTATAAAATCTTTATACCATAGTATAAAATGATCTTTATATAACTTATACTATTATAAAGATTTATAAATCATTTATACTATAGTATACTCTAAATGATAGTATAGTATAAATGATATCATTTATACTATATATAGTATCATTTATACTATACTCCCATTTATACTTTACTTATATTACAATTTATAGTATAAGTATAAATTATATCATTTATACTATATATAGTATCATTTATACTATACTATCATTTATACTATATATAGTATCATTTGTACTCTACTATCATTTAAATGATCGTATAATATAAAGGATAGTATAGTATAAATTATACCATGTATACTATGTATAGTATCATTTATACTATACTATCATTTATAGTATATATAGTATCATTTATACTATACTATCATTTATACTATATATAGCATCATTTATACTATACTACCATTTATACTTTACTATCCTTTATAGTATACTAAAGTATAAATGATTTATAAATCACTTATACTATACTATAATTTATCCTATACTATCATTTATTGTATACTATAGTATAAATGATTTATAAATCTTTATATTATAAATTATATAGAGGTCATTTAAATAATCTTTTTACTATAGTGTAAATGATTTATAAATCTTTATAATAATATAAGTTATATAAAGATCATTTTATACTATAGTATAAAGATTTTGTAAATCATTTATGCTATACAGTCTAGGGAGAAAGAACACAAGAGATGAAGTCTTACCACTGTGATACTAGGATGGAAAGATAAGGCTTCCCAGAACTCTCCCCAAAGGCTGTGCAATGCTGATTAACTGTGCAAGAATATGCAAAGGGCAGAGACTTGAAGAAATGGAAGCAGCCTTAAGATCTGTCCAGCTGGTACATACACGAGGGAGGGGCTTGAGGCTGCCATGACACAGGGACACAGTGGGTTGCTCCTCCAAGAGTCTCTAGTTAGACTTGTCAGGACACCTATCACACCCTCACAGTGTGTCATGTGGTGGTGAGTGTGGGATCCAATGTGAATGGTCGCCTTGAAGGAACAAGAATAGATATGCAAGAGGTGAGTAACTAGGGCAGAATTGGTGTCAAGAGAGGGCACAGCTACCACTGCAGTCACTCCAAGACTGAGTTTTCCAGGCTTTGTTCTGAGTTGGGTCTGAGGACTCAAGCAATGTAACCTGTGATGGATTTGGCATGTGTGTGGGTGCGGGGTTCTTGCAAAAGGATGGCAGGAGGCTCTTTCTAAAGAATTCCCATCAGGCTGCTTGTAGGCCTCAGTTCTCAAAATGGGAACCCATCTTGGGGCAGGTAGAACAGGCAGACTGGAAACTATAGCACTAGGGAGAGATTAGTTACAAAGGACAGAAGGAAAAGTGAATAAAATGAAGTGAAGTAATGCACTCACCTGGTGCTGAGGGTGGCTCCAAGGTCCCTTTTCATTGGAGTCATGTTCTTACATGAGGCGGCCTTTGTCTTAGCAGGTGGCAGGCAGCAGCAGCACAGATGTCTGAGGCCGTTCATGATTGTTATCTTCACCCGCTTCCAGCGTTGACGCTGGTTGTGGGCGGAAGCTGTGCCAGTGTCCTGAGGCTGGCCAAGTGTGATGTTGTCCTCGGTCTCTTTTTGAGGGAGAGCTGTGCCAGCGTCCTGAGGCTGGCCAGGCCTGATGTTGTCACCCTCGTTCTCTTCCTCCTTGGTCTCTTCAGTTATGATGGTATCCTCCTTGATCTCCTTTGTCGTGATGGTGTCTCATATGATGGTCTCTGGTATGATGGTGTTTGGCACGATGGTGTCTGGTATGATGGTGTCCTCCTTGGTCAATTTTAGTGTGATGGTGTGTGGTAGGATGGTGTATTGGGGCAGGTGGGACAGGGAGATTGGAAACTATATCACCATGGGGAGAAGTTTTTTTTTTTTTTTAAATATGGAACACTTCACGAATTTGCATGTCATCCTTGCGCAGGGGCCATGCTAATCTTCTCTGTATCGTTCCAATTTTAGTATATGTGCTGCCGAAACAAGCACGAGAAGTTTTACTTTGTGGAAAAGATCATATTTCCTGCCAAGAAACGGGGAGTAAAGGACAATCACTCCCCAGAGGGCAGTCTGTGATGTTTATTCAGGCTGGGTGAGAGAGCAAGGGATCAGTGTGCCACATGAAGCTTTAGGGCACCTCTGCACCTCAGCCCTTCCCCTCCCCTCAGTGCTGGAGGCTACAAGAACTCACACCCTGCATGGCTTTTACATAGGTATTGAAGATTCAAATTCAGTCTTTATGCTTGTGCAGAAAGCACTGTTACCTCACCTCTACCCAGCCCAGACCCCTCCACCCCTCCAGCTTTTCATTTGTTTTCAGAAGATTACTGTGTTTTCTTCTTGTTCTGAATGGTCATTCTACACCAATTAAGAATTCTCCACTGTGCCATTCCTCAACCCCTGGCAAACACCATTGCATTTTCCTTTCTTGAAAAATTACAGTACAGTACTCTCAGTTCCACCCCTAGATGTACAGAAGCTTGTCATTCTGTGACTGACATGTCACGGGAAGTATGTGTTCCTCTGTGGTGGACCTACACCTACAGGTGGCTTTCCTTCCTGTTTAAGCTGAGTAATAGTCCATGATATATAAAGGCCACATGTGGTTGGTACATTCATCTGCTTACGGACAGAGAGTTATTTCCATCGTGGCTGTGGTTAAGTGCTGTTAATATAAACAAGCAAGCATCTGAGACTTTGAATCAATTATTTTTCCATAACTATGAAAGAACTGTTGATGAATGATATGCGATTTTGTGATAATGCATCCATATTTAATTAGGTAAAATACAAAGTGTTAAGGTGATTGGCTTATTAAAAAGTGCTACACAGTGTAGCTTATTGATAAGTGCACAGAGCACCCTAATCTGTGATGTGTAACAGGTGGCCCCTGCTGACACCAAGCAGAAATGCGCATGAAGACATTTGGCTCAAATTTCCACAGGTGTTGTAACCCACATTTCAATGGAAGCAGTTTAACAAAGCAGGAGTCATTTGTTCAGTTTTCTGGAGGAGCATGAACACTAGCCTGGGATTCACCATCTGTCAGCGAGCATCTGTCAGTTGGCTCCTTAAGTGAACTCGTCTTTCCCTCACTAGGTAAGCATTTGCTGTCCTCCCCACCAAGGATCGTAAGAAGCAAACAATTCGTTTCTCAGAGCCAATTAACAGCAAGGGGCTGACGGTGGTGTAGCCATTGGAGACCATCATGTGGATACTGTGGTGGACTGGGTCACTGTCCTGCATCAGTCTTGAGGCAGATATGATGCAGTCCAAACAGTACATCAGGACGAAGAAGTTCATGATCAGCAGGATGGTCCTGGTGGCCCATTGCAGTGGGGACACTTTTGCAGAAAGGCTGGTTCTGTGAAGGCGCCGAGCCTGTTTCTTGTGTCTGCACAAGAGAGCCACCATGTACCCACTGCAGAGGGCCATGAGACCTAGAAAAGACACATCTCGAAATATCCTCAGTATGGAAAATAAGGGTCTGCTGCTATACTCCATAGGTAAAATAATGCAAGATTCTGTGACAAATATGAGACCATGTGAGGTGACATTGTACTCAGCAACATAGGAGAAGGAGAAGTGAGCACCACAGGACATGTAAAGGCCCATAGCACAGGAAGGGGGCACAGGCTCTGCTGTGGGGATTTAGGTTTGAATTTTGCCAGACAGGTGCTTCTGGGACTGAGGATGATGGCCTGAAGGATGCTCAGCAGGCAGGTGACACAAAGAGAGAGGCCCCTCAAAAGCCTGTGCAAGTGGAACAGGGAGTTACACTTGATGTCATTCTACATATTCTGAGATGCAAGAATGTCAGCAGCTGCGAACCCAATGACTGTTAGCATCCCAAGGTGGATGAGGGCCAAGAGACTGATGAGTGGGTCAATGATCCGGAGCCTGCTTTCAAGAAGGAACTCAAAAAGGTGGAAGAGGAAGAGGATAATGTTGAAGGAGATCCCAATGCCTACTTCAGAGAAAAATGTATAATGTGTCAACAACTCCATAAAGGGTCTTGATTCTTCTCATTGTATGAGACAAGGAAATAGAGTAAACATTTGAGAAGAAAGGCAAGAGAAATTATTCATCACAAACAGTAACAGCAACATTGATATCAAACACTATTGCCTTTAGGAATATTGGTGGGCCCAGCCCAATACACCCCTCAGTATTCAAGTTTTCCTGAGTGCCAAACATTCTCATTGTCAGTCATGCCTGGATTGTGTACCTATAGGTGGGCTCCCTTGCTGCTTCAAGTTTCCTGTGTATTAAAATGATCATGTATTACAGAAATGATTCCTTACCACTGCCTCATTTTGAGTTTTTTGGGGGCATTGCCTGGTTTTTGTTTTGTCATCTTGTCAGGTATAGGAAAAGCTTCAAAAGTTTTGATTATTTCCCCTTTCTGTTTCCATTGTTGCACTAAAACATCATAATCAAAACTGGCATAGAGGAGGACAGGGTTTATTTGGATTAACTCTCAGGTCATAGACCATCGTTAATGAGAGGTGAAATCAGGAGCACAAAGCAGATAGTCAAGTCATAGCCACAGTCAAGTGCAGAGAGAGGAGGCTAAAGCCAGGGCTTGGAGGTTAAGAGCTCTGGCTGGTCTTGCAGGGCCTTTGAGTTCAGTTCCAGCATCTAAGTCAACTGGCTTACAGCCACCTGTCACTCCAGCAATAGGGCATGGATGACCTCATCTGGCCCCTATGGCACCTGCGCTCATCTGCATATAATGCAAACAAATAATTAAATATAAAATTAAATAAATCTTGAGTTAAATTATAAGGAAATGTTGATGAAAGACATTAGATATTTACTGTAATATACGTGTTTGGCCTGGAGAGACGGCTCAGTGGCTAAGCTTACATTTAGAATATATGTTTACATGCCAAATTCTGCCCTCTGTGAGCACTGCACATGCAAACAGCACACTGATATATACACAGACATAACACACACACACACACACTTCAAATAAGTAAATACAACACAATTTAAGGCGCCTGTTTATGTTTTCATTCACATTTTTTAAACAGGAAGACAATGTTGCTGTAAATTTGTCCCCTCACTATGGAAAAGGAATTTCATCAGAAAGTTAAGGTGTGTAAGGTGCTTGCTTTCTGTAGCTTCTTCTGTGTCCGTGTACTTAAGGATCCATAAGTTCCCCAGAGAAGAGGGATGTGTTTAGCACCCATGAACAAGTTATGCTATTTAAAGTTTCAGAACTGAGGTAGACAATTGTAAAAATCTCAACAAGTGGACTTCTCTTCCATTTTAATTGGCATGGATTTTTACTTAGATGAGGGGTACAGTATCTTAATTCAGCACATCTCTGTGTCCTGCTCTGACCAAGTCAGGATAATTTCCACCTTTTCAAATACTGTCATTTTTCTGTGTTTGACACCTTCAGGTCTTTGTCTTCCTTTGGAACATGCAAGCACTTGGTGTGGACAACAGCTATGCTGCAGTGCTCTAAGGCATGATCACCATGACCTCACACAGCCTCTGCTCTGAACCTACCTTTCAGTCCTGTTCCACTGTCTCTTTCTGGAATTGACTGACCATTCTTCTTGCTATTTTGTGTAATCAGCTTTCATCTTGACTGAGAACAGACAGTTTGCTCCCATCAAAAGCTCAGCAAAGATGTCAATCATAGACATTTATCTGTTTCAGTCTTTAATGGGTCACAGTTGATCGCTAGGACCCAGCACAACCTTTGTGACATGCATGTATTTTAGTACATGTGTTTAATAAAAGGGAAAAAGGAATATTGAAATATATTGTTTGTATATATTATACACTGGTAATATCATAAGAGTAACTTCAGATCTAGCTCCCTGCTCCTTTACCTCATTTTAAACACAAGATTACAGACATAGCAATATAATCCTCATACCATCCCAAACTTTAATTACCTGTGAATCAAAGGTGGTGGATGCTGTCATTTTCAGTGTGGTTTGGCTAACTGCCCTTACAGATATTAAGGGACAGGTTTGTCTGGGTGCTGTGGGCCTACAATAATGATTATGATTTGTGAGTTTACTTTATAATTACTTTAAAGCCACTGCAAAGGTTTTTCTACAGGTTAAATTCACAGATACAGCAAAGGGAAAAGTAGCGCTTTTCTCCAGAGTACAGTCCAGTTATATTCTGTTGGCATCCCTGGCACCAGGTCACCTTCCTCAATGCAGCCCCAGGAAATGCTGTAAAAAATATTCCATTAGTCATCTATTACAGACAACTAAACCAGCAATCACGTTCCTCAGGCAAACATGGCTCACATATGTAAACATCATGGCTCATTAAAGGAAAGACACACAATGACTTCTGAGCCAATATACCACTGTTTTCTTTAAAAGAAAAAAAGACTTTAAAATGTTTCATTTTTACTTTATGTGTAAGTGTAGTTTGCCTCCTGAATTGCTGAAGTGTCCCTTGCCTAGCCACTGTGTCCTGCACCAACAGTGCATTTTGCACATGGAGAAATCACACTCTTTCTGCCTCTGCTGCTCTGAAGAAAGGGAAGGAGATCACGGTCACAGAAAATGAATTTCTGAAATGTGACATCTGACTAACCCGCATCTGGGAATTGTGTGCATTGGGATGGAGGTGTGGGCCTCTGCATGCAGATTAGAAAGCATGCCCAATATAGAGAAAGAAGCAGCAAGGAGAAATCTGCACTTTCATTAGTGAGAGCCAGCAGCGAAGGCTGGACCTCAGAGCAAAGTGTTGCTAAAAGTCACATCACACAGGGATCTAAGAGCAGTCTCTTCAGTTCCACAGAGTGGCATCCCATGAGAAGCTAAGTCCTTCACCATCCTGTGAGACATAGAACCTCACACAGCCCCAAACTAGGGACACATTTCATACACAGTGGACTTGATGCAGTAGTCAGGACAGAAGCAGAGAGCAGAAAGCCCTAACAGACCCTGCTCCAAGTTTGGTCACTTATGACCTTTCTGGTGGACAGAATCCAGGGTGAAGTTTGAGGGCAGGATGTCTGTCTTCTCCTCTGCAGCACTGGTTCAAACATATCTGTTTCTGAATGAGAAGATGGTACATAGTGTGGTTGCCCCACACTTACACCTCATGTCCAGATTCATGCCCACAAAGGACTTTGGTTTGCCGTGATCATGTTGCCTGACAGCAGCCTGTCACACCGTCACCACCTAAGGTGAAGCAAAACTCGGCAAAAGGCCTGAGGGGTGTGGCTGTACTGTTTGTGGTTGGGATTGGACTGCAGTTAAATGGAGAACCTGTCCTTCCTATTGTGCTGTTCTGCTTGGAAAATTAGGGACACTGGGGAGACATGGCTGGCACCACAGTGAAGGCAAGACAGCCACCAGCCAGGTGTAGACGCTACATGCAGAGATACCATGGAGGGGCTGCAGTCCGGGATGCTATGAGCCAACATCTGGGAGGGTTCAATTAAGGACCGGCAGCTAGCTCCGAAGACAGCTAAGAAATGTCCACTGCATTTGTACATGGATAGGATTGTGAGGTTCAGCTTAGGGTCACACCCGCAGTTAAAATATTCGTAATAACCACTGTTAAAAATCTCTCTGTAGAAGTCAGTGGAAAGAAAATACTCTTTAAACATAAAGAAATAAGAAGACTTAGAGGAGTGCTCTACAGACTCCAGCTGTTGACACTGGTTCCTGCCACAGCCCAACCTGCTTCCCCCACCACCCCGTGACTCCTCCTGAGCAACTGTGACCTCCCTCCCAGTGTTCTCATTGTCTCAAGGACAAGGGAAGTAGGTCAGTTCCTGTCCATCTCTTCACATAGGTTCTTCAAAAGATGAGGTTTGGGGAAAACCAAGTAGAGGCAACAGGACAGGGTGGGGCTTAATTCTTCAAAGGTTTCCTGAAACTACGAGATATTTGGGCATTTCTATTCTGAAAAAGGAATGTTTATACAGAGACTGGAACACAGAAAAGATTAATGGACACAGGTATCATCTCCATTAGGACCATCTTCACTGTGTAGTTGACAATCATTGTCCTGGCTAAATCATCATCACAGCACCTCAGGTGACTATTCCAACAAGCAGAGCAAGGTGAAGGGATGACATAAAATTAAACAGGGAATGCAAAGATTCTTTTTTTTTTTTTATCAGTTACATTTTATTAACTCTGTATCCCAGCCGTGTCCCGATCCCTCATTCCCTCCCAGTCCCTCCCTCCCTCCCTCCCTCCCTCATCTCCACCCTGCCCCTTTCCAAGTCCACTGATAGGGGGGACCTCCTCCCCATTCATCTGATCCTGTTTTATCAGGTATCTTCAGGACTGGCTGCAAAGCCCTCCTCTGTGGCCTAACAGGACTGCTCCTTCCTTCGGGGGTGGGGAGACCAAAGAGCCAGTCATTGAGTTTCTGTTAGAAATAGTCCCTGTTCCCCTCACTTTGGGAAACCAATTGGTTACTGAGCTACCACAGGCTACATCTGAGTGGAGGTTCTAGGTTATATCCATACATGGTCCTTGGTTGAATGTCAGTCTCAGAAAAGACCCTGTGCCCAGATATATTTGGTCCTTGTGGAGCTCCTATCCTTTCCCCATCAGACTAACTCCCCTTCTTTCTTATGATTCCCTGTACTCTGCCAAAGGTTTGAAATGCAAAGATTCTTAAGAAATTCTAGTAGGTAAAAGTCAGTGAGGAGGTGACTGTTAGACAAGGTTTGAACATACAGCCCATTTCTTTTCCTAAGGCTTTCAGTGCCTCTAAGTAGTCACACTACAGAAGCCTGGGTACCAAAAATGATTCTTTTATAGCACATATACAACAGAAGTAAAATTAAGTGCATTCGTCTGCATTCGAAATTAAAACCTCACCTCCTCACAAGATGCGCACAAATGAGCAATTCTGAAAACCTCTAGATGTTATACCAAACAACTTAATGTCCATAAAGTAAAATTGGTAATTTACTTCAGCAAAGAAAATAGGAGTTAAAATTAACTGACATCCTATAAAGGTTGTAATTTTAGGACCTTAAGCAATTGAACATCCTGGGAAGAAAACATGTCAGAGCTCAGGTCTCCTCCACAGGTGCTGAAAACCTCCCTGCCTCCCAGTGCTCCTCCTTCCACAGCCTGCCTGGGTCCAGGCCACCTCCTGACTGTGCACTTGGGTGCAGAGCAATTACCCAGATGGACTCTGTGCAGAGGAGATCCTGTGCAGCTTTGGTGAAGGGGTTTTTAATGCACCTCTGCAGCCTGTAGTTGTAGCTGCTGTCACTGACAAGTTCCTGCTGGAGAGCATGGAGATCTGGCCCCCCAGGGGAGCATCTTCCCCATGGAGCTGACTCTACTGTCTTGAACAGCAGCTGTCTGGGGAGAGGAGAGCACAGACTTTTCTCCAAGTTTCCTTGCCATGTCTGCATGATGGATCAGGTCACAATGTCGTCAATCCACTCTTGTTAATTTCCCCTCAGTCCAAATGAGTCCAAACTAATCTTCTACTCTCAATTCCTGTGCTATTTCCAGAGAGTACTGGAGACGTAAGGAACTAAGCAGATATTAAAAACAAAACAAAACAAAACAAAACAAAACAAAACAAAAAACCCAAAGACTGCCTGGGGTTGTAGCACAGTGGTAGAGTCCTTGTGTGCCAAGTGCTAGGCTCTCGGTTATGCCCCATTACCACATCATGAGTAAGTAAGTAAATTAATAAAGAAATGAGCCATATAGGCTTAAAAACTTCCCAAAGACTATAACATCTATTGTCTAAGATTCCACACAAGGCACCCAGTGGGAGTGGAACCCTCAGAGGAAAGGAACGGCACCCATTATCAGATACCCAACTCATGCCAAGGGGGGAAGTCCAAATGCTGCCACAGTGGCTCCATGAACATGTTAATGTGCAAACAACAGAGCTCAGCTGGGTGGGAAAAGCCCACACCTCTTCCCCGAGGGTGCTGGCTTCCCTCCTACTCTCTGGAACCGGCCACTTGCCATCCAGTTGCCATCTGGATTCCTGAAAGACTTCTGGGGCTGGTGTGACAGAGGAGGTGGCCTTTGTCTCCCTGGAGGAAGGGAGGGATTGGGATGGGAGGAGAAAGAGAACCACGGGGGGAATACAAAGTGAGTAAAGTGTAAATAATAAAGAAAAATAAAATAAAATAAGCAAAGTAATTAAAGAGCAGTCCAATTAGATTGTGTCAAATGCAGTCCCTCTTCCCATACTATGGAACCCACTTGGACACTAAACTGCCATGGGCTACATCTGTGTAGGGGTTGTAGGTTATCTCCATTCATGGTACTTGGTTGGAGTATGAGTCTCAGGAAAGACCCCTGTGCTCAAAATTTTTGGTTCTGTTGCTCTCCTTGTGGACCTCCAAATGCCCCTCAACTGAAGAATGGATACAGAAATTGTGGTACATCTATACAATGGAGTATTACTCAGCAATGAAAAACAAGGAAATCATGAAATTTGCAGGTAAATGGTGGGATCTGGAAAGGATCACCTGAGTGATCTATCCCAGAAGCAGAAAGACACATACGGTATATACTCACTCATATAGACATATAATATAGGATAAACCTACTAAAACCTGTACACCTAAAGAAAGTAATCTAGAGGAGGATTCTGAATAAAATGCTCAGTCCCCACCCAGAAAGGTAAAGAGGATGGACATCAGAAGAAGAAGAAAACAGGAAACAAATTAGGAGCCTCCCACAGAGGGCCTCTGAAAGCCTCTGCCCAGAAGACTATCAAAGCAGATGTTGAGACTTATGGCCAAACTTTGTGCAAAATGCATGGAATCTTATGAAAGAAGTGGGAAATAGTAAGATCTGGAGTTTCTCCAATTTAAGATAACAATGACTATAAAGATGTCAAATAGAGACATTATTAGATGGAAATATGTTCATCTATCACTGTCTAACAAAAAGTTGTTAGACTTTCACAAAGGCCTTTTATGTACCTATTGACATGATCCCATGGCTTCTCTTTTTGAGATCTCTTTCTTTTTGAGGGCCTCTATCTCTGTCTATTAACTAAAACATCCTGGGAAGCAGGTCTCAGGCATTGTCATCTCATAGAAACTAGGATATAGCCACTAGTCCAGAGAACTTTTTTAATGGCCAGATGTCCAGAGTAGGTCAGGATGGATGTTAAGCCTGGACCTGTTACCCACTGATGGAACTGAGAAGATTGTTGGCCTCAGAGAGCCTGTGTTACTGGTTTGTCAAACTGGGAGGGAAGTGTTTACTTCTCAGGGTGTTGGGGAATTGAGCAAGTAGTAGACAGTAGGTGTTTTATACTTCCTAAGTGCTTCCTAAGAAATCCAGAGTAGACTTCTTGTATTCTTACCAGAAGACAGCCTGCAGAAAAGCTCTTTTGCCTGGCCCATGGTGGACACCTCAGACAGATGTCTGTCGGTGAGTGTGGATGTTGTCACTGTAGACAAAGGTGGAAGGAGTCAACACCAGTTACTGCTGCTCTCTGGCTTCTGACTCAGCATAAAACTTACATTTTTCATCATTCTCTACAAGAAAAAGATAGCTCTTATTCTTGAGAGCTCCCTGAAAGCCAACATTTGGTTTACACAACTCCCCTTCCCCTTCCTTGGCAGAGCTGAATCAGTAAGGATTCTGGTCCATGGTGACCGCGTGAGTACCATAGCAGACCACACTGCCCACATGAAGGATTATTCCTCCAGGGCCAAGAAAATCTCTCAGTTTCAGTTCCTCCCCCTAAGTTCCTCCCAGCCCCCAACTGAACATCACAAGGCACTGACTTTCCTCACTGCTGTCTTTTCTTGTGCTTAGGCTTGGAAAAGGATCTAAACCCTGAAGACCAGCAACCTGTCTCACTAATTTCCTCCTTAGAGCTCTGAGGCTTGTTGGATAGAGGCACCAGAGCCCATTGAGTATTCTTCTGAGCCCTGTTCAGGCTCTTCCCTCCTCAGAAGGCTCCCAGGGAGAAAGTCTTTCCTATAGATATCAATGCTGCAGTTCAAGATCCCTGGACATCCCTGCCTCACCTGTGCCTTGTCTCTAGATCCACAAATGCTGTTCAGAATGACAACAGTAAGAGAAGGAACATGACAGAGCTTGGCATTGTTGACACAGCCTAGCAGCCCTGTATTGGTCATGGGAATGATGGTGAATACTGTCAGCTTCATGGGACCCAGAATCCACAGGACCCTCACTCAGCATGTTCTGGGCATGTCTGTGACAAAGTCTCTTGACTAGTGTACTTTTGGTGGGAAGACTCACTGACTGTGGATAACCCTGGGCTTGGTTCCTAGGCTGGGTGAAAAAGAAGCAGCTGAGCACCACAGTTCATCTTTGTTCCTTGAATCTGGAAATTTTACCAGCAGCTTCATGTTCCTGCTATAATGTCATTCCCCTCATGATGGGCTGCACCCTCAAACTACCAAAATAAACACTTTCATTCTAAAACAACTAACTAACTAACTAACTAACTAACTAACTAACTAACCCAACTAATACCTCTCCAAAGAGGTACCCCGTTCAGTGTGAGCTTTTTCCTCTGCTCCTGGGATCTCCCTGTAGGTTGTATGTGGTCTCTCCTCATCTGGCCTTCTCTCTAGAACCAGAATCACCTTCCTGTCATAAGGCCATTGACTAAGGCCAAGGACACAAGTGAGGCTGTGACAGCTTCCCCCACCTACTACAGGCTGCAGAGGAATTTTCCCTGATTGGGGTGCCTGCCTCCCACAATGCCTTGCGGCTCACCTGGGTTGGTCACATTCAGGATCCCTGCTGCTGCCATTGGTCAGAAAACCTGAGTGGAGCAATAAAGCCATGACATCTTTGGGTTGCCCCAGAGAACCCTAACCCTAGCCTGAGCTGTTGCATTACCTCTCCCAGGGGAAGGTGGCAGAGTTTTCTTACCTGCTTTCTGTAGTTTGTACTCAGTCCCCTCCTGAGTTCTGGCCCTGGACCCTTGGTTTGCTCACTCCTTCATTTCCCATCCTTGTGCATCTAACTCTTGGTTCCTCTTTACTCCTGAGATGTCGCCACCTTACAAAGCAGAAGAGGAAGAGAAATTAAGTAGATAGATTTGAGATGAGGAGAGACTAGTGGGGTAATCAGGACGCTGCAGGTAACAGAGGCCCAAGTGAGTGCCCAGCTGAACCTTGTGGTATGAAGTTCTCTCCAGGATAGACTTAGTTAAAGATATTCCTCCTGCCTCCAAGTCCCAGCATTTCAGATTTTCTCACCTGTGTGAAATGCTTCTCTTCTCCTTCCTGGAATGCTCTAGGGTCTAGAATGTTGGAGTCCCCTCCTATAGCATGTTGATGCCAGTGCTGTGCAAACCTGATAGCGGATCCACTGGGGAAAAGAGCCCCTACAGTCCCTGTCCTGCAATTTGTCTTGTCTTCCTCTTTGCCAACAAGGCTCTCTCTGACACCAACTGTACATTCCCGGGACCAAGCTAGGAAAGGTCCCCATCTTAACTCCTGCAGTAGCAGGCACAAATTAAATTTATGAAGGTCCCTGGTCAAAGGAGCCAGACATTCTGGAAGAGCATTTAGACAACCGAAACACTCTCTGAATTAACCTGGTATACTGGTGCCTGACAAGTGTGAGTGATGGAGTAGCCCTCCCCCCCCAACATGAGCCCCAGCACAATAAAGTACATGAAGTCAGCTCACAGCCTAAGTGGTGTTTAGCCACATAGCACAGCTTAGGAAAACCATGGCTTCTCCCTGCAGAATAGGGCAGTGGTTGTAGTTCCAGAGATGGAAACTGGTTTTAATCCCTCAAGTGAGGCATCCAAATCTCCTTTAAGCCCACTTTGCTGTGGCATTGGTGCTGGGTGGGTCTGTGTGACCTCATCAAATCTTTTTCCTAATTTATTTTTTATTGATCACAGTTTGTTCACATTGTATCCCAGCTGAAACCCCTTCCCTCATTCCATTCCAATCCCACCCTCCCTTCTTCATCTCCATCCATGCCCCTCCCCAAGCCCACTGATAGGGGAGTTCCTCCTCCCCTTCCCTCTGAACCTAGCATTTCAGGTCTCATCATGACTGTCTGCATGGTCTTCTTCTGCTGCCTGGTAAGGGTGATCCCCTCTCAGAGGGGATGAAACAGCTACTGAATTCATGCCAGACAGTCCCTGTTCCCATTACCAGGAAACCCACGTGGAGACTGAGCTGCCCTGGACTTCATCTGTGCAGGGGGTCTAGGTTATCTCCATGCATGGTCCTTGTTTCGAGTATCAGTCTCAGAAAAGAATCCTGGGCCCAGATTGTTTGGTTCTGTTGCTCTCCTTGTGGAGCTCTTTACACTCCCAGGCTTTCTATCTTCCCCTTCTTTCATAGGTTCCCTGCACTCTGCCCAAAGTTTGGCTATGAGTCTCAGCATCTGCATAGATATACTGCAGGGTAGAGTCTTTCAGAGGCCTCCTGTGGTATGCTCCTATCTTGTTCCTGGTTTTCTCCCTCTTCTGATTTCTGTTTTGTTTGACTTTATGAGTGAGGATTGAGCATCTCACCCATGGTCCTCTTTCTTGTTTAGCTTCTTTAGGAGTACAGCTTTTAGTGTTTATCTTATATTATATTTCTAATACCTCATCACATCCTACTCATATCTCCAGAACAGAAATGGACAGAGGACAGGGACAATAAGAATGACAGAATCCTACTACACCTGTATCTTGACAACTGTGGCAGTCACAGGTGTCCTTCTTTGCTTTCTAGTGTGATAAAACCATGAACAGAAACATCTTGGGGAGAAAATAGTTTATTTCAGCATATACTTCACACATTACAGGCCATCACCAAGGAAGCTTTTTATAGTTATTTTATATAACTTTGTTTTTAGTTTCTCTCTTAACTCAACTATCACAAAACAATTGAGACTCATATTTGTTTAATAACAAGCTTCACAACAAAATACTGAGCAGTTATTACTCTATTCTTAACTCTCTAAGCTAATCTGGTTTCCTCCCAGCACGTATCCCAGAGATACTTGCACTTTGTAGCTTTCCTGCCTAGCTGCTTCTCCTGGTGTCTCTTAGACTTCTCCCTTGGCTAAATACCCTACTTCCTCCTCTAACTCCTCCTCCCCTGGCTGGCAGGCAGTTGAGCCCTATTCTCTCCCCTGCTCATCAGTTTGCTGTCAGCAGCCTCATGGGCATACCTGGGACTATTGAGGAGCACAGTTTATATAACCTCGAGACAGGTGATTCTCAGAACAAGGATTTCATCCAGATGTGAGGGGTACAGAAGGCAGCATTTGAATAACACAGTAACCTTGTACCTACAGAAAATCAGGGCAGAAACCCAGGGCAGGAACCTTGAGGCAGGAACTGAAGCAGAGGCTACAGAAGAACACTGCCTGCTTACTGCCCTTGCTCCTGCTTGCTTGGTCTCGCATACCACCTGCCCAAGGATGGCACCTTCCACACTGAGTGGAACATACCACATCCATCATGAGTTAAGAAAATATCCTGCAGATTTGCCCATAGGACAGTCTGATGGAGGATTGAGGTTCTTTCTTCCCACATGACCCTAGCTTGTGTCACCTTGATAAAAATTCAATAGCAGTGCAGCCCACTTCCATATACCATGTGAAAGGACCTTGCAACATGCTTTGAAGGGACCAAATAAAATCTCCTAGTTATCTTCAGTAGTCAACTTGATACATTGACCTAGTGAGTCTCAATAAGAGAAGTTGTAGTTTTAAAAACAAAACAAAATTCCAATCATTTGAGTTTACCAATAGAGTCAGAGCAAGATGCTGGGGTGAAAACCTGGTAGCTCAGAGAAGCAGCTCACTTTATTTCAACAATATCCCAGAAGGATAAAGCCCTTTGTTCTCAGTTCAAGTCCCAGAGGAAAAAGCTCTTCCTATTCAGCTCATGTCTCAGAAGGAAAAAGTGTTCTCCTTCTCCATGTTGTCTTATGTACCTTCCTTCTCAATGTCCCTCCTGTCAGTTGAATCCCTGTCAGCTGGTTGGTTGCTTTGACTCTTGACCTAGGGTTAACTTTAATCCAGTTTACAGAAAGGTCTTGGATTAAAGCTGTGTTCTAGTTTTGAGCCATACCACAAGAACTTGTTTATAATACACAGAAAGCTCTAGGCTCAAATACTGAGCCACACCACAATTAGATACAGGTATTTACAGTTCACAGCCTTAGGACTCACAATGGAATAAAATACCCTGCATCAAAAGGTAGCTAAGAAAGCCAGGGGTAGAAAGCAGATGGGCAGTCTTCCTCTGTGGTTTCTGTTTCAGTTCCTTCTTGAGCTCCTGCCCTAGCTTCCCCTCGCTAATGTCCTATAGCCTGTAAATTGAAGCAAACTCTTATCTCTACGAGTTGGTTTTGCTCACAGTGTTTCATCACTACAGGAAAGCAAACCAGTACATGGAGCAACTTGAAAAATGATGGTGGGTCTTAGCTTGCTTGCAACAGACAATAATGCAGTCAGAAAAGACTTGAAACATTGGCCATTTAAAGAAGTATTTCCATAAAACATCCTTCGTAGTGAGAACCACACTGTAAATATAAAAATGCAGCTCCTTTCAGTGCACAGTGTCAAAACTGAAAGCCAGATGGAACTCTGCATGCAGTTGTGGGAGAACATCATTGTTTAGTTTTGCTTCCTTTTCTCTGCGTCCAGTGTTAGGATATTGTGGAGCGAGGGTCTCACGGAGGTTTTCCTAGGGCTCCACGAACTTGATGATTTTATTTGAAAGACTTCCCACAGAGCATAGTGGAGCTGACAGCAATAATTTATCACAGAACAACATGAGGCATTCACAGTGGCAAAAGTGAGAAATGTGTGCAGTCCATCATGGAGGATATCGCTGTTCAGGGATGCACAGCAAAGAGCCCATTGTTTGACTGTATGTGGAGGTAGGCTTCATACTTTCCCAAAGCCTGTGGAACAGAAGGCTCCTTTTGGTTCATGATGCTGGCATGCCCATCTACATTTATACTTAAGGAAGGGGATCATAGTATGTTCCTGTTCCTTGGATAACTTTTGTCTAGGTAGTTTGTAAACTATGGAGATGACAGGTTACTAGCAGTTCAGAAACGCAAGTCCTTTGATAGAATCAGATGCACCTCTCATATCCCACTATTTTGACTCAAAATCATGTCATAGCAACTTTAAAAGAATCCTCGAAAGAATATAATAATACTCAGATAAGAACAGACATCTTTAGCACCTGTAAATACCTCTCTTTATTGGCCTGAATCCCTGCTACCTCTGTTGTCCTCCATTTTGTCTAGTCTGCATTTATCCTTTCATGAGGTTCTTTCATATTCTAAGCAGAAAGAATTGTGGTATTTACTCTCCCTTTCCTTAGAGTTGGTGTGCTAACAAGGACACATGATGGGAGATTCAAAGCTGGTTTGGAAGGAAAGGATGGGACCAGGCATGATGGCAAGTGCTGAAATATCTATTACTCCACAAACCCACTGAAACCTTCTCCTTAGGGAAAGTGAAGTAATGTTCTTTATCCTGTTTTCCCAAGCTTGAACAAAGATCTTCCTGCTATGATCTCTGACTCCTGGTTTGTTTGGTGGTGATTTTAGTGGAATCATTTTAAGTTTCTCTCCCCTTATTTTGATGTTGGCTATAGGCTGGCTATATATTGCTTTTGTGTTTAGCTATGTGCCCTGTATCCCTGACCTCTCCAAGACTTTAAACATTAAGGGGTGTTGGATTTTGTCAAAGCCTTTTTCAGCATCTAATGAGATGACCATATGATTTTTTTCTTTCTGTTTGTTTATATGCTGAATTACATCGATGGCTTTTCTTCCTGAGTTCTTAGATGGAACCTTGAGTTTATGACTTTTAATATTTTTTCCCCTTAATACCTGATGTTAGTCACATGGTCTAAATAACTATAAAATAGTCTCACCTTACAGCCTTTATTTTTAAATAACTCTTTTAATATTTTAATACATTTCACTGTAAAATATGAAAATTTCAATGTCCTTATGTGTGCCAGAGGGCAGATTTGTAGAGTTGGCTCTCTCTCCCTTTACATAGGTTGTGAGAATTGACTCAAGATCAAGTTTTCTACCCACGTACCCATTTGAAAGCCCTTATGGGTATATCTTGTCTAGATTCAAAGCTGGGGTCCTCCTGTCTCTGTCTCTTAAACATACTGACCAGTGCCCACCACCAAAAGCACTGTTGTTGGTTACATCACCTCCTCCGTATGTATGATGCTACAGTGAAAGTTAATACATGTGTTCCCTCAGAGACATTCTGCCAGCAGACCATTTGACAAAATTCCTGGTGTAAAGTTTAGACTCAGGACCTTGGAGTCTGGAGAAATAACTTGATGGAGAGATGACATCAGCATCCTAGAGCATATACCATTCATGTTGGCTTGGATGCTTTCCCTTCCATTGGAACCATATAATGGAATGGCTTGGAAGCTCACGTAACTGCACTTCTATTTGCATTCACACAACCCACTGTGAATTCTCATGCGAAAGGAGAGGAAATGTTAGAATCTGCTTTGCTAATATTTGACCATACGTGTCTGCTCACCTCGACTTCTGGTATTGAAACATGGTCGAGGTGAACAGACACATGTCAGGATTCAAAGAGACAGAAGCCCATGGGAGCACAGCAGAGGATTGCACAGAGGTTACATCGTTTGCTTTCTTTCCCTGTGTCTGTTTCTTCATTTCAGACAGGGACAGAGCTGAGCAGTCATTAATGGAGCTGCCTTAACTCTCCCAGGCCACATGCACACATACCTCATGAGGAGAGTGGCAGCTGCACTTCATAGAGACCACCGTGGGCTGGGCACACTTCCATGTTTGGTGTGTACACTTCATCTCATGTCACTCCTGGTGGGTTCCAGACACAGGCACAAGGCCGTCCACGTAGTCCACAGGAGTCGACTTCAGCCTCAAGTCACACTCTATGAAGGTGTCAGGTTGTGGGTGAAATTTGAAGAAGTCTGTTTTTGGAGTTCACAAATTTCAACTTTTGTAAGAGAAATTCATTAAGAATATTTGCTAGTAGAGTAAAAGAATGAAGAGAGAACTGAAATAAATGGCCCTGTCCTTGTCAAACCCACAAACATACTGTCTTTTGATTTCTAATTTAATATAATCGTCCTCATTCAAATCCACCAAAACTAGCTGTTTATGTACCTGACAGCAAGAGAACTGCGGATGAAGGCAGGGACAGTTCCCAGAGATTCTTGCACAGGAGACAGCGAGAAAGGGAGTGTGCTCTGTGATGCACAGCAGTTGTTAATTTATATGAGGGCTTCTGGGGCTGGGGTGAACTGAAGTTGAGGTTTTAAGTGGAAAATGATGAATTGGGCTGAGCTGATAGGATTTCCTGAGGTGAGGCATGGTTGGATCTATGGCCAAGGCTGTGTCTGGCATGAACAGAATCTTTTGGTTTTCCTGCAAGGTTTGCTCTATGCTTCTCGACCTCATAAGATGTATCAGAACAGCAAACTGTCCACTAACAAAACCTCAGAAACCCCTTCTTCTCTGAAATAAGCATCAGGAGCTCATGTAACAGTATCCTTCCCCTCCTCCACGTCCTCACATTCAATAGTGGACACAAGCCCAGCCTCACTGACCTGCCCATTGGCTTACGTGACCTAATCCACCTTCTGCTGCTGCTGGTTGTAAACTTCATAGGCAGATATTTTAATGTTTCAGAAGACGGGATGACATCATATGTAAATTGCTTTTCTTCTTAAATAGATTTCTAAGGGGGTCTCTCCATTTGTACCTCTTGCCTCCTGACTGATCTGCAGGCCATCACCCTCAATCCTAGACACTGAAGGTGACAAACTGCTTGGCCACATGTTACAACTTATAATGGTTGTTTGCCCTGTCTTCTTTCTATTCGTCCATTTATAGAAACCTTATCATCTGTCTCCATAGTTGTTACCATTAATGTGACCTCACACCACCTACTCTATATTACTGAATACTGCTCTTTTGTATGCCTCAGTTTCCCCAGGAAGTACATAATATCAACACTGTTCATCTTCTGGGAAGCATTCTTTTTGGTGTCATGGCCCTCTCAGGCAGGTCCGTGGTGGCTCTCTTGTGCAGGCACAGGAAGCAGGCCTGGCATCTTCACAGCACCAGCCTTTCTCCAGAAGCATCCCCAAAGCAAAGGGCCACCTGGACCATCCTGCTGCTCATGAGCTTCTTCATACTGATGTCCATCTTAGATGGCTTTATCTTCTGCTGAAGACATACGTTCAAAAATGATCCAATATTCTACTGTATCAGATTCTTGTGAGCCTTAGGTACACCACTGTTTGTCTCTTCGTGTTCATCAGCAGTTTAAAGGATATAATCATCATCTAAAGGTCCATGTGTGAGAGAACAGTGACTATTTGATTATTTAGTGATGGTGAGAATCCCTAAGAGGGGCTATCTTGGCATCAGAACTGTGATTCACTATTAACATGCTGTGTTGTAGAGACTTTCTGCAGGGGCTTCAGCTCACAGCACACTCTGTATCAAAGCCTCAGAAGACTGCCAGTCCTACCTCAGGGCTCCAGCATCTGCCTTCAGAGTGAAGGGTTGTCTGTTTTGTAAAAACTAAACATTTGTGGGTGAGGAGATGACCAGTGGGTAAGAGCAATTGCTGGGCAAAAATAATGACCTGGGCTGGATGACTAAGGGCTTCATCTACAGCTCACAGTGTCATGTTTTGTACCAGGGCTCATAATGTGTGTCATAGAACTGTTTTGGTTCTGAAACACAATTGCATATAGTTGAAGACCCAGTTCCTGCCTCTGTCAGCGAGGATGAACCTGAACATTCAGGCTGCTCATGGAGCAGAATCCAGCTTGTCCTCAACCTCAGCTGGGTCCCATCTGCCTGTGGTCACCTTGGCTCTCCAGCTCTGCCTTGAGTGCTCTGCATTCCATCTGATTTCTTTCACAATTCACCTTCGGATTTCACTCACAGCTAAAATCCTGCAACTACAAGTTTGGAAATGCTGGAGAAAACAGTTAATAAAAATGCTGCTCCAAGGGAAGACTGACCTGGGGAAAGATCACACCCTGTAGAAGGAAGACCCTTGGGTGGGTAGGAAATTCATAGGAGTTCCTGAATCTCAGAAGAGAGGCATCACAGGGAGCTAAATTAATTAGAATTATATCAAAAGTTCAACGTGAGAAAAGACATGGTTGTCCATTTGGTGCAAACTTTCTGATCACTCCAGCAGGTGTGGCAAGGCAGCTCAGATAAAGTTTGTTCTCAGCCCTCCCCAGGAGGCTGTTATCAGGACACAGGGAGTAAGATCACCAGGCAGAGAAGATGCTCCACTGGGATGCCAGGTCTCCATGACCCCATCAGGAACATGTCACCTTCTACAGACACAGAAATAACATGTCACAGAGAGGCCTTAAATTCTCCCTTCACCTAAGACTTACAGGATCTCCTCAAGCGCACAGTCCTCCCCTGCCATGTCAATCTGGGTAAGTGCTCTGCACCCAAGAGCAAATTCAGAAGGTGGTAGGAACCCAGGCAGGCTGTGGGAGGAGAAGGCTAAAGAGGGGTTTTCAGCAGCTACAGAGGAGATGCTGAGCTCTGACAGACCAACACCACAAGGGACTGTGTTCTGCAAGGGGTAACAAAAACGTTTCTTCTTAACATACTCATTTCCTTAATTTATAGACATTAAAATTACTATAGAATTCATGTTCATTTCTGTGAACGAAATAACTCACACTGTATACCTGGATAAGCTGTTTACTTTCATTTCTTTTACTGATTTACCTATTCCTAGGACAAATTATCAGGGAAGTGAAAGTTCTGGAGAGCTCACTTTCCTGAGTTGTGCATCTGTAACTTTGGTGTGCACACAACTGTTTTCATGTAACATCTTCTGTGCTGTGAGGTATAAAAACTTCCAAATTCTGTGTAAGTAATAGAGGCTATAGATGCAAACTCTCATTCCACAGAGGGAGCTCCCCACAGGAATGCAATGTATCTTCTAGTGTTTGCTCATGGCCTCTATTCTTCTCAGCTCAATTTCAGAGATCACAAATTAGTGCTGTCGGCTCTTAGCCTCTGCTGCCCTGATAGGAAGTGTCATTAAATGGCTATGATGATGAGGTTTCCAGGACACTAACTATCAATGCAAAGTGACAGTGGCAGATTCCCTTCCCTGCCTCACTGAGATCAGGAATCCTGAGAAGAGCTGGTTGCATGTTTTGTCTTTTCTCTATGTTCTCCCCCATGTACTCTGTGCAATTTTTTATGAGAGAAAAACCTGAATCTTTTTTCTTTGAGGAAACTTTAGAGAACTGAACCCCCTCACCCTGTCCTGCTGTCTTTATTTCATTTCCAGGCTTATCCCAAAGCTCATCTTTACATGAACCTATGTGAAGAGGTGGACAGGAACTGACCTCCCTCTCCTGTCACTGAGGCAATGAGCACACTGGGAGGGAGGTCACAGCTCTTAGTAGCAAAGCCAAGCCTCTCCTGAGGTTCCTTGGGTGCTGGGGGAGCAGGTTGTGCTTCAGCACTGTGCAGGGTCCAGTGTTTCTGCCTGGAGTCTGTGCCATGCTGCCCCTCAGGTACATCCAATCTTGCTCTTTCTGGAGGCTGATTTGGAAACCCTGTAAGACATCCTCATTGATACTCTGAGCTCAGAGATGCTGTATAAAGGCTTCAAAGTTCAAAAACACAATTCTCACCCAGGCTTTCAGAAACAGTCAGGATTCCTTAGCCCAAAGGTTCTTCATGATTTGCCTATAACGTTACCAGAGTTCATTTATTTCTGGCATCTCTGGAATCAGCACTGGCATATGCTCACTGATGGTTTTACCTTACCCGAAGTACCAGCCATTTCTCCCTAGTTTCTTTCTAGTTTTAAAGTTAGGATTGTGCCAAAGCTAGACAACCTGATTGAGTAACCTCCAGCCATTTTCATTGAGCAGGGACAGTGTCTCCACCAACCCCCTCTATGTGCTGATGCTATGGATTGTGGGTTGTCCATGATTTGGGTAACTGTGGGCTGACACAGGCTAAAGTCATGGCTTCTTGAATTCCTGTAGTACAGGGAGTTCAATTCCTCCCCCTACCCACGAGCAGCTGTAGCCTTCACAATTGGCTTTAACTGAGGAGCTCTCAGGTTCTGCTTGGTCATTTCTTGCTCTGTGCATGTCTTATTTCCTAATCTGCACAAAAGCCTTCCCTTCCTATTCTCCAATAGCCTTTTCTACTAGGACCTATTTCACAAATGAGTGATTTTTTTCTGGTTCCATGTACTGAGTTTCATGCCTCTGGGAAGCAGCTTATTTTGTTGCAATCATACTACATGTTACAACAGACTATACCAGTCCTGTGACAGCTTACTCCCTCCTGTCCTTTCCTCTTGGCTGGATGAGGTGGCCCTTAACCCATTTTGCATATCAGAGAGTGTGTGTCCTGTGAAGTGGCCCTTAACGCATTCTGCAGGTCTGAGAGTGTGGGTCCTATCTTCTGGTTTTCAAAACCATACTCAGCCAGACAGATGAGCTGATAAGGGTCAGCTGGGTGGAGACAGGCTATAGGATTCTCTGTGGCTTGTTCCTGAAGAGAGAAAAACTCACCAGGAGGTTTTCTATAGAAATTATAATCTGCCTGGAATCTCCATGCTTTACTGGTCCTTATTGTATAAGATTTAGATATATCTGTCAGTGCATGTCATCTTTAGCTATTTGGATGACTAGAGACATGTAGGTCCCTCCTGGCAAGCTTGTATGTTTTCTCTTTAGCTACTATGGTATTCCATGTCCAGGATATAAGTGGTTTCAAAGCCGGAATCCCTGAAGCCGTGATGTTAGGAATATCAATGAGGATGCACATCCTCTGTAGCTGCATGACTCTCCTAAGGGTTTTAGGTTTCTAGGGCTGTGGTTTCTGAAGAGATGGTGAAAACAGCACAGCTTGTGCCCCGCTCTGCAGAGCTGACAGCTCACTGCCTGAGCAGTCTGATAGTGTGATGTGCTCATAAAGACCAAGTTTCTTTTTCTTCTTTCTTTTCTTGTTAGCTCAGTAGAATTAAAGAAAAAAAATGTGCATTTCCAGAAATGACATGAGAAAAAGCATTTTAGAACTCTTTTGCCTTTTAGTTAGCCAGTGCTGATACACATGCAATGCAAACTATTAGTTAAAATCTACAGGTGTGTTTTCCTTCCATGAAATAAGTATAGAATATGCACCTGCCTCTCAGTGCAGAGACGATAAAATGACATTCAGAGTGTGTGCTTCCGATGACATTTGTAAATGTAGTTTGTAATTCTAAAAAGTTGTAAATAAACCTTGGAAGCAATGGAGCCCCATCAGTCTCTCCATTGTTTTCCTGAGCTGTCACGGCACAACTCTAATGTCTGAGTTGTTCAAAGTAGAGACAACTGCCATTTTATCTGTTCAATGGAAAACAGAACTGCCCCCAACCTACTGTGTTCTGCTTCTTGTGACTGGGATTTGGAAAACTAACCCCTGAGCTTTATAAAGAATAATTGAGCACCACTCATTTAATCAACAATCTACTGCTAGCTGGAGTACATGGTCCATAATCTTATAAAAGATTAACCTTTTCTAATGTTGCTACAGAACATTTATTTCCGAAAATCTTCTTTATTCAGTGTTTTCACCAACCATCTGCTTCAGGTCTAACTCCTGACATGGAACCCCGTACTTGTGAAATTTTATCCCTTTTGCCTGTCTTTAGTATCTTCCATGACAATGTCCCATGGTTGTCACATGCCAGTAGGATTTTCCAGGTGTGGTGACAATGTCACATGGTTTACAGAAGTATAAAACAATTTCACCCTACACACATGACTGTCAGTGATAAGTTTTTAGTATAACAGAGGAATTTGTTTACCAAATTCCATCTGCTGCATGCATGGTGTCTGTGCTGGAAAGTTTTATGGCAGCTTGAAACAAGCTGGAATTATTTCAGAAGAGAGAACCGCAGTTGAGGAAACATCCTCAGCAGACCGGCCTGTGGGGAAGCACCTGGTACAAGTCTTGTTGGATGTTGATTTCATACGGATGGCCATGCTCACTGTGAACAGTGTTGTCCCTGCCTGCTGGTCCCAGGTGCTACAAAAAGTAGGTTGAGCAAGCTCTAAGGAGCAAGCTGGTGAGCAACACTACTCCATGGCCTCTCCATCAGTTCCTGCCTCCAGGTCCCTGTCTTGAGTTCTCTCCTAGCTTCCCTGGCTGGGGAACTCCAGGCTGTGTGGTGAAATAATCCCTCCTCTCCCCACAGCAACAGAAACCCTGAGAAGACAGAAAGTGGTACTATGTGGTGAGGTATGACTATGACAGACTTGACCTTAGCTTTTTGGAGAACTGTGGAAAAGTTTTGAAACGTTGGGCTGTAAAATACATAGAGTGCTGATACTCCACAGGATTATATGGTGTGATATTAGAATGTAATGCTGAGAGCAGAACAGATGATGGAAGCTTGCTTTATGCAGTTCCATAGGGAAGTTTGAGAGTCCCTTAAAGATTATATGAGGGTCACTCATATTTTGAGTTAAGAAACACAAAACTGTTTGGTCCTTGTCGAGCTCCTGTCCTCTCCAGTCATACTAACTGCCCCTTCTTTCATATGATTCCCTGCACTCTGCCCAAGGTTTGGTCCCAGCATCTGCTTTGATACACTGCTAGGCAGAGTCTTTCAGAGACACTCTGTGTTAGGCTCCTGTCCTGGGCACAGAGGTCTATTCTGAGACTGTTTCTCCAACTAAAGACCATGCATGGATATAACCTAGAGCCCCTGCTTGGATGTAGCCCATGGCAGCTCATTATCAAGTGAATACCATAGTAAGGGGAACATGGATTGTCACTGGCATGACTTCAATGGCTGGTTCTTTGACCTTCCTTCCTCCCCTGAGGGAGGAGCAGCATTGCTAGGCCACATAGAAGGACATTTCAGCCAATCCTAAAGAAATCTGATAAGCTAGGGTCAGATGGAAAGGAGGGAAGACTTCCCCTTTCAGTGGACTTAGAGAAGGGCAGGGAGGAGGTGAGGGAGGGAGGGATTGGGAGGAAATGAGGGAGGGGGCTACAGCTGGGATACAAACTAAATAAACTGTAAGTAATATAAAAATTTAATTAAAATAAAGAACTACTAAAATGAAACTTTTGACTTGGTGAAACAATTAAAACCCTCTGAAGTATTTTCTCAGCTTCAGCACACAGACACTGTGGTCTAAATACTGTTGAGGCTGCATCACATGCTACTAGCCTAACTTGGTAGCTCAGGAGTCTCTGAGGTGTTGAAGGCCAACTTGGTCTATGGAGGGAGTTCAGGATAGCCAAGGATACACAGACAAACCTTGTGTCAAACAAACAAACAAATAAACAAAGAGTTTCTCAGGTGGTACTGGTTCTGAAACATGGAGGGATCATGGAGTGAAGCTGTGACTTGGCTCCATACAACTGTGTTAGAGTCCTTGAAGACAGCCAAGAGGACACTGATGAAGCCTTGACCCCTTTGGTGTGCAGAGCCAATCCATTTGGAGATGTCAGTATCACATGCCAGCAGCACCTGCTGTGGGGTGAGCCAGTTTGAACCTAGGAGATAGCTGTGTGGAAGGATTTGCCAGCAGTGTGGAGGAGGCCAGAAGATCACTGTTGAGTCCCAGAAGCCTTGCACTGAGAGTTATGCTGTTAGACTTTGTTGAACTTGATTGTGACTGTGCCCTGGTTCTTTTCTTTTAAATAAGAAAATACTTATTTATTGTTATTTTACAGGAGCCCACAAAGTCTCTTGACTTTGAACTTTTAAAGGGATTTTGGAGACTTCAGGAAGTTTGGAGTTCTAGAGAGACTGTGGGTTTTTAAGAGAGACTTTGAAAATGTTAGAGAAACTAGAGGTTTTAGAGAGTTGTATTTTGTAGAGTCTTTGAATGTGGAAAGTGACTTAAGAGATTGAAGTTTAAAAATAAAAATAAAAAAAACATTGAAGTTTCATATTGCAATGTTGACATTAGTTTAATATCTTGGGAAAGGCAAAATTGAGAGACAACGTTATAGTGTAACAGAGATGTGTTTATTGTCAGGTAGATAGGGGGTCAACTGTGGCAACTGTTTTTGTCTTTTGTTTGTTGAATCAACACACTAGACTCTTTGGGGAAGGGAACCTCAGTTGAGAAAATGCCCCACTAGGTTGGCCTATGGGCAAGTGTGTGATGCATTTTCTGGATAGATGATCTATGTGAGAGGGCCCACATAACTGTGCCTGTGGACTCTGGGCTCAGGGTTTTGGATACTTAAGAACACAGACTGAGAAAACAATGAGACCCAAGCTAGTAAGCAGTGTCTTTTTGTGACACATGCCTCAGTTCTTGCCCCAGGTTCCTGTCTCAAGTCCCTCCCCAGCTTCCCTGCACAAGGGATTATCAGCTGTAAGATGAAATAAAGGCTTCCCAACCCCATTTGGTTTTGGTCATGGTGGTTTATTTAGTCTGTGTCTAAATCAAAGAAACTACAATAATTCAACAGCATGTACACCACATTTATTAATATAAACCTGGAGCCAGCATATCAGGTACCTGGTGAGTACAGCTCCATTATGGAGAGAGGGAATGTTGACTCCTATGGAGTCTGCCTTTCAAGACTGAGTTGGACCATTTTTCTTTAATTAATTCTGTAATTTGGGACAGCTCCAAGTCTGCTATAACTGTAGTTCTATTTACTCCCTGAATTCACATGCTGAAGGAGAAAGACATGGCATATGTCCCTGCTAACATTTGCCCACTCTGCCATTCGCTTGTAGCAGCTCTGGACTGAGATCAGAACCAAGCAAGATGCAGGTACAGAGCAGCGATCAAAGACTGAATAGTCCACCAGAGTTCTCTAAAAGGACTATGTGCCAATGTGGTACTGTTTTCTGATTTATTTGTCTTTTATCTACTCTGTTTCAGGAAGGGACAGTGCTGAGCAGTCATTATGAGCTGCCTGAACTCTCCCAGCGCACAAATATAAGTCACTGTATGAGAAAACAAGCTGCCAACACATCTACACAGACGATCATGTGCTGGAACTCTCCCATGTTTGGTGTGTGAACATCATATTCTTGCTCACCCAACTTCTCTCTGACAAAAATACACTGATGTCCACGTGTTCAAGAGGAGGTGACTGGAACCCCACCTCAGAGTATTGAAGGACACACTTGGAGGAAACAGCAGATCATGAATAGAATCAGAAACATCTGGATCATAGATTACAACCTCCAACATTTTCTATAGAAATTTTCTAAGAAATTAGGATTTTCAATAGAGTACAGATAGCCCTGAATAGAATAAGTGCATACCCAAACCATGGGACCACTTTAATTGGGAAGGTCTTGTTTTTTTCTTTCACACAATCCTCCCCATTCTATAAATTACCTGGCCTTCAAGATGTTTTGGGTGAGAACCAAGTAAGATGCTGCACCTGCTCCAACAAAACCCAAACCTGCAAAACATGAAAGCACATAAATGCTGCAGTTTTTAATGTTGAGGGAGCTCACACACTGGTGTAGCCACCATGGGACACAGGGTCCAGCCATGGCTCAGCTTAGGACAAGTGAGAGCAGGAGGATGGTCTGTGGGGTAGGAGCTGGAATGGAGGTCTTCAGTGGAATAAGCATTCAGGAGCATCTGCATGTTTTCCTGAGGCCAGAAGCCTGGTCTGGAGTGGTGTCTGAGGTCTTACTCATGGTGAGTCATTGTTTTACTTTTCTCCTGAGCCACTCTTTGTTTCCACATAAGATGACTTCACACTATTCTGACATAAGGAACAACTTTTTTTCTGAAATTGGCATTGGAATCTCAGCCAACAGCTTCCTTCTTCTCTTCTACATCTTCAAGTTCATTCGTGGGCACAGGCCCAGACCCACTGAGGTGCTCATTGATCTGCTGGCCATAATCCACCTACTGATGCTAATGTTCATAGCATTCATAGCCATGGACATTTTTATTTCTTTGAGGGGATGGGATGACACCATATGTAAACTCATTGTCTACCTGTACAGAATTTTTAGAGGTCTCTCACTTTGTACCACCAGCCTGGTGAGTGTCCTCCAGGCCATCATCCTCAGTCCCAGAAACTCCTGTTTAGCCAAGATCAAGCAAAATCTCACTATTACATCTCATGTGCACTTCTTTTTCTGAGTGTCCTCTATATGCTCATTAGCAGTCACCTCTTAGTATCTGTTATTGCCATTCCTAATTTGACTAGGAATAACTTCATGTATGTTACTAGGTCCTGTTCTATCCTACCCATGAGTAACCACATGAAAAGCACATTTTCTACACTGCTGGCCATCAGGGAAGCCTTTCTTATTAGTGTTATGGTCATCTCAACTTGGTACATGGTGGCTCTCTTGTGCAGGCACAGGAAGCAAGCCTGGAATCTTCACAGCCCTAGGCTTTCTCCAAAAGCATCCCCAGAGCAAAGAGCTAACAGGACCTTCCTTCTGCTCATGAGCTTCTTCGTGTTGATGTCTGTCTTGGATGGCTTTATCTCCTGCTCAAGAACCATGTTCCTAAATGATTCAACATCTTACTATATCCAACTCTTTTTGGGCCACATCTATGCCACAGTCAGCCCTTTTGTGTTCTTGAGCACTGAAAAACATGTTGTTAACTTTTTCAGGTCTATGTGTGGGAGGACATAAATGTTTGAATATTCATTGATCATTGATGGGCACATTTCTTTATAAGAGGACCCAATACACTTACATCAGAACTGTCAGTCGGTGTTCACATGCTTCGGCGTACATGAAAATATAGTGTTTTTTTTTTTTTTTTTCTGTTAAAATTATTTACTAACTTGTGTGGTCACAAAATGTAGCAGAAAATTAAACCACATCCCTTTTGTGATAAAATAGGGCATTTTTGTTTCATTTTATTTTATCTTATCTTATTTTTTTTTCTTTTCTTTTTTTTTATCAGTTACATTTTATTAACTCTGTATCCCAGCCGTGTCCTGATTCCTCATTCCCTCCCAGTCCCTCTTTCCCTCCCTCATCTCCACCGTGCCCCTTTCCAAGTCTACTGATAGGGGGGACCTCCTCCCCATTCATCTGATCCTGTTTTATCAGGTATCTTCAGGACTGGTTGCAAAGCCCTCCTCTGTGGCCTAACAGGACTGCTCCTCCCTTCGGGGGTGGGGAGACCAAAGAGCCAGTCATTGAGTTCCTGTTAGAAATAGTCCCTGTTCCCCTCACTTTGGGAAACCAATTGGTTACTGAGCTACCACAGGCTACATCTGAGTGGAGGTTCTAGGTTATATCCATACATGGTCCTTGGTTGAATGTCAGTCTCAGAAAAGACCCTGTGCCCAGATATATTTGGACCTTGTGGAGCTCCTATCCTTTCCCCATCAGACTAACTCCCCTTCTTTCTTATGATTCCCTGCACTCTGCCAAAGGTTTGGTCATGAGTCTTTGCTTTGAAAACACTGCTAGTTAGAGTCTTTCAGATGCGCTCAGTAGACTCCTGTCATACGTTCAATGCACATCCCATCTGTCTTTCTAAATGAGGATTGTTCAAGTACACAAAAAGGACACTTGCTCAACCATGTTTATAGCAGCTCTATTTGTAATAGCCAGAACCTGGAAACAACCCAGATGTCCATCAACGGTGGAATGGGTACAGAAATTGTGGTATTTTGATACAATGGAATACTACTCAGCAATCAAAAAGGAGGAAATCATGAAATTTGCAGGCAAATGGTGGGATCTAGAAAAGATCATTCTGAGTGAAATATCCCAGAAGGAGAAAGACAAACATGGGATATACTCACTTATATAGACCTATAAGATATGATAAACATAATGAAATCTATACACCTAAAAAGATAATCAATTGAGCAGACATGGGGTAAGATGATCAATCTTATCTTATTTTTTCTTATTCCTCAATGTGTCTTTAAGGGAGTCCTATGAGGTGGCTCTCATGCATCATGGCCGTGGACAGCTCACAGTATTTTGAAGGATGTAACCATGTCTAACACATTTAAATAATTCAATTTCCTGTGTTATAGCTATTGTGACAAATTAAATAAGGAGGCATTTCTTGCCATAAATAGTTATACTCCAGAAAGAAAGGAATTATTCAAAGAACGTTCAGAACAGAATTCTTTGCAAGAAGCACATGTGATTTATACAGCAATGCGAACAACACCTGGATTTAAAATTCTCAGAGTTATCAGAACTTTTGCCCCAAATACAGCCTCTGCACGGCATAGGACCTCCTTCAGTTTTACAGTGCAAGGCAATTAATTCCAGCACTGGGCACTGAGGTGCCCTGGAAAACAGGAAAGACCCACACCACTGGCCAGCTCCCTAGAGGTTCAACACTCTACACTACATTTCTTTCAAAACCAAATTCCTCATCCTTTCATCTCTGCTATAAATAGATTGGGATAAAGTCTGTTGCTTGGGGAAACATTTATACTCATGAGGCAGTTTATCAAACTCTAATAAGGTGGTTTAATAAGCCAAACAAACATATGTCATCTAGATTACTATGCAGGGGACATGGCAACACAGGGGGCATGAAAAGCCTTGTTTAAGTTAATTTGGGACTCAGCTTTTGGACTGATGTCCCCTGGGCCTATTGTTCCCATCCAATGAACTGCTTCCTGGCTTCAGCCTGGTTGTCACATCTCTTGGTTGTTTTCTGTGTCACTTGAACATAGACAAAACACGAAATGTTAAAGGGTAGCAAATTTTTTTTCCAAGCAAATGGACCCAAGAAGCAAGCTGGGGTTGCCATTCTAATATCTTAAAAACAAAAAGACTTCTAACCAAAATTAATCAAAAGAGATGGGAAAGGACTCTTCATACTCATCAAAAGGAAAATTCACCCCCCCCAAAAAAATGTTAATTCTGAACATCTATGCCCCTAATTCAAGGGCACCCACATTTGTAAAAGAAACATTGCTAAAGTTTTAACCACACATTGAACCTCATACATTAAAAGTGGGGGACTTCAATACACTACTCTCATCAATAGACAGGTCATCCAGACAAAAACTAAGCAGAGAAATAATGGAGCTAAAAGCCATTGTGAGTCGAGTGGACCAAACAGAAGTCTAGAGAATATTTCACCCAAACAGAAAAGAATATAAGCTCTTCTCAGGATCTCACAGAGCTTTCTCCAAAAGTGACTACATATTCAGTCACAAATTGAGTCTCAACAGGTATAAGAAAATTGAAATAACCACCTGTAGCCTATCATACTCTCACAGATTAAAGCTATATTTCAACAACAAAAGAAATAACATCAAGCTCACAAACTCATGGAAACTGAATAACTCTCCTTTCAATGACCACTGGGTCAAGGCAGAAATAAAGAGGTTAAAGACTTCCTAGAATTCAAGGAAAATGAATGCACAACATAACTGAACTTATGAAACACAATAAAAATGGTAGTCAGAGGAACGTTCAGACTTCATACTAGCAACCTAGTAGCACCCCTGAAAACTCTAGAATGAAAAGGAAGCAAATGCATCCAAGAGGAGTAGAGGAAAGGAAATAATCCAACTCAGGACTGAAATCAATAAAATAGAAACAAAAAGACCAATACAAAAAAAAAAAAATCAGTGAAACAAAGGATTTGTTATAAGAGAATATAAATAAGATAGACAACCCCTTGTCCAAACTAACTAAAAGGCATAGACAAACTATCCAAACTAACAAAAGAGAAAATAAATAGAATGACATAACAACAGATACCAAGGAAATACAAAGAATCATTAGGTCATTTTTCAAGAACCTTTGCTCTACAAATATGGATAATCTAAAAGAAATGGATGAATTTCTTGATAGATACCACTTACCAAAGATGAATCAGATAAACAGCTTAAACAGAATTCTAGCTTCTAGGGAAATAGAAGATGTCATTAAACGTCTCCCAACCAAAGGGGAAAAAAAAAAGCCAGGGTCCTATGGTTTTAGTACTGAATTTTCTGTATTTTGAAAGAAGAGCTAATAGCAATACTCCTCAAATTGTTCCACAAATTAGATACCAAGATACCTCTTGGTATCAAATAGCGCTGTCTCCAATTCGACCTCAGATAATTTTATGTATGTTACTCAGTCTTGCTCACTTCTACCCCTGAGTTACTCCAGACAAAGCACATTTTCCACACTGGTGGTCTTCAGGGAAGCCTTTCTTATCAGTCTCATGGTCCTCTCCAGTGGGTACATGGTGGCTCTCTTGTACAGACCCATGAAGCAGGCCTGGCATCTTCACAGCACCAGCCTTTCTCCAAAGGCATCTCCAGAGCAAAGGGCCACCTGGACCATCCTGCTGCTCATGAGCTTCTTTGTGTTTCTCTGCATTTTGGAGACTGTTATCTTGCAATCAAGAATGAAGTTCAAAGATGGCTTACTATTCTACTTTATTCATATTCTTGTGTCCCATAGCTATGCCACAGTCAGTCCCCTTGTGTTTATTTGCACTGAAAAGCATATAATTAAATTTTTGAGGTCAGTGTGGGACAGGAAAGTAAATATGTGATTATTCAGGAATGGGTATGATCCCTTAATACAGTCCAATATGTTGTCATCAGAGCTATGATCATGACATAGTAGGAACATTCCAAGGTTTAAACTGATATGTGAAAACATCCTTTTCCCATTACATCTGTTTACTCTGTTTGTGGATGGCAAGTATGTAAAAGAAGATTAAACTGCATTTCCACTCAGATATCACATGAGGTTTATCTTTCTCAATTGGTTTTCCACAAAGATCTGTGAGATGTCTTTCATCTGACCTTCATTAGCACATTACTTTTTATTATTTATTTATTTATTTATTTAGGAATTTGAAGCACAGTTTCTCTGTGTGGCCCTGGCTCTTCTGGGCTTTCTTTGTAGATCAGGCTGACCTCAAACTCACAGAGATCCACCTGCCTCTGCCTCCCTGAGTGCTGGGAACAAAGGTGTGTGTCACCATGCATAGTTTATTTTTAATTTTTTGAACAATGATTTAAGTTTTAACTGTGTGTGTGTGTGTGTGTGTGTGTGTGTGTGTGTGTGTGCACTTGAGTGCAGATGCTCTTGGAGCCCAGATGTGTCAATTACTGTTAAAGATAGACTTATAGGCAGTTATGGGCCAGCCAAGTGTGAGTGTTGGTAATTGAACTTGAGTCTTCTAGAAAACAGTTTACTTATGTGCTGAGCCAACTCTCTGGCACAACCATTACTTTAAATATGCGGCAACTATGGCATTTTCAATAAATGAATGCCTCAATTGTTTATATTTGGAAAAATATACAAGGAAACATTGTTTTGAGAATAAATTATCACAGGATGCAGAACACACACACAAATACACAGAGCTAAAATGATATGCAGAGAACCATAATGTCATTTGCATAATCGTGCTCCTATGGCCAAATTTAAAAAAGTCAAAGGTAGGAGCAGCCACTGTCTAATCTAGGGGTGTCAGGATGTGGAATCAGGTCATGGCCTCCCTGTGCCAAGAAATGCTAGTGAGAACATGAAGACCATCACGAATGTCTGCCATTCCAGTCAGACACACTCCACAAACTTGATGAGTTACTTATGAAAGACGAAGCTTAGGGTTGTCAAAGGAATAGAGACCATAAACAAAGTGCTTTATCTGTGCTCAAAATATCATAGCCAAATGTAAATAGTAAACTAGTCACAGATAGTTACTCATCTGTACTATTGATCTACTCCAGGGAACTGAGGGCTTGCAGCGTGCCTGCTTATTGGAGACTAATCAGATACCTCCTCAGAGCACCCTTCATGTGATGGAACACAGACTCAGTCACACATGTCACACAGCTGAGCACACTCACAGGAAGACTTCACACAACCAAACACAATCAGCGGCATAATTCACACTGCTGAACACTCTCAGAGGCACAATGAACACTGCTGAACACAATCAGAAAGAAACACTTCACACAACGGTACATACAACGAAAAATTTACACAGCTGAACACACCCAGGGGCATACATTACAGAGCAGAACATACACTTAGAGCTGTACTTCACACAGGAAAACTGTTATCTGTCACTCAAAGCAAGGGAATGTCACAAACATGAACCCCACCTGACCTGGAATTCAGTAATTTCAGTGTTGACACTTACATAAAATCTAAAAAAAATAACTGGAACCTGGTTGTTGGAAAGAGAAATATCAAAGAAGATCTATTCCATGTTCTGTCTACACTTTGAGTAAGGCCTAGAACCTCAAACAGGCTGTATTGTAATGCAAGGATCACAGGATCCTCAGAGACCTCCAAGAGACAACTTGATGCAAGAGCATGAGAGCTTTATGACGAGAGCAATCCAACTCAAGTCTGGACTGGGACCCAAGTCTCACTAACACAGCAGTAGAGAAGTGGGACCCTAAGCCCTGAGTGAGTTTTTAATGGAAAAGACTGTAAGAAGGGGGTTTCCATGACAGCAAACAGGGGGTTCATGTTTCCATGATAGAAAGCAGGAGGATTCATGCCTTGACTTTACAGAATTGGGTAAAAGCCACAGAGGAGAGGTGATCGTTTACATAATCACAAATGCCAGGGAATTTGTCTTTATTTTTTTACTAAACATTTATTCTGTGATATTTCCTGGTTGCCATTGCTTAGAGAGATAACCTTGTTTCTGCCGGGTGCATATTATGTGACATTTCTTGATACCTAAGATCAGCTCCCAGTCATGATGGATCCTTATTTCAAAATGGAGTCACCCAGGCTAACTTAAACTCTTCAGAACATTAACAAAAAGGAAGGGAATTTAACAAGTGAAATGAGAGAACATTTCACACATCAATGACTTGGAGGAGGAGAAAGAAACCACACAACTGTAAGTTGTATAAACCCACGAGCAGAGGTTTGCCTGGTGGCTCAAGTCTGTAACCCTGAAGTCGAAACAGGATAGTGAGTTCAAGGTCCACCTGAGCTACAGGAGTGAGTCCAGACTAGCACACAACAGTCACAAAGCAAAAAATAAGTATAAGAATAACATATTTTTTTTTTAAAATCCAAAATAAGATGAGTGGTGGAGGTGTATGCATTTAATCCTAGCACTCAGATGGCAGAGGCAGGGGAATCTCTGAGTTCAAGGCCAGCCTAGTCTACAGATCAGGTTCCAGGCCAGCCAGGGCTATGCAGAGAAACCCTGACTCAGAAAAAAAATCCCAAAATAAACAGAAGGAAAATATACACAGGAAAGGATTAATCTTACTTCTTGATTCTGGGTTAAGAGCATAAATGCTCCAATGAAATGTGTAACTGCACATCAGAACACCACCCTCACTGACTGTCTGAGGGAGTGGCAAACATTTTGAGCTTGGGGGAAAGATATGGACATTTCTCACCCACAGCACTGGACAGAGTACCCTCAGCCACAGGCACCTTGTGGGAACACACCCACAGCCCCTCATCTTCATGCCGAGAGGTTTGAAAAATGATGAAACAGGTAGAGACCAATTAAAGCTGACATTAAGAATAAGCAAAGTTGGGTTGCTTGTGTGATGTGACCCTTTCATTCTTCTGGCAGATGAGTGATGGGAATTTATGAGAAAAGTTTGAGCCCAGCTCTCCTCGCCCCCCGCCCCTCTGGTGTGCATTTACCTAGAATGCAACACAATAAAACCAAGAGGGAGGCAAAGATTTTCACCAGGGATGCCATGTGTGTGGTTGCCCAGGGGCCTCTTGTTGTAGACAGGCATTAAAATTACAGACTGCAGAGATGCATTAAAGGCACCAAGAGTGTGCAGGTCTCTACCGGTATAGAGTCTTGCCCTGTCACGTCCATCTGGGTAAGAGCTCTGCACCCAAGTTCAGAGTCAGAAGGTGGTCGGGTCCCAGGCAGACTGTGGGAGAAGGAGCGTGAATGATACAGGGGGTTTCAGCATCTGCAGAGGAGACCTGAGCCCTGGCAGCCCCTCAGCACAGGGGACTGTGTTCTGCAAAATGAGGGGATTTCATCTTAGAAAACTTGTTTCTTTGACTTAGAACCTCCAGGTTACATAGCATCAACTTTACACCTTAATTTCTTTTTTTGAATTTGATGACTCCTGTTGACCAGCTGTGTTGGCATTCATGTTACCGAGGTGCTTTTACAAATGTACCATGAGAGAACTGATGTTTTCATTTCAATTATTAATCATAAATAGTGTTTGCATCTGTGGTTGACATATGGCAAATGCAAGTGTTATAAGGGACTTCTGTAGTTTGAGAAATCAAAATAATTTCAGGATCTTCAGAAGAGAGACCCACCCCCAATTTCATCTCCTAGAGGATACCTTCACATTGCTACAAAGTATCTACCAGAATTTTCTCACTGCATCTTTGTCTCCTAATTTGGCTTCAGAAATTACAAACTGTGCTGTTTGTCCTGCCCCACACTTTATAAGTTAAGTCATGTCAGCAGAGGGTCCATGGAGATGAGGCTGCAGGCCACCAACCATTGAACAGTGAATGTGATGTCCTCCCTGGACCTTGAGGCACCAGGACCTGATAAGTTCCAGAGCTCTTTGTGTTCTGTTAATTGAAATAAATATCCCCATCAATTTCTCTGCTAATGGGAGTTCATGGTCTCTCTTCCTTCAGAGGAGCCTTTGTTCCTGTCCTTTGCTCTGTGCTTGGTTTTCATATATATTTCCACAAAAAGCCCTGGCATCTTTTTACAGTCAAATCAGCTCGAACCTTGCTCTTTTTCTCTTGTAGCTTATAGAGTATGGTATCACGAGGATAAAGCCAGTTAGGAAGAAAGTCAGTCTCAGCTGTGACTGCATCATGGAAAGGGGCAGAAAGGCAGGTACTTCTGCAGCCCTCCTGAGTTTCCCAGCAAGGACAGCTGCTATGTCTATGACCAAGCTCTCCCAGCTTTTTCTCTTCATTTTAAAAGAATGCTGATCTATTTCTGTTTCTGAAGGTGTATATAAACATCGAGGCTGTAGATTTGAGCCCTGGCAAGGCTAAAATAATTTCAAATACAGAACAAACAAAAAAAGAAACAAACCCAAGAGGGATAAATCCAGCTCATTTTCTAGAAATATCTGCCATTCCTTAGTTCAAACATTGGACATGATTTTGCCCATAATATTTTTGCAGTTCATTTACTTCATGGCATTTCTGGATTCAAAGCTAGCATCTGCTTGGATATAGTATCCTTTCCTGAGACACCAGCCATCTCTCTAGTATACATCTGGCTTTCCAGGAAGAGCTGTGCAACACACAGGCCACACTGTTAAATTCCACCTCATTCTACACCAATTGCAAGAGACAGGAGCAGTTCCCCTCCTGAGCCACCCTGTGCATTTTGCAGTGCCTCACAGCATGGGGCAAGACTGATGATCCCATGGTAAAGCTGTGCTGTGTGATGGTGGCGAAATCAAGCCCATGGATTCATAAGCACAGGGTGGACAGGTGCTGCTCAGCCCTGACATAAACCATGCTCTGCACACATTTTCTCAGCATTAGGAAATGGGAAGGCTGAGTCCATGTTGTAGAGGAGGAAACTTTTTCTCCTCCCTGGATGTAGTGCACCCTCAGTGCCACAGTCACCCAGCATGCACTAGGTCTGCAAAAGGTTTGCTTCTTTCCATTGCACTCTTTATTTCCCTCCAGGTCACAAGTTCACATCCCTGTTGTGCTGATCACTGGTCATGAGTTTGAGTCCTATGGATCTCAGGCTATCCACAATTCAGGCAACTGAAGGATGACACGGTGTCTACAGTCATGGCTTCCTGGCTCTGTGCAGAACAGGGGCCTCTAACCCTGTTGCCCTGATAAGCTGAAGTCTTTGGAAGGACAGAGAAAGTGGGCTGCAAAGAAGAAACTCAGTTATGTTATGTAAGCAGAGTTTTGTTTTAATCCCAGGTGTGGAATGTTGGGCTGCTCTACATTGTCCAAGCAACAGACTATTTGCCTCATGCAGGCTCTGAGAGGAGCATGATCTTTGCCAGTTACAAATATTTTAATGTTGAAGACTCTGAAGAGAGAGTAAATGCCAGGCACAGGAGAGAAATAGTTGTGTGTGTATGAGGCTCCAAGGAAGAAGAAATCTGTTGCTGCTTTCTCCTGCTTCTCCTGTTTGCTGTTGATGCAGTTTGACAACAAGTTGGAGATATCCTGAAATGAAGATTGGACTTGCCCTAAGGCACCCAGTTACCCTAACCAGTAGGAAGTAGGTAAAGGGAACTATGTCTCCTCTCTCCTCTAGCCTTCTTTCTCTCCTACCTGAGGTCAGGGTGTTAGAAGGGATTGGGGTGGAGAGGGAAGAAAGAGATATAAGAAACCCCAATAAATAAAATAGACTAAAAAAGTATGCCAACAACACCTCCTTTTACAGGTGATGAAATACAGTGCATGGGAGCTTGACAAGGAAATACATGTAAGGATCAAGGTTCTCTGTGTGTGTGTGTGTGTGTGTGTGCCTTCTGTTACTTTCCTTTTTCTTTTGATGAACTAAAATGTTTAAAAAAATAAGTATTCCACAAGAATAACATGCTATATACCAGGGTTAAAATATGTGTTTCAGATTAGTTTGTGTATAGATTTTTATTTTATTTTTAATTACATGTGTGTGTTCAGTCCTGTGTCCAGCTGTCTACAGAGGTGAAAATAGGAGCTGGAGGCAGCAGTTGTAAACTGCTGCATGTAGATACCAGGGAATCATCCTGGTATCTCAGCAAGAGCAGTAAGTGTTCTTAATTGCTGAGCCTTCTCCCCAGCTCCCAGAACAGTATTTTTCAAAATGTGGTGTTGAAGATCCAAATTCTTACCTTGTGCTTACTCAAACGGTGCTCTTATCCACAGATCCATGAGCATGGGAGATCTTTTCCATCTTCTGATATATTCTTCAATTTCTTTATTCAGAGACTTGAAGTTCTTGTCACACAGGTCTTTCACTAGTTTGGTTAGAGTTACACCAAGATAGTTTGTACTGTTTATGGCTATTGTGAAGTGTTGTTTTCCTACCTTCCTTGTCAGCCCGTTTATTGTTTGTGTAAAGCAGGGGCTACTATTGTTTTGAGTTCATCGAGTATACAGCCACTTTGCTGAACATGTTTATCATGTGGAGGAGTTCTCTGGTAAAAATTTGGGTGCTGGGAGCCAATGCCAGCTAGTAGAAAGTCACAGACAGCTGCAACAAGGTTGTGGGTGAGAGATTTATGTTTCTGGAACTTATGAGACATCTGTTTGTCAGGATAGACAATTTGAGATATCTTAGCTGACATTCTTGTAGTACCTCTTTTAGTAAACATTCTTGTGGTATTCTGCATCATCATTAATCACCCAGTTATGTTTTGTAAACTATTTTGCTGACACATTTTCCCTTCCTGCCTTCTCCCTATAAAGTTGTGTGAAATTTTTCAAATATAAGAGAGTTGGATCAGATTATAGACTTGCTCTCCCTCTTTGTATCTCTTTCCCAACCCATTCTTTTCGCCCCTCCTTAGGAACACATTGAACTCCTGCTGGACAGAACACACTTGGCACCCAACATGGGGTTGAGGCATGGGAATCAAATTGAATGTCTTTCTTTGTGTGCCCACACCCCTACATAAGATCTCGTGCTTCCACATGGGAAGTGATTGAAGGTAATGCATTGAGATCTCCACAGGACTGCCCATCTGTGAGTCTGATCCATTGAGGTAAGTCAGAATGACGAATTATAGGACAAAAATTGAGTCAGCATGACTTATTCTTACAGGATCTCAAGGAGTCCTTCAAGACAGGAGGAGTAAGGGTAAACAAAAAGGAATCTCACAAGCTAAAGAGTTACTTAAAACATTATAGCAGCCAAACAGGCAGAAAAAAGTACTTCTAAGGTTATTTCAAATGTTCATAAAGGAGCTCAAACAGATTTGTGTAATTTGAGAGCAGAAAATAATTTAGGAGACAAGCTCTAGATAATGAGTATAAAACAGAGTCAGAAGGGAAAAAATAAAGCTGCCAATTCTCATACTTCAGACTGGCCTCCTGTGCCCACCTCCCCCTAGCCCTAACAAAGAAAAAAGGCCTCCAGTCTGTCAGGAACAGAATACAGGGCTGTTGCTCAGTGAGCAGGAAAAACAGGGACACTACAAATCTCCTTCCCTCTCCCCTACCAGTTGCTAGGCTTGGATGGCTTGCAGAGAACTAGGTGGATGGGAAGGCTCACACTCTCAGAATCAGCCGAAGACCAGCCTCCACCAGCTGCAGAGATGAGCTGCACTTCACCCTGACACCTTCCTCCTCTCATCTCTTCTCCCATGGGCTTCAGTCAGTGTTGGCTCTCAGACAGTGGCCGGAGGGATGGAGCCACTTCTAGTTTTAAAGATTAAGTTGTGTGCACTGATAAATTCTGAGTTTTAAATCTAGTTCTGACTTTTGAAATCATGGTTATGTTATGCTCTATAAATTCACTCTTAAAGAGGATGTTTTGTTTTAATATTACAAAAACAAGTTTTAAAGAAAATATTTAAATGTTTAAAAAGTAGGTACCGCAGTTGTTATTGTCTTTGTCTCTGTGTTTTTTGTTTGTTTGTTTGTTTGTTTGCCAGCTGTCTGTTTTGGTTTCTGGTTTCAGTTTGTTTGCAAGTTGTGGGAGAGTTTCCAATCTGGTCAAGGGAATCTGGGGGACGTCCCAGTTCCCGGGGAAAGGCCCTGTAATGGCTCTACTCCTTTTAGGACCAGGAGAGAGGGTCGCTGGGACGTTATTCTGTGTGAAGTGAAGGTCATGTGGACCCTACTCCTTCAGGAATGTATATGTGTATATGTTTATCTGCGGACTTAAACTGACGATATTTTAAAAACTGACTGACGATATTAATATTTTTTGACATGAGACAGTTTAAACACCTCTGAGTTTCGTCCTGGACCATCAGACTTAAATTCTATAAAACATTTTAAAATTTATCGGGTATTTTAAAATAATAATCCTTGGACAGTCTAACAAAAAAACTTAAAAAAAATTCTCATCCCTTTGGGGGAGGTCAAAAGACCTTGGTGTTTATTTTATTAATTTTGCAAAGTAAAACCAAGCCATGCTGTTTAAGCCAATTAAACAAAAACTGCAATTACAATATATCATGTCAAAAAACCCTATAAAATAAGTTGTTCTTCATTTAAAAAGGCTGGAGATTCTTCAATGCAAAATGTTTGCTTATGCTCTTTTACAGGACAAAAAGGACAACAGTTCCATGTTAGCCCAGGGTTAAGCAGGGTTATATTCAGATCATGGTTAACCATTATATAAAATTTATGCCTGACTGCCAGTAACTAAATAAATGATTTAATGCTGTTTCTTTTTAGCCTATAAATTTGGTATGGCCAGAATAGGCCTTTTTTGCTGAGGCCTGCAGGCTAATTTTAGTTCTCTGTTTAATGCTAAATAAAACTTTTGTCCTTTAATTTTTTGCTGTTAAGTTTTAATACAATGTGATAGGATTAATAAGATTTGCTAGCTCCTTTAAAAATATGTTTAATAAAAAGTTTTGCTTTGATTTTAGTTTAAAAAGTGCAGATTTAAAGTTATGCTAAAGATTATAGTTGAGTTCAAGATTGAGTTTTATCTAGTCACTTTGTTTAGGTTGTTTATTCTTAAGGTTAAATTTAAAATGGGTAACTATCACAAAAACACCAGAGTCTGGGAGTCCCAATCGGGAGAAAAACCCACAGGGAAGGAAGGAAACGGGATTGGCCTTGGGTCACCCAGTCTTTTCCTGGAAAAGGTCTTGCAGAATGGTGTAATCGAGCCACCATCATTGAGCTGGGCTGTAGCAGAGACCACAGAGACTGCTGCGCACCCAGCTCTCCAAAACAGACAGAGTTGAGCGCCTCAGGGCATCAGAGACTGGGAGTCTCTTTCAGGAGAAAACCCCACAGGGAAGAAAGCAAACAGGGATAGACTTAGGCCACCCAGTATATCCCTGGAAAAGGTCCCACAGACCAGCCGACCTGTGTGCCGCCAGCCCAAAATCCTGCTGTGTGCCAGCTATTAATCACAGACAGAACTGTGCACTCCAGGGCACCAGAGACTTGGAGTCCCTGTCGGGAGAAATCTCCCACAGGGAAGCAAGCAAAGGGGGCAGACCTAGGCCACCAAATATATCCCTGGAAAAGGTCCTGCAGACTGGCCCAACCCAGGGACCTGCTGTGTACCAGCTAGCCTGCTGCTCTCAGGAGAGCAGTACTTATCTGCCACAGATTACAGTTTGGGTACTGGGGCACAAAGCTCCAATCTTAGACCTACAGAATCCTGGGATCTTCGAGATCAACCCCCAGATGCTCCAAGGGGCAACCATCTATCCAGAACAAAATTGACCAAACCACAGGACACCCAGTTACAGCAGCAGCTCACTAAATTTACAGCAAGAAACCCAGAAGCAGGGAAGCTGTCTCCAGGACTTCACTGGGTGAGAGGAGAGCCCTCTGGACTAACAAGGACTACACTAACCACTCAGTTCTGTGTGTCTGAGGTGAGCTGTGGCAACTCCTGAAAAGCATCGGCCATACAGTGACCATACCCAAAAAGCTGAGGAGGCTTCCTTCAGGAAAAACCATCTTTCTGCCAAGGGAATTTTCTGCACTACAGGATTCCAGGAACCATCAGAAACTAACACCCAATACCTAACATAATGGGTAGAGGCCAGTATAAAAGCTTAACCAACAAAAGCCAGAGCAATATGACATCTCCAGAAACCAGTTATCGAGGGGCAAGTAACCTTGGACTCCCAAGCATAATTGAAATTCAAGAAAATGACCTAACATCTATTCTCAAAAAGAGGATAACAGAGGAAACAAATGAAATGCGTAAAGACCTAGAGAAAGATAAATTCAAAAAGCTTACGGCCATCTGTAAAAAAATAGAGGAAGATAAAGAAAAAAACCAAACAGATTATGGCCATCCGTAAAGAAATACAGGAAGTTGCAGGGAAACAGTTTGTGGCCTTTAGAGAGGAAATACTTAAATCACTGAAACTAATAAAAGAGGATTATTCAAACAAAGAGCTGAAGGAATTGAAGGAAAAACAGGAAATACAAAGTCAGACAGGTGAAGGAAATCCACAAAATGGCTCAAGATCTGAAGATAGAATAGGAAAAATTAAAGAAAACACAAATGGAGGAAATTGTGGAGAGAAAGAACTTAGGGAAGTAAACAGGAACTACAGAGGTAAGCATAACCAATAGACTACAAGAGATGGAAGAAAGAATCTCAGGTGTGGACGATACAATGGAAGAAATCGATGTATCTGTCAAAGAAAATGTTAAATTTAAAAATTCCTGACACAGACCATAAAAGAAATTCAAGACAACATAAAAACACTAAACCTAAGAATAATAAGAATAGAGGGAAAAAAAAAAGATTCCCTCTTCCAAGGCCCAGAGAATATTTGCAACAAAATCACTGAAGAAAATTTCCCCAACTTAAAGGAGAGGCCAATAAGAATACAAGAGGCCTACAGAACACCCAATAAATTAGACCAGAAAAGAAAATCCTCCCTCCACATAATAGTCAAAACAGTAAGTATACAGAACAAAGAAAAAAATACTGAAAGCTGCAAGTGAAAAAGGCCAAGTAACATATAATGGCAAGCCCATCAGAATTACGCCTGACTTCTCAAGAGACTATGGAAGCCAGAAGGGCCTGGATGAATATCATGCAGGCCCTAAGAGAACACAGATGTCAGCCCAGTCTACTATACCTAGCAAAACGCTCAGTCCTAATAGAGGGAGAAAACAAGATATTCAATTGCAAAAACAAATTTCAACAATGCCTACACACAAATCCAGCATTACAGAAGACACTAGAAGAAAAAATTCAACCCAAGAAAACTAGCTACTCTCAAGAAAAATTTTTCAAAAAGAATTATTTCAAGGAAATAATTAACCTCATTACAGTAAAACAAAAAGCCACCAAGCACATAAACTTCTGACCACAGTCAACATCAAAATCAAAGGATCTAACAGCCATTGGTCATTAATCTCTCTCAACATCAACGGACTCAATTCTCTAATAAAAAACACACACTAACAGAATGGATGTGTAAACAAGATCCAGCAATCTGTTGCTAACAAGAAACACACCTAAGTCAGAAAGATAGACATTACCTGAGGGTAATGGGGTGGAAGACGGCTTTCCAAGCAAATGGACCCAAGAAGCAAGCAGGAGTAGCCATTCAAATGTCTGATAAAATAGGCTTTCAACCAAAATTAATAAAAAGAGATGGAGAAGGACACTTCATTCTCATCAGTGGAAAATTCCACCAAGAAGACTTCACAATCCTGAACTTCTATGCCGCAAGTACAACAGCACCCACATTTGTAAAAGAAAGAACGATAAAACTTAAACCACAAAAAGATCCCCACACATTAATCATGGGAGACTTCAACACCTCACTCTCAACAAAGGACAGGTCAACAAAACAGAAATTAAACAAAGAAACGATAACTCTAACAGATGTCATGAATCAAATGGACCTAACAGACTGTTACAGAGCCTTACACCCAAACACAAAAGAATTTACCTTCTTCTCAGCACCTCATGGAACCTTCTCCAATATAGACCATACGGTTGGCCACAAAGCAAGACTCAGCATATACAAGAAGATTGAAATAATTCCTTGTATCCTCTCTGATCACTATGGAATACAGCTGGACCTCAACAACAACAGAAATAGCAAAAAGCCTACACACACACGTAAACTGGACAAGTTGCTACTAAATGACAGCTGGGTCAGGGAAGAAATAAAGAAAGAAATTAAAGTCTTCCTAGAACTCAATGAAAATGAAGACACAACATACCCGAACTTGTGGGACACAATGAAAGCAGTGCTAAGAGGAAAGTTCATAGCACTAAGTGCTTTCAAGAAGAAAATCGAGACAGCTCATTCAAGCCACTTAATGGCTCACCTAAAAGCCCTAGAAAAAGAAGAAGCAGACACACCAAAAGGGAGTAGATGGCTGGAAATAATCAAACTCAGGGCTGAAATCAATCAATTATAAACACATAATACAATTCAAAGAATCAATAAAACCAAAAGCTGGTTCTTTGAGAAAATCAACAAGATAGACAAACCATTAGTCAAGCTAACTAAAAGGCAGAGAGACACCATCCAAATCAACAAAATCAGAAATGAAAAGGAGGACATAACTAGAGACACTGAGGAAATCCAAACAATTATTAGGACTTGCCTCAAAAGTGTATATGCCACAAAATTTGAAAATTTAAATGAAATGGACAATTTTCTTGATAGATTCCACTTACCAAAGCTGAATCAAGACCAGATAAATCAAATAAATAGTCCTACATCCCCTAAGGAAATAGAAGCAGTCATCAAGAATCTCCCATTCAAAAAAAGCCCAGGACCAGGTGGTTTCAGCGCAGAATTCTACCAGACCTTCAAAGAAGAGTTAACACCAAATCCTCTCAAACTATTCCACAAAATAGAAACAGAAGGAACACTACCCAACTCATTCTATGAAGCCGCAGTCACCTTGGTACCTAAACCCTGCAAAGACCCAACAAAGACAGAATTTCAGGGCAATCTTGGTTATGGACATTGATGCAAAATATTTAAAAAAATACTTGCAAATTGAATACAAGAACACATCAAAGATATTATCCACTATGACCAAGTAGGCTTCATCCCAGTTATGCAGGGGTGATTCAGTATATAGAAATCCCTCAATGTGATCCACCATATTAACAAACTGAAAGAAAAAGACCACATGATAATCTCCTTAGATGCTGCAAAAGCATTTGACAAAATCCAATATCCATTCATGTTTAAAGTATTGGAGAGATCCGGGATACAAGGCACATACCTAAACATAGTAAAGTCAATATACAGGAAGCCTATAGCCAACATCAAACTGAACGGAGAGAAACTTAAAGCAATCTCACTGAAATCAGGGACAGGGCAAGACTGCTCACTCTCTCCATATCAATTCAACATAGTGCTGCATGTCCTTGCGAGAGCAATAAAACAGTTGAAGGAGATCAAGGGGGTTCAAATTGGAAGGGAATATGTCAAATTATCACTTTTTGCAGATGATATGATAGTATACCTGAGTAACCCCAAAAATTCTACCAGAGAACTTCTACAGCTGATAAACACCTTCAGCAATGTGGCCAGATACAAAATCAACTCAAAAAAATCAGAAGCCTTACTGTATACAAAAGACAAAAGGGCTGAGAAAGAAATTAGGGAAAGAACACCCTTTACAACAGCCACAAATGACAAAAGGAAACTTGTACTTAACCAAGCAAGTCAAAGACCTGTTTGAAAAAAAATCCAGCCTCTGAAGAAAGAATTAGAAGAAGATATCAGAAGATAGAAAGATCTCCCATGCTCATGGCTTGGCAGGAATAACATAGTAAAAATGGCCATCTTACCAGAAGCAATTTACAGATTTAATGCAATTCCCATCAAATTACCAACACAATTCTTTATAGACCTTGAAATAAAAATTCTCAAATTCATATGGAATGTCAAGAAACCCAGAATTGCTAAAACAATCCTCTACAATAAAAGATCATCTGGAGGTATCTGCATCCCTGATCTTAAGCTGTACATTAGAGCAATAGTAAGAATACAACTGTGTGTTATTGGCATAGAAACAGAATGGTGGATCAATGGAACTGAACAGAGGACCCAGAAATAATCCCACACACTTATAGACACCTGATCTTTGACAAAGATGCCAAAACCATACAATGGAAAAAAGATAGCATCTTCAACAAATGTTGCTGGTCTAACTGGATGTCTACATGTATAAAAATGCAAATACATCCATACTTATCACCCTGCACAAAATTAAAGTCCAAGTGGAATAAAGAGCCCAACATAAAACCATTAAATCGGTTAGAAGAAAAAGTTGGGAAGAGCCTAGACTTCATTGGTACAGGAGAAAACTTCCTTAACAGAACACTAACAGCACAGGCTCTAAGAGCAACAATCAATACATGGGACCTCATGAAACTGAAAAGCTTCTGTAAAGCAAAGGACACTGTCATCAAAACAAAATGAATACCTACAGATAGGAAAAGAATCTTCCCCAATCCTTTATCTGACAGAGGGCTAATATCCAGTATATATAAAGAACTAAAGAAGCTGAAAAGCAACAAACCAAGTAATCCAATTGAAAAATGGGGAACAGAGCTAAACAGAGAATTCTCTATGGAGGAATATTGAATGGCAGAGAAACACTTACAGAAATGCAAAACCTCCTTAGCCATCAGGGAGATGCAAGTCAAAATGACCCTGAAATTTCACCTTTCACTCATTAAAATGGCCAAGATCAAAAACTCAAGTGACAACACATGCTGGAAAAGTTGTGGAGAAAGGGAAACCCTCCTTCACTGCTGGTGGGAATGTAACCTTGTACAACCACTCTAGAAATCCATGTGGTGCTTTCTCAGACAACTAGGAATAGCACTTCCTCAAGATGCAGCCATACCACTCCTAGGCATATATCCTAAAGAGGCTCAAGTACACAATAAGGACATTTGCTCAACCATGTTTGTAGCAGCTTTATTTGTAATAGCCAGAAGCTGGAAACAACCCAGATGTCCCTCAACGGAAGAATGGATACAGAAATTGTGGTACATCTACACAATGGAATAATATTCAGCAATGAAAAATAAGGAAATCATGAAATTTGCAGGTAAATTTGGGACCTGGAAAGGATCATCCTGAATGAGCTGTCCCAGAAGCAGAAAGACACACAGGGCATATACTCACTCAGGGTATATATAGACATATAATATAGGATATACCCACTAAAATTTGTACATCATTATGTCTTCCTCAGCAGCACATCCTTCAGACAATCTCATGGTCTTCAGTGGCAGCCCTAACCATGTCATCCACTTGGCCTTTGTTGGTAACTTAAGCTACAGACATAGAAAAAGACCCCAGATTCAGCAGGACCTCACCTTGGCCTCCTCATGGATGTCTGTTCCTCATTGCCATTAAGTCTCCATTTCCACCCTTTTCTACAGTGTGTATACCAATCCACTTCACTTTCTCTTTCATCTTTCTACCGTGTACTCCATCTTTCCAATTTTTCCTTCACAATTTTTTCCATTGAAGGGGAACCTGTGGCAGTGCTAGGAGGCCATGTGTGAATGCTTGGCCTGGGTTATCATATTTAAAAGTAAATTTACAATTGGGTGCTGGCCTCTTTGTTTTGGATATCATGAATACACACACACACACACCAGAGAGAGACAGACAGACAGCAGACTGACAGTAAACAGAGAGACAGGCAGAGACACCGAGACAGAGGTAGACAAAACCTCCTAAATTTAAATGCAGAATAAGACATGCAACATAACACAGCTTGGACCTCAATTAATGCCATCAAAAGTGGGAGCTTGCAGTATCCTGATTACTTATAAAGTGAAATCAAATGCAAGCCTCTAACTCAGGTGGGCTTTTCTATACTAATTACAGTTTCATTTGTTATTCAGTAACTGAAAAGAGCAATTTTGGGAGATGTTACAAATCAAAGCACACTCATACCCATGAGCAGTGATGTCACTGTCCATGTGTAGATCTCATAAGTTAGCCTTTAGGATCATTTAAAGAAATGACTTAAGAACTAGGTAATGTAGGCAGGGCAGCTGGAGGAAAAGATCACATGTCCTTTATACATACTGGGTTGGTCAGAAATGCTTATGACAGGCTATATGCTCGCAAAATTGAATGTTGTGAATGACTTAAAGGGAGGGAATATTTACAGATACATAAAGATGGAGAAAATGGGGAGAAATTAATAAACTGTTAAAACAAACACGTGAACACATGAACAGGTCCAAATGTGTGGGCACATGCCTTTAGTGCCAGCACTTAGTTTGTGGGCAGGGGCAGAAGTCAGCAGATCTCTGTGAGTTCAAGGCAAGCCTGGTGTATATAATGAGTTTCAGGCCAGCCACGGCTACATTGGGAGACCCTGACTAAAATAAAAGGACATTCAATATCTCTGAATTTCCAGTTTTCGCTAGAATCTTGTTTCCATCTATATTTATATTCAATTGTTGACATAAGACAGGAGGTTTGTATTTTTAAAGGCTGCTCTTCTAATTCTAATGTCCTAAATGTAAATCACCTACCTGAGAACCTTTTACTTGTTTTCTTTTTGTAAATGAGAACATCATTGTAGCCAGGGTAGCCATGAATCCTCCTGGCTCCACCTCTGGAGTCATCCCTTTATTCAGACTTTAGAGCTCAGCTTGTTCTGGCCTCAGCTGGGTCCCATCTGCCTTTGGTCACTCTGGCTCTCCAGCTCTGCCTTGAGCTCTCTACATTGCATATGATTTCTTTCATAATTCACCTTCAGATTTCACTCACAGCTAAAATCCTGCAACTAGGAGTTTGGATAGACTAGAAAATACATCAACAAAACAGGTGCTCCATGGGAAGACTGACCTGGGAAGAGGCTGTAGTCACACACTGTAGAAGGAGGACCCTCAAGTGGGCATGCAAATCATTAGAGGACCAAGAATTCTGCATCTCAAAAGAGAGGCAGTACAATGGAGAAACTGCTCAAAATTAAGCCTAAAGCGTAAAGTGAGAAAAGATACTGTTGTCAATTTGGTGCAAACTTTCTGATCACTCCCCCAGGTGTGGGAATGGAGCACAGATAAAGTTTGTTCTCAGCCCTCCCCAGATGGCTGTTATCAGGACACAGGGAGTAAGATCAACAGGCAGAGAAGATGCTTCACTGGGGTGCCAGGTTTCCATTACCCCAGCAGGAACGTGATAACTTCTACAGACACAGAAATAACATTTCACAAAGAGGCCTTAAATTCTCCCTTCACCTAAGCTGTGCAGGATCTCCTCAGGTGAACAGTCCTCCCCTGCCATGTCAATCTGGGTAAGTACTCTGCATCCAAGAGCAAATTCAGAAGGTGGTAGGAACCCAGGCAGGCTGTGGGAGGAGGAGGCTAAAGAGGGGTTTTCAGCAGCTACAGAGGAGATGCTGAGCTCTGACAGACCAACACCAAAAGGGACTGTGTTCTGCATGGGCAACAAGAACATTTTCTTCCCAACATACTCATTTCCTTAATTTATAGACTTTCAAATTACTATAGAATTCATGTTCATTCTTGTGAACTAAGTAACTCACACTGTATACCTGGATAAGCTGTTTAGTTACATTTCTTTTACTGATTTACCTATTCCTAGGATAAATAATCAGGGAAGTGAAAGGTCCGGAGAGCTCACTTTCCTCACTTGTGTATCTGTAACTTTGGTGTGCACAGAACTATTTTGATGTAACATCTTCTGTGCTGTGAAGTATAAAAACTTCCAATGTCTGTGTAAGTAATAGAGGCTGCAGATTCAAAATCTCATTCCACAGAGGAAGGCACCACAGGACTGCAATGTGCCTTCTAGTGTTTGCTCATGGCCTCTATTCTTCTCAGCTCAATTTCAGAGATCACAAATTAGTGGTGTCGGCCCTTAGCCTCTGCTGGCCTGGTAGGAGGTGTCAGTAAATGGCTATGATGATGAGGTTTCCAGGACACTAACTATTAATGCACAGTGACAGTGGCAGATTCCCTTCCCAGTCTCACCGAGATCAGGAATCCTGAGAAGAGCTGGTTGCATGTTTTGTCTTTTCTCTATGTTCTCCCCCATATACTCTGTGCAATTTTTTTATGAGAGAAAAACCTGAATCTTTTTCTTTGAGGAAACTTTAGAGAACTGAACCCCATCACCCTGTCTTGCTGTCTTTATTTCATTTCCAGGCTTATCCCAAAGCTCAATTTTTCATGAATTTATCTGAAGAGATGGACAGGAACTGACCCCACTCTCCTGTCACTGAGGCAATGAATGCACTGGGAGGGAAATCACAGCTCTTAGCAGCAAAGCCAAGCCTCTCCTAAGGCTCCTTGGGTGCTGGGGGAGCAGGTTGTGCTTCAGCACTGTGCAGGGTCCAGTGTTTCTGCCTGGAGTCTGTCCCATGCTGCCCCTCAGGGACTTCCAATCTTGCTGTTTCTGGAGGCTGATTTGGAAACCTTGTAAGACATCCTCACTGACACTCTGAGCTCAGAGATGCTGTACAAAAGCTTCAAAGTTTAAAAACACAATTCTCACCCAGGCTTTCAGAAACAGTCATGATTCCTTAGCCAAAAGGCTCTTCATTTGTCTATAATGATACCACAATTCATTTATTTCTGGTATCTCTGGAAACAGTGCTGGCATATGCTCAGTGATGGTTTTGCCTTGCCTGGAGTACCAGCCATTTCTAGCCAGAGTCTTCCTAGTTTTAAAGTTAGGATTGTGCCAAAGGTAGACATCCTGATTAAGTAACCTCCAGCCATTTTCATTGAGCAGAGACAGTGTCTCCACCAATACCCTCTACGTGCTGATGCTATGGATTGTGGTTGTTCATGATTTGGGTAACTGTGGCCTGACACAGGCTAAAGTTGTCGCTTGAATTCAGGCAGGATACGGAGTTCAATTCCTCCCTCCTCTCCCAGAGCAGCTGTAGCCTTCACAACAGACTCTATCTAAGGAGCTCTCATGTTCCCCTTTGTCATTTCTTGCTCTGTGCATGATTTATTTTCCTAATCTGCCCAAATGCCTTCCCTTTCTATTCTCCAATATAGCCTTTTCTGAAGGTACATATATCACAGATCGGTGAGGTTTCCTGGTGCCATGTACAGAGTTTCATGCCTCTAGGAAGCAGCCTATTTTGTTACATTGTATAAAGTGCAATCAGAAACAACATAAGAAAAAGCATTTTAGAACTCTTTTACTTCTTAGTTAGCCAGTGCTGATACACATGCAATGCAAACTATTAGTTAAAATCTACAGGTGTGTTTTCCTTCCATGAAATAAGTATAGAACATGCACCTGCCACTCAGTGCAGAGACCATAAAATGGCATTCAGAGTGTGTGCTTCCGATGACATTTGTAAATGTACTTTGTAATTTTAAAAAGCTATAAATAGAGCTTGGAAACAATGGAGCCCCATCAGTCTCTCTATTGTTTTCCTGGGCTGTCACAGCACAACTCTAATGTCTAAGTTGTTCAAAGTAGAGACAACTGCCATTTTACCTGCTCATTGGAAAACAGAGCTGCCCCCAACCTACTGTGTTCTGCTTCTTGTGACTGGGAATTGGAAAACAAACCCATAAGCTTTATAAAGAATAATTAAGCACCACTCATTTAATCAACACTCTTCTGCTACCTGAACTGCATGGTCCATAATCCATAAAGGATTAACATTTTCTAATGATGCTACAGAACATTTATTTTAGAAAATCTGCTTTATTCAATGTTTCACCAACTATCTGCTTTGGGTCTAACTCCTGACATGGTACCCTGTACTTGTGAAATTTTATCCCAGTTGCCTGTCCTTAGTATGTTCCATGACAATGTCTCATGGTTGTCACACATGGTAGGATTTGCCAGTTGTGGTGATAATGTCACATGGTTTAAATAAGTACAAAAAATTTCACCCTACACACTTGACTTTCAGTGATAAGATTTTCCTATGAACAGGAAGTTGTTTACCGAATTACATCTCCTGCATGCATGGTGTCTGTGCTGGAAAGTTTTATGTCAGCTTGAAACAAGCTGGAATTATTTCAGAAGAGGGCAACGCAGTTGAGGAAACATCCTCAGCAGACCGGCCTGTGGGCAAGCACCTGGTACAAGTCTTGATGGATGTTGGTTTCATATGGATGGCCATGCTCACTGTGAACAGTGCCGTCCCTGCCTGCTGGTCCCAGGTGCTACAAAAAGTAGGTTGAGCAAGCTCTAAGGAACAAGCTGGTGAGCAGCAATACTCCATGGCCTCTCCATCAGTTCCTGCCTCCAGGTCCCTGTCTTGAGTTCTCTCCTAGCTTCCCTGGCTGGGGAACTACAGGCTGTGTGGTGAAATAATCCCTCCTCTCCCCACAGCAACAGAAACCCTGGGAAGACAGAAAGTGGTACTAGGCCATGAGGTATGACTATGACAGACCTGACCTTGGGTTTTTGGAGAACTGTGGAAAGGTTTTGAAACTTTGGACTGTAAAATACATAGAGTGCTGATACTTTAGTGGATTATTTGGTGTGATATTAGAATGTAATGCTGAGAGCAGAGCAGATGATGGAGGCTTGTTTTATGTAGTTCCGTAGGGAAGCTTGAGAGTCCCTTAAAGATTCTATGAGGGTCACTCATATTGTGAATTAAGAAAAACTAAAATGTTTGGTCCTTGTCAAGCTCCTGTCCTCTCCAGTCATACTAACTGCCCCTTCTTTCATATGATTCCTTGCACTCTGCCCAAGGTTTGGTTATGAGTCTCAGCATCTGCTTTGATACACTGCTAGGCAGAGTCTTTCAGAGACACTCTGTGGTAGGCTCCTGTCCTGGGCACAGAGGTCTATTCTGAGACTGTTTCTCCAACTAAAGACCATGCATGGATATAACCTAGAACCCCTGCTTGGATGTAGCCCATGGCAGCTCATTATCCAAGTGAGTACCCTAGTAAGGGGAACGTGGATTGTCTCTGGCACGACTTCAATGGCTGGCTCTTTGACCTTCCTTCCTCCCCTGAGGGAGGAGCAGCTTTGCTAGGCCACAGAGAAGGACATTTCAGCCAATCCTAAAGAAATCTGATAAGCTAGGGTCAGATGGAAAGGAGGGAAACTTCCCTTGTCAGTGGACTTAGAGAGGGGCAGGGAGGAGGTAAGGGAGGGAGGGTGGGATTGGGAGGAAATGAGGGAGGGGGCTACAGCTGGGATACAAACTAAATAAACTGTAAGTAATATAAAAATATAAAAATTTCATTAAAATAAAGAACCACTAAAATGAAACCTTTGACTTCCTGAAACAATTAAAATCCTCTGAAGTATTTTCTCAGCTTCAGCACACAGACACTGTGGTCTAAATACTGTTGAGGCTGCATCACATGCTAGTAGCCTAACTTGGTAGCTCAGGAGTCTCTGAGGTGTTGAAGGCCAACTTGGTCTATGTTGGGAGTTCAGGACAGCCAAGGATACACAGACAAACCTGTGTCAAACAAACAAACAAATAAAGAAAGAGTTTCTCAGGTGGTACTGGTTCTGAAACATGGAGGGATCATGGAGTGAAGCTGTGACTTGGCTCCATACAACTGTGTTAGAGTCCTTGAAGAGAGCCAAGAGGACACTGATGAAGCCTAGGCCCCTTTGCTGTGCAGAGCCAAGCCATTTGGAGATGTCAGTATCACATGCCAGCAGCACCTGCTGTGGGGTGAGCCAGTTTGAACCTAGGAGACAAGCTGTGTGGAAGGCTTTGCCAGCAGTATGGAGGAGCCCAGAAGATCACTGGTGAGTCCCAGAAGCCTGGCCCTGAGAGTTATGCTGTTGGACTTTGTTGAACTTGATTGTGACTGTGCCCTGGTTCTTTTCTTTTAAATAAGAAAATACTTATTTATTGTTATTTTACAGGATCCCACAAAGTCTCTTGACTTTGAACTTTTAAAGGGATTTTGGAGACTTCAGGGAGTTTGGAGTTCTAGAGAGGCTGTGGGTTTTTAAGAGAGACTTTGAAAATGTTAGAGAAACTAGAGGTTTTAGAGAGTTGTATTTTGTAGAGTCTTTGAATGTGGAAAGTGACTTAAGAGATTGAAGTTTAAAAATAAAAAAAAACATTGAACTTTTATATTGCAATGGTGACATTAGTTTAATATCTTGGGAACAACAAAATTGACAAAGTTATAGTGTAAGAGAGATGTGTTTAGTGTCAGGTAGACAGGGGGTCAGCTGTGGCAGCTGTTTTAGTCTTTTGTTTGTTAAATCAACACAAGCTAGAGTCATTTGGAAGGGAACCTCAGTTGAGAAAATGACCCCACTAGGTTGTCCTATGGGCAAGTGTGTGATGCATTTTCTGGATTGGTGATCTATGTGAGAGGGCCCACATCACTGTGCCTGTGGACTCTGGGCTCAGGATTCAGGATACTAGAGAACACAGACTGAGAAACCATGAGACCCAAGCTAGTAAGCAGCATCCTTCTGTGACCTGTACCTCAGTTCTTGCCCCATGTTCCTGTCTCAAGTCCCTCCCCAGCTTCCCTGCACAAGGGATTATCAGCTGTAAGATGAAATAAAGGCTTCCCAAGCCAATTTGGTTTTGGTCATGGTGGTTTATTTAATCTGTGTCTAAATCAAAGAAACTACAATACTTCAAAGCATGTACACCACAATTATTAATATAAACCTGGAGCCAGCATATCAGGTACCTGGTAAGTATCGCAGCTCCATTATGGAGAGAGGGAATGTTGACTCCTATGGAGTCTGCCTTTCAAGACTGAGTTGGACCATTTTTCTTTAATTAATTCTGTAATATGGGCCAGCTCCAAGTCTGTTATAACTGTAGTTCTATTTACTCCCTGACCTCACACGCTGAAGGAGAAAGACATGGCATAAGCTCCTGCTGACATTTCCCCACTCTGCCCTTCTCTTGGAGCAGCTCTGGACTGAGATCAGAACCATGCAAGATGCAGGTACAGAGCAGTGATCAAAGACTGAATAGTCCACCAGAGTTCTCTAAAAGGACTCTGTGCCAATGTGTTACTGTTTTCTGATTTTTTTGTCTTTTATCTTCTCTGTTTCAGGAAGGGACAGCGCTGAACAGTCATTATGAGCTGCCTGAACTCTCCCAGAGCACAAACATAAGGCACTGTATGAGAAAACCAGCCGCCAACACATCCACACAGATTATCATGTGCTGGAACTCTCCCATGTTTGGTGTGTAAACATCATGTTCTTGCTCACCCAGCATCTCTCTGACAAAAGTACACTGAGGTCCATGTGTTCAAGAGGAAGGTGACTGGAACCCTGCCTCAGAATATTGAAGGACACACTTGGAGGAAACAGCAGATCATGAATAGAATCAGAAACATCTGGATCATAGATTACAACCTCCAACATTTTCTATAGAAATTTTCTAATAAATTATGATTCTCAATAGAGTACAGATAGCCCTGAATAGAATAAGTGCATACCCAACCAAGGGACCACTTTAATTGGGAATGTCTTTTTTTTTTCTTTCACACAATCCTCCTCATTCTATAAATTACCTGGCCTTCAAGATGTTGTGGGTGAGAACCAAGTAAGATGCTGCTCCTGCTCCAGTAAAACCCAAACCTGCAAAACATGAAAGCACATAATTGCTGCAGTTTTTAATGTTGAGGGAGCTCACACACTGGTGTAGCCACCATGGGACACAGGGTCCAGCCATGGCTCAGCTTACGACAAGTGAGAGCAGGAGGATGGTCTGTGGGGTAAGAGTTAGAATGGAGGTCTTCAGTGGAATAAGCATTCAGGAGCATCTGCATGTTTTCCTGAGGCCAGAAGACTGGTCTGGAGTGGTGTGTGAGGTCTTGCTCATGGTGAGTCATTGTTTTAATTTTCTCCTGAGCCACTCTTTGTTTCTACATAAGATGACTTCACACTATTCTCATATAAGGAACACCTTTTTTTTTTTATTTTCTGAAATTGGCATTGGGATCTCAGCCAACAGCTTCCTTCTTCTCTTCTACATCTTCAAGTTCATTCGTGGGCACAGGCCCAGACCCACTGAGGTGCTCATTGGTCTGCTGGCCATAATCCACCTACTGATGCTAATGTTCATAGCATTCATAGCCATGGACATTTTTATTTCTTTGAGGGGATGGGATCACACCATATGTAAACTCATTATCTACCTGTACAGAAGTTTTAGGGGCCTCTCCCTTTGTACCACCAGCCTGCTGAGTGTCCTCCAGGCCATCATCCTCAGTCCCAGAAGCTCCTGTTTAGCCAAGTTCAAGCACAAATCTCCCCATTACATCTCATGTGCCCTTCTTTTTCTGAGTGTCCTTTATATGCTCATTAGCAGTCACCTCTTAGTATCGATTATTGCCACTCCTAATTTGACTACGAATAACTTCATGTATGTTACTAGGTCCTGTTCTCTCCTACCCATGAGTTACCTCATGAAAAGCACATTTTGTACACTGCTGGCCATCAGGGAAGCCTTTCTTATTAGTGTTATGGTCATCTCGACTTGGTACATGGTGGCTTTCTTGTGCAGGCACAGGAAGCAGGCCCTGCATGTACACAGCACCAGCCTTTCTCCAAAAGCATCCCCAGAGCAGAGAGCTAATAGGACCTTCCTTCTGCTCATGATGTGTTGATGTCTGTCTTGGATGACTTTATCTCCTGCTCAAGAATTATGTTCCTGAATGATCCAACATCTTACTATATACAGTTCTTTGTGGACCACATCTATGCCACAGTCAGTCCTTTTGTGTTCTTGAGCACTGAAAAATATGTTGTTAACTTTTTCAGGTCTATGTGTGGGAGGACATAAATGTTTGAATATTCATTGATCATTGATGGGCACATTTCTTTATAAGAGGACCTGTTATACCCAGTTTGCGAGCCCCCAAAAAGATCTATAGGAATCGACTCCATTGCAAAACACATGAAGGTCTTTTTATTGTAAATTACAAGCTGCAGCTTGGGCCCACAACACCCACCATCGAAGTGGTGGGAGCTGAGCGCGCAGTCCCCAGGTTAGTTGGGTGATTTATAGATTCTGGTCCCTCCCAGCATGCCCAAGGCAGGGGCAATTCCTGCCTGGAAAGCATCTATTGGTCAAGATGTTACATTTTGAATTGATTGGCTATAGGAAGGTTCCCAGACCATTGACCATGACCAGGTGTCCCTCCCTAGGGGGAGGGTCCAGTTTCCTAGCAACTGCATCTCTAGTGGGTGGGGAAAGAATGCAGTAAGGTGGCTCTTCCCCTCAGGGCATTACTAAACTTCTTTACAGTACCCACTTTAGGTCTTAATAATAGCTGCTAATTTATCTTTTGGTCTCTCATTTCCCCCTTTCCCATGATCATTTGAAGACCCAATCTTGGGTCTTCCAGATATGATCCCTTGTATCTTATAGATTTACCTTTTTATGATGGGATCTGAAAACCATTAGTGTAATGCTCTTAAGCATTTCCTTATGAAAGCCATTAAGCAATTGAAAATACAAGGCCCAAAGATAAAAATCAAAATGAGTAGGGGTCCCTTCAGGGTAGATATAGGGATAGTAAGCCAAGGAGAACTATTATTCTTTTTTCTTAGGGGCTCTCTAGGCTTTTAGCCAAGTTGCTGCAATATTAGTGTTCATTTCAGCTAAGCAGATGCCTAAGATAATAGCTAATGCCAGGGAGCCCCTTTTGACTTAGCATTTCAGCCTGCTAGGGGGAATTTGCGTGAAGATCCGTCTTCTGGAGCTTTTTCAATTCTGACCATTGGACCATAGACATCAGGGGCTAGGGAGGCTGAAATGCCAGTCAAAGGCTGGGCAATAGGGCAGTCCCAAGCATCTGGTTAGTTGATCCACCCGAAGAGGCAGGGAGCAATCAGGTCAGTTTCCAAGAAGTCCAGATTTCAGCTTGCAGTTCACAGCTGATCCCGGAACAGAGTTAAACAGGTGAAAATCTGCTGAGACAAATTCAGACTGGAGACAGAAGTTAAAATTTGCCTATTAAATGAGAAAGATCAGGGAAAATCTCATCTGTGATCCTTCTGAGCTACGCCAGATCCAGGTCACATCCTGAAACTCATATGAATTTTAGTACACAAAAGGAAATACATAATTTTAAATATTCAGAAAAGTAACATATCAGCAAATTGAACATTTTGAGAGTAACAGGTAAAACTGCATCCCACTGAATGAGTATCAGTTAGCTGGTTGTTTTTTTTTTTTTTTTTTTATAACCTTTATAAACAACTTAAGTGTGTCCACGGTAACAATTTTTCTGTGGGCATAGCTGTTGGTAATCAGCCACAAATGGAGCTTGGCCATTTTTTATACACTCAGCATCTATTTTTAGCCCCCATTTTCATGTTTACACTGGAAAGTTAGGCATAAATACAGTACTGGATTTAGTGCTAAACCCTGGATGCTTGGACTTTTCTTTAACAAAGCAACTAGAAGGAATAGATTTAAGATATTTCTGTGTCAAAATCTACTCCAGAAATGGCAGATATTAAGAATATTATAGTAAAAGCTATGACTTTTGGGTCAGATATACACATTAAACAGATGTTTTTAACATAACAAGAAGCACCTTTAAGTCTATCTCCAGAAGCCAACCAAAGGAAATTAAAATCTCAACCTGTTGACTGAATAATAAGCAGTTATTTCTCCATTAACTTATCAGAACTCTATTGATCAATGCCAAAACTCTGAACTTCTAAAATCTTATAAGCACAACAGTAGCAAAGACGGGGGAGAGATCTAAAGCATCTCCCATTTTTAATGTGTTTTAAATTATTTTTTGTATCTTTATAACTAATAATTATACCTTAAAACACCTACTTAGACTCTCCAATATTTTGCATTTATCAACCCTGAAACATTTTCTCAGACTGAATAAAAACACTCTCTAGATTTTTACAACCTGAACTCTGATATCTTCAGACCCTACATAGGCTCCATATTTTTTTATCTTAAGACACATGTTAGTTATCTCAACTAACATGAGTCCTGTGAGCAAGGCAAACCTGTTTTTCTTCTAAATAAGAGATCTAGTACACAGTAGTTCTAACTAATGAACTGATGGATGAGCTAACAGTGGATCTAATTGTCTTCTCTCTAGCTGCAAAGCTACCGTAAGCTTAGCATAGCCATCAAGGTGTTCAGAGACCTGAGAAGGATAAATTATAAGCTAAATAAATATACTAATTTATGTGTCAATCAACATGACAGAGATGACTAGTTAGTCCATCACCTAGGCAGTGTCCCTGGCTGCTGTGGTCTCACGGCATCCTGAACAGAAGCGGTTTTGCCAGGCACAGAAGATAAGAGACTGTTTCTGTGGAGAAAGAAACAAGAGAATGGCCTCACCTCGCCCTTAGCAACGTGCAACATTGACTCCAGGTGTCCACAGTTTTGGCTGGGCCCTAGCAGTGGGCCAGTTGAGGCAGTATTGCCCAGTGGTTAACATACCACAATCCAGAGTCGCAGTCATCTGTCATTGTGCCTGAATCTTCTCTGAGACCTTGGGGAGTTACTACCAGGATTTCAGGACTTTCTGTCACAATAAGCTTACACAGTTAAAATGCCATATTCATCAGATCTCTGACAAGCTTGTGGGTCAGCATATCTGAGTTACTCTTTGTCTTTATCATCTGCTCTAAACTGTGTAAAAAAACCTAAACAAAGACACTAGGTAAGGCTCAACTGTAGTATTTAGCATGACTGTAAATCTGCTCTTTCTGAACTAAAATCAAAGCAAACCTTTTAATCAGATACAGTTCATAGAGAGGCTAGCAAATCTTGCTGCTCCTACCACTTGCATTAAAATTGAACAGTAAAAAGCTTTGCATTTCGCACTAATCAGAGGACAGAAGGTAACTCAGAGACCTAAACAAAGATAATCGCAAACTCATAGCTCCACCCTCTTTATCTCTGGACTAGCATGGTGGCTGGCCACGTGTAACTGAACTCAGCTGGAAGCCCTAAACAAATATGGCAGCAAAACTACAGCTTCAAGCGCTCTCTGTTGCTGAACCATCATGGCGGCTAGCCACGTGTTAGCACAGGCTACAACTGACAATACCAAACATAGCCATTAGGTGCTGATGATGATACAGCAACCACTGTGGAGCATCCACAATCCCCCACAACCAAAAGTTCTAACATAGTGATCAAATAAGTTTTAGAACCAACTGCATAACAGAACAGTACAGAGCAATTTTAAATTGTACGAACTATTTTAGCCATACCAAACCTATTAGCCAGAATTCTTTTCCCCTTAACAGAGCATAAAAAACATTTTGCAATGAGTAATCACCAATTTTTTTAAATGAATTATAACATATTTAAATACAGTTCTTTCTGAAATCATATTAACTCTCTGGCTTTTTATAATACATCCACTAACCTTCTGCAACATCCTATATACCTTCAGGTTCCTAGCTTCCTTTTTCTGGCTTAACCAGACATTTTTACTTTTTTTGCTCCCTCTCTCTTGCTTTTCAGGCAACATAAAAACTATCATCAAAATTCTTTCCATCCTAACATGATTGCTGGAGCTCAGCATCCACAATTTGCTTTTGATAGGCAAAGCAAAAACAAGTTACATTAATACAAAAAGTTCTGAAACTGCTAAAGTCTTTCTCTAAAATTACTTCCCTGTAGCAGACAAGATGGTCCAAGGTCACATAAACTCTAAGGAACTTAGAACATGTTTTAAGGAACTTGGTGAAACTTCCTCCTTTTTTTTTCTGCAGGTAAAGACCAGGGTGGTCACATGTTTTTCCATAAACAAAGCAGCTTAACAAGCAAACAGCTCTCCATAAGATACATTCTAAAAATTGCAATTTTCCCAATTAGCACAAACCATACGGTTGGGTTTCATTTAGTAAAGTTAATAAAATAAATATTTTAGTATTTTTATTCACTGCCAAAGTATCGAGAAACTTTCAAATTTTCTCTTAGACTGCCCAAGATCAAAAGAGATGGGAAAGGACTCTTCATACTCATCAAAAGGAAAATTCACCCCCCCAAAAAAATGTTAATTCTGAACATCTATGCCCCAAATTCAAGGGCACCCACATTTGTAAAAGAAACATTCCTAAAGTTTTAACCACATATTGAACCTCATACATTAAAAGTGGGGGACTTCAATACACTACTCTCATCAATAGATAGGTCATCCAGACAAAAACTAAGCAGAGAAATAATGGAGCTAAAGCCATTGTGAGTCGAGTGGACCAAACAGAAGTCTAGAGAATATTTTAGCCAAACAGGAAAGAATATACCCTTTTCTTAGGATCTCACAGATCTTTCTCCAAAATTGGCTACATACTCAGTCGCAAAGAAAGTCTCAACAGGTACAAGAAAATTGAAATAACCACCTGTAGCGTATCATGCTCTCACAGATTAAAGCTATATTTCAACAACAAAAGAAATAACAAAAAGCCCACAAAATCATGCAAACTGAATAACTATCCTCTAAGTGACCATTGGGTCAAGGCAGAAATAAAGAGGTTAAAGACTTCCTAGCATTCAAGGAAAATGAATGCACAGCATAACTGAATTTATGAAACACAATAAAAATGGTAGTCAGAGGAACATTCAGACTTCATACTAACAACTTAGTACCACCCTGGAAGCTCTAGAACAAAAATACATCCAAGAGGAGTAGAGGAAAGGAAATGATCCAACTCAGGACTGAAATCAATAAAATAGAAACAAAAAGACCAATACAAAAAAAATCAGTGAAACAAAGAATTTGGTATTAGAGAATATAAACAAGATAGACAATCCCTTCTACAAACTAACTAAAAAGTAGAGACAAACTATCCAAATTAACAAAACAAAAAAATAAAAAGGATGACATAACAACTGATGCCAAGGAAATCCAAAGAATCATTAGGTCATACTTCAAAAACCGCTACTCTACAAATATGGAAAATCTAAAAGAAATGGACAGGTTTCTTGATAGATACCACTTAGGAAAGATGAATCAGATAAACAACTGAAATAAAATTCTAGCTTCTAGGGAAATAGAAGATGTCATTAAATGTCTCCCAACCAAAGGGAAAAAAAAGCCCAGGGTCCTATGGCTTTAGCACAGAATTTTCTGGATTTTCAAAGAAGGGCTAACAGCAATACTCCTCAAATTATTCCATAAAATAGAAACACAAGGAACATTGTCAGATTTATTTTGTGAGGCTATAATCACCCTGACATCCAAACCAAGCCAACTCAACAACAACAAAAAAGAAAATTACAGCCCAATTTCCCTTATGATCATTGATTCAAAAATACTCAATAAAATATTTGCAAATCAAATCCAATAACACATTAAAAAGGTCATCTACCATGACTATCGTCCTGGGATCACCTCAGGGATGCATAAATGGTGTAAAATACAAAAATCAGTCAATGTAAACCAACACACAAATGAATTGAAAGAAGAAAAATCATATGATTATTTTATTGGATGCTGAAAAAGCCTTTGAGGAAATTCAACACCCGCTCATGAGAAAAATCTTGACGAGATCAGGAATACAGTTACATACTTCAACATAAAAACAGCAATATATAGCAAGCTGATAGCCAACATCAAATTAAATAAAAACTCACAGCAGTTCCACAAAACTCGGGAACAACAGAAGGCTGTCCATATTCTTCTTAACAACTAAAAGAGATCAAGGGGATACAAATAGGAAAGGAAGAAGTCAAAATATCATTATTTGCAGATGATATGATACTATACATAAGCTACCCCAAATATTCTACAGAGGAACTCCTACAGCTGATAAACACCTCAGTAAAGTGGCTGGATACAAAATTAACTAAAAAAAATCAGTAGCCCATCTTTATACAAATGACATGTGAGCTGAGAAAGAAATCAGGGAAACATCATCCTTCACAATAGCCACAAATAATATGCAATATCTTGGGGTAACTCTAACTAAGCAAGTGAAGAGCTGAATGACAATAACTTAAAGTCTTTGAAAAAATTAAAGAAGATATCACAAGATGGAACAATCTTCCATGTTAATTGGTCAGTAGGATCAACATAGTAAAACTGGCCATCTTACCAAAGGCAATCTACAGATTCAATGCAATTCCTCACCCAAATTCCAACAGAATATTTTACAGATCCAGAAAGAAAAAATACTCAACTTAAAATTGAAAAACAAAAAAGCCAGGATACCTAAAACAATACTGTACAAAACAAAAACAAACAAACAAAAAACTTCTGGCAAGTATCACCATCCCTGATTGCCTGATTTCAAGCTCTACTACAGAGCTATAGTAATAAAAGCCACATAGTATTGACATTAAAAAATAAAAACAGGTTGATCAAAGGAATTAAATCAAAGACCCAGATGTAAATCCACACACCTATGGATACCTGATCTTTTACAAAGAAGCCAGAAATGTACAATGAGGAAAAAAGGCATGTTCAAGCAATTGTGCTGCTCTTACTGGCAAATAGACCAATTCAATCAATCTGCATAAAATTGACATCCAAGTGGATCAAGACCTCCACATAAAGCCAGATACACTGAACCTGACAGAGAGAAAGTGGTGAGTAGTTTTGAGTGCACTGGTATTTTTGTCTAGTACCTGGCTATATGAGAGTCTCCATAAAATGACTGCCCTTCTTGACAAGGGCTCTGTGAGTTGCCCAGGCTGCTCTTGAACTAAGTATGCTCCTTCCTCCTCTCCTCAGTCCTGGGTGCAGGTGTGTACACCATGCCTGCTGGGGAGACTGAAACCCAGAGCATATAGTTCCACTCAGGCAAAGCACAGCCTCGTCCTGAAGTCTTTAATGAAATTGAGTTCGACATTCCTTAAAGACTGGGGTCCAGTCCGACATGGCCTCAGCCTCAGCTATGCTCCACCTGCCTGTGACCACCTCAGCTCTGAGCTTTGCCTCTACTTCTCTGTTTTTCAATCCATTTTTTTTTACACTTTTAAACTTTACTCACATCTTGAATTCAGATTTTGGAAACCAGGAAATACAGAATCAACACTAAATGGAAATGACATGCTCCATGGGAGAGGGGTGTCTCAGGAAAAGGGTTGGTTGCATTTCACAGAGTGTAGGAAAAGCACATTCAGAACCATGGTAAGTCAGGGGAGGCCCAGGAGTCCTCAATCCAGAATAGAAGTATCACAGTGAATAAAAACTTTTTGAAATAAGTCTAATGAGCAAAGTGAGAAAAGTTAGTGTTGGGGGGTTGGTCTGGTGCTGTATACTCTGATGCTAATTGTTGACTCCCAAGATCTGGTTACTGCACAGATGAGAGCACATTCTCATCTACAACAGTCCTTGTGTAAAATTGCCTAAGGAATTATTCTTGTTTAAACAATAAAAAGCCGACACACATGGCAGGGTGCATGGCTAAGGTTCTAGGTTCTAGAGGACAGGAAGACCATGGGAAGGAGAGGAGAGAGAGGAAGAATAAGAGAAGTAAGGAAGCAGAGAGCCACCATGGGTGAGTGTGGAAAGAAGCACATGGCGGGCATGGATGGAGGAAGCTGCCTGATGAAGAATGAGCAAGTCGAGAGGGGCAGAGCCAAGATGGCGACTAGCACACACATTATCTGAGCTGTGGAAGAGCTCAATGTCTGAGTTGGTGAGTGGAAGGACCTCTAACCCAGGAAAACAATGGTGAGGATTTCTAAACAACAGGGAACATGATAGGAGGTGAAAACTTTTGTCTCGGGTCACCCAGGGACTTGTTTCGGGAAGGTGAGAAACAATCCTTTGATCTCCCAGCACTCCCCTCCTCCAGACCTCCCTCCTCCTCGGCACAGAGGCACAGTGGACTCATCTATCTCAGTGCAGACCTAACAACCTGGGGTCTGCAGAAGCTGAGGCAGAGCTCCAAGCCCTTTAGCAGCAAATGCCAGCAGTACCTGTCTCGGAGTCCCAGATGTGCTGGGCGGCTGCACCATCCTCCCAGGGCCGAAGTCTGCTAGATGCCATACTAGCTCTGCAGGATCACTATCACTGATGGTAAGGCCCGCCCATACCACACTGTCAGAGAATATGCTATATACTCACCAAAACCAGACAGAAACCCCACACAAGCTAGGGACACCAGGCGCTGGGCCTCCCAAGCTTGGAGAGCACAGTGAAAAGACCCTAGGACTTCCCAGAAAGCATCTGGACTAGCAACCCAGTCTCCAGTTACAGTGGAGCTTCCTGGCAGCAGAGCAGCACTGAGCTGGCAGGGCACAGCAGCCCTCCAGTTTAAGACTAACCAGGGCCAAACTAGAGAACAGAGGTCCTGGTTACCCCAATCCCTACTGACATGACCACCTTGAAATCTCCAGCTGTAGCAAGACCTCATAGACTGGCAGTGACAGCAGCATGGAGCTGGAGGTGCATATCAAAGAAGCAGGGCCAAACCAGAGAGCAGAGAACCCGGATACCCTGATCTCTGCCAAGTGACCTGCCTGTAAGTGAGTGCACCCTTGAGAATCTGCAGATCTCCAGATCCTGGGTCCTTCTAAAACAGAAGCCAGGCATCGAACCCCCTCTCACCCATATACCCACTTTGGGAAAAAGAGGGGCACTTGGGACATTGAAGTTCCTGCTCTATGGTTCTAATTGAGGAGTTAAGGCAGTTAATGCCAGAAATTGTGCTGAGATCATCACTAGCACCTGTGACATATACAGTGCAGAGCCCCTCCCACACACTCAAGGGTTCAACATCAGCCATCACTCTGTCTCTCGAGACACAAGTCCACACACACTTACAAACACACACAAACACACACACACACACACACACACACACACATACAGGAGCACGCACGCATGCACACGCCTGCATTTGCCCCGTTTGCACTGCATACTTTTCTCCCACAGGTACAGCTAGTCCTCAGCACACGCTGAGGACACAGGACCTCTTTCAGCTTCCTGAAGAACTCTCCAGGTGACAGAGAAAGACAGTATCAGTCTGATCTGCAAAATCCAAAAACAAACAGGGAAGGTTTCAGATAAGCCAATGGCCAGGGGTAGGCGAAAGAACATTTCCAACATAAATCAGGACATCATGACTTCACCAGCAAACCCCAAAATTGATGGATACTCCAATTCATCAGAAGCACAGGATAATGACTTTAAAGCCATGCTTACCCAATTATTTGAGGCTCAAAAGGAGGAAACTTTCAAAGTGTTGGCCAGGCAATTGGAAGTAAAGAAAGAAAAAATAGACAAAATCCTTAAAGAAACACAGGAAAAAATAGCCAAACAAATAGAGGCACAAGTAGAGATAAAATTAGTGGCATATATAAAGGAAATGAACAAAGAAATAGAGACCATCGTAGAGAGACAGGAATCCAAATTCAAACAAATGAAAAAATGGTGCAAGGCATGAAAACAGAATTAGAATCAATAAAGAAAACACAAACTGAGAAAACCCTTGAGCTGGAGAACTTGGAGAAAAGATCAGGAACCACAAAAGTAAGCATCCCCAACAGAATACAAGAGATGGAAGAAAGAATCTCTGGAGCTGAAGACACACTTGCAGAAATTGATACTTCTCTCAAAGAAAAAGTAAAATCAGAAAAGTTCCAATCACAAAATATCCAAGAAATCAAGGATGCTATGAAAAGACAAAATCTAAGAATAATAGGAACTGATAAAAAAGAAGACTCCCGGCTCCAAGGTCCAGAAAATATTTTCAAGAAAATCATAGAAGAAAATTTTCCCAACTTAAAGAAAGAGATGTCCATAAATATACAAGAGGCCTACAGAACACCAAATAGACTAGACCAGAAAAAAAATACATCATGTCACATCATAGTCAAAACACTAAATCTACAGAACAAAGAAAAGATATTAAAAGCAGCAAGGGAAAAAGGCCAAGTAACATATGAAGGTAGACCTATCAGAATCACACCGGACTTCTCATCAGAAACTATGAAAGCCAGAAGGGCCTGGGCAAGTATCATGGAGACTCTAAGAGATCACAAATGTCAACCCAGACTACTATACCCTCAAAGCTTTCAATCAACATAGATGGAGAAAACAAAATATTCCATGACAAAACTAAATTTATGCAATATCTACACAGCAAACCAACCTTACAGAAGATACTAGAAGGAAAATTCCAATCCAACGAAAACAACTTCACCCAAGAAAACAGGGCATACTGATAATATCCCAACAAAAATGAAAAGAAAACAAACAATGAAACAGGGTAAGATCACCAACTCCATTACAAAAGGAACTAACATGCATTGGTCACTATTATCTATCAATATCAATGGACTCAACTTGCCAATAAAAAGACACAGGCTAACAGAATGGTTGCGGAAACAGGATCCAACATTTCCTTGCATCCAAGAAACACACCTCTGCAATAAAGATAAACCCTACCTCAGAGTAAAGGGCTGGAAAAACGTTTTTCAAGCAAATGGTTCCAGAAAACAAGCTGGAGTAGCCATCCTAATATCTAATAAAATAGACTTTCATCCAAAGTTAATCAAAACAGATAAGGAGGGCCATTATATTCTCATCAAAGAAAAAATCCAGCAAGCAGACATCACAATCTTGAATATCTATGCCCCAAATACAAGAGCACCTACATTCGTAAATGAAACATTATTAAAGCTTAAATCATACATTGATCCTAATACCTTAATAGTGGGAGACTTCAACACCCCACTCTCATCAAGGGACAGATCAACTAGACAGACACCAAATAGGGAAATAAGAGCACTCACAGAATCCCTAAATCAAATGGACCTAATAGACGTCTACAGATCTTTTCACCCAAACTCAAAAGAGTACACCTTCTTTTCAGCACCGCATGGAACCTTCTCCAAAATAGACCATATAGTGGGTCACAAAGCAAGCCTCAACAGATACAAAAGGATTGAAATAATCCCTTGTATACTATCTGACCACCATGGACTAAAGCTGGACATCAACAACAACAGAAACAACAAAAAGCCAACATGAACATGGAAACTGAACAACTTACTACTCAATGAGAGCTGGGTTAAGGAAAAAATAAAGAAAGAAATTAAAGTCTTCCTAGAATTCAATGAAAATGAAGGCAGAACATACCCAAATTTATGAGACACATTGAAAGCAGTGCTCAGAGGAAAATTTATAGCACTAAGTGCCTGCAAGAAGAAATTCGTAACATCACATACAAACAAATTAATGGCCCAACTGAAAACACCAAAAAAAAAAAAAAGAAGAAGCAGATACACCCAAGAGGAGCAGACAGCTGGAAATAATCAAACTCAGGGCTGAAATCAATCAATTAGAAACAAATAAAACTATTCAAAGAATCAATGAAACAAGAAGCTAGTTCTTTGAGAAAATCAACAAGATAGACAAACCCTTAACCAAACTAACTAAAAAGCAGAGAGAAACTATCTAAATCAGCAAAATCAGAAATGAAAATTGGGACATAACTACAGACACTGATGAAATCCAAACAATTAATAGGTCATACTACAAAAGCCTATATGCCACCAAATTTGAAAATCTAAATGAATGGATAATTTTCTTGACAGATTCCATCTAACAAAATTAGATCTACCAAGATCAGGTAGAAAGACTGAATTGCCCTATATCTACCAAGGAAATCGAAGCAGTCATTAACAGTCTCCTGTCCAATAAAAGCCCTGGGCCAGAAGGCTTCAGCGCAGAATTCTACAAGACCTTCAAAGAAGTGTTTACACCAATCCTCCTCAAACTATTCCACAAAATAGAAACAGAAGGAACACTACCAAACTCATTCTATGAAGCCACAATCACCTTGATATCTAAACCACACAAAGATCCAACAAAAAAGGGAACTTCAGACTTATCTCTCTTATGAACATTGATGCAAAAAATACTCAATAAAATACTTGCAAACTGAATCCAAGAACACATCAAAGACATCATCCACCATGACCAAGTAGACTTCATCCCAGGCATGCAAGGGTGGTTCAACATATGGAAATCCATCAACGTAATCCACCACATTAACAAACTGACAGAGAAAAACCACATGATCATTTCCTTAGATGCCGAAAAAGCATTTGACAAAGTCCAACACCCATTCATGTTTAAAGTCTTGGAGAGATCAGGGATACAAGGCACATACCTAAAGATAGTAAAGGCAATATACAGCAAGCCTATAGCCAACATCAAACTCAATGGAGAGAAACTTAAATCAATCCCACTGAAATCAGGGACAAGACAAGGCTGCCCATTGTCTCCATATCTCTTCAACATAGTACTTGAAGTCCTAGTCAGAGCAATAAGACAAATGAAGGAGATCAAGGGGATACAAACCCGAAAGGAAGAGGTCAAAGTGTCACTATTTGCAGATGATATGATAGTATACATGAGTGACCCCAAAAATTCAACCAGAGAATCCTTCAGCTGATAAACACCTTCAGCAAAGTGGGAGGATACAAAATTAACTCAAAAAAATCCGAAGCCCTCCTGTATACCAAAGAGAAAAAGGCTGAGAAAGAAGTTAGGGAAACAACACCCTTCACAATAGCCACTGATAACATAAAGTATCTAGGTGTGACTCTAACCAAGCAAGTGAAAGACCTGTTTGAGAAAAACTTCAAGTCTCTGAAGAAAGAAATCGAAGAAGATATTAAAAGATGGAAAAATCTCCTGTGCTCATGGATTGGTAGGATTAACATTGTGAAAATGACCATCCTGCCAAAAGCAACCTACAGATTCAATGCAATTCCCATAAAAATATCACTCAATTCTTTACAGACCTTGAAAAAAAAAAAGATTCTCAGCTTCATACGGAGGCTGTAGAGATGCATTAAATTCTCCCTCAGGCTAAGCTGTGCAGGATCTCCTCAGGCGCACAGTCCTCCCCTGCTATGTCCATCTGGGTAAGTGCTCTGCACCCAAGGGCAGAATCAGAAGGTGGTAGGGACCCAGACAGTCTGTGGGAGAAGGAGCACTGGGCTACTGGGCTGTGGGAAGTTTTCAGCATGTTCAGAGAAGACACTGAACTCTGACAGCCCCTCAGCACAGGGGACTGTGCTCTGCACGGACAACAAGAATACTTTTCCTCTTGGGATATTTCCTGCAACTCCTAAAATTAGTTAATTTTTTCTTTGGAAACATCGTTTTTTCATATTTACATTTTGGTTTACTTAAGCAACTCACAATGAAGAACTACATGAATCATCCTTATGTGTAGAATATTTTAGTGATTTAATTTGTGTACCTATTATAAAAATTGATGTTTTTAATTTCGTATCTTCATTAAAATCCTTTGACTTTTGTTATATTCTTAACTGAAACAAAACTATTTATGATGTAAGTCACTCTGTATTTTGAGTAATTAAAAGTAATTCCAGTGTGTTTGGAAGGAAATCTCCTTGAATATCTAGTAGAGAACATCGCCTGACTCAGTTTCAGAAATTTCACACAAATGCTCTTGGCTCGTGGTGCACTACATAGTAAAACACGTGCTCTGAGAGGACATCCTTGAGGAGGCGCTGGAATGCTAGATATTTTATACACAGTGGATACATGGCAGTTTCCCCTGCTGTTGCCTAAAGAGCCAGGATCCAAACCCCAAAAGCTTGAGAGGAACAAAAGTGAGAACCTTGAGAGCACAGGGGACTGTGTTCTCCACAGGCAACAAGAATAGTTTTCCTCTTAGGGCATTTCCCAAAACTCCTGAAAGTTTGCTTCTTCTTTTTCTCCTCCTCTTCTTGCCTATTCTGTTTTGTTTCTGACATCTGCTGAAATTGACATTGGGTAATCAAACGGATCTATTATATAAAGAACCTGGTAATGCAATGGGAATCACTCAGTAAAATGTATTTAAACTCTACTGGTACATAGAACTCAGCATAATAATCTTTAGAAGTTTAACTTTCCTAATGACGCTTTACCATTCTATTTTAGAAAATCTCAATTTAAATTTTTTAGGTTATTTTGTTATGTGTGTTACACTTTTTGTGTGTTTTCTTTTGTTTGTTTTTACTGTGTCTATATATTTGTATTGCATGCATGCCTGCTGCCTGTGGACCTCAGCAGTTTTTGGAACCCCTGGACCTAGAGTTACAGATGGTTAGAGCTGCCATGGGAGAGGTGAGATCTGTACCTGGGGACTCTGTCAAAGCAGCAGGTTCTCTCCACACCAAGCACTCCATGTTTACAGTCTTTAACTGGCCATCCACTTTAGCTGTGATTTTTTAAATTTACTTTTCATCTTATGTATTTTGTGGGATGGGGTAGGGTGTGTATGTCATAACACACATCTCAGGGGTCAAAGGACCACTCTTTGTAATTGGTTCTTCCCTTCTAGAATGTAACTCATCATGACTCATCAAGGCCAGCACTTCTGAACACTGAGGCTCCCTCATTTCTCCTGCTCTGTGCACTTACTTACCTGGTGCATCAGGTTTGGTAACTCAGGCACTTTTGCTTTCCCCTCATATCTCACATTACAGATAAAATAAAACCATCTTACACCCATGATATTCAAATCATAATTATTTCTTTACTATATGACTTCATTTTTATATTATTGCATAATTTAGGATTATGATACTTGAAATAAACTAAATACTTGCATTGCTTGAGAAAGAATTTTCAAGAAGACACTTCATCAAATCTTCTGGTGGACATCTGAGGCTTTGGCCACCTGAGTCTGAGAAGCATCACTGCTTCCTCAAGGAGGTATGAAATCCTAAACGCCTGTGCAGACCATCATTTAGGATGAGTTGGATAATTATTCTTTCATTAAAACCTTATATTGGGAATGGCCCTCATTCTATTGTAACTATAATTCTTATTAATTGTTTTGCTTTCAAATGTGGAAAGAGACAAAACTTAGACCACATTCCTTGGCAGCTTCTGGTAACTGAACATTACTCACAGAGGCTTTTGTTCTGCTGTGACGTCAGCACATATTTCAGATACAGTTGCAATGTGAGATTCACAGAGAAGGTCTAAAATGCTACCAGGGTGCTGGGATTGGGCTCTCAGGCAACAGCATCCTTCTTCTCCTCCAGGTCTTCAAGTTCATTCATGGACAGAGGCCCAGACTCACTGATCTGCCCATCAGTCTCTTGGCTCTAATCCACATACTGATGCTGCTAGTCGTGAGTTTAGTAGCTACAGACATTTTTATGCCAGGGAAGAGATGGAGTGATTCCACATGCAAATTTGTTATGTTCTTGTACAGGTCTTTGAGGAGCCTCTCTCGTTTTGCCACTAGCCTGCTCAGCATCCTCCAGGCAACACTCAGTCCCAGAAGTTTCCGTCTAGCAAAATTCAAATATAAATCTCCACACCACATACTAGGTTGCCTTCTTTTCCTGAGTATCTTTTATTCATCCATTATTCATCCCTTATAACATACATAACTGTGACGCCTAATCTGACCTCATCTGGTTTTACATACCTCAGTCAATCTTGCTGTGTTGTGCCCATGAGCTACTCTGTCCATCACACATTTTTTTATATTGTTGACCTCCAGGGATGTCATCTTTGTAGGTCTTATGACCCTCTCCAGTGGGTACATGGTGACTTTCCTATGCAGACATAAGAACCAGTCCCAGCTTCTCCACAGTGCCAGCCTTTCCCTCAGACCATCTGCAGAACAAAGAGCCACACGGACCATCCTGTGCCTCATGAGTTTCTTTATGGTTATGTACACCTTGGACAGCGTCATCTCCTACCTAAGAAGTATAGATGATGATCTGATTTTGTTTTGTGTCCATATTCTCACAGCCCAAGGCTATGCCACAGCCAGCCCTTTTTTGGTTCTCAGTACTGAAAAGCACATAACTAACATTTTTAGATCCATGTATGGAAGGATGGTAAACATCATATTATTCAGGTATAGGTAAGATTCCTTAAGATGAGCCGGTACACTGGCATTAGAGCTATGAATTGTAATGTAGTTTACATGAGCCTCAGTTTAAATGAAATTATAGAGTTGTCTTTTTGTTGTTGTTAAACCTATTTCTTCTGAGATGTGTGGATGCTACACATAAAAGACAAACCACATGCCAGATACATGAGTCTTTTGTACTTCCCAGTGTGTCTTTTGGGGAGACATAAAGTGACTGTCTTGTTAGTGTCTGGATTATCCACGTCAATTTATAATACATGACAGCTTATGATACTCTTCGTTTATTCAAATCCCTCAGCTATCTCTGTTTTGCCAAACAAGGTTTGTAAACACTTCTTAATATAATTATCAAGTAACCAGAAATGTTCTTATCCCTTAACACACACGCACACACAGAGAGAGAGAGAGAGAGAGAGAGAGAGAGAGAGACAGAGACAGAGACAGAGACACATAGAGACAGAGACAAAGACAGAGACACATAGAGACAGAGACAAAGACAGACATAGCATCTATGTATAAAACGCAGTCCTGATGATAGAAAAACAGAGTTCAGCCTCTCTGCACTGGACTGTTACTCCAGCTTTAAAAGATAAGGAGATTCTGCACATGGTCCCACACAGATTGGCATGAAGCCACTGTGCTGACTGCAATGAGAGTCTAGGCAGAGTGAATTCTGTGTAGACTACTGGGAGCAGGAAGAGCTTGGAATCGTTCAGGAGTGGAAACAAAAGCAGAGTCCCATCCTCACCTCAGGAGGGAAGGCCATGGGCGTCTTGCTGGGTGGAGGCAGATTGTAAAAATGTAATCAACTCCAAGCAGTGTGCTAAAGATGGGAAACAGTTGTGTTGTGAGTGCTTCACCATAATAAAAATGTGTTCAGTTACCCTAACCAAGCAGTGAAGTATGTTTTCCATGAAATAATAAAGTGAAAAATGGAGATGGAGAGATGGTTCAGGAGTTAAGAACACTGGCTGTCCTTGCAGAGGACCAAAGTTCAATTCCCAGCCTCTAGATGAAGGCTCACAACTGTTAGTAACTCTAGTTCAATGGGATCTCATGGTTTCTGGTCCTGCAGGCACCAGGCATGCATTCATGCACACAAAATAAAAATAAATAAAACTACTAAAGTAAAATACAATTTTAAAAATGAAAACAAAATTGTCAAAATATGATTTTTCAAATTTTAAAACATGACAGATTTTCTTGAACAATGAGGGTTTTCTCTTAGTCCTCATCTTTTTAAATATTCTTTATTCATTACACTTTATTTATTTTGTATCCCCCCATGTGAGTCCTTCCCTCCTCCTTTCCCAATCCCCATAGTCCTCATCTTAATCTCAGGTCCTCACAGCAAGCAGAGAAGTCCACCTGTAAGACCTGGAGTCTCACTGCTCAGGATCTCAGGATGGCGCCCTTCCCAGGAACTCTCACAGACCACAGCTCGATGCCAAAGCAAGAGGTTTTATTGCTATTGAGGTAGGGTCGTCCCTCAAAGACAGGAGATGACCCTGAACATGCAAAGCACAGGGTTTTTATACCTGAAAATCAGATCACTCTGCTCTATAGTTTACAGATGGTTGTAGATAGTTTACAGCTGGTTGTTTCTCAGAACAATTCACCCCGCCCTTCAAGAGCTCTCTGCACCTGGCTTCAATTCAAATAATCACAGTTTTTCCTCATTCCCAGGTGGCCCCTCACACCTTTGAGATCCAGGTTGCATCCCAGCCTGTGTTCAGCCTTTGAGCAATCTTCAGGCTTGCCAGCCTTGGCTACTGTGAAGTACAGCCAGCCTGGGCTATATTAGAACCTTCCCCCAAAGCAACAGAATTTAATTTGAAAAAGCTCTCAGCCTCCTCTCAGCTCCAGCAGTATTGTAATGCCAAGTTAATGGGACCCTCAGAGATGAAACAATGCAATAGCAAGAGACCTTTATTAAGAGAACACTCAAACTCCGGAAGCAAGTCTCACTGATGCAGCAGTAGAGAAGTGGGACCTTGAGCCCTGAGTGAGCAGGGTTTTTAATAGGAAAGTCTGTGATCAGGGGGTTTCCATGAGCACAAACAGGGGGGCACATGTTTCTCTGACAGCAAATGGGGGGCATATGCCTTGACATTACAGGATTAGGTAAAAGTTAGAGGGCTGAGGTGACCTTCTCTGAATCACAATTGCCTAAGGCATATGCTTCTCTTAGGCACAATTGCCTAAGACTTATGATCACAATGGCTATTCTTTTAATCTATATCTGAAACATGGGGAGAATTTTCCCACATGATTCTCAACCAATTCTCATTGATTATTGCCAGGGAGATTGTCTCTATTTTCTATGAAATATTTATTTGTGATATTTCCTGAAAGCTGTTGCTAGGAGAGTTAACTTTGTTTTCTGCCAGGTGCACATTTTGTGATATTTCCTGGTACCTGAATTCAGCTTCCAGATAATATGGCTCTTAATATTAAATGGAGTAATACTCAGGCTAACTATACACAGCCTAACTTAAACTCTTTATTTTTCCTTTGCCAGGTACCAGAAGAGGCCAATCTTGGGCTCTTAGAGTTCAAGGTCATCTCCAAGCTGGCAGTACTGGGTGCCAATTATCATCAAGTCTATAGTCCCTAGTCTTTGCCTAATATATCCTAATAAGTTATTAAGTAAGCATAATCCAAAAATGACCAAAAGCAAAATATTCTGCTTTTGAGCTGTTATAATTCTGGCTTTCTACATCTAGTATTGCAACACTAATTTCTGCTCCAGCTAAACTGGTCCCCACGATAATAGCTAATGTCAAGGAGCCCCCTTTGACCTAGCATTTCAGCCTGTTGGTGGGATTTTGAGCCTGTGGTCTCTTCTTCTGAAACTGCTTTAATTATAACAATAGTACTATTGGTATCAGGGGCTAAGAAGACTGAAATGCCAGCCAAAGGCTGCACAGTGGGGCAGTCCTCAGAAATGTCTGGTTAGGTGATCCATCTAAGGAGGCAGTGAGCAATCAGGTCAGCTTCCAGCAAGTTCGGATCTCAGCTTACAGTCCCAACCCGGTGAAAATCTGCTGAGACAAATTCAAACTAGAAACAGAAGTTAAAGTTTGTGTAATAAATGGGAAAAATGAGGAATCCCAAGACCAGGGAAAAACTCATCTGGGGTCTTTTGAGCTATGTCAGATTCAGGTCTCATGACCTTTTGATTTCCTGAAACATTTTGTGTGTAACAGGTAAAACTGCATCCAATGGAATGAGTATCAATTTTTCTTAGCTGTTTGTTTTGTGACCTTTATAAACAAGTTACATGTGTCCATGGTCTGAAACTCTAACATTTTAACTGTGGGCCCTGTTGTTGGTAATCAGCCATCAAAGAGCTTGGCTATTTTTTGTCAATTTTCTTAGGATTTACTTTTAGTCCCCATCTCCATGTTACATTGGAAAGTTAGGCAGAAATACATTAATGGCTTTAGTGAATTTAATGAATGCTTGGACTTTCCTTAACAAAGCAACTAGAAGAAACATATTTAAAATATTCTTAAATCCTATATCAAAGTCTACCTCAGAAATGGCAGATATTAAAAATATCATTCTAAAAGCTCAGATATACACATTGTATAGACGTGTTCAGCATGATGAAATATACTTCTAAATCTACCTCCAGAAGACTACCAAAAGGTAATTAAAATCTCAAGCTAGTGACTGGGTAATAAGCAATCAGTGTTTCATCAACTTATCAGAACTCTATTGGTCAATGTCAAAACTCTGGACTTCTGAAACCTTATAACAATATAGGCACAACAATAGCTGAGAGAGGAAAGAAATCTGAAATATCTCCCATTTTTAATAAGCCTCAAATCATTACACTCCACATTCATATACCTTAAAACACCTACTTATACCCTCCAATGTTTCTTGCATTTATCAACCCTGAAACATTTTTCCAGACCAAACAACATTCTCTAGATTCTCAAAACCTAAACTCCTATATCCTCAAACCCTACATAAACTCCATTATCTTTCTATCCAGCCATTCATCATAAGACATAAATAATTAAGATGGAGCCTGTAGGCAAGGCAACCCTGCTTGCCTTTTTTAAATAGAAAACCTAGTACCTGGTAATTTTAACTAAGTAATAAATTAACCAATAAACTAATACTGGATCTAACTATCTGGTCTTTAGCTGCAAATTAGCTTAGCTTAGCCATCAATGTAATCAGAGACCTGAGAAGGATAAATATGTACCAATCCATGTACTAATCCAAATGACAGTGACACCTAGTCAGTCCATCACTCTAGGCAGCTATCCCTGGGTCCTGTGGTCTCATGGCATCATAAGCAGGGCAGTCCAGCAACCACGCCCAGAAAATGAGAGACGATAGAATGGCCTCACCTTGCCCTTAGCAATGTGAAACATTGATTCTCCAGGAGTCCACAGTTTTGTCCACAGTTTAGGCTGGGCCCTAGCAGTGGGCCAGTTGGGGCAGTCTGGCCCAGTGGTTAGCATACCATAATACAGTGTGGCAGTGTGTCCAAATCTTCTTGGAGACCTTTGGGGAGCTACTGCCAGGATTTTAGAAATCTCTCTCAGAATAATCTTACAAATGTTAAAATGCCATATTCATCAGATCTCTGACAAGCTTGAGGGCCGGGATATCTGAATTCTTCTTCATCTCTCTTTTAATTATCAATTTTAAATTGCATGCTATGAAATAGAATGTCATAATCTCTAATTCTGGCATATTCTTTAAATAAATGTTTTAGAGCCATATTCATCTCAAGTAAATCTATATAGGCAAACTTTATAATTACCCATCCTAAGCTTAACTTCAAAAACATAAACAAAACACTAGATAAAACTGATTCTTATAGCATAACTTCAAATATCTTTCTGAACTAGAATCAAAGCAAAACTTTTAATCAGATACAATATATAGAAGGGGCAGCAAATCTTGCTCATCCTTTCATACTGCATTAAGACTGAGCAGCAAAAAAGCAAAAAGGACACAAGTTTCATTTAGCCCTAAATCGAGAACTAAACACAACTGGCAACCTTAGCAGGGATGGACAATTCTGGCCATATCAAACTTATCAGCCAGGAAGAAACAGCATTAAATCATTTATACAGGAACTGGCAACCATGCATACATTTTTATACTAATTAACAATGATTTGAATATTGCATTGTATAAACCTGGGTTAAAGAGCATAAGAAAACAATTTCATTGAAGAATCACCAGCTGGGAGAGGGGCAAGATGGCGGCGCCGGGAGGACTCTCATTCTGAGTAGCAGCACAGCAGGATCAGCACAGTGACCAGCAATCAGAACTCTCGGCCATAAAACACAGTCATTGTGTTTCCCAGGTGAGAGGATACCCCACGGTGGGGGATTCAATCAGCTTTTAACTCACCCGGCTAAACCACGGAAGAGATCCCCTTTCCGCCAGATGCTTGGCTGCTGGCCGCCAGCCCCAGCCCCAGCCCAGAGCCACAAGCCAGTGTCTCTGGTCATGGTCCCAGACTGAACCGTGGGCACCACACTATCAGAGACTGGAATTTTCAGTCGAGAGATAACCCCAGGGTACAGGAAACGATTGGGACTGGCCTGAGGTCACCCAGACATCCCCTGAAAAGACTCGGGCAGGTTCCACGGGCACCCCAGGAGCCAGCCCAGAGCCAGAGCTGGGGACCCAGGTTCCGGCACAGAGCCCTGCCTGCCTGCGTGCCTGATTCATCGCCGGAGATAGAAACGGCGGGTCTGATCTCAGAGCACTCAGCTCACCCCCAACCTGAAAAAGTCCCCGGAAAATTACCCAGCTCAGGGAGGCACTCAGGCTCCCAAAAGCCGCAAAGGCAGACACAGGCAGTTTCTGTGCACCAGAGAGCTGGCAGAGACTGAGCCGCCATCACACAGCTGTGCTCCAGGCACAGGCAGTTTCTGCAGCCAGCCAGCTGGCGGACACTGAGCAGTGTGCACCAGGGAAATAAAGACACTGGGAGTCCGTGTCTCCAGAGAATCCATGGGGAAGGAAGGAAACTACTGACCTAAATCACCCAATCCTTCCCTAGAAAAAGTCTAGCAGTCTAGTGGGGCCGAGGCGCCAGCACTCAGCTGTGCTCCAGACACAGGCACAAACAGTTGAGGCCCGCCTGATGTCCAACTGGGTCACAGCAGCTGATCATTAAATTTACAACAAGAAACCCAGAAACAGGGCAGCTGCCCTCAGGACTTCCCTGGGTGAGAGGAGAACCCTCTCGACTAACAAAGACCACAGTTACCACTCAGGTCTATATCCCTGAGGTGAGCAACTCCTGAAAAAACACCAGCCATCCAGGGACTATACCCAAAAAGCTGAGAAGACATCCTTCAGGAAAAACCAGCTTTCTGCAAAGGGGATTCCCTCCACCACAGGATCCCCAGGAACCACCAGAAAATAACCCCAAACACCTAAGATAACACAATGGGTAGAGGCCAGCATAAAAGCTCAAGCAACAAAAGACAGAGCAATATGGCATCTCCAGAACCCAGTTACCCAGGGGCAAGTAGCCCTGGACACCCCACCATAACTGAAATCCAAGAAGATGACCTAACAAGTATGCTCATGAAGATGATAACAGAGGAAACAAATAAGATTCGTAAAGACATAGAGGAAGATAAACTCAAACAGAATATTGCCATCCATAAAGAAATAGAGGAAGCTGCAGCCAAACAGTTTATGGCCTTTAGAAAGGAAATGCTTAAAACAATGAATGAAATGATAGAAACAGAGTTGAAGGAACTAAAAGAAAAACAGGAAAGTACAATCAGACAGGTGAAGGAAGTAAACAAAACAACTCAAGACCTGAAGATAGAATTGGAAAAATTAAAGGAAACACAAATGGAATAAATAATGGAAAGGAAGAATCTAGGGAAGAAAACAGGAACTACAGAGGTAAGCATAACCAACAGACTACAAGAGGTGGAAGAAAGAATCTCAGGTGTAGAAGATACAATGGAAGAAATCGATGTATCTGTCAAAGAAAATGTTAAATCTGAAAAATTCCTGGCACAGACCGTCCAAGAAGTGCAAGACAATATGAAAAGACAAAACCTAAGAATAATAGGTATAGAGGAAAAAGAAGACTGCCTTCTCCAAGGCCCAAGCTAAAGGAGAGGCCAATTAGAATACACGAGGCCTACAGAACACCCAACAAATTTGACCAGAAAAGAAAATCCTCCCGCCACATAATAATCAAAACAGTAAGTATATAGAACAAAGAAAAAATACTAAAAGCTGCAAGGGAAAAAGGCCAAGTAACATATAATGGCAAACCCATTAGAATCACACCTGACTTTTCAACAGAGACTATGAAAGCCAGAAGGGCCTGGACGGATATCATGCAGACCCTAAGAGAACACAGATGTCAGCCCAGGCTACTATACCCCGCAAAACTCTCAGTCCTCATAGATGGAGAAAACAAGATATTCAATGACAAAAACAAATTTCAACAATACCTACAAACAAATCCAGCATTACAGAAGACACTGGAAGGGAAAATACAACCCAAGAAAGCTAGCTACATTCAAGAAAACACAGGAAATAAATAACCTCACTTCAGTAAAACAAAAAGCAACCAAGCACACAACTGTATGACCACAGCAAATATCAAAATCAAGAAATCTAACAGCCACTGGTCATTAATCTCTCTCAACATCAATGGACTCAACTCTCCAATAAAAAAACACAGATTAACAGAATGGATACGTAAACAAAACCCAGCAATCTGTTGCATACAAGAAACACACCTAAGACACAAAGATAGACATTACCTGAGGGTAAAGGGTTGGAAGACGACTTTCCAAGCAAACGGACCCAAGAAGCAAGCAGGAGTAGCCATTCTAATATCTGATAAAATAGACTTTCAACCAAAATTAATCAAAAGAGATGGGGAAGGACACTTCATACTCATCAAGGGAAAATTACACCAGGAAGACATCACAATCCTGAACATCTATGCCCCAAATACAAGGGCACCCACATTTGTGAAAGAAACATTGATAAAATTTAAAGCATATATAGATCCCCACACATTAATAGTGGGAGACTTCAACACCCCACTCTCAACAAAGGACAGGTCAACAAAACAGAAATTAAACAAAGAAACAATGTCTCTGACAGAGGTCATGAATCAAATGGACCTAACAGACATTTACAGAACTTTACAACCAAACACAAAAGAATTTACCTTCTACTCAGCACCTCATGGAACCTTCTCCAAAATAGACCATATAGTGGGTCACAAAGCAAGCCTCAACAGATACAAGAAGATTGAAATAATCCCATGTATCTTGTCTGATCACCATGGAATAAAGCTGGACCTCAAGAATAACAGAAATAACAAAAAGCCTACACACACATGGAAACTGAACAACTTGTTGCTAAATGACAGCTGGGTCAGGGAAGAAATAAAGAAAGAAATTAAAGTCTTTCTAGAAATCAATGAAAATGAAGACACAACATACCCGAACTTGTGGGACACAATGAAAGCAGTGCTAAGAGGAAAGTTCATAGCACTAAGTGCCTTCAAGAAGAAATTCGAGACAGCTCATTCAAGCACCCTAATGGCTCACTTAAAAACCCTAGAAAAAGAAGAAGCAGACACACCAAGAAGGAGTAGACGGCTGCAAATAATCAAACTCAGGGCTGAAATCATTCAATTGGAAAGAAATAAAACAATTCAAAGAATCAATGAAACCAAGAGCTGGTTCTTTGAGAAAATCAACAAGATCGACAAACCCTTAGCCAGGCTAACTAAAAGGCAGAGAGACACCACCCAAATCAACAAAATCAGAAATGAAAAGGGGGATATAACTACAGACACTGAGGAAATCCAAACAATCATTAGGACTTACTTCAAAAGTCTATATGCCACAAAATTTGAAAATCTAAATGAAATGGACAATTTTCTTGATCGATTTGACTTACCAAAGCTGAATCAGAACCAGGTAAATCAACTAAATAGTCCTATATCCCCCAAAGAAATAGAAGCGGTCATCAAAAGTCTCCCATCCAAAAAAAGCCCAGGACCAGATGGCTTCAACGCAGAATTCTACCAGACCTTCAAAGAAGAGCTAACACCAATTCTCTTCAAACTATTCCACAAAATAGAAACAGAAGGAGTATTACCAAATTCATTCTATGAAGCCACAGTCACCTTGGTACCTAAACCTCACAAAGACTCAACAAAGAAAGAGAATTTCCGGCCAATCTCCCTTATGAACATTGATGCAAAAATACTTAATAAAATACTTGCAAACCGAATCCAAGAACACATCAAAGATATTATCCACTATGACCAAGTAGGCTTCATCCCAGTTATGCAGGGGTGGTTCAATATACGGAAATCCATCAATGTGATCCACCATATTAACAAACTGAAAGAAAAAAAACCACATGATAATCTCCCTAGATGCTGAAAAAGCCTTTGACAAAATCCAACATCCATTCATGTTCAAAGTATTGGAGAGATCAGGGATACAAGGCACATATCTAAACATAGTAAAGTCAATATACAGCAAGCCTATACCCAACATCAAACTGAACGGAGAGAAACTTAAAGCAATCCCACTGAAATCAGGGACAAGACAAGGCTGCCCACTCTCTCCATATCTCTTCAACATAGTACTGGAAGTCCTCGCTAGAGCAATAAGACAGTTGAAGGAGATCAAGGGGATACAAATTGGAAAGGAAGAAGTCAAATTATCACTATTTGCAGATGATATGATAGTATACGTGAGTGACCCCAAAAACTCTACCAGGGAACTCCTACAGCTGATAAACACCTTCAGCAAAGTGGCCGGATACAAAATTAACTCAAAAAAAATCAGTAGCCCTCCTGTATACAGAAGACAAAAGGGCTGAGAAAGAAATTAGGGAAACAACACCCTTCATAATAGCCACAAATGACATAAGGTACCTCAGAGTAACCCTAACCAAGGAAGTCAAAGACTTGTATTAAAAAAATTTCAAATCTCTGAAGAAAGAATTAAAAGAAGATATGAGAAGATGGAAAGATCTCCCATGCTCATGGCTTGGCAAGATTAACATAGTAAAAATGGCCATCTTACCAAAAGCAATCTACAGATTCAATGCAATGCCCATCAAATTACCAACACAATTCTTTACAGACCTGGAAAGAAAAATTCTCAACTTCATCTGGAATAACAAGAAACCCAGAATTGCTAAAACAATCCTCTACAATAAAAGATCTTCCGGAGGTATCTCCATCCCTGATCTTAAGTTGTACTATAGAGCAACAGTTTTAAAAACTGCATGGTACTGGCATAGAAACAGAATGGTGGATCAATGGAAGCGAACAGAGGACCCAGAAATAAACCCACACACTTATGGACACCTGATCTTTGACAAAGACACCAAAACCATACAATGGAAAAAAGATAGCATCTTCAACAAATGATGATGGTCTAACTGGATGTCTACATATAGAAAAATGAAAATTGATCCATAATTGTCACACTGCACAAAACTGAAGTCCAAGTGGATCAAAGACCTCAACATAAAAGCAGACACATTAAATCGGCTTGAAAAAAAGTGGGAAATACCCTAGAACTCATTGGTACAGGGGAAAACTTCCTGAACAGAACACCAACAGCACAGGCTCTAAGAGCAACAGTCAATAAATGGGACCTCATGAAACTGAAAAGCTTCTGCAAAGCAAAGGACACTGTCATCAAAACAAAGTGACCACCTACAGATTGGGAAAGAATCTTCACCAACCCTTTATCTGACAGAGGACTCATATCCAGTATATATAAAGAACTAAAGAAGCTGAAAAGCAGCAAACCAAGTAATCCACTTAAAAAATGGGGAACAGAGCTAAACAGAGAATTCTCTGTAGAAGAATACCGAATGGCAGAGAAGCACTTAAAGAAATGCTCAACCTCATTAGCCATTAGGAAATGCAAATCAAAACAACCCTGAGATTTCACCTTACACCCATGAGAATGGCCAAGATCAAAAACTCAAGTGACAACACATGCTGGAGAGGTTGTGGAGAAAGGGGAACCCTTCTCCACTGCTGGTGGGAATGTAAACTTGTACAACCACTCTGGAAATCAATCTGGCGCTTTCTCAGACAACTAGGAATAGCACTTCCTCAAGATCCAGCCATACCACTACTGGGCATATATCCAAAAGAGGCTCAAGTACACAAAAAGGACATTTGTTCAACCATGTTTGTAGCAGCTTTATTTGTAATAGCCAGAAGCTGGAATCAACCCAGATACCCCTCAACTGAAGAATGGATGCAGAAAATGTGATACATCTACACAATGGAATATTACTCAGCAATGAAAAATAAGGAAATCATGAAATTTGCAGGTAAATGGTGGGATCTGGAAAGGATCATCCTGAGTGAGTTGTCCCAGAAGCAAAAAGACACACATGGTATATACTCACTCATATAGACATACAACATAGGACAAACCCACTAAAACCTGTGCATCTAAAGAAACTAAGGAAGAGATAGGACCCTAACTAAAATGTCCAATCCCCATCCGGAAAGGCAAAGAGGATGGACATCAGAAGAAGAAAACAGGAAACAACCTAGGAACCTACCACAGAGGGCCTCTGAAAGCCTCTGCCCTTCAGACTATCAAAGCAGATGCTGAGCCTGATGGGCAACTGTTGGGCAGAGTGAACGGAATTTTAGGTAAGAACTGGGAAATAGTAAGAGCTGGAGAGGACAGGGTCTCCACAAGGAGAGCAACAGAACAAGAAAATTTGAACACAGGGAACTTCCCAGAGACTCATACTCCAACCAAGGACTATTCATGGAGATAACCTAGAACCCCTGCACAGATGTAGCCCAGGGCAGTTCAGAGTCCAATTGGGTTACATAGTAATGTGAAGAGGGACTGCCTCTAACATAATCTGATTGGCCTGCTCTTGGATCACCTCCCTCTGGGGGGGAGCAGCCTTACCAGGCCATAGTAGAGGACAATGCAGCCACTTTTGATGTGAACTGACAGACTAAGATCAGAAAGGAGAGGAGAACCTCCTCTATTAGTGGACTTTGGGAGTGGCATGCAAGCAGAGGGAGGAGGGAGGGTGGGATTGGGAGGGGAGGAGGGAGGGGCTTATGGGGGGATGCAGAATGAATAAAGTATAATTGATGAAAAATTTAAAAAAAAAGGGAAAAAATAATTTAAGAACCTTAAATGACTTTCAAAAGTGGAGGAAAACATGGAGTTAGTCAATTGGCATGGAGCACGTCTCGCCCCTGGGGGCAATGGTCTCCTGAACCTACTCAGACCTCGTACACCACCACTGCTAGTTCTAGAACTGATGCAGGATGTTCCAACGAGGGGGTTAAGGCTTCTCATAATATTTCCTATAAGCCCACACCTGTTTGTCTATATCCCCCATTTTTATTCATTATTAGCCAGATAGAGCCAAGTAAGTGTGGTAATGATACTTGCTTTTTTGCCCAATGCTGGAATGCTAGTAAATTTAGGTATGCCCTGGTTACTCGCATGCCTCACTGTGTGCCTGTGCCCGTTGATGCCCCTCACGCTATGACTCTCTTCAGACAGAAAAGGGATCTTGGAACTACAGCCACCATTGTTACTACCATCTCATTGGCTGCTGTTGGAGCTACCACCGGGGCATTAGCCATGAGTCATACTGGGCAGACTGCTCAGACCCTGAACAATCATTTAGCTCATGCCTTAGTTGTACATAAAGGAATTAATGCTCAACTAAAAGGAAGCTTGATGGTGTTCAATCAGAGGAGTGACCTCGTGCAAGAGCAAATTGATACCCTATGGCAAATCGCTCAACTTGGCTGTCAATGAAAATATGCTGGACTTTGAGTCACTAGCATATAACATGAGAATTTTTTCTGTGCTGCAAATCTGTCTAAACAATTGTCGAGCTATATTTTAGGTAATTGGACTGGAGAATTCGATACTATGATGGAGCAGCTGAGAGTGGCCATTGTCACAGTAAATTCTACCAGAGTGGACACAGGACTAGCCACAGGATTATCATCATGGATTGCTGCAGCCATGAATCATCTGAAGGAATGGGCGGGCATGGGAGCGCTAGCAGGCCTTCTGGTGTTGGTCTCCTTGGTTTGCCTGTGGTATATATGCAAGATTAGAGTCTCACAACAGTGTGATGCAGCCATGATCATTCAGGCCTTTACAGCCATTGAAGCAGGACATTCTCCCCAAGCATGGTTGGATACCATAAAAAGCTAAAATGTTACGCTCAGGATGCGAGGCTAAGCACTGCACTCAGGGTCAGCCGCTTTGGACCCAGAGAAGAGCATGTCTGGTTGCATGCGGGTTGATGCCCCAGGTCCCGCCTTTGAGAAAAAGGTATCGGACGGGTCTGATGCTCTTTGGGTGGATGACACCTAAATGAACATCGGTACAAAGTCCCAATTTATTTCTAATATCAGAGATCAGACCTCTACTCTTGCCTGATGCGTCTAAAACAAAAAGGGGGAACTGTAGAGAGCTGTGGAATGCTATGCCTTAAAGATGAAGCTGGTTTCCGCCTTCCACCTTCCTGATGGTGAGTGCTCTCTGTCACGAACAATTCCACATTTGGCTAAGGCTGAGGATCTGGCTTGCTTCCATGTATGTGGACCTCTCTGCATTGCCCACGTGGCACGCCTGGGTTGGAAACCCAGAGGCTATTTAAGCTGTGGGCTGGCTTTCCCCAGGGTCTGAGGATTGTTCAAGGTTCCTGAATAAACTGCATTGAAAAAAAAAAAAAAAAAAAAAGAATCACCAGCCTTTGAAATGAAGAGCAACATATCTTACAGTTCTTTCTCAAATCATGCTTGCAGGTGTAAAAACAAAAACAAAACAACAAAAAAAATACACAAAGCAAATACAGTTTATATCTTCTCTAACATTTTGTATATCTTCAGGTTAGACTTTTCTCAACTCTGTCCTTTTGATTTAACCAACATATTTCTTGATTTTCAGACCATATAAATTTTTCATCAGAACTTTTTTATTATTTTATCATTTTGACATAATACATTATAAAAACTGCAATTTTCTTAATTGGCTCAAATCGTATGCCTTGGTTTCATTTGGTAAAACTAACAAAATAAATGCCAAAGTCTTTTGTCTTCCCCCAAAGGACTGAGAAATTGTTTCAAGTTCTCTGTTAGAATACCCACGGTCATTGTCTAAAATACCTGGAAAACTTTAAAATATTTCATAACCTTAAACATAATTTTTAAAACTCATTTTTGCAATATCAATATAAGGTACCCTTTTAGAAAAGAAGTCACAAAATATAACCATAATTTTAAAAGTCAAAACCAGATTTCATCAATGCAAACTATTCAGTACTTTTAAAATCAATACCAAGTATATTATTTTGATGTTGGCTGCCAGTAAGAAAAGTTCTTGTATACAAACACATGGAGGTGTAGTTTTAATATTTTATATAAATGTAATTTTAAACATTATTATTTTTATAAACTTGGTTTTTAATACAGGACCAAAATTATGTAAAGTCTTAATACATTTAATAAACAATAATCAGATATCAAAATATATAGAGAACATAGTAAACTTATATATTTAAAACAAACAGACAAAACTATAAAACTAATTTTTCCTCCCTTTAGCTGTAATTTAAAGGGAGGAACATCTTGCTCCCTGTTGAATACTATTTTATGACCATAGAGGCTTGCAGCTTTCTTCCCTGAGAAGCTGCTGTTGACAATTTAAGAGCTGTCTGCTTGCGCAGAAGCCTTAAATATTGCACAAAATCTGTTTTGTTATTTTGGGGGGGGGGATTTTAAAATTTTATTTTATTTTATTAATTACACTTTATTCACTTTGTATCCCCTCCATAAGCCCCTCCCACCTCCCCTTCCAGTCCCACCCTCCCTCCCCTTCACACATGCTCCTTCCCAAGTGCACTGATAGGGGAGGTCCTCCTCTCCTTCCTTCTGATCTTAGTCTATCAGATCTCATCAAGAGTGGCTGCTTTGTCAACTTCTGTGGCCTGGTAAGACTCCTCCCCTCTCAGGGAGATGTGTTCAAAGAGCAGGCCAATCAGATTATGTCAGAGGCAATCCCTCTTCCCATTACTATGGAACCCACTTGGACACTAAACTGTCATGAGCTACATCTGTGCAGGGGTTCTTCTAGGTTATCTCCCAAAAGAAGAAAACAGTAAACAACCTAGGAACCTGCCACAAAGGGCCTCTGAAAGACTCTGCCCTGAAGACTATCAAAGCAGACACTGAGACTTATGGCCAACTGTTGGGCAGAGTGCATGGAATCTTATGTAAGAAGTGAGAATTAGTAAGATCTGGAGAGGACAGGAACCCCACAAGGAGAGCAACAGAACCAGAAAATTTGAACACAGGGGTCTTTCCAGAGACTCATACTCCAACCATATACCAGGCATGGAGATAATCAATATCTGTTTTAATCTACTTCAGCAGTATCATCAGTCTTAAGGCTGGGCACTCTAGGGGCTGGCATCCCATATATAATCTCAAAGGGAGTTAAACTTAGCTGGTAAGGGGAATTCCTAACTCTGTAAAGGGCAAAGGGGAGGAACATCACCCAGTCAGTGCCAGTCTCCAAGGTCAATTTCATTAAGGTCTCTTTTAATGTTCTGTTCATCCTCTCTACCTGTCCTGAACTTTGGGGCCTATATATATGCACAATGCAATTTCCAATCTGCCCCAATAAACTTAGCTACAATCTGACTTACCTTCAACACAAATGCTGATCCTCCAGAGCCAGGACGTTAGTCTGGGTCCTGGGTCCTTTTTTGTGGCAATATCTGACCCAATGACCTTCCTCCTTGCATTATGTACACTGGTTTTTACCCAGTGGTGGTTTGCATTGTCCTTCAGGTCCTTTGCCTTGGGCTATCCGCTGAAGTTGGTGCTTTCTTTTCTGGGGTACAAAACATTGTTGGCCAATAGGACACTTGCCAGATCCCAGTTCAAAGTCTTTCCTGACTTCAACTGCTTTTTCTCAGAACTGTCCCTGTTATTGTACACTCTCTCAGCTACCTGGACTAAATCTTGCAATGTCATCTGTCCTATTCTTTCCTGTTTCTGTAATTTCTTTTTATGTCTGGAGCAGACTGGTTAATGAAAGCCAAAGCAACCGTGCCTGTATGTTCAGATTTTTCTGGATCTACATGTGTATATCTGCGAAAGACTTCATTAATTCTTTCCAAGAATGGACTTTCATCCATTCCCTGTCTGACATCATATACCTTGGCCAAACTAGTGGGCTGCCTTGCGGCAGCCTTGAGACCTGCCAACAGGGCCTGATAATAGACTAGGAGATGTTCCTTATCTGCAGGGGAGCTGTAATCCCAATTATGCCTCTTGTAGGGAAGTAATGATCAATATGGCCTTCTTCTGTGGTTTTGACTCCTGTAGTGTCTGGGATATTTTTGTGCATTTCTGATATAATATGTCCGCACTCCTCTATGGCAGACAAAACTTTTAAAAGCTGCTGAAATCATCCCAGGTGGGCTGATGGGTGAAAAGAACAGTTTCAATGAGATCAATCAAATCCCTGGAATTGTCAGAGAACTTGGCATTCTGAGTTCTCCAGTTATCTGGTTCCCCAGAGGGAGAGGATGCCCAGTGGCTCTGGGTTTTTGGTGCTGGGCCAGATGGTGGTTCCAACCTGGATAAAGGTTGGAGTTCGCTGAGGAGTGGGAGGAGGAGGGGTTGGAGAAAGTATTTTCATGGGAGTCTCATCCTGAAAATTAGAGTAAAGGGGGTGTGAGGGAGCCAGGGCAGTGGCCTCTAGTTTTGGAGAGGCTGTGGAAGGAGGATTGTTAGTGGGGGTTAGAAAGGGCTTAATTAATGGAGGTGGATGAATCATTAGGTCTTTCCAGACTACAATATATGGCAATTGGTCTCGGTGCCCACATGTTTTCTGAAAAACCCCATTTTCCACTGCAAGGACGGTGGGAAGGTGGAAAGTTCATTCTGGTGGCCAGCCCACATTTAAATGTGGGCCATTCTGAGCTGCAAAGTCATCATTTTTCCTCTCCTCACATCAACTGAAAGACCGTGAGCTCTAGTCTCAACTTCTCCAAAATGTGTCAAACCAAGTCAAGGGGTTTGGAAGTATTCTGTCCCATATCATCAGCCAGTCTTTTCATCAGGAGAATTCAGGATAATGCAAAAGAAGTAAGGAGAGCAATTTCAACAAATAGTAAATCACACATACACAAAAAAGAACCAGCCATCCCAGACAAAAAACAAACTAAAGGCAACAACTCACAACCTATACCTGGGGTAATATCTAAAATCTAACTATACTAACTAAATAACTAAAGCAAGAAGAGCTATGGCTTCAAAGGCAAATGCAAGACCACAAGCAAGCAATCACAAAAATACAAAAGTAACTCCTGGCACAACACCAAGAAAAAGAAAATTAATCCTACACAGAAAAAAGTAAAAGCAAAAACCTGGCATTTGCTGTACTTCTCTGCCACAGAAGTCCCAGAAACTCTATGAAAACCAATCCTCACTCTGGTTTCCCTATCCCAAGATTTCCAGGGAGGTAGAAACTTACAAGGCCCAAAATGTCTTTTTGAACCCTGCGGCCCTGGACCTCAACAGGTCTCTCTTGTCCACTTTTGGCCGCCTCTACAACACATCGAGGCTTTTCAGATCAATGAACAGAAACAAACACTTAAAGCAGAAGACAACACAGAAGACATTTACCCATGGGATTAAGTTCTCTGGGTTGGGAGTCCTAGAGGTCCTGAGGCATCCTGGACCAGACCCCAAATGTAATGCCAGGTTCAGGGGATCCTCAGAGCCCCCAGGAGACAACTTGATGAAATAGCAAGAGAGCTTTATTACGAGAGCAATCAAACTCGGGACCAAGTCTCACTGATGCAACAGTAGAGAAGTGGGACCTCAAGCCCTGAGTGAGCAAGGTTTTTAGGGAAAGTCTGTGATCAGGGAGTTTTCATGACAGCAAACAGGAAAGCACATGTTTCTATGACAGCAAACGGGGGGCATATGCCTTGATGTTACAGGATTAGGTAAAGGTTAGATGGGTGATGTGGCCTTCTCTGAATCACAATTACATAAGGTTTATGCCTCTCTGAGGCACAATTGCCTATGACATATGATCACAATGGCTATTCTTTTAATCTCTATCTGAAACATTGGGGAGAATTTTCCCACCAGATTCTGAACCGATTCCCATTGATTATTGCCAGGGAGATTGTATCTATTTTCTATGAAGTATTTATTCTGTGATATTTCCTAGAGATGGTGTGGGGGAGTTAACTTTGTTTTCTGCCAGATGCACATTTTGTCATGTTTCCTGGTACCTGAAGTCAGCTCCTAGTCAAGATAGCTCTTGATTTTAAAATGGAGTTATACTCAGGCTAACTATACCCAGGCTAACAAACTCTTTACTATGACTTTCTAGATGGTGTTTCTTATGAAGTTAAACTGTGAAACTCAGTATAAATACACATAAAAGTCACCCAGCTGAAGGGGAATTTTAATCTAGCAACATGGCTACTCTGGCAGGAGATCACATGCGAAGACCTATGTCTGTGCAATCTGGCTGAAATACAGACACACTCTTAGTGTGTACACACTCATTTTTTTAACTTTCATTAATTAAACTTTATCACTTTGTATCCCCCCATGAACGCGGCACTCCTCCCTTCCTCATTCCACCTTCCCTCCCCCTTCTTTATGCATGCACCTCCTCAAATCCACTGATAGGGGAGGTCCCCCTATCCTTCCATCTGATCTTAGTCTATCAGATCTCATCAGGAGTTGCTGCATTGTCATCTTCTCTGGCGTGGTAAGGCTGCTCCCCCCTCAGGGGACGGTAATCAAAGAGCAGGCCAATCAGTTCATGTCAGAGACAGTCCCTCTTCTGATTACTATGGAACCCACTTGGACACTGAACTGCCATGGGCTACATCTGTGCAGTTGTTCTAGGTTATGTCCATGCATGGTATTTGGTTGGAGTATGAGTCTCTGGAAAGACCCCTGTGTTCAAATTTTCTCGTTCTGTTGCTCTCCTTGTGGAGTTCTTGTCCTCTCCAGATCTTACTATTTCCTACTTCTTACATAAGATTCCATGCACACTGCCCAACACTTGGCCATAAGTCTCAGCATCTGCTTTGATAGTCTGCAGGGCAGAGCCTTTCATAGGCCCTCTGTGGCAGGCTCCTAACTTTTTTCCTATTTTCTTCTTCTTCTGATGTCCATCCTCTTTGCCTTTTGGGATGGGGATTGAGCATTTTAGTCAGTGTCCTTCCTCTTGATTAGCTTCTTTAGATGTACAGATTTTAGTAGGTTTATCCTATATTATATGTCTATATAAGTGAGTATATACCCTGTGTGTCTTTCTGCTTCTGGGACAGATCACTCAGGATGATCCTTTCCAGTGCCCACCATTTACCTGCAAATTTCAGGATTTCCTTATTTTTCATTGCTGAGTAATATTCCATTGTGTAGACATACCACAATTTCTGTATCCATTCTTTAGTTGAGGGAAATCGGGGTTGTTTCCAGCTCCTGGCTATTACAAATAAAGCTGCTACAAACATGGTTGAGTAAATGTCCTTATCGTGTAATTGAGCCTCTTTTGGATATTTGCCTAGGAGTTCTATGGCTGGATCTGAGGAAGCACTATTCCTATTTGTCTGAGAAAGTGCCAGATGGATTTTCAGAGTGGTTGTACAAGTTTACATTCCCACCAGCAATGGAAGAGGGTTCCTCTTTTCCACAACCTTTCCAGAATGTGTTGTCCCTTGAGTTTTTGATCTTGGCCATTCTGATGGGTGTAAGGTGAAATCATTGCGTCATTTTGATTTGCATTTCCCTGATGGGTAATGAGGTTGAGCATTTCTTTAAGTGTTTCTCTGCCATTCGATATTCCTCTATCTGTTTAGCTCTGTTCCCATTTTTTTTTAATTGGATTACTTGCTTGCTGTTTTTCAGCTTCTTTAGTTCTTTATATATACTGGATATTAATCCTCTGTCAGATAGAGTGTTGGTGAAGATTCTTTTGGGTATGGTCACTGTATGGCTAGTGTTTTTCAGGATTTGCCACAGCTCACCTCAGGCGTAGAGACCTGAGTGGTAACTGTTGTCCTTGTTAGTCGAGGGGGCTCTCCTCTCCTCCGGAATAGTCCTGGACACAGCTGCCCTGCTTCTGGGTTTCTTGCTGTAAATTTAGTGAGCTGCTGCTGTAACCTGGGTGTCCTGTGGTTTGGGCAGTTATGTGAGGGATAACTGGTTGCCCCTTGGAGCAGTATTTGGGGGTTGATCTCGGGGATTCTAGGCTTCTATAGGTCTGAGGTTGAGGCTCTTTGTCCCAGTACGCAAGTGGTAAACTGTGTCAGGTGACTATAGCTCTCCTGATAGCAGCAGGCTAGCTGGTGCACAGCAGGTCTGTGGGGTGGGCTGGTGTGTGGGACCTTTTCCAGGGATATACTGGGTGGCCCAAGTCTGACCCCATTGGCTTCATTCCCTTTGAGGATTTCTCCTGACAGGGACTCCCAGTTTCTGTTGCCCTGAGTCTCACGCTCTGTCTATGACACATAGTTCAGTGCTGGGGCACATACCCACCATTCTGTGAGAACTTTTCCAGGGAAAGACTGGGTTACCTGTGGCCATCCCTGTTTCCTTCCATCCCTGTGGGTTTTTCTCGAGAGTGGGACTCTCAATCTCTGGTGTTATTGTGCCCCCCGTTCAGCCTGGGAAGGTGATCAGGACGTGCAGGAGTGTGGCTCTGGTCTGGAGACCTAGTGCCTGCATGACCTGAGATCTCTTTCAGGTTCTGGCTGGGTGACCTGAGAGTGGACCTGACTGATTCACATGCTGTGGAGTTTTCCTCCAACCTGGGAAACACAATCACTGTTGTTTTAGGGCCCAAAGTTCAGTCTCTTGATCAATATATGGAAAATGTTGTCCTGCTCCTCAGAGGCAGTGTTCTCCTGGCACTGCCATCTTGTTCTTCCTAGTACACACTCTTCATCCATCTGGCTGGAATACAGACACACTCTTAGTATACACCTTTAATCCTAAACAATGAAGCCTGTCCGGTCTTCGTGCCATTCCTGCTCATGCCACATGGTGGCACAAGAGAGCAGCATACACTTGGGAGAGCACAGGGAGAAACTTGAGCTCCTGAAAGGGAACTGCAGAGTGCAGCTTCCAAAAGAGACATAATGAATCTTCCGGACGTTTTACAACCTCTAGTCTCTACTCCTGTCTCCATCAAGGAGGCCTGTAATCACTCTTCCTCACCTCCTGTGATTTCCCTGACACTGACCTGTGGGGTAGTGTATCTCTTCTTCATCCATTCATTTACACAACTCAGGGCTCCCAGCAGCTCTAGGTATTTCAGGAATACCTCCCCTCCCCCAATATGTGTTTTGCTACAAGCCCACCACCAAATACAAGTGGGAAATGATAACCTATCCAGGGGACCTGACAACAAGAAGAGCCTTGAACAGGATTTTGTAGATAAGGATTTCCCCACGAGGCAGCAGTGGATCTCAAGACCTCACTTTGTAGAGGCACAGGCGGCCCTAATGTGGCAGCATGAGACAACACCTCAGCCTTCACAGCCACCTAAAGAAGTTAGAGCCATGTCCTTCCGGTTTACAGATGAGCGGGAAAAGAGAAGCGAATAACTTTGCCAAGACCACAGAGATAATCTGTGTTAGAGCCCAAATAGAGACCCAGGGGGAGGGGTCCAGTGAGCCTGCGGGAGTTTGGGGCTTGACTATTGCTGCCCTGGACTGTTAGTGCTGCCCTGGGACTGAAGTGGCCTTTTCTCCCACTTCCTGCAGGTGGCGACAAAGCACCAAGCCAAGCATAGTCCTGAGGTGGTGATAGCTTGTTTTGCCTGATGATGTCACACTCAATTGGTCATAGTGGGGGAGCAGGATGGGAGGTGGGAAATGCCTCCTTCCTGGACCAAAACAGAAGTTGCAAATGGGAGACTAGCCTGGACTAGCACCAATCTGCCAAGTCAGATTAAGTCTGCAGTCAGTCTGATCTCAGGTGGTTCTGGATCTTAGGGTGGATCAGATACAGTTTCCCACTCAGAACTCTCAGCCTGGAAGTTAGTAGCTGCAGAGGACACCCAGTAAGTTCACAAACGCACAGAAACAACACACACAGATATGTTATAGCTGGTGTCCACACAAGTTGTTTGACTGAGTTCCCTTCTGCTCAGAATATCCAGGCAGAGTCCAGTAAGTACTATGAAGGAACACTCCCCCTCCCCCCCTTAACAGCCTCCTTCAAGAATTCACAAGAACCTAGAGCAGTAAAACTTGTAAAAAGCAGTGATTTTTAATAGCTCAAAGCCCAGTGCCACAGGGAAAGGGGGCCAGGACCTTTCACTCTCCCCAGTTCACTTGCTCATCCCAACCTGATGCATTTTCTCCCTATTCCAGCATCCCCCTGCAGGGAGCCTGGGAGCCTGAGCTGAGGTGTGTGTGTGTGGAGGAAGGAGAGAGGAAGGGGGAGCTGTGGTTGCAGTGGCCTTACACACTCATGTGGGATCCTGCTGTACTGAGTCCAGCGCACAGACCACCTGTGGGACACCTGGAGGTTGTCTTTCCACCCCACCCCAAGAGAACCAAGGAGGGATTATGTGAGGGCCACATGCCATCTTTGTGGTCATCCCTTGGACAAGGTTGTCTTTGCCTGGTTCATCCTCCATGGTTGCACCTTCTCCCTCTTCCTGCTTTTTTCTTTGGAAGCCAGTCACAATGCCTATCCAACACCAAAAATGGAAGCCACAAGCTTTCGAGCTTCACACCCCCGAGAGGCATCACCTGTGCACAACCATTAAATTCTTCCTCAGGAAGATTTCCTCTTCTCCCTCACTTACAGTGTGCGGTCATTCTCTCTGTCAATGTGGAGTGACATGTTCATTCTGTACTGCCAGTTCAGCCTGCTGATGATGCTCACTCTCCAGCGCTGGCTCTTCAGGGGTCCCTCATCCTCACTCTCCAGTCCTTGGTTGCCCCTGTGTTATCTGGGGACACTTCCTTCCTGGTAAAAGACAGCCAGGCTCCTTTGTATCTATCTTCTCAGTTCCCTGAGTCAGAGAGTTCTGCAAAGAGTTAGGCTCCTTATACTGGCATTTAAATTTTCTTTGAGTGTGATGAGTGTGGTATAGTTACACATTTGTGTGGGTCAATACATATGTATGTATGTACATGTACAAGTGTGTATATGTGGAGGCCAGAAATGATTGTTAACTGTCTTCCTCTGTCATCACCCACCTTATTTATACATTTCATCATCTGTGTATGTGTGTGTGTGTATGAGGACTTGTATGTGGAGGTAAAAGGTGAAGCTCAGGTGTCAGATCTTACATTTCACTCTCTGTGGGACAGGATCTTTGCAGGGAATCATTTAGTTGGCCTGGCCTGGCTGCCTTGATGGGCATAGGGGTTCTTAAGTTAGGGTTCATGGCTCCTGGGACACTAAGCACCTTTTGTTCCTGAGAGACTGAAACACTCCTGCAGGCAGCTGAAGTGTTGGGCAGTTTTGTGTTTCTCTGATGCAGGATATTTGATCCAATTGTGAGAGTGCAAAATGTTTCTTGTTTGGTGTGGCTCAGCCCTCACACACACCTTTAATCCAAGAGCTTTCTGTACACAGGATTAAGTAAAGTTAACCCCAGGTCAAGAAGTGGAGGAAGAAACCAGCTGACAGGAAGTTAACAAGAAAGAGGGGCATTGAGTTGAAGGGAATTTAAGACAGTGTGGAGAAGAAGGGGCTTCCTTCTGGGACGTGAGCTGAGTAAGAAGATCAGCTGAGCAGGAAGGTCTTTCTCTGCCTCTCTGAGCTAGCAAGCTTTCACCCCAGCATCTGGATCATAAGTCTTTATCGGTAATTATTGAATGCTTGGGATTTTGTTTTTAGTAACAACAACATTTCTCTGCATGTTTCTTTAGTAGTGAAGGAAACATGGAAACTCGACAGGACAATTACTCTTAGACATAACCCTTGTGTACCCTCTAGTGCTTGCAAATGTCAGTGGATCCTGGCAACGACCACTGTGTTGAACCTGGCAATGGCCATTATATTCTGTTTCTGACAAAGGTATGAAAAGTCTGATTGCTCTTCATAAAATTGTCACAGCCTCAGTCTTGCTGTGGCCCCTCCTACAAGCCTGGTTTAATTCCTTGAAGCCATATTAAGCAATCTTGATCTAATAAGCAATGAAAGTTTCTTTTGTTGTTCTCTGCTGTGTACTTCAGGTTAGTTGGCCTGCAAGCTTCTAGGTATTCTCCTATCTCTGCTTCCATCTCAACATAGGAGCACTGAGTACAGACAGGTACTACCCTGTCTGGCTTTATGTGGGTTCTCTGCACTCAAGCTAAGGTCCTCATGCTTGCATGGCAAATGAACCTAATCAATCTGAACCTTATCATTCTGGCTGGGGTATCTGGTCAATGAGCTCTAGGATCTTACTTGTCTCTGCCCCCTCAGTGCTGGGGGCTACAAGAACTCACACCCTGCATGGCTTTTACATAGGTGTTGAAGATTCAAATTCAGTCTTTATGCTTGTGCAGAAAGCACTGTTACCTCACCCCTACCCAGCCCAGACCCCTCCACCCCTCCAGCCTCTCATTGGGTTTCAGAAGATTACTGTTTTTTCTTCTTGTTCTGAATGGTCATTCTACACCAATTAAGAATTCTCCACTGTGCCATTCCTCAACCCCTGGCAAACACCATTGCATTTTCCTTTCTTGAAAAATTACAGTACAGTACTCTCAGTTCCACCCCTAGATATACAGAAGCTTGTCATTTTGTGACTGACATGTCACTGGAAGTATGTATTCCTCTGTGGTAGACCTATACCTACAGGTGGCTTTCCTTCCTGTTTAAGCTGAGTAATAGTCCATGATATATAAAGGCCACATGTGGTTGGTACATTCATCTGCTTATGGACAGAGAGTTATTTCCATCGTGGCTGTGATTAAGTGTTGTTAATATAAACAAGCAAGCATCTGAGACTTTGAATCAATTATTTTTCCATAACTATGAAAGAACTGTTGATGAATGATATGTGATTTTGTGATAATGCATCCATATTTAATTAGGTAAAATGCAAAGTGTTAAGGCTTATTAAAAAGTGCTAGACAGTTTTGCTTATTGCACGGAGCACCCTAATCTGTGAAGTGTAACAGGTGTCCCCTGCTGACACCAAGCAGAAATGCGCATGAAGACATTTGGCTCAAATATCTACAGGTGCTGTAACCCACATTTCAATGGAAGCAGTTTAACAAAGCAGGAGTCATTTGTTCACTTATCTGGAGGAGCATGAACACTAGGCTGGGATTCACCATCTGTCAACGAGCATCTGTCAGTTGGCTCTTGAGTGAACTCGTCTTTCCCTCACTAGGTAAGCATTTGCTGTCCTCCCCACTAAGGATTGTAAGAAGACAATTCGTTTCTCAGTGCCAAAGAACAGCAAGGGGCTGACAGTGGCGTAGCCATTGGAGACCATCATGTGGATACTGTGGCGGACTGGGTCACTATCCTGCATCAGTCTGGAGGCAGATATGATGCAGTCCAAACACTACATCAGGATGAAGAAGTTCATGAGCAGCAGGATGGTCCTGGTGGCCCTTTGCACTGGGGACACTTTTGCAGAAAGGCTGGTTCTGTGAAAGTGCTGAGCCTGTTTCTTGTGTCTGCACAAGAGAGCCACCATGTACCCACTGCAGAGGGCCATGAGACCTAGAAAGAACACATCTCGAAATATCCTCAATATGGAAAATAAGGGTCTGCTGCTATACTCCATAGGTAAAATAATGCAAGATTCTGTGACAAATATGAGACCATGTGAGGTGACATTGTACTTAGTAACATAGGAGAAGGAGAACTGAGCACCACAGGACATGTAGAAGGCCCAAAGCACGAGAAGAGGGCACAGGCTCTGCTGTGGGGATTTAGGTTTGAACTTTGCCAGACAGGAACTTCTGGGGCTGAGGATGATGGCCTGAAGGATGCTCAGCAGGCAGGTGACACAAAGAGAGAGGCCCCTCAAAAGACTGTACAAGTGGAGCAGGGAGTTACACTTGATGTCATTCCACATATTCTGAGATGCAAGAACGTCAGCAGCTGCGAACCCAATGACTGTTAGCATCCCAAGGTGGATGAGGGCCAAGAGACTGATGAGTGGGTCAATGATCCGGAGCCTGCGTTCAAGAAGGAACTCAAAAAGGTGGAAAAGGAAGAGAATAATGTTGAAGGAGATCCCAAAGCCTACCTCAGAGAAAAATGTATAATGTGTCAACAACTCCATAAAAGGTCTTGATTCTTCTCATTGTATGAGACAAGGAACTAGAGTAAACATCTGAGAAGAAAGGCAAGAGAAATTATTCATCACAAACAGTAACAGCAACATTGGTACCAAACACTATTGCCTTTAGGAATATTGGTGGACCCAGCCCAATACACCCTCAGTACTTAAGTTTTCCTGAGGGCCAAACTCCCTCATTGTCAGTCATGGCTGGATTATGTACCTATAGGTGGGCTCCCTTGCTGCTTCAAGTTTCCTGTGCATTAAAATTATCATGTATTATAGAAATGATTCCCTACCACTGCCTCATTTTGAGTTTTTTGGGGGCATTGCCTGGTTTTTGTTTTTTCATCTTGTCAGGTATAGGAAAAGTTTCAAAAGTTTTGATTATTTCCCCATTCTGTTTCCGTTGCTGCACTAAAACACCATAATCAAAACTGGCTTAGAGGAGGACAGGGTATATTTGGCTTAACTCTCAGGTCATAGTCCACAGTTCATGAGAGGTGAAGTCAGGAGCACAAAGCAGATAGTCAGGTCACAGCCACAGTCAAGAGCAGAGAGAGGAGGCTGAAGCCAGAGCTTGGAGGTTAAGAGCTCTGGCTGGTCTTGCAGGGCCTTTGAGTTCAGTTCCAGCACCTAAGTCAACTGGCTCACATCTACCTGTCAGTCCAGTGCCAGCGCATGGATGACCTCATCTGGCCTCTATGGCACCTGCGCTCACCCCCATACAATGCAAACAAATAAGTAAAAATAAAAGTAAATAAATCATGAGTTAATTTATATTAGAAATGTTGATGAAGACGTTAGATAGAGTATTTCCTGTAAAATACTTGTTTGGCCCAGAGAGACGGCTCAGTGGTAAGCACACATTTAGAATACAAGTTTACATGCCTAATTCTGCCCTCTGTGAGCACTGCACATGCAAACAGCACACTGATATACACACAGACATAACACACACACACTTCAAATAAGTAAATACAAAACAATTTAAGATTCCTGTTTATGTTTTCATTCACATTTTTAAACAGGAAGACAATGTTGCTGTAAATTTGTCCCCTCATGTATGGAAAAGGAATTTCATCAGAAAGTTAAGGATTATAAGGTGCTTGCTTTCTGTAGCTTATTCTGTGTCCATGTACTTAAGGATCCATAAGTTCCCCAGAGAAGTGGGATGTGTTTAGCACCCATGAACAAGTTATGCTATTTAAAGTTTCAGAACTGAGGTAGATAATTGGTAAAAATCTGGACAAGTGGACTTCTCTTCCATTTTACTTGGCATAGATTTTTGCTTAGATGAGAGGTACAGTATCTTAGTTCAGCACATCTGTGTGTCCTGCTCTGACCAAGTCAGGATAATTTCCACCTTTTCAAATACTGTCATTTCTCTGTTCTTTGTGTTCCTTTGGAACATGCAAGCACTTGGTGTGGACAACAGCTATGCTGCAGTGCTCTAAGTCATGAGCACCATGACCTCACACAGCCTCTGCTCTGAACCTACCTTTCAGTCCTGTTCCACTGTCTCTTTCTGGCCTTGACTGACCAATCTTCTTGCTATTTTGTGTAATCAGCTTTCATCTTGACTGAGAACAGACAGTTTGCTCCCATCAAAAGCTCAGCAAAGATGTCAATCAAAGACATTTATCTGTTCCAGTCTTTAATGGGTCACAGTTAATCACTAGGACCCAGCAAAACCTTTGTGACATGCATGGATTTTAGTACATTTGTTTAATAAAAGGTAAAATAAATATTGATAGTATATTGATTGCAATATTATACACTGGAAATATCATAAGAGTAACTTCAGATCTGGCTCCCTGCTCCTTTACCTCATTTTAAACACATGTGATTTACAGACATAGCAATATAAACCTCATACCATCCCAAACTTTACTTACTTGTGAATCAAAGGTGCTGGGTGCTGTCATTTTCAGTGTGTTTTGGCTAACTGCCCTTACAGATATTAAGGGAGAGGGTTGCCTGGGTGCTGTGGGCTTACAATAATAATTATGATTTGTGAGTTTATTTTATAATTACTTTAAAACCACTTCAAAGTTTTTTCTACAGGTTAAATTCACAGATACAACAAAGGGAAAACTAGCCATTTTCTCCAGAGTACAGTCCAGACACACTCTGTTGGCATCCTAGGCACCAATTCACCTTCCTCAATGCAGCCCCAGGAAAAGGTGCAGAAAAATATTCCAAACTAAACCATCAATCATTTTCCTCAGGAAACATGTCTCACATCTGTAAACATCATGGCTCATTAAAAGAAAGGCATATAATGACTCCTGAGCCAAAACACCACTGTTTACTTTAAAAAAAAAAAAAGGACTTTAAAATGTTTCAATTTTACTTCATGTGTAAGTGTAGTTTGCCTCCTGAATTGCTGAATTGTCCCTTGCCTAGCCACTGTGTCCTGCACCAACAGTGCATTTTGCACATGGAGAAATCACACTCTTTCTGCCTCTGCTGCTCTGAAGAAAGGGAAGGAGATCACGGTCACAGAAAATGAATTTCTGAAATGTCACATCTGACTAACCCGCATCTGGGAATTTTGTGCACTGGGATGGAGGCGTGGGGCTATGCAGGCAGATTAGAAAGCATGCCCAATATAGAAAAAGAAGCAGCAAGGAGAAATCTGCAGTTTCATTGGTGAGAGCCAGCAGCGAAGGCTGGACCTCACAGCAAAGTGGTGCTAAAAGTCCCATCACACAGGGATCAAAGAGCAGTCTCTTCAGTTCCACAGAGTAGCATCCCATGAGAAGCTAAGTCCTTCACCATCCTGTGAGACATAGAACCTCACATGGCCCCAAACTAGGGACACATTTCATAGACAGTGGACTTGATGCAGTGGTCAGGACAGAAGCAGAGAGCAGAAAGCCCTAACAGACCCTGCTCCAAGTTTGGTCACTTATGACCTTTCTGCTGGGCAGAATCCGGGGTGAAGGCTGGAGGACAGGATGTCTGTCTTCTCCTCTACAGCACGGGTTCAAACATATCTGTTTCTGAATGACAAGATGGTGTGTAGTGTGGTTTTTCACGTCCAGAATCTTGCCCACAAATACTTTGGTTTGCCATGATCGTGTTGCCTGACAGCAGCATGTCACACCATCACCACCTAAGGTGAAGCAAAACTGGGCAAAGGGCCTGAGAAGTGTGGCTGCACTTTATGTGGTTGGGATTGGACTGCAGTTAAATGGAGAACCTGTCCTTCCTATGGTGCTGTTCTGCTTGGGAAATTAGGGACACTGGCCAGACATGGCTGGCACCATAGTGAAGGCAAGACAACCACCAGCCAGGTGTAGATGCTGTATGCAGAGATACCGTGGAAGGGCTGCAGTCCAGGATGCTATGAGCCAACATCTGGGAGGGTTCAATTAAGGACCAGCAGCTAGCTCCAAAGACAGCTAAGAAATGGCCACTGCATTTGTACATGGATAGGATTGTGAGGTACAGCTTAGGGCCACACATGTAGTTACAATAGTCATAATAACCACTATTAAAAATCTCTCTGTAGAAGTCAGTGGAAAGAAAATACTCTGTAAACATAGAGAAATAAGAAGACCTAGAGGAGTGCCCCACAGACTCCAGCTGTAGACACTGGTTCCTGCCACAGCCCAACCTGCCTCCCCCACCACCCAGTGACGCCTCCTGAGCAGCTGTGACCCCCCTGCCAGTGTTCTCATTGTCTCACGGACAAGGGAAGTAGGTCAGTTCCTGTCCATCTCTTCACATAGGTTCTTCAAAAGATGAGGTTTGGGGAAAACCAAGTAGAGGCAACAGGACAGGGTGGGGCTCAATTGTTCAAAGTTTCCTGGAACTAAGTGATAGTTGGGCATTTCTATTCTAAAAACAATTACAAGGAATATTTATTCAATGGCTAGAACACAGAAAAGATTAACGAACACAGGTATCATCTCCATTAGGACCACATTCACTGTGTAGTGGACAATCATTGTCCTGGCTACCTCATCATCACAGCCACTCAGTTGACCATTCCAATAAGCAGAGCAAGGTGAAGGGATGACATACAATTAAACAGGGAATGCAAAGGTTCTTAAGAAATTCTAGTAGGTAAAAGTCAGTGAGGAGCTGACTGTTAGACAAGGTTTGAACATACAGCCCATTTCCTTTCCTAAGGCTTTTAGTGCCTCTAAGTACTCACACTACAGAAACCAGTGTATCAACAATGATCCTTTTATAGTACATAAACAACAGAAGTGAAATTAAGTGTATTTCTTTATATTCGAAATTAAAACCTCACCTCCTCAGAAGATGGGCACAAATGAGCAATTCTGAAAACCTTTAGAAATTATACCAAACAACTTATGGACGATAAAGTGAAATTGGTAATTTACTTTAGAAAACTAAATAGGAGTTAAAATTAACTGATATCCTCTAAAAGTGAAGTAATTTTAGGACCTTAAGCAATTGAACATCCTGGGAAGAAAATGTGTCACAACTCAGGTCTCCTCCACAGATGTGAGAACCTCCCTGCCTCCCAGTGCTCCTCTTCCCACAACCTGCCTGGGTCCAGGCCACCTCCTGACTGTGCACTTGGGTGCAGAGCACTTACCCAGATGGACTCTGTGCAGAGGATATCTTGCACAGCATCGGTGAAGGGGTTTTTAATGCACCTCTGCAGCCTGTAGTTGTAGCCACTGTCACTGACAAGTTCCCGCTGAAGAGCATGGAGATCTGGCCTCCCAGGGGAGCATCTTCCCCATGGAGCTGACTCTACTGTCTTGAACAGCAGCTGTCTGGGGAGAGCAGAGCACAGACTTTTCTCCAAGTTTCCTTGCCACATCTGCTTGACAGATCAGGCCACAATGTCATCAATCCACTCTTGCTAATTTCCCCTCAGACCAAATGAGTCCAAACTAACCTTCTACTCGCAATTCCTGTGCTATATCCAGAGAGTACTGGAGACTTAAGGAATTAAGCAATTATTAAAAACAAAATAAAACAAAAGAAAAACAAAACAAAAAACACCTAAAGACTGCCTGGGGTTGTAGCACAGTGGTAGAGTACTTGATTGCCAAGTGCTAGGCTCTGGGTTATGCCCCATTACCACATCATAAGTAAATAAGTAAATTCATAAAGAAATGAGCCACATAGGCTTAAAAACCTCCCAAAGACTATAATACGTACTGTTTAAGATTCCACACAAGGCACCCAGTGGGAGTGGAACCCTCAGAGGAAAGGAACGACACCCATTAACAGATACCCAGCTCATGCCAAGGGGGGAAGTCCAAATGCTGCCACAGTGGCTCCATGAACATGTTAATGTGCATACAACAGAGCTCAGCTGGGTGGGAAAAGCCCACACCTCTTCCCTGAGGGTGCTGGCTTCTGTCCTACTCTCTGGAACAGGCCATTTGCCATCCAGTTGCCATCTGGATTCCTGAAAGACTTCTGGGGCTGGTGTGGCAGAGGAGGTGGCCTTTGTCTCCCTTCTTTATGAAGCCATTGTTCTCTGGAGGAGAGGGAGAGAGATACCAGCACACATTCCAGGCCAACCGCCAACCTGCTGTGTGACCCTGGGGAGCTGAGTCCACCTTCCTGAATGTTCATTTCTCTGAGATCTTAAAAATAGATGCTTATTTTTGAGTGTTTTGCAGGTGTGTATGTAAGTGCACTGCATGCTTGATCCTTTTGAACTGGAGATACAGACTTTTTGAGAGCCTCAGGTGGATGCTGGGAACCAAACTGGGGTCTCCCCCAAAGAGCAACCAATGCTCTTAACTGCTGAGATTTGCCTCCAACCCTTGATATAAAAAATCTTTTATTGTTAAATATTCAATGTGCATTGTCTTTTGTGTTCATATAAATCCTAGAATGTATTTCCTACTTCTGTGAAGAGTGACTTTGTAATTTTTACGGAGATTGCACCCAACTGTGAACTGCTTTTGATAGTACAGTCATTTACACAATATTAACCCTATCAGTTCAGGAGCATGAAGGAGGGTACTTTCTTTATTCTAGCGTTTTCTTTATTCAGTGTTTAAACATTTTTTCATTGAGTAAGTTTCACCTCCTTGTGTGGGTTTACTCTGAAGATGGTTACTATTTAATTTTTTCATTTACTCGAGGTTCCTTTGAATGGGACTGTTTCTTTCTCAACAGGTTTGTTATCACTACACAGAAAATGCACACACACACACACACACACTTATGTATCCTGCTACTTTGTGGAGCTTTGTGTCACCAAAAAGTTCCTTTAGGGTCTTATGGACACTGAGGATCATGTTATCTGCAAATAGCTGGACTTCTCCATTTGTATTTCCATTATCTCATTATTATGTCTTATGCCTATAGCAGAGACTTGAAAGACTGTAGTAGGTAAGAGTGGAGAAATTGCCACCTTTTTCTCATTCTTGATTTTTAGTGGAAATGCTTGAGTTTCGCCAATTTAAGATAACATTGAGTATAAAGTTATCAATAGAGACATTATTATTATATGGCAATATGTTCATCTATCACTGTCTCTAACAAAATGTTGTTACACTTTCACAGAGGCTTTTTCTGCATGTATTGACATGATCCAATGGTTTCTCTTTATGAGATCTCTTTCTTTTGGGGGGGGCCTATCTCTGTCCATTAACTAAAATATCCTGGGAAGCAGGTCTCAGACATTGTCATCTCATCAAAACTAGGATCTAGCCACAAGTCCAGAGCACTTGTTAATGTCCAGTAGTCCAGAGTAGGTCAGAATGGATGTTAAGCCTCGACCTGTTACACACTGATGGAACTGAGAAGATTGCTGGCCTCAGAGAGCCTTTGTTACTGGTTTGTCAAACTGGGAGGGAAGTGGTTACTTCTCAGGGTGTTGGGGATTTGAGCAAGTGGTAGACAGTAGGTGTTTAATACTTCCTAAATGCTTCCTAAGAAAGCCAGGAGTAGACTTCTTGTATTCTCACCAGAGGACAGCCTGCAGGAAAGCTCTTTTTCCTGGCCCATGGTGGACACCTCAGACAGATGTCTGTCAGTGAGTGTGGATGTTGTCACCGTAGACAAAGATGGAAGGAGCAAATACCAGCTGCTCCTGCTCTCTGCTTTTGACTCAGGATAAGACTTACATTTTCCACCATTCTCAAGGATAAGATAGCTCTTGTCCTTGAGAGCTCTGTGGAAGCCAACATTTCGTTTACACAACTCCCCTTGTCCTTCCCTTGCAGAGCTGAATCAAGTAAGATTTTGAAATGGAGACAGGATTCTGGTCCATGGTGACCTGTTTTAATACCATAGCAGAACACACTGCCATGTGAGGGATTATTCCTCCAGAGCCAAGAAAATCTCTTAGTTTTAGTTCCTCCCCCTAACCTTCTCCCAGACCCCAACTAAAGATCACCAGGCATTGACTTTCCTCACTGCCCTCTTTTCTTGTTTTTTTTTTTTTGTGTGTGTGTGTGTGTGTGCTTAGGCTGTGAAAAAGAATCTAAACCCAGAAGACCAGCAACCTGTCTCACTAATTCCCTCCTTAGAGCTCATAGCCTTTTTGGATAGAGGCACAACAGACTGCTGAGCCCTCTTCTGAGCCTAGTCCAGGCTCTGGCCTCCTCAGAAGGCTCCTTGGCAGAAAGTCTGTTCCATAGTTATCAGTGCTGAAGTTCAAGATCCCTGGACATCCTTGGCTCTCCTATGCCTTGTCTCTAGATCCACAAATGCTGTTCAGAATGACAACAGTAAGAGAAGGAATATGAAATAGCTTGGCATTGTTTACACAGCCCAGCAGCCCTGAATTTGTCATGGTGCAGAAATCATCAATTGAATTACACAATAACCTTATAAATGCAGGAGGTCAGGCCAGAAACCCACAACAGGAACCTTGAGACAAGAACTGGAGCAGAGGCTACAGAAGAACACTGCCTGCTTACTGCCCTTGCTCCTGCTTGCTTGCTCTCTCTTACCACCTGTTCAAGGATGGCACCTTCCACACTGAGTGGAACCTACCACATCCATCATGAGTTAAGAAAATATCCTGCAGATTTGCCCACAAGACAGTCTGATGGAGGATTGAGGTTCTTTCTTCCCAGATGACCCTAGCTTGTGTCACCTTGATAAAAATTCTGTAGCAGAGCAGTGCAGCCCACTTCCATATGCTATGTGAGAGGACCTTGCAGCATGCTTTGAAGGGACCAAAGAAAATCTCCTAGTTAGCTCCAGTAGTCAACTTGATACAGTGACCCGAGGGAGTGTAAATAAGAGAAGTTGTTGTTTTAAAAACAAAACAAAATCCCAATCATTTGAGTTTACCAATAAAGAGTCAGGAGCCAGATGCTGGGGTGAAAACCTGCTAGCTCAGAGGAGCAGCTCACCTTACTTCAACAAAGTCCCAGAAGGATAAAGCCCTTTGTTCTCAGTTCAAGTCCCAGAGGAAAAAGCTCTTCCTATTCAGCTCATGTCTCAGAAAGAAAAAGCCCTTCTTACTCATCTCATGTTTCAGAAGGAAAAAGCATTCTTATGTTATTCTTATGTTGTCTTACATACCCTCCTTCTCAATGTGCCTCCTATCAATTTAATCCCTGTCAGCTGGTTGCTTGCTTTGCCACTTGACCTAGGGTTAACTTGAGTTAATCCAGTATACAGAAAGCTCTTGGATTATAGCTGTGTTCTAGTGTTGAGTCACACCACAAGAACTTGTTTATAATACACAGAAAGCTCTAGGATCAAAGACTGAGCCACACCACAATTAGAAACAAGTATTCACAGATCACAGCCCCAGGACTCACAATAGAATAAAATACCCTCCAACAAAAGGTAGTTAAGAAAGCCAGGGATAGAAAGCAGGTGGGCAGCCTTCCTCTTGGATTCTGCTTCAGTTCCTGCTTGAGCTCCTGCCCTGGCTTCCCTCACTAATGGCCTATAGCCTGTAAATTGAAGCAAAATCTTATCTCTCCAAGTTGGTTTTGCTCACAGTATTTCATCACAACAGGAAAGCAAACCAGGACATGGAGCAACTTGAATGATGATGGTGGGTCTTAGCTTGCTCCCCCAAAATAATAATGTAGTCATAAAAGACTTTTGAAATATTGGTCATTTAAAGAAGTATTTCCATAAAACATCCTTCGTAGTGAGAACCACTGTAAGTATAAAAATACAGCTCCTTTTAGTGCACAGTGTCAAAACTGAAAGCCAGGTGGAACTCTGCATGCAGTGGTGGGAGAACATCATTGTTTAGTTTTGCTCCCTTTTCTCTGGGTCCAGTGTTAGGATATTGTGGAGCAAGGGTCTCACGGTGGTTTTCATAGGGCTTCCCAGAACTTGATGATTTTATTGGAATGACTTTCCACAGAGCATAGTGAAGATGACAGCAAGAATGTATTACAGAATAGCATGAGGCATTCTCAGTGGCAAAAATGAGCAATGGCTGGATCCATCATGGAGGAAATCACTGTGCAGGGCTGAGCACCAAAGAGCCCATTGTTTGACTGTACATGTGTAGGTAGACTTCATACTTTCCCAAAGCCCCAGGAACAGAAGGCTCCTTTTGGTTCACGGTGCTGACATGCCCATCTACATTTATCCTTAAGGAAGGGGATCATAGTATGTCCCTGTTCCTTAGTAAATAACTCCCTTCTAGGTACTTTGTAATCTATCAAGATGACAGGTTACTACCAGTTCAGAAATGCAAGTACCTTGGTAGAGTCAGATGCACATTTCATAGCACACTATTTTGACTCAAACTCATGTGATAGCAACTTTAACAGAATCACAGAAAGAAAATGATAATACCCATATAAAAACAGACATCTTTAGCACCTGAAAATAACCTCCATTTACTGGGCCTGAATCCCTGCTACCTATGTTTTCCTCTATTTTGTCTAGTCTGAATTTATCCTTTCATGGAGTTCTTTTGTATTCTAAGGAAAAAGAGTTGTGGTACCTACTCTCCCCCACCTTAGAATTGGTGTGCTAACAAGGACACATGGTGGGAGATTCGAAACTGGCTTTGAAGGAAAGGATAGGACCAGGCATTATGGCAAGTCCTGAAATAGTCTGTCTATTACTCCACAAACCAGCCAAAACCTTATCTTTTGGGAAAGTGAAGTAATGTTCTTGGAGACAGACATTCTTTATCCTGTTTTTCCAAGCTGGAACAAAACTCTTCCAGCTATGGTCTCTGTTTCCTGGTATGTTTGGTGGTGGAAATTACATGGGTTGGTAACTTAGCATCAGGTTCAGTTCTGGATTTTACAAACAGTTGATTAGGTTGGTGGCTCTATCCTTACTGACCTTTGGACCTGTGATCTCTGACTACTGCTTATTAGATGGAGCTTCCACATTTCTAACCTGCTGGAGAGTGATCAGATTCTTCCTTCATTCCTGTCCTTGCTTTCATCCCTCAACTTGCTAACATATACTTTAATGTTGTCGTGTAGTGAAGCCTCATCTGATACTGTTGAGCCTTGTCCTGAGCCACGTCCTTGCACAGCTTGGTTCCCAGAAGACTAAGGGTGGTGAGGAAATGAAGAAAGGACAGGCACGCAAGCACAGGCACACACACACACACACACACACACACACAGACACACACACACACGTGCACATACACACAGAAGCTTGGATTGGCTGGGTTGAGATCTCTGTGCTGTGGATAGAGCACCCCAGAAGCTCAGTGTGTATATTGTATTATTGAAAAGGGAAGTGGTCTGCAATAGCAAACAGATTCACAAGGCCTCGGGTTATTGCAGAAGCTGGGAAATAAGGCAGGTTTAGTTAATCTCAGGCATGACTTCTCTGTAGGGAAGCAGTCTTCAGGTTGTAAGCTTCAGGGAATGGGGAAGATGTGGTGGATATTTTCTACACACACTGAGAACGTTCTTGTTTGGACCAGAGGAAGACTTTGCCATCCTCCTGAAGCCTCCTCCAGGGAAGGTTTTGCCCTTGACATCGGGTTTGAGCCATTGGTCATTGACACAGCTCCGCCAGTGTGAAATAACACACATTGATTCAGGACTTCACTGGCTTCCTACAAAACCATTCATTAGGCAGGTCTTTCTTGACCTCTTGGAAATGTTCCAGTTCATTTGGCTAAAGGTACCATTGTGGTGGGAAAACATGGCAGCAAGCAGCAGGCATGGCAGCTGGAATAAGACACAGGGTTCACATCGTAAAACCAAACATATATCAGAGAGTGGACGGGAAGAAACAGTAGGATTTTAGGTTAACCCCACCCTAGGCCACTCTCATCTGCCCATGGCTGTCTCACCAAAGGCCAAGCTGTGTGTCTCTCCCTCAACATTTCCATATTATTTCTCTTTACATTTGCTTGTAAATGCCAGACAGTTCAAATCCTGAGGCAGAGCATCTCAAAATTGAGGCACACAGAACCAATATTACACGGAAACCATATTCTCTGTGTGAGTACTGACCCAGGGAAAGGCTGCCTGTTAACACTTTAGGGAGAACCTCAGAGCCATGGGAAGTCATGCGAGGACCAGCAGTTTCTCACCTCAGAGCAGACACAGCAAAAATTATATAATGATTTGGGACTGATTAGATCAGAGGTTCAAAGTGAGCAAAGTTAGAGTTGCCTGTCTGGTGCAAACTTTCTGATCCCTCCCGTAGGTATTGCAAGATAACTCAGATAAAGTCTGTGTTCAGCCCTCCCCAGATGGCTGTTATCAGGACACAGGGAGTAAGATCAACAGGCAGACAGGACACTGCGCTGGGACGCCAGTTCTTCATGCTCTCCAGTGGAAACTTGTCACTTTCTATAGACACAGAAATGACAAATTTTTGACATGCATTAAAGGCCCCTTCACCTTAGCTGTGCAGGATCTCCTCAGGAGCAGAGTCCTCCCCTGCCATGTCCATCTGGGTAAGTGCTCTACACCCAAGGGCAGAATCCGAAGGTGGTCAGGTCCCAAACAGACTGTGGGAGAAGAAGAACTGGGCTACAGGAGGTTTTCAGCATCTGCAGAGAAGATGCCGAACTCTGACAGCCTCAGCACTGGGGACTATTTTTGCACTGGTAATGAGCATGATTTGTCCTTAGGATATTCATTTTCTGTAATTTCTAAAATTCTGTAAATCCTAAAATTTTTCTTGCTTCCAGAATACTAATACACTTTTGGTTTGCTTGCATGTTGTTCTAATGTAAATGACTTTCTGTGTTAACACTTCCATCACACAATCAATTTCCTGATTTATTCTTTCCTGCAGCTCTCCTCATGTTATCCAGGAAAGCTTAAACCCACAGCTTAATGTAATGTCCTCAACACTGTATCTGACTTCTGTGGTCTGAATAATTAAGAGGTTTGAATCTTTACAAGGAATTGAAGGTGTAGGTTCAAAGCCCCACAGAGGACAGCCCCACACTGTGCTGTGGTTCACTCCCAGTTCATCTATAGATCCTAGAACTCAGAGGCTGCCTTTAACCTGGGCTCTGCCCACTGGGATGTCTCAGGTAAGGGACAAGGTTGCCAGTTATGAGATGTCAAGTCCATGTTAAGCCTGGTGCTGGTTTCCCCTTTCTGGGTTCTAAGAACAGGAATTTATGACTCCTAGAGCCTGAGAGAGACAATTGCAAAGTGCTCATATAATGGATATATCTAGCTTTTGTTTCTCTCTCTAGGCCTTGTCTCTGCTCTTAGCTCTCACAGTTTCACAAGCTGAGTCTTTGCATAGGGTTAGGAACAGATGAACAGAAACCTATCTCCCTTTTTGTTACAAAGAGAGCATCAAAGCTGCTGGGCAAGAAGGATGTTATTCCTTGCTCCATCATGGAGACCACCATATCAAGGTTCTGTCAGGAAAAGCTTCTCTTGTAGGACAATTGGTTCCCTGTAGTAACAGCAGGCATCTGTGACAAAACTGTCAGGTCAGTGCGGAGGCTTCTCTGGGATCTCATTCCTTCGTTGTGCAATACTGCAACAGTCTCCCTGCAAGGTTGAGATCTGAGGACAATAAAAAGAGTTTTAGCTATTCCTTAGCCCAAGTATTTTTCATGGTTTTCTGCATAACATCCACACAGCTCCTTTACTTCATGGCCTCTCTGGACACATCTCTTATACCTTCTTGTGATGGTTTGCCTCTTCTGAGGCTCTGGTGGCTTCTCCCCCTCTGTTTCCTGAGCTTTCCAAGTAGAATTGTTAGAGAATACTGCCCAGTGTAACTCCGTTCTAAACACAACCTACTTGGATGAAGCAGAGCTAGTCCCACCTTCCAAACCTCTCTGTGCACTGCATGGGGATGCAGAGCTGAGGAGGAGAGTGATGTGACACTGTAAAGGTGAGCCGTGTGACGGTGACGAACATGAACACACAGCTTCAAAAGCATGAGGGTGGACAGGTTCTGCTCAGCCCAGACATAAACATGCTCTTTACACAACCTCTCAGCTTCCGGGAATGGGCAGTTTGTACCCAAGTTGTAGAGGAGGGCACAGACATCACTCCCTGCCTTTCTCCTCCCTGGCTTCAGTGTACCCACAGGGCCACAAGCACCCAGCATGCAGTGGCCTCTGCAGAGGGGGTTCCTGTCCCCTTTCCACTCTCTATTTACCTCCAGGTCATAAGCTCAGGCCACTGCTGTGCTAAACACTGGTCACTTGTTTACAGGCCTCTTTGTGATGTCATGGATCTCATGCTGTCCATGATTCAGGTAACTGAGGGATGACACCGTGTCTACAGTCCTGGTTTCCTGACTCCATGCAGAACAGGGGGCTTTAACCTTGTTGCCCTGAGCAGATGAAGCCTTCATAGTTGCTTTAACAGGGGATGTTCAAGAATCTTATGGATATTTCTTGCTCCAGGTGTATTTTGTTCTCCTGTTCTACCCTCTAAGCCTTTCCTTCCTTGTCCCCAATGTGGCCTCTTCACAGGGAACCTATTATACAAATGCAGGTCCTTTTTCTGTGTACCAAACACCAATTTTTTCTGCAGGAAACCTGATAGACCAGGCTATAAAAACTAATTTTAGGGCACAGTGCAATTGAATCCCAAGGACACACATGGCTGTGGCAGCCTGAACTGTTGTGCAAAAGGCTTTTCTTACGTAATTTTTCTGATGGTAGGAAGTCGCTGTCATGTTCTCTGATCTCCTGTGCTGGGCTAATAGGCATTCATGTGAGCACCACCATCTAGGAAGAGAGACAAGGTAAACCCTTTCAGCAGTTTTTCTATGAAGGGTTTGTAGTCACCGCAATGCTTTGTATACAAATGATGCATTAGCCCAGAATTTTCTATAGACATTCACATAGACACAGTTGAGGGGGTTGCAAATCCTGGAGCTGGCAGGTGGCTCCAGGCTGTTGTTTGTCTCACTCCACACAAGCTGGTGCTCACAGTTTATGACATGGTGTCACTCTCCTCAGCTTTTTCTGCAGAGAGGAAGCAACTGTGAACTTTCACCTCCACAGTAACAAGGTTCTGCAGTGCCTTCAAAGCAATGATCTCCTGAAGCCATGATGCCATGAATATGGCTGAGGATCCCAAGCTCCTGAGATGTCCTGGCTTCCCTAAGCGATTTACATTTTACAGGGCTGTATTTACTGAAATCACCCTAAAAACAGCACAGCCTGCACCCAACTCTACAGATGTTGACAACCCTCTCCCTGGGTTGACAATGTCATGTCTTTGTAAAAATCAGTTCCTCAACCTCTCCTTCTCCCTCTCCTTTTCCCTCTTCCTCTTTCTCTTCTCCCCTAGCTCTAATGTTTGTGTGCGTATGTATTTATGTGTGTGTTTGTATTCACTTGAACAAAAAAACCTGCATCATAAAAATGATAGGAGAGAAACATGTATTAGGATTGTTTTGTTAGTATCTGCTAATGAATGCATATATTTCGAGGTTTTTAAACTTTTAAATCTTTGCCAATGTGTACTTTATCTTCCATGAAATGTGTCTTTCAAACCCACGGCTACCATTATGGGTGCACACAGGTCACAAGCTGATGTTCAGGTTGAGTGCTAGTGTGCACTGCTGTTCTTTGTCCTGAAGGCTTGATTACTGATTATTTTTCTGGGTTTATCATGGCATAGACTCAACCACATTGGCTGTGTGCCTTAAACTGTTATTCTATGTCACCTGTTGATGAAACTGAATTTTTCCCCCTCCTCTTCCTTTTCTTTCCTGGTCCTTCCTTCTCCATCACCTGTGTCTTCTCTTCATTGAGACTGAGGTCAGGGAGGAGCCCTTGCATTATGACAAACTCCACAGGTTCACAGAAATTAAAATCTGAAGAGCTTAATCATGACTCTCTGGGCCTGGTGGCCACTAATCTTTTGAAGAACTAGCTTTCTGTGTTGCTATTATAGAGCTTTTAGGTGAGGAAGCCCAAATTATCAACTGTTATTATCACGCATTTATTTTCAGCTCTGAATTATTCATTCTTTTCAAGTGTTTATGAATTTTAACATCTTCCCTCTTCCCTCATTTTATAAATACTTCTTTGAATTTTAAGCTTATAATATAATGATGTAATATGTCCTTTCCCATTCCTCCCTCAAAACCCATCCAAATATCCTTCCCATGCTGTCCTCCATCCTCATGGGCCATTTTTCCTCTAATTATCATTACAAACATATATAGTCTCAGATGCATAACTGCGACCTGCTCAGTCTGTATAGTGTGACGTGTTTGCCTGTTTTCAGGGCTGATAATTTGGTTTTGGACTGCCAGTTTGTGTGCTCTTCCCTGGAGAGGACTGTTGCTCCTGCTCTTAGCATTCCTTAGTCTCCTGTAGTTCTTTGAGAAGGGCTGAGCAGTGGTTTTCTTGTACCTTGTCATGTCTAAGTGTTGTTGTCCTTGTTTAGCTCAGGTTTAAGCAGTCATGTGCGTAAGGTTATTGCTGTAGCTCCTTAACAACTACAGGGAGACACAATCTCACAGTGAATTCCCTAATCCCCTGCTTTCAATCTCTCCATGCCATCTTCAGAAACAATGTTCTCTGAGCTTTGCTTGCAGGAGTTCTTTGGTAGATGGGTCCACCGAGACTGGGATCCACAACTCTCCATGTTGATCAGTTGTGGTTTTCTGTACTGATCTCTGTCCCCTGAAAAAGAGAAGTTTTCTTGTTGAGAGGGGAGGGTTACACTCATCTGTGGATATAAGAACAAATACTTAGATCATTTAAAACATTTTTTCTAGTTGTCAATATACTGTATTACAGTGCAATATGGTCAGAAAAATTATGAAGTTATTTCATTTCACACCCTTGATTTTCAGTTGATAATTCTTTACTGTGTATCTGGAAAACTTTTTACAATATTATATACTTTGTGTGTATTTAATCATCATTAAAAGAAATGATGAGCTCTACATAAAATACCCACTGAATTTCCTACATCCATGAAGTCTGGCAAAGTCCCCTACAACTTGGAGGCGATGGAGACCTAAGACTCTTGTGGAGCCCATCCCTCAACACTGGGTGGACATTTTTCATTTAATTGTGACCTTAGAATGAGATGGTCCTAAGTCTATTGTAATTGTAGTTTTGTTTACTACCCTGATTTTACCTGTCAAAAGAGGGGAAAAAAAGGAAAATGCTCACCCGGAACTCACACCATACTGGATCTCATGGCTGGAGATTAAATTCATAGTTTGGAGGCAGAGTCACTTAGAAGAGTTCAGAGAAAGGCCAGAATTTCAAACTCTCTGGAAAGGGAACTTGGCTCCATCATTCTAGCCTTTTGGTCATTTTTGTCTTTTCTGTTTCATGCAGGGAAGGAGCTGATCAGTCATTCACAGAGCTGCATTCTGTCTCCCAGGCCACTGCATGAGAAAACCAGCAGGTCACCTATACAGAGATCACTCTGTGCCAGAAACAGTTCCATGCTTGGTGTGTATATAGCATCCTCACATCTAGGGGCTCCTTGACTGTGCATATGCTCCAGAGTTGCTGACTGGAGCTCATCTTCTGAGTGCTTATGGTCACACTTCGAAGAAATGGCAGATAGTCAGTAGGATTCAATTCAGAGTCCAAACTGGTAATTATTTTTTCTGGAGGTTTATTAAGAACATTTGGCTGGGCAGCGGTGGTGCATGCTTTGAATCCCAGCACTTAGGAGGCAAAGGCAGGTGGATCTCCGAGCACTAGGACATCTCTGTTTACAGAGTGAGTTCCAGGACAGCCAGGACTACATAGAGAAACCCTGACTTGAAAAACCGAGAGAGAGAGAGAGAATAAGAGGAGGAGGAGGAGGAGGAGGAGGAGGAGGAGGAGGCAGAGGTAAGGGGGACAAAGGGGAGAGAGAAGAAGAGAAAGAGACAAAGAAAATTAATGAATAATGAATGAATGAAAAAGAAGGTGAATGAATACTTGGCCAGCAGGGAAGAGGGCACTGAGATAAACGACCCTGTGCACGTGTGTCTGACAATCAAGTGAGATGCAGCTATTACCCCTTAATAAACCAAACATGTGGACCAGGAGAGGAAAATTTTTTATAACTAGTGGAAATGTTTAATGTACAAGAAAGTTTGTATTCTGAGACAGCCCTACAATGGTCCGCACAGTTCAGTTTCGCTTGAGAAGCATCAGGACAGTGGGGACAGTGGTGGCTGTGGGATGGCCTCAAGGGAGTGTGAGCTGGAGCTGAGTTCTTCTTGGATGAGGTGGAATTGGGATGAATTGACACCTTGTTGCCATCTCAGTGTTGGTGGGTAATGCTTCATTACCAGTATTTGTAATGAAGAGTTTTCTCTTTTCTCCTCAGACTTTTGATACTTGCAAATATACACACAATGAATAAAGCCAGCATACTCCACACTAACACAAACATTAAAATCACCTTGTTCTCTGAGATGAGTTTTGGGATCTCAGCCAACAGCATCCTTTTCGTCTTCCATCTCTGCATGCTCATTGCTGCACACAGGCCTAAGCCCATTGATCTCGCCATTGGTTTCTTGGCCCTGACCCAACTACTGATGCTGCTAACTATGGGACTCATAGCTGCAGACATGTTTATGTCTCAGGGAAGGTGGGACCCCACCACATGCCAATCCCTTTTCTATCTACACAGGTTCTTGAGGGGCCTCTCCCTTTGTGCTGCCTGTCTGCTGAATGTCCTCTGGACCATCATCCTCAGCCCTAGAAGCTGCTGTTTATTCAAGTTTGAACATAAATCTCCCCATCACATCTCCTGCGCCCTTTTTCTTTGCATTCTCTATGTGTCTTTTAGCAGTTACCTCCTGGTATCAAATAGTGCCATCCCCAATTCGACCTCAGATAATTTTATGTTTGTTACTCAGTCTTGCTCACTTCTATTCCCGAGTTACTCCAGACAAAGCATATTTTCCACACTGTTTTTCTTCAGGGTAGCCTTTTTTATCAGTCTCATGGTCCTCTCCAGTGGGTACATGGTGGCTCTCTTGTACAGACACATGAAGCAGGCCTGGCATTTTCACAGCACCAGCCTTTCTCCAAAGGCATCTCCAGAGCAAAGGGCCACCCAGACCATACTGCTGCTCATGAGCTTCTTTGTGTTTCTCTGCATTTTGGAGACTGTTATCTTGCAAACAAGAATGAAGTTCAAAGATGGCTTGCTACTTTATTCATATTCTTGTGTCCCATAGCTATGCCACAGTCAGTCCCCTTGTGTTTATTTGCACTGAAAAGCGTATCATTAAATTTTTGAGGTCAGTGTGGGACAGGAAAGTAAATATCTGATTATTCAGGAATGGGTTTCATCCCTTAATACAATCCAATATGTTGTCATCGGAGCTATGATCATGACATAGTAGGAACATTCCAAGGTTTAAACTGATATGTAAAAACATCCTTTTCCTATTATATCTGTTTACTCTGTTTGTGGATGGCAAGTATGTAAAAGAAGATTAAACTGCATTCCCACTCAGATATCATATGAGGTTTATCTTTCTCCATGGGTTTTCCAAGGAGATCTGTGAGATGTCTCTCACCTGACCTGTGTTAGCACATTACTTTTTATTATTTATTTATTTATTGAGGATTTTGAGGCAGGGTTTCTCTGTATGGCCCTGGCTATTCTGGGATTGCTTTGTAGACCAGGCTGACCTCAAACTCAGAGATCCACCTGCCTCTGCTTCCCTGAGTGCTGGGAACAAAGGTGCGTGTCACCATGCATAGTTTGTTTTTAATTTTTTGAACAGTGATTTCAGTTTTAACTGTGTGTGTGTGTGTGTATGTGTGTGTACTTGAGTGCAGATGATCTTGGAGCCCAGATGTGTCAATTACTGTTAGAGCTAGACTTATAGGCAGTTGTAGGCCAGCCAAGTGTGAGTGTTGGTAATTGAACTTGAATCTTCTAAAAAACAGTTTACTTATGTGCTGAGCCAACTCTCTGGCACAACCATTACTTTAAATATGTGGCAACTATGACATTTTCAATAAATGAATGCCTCAATTGTTTATATTTGGAAAAATACACAAGGAAACATTGTTTTGAGAATAAATTATCACAGGATGCAGAACACACACACAAATACACAGAGCTAAAATGATATGCAGAGAACCATAATGTCATTTGCATAATGGTGCTCCTATGGCCAAATTTAAAATAGTCAAAGGTAGGAGCAGCCACTGTCTAGTTTAGAGGTATCAGGATGTGGGATTAGGTCATGGCCTCCCTGTGCCAAGGAGTGCTAGTCAGAACATGAAGAACACCTCGAATGTCTGCCATGCCAGTCAGACATACTGCACAAACTTGATGAGTTACTTATGAAAGATGAAGCAAAGGGGTGTCAAAGGAATAGAGACCATAAACAAAGTGCTTTATCTGTGCTCAAAATATCATAGCCAAATGTAAATAGTAAACTAGTCACAGATACTTACTCAGCTGTACTATTGATATACTCCAGGGAACTGAGGGCTTGCAGCATGCCTGCTTATTGGAGACTAATCAGATACCTCCTCAGAGCACCCTTCATGTGAGGGAACACGGACTCAGTCACACAAGTCACACAGCTGAGCACACTCACAGGAAGACTTCACACAACCAAACACAATCAGCGGCATAATTCACAATGATGAACACTCTCAGAGGCACAATGCACACTGCTGAACACAATCAGAGGCAAAATGCACACTGCTGAACACTCTCAGAAAGAAACGCTTCACACAACGGAACAGACAGTGAAAATTTTACACAGCTGAACACACCCAGAGGCATACATTACAGAGCAGAACACACACTTAGAGGCGTACTTCACATAGGAAAACTGTTATCTGTCACTCAAAGCAAGGGAATGTCACAAACATGAACCCCACCCACACCTGGAATCCAGTAATTTCAGTGTTGACACTTATATAAAATCTAAAAAAAAATAACTGGAACCTGGTTGCTGGAAAGAGAAATATCAAAGAAGATCTATTCCATGTTCTGTCTACCCTTTGAGTAAGGCCTAGAACTTCAAACAGGCTGTATTGTAATGCAAGGATCACGGGATCCTCAGAGACCTCCAGGAGACAACTTGATGCAAGAGCATGAGAGCTTCATGAGGAGAGCAATCCAAATCAGGACCCAAGTCTCACTGACACAGCAGTAGAGAAGTAGGACTCTGAGCCCTGAGTGAGGAGGGTTTTTAAGGAAAAGACTGTAAGAAGGGGGTTTCCATGACAGCAAGCAGGGGGTTAGCATGCAGGGGATTCCAGGAACCACCAGAAACTAACACCCAACACCTAAGATAGCCCAATCTGTAAAGGCCAGTGTAAAAGCTCAACCAACAAAGGAGAGAGCAATATGACATCTCGAGAACCCAGTTATCCAGAGGCAAGTAGCCCTGGACACCCCAGCATAAATGAAATTCAAGAGGATGACCTAAATTCTATGCTCATGAAGAGGATAACAGAGGAAACAAATGCTTAAAGACCTAGATAAAGATAAACTCTAATAGCTTATGGCCATCTCTAAAGAAGTAGAGGAAGATAAAGAAAAACAGATTATGGCCATCCATAAAGAAATATAGGAAGTTGCAGCCAAACAGTTTGTGGCCTTTAGAGAGGAAATACTTAAATCACTAAAAGAAATAAAAGAAACAGAGGATTGTTCAAACAAACAGCTGAAGGAATTGAAGGTAAAACAGGAAAATACAGTCAGACAGGTGAAGGAAATCAACAAAACGGTTCAAGATATGAAGATAGAATTGGAAAAATTAAATAAAACACAAATGGAGGATATTGTGGAGAGAAATAATTTAGGGAAGAAAACAGGAACTACAAAGGTAAGAATAACCAATAGACTCCAAGAGATGGAAGAAAGAATCTCAGGTGTGGACAATACAATGGAAGAAATCGATGTATCTGTCAAAGAAAAGGTTAAATCTAAAAAATGCCTGACACAGACCATCCAAGAAATTCAAGACAACATAAAAAGACAAAACCTAAGAATAATAGGAATAGAGGAAAAAGAAGATTCCATCCTCCAAAGAGAATATTTTCAACCAAATCATTGAAGAAAATTTCCCCAACTTAAAGGAGAGGCCAATAAGAATACAATTGGCCTACAGAACCCCCAATATATTAGAGCAGAAAAGAAAATCCTCCTGCCACATAACAATCAAAATAGTAAGTGTAAAGAACAAAGAAAAAATACTAAAAGCTGCAAGTGAAAAATGCGAAGTAACATAATGGCAAGCCCATCAGAATCACACCTGACTTCTCAACAGAGACCAGGGAAGCCAGAAATGCCTGGTTGAATATCATATAGACCTTAAGAGAACACAGATATCAGCCTAGGCTACTATACCCAGCAAAACTGTCAGTCCTCATAGACGGAGAAAACAAGATATTCAATGGCAAAAACAAATTTCAATAATACCTACACACAAAATCAGTGTTACAGAAGACACTAGAAGGAAAAATACAACCCAAGGAAAGTAGCTACTTTCAAGAAAACACAGGAAATAAATAACCTCACTATAGTAAAAGAAAAAGCAACCAAGTGCAAAAACTTGTGACCACAGCCAACATCAAAATCAAAGGATCTAAGAGCCACTGGTCATTAATCTCTCTTAACATCAATGGACTCAATTCTCCAATAAAAAGACACAGACTAACAGAATGGATGGGTAACCAAGACCCAGCAACCTGTTGCTAACAAGAAAGACACCTAAGTCACAAAGATAGACATTACCTGAGGGAAAAGGGCTGGAAGACTGCTTTCCAAGTAAATGGACCCAAGAAGCAAGCAGGAGTAGCCATTCTAATGACTGATAAAATAGGCTTTCAAACAAAATCAATCAAAAGATATGGGAAGGACACTTCATACTCATCAATGGAAAATTCCACCAGGAAGACAGCACTATCCTGAACTTCTATGCCCCTAATACAAGGGCACCCACATTTGTAAAAGATACATTGATAAAACTTAAACCACACAAAGATCCCCACACATTAATAGTGGGAGACTTCAACACCACACTCTCAAAAAAGGACTGATCAACAAAACAGAATTTAAACAAAGAAACAATGTCTCTAACAGAGGTTATGAATCAAATGGACCCAACAGACGTTTATAGAACTTTACACCCAAACAGAAAAGAATTTATCTTCTTCTCAGCACCTCATGGAACGTTCTCTAAATTAGACCGTATGGTTGGTCACAAAGCAAGCCTTAACAGATACAAGAAGATTGAAATAATTCCTTGTATCCTATCTGATCACTATGGAATAAAGCTTGACCTCAATAACAACAGAAATAGTAAAAAGCCTCCACACTCATGGAAACTGAATAATTTGCTACTAAATGACAGCTGAGTCAGGGAAGAAATGAAGAAAGAAATTGAAGTCTTCCTAGAATTCAATGAAAATGAAGGCACAACATTCCCAAACTTGTGGGACACAATGAAAGCAGTGCTAAGAGGAAAGTTCAAGGCACTAAGTACCTTCAAGAAGAAATTTGATACAGCTCATTCAAACAACTTAATGGCTCACCTAAAAACCCTGGAAAAAGAAGCAGACACACGAAAAATGAGTAGACGGCTGAAAATAAACTCAGGGCTGAAATCAATCAATTAAAAACAAATAAAACAATTCAAAGAATCAATGAAACCAAGAGCTGGTTCTTTGAGAAAATCAACAAGATCGACAAACCCTTAGCCAGGCTAACTAAAAGGCAGAAAGACACCACCCAAATCAACAAAATCAGAAATGAAAAGGGGGATATAACTACAGACACTGAGGAAATCCAAACAATCATTAGGACTTACTTCAAAAGTCTATATGCCACAAAATTTGAAAATCTAAATGAAATGGACAATTTTCTTGATCGATTTGACTTACCAAAGCTGAACCAGGACCAGGTAAATCAACTAAATAGACCTATATCCCCCAAAGAAATAGAAGCGGTCATCAAAAGTCTCCCATCCAAAAAAAGCCCAGGACCAGATGGCTTCAGCGCAGAATTCTACCAGACCTTCAAAGAAGAGCTAACACCAATTCTCTTCAAACTATTCCACAAAATAGAAACAGAAGGAATATTACCAAATTCATTCTATGAAGCCACAGTCACCTTGGTACCTAAACCTCACAAAGACTCAACAAAGAAAGAGAATTTCCGGCCAATCTCCCTTATGAACATTGATGCAAAAATACTTAATAAAATACTTGCAAACCGAATCCAAGAACACATCAAAGATATTATCCACTATGACCAAGTAGGCTTCATCCCAGTTATGCAGGGGTGGTTCAATATACGGAAATCCATCAATGTGATCCCCCATATTAACAAACTGAAAGAAAAAAACCACATGATAATCTCCCTAGATGCTGAAAAAGCCTTTGACAAAATCCAACATCCATTCATGTTCAAAGTATTGGAGAGATCAGGGATACAAGGCACATATCTAAACATAGTAAAGGCGATATACAGCAAGCCTATAGCCAACATCAAACTGAATGGAGAGAAACTTAAAGCAATCCCACTGAAATCAGGGACAAGACAAGGCTGCCCACTCTCTCCATATCTCTTCAACATAGTTTTGGAAGTCCTTGCTAGAGCAATAAGACAGTTGAAGGAGATCAAGGGGATACAAATTGGAAAGGAAGAAGTCAAATTATCACTATTTGCAGATGATATAATAGTATACGTGAGTGACCCCAAAAACTCTACCAGGGAACTCCTACAGCTGATAAACACCTTCAGCAAAGTGGCAGGATACAAAATTAACTCAAAAAAATCAGTAGCCCTCCTGTATACAAAAGACAAAAGGGCTGAGAAAGAAATTAAGGAAACAACACCCTTCACAATAGCCACAAATGACATAAGGTACCTCGGAGTAACCCTAACCAAGGAAGTCAAAGACTTGTATGAAAAAAATTTCAAATCTCTGAAGAAAGAATTAGAAGAAGATATGAGAAGATGGAAAGATCTCCCATGCTCATGGCTTGGTAGGATTAACATAGTAAAAATGGCCATCTTACCAAAAGCAATCTACAGATTCAATGCAATGCCCATCAAATTACCAACACAATTCTTTACAGACCTGGAAAGGAAAATTCTCAACTTCATATGGAATAACAAGAAACCCAGAATTGCTAAAACAATCCTCTACAATAAAAGATCTTCTGGAGGTATCTCCATCCCTGATCTTAAGTTGTACTATAGAGCAACAGTTTTAAAAACTGCATGGTACTGGCATAGAAACAGAATGGTGGATCAATGGAACCGAACAGAGGACCCAGAAATAAACCCACACACTTATGGACACCTGATCTTTGACAAAGACGCCAAAACCATACAATGGAAAAAAGATAGCATCTTCAACAAATGGTGCTGGTCTAACTGGATGTCTACATGTAGAAAAATGAAAATAGATCCATACTTGTCACCCTGCACAAAACTGAAGTCCAAGTGGATCAAAGACCTCAACATAAAACCAGACACATTAAATCGGCTTGAAAAAAAGTGGGAAATACCCTAGAACTCATTGGTACAGGGGGAAACTTCCTGAACAGAACACCAACAGCACAGGCTCTAAGAGCAACAACCAATAAATGGGACCTCATGAAACTGAAAAGCTTCTGTAAAGCAAAGGACACCATCATCAAAACAAAGCGACCACCTACAGAATGGGAAAGAATCTTCACCAACCCTTTATCTGACAGAGGACTCATATCCAGTATATATAAAGAACTAAAGAAGCTGAAAAGCAGCAAACCAAGTAATCCACTTAAAAAATGGGGAACAGAGATAAACAGAGAATTCTCTGTAGAGGAATACCGAATGGCAGAGAAGCACTTAAAGAAATGCTCAACCTCATTAGCCATTAGGGAAATGCAAATCAAAACAACCCTGAGATTTCACCTTACACCCATGAGAATGGCCAAGATCAAAAACTCAAGTGACAACACATGCTGGAGAGGTTGTGGAGAAAGGGGAACCCTTCTCCACTGCTGGTGGGAATGTAAACTTGTACAACCACTCTGGAAATCAATCTGGCGCTTTCTCAGACAACTAGGAATAGCGCTTCCTCAAGATCCAGCCATACCACTACTGGGCATATATCCAAAAGAGGCTCAAGTACACAAAAAGGACATTTGCTCAACCATGTTTGTAGCAGCTTTATTTGTAATAGCCAGAAGCTGGAAACAACCCAGATGCCCCTCAATTGAAGAATGGATGCAGAAATTGTGGTACATCTACACAATGGAATATTACTCAGCAATGAAAAATAAGGAAATCATGAAATTTGCAGGTAAATGGTGGGATCTGGAAAGGATCATCCTGAGTGAGTTGTCTCAGAAGCAAAAAGACACACATGGTATATACTCACTCATATAGACATACAACATAGGACAAACCCACTAAAACCTGTGCATCTAAAGAAACTAAGCAAGAGAGAGGACCCTAACTAAAACGTCCAATCCCCATCCAGAAAGGCAAAGAGGATGGACATCAGAAGAAGAAGAAAACAGGAAACAACCTAGGAACCTACCACAGAGGGCCTCTGAAAGCCTCTGCCCTTCAGACTATCAAAGCAGATGCTGAGCCTGATGGGCAACTGTTGGGCAGAGTGAACGGACTTTTAGGTAAGAACTGGGAAATAGTAAGAGCTGGAGAGGACAGGGTCTCCACATGGAGAGCAACAGAACAAGAAAATTTGAACATAGGGAACTTCCCAGAGACTCATACTCCAACCAAGGACTATTCATGGAGATAACCTAGAACCCCTGCACAGATGTAGCCCAGGGCAGTTCAGAGTCCAATTGGGTTACATAGTAATGTGAAGAGGGACTGCCTCTGACATACTCTGATTGGCCTGCTCTTTGATCACCTCCCTCTGGGGGGGGGGGGGGGAGCAGCCTTACCAGGCCACAGTAGAGGACAATACAGCCACTTCTGATGTGAACTGACAGACTAAGATCAGAAAGGAGAGGAGAACCTCCCCTATTAGTGGACTTGGGGAGTGGCATGCAAGCAGAGGGAGGAGGGAGGGTGGGATTGGGAGGGGAGGAGGGAGGGGCTTATGGGGGGATGCAGAATGAATAAAGTGTAATTGATGAAAAATTAAAAAAAAAAATCCCAATCATTTGAGTTTACCAATAAATAGTCAGGAGCCAGATGCTGGGGTGAAAACCTGATAGCTCAGAGAAGTAGCTCACCTTACTTCAACAATGTCCCAGAAGGATAAAGCCCTTTGTTCTCAGTTCAAGTCCCAGAGGAAAAAGCTCTTCCTATTCAGCTCATGTCTCAGAAGGAAAAAGTGTTCTCCTTCTCCATGTTGTCTTACATACCTTCATTCTCAATGTCCCTCCTGTCAGTTGAATCCCTGTCAGCTGGTTGGTTGCTTTGACTCTTGACCTAGGGTTAACTTTAATCCAGTTTACAGAAAGCTCTTAGATTAAAGGTGTGTTCTAGTTTTGAGCCATACCACAAGAACTTGTTTATAATACACAGAAAGCTCTAGGATCAAAGACTGAGCCACACCACAATTAGAAACAGGTATTTACAGTTCACAGCCTTAGGACTCACAATGGAATAAAATACCCTCCAACAAAAGGTAGCTAAAAAGCCAGGGGTAGAAAGCAGATGGGCAGCCTTCCTCTGTGGTTTCTGTTTCAGTTCCTGCTTGAGCTCCTGCCCTGGCTTCCCTTGCTAATGGCATATAGCCTGTAAATTGCAGCAAACTCTTATCTCTCCCAGTTGGTTTTGCTCACAGTGTTTCATCACAACAGGAAAGCAAAACAGGACATGGAACAGCTTGAATGATGATGGTGGGTCTTAGCTTGCTTGCGACAGACACTGAGGCAGTCAGAAAAGACGTTTGAAACATTGGCCATTTAAAGAAGTATTTCCATAAAACATCCTTCTTAGTGAGAACCACACTGTAAATATAAAAATGCAGCTCTTTTCAGTGCCCAGTGTCAAAACTGAAAGCCAGATGGAACTCTGTATGCAGTGGTGGGAGAACATCATTGTTTAGTTTTGCTCCCTTTTCTCTGGGTCCAGTGTTAGGATATTGTGGAGCAAGGGTCTCACGGTGGTTTTCCTAGGGCTCCTGGAACTTGATTTTATTTGAATGACTTTCCGCAGAGCATAGTGAAAATGACAGCAATAATTTATTACAGAACAACATGAGGCATTCGCAGTGGCAAAAGTGAGAAATGTGTGCAGTCCATCATGGAGGAAATCACTGTTCAGGGATGCACAGCAGAGAGCCCATTGTTTGACTTTCCCAAAGTCTGTGGAACAGAAGGCTCCTTTGGTTCATGGTGCTGGCATGCCCATATACACTTATAGTTAAGGAAGGGGATCATAGTATGTTCCTGTTCCTTAGTGGATAACTTCTGTCTAGGTAGTTTGTAATCTATCCAGATGACAGGTTAGCAGAAGTTCAGAAAGGCAAGTCCCTTGGTAGAGTCAGATGCATCTCTCATATCCCACTATTTTGACTCAAAATCATGTCATAGCAACTTTAAAAGAATCCTGGAAAGAAAATAATAACACTCAGATAAGAACAGACATCTTTAGCACTGGAAATACCTCTCTTTGTTGGCCTGAATCCCTGCTACCTCTGTTGTCCTCCATTTTGTCTAGTCTGCATTTATCCTTTCATGAGATTCTTTCCTATTTTAAGGGGAAAGAGTTGTCGTACTTACTCTCCCCTTCCTTAGAGTTAGTGTGCTAACAAGGACACACGATGGGAGATTCAAAGCTGGTTTGGAAGGAAAGGATGGGACCAGGCACGATGGCAAGTGCTGAAATACTCTATTACTCCACAAACCCACTGAAACCTTCTCCTTAGGGAAAGTGAAGCAATGTTATTTATCCTGTTTTCCCAAGCTCTTCCTGCTATAATCTCTGTCTCCTGGTTTGTTTGTGGTGATTTTAGTGGAATCATTTTAAGTTTCTCTCTGTTTATTTTGATGTTGGCTATAGGCTGGCTGTATATTGTTTTTGTGTTTAGCTATGTGCCTTGTATCCCTACTTCTCCAAGACTTTAAACATTAAGGGTGTTGGATTTTGTCAAAGGCTTTTTCAGCATCTGATGAGATGACCATATGATTTTTTTTCTTTCTGTTTGTTTATATGCTGAATTACATCGATGGCTTTTCTTCCTGAGTTCTTAGAAGGAACCTTGAGTTTACAACTTTTTTTTTTTCAATGCAGTTTATTCAGGAACCTTGAACAATCATCTGACCCTGGGGAAAGCCAGCCCACAGCTTAAATAGCCTCTGGGTAGCCAACCCAGGTGTGCCACGTGGGCAATGCAGATAGGTCCACATACATGGAAGCAGGCCAGATCCTCAGCCTTAGCCAAATGTGGAATTGTTCGTGACAGAGAGCACTCACCATCAGGAAGGTGGAAGGCGGAAACCAGCTCCATTTTTAAGGCACAGCATTCCGCAGCTCTCTACAGTTCCCCCTTTTTGTTTTAGACGCATCAGGCAAGAGTAGAGGTCTGATCTCTGATATTAGAAATAAATTGGGACTTTGTACCGATGTTCATTTAGGTGTCATCCACCCAAAGAGCATCAGACCCGTCCGATACCTTTTTCTCAGAGGCGGGACCTGGAGTATCAACCCGCATGCAAGCAGACATGCTCTTTAATATTTTTTCTTCCCCTTAATACCTGATGTTAGTCACACGGTCTAAATAACTATAAAATAGTCTCACCTTACAGCCTTGATTTTTAAATAACTCTGTAATACATTTCACTGTAAAATATGAAAATTTCAATGTCCTTATGTGTGCCAGAGGGCAGATTTGTAGATTTCACTCTCTCTCTCTCCCTTTATATAGGTTGTGAGAATTGACTCAAGATCAAGTTTTCTACCCACGTACCCATTTGACAGCCCTTACGGGTGTGTCTTGTCTAGACTCAAAGCTGGGGTCCTCCTGTCTCTGTCTCTTAAACATACCGACCAGTGCCCACCACCACAAGCACTGTTGTTGGTTACATCACCTCCTCCGTATGTGTGACGCTACAGTGAAAGTTAATGCATGTGTTCCCTCAGAGACATTCTGCCAGCAGACCATTTGAAAAACTTCCTGGTGTAAAGTTTAGACTCAGGACCTTGGAGTCTGGAGAAATAACTTGATGGAGAGATGACATCAGAATCCTAGGGCATATACCATTCATGTTGGCTTGGATACTTTCCCTTCCATTGGAACCATATAATGGAATGGCTTGGAAGCTCATGTAACTGCACTTCTATTTGCATTCACACAACCCACTGTGAATTCTCATGTGAAAGGAGAGGAAATGTTAGAATCTGCTTTGCAAAATATTTGACCATATGTGTCTGCTCACCTCGACTTCTGGTATTGAAACATGGTCGAGGTGAACAGACACATGTCAGGATTCAAAGAGACAGAAGCCCATGGGAGCACAGCAGAGGATTGCACAGAGGTTACATCGTTTGCTTTCTTTCCCCATGTCTGTTTCTTTGTTTCAGACAGGGACAGAGCTGAGCAGTCATTAATGGAGCTGCCTTAACTCTCCCAGGCCACAGGCACACATACCTCATGAGGAGAATGGCAGCTGCACGTCACAGAGACCACCGTGGGCTGGGCACACTTCCATGTTTGGTGTGTACACTTCATCTCATGTCACTCCTGGTGGGTCCCAGACACAGGCACAAGGCCGTCCACGTAGTCCACAGGAGTTGACTTCAGCCTCAGAGCACTCAAGTCACACTCTATGAAGGTGTCAGGTTGTGGGTGAAATTTGAAGAAGTCTGTTTTTGGAGTTCACAAATCTCAACTTTTGTAAGAGAAATTCATTAAGAATATTTGCTAGTACAGTAAAAGAATGAAGAGAGAACTGAAATAAATGGCCCTGTCCTTGTCAAACCCACAGGCATACTGTCTTTCGGTTTCTAATTTAATGTAATCGTCCTCATTCAAATCCACCAAAACTAGCTGTTTGTGTACCTGACAGCAAGAGAACTGCAGATGAAGGCAGGGACAATTCCCAGAGATGCTTGCACAGGAGGCAGCGAGAAAGGGAGTGTGTTCTGTGTTGCACAGCAGTTGTTAATTTATATGAGGGCTTCTGGGGCTGGGGTGAACTGAAGTTGAGGTTTTAAGTGGAAAATGATGAATTGGGCTGAGCTGATAGGTTTTCCTGAGGTGAGGCATGGTTAGATCCATGGCCAAGGCTGTGTCTGGCATGAACAGAATCTTTTGGTTTTCCTGCAAGGTTTGCTCTATGCTTCTCGACCTCATAAGATGTATCAGAACAGCAAACTGTCCACTAACAATAACCTCAAAAACCCTTTCTTCTCTGACATAAGCATCAGGAGCTCATGTAACAGTATCCTTTCCCTCCTCAATGTCCTCACATTCAGTAGTGGACACAAGCCCAGCCTCACTGACCTGCCATTGACTTACGGGACCTAATCCACCTCCTGCTGCTGCTGGTTGTAAACTTGATAGGTAGATATTTTCATGCTTCAGAGAGGACGGGATGACATCATATGTAAATTGCTTTTCTTCTTAAACAGTTTTCTAAGGGGGTCTCTCCCTTTGTACCTCTTGCCTCCTGAATGATCTGCAGGCCATCACCCTCAATCCTAGACACTGAAGGTGACAAACTGCTTGGCCACATGTTACAACTTATAGTGGTTGTTTGCCCTGTCTTCTTTCTATTCGTCCATTTCTAGCAACCTTATCATCTGTCTCCATGGTTGTTACCATTAATTTGACCTCATACCACCTACTCTATATTACTGAATACTGCTTTTTTATTTGCCTCAGTTTCCCCAGGAAGTACATAATATCAGCACTGTTCATCTTCTGGGAAGCTTTCCTTTTTGGTGTCATGGCCCTCTCAGGCAGGTCCGTGGTGGCTCTCTTGTGCAGGCACAGGAAGCAGGCCTGGCATCTTCACAGCACCAGCCTTTTTCCAAAATCATCCCCAACGAAAAGGGCCACCTGGACCATCCTGCTGCTCATGAGCTTCTTCATGCTGATGTTCATCTTAGATGGTTTTATCTTCTGCTCAAGACATACATTCAAAAATGATCCAATATTCTACTGTATCAGATTCTTGTGAGCCTTGGGTACACCACTGTTTGTCTTTTTGTGTTCATCAGCAGTGAAATGGATATAATCATCGTCTAAAGGTCCATGTGTGAGAGAACAGTGACTATTTGATTATTTAGTGATGGTGAGAATCCCTAAGATGAGGCTATCTTGGCATCAGAACCGTGATTCACTATTAACATGTTGTGTTGTAGAGACTTTCTGCAGGGGCTTCAGCTCAGAGCACACTGTGTATCAAAGCCTCAGAAGACTGCCAGTCCTACCTCAGGGCTCCAGCACCTGCCTTCAGAGTGAAGGGTTGTCTGTTAGGTAAAAACTCCACATTTGTGCGTGAGGAGATGACCAGTGGGTAAGAGCACTTGCTGGGCAAAATTAATGACCTGGGCTGGATGACTAAGGGCTTCAGCTACAGCTCACAGTGTCATGTTTTGTACCAGGGCTCATAATGTGTTTCATAGAACTGTTTTGGTTCTGAAACACAATTGCATATAGTTGCAGACCCAGTTTTTGCCTCTGTCAGCGAGGATGAACCTGAACATTCAGGCTGCTCATGGAGCAGAGCTCAGTTTGTCCTCAGCCTCAGCTGGGTCCCATCTGCCTGTGTTCACCTTGGCTCTCCAGCTCTGCCTTGAGTGCTCTGCATTCCATCTGCTTTCTTTCACAATTCACCTTCGGATTTCACTCACAGCTAAAATCCTGCAACTAGAAGTTTGGAAATACTGGAGAAAACAATTAATAAAAAAGCTGCTCCAAGGGAAGACTGACCTGGAGAAAGGTTACACCCTGTAGAAGGAAGACCCTTGGGTGGGTAGGAAATTCATGGGAGTTCCTGAATCTCAGAAGAGAGGCATCACAGGGAGCGAAATTAATTAGAATTATATCAAAAGTTCAACGTGAGAAAAGACATGGTTCTCCATTTGGTGAAAACTTTCTGATCACTAAAGCAGGTGTGGCAAGGGAGCTCAGATAAAGTTTGTTCTCAGCCCTCCCCAGATGGCTGTTATCAGGACACAGGGAGTAAGATCACCACGCAGAGAAGATGCTCCACTGGGATGCCAGGTCTCCATGACCCCAGCAGAAACATGTCACCTTCTACAGACACAGAAATAACATGTCACAGAGAGGCCTTAAATTCTCCCTTCACCTAAGATTTGCAGGATCTCCTCAAGTACACAGTCCTCCCCTGCCATGTCAATCTGGGTAAGTGCTCTGCACCCAAGAGCAAATTCAGAATGTGGTAGAAACCCAGGAAGGCTGTGGGAGGAGAAGGCTAAAGAGGGGTTTTCAGCAGCTACAGAGGAGATGCTGAGCTCTGACAGACCATCAGCACAAGGGACTGTGTTCTGCAAGGGGTAACAAGAACGTTTTCTTCTTAACATACTCATTTCCTTAATTTATAGACTTTCAAATTACTATAGAATTCATGGTCATTCCTGTGAACTAAATAACTCACACTGTATACCTGGATAAGCTGTTTAGTTACATTTCTTTTACTGATTTACCTATTCCTAGGATAAATTATCAGGGAAGTGAAAGGTCTGGAGAGCTTACTTTCCTGAGTTGTGCATCTGTAACTTTGGTGTGCACACAACTGTTTTCATGTAACATCTTCTGTGCTGTGACGTATAAAAACTTCCAAATTCTATGTAAGTAATAGAGGCTGTAGATTCAAACTCTCATTCCACAGAGGGAGCTCCCCACAGGACTGCAATGTATATTCTAGTGTTTGCTCATGGCCTCTATTCTTCTCAGCTCAATTTCAGAGATCACAAAGTAGTGGTGTTGGCCCTTAGCCTCTGCTGGTCTGATAGGAAGTGTCATTAAATGGCTATGATGATGAGGTTTCCAGGACACTAACTCTTAATGCACAGTGACAGTGACAGATTCCCTTCCCTGACTCACTGAGATCAGGAATTCTGGGAAGAGTTGGTTGCATGTTTTGTCTTTTCTCTATGTTCTCCCCCATGTACTCTGTGCAATTTTTTATGAGAGAAAAACCTGAATCTTTTTTCTTTGAGGAAACTTTAGAGAAATGAACCCCCTAACCCTGTCCTGCTGTCTTTATTTTGTTTCCAGGCTTATCCCAAAGCTCATCTTTTCATGAACCTATGTGAAGAGATGGACAGGAACTGACCTCCCTCTCCTGTCACTGAGGCAATGAATGCACTGGGAGGGAAGTCACAGCTCTTAGCAGCAAAGCCAAGTCTCTCCTGAGGCTCCTTGGGTGCTGGGGGAGCAGGTTGTGCTGCAGCACTGTGCAGGGTCCAGTGTTTCTGCCTGGAGTCTGTGCCATGCTGCCCCTCAGGGACATCCACTCTTGCTCTTTCTGGAGGCTGATTTGGAAACCCTGTAAGACATCCTCACTGATACTCTGAGCTCAGAGATGCTGTATAAAGGCTTCAAAGTTCAAAAACACAATTCTCACCCAGGCTTTCAGAAACAGTCATGATTCCTTAGCCCAAAGTCTCTTCATTATTTGCCTATAAGGTTACCACAGTTCATTTATTTCTGGCATCTCTGGAATCAGCACTGGCATATGCTCACTGATGGTTTTGCCTTACCTGAAGTACCAGCCATTTCTCCCTAGTTTCTTTCTAGTTTTAAAGTTAGGATTGTGCCAAAGGTAGACATCCTGACTGAGTAACCTCCAGCCATTTTCATTGAGCAGGGACAGTGTCTCCACCAACCCCCTGTATGTGCTGATGCTATGGATTGTGTGGTTGTCCATGATTTGGGTAACTGTGGGCTGACACAGGCTAAAGTCATGGCTTCTTGAATTCCTGCAGTACAGTGAGTTCAATTCCTCCCCCTACCCCCGAGCAGCTGTAGCCTTCACAATTGGCTTTAACTGAGGAGCTCTCAGGTTCTGCTTGGTCATTTCTTGCTCTGTGCATGTTTTATTTCCTAATCTGCACAAAATCCTTCCCTTCCTATTCTCCAATAGCCTCTTCTACTAGGACCTATTTCACAAATGAGTGATTTTTTTCTAGTTCCATGTACTGAGTTTCATGCCTCTGGGAAGCAGCCTATTTTGTTGCATTGTATAAAGTGCAATCATAGTACATGTTACAACAGGCTATCCCAGTCTTGTGACAGCTTACTCCCTCCTGTCCTCTCCTCTTCGCTGGATGAGGTGGTCCTTAACCCATTTTGCATATCAGAGAGTGTGGGTCCTGTGAAGTGGCCCTTAATGCATTCTGCAGGTCTGAGAGTGTGTGTCCTGTCTCCTGGTTTTTAAAACCATACTCACCAAGGCAGATGAGCTGATGAGGCTCAGCTGGGTGGAGACAGGCTAGAAGATTCTCTGTGGCTTATTCCTGAGGAGAGAAAAACTCACCAGAAGGTTTTCTATAAAAATTATAATCTGCCTGGAATCTGCATGCTTTACTGGTCCTTATTGTATAAGATTTAGATATATCTGTCAGTGCATGTCATCTGTAGCTATTTGGATGACTAGAGACATGTAGGTCCCTCCTGGCAAGCTTGTATGTTTTCTCTTTAGCTACTATGGTATTCCATGTCCTGGATATAAGTGGTTTCAAAGCCGGAATCCCTGAAGCCGTGATGTTAGGAATATCAATGAGGATGCACATCCTCTGTAGCTGCATGACTCTCCTAAGAGTGTTAGGTTTGTAGGGCTGTGGTTTCTGAAGAGATGGTGAAAACAGCACAGCTTGTGCCCCACTATGCAGAGCTGACAGCTCACTGCCTAAGCAGTCTGATCGTGTGATGTGCTCATAAAGACCAAGTTTCTTTTTCTTCTTTCTTTTCTTGTTAGCTCAGTGGAATTAAAGAAAAAAAATGTGCATTTCCAGAAATAACATGTGAAAAAGCATTTTAGAACTCTTTTGCCTTTTAGTTAGCCAGTGCTGATACACATGCAATGCAAACTATTAGTTAAAATCTACAGGTGTGTTTTCCTTCCATGAAATAAGTATAGAATATGCACCTGCCTCTCAGTGCAGAGACCATAAAATGACATTGAGAGTGTGTGCTTCTGATGACATTTGTAAATGTAGTTTGTAATTCTAAAAAGCTGTAAATAAACCTTGGAAACAATGGAGCCCCATCAGTCTCTCCACTGTTTTCCTGGGCTGTCACAGCACAACTCTAATGTCTAAGTTGTTCAAAGTAGAGACAACTGCCATTTTATCTGCTCAATGGAAAACAGAACTGCCCCCAACCTACTGTGTTCTGCTTCTTGTGACTGGGATTTGGAAAACAAACCCATGTGCTTTATAAAGAATAATTGAGCACCACTCATTTAATCAACACTCTACTGCTATCTGGAGTACATGGTCCATAATCTTATAAAAGATTAACCTTTTCTAATGTTGCTACAGAACATTTATTTGAGAAAATCTGCTTTATTCAATGTTTTCACCAACCATCTGCTTCCAGTCTAAATCCTGACATGGTACCCCGTACTTGTGAAATGTTATCCCCTTTGCGTGTCCTTAGTATCTTCCAAGACAATGTCCCATGGTTGTCACATGCCAGTAGGATTTTCCAGGTGTGGTGATAATGTCACATGGTTTACATAAGTATAAAACAATTTCACCCTACACATATGACTGTCACTGATAAGTTTTTATTATGTCACAGGAATTTATTTACAAAATTACATCTCCTGAATGCATGGTGTCTGTGCTGGAAAATTTTATGGCAGCTTGAAACAAGCTAGAATTATTTCAGAAGAGGGAACCGCAGTTGAGGAAACATCCTCAGCAGACCGGCCTGTGGGCAAGCACCTGGTACAATTCTTGATGGATGTTGATTTCATATGGATGGCCATGCTCACTGTGAACAGTGCCGTCCCTGCATGCTGGTCCCAGGTGCTACAAAAAGTAGGTTGAGCAGGCTCTAAGGAGCAAGCTGGTGAGCAGCACTACTCCATGGCCTCTCCATCAGTTCCTGTCTCCAGGTCCTGTCTTGAGTTCTCTCCTAGCTTCCATGGCTGGGGAACTACAGGCCGTGTGGTGAAATAATCCCTCCTCTCCCCACAGCAACATAAACCCTGAGAAGACAGAAAGTTGTACTATGTGGTGAGGTATGATGATGACAGACCTGACCTTAGCTTTTTGGAGAACTGTAGAAAAGTTTTGAAACGTTGGGCTGTAAAATACATAGAGTGCTGATACTTCGCAGGATTATATGGTGTGATATTAGATTGTAATGCTGAGAGCAGAGCAGATGATGGAAGCTTGCTTTATGCAGTTCCATAGGGAAGTTTGAGAGTCCTTTAAAGATTCTATGAGGGCCACTCATATTTTGAGTTAAGAAACACTAAACTTTTTGGTCCTTGTCGAGCTCCTGTCCTCTCCAGTCATACTAACTCCCCCTTCTTTCATATGCATCACACTCTTGCCCATAGGCCAACCTATTGGGGGCATTTTCTCAACTGAGGTTCCCATCCCAAATGAGTCTAGTGTTTTGATTCAACAAACAAAAGACAAAAACAGCTGCCAGAGTTGACCCCCTATCTACCTGACACTAAACACATCTCTGTTACACTATAACTTTGTCTCTCAATTTTGTTTTTCCCAAGATATTAAACTAATGTCAACATTAGTTGACATAACCTGCATCTGCCCAAGGTTTGGTTATGAGTCCCAGCATCTGCTTTGATACACTGCTAGGCAGAGTCTTTCAGAGACACGCTGTGGTAGGCTCCTGTCCTGGGCACAAAGGTCTATTCTGAGACTGTTTCTCCAACTAAAGACCATGCATGGATATAACCTAGAGCCCCTGCTTGGATGTAGCCCATGGCAGATCATTATCCAAGTGAGTACCCTAGCAAGGGGAACATGGATTGTCTCTGGCACAACTTCAATGGCTGGCTCTTTGACCTTCCTTCCTCCCCTGAGGGAGGAGCAGCATTGCTAGGCCACAGAGAAGGACATTTCAGCCAATCCTAAAGAAATCTGATAAACTAGGGTCAAATGGAAAGGAGGGAAGACTTCCCCTGTCAGTGGACTTAGAGAAGGGCAGGGAGGAGGTGAGGGAGGGTGGGATTGTGAGGAAATGAGGGAAGGGGCTACAGCTGGGATACAAACTAAATAAACTGTAAGTAATATAAAAATATAAAAGTTTAATTAAAATAAAGAACCACTAAAATGAAACCTTTGACTTGGTGAAACAATTAAAACCCTCTGAAGTATTTTCTCAGCTTCAGCACACAGACACTGTGGTCTAAATACTGTTGAGGCTGCATCACATGCTAGTAGCCTAACTTGTAGCTCAGGAGTCTCTGAGGAATTGAAGACCAACTTGGTCCAGGGAGGGAGTTCAGGACAGCCAAGGATACACAGACAAACCTTGTGTCAAACAAACAAACAAACAAATAAAGAAAGAGTTTCTCAGGTGGTACTGGTTCTGAAACATGGAGGGATCATGGAGTGAAGCTGTGACTTGGCTCCATACAACTGTGTTATCGTCCTTGAAGACAGCCAAGAGGACACTGATGAAGCCTTGGCCCCTTTGCTGTGCAGAGCCAAGCCATTTGGAGATGTCAGTATCACATGCCAGCAGCACCTGCTGTGGGGTGAGCCAGTTTGAACCTAGGAGACAGCTGTGTGGAAGGCTTTGCCAGCACTGGGGAGGAGCCCAGAAGATCACTGGTGAGTCCCAGAAGCCTGGCATTGAGAGTTATGCTGTTAGACTTTGTTGAACTTGATTGTGACTGTGCCCTGGTTCTTTCCTTTTAAATAAAAAAATACTTATTTATTGTTATTTTACAGGAGCCCACAAAGTCTCTTGACTTTGAACTTTTAAAGGGATTTTGGAGACTTCAGGGAGTTTGGAGTTCTAGAGAGACCATGGATTTTTAAGAGAGACTTTGAAAATGTTAGAGAAACTAGAGGTTTTAGAGAGTTGTATTTTGCAGAGTCTTTGAATGTGGAAAGTGATTTAAGACATTGAAGTTTAAAAAAAAAAAACATTGAAGTTTTATATTGCAATGTTGGCATTAGTTTAATATCATGGGAACAACAAAATTGAGAGACAAAGTTATAGTGTAACAGAGATGTGTTTAGTGTCAGGTAGATAGGGGGTCAACTGTGGCAGCTGTTTTTGTCTTTTGCTTGTTGAATCAACACACTAGACTCAATTGGGAAGGGAACCTCAGTTGAGAAAATGCCCCCACTAGGTTGGCCTATGGGCAAGTGTGTGATGCATTTTCTGGATTGATGATCAGTGTGAGAGGGCCCACATAACTGTGCCTGTGGACTCTGGGCTCAGGGTTTTGGATACTTAAGAACACATACTGAGAAAACCATGAGACCCAAGCTAGTAAGCAGCGTCTTTCTGTGACACGTGCCTCAGTTCTTGCCCCAGGTTCCTGCCTCAAGTCCCTCCCCAGCTTCCCTGCACAAGGGATTATCAGCTGTAAGATGAAATAAAGGCTTCCCAAGCCAATTTGGTTTTGGTCATGGTGGTTTATTTAGTCTGTGTCTAAATCAAAGAAACTACAATAATTCAACAGCATGTACACGACATTTATTAATATAAACCTGGAGCCAGCATATCAGGTACCTGGTAAGTACAGCTCCATTATGGAGAGAGGGAATGTTGACTCCTATGGAGTCTGCCTTTCAAGAATGAGTTGGACCATTTTGCTTTAATTAATTCTGTAATATGGGACAGCTCCAAGTCTGTTATAACTGTAGTTCTATTTACTCCCTGACTTCACATGCTGAAGGAGAAAGACATGGCATATGTCCCTGCTGACATTTGCCAACTCTGCCATTCACTTGGAGCAGCTCTGGACTGAGAGCAGAACCATGCAAGATGAAGATACAGAGCAGCGATCAAAGACTGAATAGTCCAACAGAGTTCTCTAAAAGGACTATGTGCCAACGTGCTACTGTTTTCTGATTTATTTGTCTTTTATCTACTCTGTTTCAGGAAGGGACAGTGCTGAGCAGTCATTATGAGCTGCCTGAACTCTCCCAGAGCACAAATATAAGGCACTGTATGAGAAAACCAGCTGCCCACACATCCACACAGACGATCATGTGCTGGAACTCTCCCATGTTTGGTCTGTGAACATCATGTTCTTGCTCACCCAGCTTCACTCTGACAAAAGTACACTGATGTCCACGTGTTCAAGAGGAGGTGACTGGAACCCCGCCTCAGAGTATTGAAGAACACACTTGGAGGAAACAGCAGATCATGAATAGAATCAGAAACATCTGGATCATAGATTACAACCTCCAACATTTTCTATAGAAATTTTCTAAGAAATTAGGATTTTCAATAGAGTACAGATAGCCCTGAATAGAATAAGTGCATATCCAATCCATGGGACCACTTTTATTGGGAGGTCTGTTTTTTCTTTCACACATCGTCCTCATTCAGACTCCACCCAAAATAGTAAAACTCTGTCTATAAATTACCTGGCCATCAAGATGTTGTTCAGGAGAAATAAGTAAGATGCTGCTCCTGCTCCAGTAAAACACAAACCTGCAAAACATGAAAGCACATAATTCCTGCTGTTTTTATTGTTGAGGGAAGCCACCATGGGACACAGGGTCCAGCCATGGCTCAGCTTACGACAAGTGGGAGCAGGAGGATGGTCTGTGGGGTAGGAGTTAGAATTGAGGTCTTCAGTGGAATAAGCATTCAGGAGCATCTGCATGTTTTCCTGAGGCCAGAAGCCTGGTCTGGAGTGGTGTCTGAGGTCTTACTCATGGTGAGTCATTGTTTTACTTTTCTCCTGAGCCACTTTTTGTTTCCACATAAGATGACTTTACACTCTTCTGACATAAGGAACACCTTTTTTTCTGAAATTGACATTGGAATCTCAGCCAACAGCTTCCTTTTTCTCTTCTACATCTTCAAGTTCATTCGTGGGCACAGGCCCAGACCCACTGAGGTGCTCATTGGTCTGCTGGCCATAATCCACCTACTGATGCTAATGTTCATAGCATTCATAGCCATGGACATTTTTATTTCTTTGAGGGGATGCGATGACATCATATGTAAACTCATTGTCTACCTGTACAGAATTTTTAGAGGTCTCTCACTTTGTACCACCAGCCTGCTGAGTGTCCTCCAGGCCATCATCCTCAGTCCCAGAAGCTCCTGTTTAGCCAAGATCAAGCACAAATCTCACCATTACATCTCATGTGCCCTTCTTTTTCTACGTGTCCTCTATATGCTCATTAGCAGTCACCTCTTAGTATCGATTATTGCCACTCCTAATTTGACTAGGAATAACTTCATGTATGTTACTAGGTCATGTTCCATCCTACCCATGAGTAACCTCATGAAAAGCACATTTTCTACACTGCAGGCCATCAGGGAAGCCTTTCTTATTAGTGTTATGGTCATCTCGACTTGGTACATGGTGGCTCTCTTGTGCAGGCACAGGAAGCAGGCCTGGCATCTTCACAGCACCAGGCTTTCTCCAAAAGCATCCTCAGAGCAAAGAGCTAACAGGACCTTCCTTCTGCTAATAAGCTTCTTCGTGTTGATATCTATCTTGGATGGCTTTATCTCCTGCTCAAGAACCATGTTTCTCAATGATTCAACATCTTACTATATCCAACTCTTTGTGGTCCACATCTATGCCACAGTCAGCCCTTTTGTGTTCTTGAGCACTGAAAAACATGTTGTTAACTTTTTCAGGTCTATGTGTGGGAGGACATAAATGTTTGAATATTCATTGATCATTGATGGGCACATTTCTTTATAAGAGGACCCAATACACTGGCATCAGAACTGTCAGTCAGCGTTCACATGCTTGGCGTACATGAAAATATAATGTTTTTTTTTCTGTTAAAATTATTTACTAACTTGTGTGGTCACAAAATGTAGCAGAAAATTAAACCACATCCCTTTTGTGATGAAACCAGGGCATTTTTGTTTCATTTTATTTTATCTTATCTTATTTTATCTTATTCCTCAATGAGTCTTTAAGGGAGTCCTATGAGGTGGCTCTCATGCATCATGGCCGTGGAGAGCTCACAGTATTTTGAAGGATGTAACCATGTCTAAAACATTTCAATAATTCAATTTCCTGTGTTATAGCTATTGTGACAAATTAAATAAGGAGGCATTTCTTGCTATAAATAGTTATACACTCCAGAAAGAAAGGAATTATTCAAAGAACATTCAGAACAGAATTCTTTGCAAGAAGCACATGTGATGTATACAGCAATGCGAACAACAGCGGGATTTAAAATTCTCAGAGTTATCAGTACTTTTGACCCAAACACAGCCTCTGCATGGCATAGGACCTCCTTCAGTTTTACAGTGCAAGGCAATTAATTCCAGCACCGGGCACCGAGGTGCCCTGGAAACAGGAAAGACCCACACCACTGGCCAGCTCCCTAGAGGTTCAACACTCTACACTACATTTCTTTCAAAACCAAATTCTTCATCCTTTCATCTCTGCTATAAATAGATTTGGATAAAGTCTGTTGCTTGGGGAAACATTTCTACTCATGAGGCAGTTTATCAAACTCTAATAAGGTGGTTTAATAAGCCAAACAAACATATGTCATCTAGATTACTATGCAGGGGACATGGCAACACAGGGGGCATGAAAAGCCTTGGTTAAGTTAATTTGGGACTCAGCTTTTGGACTGATGTCTCCTGGGCCTATTGTTCTCATCCAATGAACTGCTTCCTGGCTTCAGCCTGATTGTCACATCTCTTGGTTGTTGTCTGTGTCAGTTGAACATAGACAAAACACGAAATGTTAAAGGGTAGGAAATTTTTTTCCAAGCAAATGGACCCAAGAAGCAAGCTGGAGTTGCCATTCTAATATCTTAAAAACAAAAAGACTTCTAACCAAAATTAATCAAAAGAGATGGGAAAGGACTCTTCATACTCATCAAAAGGAAAATTCACCCCCCCCCAAAAAATGTTAATTCTGAACATCTATGCCCCAAATTCAAGGGCACCCACATTTGTAAAAGAAACATTCCTAAAGTTTCAACCACACATTGAACCTCATACATTAAAAGTGGGGGAATTCAGTACACTACTCTCATCAATAGACAGGTCATCCAGACAAAAACTAAGCAGAGAAATAATGGAGCTAAAAGCCATTGTGAGTCGAGTGGACCAAACAGAAGTCTAGAGAATATTTCACCCAAACAGAAAAGAATATACCCTCTTCTCAGAATCTCACAGAACTTTCTCCAAAATTGGCTACATACTCAGTCACAAAGTGAGTCTCAACAGCTATAAGAAAATTGAAATAACCACCTGTAGCCTATCATACTCTCACAGATTAAAGATATATTTCAACAACAAAAGAAATAACATAAAGCTCACAAACTCATGGAAACTGAATAACTCTCCTCTCAGTGACCACTGGGTCAAGGCAGAAATAAAGAGGTTAAAGACTTCCTAGAATTCAAGGAAAATGAATGCACAGCATAACTGAACTCATGAAACACAATAAAAATGGTAGTCAGAGGAACGTTCAGACTTCATAATAGCAACCTAGTAGCACCCCTGAAAACTCTAGAAAGAAAAGGAAGCAAATGCATCCAAGAGGAGTAGAGGAAAGGAAATAATCCAACTCAGGAGTGAAATCAATAAAATAGAAGCAAAAAGACCAATACAAAAAAAAATCAGTGAAACAAAGAATTTGTTATTAGAGAATATAAAGAAGATAGACAAACCCTTGTCCAAACTAACTAAAAGACATAGACAAACTATCCAAATTAACAAAAGAAAAAATAAAAAAGTATGACATAACAACAGATACCAAGGAAATAAAAAAAATCATTGGGTCATATTTCAAAAACCTCTGCTCTACAAATATGGATAATCTAAAAGAAATGGACAAATTTCTTGATAGATACCACTTACCAAAGATGAATCAGATAAACAACTTAAATAAAATTCTAGCTTCTAGGTAAATAGAAGATGTCATTAATTGTCTCCCAACCAAAGGGAAAAAAAAGCCCAGGGTCCTATGGTTTTAGTACCGAATTTTCTGTATTTTGAAAGAAGAGCTAATAGCAATACTCCTCAAATTATCCCACAAATTAGAAACGGGAGGAACATTGTCAGATTTATTTTGTGAGGCCATAATCACTCTGACACCCAAACCAGGCCAACTCAACAACAACAAAAAGAAAATTATAGACCAATTTCCCTTATGATCATTGATTCAAAAATACTCAATAAAATATTTGCAAACCAAATCCAATAACACATTAAAAAGATCATCTATCATGACAATCATACCAGGGATCATCCAAGGGATGCATAAATGGTTTAAAATACAAAAATCAGTCAATGTAACCCAACACATAAACGAACTGAGAGAAGAAAAACCATATGATCATTTTATTGGATGCTGAAAAAGCCTTTGAGGAAATTCAACATACCCTCATGAGAAAAATCTTGACAAGATCAGGAATACAGTTACATACTTCAACATAAAAACAGCAATATATAGCAAGCTGATAGCCTACATCAAATTAAATAAAAACTCACAGCAGTTCCACGAAAATCTGGAACAATACAAGCCTGTCCACTTTCTTCATATCCATTCAATATAGTACTTGAAGTTCTAGCTAGAGCAATAAGACAACTAAAAGGGATCATGGGGATACAAATAGGAAAGGAAGAAGTCAAAATATCATTATTTACAGATGATATGATACTATACATAAGCTACTCAATAAATTCTACAAGGGAACTCCTACAGCTGATAAACACCTCAGTAAAGTGGCTGGATACAAAATTAACTAAAAAAATAATCAGTAGCCCTTCTTTATACAAATGATATGTGAGCTGAGAAAGAAATCAGGGAAACATCATCCTTCACAATAGCCACAAATAATATGCAATATCTTGGGGTAACTCTAAATAAGCAAGTGATGAGCTGAATGACAATGACTTAAAGTCTTTGAAAAAAATAAAGAAGATATCAGAAGATGGAAAGATCTTCCATGTTAATTGGTCAGTAGCATCAACATAGTAAAACTAGCCATCTTACCAAAAGCAATCTACAGATTCAATGCAATTCCTCAACAAAATTCTAACACAATATTTTACAGACCTGGAAAGAAAAAATACTCAACTTAAAATTGAAAAACAAAAAATCCAGGATACCTAAAACAATCCTGTACAAAAAAAAAAAAAAAAAAAAAAAAAAACTTCTGGCAGTATCACCATCCCTGATTGCCTGATTTCAAGCTCTACTACAGAGCTATAGTAATAAAAACCACATAGTATTGACATTAAAAAAATAAAAACAGGTTGATCAAAGGAATTAAATCAAAGACCCAGATGTAAATCCACACACCTATGGACACCTGAGTTTTCACAAAGAAGCCGCCGATATACAATGAGGAAAAAGGCATCTTCAACCAATTGTGCTGGTCTTACTGGCAAATAGACCCATTCAATAAGCCTACATAAAATTCATATCCAAGTGGATCAAGACCTCAACATAAAACCAGATACACAGAACCTGACAGAGAGAAAGTGGGGAGTTGTCTTGGGTGCATTGGTATTTTTTTCTAGTACCTAGCTATATGAGAGTCTCCATAAAATGACTGCCCTTCTTGACAAGGGCTCTGTGAGTTGCCCAGGCTGCTCTTGAACTAAGTATGCTCCTTCCTCCTCTTCTCAGTCCTGGGTGCAGGTCTGTGCACCATGCCTGCTGGGGAGACTAAAACACAGAGCATATAGTTGCACTCAGGCAAAGCACAGCCTCTTCCTGAAGTCTTCAATGAGAATGCGGTGTCCATTCCGTCCCTTCAGATACTGGGATACAGTCAGACATGGCCTCAGCCTCAGCTATGTTCCACCTGCCTGTGACCACCTCAGCTCTGAGCTTTGCCTCTACTTCTCTGGTTTTCATTTCATTTCTTTTTTATTCACTTTTAAAATTTATTAACATCTTGAATTCAGATTTTTGAAACCAGGAAATATAGAATCAACACTAAATGGAAATGACATGCTCCATGGGAGAGGGGGGTCTCAGGAAAAGGGTTGGTTGCATTTCACAGAGTGTAGGAAAAGCACACTCAGAACCATGGGAAGTCAGCGGAGGCCCAGGAGTCCTCAACCCAGAATAGAAGTATCACAGTGAATAAAAACTTTTTGAAATAAGTCTAATGACCAAAGTGAGAAAAGTTAGTGTTGAGGGGTTGGTCTGGTGCTGTATACTCTGATGCTAATTGTTGACTCCCAAGATCTGGTTACTGCACAGATGAGAGCACATTCTCATCTACAACAGTCCTTGTGTAAAACTTGCCTAAGGAATTATTCTTGTTTAAACAATAAAAAGCCGACACACATGGCAGGGTGCATGGCTAAGGTTCTAGGTTCTAGAGGACAGGAAGACCATGGGAAGGAGAGGAGAGGAGGAAGAATAAGAGAAGTAAGGAAGCAGAGAGCCACCATGGGTGAGTGTGGAAAGAAGCACATGGCGGGCTTGGATGGAGGAAGTTGCCTGATGAAGAATGAGCAAGTCGAGAGGGGCGGAGCCAAGATGGCGACTAGCACACACATTATCTGAGCTGTGGAAGAGCTCAATGTCTGAGTTGGTGATTGGAAGGACTTCTAACCCAGGAAAACAATGGTGAGGATTTCTAAACAACAGGGAACATGATAGGAGGTGAAAACTTTGGTCTCGGGTCACCCAGGGACTTGTTTGAGGAAGGTGAGAAACGATCCTTTGATCTCCCAGCACTCCCCTCCTCCAGACCTCCCTCCTCCTCGGCACAGAGGCACAGTGGACTCATCTTTCTCAGTGCAGACCTAACAACCTGGGGACTGCAGAAGCTGAGGCAGAGCTCCAAGCGCTTTAGCAGCAAATGCCAGCAGTACCTGTCTCGGAGTCCCAGATGTGCTGGGCGGCTGCACCATCCTCCCAGGGCCCAAGTCCGCTAGATGCCATACTAGCTCCGCAGGATCATTATCACTGATGGTAAGGCCCGCCCATACCACACTGTAAGAGAATATGCTATATACTCACCAAAACCAGACAGAAAACCCCATACAATCTAGACACACCAGGCGCTGGCCCTCCCAAGCTTGGAGAGCACAATGAAGAGACCCCAGGACTTCCCAGAAAGCATCTGGACTAGCAACCCAGTCTCCAGTTACAGTGGAGATTTCTGGCAGCAGAGCAGCACTGAGCTGGCAGGGCACAGCAGCCCTCCAGTTTAAGACTAACCAGGGCCAAACCAGAGAACAGAGAGCCTGGTTACCCCAGTCCCTACTGACGTGACCACCTTGATATCTCCAGCTGCAGCAAGACCTCATAGACTGGCAGTGACAGCAGCACAGAGCTGGAGGTGCATATCAAAGAAGCAGGGCCAAACCAGAGAGCAGAGAGCCCGAATACCCCGATCTCTGCCAAGTGACCTGCCTGTAAGTGAGTGCACCCTTGAGAATCTGCAGATGCCCAGATCCTGGGTCCTTCTAAAACAGAAGCCAGGCATCGAACCCCCTCTCACCCATATACCCACTTTGGGAAACAGAGGGACACTTGGGACATTGAAGTTCCTACTCTGTGGGTCTAATTGAGGAGTTAAGGCAGTTAATGCCAGAAATTGCACTGAGATCATCACTAGCACCTGCGACATATAGAGTGCAGAGCCCCTCCCACACACTCAAGGGTTCAACATCAGCCATCACTCTGTCTCTCGAGACACATGTCCACGCACACTTACACACACACACACACACACACACACACACACACACGAGCACGCACACATGCACACGCCTGCATTTGCCCCGTTTGCGCCTGCGTACTTTTCTCCCACAGGTACAGCTAGTCCTCAGCACACGCTGAGGACACAGGACCTCTCTCAGCTTCCTGAAGAACTCTCCAGATGACAGAGAGAGACAGTACCAGTCTGATCTGCAGAATCCAAAAACAAACAGGGAAGGTTTCAGATAAGCCAATGGCCAGGGGTAGGCGAAAGAACACTTCCAACATAAATCAGGACATCATGACTTCACCAGCAAACCCCAAAATCGATGGATACACCAATTCATCAGAAGCACAGGATAATGACTTTAAAGCCATGCTTACCCAATTATTTGAGGCTCAAAAGGAGGAAACTTTCAAAGAGTTGGCCAGTCAATTGGAGGTAAAGAAAGAAGAAATAGACAAAATCCTTAAAGAAACACAGGCAAACATAGCCAAACAAACAGAGGCACAAGTAGAGATAAAATTAGTGGCATATATAAAGGAAATGAACAAAGAAATACAGACCATCGTAGAGAGACAGGAATCCAAATTCAAACAGATGAAAAAATGATATAAGGCATGAAAACAGAATTAGAATCAATAAAGAAAACACAAAATGAAAAAACCCTTGTGCTGGAGAACTTGGAGAAAGATCAGGAACCACAAAAGTAAGCATCACCAACAGAATACAAGAGATGGAAGAAAGAATCTCTGGAGCTGAAGACACACTTGCAGAAATTGATACTTCTCTCAAAGAAAAAGTAAAATCAGAAAAGTTCCAATCACAAAATATCCAAGAAATCAAGGACGCTATGAAAAGACAAACTCTGAGAATAATAGGAACTGATGAAAAAGAAGACTCCAGGCTCCAAGGTCCAGAAAATATTTTCAAGAAAATCATAGAAGAAAATTTTCCCAACTTAAAGAAAGAGATGTCCATAAATATACAAGAGGCCTACAGAACACCAAATAGACTAGACCTGAAAAGAAACACATCACGTCACATCATAGTCAAAACACTAAATCTACAGAACAAAGAAAAGATATTAAAAGCAGCAAGGGAAAAAGGCCAAGTAACATATGAAGGTAGACCTATCAGAATCACACCAGACTTCTCATCAGAAACTATGAAAGCCAGAAGGGTCTGGGCAAGTATGATGGAGACTCTAAGAGATCACAAATGTCAACCCAGACTACTATACCCTCAAAGCTTTCAATCAACATAGATGGAGAAAACAAAATATTCCATGACAAAACTCAATTTATGCAATATCTACACAGCAAACCAACCCTACAGAAGATACTAGAAGGAAAACTCTAATCCAACTAAAACAACTTCACCCAAGAAAATAGGGCATACCGATAATATCCCAACAAAAATGAAAAGAAAACAACCAATGAAACAGGGTAAGATCACCGACTCCATTACAATAGGAACTACCATGCATTGGTCACTATTATCTATCAATATCAATGGACTCAACTCACCAATAAAAAGACACAGGCTAACAGAATGGTTACAGAAACAGGATCCAACATTCTGTTGAATCCAAGAAACACACCTGCAATAAAGATAAACCCTACCTCAGAGTAAAGGGCTGGAAAAACGTTTTTCAAGCAAATGGTTCCAGAAAACAAGCTGGAGTAGCCATCCTAATATCTAATAAAATAGACTTTCATCCAAAGTTAATAAAAAAAGATAAGGAGGGCCACTATATTCTCATCAAAGAAAAAATCCACCAAGAGGACATCACAATCTTGAATATCTATGCCCCAAATACAAGAGCACCTACATTCGTAAATGAAACATTATTAAAGCTTAAATCATACATTGATCCTAATACCTTAATAGTGGGAGACTTCAACACCACACTCTCATCAAGGGACAGATCAACTAGACAGACAACAAATAGGGAAATAAGAGCACTCACAGAATCCCTAAATCAAATGGAACTAATAGACGTCTACAGATTTTTTCACCCAAACTCAAAAGAGTACACCTTCTTTTCAGCACCACATGGAACCTTCTCCAAAATAGACCATATAGTGGGTCACAAAGCAAGCCTCAACAGATACAAAAGGATTGAAATAATCCCTTGTATACTATCTGACCACCATGGACTAAAGCTGGACATCAACAACAACAGAAACAACAAAAAGCCGACACGAACATGGAAACTGAACAACTCACTACTCAATGAGAGCTGGGTTAAGGAAGAAATAAAGAAAGAAATTAAAGTCTTCCTAGAATTCAATGAAAATGAAGGCACAACATACCCAAATTTATGGGACACATTGAAAGCAGTGCTCAGAGGAAAATTTATAGCACTAAGTGCCTGCAAGAAGGAATTCGTAACATCACATACAAACAAATTAATGGCCCAACTGAAAACACTAGGAAAAAAAGAAGCAGATACACCCAAGAGTAGCAGACAGCTGGAAATAATCAAACTCAGGGCTGAAATCAATCCATTAGAAACAAATAAAACTATTCAAAGAATCAATGAAACAAGAAGCTAGTTCTTTGAGAAAATCAACAAGATAGACAAACCCTTGGCCAAACTTACTAAAAAGCAGAGAGAAACTATCTAAATCAGCAAAATTAGAAATGAAAATGGGGACATAACTACAGACACTGAGGAAATCCAAACAATTATTAGGTCATACTACAAAAGCCTATATGCCACAAAATTTGAAAATCTAAATGAATGGATAATTTTCTCGACAGATTCCATCTACCAAAATTAAGTCAAAATCAGGTAGAAAGACTGAATAGCCCTATATATCCCAAGGAAATTGAAGCAGTCATTAACAGTTTCCTGTCCAAAAAAAGCCCTGGGCCAGATGGCTTCAGCGGAGAATTCTACAAGACCTTCAAAGAAGTGCTAACACCAATTCTCCTCAAACTAGTCCACAAAATAGAAACAGAAGGAACAGTACCAAACTCATTCTATGAAGCCACAGTCACCTTGTTATCTAAACCACACAAAGATCCAACAAAAAGGGAACTTCAGACTTATCTCTCTTATGAACATTGAGGCAAAAATACTCAATAAAATACTTGCAAACTGAATCCAAGAACACATCAAAGATATCATCCACCACAACCAAGTAGAATTCATCCCAGGCATGCAAGGGTGGTTCAACATACGGAAATCCATCAATGTAATCCACCACATAAACAAACTGAAGGAGAAAAGCCACATGATCATCTCCTTAGATGCCAAAAAAAGCATTTGACAAAGTCCAACACCCATTCATGTTTAAAGTCTTGGAGAGATCAGGGATACAAGGCACATACCTAAAGATAGTAAAGGCAATATACAGCAAGCCCATAGCCAACATCAAACTCAATGGAGAGAAACTTAAATCAATCCCACTGAAATCAGGGACAAGACAAGGCTGCCCATTGTCTCCATATCTCTTCAACATAGTACTTGAAGTCCTAGCCAGAGTAATAAGACAACTGAAGGAGATCAAGGGGATACAAACCCGAAAGGAAGAGGTCAAAGTGTCACTATTTGCAGATGATATGATAGTATACATGAGCGACCCCAAAAATTCAACCAGAGAATCCTTCAGCTGATAAACACCTTCAGCAAAGTGGCAGGATACAAAATCAACTCAAAAAAATCAGAAGCCCTCCTGTATACCAAAGAGAAAAAGGCTGAGAAAGAAATTAGGGAAACAACACCCTTCACAATAGCCACTAATAACATAAAGTATCTAGGTGTAACTCTAACCAAGCAAGTGAAAGACCTGTTTGAGAAAAACTTCGAGTCTCTGAAGAAAAAAATCAAAGAAGATATTAGAAGATGGAAAGATCTCCCATGCTCATGGATTGGTAGGATTAACATTGTGAAAATGACCATCCTGCCAAAAGCAATCTACAGATTCAATGTAATTCCCATCAAAATACCAACTCAATTCTTTTCAGACCTTGAAAAAAAGATTGTCAGCTTCATATGGAGAAACAAAAAACCCAGAATCTCCAAAATGATCCTGTACAACAACAGATTATCTGGAGGTATCTCCATCCCCGATCTCAAGCTGTACTACAGGGCAACAGTAATAAAAACTGCATGGTATTGGCATAGAAACAGAAAGGATAGATGGAACCGCATAGAAGACCCAGAAATAAACCCACACACCTATGAATACTCGATATTTGACAAAGAAGCCAAATCCATCCAGTGGAGAAAAGACAGCATCTCCATCAAATGGTGCTAGACCAACTGGATATCTACGTGCAGAAAAATGAAAATAGAGCCATATTTATCACCCCGCACAAAACTAAAGTTGAAGTGGATCAAGGACCTCAACATAAAACCAGATACTCTAAATCAGTTGGGAAAAAAGTGGGGAACAGCCTAGAACTCATTGGGACAGGAGACAACTTCCTGAACAGAACACCAACAGCACAGGCTCTAAGAGCAACAATCAATAAATGGGACCTCATGAAACTGAAAAGCTTCTGTAAAACAAAAGACACTGTCATCAAAACAAAACGACTGCCTACAGATTGGGAAAGAATCTTCACCAACCCTTTATCTGACAGAGGGCTAATATCCAGTATATATAAAGAACTAAAGAAGCAGAAAAGTAATAAACCAAGAAATCCAATTAAAAAATGGGGAACGGAGCTAAACAGAGAATTTTCGGAAGAGGAACATCGACTGGCAGAGAAACACTTAAAGAAATGCTCAACCTCATTAGCCATTAGGGAAATGCAAATCGAAACAACCCTGAGATTTCACCTTACACCCATGAGAATGGCCAAGATCAAAAACTCAAGTGACAAAACATGCTGGAAAAGTTGTGGAGAAAGGGAAACCCTCCTCCACTGCTGGTGGGAATGTAACCTTGTACAACCACTTTAGAAATCCATCTGGTGTTTTCTCAGACAAATAGGAATAGCACTTCCTCAAAATCCAGCCGTACCACTCCTAGGCATATATCCAAAAGAGGCTCAAGTACACAATAAGGACATTTGCTCAACCATGTTTGTAGCAGCTTTATTTGTAATAGCCAGAATCTGGAAACAACCCAGATGTCCATTAATGGAGGAATAGATACAGAAATTGTGGTATTTTTACACAATGGAATACTACTCAGCAATCAAAAGGAGGAAATCATGAAATTTGCAGGCAAATGGTAGGATCTAGAAAAGATCTTTCTGAGTGAAGTATCCCAGAAGGAGAAAGACAAACATGGCATATACTCGCTTATATAGACCTATAAGATATGATAAACATAAAGAAAACTACACACCTAAAGAAGATAATCAAGAAAGCAGACATGGGCGAAGATGATCAATCCTCATTTAGAAAGACAAATGGGATGTGCATTGAACAGATAACAGGGGTTTACCGCAAAAGGCATCCGAAAGACTCTACCTAGCAATGTTTCAAAGCAGACACTAAGACTCACAACCAAACCCTCAGCAGAGTGCTGGGAATCATATGAAAGAAGGGGAGTTAGTATGATATGGAAAGGATAGGAGCTCTACAAGGACCAAATATATCCAGTTATAAGGTCTTTTCTGAGACTGACTCTCAACCAAGGACCATCTATGGATATAACCTACAACTTCTGCTCGGATGTGGCCCGTGGTAGCTCAGTAACCAAGTAGTTTTCTAAAGTAAGGGTAACAAGGACTATTTCTAACAGGATCTCAAGAGCAGGCTCTTTGACCTCCCCACACCCCCAGGGAAGGAGCAGTCCTGTTAGGCCCCAGAGGAGGACTTTGCAGCCAACCCTGAAGATACCCAATAAAACAGGGTCAAATGAAGGGGGAGGAGGTCCTTTCCTATCAGTGGACTTGGAAAGGGGCAGGGAGGAGGCCAAGGAGGGAGTGTGGGGTTGGGGAGGGAATGAGGGAGTGGGATACAGCTGGGATACAGAGTTAATAAAATGTAACCAATAAGAAAAATAAAATTAAAAATAAAAGTATGAGCAAGTCATTACGGATTATGGATGGGAGGTAGCCTGGGATGGGGCTGTGAAGAAAAGGTAGTTTAGAGGGTAAATATCTGCCTGTCCTGGGTGAAATAGGACTGTTATAAAATCTATCAGGTGTCTGTGTCTTTTATTGATTGTGATACAGGTCAGGTGTACTGCCGTGATAATTATAGGATAATAATAAACATTATTAGACCGTACAGTTAAAATAACAGCAAGAAGTTAGGGCTGTCATAAACTTTCTGATCCCTTTCTCAGGTCTGGCAGGGGGACTCAAAGTGTGTGCTCAGCCCTCCCCAGATGGCTGTTACCCAGGACAGAGTGAGTGAGATCAACAGGCAGGGAAGATCCTCCCTGGGATGCCACATTTCCATGCTCCCCTACAGGAACCTGTCACCTTCCACAAGCAGTAAAATTGCAGGCTGTAGAGATGCATTAAATTCTCCCTCAGCCTAAGCTGTGCAGGATCTCCTCAGGCGCACAGTCCTCCCGTGCTATGTCCATCTGGGTAAGTGCTCTGCACCCAGGGCAGAATCAAAAGGTGGTAGGGACCCAGGCAGTCTGTGGGAGGAGGAGCCCTGGGCTACTGGCTGTGGGAAGTTTTCAGCATGTGCAGAGGAGACACTGAGCTCTGACAGCCCCTCAGCACAGGGGACTGTGCCCTGCCCGGACAACAAGAATACTTTTCCTCTTAGGATATTTCCTGCAACTCCTAAAATTAGTTAATTTTTTCTTTGGAAACATCATTGTTTCATATTTACATTTTGTTTTAATTAAGCAACTCACAGTGAAGAACTACATGAATTATCCTTATATGTAGAATATTTTAGTGATTTAATTTGTGTACCTATTATAAAAATTGATGTTTTTAATTTCATATCTTCATTAAATCCTTTTACTTTTGTTATATTCTTAACTGAAACAAAACTATTTGTGATGTAAGTCACTCTGTATTTTGAGTAATTAAAAGTAATTCCAGTGTGTTTGGAAGGAAATCTCCTTACTGTATCACTATCTAGTAGAGAACATCGCCTACTCAGTTTCAGGAATTTCACGCAAATGCTCTTGGCTCGTGGTGCACTACACAGTAAAACACGTCCTCTGAGAGGATGTCCTTGAGGAGGCGCTGGAATGCTAGAAATTTTATACACAGTGGATACATGGCAGTTTCCCCTGCTGTTGCCTAAAGAGCCAGGATCCAAACCCCAAGAGCTTGAGAGGAACAAAAGTGAGAACCTTGAGAGCACAGGGGACTGTGTTCTGCATGGGCAACAAGAAGAGTTTTCCTCTTAGGATGTTTCCTAAAACTCCTGAAAGTTGGCTTCTCCTTTTTCTCCTTCTCTTCTTGCCTATTCCGTTTTGTTTCTGACATCTGATGAAATTGACATTGGGTAATCAAACGGATCTATTATATAAAGAGCATGGTAATGCAATGGGAATCACTCAGTAAAATGTATTTACAACTCTGCTGGTACATAGAACTCAGCATATTAATCTTGTAGAAGTTTCACCTTTCCTAATGACTCTTTGCCATTCTATTTTAGAAAATCTCAATTTAAATTTTTTAGGTTATTTTGTTATGTGTGTTACACTTTTTGGGTGTTTGTTTTGTTTGATTTTGCTGTGTCTATATATTTGTACTGCATGCATGCCTGCTGCCTGAGGACCTCAGGAGTTTTTGGAACCCCTGGACCTAGAGTTGCAGATGGTTTTGAGCTGCCATGGGAGAGGTGAGAACTGTACCTGGGGCCTCTGTCAAAGCAGCAGGTTCTCTCCACACCCAGCACCTATGTTTACAGTCTTTAACTGGCCATCCACCTTAGCTCTCATTTTTTAAAGTTACTTTTCATCTTATGTATTTTGTGGAATGGGGTAGGATGTGTATGTCACAGGACACATCTCGGGGTCAGAGGACCACTCTTTGGAATTGGTTCTTCCCTTCTAGAATGTAACTCATCATGACTGGAGGGCAGCACTTCTGAACACTGAGGCTCCCTCATTTCTCCTGCTCTGAGCATTTACTTAGCTGGTGCATCGGGTTTTGTAACTCAGGCACTTTTACTTTCCCCTCATATCTCACATTACATATAAAATGAAACCATCTTACACTCTTGATATTCAAATGATAATTATTTCTTTACTATTTGACTTCATTTTTATATTATTGCATAATTTAGGATTATGATACTTGAATTAAACTAAATACTTGCATTGCATGAGAAAGAACTTTCAAGAAGACCCTTCATCAAATCTTCTGATGTATATCTGAGGCTTTGGTCACCTGAGTCTGAGAAGCATCACTGCTTCCTCAAGGAGGTATGAAATCCTACACACCTGTGCAGCCCATCATTTAGGATGAGTTGGATAATTCTTCTTTCATTAAAACCTCACAATGGGAATGGCCCTCAATCTATTGTAATTATAATTCTTAATAATTGTTTGCTTTCAAATGTGGAAAGAGACAAAACTTAGACCACATTCCTGGCAGCTTCTGATAACTGATCACTTCTCATGTAGGATTTTGTTCTGCTGTGACATCAAAACATATTTCAGATGCAGTTACAATGTGAGATTCACAAAGAAGGCCTAAAATGCTACCAGGATGCTTTGGAAAGGATTGCTTGGGTAGTCTATTGTGTTCATACATACTCTTCTCTGTTTGGGGCTGGGAGAAACCAAACAGTTGTTTTTAAAACTGTATTAACTATCCCAAGTCACAAACATAAGTAACCTTCATGAGAATAAAGCCAGAAGCCTACACTTCCAAAGAGTTCGCCCTGTGCAGGGAACACCATGCTTGGTATGTAGACTTCATCTCCTTACAAATCTCCCTGACACAGGCAAACAGATGTCATATGTTCTAATGCTGTAGCTCAGCCCCAGACTGCTCAGGGTCACACACAGTATATGGCAGGAGTGAGTATGATGTAAAGAAGTCTGGATTCAGAGTTTCCACTCCTAAGGCTCCCTGCAGATCCACATGATGAGCACAAAGTCTGACGTAAATGAGCAGAAGAAAGAGACTGGAATAAAATGACTCTGGGCCTGTTTAAGACAAGGGCACAGCTTCATCTGAGGATCTTATTTCTACTTTCTTGCAATCCTCATTGAACTTCACCAAAACCTGCAGAGCTGCTCTGTGTCTGGCAATCAACATGATGCAGATGAAAGACAAGTAAGACATTGCTTTTGCCTCAGGAAACCTCAAATAGGAAACAGTAGGAAAAGAAATATTTTCTTGACACATGACAATTGTAATGTGGGAGAAAGCTTCTATCTGGATGGGGCATATAAGTGTCAGAACAATGGAGAGAGTGGGCATCCCTTCTGGGCACTTTGAGATGAAGGCAATCTTAAGGGGTATAAGGCAGAGCTGTGAAATAAACATCTTTCTAAGGAGAGTGGAGCTGCCATTGTCTGCAGCTGATGATCAAGGCTAGACTGGTGAAAAGGAATCTTCTTGCTGTTCTCCCCTCACAATTGCTACCTGCTTCTTTCAGCCTTAAAATGAACAAAATCAACAAACTGTCAGGTAACACCAAGGTAAGAAACACCATTTATGCTGGAGCTGGGATTGGGCTCTCAGGCAACAGCTTCCTTCTTCTCTTCCACATCCTCATGTTTATTCGTGGGCAGAGGCCCAGACTCACTGATCTGCCCATCAGTCTCTTGGCCCTAATCCACATACTGATGCTGCTAGTCGTGAGTTTAGTAGCTTCAGACATTTTTATGCCAGGGAAGAGATGGAGTGACTCCACATGCAAATTTGTTATGTTCTTGTACAGGTCTTTTAGGAGCCTCTCTCTTTGTGCCACTAGCCTGCTCAGCATCCTCCAGGCCATCACCCTCAGTCCCAGAAGTTCCCGTCTAGCAAAATTCAAATGTAAATCTCCACACCACATGCTAGGTTGCCTTCTTTTCCTGAGTATCTTTTATTCATCCATTAGCAGTCCCCTTATAACATACATAACTGCAACGCCTAATCTGACCTCATCTGGTTTTACATACCTCAGTCAATCTTGCTGTATTGTGCCCATGAGCTACTCTGTCCATCACACATTTTTTATATTGTTGACCTCCAGGGATGTCATCTTTGTAGGTCTTATGACCCTCTCCAGTGGGTACATGGTGATTTTCCTATGCAGACATAAGAACCAGTCCCAGCTTCTCCACAGTGCCAGCCTTTCCCTCAGACCATCTGCAGAACAAAGAGCCACACGGACCATCCTGTGCCTCATGAGTTTCTTTATGGTGATGTACACCTTGGACAGCGTCATCTCCTACCTAAGAAGTATAGATGATGATCTGATTTTGTTTTGTGTCCAACAGTCAGCCCATTTTTGGTTCTCAGTACTGAAAAGCACATAAGTAACATTTTTAGATCCATTGTATGGAAGGATGGTAAACATCATATTACTCAGGTATAGGTAAGATTCCTTAAGATAAGCCAGTATTCTGGCATTAGAGCTATGAATTGTAATGTAGTTTACATGAGCTTCAGGTTAAATGAAATTACAGAGTTGTCTTTTTGCTGTTGTTAAACCTATTTCTTATGAGATGTGTGGATGCTACACATAAAAGACAAACCACATGCCAGATACATGAGTCTTTTGTACTTCCCAGTGTGTCTTTTGGGGAGACATAAAGTGACTGTCTTGTTAGGGTCTGGATTATCCACAGCAATTTATAATACGTGACAGCTTATGATAGTCTTCATTTATTCAAATCCCTCAGCTATCTCTGTTTTGCCAAACGAGGTTTATAAATAGTTATTATTATAATTATCAAGTATCCAGAAATGTTCAAATCACTTAGCATACACACACACACACACACACACACACACACACACACACACTCAGAGTGAGAGACAGAGACACAGAGAGACAGAGACAAAGACAGACATAGAATCTATGTATAAAACGCAGTCCGGATGATGGATAAACAGAGTTCAGCTTCTCTGCACTGGAGTGTTACTCCAGCTTTAAAAGAGAAGGAGATTCTGCACATGGTCCCACACAGATTGGCATGAAGCCACTGTACTGACTGACTGCAATGAGAGTCTAGTCAGAACGAATTCTGTGTGGACTACTGGGAGCGTGAAGAGCTTGGAAACTTTCTAGGAGTGGAAACAAAAGCAGACTCTCATCCTCAGCTCAGGAGGGAAGGCCATGGGCGACTTGCTGGGTGGAGGCAGACTGTAAAAATGTAATCAACGCCAAGCAGTATGCTGAAGATGGGAAATTCTTGTGTTGTGTGTGTTTTACCATAATAAAGATGTGTTCAGTTACCTTAACCAAGCAATGAAGTATATTTTCCCTGAAATAATAAAGTGAACAATGGGGATGGAGAGATGGTTCAGGAGTTAAGAACACTGGCTGTCCTTGCAGAGGACCAAAGTTCAATTCCCAGCCTCTAGATGAAGGCTCACAACTGTTAGTAACTCCAGTTCAAGAGGATCTCATGGTTTCTGGTCCTGCAGGCACCAGGAATGCATTCATGCACACAAAATAAAAATAAATAAAACTACTAAATTAAAATAGAATTTTAAAAATGAAAAAAAGTAAAAATATAATTTTTCAAGTTTTAAAACATGATAGATTTTCTTGAATAATGAGGGTTTTCTCATAGTCCTCATCTTTTTAAAACTTCTTTCTTCATTATACTTTATTTAATTTGTATCCCCCCCATATGGGTCTCTCCCTCCTCCTTTCCCAATCCCCATAGTCCTCATGTTAATCTCAGGTCCTCAGAGCAAGCAGAGGAGTTCATCTGTAAGACCTGGAGTGTCACTGCTCAGGAGTTCAGGATGGCAGCCTTCCCAGGAACTCTCACAGACCACAGCTCGATGCCAAAGCAAGAGGTTTTATTGCTATTGAGATAGGGTCGCCCCTCCAAAGACAGGAGACGACCCTGAACATGCATAGCACAGGGTTTTTATACCTGAAAATCAGATCACTCTGCTCTATAGTTTACAGAGGGTTGTAGATAGTTTACAGCTGGTTGCTTCTCAGAACAGTTCACCCCGCCCTTCAAGAGCTCTCTGAGCATGGCTTCAATTCAAATAATCACAGTTGTTTCTCATTCCCAGGTGGCCCCTCACACCTTTGAGATCCAGGTTGCATCCCAGCCTGTGTTCAGCCTTTGAGCAATCTTCAGGCCTGCCAGCCTTGGCTACACTGAAGTAAGGCCAGCCTGGGCTATATTAGAACCTTCCCCAAAAGCAACAGAATTTAATTTTAAAAAGCTCTCAGCCTCCTCTCAGCTCCAGTGCTATTGTAATGCCAAGTTCATGGGAACCTCAGAGACAAAACAATGCAATAGCAAGAGAGCTTTATTAAGAGAACACTCAAACTCGGGAAACAAGTCTCACTGATGCAGCAGTAGAGAAGTGGGACCTTGAGCCCTGAGTGAGCAGGGTTTTTAAAGGGAAAGTCTGTGATCAGGGGGTTTCCATGAGAACAAACGGGGGGGCACATATTTCTATGACAGCAAATGGGGGGCATATGCCTTGACATTACAGAATTAGGTAAAAGTTAGAGGGCTGAGGTGACCTCTGAATCACAATTGCCTAAGGCATATGCTTCTCTTAGGCACAATTGCCTAAGACTTATGATCACAATGGCTATTCTTTTAATCTATATCTGAAACATGGGGAGAATTTTCCCACCTGATTCTCAACCAATTCTCATTGATTATTGCCAGGGAGATTGTCTCTATTTTCTATGAAGTATTTATTCTGTGATATTTCCTGAAAGCTGTTGCTAGGAGAGTTAACTTTGTTTTCTGCCAGGTGCACATTTTGTGATATTTCCAGGTACCTGAATTCAGCTTCAGGTTAAGATGGCTCTTTATTTCAAAAATGGAGTTATACTCAGGAAAAGTATATCCAGGCTAACTTAAACTCTTTATTTTTTTCCCTTGCAATCCTTCCCTTGCGGAAGGATTTTCTTTTCTGGTCAAATTTGTTGGATGTTCTGTAGGCCTCATGTATTCTTATTGGCTTCTCCTTTAACTTGGGGAAATTTTCTTCCATGATTTTGTTGAAAATATTTTCTGGTCATTGGAGAAGGCAGTCTTCTTTTTCCTCTATTCCTATTATTCTTAGGTTTTGTCTTTTCATATTATCTTTGATTTCTTTTTTTTTTTTTTTTCAATGCAGTTTATTCAGGAACATTGAACAATCCTCGGACCCCGGGGAAAGCCAGCCCACAGCTTAAATAGCCTCTGGGTAGCCAACCCAGGCGTGCCACGGGGGCAATGCAGATAGGTCCACATACATGGAAGCAAGCCAGATCCTCGGCCTTAGCCAAATGTGGAGTTGTTCCTGACAGAGAGCACTCACCATCGGGAAGGTGGAAGGCGGAAACCAGCTCCATCTTTAAGGCATAGCATTCTGCAGCTCTCTACAGTTCCCCCTTTTTGTTTTAGACGCATCAGGCAAGAGTAGAGGTCTGATCTCTGATATTAGAAATAAATTGGGACTTTGTACAGATGTTCATTTAGGTGTCATCCACCCAAAGAGCATCGGACCCGTCAGATACCTTTTTCTCAGAGGCGGGACCTGGGGCATCAACCCGCATGCAATCAGACATGCTCTTCTCTGGGTCGAAAGCGGCTGACCCTGAGTGCAGTGCTTAGCCTCGCATCCTGAGCGTATCATTTTAGCTTTTTATGGTAGCCAACCATGCTTGGGGAGAATGTCTTGCTTCAATGGCTGTAAAGGCCTGAATGATCATGGCTGCATCACACTGTTGTGAGACTCTAATCTTGCATATATACCACAGGCAAACCAAGGAGACCAACACCAGAAGGCCTGCTAACACTCCCATGCCCGCCCATTCCTTCAGATGATTCATGGCTGCAGCAATCCATGTTGATAATCCTGTGGCTAGTCCTGCGTCCACTCCGGTAGAATTTACTGTGACAATGGCCACTCTCAGCTGCTCCATCATAGTATCGAATTCTCCAGTCCAATTACCTAAAATATAGCTCGACAATTGTTTAGACAGATTTGCAGCGCAGGAAAAATTCTCATGTTGTATGCTAGTGACACAAAGTCCAGCATACTTTCATTGACAGCCAGGTTGAGCGATTTGCCATAGGGTATCAATTTGCTCCTGCAAGAGGTCAATCCTCTGATTGAACACCATCAAGCTTCCTTTTAGTTGAGCATTAATTCCTTTATGTACAACTAAGGCATGAGCTACATTGGCTAAATGATTATTCAGAGTCTGAGCAGTCTGCCCAGTATGATTCATGGCTAATGCCCTGGTGGTAGCTCCAACAGCCGTCAATGAGATGGTAGTAACAATGGTGGCTGTAGTTCCAAGATCCCTTTTCTGTCTGAAGAGAGTCATAGCGTGAGGGGCATCAATGGGCATAGGCACCCAGTGAGGCATGCGAGTAACCAGGGCATACCTAACTTTACTAGCATTGGGGTTTAAAAAAAAAGCGAGTATCATTACCACAATTACTTGGCTCTATCTGGCTAATAATGAATAAAAATGGGGGATATAGACAAACAGGTGTGGGCTTATAGGAAATATTATGAGAAGCCTTAACCCCTCGTTGGAACATCCTGCGTCAGTTCTAGAACTAGCAGTGGTAGTGTCTGAGGTCTGAGTAGGTTCAGGAGACCATTGCCCCCAGGGGCGAGACGTGCTCCATGCCAATTGACTAACTCCATGTTTTCCTCCACTTTTGAAAGTCATTTAAGGTTCTTAAATTATTTTTTCCCTTTTTTTTTAAATTTTTAATCAATTACACTTTATTCATTCTGCATCCCCCTATAAGCCCCTCCCTCCTCCCATCCCAATCCCACCCTCCCTCCTCCCTCTACTTGCATGCCACTCCCAAGTCCACTAATAGGGGAGGTTCTCCTCTCCTTTCTGATCTTAGTCTGTCAGTTCACATCAAAAGTGGCTGTATTGTCCTCTACTGTGGCCTGGTAAGGCTGCAACCCCCCCCAGAGGGAGGTGATCAAAGAGCAGGCCAATCAGATTATGTCAGAGGCAGTCCCTCTTTACATTACTATGTAACCCAATTGGACTCTGAACTGCCCTGGGCTACATCTGTGCAGGGGTTCTAGGTTATCTCCATGAATAGTCCTTGGTTGGAGTATGAGTCACTGGGAAGTTCCCTATGTTCAAATTTTCTTGTTCTGTTGCTCTCCTTGTGGAGACCCTGTCCTCTCCAGCTCTTACTATTTCCCAGTTCTTACCTAAAATTCCGTTCACTCTGCCCAACAGTTGCCCATCAGGCTCAGCATCTGCTTTGATAGTCTGAAGGGCAGAGGCTTTCAGAGGCCCTCTGTGGTAGGTTCCTAGGTTGTTTCCTGTTTTCTTCTTCTTCTGATGTCCATCCTCTTTGCCTTTCTGGATGGGGATTGGACGTTTTAGTTAGGGTCCTCTCTCTTGCTTAGTTTCTTTAGATGCACAGGTTTTAGTGGGTTTGTCCTATGTTGTATGTCTATATGAGTGAGTATATACCATGTGTGTCTTTTTGCTTCTGAGACAACTCACTCAGGATGATCCTTTCCAGATCCCACCATTTACCTGCAAATTTCATGATTTCCTTATTTTTCATTGCTGAGTAATATTCCATTGTGTAGATGTACCACAATTTCTGCATCCATTCTTCAGTTGAGGGGCATCTGGGTTGTTTCCAGCTTCTGGCTATTACAAATAAAGCTGCTACAAACATGGTTGAGCAAATGTCCTTTTTGTGTACTTGAGCCTCTTTTGGATATATGCCCAGTAGTGGTATGGCTGGATCTTGAGGAAGCGCTATTCCTAGTTGTCTGAGAAAGCGCCAGACTGATTTCCAGAGTGGTTGTACAAGTTTACATTCCCACCAGCAGTGGAGAAGGGTTCCCCTTTCTCCACAACCTCTCCAGCATGTGTTGTCACTTGAGTTTTTGATCTTGGCCATTCTCATGGGTGTAAGGTGAAATCTCAGGGTTGTTTTGATTTGCATTTCCCTAATGGCTAATGAGGTTGAGCATTTCTTTAAGTGCTTCTCTGCCATTCGGTATTCCTCTACAGAGAATTCTCTGTTTAGCTCTGTTCCCCATTTTTTAAGGGGATTACTTGGTTTGCTGCTTTTCAGCTTCTTTAGTTCTTTATATATACTGGATATGAGTCCTCTGTCAGATAAAGGGTTGGTGAAGATTCTTTCCCAATCTGTAGGTGGTCGCTTTGTTTTGATGACGGTGTCCTTTGCTTTACAGAAGCTTTTCAGTTTCATGAGGTCCCATTTATTGGTTGTTGCTCTTAGAGTCTGTGCTGTTGGTGTTCTGTTCAGGAAGTTTCCCCCTGTACCAATGAGTTCTAGGGTATTTCCCACTTTTTTTTCAAGCCGATTTAATGTGTCTGGTTTTATGTTGAGGTCTTTGATCCACTTGGACTTCAGTTTTGTGCAGGGTGACAAGTATGGATCTATTTTCATTTTTCTACATGTAGACATCCAGTTAGACCAGCACCATTTGTTGAAGATGCTATCTTTTTTCCATTGTATGGTTTTGGCGTCTTTGTCAAAGATCAGGTGTCCATAAGTGTGTGGGTTTATTTCTGGGTCCTCTGTTCGGTTCCATTGATCCACCATTCTGTTTCTATGCCAGTACCATGCAGTTTTTAAAACTGTTGCTCTATAGTACAACTTAAGATCAGGGATGGAGATACCTCCAGAAGATCTTTTATTGTAGAGGATTGTTTTAGCAATTCTGGGTTTCTTGTTATTCCATATGAAGTTGAGAATTTTCCTTTCCAGGTCTGTAAAGAATTGTGTTGGTAATTTGATGGGCATTGCATTGAATCTGTAGATTGCTTTTGGTAAGATGGCCATTTTTACTATGTTAATCCTACCAAGCCATGAGCATGGGAGATCTTTCCATCTTCTCATATCTTCTTCTAATTCTTTCTTCAGAGATTTGAAATTTTTTTCATACAAGTCTTTGACTTCCTTGGTTAGGGTTACTCCGAGGTACCTTATGTCATTTGTGGCTATTGTGAAGGGTGTTGTTTCCTTAATTTCTTTCTCAGCCCTTTTGTCTTTTGTATACAGGAGGGCTACTGATTTTTTTGAGTTAATTTTGTATCCTGCCACTTTGCTGAAGGTGTTTATCAGCTGTAGGAGTTCCCTGGTAGAGTTTTTGGGGTCACTCACGTATACTATCATATCATCTGCAAATAGTGATAATTTGACTTCTTCCTTTCCAATTTGTATCCCCTTGATCTCCTTCAACTGTCTTATTGCTCTAGCAAGGACTTCCAACACTATGTTGAAGAGATATGGAGAGAGTGGGCAGCCTTGTCTTGTCCCTGATTTCAGTGGGATTGCTTTAAGTTTCTCTCCATTCAGTTTGATGTTGGCTATAGGCTTGCTGTATATCGCCTTTACTATGTTTAGATATGTGCCTTGTATCCCTGATCTCTCCAATACTTTGAACATGAATGGATGTTGGATTTTGTCAAAGGCTTTTTCAGCATCTAGGGAGATTATCATGTGGTTTTTTTCTTTCAGTTTGTTAATATGGTGGATCACATTGATGGATTTCCGTATATTGAACCACCCCTGCATACCTGGGATGAAGCCTACTTGGACATAGTGGATAATATCTTTGATGTGTTCTTGGATTCGGTTTGCAAGTATTTTATTAAGTATTTTTGCATCAATGTTCATAAGGGAGATTGGCCGGAAATTCTCTTTCTTTGTTGAGTCTTTGTGAGGTTTAGGTACCAAGGTGACTGTGGCTTCATAGAATGAATTTGGTAATATTCCTTCTGTTTCTATTTTGTGGAATAGTTTGAAGAGAATTGGTGTTAGCTCTTCTTTGAAGGTCTGGTAGAATTCTGCGCTGAAGCCATCTGGTCCTGGGCTTTTTTTGGATGGGAGACTTTTGATGACCGCCTCTATTTCTTTGGGGGATATAGGTCTATTTAGTTGATTTACCTGGTCCTGGTTCAGCTTTGGTAAGTCAAATCGATCAAGAAAATTGTCCATTTCATTTAGATTTTCAAATTTTGTGGCATATAGACTTTTGAAGTAAGTCCTAATGATTGTTTGGATTTCCTCAGTGTCTGTAGTTATATCCCCCTTTTCATTTCTGATTTTGTTGATTTGGGTGGTGTCTCTCTGCCTTTTAGTTAGCCTGGCTAAGGGTTTGTCGATCTTGTTGATTTTCTCAAAGAACCAGCTCTTGGTTTCATTGATTCTTTGAATTGTTTTATTTGTTTCCAATTGATTGATTTCAGCCCTGAGTTTGATTATTTCCAGCCGTCTACTCCTTCTTGGTGTGTCTGCTTCTTCTTTTTCTAGGGTTTTTAAGTGAGCCATTAGGGTGCTTGAATGAGCTGTCTCGAATTTCTTCTTGAAGGCACTTAGTGCTATGAACTTTCCTCTTAGCACTGCTTTCATTGTGTCCCATATGTTCGGGTATGTTGTGTCTTCATTTTCATTGATTTCTAGAAAGACTTTAATTTCTTTCTTTATTTCTTCCCTGACCCAGCTGTCATTTAGTAACAAGTTGTTCAGTTTCCATGTGTGTGTAGGCTTTTTGTTATTTCTGTTATTGTTGAGGTCCAGCTTTATTCCATGATGATCAGACAAGATACATGGGATTTTTTCAATCCTCCTGTATCTGTTGAGGCTTGCTTTGTGACCCACAATGTGGTCTATTTTGGAGAAGGTTCCATGAGGTGCTGAGAAGAAGGTAAATTCTTTTTTGTTTGGGTGTAAAGTTCTGTAAATGTCTGTTAGGTCCATTTGATTCATGACCTCTGTCAGAGACATTGTTTCTTTGTTTAATTTCTGTTTGGTTGACCTGTCCTTTGTTGAGAGTGGGGTGTTGAAGTCTCCCACTATTAATGTGTGTGGATCTATATGTGCTTTAAATTTTATCAATGTTTCTTTCACAAATGTGGGTGCCCTTGTATTTGGGGCATATATGTTCAGGATTGTGATGTCTTCCTGGTGGAATTTTCCCTTGATGAGTATGAAGTGTCCTTCCCCATCTCTTTTGATTAATTTTGGTTGAAAGTCTATTTTATCAGATATTAGAATGGCTACTCCTGCTTGCTTCTTGGGTCCGTTTGCTTGGAAAGTCGTCTTCCAACCCTTTACCCTCAGGTAATGTCTATCTTTGTGTCTTAGGTGTGTTTCTTGTATGCAACAGATTGCTGGGTTTTGTTTACGTATCCATTCTGTTAATCTGTGTCTTTTTATTGGAGAGTTGAGTCCATTGATGTTGAGAGAGATTAATGACCAGTGGCTGTTAGATCTCTTGATTTTGATGTTGGCTGTGGTCATCAGGTTGTGTGTTTGGTTGCTTTTTGTTTTACTGAAGTGAGGTTATTTATTTCCTGTGTTTTCTTGAATGTAGCTAGCTTTCTTGGGTTGTATTTTCCCTTCCAGTGTCTTCTGTAATGCTGGATTTGTTTGTAGGTATTGTTGAAATTTGTTTTTGTCATTGAATATCTTGTTTTCTCCATCTATGAGGACTGAGAGTTTTGCTGGGTATAGTAGCCTGGGCTGACATCTGTGTTCTCTTAGGGTCTGCATGATATCTGTCCAGGCCCTTCTGGCTTTCATAGTCTCTGTTGAAAAGTCAGGTGTGATTCTAATGGGTTTACCATTATATGTTACTTGGCCTTTTTCCCTTGCAGCTTTTAGTATTTTTTCTTTGTTCTGTATACTTACTGTTTTGATTATTATGTGGCGGGAGGATTTTCTTTTCTGGTCAAATTTGCTGGGTGTTCTGTAGGCCTCATGTATTCTAATTGGCCTCTCCTTTAGCTTGGGGAAATTTTCTTCAATGATTTTGTTGAAAATATTTTCTGGGCCTTGGAGAAGGGAGTCTTCTTTTTCCTCTATACCTATTATTCTTAGGTTTTGTCTTTTCATATTGTCTTGCATTTCTTGGACGGTCTGTGTCAGGAATTTTTCAGATTTAACATTTTCTTTGACAGATACATCGATTTCTTCCATTGTATCTTCTACACCTGAGATTCTTTCTTCCATCTCTTGTAGTCTGTTGGTTATGCTTACCTCTGTAGTTTCTGTTTTCTTCCCTAGATTCTTCCTTTCCATTATTTCTTCCATTTGTGTTTTCTTTAATTTTTCCAATTCTATCTTCAGGTCTTGAGTTGTTTTGTTTACTTCCTTCACCTGTCTGATTGTACTTTCCTGTTTTTCTTTTAGTTCCTTCAACTCTGTTTCTTTCATTTCATTCAGTGTTTTAAGCATTTCCTTTCTAAAGGCCATAAACTGTTTGGCTGCAGCTTCCTCTATTTCTTTACGGATGGCAATATTCTGTTTGAGTTTATCTTCCTCTATGTCTTTACGAATCTTATTTGTTTCCTCTGTTATCATCTTCATGAGCATACTTGTTAGGTCATCTTCTTGGATTTCAGTTATGGTGGGGTGTCCAGGGCTACTTGCCCCTGGGTAACTGGGTTCTGGAGATGCCATATTGCTCTGTCTTTTGTTGCTTGAGCTTTTACGCTGGCCTCTACCCATTGTGTTATCTTAGGAGTTTGGGGTTGTTTTCTGGTGGTTCCTGGGGATCCTGTGGGGGAGAGAATCCCCTTTGCAGAAAGCTGGATTTTCCTGAAGGATGTCTTCTCAGCTTTTTGGGTATAGTCCCTGGATGGCTGGTGTTTTTTCAGGAGTTACTCACCTCAGGGATATAGACCTGAGTGGTAACTGTGGTCTTTGTTAGTCGAGAGGGTTCTCCTCTCACCCAGGGAAGTCCTGAAGGAAGCTGCCCTGTTTCTGGGTTTCTTGTTGCAAATTTAATGATCAGCTGCTGTGACCCAGTTGGACATCAGGCGTGCCTCAACTGTTTGTGCCTGTGTCTGGAGCACAGCTGAGTGCTGTCGCCTCGGCCCCACTAGACTGCTAGACTTTTTCTAGGGAAGGATTGGGTGATTTAGATCAGTACAGTTTCCTTCCTTCCCCGTGGATTCTCTGGAGACACGGACTCCTAGTGTCTTTTTTTGCCCTGTGTCCGCCAGCTGGCTGGCCACAGAAATTTGCCTGTGCCTGGAGCACAGCTGTGTGATGGCGGCTCAGTCTCTGCCAGCTGTCTGGTGCGCAGAAACTGCCTGTGTCTGCCTTTGTGGCTTTTGGGAGTCTGAGTGGCTCCCTAAGGTGGGCAATTTTCCGGGGACCTTTTCAGGTTGGGGGTGAGCTGAGTGCTCTGAGATCAGACCCGCCGTTTCCATCTCTGGCGGCGAATCAGGCGCGCAGGCAGGCAGGGCTCTGTGCGGGAACCTGGGTCCCCGGCTCTGGCTCCGGGCTGGCTCCTGGGGTGCCCGTGGAACCCGCCCGAGTCTTTTCCAGGGGATGTCTGGGTGACCTAAGGCCGGTCCCAATCGTTTCCTGTACCCTGGGGTTATCTCTCGACTGAAAATTCCAGTCTCTGATAGTGTGGTGCCCAAGGTTCAGTCTGGGACCGTGACCAGAGACACTGGCTTGTGGCTCTGGGCTGGGGCTGGGGCTGGCGGCCGGCAGCCAAGCGTCTGGCGGAACCGGGATCTCTTCCGCGGTTTAGCCGGGTGAGTTAAAAGCTGATTGAATCCCCCACCGTGGGGTATCCTCTCACCTGGGAAACACAATGACTGTGTTTTATGGCCGAGAGTTCTGATTGCTGTTCACTGTGCTGATCCTGCTGTGCTGCTGCTCAGAATGAGAGTCCTCCCGGCGCCGCCATCTTGCCCCTCCTTGTCTTTGATTTCTTGGACGGTCTGTGTCAAGAATTTTTTGGATTTAACATTTTCTTTGACAGATACATCGATTTGTTCCATTTTATCTTCTACACCCGAGATTCTTTCTTCCATCTCTTGTAGTCTGTTGTTTATGCTTATCTCTGTAGTTCCTGTTTTCTTCCCTAAATTCTTCCTCTCCATTATTTCCTCCATTTGTGTTTTCTTTAATATTTCCAGTTCTATCTTCAGGTCTTGATTTGTTTTGTTTACTTCCTTCACCTGTCTGATTGTATTTTCCTCTTTTTCTTTTAGTTCCTTCAACTCTGTTTCTTTTACTTCTTTCAGTGATTTAATTATTTCTTCTCTGAAGGCTGTAAACTGTTTGGCTGCATCTTCCCATATTTCTTCATGGATGGCCATAATCTGCTTGTCTTTTACTTCCTCCCTTTCTTTATGGATAGCCATGATCTTTTTGGTTTTATCTTCCTATAATTCTTTTCGTATTTTATTTGTTTCCTCTATTATCCTCTTCATCAGCATAGATGTAAGGTCATCTTCTTGATTTTCTATTATGCTGGGTTGTCCAGGGCTACTCGCCCCTGGATGGCTGGGTTCTGGAGATGCCGTATTGCTCTGTCTTTTGTTGGTTGAGCTTTTACGCTGACCTCTACCCATTGGGCTGTACTAGGTGTTGGCTGTTAGTTTCTGTGCTTCCTGGAGTCCTGATGTAGGGAGAATCCCCTTGGCATGAAGATGATTTTCCTGAAGGAGTCCTCCTCTACTTTTTGGTTATGGTCACTGTATGGCCAGTGTTTCTCAGGAATTGCCACTGCTCACTTCAGGTGTATAGCCCTGAGTAGTAGCTGAGGTCTTTGTTGGGCAGGGGGGCTCTCCTCTTACCCATATAAGTGCTCAAGACAGCTGCCCCACTGCTGGGTTTCCCGTTATAAATTTAGTGAGCTGCTGCTATTGTTACAGTTTTCCAGGTACAGTCCTCTTGAAGAACCTGCTGATTCCCTAGCTGTGGGGTTTTCTCCCAACAGGGAAACTCAGTCTGTTATCCTGGGGCACACAGTTCTGTCCGGGAAAGTAAGAGGGGCGCCCAGCAAGTCTCTGGGCCAGAGGCTGAGTGCTCCGCTCTGGGCCTGGAGAATGTGCACCTGGGTTGAGTTGGCGCCTGGGGGCGCCGCTTTGTTCTGGAGGCTGGGTGCCTCAGTCTGGACCAGAAGCTGTGTGTCCCTGTCTGGGATGTCGGCTGCAGGCACTGCTCTGGTCTGGACACGGTGGGTGCAGCCCTTTTGAAGGACCACGGTTTCCCACAGTTTTGACAGTCTAGCTAGGGGTAACTGGTTGATCCTTGGCACAGTATCTGAGGGCTGCTGTAATGGCTCTCTGGCTTTTGTAGGTCTGAGGATGCATCTGTGTGCCCCAGTGCCCTAGGGGTACTCAATAATGGTGGCTGAGCACAGCACTCCTGCCTGCAGTAGAAAGCTAGAGCCTAGAGCCTGCGTGAATCCAGAAAGTCTTTTGGTGCTGGGTGTCCTGAGCGTTAGACCTGATGATCCCCCCGGCTGGGGATTTCCTCCTGCCAGGGACACCCAGGCTTTGCTTTGGGGACTGCCATTCTGTCTGGGGTGGCGGCGAGTAGAACCCACCAGCACAGATGCCCACCCGTGGCTCTGCTTTTCTGGCCTTTGGGAGCCTGGGCGTCTACCTAAAGTGGGTAATTTTCCCAAGACCTTTTCAGGGTCGTGGTATCAGCTGAGTGCTCTGAGATCAGTCCAGCCATTTCCCTCCCTGTGGATTTGCACCCAATGGTGAAATTGAGTCTCTGGTGCCCTGGGGCCCACAGTTCTATCTGAGGCAGCGAATCAGGTGCGCAGGCAGGGCTCTATGCAGGCGCCTGGGTCCCTGGCTCTGGCTCTGGCTGGCTCCAGGGGAGCCCGTGGAACCTGAGTCTTTTCCAGGGAATGTCTGGGTGACCTAAGGTCGGTCCCAATTGTTTCCTGCTCCGTGGGGTTATCTCTCAACTGGAAAATTCAGTCTGTGATGTGTGGGCCCACAGTTCAGTCTGGAACAGTGACCAGATCATGCTTGAGTTTTGCTCTGGGCTGGCGACCAAGCACCTGGTAGGACCAGGGTCTCTTCTGTGGTTTACCCAGGTGAGTTAAAGCTGATTGAACCCCCCCACCGTGGGGTATCCTCTCATCTGAGGAACACAATCACGTGTTTTTTATGGCTGCGAGTTCTGCTTGCTGGTCACTATGCCGATCCTGCTGTGCTGCTGTTCAGAATGAGAGTCCTCCCAGTGCCGCCATCTTGGCCACCCCTACAATTTTCTTAATTGGTTCAAATCATATGGCTTGGTTTCACTTGGTAAAACTAACAAAATAAATGCCAAAGTCTTTTGTCTTCCCCCAAAGGACTGAGAAATTGTTTCAAGTTCTCTGTTAGAATACCCACGGTCATTGTCTAAAATACCTGATAAACTTTAAAATATTTCATAACCTGAAACATAACTTTTTAAAACTCGTTTTTGCAATATCAAAATCAGGTACCCTTTTAGAAATGAAGTCACAAAATATAATCATAATTTTAAAAGTCAAAACCAGATTTTATCAATGCAAACAATTCAGTACTTTTAAAATCAATACCAAGTATATTATTTTGATGTTGGCTGCCAGTAAGAAAAGTTCTTGTAATCAAACACATGGAGGTGCAGTTTTAATATTTTATATAAATGTAGTTTTAAACATTATTATTTTTATAAACCTGGTTTTTAATACAGGACCAAAATTATATAAAGTCTTAATATATTTAATAATCAATAATCAGACATCAAAACATATATAGAACATAGTAAACTTATATATTTAAAACAAACAGACAAAACTATAAAACTAATTTTTACTCCCTTTAGCATTAATTTCAAGGGAGGAACATCTTGCTCCCTGTTGAATACTATTTTATGACCATGGAGGCTTGCAACTTTCTTACCTGAGAAGCTGCTGTGGACACTTTAAGAGCCTCTTGTAGGGAAAGTAATCATCAGTATGGCCTTCATCTGTGGTTTCAACTCCTGTAGTGTCTGGGACATTTTTGTGCATTTCTGATATAATATGTCCGCACTCCTCTATGGCAGACAAAACTTTAAAAAGCTGCTGAAATCATCCCAGGTGGGCTGGTGGGTGAAAAGAATAGTTTCAATGAGATCAATCAAATCCCTAGAATTGTCAGAGAACTTGGATTCTGAGTTCTCCAGTCATCTGGTTCCCTGAGGGAGAGGCTGCCAAGGGGCTCTGGGTTTTTGGTGCTGAGCCAGAACCTGGATAAAGGGCTGGAGCTCGCTGAGGAGTGGGAGGAGGAGGGGTTGGAAAAATTATTTCCATGGGAGTCTCATCCTGAAAAAGAGAGTAAAGGGGGTGTGAGGGTGCCAAGGCAGTGGCCTCTGGTTTTGTTTAGTCTGTGGAAGGAGGATTGTTAGTGGGTGTCAGAAAGGGCTTAATCCATGAAGGTGGATGAATCATTAGGTCTTTCCAGACTACAATATATGGCAATTGGTCTGGGTGCCCACATTTTTGCTGAAAAACACCATCTTCCACTGCAAGGATGGTGGGAAGGTGGAAAGTTCCTTCTGGTGGCCAGCCCACATTAAAGGTGGGCCATTCTGAGCTGCAAAAAGTCATCATTTTTCCTCTCCTCACATCAACTGAAAGACCGTGAATTCTATTCTTAACTTCTCCAAAATGTGTCAGAACCAAGTCAAGGGGTTTGGAAGTATTCTGTCCCATATCATCAGCCAGTCTTTCCATAAAGAAAATTCAGAATAACGCAAAAGAAGTAAGGAGAGCAATTTCAAAAAATAGTAAATCACATATACACAAAAAAGAACCAGCCATCCCAGACAAAAAACAAACTAAAGGCAACAACACACAACGTATACCTGGGCTAATACCTAAAATCACTAAAGCAAGAAGAGCTATGGCGTCAAAGGCAACTGCAAGACCACAAGCAATTAATCACAAAAATACAAAAGTAACTCCTGCCACAACACCAAGAAAAAGAAAATTAATCCAACACGGAAACAAAGTAAAACCAAAAACCTGGCATTTCCTGTACTTCTCTGCCACAGAAGTCCCAGAAACTCTATGAAAACCAATCCTCACTCTGGTTTCCCTATCCCAAGATTTCCAGGGAGGCAAAAACTTACAAGGCCAAAAATGTCTTTTTGACCCCTGCAGCCCTGGACCTCAACAGGTCTCTCTTGTCCACTTTTGGACACCTCTACAACACATTGAGGCTTTTCAGATCAATGAACAGAAACAAACACTTAAAGCAGGCAGACAACACAAAAGACATTTACCCATGGGATTAAGTTCTCTGGGTCTGGAGTCCTAGAGGTCCTGAGGCACCCTGGACCAGACCCCAAATGTAATGCCAGGTTCAGGAGATCCTCAGAGCCCCCAGGAGACAACTCAATACAATAGCAAGAGAGCTTTATTATGAGAGCAATCAAACTCAAGACTCACTGATGCACCAGTAGAGAAGTGGGACCTGGAGCCCTGAGTGAGCAAGGCTTTTTAGGGAAAGTCTGTGATCAGGGAGTTTTCATGACAGCAAACAGGGAAGCACATGTTTCTATGACAGCAAACGGGGTGCATATGCCTTGATGTTACAGGATTAGGTAAAAGTTAGATGGGTGAGGTGACCTTTTCTGAATCACAATTACCTAAGGTATATGCCTCTCTGAGGAACAATTGCCTAAGACATATGATCACAATGGCTATTCTTTTAATCTATATCTGAAACATTGGGGAGAATTTCCCACCAGATTATCAACCTATTTCCCTTGATTATTGCCAGGGAGATTGTCTCTAATTTCTATGAAGTATTTATTCTATGATATTTCCTAGAGATGGTGCTGGGAGAGTTAACTTTGTTTTCTGCCAGGTGCACATTTTGTGATATTTCCTGGTACCTGAATTCAGCTCCCAGTCAAGATGGCTCTTGATTTTAAAATGGAGTTATTCTCAGGCTAACTTTACCCAGGCTAACTTAAACTCTTCACTATGACTTTCTAGGTGGTGTTTATTATGAAGTTAAACTTTGAAACTCAGTATAAATCACACATAAAAGTCACCCAGCTGAAGGGAAATTTTAATCTAGCAACATGGCTACTCTGGCAGGAGATCACATGCGAAGACCTAGTTCTGTGCGATCTGGCTGAAATACAGACACACTCTTAGTACACACTCTTTTTTTTAAACTTTCATTAATTACACTTTATTCACTTTGTATGCCCCCCATGAACCCCACCCTCCTCCCCTCCTAATTCCACCTTCTCTCCCCCTTCTTCATGCATGCACCTTCTCAAATCCACTAATAGGAGAGGTCCCCCTCTCCTTCCTTCTGATCTTAGTTTATCAGATCTCATCAGGAGTGGCTGCATTGTCATCTTCTCTGGCCTGGTAAGGCTACTCCCCGCTCAGGAGAAGGTGATCAAAGAGCAGGCCAATCAGTTCATGTCAGAGACAGTCCCTCTAATGATTACTATGGAACCCACTTGGACACTGAACTGCCATGGGCTACATCTGTGCAGTTGTTCTAGGTTATCTCCATGCATGGTACTTGGTTGGAGTAGGAGTATCTGGAAAGACACCTCTGTTCAAATTATCTGGTTCTGTTGCTCTCCTTGTGGAGCTTCTGTCCTCTCCAGATCTTACTATTTCCCCCTTCTTTCATAAGATTCCATGCTCTCTGCCCAACAGTTAGCCATAAGTCTTAGCATCTGCTTTGCTAGTCTGCAGGGCAGAGCCTTTCATAGGGCCTCTGTGGCAGACTCCTAACTTGTTTCCTGTTTTCTTCTTCTTCTGATGTCCATCCTCTTTGCCTTTTAGGATGGGGATTGAGCATTTTAGTCAGAATCCTCCCTCCTGATTAGCTTCTTTAGATGTACAGATTTTAGTAGGTTTATCCTATGTTATATGTCAATATAAATGAGTATATACCCTGTGTGTCTTTCTGCTTCTGGGACAGATAATTCAGGATGATCCTTTCCAGTTCCCACCATTTAACTGCAAATTTCATAATTTCCTTATTTTTCATTGCTGAGTAATATTCCATTGTGTAGATGTACCACAATTTCGGTATCCATTCTTCAGTTGAGGGACATCTGGGTTGTTTCCAGCTTCTGGCTGTTACAAATAAAGGTGCTAAAAACATGATTGAGCATATGTTCTTATTGTGTACTTGATCCTCTTTTGGATATATGCCTAGGAGTGCTATGGCTGGATATGAGGAAGCGCTATTTCTGTTTGTCTGATAAAGCACCAGATGGATTTCCAGAGTGGTTGTACAAGTCTACATTCCCACCAGCAGTGGAGGAGGTTTGCCTTTCTTCTGAACCCCTCCAGAATGTGTTTTCACTTGAGTTTTTAATCATGGCCATTCTGATAGATGTAATTTGAAATCTCAGGGTCATTTTGATTTGCATTCTCCTGATGGGTAATGAGGTTGAGCATTTCTATAAGAGTTTCTCTGCCATTCAATATTCCTCTACAGAGAATTCTGTTTAGCTCTGTTCCCCATTCTTTAATTGGATTACTTGGTTTGTTGCTTTTCAGCTTTTTTAGTTCTTTATATATACTGGATATTAGCCATCTGTTAGGTAAAGGGTTGGTGAAGATTCTTTCCCAATCTGTAGGCAGTCATTTTGTTTTGATGACAGTATCCTTTGCTTTACAGAAGCTTTTCAGTTTCATGAGGTCCCATTTATTGATTGTTGCTCTCAGAGCCCGTGTTGTTGGTGTTCTGTTCAGGAAATTGTCTCCTCTATTAATGAGTTCTAGGGTCTTCCCCACTTTTTCTTCTAACCGATTTAATGTGTCTCGTTTCATGTTGATGTTTTTGATCCACTTGAACTTTAATTTTGTGCTGGGTGATAAGTATTGATTTATTTGCATTTTTCTACCTGTAAACATCCACTTAGACCAGCACCATTTCTTGAAAATGCTATCTTTTTTCCATTGTATGGTTTTGTCATCTTTGTCAAAGATCAGTTGTCCATAAGTGTCTGGGATTATTTCTGAGTCTTCAGTTTTGTTCCCTTGATCCACCATTGTGTTTCTATGCCAGTACCATGCAGTTTTTCTAACTGTTGCTCTATAGTACAGCTTGAGATCAGGGATGGAGATACCTCCAGAAGATCTTTTATTGTAGAGGATTGTTTTAGCATTTCTGCGTTTCTTGTTATTCCATATGAAGTTGAGAATTTTTCTTTCGAGGTCTGTAAAGAATTGTGTTGGTACTTTGATGGGAATTGCATTGAATCTGTAGATGGCTTTTGGTAAGATGGCCATTTTTACTATGTTAATCCTGCCAAGCCATGAGCATGGGAGATCTTTCCATTTTCTGATGTCTTCTTCTAATTCTTTCTTCAGAGACATGAATTTTTTTTCATACAGATCTTTGACTTGCTTGGTTAGGGTTACACCAAGGTACTTTATGTCATTTGTGGCTATAGTGAAGGGTGTTGTTTCCATAATTTCTTTCTCAGCCCTTTTGTCTTTTGTATACAAGAGGGCTACTGGTTTTTTTGAGTTAATTTTGTATATGGCCACTTTGCTGAAGGTGTTTATCAGCTATAGGAGTTCCCTAGTAGAATTTTGGGGGTCACTCAGGTATACTATCATATCATCTGCAAATAGTGATACTTTGACTTCTTCTTTTCCAATTTGTATCCACTTGATCTCCTTCAATTGTCTTATTGCTCTATCAAGGACTTCCAAAACTATGTTAAAGAGATATGGAGAAAGTGGGCAGCCTTGCCTTGTCCCTGATTTCAGTGGGATTGCTTTAAGTTTCTCTCTGTTTAGCTTGATGTTGGCTCTAGGCTTGCTGTATATTGCCTTTACTAGGTTTAGATATGTGCCTTGTATCTCTGATTCTCTCCAATACTTTAAATAGGAATGGATGTTGAATTTTGTCAAATGACTTTTAAGCATCTAAGGAGGTTATATGTGGTGTTTTTTTTTTTTTCAGTTTGTTATTTTGGTGGATCACATTGATGGATTTCCGTATATTGGACCACACCTGCATACCTGGGATGAAGCCTACTTGGTCATAGTGGATGATATCTTTGATATGTTCTTGTATTCAGTTTGCAAGTATCTTGTTGAGTATTTTTGCATCAATGTTCATAATGGAGATTGGCCTGAAATTCTCTCTTTTTTTTGGGGGGGGGGTCTTTGTGAGGTTTAGGTACCAAGGTGACTGTGGCTTCATAGAATGAGTTGGGTAGTGTTCTTTCTGTTTCTATTTTGTGGAACAGTTTGAAGAGAACTGGAGTTAACTCTTCTTTGAAGATCTGGTAGAATTCTGCACTGAAACCATCTGGTCCTGGGCTTTTTTTGGATGAGAAACTCTCAATGACAGCTTCTATATCCTTGGTATATATGGGACTAGTTTATTGATTTACCTGGTCTTGATTAAGCTTTGGTAGTTGGAATTGATCAAGAAAATTATCCATTACATTTAGATTTTCAAATTTTGTGGCATATACACTTTTGAAGTATATAAGTCCTAAAGACTGTTTGGATTTCCACAGTATCTATAGTTATGTCCTCCTTTTCATTTCTGATTTTATTGATTTGGATGGTGTCTCTCAGTCTTTTAGTTAGCTTGGCTAGGGGTTTGTCGATCTTGTTGATTTTCACAAAGAACCAGCTCTTGGTTTCATTGATTCTTTGAATTGTTTTATTTGTTTCTAATTGATTGATTTCAGCCCTGAGTTTGATTATTTCCAGCCGTCTACTCCTTTTTGGTGTGTCTACTTCTTCTTTTTCTATGATTTGTAGGTGAGGCATTAAGTTCTTTGAATGAGTTGTCTTGAATTTCTTCTTGAAGGCACTTAGTCCTACGAATTTCCTCTTAGCACTCCGTTCATTGTGTCGCATAAGTGTGGATATGTTGTGCCTTCATTTTCATTGAATTCTAGGAAGACTTTAATTTCTTTCTTTGTTTCTTCCCTGACCCAGCTGGCATTGAGTAGCAAGTTGTTCAGTTTCCATGTGTATGTAGGCTTTTTTGCTATTTCTGTTGTTGTTGATGTCCAGCTTTATTCCATGGTGATCAGACAGGATACAAGGGATTATTTCAATCTTCTCGTATCTGTTGAGGCTTGCTTTGTGACCAACTATATGGTCTATTTTGGAGAAGGTTCCATGAGGTGCTGAGAAGAAGGTAAATATTTTGTGTTTGGGTTTAAGGTTCTGTAAGTGTCTGTTAGGTCCATTTGATTCATGACCTCTGTTAGAGACATTGTTTCTTTGTTTCATTTCTGTTTTCTTGACCTATCCATTGTTGAGAGTGGGGTGTTGAAGTCTCCCACTATTAATGTGTGGAGATCTATGTGTGGTTTAAGTTTTATCAATGTATTTTTTACAAATATGGGTACCCTTGTATTAGGGGCATAAATATTCAGGATTGTGATGTCTTCCTGGTGGAATTTTCCCTTGATGAGTATGAAGTGTCCTTCCCCATCTCTTTTGATTAATTTTGGAAGAAAGTATATTTTATCAGATATTAGAATGGCTACTCCTGCTTGCTTCTTGGGTCCATTTACTTGGAAAGCAGTCTTCCAGCCATTTACCCTCAGGTAATGTCTATCTTTGTGACTTAGGTGTCTTTCTTGTATGTAAGAGGTTGCTGAGTCTTGTTAGTGCATCGATTCTGTTAGTCTGTGTCTTTTTATTGGAGAATTGAGTCCATTGATGTTGAGAGAAATTAATGACCAGTGGCTGTTAGATCCTTTGATTTTGATGTTGGCTGTGGTCATATGTTTGTGTGCTTGGTTGCTTTTCGTTTAACTGTAGTGAGGTTAATTATTTCCTGTGTTTTCTTGAAAATAGGTAGGTTTCTTGAATTTTATTTTTCCTTCTAGTGTCTTCTGTAATTCTGGATTTGTGTGTAGGTATTGTTGAAAATTGTATTTGTCATTGAATATCTTGTTTTCTCCATCTATGAGTGTATTGCTGGTTATAGTAGCCTGGGCTCACATCTGTGTTCTCGTAGGTCTGGCATGATATCTGTCCAGGCCCTTCTGGCTTTCATAGTCTCAGCTGAGAAGTCAGGTGTGATTCTGATGGGTTTGCCATTATATGTTCCTTGGCATTTTCCCCTTGCAGCTTTTAATATTTATTCTTTCTTCGGTATACAAACTGTTTTGATTGTTATGTGGCGGAAGGACAATTTTTCTGGTCTAATTTATTAGTTGTTCTGTAGGCCTCTTGTATTCTTATTGGCCTCTCCGTTAAGTTGGTCAAATTGCTTCAATGATTTTGTTGATAATATTTTCTGGGCCTTTGAGAAGGGAATCTTCTTTTTCCTAGATTCCTATTATTCTTAGGTTTTGTCTTTTTATGTTGTCTTGAATTTCTTGGACGGTGTGTGTCAGAAATTTTTCAGATTTAACATTATCTTTGACAGATACATTGATTTCTTCCATTGTATCTTCTACACCTGAGATTCTTTCTTCCATCTCTTGTAGTCTGTTGGTGATGCTTACCTCTGTAGTTTCTATTCTCTTCCCTAATTTCTTTCTGTCCATAATTTCCTCCATTTTTGTTTTCTTTAATTTTTTCTGTTCTATCTTCAGATCTTGAGCCATTTTGTTGATTTCCTTCATGTATCTGACTGTGTATTTTCCTGTTTTTCCTTCAATTCATTCAGCTGTTTGTTTGAACAATCCTCTGTTCCTTTTATTTCTTTCAGTGATTTAAGTATTTCCTCTCTAAAGTCCACAAACTGTTTGGCTGCAATTTCCTGTATTTCTTTATGCATGGTCATAATCTGTTTGAGTCTATCTTCCTCCAGGTCTTTACACATTTTTTTTTTCCTTCTGTTATCTTCTTCATGAGCATAGATGTTAAGTCATCTTCTTGAATTTCAATTAAACTTGGGTGTCCAGGCCTCTTGCCCCTGGATAACTGGGTTCTGGAGATGTCATATTGCTCTGTCTTTTGTTCATTGAGCTTTTACGCTGGCCTCTACCCATTGGGATATCTTAGCTGTTGGGAGTTAGTTTCTGGTGGTTCCTGGAATCCTGTGGTGGAAAGAATCCCCTTAGCAAGAAGATGGATTTTCCTGAAGGAATCTCCTCAACATTTTGGGTATGGTCACTGTATGGCTAGTGTTTTTCAGGAGGTGCCACAGTTCGCTTCAGGCGTAGAGACCTGAGTGTTAACTGTGGTCCTTGTTAGTCAAGGGGGTTCTCCTCTCTCCCGAAGTCCTAGAGACAGCTGCCCTGCTTCTGGGTTTCTTGCTGTAAATTTAGTGAGCTGCTGCTATAACCTGTGTGTCCTGTGGTTTGGTTAGTTATGTGAGGGATAACTGGTTCTCCCTTGCAGCAGTATCTTGGGGTTGATCTCAGGAATTCCAGGCTTCTATAGGTCTGAGGTTGAGTCTCTTTGTCCCAGTACGCAAGTGGTAATCTGTGGCAGGTGAGTACTGCTCTCCTGGTAGCAACAGGCTACCTGGTGCACAGCAGGTCAGTGGGTTGGGCTGGTCTGTGGGACTTTTCCAGGGATATACTCGGTGGTCTAAATCTGACCCCGTTTGCTTCGTTCCCTGTGAGGATTTCTCCCGACAGGGACTCCCAGTCTCTGTTGCCCTGAGTCGCACAGCTCTGTCTATGACACAGAGCTGGGCGTGCAGCCAGACTCTGTGCTTGTGGCTGCAGCCCAGTTCAGAGCTAGTTTAAAGCTGGGGGCGCACACCTGCCATTCTCAGAAAACATTTCCAGGGAAAGACTGGGTGACCTGTGATCAGCCCTATTTCCTTCCTTCCCTGTGGGTTTTTCTACTGACTGGGGCTCCCAGTCTCTGGTGTTATGGTGCCCACCATTCAGCCTGGGAAGGTGATCAGGACATGCAGGAGTGTGACTCTGGTCTAGAGACCTAGTGCCTGCATGACCTGGGATCTCTTTCGGTTCTGGCTGGGTGACCTGAGATTGGACCCGACTGATTCACATGCTTTGGGGGTTTCCTCTTACCTGGGAAACACAATCACTGTTGTTTTAGGGCTCAGAGTACAGTCTCTTGGTCGCTGTACAGAAAATGCTGTCCTGCTCCTCAGAAGCAGTGTTCTCCTGGCACTGCCATCTTGGGATATCTTAGTTCTTCCTAGTACACACTCTGAATCCATCTGGCTGGAATACAGACCCACCCTTCCTACACCCCTTTAATCCTAAACAATGAAGCCTGTTTGGTCCTCCTGCTGATTCCTGCTCATACCACACGGTGGCACCAGAGAGCAGTATAAACTTGGGAGAGCACAGGGAGAAACTTGAGCACCTGAAAGGGAAGTGCTGAATGCAGTTTCCAGAAGAGACATGAATCTTCCGGACGTTTTACAACCTCTAGTCTCTGCTCCTGTCTCCATCAGAGAGGCCTGTAGTCACTCTTCCTCATCTCCTGTGATTTCCCTGACACTGCCCCGTGGGGTAGTGTATCTCTTCACCCATTCATTTACCCAACTCAGGGCTCCCAGCAGCTCTAGGTATTTCAGGAATATCCACCTCTCCCCCCCAATATGTGTTTTCCGACAATCACACCCACCACCAAATACAAGTGGGAAACGACAACCTATCCAGGGGACCTGACAACAAGAAGAGCCTTGAACACGATTTTGTAGATAAGGATTGCCCCATGAGGCAGCAGTGGATCTCACAACCTCACATTGCAGAGGCACAGGAGGCCCTAATATGGCAGCAGGAGACAGCACCTCAGCCTTCACAGCCACCTAAAGAAGTTAGAGCCATGTCCTTCCGGTTAGAGCAGGAGAATAGAAGCGAATAACTTTGCCAAAACCACAGAGATAATCGATGTTGGGGCCTAGATTGAGACCCAGAGGGCGGATCCAGTGAGCCCAGGGAAGTTACTCAGCATGGCTATTGTTACCCTGGGACTGTTAATGCAGCCCTGGGACTGAGGTGGCCTTTTCTTCTGCTTCCTGCAGGTGGCGACAAAGCACAAAGCCCACTATTCTGACCTGGTGATAGCTTGGTTTGCTTGAAGATCTAACACTCACTTGGTCATAGTGGGGGAGCAGGAAGGGAGGTGGGAAATGCCTCCTTCCTGGACCCATACAGAAGTTGCAAATGGGAGACTAGCCTGGACTAGCACCAATCTGCCAACCTTAAGTCTGGAGTCAGTCTGATCTCAGGAGGTACTGGATCTTAGGGTGGATCAGATTCAATTTCTCCCTCAGAACTCGCATCCTGGAAGTTAGTAGCTGCAGAGGACACCCAGTAAGTTCACACATGCACGGCCACAACGCACACAGACATGTTATAGCTGGTGTCAGCACAAGTTGTTTGACTGAGTTCCCTTCTGCTCAGAACATCCAGGCAGAGTCCAGTAAGTTCTATGAAGGAACGGTCTCCCCCCTTTCCCAGCCTCCTTCAAGAATTCACAAGAACCCAGAGCAGTAAAACTTGTTACAAGCAGTGATTTTTAACAGCTCAAAGCCCAGTGCCACAGGGAAAGGGGGCCAGGCCCTTTCATTCTCCCCAGTTCACTTGCTCACCCCAACCTGATGCATTTTCTCCCTATCCCAGCATCCCCCTGCAGGGAGCCTGGGAGCCTGAGCTGAGGTGTGTGTGTGTGTGGAGGAAGGAGAGAGGAAGGGGGAGCTGTGGCTGCAGTGGCCTTGCACACTCATGTGGGCTCCTGCTGTACTGGTCCAGTGCACAGACCACCTGTGGGACGCCCAGAGGAAGTCTTTCCACCTCACCCCAAGGGGACCAAGGAGGGATTATGTGAGGGGCACATGCCACGTTTGTGGTCAACTCTCGGTCAAGGTTGTCTTTGCCTGGTTCATCCTTCATGGTTGCACCTTCTCCCTCTTCCTGCTTTATTCTTTAGAAGCCAGTCACCATGCCTGCCCACCACCATAAATGGAAGGCCCAAGCTTTCAAGCTTCAAGCCCCTGAGAGGCATCACCTATGTACAACCATTAAATTCTTCCTCAGGAAGATTTCCTCTTCTCCCTCACTTACTGTGTGCGGTCATTCTGTCTGTCCCTGTGGAGTGACATGTTCATTCTGTACTGCCAGTTCTGCCTGCTCTTGATGCTCACTCTCCAGTGCTGGCTGTTCAGGGGTCCCTCATCCTCACTCTCCAGTCCTTGGTTGCCCCTGTGTTATCTGGGGGCACTTCCTTCCTGGTAAAGACAGCCAGGCTCCTCTGTATCTATCTTTTCAGTTCCCTGAGTCAGAGAGTTCTGCAAAGAGTTAGGCTCCTTATACTGTCATTTAAATTTTCTTTGAGTGTGATGAGTGTGGTATAGTTACACATTTGTGTGGGTTAGTACATATGTATGTATGTACATGTGCAAGTGTGTATATGTGGAGGCCAGAAATGATTGTTAACTGTCTTCCTCTGTCATCACCCACCTTATTTACACATTTCATCCTCTGTGTGTGTGTGTGTGTGTGTGTGTGTGTGTGTGTGTGTGTAAGGACTTGTATGTAGAGGTAAAAGGTTAAGCTCAGGTGTCAGATCTTACATTTTACTCTCTGTGGGACAGGATCTTTGCAGGGAACCATTTAGTTGGCCTGGCCTGGCTGCCTTGAGCGGCATAGGGGTTCTTAAGTTAGAGTTCATGGCTCCTGGGACACTAAGCGCCTTCCATTCCTGAGAGACTGACACAGTCCGGCAGGCAGCTAAAGTGTTGGGCAGTTTTGTGTTTCTCTGATGCAGGATATTTGATCCTATTGTGAGAGTGCAAAAAGTTTCTTGTTTGGTGTGGCTCAGCCCTCACACACACCTTTAATCCAAGAGCTTTCTGTACACAGGATTAAGTAAAGTTAACCCCAGGACAAGAGGTGGAGTAGAAACCAGCTGACAGGAAGTTAACAGGAAAGAGGGGCATTGAGTTGAAGGTAATTCAAGACAGTGTGGAGAAGAAGGGGCTTCCTTCTTGGACATGAGCTGAGTAGGAAGATCAGCTGAGCAGGAAGGTCTTTCTCTGCCTCTCTGAGCTAGCAAGCTTTCACCCCAGCATCTGGATCCTAAGTCTTTATAAGTAATAATTGAACGCTTGGGATTTTGTTTTTAGTAACAACAACATTTCACTGCATGTTTTTTAGTAGTCAAGGAAACATGGAAACTCGACAGGACAATTACTCTTAGACATAAACCTTGTGTACCCTCTAGTGCTTGCAAATGTCAGTGTATCCTGGCAACTACCACTGTGTTGATCCTGGCAATGGCATTATATCTGTTTCTGAAAAAGGTATGAAAAGTCTGATTGCTCTTCATAAAATTGTCACAGCCTCAACCTTGCTGCGATCCCTCCTACCAGCCTTCTTTAATTCCTTGAAGCCATATTAAGCAATCTTAATCTCATAAGTAATTAGGTCACATTTGTTGTTCTCTGCTGTGTTTTTCTAGTTAGTTGCCCTGCAAGCTTGTAGGAATTCTCCTATCTCTACTTCCATCTCAACATAGGAGCACTGAGTACAGACAGGTACTACCCTGTCTGGCTTTATGTGGCTTCTCTGCACTCAAGCTAAGGTCTTCATGCTTGCAAGGTAAATGAACCTAATCAATCTGAACCTTATCAGTCTGGCTGGGGTATGTGGTCATTGAGCTCTAGGGTCTTACTTGTCTCTGCCCCCTCAGTGATGGGGGATACAAAAACTCACACCCTGCATGGCTTTTACAGCTGTTGAAGATTCAAATTCAGTCTTTATGCTTGTGCAGAAAGCACTGTTACCTCACCTCTACCCAGCCAAGACCCCCTCTAACCCTCCAGCCTCTCATTGGGTTTCAGAAGATTACTGTATTTTCTTCTTGTTCTGAATTGTCATTGTACACCAATTAAGAATTCTCCACTGTGCCATTCCTCAACCCCTGGCAAACACCATTGCATTTTCCTTTCTTGAAAAATTACAGTACAGTACTCTCAGTTCCACCCCTAGATGTACAGAAGCTTGTCATTCTGTGACTGACAGGTCACTGGAAGTATGTATTCCTCTGTGGTGGACCTACACCTACATGTGGCTTTCCTTCCTGTTCAAGCTGAGTAATAGTCCATGATATATAAAGGCCACATATGGTTGGTACATTCATCTGCTTACGGACAGAGAGTTATTTCCATCGTGGCTGTGGTTAAGTGCTGTTACTATAAACAAGCAAGCATCTGAGACTTTGAATCAATTATTTTTCCATAACTATGAAAGAACTGTTGATGAATGATATGCGATTTTGTGATAATGCATCCATATTTAATTAGGTAAAATACAAAGTGTTAAGGTGATTGGCTTATTAAAAAGTGCTATACAGTTTAGGTTATTGATAGGTGCACAGAGCACCCTAATCTGTGATGTGTAACAGGTGATCCCTGATGACACCAAGTAGAAATGCACATGAAGACATTTGGCTCAAATATCTACAGGTGTTCTAACCCACATTTCAATGGAAGCAGTTTAACAAAGCAGGAGCATGAACACTGTAAGAGCATGAACACTAGGCTGGGATTCACCATCTGTCAGCGAGCATCTGTCAGTTGGCTCCTTAAGTGAACTCGTCCTTCAATTACTAGTTAAGCATTTGCTGTCCTCCCCAACAAGGATTGTAAGAAGACAACAATTCGTTTCTCAGTGCCAATGAACAGCAAGGGGCTGACAGTGGCGTAGCCACTGGAGACCATCATGTGGATACTGTGGTGGATTGGGTCACTGTCCTGCATCAGTCTGGAGGCAGATATGATGCAGTTCAAACAGTACATCAAGACGAAGAAGTTCATGAGCAGCAGGATGGTCCTGGTGGCCCTTTGCACTGGGGACACTTTTGTAGAAAGGCTGGTTCTGTGAAGGTGCTGAGCCTGTTTCTTGTGTCTGCACAAGAGAGCCACCATGTACCCGCTGGAAAGGGCCATGAGACCTAGAAAAGACACATCTCGAAATATCCTCAGTATGGAAAATAAGGATCTGCTGCTATAACCCATAGGTAAAATAATGCAAGATTCTGTGACAAATATGAGACCATGTGAGGTGACATTGTACTTAGCAACATAGGAGAAGGAGAAGTGAGCACCACAGGACATGTAGAAGGCCCAAAGCACAGAAAGGGGGCACAGGCTCTGTTGTAGGGATTTAGGTTTGAACTTTGCCAGACAGGAGCTTCTGGGGCTGAGGATGATGGCCTGAAGGATGCTCAGCAGGCAGGTGACACAAAGAGAGAGGCCCCTCAAAAGACTGTACAAGTGGATCAGGGAGTTACACTTGATGTCATTCCACATCTTCTGAGATGCAAGAATGTCAGCAGCTGCGAATCCAATGACTGTTAGCATCCCAAGGTGGATGAGGCCCAAGAGACTTATGAGTGGGTCAATGATCTGGAGCCTGCGTTCAAGAAGGAACTCAAAAAGGTAGAAGAGGAAGAGGATAATGTTGAAGGAGATCCCAATGCCTAACTCAGAGAAAAATGTATAATGTGTCAACAACTCCATAAAGGGTCTTGATTCTTCTCATTGTAAGAGACAAGGAACTAGAGTAAACATCTGAGAAGAAAGGCAAGAGAAATTATTCACCACAAACAGTAACAGCAACATTGGTACCAAACACTATTGCCTTTAGGAATATTGGTGGGCCCAGCCCAATACACCCCTCAGTACTCAAGTTTTCCTGAGGTCCAAACCTTCTCGTTGTCAGTCATGCCTGGATTGTGTACCTATAGGTTGGCTCCCTTGCTGCTTCAAGTTTCCTGTGCTATAAATGATCATGTCATATAGAAATGATTTCTTACCACTGCCTCATTTTGAGGTTTTCAGGGGCATTGCCTAGTTTTTGTTTTGTCATCTTGTCAAGTATAGGAAAAGTTTCAAAAGTTTTGATAATTTCCCCATTCTGTTTCCGTTGTTGCACTAAAACATTCAAAACTGGCATAGAGGAGGACAGGGTTTATTTGAATTAACTCTCAGGTCATAGACCATCGTTAATGAGAGGTGAAGTCAGGAACACAAAGCAGATAGTCAAGTCACAGCCACAGTCAAGAGCAGAGAGAGGAGGCTGAAGCCAGGGCTTGGAGGTTAAGAGCTCTGGCTGGTCTTGCAGGGCCTTTGAGTTCAGTTCCAGCATGTAAGTCAACTGGCTTACAACCACCTGTCACTCCAGCAACAGGGCATGGATGACCTCATCTGGCCTCTATGGCACCTGTGCTCATCTGCATATAATGCTCACATATAATTAAAAATAAAAGAAGTAAATAAATCTCGAGTTAATTATATTAGAAATGTTGATGAAGAGGTTAGATAGAGTATTTCATGTAAAATACGTGTTTGGCCTGGAGAGACGGCTCAGTGGCTAAACGCACATTTAGAACAGATGTTTACATGCCGAATTCTGCTCTCTATGAGCACTGCACATGCAAACAGCACACTGATATACACACAGACATAACACAGACACACTTCAAATAAGTAAATACAACACAATTTAAGGTGCCTGTTTATGTTTTCATTCACATTTTTTAAACAGGAAGACAATGTTGCTGTAAATTTTTCCCATCATGTATGGGAAAGGAATTTCATCAGAAAGTTAAGGTTTGTAAGGTGCTTGCTTTCTGTAGCTTATTCTGTGTCCGTGTGCTTAAGGATCCATAAGTTCCCCAGAGAAGAGGGGTGTGTTTAGCACCCACAAACAAGTTATACTATTTAAAGCTTCAGAACTGAGGTAGATAATTGGTAAAAATCTCGACAAGTGGACTTCTCTTCCATTTTGCTTGGCATAGATTTTTACTTAGATGAGAGGTACAGTATCTTAGTTCAGCACATCTCTGTGTCCTGCTCTGACCAAGTCTGGATAATTTCCACCTTTTCACATACTGTCATTTCTCTGTGTTTGACACCTTCAGGTCTTTGTGTTCCTTTGGAACATGCGAGCACTTGGTGTGGACAACAGCTATGCTGCAGTGCTCTAAGGCATGAGCACCAAGACCTCACACAGCCTCTGCTCTGTACGTACCTTTCAGTCCTGTTCCACCGTCTCTTTCTGGCCTTGACTGACCATTCTTCTTGCTATTTTGTGTAATCAGCTTTCATCTTCACTGAGAACAGACAGTTTGCTCCCATCAAAATCTCAGCAAAGATGTCAATCAAATACATTTATCTGTTCCAGTCTTTAATGGGTCACAGTTGATCACTAGGACCCAGCACAACCTTTGTGACATGAATGTATTTTAGTACATTTCTTTCATAAAAGGTAAAATAAATATTGGTAATATATTGATTGCATATATTATACACTGGTAATATCATAAGATTAACTTCAGATCTAGCTCCCTGCTCCTTTACCTCATTTTAAACACAAGATTTACAGACATAGCAATATAATTCTCATACCATCCCAAATTTTAATTACTTGTGAATCAAAGGTGGTGGATGCTGTCATTTTCAGTGTGGTTTGGCTAACTGCCCTTACAGATATTAAGGGACAGGTTTGCCTGGGTGCTGTGGGCTTACAATAACGAATATGATTTGTGAGTTTACTTTATAATTACTTTAAAGCCACTGCAAAGTTTTTTCTACAGGTCAAATTCACAGATACAACAAAGGGAAAACTAGCCTTTTTCTCCAGAGTACAGTCCAGTTATACTCTGTTGGCATCCTAGGCACCAATTCACTTTCCTCAATGCAGCCCCAGGAAATGCTGTAGAAAAATATTCCATTAGTCATCTATTACAGACAACTACACCAGCAATCACGTTCCTCAGGCAAACATGGCTCACGTATGTAAACATCATGGCTCATTAAAAGAAAGACATGTAATGACTTCTGAGCCAATGCACCACTGTTTTCTTTAAAAAAAAAAGACTTTAAAATGTTTCATTTTTACTTTATGTGTAAGTGTAGTTTGCCTCCTGAATTGCTGAAGTGTCCCTTGCCTTGCCACTGTGCCCTGCGCCAACAGTGCATTTTGCACATGGAGAAATCACACTCTTTCTGCCTCTGCTGCTCTGAAGAAAGGGAAGGAGATCACGGTCATAGAAAATGAATTTCTGAAATGTCACATCTGACTAACCCGCATCTGGGAATTTTGTACACTGGGATGGAGGCGTGGGGCTATGCAGGCAGATTAGAAAGCATGCCCAATATAGAGAAAGAAGCAGCAAGCAGAGATCTGCAGTTTCGTTGGTGAGAGTCATCAGCGAAGGCTGGACCTCAGAGCAAAGTGGTGCTAAACGTCCCATCACACAGGGATCAAAGAGCAGTCTCTTCAGTTCCACAGAGTGGCATCCCATGAGAAGCCCAGTCCTTCACCATCCTGTGAGACATAGAACCTCACATGGCCCCAAACTAGGGACACATTTCATAGACAGTGGACTTGATGCAGTGGTCAGGACAGAAGCAGAGAGCAGAAAGCCCTAACAGACCCTGCCCAAGTTTGGTCACTTATGACCTTTCTGGTGGGCAGAATCCAGGGTGAAGGCTGGAGGGCAGGATGTCTGTCTTCTCCTCTGCAGCACGGGTCCAAACATATCTGTTTCTGAATGACAAGATGGTGCATAGTGTGGTTGCCCCACATTTACACCTCATGTCCAGACTCATGCCCACAAATACTTTGGTTTGCCGTGATCGTGTTGCCTGACAGCAGCATGTCACACCATCACCACCTAAGGTGAAGCAAAACTGGACAAAAGGCCTGAGGGGTGTGGCTGCACTGCATGCAGTTGGGGTTGGACTGCAGTTAAATGGAGAACCTGTCCTTCCTATGGTACTCTTCTGCTTGGGAAATTAGGGACACTGGGGAGACATGGCTGGCACCACAGTGAAGGCAAGACAGCCACCAACCAGGTGTAGACACTACATGCAGAGATACTGTGGAGGGGCTGCAGTCTGGGATGCTATGAGCCAACATCTGGGAGGGTTCAATTAAGGACCAGCAGCTAGCTCCAAAAACAGGTAAGAAATGTCCACTGCATTTGTACATGGATAGGATTGTGAGGTTCAGCTTAGGGTCACACCCACAGTTACAATATTCATAATAACCACTGTTAAAAATCTCTCTGAAGTAGTCAGTAGAAAGAAAATACTCTTTAAACATAGAGAAATAAGAAGACCTACAGGAGTGCCCCACAGACTCCAGATGTAGACAATGGTTCCTGCCACAGCCCAACCTGCCTCCCCCACCACCCAGTGACTCCTCCTGAGCAGCTGTGACCTCCCTCCCAGTATTCTCATTTTCTCAAGGACACGGGAAGTAGGTCAGTTCCTGTCCATCTCTTCACTGGGTTCTTCAAAAGATGAGGTTTGGGGAAAACCAAGTAGAGGCAACAGGACAGGGTGGGGCTCAGTTGTTCAAAAGTTTCCTGGAACTAAAAGATAGTTGGGCATTTCTATTATGAAAAAGGAATGTGTATACAATGGCTGGAACACAGAAAAGATTAACGGACACAGGTATCATCTCCATTAGGACCATCTTCACTGTGCAGTTGACAGTCATTGTCCTGGCTATCTCATCATCACAGCCACTCAGGTGACCATTCCAACAAGCAGAGCAAGGTGAAGGGATGTCATAAAATTAAACAGGGAATGCAAATGCTCCTAAGAAAATTCTAGTAGGTAAAAGTCAGTGAGGAGCTGTCTGTTAGAAGAGCTTTGAAAATACAGCCCATTTCCTTTCCTAAGGCTTTTAGTGCCTCTAAGTAGTCACACTACAGAAGCCAGGGTACCAACAATGATCCTTTTTATAGGACATAAAAAACAGAAGTGAAATTAAGTGTATTTGTTTACATCGAAATTAAAGCCTCACTTTCTCAGAAGATGCACACAAATGAGCAATTCTGAAAACCTCTAGAAATTATGCCAAACAACTTATGGACGATAAAGTGAAATTGGTAATTTACTTTAGAAAACTAAATAGGAGTTAAAATTAACTGATATCCTTTAAAAGTTATAATTTTAGGACCTTAAGCAATTGAACATCCTGGGAAGAAAACATGATAGAGCTCAGGTCTCCTCCACAGTAGCTGAAAACCTCCCTGCCTCCCAGTGCTCCTCCTCCCACAGCCTGCCTGGGTCCAGGCCACCTCCTGACTGTGCACTTGGGTGCAGAACACTTACCCAGATGGACTCTGTGCAGAGGAGATCTTGCACAGCTTTGGTGAAGGGGTTTTTAATGCACCTCTGCAGCGTGTAGTTGTAGCCACTGTCACTGACAAGTTCCTGCTGGAGAGCATGGAGATCTGGCCTCCCAGGGGAGCGTCTTCCCCATGGAGCTGACTTTGCTTTCTTGAACAGCAGCTGTCTGGGGAGAGCAGAGCACAGACTTTTCTCCAAGTTTCCTTGCCACATCTGCGTGATGGATCAGGTCACAATGTCGTCAATCCACTCTTTCTAATTTCCCCTCAGACCAAATGAGTCCAAACTAACCTTCTACTCGCATTTCCTGTGCTATATCCAGAGAGTACTGGAGACTTAAGGAACTAAGCAATTATTAAAAACAAAATAAAACAAAACAAAAAACCCAAAGACTGCCTGGGGTTGTAGCACAGTGGTAGAGTACTTGTGTGCCAAGTGTGAGGCTCTGGGTTATGCCCCATTACCACATCATGAGTAAGTAAGTAAATTAATAAAGAAATGAGCCATATAGGCTTAAAAACCTCCCAAAGACTATAACATCTACTGTTTAAGATTCCACACAAGGCACCCAGTGGGAGTGGAACCCTCAGAGGAAAGGAACAGCACCCATTATCAGGTACCCAGCTCATGCCAAGGGGGGAGACCAAATGCTGCCACAGTGGCTCCATGAATATGTTAATGTGCAAACAACAGAGCTCAGCTGGGTGGGAAAAGCCCACACCTCTTCTCCGAGGGTGCTGGCTTCTGTCCTACTCTCTGGAACAGGCCATTTGCCATCCAGTTGCAAGTGGTTCCTGAAAGACTTCTGGGGCTGGTGTGGCAGAGGAGGTGGCCTTTGTCTCCCTGCTTTATGAAGCCATTGTTCTCTGGAGGAGAGGGAGAGAGATACCAGCACACATTCCAGGCCAACCTCGAACCTGCTGTGTGACCCTGGGGAGCTGAGTCCACCTTCCTGAATGTTCATTTCTCTGAGATCTTAAAAATAGATGCTTATTTTTGAGTGTTTTGCAGGTGTGTATGTAAGTGCACTGCGTGCTTGATCCTTTGAACTGGAGATACAGACTTTTTGAGAGCCTCAGGTGGGTGCTGGGAACCAAACTGGGGTCTCCCCCAAAGAGCAACCAATACTCTTAACTGCTGAGATTTACCTCCAACCCTTGATATAAAAAATCTTTTATTGTTAAATATTCAATGTGCATTGTCTTTTGTGTTCATATAAATCCTAGAATGTATTTCCTACTTCTGTGAAGAGTGACTTTGTAATTTTCACAAAGATTGGACCCAACTGTGAACTGCTTTTGATAGTACAGACATTTACACAATATTAACCCTATTTGTTCAGGAGCATGATGGAGGGTACTTTCTTTATTCTAGCGTTTTCTTTATTCAGTGTTTAAACATTTTTTCATTGAGTAAGTTTCAACTCCTTGTTAGGGTTTACTCTGAAGATTGTTACTATTTAATATTTTTTTCATTTACTCGAGGTTCCTTTGAATGGGACTGTTTCTTTCTCAACAGGTTTGTTATCACTACACAGAAAATGCACAGACACACACACACACACACACACACACACACACACACACACACTTCTGTACCCTGCTATTTTGTGGAGCTTTGTGTCATCAAAAAGGTCCTTTAGGGTCTTATGGACATTGAGGATCATGTTATCTGCAAATAGCTTGACTTTCCCATTTGTATTTCCTTTATCTCCTTTTTATGTCTTATGCCAATGGTGGAGACTTGAAAGATTGTAGTAGGTAAGAGTGGAGAAAGTGATACCCTTTTCTCACTCTTGATTTTTAGTTGAAATGTTTGAGTTTCCCCAATTTTTTCTTTTTCTTTTATTTTATTTTTAATTACAACTTTTTTTTTACTTTGTATCCCCCCTCTAGTTACCTCCCTCCTCCCCTCTCAATCCTTCCCTTCCTCCCCCTTCTCCACACATGCCCCTCCCTTTGCCCACTGTTAGGGGAGGGTTTCTTTTTCCTCCTTTTGATCCTAGTCTGTTAGGTCTCATCAGGAGTGGCTGCATTGTCTTCCTCTGTGGCCTGGTAAGGCTGCTGCCCTCTCAGGGGGAGGTGATCAAAGAGCAGGCCAAACAGTTCATGTTAGAAGCAGTCCCTGTTCCCATTACTATGGAAACCACTTGGACACTGAACTGCCATGTGCTCCCTCTGTGCAGGGGTTCTAGGTTATCTCCATGCATGGTACTTGGTTGGAGTATGAGTCTCAGGAAAGACCCCTGTGCTCAATATTTTTGGTTCTGTTGCTCTCCTTGTGGACCTCCAGATGCCCCTCAATTGAAGAATGGATACAGAAATTGTGGTACATCTATACAATGGAATATTACTCAGCAATGAAAAACAAGGTAATCATGAAATTTGCAGGTAAATGGTGGGAACTGGAAAGGATCATCCTGAGTGATCTATCCCAGAAGCAGAAAGACACATACGGTATATACTCACTCATATAGACATATAATATAGGATAAACCTACTAAAACATGTACACCGAAAGAAAGTAATCTAGAGGGAAAATTCTGACTAAAATGCTCAATACCCATCTGGAAAGGCAAAGAGGATGGACATCAGAAGAAGAAAAACACAGGAAACAAGTTAGGAACCTGCCATAGAGGGCCTCTGAAAGGCGCTGCCCTGCAGACTATCAAAGCAGATGTTGAGACTTATCTTTGTGCAGATAATGCACAAAGATTCCAACTTTGTGCAGAATGCATGGAATCTTATGAAAGAAGTGGGAAATAGTAAGATCTGGAGCTTCCCCAATTTAAGATAACATTGACTATAAAGATGCCAAATAGAGATATTATTAGTTGGAAGTATGTTCATCTATCTCTGTCTCCAACAAAAAGTTGTTAGAATTTCACAAAGGCCTTTTCTGCACCTACTGACATGATCCCATGGTTTCTCTTTTTTAGCTCTCTTTCTTTTTGAGGTCCTCTATCTCTGGCCATTAACTAAAATATCCTGGGAAGCAGGTCTCACACATTGTCATCTCATAGAAACTAGGATATAGCCACTAGTCCAGGGCACTTGTTAATGTCCAGACATCCAGAGTAAGTCAGGATGGATGTTAAGCCTCACCCTGTTACCCACTGATGGAACTGAGAAGATTGTTGTCCTCAGAGAGCCTTTGTTACTGGTTTGTCAAACTGGAAGGGAAGTGCTTACTTCCCAGGGTGTTGGGGAATTGAGCAAGTAGTAGACAGTAGGTGTTTAATACTTCCTAAATGCTTCCTAAGAAAGCCAGAGTAGACTTCTTGTATTCTCACCAGAAGACAGCCTGGAAGAAAGCTCTTTTGCCTGGCCCATGTTGGACACCTCAGACAGATGTCTGTCAGTGAGTGTGGATGTTGTTACTGTAGACAAAGGTGGAAGGAGCCAACACCAGTTACTCCTGCTCTCTGGCTTTTGACTCAGGATAAAACTTACATTTCCAAAAGATAGCTGTTGTCCGTGAGAGCTCTGTGGAAGCCAACATTTGGTTTACATAACTCCTCTTCCCTTGCAGAGCTGAATCAATAAGATTTTGAAAGGGAAACAAAGGATTCTGGTCCATGGTGACCTCTTGAGTACCATAGCAGACCACACTGCCCACAAGAAGGATTATTCCTCCAGGGCCAAGAAAATCTCTCAGTTTCAGTTCCTCCCCCTAAGTTCCTCCCAGCCCCCAACTGAACATCACCAGGCACTGACTTTCCTCACTGCCCTCTTTTCTTGTTTTTCTGCTTAGGCTTGGAAAAGGATCTAAACCCAGAAGAAAAGCAACCTGTCTCACTAATCCCTTCCTTAGAGCTCTGAGGCTTATTGGATAGAGGCACCAGAGCCCGCTGAGTACTCTTCTGAGCCCTGTCCAGGCCTTTACCTCCTCAGAAGGCTCCCAGGCAGAAAGTCTTATAGGTATCAATGCTGAAGTTCAAGATCCCTGGACATCCATGGCTCTCCTGTGCCTTGTCTCTAGATACAGAAATGCTGTTCAGAATGACAACAGTAAGAGAAGGAACATGACAGAGCTTGGCATTGTTGACACAACCCAGGAGCCCTGAATTGGCCATGGGAATGATGGTGAATACTGTCAGCTTCATGGGACCCAGAATCCACAGGACCCTCACTCAGCACGTTCTGGGCATGTCTGTGACAAAGTCTCTTGACTAGTGTACTTTGGGTAGGAAGACTCTCTGACTGTGGATAACCCTGGACTGGGTTTCTAGGCCAGGTGAAAAGAAAGCAGCTGAGCACCGTGGTTCATCTCTTTGTTCCTTGAATCTGGAAATTTTACCAGCACTTTATGTTCTTGCTATAATGTCATCCTCCTCACGATGGGCTGCACCCTCAAACTACCAAAACAAACACTTTCATTCTAAAACAACTAACTAACTAACTAACTAACCAACTAACTAACTAACTAACTAATTAAACCAACTAATACCTCTCCAAAGAGGTACCCTGTTCAGTGTGAGCTTTTTCCTCTGCTCCCGGGATCGCCCTGTAGGTTGTAGGCAGTCTCTCCTCATCTGGCCTTCTCTCTAGAACCAGAATCACTTTCCTGTCATAAGGCCATTGCCTAAGGCCCAGGACACAAGTGAGGCTGTGACAGCTTCCCCCACCTACTCCAGGCTGCAGAGGAATTTATCCTGATTGGGGTGCCTGCCTCCCACAATGCCATGTGGCTCTCCTGGGTTGGTCACAATCAGGATCCCTGCTGCTGCCATGGGCCAGAAAACCTGAGGGGAACTATAAAGCCATGACATCTTTAGGTTGCCCCAGAGAAGCCAAACCCTAGCCTGAGCTGTCATATTACCTCTCCTGGGAAGAAGGTGGCAGAGTTTTCTTACCTGCTTTCTGTAGTTTGTACACAGTCTCCTCCTGAGTTCTGGCCCTGGACCCTTGGTTTGCTCACTCCTTCATTTCCCATCCTTGTGCATCTAACTCTTGGTTCCTCATTACTCCTGGGATGTCCCCACCTTACAAGGCAGAAGAGGAAGAGAAATTACTGAGATAGATTTCAGATGCGGAGAGAGTAGTGGGGTAAGCAGAACACTGCAGGGAACAGAGGCGCAAGTGAGTGCCCAGCTGACCCTTGGGGTATGAAGTGCTCTCCAGGATAGACTTAGTTAAGTATATTCCTCCTGCCTCCAGGTTCCACTTTATATTTTTTCACCTGTGGGGAATGCTTCCCTGCTCCTTCCTGGAATGCTCTAGAGTCTAGAATGTAGGAGTCCCCTCCTATAGCATGCTGACCCCAGCCATGTGCAAACCTGATAGTGGATCCACTGGGAGAAAAACCCCCTACAGTCCCTATCCTGCATTTTGTCTTGTCTTCCTCTTTGCCAACAAGGCTCTCTCTGGCACCAAATGTACATTCCCAGGACCAAGCTAGGAAAGGTCCCACCTTAACTCCTGTGGTACCAGGCACCAATGCAAACTATGAAGGTGACAGGTCAAAGGAGCCAGACATTCTGGAAGAGCACTTAGACACCCCAAACGCTCTCTGAATTAACCTGGTATCCTGGTGCCTGACAAGTGTGAGTGATGGAGTAGCCTCCCCCCCCAACATGAGCCCCAGCACAGTCAAGTACATGAAGTCAGCTCACAGCCTAAGTGGTGTTTAGCCACATAGCACAGGTTAGGAAAACCATGGCTTCTCCCTGCAGGATAGGGCAGTGGGTGTAGTTCCAGAGATGGAAAGTGGTTGTATTCCCCCAGGTGAGGCACCCAAATCTCCTTCAAGCCCTCCATTGCTGTGGCATTGGTGCTGGGTGGGTCTGGGTGACTTCATCAAATCTTTTTTCTAATTTATTTTTTATTGATTACAGTTTGTTCACATTGTATCCCAGGTGAAACCTCTTCCCTCATCCCATCCCAATCCCACCCTCCCTTTCTCATCTCCTCCCATTCCCCTCCCCAAGCCCACTGATAGGGGAGTTCTTTCTCCCCTTCCCTCTAACCCTAGCACATCAGGTCTCATCAGGACTGGCTGCACGGTCTTCTTCTGTGGCCTGGTAAGGGTGATCCCCTCTCAGGGGGGAGGGGTGTTCAATGAACCAGCCACTGAGTTCATGCCAGAGACAGTCCCTGTTCCCATTACCAGAAAACCCACATGGAGACTGAGCTGCCCTGGACTTCATATGTGCAGGTGTTCTAGGTTATCTCCATGCATATTCCTTGGTTTGAGTATCAGTCTCAGAAAAGACTCCTGGGCCCAGATTGTTTGGTTCTGTTGCTCTCCTTGTGGAGCTCCTGACCCTCCCAGTCTTTCTATCTCCTTCTTCTTTCATAGATTCCATGCACTCTGCCAAAAGTTTGGCTATGAGTCTCAGCACCTGTTTTGATATCCTGCAGGGTAGAGTCTTTCAGAGGCCCCCTGTGGTAGTCTTCCTGGTTTTCTCCCTTTTCTGATTTCTATCCTGTTTCCTTACTGAGTGAGGATTGAGGATCTCACTCATGTTCCTCTTTCTTTCTTAGCTTCTTTAGGTGTACAGATTTTAGTGTGTTTATCCTATGCTATATTTCTAATACCTCATCAAATCTTGCTCATATCTCCAGAACAGAAATGGACAGAGGACAGGGACAATAAGAATGACAGAATCCTACTACAACCTGTATCTTCACAGCTGTGGCAGTCATAGGTGTCCTCCTTTGCTTTCTATTGTGATAAAACCATGACCAGAAACATCGTGGGGAGAAAACGGTTTATTTCAGCATATACTTCCCACGTTACAGGCCATCACCAAGGAAATTTTTTATAGTTATTTTATATAACTTTGTTTTTAGTTTCTCTCTTAACTCAGCTATCACAATACAGTCGAGATTCATGTTTGTTTAATAACAAGCTTCACAACAAAATACCGAGCAGTTATTACTCTATTCTTCACCCTCTAAGCTAATCTGGTTTTCTCCCAGCACGTATCCCAGAGATACCTGCACTTTGTAGCTTTCCTGCCTAGCTGCTTCTCCTGGTGTCTCTTAGACTTCCCCCTTGGCTGAATCCCTATTTCCTCCTCTAATTCCTCCTCTCCTTGTTTGCAGGCAGTTGAGCCCTATTCTCTCCCCTCCTCATCAGTTGGCTGTCAGCAGACTCATTGGCATACCTGGGACTATTGAGGAGCAGAGTTTATATAACCTCAAGACAGGTGATTCTTAGAACAAGGATTTCATCCAGATGTGAGGGGAAAGAAGGCAGCATTTGAATAACACAGTAACCTTGTACCTACAGAAAATCAGGGCAGGAACCTTTAGGCAGGAACTGAGGCAGAGGCTATAGAAGAACACTGCCTGCTTACTGCCCTTGCTCCTGCTTGCTTGCTCTCTCATACCACCTGCCCAAGGATCCACCATCCACACTGAGTGGAACCTATCACATCCATCTTAAGTTAGGAAAATATCCGGCAGATTTGCCCACAAGACAGTCTGATGGAGGATGGAGATTCTTTCCAAGATGACCCTATCTTGTGTCACCTTGATAAAAATTCAGTAGCAGAACAGTGCATCCCACTTCCATATACTATGTGAGAGGACCTTGCAGCATGCATTGAAGAGACAAAAGAAAATCTCCTTGTTATCTTCAGTAGTCAACTTGATACAGTGACCTGAGTGTATCTCAATAAGAGAAGTTGTCATTTTAAAAACAAAATAAAATCCCAATCATTTGAATTTACCAATAAAGAGTCAGGAGCCAGATGCTGGGGTGAAAACCTGCTAGCTCAGAGAAGTAGCTCACCTTACTTCAACAATGCCCCAGAAGGATAAAGTCCTTTGTTCTCAGTTCAAGTCCCAGAGGAAAAAGCTCTTCCTATTCATCTCATGTCTCAGAATGAAAAAGTGTTCTCCTTCTCCATGTTGTCTTACATACCTTCCTTCTCAATGTCCCTCCTATCAGTTGAATCCCTGTCAGCTGGTTGGTTGCTTTGACTATTGACCTAGGGTTAACTTGATTTATTCCAGTTTACAGAAAGCTCTTGGATTAAAGCTGTGTTGTAGTGTTTGGCTGCACCACAAGAACTTGTTTATAATACACAGAAAGCTCTAGGATCAAAGACTGAGCCAAACCACAATTAGAAATGGGTATTTACAGATCACAGCCTCAGGATTCACAATGCAATAAAATACCCTGCAACAAAAGGTAGCTAAGAAAGCCAAGGGTAGAAAGCTGGTGGGCAGCCTTCCTCTTTGGTTTCTGCTTGGGTTCCTGTTTGAGCTCCTGCCCTGGATTCCCTCACTAATGGCCTATAGCTTGTAAATTGAAGCAAATTCTTATCTCTCCATGTTGGATTTGCTCACTGTATTTCATCACAACAGGAAAGCAAACCAGGACATGGAGCAACTTGAATGATGATGGTGGGTCTTAGCTTGATCCCCCAAAACAATAATGTAGTCAGAAAAGACGTTTGAAATATTGGCCATTTAAAGAAGTATTTCCATAAAAAATCCTTTGTACTGAAAGTCATTGTAAATATAAAGATGCAGCTCCTTTCGGTGCACAGTGTCAAAACTGAAAGCCAGGTGGAACTCTGAATGTGGTGGTGGGAGAACCTCATTGTTTAGTTTTGCTTCCTTTTCTCTGGGTCCAGTGTTAGGATATTTTGGAGGGAGGGTCTCACAGTGGTTTTCATATTGCTCCACGAACTTGATGATTTTATTTAAATGACTTTCCACAAAGCATAGTGAAGATGACAGCAAAAATTTATTACAGAATAGCATGAGGCATTCTTGGTGGCGAAAATGAGCAATGGCTGGAGTCCATCATGGAGGAAATCACTGTCCAGCGATGAGCACCAAAGAGCCCATTGTTTGGCTGTACATGTGGAGGTAGGCATCATACTTTCCCAAAGCCCCAGGAACAGAAGGCTCCTTTTGGTTCACGGTGCTGACATGCCCATCTACATTTATCCTTAAGGAAGGGGATCATAGTACGTCTCTGTTCCTTAGTGGATAACTCCCTTCTAGGTAGTTTGTAATCTATCAAGGTGACAGGTCACTAGAGGTTCAGAAATGCAAGTCCCTTGGTAGAGTCAGATGTATCTCTCATAGCACCACTATTTTGATTCAAAATCATGTTATGGGAACTTTATAAGAGTCACAGAAAGAAAATAATAATACCCATATAAGAACAGACATTTTGACTCTTGATGAGACCTGATAGACTGGGATGGCAGTGCTGGAAGGACTCTCATTCTGACCAGCAGCACAGCAGGATTGGCACAGTGACCAGCAATCAGAACTCGAGGCCATAAAACACAAGTGATTGTGTTTCCCATGTGAGAGGATACCCCACGGTGGGGGATTTAATCAGCTTTTAACTTACCTGTCTAAACCTTGGAAGAGATTCCCGTTCTGCCAGACGCTTGGTCGCCAACACAGAGCCATACACCAGTGTGCTCTGGTCATGGTCCCAGACTGAACTGTGCTCACCACAACATCAGAGACTGGAATCTCCAGTTGAGAGATAACCCCATGGTGCAGGAAACGATTGGGACCGACCTTAGTTCACTCAGACATCCCCTGGAAAAGACTCGGGTTCCGTGGGCGCCCGAGGAGCCAGCCCAGAGCCAGAGCCGGGGATCCAGGCTCCAGCACAGAGCCCTGCCTGCACACCTGATTCGCTGCCTCAGATAGAACTGCGGGTCCCAGGGCACCAGACACTGAGTTTCACTGTCGGGTGCAAACCCTCAGGGAGGGAATCAGCTGTTCTGATCTCAGAGCATTCAGCCAACACCCCCATCCCGAAAAGGTCTAGGGAAAATTTCCCAGTTTAAGCAGATGCCCAGACTCCCAAAGGCCAGAAAGGCAGAGCCAAATGCATCTGTGCCTGCAGGTTCTACTCGCCATCCCAGACAGAAAGGCAGTCCCCAATCTGACCCAGAAGAGGACACACACTGCCAGCCCAGATCAGAGCTTAGAGCCTCTGGTCCAAAGCAGCGCCCTCAGCCCCCATCCCAGACCTGGGTGCAGAGCATCTGGACTAGGGCGGCACCCGCAGCTGCCATCCCAGACAGGGACACACAGCTTCTGGCCCAGAGTGAGGTGCCCAGCCTCCAGACCAGAGAGGAACCCTCAACTGCCAGCCTAGAGAGGTGTGCACAACATCCAGACCAGAGCAACACCCCCAGGTGCCAACTCAACCTAGGCACACATTCTCCAGGCCCAGAGCAGAGCACTCAGCCCCTGGCCCAGAAACTTGCTGGGTGCTCCTCTCACCTTCCCGAACAGAACTGTGTGCCCCAGGATAACAGGCTGAGTTTCCCTGTTGGGAGAAAACTCCACAGCTAGGGAATAAGCTGGATCTTCAAGAGGACTGTACCTGGAAAACAGTGTAACAACAACAACAGCTCACTAAATTCAGAACGAGAAACCCAGCAGTGGGGCAACTGTCTTGAGAACTTCTACGGGTGAAAGGAGAGCCCCCCTAACTAACAAGGACCACAGCTACTACTCAGGTCTTTACACCTGAGATGAGCAGTGGCAATTCCTGAGAAACACTGGCAATACAGTGACCATACCCAAAAAGCAGAGGAGGCCTCCTTCAGGAAAAATCATCTTCTGGCCAAGGGGATTATCCCTATCTCAGGACTCCAGGAAGTACAGAAACTAACAGCCAACACCTAATACAGCCCAATGGGTAGAGGTCAGCCTAAAAGCCCAACCAACAAAAGACAGAGCAATATGGCATCTCCAGAACCCAGCCATCCAGGGGCGAGCAGCCCTGGACAACCCAGCATAATAGAAAATCAAGAAGATGACCTTACATCTATGCTGATGAAGAGGATAATAGAGGAAACAAATAAAATACATAAAGAATTAGAGGAAGATAAAACCAAACAGATCGTGCACCCCTGGGGGAGCCAAGATGGCGGCACCGGGAAACCAGCGTATCTGAGGAGCAGGACAGCACTTTCCGTGCAGAGACCAGGAGACTGAACACGGGGCTCTGAGTTCAGGGAATCGGTTGGGTCCACTCACAGCTACCCAGCCAGAACCCAGAAGAAATCCCGGGTAACGCAGGCTTTGGGTCTCCGGGCTGGAGCCACAAGCGGGCGTGTCCCAGCCACTTTCCCAGGCTGATCCATGGGCACAAGGGTACCTGAGACTGGGAGTCCCAGTCACGGGGGGACCCCACGGGGAAGCAGGGTTGCAGGTCTGATCGCAGGTCACCCAGTCTCTCCCCGGAAGGTCTCTGCCGCCATCACAGCCAAGCTCCTGCCGCACGCAGAGAGCTTTGCGCTCAGCTCAGTGGTACAGACAAGCTGTGCACCTCAGTACAACAGGGACTGGGAACCCCTGTCCAGAGAGGACCCCACAGAGAAGGAAGAAACCATGCTGCTGGGGTCACCTAAGGAAAGTCTAGCAGACTGCAGATTGCAAACAGACAGAACTGAGTGCCCCAAGACACCAGAGCAGTACTCACCCGCCACAGATTACCGCAACTGATGACTAAATTTACAGCAAGAAACCCAGAAGGAGGGCAGCTTCTCCCAGGACTTCTCCCGGTGAGAGGAGAGCCCTCTTGACTAATCAGGACCACAGTTACCACCCAGGTCTCTATGCCTGAGGTGAGCTGTAGGAACTCCTGAAAAACACCAGACATCCAGGGACTATACCCAAAAAGCTGGGAAGGCTTCCTTGAGGAAAAACCATCTTCCTGCCAAAGGGATTCTCTCCACTACAACAGTCCAGGAACAACCAGAAACTAAATTCAAACAACTAAGATAGCCCAATGGGTAGAGGACAGCGTAAAAGTTCAACCAACAAAAGCCAGAGCATTATGGCATCTCCAGAACCCAGTTATCCAGGGGCAAATAGCCCTAGACTCCCCAGCATAAATGAAATTCAAGGAGACGACCTAACATCTATGCTCAAGAAGATGATAACAGGAAACAAATAAAATACGAAAAGAAATAGAAGAAGCTGAAGCCAAAAAGTATGTGGCCTTTAGAGAGGAAATGCTTAAATCACTGAATGAAATAAAAGAAACAGTGGATTGTTCAAACAAACAGCTGAAGGAATTGACAGAAAAACATAAAAATACAGTCAGACAGGGGAAGGAAACCAACAAAATAGCTCAAGACCTGAAGATAGAACTGGAAAAATAAAAAAAAAAAAAAAAAAAAAACACAAATGGAAGAAATTGTGGAGAGAAAGAACTTAGGGAAGAAAGCAGGAACTACAGAGGTTAGCATAACCAATAGGCTACAAGAAATGGAAGAAAGAATCTCAGGTGTGGAAGATACAATGGAAGAAATAGATGTATCTGTCAAAGAAAATGATAAATCTAAAAAATTCCTGACACAGACCGTCCAAGAAATTCAAGACAACATAAAAAGACAAAACCTAAGAATAATAGGAATAGAGGAAAAAGAAGATTCCCTGCACCAAGGCCCAGAAAATATTTTCAACAAAATCATCGAAGAAAATTTCCCCAACTTAAAGGAGAGACCAATAAGAATACAAGAGGCCTATAGAACACCCAATAAATTAGAACAGAAAAGAAAATCCTCCCGCTACATAATGATCAAAACTGTAAGTATGCAGAACAAAGAAAAAATACTAAAAGCTGCAAGAGAAAAAGGCCAAGTAACATATAATGGCAAACCCATTAGAATCACACCTGACTTTTCAACACAGACTATGAAAGCCAGAAGGGCCTGGACGGATATCATACAGACCCTAAGAGAACACAGATGTCAGCCCAGGCTACTATACCCTGCAAAACTCTCAGTCCTCATAGACGGAGAAAACAAGATATTCAATGACAAAAACAAATTTCAACAATACCTACAAACAAATCCAGCATTACAGAAGACACTGGAAGGGAAAATACAACCCAAGAAAGCTAGCTACATTCAAGAAAACACAGTAAATAAATAACTCCACTACAGTAAAACAAAAAGCAACCAAGCACACAACCGTATGACCACAGCCAACATCAAATTCAAAGGATCTAACAGCCACTGGTCATTACTCTCTCTCTATATCAATGGACTTAATTCTCCAATAAAAAGACACAAACTAACAGAATGGATGCGTAAACAAAACCCAGCAATCTGTTGTATACAAGAAACACACCTAAGTCACAAAGATAGACATTACCTGAGGGTAAAGGGATGGAAGATGGCTTTTCAAGCAAATGAACGCAAGAAGCAAGCAGGAGCAGCCATTCTAATATCTGATAATATAGTCTTTCAACCAAAATTAATCAAAAGAGATGGGGAAGGACTTCATACTCATCATACTTCATACTCATCAAGGGAAAATTCCACCAGGAAGACATCACAATCCTGAACATCTATGCCCCAAATACAAGGGCACCCACATTTGTGAAAGAAACATTGATAAAACTTAAACCACATATAGATCCCCACACATTAATAGTGGGAGACTTCAACACCCCACTCTCAACAAAGGACAGGTCAACAAAAGAGAAATTAAACAAAGAAACAATGTCTCTGACAGAGGTCATGAATCAAATGGACCTAACAGACATTTACAAAACTTTACACCCAAACACAAAAGAATTTACCTTCTCAGCACCTCATGGAACCTTCTCCAAAATAGACCATCTAGTGGGTCACAAAGCAAGCCTCAACAGATACAAGAAGATTGAAATAATCCCATGTATCTTGTCTGATCACCAAGGAATAAAGCTGGACCTCAATATCAACAGAAATAACAAAAAGCCTACACACACATGGAAACTGAACAACTTGTTACTAAATGACAGCTGGGTCAGGGAAGAAATAAAGAAAGAAATAAAAGTCTTCCTAGAACTCAATGAAAATGAAGACACAACATACCCAAACTTGTGGGACACAATGAAAGCAGTGCTAACAGGAAAGTTCATAGCACTAAGTGCCTTCAAGAAGAAATTCGAGACAGCTCATTCAAGCACCCTAATGGCTCACTTAAAAACCCTAGAAAAAGAATAAGCAGACACACCAAGAAGGAGCAGATGGCTGGAAATAATCAAAGTCAGGGCTGAAATCAATCAATTAGAAACAAATAAAACAATTCAAAGAAATCAATGAAACCAAGAGCTGGTTCTTTGAGAAAATCAACAAGATAGACAAACCCTTAGCCAAGCTAACTAAAAGGCAGCAAGACACCATCCAAATCAACAAAATCATAAATGAAAAGGGGGACATAACTACAGACACTGGGGAAATCCAAGCAATCATTAGGACTTACTTCAAAAGTCTATACGGAACAAAATTTGAAAATTTAAATGAAATGGACAATTTTCTTGATCAATTCCACTTACCAAAGCTAAATCAGGTCCAGGTAAATCAAATAATAGTCCTATATCCCCCAAGGAAATAGAAGCAGTCATCGAAAGTCTCCCATCCAAAAAAATCCCAGGACCTGATGGTTTCAGTGCAGAATTCTACCAGACATTTTAAGAAGAGCTAACACCAATTCTCTTCAAACTGTTCCACAAAATCGAAACAGAAGGAACATTACCAAACTAATTCTATGAAGCCACAGTCACCTTGGTACCTAAACCTCACAAAGACTCAACAAAGAAAGAGAATTTCAGGCCAATCTCCTTTATGAATATTGATGCAAAAATACTCAACAAAATACTCGCAAACCGAATACAAGAACACATCAAAGATATCATCCAACATGACCAAGTAGGCTTCATCCCAGGTATGCAGGGGTGGTGCAATATACGAAAATCCATCAATGTGATCCACCATATTAACAAATTGAAAGAAAAAAAACCACATGATAATCTCCCTAGATGCTGAAAAAGCCTTTGACAAAATCCAACATCCATTCCTGTTTAAAGTATTGGAGATATCAGGGATACAAGGCAAATATCTAAACATAGTAAAGGCGATATACAGCAAACCTATAGCCAACATCAAACTGAATGGAGAGAAACTTAAAGTAATCCCACTGAAATCAGGGACAAGACAAGGCTGCCCACTCTCTCCATATCTCTTCAACATAGTTCTGGAAGTCCTTGCTAGAGCAATAAGACAGTTGAAGGAGATCAAGGGGATACAAATTGGAAAGGAAGAAGTCAAATTATCACTATTTGCAGATGATATGATAGTATACGTGAGTGACCCAAAATACTCTACCAGGGACCTCCTACAGCTGATAAACACCTTCAGCAAAGTGGCGGGATACAAAATTAACTCAAAAAAAATCAGTAGCCCTCCTGTACACAAAAGACAAAAGGGCTGAGAAAGAAATTAGGGAAACAACACCCTTCACAATAACCGCAAATGAGATAAGGTACCTCGGAGTAACCCTAACCAAGGAAGTCAAAGACTTGTATGAAAAAAATTTCAAATCTCTGAAGAAAGAACTAGAAGAGGATATGAGAAGATTGAAAGATCTCCCATGCTCATGGCTTGGTAGGATTAACATAGTAAAAATGGCCATCTTACCAAAAGCAATCTACAGATTCAATGCAATGCCCATCAAATTACCAACACAATTCTTTACAGACCTGGAAAGAAAAATTCTCAACTTCATATGGAATAACAAGAAACCCAGAATTGCTAAAACAATCCTCTACAATAAAAGATCATCTGGAGGTATCTCCATCCCTGATCTTAAGTTGTACTATAGAGCAACAGTTTTAAAAACTGCATGGTACTGGCATAGAAACAGAATGGTGGATGAATGGAACCGAACAGAGGACCCAGAAATAAACCCACACACTTATGGACACCTGATATTTGACAAAGATGCCAAAACCATACAATGGAAAAAAGATAGCATCTTCAACAAATGGTGCTGGTCCAACTGGATGTCTACATATAGAAAAATGAAAATAGATCCATACTTGTCACCCTGCACAAAACTGAAGTCCAAGTGGATCAAAGACCTCAACATAAAACAAGACACATTAAATCAGCTTGAAATAAAAGTGGGGAATACCCTAGAACTCATTGGTACAGGGGAAAACTTCCTGAGCAGAACACCAACAGCACAGGCTCTAAGAGCAACAGTCAATAAATGGGACCTCATGAAACTGAAAAGCTTCTGCAAAGCAAAGGACACAGTCATCAAAAAAAAGCGACCGCCTACAGATTGGGAAAGAATCTTCACCAACCTTTTATCTGACAGAGGACTCATATCAAGTATATATAAAGAACTAAGGAAGCTGAAAAGCAGCAAACCAAGTAACCCACTTAAAAAATGGGGAACAGAGCTAAACAGAGAATTCTCTGTAGAGGAATACCGAATGGCAGAGAAGCACTTAAAGAAATGCTCAACCTCACTAGCCATTAGGGAAATGCAAATCAAAACAACCCTGAGATTTCACCTTACACCCATGATCATGGCCAAGATCAAAAGCTCTAGTGACAACACATGCTGGAGGGATTGTGAAGAAAGGGGAACACTTCTCCACTGCTGGTGGGAATGTAAACTTGTACAACCACTCTGGAAATCAATCTGGTGCTTTCTCAGACAACTAGGAATAGTGATTCCCGAAGATCCAGCCATACCACTCCTAGGCATATATCCAAAAGAGGCTCAAGTACACAAAAAGGACATTTGCTCAACCATGTTTGTAGCAGCTTTATTTGTAATAGCCAGAAGCTGGAAACAACCCAGATGCCCCTCAACTGAAGAATGGATGCAGAAATTGTGGTACATCTACACAATGGAATATTACTCAGCAATGAAAAATAAGGAAATCATGAAATTTGCAGGTAAATGGTGGGATCTGGAAAGGATCATCCTGAGTGAGTTGTCCCAGAAGCAAAAAGACACACATGGTATATACTCACTCATATAGACATACAACATAGGACAAACCCACTAAAACCTGTGCATCTAAAGAAACTAAGCAAGAGAGAGGACCCTAACTAAAATGTCCAATCCCCATCCGGAAAGGCAAAGAGCATGGACATCAGAAGAAGAAAAAAACAGGAAACAACCTAGGAACCTACCACAGAGGGCTTCTGAAAGCCTCTGCCCCACAGACTATCAAAGCAGATGCTGAGCCTGATGGGCAACCGTTGGGCAGAGTGAATGGAATTTTAGGTAAGAAATGGGAAATAGTAAGAGCTGGAGAGGACAGGGTCTCCACAAGGAGAGCAACAGAACAAGAAAATTTGAACACGGGGAACTTCCCAGAGACTCATACTCCAACCAAGGACTATTCATAGAGATAACCCAGAACCCCTGCACAGATATAGCCCAGGGCAGTTCAGAGTCCAATTGGGTTACATAGTAATGTGAAGAGGGACTGCCTCTGACATGAACTGACTGGCCTGCTCTTTAGTCACCTCCTCCTGAGGGGGAGCAGCCTTACCAAGCCATAGTAGAGGACAATGCAGCCACATTTGATGTGAACTGATGGACTAAGTTCAGAAAGGAGAGGAGAACCTCCCCTATCAGTGGACTTGGGGAGTGGCATGCATGCAGAGGGAGGAGAGAGGGTGGGATTGGGAGGGGAGGGAGGGGCTTATGGAGCATGCAGAATGAATAAAGTATAATTGATGAAAAATTTTTAAAAAAAGGGAAAAAATAATTTAAGAACCTTAAATGACTTTCAAAAGTGGAGCAAAACATGGAGTTAGTCAATTTACATGGAGCAAGTCTCGCCCCTGGGGGCAATGGTCTCCTGAACCTACTCAGACCTCAGACACCACCACTGCTCGTTCTAGAACTGATGCAGGATGTTCCAACGAGGGGGTTAAGGCTTCTCATATTTCCTATAAGCCCACACCTGTTTGTTTATATCCCCCATTTTTATTCATTATTAGCCAGATAGAGCCAAGTAATTGTGGTAATGATACTTGCTTTTTTCTCCAATGCTGCAATGCTAGTAAATTTACTAGCTGGTTACTCGCATGCCTCGCTGGGTGCCTGTGCCCGTTGATGCCCCTCACGCTATGACTCTCTTCAGACAGAAAAGGGATCTTGGAATTACAGCTGCCATTGTTACTGCCATCTCATTGGCGGCTGTTGGAGCTACCACCGGGGCATTAGCCATGAGTCATACTGGGCAGACTGCTCAGACCCTGAATAACCTTTTAGCTAATGTAGCTCATGCCTTAGATGTACAAAAAGGAATTAATATTCAACTATAAGGAGGTTTGATGGTGTTCAATCAGAGGATTGACCTCGTGTAGGAGCAAATTGATACCCTATGAAAAATCGCTCAATTTGGCTGTCAATGAAAGTATGCTGAACTTTGAGTCACTAGCATACATGAGAATTTTCCCTGTGCTGCAAATCTGTCTAAACAATTGTCTAGCTATATTTTAGGTAATTGGACTGGAGAATTCGATACTACGATGGAGCAGCTGAGAGTGGCCATTGTCATGGTAAATTCTACCAGAGTGGACGCAGGACTAGCCACAGGATTATCATCATGGATTGCTGCAGCCATGAATCATCTGAAGGAATGGGTGGGCATGGGAGCGTTAGCAGGCCTTCTGGTGTTGGTCACCTTGGTTTGCCTGTGGTATATATGCAAGATTAGAGTCTCACAACAGCGTAATGCAGCCATGACCATTCAGGCCTTTACAGCCATTGAAGCACGACAGTCTCCCCAAGCATGGTGGCTACCATAAAATGTTATGCTCAGGATACGAGGCTAAGCACTGCACTCAGGGTCACCCGCTTTCCACCCAGAGAAGAGCATGTCTGATTGCATGCAGGTTGATGCCCCAGGTCCCGCCTCTGAGAAAAAGGTATCGGACGGGTCTGATGCTCTTTGGGTGGATGACACCTAAATGAACATCTGTACAAAGTCCGAATTTATTTCTAATATCAGAGATCAGACCTCTACTCTTGCCTGATGCGTCTAAAACAAAAAGGGGGAACTGTAGAGAGTTGTGTAATGCCTCGACTTAAAGATGGAGCTGGTTTCTGCCTTCCACCTTCCTGATGGTGAGTGCTCTCTGTCACGAACATCTCCACATTTGGCTAAAGCTGAGGATCTGGCTTGCTTCCATGTATGTGGACCTATCTGCATTGCCCACGTGGCATGGTGGGGTTGGCTACCCAGAGGCTATTTAAGCTGTGGGCTAGCTTTCCACAGGGTCAGATGATTGTTCAAGGTTCCTGAATAAACTGCATTGAAAAAAAATGCACATGAGATATAATGGGGAGATTTGTGCTTGAACTTGGCTATACAGGAGCTTCTGGGACTGAGGATGATGGCCTGGAGGACACTCAGCAGGCTGGTGGTACAAAGGGAGAGGCCCCTAAAAATTCTGTACAGGTAGACAATGAGTTTACATATGGTGTCATCCCACCCCACCAAAGAAATAAAAATGTCCATGGCTATGAATGCTCTGAACAGTAGCATCAGTAGGTGGATTAGGGCCAGCAGAACAATGAGCACTTTATTGGGTCTGGGCCTGTGTCCATGAATGAACTTGAGGATGTAGAAGAGAAGAAGGAAGCTGTTGGCTGAGATCCCAATGCCAATTTCAGAGAAAAGGGTGTTCCTTATGGCAGAAGAGTGTGAAGTCATTCTGTGTGGAAACAAACAGTGGCTGAGGGGAAAAGTAAAAAAATGGTTCACCATGAGCAAAACCTCACACACCACTCCAGACCAGTCTTCTGGCCTCAGGAAAACATGCAGATACTCATGAACGCTTATTCCACTGAAGTCCTCCATTGAACCTCGTATCCCACAGACCATACTCCTGCTTTCACGCTCCTACCCTGAGCCATGGCTGGACCCTATGTCCCATGGTGTGTGTGAGCTCCCTCAACATTAAAACCTGCAGCAATTATGTGCTTTCATGCTTTGCAGGTTTGGGTTTACAGGAGCAGGAGCAGCATCTTACTTGGTTCTCACGCACAACATCTTGATGGCTAGGCATATTATAGACAGTTTTACTATTTTGGGTGGAGTCTGAATGAGAAAGATTGTGTGAAAACAAAAAAAGCAGGCCTTCCCAATAAAAGCGGTACCATGGATTAGGTATGCACTTATTCTATTCAGGGCTATCTGTACACTATTGAAAATCCTAATTTCTTAGAAAATTTCTATAGCAAATGTTGGGGATTGTAATCTATGATCCAGATGTTTCTGATTCTATTCACGATCTGCTGTTTCCTCCAAGTGTGTCCTTGAATACTCTGAGGCAGGGTTCCAGTCACCTCTTCTTGAACATGTGGACAGCAGCGTGCCTGGGTCAGGGAGACACTGGGTGAGGAAGAACAAGCTGTTTACACACCAAACATGGGAGAGTTCCAGCATATGATGGTCTGTGTGGATGTGTCAGCAGCTGGTTTTCTCATACAGTGCCTTATGTTTGTGCTCTGGGAGAGTTCAGACAGCTCATAAATGACTGCTTAGCGCTGTCCTTTCCTGAAACAGAGAAGATAAAACACAAATGAATCAGAAAACAGTAACATGTTTGCACAGAGTCCTTTCAGAGAACTCTGGTGGACAATTCAGTCTTTGATCGCTGCTCTGTCCCTGCATCTTGCATGGTTCTGATCTCAGTCCAGAACTGCTCCAAGAGAAGGGCAGAGTGGGCAAATGTCAGCAGGAGCATATGCCGTGTCTTTCTCCTTCAGTGTGTGAAGTCAGGGAGTAAATAGAACTACAGTTCTAACAGACTTGGAGCTGTCCATATTACAGAATTAATTAAAGTAAAATGGTCCAACTCAGTCTTGAGAGGTATACTCCATAGGAGTCAACATTCCCTCTCTCCATAATGGAGCTGCGATACTTCTCCACATACCTGATATGCTGGTCTCTGCATATATTAATAAGTGTGGTGTACATGCTGTTGAATTACTGCAGTTTCTTTATTTAGACACAGACTACATAAACCACCATGACCAAAACCAAATTGGGATGGGAAACCTTTATTTCATCTTGCAGCTGATAATCCATTATGCAGGGAAGATGAGGAAGAATTTGAGGCAGGAACCTGGGGCAAGAACTGAGGCAAGGGTCACAGAAGGATGCTGCTTACAAGCTTGTGTCTCATGGTTTTCTTAGTCTGTGTTCTTAACTATCCAGAACCACAAGCCCAGAGCCTGCACCCACAGTGATGTGGGCCTTCTCACATAGATCACCAATCAAGAAAATTCATCACACCCTTGCTCATAGGCCAATCTAGTGTGGTATTTTCTCAACTGAAGTTCGCTTCCAAATGACTCTAGCTTGTGTTGATTTAGCAAACAAAAGACTAAAACAGCTGCCAGGGCTGGCTACCATGTCCTTCTTCATGGCCTCTAGAGACTGTTCCTCCCTCAGGCAGGGGTGGGGGTGTGGTAAGTGAGCTGGTCATTGAGTTCATGTCAGAAATAGTTCCTGTTCCCCTTACTAGGGAAATCCACTTGGTTACTGAGCTACCATGGGCTACATATTAGGAGGGGTTCTAGGTTATAAGATACCTGATAAGCTAGGGCCAGATGGAAGGGGAGAAGGACCTCCCCTAGCAGTAGACTTGGAAAGGGGCAGAGAGGAGATGAGGGAGGGAGGGTAGAATTGGGAGGTAATAAAGAAGGGGGCTATGGCTGGGATACAAAGTAAATAACCTGTGGATAATATTACAAAAATTAAAATTAAAAAGAAGAAATACAGTAGCAAGGGGCTTTGGCCAGTGAATTTAGGAAGCTCCATAGGAAAACCTCATTAAAAAAAGAAAGAAAAAGGAAAAACAGCTGACACAGCTGACACTACTTAACACTGAACACATCTCAGTTACACTCTAACTTTGTCTCTCAATTTTGTTGTTCCCAAGATATTAAACTAATATCAACATTGCCATGTAAAAGTTCCTTTTTTATTTTTATTAATTACACTTTATTCACATTGTATCCCCCCTTAAGCTCCTCCCTCCTCCCCTCCCAATCCCATTCTCCCCCCCACCCTTCTTCACTAATGCCCCTCCCCAAGTCCACTGATAGGGAAGGTCCTCCTCTCCTTCCTTCTGATCTTAGTCTATCAGATCTCATCAGGAGTGGCTGCCTTGTCATCCTCTGTGGCCTGGTAAGGCTGCTCACCCCTCGGGGGGGGAGGTGATAAAAGAGCAGGCCAATCAGTTTATGTCAGAGGCAGTCCCTCTTCCCATTACTATTGAACCCACTTGGACACTAAACTGCCATGGGCTACCACTGTGCATGAGTTCTAGGTAATCCCCATGCATGGTACTTGGTTGGAGTAAGAGTCTCTGGGAAGGCCCCTGTGTTCAAATTTGAACACAGTTTCATGTTTTTTAAACGTTCAATCTCTCAAGTATCTTTCAACATTCAAAACCTCTACAAAACATTGAATCTTTAAAACATCTAATTTCACTAACATTTTTAAAGTCTCTCTAAAAAAAATCTGCGGTCACTCTAGAACTCCAAACTCAGTGCAAGTCTCCAAAATCCCTTTAAGAATTCAAAGTCAAGAGCCCTTCTGGGCTCCTGTAAAATAAAAATAAATAAGTATTTTCTTATCTAAAAGGGAAGAACCAGGGCACAGTCACAATCAAGTTCAACAAAGTCCAACAGCGTAACTCTCAGTGCCAGGCTTCTGGGACTCACCAGTGATCTTCTGGGCTCCTCCACACTGCTGGCAAAGCCTTCCACACAGCTTGTCTCCTAGGTTCAAACTGGCCTCGCCCCACAGTAGCTGCTGATGTCATGTGATACTGACATCTCCAAATGGCTTGGCTCTGCACTGCAAAGGGCCCGAGCCTTCATCAATGGCCTCTTGGCTCTCTTCAGGGACTCTCTACAGTCGTATGGTGCCAAGTCACAGCTTCACTCCATGATCCCTCCCTGTTTCAGAACCAGTACCACCTGAGAAACCCTTTGTTTATTTGTTTGTTTGTTTTTTGAGACAAGGTTTTATCTGTGTATCCTTGGCTGTCCTGAACTCCCTCCCTAGACCAGGCTCGCCTTGAACACCTGAGAGACTCCTGAGCTACCAAATCTGATTACCAGCATGAGATGCAGCCTCAACAGTATTTAGACCACAGTGTCTGTGTGCTAGATCTGAGAAAATACTTCAGAGGGTTTTCATTGTTCCAGCAAGGCAAAGGTTTCATTTTAGTGTTCCGTTTTTTTAATTAAATTTTTATTTTTTATATTAGTTGGAGTTTATTTACTTTGTATCCCAGATGTAGCCCCTCCTTCATTTCCTCCCTATCCCACCCTACCTTCCTCACCTCCTCCTTACTCCTCTCTAAGTCCACTGACAGGGGAGGTCCTCCTCCCCTTCCATCTGACCCTATCTTATCAGGTCTCTTTTGGATTGGCTGAAATGTCCTCTTCTGTGGATTAGCAAGCCTGCTCCTCCCTCAGGGGAAGAGAAAAGGTGAAAGAGCCAGCCATTTTGGTCATGTCAGAGACAGTCCCTGTTCCCTTTACTGGGGTATTCACTTGGATAATGAGCTGCCATGGGCTACATCCAAGCAGGGGTTCCAGGTTATATCCATGCATGGTCTTATGTTGGAGAAACAGTCTCAGAATAGGCCCCTGTGTCCTGGACAGGAGACTACCACAGAGGCCAGTGTATCAAAGCATATGTTGAGACTCATAACCAAACCTTGGGAAGAGTGCAAGGAATCATATAAAAGAAGGGGGAGTTAGTATGATGTGGAGAGGACATGAGCTCAACAAGGACCAAACATTTTATTGGTTCTTAACTCAAAATATGAGTGACCCTCATATAATCTTTAAGGGACTCTCAAACTTCCCTATGGAACTGCATAAGAGAAGCTTCCATAATCTGCTCTGCTCTCAGCATTACATTCTAATATCACACCAAATAATCCACTAAAGTATCAGCACTCTATGTATTTTACAGCCCAAAGTTTCAAAACCTTTCCACAGTTCTCTAAAAACCCAAGTTCAGGTCTGTCATAGTCATACCTCACAGCCTAGTACCACTTTCTGTCTTCTCAGAAAGTGGGGAGAGGAGGGATTATTTCACCACACAGCCTGTAGTTCCCCAGCCAGGGAAGCTAGGAGAGAACTCAAGACAGGGACTGGAGGCCGTAACTGATGGAGAGGCCATGGAGTAGTGCTGCTCACCAGCTTGCTCCTTAGAGCTTGCTCAATCTACTTTTTGTAGCACCTGGGCCCACCAGGCAGGGATGGCACTGTTCACAGTGAGCATGGCCATCCATATGAAATCAACATCCATCAAGATTTGTTCCAGGTGCTTGCCCACAGGCTGGTCTGCTGAGGATGTTTCCTCAACTGCCATTCCCTCTTCTGAAATAATCCCACCTTGTTTCAAGCTGCCATAAAATTTTCCAGCACAGACACCATGCATGCAGCAGATGCAATTTTGTAAACAAATTCCTGTTACATAGGAAAATCTTATCACTGCCAGTCAAGTGTGTAGGATGAAATTGTTTTATACTTAGGTAAACCATGTGACATTGTCACCACAACTGGCAAATCCTACCACGTGTGACAACCATGTGACATTGTCATGGAAAATACTAAGGACAGGCAAAGGGGATAAAATTTCACAAATACAGGGTACCATGTCAGGAGTTAGACCCAAAGCAGATAGTTGGTGAAACATTGAATAAAGCAGATTTTCTAAAATAAATGTTTTGTAGCATCATTAGAAAACATTAATCCTTTATAGATTATGGACCATGCACTTCAGATAGCAGAAGAGTGTTGATTAAATGTGTGGTGCTTAATTATTCTTTATAAAGCTCATGGGTTTGTTTTCCAAATCCCAATCACAAGGAGCAGAACACAGTAGGTAGGGGGCAGATCCTTTTTCCAACGACCAGGCAAAATGGCAGTTGTCTCTACTTTGAACAACTCAGACATTGGAGTTTTGCTGTGATAGACCAGGAAAACAATGGAGAGATTGATGGGGCTCCATTGTTTCTAAGCTTTATTTACAGCTTTTTAAAATTACAAACTACATTCACAAATGTCATCAGAAGCACACACTCTGAATGTCATTTTATGGCGTCTGCACTGAGTGGCAGGTGCATGTTCTATACTTATTTCATGGAAGGAAAACACACCTGTAGATTTTAACTAATAGTTTGCATTGCATGTGTATCAGCACTGGCTAACTAAGAAGTAAAAGAGTTCTAAAATGCTTTTTCTCTTGTCGTTTCTGATTGCACTTTACACAATGTAACAAAATAGGCTGCTTCCTAGAGGCATGAAACTCTGTACATGGCACCAGGAAAACTCACCACTCTGTGACATATGTACCTTTAGAAAAGGCTATATTGGAGAATAGGAAGGGAAGACATTTGGGCAGATTAGGAAAATAAAACATGCACAGGGCAAGAAATGACAGAGGGGAACATGAGAGCTCCTCAGATAGATTCTGTTGTGAAGGCTACAGCTGCTCTGGGAGTGGGGGGAGGAATTGAACTCCCTGTACTGCAGGAATTCAAGCGACGACTTTAGCCTGTGTCAGGACACAGTTACCCAAATCATGGCCAACCACAATCCATAGCATCAGCACATACAGGGGGTTGGTGGAGACATTGTCCCTGCTCAATGAAAATGGCTGGAGGTTACTCAATCAGGATGTCTACCTTTGGCACAATCCTAACTTTAAAACTAGGAAGACTCTGGCGAGAAATGGCTGGTACTCCAGGCAAGGCAAAATCATCACTGAGCATATGCCAGCACTGTTTCCAGAGATACCAGAAATAAATGAACTGTGGTATCGTTATAGACAAATGATGAAGAGCCTTTTGGCTAAGGAATCATGACTGTTTCTGAAAGCCTGGGTGAGAATTGTGTTTTTAAACTTTGAAGCCTTTGTACAGCATCTCTGAGCTCAGAGTGTCAGTGAGGATGTCTTACAGGGTTTCCAAATCAGCCTTCAGAAACAGCAAGAGTGGATGTCTCTGAGGGGCAGCATGGCACAGACTCCAGGCAGAAACACTGGACCCTGCACAGTGCTGCAGCACAACCTGCTCCCCCAGCACCCAAGGAGCCTCAGGAGAGACTTGGCTTTGCTGCTAAGAGCTGTGACCTCCCTCCCTGTGTGCTCATTGCCTCAGTGACAGGAGAGGGGGGTCAGTTCCTGTCCATCTCTTCACATAGGTTCATGAAAAGATGAGCTTTGGGATAAGCCTGGAAATGAAATAAAGACAGCAGGACAGGGTGAGGGGGTTCAGTTCTCCAAAGTTTCCTTAAAGAAAATAAGATTCAGGTTTTTCCTTTTTCTTTTCTTTTCTTTCTTTCTTTTTTTTTTTTTTAGCAGATAACACAAACATTTTATTACTTCCTTTGTGAACCATGCTTCTTAGAAAGACCTCACCCCAGGACACTGTTATGCTATTTTATTTGATGTTTGACAGAACAGAAAACAAAACAAAACCAAAAAAAAAAAAAAACCTCCTATGTTGTCTATGATTATTATATGCACAGCAAAAGCTAGAATATGGGATTGAAAAAGTTTAATGTACTTAAATTCTAATTTTTTATTTTAAGGAAAATTAGCAAGGTAAAAGTGTCATATAATTTAAAATTTAAAGTTTCTACTTTTTAAAATTTTTTTATTTTATTAATTACACTTTATTCATTTTGTATCCCCCCACAAGCCCCTTCCTCCTCCCCTACCAATTCCACCTTCCCTCCTCTTTCTGCATGCATGCCACTTCCCAAGTCCACTGATAGGGGAGGTCCTCCTCTCCTTTCTGATCTTAGTCTATCAGTTCACATCAAAAGTGGCTGCATTGTCCTCTACTGTGGCCTGGTAAGGCTGCTCCCCCCTCAGGGGGAGGTGATCAAAGAGCAGGCCAATCAGATTATGTCAGAGACAGTCCCTCTTCCCATTACTATGTAACCCAATTGGACTCTGAACTGCCCTGGGCTACATCTGTGCAGGGGTTCTGGGTTATCTCCATGAATAGTCCTTGGTTGGAGTATGAGTCTCTGGGAAGTTCCCTGTGTTCAAATTTTCTTGTTCTGTTGCTCTCCTTGTGGAGACCCTGTCTTCTCCAGCTCTTACTATTTCCCACTTCTTACATAAAATTCCATTCACTAAAACCTGTGCATCTAAAGAAACTAAGCAAGAGAGAGGACCCTAACTAAAACGGTCAATCCCCATCCTGAAAGGCAAAGAGGACGGACATCAGTAGAAGAAGAAAACAGGAAACAACCTAGGAACCTTCTACAGAGGGCTTCTGAAAGCCAGAAGAAAAAACAGGAAAAAAACTTGGAACCTACCACAAAGGGCCTCTGAAAGCCTCTGCCCTACAGGCTATCAAAGCAGATGCTGAGCCTGATGGTCAACTGTTGGGGAGAATCAGGTTTTTCTATCATAAAAAATTGCACAGAGTATATGGGGAGAACATAGAGAAAAGACAAAATATGCAACCAGCTCTTCCCAGGATTCCTGATCTCAGTGAGTCAGGGAAGGGAATCTGCCACTGTCACTGTGTATTAATAGTTAATAGCCCTGGAAACCTCATCATCATAGCCATTTACTGACACCTCCTACCAGGCCAGCAGAGACTAAGGGCCGACACCACGACTTTGTGATCTCTGAGATTGAGCTGAGAAGAATAGAGGCCATGAGCAAACACTAGAAGGCACATGGCAGTCCTGTGGGGCCTCCCTCTGTGGAAGGAGATTTTGAATCTGCAGCCTCTATTACTTACGCAGACTTTGGTAGTTTTTATAACTCACAGCACAGAAGATGTTACATCAAAGTAGTTCTGTGCACACCAAAGTTAATGATGAACAACTGAGAAAAATGAGGCATGAAACTGTGTATATGGCACCAGGAACTCTCACCGATCTCTGAAATAGGTCCCATTAGAAGAGGCTATATTTGAGAATAGGAAGGGAAGGCATTTGGACAGATTAGGAAAATAAAACATGCACAGAGCAAGAAATGACAAAGGGAAACCTGAGATCTCCTCAGTTAAAACCAGTTGTGAAGGCTACAGCTGCTCAGGAGGTGGGGGGAGGAATTGAACTCTCTGTACTGCAGGAATTCAAGAAGCCACGACTTTAGCCTGTGTCAGCCCACAGTTACCCAAATCCTGGACAACCCACAATCCATAGCATCAGCACATAGAGAGGGTTGGTGGAGACACTGTCCCTGCTCAGTGAAAATAGCTGGAGGTTACTCAGTCAGGATGTCTACATTTGGCACAATCCTAACTTTAAAACTAGGAAGACTCTAGGGAGAAATGGCCAATACTCCAGGGAAGGCAAAACCTTCACTGAACTTATGCCAGTGCTGTTTCCAGAGATGCCAGGAATAAATGAACTGTGGTAACGTTATAGGCAAATCATGAAGAGCCTTTGGGCTAAGGAATCACAGTTGTTTCTGAAAGGCTGGGTGAGAATTGTGATTTTGAACTTTGAAGCCGTTGTACATCATCTCTGAGATCAGAGTGTCAGTGAGGATGTCTTACAGGGTTTCCAAATCAGCCTCCAGAAAGAGCAAGAGTGGATGTCCCTGAGGGGCAGCATGGGACAGACTCCAGACAGAAACACTGGACCCTGCACAGTGCTGCAGCACAACCTGCTCCCCCAGCACCCAAGGAGCCTCAGGAGAAGCTTGGCTTTGCTGCTAAGAGCTGTGACCTCCCTCCCTGTGTGCTCATTGCCTCAGTGACAGGAGAGGGGGGTCAGTTCCTGTCCATCTCTTCAGATATTCATGAAAAATTGAGCTTTGGGATAAGCCTGGAAATGAAATAAAGACAGCAAGACAGGGTGATGGGGTTCAGTTCTCTAAAGTTTCCTCAAAGAAAAAGATTCAGGTTTTTCTCTCATAAAAAAATTGCCCAGAGTATATGGGGGAGAACATAGAGAAAAGACAAAACATGCAACCAGCTCTTCTCAGGATTCCTGATCTCGGTGAGACTGGGAAGGGAATCTGCCACTGTCACTGTGCATTAATAGTTAGTGTCCTGGAAACCTCATCATCATAGCCATTTACTGACACCTCCTACCAGGCCAGCAGAGGCTAAGGGCCGACACCACTAATTTGTGATCTCTGAAATTGAGCTGAGAAGAATAGAGGCCATGAGCAAACACTAGAAGGCACATTGCAGTCCTGTGGTGCCTTCCTCTGTGGAATGAGATTTTGAATCTGCAGCCTCTATTACTTACACAGACATTGGAAGTTTTTATACTTCACAGCACAGAAGATGTTACATCAAAATAGTTCTGTGCACACCAAAGTTACAGATACACAAGTGAGGAAAGTGAGCTCTCCGGACCTTTCACTTCCCTGATTATTTATCCTAGGAATAGGTAAATCAGTAAAAGAAATGTAACTAAACAGCTTATCCAGGTATACAGTGTGAGTTACTTAGTTCACAAGAATGAACATGAATTCTATAGTAATTTGAAAGTCTATAAATTAAGGAAATGAGTATGTTGGGAAGAAAATGTTCTTGTTGCCCATGCAGAACACAGTCCCTTTTGGTGTTGGTCTGTCAGAGCTCAGCATCTCCTCTGTAGCTGCTGAAAACCCCTTTTTAGCCTCCTCCTCCCACAGCCTGCCTGGGTTCCTACCACCTTCTGAATTTGCTCTTGGATGCAGAGCACTTACCCAGATTGACATGGCAGGGGAGGACTGTTCGCCTGAGGAGATCCTGCACAGCTTAGGTGAAGGGAGAATTTAAGGCCTCTTTGTGAAATGTTATTTCTGTGTCTGTAGAAGTTATCACGTTCCTGCTGGGGTAATGGAAACCTGGCATCCCAGTGAAGCATCTTCTCTGCCTGTTGATCTTACTTCCTGTGTCCTGATAACAGCCATCTGGGGAGGGCTGAGAACAAACTTTATCTGTGCTCCCTTCCCACACCTGGGGGAGTGATCAGAAAGTTTGCACCAAATTGACAACAGTATCTTTTCTCACTTTACGCTTTAGGCTTAATTTTGAGCAGTTTCTCCATTGTACTGCCTCTCTTTTGAGATGCAGAATTCTTGGTCCTCTAATGATTTGCATGCCCACTTGAGGGTCCTCCTTCTACAGTGTGTGACTACAGCCTCTTCCCAGGTCAGTCTTCCCATGGAGCACCTGTTTTGTTGATGTATTTTCTAGTCTATCCAAACTCCTAGTTGCAGGATTTTAGCTGTGAGTGAAATCTGAAGGTGAATTATGAAAGAAATCATATGCAATGTAGAGAGCTCAAGGCAGAGCTGGAGAGCCAGAGTGACCACAGGCAGATGGGACCCAGCTGAGGCCAGAACAAGCTGAGCTCTAAAGTCTGAATAAAGGGATGACTCCAGAGGTGGAGCCAGGAGGATTCATGGCTACCCTGGCTACAATGATGTTCTCATTTACGAAAAGGAAACAAGTATAAGGTTCTCAGGTAGGTGATTTAGATTTAGGACATTAGAATTAGAAGAGCAGCCTTTAAAAATACAAACCTCCTGTCTTATGTCAACAATTGAATATAAATATAGATGGAAACAAGATTCTAGCGAAAACTGGAAATTCAGAGATATTGAATGTCCTTTTATTTTAGTCAGGGTCTCCCAATGTAGCCGTGGTTGGCCTGAAACTCATTATATACACCAGGCTTGCCTTGAACTCACAGAGCTCTGCTGACTTCTGCCCCTGCCCACAAACTAAGTGCTGGCACTAAAGGCATGTGCCCACACATTTGGACCTGTTCATGGGTTCACAAGTTTGTTTTAACTATTAATTTCTCCCCATTTTCTCCATCTTTATGTATCTGTAAATATTCCCTCCCTTAGAGTCATTCACAACATTCAATTTTGCTAGCATATAGCCTGTCATCCGCATTTCTGACCAACCCAGTATGTATAAAGGACAAGTGATCTTTTCCTCCATCTGCCCTGCCTACATTACCTAGTTCTTAAGTCATTTCTTTAAATGATCCTAAAGGCTAACTTATGAGATCTACACATGGACAGTGACATCACTGCTCATGGGTATGAGTGTGCTTTGATATGTAACATCTCCCCAAATTGCTCTTTTCAGTTACTGAATAACAAATGAAACTGTAATTAGTATAGAAAAGCCCACCTGAGTTAGAGGCTTGCATTTGATTTCACTTTATAAGTAATCAGGATACTGCAAGCTCCCACTTTTGATGGCATTAATTGAGGCCCAAGCTGTGTTATGTTGCATGTCTTATTCTGCATTTAAATTTAGGAGGTTTTGTCTACCTCTGTCTCGGTGTCTCTGCCTGTCTCTCTGTTTACTGTCAGTCTGCTGTCTGTCTGTCTCTCTCTGGTGTGTGTGTGTGTATTCATGATATCCAAAACAAAGAGGCCAGCACCCAATTGTAAATTTACTTTTAAATATAATAACCCAGGCCAAGCATTCACACATGGCCTCCTAGCACTGCCACAGGTTCCCCTTCAATGGAAAAAATTGTGAAGGAAAAATTGGAAAGATGGAGTACACGGTAGAAAGATGAAAGAGAAAGTGAAGTGGATTGGTATACACACTGTAGAAAAGGGTGGAAATGGAGACTTAATGGCAGTGAGGAACAGACATCCATGAGGAGGCCAAGGTGAGGTCCTGCTGAAACTGGGGTCTTTTTCTATGTCTGTAGCTTAAGTTACCAACAAAGGCCAAGTGGATGACATGGTTAGGGCTGCCACTGAAGACCATGAGATTGTCTGAAGGATGTGCTGCTGAGGAAGAGATAATGATGTACAAATTTTAGTGGGTATATCCTATATTATATGTCTATATATACCCTGAGTGAGTATATGCCCTGTGTGTCTTTCTGCTTCTGGGACAGCTCATTCAGGATGATCCTTTCCAGGTCCCAAATTTACCTGCAAATTTCATGATTTCCTTATTTTTCATTGCTGAATATTATTCCATTGTGTAGATGTACCACAATTTCTGTATCCATTCTTCCGTTGAGGGACATCTGGGTTGTTTCCAGCTTCTGGCTATTACAAATAAAGCTGCTACAAACATGGTTGAGCAAATGTCCTTATTGTGTACTTGAGCCTCTTTTGGATATATGCCTAGGAGTGGTATGGCTGGATCTTGAGGAAGTGCTATTCCTAGTTGTCTGAGAAAGCACCACAGGGATTTCTAGAGTGGTTGTACAAGGTTACATTCCCACCAGCAGTGAAGGAGGGTTTCCCTTTCTCCACAACTTTTCCAGCATGTGTTGTCACTTGAGTTTTTGATCTTGGCCATTTTAATGAGTGAAAGGTGAAATTTCAGGGTCATTTTGACTTGCATCTCCCTGATGGCTAAGGAGGTTTTGCATTTCTGTAAGTGTTTCTCTGCCATTCAATATTCCTCCATAGAGAATTCTCTGTTTAGCTCTGTTCCCCATTTTTCAATTGGATTACTTGGTTTGTTGCTTTTCAGCTTCTTTAGTTCTTTATATATACTGGATATTAGCCCTCTGTCAGATAAAGGGTTGGGGAAGATTCTTTTCCTATCTGTAGGTATTCATTTTGTTTTGATGACAGTGTCCTTTGCTTTACAGAAGCTTTTCAGTTTCATGAGGTCCCATGTATTGATTGTTACTCTTAGAGCCTGTGCTGTTAGTGTTCTGTTAAGGAAGTTTTCTCCTGTACCAATGAAGTCTAGGCTCTTCCCAACTTTTTCTTCTAACTGATTTAATGGTTTTATGTTGGGCTCTTTATTCCACTTGGACTTTAATTTTGTGCAGGGTGATAAGTATGGATGTATTTGCATTTTTATACATGTAGACATCCAGTTAGACCAGCAACATTTGTTGAAGATGCTATCATTTTTCCATTGTATGGTTTTGGCATCTTTGTCAAAGATCAGGTGTCTATAAGTGTGTGGGATTATTTCTGGGTCCTCTGTTCAGTTCCATTGATCCACCATTCTGTTTCTATGCCAATAACACACAGTTGTATTATTACTGTTGCTCTAATGTACAGCTTAAGATCAGGGATGCAGATACCTCCAGATGATCTTTTAGTGTAGAGGATTGTTTTAGCAATTCTGGGTTTCTTGACATTCCATATGAATTTGAGAATTTTTATTTCAAGGTCTATAAAGAATTGTGTTGGTAATTTGATGGGAATTGCATTAAATCTGTAGATTGCTTCTGGTAAGATGGCCATTTTTACTATGTTATTCCTGCCAAGCCATGAGCATGGGAGATCTTTCTATCTTCTGATATCTTCTTCTAATTCTTTCTTCAGAGGCTGGATTTTTTTTCAAACAAGTCTTTGACTTGCTTGGTTAAGTACAAGTTCCCTTTTGTCATTTGTGGCTGTTGTAAAGGGTGTTGTTTCCCTAATTTCTTTCTCAGCCCTTTTGTCTTTTGTATACAGTAAGGCTTCTGATTTTTTTTGAGTTGATTTTGTATCTGGCCACATTGCTGAAGGTGTTTATCAGCTGTAGAAGTTCTCTGGTAGAATTTTTGGGGTTACTCAGGTATATTATCATATCATCTGCAAAAAGTGATAATTTGACATATTCCCTTCCAATTTGAATCCCCTTGATCTCCTTCAACTGTTTTATTGCTCTCGCAAGGACATGCAGCACTATGTTGAATTGATATGGAGAGAGTGAGCAGTCTTGCCCTGTCCCTGATTTCAGTGAGATTGCTTTAAGTTTCTCTCCGTTCAGTTTGATGTTGGCTGTAGGCTTCCTGTATATTGACTTTACTATGTTTAGGTATGTGCCTTGTATCCCTGATCTCTCCAATACTTTGAACATGAATGGATATTGGATTTTGTCAAATGCTTTTGCAGCATCTAAGGAGATTATCATGTGGTCTTTTTCTTTCAGTTTGTTAATATGGTGGATCACATTGAGGGATTTCTATATACTGAATCACCCCTGCATACCTGGGATGAAGCCTACTTGGTCATAGTAGATAATATCTTTGATGTGTTCTTGTATTCAATTTGCAAGTATTTTTTTTAATATTTTGCATCAATGTCTATAACCAAGATTGCCCTGAAATTCTGTCTTTGTTGGGTCTTTGCAGGGTTTAGGTAACAAGGTGACTGCGGCTTCATAGAATGAGTTGGGTAGTGTTCCTTTTGTTTCTATTTTGTGGAATAGTTTGAGAGGATTTGGTGTTAACTCTTCTTTGAATGTCTGGTAGAATTCTGCGCTGAAACTACCTGGTCCTGGGCTTTTTTTGAATGGGAGATTCTTGATGACTGCTTCTATTTCCTTAGGGGATGTAGGACTATTTATCTGATTTATCTGGTCTTGATTCAGCTTTGGTAAGTGGAACGATCAAGAAAATTGTCCATTTCATTTAAATTTTCAAATTTTGTGGCATATACACTTTTGAGGCAAGTCCTAATAATTGTTTGGATTTCCTCAGTGTCTCTAGTTATGTCCTCCTTTTCATTTCTGATTTTGTTGATTTGGATGGTGTCTCTCTGCCTTTTAGTTAGCTTGACTAATGGTTTGTCTATCTTGTTGATTTTCTCAAAGAACCAGCTTTTGGTTTTATTGATTCTTTGAATTGTATTATGTGTTTATAATTGATTGATTTCAGCCCTGAGTTTGATTATTTCCAGCCATCTACTCCCTTTTGGTGTGTCTGCTTCTTCTTTTTCTAGGGCTTTTAGGTGAGCCATTAAGTGGCTTGAATGAGCTGTCTCAATTTTCTTCTTGAAAGCACTTAGTGCTATGAACTTTCCTCTTAGCACTGCTACAAGTTTGGGTATGTTGTGGCTTCATATTCTTTTAATTCTAGGAAGACTTTAATTTCTTTATTTCTTCCCTGACCCAGCTGTCATTTAGTAGCAACTTGTCCAGTTTCCGTGTGTGTGTAGGCTTTTTGCTATTTCTGTTGTTGTTGAGGTCCAGCTGTATTTCATAGTGATCAGAGAGGATACAAGGAATTATTTCAATCTTCTTGTATATGTTGAGTCTTGCTTTGTGGCCAACCGTATGGTCTATATTGGAGAAGGTTCCATGGGGTGCTGAGAAGAAGGTAAATTCTTTTGTGTTTGGGTGTAAGGCTCTGTAACAGTCTGTTAGGTCCATTTGATTCATGACATCTGTTAGAGTTATTGTTTCTTTGTTTAATTTCTGTTTTGTTGACCTGTCCTTTGTTGAGAGTGGGGTGTTAAAGTCTTCCATGATTAATGTGTGGGGATCTTTTTGTGGTTTAAGTTTTATCGTTCTTTCTTTTACAAATGTGGGTGCTGTTGTATTTGCGGCATAGAAGTTCAGGATTGTGATGTCTTCTTGGTGGAATTTTCCACTGATGAGCAGGAAGTGTCCTTCTTCATCTCTTTTTATTAATTTTGGTTGAAAGCCTATTTTATCAGACATTTGAATGGCTACTCCTGCTTGCTTCTTGGGTCCATTTGCTTGGAAAGCCGTCTTCCACCCCATTACCCTCAGGTAATGTCTATCTTTCTGACTTAGGTGTGTTTCTTGTTAGCAACAGATTGCTGGGTCTTGTTTACACATCCATTCTTTTAGTGTGTGTTTTTTATTGGAGAATTGAGTCCGTTGATGTTGAGAGAGATTAATGACCAATCGCTGTTAGATCCTTTGATTTTGATGTTGACTGTGGTCAGAAGTTTATGTGCTTGGTGGCTTTTTGTTTTACTGTAATGAGGTTAATTATTTCCTTGAAATAATTCTTTTTGAAAAATTTTTCTTGAGAGTAGCTAGTTTTCTTGGGTTGAATTTTTTCTTCTAGTGTCTTCTGTAATGCTGGATTTGTGTGTAGGCATTGTTGAAATTTGTTTTTGCCATTGAATATCTTGTTTTCTCCCTCTATTAGGACTGAGCGTTTTGCTAGGTATAGTAGACTGGGCTGACATCTGTGTTCTCTTAGGGCCTGCATGATATTCATCCAGGCCCTTCTGGCTTCCATATTCTCTTGAGAAGTCAGGTGTAATTCTGATGGGCTTGCCATTATATGTTACTTGGCCTTTTTCACTTGCAGCTTTTAGTATTTTTTTCTTTGTTCTGTATACTTACTGTTTTGACTATTATGTGGAGGGAGGATTTTCTTTTCTGGTCTAATTTATTGGGTGTTCTGTAGGCCTCTTGTATTCTTATTGGCCTCTCCTTTAAGTTGGGGAAATTTTCTTCAGTGATTTTGTTTAAAATATTCTCTGGGCCTTGGAAGAGGAAATCTTTTTTTTTTTTTTTCCTCTATTCTTATTATTCTTAGGTTTGGTGTTTTTATGTTGTCTTGAATTTCTTGGACGTTGTGTGTCAGGAATTTTTAAATTTAACATTTTCTTTGACAGATACATCGATTTCTTCCATTGTATCGTCCACACCTGAGATTCTTTCTTCCATCTCTTGTAGTCTATTGGTTATGCTTACCTCTGTAGTTCCTGTTTACTTCCCTAAGTTCTTTCTCTCCACAATTTCCTCCATTTGTGTTTTCTTTAATTTTTCCTATTCTATCTTCAGATCTTGAGCCATTTTGTGGATTTCCTTCACCTGTCTGACTTTGTATTTCCTGTTTTTCCTTCAATTCCTTCAGCTCTTTGTTTGAATAATCCTCTTTTATTAGTTTCAGTGATTTAAGTATTTCCTCTCTAAAGGCCACAAACTGTTTCCCTGCAACTTCCTGTATTTCTTTATGGATGGCCATAATCTGTTTGGTTTTTTTCTTTATCTTCCTCTATTTTTTTACAGATGGCCGTAAGCTTTTTGAATTTATCTTTCTCTAGGTCTTTACGCATTTTATTTGTTTCCTCTGTTATCCTCTTTTTGAGAATAGATGTTAGGTCATTTTCTTGAATTTCAATTATGCTTGGGAGTCCAGGGTTACTTGCCCCTCGATAACTGGTTTCTGGAGATGTCATATTGCTCTGGCTTTTGTTGGTTAAGCTTTTATACTGGCCTCTACCCATTATGTTAGGTATTGGGTGTTAGTTTCTGATGGTTCCTGGAATCCTGTAGTGCAGAAAATTCCCTTGGCAGAAAGATGGTTTTTCCTGAAGGAAGCCTCCTCAGCTTTTTGGGTATGGTCACTGTATGGCCGATGCTTTTCAGGAGTTGCCACAGCTCACCTCAGACACACAGAACTGAGTGGTTAGTGTAGTCCTTGTTAGTCCAGAGGGCTCTCCTCTCACCCAGTGAAGTCCTGGAGACAGCTTCCCTGCTTCTGGGTTTCTTGCTGTAAATTTAGTGAGCTGCTGCTGTAACTCGGTGTCCAGTGGTTTGGTCAATTTTGTTCTGGATAGATGGTTGCCCCTTGGAGCATCTGGGGGTTGATCTCGAAGATCCCAGGATTCTGTAGGTCTAAGGTTGGAGCTTTGTGCCCCAGTACCCAAACTGTAATCTGTGGCAGATAAGTACCGCTCTCCTGAGAGCAGCAGGCTAGCTGGTACACAGCAGGTCCCTGGGTTGGGCCAGTCTGCAGGACCTTTTCCAGGGATATATTTGGTGGCCTAGGTCTGCCCCCTTTGCTTGCTTCCCTGTGGGAGATTTCTCCCCACAGGGACTCCAAGTCTCTGGTGCCCTGGAGTGCACAGTTCTGTCTGTGATTAATAGCTGGCACACAGCAGGATTTTGGGCTGGCGGCACAGAGGTCGGCTGGTCTGTGGGACCTTTTCCAGGGATATACTGGGTGGCCTAAGTCTATCCCTGTTTGCTTTCTTCCCTGTGGGGTTTTCTCCTGAAAGAGACTCCCAGTCTCTGGTGCCCTGAGGCGCTCAACTCTGTCTGTTTTGGAGAGCTGGGTGAGCAGCAGTCTCTGTGGTCTCTGCTACAGCCCAGCTCAATGATGGTGGCTCGGATACACCATTCTGCAAGACCTTTTCCAGGAAAAGACTGGGTGACCCAAGGCCAATCCCGTTTCCTTCCTTCCCTGTGGGTTTTTCTCCCGACTGGGACTCCCAGACTCTGGTGTTTTTGTGATAGTTACCCATTTTAAATTTAACCTTAAGAATAAACAACCTAAACAAAGTGACTAGATAAAACTCAATCTTGAACTCAACTATAATCTTTAGCATAACTTTAAATCTGCACTTTTTAAACTAAAATCAAAGCAAAACTTTTTATTAAACATATTTTTAAAGGAGCTAGCAAATCTTATTAATCCTATCACATTGTATTAAAACTTAACAGCAAAAAATTAAAGGACAAAAGTTTTATTTAGCATTAAACAGAGAACTAAACTTAGCCTGCAGGCCTCAGCAAAAAAGGCCTATTCTGGCCATACCAAATCTATAGGCTAAAAAGAAACAGCATTTAATCATTTATTTAGTTACTGGCAGTCAGGCATAAATTTTATATAATGGTTAACAATGATCTGAATATAACCCTGCTTAACCCTGGGCTAACATGGAACTGTTGTCCTTTTTGTCCTGTAAAAGAGCATAAGCAAACATTTTGCATTGAAGAATCTCCAGCCTTTTTAAATGAAGAACAACTTATTTTATAGGGTTTTTTGACATGATATATTGTAATTGCAGTTTTTGTTTAATTGGCTTAAACAGCATGGCTTGGTTTTACTTTGCAAAATTAATAAAATAAACACCAAGGTCTTTTGACCTCCCCCAAAGGGATGAGAAATTTTTTTAAGTTTTTTTGTTAGACTGTCCAAGGATTATTATTTTAAAATACCCGATAAATTTTAAAATGTTTTATAGAATTTAAGTCTGATGGTCCAGGACAAAACTCAGAGGTGTTTAAACTGTCTCATGTCAAAAAATATTAATATCGTCAGTCAGTTTTTAAAATATCGTCAGTTTAAGTCCGCAGATAAACATATACACATATACATTCCAGAAGGAGTAGGGTCCACATGACCTTCACTTCACACAGAATAACGTCCCAGCGACCCTCTCTCCTGGTCCTAAAAGGAGTAGAGCCATTACAGGGCCTTTCCCAGGGAACTGGGACGTCCCCCAGATTCCCTTGACCAGATTGGAAACTCTCCCACAACTTGCAAGCAAACTGAAACCAGAAACCAAAACAGACAGCTGGCAAACAAACAAACAAACAAACAAACAAACAAAAAACACAGAGACAAAGACAATAACAACTGCGGTACCTACTTTTTAAACATTTAAATATTTTCTTTAAAACTTGTTTTTGTAATATTAAAACAAAACATCCTCTTTAAGAGTGAATTTATAGAGCATAACATAACCATGATTTCAAAAGTCAGAACTAGATTTAAAACTCAGAATTTATCAGTGCACACAACTTAATCTTTAAAACTAGAAGTGGCTCCATCCCTCCGGCCACTGTCTGAGAGTCAACACTGACTGAAGCCCATGGGAGAAGAGATGAGAGGAGGAAGGTGTCAGGGTGAAGTGCAGCTCATCTCTGCAGCTGGTGGAGGCTGGTCTTCGGCTGATTCTGAGAGTGTGAGCCTTCCCATCCACCTAGTTCTCTGCAAGCCATCCAAGCCTAGCAACTGGTAGGGGAGAGGGAAGGAGATTTGTAGTGTCCCTGTTTTTCCTGCTCACTGAGCAACAGCCCTGTATTCTGTTCCTGACAGACTGGAGGCCTTTTTTCTTTGTTAGGGCTAGGGGGAGGTGGGCACAGGAGGCCAGTCTGAAGTATGAGAATTGGCAGCTTTATTTTTTCCCTTCTGACTCTGTTTTATACTCATTATCTAGAGCTTGTCTCCTAAATTATTTTCTGCTCTCAAATTACACAAATCTGTTTGAGCTCCTTTATGAACATTTGAAATAACCTTAGAAGTACTTTTTTCTGCCTGTTTGGCTGCTATAATGTTTTAAGTAACTCTTTAGCTTGTGAGATTCCTTTTTGTTTACCCTTACTCCTCCTGTCTTGAAGGACTCCTTGAGATCCTGTAAGAATAAGTCATGCTGACTCAATTTTTGTCCTATAATTCGTCATTCTGACTTACCTCAATGGATCAGACTCACAGATGGGCAGTCCTGTGGAGATCTCAATGCATTACCTTCAATCACTTCCCATGTGGAAGCACGAGATCTTATGTAGGGGTGTGGGCACACAAAGAAAGACATTCAATTTGATTCCCATGCCTCAACCCCATGTTGGGTGCCAAGTGTGTTCTGTCCAGCAGGAGTTCAATGTGTTCCTAAGGAGGGGCGAAAAGAATGGGTTGGGAAAGAGATAAAAGAGGGAGAGCAAGTCTATAATCTGATCCAACTCTCTTATATTTGAAAAATTTCACACAACTTTATAGGGAGAAGGCAGGAAGGGAAAATGTCTCAGCAAAATAGTTTACAAAACATAACTGGGTGATTAATGATGATGCAGAATACCACAAGAATGTTTACTAAAAGAGGTACTACAAGAATGTCAGCTAAGATATCTCAAATTGTCTAGCCTGACAAACAGATGTCTCATAAGTTCCAGAAACATAAATCTCTCACCCACAACCTTGTTGCAGCGGTCTGTGACTTTCTACTAGCTGGCATTGGCTCCCAGCACCCAAATTTTTACCAGAGAACTCCTCCACATGATAAACATGTTCAGCAAAGTGGCTGTATACTCGATGAACTCAAAACAATAGTAGCCCCTGCTTTACACAAACAATAAACGGGCTGACAAGGAAGGTAGGAAAACAACACTTCACAATAGCCATAAACAGTACAAACTATCTTGGTGTAACTCTAACCAAACTAGTGAAAGACCTGTGTGACAAGAACTTCAAGTCTCTGAATAAAGAAATTGAAGAATATATCAGAAGATGGAAAAGATCTCCCATGCTCATGGATCTGTGGATAAGAGCACCGTTTGAGTAAGCACAAGGTAAGAATTTGGATCTTCAACACCACATTTTGAAAAATACTGTTCTGGGAGCTGGGGAGAAGGCTCAGCAATTAAGAACACTTACTGCTCTTGCTGAGATACCAGGATGATTCCCTGGTATCTACATGCAGCAGTTTACAACTGCTGCCTCCAGCTCCTATTTTCACCTCTGTAGACAGCTGAACACAGGACTGAACACACACATGTAATTAAAAATAAAATAAAAATCTATACACAAACTAATCTGAAACACATATTTTAACCCTGGTATATAGCATGTTATTCTTGTGGAATACTTATTTTTTTAAACATTTTAGTTCATCAAAAGAAAAAGGAAAGTAACAGAAGACACACACACACACACAGAGAGAGAGAGAACCTTGATCCTTACATGTATTTCCTTGTCAAGCTCCCATGCACTGTATTTCATCACCTGTAAAGGGAGGTGTTGTTGGCATACTTTTTTAGTCTATTTTATTTATTGGGGTTTCTTACATCTCTTTCTTCCCTCTCCACCCCAATCCCTTCTAACACCCTGACCTCAGGTAGGAGAGAAAGAAGGCTAGAGGAGAGAGGAGACATAGTTCCCTTTACCTACTTCCTACTGGTTAGGGTAACTGGGTGCCTTAGGGCAAGTCCAATCTTCATTTCAGGATATCTCCAACTTGTTGTCAAACTGCATCAACAGCAAACAGGAGAAGCAGGAGAAAGCAGCAACAGATTTCTTCTTCCTTGGAGCCTCATACACACACACAACTATTTCTCTCTTGTGCCTGGCATTTACTCTCTCTTCAGAGTCTTCAACATTAAAATATTTGTAACTGGCAAAGATCATGCTCCTCTCAGAGCCTGCATGAGGCAAATAGTCTGTTGCTTGGACAATGTAGAGCAGCCCAACATTCCACACCTGGGATTAAAACAAAACTCTGCTTACATAACATAACTGAGTTTCTTCTTTGCAGCCCACTTTCTCTGTCCTTCCAAAGACTTCAGCTTATCAGGGCAACAAGGTTAGAGGCCCCTGTTCTGCACAGAGCCAGGAAGCCATGACTGTAGACACCGTGTCATCCTTCAGTTGCCTGAATTGTGGATAGCCTGAGATCCATAGAACTCAAACTCATGACCAGTGATCAGCACAACAGGGATGTGAACTTGTGACCTGGAGGGAAATAAAGAGTGCAATGGAAAGAAGCAAACCTTTTGCAGACCTAGTGCATGCTGGGTGACTGTGGCACTGAGGGTGCACTACATCCAGGGAGGAGAAAAAGTTTCCTCCTCTACAACATGGACTCAGCCTTCCCATTTCCTAATGCTGAGAAAATGTGTGCAGAGCATGGTTTATGTCAGGGCTGAGCAGCACCTGTCCACCCTGTGCTTATGAATCCATGGGCTTGATTTCGCCACCATCACACAGCACAGCTTTACCATGGGATCATCAGTCTTGCCCCATGCTGTGAGGCACTGCAAAATGCACAGGGTGGCTCAGGAGGGGAACTGCTCCTGTCTCTTGCAATTGGTGTAGAATGAGGTGGAATTTAACAGTGTGGCCTGTGTGTTGCACAGCTCTTCCTGGAAAGCCAGAGGTATACTAGAGAGATGGCTGGTGTCTCAGGAAAGGATACTATATCCAAGCAGATGCTAGCTTTGAATCCAGAAATGCCATGAAGTAAATGAACTGCAAAAAATATTATGGGCAAAATCATGTCCAATGTTTGAACTAAGGAATGGCAGATATTTCTAGAAAATGAGCTGGAATTATCCCTCTTGGATTTGTTTGTTTGTTTGTTTGTTCTGTAATTGAAATTATTTTAGCCTTGCCAGGGCTCAAATCTGCAGCCTCGATGTTTATATACACCTTCAGAAACAGAAATAGATCAGCATTCTTTTAAAATGAAGAGAAAAAGCTGGGAGAGCTTGGTCATAGACATAGCAGCTGTCCTTGCTGGGAAACTCAGGAGGGCTGCAGAAGTACCTGCCTTTCTGCCCCTTTCCATGATGCAGTCACAGCTGAGACTGACTTTCTTCCTAACTGGCTTTATCCTCGTGATACCATACCCTATAAGCTACAAGAGCAAAAGAGCAAGGTTCGAGCTGATTTGACTGTAAAAAGATGCCAGGGCTTTTTGTGGAAATATATATGGAAACCAAGCACAGAGCAAAGGACAGGAACAAAGGCTCCTCTGAAGGAAGAGAGACCATGAACTCCCATTAGCAGAGAAATTGATGGGGATATTTATTTCAATTAACAGAACACAAAGAGCTCTGGAACTTATCAGGTCCTGGTGCCTCAAGGTCCAGGGAGGACATCACATTCACTGTTCAATGGTTGGTGGCCTGCAGCCTCATCTCCATGGACCCTCTGCTGACATGACTTAACTTATAAAGTGTGGGGCAGGACAAACAGCACAGTTTGTAATTTCTGAAGCCAAATTAGGAGACAAAGATGCAGTGAGAAAATTCTGGTAGATACTTTGTAGCAATGTGAAGGTATCCTCTAGGAGATGAAATTGGGGGTGGGTCTCTCTTCTGAAGATCCTGAAATTATTTTGATTTCTCAAACTACAGAAGTCCCTTATAACACTTGCATTTGCCATATGTCAACCACAGATGCAAACACTATTTATGATTAATAATTGAAATGAAAACATCAGTTCTCTCATGGTACATTTGTAAAAGCACCTCGGTAACATGAATGCCAACACAGCTGGTCAACAGGAGTCATCAAATTCAAAAAAAGAAATTAAGGTGTAAAGTTGATGCTATGTAACCTGGAGGTTCTAAGTCAAAGAAACAAGTTTTCTAAGATGAAATCCCCTCATTTTTCAGAACACAGTCCCCTGTGCTGAGGGGATGCCAGGGCTCAGGTCTCCTCTGCAGATGCTGAAACCCCCTGTATCATTCACGCTCCTCCTCCCACAGTCTGCCTGGGACCCGACCACCTTCTGACTCTGAACTTGGGTGCAGAGCTCTTACCCAGATGGACGTGACAGGGCAAGACTCTATACCGGTAGAGACCTGCACACTCTTGGTGCCTTTAATGCATCTCTGCAGTCTGTAATTTTAACGCCTGTCTACAACAAGAGGCCCCTGGGCAACCACACACATGGCATCCCTGGTGAAAATCTTTGCCTCCCTCTTGGTTTTATTGTGTTGCATTCTAGGTAACTGCACACCAGAGGGGGGGGGGGGCGAGGAGAGCTGGGCTCAAACTTTTCTCATAAATTCCCATCACTCATCTGCCAGAAGAATGAAAGGGTCACATCACACAAGCAACCCAACTTTGCTTATTCTTAATGTCAGCTTTAATTGGTCTCTACCTGTTTCATCCTTTTTCAAATCTCTCGGCATGAAGATGAGGGGCTGTGGGTGTGTTCCCACAAGGTGCCTGTGGCTGAGGGTACTCTGTCCAGTGCTGTGGGTGAGAAATGTCCATATCTTTCCCCCAAGCTCAAAATGTTTGCCACTCCCTCAGACAGTCAGTGAGGGTGGTGTTCTGATGTGCAGTTACACATTTCATTGGAGCATTTATGCTCTTAACCCAGAATCAAGAAGTAAGATTAATCCTTTCCTGTGTATATTTTCCTTCTGTTTATTTTGGGATTTTTTTTCTGAGTCAGGGTTTCTCTGCATAGCCCTGGCTGGCCTGGAACCTGATCTGTAGACTAGGCTGGCCTTGAACTCAGAGATTCCCCTGCCTCTGCCATCTGAGTGCTAGGATTAAATGCATACACCTCCACCACTCATCTTATTTTGGATTTAAAAAAAATATGTTATTCTTATACTTATTTTTTGCTTTGTGACTGTTGTGTGCTAGTCTGGACTCACTCCTGTAGCTCAGGTGGACCTTGAACTCACTATCCTGTTTCGACTTCAGGGTTATAGACTTGAGCCACCAGGCATACCTCTGCTCGTGGGTTTATACAACTTACAGTTGTGTGGTTTCTTTCTCCTCCTCCAAGTCATTGATGTGTGAAATATTCTCTCATTTCACTTGTTAAATTCCCTTCCTTTTTGTTAATGTTCTGAAGAGTTTAAGTTAGCCTGGGTGACTCCATTTTGAAATAAGGATCCATCATGACTGGGAGCTGATCTTAGGTACCAAGAAATGTCACATAATATGCACCCGGCAGAAACAAGGTTATCTCTCTAAGCAATGGCAACCAGGAAATATCACAGAATAAATGTTTAGTAAAAAAATAAAGACAAATTCCCTGGCATTTGTGATTATGTAAACGATCACCTCTCCTCTGTGGCTTTTACCCAATTCTGTAAAGTCAAGGCATGAATCCTCCTGCTTTCTATCATGGAAACATGAACCCCCTGTTTGCTGTCATGGAAACCCCCTTCTTACAGTCTTTTCCATTAAAAACTCACTCAGGGCTTAGGGTCCCACTTCTCTACTGCTGTGTCAGTGAGACTTGGGTCCCAGTCCAGACTTGAGTTGGATTGCTCTCGTCATAAAGCTCTCATGCTCTTGCATCAAGTTGTCTCTTGGAGGTATCTGAGGATCCTGTGATCCTTGCATTACAGTACAGCCTGTTTGAGGTTCTAGGCCTTACTCAAAGTGTAGACAGAACATGGAATAGATCTTCTTTGATATTTCTCTTTACAACAACCAGGTTCCAGTTATTTTTTTTAGATTTTATGTAAGTGTCAACACTGAAATTACTGAATTCCAGGTCAGGTGGGGTTCATGTTTGTGACATTCCCTTGCTTTGAGTGACAGATAACAGTTTTCCTGTGTGAAGTACGCCTCTAAGTGTGTGTTCTTCTCTGTAATGTATGCCCCTGGGTGTGTTCAGCTGTGTAAATTTTTCGTTGTATGTACCGTTGTGTGAAGTGTTTCTTTCTGATTGTGTTCAGCAGTGTTCATTGTGCCTCTGAGAGTGTTCAGCAGTGTGAATTATGCCACTGAGTGTGTTTGGTTGTGTGAAGTCTTCCTGTGAGTGTGCTCAGCTGTGTGACATGTGTGACTGAGTCCGTGTTCCATCACATGAAGTGTGCTCTGAGGAGGTATCTGATTAGTCTCCAATAAGCAGGCATGCTGCAAGCCCTCAGTTCCCTGGAGTAGATCAATAGCACAGCTGAGTAACTATCTGTGACTAGTTTACTATTTACATTTGGCTATGATATTTTGAGCACAGATAAAGCACTTTGTTTATGGTCTCTATTCCTTTGACAACCCTAAGCTTCGTCTTTCATAAGTAACTCATCAAGTTTGTGGAGTGTGTCTGACTGGAATGGCAGACATTCGTGATGGTCTTCATGTTCTCACTAGCATTTCTTGGCACAGGGAGGCCATGACCTGATTCCACATCCTGACACCCCTAGATTAGACAGTGGCTGCTCCTACCTTTGACTTTTTTAAATTTGGCCATAGGAGCACGATTATGCAAATGACATTATGGTTCTCTGCATATCATTTTAGCTCTGTGTATTTGTGTGTGTGTTCTGCATCCTGTGATAATTTATTCTCAAAACAATGTTTCCTTGTGTATTTTTCCAAATATAAACAATTGAGGCATTCATTTATTGAAAATGCCATAGTTGCCACATATTTAAAGTAATGGTTGTGCCAGAGAGTTGGCTCAGCACATAAGTAAACTGTTTTCTAGAAGACTCAAGTTCAATTACCAACACTCACACTTGGCTGGCCCACAACTGCCTATAAGTCTAGCTCTAACAGTAATTGACACATCTGGGCTCCAAGAGCATCTGCACTCAAGTGCACACACACACACACACACACACACACACACACGCACACACACACACACACACACAGTTAAAACTTAAATCATTGTTCAAAAAATTAAAAATAAACTATGCATGGTGACACACACCTTTGTTCCCAGCACTCAGGGAGGCAGATGCAGGTGGATCTCTGTGAGTTTGAGGTCAGCCTGATCTACAAAGAAAGCCCAGAAGAGCCAGGGCCACACAGAGAAACTGTGCTTCAAATTCCTAAATAAATAAATAAATAAATAATAAAAAGTAATGTGCTAATGAAGGTCAGATGAAAGACATCTCACAGATCTTTGTGGAAAACCAATTGAGAAAGATAAACCTCATGTGATATCTGAGTGGAAATGCAGTTTAATCTTCTTTTACATACTTGCCATCCACAAACAGAGTAAACAGATGTAATGGGAAAAGGATGTTTTCACATATCAGTTTAAACCTTGGAATGTTCCTACTATGTCATGATCATAGCTCTGATGACAACATATTGGACTGTATTAAGGGATCATACCCATTCCTGAATAATCACGTATTTACTTTCCTGTCCCACACTGACCTCAAAAATTTAATTATATGCTTTTCAGTGCAAATAAACACAAGGGGACTGACTGTGGCATAGCTATGGGACACAAGAATATGAATAAAGTAGAATAGTAAGCCATCTTTGAACTTCATTCTTGATTGCAAGATAACAGTCTCCAAAATGCAGAGAAACACAAAGAAGCTCATGAGCAGCAGGATGGTCCGGGTGGCCCTTTGCTTTAGAGATGCTTTTGGAGACAGGCTGGTGCTGTGAAGATGCCAGGCCTGCTTCATGTGTCTGTACAAGAGAGCCACCATGTACCCACTGGAGAGGACCATGAGACTGATAAGAAAGGCTTCCCTGAAGAAAAACAATGTGGAAAATGTGCTTTGTCTGGAGTAACTCAGGGGTAGAAGTGAGCAAGACTGAGTAACATACATAAAATTATCTGAGGTCGAATTGGAGACGGCGCTATTTGATACCAAGAGGTAACTGCTAAAAGACATGTAGAGAACACAAAGAAAAAGGGCACAGGAGATGTGATGGAGAGATTTATGTTTAAACTTGTGTAAACAGCAGCTTCTAGGGCTGAGGATGATGGTCCAGAGGACATTCAGCAGACAGGCAGCACAAAGGGAGAGGCCCCTCGAGAACCTGTGCACATAGATAAGGGATTGGCATGTGGTGGGGTCCCACCTCCCCTGAGACATAAACATGTCTGCAGCTATGAGTCCCATAGTTAGCAGCATCAGTAGTTGGGTCAGGGTCAAGAAACCAATGGCGAGATCAATGGGTTTAGGCCTGTGCGCACCAATGAGCATGCAGAGATGGAAGACGAAAAGGATGCTGTTGGCTGAGATCCCAACACTCATTTCAGAGAACAAGGTGATTTTAATGTTTGTGTTAGTGTGGAGTATGCTGGCCTTATTCATTGTGTGTGTATTTGCAAGTATCAAAAGTCTGAGGAGAAAAGAGAAAACTCTTCATTAAAATTACTGCTAATGAAGCATTACCCACCAACACTGAGCTGGCAACAAGATGTCAATTCATCCCAATTATAACTTGTCTAATTGGAACTCAGCACCAGCTCACAACTCCTTGAGACGATCCCCATAGTCCTCACTGTCCCCACTGTCCTGATGCTTCTCAAACAAAACTGAACTCTGCAGACCATAGTGGGGCTGTCTCAGAATACAAACTTTCTGGTACATTAAACATTTTCAGAAGTTATAAAAAAATTTCCTCTCCTGGTCCACATGTTTGGTTTATTAAGGGGTAATAGCTGCATCTCACTTGATTGTCAGACACACATGCACAGGATCGTTTATCTCAGTGCCCTCTTCCCTGCTGGTCAAGTATTCATTCACCTTCTTTTTCATTCATTCATTATTCATTCATTTTCTTTGTCTCTTTCTCTTCTTCTCTCTCCCCTTTGTCCCCCTTACCTCTGCGTCCTCCTCCTCCTATTCTCTCTCTCTTTCTCTCTCTGTCTCTTTGTCTCTCTGACTCTCTCTCTCTTTTCAGTTTTTCTCAGGGTTTCTCTATGTAGTCCTGGTTGTCCTGGAACTCACTTTGTAAACAAAGCTGGCCTAGTACGCGGAGATCCTCCTGCCTTTGCCTCCTGAATGCTGGGATTCAAAGCATGCACCACCACTGCCCAGCCAAATGTTCTTAATAAATCTCCAGAACAAATAATTACCAGTTTGGACCCTGAATTGAATCCTACTGACTATCTGCCATTCATCGACGTGTGACCATAAGCACTCAGAAGATGAGCTCCAGTCAGCAACTCTGGAGCATATGCACAGTCATGGAGACCCTAGGTGTGAAGATGCTACATACACACCAAGAATGGAACTGTTTCTAGCACAGAGTGATCTCTGTACAGGTCACCTACTGGTTTTCTCATGCAGTGGCCTGGGAGACAGAATGCAGCTCTGTGAATGACTGATCAGCTCCTTCCCTGCATGAAACAGAAAAGAAAAAAATTACCTGAAAATCTAGAATGATGGAGACAAGTTCACTTTCCAGAGAGTTTGAAATCTTGGTCTTTCTCTGAACTCTGGTAAGTGACTCTGCCTCCAACCTATGAATTTAATCTCCAGCCATGAGATCCAGTATGGTCTGAGTTCAGGGTGAGCATACTCCTTTTTTTCCCCTCTTTTGACAGGTAAAATCAGGGTAGTAAACAAAACTACAATTACAATAGACTTAGGGCCATCTCATTCTAAGGTCATAAGTAAATGAAAAGTGTTCACCCAGTCTTGAGGGATGGGCTCCACAAGAGTCTTAAGTCTCCATTGCCTTCAAGGTGTAGGGGACTTGGCCAGACTTCAGGGATGTAGGAAATTCAGTGGGCATTTTATGTAGAGCTCATCATTTCCTTTAATGACGATTAAATACACACAAAGTATATAATATTGTAAAAAGTTTCCCAAATAAACATTAATGAATTATCAACTGAAAATCAAGGGTGTGAGATGAAATAACTTTATAGCTTTTCAGAACATATTGCACTGTAATACAGTATACTGACAAGAAGCAAAAATGTTTTCAATGATCTAAGTATTTGTTCTTATATCCACAGATGAGTGTAACCCCCACTTCTCAAAAACAAAACTTCTCTTTGCAGCAGAATGAGATCAGTACAGAAAACCACAGCTGATCAAGATGTAGAGTTGTGGATCCTAGTCTTGGTGGACCCATCTACCAAAGAACTCCTGTAAGCAAGGCTCAGAGAACATTGCTTCTGAAGATGGCATGGAGAGATTGAAAGCAGGGGTTAGGGAATTCACTGTGAGATTGTGTCTCTCAGTAGAGTTAAGGAGCTACAGCAATAACCTTACCCACATGAGTGCCTAAACACGAGCTAAACATGGACAACAACACTTAGACATGCCAAGTTACAGGAAAACCACTGCTCAGCCCTTCTCAAAGAACTACAGGAAACTAAGGAATGCCAAGAGCAGGAGCAACAGTCTTCTCCAGGGAAGAGCACACCAACTGGTAGTCCAAAATGAAATTATCAGCCCTGAAAACATGCAAACACGTCACATTATACAGACTGAGCAGGTCACAGTTATGCATCTGAGACTACATATGTATATAATAACAATTAAAGAAAAGAGGCCGTGAACATGAAGGACAGCACAGGGAAGATTTTTGGATGTGTTTTGAGAGAGGAATGGGAAAGGACATATTATATATTTATATAATAAGCTTAAATATCAATGAAATACTTATAAAATGAGGGAATAAGGAAAATGTTAAAATTCATAATTGCTTGATAAGAATGAATAATTCAGAGCTGAAATGGATACTTGATAAAAACAATAATTTGAGTTTCCTCACATAAAAATTCTATAACAGCAACACAAAAAGCTAGTTCTTCAAAAGATTGGTGGCCACCAGGCACAGAGAGTCATGATTAAGCTCTTCAGATTTTTCTTTCTGTGAATCTGTGGAGTTCCTCATAATGCCCTTGCTCCTCCCTGACCTCAGTCTCAATGAAGAGAAGTCAGCGGTGATGACAAGGAAGGAACAGGAAAGAAAAGGAAGAGGAGGAGGAAATTCAGTTCCATCAAGAGGTGACATAAAATAACAGTTTAAGGCACACAGCCAATATGGTTGTGTCTGTGCCATGATAACCCCAGAAAAATAAACAGTAATCAAGCCTTCAGGACAAAGAGTAGCTGTGCACACTGGTGCTCAACCTGAACGTCAGCTTGTGACCTGTGTGCACCCATAATGGTAGCCATGGGTTTAATACACACATTTCGTGGAGGAGAAAGTACACATTGGTAAGATTTCAAAAGTTTAAAAAACTTGAAATGTATGCATTCACTAACAGCTACTAACAAAATAATCCTAATATATGTTTATCTCTTACCATTTTTATGAAAGGAAAGGTTTTTATGTTCCAATGAATACAAAAACACATAAATACATACACACACAAACATGAGAGAATGAGAGGAGAAGAGAGAGGGGAAGACGGAGGAGGAGAGGGAGAAGGAAAGGGTGAGGAATTGAGTCTTACAAAGATATCACATTGTCAACCCAGGGAGAGGGTTGTCAACCTCTGTAGAGTTCGGTGCAGGCTGTGCTATTTTTAGGGTGACTTCAGTAACTACAGCCCTGAAAAACATAAATCACTTAGGGAAGCCAGGCCTTCTCAGGAGCCAGGAATCTTCAGCCATATTCATGGCATCATGGCTTCAGGAGATCATTGCTTTGAAGGCACTGCAGAACCATGTTAGTGTGGAGGAGAAAGTTCACAGTTGCTTCCTCTCTGCAGAAAAAGCTGAGTAGAATGACACAATGTCATGGAACTGTGAGCACCAGCTTGTCTGGAGTGAGACAAACAACAGCCTTGAGCCACCTGCCAGCTCCTGTCTTTGCAGCCCCCTCAACTGTGCCTATGTGAAGGTCTGTAGGAAATTCTGGGCTAATGCATCATTTGTATACAAAACATTATGGTGACTAAAAGCCCTTCGTAGAAAAATTGCTGTCTTCCCAGATGGTAGTCCTCACATGAATGCCTACTAGCCCATCACAGGAGATCAGAGAACATGACAGCCACTTCCTGCCATCAGAAAAGTTATGTAAGAGAAAGCCTTTTGCTCAACAGCTCAGGCTTCAACAGCCGCCTGTGTCCTTGAGATTCAATTGCACTGTGCCCTAAAATTACCTTTTTTAGCATGGTCTATCACATTTCCTGCAGAAAGAATTGGTGTTCTGTACACAGAGAAAGGACCCGGATTGGTGAAATAAGTTCCCTGTGAAGAGGCCACATTGGGGACAAGAAAGGAAAGGCTTAGAGGGTAGAACAGGAGAACATAATACACCTGGAGCAAGAAATATCCACAAGAATCCTGAACATTCCCTGTTAAAGCAGCTGTGAGGGCTTCAGCTTCTCAGGGCAACAAGGTTAGAGACCCTGTTCTGCATGGAGTCAGGAAGCCACAACTGTAAACACTGTGTCATCCCTCAGTTACCTGAATCATGGACAGCCTGAGATCCATGACATCATCAAACAGGCCTCAGACAGGTGACCAGTGTTCAGCACAGCAGTGGCCTGAGCTTGTGACCTGGAGTGAAATAGAAAGTGGAAAGGAGAAAGGAAGCCCTTCTGCAGAGGTCACTGCATGCTGAGTGCTTGTGGCCCTGTGGGTGCACTGTAGCCAGGGAGGAGAAAGGAAGGGAATGATGTCTGTGTCCTCCTCTACAATTTGGGTACGGCCTGCCCATTCCCGGAAGCTGAGAGGCTGGGTAAAGAGCATGTCTATGTCTGGGCTGAGCAGAACCTGTCCACCCTCATGTTTTTGAAGCTGTGTGTTCGTGTTTGTCGCCATCACATGGCTCACCTGTACAGTGTCACATCACTCTCCTCCCCTGCTCTGCCTCCCCATGCAGTGAACAGAGGGGTTTGGAAGGTGGGACTAGCTCTGCTTCATCAAAGTGGGCTGTGTTTATAACGGAGTTACACTGGGCAGTATCCTCCAACAATTCTACTTGGAAAGCTCAGAAAACAGTGGGGAAAAGCCACCAGGGACCTAGAAAAGGAAAACTGTCACTAAGCAGGTATCAGAGCTGTGTCCAGAGAGGCCATGAAACAAAGGAGCTGTGGGGGTATGATGGGGAAAACATGAAAAACAGTTGGGCTAAGGAATGGCTGAAACCCTTTTTATTGTCCTCAGAGCTCACCCTTCCAGCTAGACTGGTGCAGTACAGCAAAACGAAGGAATGAAGTCCCAGAGAAGCCTCCTCACCGACCTAAAAGTTTTGTCACAGATGCCTGCTGTTACTACAGGGATCCAATTGTCCTACAGGAGAAACTTTTCCTGACAGAACCTGTGATCTGATGGACTCTGTGATGGAACAAGGGATAACATCCTTCTTGCCCAGCAACTTTGATGCTCGTGATCGTCACACGTGATCGTCACACGTGATCGTCACGCCAGCAAGAATGCACGCGGACACAAGAGTCCTTCTGCAACAGGCTTTTTATTACAGTCAAGCGATGAAAGGAGGAGGAAAGCCTCGGGACCAACCCCACGACGCTCGGGGCGGCAGCGCGCCACCTCACAGGCCCGACTACCTCACGGCCGCGAGCAACGCTCACATTGGACAACGGGCCGCAGCCGGGGCGGGCAACCCCTGGGCCGGGAGAGAGGGAGGAGAGCGCCAGGGCCCCGAAGTGGTGCTGTTTATATAAGCCCTGGTCGCACCTAAGTGACGTGTCATACCCTGATTGGCTGCTCACTCTTTACCCCTGGGCAGTGGCTTGGCGTGCTTACGCAACCTGCACATGCGTTCTGGAGGTTCTTTACAGTTTTGAGGGCAGATGTCAGTGCCAGTAGATGGCATCTGAGTCTCAGCTCTCCACATCTCCCCCTTTTGTTTTAATAAATGAAAACTGCCTTAAAGCCTTATAAGCGCGGCACAAGAGAGCCCTAAGCTCGATCAAGCGAACTCCTTCTTTGGGGAGTAAGCAATCAAGAGCTTTAGATTACTCCCTTTCCCGACCAGGTGCAATGGAGACAAGTCCTCTGGGTGCAGGGGCTAAGGGAGAAGATTAAAAATGGAGGTGACACCCATTCCCGTGCAATGGAATAAAATTCCAGGGAGTGCAAGGGCTGTCATCCTCCTATCTAGGTACCATAGCCACTTAGGCAAAGGCAAGATTGTGACTTGGATCACTCATCGACTCAGTGCAATGGGTAAAACCCCTGAGGTGCATCGACTGAGTGTCACAGTCTGTTTTAATTTTTTAACATGGATAACCAAATTTTGGGAGATGATCTTTGTTCCAAGGCCACAAGTATCACAACCTTGTCACGTTTGTGTTGCGTATTGAGTTTGCAGAACAACCAGAGTAAAAACACTAAGCCACAACATAGTGCTGCACCAAACATTCCAACCCCCACCCAATCTTAGAGTAAGAAAAGGTGGAAGAAACCCAGGATAATAAGCCATCCGTGAGCAATGATTCCACTCGAGTAGAATTAGTGGTCACCATGGCCGCCCTTAATTCTTCAAGTAGTAGCAGGTGTATTTGTTGAAAGATCATCTTCAGCTGTCAGGAGCTTTCGCGTGAGTTGCTCCAGTACCCAGAATGGATTGTTTTCTTCCTGTGGGAAAACACAGACAGCTCCCCTGGATCTTATTAAGATAGGATCCAGGCCTTTCCATTGACCAGTCAAGACATCCTTCCATTTGTTCATTTCCTTAGGCCTATCAGGCCCTAAGCAGTGACGATCAGCCGCCGAATGGCCCTGACTGTCCAAATTTTAAAAATTGAGAGGAAAGAGTGCCAAGGAAACAGTCACTTGTGGCACTGAGGGCAGAGCCTCCTCGACTCCCCCTTTTTGTTTTATTAAGTAGGATTTTAGAGTGCTATGAGCACGTTCAATAATACCCTGCCCTTGAGGGTTATATGGCAGACCCGTTAGGTGAGTCACTTCCATTTGATGACAAAACTGTCCAAATTTTTGAGAAGTATAGGCTGGCCCATTGTCAGTTTTTAGAATTTTGGGCTTTCCCCAGGCACTCCATGCCTCCAGGCAATGTTGAATAACATGGGCTGCCTTTTCTCCAGTCAGGGGAGAAGCAAACATAACTCCAGAGCAAGTATCAATGGAAACATGCAAATATTGAATTTTACCAAAAAATGAAATGTGGGTAACATCCATCTGCCACACTTGTAGTGGACGGATTCCTCTGGGATTAATCCCAACATGAGGCATAGGTAAGAACTGACAACAATTTTGACATTGGGTAACAATATCTCTAGCTTCTTTTCTAGTTATGTAAAATCGATGATGCAATGTCTCAGCTGTAACATGAAACTTTTTATGAAACTCCTTAGCCAATTCTAAATTTGAAAGGAGGGCAAATGCAATCATCTTTGTGGCTCGATCTGCCAGGTCATTTTCATGGGACGTGGGCCCCGGTAGACCGGAATGAGCCCTAATATGTGTAATAAAAACAGGAAATTTTTTGGTAATTAAGGCAAACTGAATCCTTTGAAAAAAATTTGCAAGCTTGCTAGATGCTTTAATCAATCCAGCAGCCTCTAAATTTTGGTTGCATTTACCACATAACTAGAATCAGAAAAAATATTTAAAGGACCTGGAAATTTTTTCAAAACTTTTAGCACTACTAAACATTCCACAATTTGAGGCAAAGTCTCATGATATTGCTTAGAAACAACTTTATTATTAACCACATAAGTTTCCACTCCTGTTTTTGACCCATCTGTATAAACCACCAGTCCATCCCAAAGTGGTTCCTGGGACGAGAAAGGAACCTACTTCTGAAATTTGGACCTTTTTAGTGGCAATATGCAATCCCCATTGCTGCAGGGTTTTTTGCAACAAAGGATACGGCATTAAAATTGAACAGTACCTGAACAAAATGGTGACAAACTCATAGCTCCACCCTCTTTATCTCCGGCCCAGTATGGCGGCTGGCCACGTGCAACTGAACTCAGCTGGAAACCCTAAACAAACATGGCAGCCAAACTACAGCTTACATGCTTTTTATTGTTGAACCATCATGGCGGCAGGCCATGTGCTAGCATTAGCAGGCGGTGACTGACAACACCAAGTACAGCCACTAGGTGTTGCTGATACAGTAAACACTGTGGAGCATTTATAATCCCCCACAACCAAAAGTTTTTAGTGATTAAACAAGCTTTATAATTAACTGCTTAACGGAACAATTTTAAACTGTAAGAATTATTTTAGCCATACCAAACCTATCAGCTAGAATTTTTTCCTTAAAAGAGCATAAAAAACATTTTCTAATGAACAATCACCAGCCCTTTAAATGAATTATAACATATTTAAAATACAGTTGTTTTTTTTTTTTTTTAGAATTATATTAACTGTAAAAGCAAGTTACATTACTATAAAGAGGAGTTTTGAAACTGCCTAACTTTTTAAAATAACCTCCCTGTAGCAGGTAACAAACATACTCTAAGGAACTTGGTGAAACTCCCCCCCCCCCTTTTTTTGTCTCAAGGTAAAGAGCAGGGCATAAACATGTTTTTTATAAACAAAACAGCTTATCAAACAAACAGCTCTCCACAAGATACATTTTAAAAACTGTAATTTTTTAGTTAGCACAAACAATACGGCAGGGTTTTATTTAGTAAATTGATAAGATACCCAAGAGCATAAACCCAGTGAAAAAATTATGAGGGCATTTAAATAGAAGCGGCTTGGGAAAGGGGCTGGGTTATTGTGGGGGAGAGGGAGGCACACGGGAGGCAGGGCCTCTTTGCCCGAATTAAAGATGGCACCGGCCACGTGGGGCAGGGCGTCCTTGCCCGAACTAAAGATGGCGCTGGCCACATGGAAACCGCTGATATACCCAAGGTCCCGCCCATTTTTCCCAAAGCCAAGATGGCTGTGCCCAGTTACCAGCCACGTGGAAGCCTCTGATGAAAGCCAAGATGGCTGCGCCCAGGCATTTAGCGGGAATTTTAATCTTATTGGATAAAGAGCCTTTTTTATTGGTTTTTTTCTTCTCCTTTTACCTTTCTCTCCCAGGGCGTTTTTTCCCTTATCTCTCACTTCTGTGGCTTTAACATCCACAGAAGGGCCTTTCTTCTTAGAGACGTCTCTATTTCTATCCATTGGGGCCCCAATCTTTTGTCACGTCCTGTTTCTGACATGCGGTCTCGCATCTCCCTTAACACTCCCTTAGTGTCTACTCTTACCCTTTCGTTAATCTCTTTCCTTCTGAGGCCGCCCTCAAGTTTGCACAAAACCAAAAGAAAGAGGGCTATGGCAGTGATCACAACAGGGAAGGCGATAAGGGCTTCTGCTAGCTGAAATGAAAAATGAGATGAATCAAGATTGAACATGCCTCTCAAGACAAACCTCGATGTTGCAGTTCTGAATCCTCCCCGCAAACGAGGGCTCTCCTTGGCAGCACCGGCAGTGGGAGCCTCCCTGCTTCCCGGGTGGTTTGGTCCCCAGTTTCAGCACCAGATGTTGAAAGCCGCGTGATGGTCTCGCCAGCAAGAATGCACGCGGACACAAGAATCCTTCTGCAACAGGCTTTTTATTACAGTCAAGCCTTGAAAGGAGGAGGAGAGCCGCGGGACCAGCCCCACGATGCTCGGGGCGGCAGCGCGCCACAGCACAGGCCCGGCTACCACGGCCGTGGGCAGCGCTCGCATTGGCCTACTGCGCCGCGGCATCCAGCGGGCCGCGGTGGGGGCGGGCAACCCCCCGGCGGGGAGAGAGGGAGGAGAGTGCCAGGGCCCCAAAGTGGTGCTGTTTATATAAGCCCTGGTCGCACCTAAGTGGCGTGTCATACCCTGATTGGCTGCTCACTCTTTACCCCTGGGCAGTGGCTTGGCGTGCTTACGCAACATGCACATGCGTTCTGGAGGTTCCTTACAGTTTCGAGGGCAGATGTCAGCGCCAGTAGATGGCGTCTGAGTCTCAGCTCTCCATAGATGCATTATCACAAAATCGCATATCATTCATCAACAGTTCTTTCATAGTTATGGAAAAATAATTGATTCAAAGTCTCAGATGCTTGCTTGTTTATGGTAACAGCACTTAACCACAGCCACGATGGAAATAACTCTCTGTCCGTAAGCAGATGAATGTACCAACCACATGTGGCCTTTATATATCATGGACTATTACTCAGCTTAAACAGGAAGGAAAGCCACATGTAGGTGTAGGTCCACCACAGAGGAATACATACTTCCCGTGACCTGTCAGTCACAGAATGACAAGCTTCTGTACATCTAGGGGTGGAACTGAGAGTACTGTACTGTAATTTTTCAAGAAAGGAAAATGCAATGGTGTTTGCCAGGGGTTGAGGAATGGCACAGTGGAGAATTCTTAATTGGTGTAGAATGACCATTCAGAACAAGAAGAAAACACAGTAATCTTCTGAAACCAAAAGACAGGCTGGAGGGGTAGAGGGGGTCTTGGCTGGGTAGAGGTGAGGTAACAGTGCTTTCTGCACAAGCATAAAGACTGAATTTGAATCTTCAACAGCTGTAAAAGCCATGCAGGGTGTGAGTTTTTGTATCCCACATCACTGAGGGGGCAGAGACAAGTAAGACCGTAGAGCTCAATGACCACATACCACAGCCAGACTGATAAGGTTCAGATTGATTAGGTTCATTTACCTTGCAAGCATGAAGACCTTAGCTTGAGTGCAGAGAAGCCACATAAAGCCAGACAGGGTAGTACCTGTCTGTACTCAGTGCTCCTATGTTGAGATGGAAGTAGAGATAGGAGAATTCCTAGAATCTTGCAGGGCAACTAACCAGAAATATACAGCAGAGAACAACGAATGCGACCTAATTACTTATGAGATCAAGATTGCTTAATATGGCTTCAAGGAATTAAACCAGGCTGGTAGGAGGGATCGCAGCAAGGTTGAGGCTGTGACAATTTTATGAAGAGCAATCAGACTTTTCATACCTTTGTCAGAAACAGATATAATGGCCATTGCCAGGATCAACACAGTGGTAGTTGCCAGGATACACTGACATTTGCAAGCACTAGAGGGTACACAAGGTTTATGTCTAAGAGTAATTGTCCTGTAGAGTTTCCATGTTTCCTTGACTACTAAAAAACATGCAGAGAAATGTTGTTGTTACTAAAAACAAAATCCCAAGCATTCAATTATTACCGATAAAGACTTAGGATCCAGATGCTGGGGTGAAAGCTTGCTAGCTCAGAGAGGCAGAGAAAGACCTTCCTGCTCAGCTGATCTTCCTACTCAGCTCACGTCCCAGAAGGAAGCACCTTCTTCTCCACACTGTCTTAAATTCCCTTCACCTCAAGCCCCTCTTTCCTGTTAACTTCCTGTCAGCTGGTTTTTTACCCCACCTCTTGACCTGGGGTTAACTTTACTTAATCCTGTGTACAGAAAGCTCTTAGATTAAAGGTGTGTTTGAGGGCTGAGCCACACCAAACAAGAAACTTTTTGCACTCTCACAATAGGATCAAATATCCTGCATCAGAGAAACACAAAACTGCCTAACACTTCAACTGCCTGCAGGAGTGTGTCAGTCTCTCAGGAACTGAAGGTGCTTAGTGTCCCAGGAGCCATGAACCCTAACTTAAGAAAACCTATGCCGCTCAAGGCAGCCAGGCCAGGCCAACTAAATGGTTCCCTGCAAAGATCCTGTCCCACAGAGAGTGAAATGTACGATCTGAGCTTAACCTCTTACCTCCACATATATGTCCTTACACACACTCACACACACACACACAGAGATGATGAAATGTATAAATAAGGTGGGTGATGACAGAGGAAGACAGTTAACAATCATTTCTGGCCTCCACATATACACACTTGCACATGTACATACATACATATGTACTAACCCACACAAATGTGTAAGTATGCCACACTCATCACACTCAAAGAAAATTTAAATGCCAGTATAAGGAGCCTAACTCTTTGCAGAACTCTCTGATTCAGGGAACTGAAAAGATAGATATATAGGAACCTGGCTGTCTTTTACCAGGAAGGAAGTACCCCAGATAACACAGGGGCAACCAAGGACTGGAAAGTGAGGATGAGGGACCCCTAAAGAGCCAGTGCTGGAGAGTGAGCATCAACAGCAGGCTGAACTGGCAGTAAAGAATGAACATGTCACTCCACAGGGACAGACAGAATGACCGAACACAGTAAGTGAGGGAGAAGAGGAAATCTTCCTACGAAGAATTTAATTATTCTGCATAGGTGATACCTCTCAGGGGCATGAAGCTTGAAAGCTTGGGCCTTCCGTTTATGGTGTTGGGCAGGCATGGTGACTGGCTTCCAAAGAACAAAGCAGGAAGAGGTAGAATGTGCAACCATGGAGGATGAACCAGGCAAGGCAACCTTGACCAAGGGATGACCACAAAGATGGCATGTGGCCCTCACATATTCTCTCCTTAGACCACTTGGGGTCTAAGGAGGCTGGGAAAGGGCGAAGAGCATTCCTTCATAGTACTTACTGGACTCTGCCTGGATGTTCTGAGCAGAAGGTAACTCAGTCAAACAACCTGTGCAGACACCAGCTATAACATGTCTGTGTACATTGTGCGCGTGCGTGTATGAACTTACTGGGTGTCCTGTACAGCTACTAACTTCCAGGCTGAGAGTTCTGAGAGGGAAACAGAATCTGATCCACCCTAAGATCCAGACCCTCCTGAGATCAGACTGACTGCAGACTTAAGGCTGGCAGATTGGTGCTAGGCCAGGCTAGTCTCCCATTTGCAACTTCTGTATGGGTCCAGGGGGAGGCATTTCCCACCTCCCTCCCTGCTCCCCCACTATGACCAAGTGAGTGTTACATCTTCAAGCAAACCAAGCTATCAACACCTCAGGACTATGCTTGGCTTGGTGCTTTGTCGCCACCTGCAGGAAGCAGAAGAGAAGGCCACCTCAGTCCCAGGGCAGCATTAACAGTCCCAGGGCAGCAATAGCCACGCCCCCAAACTCCCCTGGGCTCACTGGACCCCGCCCCCTGGGTCTCAATCAGGGCTCCAACATCGATTATCTCTGTGGTCTTAGCAAAGTTATTCGCTCTATTCTCCTGCTCAAACCTGAAGGACATGGCTCTAACTTCCTTAGGTGGCTGTGAAGGCTGAGGTGCTGTCTCTTGCTGCCACATTAAGGCCGCCTGTGCCTCTGCAAAGTGAGGTTGTGAGATCGACTGCTGCCTCATGGGGCAATCCTTATGTACAAAATTCTGTTCAAGGCTCTTCTTGTTGTCAGGTCCCCTTGATAGGCTGTCGTTTCCCACTTGTATTTGGTGGTGGGTGTGATTGTAGGAAAACACATATTGGGGGGGATTTTCCTGAAATACCTAGAGCTGCTGGGAGCCCTGAGTTGGGTAAATGAATGGGTGAAGAAGAGATACACTACCCCACGGTGCAGTGTCAGGGAAATCACAGGAGGTGATTAAGTCTTTTCTGGAAGTTGCCTTCTGCACTTCCCTTTCAGGTGCTCAGGTGATCTCACTTGTATGCTGCTCTCTGGTGTCACTGTGTGGTATGAGTAGGAATCAGCACAAGGACCTGACAGGCTTCATTGCTTAGGATTAAAGGTGTATACCAAGAGTGTGTCTGTATTCCAGCCAGATGGATTAAGTGTGTACTGGGAAGAACAAGATGGCGGTGCCAGGAGAACACTACATCTGAGGAGTAGGACAATATTTTCTGTACAGCAACCAAGAGACTGAACTTTGGGCCCTAAAACAACAGTGATTGTGTTTCCCAGGTAAGAGGAAACCCCCATAATATGTGAATCATTCGGGTCCACTCTCAGGTCACCCAGCCAGAACCCTACAGAGATCCCAGGTCACACAAGCACTAGGTCGCCGGACCAGAGCCAGCGTGTCCTGATCACCTTCCCAGGCTGAATGGGTGTACAATAACATCAGAGACTGAGAGTCCCAGTCTAGAGAAAAACCCATGGGGAAGGAGGAAACAGGGATGGCCACGGGCCACCCACTCTCTCCCTGGAAAAGTTCTTGCAGAATGGCGGGTGTGCCCCCAGCACTGAACTGGGCTCCAGCCACCAGCACAGAGACTGGCTGCCCACCCAGCTCTGTGTCACAGACAGACAGAGCTGTGTGACACAGGGCAACAGGGACTGGCAGTCCCTGTCGGGAAAAATCCTCACAGGGAACGAAGCAAATGGGGTCAGACTTAGTATATCCATGGAAAAGGTCCCACAGACCAGCCCAAACCACAGACCTGCTGTGCACCAGCTAGCCTGCTGCTACCAGGAGAGCTGTACTCACCTGCCACAGATTACCACTTGCATACTGGGACAAACAGCCTCAACCTCAGATCTATAGAAGCCTGGGATCTCCAAGATCAACCCCCAGATACTGCTCCAAGGGGCAACCAGTTATCCCTCCCATAACTGACCAAACCACAGGACACCCAGGTTACAGCAGCAGCTCACTAAATTTACAGCAGGAAACGCAGAAGCAGGGCAGCTGTCTCCTCTCTGGGTGAGAGGAGAGCCCCCTCGACTAACAAAAACCACAGTTAATACTCAGGTCTCTACATCTGAGGTGAGCTATGGCAACTCTCGAAAAACACTAGCCATACAGTGATCATACCCAAAGTGCTGAGGAGGCTTCCTTCAGGAAAATCCATCTTCCTGCCAAGGGGATTCTGTAAACCACAGGATTACAGGAACCACCAGATTCTCACACCCAACAGCTAAGATAGCCCAATGGGTAGAGGCCAGCATTAAAGCTCAACCAACTTAAGACAGAGCAATATGGCATCTCCAGAACCCAGTTATCCAGGAGCAAGTAGCCCTGGACACCCCAGTTTTATTGAAATTCAAGAAGATGACCTAACATCTATGCTCATGAAGAGGATAATAGAAGAAAAAAAAATAAAATGTGTAAAGACCTGGAGGAAGATAAACTGAAACAGATTATGGCCAGGAGTAAGAAATACAGGAATTTGCAGCCAAACAGTTTGTGGACTTTAGAGAGGAAAGACTTAAATCACTGAAAGAAATAAAAGAAACAGAGGAATGTTCAAACAAACAACTGAAGGAATTGAAGGAAAAACAGGAAAATACACAGTCAGATAGGTGTATTACTAAGGAAATCAACAAAATGGCTCAAGATTTGAAGATAGAATTGGAAAAATTAAAGAAAACACAAATGGAGGAAATTGTGGAAAGAAAGAACTTAGGGAAGAAAACAGGAACCACAGAGGTTAGCATAAACAATAGAATACAAGAGATGGAAGAAAGAATCTCAGGTGGGGATGATACAATGGAAGAAATCAATATATCTGTCAAAGAAAATGTTAAATCTAAAAAATTCCTTACACACACAGTCCAAGAAATTCAAGACAGCATAAAAAGACAAAGCCTAAGAATAATAGCTGTAGAGGAAAAAGAAGATTTCCTGCTCCAAGGACCAGAAAATATTTTCAACAAAATCATTGAAGAAAGTTTTCCCAACTTAAAGGAGAGGCCAATAAGAATACAAGAGCCCTACAGAACACCCAATAAATTAGACCAGAAAAGAAAATATTCCCACCACATAATAATCAAAACAATAAGGATACAGAACTAAGAAAAAATACTAAAAGCTGCAAGGGAAAAAGGCCAAGTAACATATAATGGCAAACCCATTAGAATCACACCTGACTTCTCAACAGAAACTATGGAAGGCAGAAGGGCCTGGACTGATATCATGCACACCCTAAGAGAACATAGATGTCAGCCCAGGCTACTATACCCAGCAAAACTCTCAGTCCTCATAGATGAAGAAAACAAGATATTCAATGACAAAAACAAATTTCAACAATACCTACACACAAATGCAGCATTAAAGAAGACACTACAAGAAAAAATACAACTCAAGAAACCTACCTATTTTCAAGAAAACACAGGAAATAATTAACCTCACTACAGTAAAACAGAAAGCAACCAAGTACACAAACCTATGACCACAGCCACCATCAAAATAAAAAGATCTAACAGCCACTGATCATTAATCTCTCTCAACATCAGTGGACTCAATTCTCCAATAAAAAGACACAGACTAACAAAATGGATACGTAAACAAAACCCAGGAAGCTGTTGCATACAAGAAACACACCTAAGTCACAATGATAGACCTGAGGGTAAAGTGCTGGAAGACTGCTTTCCAAGCAAATGGACACAAGAAGCAAGCTGGAGTAGCCATTCAAATGTCTGATAAACTAGGCTTTCAACCAACATCAATAAAAAGAGATGGGGAAGGACACTTCATACTCATCAAGGGAAAATTCCACCAGAAAGACATCACAATCCTGAACTTCTATGCCCCTAATACAAGGGCACCCACATTTGCAAAAGATACATTGATAAAACTTAAACGACATAAAGATCCCCACACGTTATTATTGGGAGACTTCAACACCACACTCTCAACAAAGGACAGATCAACAAAACAGAAATTAAACAAAGAAACAATGTCTCTAACAGAGGACATGAATCAAATGGACCTAACAGACACTTACAGAGCCTTACACCCAAACACAAAAGAATTTACCTCCTTCTCAGCACCTCATGGAACCTTCTCAAAAATAGACCATATGGTTGGTCACAAAGCAAGCCTCAACAGATACAAGAAGATGGAAATAATTCTTTGTATCTTATCTGATCACCATGGAATAAACCTGGACCTCAACAACAACAGAAATAGCAAAAATCCTACACACACATGGAAACTGAGCAACTTGCTACTCAATGAGAGCTGGGTAAGGGAAGAAATAAAGAAAGAAATTAATGTCTTCCTAGACTTCAATGAAAATGAAGCCACAACATATCCAAACTTATGGGACACAATGAAAGCAGTGCTAAGAGGAAAGTTCATAGAACTAAGAGCCTTCAAGAAGAAATTTGAGACAACTCATTCAAGCAACTTAATGTCTCACCTACAAATCCTAGAAAAAAAAGCAGACACATCAAAAAGGACTAGATGGCTGGAAATAATCAAAGTCAGGGCAGAAATAAATCAATTAGAAACAAATAAAACTATTCAAAAAATCGATGGAACCAAGAGCTGGTTCTTTGAGAAAATCAACAAGATAGACAAACCCTTAGCCAAGCTAACTAAAAGGCAGAGAGACACCATCCAAATCAACAAAATCAGAAATGAAAAGCTATAGACACTGTGGAAATCCAAACAGCCATTAGGACTTAATAAACTTCAAAAGTGGATATGCCACAAAATTTGAAAATCAAAATGAAATGGAAAATTTTCTTGATCAATTCCACTTAACAAAGCTGAATCAAGAGTAGGTAAATCAACTAAATAGTCCTATATCTCCCAAGGAAATAGAAGTTGTCATCAAGAGTATCTCATCCAAAAAAAGCCCAGGACCAGATGGTTTCAGGGCAGAATTCTACCAGACCTTCAAAGAAGAGTTAACTCCAATTCTCTTCAAACTATTCCACAAAATAGAAACAGAAAAACACTACCAAACTCATTCTATGAAGCGACAGTCACCTTGGTACCTAAACCTTACAAAGACACCCCCCCCAAAAAAAGAGAATTTTCAGGCCAATCTCCCTTATGAACACTGATGCAAAAATACTCAACAAGATACTTGCAAACTGAATACAAGAACATATCAAAGATATCATCTACTATGACAAAGTGGGCTTCATCACAGGTATGCAGGGGTGGTCCAATACATGGAAATCCTTCAATGTGATCCACCAAAATAACAAACTGAAAGAAAAAAACCACATATAACCTCCTTACATGTTTAAAAGTCATTTGACAAAATCCAGCATCCATTCATGTTTAAAGTATTGGAGAGATCAGAGATAAAAGGCACATACCTAAACATGGTAAAGGCAATATACAGCAAGCTTAGAGCCAACAACAAGCTAAATGGAGAGAAACTTAAAGCCATTCCACTGAAATCAGGGACAAGGCATGGCTGCCCACTCTCTCCATATCTCTTCAACATAGTTCTGGATGTCCTTGCTAGAGCAATAAGACAGTTGAAGGAGATAAAGGGGAAACAATTTGGAAAGGAAGAAGGAGAATTATCACTATTTGCAGATGATATGATAGTATACTTGAGTGACCCCTAAAATTCTACCAGGGAACTCTTACAGCTGATAAACACCTTCATCAACGTGGCCAGATACAAAATTAACTCAAAAAAAAAAAAAAAAAAAAGAGTAGCCCTTCTGTATACAAAAGATAAAAGGGCTGAGAAAAAAAAAATTAGGGAAACAACACCCTTCACAATAGCCACAAATTACATAAAGTACCTTGGTGTAACCCTAAACAAGCAAGTCATATCTTGTATGAAAAAAAAAATAAGTCTCTGATGAAAGAATTAGAAGAAGATATCAGAAGATGGAAATATCTCCCATGCTCATGGCTTGGCAGGAATAACATAGTAAAAATGGCCATCTTACCAAAAGCAATCTACAGATTCAATGCAATTCCCATCAAATTACCAACACAATTCTTTACAGACCTGGAAAGAAAAATTCTCAACTTCATATGGAATAACAAGAAACCCAGAATTGCTAAAGCAATCCTCTACAATAAAAGATCTTCTGGAGGTATCTCCATCCCTGATATTAAGCTGTACTATAGAGCAACAGTAATAAAAACTGCATGGTACTGGCATAGAAACAGAATGGTGGATCAATGGATACAAACTGAAGACCCAGAAAAAAACCCAGACACTTATGAACAACTCATCTTTGAAAAAGATGCCAAAACCATACAATGGAAAAAAGGTAGCATCTTCAACAAATGGTGCTGGTCTAACTGGATGTTTACATGTAGAAAAATGCACATAGATCTATACTCATCACCAAGCACAAAATTAAATTCCAAGTGGATCAAAGACCTCAACATAAAACCAGACACATTAAATCGGTTAGAAGAAAAAGTGGGGAAGACCCTAGAAGTCATTAATAGAGGACACAATTTCCTGAACAGAACAACAACAACACGGGCTCTAAGAGCAACAATCAATAAATGGGACCTCATGAAACTGAAAAGCTTCTGTAAAGCAAAGGACACCATCACCAAAACAAAATTAATTCCTACAGATTGGGAGAGAATCTTCACTAACCTTTTTTTTTTTTTTTCTGACAGAGGACTAATATCCAATATTAGTATATAAAGAACTAAAAAAGCTGAAAAGCAACAAACTAAGTAATCCAATTAAAAACTGGGGAACAGAGCTAAACAGAATTCTCTGTAGAGGAATATTGAATGGCAGAAAAACAAAGAAATGCTCAACCTCATTACCCATAAAGGAAATGCAAATCAAAACGATGCTGAGATTTCACCTTACACACATCAGAATGGCCAAGATCAAAAACTCAAGTGACATCACATTCTGGAGAGTTTGAGGAGCAAGGGGAACCCTCCTCCACTGCTCATGGGAATGTAAATTTGTACAACAACTCTGGAAATCAATCTGGCGCTTTCTCAGACAAATAGGAATAGCATTCCTCAGATCTAGCCATAGCACTCCTAGACATATTTGCAAAAGAGGCTCAAGTACACAATAAGGACATTTGCTCAACCATGTTTGTAGCAGCTTTATTTGTAATAGCCAGAACCTGGAAACAATCCAGATGTCCCTCAACTGAAGAATGGATACAGAAATTGTGGTACGTCTATACAATGGAATATTACTCAGCAATGAAAAATAAGGAAATCCTGAAATTTGCAGGTAAATGGTGGGAACTGGAAAAGATCATCCTGAGTGATCTGTCCCAGAAGCGGAAAGACACACAGGGTATATACTCACTCGTATAGACATATAATATAGGACAATCCTACTAAAATCTGTACATATAAAGAAGTCCGTACAAAAGCGTGGACTCTGACTAAAATGCTCAATCCCCATCCTAAAAGGCAAAGAGGATGGACATCAGAAGAAAAAGAAAACAGGAAACAAGTTAGGAGCCTGCCACAGAGGGCCTATGAAAGGCTCTGCCCTGCAGACTAGCAAAGCAGGTGCTAAGACTTATGGCTAACTGTTGGGCAGAGAGCATGGAATCTTATGAAAGAAGTGGGAAATAGTAAGATCTGGAGAGGACAGGAGCTCCACAAGGAGAGCAACAGAACCAGAAACTTTGAACAGAGATGTCTTTCCAGATACTCCTACTCCAACCAAGTACCATGCATGGAGATAACCTAGAACAACTGCACAGATATAGCCCATGGCAGTTCAGTGTCCAAGTGGGTTCCATAGTAATCAGAAGAAGGACTGTCTCTGACATGAACTGATTGACCTGCTCTTTGATCACCTTCTCCTGAGGAGGGAGCAGCCTTACCAGGCCACAGAAGATGACAATGCAGCCACTCCTGATGAGATCTGATAGACTAAGATCAGAAGGAAGGAGAGGGGGACCTCGCCTATCAGTGGATTTGAGGAGGTGCATCCATGAAGAAGGGGGAGGGAAGGTGGGATTAGGAGGGGAGGAGGGTGGAGTTCATGGGGGGATACAAAGTGAATAAAGTGTAATTAATAAAACTTAAAAAAAAAGAGTGTGTACTAAGAGTGTGTCTGAATTTCAGCCAGATCACACAGACCTAGGTCTTCGGATGTGATCTCTTGCCAGAGTAGCCATTTTGCTAGATTAAAATTAACCTTCAACTGGGTGACTTTTATGTGTGATTTATACTTAGTTTCACAGTTTAACTTCATAAGAAACACCATCTAGAAAGTCTTGGTGAAGAGTTTAAGTTAGCCTGGGTATTGTTAGCCTGAGTATAACTCCATTATAAAATAAAGAGCCATCTTGACTGGGAGCTGAATTCAGGTACCAGGAAATATCACAAAATGTGAGCCTGGCAGAAAACAAAGTTAACTCTCCCAGCACCATCTCTAGGAAATATCACAGAACAAACACTTCATAGAAAATAGAGACAATCTCCCTTGCAATCATCAATGGGAATCGGTTGAGAATCTGGTGGGAAAATTCTCCCCAATGTTTCAGATATAGATTAAATGAATAGCCATTGTGATCATATGTCTTAGGCAATTGTTCCTCAGAGAGGCATATACCTTAGGTAATTGTGATTCAGAAAAGGTCACTTCACCCATCTAACTTTTACCTAATCCTGTAACATCAAGGCATATGCCGTGTTTGCTGTCATAGAAACATGTGCTTCCCTGTTTGCTGTCATGAAAACTCCCTGATCAAAGACTTTCCCTAAAAACCCTTGCTCACTCAGGGTTCCAGGTCACACTTCTCTGCTGCTGCATCAGTGAGGCTCAGTTCCAAGTTTGATTGCTCTCATAATAAAGCTCTCTTGCTATTGTACCGAGTTGTCTCCTGGGGGCTCTGGGGATCCCCTGAACCTGGCATTACATTTGGGGTCTGGTCCAGGGTGCCTCAGGACCTCTAGGACTCCTGACCCAGAGAACTTAATCCCATGGGTAAATGTCTTTTGTGTTGTCTGTCTGCTTAAAGTGTTTGTTTCTGTTCATTGATCTGAAAAGCCTCAATGTGTTGTAGAGGCAGCCAAAAGTGGAGAAGAGAGACCTGTTGAGGTCCAGGGCGGCAGGGGTCAAAAAGACATTTTGGGCCTTGTAAGTTTCTGCCTCCCTGGAAGTCTTGGGATAGGGAAATGAGAGTGAGGATTGGTTTTCATAGACTTTCTGGCACTTCTGTGGCAGAGAAGTACAGGAAATGACAGGTTTTTGGTTTTATTTGTTTCTGTGTAGGATTAATTTTCTTTTTCTTGTTGTTGTGCCAGGAGTTACTTTTGTATTTTTGTGATTGATTGCTTGTGGTCTTGCATTTGCCTTTGAAGCCATAGCTCTTCTTGCTTTAGTGATTTTAGATATTAGCCCAGGTATAGATTGTGAGTTGTTGCCTTTAGTTTGGTTTTTGTCTGGGATGGCTGGTTCTTTTTTGTGTATGTGTGATTTACTATTTGTTGAAATTGCTCTCCTTACTTCTTTTGTGTTATCCTGAATTCTTTTTATGTAAAGACTGGCTGATGATATGGGACAGAATATTTCCAAACCCCTTGACTTGGTTCTGACACATTTTTAGAGAAGTTAAGACTAGAGCTCATGGTCTTACAGTTGATGTGAGGAGAGGAAAAATGATGACTTTTTGTAGCTCAATATGGCCCACCTTTAATGTGGGCTGGCCAGCAGAATGAACTTTCCACCCTTACCATCATCCTTGCAGTGGAAAATGGGGTTTTTCAGAAAACATGTGGGTACCCAGACCAATTGCCATATATTGTAGTCTGGAAAGACCTAATGATTCATCCACCTCCATGAATTAAGCCCTTTCTAACCCCCACTAACAATCCTCCTTCCACAGCCTCTCCAAAACCAGAGGCCACTGCCCTGGCTCCCTCATATCCCCTTTACTCTATTTTTCAGGATGAGACTCCCATGGAAATAATTTTCCAACCCCTCCTCCTCACATTCCTCAGACAGCTCCAGCCCTTTATCCAGGTTGGAACCACCATCTGTCCCAGCACCAAAAACCCAGAGCCTCTTGGCAGCCTCTCCCTCTGGGGAACCAGATAACTGGAGAACTCAGAATGCCAAGTTCTCTGACAATTCTAAGGATTTGATTGATCTCTTTGAAACTGTTCTTTTCACCCACCAGCCAACCTGGGATGATTTCAGCAGCTTTTAAAAGTTTTGTCTGCCATAGAGGAGTGCGGACATATTATTTCAGAAATCCAAAAAATGTCCCAGATACTACAGGAGTTGAAACCACACATGAAGGCCATATTGATGATTAGTTTCCTACAAGAGGCTCAATTGAGATTACAACACTGCTGCAGATAAGGAACATCTCCTAGTCTATTGTCAGGCCCTGTTGTCAGGTCTCAAGGCTGCCACAAGGCAGCCCGATAATTTGGCCAAGGTATATGATGTCAGACAGGGAATGGATGAAAATCCAGCTTCCTTCCTGGAAAGAAGTAATGACATCTTTCGCAGATATACACATGGAGATCCAGAAAAATCTGAACATACAGGCACGGTTGCTTTGGCTTTCATTAACCAGTCTGCTCCAGACATAAAAAGAAATTGCAGAAACAGGAAAGAATAGGACAGACGACATTGCAAGATTTAGTCCAGGTAGCTGAGAGAGTGTACAATAACAGGGACAGTTCTGAGAAAAAGCAGTTGAAGTCAGGAAAGACTTTGAACTGGGATCTGGCAAGTGTCCTATTGGCCAACAATGTTTCATACCGCAGAGAAAGAAAGCACCAACTTCAGTGGCTAGCCCAAGGCAAAGGACCTGAAGGACAATGCAAACCACCACTGTAAAAACCAGTGCACATAATGCAAGGAGGAAGGTCATTGGGTCAGATATTGCCACAAAAAGGGACCCAGGAATCAGAATAAGTTCCTGGCTCTGGAGGATCAGCATTTGTGTTGAAGGTAAGTCAGAATGTAGCTAAGTTTATTGGGGCAGATTGGAAATTGCATTGTGCATATAGGCCCCAAAGTTCAGGACAGGTAGAGAGGATGAACAGAACATTAAAAGAGACCTTAATGAAATTGACCTTGGAGACTGGCACTGACTGGGTGATGTTCCTCCCCTTTGCCCTTTACAGGGTTAGGAATTCCCCTTACCAGCTAAGTTTAACTCCCTTTGAGATTATATATGGATGCCAGCCCCTATAGTGCCCAGCCTTAAGACTGATGATACTGCTAAAGTAGATTAAAACAGATATTGATTATCTCCATGCCTGGTACCTGGTTGGAGTATGAGTCTCTGGAAAGACCCCTGTGTTCAAATTTTCTGGTTCTGTTGCTCTCCTTGTGGGGTTTCTGTCCTCTCCAGATCTTACTAATTCTCACTTCTTACATAAGATTCCATGCACTCTGTCCAACAGTTGGCCATAAGTGTCAGTGTTTCTTTTGATAGTCTGCAGGGCAGAGCCTTTCAGAGGCCCTCTGTGGCAGGTTCCTAGGTTGTTTACTGTTTTCTTCTTCTAGGAGATAACCTAGAACCCCTGCACAGATGTACCCCATGACAGTTTAGTGTCCAAGAGGGTTCCATAGTAATGGGAAGAGGCATTGACTCTGACATAATCTGTTTGGCCTCCTCTTTGAACACATCTCCCTGAGGGGGGAGTAGTCTTTCCAGGCCACAAAAGATGATAATGCAGCCACTCCTGTTGAGATCTGATAGACTAAGATCAGAAGAAAGGAGAGGAGGACCTCCCCTATCAGTGGACTTGGAGAGGAGCATTCGTGAAGAAAGGGGAGGGAGGGTTGGACTGGGAGGGGAGGTGGGAGGGACTTATGGGGGGATACAAAGTGAATAAAGTGTAATTAATAAAATAAAATTTTAAAAATGCTAAAAAAACAGGTTTTGAGAAATATTTAAGGCTTCTGTGCAAGCAGACAGCTCTTAAAGTGTCAACAGCAGCTTCTCAGGGAAGAAACCTGCAAGCCTCTATGGTCATAAAATAGTATTCAACCGGGAGCAAGATGTTCCTCCCTTGAAATTACAGCTAAAGGGAGTAAAAAATTAGTTTTATAACTTTGTGTGTTTGTTTTAAATATGTAAGTTTACTATATTCTATGTATATTTTGATGTCTGATTATTGATTATTAAATGTACTAAGACTTTACATAATGTTGGTCCTGTATTAAAAACCAGGTTTATACAAATAATAGTGTTTAAAACTACATTTATATAAAATATTAAAACTGCATCTCCGTGTGTTTGTATACAAGAACTTTTCTTACTGGCAGCCAACATCAAAATAATATACTTGGTATTGATTTTAAAAGTACTGAATAGTTTGCATTGATAAAATCTGGTTTTGACTTTTAAAATTATGGTTGTATTTTGTGACTTCATTTCTAAAAAGGATACCTTATTTTGATATTGCAAAAACGGATGTTAAAAAAAATATGTTCAAGGTTATGAAATATTTTAAAGTTTATCAGGTATTTTAGACAATGGCCGTGGGCATTCTAACAGAGAACTTGAAACAATTACTCAGTCATTTGGGGGAAGACAAAAGACTTTGGTATTTATTTTGTTAGTTTTACCAAATGAAACCAAGCCATATGATTTGAGCCAATTAAGAAAATTGCAGTTTTAATAATGTATTATGTCAAAATGATAAAATAATAAAAAGTTCTGATGAAAATTTTATATGGTCTGAAAATCAAGAAATATGTCGGTTGAATCAAAAAACAAAGCTGAGAAAAGTCTAACTTGAAGATACACAGAATGTTAGAGAAGATATAAACTGTATTTGCTTTGTGTTTTTTTGTTGGTGTTTGTTTTTGTTTTTACACCTGCAAGCATGATTTGAGAAAGAACTGTAAGATATGTTGCTCTTCATTTCAAAGGCTGGTGATTCTTCAATGAAATTGTTTTCTTATGCTCTTTCACCCAGGTTTATACAATGTAATATTCAAATCATTGTTAATTAGTATAAAAATGTATGCCTGGTTGCCAGTTCCTGTATAAATGATTTAATGCTGTTTCTTCCTGGCTGATAGGTTTGATATGGAGAGATTGTCCATCCCTGCTAAGGTTGCCAGTTGTGTTTAGTTCTCGACTTAGTGCTAAATGAAACTTGTGTCCTTTTTGCTTTTTTGCTGCTCAGTCTTAATGCAGTATGATGGCATGAGCAAGATTTGCTGCCCCTTCTATATATTATATCTGATCAAAAGTTTTGCTTTGATTCTAGTTCAGAAAGATTTTTGAAGTTATGCTATAAGAATCAGTTTTATCTAGTCTTCTGTTTATGTTTTTGAAGTTAAGCTTAGGATGGGTAATTATAAAGTTTGCCTATATAGAATTACTTGAGATGAATATGGTTCTAAAACATTTATTTGAAGAATATGCCAGAATTAGAGATTATGACATTCTATTTCATAGCATGCAATTTAAAATTGATAATTAAAAGAGAAGAGAAGAAGAATTCAGATATCCCAGCCCACAAGCTTGACAAGGATCTGATGAATATGGCATTTTAACATTTGTAAGCTTATTATGACAAAGAGTTCTAAAATCCTGGCAGTATCCTGACCTCCCCCAAGGTCTCCAAAAAGATTTGGGCACAATGCGACTCTGTATTATGGTATGTTAACCAAAGGACCAGACTGCCCCAACTGGCCCACTGCTAGGGCCCAGCCTAAACTGTGGACAAAATTGTGGACACCTGAAAAATCAATGTTTCATATTGCTAAGAGTGAGGTGAGGCCATTCTACCATCTCTCATTTTCTGGGCCTGGTTCCTGGACTGCCCTGCTCACAATGCCATGAGACCACAGGACCCAGGGACAACTGCCTAGAGTGATGGACTGACTAGCTGTCACTGTCATTTGGATTAGTACATGGATTGGTACATATTTATCCTTCTCAGGTCTCTGATTACATTGATGGCTAAGCTAAGCTAATGGTAGTCTTTGCAGCTAAAGACCAGATAGTTACATCCAGTATTAATTTCTTGGTTAATTTATTACTTAGTTAAAATTACCAGGTACTAGGCTTTCTATTTAAAAAAGGCAAGCAGGGTTGCCTGGCCTACAGGCTCCATCTTAATTATTTATGTCTTCTGATGAATGGCTGGATAGAAAGATAATGGAGTTTATGTAGGGTTTGAGGATATAGGAGTTTAGATTTTGAGAATCTAGAGAATGTTGTTTGTTCTGGAAAAATGTTTCAGTGTTCCTAAATGCAAGAAAGATTGGAAGGTGTAAGTAAGTGTTTTAATGTATATGAATGTGGAGTGTAATGATATGTGGCATATTAAAAATGGGAGGTATTTCAGATTTCTCGCCTCTCTCTGCTATTGCTGTGCCTATGTTGTTATAAGGTTTCAGAAGTCCAGAGTTTTGGCATTGACCAATAGAGTTCTGATAAGTTGATGAAACACTGATTGCTTATTAACCAGTCACAAGCTTGAGATTTTAATTACCTTTTGGTTGTCTTCTGGAGGTAGATTTAGAAGTGTATTTCATCATGCTGAACACGTCTATACAATGTGTATATCTGAGCTTTTACAATGATATTTTTAATATCTGCCATTTCTGAGGTAGACTTTAATATAGGATTTAAGAATACTTTAAATATGGTTCTTCTAGTTGCTTTGTTAAGGAAAGTCCAAGCATTCAGAGTTTAATACTAAAGCCATTAATGTATTTCTGCCTAACTTTCCAATGTAACATGGAGATGGGGACTAAAAGTAAATGCTAAGAAACTCTGACAAAAAATAGCCAAGCTCTCTGATGGCTGATTACCAACAACAGGGCCCACAGTTAAAATGTTAGAGTTTCAGACCATGGACACACTTAACTTGTTTATAAAGGTCACAAAACAAACAGCTAAGAAAAATTGACACTCATTCCATTGGATGCAGTTTTACCTGTTACACACAAAATGTTTCAGGAAATCAAAAGGTCATGAGACCTGAATCTGACATAGCTCAAACAGACCCCAGGTGAGCTTTTCCCTGGTCTTGGGATTCCTCATTTTTCCCATTTTTTACACAAATTTTAACTTCTGTTTCTAGTTTGAATTTGTCTCAGCAGATTTTCACCTGGTTGAGACTGCAAGCTGAGATCTGCACTTGCTGGAAGCTGACATGATTGCTCACTGCCTCCTTGGATGGATCACCTACCCAGACGTTTCTGAGGACTGCCCCACTGCGCAGCCTTTGGCTGGCATTTGAGTCTTCCTAGCCCCTGATGCCAACAGTGCTATTGTCATCATTAAAGCAGTTTCAGAAGAAGAGACCACCGGCCCCAAATCCCACCAACAGGCTGAAATGCTAGGTCAAAGGGGACTCCTTGACATTAGCTATTATCTTGGGGACAGGTTTTGCTGGAGCATAAATTAGTGTTCCAATACTTGATGTACAAAGCGAGAATTATAACAGCTCAAAAGCAGAATCTTTTGCTATTGGTCATTTTTGGATTATGCTTACTTAATAAGTTGTTAGGATATATTAGGCAAAGACTGGAGACTATACAGTTGATGATAATTGGAACCCAGTACTGCCAGCTTGGAGATGACCTTGAACTCTAAGAGCCCATATTGGCCTCTTCAGGTACATGGAAAAGGAAAAATAAAGAGTTTAAGTTAGCCTGGGCATAGGTAGCCTGAGTATAACTCCATTTTTAAAATAAAGAGCCATCTTGACTGGGAGCTGAATTCAGGTACCAGGTAATATCACAAAATGTGCACCTGGCAGAAAACAAAGTTAACTCTCCTAGCAACAGCTTTCAGGAAATATCACAGAATAAATACTTCATAGAAAATAGAGACAATCTCCCTGGCAATAATCAATGAAAATTGGTTGAGAATCATGTGGGAAAATTCTCCCCATGTTTCAGATATAGATTAAAAGAATAGCCATTGTGATCATAAGTCTTAGGCAATTGTGCCTAAGCCAAGCATATGCCTTAGGCAATTGTGATTCAGAGGTCTCCTCAGCCCTCTAACTTTTACCTAATCCTGTAATGTCAAGGCATAGGACCCCATTTGCTGTCATAGAAACATGTGCCCCCCTCTTTGTTGTCATGGAAACACCCTGATCACAGACTTTCCCTTTAAAAACCCTGCTCACTCAGGGCTCAAGGTTCCACTTCTCTACTACTGCATCAGTGAGACTTGCTTCCCGAGTTTGAGTATTCTCTTAATAAAGCTCTCTTGCTATTGCATTGTTTTGTCTCTGAGGTTCCCATGAACTTGGCATTGCAATAGCACTGAAGCTGAGAGGAGGCTGAGAGCTTTTTAAAATTAAATTCTGTTGCTGGAGCTGAGAGGAGGCTGAGAGCTTTTTAAAATTAAATTCTGTTGCTTTTGGGGAAGGTTATAATATAGCCCAGGCTGGCCTTACTTCACTGTAGCCAAGGCTGGCAGGCCTGAAGATTGCTCAAAGGCTGAACACAGGCTGGGATGCAACCTGGATCTCAAAGGTGTGAGGGGCCACCTGGGAATGAGAAACAACTGTGATTATTTGAATTGAAGCCAGGTGCAGAGAGCTCTTGAAGGGCGGGGTGAACTGTTCTGAGAAGCAACCAGCTGTAAACTATCTACAACCATCTGTAAACTATAGAGCAGAGTGATCTGATTTTCAGGTATAAAAACCCTGTGCTCTGCATGTTCAGGGTCATCTCCTGTCTTTGGAAAGGCAACCCTATCTCGACAGCAATAAAACCTCTTGCTTTGGCATTGAGCTGTGGTTTGTGAGAGTTCCTGGGAAGGGCGAAATACTGAGCTCCTGAACAGTGAGACTCCAGGTCTTACAGATGAACTCCTCTGCTTTCTCTGAGGACCTGAGATTAAGATGAGGACTATGGGGATTGGGAAAGGTGGAGGGAGGGACCCACATGGAGGATAAAAATTAAATAAAGTATAATGAATAAAGAATTTTTAAAAAGATGAGGACTATGAGAAAACCCTCATTGTTCAAGAAAATCTGTCATGTTTTAAAACTTGAAAAATCATATTTTGACAATTTTGTTTTCATTTTTAAAATTGTATTTTACTTTAGTAGTTTTATTTATTTTTATTTTGTGTGCATGAATGCAAGCCTGGTGCCTGCAGGACCAGAAACCATGAGATCCTCTTGAACTGGAGTTACTAACAGTTGTGAGCTTTCATATAGAGGCTGGGAATTGAACTTTGGTCCTCTGCAAGGGCAGCCAGTGGTCGGTCTTAACTCCTGAACCATCTCTCCATCCCCATTGTTCACTTTATTATTTCAGGGAAAATATACTTCACTGCTTGGTTAAGGTAACTGAACACATTGTTATTTTGGTAAAGCACACACAACACAAGAATTTCCCATCCTCAGCATACTGCTTGGCTTTGATTACATTTTTGCAATTTGCCTCCACCCAGCAAGATGCCCATGGCCTTCCCTCCTGAGCTGAGGATGGGACTCTGCTTTTGTTTCCACTCCTAGAAAGTTTCCAAGCTCTTCCTGCTCCCAGTAGTCCACACAGAATTCGTTCTGCCTAGACTCTCATTGCAGCCAGTACAGTGGCTTCATGCCAATCTGTGTGGGACCATGTGCAGAATCTCCTTCTCTTTTAAAGCTGGAGTAACACTCCAGTGCAGAGAAGCTGAACTCTGTTTATCCATCATCAGGGCTGTGTTTTATACATAGATTTTATGTCTGTCTTTGTCTCTGTCTCTCTGTGTCTCTGTCTCTCACTCGGAGTGTGTGTGTGTGTGTGTGTGTATGCTAAGTGATTTGAATATTTCTGGATACTTGATAATTATAATAATAACTATTTACAAACCTCGCTTGGCAAAACAGAGATAGCTGAGGGATTTGAATAAATGAAGACTATCATGAGCTGTCACGTATTATAAATTGATGTGGATAATCCAGACCCTAACAAGACAGTCACTTTATGTCTCCCCAAAAGACACACTTAGAAGTACAAAAGACTTATGTATCTGGCATGTGGTTTGTCTTTTATGTGTAGCATCCACACATCTCATAAGAAATAGGTTTAACAACAACAAAAAGACAACTCTATAATTTCATTTAACCTGAAGCTCATGTAAACTACATTACAATTCATTGCTCTAATGCCACTGTACCGGCTCATCTTAAGGAATCTTACCTATACCCAAGTGATATGATGTTTACCATCCTTCCATACATGGATCTAAAAATGTTAATTATGTGTTTTTCAGTACTGAGAACCAAAAAATGGCTGAATGTGGCATAGTCATGGACTGTGAGAATATGGACACAAAATAAAATCAGATCATCATCTATACTTCTTAGGTAGGAGATGACGCTGTCCAAGGTGTACATCACCATAAAGAAACTCATGAGGCAAAGGATGGTCTGTGTGGCTCTTTGTTCTGCAGATGGTCTGAGGGAAAGGCTGGCACTGTGGAGAAGCTGGGACTGGTTCTTATGTCTTATAGGAAAGTCACCATGTACCCACTGGAGAGGCTCATAAAACCTACAAAGATGACATCCATGGAGGTCAACAATATAAAAAATGTGTGATGGACAGAGTAGCTCATGGGCACAATACAGCAAGACTGACTGAGGTACATAAAGCCAGGTGAGGTCAGATTAGGCGTCGAAGTTATATATGTTATAAGGGGACTGCTAATGGATGAATAAAAGATACTCAGGAAAAGAAGGCAACCTAGCATGTGGTGTGGAGATTTACATTTGAATTTTGCTAGACAGGAACTTGTAGAACTGAGGGTGATGGCCTGGAGGATGCTGAGCAGGCTAGTGGCACAAAGAGAGAGGCTCCTAAAAGACCTGTACAAGAACATAACAAATTTGCATGTGGAGTCACTCCATCTCTTCCCTGGCATAAAAATGTCTGAAGCTACTAAACTCACGACTAGCAGCATCAGTATGTGGATTAGGGCCAAGAGACTGATGGGCAGATCAGCGAGTCTGGGCCTCTGCCCACGAATAAACATGAGGATGTGGAAGAGAAGAAGGAAGCTGTTGCCTGAGAGCCCAATCCCAGCTCCACCATAAATGGTGTTTCTTACCTTGGTGTTACCTGACTGTTTGTTGATTTTGTTCATTTTAAGGCTGAAAGAAGCAGGTAACAACTGTGAGGGGAGAACAGCAAGAAGATTCCTTATCACCAATCTAGCCTTGCTCATCAGCTGCAGACAATGGCAGCTCCACTCTCCTTAGAAAGATGTTTATTTCACAGCTCTGCCTTACACCGCTTAACACTGCCTTCATCTCAAAGTGCCCAGAAGGGATGCCCACTCTCTCCATTGTTCCGACACTTATGTGCCCCATCCAGATAGAAGCTTTCTCCCACATTACAATTGTCATGTGTCAAGAAAATATTTCTTTTCCTACTGTTTCCTATTTGAGGTTTCCTGAGGCAAAAGTGATGTCTTACTTGTCTTTCTTCTGCATCATGTTGATTGCCAGACACAGAGCAGCTCTGCAGGTTTTGGTGAAGTTCCATGAGGATTGTAAGAAAGTAGAAATAAGATCCTCAGATGAAGCTGTGTCCTTGTCTTAAACAGGCCCAGAGTCATTTTATTCCAGTTTCTTTGTTATGCTCATTTACTTCAGACCTTGTGCTCTTCATGTGGATCTGCAGGGAGCATTAGGAGTGGAAACTCTGAATCCAGACTTCTTTACATCATACTCACTCCTGCCATATTCTGTGTGTGACCCTGAGCAGTCTGGGGCTGAGCTACAGGGTTAGAACATATAACATCTGTGTGACTGTGTCAGGGAGATGTGTAAGGAGATGAAGTCTACATACCAAGCATGGTGTTCCCTGCATAGGGCGAACTCTTTGGAAGTGTAGGCTGCTGGATTTATTCTCATGAAGGTTCCTTATGTTTGTGCCTTGGGATAGTTAATACAGTTTTAAAAACAACTGTTTGGTTTCTCCCAGCCCCAAACAGAGAAGAGTAAGTATGAACACAATAGACTACTCAAGCAATCCTTTCCAGAGCATCCTGGTAGCATTTTAGGCCTTCTCTGTGAATCTCACATTGTAACTGCATCTGAAATATGTTCTGATGTCACAGCAGAACAAAAGCCTACATGAGAAGTGTTCAGTTACCAGAAGCTGCCAGGAATGTGGTCTAAGTTTTGTCTCTTTCCACATTTGAAAGCAAACAATTTTTAAGAATTATAATTACAATAGATTGAGGGTCCTTCCCATTATAAGGTTTTAATGAAGGAAGAATTATCCAACTCATCCTAAATGATGGGCTGCACAGGTGTGTAGGATTTCATACCTCCTTGAGGAAGCAGTGATGCTTCTCAGACTCAGGTGACCAAAGCCTCAGATATACGTCAGAAGATTTGATGAAGGTTCTTCTTGAAAGTTCTTTCTCATGCAATGCAAGTATTTAATTTAATGCAAGGATCATAATCCTAAGTTATGCAATAATATAAAAATGAAGTCAAATAGTAAAGAAATAATTATCATTTGAATATCCAGGGTGTAAGATGGTTTAATTTTATATGTAATGTGAGATATGAGGGGAAAGCAAAAGTGCCTGAGTTACCAAACCTGATGCACCAGGTAAGTAAGTGCTCAGAGCAGGAGAAATGAGGGAGCCTCAGTGTTGAGAAGTGCTGGCCTCCAGTCATGATGAGTTACATTCTAGAAGGGAAGAACCAATTCCAAAGAGTGGTCCTCTGACCCCGAGATGTGTCCTGTGACATACACACCCTACCCCATCCCACAAAATACATAAGATGAAAAGTAACTTTAAAAAATCAGAGCTAAGGTGGATGGCCAGTTAAAGACTGTAAACATAGGGTGCTTGGTGTGGAGAGAACCTGCTGCTTTGACAGAGGCCCCAGGTACAGTTCTCACCTCTCCCATGGCAGCTCAAAACCATCTGCAACTCTAGGTCCAGGGGTTCCAAAAACTCCTGAGGTCCTCAGGCAGCAGGCATGCATGCAATACAAATATATAGACACAGCAAAATCAAACAAAACAAACACCCAAAAAGTGTAACACACAAAACAAAATAACCTAAAAAATTTAAATTGAGATTTTCTAAAATAGAATGGCAAAGAGCCATTAGGAAAGGTGAAACTTCTACAAGATTAATATGCTGAGTTCTATGTACCAGCAGAGCTGTAAATACATTTTACTGAGTGATTCCCATTGCATTACCATGCTCTTTATATAATAGATCCGTTTGATTACCCAATGTCAATTTCAGCAGATGTCAGAAACAAAACAGAATAGGCAGAAAGAGGAAGAGAAAAAGGAGAAGCCAACTTTCTGGAGTTTTAGGAAACATCCTAAGAGGAAAACTCTTCTTGTTGCCCATGCAGAACACAGTCCCCTGTGCTCTCAGGCTTTTCACTTTTCTACCTCTCAAGCTCTTGGGATTTGGATCCTGGCTCTTTAGGCAACAGCAGGAGAAACTGCCATGTATCCACTGTGTATAAAATATCTAGCATTCCAGTGCCTCCTCAAGGATGTCCTCTCAGAGCACGTGTTTTACTGTATAGTGCACCACGAGCCAAGAGCATTTGCGTGAAATTCCTGAAACTGAGTCAGGCGAAGTTCTCTACTAGATAGTGATATTCAAGGAGATTTCCTTCCATCAATTTTTATAATAGGTACACAAATTAAATCACTCAAATATTCTACATATAAGGATAATTCATGTAGTTCTTAACTGTGAGTTGCTTAATTAAAACAAAATGTAAATATGAAACAACGATGTTTCCAAAGAAAAAATTAACTAATTTTAGGAGTTGCAGGAAATATCCTAAGAGGAAAAGTATTCTTGTTGTCCGTGCAGAGCACAGTCCCCTGTGCTGAGGGCTGTCAGAGCTCAGTGTCTCCTCTGCACATGCTGAAAACTTCCCACAGCCCAGTAGCCCAGTGCTCCTCCTCCCACAGACTGCCTGGGTCCCTACCACCTTCTGATTCTGCCCTTGGGTGCAGAGCACTTACCCAGATGGACATAGCAGGGGAGGACTGTGCGCCTGAGGAGATCCTGCACAGCTTAGGCTGAGGGAGAATTTAATGCATCTCTACAGCCTGCAATTTTGCTGCTTGTGGAAGGTGACAGGTTCCTGCTGGGGAGCATGGAAATGTGGCTTCCCAGGGAGGGATCTTCCCTGCCTGTTGATCTCACTCACTCTGTCCTGGATAACAGCCATCTGGGGAGGGCTGAGCACACACTTTGAGTCCCCTTGCCAGACCTGAGAAAGGAATCAGAAAGTTTATGACAACCCTAAGTTGTTGCTGTTATTTTAATTGTACCGTCTAACAATGTTTATTATTGGCCCTATAATTATCACGGCAGTACACCTAACCTGCTATTACAATCAATAAAAGACACAGACACCTGATAGATTTCATAACAGTCCTATTTACCGGGGACAGGGCAGATATTAACCCTCTAAACTACCTTTACCTCCCAGCCCCAGCCCAGGCTGCCTCCCATCCACAATCCATAATGACTTGCTCATTCTTCATCAGGCAGCTTCCTCCATCCATGCCCGCCATGTGCTTCTTTTCACACTCACCCATGGTGGCTCTCTGCTTCCTTATTCTCTTCTTCTTCCTCTCTCTCCTCTCCTTCCCATGGTCTTCCTGTCCTTACAACCCTAGAACCTTAGCCATGACCCCTGCCCATGTGTGTCGGCATTTTATTGTTTAAACAAGAACAATTCCTTAGGCAATTTTAAACAAGGACTGTTGTAGATGAGCACGTGCTCTCATCTGTGCAGTAACAAGATCTTGGGAGTCAACAATTAGCATCACAGTACACAGCTCCAGACCAACCCCCAACACTAACTTTTCTCACATTGCTTCTTAGACTTATTTCAATATTTCAAACAGTTTTTATTCACTGTGATGCTTCTATTCTGGGTTGAGGACTCCTGGGCCTCCCATGACTTCCCATGGTTCTGAGTGTGCTTTCCCTACACTCTGTGAAATGCAACCAACCCTTTTCCTGAGACACCCCTCTCCCGTGGAGCATGTTATTTCCATTTAGTGTTGATTCTGTTTCCTGGTTTCCAAAATCTGAATTCAAGATGTTAGTAAATTTTAAACGTAAATAAAAAAGAAATTAAATGAAAACCAGAGAAGTAGAGGCAAAACTCAAAGCTGAGGTGGTCACAGGCAGGTGGAACATAGCTGAGGCTGAGGCCATGTCTGACTGGACCCCAGTCTCTGAGGAATGGAGACCTCATTTTCATTGAAGACTTCAGGAAGAGGCTGTGCTTTGCCTGAGTGCAACTATATGCTCTGTGTTTCAGTCTCCCCAGCAGACATGGTGCACACACCTGCACCCAGGACTGAGAAGAGGAGGAAGGAGCATACTGAGTTCAAGAGCAGCCTGGGTAACTCAGAGCCCTTGTCAAGAAGGGCAGACATTTTATGGAGACTCTCATATAGCCAGGTACTAGAAAAAAAATACCAATGCACCCAAAACAACTCCCCACTTTCCCTGTCAGGTTCAATGTATCTAGTTTTATGTTGAGGTCTTGATCCACTTGGATATGAATTTTATGTAGGCTGATTAAATGGGTCTATTTGCCAGTAAGAGCAGCACAATTTGTTGAAGAAGCCTTTTCCCTCATTGTACATGTTCGGCTTCTTTGTAAAAATCAGGTGTCCATAGGTGTGTGGATTTACATCTGGGTCTCTGATTCAATTCCTTTGATCATCCTGTCTTTATTTTTTTTAATGTCAATACTATGTGGTTTTTATTACTATAGCTCTGTAATAGAGCTTGAAGTCAGGAAATCAGGGATAGTGATGATGCCAGAAGGTTTTTGTTTATTTGTTTTCTAAAATATTGTTTTAGGTATCCTTGCTTTTTTTAAATTTTTTATTTGACTTTTATTAATTATACTTTATTCATTTCGAATCCCCCCATAAGCCCCTCCCTCCTCCCCTCCCAGTCCCATCCTCACTCCCCTTTCTGCATGCATGCCCCTCCCCAAGTCCACTGATAGGGGAGGTCCTCCTCTCCTTCTTTCTGATCTTAGTATATCATTTCTCATCAGAAGTGGCAGCATTGTCAGTGTTCTAGGTTATCTCCATGAGTAGTCCTTGGTTGGAGTATGAGTCTCTGGGAAGTTCCCTGTTTTCAAATTTTCTTGTTCTGTTGCTCTCCTTGTGGAGTTCCTGTCCTCTCAAGCTCTTGCTATTTCCCACTTCTTACATAAAATTCCATTCACTCTGCCTGTCAGTTGGCCATCAGGCTCAGCATCTGCTTTCACACTCTGGATGGCAGAGGCTTTCAGAGGCCCTCTGTGGCAGGTTCCGAGGTTGTTTCCTGTTTTCTTCTTCTGGTTTTCAGAGGTCCTCTGTCACAGGTTCCTAAGTTGTTCCCTGTTTTCTTTTTCTTCTGATGTCCATCCTCTTTGCCTTTCAGGATGGGGATTGAACATTTTAGTTAGGGTCCTCTCTTTTGCTTAGTATGTTTAGATGTACTGATTTTAGTGGGTTTATTCTATGTTGTATGTGTATTTGAGTAAGTATATACCGTGTGTGTCTTTTTGGTTCTGGGACAACTCACTCAGGATGATCCTTTCCAGGTCCCACCATTTACCTGCAAATTTCATGATTTCCTTTTTTTTTTTTTTTTTTTTTTTTTTTTTTGCTGAGTAATAGTCCATTGCATAGATGTACCACAGTTTCTGCATCCATTCTTCAGTTGAGGGGCATCTGGGCTGTTTCCAGCTTCTGGCTATAACAAATAAAGCTGCTACAAACATGGTTGAGCAAAAGTCCTTTTTGTGTACTTGAGCCTCTTTTGGGTATATACCTAGGAGTGGTATGGCTGGATCTTTCGAAGCGCTATTCCTAGTATCTTCTGGAGGTATCTCCATCCCTGATCTCAAGCTGTACTATAGAGCAACAGTTATAAAAACTGCATGGTATTGCATAGAAACAGAATGGTGGATCAATGGAACTGAATAGAAGACCCAGAAATAAACCCACACACTTATGAACACCTGATTTTTAACAAGGATTCCAAAACCATACAATGGAAAAAAGATAGCATCTTCAACAATTGGTGCTGGTCCAACTGGATGTCTACATGTAGAAAAATGCAAATAGATCCATACTTATCACCATGCACAAAACTGAAGTCCAAGTGGATCAAAGACCTCAACATAAAACCAGACACATTAAATTGGCTAGAAAAAAAGTGGGGAAGATTCTAGAACTCATTGGTACAGGAGAAAACTTCCTGAACAGAACACCAATAGCACAGGCTCTAAGAGCAACAATCAATAAATGGGACCTCATGAAACTGAAAAGCTTCTGTAAAGCAAAGGACACAGTCATCAAAACAAAGCGACTGCTTACAGATTGGGAAAGAATCATCACCAACCCTTTATCTGACAGAGGACTCATATCCAGTATACATAAAGAACTAAAGAAGCTGAAAAGCAGCAAACCAAGTAATCCACTTAAGAAATGGGGAACAGAGCTAAACAGAGAATTCTCTGTAGAGGAATACCGAATGGCAGAGAAGCACTTAAAGAAATGTTCAACCTCATTAGCCATTAGGGAAATGAAAATCAAAACAACCCTGAATGGCCAAAATGATCAAAAACTCAAATGACAACACATGCTGGAGAGGTTGTGGAGAAAGGGGAACCTACTGCTGGTGGGAATGTAAGCTTTTTTTTGTTTTTCAATTTTAAGTTGAGTATATTTTCTTTCCAGGTCTGTAAAGTATTGTGTTGGAATTTTGGTGGAGAATTGCATTGAATCTGTAGATTGTCTTTGGTAAGATGGCCAATTTTACTATGTTGATTCTACTGACCAATTAATATGGAAGATCTTTCCATCTTTTGATATCTTCTTTAATTTTTTTCAAAGACTTTAAGTTATTGTCATTCAGCTCTTACTTGCTTAGTTAGATTTACTCTAAAATATTGCATATTATTTGTGGCTATTGTGAAGAATGATGTTTCCCTGATTTCTTTCTCAGCTCACTTGTCATTTGTATAAAGAAGGGCTACTGATTTTTTTTTCTTGAGTTAATTTTGTATCCAGCCACCTTACTGAAGGTGTTTATCAGCTGTAGAAGTTCCCTTGTAGAATATTTGGGGTAGCTTATGTATAGTATCATATCATCTACAAATAATGATATTTTGACTGCTTCCTTTCCTATTTGTATCCCCTTGATCTCTTTTAGTTGTCTTACTGCTCTAGCTAGAACATCAAGTACTATATTGAATGGATATGAAGAAAGTGGACAGCCTTGTATTGTTCCAGATTTTTGAGGAACTGCTGTGAGTTTTTATTTAATTTGATGTTGGCTATCAGCTTGCTATATATTGCTGTTTTTATGTTGAAGTATGTAACTGTATTCCTGATCTCGTCAAGATTTTTATCATGAGGGGGTGTTGAATTTCCTCAAAGGCTTTTTCAGCATCCAATAAAATGATCATATGGTTTTTCTTCTTTCAGTTCGTTTATGTGTTGGGTTACATTGACTGATTTTTGTATTTTAAACCATTTATGCATCCCTTGGATGATCCCTGGTATGATGGTCATGGTAGATGACCTTTTTAATGTGTTATTGGATTTGGTTTGCAAATATTTTACTGAGTATTTTTGAATCAATGATCATAAGGGAAATTGGTCTGTAATTTTCTTTTTTGTTGTTGTTGAGTTGGCCTGGTTCGGATGTCAGGGTGATTATGGCCTCACAAAATAAATCTGACATGTTCCTCCCATTTCTATTTTATGGAATAATTTGAGGACTATTGCTATTAGCTCTTCTTTGAAAATCCAGAAAATTCTGTGCTAAAAACCATCGGACCCTGGGCTTTTTTTTTTTTTTCCCCTTTGGTTGGGAGACGTTTAATGACATCTTCTATTTCCCTAGAAGCTAGAATTCTATTTAAGTTTTTTATCTGATTCATCTTTGGTAAGTGGTATCTATTAAGATACCTGTCCATTTCTTTCAGATTTTCCATATTTGTAGAGTAGCGGTTTTTGAAGTATGACCTAATGATTCTTTGGATTTCCTTGGTATCAGTTGTTATATCATCCTTTTTATTTTTTGTTTGGTTAATTTGGATAGTTTGTCTCTGCCTTTTAGTTAGTTTGGACAAGGGGTTGTCTATCTTGTTTATATTCTCTAATAACAAATTCTTTGTTTCACTGATTTTTTTTTTGTATTGGTCTTTTTGTTTCTATTTTATTGATTTCAGTCCTGAGTTGCATTTTCTTTGCTCTACTCCTCTTGGATGAATTTACTTCCTTTTTGTTCTAGAGCTTACAGGGATGCTACTAAGTTGCTAGTATGGAGACTGAACATTCCTCTTACTACCATTTTTATTGTGTTTCATAAGTTCAGGTATGCTGTGCATTCATTTTCCTTGAATTCTAGGAAGTCTTTAACCTCTTTATTTCTGCCTTGACCCAGTGGTCACTTAGAGGATAGTTATTCAGTTTCCATGATTTTGTGGGCTTTTGTTGTTAAAATATAGCTTTAATCTGTGAGAGTATGATAGGCTACAGGTGGTTATTTTAATTTTCTTGTACCTGTTGAGACTCACTTTGTGACTGAGTATTTTGGAGAAAGATCTGTGAGATCCTGAGAAGAGGGTATATTCTTTTCTGGTTGGGTGAAACATTCTCTAGACTTCTGTTTGGTCGACTTGACTCACAATGGCTGTTAGCTCCATTATTTCTCTGCTTAGTTTTTGTCCGGGATGACCTATCTATTGATGAGAGTAGTGTATTGAAGTCCCCTGCTTTTACTGTATGAGGTTCAATGTGTGGTTAAAACTTTAGTAATGTTCCTTTTACAAATGGGGGTGCCCTTCATTTTGAGGCATAGATGTTCAGAATTAACATTTTTGGGGGTTGGATTTTCCTTTTGATGAATATGAACAGTCCTTTCCCATCTCTTTTGATTAATTTTAATTAGAAGTCTTTTTGTTTTTAAGATATTAGAATGGCAACCTCAGAGTGCTTCTTGGGTCCATTTGCTTGAAAAAAAAGTTTTCCTACCCTTTAACAATGGGTAACAATGGGTAACAATGGGTGGTTTGTCTATGCTCAACTGACACAGAAAACAACCAGAGATGGGACAACCAGGCTGAAGCCAAGAAGCAGTTCATTGTATGGGAACTATAGGCCCAGGGGACATCAGTCCAAAAGTTGAATCCCAAATTAACTTAAACAAGGCTTTTCATGCCCCCCTGTGTTGCCATGTCCCCTTGCATAGTAATCTAGATGACATATGTTTGATTGGCTTATTAAACTTCCTTATTACAGTCTGATAAACTGATTGTAATAAGTATAAGTAATGAGTATAATGAGTATAAATGTTTCCCCAAGCAACAGACTTTATCCCAATCTATTTATAGCAGAGGTGAAAGGAGGAAAAATTTGGTTTTAGAAGAAATGTAGTGTAGAGTGTTGAACCTTCAGGGAGCTGGCCAGTGGTGCTGGTCTTTCCTGTTTTCCAGGGCACCATACCTCAGTGACCAGTGCTGGAATTAACTGCCTTGCACCGTAAGACTGAACGAGGTCCTGTGCTGTACAGAGGCTGTGTTTGGGTCAAAAGTTCTGATAACTCTGAGAATTTTAAATCCAGTTGTTGTTCGCATTGCTGTATACATCACATGTGCTTCTTGCACAGAATTCTGTTCTGAAAGTTCTGTGTACAATTCCTTTCTTTCTGGAGTATAGAACTATTTATGGCAAGAAATGCCTCCTCATTTAATTTGTCAAAATAGCTATACCACAGGAAATTAAAATATTGAAATGTGTTAGACATGGTTACATCCTTCAAAACAGTGTGAGCTGTCCACGGCCATGATGCATGAGAGCCACCTCATAGGATTCCCATAATGACGCATTGAGGAAAAAGATAAAATAAAATAAAATAAAATAAAATAAAATAAAATAAAATAAAATAAAATAAAATAAAATAAAATAAAATGAAACAAAAATGCCCTGGTCATATCAGAAAAGGGATGAGGTTTAATTTTCTGCTACATGTTTGTTACCACACAGGTTAAAGTAAATAATTTTAACAGAAAAACAAAAACAAAAACAAAAACACTGCTTCAGATTTTCATGTATGCCAAAGCACGTGAACACCATGCCATGACTGACAGTTCTGATGCCAGTGTATTGGGTCCTCTTATAAAGAAATGTGCCCATCAATGATCAATGAATATTCAAACATTTATGTTCTCCCACACATAGACCTGAAAAAGTTAACGACATGTTTTTCAGTTCTCATAAACACAAAAGGGCTGACTGTGGCATAGCTGTGGACCACAAAGAGTCGGATATAGTAAGATGTTGGATCATTCAGGAACATAGTTCTTGAGCAGGAGATAAAGCCATCCAAGATGGACATCAACACGAAGAAGCTCATGAGCAGAAGGAAGGCCCTGTTAGCTCTTTGCTCTGGGCATGCTTTTGGAGAAAGCCTGGTGCTGTGAAGATGCTGGGCCTGCTTCCTGTGCCTGCACAAGAGAGCCACCATGTACCAAGTCGAGATGACCATAACACTAATAAGAAAGGCTTCCCTGATGGCCATCAGTGTACAAAATGTGCTTTTCATGAGGTAACTCATGGGTAGGACAGAACAGGACCTAGTAACATACATGAAGTTATTTGAAGTCAAATTGGGAGTGGCAAAAATTGATACTAAGAGATGACTGCTAATGAGCATATAGAGGACACTCAGAAAAAGAAGGGCACATGAGATGTAATGGGCAGATTTGTGCTTGAACTTGGCTAGACAGGAGCTTCTGGGACTGAGGATGATGGCCTGGAGGACACTCAGCAGGCTGGTGGTACAAAGGGAGAGGCCCCTAAAAATTCTGTACAAGTAGACAATGAGTTTACATATGGTGTCATCCCATCCCCTCAAAGAAATAAAAATGTCCATGGCTATGAATGCTATGAACATTAGCATCAGTAGGTGGATTAGGGCCAGCAGAACAATGTGTACCTCAGTGGGCCTGGGCCTGTGCCCACGAATGAACTTGAAGATGTAGAAGAGAAGAAGGAAGCTGTTGGCTGAGATCCCAATGCCAATTTCAGAGAAGAAGGTGTTCCTTATGTCAGAATAGTGTGAAGTCATCTTGTGTGGAAACAAAGAGTGGATGAGGAGAAAAGTAAAACAATGACTCATCATGAGCAAGACCTCACACACCACTCCAGACCAGTCTTCTGGCCTCAGGAAAACATGCAGATGCTCCTGAATGCTTATTCCACTGAAGACCTCCATTCTACCTCACACCCCACAGACCATCCTCCTGCTCTCACTTGTCCTAAGCTGAGCCATGGCTGGACCCTGTGTCCCATGGTGGCTGATCTCCCTCAACATTAAAAGCTGCAGCAATTATGTGCTTTCATGTTTTGTAGGTTTGGGTTTTCCTAAAGCAGGAGCAGCATCTTACTTGGTTTTTACCCACAACATCTTGATGGCCAGGCACATTATAGACAGTTTTACTATTTTGGGTAGAGTCTGAATGAGAAGGATTGTGTAAAAGAAAAAAAAAAAAAAGAAGAAGCAGAACTTGCCAATAAAAACGGTCCCATGGATTGGGTATGCACTTGTTCTATTCAGGGCTATCTGTACTCTACTGAAAATCCTAATTTCTTAGAAAATTTCTATAGCAAATGTTGGGGGTTGTAATCTATGAATCCAGATGTTTCTGATTTTATTCATGATCTGCTGTTTCCTCCAAGTATGTCCTTGAATACTCTGAGGCCGGGTCCCAGCCACCTCCTCTTGAACATGTGAAGAACAGAGTGCTTGTGTCAGAGAGACACTGGGTGAGCAAGAACACACTGTTTACACACCAAACATGGGAAAATTCCAGCACATGATGGTGTCTGTGGATGTGTTGGCGGCTTATGTTTGTGCTCTGGGAGAGCTCAGGCAGCTCATAAAGACTGTTCAGCTCTGTCACTGCCTGAAACAAAAGATAAAAGACAAATCAGAAAACAGTAGCACATTGGCACGGAGTCCTTTCAGAGAACTCTGGTGGACGATTCAGTCTTTGATCGTTGCTCTGTATCTTCATCTTGCATGGTTCTGATCCCAGTCCAAAACTGTTCCAAGAGAAGGACAGGGTGGGCAAATGTCAGCAGGAGCATATACCGTGTCTTTCTCCTTCAGCGTGTGAAGTCAGGGAGTAAATAGAACTACAGTTATAACAGACTTGGAGCTGTCCCATATTACAGAATTAATTAAAGAAAAATGGTCCAACTCAGTCTTGAAAGGCAGACTCCATAGGAGTCAACATTCCCTCTCTCCATAATGGAGCTGCGATACTTCTCCACATACCTGATATAAACTTGCTGGTCCAAGTTTATATTAGTAAGTGTGGTGTAGATGCTGTTGAATTATTACAGTTTATACTTACCAGGTACCTGATATGCTGGCTCCAGGTTTATATTAATAAATGTGGTGTACATGCTGTTGAATTATTGTAGTTTCTTTGATTTAGACACAGACTAAATAAACCACCATGACCAAAACCAAATTGGGTTGGGAAGCCTTTATTTCATCTTACAGCTGATAATCCATTGTGCAGGGAAGCAGGGTAAGGACTTGAGGCAGGAACCTGGGGCAAGAACTAAGGCACCTGTCACTGAAGGACACTGCTTACTAGCTTGGGTCTCATGGATTTCTCAGTCTGTGTTCTCTAGTATCCAGAACCCTGAGCCCAGAGCCTGCACCCACAGTGATGTGGGCCCTCTCACATAGATCACCAATCAAGAAAATTCATCACACACTTGCCCATAGGCCAACCTAGTGGGGCATTTTCTCAGCTGAGGTTCCCTTTCCAATTGAGTCTAGTGGTTGATTTAACAAACAAGAGACAAAAACAGCTGCCACAGCTGACCCCCTGTCTACCTGACACTAAACACATCTCTGTTACACTATAACTTTGTCTCTCAATTTTGTTGTTCCCAAGATATTAAACTAATGTCAACATTGCAATAGAAAAGTTCCATTTTTTAAAAGTTCAATCTCTCAAGTCTCTTTCCACATTCAAAACCTCTACAAAATATTCAACTCTCTAAAACATCTAGTTTCTCTAACATTTTCAAAGTCTCTCTAAAATACCCAGTCTCTCTAGAACTCCAAACTCAAGATAAATCTCCAAAATCCCTTTAAGTGTTCAGAGTCAAGAGACTTTGTGGGCTCCTGTAAAATAAAAATAAATATTTTCTTATGTGAAAGGTAAGAACCAGGGCACAGTCACAATCAAGTTCAACACAGTCCAACAGCATAACTCTCAGTGCCAGGCTTCTGGGACTCACCAGTGATCTTCTGGGCTCCTCCACAGTGCTGGCAAAGCCTTCCACACAGCTGTCTCCTAGGTTCAAACTGGCCTCGCCCACAGCAGCTGCTGCTGGCATGTGATACTGACATCTCCAAATGGCTGGATCTGCACTGCAACGTGGCCTCTTGGCTCTCTTCAGGGACTCTATACAGTCGTATGGTGCCAAGTCACAGCTTCACTCCATGATCCCTCCATGTTTCAGAACCAGTATCACCTGAAAAACCCTTTGTTTATTTGTTTGTTTGTTTTTTGAGACAAGGTTTTGTCTATGTAGCCTTGGCTGTCCTGAACTCCCTCTATAGACCAGGCTGGTCTTCAACACCTGAGAGACTCCTGAGCTATCAAGTTTGGCTACCAGCATGAGATGCAGCCGCAACAGTATTTAGACCTCAGTGTCAGTGTGCTGAAGCTGAGAAAATACTTCAGAGGATTTTAATTGTTCCTGCAAGGCAAAGGTTTCATTTTAGTGGTTATTTTTTAATTAAATTTTTATTTTTAGTCTGTCAGTTCACATCAAATGTAGCTGCATTGTCCTCTACTATGGCCTGAGAAAAGGGTATCGGACGAGTCTGATGCTCTTTGGGTGGATGACACCTAAATGAACATCGGTACAAAGTCCCAATTTATTTCTAATATTAGAGATCAGACCTCTACTCTTGCCTGATGCGTCTAAAACAAAAAGGGGGAACTGTAGAGAGCTGCGGAATGCTATGCCTTAAAGATGGAGCTGGTCTCCGCCTTCCACCTTTCCGATGGTGAGTGCTCTCTGTCACGAACAATTCCACATTTGGCTAAGGCTGAGGATCTGGCTTGCTTCCATGTATGTGGACCTATCTGCATTGCCCACATGGCATGCCTGGGTTGGCTACCCAGAGGCTATTTAAGCTGTGGGCTGGCTTTCCCCAGGGTCCGAGGATTGTTCAAGGTTCCTGAATAAACTGCATTGAAAAAAAAAAAAAAAGAGTATGGGCAGAAGGAACAATGAATGGTTAGTGAAGATACATAACCTACGTATGGCCCCACGTTCAGTTATATAAATGGAAATTAGCCTGTATTCCAAAAAACCATTTTGGCTGTTCTATTGATACAAGAGAGTTTGTCTTTTTATATTTTATGATTTTGTTTTTCCATGTTCTATTTCATGTATGGTGAGTTATGGTGAAATTTTATTTAATCCATAGATTATGGATATAGAGATGTGATTTGGGAGCTAAAAACAGATTTATACCTGGTTAGAGCATTTCTTAGACATTGTATTATGCTTTGGTTACAGGGGACAATATGTGTTTGCATTTTAATAATGGTTAGCTGCTAAATGATCATAAAATGTGTTATAATAGAACATGCCATTATCTACAAATATAGTTTTGAACCAAGAATGCTGGAACAGTTGCTTAAAAAAGAAGATACAAGAGGAGCATTCTCACATCTGATTGTTTTGTTGTAGTTGTTGTTTTTATTTGTTTTTTTGTTTTTGTTTTAATAAAAGTGGCAAATTGTAAAAAGAATAATGTTTTATATGTTAAAAAAACAAAAAAAATAAAAACTTAATTAAATACACAAAAAAAAGCTTAACAGTATAATATTAAAGGACAAAAGTTTTATTTAGCACTAAACAGAGAACTAAACTTAGCCTGTAGCCCTCAGCAAAAATGGACTATTCTGGCCATACCAAATCTATAGGCCAGAAAGTAACAGCATTAAATACTTTATTTAGGTATTAGCAGCCAGGCATATGTTTTATATAATGGTTAACAATGATCTGAATATAACCCTGGGCTAACATGGAACTGTAGTCCTTTTTGTCCTGTAAAAGAGCATAAGCAAACATTTTGTATTGAAGAATCTCCAAAAAAAAAATCTTTTTAAATGAAGAACAACATATTTTATAGGTTTTTTTTGACATGATACATTGTAATAACTGCAGTTTTTGTTTAATTGGCTCATCTGCCAGAAGAATGAAAGGGTCACATCACAGAAGCAACCCATCTTTGCTTATTCTTAATGTCAGCTTTAATTGGTCTCTACCTGTTTCATCCTTTTTCAAATCTCTCGGCATGAACATGAGGGGCTGTGGGTGTGGTCCCACAAGGTGCCTGTGGCTGAGGGTACTCTGTCCAGTGCTGTGGGTGAGAAATGTCCATATCTTTCCCCCAAGCTCAAAGTGTTTGCCACTCCCTCAGACAGTCAGTGAGGGTGCTGTTCTGATGAGCAGTTACACATTTCATTGGAACATTTATGCTCTTAACCCAGAATCAAGAAGTAAGATTAATCCTTTCCTGTGTATATTTTCCTTCTGTTTATTTTGGGATTTTTTTTCTGAGTCAGGGTTTCTCTGCATAGCACTGGCTGGCCTGGAACCTGATCTGTAGACTAGGCTGGCCTTGAACTCAGAGATTCCCCTGCCTCTGCCATCTGAGTGCTAGGATTAAATGCATGTGCCTCCAGCACCCATCTTATGTTGGATTTTAAAATAATATTTTATTCTTATAATTATTTTTTGCTTTGTGACTGTTGTGTGCTAGTCTGGACTCACTCCTGTAGCTCAGGTGGACCTTGAACTCACTATCCTGTTTCGACTTCAGGGTTACAGACTTGAGCCACCAGGCAAACCTCTGCTCGTGGGTTTATACAACTTACAGTTGTGTGGTTTATTTCTCCTCCTCCAAGTCATTGATGTGTGAAATGTTCTCTCATTTCACTTGTTAAATGCCCTTCCTTTTTGTTAACATACTGAAGAGTTTAAGTTAGCCTGGGTGACTCCATTTTGAAATAAGGATCCATCTTGACTGGGACCTGATCTCAGGTACCAAGAAATATCACAGAATATGCACCTGGCAGAAACAAGGTTATCTCTCTAAGCAATGGCAACCAGGAAATATCACAGAATAAATGGTTAGTAAAAAATAAAGACAAATTTCCTGGCATTTGTGATTATGTAAACAGTCACCTCTCCTCTGTGGCTTTTACCAAATTCTGTAAAGTCAAGGCATGAATCCTCCTGCTTTCTATCATGGAAACATGAACCCCCTGCTTGCTGTCATGGAAACCCCCTTCTTTCAGTCTTTTCCTTTAAAAACCCTGCTCACTCAGGGCTAAGGTCCCACTTCTCTACTGCTGTGTCAATGAGACTTGGGTCCTGAGTTGGATTGCTCTCGTCATGAAGCTCTCATGCTCTTGCATCAAGTTGTCTCCTGGAGGTCTCTGAGGATCCCGTGATCCTTGTATTACACTACAGCCTGTTTGAGGTTCTAGGCCTTACTCAAAGTGTAGACAGAACATGGAATAGATCTTCTTTGATATTTCTCTTTCCAACAACCAGGTTCCAGTTATTTTTTTTTTTTAGATTTTATATAAGTGTCAACACTGAAATTACTGTATTCCAGGTGTGGGTGGGGTTCATGTTTGTGACATTCCCTTGCTTTGAGTGACAGATAACAGTTTTCCTGTGTGAAGTACGCCTCTAAGTGTGTGTTCTGCTCTGTAATGTATGCCTCTGGGTGTGTTCAGCTGTGTAAATTTTTCACTATATGTTCCATTGTGGGAATCGTTTCTTTCTGAGAGTGTTCAGCAGTGTGCATTTTGCCTCTGATTGTGTTCAGCAGTGTGCATTGTGCCTCTGAGAGTGTTCATCATTGTGAATTATGCCACTGATTGTGTTTGGTTGTGTGAAGTCTTCTTGTGAGTCTGCTCAGCTGTGTGACTTGTGTGACTGAGTCTGTGTTCCATCACATGAAGGGTGCTCTGAGGAGGTATCTGATTAGTCTCCAATAAGCAGGCATGCTGCAAGCCCTCAGTTCCCTGGAGTATATCAATAGTACAGCTGAGTAACTATCTGTGACTAGTTTACTATTTACATTTGGCTATGATATTTTGAGCACAGATAAAGCACTTTGTTTATGGTCTCTATTCCTTTGACACACCTAAGCTTCATCTTTCATAAGTAACTCATCAAGTTTGTGCAGTGTGTCTGACTGGCATGGCAGACATTTGAGGTGTTCTTCATGTTCTGACTAGCACTCCTTGGCACAGGGAGGCCATGACCTGATCCCACATCCTGATACCTCTAGACTAGACAGTGGCTGCTCCTACCTTTGACTATTTTAAATTTGGCCATAGGAACACCATTATGCAAATGACATTATGGTTCTCTGCATATCATTTTAGCTCTGTGTATTTGTGTGTGTGTTCTGCATCCTGTGATAATTTATTCTCAAAACAATGTTTCCTTGTGTATTTTTTCAAATATAAACAATTGAGGCATTCATTTATTGAAAATGTCATAGTTGCCACATATTTAAAGTAATGGTTGTGCCAGAGAGTTGGCTCAGCACATAAGTAAACTGTTTTCTAGAAGACTCAAGTTCAATTACCAACACTCACACTTGGCTGGCCCACAACTGCCTATAAGTCTAGCTCTAACAGTAATTGACACATCTGGGCTCCAAGAGCATCTGTGCTCAAGTACACACACACACATACACACACACACACACGCACACACACACAGTTAAAACTTAAATCATTGTTCAAAAAATTAAAAACAAACTATGCATGGTGACAAACACCTTTGTTCCCAGCACTCAGGGAGGCAGAGGCAGGTGGATCTCTGTGAGTTTGAGGTCAGCCTGATCTACAAAGCAAGCCCAGAAGAGCCAGGGCCACACAGAGAAACCATGCCTCAAATTCCTAAATAAATAAATAAATAATAAAAAGTAAGGTGCTAATGCAGGTCAGATGAAAGACATCTCACAGATCTCTGTGGAAAACCCATTGAGAAAGATAAACCTCATGTGATATCTGAGTGGGAATGCAGTTTAATCTTCTTTTACACACTTGCCATCCACAAACAGAGTAAACAGATGTAATGGGAAAAGGATGTTTTCACATATCAGTTTAAACCTTGAAATGCTCCTACTATGTCATGATCCATAGCTCTGATGACAACATATTGGATTGTACTAAGGGATGATACCCATTCCTGAATAATCACATATTTACTTTCCTGTCCCACACTGACCTCAAAAATTTAATTATATGCTTTTCAGTGCAAATAAACACAAGGGGACTGACTGTGGCATAGCTATGGGACACAAGAATATGAATAAAGTAGAATAGTAAGCCATCTTTGAACTTCATTCTTGTTTGCAAGATAACAGTCTCCAAAATGCAGAGAAACACAAAGAAGCTCATGAGCAGCAGGATGGTCCGGGTGGCCCTTTGCTCTGGAGATGCCTTTGGAGAAAGGCTGGTGTTGTGAAGATGCCAGGCCTGCTTCATGTGTCTGTACAAGAGAGCCACCATGTACCCACTGGAAAGGACCATGAGACTAATAAAAAAGGCTTCCCTGAAGAAAAACAATGTGGAAAATGTGCTTTGTCTAGAGTGACTCGGGAGTAGAAGTGAGCAAGACTGAGTAACAAACATAAGATTATCTGAGGTCGAATTGGGGATGGCACTATTTGATACCAGGAGGTAACTGCTAAAAGACATGTAGAGAACACAAAGAAAAAGGGCGCAGGAGATGGGATGGGGAGATTTATGTTTAAACTTGTTTAAACAGCAGCTTCTAGGGCTGAGGATGATGGTCCAGAGGACATTCAGCAGACAGGCAGCACAAAGGGAGAGGCCCCTCAAGAACCTGTGTAGATAGAAAAGGGATTTGCATGTGGTGGGGTCCCACCTCCCCCGAGACAGAAACATGTCTGCAGCTATGAGTCCCATAGTTAGCAGCATCAGTAGTTGGGTCAGGGCCAAGAAACCAATGGCAAGATCAATGGGCTTAGGCCTGTGTGCACCAATGAGCCTGCAGAGGTGGAAGAGAAAAAGGATGCTGTTGGCTGAGATCCCAATACTCATTTCAGAGAACAAGGTAATTTTAATGTTTGTGTTAGTGTGGAGTATGCTGGCTTTATTCATTGTGTGTGCATTTGCAAGTATCAAAAGTCTGAGGAGAAAAGAGAAAACTCTTCATTACAAATACAGGGAATGAAGCATTACCCACCAACACTGAGCTGGCAACAAGATGTCAATTCATCCCAATTATAACTTGTCTAATTGGAACTCAGCTCCAGCTCACACCCCCTTGAGGCCATCCCCACAGTCCCCACTGTCCCCACTGTCCTGATGCTTCTCAAGCAAAACTGAACTGTGCAGATCATTGTGGGGCTTCTCAGAATACAAACTTTCTTGTACATTAAACATTTCCACAAGATATAAAAAATTTTCCACTCCTGGCGCACATGTTTTGTTTATTCAGGGGTAATAGCGGCATCTCACTTGATTGTCAGACACACGTGCACAGGGTCATTTCTCTCACTGCCCTCTTCACTGCTGGCCAAGTATTCATTCACCTTCTTTTTCATTCATTCATTATTCATTCATTTTCTTTGTCTCTTTCTCTTCTTCTCTCTCCCCTTTGTCCCCCTTACCTCTGCCTCCTCCTCCTATTCCCTCTCTCTCTCTCTCTCTCTCTCTCTCTCTCTCTCTCTCAGTTTTTCAAGTCAGGGTTTCTCTATGTAGTCCTGGCTGTCGTGGAACTCACTCTGTAAACAAAGATGTCCTAGTACTTGGAGATCCACCTGCTTTTGCCTCCTGAGTGCTGGGATTCAAAGCATGCACCACCACTGCTCAGGCAAATGTTCTTAATAAACCTCCAGAACAAATAATTACCAATTTGGACTCTGAATTGAATCCTACTGACTCTCTGCCATTTCTTCGAGGTGTGACCATAAGCACTCAGAAGATGAGCTCCATTCAGCAACTCTGGAGCATATGCACAGTCAAGGAGCCCCTAGATGTGAGGATGCTACATACACACCAAGCATGGAACTGTTTCTGGCACAGAGTGATCTCTGTACAGGTCACCTGCTGGTTTTCTCATGCAGTGGCCTGGGAGACAGAATGCAGCTCTGTTAATGACTGATCAGCTCCTTCCCTGCATGAAACAGAAAAGACAAAGATGACCAAAAGGCTAGAATGATGGAGCCAAGTTTTCTTTCCAGAGAGTTTGAAATTCTGGCCTTTCTCTGAACTCTTCTAAGTGACTCTGCCTCCAACCTATGAATTTAATCTCCAGCCATGAGATCCAGTATGGTCTGAGTTCAGGGTGAGCATTCTCCTTTTTTTCCCTCTTTTGACAGGTAAAATCAGGGTAGTAAACAAAACTACAATTACAATACACTTAGGGCCATCTCATTCTAAGGTCACAATTAAATGAAAAGTGTCCACCCAGTGTTGAGGGATGGGCTCCACAAGAGTCTTAGGTCTCCATCACCTTCAAGTTGTAGGGGACTTTGCCAGACTTCATGGATGTAGGAAATTCAGTGGGCATTTTATGTAGAGCTCATCATTTCTTTTAATGACGATTAAATACACACAAAATATATAATATTGTAAAAAGTTTTCCAGATACACAGTAAAGAATTATCAACTGAAAATCAAGGGTGTGAGATGAAATAACTTCATAATTTTTCTGACCATATTGCACTGTAATACAGTATACTGACAAGAAGCAAAAATGTTTTAAATGATCTAAGTATTTGTTCTTATATCCACAGATGAGTGTAACCCTCACCTCTCAACAAGAAAACTTCTCTTTTTCAGGGGACAGAGATCAGTACAGAAAACCACAACTGATCAATATGGAGAGTTGTGGATCCCAGTCTCGGTGGACCCATCTACCAAAGAACTCCGGCAAGCAAGGCTCAGAGAACATTGCTTCTGAAGATGGCATGGAGAGATTGAAAGCAGGGGATTAGGGAATTCCCCGTGAGATTGTGTCTCCCGGTAGAGTTAAGGAGCTACAGCAATAACCTTACCCACATGACTGCCTGAACAGGAGCTAAACAAGGACAACAACACTTAGACATGCCAAGGTACAGGAAAACCACTGCTCAGCCCTTCTCAAAGAACTACAGGAGACTAAGGAATGCTAAGAGCAGGATCAACAGTCCAGGGAAGAGTACACCAACTGGTAGTCCAAAACCAAATTATCAGCCCTGAAAACAGGCAAACATGTTACATTATACAGACTGAGCAGGTCACAGTTATGCATCTGAGACTATATATGTTTGTAATGAAAATTAGAGGAAAAATGGCCCATGAGGCTGGAGGACAGCATGGGAAGGATATTTGGATGGGTTTTGAGGGAGGAATGGGAAAGGACATATTACATCATTATATTATAAGCTTAAAATTCAAAGAAGTATTTATAAAATGAGGGAAGAGGGAAGATGTTAAAATTCATAAACACTTGAAAAGAATGAATAATTCAGAGCTGAAAATAAATATGTGATAATAACAGTTGATAATTTGGGCTTCCTCACCTAAAAGCTCTATAATAGCAACACAAAAAGCTAGTTCTTCAAAAGATTGGTGGCCACCAGGCACAGAGAGTCATGATTAAGCTCTTCAGATTTTTCTTTCTGTGAATCTGTGGAGTTCCTCATAATGCCCTTGCTCCTCCCTGACCTCAGTCTCAATGAAGAGAAGTCAGGGGTGATGGAGAAGGAAGGACCAGGAAAGAAAAGGAAGAAGAGGGGGAAATTCAGTTCCATCTTCAGGTGACATAGAATAACAGTTTAAGGCACACAGCCAATATGGTTGAGTCTGTGCCATGATAACCCCAGAAAAATAAACAGTAATCAAGCCTTCAGGACAAAGAGTAGCAGTGCACACTAGCACTCAACCTGAACATCAGCTTGTGACCTGTGTGCACCCATAATCGTAGCCGTGGGTTTGATAGACACACCTTTCATGGAGGATAAAGTACACACTGGCAAAGTTTTAAAAGTTTAAAAACCTCAAAATATATGCATTCATTAGCAAATACTAACAAAACAATCCTAATACATATTTCTCTCCTATCATTTTTATGATGCAGGTTTTTTTGTTCAAGCGAATACAAACACACACATAAATACATACACACACAAACATGAGAGCTAGGGGAGAAGAGAAAGAGGAAGAGGGAAAAGGAGAGGGAGAAGGAGAGGTTGAGGAACTGATTTTTACAAAGACATGACATTGTCAACCCAGGGAGAGGGTTGTCAACATCTGTAGAGTTGGGTGCAGGTTGTGCTATTTTTAGGGTGATTTCAGTAAATACAGCCCTGTAAAATGTAGATCACTTAGGGTAGCCAGGACATCTCAGGAGCCTGGAATCCTCAGCCATATTCATGGCATCATGGCTTCAGGAGATCATTGCTTTGAAGGCACTGCAGAACCTTGTTAGTGTGGAGGAGAAAGTTCACAGTTGCTTCCTCTCTGCAGAAAAAGCTGAGGAGAGTGACACCATGTCATGAACTGTGAGCACCAGCTTGTCTGGAGTGAGACAAACAACAGCCTTGAGCCACCTGCCAGCTCCAGGCTTTGCAGCTACCTCAACTGTGCCTATGTGAAGGTCTATAGAAAATTCTGGGCTAATGCATCATTCGTATACAAAGCATTGCGGTGACTAAAAACCCTTCGTAGAAAAACCGCTGAAAGGGGTTACCTTGTCCCTCTTCCCAGATGGTAGTGCTCACATGAATGCCTACTAGCCCAGCAAAGGAGATCAGAGAACATGACAGCGACTTCCTACCATCAGAAAAATTACGTAAGAAAAGCCTTTTGCACAACAGTTCAGGCTGCCACAGCCACGTGTGTCCTTGGGATTCAATTGCACTGTGCCCTAAAATTAGTTTTTATAGCCTGGTCTATCAGGTTTCCTGCAGAAAAAATTGGTGTTCTGTACACAGAAAAAGGACCTGGATTTGTGTAATAGGTTCCCTGTGAAGAGGCCACATTGGGGACAAGGAAGGAAAGGCTTAGAAGGTAGAACAGGAGAACAAAATACACCTGGAGCAAGAAATATCCATAAGATTCTTGAACATTCTCTGTTAAAGCAACTATGAAGGCTTCATCTGCTCAGGGCAACAAGGTTAAAGCCCCCTGTTCTGCATGGAGTCAGGAAGCCAGGACTGTAGACACTGTGTCATCCCTCAGTTACCTGAATCATGGACAGCCTAAGATCCATGACATCACAAAGAGGCCTCAAACAAGTGACCAGTGTTCAGCACAGCAGTGGCCTGAGCTTGTGACCTGGAGGGAAATAGAGAGTGGAAAGGGGACAGGAACCCCCTCTACAGAGGCCACTGCATGCTGGGTGCTTGTGGCCCTGTGGGTGCACTGCAGCCAGGGAGGAGAAAGGCAGGGAGTGATGTCTCTGTCCTTCTCTACAACTTGGGTACACCTGCCCATTCCCGGAAGCTGAGAGGCTGTATAAAGAGCATGTTTATGTCTGGGCTGAGCAGAACCTGTCCTCCATCATACTTACAAAGCTGTCCTCGTGTTCCTCACCCTCAAATGGCTCACCTGTACAGTGTCACATCACTGCCCCCCCCCCGGCCTCCCCGTGCATAGTGCACAGAGGGGTTTGGAAGGTAGAACTGGCCCTGTTTCATCAAAGTAGGTTGTGTTTAGCATGGAGTTACACTGGGCAGTACTCTCTAACAATTCTACTTGGAAAGCTCAGGAAACAGTGGGGGAGAAGCCACCAGAGCCTCAGAAGAGGCAAACCATCACAAGAAGGTATAAGAGATGTGTCCAGAGAGACCATGAAGTAAAGGAGCTGTGGGGATGTGATGCAGAAAACTGTGAAAAACACTTGGCCTAAGGAATGGCTAAAACTCTTTTTATTGTCCTCAGATCTCACCCTTGCAGTGAGACTGTTGCAGTATTGCACAACAAAGGAATGAGATCCCAGAGAAGCCTCCTCACAGACCTGACAGTTTTGTCACAGATGACTGCTGTTACTACAGGGAACCAATTGTTGTACAAGAGAAACTTTTCCTGACATAACCTTGATATGGTGGTGTCCATGATGGAACAAGGGATAACATCCTTCTTACCTAGCAGCTTTGATGCTCTCTTTATAACAAAAAGGGAGATGGGTTTCTGTTCATCTGTTCCTAACCCCATGCAAAAACTCAGCTTGTGAAACTGTGAGAGCTAAGAGCAGAGACAAGGCCTAGAGAGAAACAAAACCTCGGTATTTCCATTATCTGAGCACTTTGCAATTGTCTCTCTCAGGCTCTAGGAGTCATAAATTCCTGTTCTTAGAATCCAGAAAGGGGAAACCACCACCAGGCTTAACATGGCCTTGACATCTGATAACTGGCAACCTTGTCCCTTACCTGAGACATCCCAGTGGGCAGAGCCCAGGCTAAAGGCAGCCTCTGAGTTCTAGGATCTATAGATGAACTGGGAGTGAACCACAGCACGGTGTGGGGCTGTCTTCTGTGGGGCTTTGAACTTACACCTTCAATTCCTTGTAAAGATTCAAACCTCTTAATTATTCAGACCACAGAAGTCAGATACAGTGTTGAGGACATTACATTAAGCTGTGGGTTTAAGCTTTCCTGGATAACATGAGGAGAGCTACAGGAAAGAATAAATCAGGAAATTGATTGTGTGATGGAAGTGCTAACACAGAAAGTCATTTACTTTAGAACAACATGCGTGCAAACCAAAATGTATTACTATTCTGGAAGCAAGAAAAAATTTAGGATTTACAGAATTTTAGGAATTACAGAAAATGAATATCCTAAGGAAAAATCATGCTCATTACCAGTGCAAAAACAGTCCCCAGTGCTGAGGCTGTCGGAGTTCAGCATCTTATCTGCAGATGCTGAAAACGTCCTGTAGCCCAGTTCTTCTTCTTCCACAGTCTGCCTGGGACCTGAACACCTTCGGATTCTGCCCTTGGATGTAGAGCACTTACACAGATGGACATGGCAGGGGCAGACTCTGCTCCTAAGGAGATCCTGCACAGCTAAGGTGAAGGAGTCTTTAATGCATGTCAGAAGTTTGTTATTGCTGTGTCTATAGAAGGTGACAATTTTCCACTGGGGAGCATGAAGAACTGGCATCCCAGGGCGGTGTCCTGTCTGCCTGTTGATCTTACTCGCTGTGTCCTGATAACAGCCATCTGGGGAGGGCTGAACACGGACTTTAGCTGAGTTATCTTGCAATACCTGTGGGAGGGATCAGAAAGTTTGCACCAGACAGGCAACTCTAGCTTTGCTCACTTTGAACCTCTGATCTAATCAGTCCCAGACCATTATATAATTTTCACTGTGTCTGCTCTGAGATGAGAAACTGCTGGTCCTCCCATGACTTCCCATGGCTCTGAGGTTCTCCCTAAAGTGTTAACAGGCAGCCTTTCCCTGGGTCAGTACTCACACAGAGAATACGGTTTCCGTGTAATATTGGTTCTGTGTGCCTCAATTTTCAGATGCTCAGGCTCAGGATTTGAACTGTCTGGCATTTACAAGCAAATGTAAAGAGAAATAATATGGAAATGTCGAGGGACAGACACACAGCTTGGCCTTTGGTGAAGCAGCCATGGGCAGATGAAAGTGGCCAAGGGTGGGGTTATCCTAAAATCCTACTGTTTCTTCCCGTCCACTCTCTGATTTATGTTTGGTTTTACGATGTGAACCCTGTGTCTTATTCCAGCTGCCATGCCTGCTGCTTGCTGCCATGTTTTCCCACCACAATGGTACCGTTAGCCAAATGAACTGGAACATTTCCAAGAGGTCAAGAAAGACCTGCCTAATGAATGGTTTCGTAGGAAGCCAGTGAAGTCCTGAATGAATGTGTGTTATTTCACACTGGCGGGGCTGTGTCAATGACCAATGGCTCAAACCCAATATCAAGGGCAAAACTTTCTTTGAAGGAGGCTCAGTAGGATGGCAAAGCCTTCCTCTGGTCCAAACAGGAATGTTCTCAGTGTGTGTAGAAAATATCCACCACAGCTTCCCCCTTCCCTGAAGCTTACAACCTGAAGACTGCTTCCCTACAGAGGCAATCTGCCTGAGATTAACTAAACCTGCCTTATTTCCCAGCTTCTGCAATAGCCTGTGTATCTGTTTGCTATTGCAGACCACTTCCCATTACAAGTGAATACCATATACACACTGAGCTTCTGGGGTGCTGTATCCACAGCACAGAGATCACAAGCCAGCTTGTATGTGTGTGTGTGTGTGTATACGCCTGTCCTTCATTTCCTCACCATCCTTAGTGTGCTGGGAACCAAGCTGTGCAAGGATGTGGCTGAAGACAAGGCTCAACATTATCAGATGAGGCTTCACTATATGACAACATTAAAGCATATACCAGCAAGTTGAGGGATGAAAGCAAGGACAGGAGTGAAGGAAGAATCTGATCACTCTCTGGCAGGTTAGAAATGTGGAGGCCCCATCTAATAAGCAGTAATCAGAGATCACAGGTCCAAAGGTCAGTAAGGATAGAGCCGCCAACCTAATCAACTGTTTGTAAAATACAGAACTGAACCTGATGCTAAGTTACCAACCCATGTAATTTCTACCACCAACCCCCAACCAGGAGACAGAGATCATAGCAGGAAGAGTTTAGTTCATACCCAAGCTTTGGGAAACAGGATAAAGAATGTCTGTCTCAAAAAACTTTCCCTAAGGAGAAGGTTTCAGCAGGTTTATGGAGTAATAGACAGACTATTTCAGCACATGCCATCATGCCTGGTCTCATCCTTTCCTTCAAAATCAGCTTTGAATCTCCCATCATGTGTCCTTGTTAGCACACTGACTCTAAGGATGGGGAGAGTAAGTACCACAACTCCTTCTCCATAGAATATGAAAAAACCTCTTGAAAGGATAAATGCAGACTAGACAAAATGGAGGACAACAGCGGTAGCAGGGTTTCAGGCTCAATAAAGGGGGGGGGTATTTCCAGATGCTAAAGATGTCTGTTTTTAGTAGATTTATCCTGTATTCTCTGTCTATATGAATAAGTATATACCATGTGTATCTTTCTGCTTCTGGGAGAGCTCACTCAGGATGTTCTTTTCCAGATCCCACCATTTTATTTGCAAATTTCATGATTTCCTTGATTTTTGTTCCTGAGTAATATTCCATTGTGTAGATGTACTAGAATTTGTGCATCCATTCCTCCACTGAGGGGTATCTGGGCTGTTTCCAGCTTTTGGCTATTACAAATAAGGCTGCTACAAACATGGTTGAGCAAATGTCCTTATTGATAAAAAGATGTCTCTTTTTATATGTGTATTATTGTTTTCTTTCTGTGATTCTGTTAAAGTTGCTATTACATGAGTTTGAATCAAAACAGTGGGAGATGAGAGGTGCATCTGACTCTACCAAGGGACTTGCATTTCTTAACCTGCTAATAACCTGTCATCTCAATAGATTATAATATACCCAGAAGGGAGTTATCCACAGGAACATACTATGATCCCCTTTCTTAAGGATAAATGTAGATGGGCATGTCAGCACCATGAACCAAAAGGAGCCTTCTGTTCACGAGCTTTGGGAAAGTATGAAGCCTACCTCCACATATACAGGCAAACAATGGGCTCTTTGGTGCTCATTCCTGGACAGTGATTTCCTCCATGGTAAACTACAGCCATTGCTCAGTTTTGCCACTGAGAATGCCTCATGTTATTCTTTAATAAATTCTTGATGTCTTCTCTACTATGCTCTGTGGGAAGTCATTCAAATAAAATCATCAAGTTCAGGGAAGCCCTAGTAAAACCACCTTGAGACCCTCGCTCCACAATATCCTATCACTGGACCCTGAGAAAAGGGAGCAAAACTAAACAATGATGTTCTCCCAAGACCACATGCAGAGTTCCACCTGGCTTTCAGTTTTGACACTGTGCACTTAAAGGAGCTGCATCTTTATATTTACAGTGTTTTTTACTACAAAGCATTTTTTATGGAAACACTTCTTTAAATGGTCAATGTTTCAAAAGTCTTTTCTGACTGCATTATTGTCTGTGGAGAGCAAACTAAACCCACCATCATCATTCAAGTTGCTCCATGCACTGGTTTGCTTTTCTGTTGTGATGAAATACTGTGAGCAAAACCAACTTGGAGAGATAAGAGTTTGCTTCAATTTACAAGCTATAAGCCATTAGTGAGGGAAGCCAAGGCAGGAGCTCAAGCAGGAACTGAAGCAGAATCCACAGAGGAAAGCTGCCTACCAGCTTTCTACCCCTGGCTTTCTTAGCTACCTTTTGTTGGAGGGTATTTTATTCCATTGTGAGTCCTGAGGCTGTGAACTGTAAACACCTGTTTCTAATTGTGCTGTGGCTCAGTCTTTGAGCCTAGAGCTTTCCGTGTATTATAAACAAGTTCTTGTGGTGTGGCTCAACACTAGAACACAGCTTTAATCCAAGAGCTTTCTGTAAACAGGATTAAATCAAGTTAACCCTAAGTCAAGTAGCAAAGTTAGCAACCAGCTGACAGGGATTAAACTGATAGGAGGGACATTGAGAAGGAAGGTATTTAAGACAATATGGAGAAGGAGGATGTTTTTTCTTTTAGGACATGATTTGAGTAAGAAGGGCTTTTTCCATCTAGGACATAGGCTGTATAGGAAGAGCTTTTTCCTCTGGAATGTGAACTGAGAACAAAGGGCTTTATCCTTCTGGGACATTGTTGAAGTAATGTGAGCTGCTTCTCTGAGCTAGCAGGTTTTAACCCCAGCATCTGGCTCCTGAGTCTTTATTGGCAAACTCAAACAATTGGGATTTTGTTTTGTTTTTAAAACAACAACTTCTCTTATTTAGACTCCCTCAGGTCACTGTATCAAGTTGACTACTGAAGCTAACTAGGAGATATTCTTTGGTCCCTTCAAAGCATGCTGCAAGGTCCTCTCACATAGTATATGGAAGTGGGCTGCACTGTTCTGCTACTGAATTTTTATCAAGGTGACACAAGCTAGGGTCATCTGGGAAGAAAGAACCTCCTCAATCCTCCATCAGACTGTCTTGTGGGCAAATCTGCAGGATATTTTCTTAATTCATGATTGATGTGGTAGGTTCCACTCAGTGTGGATGGTGCCATCCTTGGGCAGGTGGTATGGAGAGCAAGCAAGCAGGAGCAAGGGCAGTGAGCAGATAGTGTTCTTTTATAGCCTATGCTTCAGTCCTTGCCTCAAGATTTCTGCCCTGGGTTTCTGGACTGACGTCCTGTATGTATAAGTTCATTGTGTAATTCAAATGCTGATTTCTGCACCATGACAAATTCAGGGCTCCTAGGCTGTGTCAACAATGCCAAGCTCTGTCTTGTCCCTTCTCTTACTGTTGTCATTTTGAACAGTATTTGTGGATCTAGAGACAAAGCACAGGAGAGGCAGGGATGTCCAGGGATCTTGAACTTCAACACTGATAATTGTGGAACAAACTTTCTGCCAAGGAGCCTTCTGAGGAGGCCAGAGCCTAGACTGGGCTCAGAAGAGGGCTCAGCAGTCTGTGTTGCCTTTATCCAACAAGGCTTCGAGCTCTAAGGAAGGAATTAGTGAAACAAGTAGCTGGTCTTCTGGGTTTAGATTCTTTTCCACAGCTTAAGCACAAAAAAAACAAGAAAAGAGGGCAGTGAGGAAAGTCAAATCCTGGTGATCTTTAGTTGGGGTCTGGAAGAAGGTTAGGGGGAAGAACTAAAACTGAGAGATTTTCTTGGCCCTGGAGGAATAATCCCTCAGTTGGGCAGTGTGGTCTGCTATGGTACTCACCAGGTCACCATGGGCCAGAATCCTGTCCCCATTTCAAAATCTTACTTGATTCAGCTCTGCAAGAGAAGGGCAAGGGGAGTTGTGTAAACCAAATGTTGGCTTCCACAGAGCTCTCAAGGACAAGAGCTATCTTTTTCTTGTAGAGAATGATGGAACGTGTAAGTTTTATCCTGAGTCAAAAGCAGAGAGCAGGAACAGCTGGTGTTGGCTCCTTCCACCTTTGTCTACGGTGACAACATCCACACTCACTGACAGACATCTGTCTGAGGTGTCCACCATGGGCCAGGCAAAAGAGCTTTCCTGCAGGCTGTCCTCTGGTGAGAATACAAGAAGTCTACTCTGGCTTTCTTAGGAAGCACTTAGGAAGTATTAAACACCTACCGTCTACTACTTGCTCAATTCCCCAACACCCTGAGAAGTAAGCACTTCCCTCCCAGTTTGACAAACCAGTAACAAAGGCTCTGTGAGGCCAGCAATCTTCTCAGTTCCATCAGTGGGGATCAGTTCGAGGCTTAACATCCATCCTGACTTACTCTGGAACTCTGGCCATTAACAAGCGCCCTGGACTAGTGGCTATATCCTAGTTCTATGAGATGACAATGTCTGAGACCTACTTTCCAGGTCATTTTAGTTAATGGACAGAGATAGAGGCCCCCAAAAGAAAGAGATCTCGAAAAGAGAAGCCATGGGATCATGTCAATAGGTGCAGAAAAGGCCTTGGTGAAAGTCTAACAACTTTTTGTTAGAGACAGAGAAAGATGAGCATACTTCCATTTAATAATGTCACTATTTGACAACTTTATAATCAATGTTATCTCAAACTGGGGAAACTCAAGAATTTCCACTAAAAATCAAGAGCAAGAAAAGGGTGCCACCTTCTCCACTCTTACCTAATACAATTTTTTCAAGTCTCTGCTATAGGCATAAGACATAACAATGAGATAACGGAAATACAAATGGGGAAGTCAAGCTATTTGCAGCTAACATGTCCAATGTCCATAAGACCCTAAAGGACCTTTTTGGTGACACAAAGCTCCACAAAGTAGCAGGATACACAAGTGTGTGTGTGTGTGTGTGTGTGTGTGTGTGTGTGTGTACATTTTCTGTGTAGTGATAACAAACCTGTTGAGAAAGAAACAATCCCATTCAAAGGAACCTCAAGTAAATGAAAAAAATTAAATAGTAACCATCTTCAGAGTAAACCCTAACAAGGAGTTGAAACTTACTCAATGAAAAAATGTTTAAACACTGAATAAAGAAAAGGCTAGAATAAAGCAAGTACCCTCCTTCATGCTCCTGAACAGATAGGGTTAATATTGTGTAAATGACTGTACTATCAAAAGCAGTCCACAGTTGAATGCAATTTCCATCAAAATTACAAAGTCACTCTTCACAGAAGTAGGAAATACATTCTAGGATTTCTATGAACACAAAAGACAATGCACATTGAATATTTAACAATAAAAGATTTTTTATAACAAGGGTTGGAGGTAAATCTCAGCAGTTAAGAGTATTGGTTGTTCTTTGGGGGAGACCCCAGTTTGGTTCCCAGCACCCACCTGAGGCTCTCAAAAAGTCTGTATCTCCAGTTCAAAAGGATCAAGCACGCAGTGCACTTACATACACACCTGCAAAACACTCAAAAATAAGCATCTATTTTTAAGATCTCAGAGAAATGAACATTCAGGAAGGTGGACTCAGCTCCCCAGGGTCACACAGCAGGTTCGAGGTTGGCCTGGAATGTGTGCTGGTATCTCTCTCCCTCTCCTCCAGAGAACTATGTCTTCATAAAGAAGGAAGATAAGGCCACCTCCTCTGCCACACCAGCCCCAGAAGTCTTTCAGGAACCACTTGCAACTGGATGGCAAATGGCCTGTTCCAGAGAGTAGGACATAAGCCAGCACACTCGGGGAAGAGGTGTGGGCTTTTCCCACCCAGCTGAGCTCTGTTGCATGCACTTTAACATGTTCATGGAGCCACTGTGGCAGCATTTGGACTTCCCCCCTTGGCATGAGCTGGGTATCTGATAATGGGTGCCGTTCCTTTCCTCTGAGGGTTCCACTCCCACTGGGTGCCTTGTGTGGAATCTTAGACAATAGATGTTATAGTCTTTGGGATTTTTTAGAGCCTATATGGCTTACGTGCTTACTTACTTACTTACTTACTTACTTACTTACTTACTTATTATGTGGTACTGGGGCATAGCCCAGAGCCTAGCACTTGGCCCACAGTTATTTTTCCACTGTTTTACAGCCCCAGCCCAGGCTTCGTTTTCCTGTTTTTCTGTTTTTTTTTTGTTTGGTTTGGTTTTTTTTATATCTGCTTGCTTCCTCTGGAAATAGCTAATTGTCCATTTTTTGGTACTTCTTTGACATACTGAGAACTATTATTATAGAGTCTATAATATCTTCTAAGTCTGAGACCCAGAAACAGAAGTAGGCCAAACTGGATGCTGCTAGACCTCTCTTCTGACTGTGGATCCTGAGTGGCATTTGTCAGGAGCTTTATAGACTGTGTATAAAGAACCTAGGGGATGAAAGCAAACTTGCATGCCATTTTGTCACAGCAGATGCTAAGACTTCCTGCCTCCACCAGTGAGGAGGAAGCTGGCCATTCAAGCGCCTCAGAGAGAAGAATCCAGCTCAGGGATGGCCTCAGCCTCAGGCACGTTTGTGTTCAAGCTGCCTATTACTGCACAGCTCCAAACTCCAAGCCTTTCTTTACTTGTGGTCTCTCTCTCTTTTTTTTAATTCATTTTTTTTCTATTTTTTTATTTTTTATTAATTATACTTTATTCATTTTGAATTCATTTTTAACATTTGCTTTTGGTCTTTCTTTAAATTTATTTTTAACATTTGCTAAGAACAGGAAACAGAAAGCTAGAAATCTAGAAACATGAAGCTGGAAATAGGTGTGTGTGTGCAGAAGGACACAGGAAGAAGTAACCCATCACTTGCTGTAGAGGTGTAATCAGAAAGACTAAAGTTCAAGGAAGGAACCATGAGTCTCAATATCCACACAGGAATTGCGAGTAGAAGACTAGTTTGGACTCATTTGGTCTGAGGGGAAATTAGCAAGCATAGTTTGACGACATTGTGACCTGATCCATCACACAGATGTGGCAAGGAAGCTCAGAGAAAAGTTTGTGCTCTGCTCTCCCCAGGGAAGATGGTCACCTGGGAGGCCAGATCTCCATGCTCTCCAGCAGGAACTTGTCAGTGACAGCAGCTACAACTACAGGCTGCAGAGGTGCATTAAAAACCCCTCACCGAAGCTGCGCAGGATCTCCCCTGCATAGAGTCCGTCTGGGTAAGTGCTCTGCACCCAAGGGCATAGTCAGGAGGTGGCCTGGACCCAGGAAGGCTGTGGGAGGAGGAGCACTGGGAGGCAGGGAGGTTTTCACATCTGTGGAGGAGACCTGAGCTCTGAAACATTTTCTTCCCAGGATGTTCAATTGCTTAAGGTCCTAAAATTACTTCACTGTTATAGGATATCAGTTAATTTTAACTTCTATTTACTTTTCTAAAGTAAATTACCAATTTCACATTATCGTCTGTAAGTTGTTTGGTATAATTCTAAAGGTTTTCAGAATTGCTCATTTGTGTGCATCTTCTGAGGAGGTGAGGTTTTAATTTCGAATGTAAACAAATACACTTAATTATACTTCTGTTGTTTATGTACTATAAAAGGATCATTGTTGATACACTGGCTTCTGTAGTCTGACTACTTAGAGGCACTAAAAGCCTTAGGAAAGGAAATGGGCTGTATGTTCAAACCTTATCTAACAGTCAGCTCCTCATTGACTTTTACCTACTAGAATTTTCTTAGGAGCATTTGCATTCAATGTTTAATTTTATGTCATTCCTTCACCTTGCTCTGCTTGTTGGAATGGTCAATGGAGTGGCTGTGATGATGAGGTAGCCAGGACAATGACTGTCAACTGCACAGTGAAGATGGTCCTAATGGAGATGATACGTGTGTCCGTTAATCTTTTCTGTGTTCCAGCCATTGTATACACATTCCTTTTTCATAATAGAAATGCCCAACTATCTCTTACTTCCAGGAAACTTTTGGACAACTGAGCCCCACCCTGTCCTGTTGCCTCTACTTGGTTTTCCCAAACCTCATCTTTTGAAGAACCTATGTGAAGAGATGGAAAGGAACTGTGCAACTTCCCTTGTCCTTGAGAGAATGAGAACACTGGGAGGGAGGTCACAGCTGCACAGGAGGAGTCACTGGGTGGTGGGGGAGGCAGGTTGGGCTGCGGCCCTGTGCAGGAACCAGTGTCAACAGCTGGAGTATATAGGGCAGTCCCCTAAGTCCTCTTATTTCTCTATGTTTAAAGAGTATTTTCTTTCTACTGACTTCTACAAAGAGATTTTTAACAGTGGTTATTATGACTATTGTAACTACATGTGTGACCCTAAGCTGAACCTCACAATCCTATCCATGGACAAATGCAGTGGACATTTCTTAGCTGTCTTCGGAGCTAGCTGCCGGTCCTTAATTGAACCCTCCCACATGTTGGCTCATAGCATCCCAGACTGCAGTCCTTCCACGGTATCTCTGCAGGCAGCATCTACACCTGGCTGGTGGCTGTCTTGCCTTCCCTATGTTACCAGCCATGTCTCCCCAGTGTCCCTAATTTTCCAAGCAGAACAGCACCATAGGAAGGACAGGTTCTCCATTTAACTGCAGTCCAACCCCAACCACATACAGTGCAGCCACACCCCTCAGGCCTTTTGCCTAGTTTTGCTTCACCTTAGGTGGTGATGGTGTGACATGCTGCTGTCAGGCAACAGGATCATGGCAAACCAAAGTATTTGTGGGCATGAGTCTGGACATGAGGTGTAAGTGTGGGGTAACCACACTACGCACCATCTTGTCATTCAGAAACAGATATGTTTGAACCCGTGCTGCAGAGGAGAAGACAGATATCCTGCCCTCAAACTTTACCCTGGATTCTGCCCACCAGAAAGGTCATAAGTGACCAAACTTAGAGCAGAGTCTGTTAGGGCTTTCTGCTCTCTGCTTCTGTCCTGACCACTGCATCAAGTCCACTGTCTATGAAATGTGTCCCTTCTTTGGGGCAATGTGAGGTTCTATGTCTCACAGGATGGTGAAGGACTGGGCTTCTCATGGGATGCCACTCTGTGAAACTGAAGAGACTGCTCTTTGATCCCTGTGTGATGGGACTTTTAGCACCACTTCGCTCTGAGGTCCAGACTTCGCTGCTGGCTCTCACCAATGAAAGTGCAGATCTCTCCTTGCTGCTTCTTTCTCTATATTGGGCATGCTTTCTAGTCTGCCTGCATAGCCCCATGCCTCCATCCCAGTGCACAAAATTCCCAGATGCAGGTTAGTCAGATGTGACATTTCACAAATTCATTTTCTGTGACCGTGATCTCCTTCCCTTTCTTCAGAGCAGCAGAGGCAGAGTGTGATTTTTCCATGTGCAAAATGCACTGTTGGTGCAGGGGACAGTGGCTAGGCAAGGGACACTTCAGCAATTCAGGAGGCACGCTACACTTACACATGAAGTAAAAATGAAACATTTTAAAGTCTTTTTTTTTTTAAGAAAACAGTGGTGTATTGGCTCAGAAGTCATTATATGTCTTTCTTTTAATGGGCCATGATGTTTACGTGAGCCATGTTTGCCTGAGAAACGTGATTGCTGGTTTAGTTGTCTGTAATAGATGACTAATGGAATATTTTTCTGCAGCATTTCCTGGGGCTGCATTGAGGAAGGTGAATTGGTGCCTAGGATGCCAACAGAGTGTGTCTGGACTGTACTCCAGAGAAAAGGGCTAGTTTTCCCTTTGTTGTATCTGTGAATTTTACATGTAGAAAAAACTTTGCAGTGGTTTTAGAGTAATTATAAAATAAACTCACAAATCATAATCATTATTCTAAGCCCACAGCACCCAGGCAACCCTGTCCCTTAATATCTGTAAGGGCAGTTAGCCAAAGCACACTGAAAATGACAGCACCCAGCACCTTTGATTGACAAGTAAGTAAAGTTTGGGATGGTATGAGGATTATATTGCTATGTCTGTAAATCTCGTGTGTTTAAAATGAGGTAAAGGAGCAGGGAGCCAGATCTGAAGTTAATCTTATGATATTTCCAGTGTATAATATTGCAATCAATATATTATCAATATTTATTTTACCTTTTATTAAACAAATGTACTAAAATCCATGCATGTCACAAAGGTTGTGCTGGGTCCTAGTGATCAACTGTGACCCATTAAAGACTGGAACAGATAAATGTCTATGATTGACATCATTGCTGAGCTTTTGATGGGAGCAAACTGTCTGTTCTCAGTCAGTATGGAAGCTGACAAAGCTGATTACACAAAATAGCAAGAAGAATGGCCAGAAGAGATAGTGGAACAGGACTGAAAGGTAGGTACAGAGCAGAGGCTGTGTGAGGTCATGGTGCTCATGCCTTAGAGCACTGCAGCATAGCTGTTGTCCACACCAAGTACTTGCATGTTCCAAAGGAACACAAAGACCTGAAGGTGTCAAACACAGAGAAATGACAGTATGTGAAAAGGTGGAAATTATCCTGACGTGGTCAGAGCAGGACACACAGATGTGCTGAACTAAGATACTGTACCCCTCATCTAAGTACAAATCTGTGCCAAGTAAAATGGAAGAGAAGTCCACTTGTCCAGATTTTTACAATTGTCTACCTCAGTTCTGAAACTTTAAATAGCATAACTTGTTCATGGGTGCCAAACACATCTCACTTCTCTGGGAAATTATGGATCCTTAAGCACACGGACACAGAATAAGCTACAGAAAGCAAGCACCTTACAAACCTTAACTTTCTGATGAAATTCCTTTCCCATACATGATGGGAAAAATTTACAGCAACATTTTATTCCTGTTTAGGAAATGTGAATGAAAACATAAACAGGAATCTTAAATTGTGTTGTATTTACTTATTTGAAGTGTGTGTGTGTTATATCTGTGTGTATATCAGTGTGTTGTTTGCATGTGCAGTGCTCACAGAGGGCAGAATTTGGCATGTAAACATGTGTTCTAAATGTGTGCTTAACACTGAGCCGTCTCTCCAGGCCAAGCACGTATTTTACAGGAAATACTCTATCTAACCTCTTCATCAACATTTCTAATATAAATTAACTCATGATTTATTTACTTTTATTTTTACTTATTTGTTTGCATTGTATGAGAGTGAGCATAGGTGCCATAGAGGCCAGATGAGGTCATCCATGCCCTGTTGCTGGAGTGACAGGTGGTTGTAAGCCAGTTGACTTAGATGCTGGAACTGAACTCAAAGGCCCTGCAAGACCAGCCAGAGCTCTTAACCTCCAAGACCTGGCTTCAGCCTCCTCTCTCTGCTCTTGCTGTGGCTGTGACCTGACTATCTGCTTTGTGCTCCTGACTTCACCTCTCATGAATTGTGGACTATGACCTGGGAGTTAATCCAAATAAACCCTGTCCTCCTCAAAGCCAGTTTTGATTATGGTGTTTTGGTGCAGCAACAGAAACAGAATGGAGAAATAATCAAAACTTCTGAAGCTTTTCCTATATCTGACAAGATGACAAAACAAAAACCAGGCAATGCCCCCAAAAAACTCAAAATGAGGCAGTGGTAGGGAATCATTTCTATAATACATGATCATTTTAATTTACAGGAAACTTGAAGCCCACCTATAGGTACATAATCCAGCCATGACTGACAATGAGGGGGTTTGGACCTCAGGAAAACTTGAGTACTGTGGGGTGTATTGGGCTGGGTCCACCAATATTCCTAAAGGCAATAGTGTTTGGTACCAATGTTGCTGTTACTGTTTGTGGTGAATAATTTCTCTTGCCTTTCTTCTCAGATGTTTACTCTAGTTCCTTGTTTCATACAATGATAAGAATCAAGACCCTTTATGGAGTTGTTGACACATTATACATTTTTCTCTGAGGTAGGCTTTGGGATCTCCTTCAACATTATCCTCTTCCTCTTCCACCTTTTTGAGTTCCTTCTTGAACGCAGGCTCCTGATCATTGACCCACTCATCAGTGTCTTGGCCCTCATCCACCTTGGGATGCTAACAGTCATGGGGTTCACAGCTGCTGACATTCTTGCATCTCAGAATATGTGGAATGACATCAAGTGTAACTCCCTGGTCCACTTGCACAGGCTTTTGAGGGGCCTCTCTCTTTGTGTCACCTGCCTGCTGAGCATCCTTCAGGCCATCATCCTCAGCCCCAGAAGCTCCTGTCTGGCAAAATTCAAACCTAAATCCCCACAGCAGAGCCTGTGCCCCCTTCCTGTGCTGTGGGCCTTCTACATGTCCTGTGGTGCTCAGTTCTCCTTCTCCTATGTTGCTGAGTACAATGTCACCTCACATGGTCTCATATTTGTCACA